>NC_059217.1:210000-2652500 GCF_020615455.1 Coregonus clupeaformis | reverse complement strand
TGCAGACTGCGGAGGCTCTGTTTACCCACGACTTCCAGCACTACGGGGTGCCTGAGGTTATAGTGTCTGATCATTGTCCCCAGTTCACATCGAGGGTATGGAGGGCGTTCATGGAACGTCTGGGGGTCTCGGTCAGACTGACCTCAGGTTTTCACCCAAAGAGTAATGGGCAGGTGGAGAGAGTTAACCAGGATGTGGGTAGGTTTCTGCGGTCCTATTGCCAGGACCGGCCGGGGGAGTGGGCGGCTTTCATCCCCTGGGCAGAGATGGCCCAAAACTTCCTCCGCCACTCCTCCACTAACATGTCTCCGTTTCAGTGTGTACTAGGTTATCAGCCGGTCCTGGCACCGTGGCATAATAGCCAGATCGAGGCACCTGCGGTGGATGAATGGTTTAGGCCAGGGGTGTCAAACTCATTTTAGCTCAGGGGCCACATGGAGGAAAATCTATTCCCAAGTGGGCCGGACCGGAAAAATCATGGTATATATAACTTAAAAACAACAACTTCAGATTGTTTTCTTTGTTTTAATACGATCAACATACAACATAAAGCTGGAGCCTGAGGACAGTGTGTCCAAAATAGTACAAGCACAACATCACTATTAATCATAAAACACGTCAAGTTTATTTGAAAATTCTAAAGAAAAAGAACACAAACACACAATGCCTCAGTGATTAACAGAACTGTTTCACAGATCACAGAACTATATCAGGGGTCATTTCTCAGGCAGAAATGTAGATAAAAAGAATGAAATCCTGTTCCCCAAACAAGTGCAAGAACCACAGAGTCAAGAATAGGTTAAATATACAAATAAAATAAAATCAATTAAAAACAATAGCACATCAACATAAAAACATATAAACATAAAGCTGGAGCCTGAGGACAGTGTGTCCAAAAGCACAACATCACTATTAATCATAAAACACCTCAAGTTATTTGAAAGTTCTGAGGACAAAGAACACACAAACACACAATGCCTCAGTGATTCACAGAAGTATATCACAGATCACAGAACTATATCAGGGTGTCTCATGTAGCACTTTATGTGGGGTTGCATAGTTTATTTGACTCCTGATACCTGGCATCTTTTAGCTTTCACCAGCGCATCAATATCAGGCGTCACATCCTGAGTGGCAGCCAACTTCAGGATGTGATTCAAGTGCTTGTGCGTGAGCCTTGAGCACAGCTTTGTTTTATTTATGGTCATTACAGAGAAAACTTGCTCACAAAGATATGTGGTTCCAAACATGCACAACAGTTTTGCAGCGAGGGCTGTCAAGTTGGGGTAACCTGGCAAGAGATTCTGATTAAATGTGTCCAAGCCAGCTGCAGCAAATTTGCCCTACAAATCCGAGTCACACTGCAAGTCTATTATTTCAAGTTGGATGCTGACGGGCAGATCAGAGGGATTCACGGTGATTGGCGAGCAAAAAACGTTGAAGTCTTTCTCCAGTTCACCAAAAATCTGAAAGTGTTGCTCAAACTCCCGTAACGGTCCCGTTATTTTATATTTGAACCGCTTCATGTCTGCCACATGTTGGGTCGCGCACAAATTTTTCAGACAGGGGAAGTGAGCTGCATCACCACCGGCAAGTTGCGTCTCCCACAATGACAGCTTCAACTTGAAAGAACGTATGCTGTCATAATACTGCGTGACAACTTTGTTGCGCCCTTGCAGCTGTTTGTTCAAGTTATTCAGGTGCTCTGTAACATCCACCATAAATGCAAGGTCCTGCATCCATTCTGCGGAATGGAATTCTAACACTAGTTTGCCCTTTTCTTCCATGAACTGTTCAATTTCTTCTCGTAAATCAAAGAAACGCCTCAGCACCTCGGCTTAACCATCTTACCTCAGTGTGGTATGGCAGGCCATAGATGTGGTCTTTCTCTCTGAGAAGGCTGTCAAACTGACGGTGATTCAGGCTTCTGGATCGGATGAAATTAACAGTTTGGATGACCACCTTCATGACGTTATCCATCTTTAATGACTTGCAACACAAAGCCTCCTGGTGCAAAATACAGTGAAAAGTCAAAAAATCACGTCCTCCATTTGCAGATTGCACTTTCTCTCTGAACTTTGTCACAACGGCTGCTTTTTTTCCCGATCATTGAGGGCGCACCATCTGTAGCCAGGCTGACAGCGCGGGACCAGTCCACTCCGACCCTGTCCAGCGCGCCGACGAGTGCGGTAAAAATATCAGCTGCTGTCGTTGTATCTGTCATCGGCACCAACTCCACGAACTCCTCGGTGACGGTCAATGTGTCATCAACTCCGCGGATGAAAATGGCAAGTTGTGCAACATCTGTAATGTCCGTGCTTTCATCAATTGCAACCGAAAACGCAATAAATTACTTTACTTTTTGCTTCAACTGGCTGTCCAAATCCACTGAAAGATCGGAAATCCTGTCTGCAACTGTGTTTCTTGTCAGCCTGACGCTTTTCAGGGCACACAATCTCCGCTGCCTTCATCATGCATGTTTTTACAAATTCACCCTCACTAAATGGTTTTGAAGCCACTGCGATTTCATTAGCAACGAGGTAGCTAGCTTTCACTGCAGCGTCACTGATGTCTCGGCTGTGAGTAAACACAGACTTGACCTACTTGCTCTGCCCCGGTATAAACAGTTTGCTTGCTTAACACAATTGCTATTGCGCCATCCAGTGGACGCAATTGGAACAGCAGTTTATTTTATTGAAAAATTGCAGCGCATTTTTATACTTTACAAAATCATCTCGCGGGCCGGATTAAACCCGTTTGCGGGCCTGATCCGGCCCGCGGGCCAGACGTTTGACACCCCTGGTTTAGGCGCTCTGAGGAGACCTGGGACGCTGCCCATGTGCGCCTGCAACAGGCCATCAGGCGACAGAAGGCGAGCGCCGACACGAAACCTGCCCCTTCGCCTGCCCTGCCGGATGCTGGATCCGTGGTTTGTGGGGCCATTTAAAGTCCTGAGGAGACTGAACAAGGTATGTTATAGGTTACAACTCCCCCCTGATTACCGTATTAACCCCTCGTTCTATGTGTCTCTCCTCAGGCCGGTGGTAGCAGGTCCGCTCCAGCAGTTTGAGGTGCGGGAGGTTCCCCGGCGTATACTGTACGAGCCATCATGGACTCAAGATGTCGGGCGAGGGGCCTTCAGTACCTCGTGGAGTGGGAGGGGTACGGTCCAGATGAGAGATGCTGGATGCCGGTGGAGGACATCCTGGACCCTTCCTTACTGCAGGAATTTGACCGTCTCCACCCGGATCGTCCTGCGCCTCGTCCTCCGGGTCGTCCCTGAGGCCGGTGTAGGCACGCTGCTGGAGCCGCGCGTCAAGGGGGGGGGTACTGTCACGACTTCCACCGAAGTTGGTGCCTCTCCTTGTGCGGGTGGCTATCGGCGGTCATCGTCACCGGCTTTCTAGCTGCCACCGATCTACGTTTCTGTTTTCCATTTGTTTTGTCTTGTTTGTATACACCTGGTTTCCATTGTATGATGATTATTTCCCTATTTAACCCTCTGGTTCCCACATGGTTTTGTGCGTGTTTGTTCGTTGTGTTGTGTCATACGCTTTTGTGAGCTGGTGTCTTTTCCGTGGAAATTAGTGTTAGTTTTTTCCGAGTACGTTGTGTACTCAGTTCTGTGTCCTGCGCCTGACTCCGTCCTACCGCTGCACATTTGACACCTGATACTATCCAATAATTTTTCTAAATGATGGGTATTGTCGATTGTTTTGATTAGTTTAGACTACCTTGGCAACAGGCAGGGGAAATTAAATGGACTGGTGTGGAGAGAAAATGGAGACAGGTCTGTGATCAGAGGGGAAAACTACAGCAGACCTCTTGTGTCAACCACTATTATTTATTTGTAGTTCAGGTTCTATCCATCACATGGTTGCCACTTTGAACAGCCTGGTCTCATAGACTAGACGTATATTCGGGACACTCAAAGTTTATTTATTTATTGGTATGACATGTTATATTTGGTATGGTTACATAAGACAGAAGGTTACTTAAGGCAAAAACTAAGGGATGATGGTTGTTCGGGTGTATAACGCAAACGTCTAGTAACCGAAAGGTTGTGTGTTTGAATCTCATCACGGACAACTTTAGCATTTTAGCAACTTTGCAACTACTTACTACTTTTTTAGCTACTTTGCAACTACATAGCATGTTAGCTAACCCTTCCCCTAACCTTAACCCTTTCAGCTAACCTTTCCCCTAACCCTAACCTTAACCTTTTACCCTAACTCCTAACATTAACCTTAACCCTAACTTCTAACCATAACCGCTAGCCTAGCTAACATTAGCCGGCTAGCTAACGTTAGCGTTTTCCACCTAGCCACCTGGCTAATGTTAGACACAACAAATTGGAATTCGTAACATGTCATATGTTTTGGAAATTCTAAACATATTGTACAAATTGCAATTCGTAACATATCATACTAATTGTGTGTCTCGGATTTATGTACAGTGTCTCGGATTTATGTACAGTGTCTCGGATTTATGTACAGAATAATACGAAATTCTCTGAGACCATTTTGCTCTGAACTGTCCCAGTCAACATCTCCTGCATCCCTCCTTCACACAGCGCTATGATTGACGTTTCACGAGAGGCACCTCAAGGTGGGGCTAAATGGTCTCTATTCCCAATAATTTCGCGTAGGCGGAGTCTGACTTTCATACTCTCGCTATGTGCTGCGGTACGGTACTGTAGGCTACGCAACAAAAGCAAGCGGGTGGAATAAGTCGAAATAGCTTGCACTTCAGGTTTCCAAAACCCTCCTTCGATACGACAGTCTCTCGGATGAAAAAGGGGTTGTGTTTCGGGAAGACACGGGCTCTGACACACGAAAGGAAGACGCATACAGATTCAAATGTTGTAGTTGAAGCCAGTTTATCTTTTCCACCCACAGTCTGATCTACTAACACACAGTCTGATCTGCTAAAGGGAGCATTTCATATCAGATTTCACATTCAGTTCTGACCAGCTGGGAGAGCAGAGAGAGGGAGAGAGAAGGCTTGTTTCTCTTCCCCTCCGACTCTGGGTCTTGGAGAACTCAGGAGCGCAAGAAAGCAAACCACAGCGTGGAATCCTGAACCTGGGTAGGCACGATAAAAGGTCCGTCGGAATTTGTTAAGGATTCTCTTTTGCGAGATTGACACGGAGGTGAGAGCAAATAGATCGTAAGAGATGGACGAGCAACCGCGGTTGATGCACTCTCATGCGGGAGTAGGGATGGCAGGGCATCCCGGCCTGTCTCAACACATGGAAGGCACCGGAGGAACAGACGGCGATGGGAGAAAACAGGACATTGGAGACATTTTACAGCAAATAATGACCATCACAGATCAAAGTCTGGATGAAGCTCAAGCTAGGTAAGGTGCTAGGGACCTACCTTGTCAAAATGGGCAGCGAATCATTATGGCAAACTACTCTATGCATTCAATATCGATGGATAATAAGACATTTCAAGCCCGTCAGATTTTTAGTGAAAAATATTATATTGATGAATTGAAAATAATTAGGTATTCGCGCCCAACAGCCTACAATAATGATAAGCGGGCGAGCGCGCATTTGGTAAAATAATGACATCCAAAGTGCACCAGTTACTGAAAATACACTTTGGAAGTTCTATTATTATTAATATTTAGAAAACAGATAATTTTCTCCTGACTTTCCAGAAATTATAGACCGTAAAATTGCAGCAGTTTAGCCTACAGGCTGCAACTATAGATTCAAAGTGTTTTCACACTACTGACAAATCAATAATGACTCGCAAATTTGACATCTCAAGTTTGTGGATGCGATCTGTCATCAAAATAACCAGCATCACATTGACTGACAACATCATCATTTTGATTAACTTTTGTGCAAACACAGCTCTCTCAGTCACTCCAGGCAAAATATAACTGATAAGGCACAGCCTAAATCTAAAAATAAATCGAGACTAGGCTATTAGGCTATCATTTGTTATTTACATGGAAAATACAATGGGCTATTGGTAGTAATTGCAGAAAATAATTTGCATCCAGTTATTAGATATTTTGTTGACTCAGACGCTAAAGAGAAGTACTCAGACGTGCATGGTGCGCGTAGGCTATGTGTTTAGTCTACATCGTGGAGGGCGGGCAGCAGAGAGGAATCTGTCAAAATGCCATGAAGCTCTTTGGACAACCTTTTCCACAGTCCTGTGTTTCACTGCGATATACATGACTGTAATTTATACAAAGTCAACAACAAACAAGACATGTAATAATTGTTGATAATACTTTACCTTTCTAAACAAAAAATTACATCTTCAAAACTGTTGTATAAATTATTGTTGGTATTGTTGCTCAATCAGTCCAGAACTCAGCATGATTTTTTGCATGATATTTTTAGGCAGTTACAAGTAGCCATATATTCCAGTTTACTTTCTTTACTTACTTCCGATAATAATAATAATAATAATAATAATAATAATAATATTAATAATAGGCCTATACATATTAACATGTCATTTTTAAAATATTACATATGCTATTTTACTTTTGAGACTAAGCATGTATATAAAAAATACAGCAGCCTATTAATAAAAAAGGTTGATGTAATGCGCAATTGTATCACACAATTGCCTGTCTCCATAATATGCGGCACATGCTTCAATAAACCCGTTATAGCCTAACTATGTTATTAAGATAATTTTTGAAGGTACTTTGTTTTGTTTTAGGAAACACGCCTTGAATTGCCACAGGATGAAGCCTGCTCTCTTCAACGTCTTGTGTGAAATCAAAGAAAAAACAGGTAGGCCCAATGCGTTTAATAAAGTTATCTACTGGTAAGGTATTGAACGCACATCAAATATAGACCTAGCCTACATAATTTGAAGGGAAAACTATTTATACTATAGGCTACAGAAGCCCACGTAAAGGGGATATATTATATGCGCTCTGATGCATGCATAGGACTCATAAATGTCTTCAGAGAAAGCGCGTTTTACAATTCACAGCCATTCCTATCCACAAACTTGTTGCAGGACATGCACCATTGTTTTTCAATGTACTTTCAATTACATATAAGGTATACAAATGGGATTATTTATTATACCTGTGTTTTTACCCTTTGCCCTGTGTTGTCGTGCAATCCATTTTGCGCTGTTACACAAGACGTAGGCCTAGAGTCAGTGCTACTACATTGAAAATCCTTATCAATTATAGTGTCAAACATCTGAGAGCTAAATTACCATCTGCATCATAATGTTTCCCCCTTGTGTGTTAGCTGTCAAGTCTCTCTGCTGAGTGTGTCTCATTTAATTCACTTGTGTCCGTCTTTCCATGTCGCCAAAATAATTGCACTAAGAGCAGATGCAATGACATTAGGCTTAGGGAGAGGCATAACATAAATCGTCTTTCCAGAATACAAACCCCTTTTCCCTTGACATTTTTGAAATTGGCACAGATAGAATTCAGCGCTGTTTAGGAGCAGTGGTGTGTATATACAGTACAGTGCCTATAGAAAGTCTACACCCCCTTGAACTGTTTTCACATTTTGTTGAGTTACAAAGTGGAATTGAAATATATTTAATTGTACATTTTTGTAATTGATCTGCCAAAAATACTCCATAATGTCAAAGTGAAAATAAAATATAGTCGTTGCATAAGTATTCACCCCCTTTGTTTAGGCAACCTACATCAGTTCAGAAGTCAAATTTGGCATAACAAATCACATAATAAGTTAGATGGACTCACTCTGTGTGAAATAATAGGGGTTGACATCAGTGGCAGTCAGTGGCGTTTAAGATTAGGGAGGATATTATGTATTTTTATGAGCATGGCCATATTTCTATTACATCATATTGGATGACTGTCATTCATATTCCATTCACCCAGCTCAATGTAACATCGATAGGTTTAGGCTACTACATGATACTCGAATTTGCACTATACCCATCACGAGGTTGCTACAACCTAGCCTACAAATGAAAGTTTATAACGTAGGTATGCAGGTCGAGAACCAAATTGGTTCAGTGACAGTAACACATTCAATACTGCCATGCACACTCTTGCCTGCATCTAACTGATCTGGGGTGTAATCATTAGTCCAAACTGTTGCAAAACCGAAACTAAAATGAGTTTCTATTGGACAAATTCACTATAAAAAAAAAGATCCCTTTGGTCCATCCTCATTTCGTTCTGTTTTCTCCCTCACACTTTCATAGCAGCCAAATAGGCCTACAGCATCATCACTTTGCTCGTTATATAATTCCTTCTCGCAGCTACACGCTCTTATCCTCTCACCTTTTCCCTTTGCTTGTGGACTTCAGTGCACAACACAACAGCTGTCTGTGACCAGGCGTGAAAACTTCTCCAAGCCAAACCTTCATCATGCCATAACCGCTAACCACTACACAACCTACATCATTGTCACCATTTTAGCTAACATCATAGTCAACAAACTAGAACTAACACGTTAGTAAACCCACAATCCAATCCATGTGTACAGTCACACAGTACAGTGTACAGCAAGCAGTTTAACAGTTACACCGGTGGGCCCCGGTGGCAATAAATTATTAAAACCGAAAGCGTACCTTGACTTAGAAGAGTTGCAATGTTGGATAGCCTTAGCCAGCTAGCTAACATGCATAGCATTCCTCGCTGTTTGAGTCAGGTTGTTGAGTAGGCTAAGTGAAAGGTAAAGTAAGAAGAAAAAAATATATACAACAAAATATAGCTAGCTATTTCTCTCTCTCTTTCTCTCTCTGCTGCTTCTCCTTCATTTTAAGAAACTAATTTGTTCAAAACTGTTCAACTATTATCTTTCTCTCTCTTTGAGTCAACTACTTACCACACTTTATACACTGCAGTGCTAGCTAGCTGTAGCTTATACTTTCAGTACTAGATTCATTACCTGATCCTTTGATTGGATGGACAAAATGTCATTTCATGTTGCAAGACCTCTAATAGTTTGGAGGACGTCCTCCGCAAGTCGTCATAATTACTGTTTAAGTCTATGGAAGGGGGTGAGAATCATGAGCCGCCTAGGTTTTTTATTGAAGTCAATATACCCACAGGAGGATGTCCTCCGGCTACCCCATGGTGCTACCCAAGAGGGTGCTGTTGCGTCTACTGTATACCTTCATTGCAAAACAGTGTGTTTTAATCAGTTATTTGGTGACGTGAATATATTTTGTATAGTTTTATCTAAAAATGATAACTTTTTTAATGTTTCACTATATATAAAAAAAATGAAATTCACTGAGTAGGATGGTCCCCCCTTCCTCCTCTGAGGAACCACCACTGGTTGATATGATTTTTGAATGACTACCCCTTCCTCTGTCCCCAAAACATATAGCATCTGTAAGGAACCTCAGTCAAGTATTGAAATTCAAACACAGATTCAACTCCAAAGACCAGGGAGCTTCTTGAAAGAAGGGCTGTGATTGGCAGACATTGAATATATCTTTAAACATGGTCAATTTAATAATTATGCTGTGGATGATGTATTTAACCACCAAGACACATCAAAGATGCAGTCGTACTTCTGAACTGAGCTGCAGGACTGGAAGGAAACTTCTTAGGGAAGTCACCATGAGGCCATTGGTGACTTTAAAACAGCTATGGAGTTCAATGGCTGTGATGGAAGAAAACTGAGGATGGATCAACAACATTGTAGTCTCTCCACAATAATGACCTAAACGACAGAGTGAAAAGAAGGATACAAATATACATAATAAAAAATATTCCAAAACATGCATACACTGTATGTATGCAACGAGGCACTAAATTAATACTGCAAAAAAACATGGCAAAGGAATATTGGGGTTTTATGTTTCATTAATTTTACATAAAAAATAAATGACATTACATTTTGTGTAGATCGTTGACAACAAATGACAATTAAAACCATTTGAATCCCACTTTGTAACACAATACAATAGGGGGTGTAGACTTTCTATAGGCACTGTATCTTGTCCATTATTTTCCCTTTCTACGTGTAACCGGTGTGAAATGGCTAGCTAGTTAGCGGTGCGCACTAGTAGCGTTTCAATCGGTGACGTCACTCGCTCTGAGACCTTGAAGTAGTTGTTTCCCTTGCTCTGCAAGGGCCGCGGCTTTTGTGGAGCGACGGGTAACGGTGCTTCGAGGGTGACTGTTGTCGATGTGTGCAGAGGGTCCCTTGTTCAAGCCCAGGTAGGGGCGAGGAGAGGGACGGAAGCAACACTGTTACATAAGACCTGGCGTGGAATGGAGACTCCTTTAAATTTGCACTGTGTGGGTTTAATATGGAAGCATCTCCACTGTGTTCACTGTCATTAGTGCATTAAATAAAATTGGATAGATAGATAGATAGATAGATAGATAGATAGATAGATAGAGGCCACCACCCTCCACCTCCACCCTCCCACCAACCCAGTCCTCCTGCCCCATGTAGCTCACTCTCAATCTGGCCAGTGTCTCAGGAGAGCAGGGGGCCTTTTGAGGCCTGCTGACTCTCTCTCCTTTCTCTGTTCTCTTGGTAGGGTTTTGGAGGGGGAGTAAGTGGCACAGTTATGCATAGTGTTTTACTCCCTGGCGTTTCTTCGAGTTCATCCAAAGTTCATCTCCGCATGGGACACAAAGTAACTTGGATCTGGTCCTGGCTGGGAGTGCTGTGCACCCTGTGCTTATTTTCTCTCAGTCTCTCTCTAAGCCGGCTACGACCCCAACAACCCAATAGCCCAGGTTTCTGTTTCTCCTGAAAGAGAATGTCTCTGAGTCTGACCCTCTCCTCTTCTCAGAGGAGGTTTAGGTACACATACCCGCTGTGGTTGGAGAACATTAGGGTTCATTACATCAAGTGAATATAGATATATGGATGTACAAGATATATGGTTTTGTAAATCTCTACTCTTTCATATACTGTGTGAGACATTGTCTCATCTGCTTCCTAGTGTTGCTGTATAAGGTGTTAGAATTAAATTGTCACCAGTAGTTTTGAAAATATTTTTGAAAAATGTCTGCTGCTGAAGCCTGGAGTATATCTCAACTGGGTCCTCTTGGCTGGGTGCCAAAGTGTTATCCATGTAAAAAGAGCCTACCTGTTTTTTAAACATTATTACAACTCTGCCTGCCACAGTACAGACTACAGACTAGCCCTAGTGAGGCTGTGTAGAGTTGAGCCGGTTGGTCGGTGTTACTGTTAGGTCTTAAAGTAAGTAAAGCTCAGCGCAGAACCTACTGACTGCACAGACCTCTGCTGCTGCAGCTCTGGAATCTGTCTTGTTTTTAACCATTAAATATGTATGAATGCACCAGATGCATTAGCAAGGCTATTTTGTAGTCTGGTTTTTACAACACATGAATTTCACATTAATATCTTATTGTAACATGTCGTTTTTATTTCTGAAAAGACTGTAGTGTATCATTTGGCATTTGTATTTATTTGTATAATTTTGTCATAGCAAAATTTGAGCGCTAAGAATTGATATAACTGCATATAGCACATTACATTTTACATGTTTTAATTAAAGGAAAAGTGGCTTAGTTTTTTGTCAAAACCTTCAATCACAGTGTCTTTTTTTAACGAATATATCAATATTTCTGGAATTTGGTTTCAGCAAATGGGATTGTCTTTCCCCTCCATCTCCGCTACGCGTTTTATGCCTCTGACTGTCCCCAGTACCAGAGCAACTGACATCACCTGCAGGAGTCAGGACAGAATAAAATGCCATGCTCAGGGAGGCAGGACAGGCAGGCAGCGCTGAGGAAGCCAGTGCCTGAACTCCTGACCCACTCTGTGTATTTGTACTGGGATATTGCGGTGTGGTGTGTGTGGTGAGCGAACGGTGCCTAGCAGAATGACTGCTCACTATAAACAAGCGCAATGCTGTGCTCAGCTCACACCCCAGAGGAAAGGAGAAGGTGAAGGAACACTTTATTTCAACCCCTGGCAGACTTCTTTCTTTTTCTTTTTTTTATTCTCACAGACACTGGTTTATTTTTTCCCTCCTTGACTGCTTAGTTTCATTACGAGCATGTTTTGGTTGTCTTTCTCAACTGAAAGGAATGTTACTTTTCATTAAAAGGCATACCGTGTGTGTCTGTGTGTGTGTCTCTGTGTGTAATACATAATAAAAAGAGACACGAAAATGTCTAATTTACTTTCATGGATCCTTAGAATTAAACATTGTTTGAACACTTACCCCTATGGTCACTTTGGAGTATAGTCAGAGTAAGGAAGAGAAGTTGAAATCAGTGTTAGGGTCTTGTCTGTGACAGTAGGCTACATGTCCGAGCAATACCCACCAAGAATAATGTTATAAGAGGTTTTGGCACAGGGTGCTTTCCAAAAATGCAGCCAAAAATGTTCACTCCAATGCTATTGTGCCATGAAACCTTAACCTTCTGCAAACTCAACGCATTATAACATATACAAATGTAACACAACTCAATCTAACATCATGGTTTTGACATTTTGTCAGTGTCATTAATTTCCGATCTTAAACACAAAATTAATTAATCACAAAACCTGGATGTAGAGGACTGCAAAAATATATATTTCAATCATGTTTTTTTTTTAAATCCACAGATTGCTTTAGGAACTGATCTAAAGAACCTTCCTTCTCCTTTTGAAAAGCAAACTGCTGACATCCAAAATTGTGCTTTAGAAATTCTTCTAAAACGAATTGACTTCTGTAAACACCTCAGCAACGTCATAAATCTCCACCAGTGTCAAACAACCTCTCTGTGACTGAGATGCTTGCTCAGTAAACCTAGAGTGTCCCAAATGGCACGCCCAACATCAGTGCCCGACTACTAAAAGTAGTACACTATATATATGGAATAGGGTGCTATTTGAGACACATCCCTACTGCTCTGACTGGCTGTTTAGTTTTTTCCCTCTCAACCTCAACAAAAGGCTAGTTTTCTGGTGGCCGTGTTTGAATAGTGTAAGGTTTCACGCCCGGGGGATGCTCCATTTATAAAAATGACTAGTGGAGTGATGTAATGTTATTTTTTGAAGAGTGAAAATTGGGTGTTTTACAGAGGGCATCGGAGTAATATTTGATGTGGGTGAAATGAGCCAGAGATGTGATTACAGAGAGGTGTATTGTACAGTACATGACATTGAGTGTCAGTCCATTCAGATGGCTTGGCATCTGCCTATTTTTACTATAGAACATAGAGTCCAGTCAGAACCCTACACTACAGCACACCATCGTCATATCAACCATTTATGTCAGCCGTCATGATCCGCAGAAGAAAATCTGTTATGAATTTTAGCTTCGAAAACCAATGTGGTATAGAAACTCATAGGGGTAAAAATGTGACTGTATATACAGTATTATTTTAATTTTTTTGATTAGCACAATGGTGTATTTTGAGTGTGTATCTAAGTCTATTGCCAATGCCAAACTGATGGTAGTTGAAAGGTTAATGTTGACATTTCAGTTCTCTCTCTGGTGTCACTTTGGGAAGTAAAGTGTGTGTCCCAAATGCACCCTATTCCCTCTATAGTGCACTACTTTTGACCAGGGCCCTCTGGGGCCCTATAGGGTGCCATTTGGGATGCTGACATAGGCTAGGCCAGGGCCTGTTCAGAGGTAATGTAAACACGCAGCCTGTAACAGTTTATTTTCTATCCTATCAATGCAGGAGGATATAAATGTCTACTCAGAGTGTTGTGTCACGGTGATATGCGTCCCCCTCCCATGCCTGTCTGTTAGCGGACTGACTGGGAGTGTTGCTAATACGTGCAGCAGCTTTTGTCTCCCTTTTATCCAGCCTGCTCTTCTATGTTGATGCTGCATAATCCAGTGTGTGTGTGTGTGTGTGTGTGTACTGCAGCATTCACAGGAGAAACAGAAACACAAAGCAGTACTCTCCTCCACAGCTGTTTCCCTCCTATCTCTCTGTTTAATCATCCATCCAGCTGATGCTCTAATTCTACTGCTCACAGAGTCACAGAAACACAGGCAGAGGCAAAGTAGGAAAATGTGACAATGCGTGTTTTTAGAGAAGCCTTCAAATAGCTTCGCTCTTCACCTCTTTTTATTAGTAGCATAATTATGAATACAGTATGAAGGGATCACAGTTAAAAGGATTGGTCGCATTATTGAGTCCCCTGTTATTTTAGGTTTGTGTTTTTTTCTCCATTCTTACGGCATCATTTAGTTACCTTATCAATTTTAGAAATTATCAGTGGCCTAACTGATACATGTTAATCATATTAAGGAGCTTAATCATATAAATATTAGTGTGATGTGATTGGGCATCACAATGGTGGTGACTGTGAAATTGATCTAGCTGTTTCACGTTGATTTGTTGTTTTTCCCCTCAATGTTTTTTTGTGATGTTATCCCAGTGATGAAGACAGGGAGCAAGCTTCCATGTTATGTATGAAAGAGAGTAGCTAAGACAGAAAGATAAAGAGAGGACTGAGAAAAAAGAAACACAAGAGGAAAGACTGACGTAAGTCAAACTCCTTTTTGATAGGCTGGTGAGCTAGCTACTAAAAGTACTGTAATTTGTTCCTGTTATAGCATCAGGGGCAATGCTAAATGCTATTCATTAAAAATGCAGATTATGCGCTTGTGATCTCCAAAAGAAAGCATATTCCAGTCAGGGTGGTGAATGAAATGTATAAAATGGATAGCTATTTGGTTGGATTTAGCCCTCATGCCTCACCAGACTGAATTAACAGACCACAGTATCCACTGCTTTTAAGATGGGGATATGGTAGCTTAAATCTGACTCTGCTTGCTTTTTTTGACTCCTTTTAAAAGAGCTCTGTTTTCAATAATGTTCTATGAAGGTTTGGTCTGCCATGGCTCCTCTAACATGTTCTGAATTTAATCAAATCCACAAATTTGTTATGTACATTAAATTGAACATGCAACGGCACTTTCGAATGCGGTTGCCATACCAACCCCCCAGGAGTTCATTTTCCTTCATTCAGGGCTCGGAATCTCATTTCTTACACTCTCCCCTGCTGCTAGGAGCTGCTCCGAGCAGGCGCTACCTCAAGGCTTCCACTGTACCGCTGACAGAGCCCCGGTCTACCATCACAGCCTTCAAACACTGGAGCTGTTATAGAGAGAGATGGAGAGAGAGGGGGTGAGAGAGGGAGAGAGAGAGAGAGCAAGAGTGAGGGAGAGCAGATATAGAGAGAGAGAGAGAGAGAGAGAGAGAGAGAGAGAGAGAGAGAGAGAGAGAGAGAGAGAGAGAGAGAGAGAGAGAGAGAGAGAGGAAGACACCTCTCTCCACGTAGTGGAAATGACACAAATTAATATACACTACTTAAACCAGACTAAGATTAATGGTTGCCTTTCGCGGCAGCTTAGTCCCACTGTCAGTTGCCGAGTGCTCATTGGACAAAATCAACACTAATCAACATTTATTCCACTTTTGCCCTGGGCCCTCAGGAGTCTTGCGGCAGGACTGTGTTACCCCCCCCTCCACCCAACCCCCCTCTCCTCCTACCCCCTCTCCCCCCCTTCGCCTTCCCCCGTCCGTCTTGCTACGCTTTTCACCTCCAATCCAGCTCCTTCATACATCACTCTGCTCCCTCCCTCCTTCCCGCCCCCCGGCCTGGCTCCGCGCAGGGGAGATCGCCCCCTCCCATCAGGACACATTACAGTCATGATAGATTTTCTCTTTTCATTTGCATCTGATATTTAACACTTTAAAGCAGTTGCTCTGGCACTTCACAATATGGGAGGTGTGTGTGGACTGTGTATGGTTGTGGGTGTGGGTGTGTGTGTGTGTGTATTTGTGTATCTGAGCATATTTTGTATTCTGAGCAATCTGTGGCATTATGTGTCATAAATCTCACATTGAATTATCACTAACAAGATGTGTGTTGTGTTGTGTGTATGCATTATGGACATATCTGAGTGGGTTTTCCTTAAAGCAGCATTATGTCTGTGGATGGCCCATGATTAGGAAACTGAGCTCCTCTTTCTCTCCCAATAGGGCTTGTATTTCCTTCGACAAGGCAATCTCCTGTGTATATTTGCGTCCTTATTTCAAAGAAACATAATATCCATTTCTGTGAAGTTATCAGGATGTGATGCTGTCTTTCATTCTAGTGTTGCCCACAATTCTGTTGTACTACATATTGTATATATAGTATGCAGACCTAGACCAACGATCTATCGTGTTTGACTAAAATTGAATTATTGTAAGATTATTGATTATTTTAACATTCATTAGATTACTACATTTCACATCACTTGTGTCATTGATCATTGTGCTGATTATATTGTTACTGTTTCATCTGTGTTCATGCAGAGTAGGGATGTGACAAAAGTATCATTTTCTTAATGTTTAAAAGTTTTTCAGTTTTCTGTTAAAACGATACTAAAGATTTATATAATTCCAACAAATGTTGTTTTTAGAAAATGGGCGTTATTTTTATTTGTTTATACTGGGGTAACTGCCAGTTACCCCTGTAGAAGATTATGGCATAGGGTTTCACACAAGTGTGTTAAAATCCATTTAATGAGTTTTATTTACAAATTCTTTAGTAAGTAATACTTAAAAGCTAAGTCTAGTTGTCTTATTTTAATTATTGAAATATTTATGGGGGGGAAATGGTGTTGCACATGTCACCATTAATATCCGCGCTATGAGGAGATTTCATGTAAAGTCCCCCTTTTTAACTCACCTGCACATAAATGTTCATTGTTCTTTCTTTGTTGTTCCTTTTCCAAACAATACTTGTACAATTGCACTAAATATTATTTAAATAATGCAAGATTTTAAATCCCAGCAGTCTTTAAAATGACATTCAGGAGCAAAATATTTTCAATAGTTGTTTTTAATTCATACAAATCTTAAGGCTTTCCTACCTGTATATTTAAAAAACAATTGGAATATATCTACAACTTTTTCAAAATGTAAAACATTTTGATCAACTTACCACAACATCGTTTTGTTGAAATATCTCAAAAACATTTTTCGTTGAGCAAGAGCAGTGGCAGCCAGGGAAAGTGTTAGGAAAATAATTTGGTGACATCTTGTGGTCTTATTGTGAATTACAGGGAGGGGGGGTACCCCAGGAGGCTAGTTACCCCCTAGGACCCTACAGTATTTAGCCTAGTGGCACGTGCTGTTGAGTTACGGCAACATTAGAACAAAAAAGTAATAAGTAGCCTAATTGTGTGGTGTAGAGCCTAACGTTATACTAGGCTATTCTATTCGGTTTGTTATGTAGAATACTAATGAATCATTAAGTGATCTTGTGAGACATATTGATTCAACTTTAATCTAAACTTTATTAAAGAGCACCATTCTGAGAAGTGGCGGAGCGTTGCTCCGCTGCGTACCAGCTGCCCACAGTCCTGGTTGGCGGCCTGCGCTGCTGCCAGCAACGGTTTGGGTCTCACGTTGCATCTCTTTCAGATGGTTAAGCATTGCACCTGAACTACCATTACTGTACCTCAATTCCACCTCGCAAATTTTACATTTTTTTTTACATTTCACCACCTTCTCGTTTAACTTCTCAACGTGTTGCCATACAGAACTTCACTGCTATTGCTTGCCTTTCCATTTCTCCAACTGTTAACGATGGTTTGGGTCTCACGTTGCATCTCTTTCAGATGGTTAAGCATTGCACCTGTACTACCATTACTGTACCTCAATTCCACCTCGCAAATTGTACATTTCACCACCTTCTCATTTAACTTCTCAAAGTGATGCCATACAGAACTTCACTGCTATTGCTTACCTTTCCATTTCTCCAACTGTTAACGACGATGACGTGCGGAGTGCTTTATATCCGTGGCAAATAATTTGAAAGATGCATACAGTATATCCTACTAACGTTATAGCATTGTTGCGTTAGGTATTTGTTTATTTTAAACTGTTCCCTTTATGATGATGATCGGGACCTGTTAGTGGTAGTTTTGTGAAAACTGCACTGTGATTTACATTTACAAAACAAAAAACGTAGTTTTTCAGTTAGGGATTTTTTTCTTAACGTTAACGCTACCAATTTAGTTTAACGTTTAAACGTTCACACCCATAATGCGGAGCGAAGATGAAGCGATTCCTCTGTTTCACAGAACAACCTAAATATCCTTGGTAGAACCCACCCGTCTAACGTTATGCAAATCTCTCATAATTAGACAGTCTAATGGATGGCAGTAATCAGCTGCTGGTGCTCATTATATCTTCCTGTCTCCCCACTGTATCACTGGAAAACATGCTCAGGAGGAACATTGTATATCTACATTTTAGTCTAAATATGCTGGATTCCCAATACAACAGAAATGAATCAAAATCAATTAAGGCTAATAGTACACCAGAGTTACATTTTATTTTCCTACTTATCCTTTGATTACAAAACAAGTTTAACAAAACAATTATATCTGAGCCTCCATTTTGGATTGTTTCCATATTTCCGACAGTGTGCTGGTATCTATCCTTTACATACTGTATTCCACCCACCATACAACATACACACTCTCAACTGTCTTTATATGATTGAATACAACCATAGTCATTGTTGTGCCACCAACTGGCATCCTTGAAGAGACACCAACCAAGAGCTTTGTCAGCTCTTCATGACTACACACCCTATGGGCCCTGGTCAAAAGTAGTGCACTACTATATATAGGGAATAGGGTGCCATTTGGGACATGCACTGTCTCAGGTGCCAATCAGAATAGATCAGCCAGCTTCATGGCATGGCCGCTTGGCAGGAGATTGTGTGTGTGTGTGTGTGTGTGTCTGTGTGTGTGTGTGTGTGTGTGTGTGTGTGTAAATGTAGATAGATTGTGTTGGACCTTGTGCACCCTGAAAGGAAACAAATGTTCCGTAGCAGAAACGCAGCGCTGCGGTGGTTTTGGACAGCTTCCCGGTACACAGACACAAGTGACACGTGGTCCTCTGTAGCTCAGCTGGTAGAGCACGGCGCTTGTAACGCCAAGGTAGTGGGTTCGATCCCCGGGACCACACAAAAATGTATGCACGCATGACTGTAAGTCGCTTTGGATAAAAGCGTCTGCTAAATGGCATATTATATTATATTATTATATTACATCTCGGGTAACTTTTAGCACGGGAAGAGGGGGAGGAGGAGGAAGGGAGGAGAGGGGGAGGAAGAGGGGGAGGGGGAATGCTGCTGTTTCAGTGGAGGACAGGGTAGTGTGGTAAAGGAGCTTGGTGAGTTAGGAGTGTGTTAGGATATGTAGCTAATGTAATTTATAATGTAATCATAAAGCTTACTGATGAGAGGAAGTGTTTTAGGTATTTGGATATTTCAGATGGCTAAACAATTTTATTTTGAATTACTTATGCATGTCATGCAAATGTATAACAACACACAAAATTGTACTAAATATGATTTCTGCGTACATATTTGAACCTGAAGACTTTGACTGTGAACATTATAGCCTTATAGAAGCCTCAGGGCTTTTTAGAGACTATTACATTAGCTACATTACAACCCATCCAATGCTTTGTTTACTGTACCTTTCTGCAGTATATTTCTCCCAGTGCTGAGGAGTAATGATTGCTTGTTAAACAGATATTGCATTTTATGTCAGAGTCCCTATACATTTAATGACAAAACAAACAATAGCAAAGCAATTTTCTGCAATATAATTTAGAATTTTCAATTTTTACTCAAGGCTGTGATTAGGGTTGGTGTAAACTCGGCTTTGTGTTGAAAGCTTTTGTCGTGTTGCATTTTTCTGAACATGAGATGTTATTATAAGCAAACCTTGGACCTGTTAGATTATTTGACAGGTCTTTGTTATCCATAGAGGGCCTTGTACAGTAGTAGTTATTCTTACTGAAGTCCTCTTAGTGTTCTATAAATGACTATCATTTCCATTCAGTGGTACTGTGCAGTAATACACACCAGCACCTTCGGCTCGGAAGGAGAAAGACAAATAAATTGGATGTATGATTCGATTGATGACTGAAGTCATATTCAGTGTTTGTCTCTATAGGCCCTGGATAAAAATAGTGCAATGTAGGGAATAGCATGCCATTTGGGAAACACACTTTCTTGTGGGAAGGGTTGGGATGGTGTGACTGTGACGATAGACAGGTTTATATAGAGACTATTGTCAGTTGGCACATCTCCAAATTGCGACCTCCTCGGCCCTCACCTCTTTTCCCCGGGCATGTGCCCTTGAGCGTGTGATTCCTGTTAGAACAGAGTCTGCATCCCAAATAGCACATTATTCCCTAAGGGCCCTGTTCATACATAGTGCACTATATAGGGAATAGGTTGCCATTTGGGATGCATTCTGAGTCTCACTCCTGTGGCCCTCGCCCCTTTGTTCCAGAGCTATAGCTGGCATGGCATTTTTATGACTGGTACTGTAGTGTGGCCTGAACTAAAGGTGGAAGTGCAGGCAGAGGGTCTACTCTGAAATGGAGGAAGTGTAGCACTACAGCTATAGCACATACAATGGCAGAAGGTCTAATCACACACACAATGGAAAATACTGCTCTCTGTCCTTGGGGACAGTGTGGACTGTCTATATACTGTACTGTATGCAACTGCTGCAGAAAAGTGTGTACACTAAACATTTAATTTTACATACATGTGAACTAGATAGCAGGTCAGGGATGTAGACTTGGTGTTGGTGAATGATGTTTTTATAGGTATTGTATGTGATATGTTGTGGATTTTGCTGTTATAGGTAGGATCATTGGAATTTGATTGTGTGATACAATCACCCCTGTCCTGTTTGTATCAATGTTGTTTTACTCAATTGTATGCAAGTGTACATTGATAACATTGTAATTGGTTGCTTGCTCCTCTGAAATTCACACCGCTCCAGTGTTTTCTTATTTCCCTCTGCTATGAAGCGATTGTGTTGATAGCTTTATATTCTGTCAACAAAGGCGAGATAACACAGATTTTCTCCATCTATCTTCATCCGTTATGAAATATGCAAATGAAACCATGGGATGGGAACGGATGGGAGTACAGTACAGTGCTGTTAAATGGGCCATTTCAAATGTTCTGTGTACCATGCTGACTTCCAAATGTACCACCATCCAATTCAGTGCATGCTCAAGTGTTTTTTCCATCTCTTTCTCTCTTACCCTTCACTCTCTTTTATCCTTTATCGCCCTCTCTCTCTCTCTCGCTGCCTCCATTTCTCTAGCTTTGGTTCTGTCTTCTCTCCCCCTTTTTTCTCCCTCCCCCACCATTCTGTCTTTCTCTCCCCTTGTTCCCCCTCTTTTTCTATCCTGCCTTGCCTTGCCATACAAATTAGAGCTATACTGCACAGTGTCAGAGTGGCTACTTATAAAATATTAACAGCATGTAGAGGATTTTACATCGCCACATTGCTCTTCATTTTTAACAGTGTCAGCACAAGCTGTGGCACAGTTACTTGTGTGTTCATCTGTTTTGAAACTGCATATATGTACAGTGCCTTCAGAAAGTATTTACACCCCTTGACTTTTTCCACATTTTGTTGTGCTACAGCCTGAATTTAAAATTGATTAAATTGAGATTTTGTGTCACTGATCTACACACAATACTCCATAATGTCAAAGTGGAATTATGTTTTTAGAAATGTTTACAAATTAATAAAAAATGAAAGCTGAAATGTCTTGAGTCAATAAGTATTCTACCCTTTTGTTGTTATCCTAAATAAGTTCAGGAGTAAAAATGTGCCTGACAAGTCACATAATACGTTTCATGGACTCACTCTGTGTGCAATAATAGTGTTTAACATGATTTTTAAATGACAACCCCATCTCTGTACCCCATACTTACAATTATCTGAAAGGGTCCTCAGTTGAGCAGTGAATTTCAAGCACAGATTCAACCACAAAGACTGGGAGGTTTTCCAATGGTTCGCAAAGAAGGGCACCTATTGGTAAATGGGTAAAAAAAAGCAGATATTGAATATCCCTTTGAGCATGGTGCAGTTGTTAATTACACTTTGTGTGGTGTATCAATACACCTAGTCACTATAAAGATACAGGCTCCCTTCCTAACTCAGTTGCCAGAGAGGAAGGAAACCACTCAGGAAGTTCACCATGAGGCCAATGATGATTTTAAAACAGTTACAGAGTTGAATGGCTGTGATAAGAGATAATTGAGAATGGATCAACAACATTGTAGTTACTCCACAATACTAACATAAATGACAGAGTGAAAAGAAGGAAGCCTGTACAGAATAAATATATTCCAAAACATGCATCCTGTTTGCAATAAAGCATTAAAGTAATACTGCAAAAAATGTGGCAAAGAAATTAACTTTTTTTCCTGTATACAAAGCATTATGTTTGGGGCAAATCCAACACAACACATCACTGAGTATCACTCAACAACCAACTTGACAGAGCCTGAATAATAATTTTTAAAAAATAATATGGGCAAATATTGTACAATCCATGTGTGTAAAGCTCTTAGAGACTTACCTAGAAAGACTCACAGCTGTAATCGCTGCCAAAGGTGATTCTAACATGTATTGACTCAGGGGGTTGAATACTTATCCAATCAAGATATATTAGTGTTTTATTTTCCATACAAATATGTACACTACCAGTCAAAAGTCTGGACACACCAACTCATTCAAGGGTTTTTCTTTATTTTTACTATTTTTTACATTGTAGAATAATAGTGAAGACATCAAAACATACGAAATAACACGTATGGAATCATGTAGTAAACAAAAAAGTGTTAAACTAAGTATATTCTTATATTTGAGAATCTTCAAATAGCCACCCTTTGCCTTGATGACAGCGTTGCACACTCTTGGCATTCTCTCAACCAGCTTCCTTCACCTGCAATGCTTTTCCAACAGTCTTGAAGGGGTTCCCACATATACTGAGCACTTGTTGGCTGTTTTTCCTTCACTCTGCGGTCCGACTCATCCCAAGCCATCTCAATTGGGTTGAGGTCGGGGGATTGTGGAGGCCACGTCATCTGATGCAGCACTCCATCACTCTCCTTCTTGGTAAAATAGCCCTTACACAGCCTGGAGGTGTGTTGGGTCATTGTCCTGTTGAAAAATAAATGATAGTCCCACTAAGCCCAAACCAGATGGGATGACGTATCGCTTGTAGAATGCTGTGGTAGCCATGCTGGTTAAGTGTGCCTTGAATTCTAAATAAATCATAGACAGTGTCACCAGCAAAGCAACCCCACACCATAACACCTCCTCCTCCATGCTTTACGGTGGGAAATACACATGCGGAGATCATCCATTCACCCACACCGTGTCTCACAAAGACACGGCTGTTGCAACCAAAAATCTCAAATTTGGACTCCAGACCAAAGGACAAATTTACTGGTCTAATGTCCATTGCTCGTGTTTCTTGGCCCAAGCAGGTCTCTTCTTATTATTGGTGTCCTTTAGTAGTGGTTTCTTTGCAGCAATTCGACCATGACGGCCTGATTCACACTGTCCCCTCTGAACAGTTGATGTTGAGATGTGTCTGTTACTTGAACTCTGTGAAGCATTTATTTAGGCTGCAATTTCTGAGGCTGGTAACTCTAATGAACTTATGCTCTGCAGCAGAGGTAACTCTGGGTCTTCCATTCCTGTCACAGTCCTCAGGAGATCCAGTTTCATCATAGCGCTTCATGGTTTTTGCGACTGCACTTGAAGAAACTTTCAAAGTTCTTGAAATTGTCCGTATTGACTGACTTTCATGTCTTAAAGTAATGATGGACTGTCGTTTCTCTTTGCTTATTTAAGCTGTTCTTGCCATAATATGGACTTGGTATTTGACCAAATAGGGCTATCTTCTGTATACCCCCCCTGTGTTGTCACAACACAACTGATTGACTCAAGCGCATTAAATTCCACAAATTAACTTTTAAGAAGGCACACCTGTTAATTGAAATGCATTCCAGGTGACTACCTCATGAAGCTGGTTGATGGAATGCCAAGACTGTGCAAAGTTGTCATCAAGGCAAAGGGTGGCTATTTGAAGAATGTCAAATATATTTTGATTTGTTTAACACTCTTTTGGTTACTATATGATTCCATACGTGTTATTTCATAGTTTTGATGTCTTCACTATTATTCTACAATGTAGAAAATAGTAAAAATAAAGAAAAACCCTGGAATGAGTAGGTGTGTCCAAACCTTTGACTGGTACTGTATGTTAGAATTTTTCTTCCACTTTGACATTACAGAGTATTTTTGTGTAATAAATCCATTTTAATCCCACATTGTAACACAACAACATGTGGAAAAAGTCAAGGGGTGTGAATACTTTCTGAAGGCACTTATCTTTTTCTACATTGTATCTGTTCAGTGGTAAGACGTTGCATGTTATGTATCCTTCAAAATGTGGACTCCAGTTGTTTAGCTTTTCTTGGTGAAATATTCCAATGCTCCTTCATAATAAGCTTCATCAACATATTTAAATGTGTTAGCTTGTCCTTTGTCATTATACAACATCCAGTCAGTAACCAGTTGAACAAAGACTCAGCTAATGCTATCTCCAGTTAAACACCATATTTCATCACTTACAGTATATTTACACCAATCTGATGAATACATAATATGGGCCCTAATTATTTCCTATTTGTGGCCATTTGTGATTTAGGATAGGTGTTTATTGGGACTTTTATCATCTCAGTATTTATGCTTTTATGAGAAAGGATAACACCAGACCCTTTTAGAAACACCACTGCTCACATCTATATGTGTGGCTGGTAGTTGTTAAAACGTCTCCATTATGGGATAGTGTTGAACAGATGGTATTCGACATATTATTAATATACACATAACCTTTAATAGCCATGATAAACAAATATATAGGCCCAATTAAAATTTGAGCATGCATGATAGGCAACAAGCTTATAACAAGCAAGATATTACACCACAAAATATAGGATGGTGGTGGTGCTCAATGCTTGTGGATGTTTGAAGAATTGTATTGTACAAAGCGTCAGTTTAAGCTGAGTCTGCGTCCCAAATGACACCCTATGCCCAGACACCCTATTTATATAGTGCACTACTTTTGACCAAAGCTCCTATGGGCACTATGTAGGGAATAGGGTGCCATTTGGGACGTATCCTGAGTGTCTGTGAGGGAGGTTGGACTTTTGTAGATTTACACTATCTGCTCATGCTGATGATTGATTCAGCGTCTCTATTTTATCTCTCTGGTTCATAACTGGCCTCCCAGAGCACTTTGGGCCCTGTGGGCGGGTTTAGGGCATGGCCTCTGGTGTCTGCTGTTTTGTTGGATGATGGCTTCCTATAAAGAGGGAGCTGTCAATCAAATGATGGGCTTCCCAAATCCTATTATGCATCCAAAATGGCACCCTATTCCCTATATAGTCCGCTAATTTTGACCAGGGCCCGTAGTGCACTAAATAGGGAATAGGGTGCCATTTGGGACGCAACCCTAGAGAGGAGCGTTGGTTTGTTCCGAGGCTTTTCTGCTCTAATACGAGGGACTGGAACAGAACAATGATTTTTGTTGCCACAAGTCATATCTGTATCTGTCTGCTGGTCTGGCTATATGGACAAACCAGAGGTTGCCATCCCAATCCCATTAATTTATCATTTCAATTTGAATGTACATAATATCACAAAGACATGCACAAAGGTTGAGGGATAGAGTTATATGGATGGAGGTGATATAATGATGTAGTTTCAGTCAATATATTCAGATGTAATGCCATCCATTTGGTTTTTCATTGATGCGTTTTGACAGAGGAAAAGGAATGAGGTTTTGTTTTTAGCAAAGGTGTGGTTAGAAATGCATAATAATGCTTGATGCTTGGTAATCCACAAGTTGTGTTAGTGGCATTAATTATTTAGTCACTCCTAGTGAATGGGATGCCTTTTAACACCTGAATGGATTGCATAGAGGATATTTGATCATGGCACACAGTATTGCAATGGGAATACACTTCTTCAAAAGTAGTGCACAATATAGGGAATATGTTTGGGTGGCGTAGAGATATCGGCAGCGCGGTGCAGAGGGGAGGCGCTGCCACTTGTCTTCCTCTCTGACCGGCCACACAGTCACAGGAAGATGACAAAGTGGCCCAGTTTTCCTTTTAATTAATCATAGCTTGCTGACAGCTACCTGTGCTACAGATCATCATTAGCAGAGAGGAGAGAGAGGAAGACCCGTCCACACATTAACGATAAGAGAGGAGGATACACCTCGTTAACTCATTTTCCTTCCTCTGTTTATTGGCTTTATTTATTATTTTACAGCAACACAGTAATGTATGTATGTATGTATGTATGTATATATATATATATTTGCGAGAAGAAAAAAAACATATGGGGGATTGGAAGTGATGCAGACAATTACATTGATGGAAGTTACAATCTATCTGCAATATTAAAGCTGATCTACCCCCTAAAAAAAAAGGTTGTGCCTTTAGATTTAGAGAAAATTAACATCTTCTCTCATTGATTTCTCAAACCCCAAACCCTGGCCTGGTCTGCTTGGTCTGCTTTGCAAGCGTTCCCGGAAGTCTCGCGATGTTGCGCCTCTGGGTTTAGAAACTCTTTGGTAATAGTTTGCAGAATCCGATGAACTCCTAGACCTAGTGCTTGGATGTAGATTTCTTTTTTAATGTACTTTGCATTTTTGTGAGGAAGGAAAAAAAAACACAGCTAAAAGGGTCCAGCATTTTAGAGGCAATTTCATCCACATCTCCCTGCTGTTCCATCTGCTAGTACCTGACACTTTTATTCAAAGAGGTGACATGAAATAGTGGAAGCCAAAATTACTAATGCTATTCCCCTCCTCCACCCCTTTCTCACAAACTGTGTCCCAAATTGCACCCTAGTCCATATATAGTGCATAATTGACCAGAGCCCTATGGGCCCTGGTCAAAAGTAGTACACTATATGGGAAAAGGGTGCCATTTAGGACGCAGGATAGTCTCACATCTCCTTATTTTGTGGCTAGTGGTCCCCTTAACTCTCCACGTATTATTTTTGTTGTCATTTGAATGATTCCTATATATTTAATGTCTTTCACCAGGCAGGCACGTTGAGAGCTGTCAGTTGAATAGGGAATGCTGTGACATTAATAATTTAGTTCCAGCTGTGTATCTGAATGCTGCTGCACTGTTAAAATGAAGTGCTTTGTAACACTAAAACTAGTGGCAACTGAGCTGCCACCAACTTGACGAAACCTTAACTTTGCTGGAGTATTGAAACACGTCATCCTGAGATGTTTTGAAACATTACATGGTGTGTTGTAACACCACTTAATCAAGTCTTGTGCAACATCTTGCACTATCGGAAATGGATGAAAACACAATTTTGGTGTTCCGAGTTCTGTTTAGTGCAGAATTAGATACAGTGAGGGAAAAAAGTATTTGATCCCCTGCTTATTTTGTAAGTTTGCCCACTGACAAAGACATGATCAGTCTATAATTTTAATGGTAGGTTTATTTGAACAGTGAGAGACAGAATAACAACAAAATCCAGAAAAATGCATGTACAAAATGTTATAAATTGATTTGCATTTTAATGAGGGAAATAAGTATTTGACCCCCTCTCAATCAGAAAGATTCTGGCTCCCAGGTGTCTTTTATACAGGTAACGAGCTGAGATTAGGAGCACACTCTTAAAGGGAGTGCTCCTAATCTCAGTTTGTTACCTGTATAAAAGACACCTGTCCACAGAAGCAATCAATCAATCAGATTCCAAACTCTCCACCATGGCCAAGACCAAAGAGCTCTCCAAGGATGTCAGGGACAAGATTGTAGACCTACACAAGGCTGGAATAGGCTACAAGACCATCGCCAAGCAGCTTGGTGAGAAGGTGACAACAGTTGGTGCGATTATTCGCAAATGGAAGAAACATAAAAGAACTGTCGATCTCCCTCGGCCTGGGGCTCCATGCAAGATCTCACCTCGTGGAGTTGCAATGATCATGAGAACGGTGAGGAATCAGCCCAGAACTACACGGGAGGATCTTGTCAATGATCTCAAGGCAGCTGGGACCATAGTCACCAAGAAAACTATTGGTAACACACTACGCCGTGAAGGACTGAAATCCTGCAGTGCCCGCAAGGTCCCCATGCTCAAGAAAGCACATATACAGGCCCGTCTGAAGTTTGCCAATGAACATCTGAATGATTCAGAGGAGAACTGGGTGAAAGTGTTGTGGTCAGATGAGACCAAAATCGAGCTCTTTGGCATCAACTCAACTCGCCGTGTTTGGAGGAGGAGGAATGCTGCCTATGACCCCAAGAACACCATCCCCACCGTCAAACATGGAGGTAGAAACATTATGCTTTGGGGGTGTTTTTATGCTAAGGGGACAGGACAACTTCACCGCATCAAAGGGATGATGACGGGGCCATGTACCGTCAAATCTTGGGTGAGGACCTCCTTCACTCAGCCAGGGCATTGAAAATGGGTCATGGATGGGTATTCCAGCATGACAAAGACCCAAAACACACGGCCAAGGCAACAAAGGAGTGGCTCAAGAAGAAGCACATTAAGGTCCTGGAGTGGCCTAGCCAGTCTCCAGACCTTAATCCCATAGAAAATCTGTGGAGGGAGCTGAAGGTTTGAGTTGCCAAACGTCTGACTTGGAGAAGATCTGCAAAGATAAGTGGGACAAAGTCCCTCCTGAGATGTGTGCAAACCTGGTGGCCAACTACAAGAAACGTCTGACCTCTGTGATTGCCAACAAGGGTTTTGCCACGTTTTGCAGAGGGGTCAAATACTTATTTCCCTCATTAAAATGCAAATACATTTATAACATTTTTGACATGCTTTTTTCTGGATTTTTTTGTTGTTATTCTGTCTCTCACTGTTCAAATAAACCTAACATTAAAATTATAGACTGATCATGTCTTTGTCAGTGGGCAAACGTACAAAATCAGCACGGGATCAAATACTTTTTTCCCTCACTGTACCTTCTCTTTTGGTGCCGTTTCTTCTCTCTATAGCTTCTAAACACTATTATCGTGTTTCAAATCCTGTCTAGTACAGAATTAGATCACTTCTTCTGGAGTATTTTAATGTTCAACATTGGTTTATATATGATCATTTGTCAGTTTAACCCATTTTGGCAGACATTGTTGAGCACAGAGCTCAATCCACCAGCAGTGGAGGTTTTACAGCAAGCATTACAGTATACTGTACTTGGAAATGTGGGTATGAATTGTCATTATTGAATGTCATTTTGACTGACGGTTTTTATATCTGTTCATCATGATCCATTATACCTCATGGCACAACAAGCTGATTAATACTAATATAGAAGTAAACATTTTCTTCAAACGTGCATACAACATTGTGCATAAGAAAGTTAAAAAATATATGAATTACCCACAATCCTCTAAAAACAGCCATATGGCAAGATAGGAAGTGCAAGGAGATTGAAACCAGACCTCCAATGAATTCTATCACTCAATCTTCTCTATCTTTGGTTATCCTCATAAAAGATACTTACATTTTGAGAAACATATTCAATTGGATTTATTCTTAAATTTTTTGGTAGAATTAAATTAAATAATAATTTAAATGACTTGCATTTATTTCTAATAAGTATAGTTTTTTTTTTTTTTTTTAAGTCAGTTTCAATTCACCCCAGATTCATTTTTTACTGCCCCGGAAGTCAGGTGTTCAATTCCCGCTTCCACCTGTCTCTGTCTCCTTCTTTTTTTTTATCTGTCTAAATAAATCATTGAAAAAGGTGGAATTCCACAAAAAGGCCCTTTTCATCAATCAATATTTAGGCTATGAACCATTTCCATTTCTAAACCATTGATTGTATGAGAGATACAGTCTGCAAATCGTTTTTTTGTCTGTGTGTTTTGATGCTGCCTTTTACATGCACTGAAACCCCCTAAAGTGTTTTCACAACACTCTTAAAAACACCAATATTCAGATGGAAAAAACACTTTGGGTGTTTCAGAGTACTTCTATTCTGTTTTAAAACACTTTCTGTGTATCATAACACTTACATTGGGTTTACATTCAAACACCCTCCAGATCTCAGGTTAGGTGCACTACTTTTCATGGTTTCATTATACAACGTGGTGTTTTGAGTCTTTCTATTTTTACAGTGGGGAGAGCAAAGTTAAATTTTTTATGATATAAATGAAGAGTGAAGGCTGATTTGGATCAACGACAACATGTGTTAACTCAAACACACACACACGCACACGCACGTACACACAAACAAACATACATGCATACAATCATGCAAACACACACGCGCGCACACATACCGTCATCCCCACATACACCACCACAATCTGTACCTCTTGAAAGTTAGGGGGAAATTTAGATTTCCACCTAAATAGATTTCCATCTATAAGTAATAATTTTTCATGAGATGGCCATCTCAATAACTGGAAATGCTGGATTTTCTGGTAAAAATAGTTATAAATGGCTGAGGTGTACTCACATTTGAGGACACAAGCTCAAGTACATATTACAAATATTATGAAAAAATAAAAAATAATATTTTTTCCTATTCCACAAAAATGGGGCTTGAAATGACTGAAATGCTTTTCAATATAGTAACAATGAAATGATAAATGACTTACTATAAGATTTGACCTTTCTTAAAACTGTAAAATCAATATGATTATAATTTACTAATTGACAATACAATAGTACAACAGTACAATATTGGCAACCTTTCTGCCAAACGTCCTCTGAGCGACACAGAGACACCATTCAAATGTGTACAACTTCAGCTTTAAGTTATGTGACCAAGAGAAAGGGTTCTTCTTTCAATTCTACTAAATTATTTTTTATTTTTTACTGTTGAGAGCTATGAATCCATCTGAGAACATCACAGTGAGATGAAACTGCTATTGTTGCATCCACTAGACTCTCACATTTCATATATGCACTATTGCAAGCGCAGCTACAAGGTTCACAGGCTCAGGAAATCATTCCTTTGTATGGATAGGCCAGAAAATGTGACGCGTCGCTCCCTATGCAAATAGTGACTTGTGAACCTCACAGCTGCGCTTGCAATAGAGCATATGAACCGGAACAACCAGCGCTTTTAGGAAGTGTAAAGCAATTGATGTTGCGCCATTCACATAGCGTGCTGTACACATAAATATCGGTTGGAACCAGTCCAGAACCGCTCAAAGTTTAGGGCTGGGAATTGCCAGGGACCTCATGATATGATACTATCACAATACTTAGGTGCCGATACAATATGTATTGCAATTCTCACGATTCTATATGTATTGCGATTCGATACTGCGATTTTATTGCCATTTTGATGTTCCAAACATATTGCTCTCAGCTATATGTCTGCTGTAGAGAGACAAGCGAGAGCATGAGAAAATGAGTTTTGATCAGTCATGGAAATAAAAGTGCTGAAAACATTTTGGCTCACTATTCAAAAAGACGATGGATAACAAGCTATAGGAGTTTTGGTGCAGGTACAGCTGACAATCGCTAGCTAACGCTATCTATATTTTTTGTACATTTTACAAATCGATACTTGGAGTCAAAGAATGAATATAAAATTGTCCCAAAAAATATTGCGATATGTAACTATATATAAATTTTTTCCCCATCACTAATATTTAAGGGCCTAAGAAGAGGAAAATCCCCCAAGAATGTATTGTTTGGGTCCTAATGCCGTTTGCTTTGATCTTTGGGACCTAAGGTCTGAAGGTCTTCGGCTCAAATGACTCTGTCCCCTTAGCTGCTGCTGTCAGAGACTGACAGACCTCATGTTTATTTCATCCTGTGTCTGCCTGGGCTGTCTCCTTTCCCTATTTTCCCGTGTCATTAACGCGGGGAGCGAGGAAGAGCAGTGGGGGGAGAGGAGGAGCAGGTACCCTGTAGTGGCTGCTCCTAATGAATTCCACTGCGGCTGCTCCCCACCACCACCACCACCACCACCACCACCACGCCAGCTCGTTACCCAGGCTCAAGGTGACAAATTAAAACAGCCTGGGAAAAGAGAGGGAGAGAGAGAAAGAAAGAGAGAGGGAGAGCGAGGGAGAGTAGTGTGTGTGTGTTGGTTCACATGTGAATATTAGCGTGTGTGTATGTACAGTTACAGTCGGAGGTTTACATACACCTTAGCCAAATACATTTAAACTCAGTTTTTCACAATTCCTGACATTTAATCCTAGTAAAGATTCCCTGTCTTAGGTCAGTTAGGATCACCACTTTATTTTAAGAATGTGAAATGTCAGAATAATAGTAGAGAGAATGATTTATTTCAGCTTGTATTTCTTTCATCACATTCCCAGTGGGTCAGATGTTTACATACACTCAATTAGTATTTGGTAGCATTGCCTTTAAATTGTTCAACTTGGGTCAAATATTTTGGGTAGCCTTCCACAAGCTTCCCACAATAAGTTGGGTGAAATTTGGCCCATTCTTCCTGACAGAGCTGGTGTAACTGAGTCAGGTTTGTAGGCCTCCTTGCTCGCACACGCTTTTTCAGTTCTGCCCACAAATGTTCTATAGGATTGAGGTCAGGGCTTTGTGATGGCCACTCCAATACCTTGACTTTGTTGTCCTTAAGCCATTTTGTCACAACTTTGGAAGTATGCTTGGGGTCATTGTCCATTTGGAAGACCCATTTGTGACATTACATTTACATTTACGTCATTTAGCAGACGCTCTTATCCAGAGCGACTTACAAATTGGTTCATTCACCTTATAACCAGTGGGATAACCACTTTACAAATTTATTTATTTTTTTGTGGGGGGGTGGGGTAAGGGGGGGTAGAAGGATTACTTTATCCTATCCCAGGTATTCCTTAAAGAGGTGGGGTTTCAAGTGTCTCCGGAAGGTGGTGAGTGACTCCGCTGTCCTGGCGTCATGAGGGAGCTTGTTCCACCATTGGGGTGCCAGAGCAGCGAACAGTTTTGACTGGGCTGAGCGGGAACTGTGCTTCCGCAGAGGTAGGGGGGCCAGCAGGCCAGAGGTGGATGAACGCAATGCCCTCGTTTGGGTGTAGGGACTGATCAGAGCCTGAAGGTACGGAGGTGCCGTTCCCCTCACAGCTCCGTAGGCAAGCACCATGGTCTAGTAGCAGATGCAAACTTCAACTGGAAGCCAGTGGAGTGTGCGGAGGAGCGAGGTGACGTGAGAGAACTTGGGAAGGTTGAACACCAGACGGGCTGCGGCATTCTGGATGAGTTGTAGGGGTAAGGGAGAAGGTCACCGGAGATGGTCTGGAGAAGAGAGGATGGGATAGGGTCAAGCGGGCAGGTTGTTGGGCGGCCGGCCGTCACAAGTCGCAAGATTTTATCTGGAGAGAGAGGGGAGAAAGAAGTCAAAGCATAGGGTAGGGCAGTGTGAGCAGGACCAGCAGTGTCATTTGACTTAACAAACAAGGATCGGATGTCGTCAACCTTCTTTGCAAAATGGTTGACGAAGTCATCCACAGAGAGGGAGGGGGGGGAGGAGGATTCAGTAGGGAGGAGAAGGTGGCAAAGAGCTTCCTAGGGTTAGAGGCAGATGCTTGGAATTTAGAGTGGTAGAAAGTGGCTTTAGCAGCAGAAACAGATGAAGAGAATGTAGAGAGGAGGGAGTGAAAAGATGCCAAGGTCCGCAGGGAATCTAGTTTTCCTCCATTTCCGCTCGGCTGCCCGGAGCCCTGTTCTGTGAGCTCGCAATGAGTCATCAAGCCACGGAGCAGGAGGGGAGGACCGAGCCGGCCGGGAGGATAGGGGACATAGAGAGTCAAAGGATGCAGAAAGGGAGGAGAGGAGGGTTGAGGAGGCAGAATCAGGAGATTGGAGGGAGAAGGATTGAGCAGAGGGAAGAGATGATAGGATGGAAGAGGAGAGAGTAGCGGGAGAGAGAGAGCGAAGGTTGCGACGGCGCATTACCATCTGAGTAGGGGCAGTGAGTTGCAGTGAGATTAGTAGAAGAACAGCATCTAGTAAAGATGAGGTCAAGCGTATTGCCTGCCTTGTGAGTAGGGGGGGACGGTGAGAGGGTGAGGTCAAAAGAGGAGAGGAGTGGAAAGAAGGAGGCAGAGAGAAATGAGTCAAAGGTAGACATAGGGAGGTTGAAGTCACCCAGAACTGTGAGGGGTGAGCCATCCTCAGGAAAGGAACTTATCAAGGCGTCAAGCTCATTGATGAACTCTCCAAGGGAACCTGGAGGGCGAGAAATGACAAGGATGTTAAGCTTGAATGGGCTAGTGAATGTGACAGCATGGAATTCAAATGAGGAGATAGACAGATGGGTCAGGGGAAAAAGAGAGAATGTCCACTTGGGAGAGATGAGGATTCCTGTGCCACCACCCCGCTGACCAGATGCTCTCGGGGTATGCGAGAACACATGGTCAGACGAGGAGAGAGCAGTAGGAGTAGCAGTGTTTTCAGTGGTAATCCATGTTTCCGTCAGTGCCAAGAAGTCGAGGGACTGGAGGGTAGCATAGGCTGAGATGAACTCTGCCTTGTTGGCCGCAGAACGGCAGTTCCAGAGGCTGCCTGAGACCTGGAACTCCACGTGGGTGGTGCGTGCAGGGACCACCAGGTTAGAGAGGCAGCAGCCACGCGGTGTGAGGCGTTTGTATAGCCTGTGCGGAGAGGAGAGAACAGGGATAGACAGAGGCATAGTTGACAGGCTACAGAAAATGGCTACAATAATGCAAAGGAGATCGGAATGAAATGAACTAAACATCTGGGAAAGGAGAAAGCGGGGCCTCACTCACTTACGTTTAACTGAAACACCCAAATATAACTCTCCCAACTTCCACCTCAGAAACTATAATTGTTGTAAACTACAGCGGTTCAATGTTTTCTAGGAATAGACTAACTTAGTTTATTCAGCTAGCTAACTTGGTACAGTATTCTTCCGTGAAAATCGTCCAGGGCACCTAGTCATATGACACCACAGCCAACTAGCATGCCGGACTCCAACAACACGGTTTAGCACCAATACTCGGCCACAACAAACCACCAGTGTGTCAACACGCCAAGCAGATCATTCGTGTCCGTGTCTAACGTTGTGGGTTAGTCCGGACAGCTTTAGCGAGTCCGTCGTCAACTTATTCAGCCAGTTAGTTAGCTAGAATAGTTAGCATACTAGCTAGCCATTGCTTTCAGACAACAAAGAAACCCCTCCTCCCACGGCACGAACACACAGAGAGCCAAGCTAACGTTAACTAGTCACCTATGTCCCGAATTCCCTTGAACGACTCTGGCTACCAGTATGTAAAAACAAAACACAAATGTAGGTTATAACTTACCCCTAGCAGCTACTGTTAGCTAGCCAAGTGCAAAGCTAGCCACTGAATTGACTCAGCCAGTTCGCGTCTGTTCGCTAGGTTGTTCCAGCTATTGTTTAGTAGCCATCCAGGTAGCAACAAGCTAGCTAAATTTCAAGCACAGTAGCCACTTACTACCTAACGTTAACGCTTCAGACAATGAGGTTAGAAAAACAGCTGAATGGTAGGCATTATTGTATGTAATTATTGTAGGCAGCTAGCTGGCGTAATTACAGGTACTCTCAGGCGTGAAACAACTATCCACAGTTGCTAATAGTTACCAGTAGCTACCCGCTAGCTAGTCCAGGTAGTGGGTTAGCTAGCTTCGTGCTTCACCGGGCTCAGCCGAATACAATACTAACCTACAATAATTACATACAACAACCCACGATAACTACCTACAATACCTAACTACAATCTAAATACATAGTTTAAGCTTTAATCAACAAAGCCCAAACTATGTATATAAGCCATATAAGCCTCGTGACCAAGCTTTAACTTCCTGACTGATGTCTTGAGATGTTGCTTCAATATATCCACATAATTTCCCTTCCTCATGATGCCCCCACAGCATGATGCTGCCAACCCCGTGCTTCACGGTTGGGATGGTGTTCTTCAGCGACCCCCTTTTTCCTCCAAACATAATGATGGTCATTATGGCCAAAAAGTTAAATATTTTGGTTTCATCAGACCAGAGGACATTTCTCCAAAAAGTACGATCTTTGTCCACATGTGCAGTTGCAAACCGTAGTCTGTCTTTTTTATGGCGGTTTTGGAGCAGTGGTTTCTTCCTTGCTGAGCGGCCTTTCAGGTTATGTCGATATAGGACTCATTTTACTGTGGATATAGATACTTTTGTACCTGTTTCCTCCAGCATCTTCACAAGGTTATTTGCTGTTGTTCTGGGATTGATTTGCACTTTTCGCACCAAAGTAAGTTAATCTCTAGGAGACAGAACGCGTCTCCTTCCTGAGTGGTATGATGGCTGCGTGGTCCCATGGTGTTTATACTTGCGTACTATTGTTTGTACAGATGAACGTGGTACCTTCAGGCATTTGGAAATTGCTCCCAAGGATGAACCAGACATGTGGAGGTCTACAATTTTTCTTCTGAGTTCTTGGCTGATTTCTTTTGATTTTCCCATGATGTCAAGCAAAGAGGCACAGAGTTTGAAGGTAGGTCTTGAAATACATCCACAGGTACACCTCCAATTGACTCAAATGACGTCAATTAGCCTATCAGAAGCTTCTAAAGCCATGACATCATTTTCTGGAATTTTCCAAGCTGTTTAAAGGCACAGTCAACTTAGTGTATGTAAACTTCTGACCCACTGGAATTGTGATACAGTGAATTGTACGTGAAATAATCTGTCTGTAAACAATTGTTGGAAAAATTATTTGTGTCATGCACAAAGTAGATGTCCTAACCGACTTGCCAAAACTATAGTTTGTTAACAAGACATTTATGGAGTGGTTGAAAAACAAGTTTTAATGACTCCAACCTAAGTGTATGTAAACATCCGACTTCAACTGTATGCTTGTGTTTCCAATGTTTTTGAACCAACTCTTGTCCAGGGGTTAGGATTTGGACTAATGAATGAATGGCTGAAGCCTGCTGACCAGTGAGTTGGTGAGAGAGGCAAATATACTGTATGTGCACAGTGGTCAGGAAGACAGCTGAAATGAAAGATTATAGCTGTGTACTTGGACAAAGACAAAAATCTTACAGCAGAAGTTAAACGACGTGAGTGAATTTATCTACATCAATGATGGCACGAGTCTGTTGTCAGAGGCTCCTGCCATGACATATGGTTCAGATATTGACTTTCTGTTTGAACTTTCCCTTTATTTCTCCCTCTGTGCTTACCATCCGTTATATAATGATGAAAGCAGGGAGTTGCACCCAACATTTGTGTCTCTCAGATAATCCCGTATATGAAATCTTCAGCATCGAGAGCGTCTTGGTGATTGCTAATTGTGCTTATTTAGTTGTCAATGTTATAAGGGTAACGAGGGTAGACATGTGTTATTGAGCTGTGAGCTGCCTGGGACAACCGTAGCGGTAGCATGGTTTCTCTGGCTGGGACTACCTACTACAGAATAGGGTTACATATTGGAAGGTTGCAAGTGCTTTGTACAGTACATGAGGGTAGTCTGTTTGGGATAGGGCTAGCTATTGTTACAATACCAGGTACCACTTGCTATTCATGATATCACTAGTGTTCGGGGTGCACCAGGCTTGAGCTACTCTATAAACATCTCTGATCGCTAAGTGAGGCTAGCTCTGTGATGTCTAATTATGTGCATTTCCCAGTGGACTGAGTACCCATCAGAAATGACCGCTACTGGGCCATCTGAGGAGGAGGAGGAGGAGGCATCCCTATGTGTCTCTCTCTCTGACAGCGCCAGCAGATGGAAAATGGTGTCTATCAATTCACCAAAGCAGCGTGCCTCTGTCTCTGTCTCTACTGGGACTGGGACTGGGACTGGGACTGGGACTGGGACTGGGACTGGGACTGGAACTGGGACTGGGACTGGGACTGGGACTGGAACTGGGACTGGGACTGGGACTGGGACTGGGACTGGGACTGGGACTGGAACTGGGACTGGGACTGGGACTGGAACTGGGACTGGGACTGGGACTGGAACTGGGACTGGGACTGGGACTGGAACTGGGACTGGAACTGGGACTGGAACTGGGACTGGGACTGGGACTGGAACTGGGACTGGGACTGGGAGGAGAGCTGGGGGTGTGGTGAGGATAATGTATCTGTGCTGTGTGGAGGTTGTCATAGGAGGTGCAGATAGTAACTGCCTGGTCTGCAGACTAGACCATGGGAAAGACCACCCCAAATATCACCTCAAAAACCAATCCATCATCTAAGACTGATGATAAATGTGGGATTGGGGAAATAACTATTTTCCCTTGTAAGTGATAATGATTTAGAGTAGGGCTCTCCAACCCTGTTTCTGGAGAGATACCCTCCTGTAGGTTTTCACTCCAACCTCCGTTGTAACTAACCTGACTCAGCTTATCAACCAGCTAATTATTAGAATCAGGTGCGCTAGATTAGGGTTGGAGTGAAAACCTACAGGAGGGTAGCTCTCCAGGAACAGGGTGGGAGAGCCCTTATTTAGAGTGATTCATTGCAATGTTATGACTGTGATCATCATCACTGACTTCACCAGTTGTATCTGATCTGAAGATGGGTCGGCCATGTCTTTGAGGGCAGGACAACACAGAGCTTAAATGACATGACCATTATATTGTCCTCCTCCTGTGTCTGTGAGTAGGTCCTGCCCCTGTCCTCAATGAGGTACCCCTCTGCACAACAACACTTGATACTCAAGAAGCACAGTCAATAGCACTGACCCATAGAAGCCATTGGCTACACATCTGCTGAGCTTTCCAGAATGAGGCTCCAGTATAGGTGTGAGTGATTTTGAAAGTCTCTGACTCTGACAGCGGTCCCCTCACCATATTACCCAGAGTACATTGGTGCCGTGGTGGATCACCTTGGCCCTCCCATCAGCTTGTTAGACTGAAAGAATGCACAGCTTTAATTAAAGAAATGTAAATATCCTTCAATGAGCTGCATTTGCACATTAAGAGAGATTTGCGGAATCAGCGGCATAATACATTTTAATTAAGGATTAATTAAAAAATAATGGGGATTTCAATTTGCCTGGCTGGCAGGCTGGGCTGGGTGTGTAGAGCAGTAGATGGGATGCTGCCTGGCGTCTGCTGTGAGATCATCAGAGAAATGTTGAGCATCGTGGCTTTCTGCTTGATGCATGCTGCTTCGCTTTGACAGGAGCTGGGGGAGCATCTCAAGGTCTCCCTAAATACAAAAAGCTCTCCCACTCCCTCTCTCGCACTCCGAACGGGAAAAAAAGAGACACATTTACGGGTGGTGGGAGGGTCTCTCCCTTTGCTTTGGCTTAATTACATTTTCTCTCCCCCTCATCCCCCCTTTCCCTCTCTCCACATTCTCGTTCGCCTGATGGAGCAGCGGAGTGGCTCTGAGACACGGAACACTAGTTGTGCTGGCAATTATGTTAATGGTTTGCTATTAGGCCATGATTCCGTGTGAGCGATCGGGGAGTGGAAGAGCCCCGGCGGCAGAAAGCGATAACAGAGAGTGCGTCTCGTTGATACCGCTCCAGCAGCATCATTTGCATAATGAACCCTCCCCACTAACGAGAGGTGTGGCTTTAGCGGCAACAGCAGCAGCAGCAACAAGCTCGTCAGGAAACTCAGGAGTCTCGTCGCAGCATGAGGTGAGGATTGTAGAGGAACTGAGAAAGCACAATGTGACAAACAAAATGCATCGTGAAACATCAAATCTTGGCGGTAATGTTCATTACAACTGTATAATTATTCAGTTGGTACCTCCACACATCTCGTTTGTGTTTGGGATGTACAGGACACATTTGTAAAGTATCCAGTCATAGGTTCTGACACCTCTCACTCATACCTTCGTTGGGGCCTCCTATGTTAAAGGGTGGGAGAAACAGAGAAAGAGAGTAGCAAGAGAGAGACACAGAGAGAGAAACACAGGGAGAGACATAAATACACACATGCATATTAATAACTATAGCTCCCATGGTGCTGCAGTGATGTTCCTCTTCAAGCCCACCTCTGGTGAATTCCAGGTATATATCTGATCCAGCTGAAACATCCACAAAGCGTTGTGCATCTGACTGGTATCACCCTGGGACTATGAGGCCCCATGTGGATGCCTGCCTAGCAGAAATAAAAGGGAGATGAGCAGGGAATGCTCTAATTCACGCTGCTATGTTTAGTTTAGATATATTTGGAGAAGCTCCTTTTCTCCCATCATATTAATACTCTCCAAGGCTATGTGCTGATGTTATTGATCCCAACCTTCACAATTCATTACTAATCTGCTGGAGCTGAGCTACATCTTTGTTTATGCATCGTTTGCTCTCTCTCTCTCTCACTTTATCTCTGTCTCTCCCTCGATCTGTCTTGTATTATTTGTGCATAGCTGTGTGTCCATGGCCAAAGTTTGTGTGTGTGTCTGTGTTTGTGGCGTGTGTCCACAGTGCGCTATGTGTGCGTGTGTGCAACGCACTGTGTGTGTTTCTGTGGTTTGTAAGGCCTGTCATCTTTAGACCCAGCCTCAGGCTTTGATCAGAACGATCCTGGCTGTGTGCGTGCGGGCATTAGTGCGTGCGTCCGTACGTGTGTTTGTGTGCGTGTGTCTGTGTGTGTGAAGCTGGATCCCCAGTGCTCCCTCCTCTCCCTTCACTCGGACGTGACTGCTATGCTGATGAAGGCGGGGGATCAATAATTTAGGTCCGAGCCTTAATGGTGGGGTGAGGAAAACCGATACATCTGAGTCAGAGATTACATTTGAAAGGCACAGCCTTGCAGCCAAGATCAAGTGAAACACTAACAGGAGGCTGGAAGGATAGTTAACTGCAAAGGACGTGTCTGACTTTGTTTTCCCTTAAATGTGCTGGGCACATTTAGTGTTTGCTGGAACTCCTATCATAGTAAATGCTGAGTCTGTATCTATAAACACTGCTCTTTCCATGACATAGACTGACCAGGTAAATCCAGGTGAAAGCTATGATCCCTTATTGATGTCACTTGTTAAATCCACTTCAATCAGTGTAGATGAAGGGGAGGAGACAGGTTAAAGAAGGATTTTCAAGCCTTGAGACAATTGAGACATGAATTGTGTATGTGTGCCATTCATAGGGTGAATGGGAAAGACAAAAGATTGAAGTACCTTTGAACGGGGTATGGTAGTAGGTGCCAGGCGCAACAGGTTGACTGTGTCAAGAACTGCAGAGCTGCTGGGGTTTTCATGCTCAACAGTTTCCCATGTGTATCCACAATGGTCCACCACCCAAAGGACATCCAGCTAACTTGACACTGTGGGAAGCATTGGAGTCAACATGGGCCAGCATCCCTCTGGAAAGCTTTCGACACCTTGTAGAGTCCATGCCCCGACGATTGAAAGCTGTTCTGAGGGCAAAAGGGGGTGCAACTCAATATTATGAAGGTGTTCCTAATGTTTTGTATATTCTTGTTTACCTATCCTCTTTCTATGGCCTGCACTCAGTAGATTGCGCAACGCTATGCCAGTCTTGGAAGTCGCTCTGAATAAGAGCATCATGCAGTCAAATTATTTGCATTAGAAGTAAATGTAATTGATTATGGGAAAAGTAATATTGACAATCTGTATACGATCAGAATCATGGCCAACTCAACCGCCCTCTGCGGTAGAATAATGGTCCTCAGAGCCTTGTTCAGGTCATCTTCCTTTAGAGCGTACAGCGCAGAGCCTGAGCTCTGAGTGTTGTGCAGCCCTCTACACATCCCCCCCAGGGAAACATCCATGCATCTATTCAAGCTTTCCTCCACATTGCATCAACAAGGCCTAAGGAAAGAACCCAGCTCTCCTCTCTGCTGCAGTCACTCCTTCAATTATTAAAGAAAGCCTGGGTTCTGACACTAAAACAGAGGACAGAGGAGAAAGGAGACACATGCATAGGACAGTAGCCCCAGCCAAGCCTCAGTTTGATCCCCCTCTCCCCAGAACCTGAGAGAAAAGAAAAAGAGTGAGATAGTGATCCTTTTCCATTCACTCAGTTTCTGTCTATTAGGAAATCATATTTTTGTTGGAAACTTGGAGCGGGTTGTGAAACATTCATAGGGATTTCATATTTCAGACATTTCCCTCTTCAAACAGAATTATGTATTGTGGGTTGCATTGCAGTTTTCCATCACTGCAGAGACAAAAGGGCTGTATGCAAACAATTATAGCAGGGACACATTTGGTCATGATGTTTTCTGTGATTGATGTGTTAGGGCTGTGGTTTTAACCCTAATGAAGTCCAAATGGTAGTGATTGCAACGTTTGTTATTGACTTCTCTCTGACAAACACTAACACTAACAACAGACGTCATTGTATCCTCAGTACAAATGGCACCCTATTTTCTCCGTCCCAAATGACACCCTATTCCCTCTTGGGGCTCAGGTCAAAGTAGTGCACTATATAGGGAATATGTGCCATTTAGGATACAGACTATGGTAGTGAGAGAAATGAGAGAAATTAACAATAAACAAACAAAGCATGAGACAGGATTCCACATTATTCCAGTCATAATTTGTAATATGAGGAGGATTCAGTTATATATTGGCTGTGTTAGAGCCTTGATGTGATGGTTTACTTTTTCATTCAAGTATTGAAGTAGACCCGACGGAGAAGTCTTCTGGCTTCAGGCAACAATATTATTTTTTATAAACTCCATCCATTGTCTGTCTGAATTGTTGCTGTCTCAAAACTGCAATTAAATATTGATATCCATGTAAACACACGTCCCATATTGAGCAGTTTATTCAGAGTCACAGACATCACACTCCCAAATGGCACCCTATTTCCTATAGTGCACTACTTTTGACCAGTGCTCAGGGTTAGCCCATAGGGCTCTGGTCAAAAGTAGTGCACTATAGGGAATGGACTACATTTGGGGCACAGCCTGAGCTGGAGTCAGAAAGGAATAAGCTTTTAGCTTGAATAATAGGCCCATTGTTTTCTCTTGACTTGTGATTTACGGTGACAAACTAAAGTGTTCAAACGCCAAATTGAAATTCATGTTCCTTCGTTGTCCCACCAAGCTGTCAATAAATTTGAATCCTTCTGTAAGTAAAAGCGAACATGCATGTTGATGTTTGGAGACGTGTATAGGAAACAGTTGTTCAGTGCCGTGAAAGTGAGAGTCATTTCCTCATCCCAACAGACATAAATAAGATTTCCCTCGTTCAGACAAAAGACAGACACAGGATTAGCAGTGGATAATTGATTCACAGACACAGTTAGATTTATTCAGCTTCATCCGCAATCAATCAACACAGAACTCTGAAGTGGTTTTGCTGTTTGAAAGAAACATATGTCTTTGATTGTCATACATTATCCACATGGGTGTCATCCAAAATAATATGTTCTAAATTCCGATTCCCAGAGTTCTGGAATTCTGGTACTAAGAGATTCTATGTACTGTCTGTGAGTCCAGTATTCTTTATCTGTCTTGCCTCCACTAGTTTTATGAGAACGGCTATTATTTTTGCTGAATGTATTGTTGTTGCATAGGCCTCGGCTTGTGAGATCCCCAAGAATGCGTGAACATCTGCCACATGGGGCATTGACAGTCAGTGGCTGCATGCTAAAATGTATGAAGGAATTTCTGAGGAAATTCTTTGCTCAAAAGGAGAGGCCTCTGTTTTTTCTTCTCTCTCTCTCTCTCTCTCTCTCTCTCTCTCTCTCTCTCTCTCTCTCTCTCTCTCTCTCTCTCTTCTCTCTGAATTATGTATCTCCCGCCAGCAGCCAGGGTTTTTATTTTTTTTATTTTCCTCCATCTTAGCGTGATGTCTCAGGGTCGACTCGATGGCTTTGTGGAATAGAAACATTATAGACTCTTACTGTCAGAGTGTTAACTGTGATCTATAGAACAACCGAGGGGGAGGGGAGGTGTGTGTGTGTGTGTTTCTGTGTGTGCCTGCCCACCTGCGTGGATGTGTGTGCCTGTGTGTGTGTGGATTTGTGCGTGTGTGTACCATGAGCCGTGTCTTGAAGCTTCCATAACATCCTCTGTCCTGAGAGAGGGGGAGCCATCCACATATACGAAATGAATGAAGTAATGTGCAGGGAGGTAATGGGTTTATGCAACGTACTGGAACAGAGGAGCTCATTAGATACCGCGGATACCCATATGGGCCCTGGTCAAAAGTAGTGCACTATGTAGTGTATAAGGTACCATTTGGCCAACAGCCATAGACTGGGATGACTGTGGTCCTCTGTGGCTCAGTTGGTAAGCGTGTGGAGCAAGCAACACAAAGGTCGTAGGTTCAGTTCCTCCAGGAGTCACATACATACAATAATGTATGCATTCACTGTACTGGTGCCTTTGTCACTGCAGGTGAATAGAAGGCATGGAATTTAGAATGGAAGAACTGGGAAGTCAGTGTTTTCAATTTGTGATGGACTGTAGGATAAGTACATTAAGGTACAGGTGTATAGTTAATGTCAGAAAGATTTAAGTTACCACTATATCTGCACTGTATATGTTTTATACATTAATGGGGAAATATAATCAATATGAAGACATTCAATGATTAGTGTATATTGTGCCAGTGACCAAGTTGTCATATTAAATATGTGGAATAAGAATAGTCTATAGTTATTACTCCACATGCAACCTGTCTGTGTTTACTCCTGTGTGTAGAGCCCACAGTGCTAGCTGCAGCGTTAGTATGAGTCCTGTGACTCCCTCCCTGTACCTGTCTTGGTTTGCCAAGGGCACTAGAAAGGTCACTGCCTACGCACAACTTATAGGAATGAGGTGGTGGGTACATGGGTGAGTGACATTACTGTTGAGATGTATGTGTATGAGTCTGTGTTATACATACAGTATATCTATGAATCCTGTAAGCCCCAATGTAATCTGCTCGCATATGTGAGAGTAGACTGAACTCTCTAAATGTATAGATTTTACTGGGTGGAAAAGCCTGGAATGGGCATTTTGCCATGCACTGTGCGCTCACACATCGCTGGCCACTTAGCTTAATACAGATAGCCTACAGTCTCACTCGATGTAACCATGCACAAATATAGTATCGTACTGTAAATTATGTGATATTTACAATATACAAGTATGATACACTTTGTTATGATAGCATTTAGTTCATGTGATGTCTACTGTCTTAGTATCTCTCTATTATGCCTTTGTGAGGGGAAGGCAGGCAGGCAGCCAGACAGACAGGCAGGCAGGCAGCCAGACAGGCAGGCAGGCAGCCAGACAGGCAGGCAGGCAGGCAGGGAGTAAGTTGTCGCTGGATTGGTTCCTGGGCTGAGAGGAGGCAGTGTGGAGGCTGGCAGAGTTTCCGGTCTATTTCCAGCACTGCTTCTCATTCTAGGTGACTGGGGGGACAGTGTGTCATTAAAGGGCCGTCCTCTGCCTCTACCCAAGTGTGAAATGCAGCACCTTAGAGATGCTGGTCTGCTTTTGTTTGTTCCATCAGAGTGTCACAAAATGGAAATCCTGGACAGAGGGTTAGTGTCGCTTTTTAGGGTCAAGGATAACCATGACGGAACGTTTTTTATCATGCTTTGTTCATATTAAACCAGACTTTTCTTGACTGAACCTGACCGAACCCTAGTCTACATTTTTCATTGATCATATATCAATAATATTTCTTTAAGGTATTGCTTGGTAAATGTCAGAAATATCAGCTTAATCCGAAATCTATGTAATAATGATCAATTTAAAAAACGATGTCCTCCCAGTTCCTACAGTGTGGATTGCATTCTGAGGAAAAAGTGTAGATCAGTAATATATCATAATGTATCATATTTAGAAAGCGACTCTACAACTTTGGGGTTTCCTCGAAGGTGTCCGACTGAGCCAGATCGGAGCATAGAGAACAGTTTCCTGAGACCTATAATGATAACAGTAAAACAGCTCCAATTATTCCTCAGTCGACCGTTTTCAAACCATTTTATAGATGATTCAAAGATATAAAACTTTATTGGGTAAAAGGAGGGGGACAGGTGACAGTGTGCAGTATGGTTTTCCAGGCGCAGGTTTACACTGTTTATGTTACAACCCCTCTGTGACATTTAAAACTTTATTGGACAAGACTTTGAAATCTGGAGGAAGTATATGAATTGAGGAATTTATTTCATTTTGTGCCCTGTATGTGTAGACTGCATGGTGATTGAACGATTGTGTTGTAGACGCAACCAGCTGAACTCAGTTTACGTCCCAAATGGTATCCTATTCCCTACCTAGTGCACTACTTTTGATCAAGACCCATAGGGTAGTGCACTAAATGTGGAATATGGTGCCATTTGGGTTGCAACCCCAGTCTGTGTGTCTATCTAATGTTCTAATGAGTAATTCATTCAGCACTACAGGCTGTAAATATAAATAGTATTTCCCAGACAGCTGCTGAAACAAACCAAACATGATATACACTGAGTGTACAAAACATTAAGAACACCTGCTCTTTCCGTGACATAGACTGACCAGGTGAATCCAGGTGAAAGCTATGATCCCTTATTGATGTCACTTGTGTACATGTGACTATTAAACACTGAATCTCTGAGTCTCTGAATATGGACTCCACTTCAATCTTATATGGGCAGAAAGCTTACATTCTTGTTCATCTAACTGCAGTGTCCAATTTACAGTAGCTATTACAGCAAAAAAAAATACCATGCTATTGTTTGAGGATAGTGCACAACAACAAAAAACTTATATCACGGCAACTGGTTTGATACATTCACCTCTGAAGGTAAATAATGTACTTACATTCAGTAATCTTGCTCTGATTTGTAATCCTGAGGATCCCAGAGATAAAATGTAGTGTAGTTTTGTTTGGGGAAAAAACAGCGGCCATCTAGAGGTGTGAAGGTTAGTGTCTTTTCTGTAGGGAAGCTAATGATCCATCATGTATGACATTCCTGGGAGTGTGTAAACTTTAATTTTGTATTACCATAGCATTTTTGTATGTTCTCTATAGTTATGTACATGAAAATGTATACATTTACCAATTCGGCTCATTTGGGAAAAATCCTGGCAGATTTGATGAAAAAAAGATTGTGTAGTGATGTAATTCTTCACTGGATCAGTCTGAAACGTTGCACACACACTGCTGCCATCTTGTGGACAACATCTAAATTACACATAGAATCCGACATCACTGTCTGGCCTTTCTCTTGCATTTCAAAGATGATAAAAAAAAAAATAGTATTATAAATAAAAAAATAGTATTATCTTCTACCAGATCTAATGTGTTATATTCTCCTACATTAATTTCACAATTCCACAAACTTCAAAGTGTTTCCTTTCAAATGATATCAAGAATATGCATATCCTTGCTTCAGGTCTTGAGCTACAGGCAGTTAGATTTGGGTATGTCATTTTAGGCGAAAATTGAAACAAAGGACTCTCGGAACATGAAAAACAAGATTCTCTGGTCTGATGAAACCAAGATTGAACTCTTTGACCTGAATGCCAAGTGTCACGTTTGGAGGAAACCTGTTACCATCCCTACGGTGAAGCATGGTGGTGGCAGCATCATGTTGTGGGGATGTTTTTCAGCGGCAGGGACTGGAAGACTAGTCAGGATCGAGGGAAAGATGAACGGAGCAAAGTACAGAGAGATCCTTGATGAAAACCTGCTCCAGAGTGCTCAGGACCTCAGACTGGGGTGAAGGTTCACCTTCCAACAGGACAACGACTAAGTACACAGCCAAGACAACGCAGGAGTGGCTTCGGGCAAGTCTCTGAATATCCTTGAGTGGCCCATCCAACATGACAGAACTTGAGAGGATCTGCAGAGAAGAATGGGAGAAACTCCCCAAATACACGTGTGCCAAGCTTGTAGCGTCATACCCAAGAAGACTCGGGGGCTCTAATCGCTGCCAAAGGTGGTTCAACAAAGTACTGAGTAAAGGGTCTGAATACTTATGTAAATGTGATATTTCAGAAATTTATTTTTGCAACTTAAAAAACCCAACTGTTTTTGCTTTGTCATTTTGGGGTGTTATGTGTAGATCAATGATGATCAATTTAGAATAAGACTGTAAATCAAATCAAATCAAATCAAATCAAATTTTATTGGTCACATGCGCCGAATACAACAGGTGCAGACATTACAGTGAAATGCTTACTTACAGCCCTTAACCAACAGTGCCAACCAACATAACAAAATGTAACGTAACAAAATGTGGAAAAAGTAAAGGGGTCTGAATACTTTCCGAATGCACTGTAGTTCTTCAGCACATATTGTGTTGGTAGCTGGGAGGAGCAGGTATAGAATCCCTTTGCTAAGATGGCTGTGTGATCGTGAGGCAGGTGTGCATCTGCCTCAGCTACGGTCGAGAGGAGAATCTAAAAGGAGCTTGGTATATAGGTAGGTAGGCTGAGGCTCTGCCCTGTGGGGAAAGGAAGGTAGGAGGACGTCAATAAGGTGAGAGAGAGAGAGGGAGAGAGAGAGAGAGAGAGAGAGGGAGAGAGAGAGAGAGAGAGAGAGAGAGAGAGAGAGAGAGAGAGAGAGAGAGAGAGAGAGAGAGAGAGAGACAAGGAGGCCTGCTGATTACAGGTATATAAGGAGACAGAGTAGTGGGAGAGGGCCTACATCTACCTCAGATTTACCTCAGAACTCATTAACGTACCAGTCCCTTTTTACTGCCTAGCTCGTCTTGGGTCTGTGTGAATTTTAGATGATACCTTGAACACTTTCTGAGGGTTAGCAAAAAGTATAGTCGGGAGGGTATGTTGAATTACAACCAAACATCTCATTAAAACCACTACTTATGTGGACAATGATACATAACATAGGATCATTATTTTACCTTTTTAGAAACCAGAATGATAAACTTGACTGTCTCACTGTCAAAGTATATTAAATGTGTGTGTGGCTGACCTCTAGTCTAGTGTGTAACATGTGCTGTTCTCAGGTAAAGTCTGTTTTCCCCCAAGATCATTAATCTTTGGGGAGATGCTTTTATTACAGGATCCTATTGAAGCCCAGAGCCTACACCATCCGACGAATCTAGTGCAGGGCTGCTGCAGCCCCAGCTACACTCACCTCTGGGGCTGTCAAAGGCATCTTTGATCAAGATTTTCTTAGTCAAAACTCCACAGTGTTTTCACAGGGACAGAAATAGGTTTTTGACAAGATGCAGTACGTGTGTTTCTTCACTGAATCATCTCCCATATGTGAATTACAGATTCATTTTCTCCAAATCATTTCACAGATGTTTGGTATTTTGCAGACCTTACATGAATGAATACTGTACATCTTGACAACATAGTTTTGTGCCTCTTTGCTAAGTTCACCATTGGGAGTGTTGTCAAGTCACCTGCTATGCTACGCAGACATTGTTTATGCTACAAGAGTCTGAACCTGTTCACCTTATGGGATCCCTGTACCTCTCTACCTGTCTACTTCCTCTCACTTCAGCAAGACTTTTAATGTGTCTGTCTGAGAAGCACAAAGTTGTTTTTGTTTTGAGAGTGTGTCTGAGAGTGTGTCTGAGTTAATGTTGTTTACCCAGCCTGGCTCTGTGGACGTTAGAGTTGGTATTGATTAGCGAGACAGAGAGAGCGTCTGAGAGAGAATCCTAGCTGTTGTTTCGGTGAAGTGAGGCATCTGAGTAAGAGGCATCTGTCTAGACGCAGCTCTGCTAACAGCCAAAGATCTCCCATCACATCATCACCAGCCTGATGTAAGCCATGGATACTCACAGTGGCCTCCCCATCTAATTGACCATGCAGATAACAAAACAAACAGACAGACATGAAACTGACACCAGAGGAAATGCAGACAAGAACAAACAAACCCATGGTACTATAATTGGTGCCAGGAGGAGGTGTAACGTTGAAGTGGTCCTGCTCTGCCCAGTCATGATATCTAGGAGGAACAGGGACAGTACAGCAGAAAGGTCAAAGGTAGGTCTCTGTGAGCACTGTGAGCCTGGGCTGGTTTGAAACAGGGCTGCATTCCCTCTCTCTTTTGGGGTTTATTTTTATTTTATTTTTTACCCAGGATGCTCTGCTCTGGTGGCTCTTGTTGCAATTCAAGGGAAGTGTCCGTCAGGGGCTATCTGTGCTGTGCGTGTGTGTGTGTGTGTCCCCATCAGAGAGCTATCTGTGCTCTGTGTGGCCCATATGTTTGGCTGCTGATAGAGCGTGGATTACTGTGTTAGGGCCTGAGATAACAGGCTGTTTATAACCTTGGCAGAGTCTGGGGCCTAATCTGGCAGCAGCATATTTCCCCTCAGCTACCCGATAAAGGCCTGTTAGCAGCTTTATCACACAGCCAGATAAAGGCAGAGCCAGAGCGAGACGAGCAGGGCAGAGTACAACACAACACCGAGCCCCAATCTGGCACCGCACATACACTCACGCATGCACACGCACACGCACGCACACACGGTTCTACTGCACGGTTATTTTTAGAAGCCCTGTCCCCCTTAGATACACTGCCGGAAAGAGCAATCAATTTCTACATCTGCCTTTAGAGGCAACATGGAGACCGGCAGACAGACAAATTAAAAGGACCATGTTCGCATTCATCATTGGGGCTTTTGTTTACAAGTTGGTAAATAATGAATGGTGGGAGTGCAGCAGTACAGGTTTGTCTGAAACTAAAGACTAGGAAGTTTGAGGTTATATAAGACCGGCAGTGAAGAACAATGAAATGGTTACTGTGCCATATTTAAAGGCCCAGTGCAGTCAAAATAAAAATGTTCCTGTGTTTTGTATCATATTGTACAACAGCTGATGAAACTAACACTGTAAAAGTGTGAAAAGATGTGTTCAGTGTTATTTCCTGATAGTTGCTTGTTGAAAATACAATCTACACAGTACCTTCTAATCAGCAGGTTTGCATGGGCGGGAGTTTCGGCTTTCCGTGGTGACATCACAAACAGGTTAATAGACCAATAACAAAGAGAGTTCCAAACCTCTCTGCCAATTAACATTTTCAGTTTTCCCCTCCCCACTCAGACCACTCCCAGTCAGCCCTAGTAAAATTATTGCCTGAGAAATAGTTTTTTTTTCTCCCATTTTAATGGGAATCTATTACAGTAAGGTACTTAATTGTTACCCAACATTTTTTAAATATTGATATAAAATGGCTGCATTGGGCCTTTAAGTATGCTTTTAAGCAATGCAACTTATTAATACTTACTGGGCGATACAAAACTCTTGAGATGCAGTGGAGATTATTTTCCTTAGTTAACTTTAACAGAGAGTGGAGATAATTTTCCTTGGTTAACTTGATCATACTATCGATTTAATGTGAATCTTTGTGTTTGTACTTCTTCTGAGGCTGCTTTGGTAAAGTGTATCTGCCTGGTATACCCAAAACCCAACTCTACCCCCATCCCCGGCATGACGTCTCTGCCTCAGCACGATTTTAAAGCCCTCCTTTCAGAGGCAGGGGAGGAAAATTGTCATCCTCTATAAATTGCCTGTACTTTTCCTGTAGCTTAAAGAATACCTTTCGTTCGTACCGCTCTCGTTCAATCGCTCTTTCCTGCCTGCTCTCTCCCTCTCGCTCTCCCACTTTCAGGAAAATTGCTTTCCCGCAATCAACAGAGTTTTTTCTGCACTTAGGGGTAAATACAGGTAGCCTGAAGCGTTAGCATACCATTATTCACGTAAGTGTCAAGCCTTTAGCAGTTCCCTCTGCATCAGAGCACAGTGTGAGCTAGTGGGGTTATCAGGAGTGGGCGGACAAGGGGGGTAAAGACTGTGACTTCAGTCAAGACTTTGGGAAGTTGGTGAAGAGTTTGAATTGCCTAAAAATGCTGAACTGCTAATCTTTTTTTTTCTTTTTTTTTTTTTTACATCTGGCATGTGATCGTTCACTTAAAGTCCATTGAAATAAACAATTAGATGCCTCATTCTTCAGAAATATGTAAAAAATTCAAGATGATTCCAACTATTGGTAAGTTCACTTCACATGACAACAGCTGCTCCTTCTGCAGGGTGAAGTCATTCTCAGCTAGATGCGGTGGCCAAGACAGGCCTGTGTAGTGCAGCATAGAGGAGATGAGGACAAAGAGGAGTAGAGAGGAGCAGAGAGAGAGGAACAGAGAGAGAGGAACAGAGAGGAGCAGAGAGAGAGGAGCAGAGAGAGAGGAGCAGAGAGAGAGGAACAGAGAGAGAGGAGAAGAGAGAGAGGAGCAGAGAGAGAGGAACAGAGAGAGAGGAGCAGAGAGAGAGGAACAGAGAGAGAGGAACAGAGAGAGAGGAGCAGAGAGAGAGGAGCAGAGAAAGAGGAGCAGAGAGAGGAGCAGAGAGAGAGGGTGCAGAGAGAGAGGAGCAGAGAGAGAGGAGCAGAGAGAGAGGAACATAGAGAGAGGAGCAGAGAGAGAGGTGCAGAGAGAGAGGAGCAGAGAGAGATGAGCAAAGAGAAAGGATCAGAGAGAGAGGAGAAGAGAGAGAGGGGCAGAGAGAGAGGAGCAGAGAGAGAGGAGCAGAGAGAGAGGAACAGAGAGAGAGGAGCAGAGAGAGGAGCAGAGAGAGATTAACAGAGAGAGAGGTACAGAGAGAGAGGAGCAGAGAGAGAGGAGCAGAGAGAGAGGAGCAGAGAGAGAGGAGCAGAGAGAGAGGAGCTGAGAGAGAGGAGCAGAGAGAGAGGAGCTGAGAGAGAGGGACTGGATGCAGGCAGGAGTCTCAGGAGGGTCTGTAGCATGTAGGTCAGACTACTGCTTTTATCATCCAGCCAGTGCTCTACAGTATGCAGAGGAGAGGAAAGGGCTCAACAAACCAATAGTGAAAAGCAAACCTGATTGTGAAAACATTATGATACAGCGAGCTCCTCAAATAAAAAGCATGTCTCAAAATACCAGCATCAGCTGGATGTTATTGTGAACCATGTTAGATTCTGAGAGCTTAGGGTCACAGAAGGTAAACAAAATATCTCCTCTTCAAAACCCATCAGGGTCTTTTATATATATTTACCCAATATTAGCCAATAATTACTGATAAAATTAAAATATTATTGGAAATCATAGTTTTAACTATTACTATAATAATAATAATTTAAAAAAAGATTTTCACTCACTAAAGGGTAATGGAAGTCAAAGCCCCACAAAGCATGAGTCTCATGCTGTGTTAGGTTTCCTCATTCAACCTGTGAACTGTCCCTATCAGTGCCACCACTACCCTCCCAATCCCACTCTCACCCTGCTTCATCATTTAATATTATTTTGTACACCTCTCCTCTGGGAGGGACAGGCTGTGATGTGCAGCAGGCCTGATCTCTCACCCTTTCCAGGGAGTCTCTTTCTTTCTTTCTCACTCTCTCTTTTCTCCCTCCCCTGACCCCCTCTCCCTCTCCCTCCCCCTCTTCCTCCAACCCTCTCTCTTTCTCTCACTCTAACTTACCTCCCTCCCTCCACCCCTCCGCTACTCCTCTCTTCCACTCTTTTCTTTTTTTGTCTCTTGATTGACAACAGGGGTTCGTCTAGACCTAAATTTGCATCTGCTCCGTGACCCAGATAGGGCTCTCCTGTCCTCGTCTCCCTTCCCCTCCCCTCCTCTCCCTTCTCCCACCCTCCTGTAATGAGCCAGTTCACTCAGCCACTCACAGTAAATCTTCAGTACTTATAGTCTGGCGTCTTAGAGCTGGATAATATTAGTGTCACCAAGTGTACAAAACCCTATAACTTTAATTATTAAACCCTCACTGAACTCTCTCTTTCTCTCTCTCTCTCTCTCTCTCTCTCTCTCTCTCTCTCTCTCTCTCTCCTGGATTTTAACAAACGCAGACAGACAACCTGTGCACTGCAAATGGCTGATTTCTGCGCCTTTGTCACAAGCTTTAAACTAATAATACACTGTAACACTGCAAATGTATTTTTTAACACTGCCACATTCTCCTTGAAATTATTGTTTCTTTTCGTTCATCCATTTTCTAGTCCACTCCATTTCATTTCAGACAATATGCTCCTATCTGCTATGAACCATCAGCTGGGGAGCCTTTTCCAGCGGCTGTACTGAACGCGCTTTCATTTTCCCTGGCTGAATGGGCCTGCAATCATAATGACATTGTCTGCATTCCAAATGGCTCCTTATTCCCTATATAGTGCACTGGGCTCTGGTCAAAAGTAATGCACTATATAGGGAATAGGGTGCCATTTGGGATGCAGCCCATGTCATGAACAGTCCCCTGCAGTGGACTGTATTGGATCCATTACTGTTTACAGTATATACTGTACTGTATTCACTGTGATGTAAAGTACCACAAAACCTATTATTTCTCTGGCTAAATAACAGGTAGGGTTCCCAGCGGCATTGTGATGTTTAAATGAGAAAGAGAGAAAGAGAGAGAAGAGAGAGCTGTCTGGAAGGCCCTGTTGCCGTGGCGATGTGACGCTCAACACTGAGTTCTCTCTCCGCTGCGCTTTCTTAAACTGCCAAGTAAGAGCCCCATTAATAATGCAGCTCATTAAAGTGTGTAATTAATCCGTGGCCATGTAACAGGGAGAGACTGGGGCACCCCAGGGGAGAAACAGAGAGGGGAGGCGGCAGGGAGGGAGGCTCACCAGGGGACAGGGAGCTAGGGAGGGAGCTGGAGTTGTACTCTCCAGGGGAGCAGGAGAGGGAGGAAGAGGAGGAGGGGGGGAACAGGGGGAGCAGGAGGAGGAAGAGGGAGCTGTGTAACCACTAAGGTATAAAATAACATAATCTACTCACGTTCGCATACGCCAATTCATGGACCGTGTATAACCGGGTTGCATCCGGTTTGCACGGACCAACTTCACATGCGCTTTAGCACTCAGTGCACACAGGATGCAGCGTAAGCTTTGTCGACATCATCACATCATCCAAAAACATGGCAGACATTGGGGGAATATAAAATGTTCATATCTTCAGCTGAGTGATGAAAACAAAATTGGGCCTCAGCGACAATTGTTAGAATAATTCAGTGGATATTTTGTGCACATATTTTGTGCACAAATGTGATGACTAAAGTATCTTATTAGGAATGTTAAAATATGACTTATTAGGAATGTTCAAATATGTTCAAATATAAATAAGTCTTCCTGGGCCGGGTGTCAGTTAAATTGCAGTACCGAAGCAAGACTGTAGGAGCAGTTGAAACCATGCTTCTAGACCGGAACCCTGGCCCCTTGTGTGTAACAGGGATAGACTGGGGCGCACCATAAGGGGAGTAGGACGAGAGGGAAGGGGGGAGAGAGATACAACACCCCCCACTATGAGGGAGCCAGCCTCCACAGCAACACAACCATGTCTGATGCATCATTAATGTCTCAATGGAAGAATATAAATAGATAGAGAAAGAGAATGAGAGAGAGAGAGAGAGAGACATAAATATACATTTACGTCATTTAGCAGACGCTCTTATCCAGAGCGACTTACAGTTAGGTGAATACATATTTTTTTTATACTGGCCCCCCGTGGGAAACGAACCCACAACCCTGGCGTTGCAAACGCCATGCTCTATCAACTGAGCTACATCCCTGCCGGCCATTCCCTCCCCTACCCTGGACGACGCTGGGCCAATCGTGCGCCGCCCATGAGTCTCCCGGTCGCGGCCGGCTGCGACAGAGCCTGGATTCGAACCAGGATCTCTAGTGGCACAGTTAGCACTGCGATGCAGTGCCTTAGACCACTGCGCCACTCAGGAGGTAATGCACTATATTATTAATTATTAATAACTATAGCTCCCATGGTGTTCTTTTGGGGACTTTTGGGGGCATGTACAGAGACATCTTCAGGCATCACAGACAATCAAGAATGCAGCATGTGTACTAGAGTGCAGAGGGTGAGGGGTGTGTTTGAAAGTCTGTGTGTGAATGCATGTGTGTGTTTGTGTGTGTCCTTGTTCAATAATGAATGTGGGGGAACATGCTTTGGTGTGTCTGTTTGTAATGCATGCTGAGGTCAGTATATCTTGGATAACATTTCTAATGTGGATATGGATTTAAAGTGGAACTGACAGCGATTTAACTACTTTGCAGATATGAAACAAACAGAAGATCATAATATCAGTCAAAAATATCAAATTCCCAGTTTATGCTACAAAATCAACTTCATAAGAGGTTTTAAAAACAGGTTATATTTGACTCAACGTTCCATGACATACACTAAGGCATTATTGGCAGAATAGATGGATGCAGTTCAATGCATGATTAATATAAGTAGCCCAAAAAATCTAAATCAGGTTATAAATCACAACTGGCCTGGTACATTGTTTGCTGCCTCCATTCGGGATGCACTGTTTCTGTTTCAATGACTCAATATTTTGGACAAAAACGGACGAATGTATCTAAGGCTGCGAATGTCAATACAATCAAACTAGCAAGGGCAATGATCACAAGTCAGTAATAATGTTGCTAATATGCTAGCGTATCTATTTATGTAGCAAGCTAAAAACGCAGAGCCTAACATTAGCTAGATAGCTAGCTAGCTTCTAGGAGGGTGTAATGTAATTGGAGGAGTGGGTGAGTGACTGACTTTTTCCCCTTGTATTGTTTTTCGGTGGCTACACAGCTAGAGATGAATGTGTCATTTGGTTAGCTAGCAAGAAATGTGAATCGCTTTGCTAGCTAGCTATGCTAAATGACTGTTATCCAGTTATCATATCTCTTGCGTTCGCAAATTCACTCTGGCTAGCTATCTACTCCGATTTCAGAGCACTCTTGTCTGAGTGTGCCAGAGCACAGAATAACTGATGAATTTACGAACGCGCAAAATAGTTAGTCACGAACACTCTATATAACATGTAAACAGCCTAACCTGCTCTGCTAGGGCGAGTAAAATGGTCAGTGAGGTGTTCTCTCATTTGTGTCTGGAAGAAGCTAGCTAGCAAGCTAGCCAACTTTAGCCAGTTAGCTTGGGTGCTTGGTTGGGACGCATGCATTGGCAAGCTGCAGAAGGACGAGCAAGATATTCCCCAACGTTTATCAGTGCAATTTTGACGGCCAACTAGCTGAAAAAGTTTGAGAGGGTTTATCTAATGTTCCTTCATTAGATTTTAGTTAATCTTGCTCTGGCTAGCATTAGTTGTTGATCGTGTTGTTGTTGATGTGCATATAGGGAAAGATAGCGACCTTTTTATGGTTGTTTGATCAATAGGACTGTAAAGTTCCCAAATGTAAGAGGACTCCCATGGTATTTAGCTACATATTTGCAGAAATCCATTCAAGTGTATTTTGTGGCTTTTGCCGAATGCGTTCTAATGATCTGAAGTCCAGTTCAAAGTGAATGATGGCAGGCCCTTGTGGCAAATGGCTTGTTTGCACTTTAAAATAAGGTTTACTTGTTGGGTAAGGTTGAGAAAAGTTGACGGAATCTCTGGAGTGTTCTCACTTTGGAATCTCTGGAGATATGCTTTCTTAGCACACAATTTCATAATGTGATGTATGTACAGCCTTTATATAGCTAGCAAGACAAGGAGATGACCTAATGGCAAAGCAATGTGTGATCTATTTGTGTTTGAGCATATAGCTTAAAGGACTTTTCTCCAGCTGAGTAAAGACATTACACACCCCATATACAGTAACAACCCCATTATATGCACAAAATTATGAACAGTAGTTCATCCAAACATAGCAACACTTCCAGTACCAGGTAGGCTTCAGTTCAGTATAGGCTGCAGGCTAGCCAAACTCAGACACTATCCCAGCCTCTACTCTCTCACTCTACTTCAATCACAGGCCCTCATCTGCTCCAGATGTGGACTAATTTACTGCGACTTGGCTAATCATGGTGATTAAGGATTAATTACTGTTAATCACTTTTACATAAACTGGTTGGCAGTAGGAGAGCTGTGCTGAATGAGAAATACCGCCCAAGTTAAAACAGTCAGATAGATCGGGGGATGGAGTAGAAAGGGAGGAAGAGAGGCAGCCATGCTCTCCATGCTGCTGGGGTTTACAGAGAGTCAGCGTGGGATGTTGTCTATCCACTTTACCAATGAGCACTCCACTCACACTCCAGTGACATCTAAAAGACCCCCCCCCGCCCGTTACTTTATGCAGCAGCACTGTCAGTCTGTAAGATATTGGTTATTAATTCTGAATCATTAATTGTCTTCAATCCATAGCCTAGCAGTTAGAATGTTGGGCCAGTAACCAAACGTTTGCTGGTTTGAATACCTGAGCCGACAAGGGGAAATATCTGTCGATATGCCCTTGAGCAAAGCACTTAACCCTAATTTGTTCCAGGGGTGCAGTACTACTATGGCTGACCCTGTAAACAACACATTTCACTGCACCTATCTGGTGTATGTGACAATATATACAGTACCAGTCAAAAGTTTGGACACAGATACTCATTCCAGGGTTTTTCTTTATTTTTACAATGTTATACATTGTAGAATAATAGTGAAGACATCAAAACTATGAAATAACACATATGGAATCATGTAGTAACAAAATTTTTTTTATACAAATCAAAATATATGTTATATTTGAGATTCTTCAAATAGCCACCCTTTGCCTTGATGACAGCTTTGGACACTCTTGGCATTCTCTCAACCAGCTTCACCTGGAATGCTTTTCCAACAGTCTTGAATGAGTTCCCACAAATGCTGAGCACTTGTTGGCAGCTTTTCCTTCACTCTGCGGTCCGACTCATCCCAAACCATCTCAATTTGGTTGAGGTCGGGGGATTGTGGAGGCCAGGTCATCTGATGCAGCACTTCATCACTCTCCTTCTTGGTAAAATAGCCCTTACACAGCCTGGAGGTGTTGGGTCATTGCCCTGTTGAAAAACAAATAATAGTCCCACTAAGCCCAAACCAGATGGGATGACGTATCGCTGCAGAATGCGGGTTAAGTGTGCCTTGAATTCTAAATAAATCACAGACAGTGTCACCAGCAAAGCACCCCCACACCATACCACCTCCTCCTCCATGCTTTACGGTGGGAAATACACATGCAGTGATCACCCACACCACGTCTCACAAAGACACGCCGGTTGGAACCAAAAATCTCAAATTTGGACTCCAGACTAAAAGACACATTTCCACCGGTCTAATGTCCATTTCTCGTGTTTCTTGGCCCAACCAAGTCTCTTCTTCTTATTGGTGTCCTTTAGTAGTGGTTTCTTTGCAGCAATTCAACGATGAAGGCCTGATTCACACAGTCTCCTCTGAACAGTTGATGTTGAGATGTGTCTGTTAATTAAACTCTGTGAAGCATTTATTTGGGCAGCAATTTCTGACGCTGGTAACTCTAATGAACTTATCCTCTGCAGCAGAGGTAACACTGGTCTTCCATTCCTGTGGCGGTCCTCATGAGAGCCAGTTTCATCATAGCGCTTGATTTTGCGACTGCACTTGAAGAAACTTTCAAAGTTCTTGAAATGTTCCAGATTGACTAACCTTTATGTCTTAAAGTAATGATGGACTGTCATTTCTCTTTGCTTATTTGAGCTGTTCTTGCCATAATATGGACTTGGTCTTTTACCAAATAGGGGTATCTTCTGTATACCCCACCTACCATGTCACAACACAACTGATTGGCTCAAACACACTAAGAAGGAAAGAAATTCCACAAATTAACTTTTAAGAAGGCACACCTGTTAATTGAAATGCATTCCAGGTGACTACCTCATGAAGCTGGTTGATGGAATGCCAAGACTGTGCAAAGCTGTCATCAAGGCAAAGGGTGGCTATTTGAAGAATCTTAAATATAAAATATATTTTGATTTGTTTAACACTTTCTTGGTTACTACATGATTCCATATGTGTTATTTCATAGTTTTGATGTCTTCACTATTATTCTACAATGTAGAAAATAGTTAAAATAAAGAAAAACCCTTGAATGAGTAGGTTTGTCCAAACTTTTGACTGGTAGTGTATGTTTTTGTTTTCCCAAAGAATGCTGATCTCAAAAGCATATCTGTCTCTGCCCTTCAATCTGTCATTCTGGGTGGTCCATGGTGGTCGCGTACAGTGAGAGGTTGTTTGACCGTCCACTCACCCTTCAGAAGGACAGAGAGGACAAAGAACCACTTGAGTTTGAGTTTATTTTTACAGGGACAGTGCACATTAATCAACGTTTCAGTAAAAGTGCCGGTTTTAGCCAGCCGGCTAATTTTCAACCGCAGTCCCTGGGCAGGTTATTAAAAACAATTACAATGTAGACAATAACAACATAGAACAAGACATAGCATACAGACATAGCAACATAGGACAAGCAAGACGTAGCATACAGACAGAGCAACATAGAACAAAAAGCAGCAAGACAAAATTCATAAAAGCAACAAAGTGTTTCCACACCTCACAAGTTACAGACAAAAGACATGGAAAGCGGCAACACACAGCTAGGGACCATGTTCACAAATCTGATTGACCTTTAGCCATGTCTTCAAGCATTTTGTGAAAGTGTGATATGTGGTGCAGTTATGTGTGTCTGATGGCAGTGTATTCCAGACATGGGAAGCTCTCACAGAAAAAGCGGATTTACTAAAGGTGCTTTTCCTTAGGGGAACTACACAGTCACCTCTCATGGCAGACCTTGTGGATCTGCTGCCATATGTTTGGGTTTTCTGTTTAACAAAAATACTGAGTGGAGGGGGAGCCAAGCCATTTAGGATCTTGAATACAATACATGCATCGGTGTATTGCACAAGATTTTCCCAACTCAGGAGCTCATGCTTTCTAAGGATGTGACAGTGATGATGGCTATTGGGCTTCCTATCAAGCACTTTGAGAGCCTGTTTGTAGACAGACTGAATAGGTCTTACTGTTGTACAGCAAGCTTGGGCCCAACTAGCCAAACAGTATGTTAAGTGGGGGAGTATCATAGATTTGAAGTACAGTTTTGCTACCTCTGTAGTCAAACAATTTCGTATAAATTATTTGAATTACCTTTTTCACATGCTTTTTAAAAGAGAGGTTGGAATCAAGTATGATGCCAAGGTACTTAAAATCAGATACCCCCTGGAGCTTCTCCCCTGACACATAGACTTCTGGCTCAGTAGCATCTGTTGCCCTCTTTGTGAAGAACATGCAAACAGTTTTTTTCACATTGAGATGCAAACACGAGTCACTGAGCCACTTTGTAACCTGGACCATTACAGTAGTGAGTTCTTGTGCAGCTTGTTGTTTGCTCTTTGCATGCACATATATCACTGTATCATCTGCATACATTTGAACTTCAGACCCAGTACAGACAGAAGGCAGATCATTAATGTACAGGCTGAACAGGAGGGGCCCCAGTATTGACCCTTGGGGCACACCCACATCATAGCTAAGAGTGGGCGACAGCTCATTGCTCACTCTGACACACTGAGTTCTGCCTTCAAGGTATGATTTCATCCATCTCAAGGCATCGGGGGAAAAGTTGAACTTGGACAATTTTGTGATGAGAATCTCATGGTTAACAGTATCAAAAGCCTTCCTTAGGTCCAGAAACACAGCCCCAACAACGCCCCTTTGTCCATCTTGGACTTCACATTTTCAGAAAAAAGCAGTTGGCCATTTCTGTGGAGTGTTTCGCTCTGAAGCCAAACTGCATGCAATGTAATGTGAAGGGGCTGTTGTTGAGGTGGGCAGTCAGTTGTTCTGCTACACACTTTTCAACAACCTTTGACACCACAGGTAGTATACTAATGGGCCTGTAGTTACTCACGTCAGCAGGGTCGCCTGATTTAAAGATGGCCGTTATTATGGCCGACTTCCATACCCTTGAAACACCCCGAGACCAATAGATGTGTTGGTGACCTTAGTAATGGGGCCAATGAGTGACTCTTTGTAGTTTTTAAGAAAGGTAGAGTCCATCCCAAACACATCTTTGGCTTTAGAGTTCTTTAGTGAGCTAATCACCTTGTCTACCTTTGACTCAGAAACCTCCCTTATGATGAAGACAGGTTGAGCATCATTTACTAGCACTGAGCCCAAGAAACCAGTGGAGGGGTTCTGTGTCAGTACCCTGACAGAGTCAATAAAGTAGGAATTGAAGGCTATTGCTATTTCGACTGCATCCTGTGTTAGATTGTTATTCACCATGATTTCTAGTCTTTTTGCAGTGTTACTATGGTCTTTCCCTGTTAACTTTTTTTAGATTCTCCCAGATCAGTTTAGAATTTCCCTTTGCTTCACCAATTATGTTAATAAAAAAAGTTTGCCTTGGCCTGTCTGATTTCTTTCATCACCTTATTTCTCAACATGGTAAACCTATGTCTGTCATGCTCTAATTTGGATCTTAGGGCTATTTTTAGATAATAATCTCGTTCTTTCATCAATTTCCAGATTTCTCCATTTAGCCAAGGAAGAGTGTTCTTTTGGCCAGGTTTGGATTTGATTTTCTTTTAGGAAACCATTTAATGTAGTCTGGATTGTGGATAGAAAAACTTGACTATCAGCTTCCACGTCTGCATAGGACAAGAGATCATTCCAGTTAATTCCCTTAATTGCATTTTCAAAATAGCTTAATTCACTCTTAGGTATTCTTAGTTGATCAGGCTTTCTAACAGTAGAGAGGTTAAACCTGCTCTTAGACAGCTTTCTGGCTATAAGTGTCAGATTATGATCAGATAGCCCAGTAACCATATTGAATGATTTAGTCACTCTCTCTGGTTTATTACTGAACACCAAATCAATCTGTGTTTTAGAGCAACAAGTCACCCTGGTTGGCCCTTTAACTAGCTGTGTATGGTCAAAGGTATTAGTGATCCGTTTGAGGGTTTTCCTACAACACTTGTCTTCATAATTAATGTTAAAATCTCCCATTAAGATGACCTCTTTCCCAAAATCACATTCCCTAAGCATGTTATTAAACTGATCAAAAAACACACTTTTGGTGGAAGGTGGCCTATACATTCCAATGAGGGTAAAATACATTTGGGGAGACAGTGTAATGTTCAGGCCAATACATTCTAGTTCATTATCACCTGACCACTCAATTTGTTTACATCGGATATGTTCTTTAATATAAATCAACATTTATATTGAATGCCATTAAATCACACTGACAAGAGAATCACAGAGATCTGGTAGTGACCAAACATAGGCTGAGTGAGTGCTCATCTCTCTGCTTGGTCTCAGTGGTCATGGTGGCAGTGTGCACAGTCACCTTTAGCTCTCTGGCCTGGTTTGAGGCATCAGTGACATGCTCGTCTGATCTCCTGAAGGAATGGCTTTAATAAGGGGAGGAGGTAGGGAGGAGTGGGAGGCCAATGTTAATGACATGGCCCAGTCCCAGTCAACACATCCCCCAGTCTGGTGCATGCTGCCTGGACGCTAACTTAGACCACACTACAGAGTTGACTGGCTCTTCTATTGACTGGAAACTGGGTTATGTTCACATATAGAAGAGATTTGCAGCAATTGTATCAGATCAGCAGTCAATATCAGCTCTAATGACTAATGAAATATATATTCCTTGATGTTTTAAACAGCCCTTATTAAAGTCTATTGATCAGCCTTTATTTGTTACTCATTAAAAATCAGTCAATCGGATGGATAGAATAGAGTGACTACTTGATATTCCGTTGTTTCTTTAACATTGCTTCATAGATGTTAATACAGCACGAACTTCCATGAAGCCTAAGGCTTCTTCTTATTGCATTAATGGTATCTTACACCATGAACTCAAATGTGATCAGATCAAGCATCTCAAATCATATATTGAAAGCTTCTTCATAAAAGAAAGAGGAGCTAGACAGAATAAATGTATTTGACTGGAGGCCCAATATATTGTCTCTCCTTTGAATGCCTTTCACTTAAGATCCCTGCTCGTAGGAGCGGTGGACCGGGCGTCTCTCCACTGCAGCAGGGACTGCATCATAACTACCAGCCCGTAGGCCTGGCTACGGCTTGTACTGATTATAATTGCCAATGTTAGAGGTGGCTGGGCTGCAGTGAAAGAGGGTGAGAGGAAACCACAAACAAAATGTAGGCTGCGTCCCAAATGGCACCCTATTCCCTATATAGTGCATGACCTTTGGCCAGAGCCCTCTGGTGCCATTTGGGACACACACAAAGTGTAGCTAGCGCTCGCTGTGATCTGCTCACTTTGGAACTGCTGGTCACAAACTTGTGGGACCGCGTAAATGACAAGAAGCCACCAAAGCAGGCTAATGGTTAATGCAACGCATGTCAGCTCCTCTCCTGCCCCCTGTCACCTTCTGAAGAGCACAGGGGATTATTCTCTTAATTGACATTTTATCTTATTGTTAATATCTTCTTTAGGTTAATAGCCTTCATCTATTGTACCTTTTGTGTGTCTGCTCTAGTATCTTCCTCGATGTAACTAATGGGCATTTAAATGGCATGAGTAGGCTCCCTCTCTCACTGCTGTTATACGCCAGAGCCCTCTGTGTTTACAATTTAAAAAATGGTAGGCCTTTATCAATTTGAAATCATCCTTAGGAAATAAAATGTCAGACCAGTAAAAACAAAATGCTATTGACTGTAAACATAATTGATCATGATTACGATCATAAATGTTTTATATGTCTGTATATTTGTATTTTTCATGGATGTATTCTGTCTTAATTATATGTTTTATAGATTATTTTTATCATCACCCATTAGCTGCAGCCTCACCTCTGATAACTGGCTCAGTTTACATGCTTCAGCTTTTATAAAGGCACAGAGAGGGAACAGACAACAGTACTAAAGGACTGACCTGGCCTGGTTTTAACAATTTGATGCCTGTCGTCATCCTCCCGGTGTGTGTTGGTTCCCTTTCCGTTCCACTACCCTCGCGACTGTATAATGAATTATGCCGATTTTGAATTAGCATGTAGCTGTCGCTTCGGCTCTGCTGCCTGCCTTGAGACATGACCACCGCGGCACACACTCCTCACTTGCTTTGGGAGAGAGAGGGGGCCACTGTGATTTATTAACTTCTAAAGCCACAATGAAGTGTGCCCACTGAATCACCAATGCCAACAAATAGGGCCAGTGGTGTCACTGTAAATTAATCTAGACAAGCCCACTACAACCCCCCAACCAGAATTAATTATGCAAAAGACTTTGGCTTAGCCACACACACCACAATGTTCCCAGCAAGCACATTTTGTTTCTTGGAAGTTGTGGGAATGTACGTTTTTGTTTTCCTATTGGTTCTGGGAATAAAGACATACATTTCCTTTAGTTTTAAGGTTGCAGGGAGGTTCTGAGAATGTTTTACTATGGTTCCCTGAATGTTTTCTTGGGAGGTTTATTCAACTTTTCACACGTACCAACAAACGTTATCAAAAATAGATAAGATCTTGCTACCATGGAAAGGTAAATACCTGTAAATTTGTGGAAAATTCACCCTGATTAACTCTTTAGTATTATCCCAGTTTACCTATTTGCTTATGGTCTTGCCTACGCCTAGTGAACAGTTTTTAAAATTATATGAGAAAAAAATATTCAATTTGATTTGGAACGGCAAGCCAGACAAAATTAAACGGGCCTATTTATATAATGAATATGAATTAGGAGGACAGAAATTATTAAATATTTAAGCATTAGACCTATCACTAAAAGCTTCAGTCATACAAAAATTATACTTAAATCCGAACTGGTTCTCTAGCAAACTAGTAAGATTGTCTCACCCAATGTTCAAGAAGGGACTTTTTCCCTTTATTCAGATTACAACCCCTCACTTTCAGGTATTTGAAATGGAAATAATCTCCCAAATATCACTATTTCTAAAACAAGCCATAGAAAGTTGGTTGCAATTTCAATTTAATCCTCCAGAAATGACAGAACAAATATTGCAACAAATATTGTGGTTAAACTCAAATATACAAATTGATAAAAAAACGTTCTTTTTTGAGAAAAAAAAAAAAAAAAGGTATAATCTTCGTAAATGATATTATCGATAGGAATGGTGGAGTTATGTCGCACATGCAGCTAACAAAAACATATGGAAATGTCTGCTCTACCCAAAATTACAACCAAATAATTGCAGCATTACCGCAAAAATGGAAGAGGAAAGTGGAAGGAGGAAAAAGTAAGGAACTTGTCTGTCGGCCTTGCATTAAAGAACATAATTGGTTAAAGAAAATTGTGATAAATAAAAAAGTTTACCAGTTTCATTTAAGGACCAAAAGATTGACAGCGGCAGGTAGGTTAGTGGTTAAGAGCGTTGTGCCAGTAACCGAAAGGTTGCTGGTTCTAATCCCCGAGCCGACTAGGTGAAAAATCTGTCGATGTGCCCTTGAGCAAGGCACTTAACCCTAATTGCTCCTGTAAGTCGCTCTGGATAAGAGCGTCAGCTAAATGACAAAAAAGAAAAAAAAAAATATATATATATAGATTGCAAAATAGTTGGGAAGAGATTTTTGACGTACTGATTCCATGGCATAGTGTTTATGAACTGATACGCAAAACGACGTCGGATTCAAAACTTAGAATTTGTCAATTTAAATTATTATATAAAATTCTTGCTACCAATAGAATGTTATTTGTATAGGGGATACAATCTTCCCAGCTCTGCAGATTTGGCTGTGAAGAGACAGAATCATTTGATCATTTGTTTTGGTACTGTCCATTTGTAGCTTGTTTCTCGACACAGGTCCAGGAATGGCTGAATGATTGCAATATTTGCATGGAGCTGACCCTGCAGATAGCACTACTGGGTGATCTGAAAAGTCATAGTCAATCGATCAATAATATAATAATACTTTTAGCAAAGATGTTTATTTTCAATTCACAAACTGTAGAAACTATGAGAATAGAAAGGTTCAGAACTTTTGTAAAACATCACAGTACAGTTGAAAAATATATGGCAAATAGAAATCCAATATGGATGGTGTTAAGATATAGATGGGAGGTGTTGAATGGAGCTGAAGGATGGGACTAATAACAACAACTAATAACAACAAGATAACTAGTGTAAGACATGCGAAAATGATCGGAGGAAGTTCAGGAGTAAAAACAAACAAAATATAATTATTGACTGTGTCCATAAAATGTATATAGAATGTATAAGCATGAAGTAGAGGCCTAAGCATTGTTGTTCACTAGTTTACTCCAATTAGGGAGGGGATGGTGGGGTTGGAAAGTAATAAAGGGAAATATATATATATATTAAAGGATATGTATGTATATACAGTGGGGGAAAAAAGTATTTAGTCAGCCACCAATTGTGCAAGTTCTTCCACTTAAAAAGATGAGAGAGGCCTGTAATTTTCATCATAGGTACACGTCAACTATGACAGACAAAATGAGAATTTTTTTCTCCAGAAAATCACATTGTAGGATTTTTAATGAATTTATTTGCAAATTATGGTGGAAAATAATATTTGGTCAATAACAAAAGTTTCTCAATACTTTGTTATATGCCCTTTGTTGGCAATGACACAGGTCAAACATTTTCTGTAAGTCTTCACAAGGTTTTCACACACTGTTGCTGGTATTTTGGCCCATTCCTCCATGCAGATCTCCTCTAGAGCAGTGATGTTTTGGGGCTGTCGCTGGGCAACACGGACTTTCAACTCCCTCCAAAGATTTTCTATGGGGTTGAGATCTGGAGACTGGCTAGGCCACTCCAGGACCATGAAATGCTTCTTACGAAGCCACTCCTTCGTTGCCCGGGCAGTGTGTTTGGGATCACTGTCATGCTGAAAGACCCAGCCACGTTTCATCTTCAATGCCCTTGCTGGTGGAAGGAGGTTTTCACTCAAAATCTCACGATACATGGCCCCATTCATTCTTTCCTTTACACGGATCAGTCGTCCTGGTCCCTTTGCAGAAAAACAGCCCCAAAGCATGATGTTTCCACCCCCATGCTTCACAGTAGGTATGGTGTTCTTTGAATGCAACTCAGCATTCTTTGTCCTCCAAACACGACGAGTTGAGTTTTTACCTAAAAGTTATATTTTGGTTTCATCTGACCATATGACATTCTCCCAATCCTCTTCTGGATCATCCAAATATACTCTAGCAAACTTCAGACGGGCCTGGACATGTACTGGCTTAAGCAGGGGGACACGTCTGGCACTGCAGGATTTGAGTCCCTGGCGGCGTAGTGTGTTACTGATGGTAGGCTTTGTTACTTTGGTCCCAGCTCTCTGCAGGTCATTCACTAGGTCCCCCTGTGTGGTTCTGGGATTTTAGCTCACCGTTCTTGTGATCATTTTGACCCCACGGGGTGAGATATTGCGTGGAGCCCCAGATCGAGGGAGATTATCAGTGGTCTTGTATGTCTTCCATTTCCTAATAATTGCTCCCACAGTTGATTTCTTCAAACCAAGCTGCTTACCTATTGCAGATTCAGTCTTCCCAGCCTGGTGCAGGTCTACAATTTTGTTTCTGGTGTCCTTTGACAGCTCTTTGGTCTTGGCCATAGTGGAGTTTGGAGTGTGACTGTTTGAGGTTGTGGACAGCTGTCTTTTATACTGATAACAAGTTCAAACAGGTGCCATTAATACAGGTAACGAGAGGAGGACAGAGGAGCCTCTTAAAGAAGAAGTTACAGGTCTGTGAGAGCCAGAAATGTTGCTTGTTTGTAGGTGACCAAATACTTATTTTCCACCATAATTTGCAAATAAATTCATAAAAAATCCTACAATGTGATTTTCTGGATTTTTTTCCCCTCAATTTGTCTGTCATAGTTGACGTGTACATATGATGAAAATTACAGGCCTCTCTCATCTTTTTAAGTGGGAGAACTTGCACAATTGGTGGCTGACTAAATACTTTTTTTCCCCCACTGTTTATATGTATGTATGTGTATATATATATGTGTATGTATGTGTATATATATGCGAGAAAAAAAATATATATGGGGGATTGGAAGTGATGCAGACAATTACATTGATGGAAGTTACAATCTATCTACAATATTAAAGCTGATCTACCCCCCCAAAAAATAAAAAATAAAAATAAGAAAAACGTGTGTGATCATTCTACAGCATACGCTCAAACCGGTGTGATTAGAATGCTTATTTAGAACGTCCAGTTTCGATTGACGCAACAGTCAGCATTTGAGCTAGCCACACTGTTTTTTCACAGAAACATTTTGCACAAACCCAGTCCTTACAAAGTTATTTCCTGAATGTGACCAGTTTATTTTTTGGATGCAATGTTCAGACATTCACAGAAGTAGCGACAGCATATACACTGCTCAAAAAAATAAAGGGAACACTAAAATAACACATCCTAGATCTGAATGAATGAAATAATCTTATTAAATACTTTTTTCTTTACATAGTTGAATGTGCTGACAACAAAATCACACAAAAATTATCAATGGAAATCAAATGTATCAACCCATGGAGGTCTGGATTTGGAGTCACCCTCAAAATTAAAGTGGAAAGCCACACTACAGGCTGATCCAACTTTGATGTAATGTCCTTAAAACAAGTCAAAATGAGGCTCAGTAGTGTGTGTGGCCTCCACGTGCCTGTATGACCTCCCTACAATGCCTGGGCATGCTCCTGATGAGGTGGCGGATGGTCTCCTGAGGGATCTCCTCCCGGCCCCCCAAAGAAATGCCACCCCACACCATGACTGACCCACCGCCAAACTGGTCATGCTAGAGGATGTTGCAGGCAGCAGAACGTTCTCCACGGCGTCTCCAGACTCTGTCACGTCTGTCACATGTGCTACGTGTGAACCTGCTTTCATCTGTGAAGAGCACAGGGCGCCAGTGGCGAATTTGCCAATCTTGGTGTTCTCTGGCAAATGCCAAACGTCCTGCACGGTGTTGGGCTGTAAGCACAACCCCCACCTGTGGACGTCAGGCCCTCATACCACCCTCATGGAGTCTGTTTCTGACCATTTGAGCAGACACATGCACATTTGTGGCCTGCTGGAGGTCATTTTGCAGGGCTCTGACAGTGCTCCTCCTGCTCCTCCTTGCACAAAGGCGGAGGTAGCAGTCCTGCTGCTGGATTGTTGCCCTCCTTTGGCCTCCTCCACGTCACCTGATGTACTGGCCTGTCTCCTGGTAGCGCCTCCATGCTCTGGACACTACGCTGACAGACACAGCAAACCTTCTTGTCACAGCTCGCATTGATGTGCCATCCTGGATGAGCTGCACTACCTGAGCCACTTGTGTGGGTTGTAGACTCCGTCTCATGCTACCACTAGAGTGAAAGCACCGCCAGCATTCAAAAGTGACCAAAACATCAGCCAGGAAGCATAGGAACTGAGAAGTGGTCTGTGGTCACCACCTGCAAAACCAGTCCTTTATTGGGGGTGTCTTGCTAATTGCCTATAATTTCCACCTGTTGTCTATTCCATTTGCACAACAGCATGTGAAATTTATTGTCAATCAGTGTTGCTTCCTAAGTGGACAGTTTGATTTCACAGAAGTGTGATTGACTTGGAGTTACATTGTGTTGTTTAAGTGTTCCCTTTATTTTATTTTTTATTAGTCATAGCGCTAACTGAGGAAAGATTGACGTAACACAAGCGGTCATATTTAGATAACTCTCGGCTGTCAGAAACCACAATATGAATTAGCTAATAGCAATGACTATTTATAATTCATCACATCACAGGTGAGCTCACCTTTGATTGAAATAATTGAGTAAAATGCTTTCTAGAAATCGAAGGTAATCAGACGATTGGTAGTTTGTGCACGCCACCATGTTCGTTTTTTCGCGTCTACCAAAGATAATAAGAGGAGACAAGATGAGTTTGGTCTGTTAGCAGTATGTATGTTGAAGTGGGTGTATCGTCTACGATCATTCACTTTCCTTCATTCACTTCCGGAAGTTTACCCTTCACCTCATTATAACATATTTGGTCTGACAGACATTTACGTGACAACCAGAATGCATTGTATAATGTCAACAAACATGGCGCCACACATAGCTGGCAAATAGCTTAGCATTAGCTCATTATAATCAGTAGAACCTTCAAAAAAGTATTTTACACACATCATAGGTGTCCATTACAATCTATGCAATAATCAGAATGCATTATTTGTCACCAGTACTTGAAAACGTGAATAAAACTGTAAATACATTATGCTCCACACATACAGTGGGGAGAACAAGTATTTGATACACTGCCGATTTTGCAGGTTTTCCTACTTACAAAGCATGTAGAGGTCTGTAATTTTTATCATAGTTACACTTCAACTGTGAGAGACGGAATCTAAAACAAAAATCCAGAAAATCACATTGTATGATTTTTAAGTAATTAATTTGCCTTTTATTGCATGACATAAGTATTTGATACATCAGAAAAGCAGAACTTAATATTTGGTACAGAAACCTTTGTTTGCAATTACAGAGATCATATGTTTCCTGTAAGTCTTGACCAGGTTTGCACACACTGCAGCAGGGATTTTGGCCCACTCCTCCATACAGACCTTCTCCAGATCCTTCAGGTTTCGGGGGCTGTCGCTGGGCAATACGGACTTTCAGCTCTCTCCAAAGATTTTCTATTGGGTTCAGATCTGGAGACTGGCTAGGCCACTCCAGGACCTTCAGATGCTTCTTACGGAGCCACTCCTTAGTTGCCCTGGCTGTGTGTTTCGGGTCGTTGTCATGCTGGAAGACCCAGCCACGACCCATCTTCAATGCTCTTACTGAGGGAAGGAGGTTGTTGGCCAAGATCTCGCGATACATGACCCCATCCATCCGCCCCTCAATATGGTGCAGTCATCCTGTCCCCTTTGGAGAAAAGCATCCCCAAAGAATGATGTTTCCACCTCCATGCTTCACGGTTGGGATGGTGTTCTTGGGGTTGTACTCATCGTTCTTCTTCCTCCAAACACGGCGAGTGGAGTTTAGACCAAAAAGCTCTATTTTTGTCTCATCAGACCACATGACCTTCTCCCATTCCTCCTCTGGATAATCCAGATGGTCATTGGCAAACTTCAGACGGGCCTGGACATGCGCTGGCTTGAGCAGGGGGACCTTGCGTGCGCTGCAGGATTTTAATCCATGATGGCGTAGTGTGTTACTAATGGTTTTCTTTGAGACTGTGGTCCCAGCTCGCTTCAGGTCATTGACCAGGTCCTGCCATGTAGTTCTGGGCTGATCCCTCACCTTCCTCATGATCATTGATGCCCCACGAGGTGAGATCTTGCATGGAGCCCCAGACCGAGGGTGATTGACCGTCATCTTGAACTTCTTCCATTTTCTAATAATTGCGCAAACAGTTGTTGCCTTCTCACCAAGCTGCTTGCTTATTGTCCTGTAGCCCATCCCAGCCTTGTGCAGGTCTACACTTTTATCCCTGATGTCCTTACACAGCTCTCTGGTCTTGGCCATTGTGGAGAGGTTGGAGTCTGTTTGATTGAGTGTGTGGACAGGTGTCTTTTATACAGGTAACGGGTTCAAACAGGTGCAGTTAATACAGGTAATGAGTGAAGAACAGGAGGGCTTCTTAAAGAAAAACTAACAGGTCTGTGAGAGCCGGAATTCTTACTGGTTGGTAGGTGATCAAATACTTGTGTCATGCAATAAAATGCAAATTAATTACTTAAAAATCATACAATGTGATTTTCTGGATTTTTGTTTTAGATTCCGTCTCTCACAGTTGAAGTGTACCTATGATAAAAATTACAGACCTCTACATGCTTTGTAAGTAGGAAAACCTGCCAAACCAGCAGTGTATCAAATACTTGTTCTCCCCACTGTACAAAACATCCATACATACAGTTGAAGTTGGAAGTTTACTTACACTTAGGTTGGAGTCATTAAAACTCGTTTTTCAACCACTCCACAAATTTCTTGTTAACAAACTATAGTTTTGGCAAGTCAGTTACGACATATACTTTGTGCATGACACAAGTAATTTTTCCAACAATTGTTTACTGACAGATTATTTCACTTATAATTCACTGTATCACAATTCCAGTGGGTCAGAAGTTTACATACACTAAGTTGACCGTGCCTTTAAACAGCTTGGAAAATTCCAGAAAATGATGTCATGGCTTTAGAAGCTTCTGATAGGCTAATTGACATCATTTGAGTCAATTGGAGGTGTACCTGTGGATGTATTTCAAGGCCTAGCTTCAATCTCAGTGCCTCTTTGCTTGACATCATGGGAAAATCAAAAGAAATCAGCCAGGACCTCAGAAAAAAAATTGTAGACCTCCACAACTCTGGTTCATCTTTGGGAGCAATTTCCAAACGCCTGAAGGTACCACGTTCATCAGTACGAACAATAGTACGCAAGTATAAACACCATTGGACCACGCAGCCGTCATACTGCTCAGGAAGGAGACGCGTTCTGTCTCCTAGAGATGAACGTACTTTGGTGAGAAAAGTGCAAATCAATCCCAGAACAACAGCAAAGGACCTTGTGAAGATGCTGGAGGAAACAGGTACAAAAGTATCTATATCCACAGTAAAACAAGTCCTATATCGACATAACCTGAAAGGCCGCTCAGCAAGGAAGAAGCCATAAAAAAGCCATACTACGGTTTGCAACTGCACATGGGGACAAAGATCGTACTTTTTGGAGAAATGTCTTCTGGTCTGATGAAACAAAAATATAACTTTTTGGCCATAATGACCATCGTTATGTTTGGAGGAAAAAGAGGGTTGCTTGCAAGCCGAAGAATACCATCCCAACCGTGAAGCACGGGGGTGGCAGCATCATGCTGTGGGGGTGCTTTGCTGCAGGAGGGACTGGTGCACTTCACAAAATAGATGGCATCATGAGGAAGGAAATGTATGTGGATATATTGAAGCAACATCTCAAGACATCAGTCAGGAAGTTAAAGCTTGGTCGCAAATGGGTCTTCCAAATGGACAATGACCCCAAGCATACTTCCAAAGTTGTGGCAAAATGGCTTAAGGACAACAAAGTCAAGGTATTGAAGTGGCCATCACAAAGCCCTGACCTCAATCCTATAGAGAATTTGTAGGCGGAACTGAAAAACCGTGTGCGAGCAAGGAGGCCTACAAACCTGACTCAGTTACACCAGCTCTGTCAGGAGGAATGGGCCAAAATTCACCCAACTTTTTGTGGGAAGCTTGTGGAAGGCTACCCGAAACGTTAAACAATTTAAAGGCAATGCTACCAAATACTAATTGAGTGTATGTAAACTTCTGACCCACTGGGAATGTGATGAAAGAAATAAAAGCTCAAATAAATCATTCTCTCTACTATTATTCTGACATTTCACATTCTTAAAATGAAGTGGTAATCCTAACTGACCTAAGACCGGGAATTTGTACTAGGATTAAATGTCAGGAATTGTGAAAAACTGAGTTTAAATGTATTTGGCTAAGGTGTATGTAAACTTCCGACTTCAACTGTACATACGCTACCGTTCAAAAGTTTGGGGTCACTTAGAAATGTCCTTGTTTTCGAAAGAAAAGCAATTTTTTTGTCCATTTAAAATAACATCAAATTGATCAGAAATACAGTGTAGACATTGTTAATGTTGTAAATGGCTATTGTAGCTGGAACCGGCTGATTTTTAATGGAATATCTACATAGGCGTACAGAGGCCCATTATCAGCAACAATCAGTCCTGTGTTCCAATGGCACGTTGTGTTTGCTAATCCAAGTTTATCATTTTAAAAGGCTAATTGATCATTAGAAAACCCTTTTGCAATTATGTTAGTATAGCTGAAAACTGTTGTGCTGATTAAAGAAGAAATAAAACTGGCCTTCTTGAGACTAGTTGAGTATCTGGAGCATCAGCAATTGTGGGTTCGATTACAGGCTCAAAATGGCCAGAAACAAATAACTTTCTTCAGTCTATTCTTGTTCTGAGAAATGAAGGCTATTCCATGCGAGAAATTGCCAAGAAACTGAAGATCTCATACAACGCTGTGTACTACTCCCTTCACAGAACAGCGCAAACTGTCTCTAACCAGAATATAAAGAGGAGTGGGAGGCCCCGGTGCACATCTGAGCAAGAGGACAAGTACATTAGAGTGTCTAGTTTGAGAAATAGGCGCCTCACAGGTCCTCAACTGGCAGCTTCATTAAATAGTACCCACAAAACACCAGTCTCAACGTCAACAGTGAAGAGGCGACACCGGGATGCTGACCTTCTAGGCAGAGTTGCAAAGAAAAAGCCATATCTCAGACTGCCTATCTTAATCTTTTATTTTTATTGGCCAGTCTGAGATATGGCTTTTTCTTTGCAACTCTGCCTAGAAGGTCAGCATCCCAGAGTCGCCTCTTCACTGTTGACGTTGAGACTGTTGTTTTGCCTGTAATTGAACCAACAATTGCTGATGCTCCAGATACTCAACTAGTCTCAAGAAGGCCAGTTTTATTGCTTCTTTAATCAGCACAACAGTTTTCAGCTGTGCTAACATAATTGCAAAAAGGTTTTCTAATGATCAATTAGCCTTTTAAAATGATAAACTTGGATTAGCAACCACAATGTGCCATTGGAACAGAGGACTGATGGTTGCTGATGATGGGCCTCTGTACGCCTATGTAGATATTCCATTAAAAACTGTATTTCTGATCAATTTGATGTTATTTTAATGGACTTTTCTTTCGAAAACAAGGACATTTCTAAGTGACCCCAAACTTTTGAATGGTAGTGTACATACATACAAACTGTATGCTACAGTAGAAACGACAACGCGATATATAGAAAATAAGGCACTTACTTCGATAGGAATGAACACATGCCCAAAGTTATTATTTGTAAGGAAAACAACAAGGAAGGCAATGCGAGCGCCAGCCAGAAAATTTTCCAATTCGTGCAAGACTGCGCAAATGTCTGCATACTTGATCTGCGGAAACATTGGTGAAGACGTGCTTGGGCTCTCCTCGAAGAGAGAAGTTTGTCCGGCTCAGTAAATGAATGAGGAGGCGGAACACACCTCAATTCAAACTGTTGTTAGAAAATACATTGAAATTGACAAGTTGAAACATAGGCTATAGATAATTAGCAGGCAGCAGGTGCTAACTGTCCTGTTGCATAACAATCACATTTTGGAACAGTGAGTGCATTCTGACATCATGTGCATAAAACAACTCACGCTGTGAAAATAGATATTTGTAACTCACGTGTGAAAAGGTTAATGTTCTGAGAACAGAAATGTTGGTTATTGTAAGGTAATTAAATAATGTTCAGAGAACATTGTTCAATAAGACTTAATAACACTGCTAGCTTAGGTTAACTGTTTTGAACTCCAAGCGCAGATAGAACACATGGAAATTAATTTGCTTAGGCATTAATCATGCAAACACATTGATGTTTCAGTGTGGTTTGGCATCAGTGAGATTTGATCATATGAACCTCTATTCTCTTTCCATGGAATTAGTCCACTGCGCCACCAGGATGGAGCTAGCATGCATTGATTTTTTAGCTCATACAAAGTTGTTCATTTTTGTTTATTCAAACATACCCCATTTAAAAGGAAACAAGCACTCATTAAGATCAAGTGTGGCCAATTAGTGGGCGCGGCCAACACACCTGAACACACTTAACAAGATAGAGGCTAGAGAGAGTTTTGTTGATTCTGAGAACGGAATGTATATGTTATCAAATAACATTCTTAGAACATTCTCTGAACATTACTAAAGTTTTCTTGTGGTTTTTATGGAAAGTTTTCTTAACATTCTAAGAAATGAATGTATGTTTTTAAATAACATTCTTAGAACGTTCTCTGAACGTTACTAATGTTTTCTAGTGGTTTTTCTGGAAAGTTTTCTTACCATTCTCGGAACAATTTGAGAACATGAATTTAAATAGAACTATGAGGAAACCTGTAAGGAAACATTATGATGAAGCTGAAATTCCCACAGAAGAACGTTGTTTCTTAACATTCTCTAAACTATTTGGTAACATTCCCAATGTCAAACCAGTTGGAGAACATTCCTAGAACATTAACAAAATTGAAATTAAATGTAACAATCTTTGAACTTTTAGGAAACTGTCTGTTTTTGTGAAGTTCCTTAAATGTGTTGAGAATGTTCCAAATTTGATTTGATTTGAAAGTCAAGCAACTATCCTTCACCATTCCAGAAAGTTGTGCGAAGGTTGTATGCAAAATAACCATAGGACAACTACGCTCTCACCAAGCTCTAAGAAACATATGGTTCTCAGAACAGTATGTGCTAACTGGGTTGTTGTTGGTTTTTTATAGTTGAGTTGTCTTCGGGAGGGAGAACAACATTAGGAACCATATACATTATGCCTATCAATATAATTATTTGAATTATTAAATGTTTTCATCTGATCATACATGTTTCTTTCTAAATTATGCTGAGATATTTTATATTTTTTGATCTTATCTCTTTTAAACAAAATATTTTTCCAAAAAAAAAATAGATTTACTCAAATCATTTTTGTGTATTACTCTAGTGAACATGACCACCATACCTTTTCCCTAACTGCTAGTTAACACAACTAACCTAACCCTGTTTTCATAATGCTACCCTTAGCACTACAGTACGTATGCTAACTATAATGTCAGACCCTGTGCCCTACTCAGTCCTAATCATTATTCAGACCAGACTAGTGTGTGTGTGTGTGTGTGTGTGTGTGTGTGTGTGTCCTGTGCGTGAGACCGTAGCACAGCGACCCATCTTCTCTGTCAGAGGCAGACACACACACACCAGTGTAGGCTGGTGGGAAGAGCTATTGGAGGATGGGATCATTGTAATGGCTGGAATGTTATTTATAGAACGGAGTCAAACATGTGGTTTCCATATGTTTGATGTGTTTGATACCGTTCCATTAATTCCATTCCAGACATTAGAATGAACCCGTCCCCCTATAGCTCTTCCCACCAGCCTACACTGGTGTGTGTGTGTGTGTGTGTGTGTGTGTGTGTGTGTGTGTGTGTGTGTGTGTGTGTGTGTGTGTGTGTGTGTGTGTGTGCGTGTGACAGAGGGGGCCCCCCAGCCCAGGGTGCGTCTGACAGAGAAGATGGGTCGCTGTGCTGCGGTCTCAAGCTGCGTGGGCTGACAGACAGACACCTTTGGATCCTCTCCATTTTGCATAGCGATGATGTAACGTGATCTGCTGTGTTACGTCAGGGTCGGCAGGGCGGGGCCAGTCCCTTACTAGACACCATGCACACTTACTAGCTCCTACCACCACCCTCCTCTGACACACACACACACACACACACACATACACACACACACACACACACACACACACACACACACACACACACACACACAGACACAGACACAGACATACACACACCTTGATCATACATGTCTCTAACAGAACAACCAAACATCATTAATTAAACATCAGGGTTTCCCCTATCATCAGACTGCCATGGCGAGCGTCCACGCAGAAATTCCCTGTCGACATGTCGGAGAAATCTAGTTTGGGATTACATATGGTAATAGCTTTTGACAGCCCCACTCGTTGTCGTTGGTGTTGGTTTGCCTCCCTCCCCTAACCCGATAGGATAAGATATCTGGACCGTGGAGGGTGGTGGGTACGGGGTGTACTGTGCTGTAACTATCAGGGCCTGATATTGTTATGCCATTTAAATTACCTGTCCAGTGAAAATCTCACTTTTAAAAGTTAATATTCTGTTAATTCATACCCAGATTATGTTGTTGACTCATCCTATACACGTATTTGTGGCCAAAGCATAAATTAGAGAAAAAACTTTTAAAGAACCCCACCTCAAACTTGTATCTCAAACAGACCGTTTAAAAAATGCTTGCTATTTCCTCACAGAGGATGATGTCATTCTCCTGAGGATATTAATTTTTTTTATGACCGGTATACGCCCACACCATTCTGTTGTGGGGTACGCCCACACCATTCCAACACATAACATTTTATACTTAATTTCAATTTTTTTGGAAGGAAAACTATTTCACTCATATTGTAATGAATTATAGGTCATATTTCATAGAAATCTTGATACACTGGACAGTTACTTTAAAAAGAGCTGAACCACTTGGAAAAGGAACACAAGCAGGCAGACAGGCAGGCAGGCGGGCAGGCGGGCAGGCAGGCGGTGTCCTGGAAGAGAGCTAGCTATAGCTCCCCTTCCCGAAGGCTTTGAACAGAATGGCGCCGGAGGGGATGGCTGCCGTTTTACGGGGTCCTAACCAATTGTGCTATTTTGTGTGTTTTTTTTGCGTTGTTTGTAACTTATTTTGTACATAATGTTTTTGCCACCGTCTCTTATGACTGAAAAAAGCTTCTGGATATCAGAACAGCGATTACTCACCTTGAACTGGACAAAGATATTATCTTTAACGAGTCCGAACTGAAGGATTTACTGCTGCTCCCGGACCATGAACAAATCCCCGTCATTTGCATGAAGAGGAGACGCCGATACAGGGGACGTAGATCCGGGTGCCTTGTGAGAATTAGTCAGCGAGTGGGTTACCCGCCTCTACCATCTATCCTATTGGCCAACGTGCAATCATTGGAGAATAAACTGAATGATCTCCATCCGAGACTATCCTAGCAACGGGACATAAAAATATGTAATATCTTATGTTTCAGTGAGGCGTGGCTGAACGACGAAATTGATAATATACAGTTGGCTGGGTTTTCCATGCATCGGCAAGACAGAACAGCTACCTCCGGTAAGATGACGGGTGGTGGTCTGTGTCTATTTGTCAATAACAGCTGGTGCACGAAATCTAATATTAAAGAAGTCTCAAGGTTTTGCTCGCCTGAGGTAGAGTACCTCATGATAAGCTGTAGACCACACTTTTTACCAAGAGAGTTTTCATCTAGGCTATATTTTTCGTAGCTGTCTTTTTACCACCACAAACCGATGCTGGCACTAAGACCGCACTCAATGAGCTGTATAAGGCCATAAGCAAAAAATAAAAGCTTATCCAGAGGTGGGCGCCCCTTGTGGCTGGGGACTTTAATGCAGGAAAACTTACATCCGTTTTACCTCATTTCTACCAGCATGTCACATGTTCAACCAGAGGAAAAAAAAACTCTAGACCACCTTTACTCCACACACAGAGACACATACAAAGCTCTCCCTCGCTCTCCATTTGGCAAATCTGACCATAATTCTATCCTCCTCATTCCTGCTTACAATCAAAAACTAAAGCAGGAAGAATCAGTGACTCGCTCAATACAGAAGTGGTCAGATGAGCAAGATACTAAGCTACAGGACTGTTTTGCTAGCACTGCCTGGAATATGTTCCGGGATTCATCCGATAGCATTGAGGAGTACACCACATCAGTCACCGGCTTCATCAATAAGTGCATCGATGATGTCGTCCCCACAGTGACCGTACGTACATACCCCAACCAGAAGCCATGGATTACAGGCAACATCCGCACTGAGCTAGAGGGTAGAGCTGCTGCTTTCAAGGAGAGGGACACTAACCTGGACGCTTATAAGAAATCCCGCTATGATGCCCTCCGACGAACCATCAAACAGGCAAAGCGTCAATACAGGACTAAGATTGAATCCTACTACACCGGTTTTGACGCTTGTCAGATGTGGCAGGGCTTGCTAACTATTACGGACTACAAAGGGAAGCCAGCCACGAGCTGCCCAGTGACACGAGCCTACCAGGTGAGCTAAATTACTTCTATGCACGCTTTGAGGCAAGCAACACTGAAGCATGCATGAGAGCACCAGCTGTTCCGGATAACTGTATGATCACGCTCTCCGTAGCCGATGTGAGTAGAAAGGCTGGTCATGGCTCACATCAAAACCATCATCCCAGAAACCCTAGACCCACTCCAATTCGCATACCACCCCAACAGATCCACAGATTACGCAATCTCTATTGCACTCCACACTGCCCTTTCTGACCTGGACAAAAGGAACACCTACGTGAGAATGCTGTTCGTTGACTACAGCTCAGCATTCAACTCCATAGTGCCCTCAAAGCTAAGCTAAGGACCCTGGGACTAAACACCTACCTCTGCAACTGGATCCTGGACTTCCTGACGGGCCGCCCCCAGGTGGTAAGAGTAGGAAAACAACACATCTGCCATGCTGATCCTCAACACGGGGGCCCCTCAGGTGCGTGCTTAGTCCCCTCCTGTACTCCCTGTTCACCCACGACTGCGTGGCCAAGCACGACTCCAACACCATCATTAAGTTTGCCGACGACAGAACGTTGGTAGGCCTGATCACCGACAATGATGAGACAGCAATTAGGGAGGAGGTCAGAGACCCTCAACGATCATGGACTACAGGAAAAGGAGGGCCGAGCACGCCCCCATTCACATCGACAGAGCTGTAGTGGAGCAGGTCGAGACCTTAAAGTTCCTTGGTGTCCACATCACCAATAAACTATCATGGTCCAAACACACCAAGACAGTCATGAAGAGGGCACCTCAACACTTATTCCCCCTCAGGAGACTGAAAAGATTTGTCATGGGTCCACAGATCCTCAAAATGTTCTACAGCTGCACCAACGAGAGCATCCTGACTCGTTTTATCACCACCTGGTATGGTAACTGCTCATCATCCGACCGCAAGGCGCTACAGAGGGTAGTGCGTACGGCCCAGTACATCACTGGGGCCAAGCTTCCTGCCATCCAGGACCTCTATACCAGGCGGTGTCAGAGGAAGGCCCTAAAATGTGTCTATGACTCCAGCCACCCTAGTTATAGACTGTTCTCTCTGCTACCGCACAGCAAGCGTTACCAGAGCGCCAAGTGTTCGTCCAAAAGGCTCCTTAACAGTTAATCAAATGGCTACCCGGACTACTTGCCGGTTTTCATCTATGCAAAGTCACTTTACCCCTACCTACATGTACATATTACCTCAATTACATCGACTAACCTGTACCCCCGCACATTGACTCGATACCGGCACCCCATTTATATAGCCTCGTTATTGTTATTTTATAGTGTTCTTTTTTTTTTACTTTAGTTTATTTAGTAAATATTTTCTTAACTGCATTGTTGGTTAAGGGCTTGTAAGTAAGAATTTCACGGTAAGGTACCTGTTGTATTCGGCGCATGTGACAAATAAAATTTGATTTGATTTGATACACTATCAAATATTGTCACTGCTGTCCAAACACTGACAGACAGACACAAAGCTGGTATATTTTGGGAAGGTGGAAGATAGATCCTCTATTATTCTGTTGTATTGTTTATTATATTCCCCCAGTTCGTTTATGTTTTTCAATCCAACTATTTTGGATGTTTTTGTTTATCCAGTATTGTTGTAACTGGGATAAAACAGGCTTGTGACTGGTATTCCAGTGCCTGTGGAGGATATTCCTTTATTTTGTCAATTACTACCGTGGCCTATAGAGTCAAGTGAATATTTCCCTTCCTTTATTAGCTGGTTATACCCTGCCACTGTCTGCATATGGTGTCTCCCACAACCGTTCCCCTCCTCTCTTCTTCTCCTCCTCTCTGACACGCTTCAGTCTCTCTCAGAGAGAGGAGGGAGATGTGTCCCTTGTCCTTGTTCAATTAAGGCTCGCCCCAAACTCAGGGTTAAGCTGAAATGATCTACCGCTCGGTTCTAGCAGTTTAATTCATATTTCAACATCCAATGATGTTGCCCTCACAGCCAGCCATGAGCCTGTAGCTGGGTGATTGGTAAATGGAAAATACAGGGAGATGGAAAGAATGTTACACATACCACTGTTTAAAACAAGGGGAAGAACGTCAGAGAGACAGAGGGACATAGAGAGAGAGTGAGGGGGGGAGAGAGTGAGGGGGGGAGAGAGTGAGGGGGAGAGAGAGAGGGGGAGAGAGAGAGAGAGAGAGAGAGAGAGAGAGAGAGAGAGAGAGAGAGAGAGAGAGAGAGAGAGAGAGAGAGAGAGAGAGAGAGAGAGAGCGAGAGCGAGAGAGAGAGAGAGAGAGAGGGCTTAGGGAAGCAGACCTCTCCAAATAGAGCTGTAAATCATCACAATGCCTAATATTCCCAGTTTATCCTCAAAGAACATGGCTGTTTCCTGAGCGGCTTCTTGGAAAGGAAATAAATATTCTCCTATAAACGACCAGACAGTTAAAAATTCACTTATCCAAAAGCCATGTGCCCCCAGGTTTATTTTTTTAATGAAATATAGATTTGATTTATAAAAGGCCAGAGTTGAATTAATGTCATGATCTCCCATTGGTTTAGTTTTAATTTATTTTCAGTGGGTGACATTTTTCCTGGATGCCTGGATTGTGTGTTTGCAGTGACGACGAAACCAACTAATGGTTGTCGTCAGTCTGGCCTTTGTTGCTTGATCCATTGATCCTGCACTGCGAACAGTATGCATCCATCCACACTGATGCCTGCCCGCTCACTGTCTATATAGGCAAACAAAGAGACTACCTACCAAGAGGGAGTCGATTAGGCCTAAACACTGCTCTCACTGTTTTCTCAGACACTTTTCTATCTCTCCAGAAAGAGAGCGAGAGAGATGCTGGGTGGTATCAATAAACTTATCAGCCTGCTATGGCACAATAATATACAGTATTGTGCAGGAATAAAGGTTGGCTTATGGCCTATACCTAGTGGGAATTACATGTCAGTGATGGGGGACTCCGAAAATTAAGGCATTACGCACACGCGCACACACACACACACATACGCACACAGACAGACAACAAGCCATCAATGAAAGGGAAAAGGAAACAGAGTCCATTAGAGACTCTGTTACAGCAAACGTGATGTTCGTTGGCGAAGGGAGAGACGGAGGAGAAGGGGGAGATAGATCGGAGGGGGAGATAAAAGGAAGAGGAATAGACAGGAGGAGGAGGAAGGGAGATAGGATAAGGGGGAGATAGTAGGGGGGAGGGGAAGGAGTTAACATCCCACACAGATAATTGTTTATCCCTGTGAGAACCCTCAATATTTGTCTGAGGGTGGTTAAGTAAGTTCACCAGCACTATTGGACAGGGAGAACAGAGCAGAACAGACCTGGGTTCAAACACTATTCGAGGTCTGTCAAATACTTTAAGTGTTTGCTTTAGCCTGCCTGGAGTGCCAGATGGGCAGAGTTGTGTGACTATTCTATGTGTCCATTGCGACAGGCAAGCTCAATCAAGCCCAGCTAAAGTATTTGAAATTATTTCAAATAGTATTTGAACCCAGGTCTGGAGCAGAACAAACCCAAGGCTGGGAAACATTAGGATGAATCAATTAGCCTGCCATTAGCCACTAAAGTGGCCCTCAATGACTCGTGTAATTATGACCCACAGCAAAGACTGTTTTAAAGAGGCACATTGTTCCCCCCTCCTTTCTTTCTTTTCTTTATTCATTGTATTTGTTTAAGATAATCCGTTCCGTGGTTTTAATTATGTGCTTTAGGTTCAGGGCGGAATAAATAAATCATAATTTGCCTCCATCAGGGCAGCATCGCCTCCAGACCAGGCAGAGGCAGCCAGACACACGCAGGTCCCAGCTCCCTAGTTCTGCCGGCTGCTCGTAAGGGGTTCCAGTCTGTGGAAACCAAATAGCCAAATAACTCCAATATTGTAAATATCAATTATATTATACAATATACTGTACATACCTAAATGATATACTCCAATATCCTTGGAGGCAGATACACACTGCAGCAGGTCCTTTGGTTCTGTCTCTCATACGACCTGATAATGCTCCTCTGGGGGTCCCGTCTGTGTAAACCAAATGCCCAAATAACTCCACAGTAAAACCAGGATACAGGGAGGAATTAAGGGCTTGAACAGTGACAGTTTCTTGTAGCTATTGCTCAGAAAACAATTGTATATTTGCATCACGTATGAAAACGTTGGGAAACGCTGGGAATGTTCAGATTATGCTAACTAAATGACACATTTTGTATTATTCATAAAAAATTTTAGTATTCCTGTATCCCTAGCCTTCCACAAATAACTACTTTCTACTAACTACAGTATCAAGTAAATCTTTCATTTTTCTGGCACATTTGTTCTTAGTTCACTATCTAAATGTGGATCAAATATTTTCCCTCTCTGTTTTTCTCTCTGAGAAAGATGTTATAAGCTCTGACCTTATAAGACTGATGGGGGAGGTACTTCAGGCCAAGTAAAATAAGCACTTTGTGAATGTTAAAGACGTACTCCAGCAATTTCTGAACTTTTCAGAGAATTGGCAGATGAGTATCAAATCATTACATGAACGTAGGAGTTTTTTTTTTGGAGGCGTCCCAAATGGCCTCCTATTCCCTATAGAGTGCACTACTTTTGCACTACAAAAGTACTGCATTATAAAGAGAATAGAGTGTCATTTGGGACATACCCTTTATGTTCCATTTTCATTTGACAGTCTAGACATTTTATGACTTTGGGAAGAAATCTGTGAGCCTCAGTTTCAGCTGCAAACAGCTGTAAAGGGGAGAAGAGCGTCCTCCCTAGCTTTTGTGTGCTCTTTGAGTCCCAAAATTCAGTTAACTGTGAGATTTAGTGGGAAGTCCTTATCCCTGCCCTTTAACCAAGGGACAGGAAAGATCATGTGAACTTGCAGTAAACAATTGACTTGGTTTAGTCATCCAGGTTGACTCAAAGTCCAACATGTAGTTTAACTTGCATACAGCTAGCTATCTGTCCCCAGTATCATTAAGTATTTAATTCCCACTATTTTAGAAATGTATTCCTGTGGGATTATCCTATAAAGAATTATAGGTGATAACGATATTGTTCAAAATTCTTTACACAGGGTTATACTATTTTCAAATCAAATCAACGTTTATTGGTCGGGTACACAGATTTGCAGATGTTATCGCAGATGCAGTGAAATGCTTGTGTTTCTAGCTCCAACATGGCAGTATAATACCTAGCAATAAAAATAACAATACACACATAATCCATAGTTTTTTATATATATATATAGTATGAGCCATGACTAGAGTACAGTACATACAGTTGAAGTCGTAAGTTTACATACACTTAGGTTGGAGTCATTAAAACTCATTTTTCAACCACTCCACACATTTCTTGCTAACAAACTATAGTTTTGGCAAGTCAGTTAGGACATCTACTTTGTGCATGACCATCGTTATGTTTGGAGGAAAAAGGGGGTTGCTTGCAAGCCGAAGAACACCATCCCAACCGTGAAGCACGGGGGTGGCAGCATCATGCTGTGAAGGGTGCTTTGCTGCAGGAGGGACTGGTGCACTTCACAAGATAGATGGCATCATGAGGAAGGAGAATTATGTGGATATATTGAAGCAACATCTCAAGACATCAGTCAGGAAGTTAAAGCTTGGTCGCAAATGGGTCTTCCAAATGGACAATGACCCCAAGCATACTTCCAAAGTTGTGGCAAAATGGCTTAAGGACAACAAAGTCAAGGTATTTGAGTGGCCATCACAAAGCCCTGACCTCAATCCTATAGAACATTTGTGGGCAGAACTGAAAAAGCGTGTGCGAGCAAGGAGGCCTACAAACCTCACTCAGTTACACCAGCTCTGTCAGGAGGAATGGGCCAAAATTCACCCAACTTATTGTGGGAAGCTTGTGGAAGGCTACCCGAAACGTTTGACCCAAGTTAAACAATTTAAAGGCAATGCTACCAAATACTAATTGAGTGTATGTAAACTTCTGTCCCACTGGGAATGTGATGAAAGAAATACAAACTGAAATAAATCATACTCTCTACTATTATTCTGACATTTCACATTCTTAAAATAAAATGGTGATCCTAACTGACCTAAGACAGGGAATTTGTACTAGGATTAAATGTCAGGAATTGTGAAAAACTGAGTTTAAATGTATTTGGCTAAGGTGTATGTAAACTTCCGACTTCAACTGTACATATGAAATGGGTGAAACAGTATGTAAACATTATTAAAGTGACCTGTGTTCAATGACTCTATGTAAATTGGGCAGCAGTCTCTAAGGTGTAGGGTAGAGAGCAAGGTGGTAGCCGGCTAGAACAGTGACTAAGGTTCAGGGCAGGGTACTGGGCAGAGGCCCGGCTAGTGGTGACTATTTAACAGTCAGATGACCTGGAGATAGAAGCTGTTTCTCAGTCTCTCGGTCCCAGCTTTGATGCATCTGTACTGTCTCCACCTTCTAGATGGTAGCGGGGTGAACAGGCCGTGGCTCCAGTGGCTGAGGTCCTTGATGATCTTCTTGGCCTTCCTGTGACACTGGGTGCTGTAGATGTCCTGGAGGGCAGGCAGTGTGGCCCCGGTGATGCATTGGGCTGACCGCAGCACCCTCTGGAGAGCCCTGCGGTTGCGGACGTTGCAATTGCCGTACCAGGCGGTGATACAGTCAGACAGGATGCTGTCAATGGTGCACGTGTAGAAGTTTGTGAGGATCTTAGGGGCCAAGCCGAATTTCTTCAGCCTCCTGAGGTTGAAGAGGCACTGTTTCACCTTCTTCACCACACTGTCTGTGTGATGGGACCATTTCAAATCAAATCAAATCAAATTTCAGGTTGTCATTGATGTGCACACAGAGGAACTTGAAGCTTTTGACCTTCTCCACTGCGGCCTCGTCGATATGGATGGGGGCGTGTTCTCTCTGCTGTCTCCTGTAGTCCCCGATCAGCAACTTTGTTTTGTTGACATTGAGGGAGAGGTTATTTTCCTGTCTTATTTTATGCTTTCACCCCTGTTTCACACCCAGTTTACCCATGAGGTATTTATGAGGTTGTAACCACAGGAAACGTGTTGCTATACCACATTCCTCAGTGTTACTGTGGTAGGGGAGCAGGACCTCTACAGACACACTCCCCTACATATTTATTTGGACAGTAAAGTTAAAATGTTTAATTTGGCTCTATACTCCAGCATTTTGGATTTGAGATCAAATGTTTCATATGAGCTGACAGGACAGAATGTCAACTTTTATTTGAGGGTATTTTCACATACAGTGGGGAGAACAAGTATTTGATACACTGCCGATTTTGCAGGTTTTCCTACTTACAAAGCATTTAGAGGTCTGTAATTTTTATCATAGGTACTCTTCAACTGTGAGAGACGGAATCTAAAAAAATCCAGAAAATCACATTGTATGATTTTTAAGTAATTAATTTGCATTTTATTGCATGACATAAGTATTTGATCACCTACCAACAAGTAAGAATTCCGGCTCTCACAGACCTGTTCGTTTTTCTTTAAGAAGCCCTCCTGTTCTCCACTCATTACCTGTATTAACTGCACCTGTTTGAACTCGTTACCTGCATAAAAGACACCTGTCCACACACTCATTCAAACAGACTCCAACCTCTCCACAATGGCCAAGACCAGAGAGCTGTGTAAGGACATCAGGGATAAAATTGTAGACCTGCACAAGGCTGGGATGGGCTACAGGACAATAGGCAAGGAGCTTGGTGAGAAGGCAACAACTGTTGGTACAATTATTAGAAAATGGAAGAAGTTCAAGATGACGGTTAATCACCCTCGGTCTGGGGCTCCATGCAAGATCTCACCTCGTGGGGCCTCAATGATCATGAGGAAGGTGAGGGATCAGCCCAGAACTACACAGCAGGACCTGGTCAATGACCTGAAGCGAGCTGGGACCACAGTCTCAAAGAAAACCATTAGTAACACACTACGCCGTCATGGATTAAAATCCTGCAGCGCATGCAAGGTCCCCCTGCTCAAGTTTGCCAATGACCATCTGGATGATCCAGAGGAGGAATGGGAGAAGGTCATGTGGTCTGATGAGACAAAAATATATATTTTTTGGTCTAAACTCCACTCGCGGTGTTTGGAGGAAGAAGAAGGATGAGTACAACCCCAAGAACACCATCCCAACCGTGAAGCATGGTTGGGAACACCATCCCACCGTGAAGCATCATTCTTTGGGGATGCTTTTCTGCAAAGGGGACAGGACGACTGCACCATATTGAGGAGAGGATGGATGGGGCCATGTATCGCGAGATCTTGGCCAACAACCTCCTTCCCTCAGTAAGAGCATTGAAGATGGGTCATGGCTGGGTCTTCCAGCATGACAACGACCCGAAACACACAGCCAGGGCAACTAAGGAGTGGCTCCGTAAGAAGCATCTCAAGTTCCTGGAGTGGCCTAGCCAGTCTCCAGACCTGAACCCAATAGAAAATCTTTGGAGGGTGCTGAAAGTCCGTATTGCCCAGCGACAGCCCCGAAACCTGAAGGATCTGGAGAAGGTCTGTATGGAGGAGTGGGCCAAAATCCCTGCTGCAGTGTGTGCAAACCTGGTCAAGACCTACAGGAAACATATGATCTCTGTAATTGCAAACAAAGGTTTCTGTACCAAATATTAAGTTCTGCTTTTCTGATGTATCAAATACTTATGTCATGCAATAAAATGCAAATTAATTACTTAAAAATCATACAATGTTATTTACAGACCTCTACATGATTTGTAAGTAGGAAAACCTGCAAAATCGGCAGTGTATCAAATACTTGTTCTCCTCACTGTATATAGTGCCGTGAAAAAGTTTTTGCCCCATTTCTGATTTTCTTTATTTTTGCATATTTTTGATACTGAATGTTATCAGATTTAACCAAAACCTAATATTAGATAAAGGGAATGGATACTTATTTTATTCATTTAATTAACAAAGTTATGCAACGCCCAATTCCCCTGTGTGAAAAATGTATTGCCCCCTTACACTCAATAACTTGTTGTGCCACCTTTAGCTGCAATGACTGCAACCACATGCTTCCTGTAGTTGTTGATCAGTCTCTCACATTGCTGTAGAGGAATTTTGGCCCACTCTTGCATGCAGAACTGCTTTAACTCAACAACATTTGTGGGTTTTCAAGCATGAAATGCTTGTTTCAAGTCCTGCCACAACATCTCAATTGGGATTAGGTCTGGACTTTGACTAGGCCATTCGAAAACTTCAAATTTGTTGCTTTTTAACCATTTTCATGTAGACTTGATTGTGTGTTTTGGATCATTGTCCTGCTGTATGACCCAGCTGTGCTTCAGCTTTAGCTCACAGTCAGATGGCTTGATATTCTCCTGTATAATTATCTGATACAGAGCAGAATTCATGGTTCCTTCTATTAAGGCAAGTCGTCCAGGTCCTGAGGCAGCAAAGCATCCCCAAACCATCACACTACCACCACCATGCTTGACTGTTGGTATGAGGTTCTTACTGTTTTAAGGTGTCATAAGTATTTGGACAAATTAACGTGTTAGTGTATTAAAGTAGTCAAAGATTTAGTATTTGGTCCCATATTCCAGAAAGTTATAGAGGCACAAAGACCATACTCCCAAAACATGCTAAACTCTCGCCATTACTAATAACAGGGGAGGTTAGCATTTTTTGGGGGGTATGATATTTATATACAGTTGAAGTCGGAAGTTTACATACACCTTAGCCAAATACATTTAAACTCAGTTTTTTACAATTCCTGACATTTAATCCTAGTAAATATTCCCTGTCTTAGGTAAGTTAGGAGCACCACTTTATTTTAAGAATGTGAAATGTCAGAATAATAGTTAGAGAGATTGATTTATTTCAGCTTTTATTTCTTTCATCACATTCCCAGTGGGTCAGAAGTTTACATACACTCAATTACTATTTGGTAGCATTGCCTTTAAATTGTTTAACTTGGGTCAAACATTTCGGGTAGCCTTCCACAAGCTTCCCACAATAAGTTGGGTGAATTTTGGCCCATTCCTCCTGACAGAACTGGTGTAAGAGAGTCAGGTTTGTAGGCCTCCTTGCTCGCACACGCTTTTTCAGTTCTGCCCACACATTTTCTATAGGATTGAGGTCAGGGCTTTGTGATGGCCACTCCAATACCTTGACTTTGTTGTCCTTAAGCCATTTTGGCACAAATTTGGAAGTATTTTTGGGGTCATTGTCCATTTGGAAGACCCATTTGCGACCAAGCTTTAACTTCCTGACTGATGTCTTGAGATGTTGCTTCAATATATCCACATCATTTTCCTTCTTCATGATGCTATCTATTTTGTGAAGTGCACCAGTCCCTCCTGCAGCAAAGCACCCCCACAGCATGATGCTGCCACCCCTGTGGTTGGGATGGTGTTCTTCGGCTTGCAAGCGACCCCCTTTTTCCGACAAACATAACGATGGTCATTATGGCCAAACAGTTATATTTTTGTTTCATCAGACCAGAAGACATTTCTCCAAAAAGTAAGTTCTTAGTCCCCATGTGCAGTTGCAAACCGTAGTCTGGCTTTTCTATGGCGGTTTTGGAGCAGTGGCTTCTTCCTTGCTGAGCGGTCTTTCAGGTTATGTCGATATAGGACTTGTTTTACTGTGGATATAGAAACTTTTGTACCTGTTTCCTCCAGCATCTTCACAAGGTCCTTTGCTGTTGTTCTGGGATTGATTTGCACTTTCGCACTAAAGTATGTTCATCTCTAGGAGACAGAACGCGTCTCCTTCCTGAGCGGTATGACGGCTGCGTGGTCCCATGGTGTTTATACTTGCGTACTATTGTTTGTACAGATGAACGTGGTACCTTCAGGCGTTTGGAAATTGCTCCCAAGGATGAACCAGGCTTGTGGAGGTCTACCATTTTTTTCTGAGGTCTTGGCTGATTTCTTTTGATTTTCCCATGATGTCAAGCAAATAGGCACTGAGTTTGAAGGTAGGCTTTGAAATACATCCACAGGTACACCTCCAATTGACTCAAATGATGTCAATTAGCTTATCAGAAGCTTCTAAAGCCATGACATCATTTTCTGGAATTTTCCAAGCTGTTTAAAGGCACAGTCAACTTAGTGTATGTAAACTTCTGACCCACTGGAATTGTGATACAGTGAATTATAAGTGAAATCATTTGTCTGTAAACAATTGTTGGAAAAAATTACTTGTGTCATGCACAAAGTAGATGTCCTAACCGACTTGCCAAAACTATAGTTTGTTAACAAGAAATTTGTGGAGTGGTTGAAAAACGAGTTTTAATGACTCCAACCTAAGTGTATGTAAACTTCCGACTTCAACTGTATATAACTTTTTCACATTATTCACGATTCATTAATGATTATCTGTTATCATGGTAGCATCCACATTAATGTAGAAGTGTTCAGAAACATATTCTATTAATATTTACAATAAAAGTGACTCCAAAATATCACAATTTATTATTTACCATTAATTTCTATTGGACACAACATAATCCGAAACACAACCAAAACAAACTGCAAATGCATCTTAAAAGTTTGTAGAGTCACAACCTTGATGTAATCATTGCATGCTAGGAATATGGGACCAAATACTAAACTTTTGACTACTTTAATACACTGAAAATACTTGACACTTTCAAATGGCGGGACTAGATACATAAAGTGCTTTCATTTCTAAAAGGTAAAACAGATATGTATGAAAATACCCTAAAATTAAAGGTGACATTCTGTACTTTCACCTCACATGGAACATTTGATCTAAAATCCAAAATGTTGGAGTATAGAGTCAAATTAAATGTTTTAGCTTCACTGTCCAAATAAATACATAGGGGGGTGTATATAGTGTGGACAGGCTTATTAAAATTGATGACACCATTTGTGTTTAGAAATGCACCAGGCAGACGTAGTCTAGCCAGGAGATAGAGAAACGTAGTGGCTGTAAAAGACAAGTGCTGTGTCCGAAATGGTACCATATTCCCTATATAGTGCACTGTTTCTGACCAGGGCAAGGAGTGCACTATATAGGGAATAGGGTGTCCTTCCTGACACACCCAGGGGGATTCCCCTCTCTCCACCTTATCCCTACCTTTTCAGTGTGATGAAGGACGTTCTATAATGACACAGGGGAGAGCAGCAGGGGTACCCTCCCTCTGGCCGTACAGCCTGCCTCTTTCTCATCCCGCTGACCCCCCACCCAGGCCAGCCACCCCCACCCTAATCACCCCACCCCAGCCATCCCATTCCATGGCTGGGGCAGCGGTCTAGTCTGGGGTTAATGCACCAAGCTACTCCCATTGTCTCTGGATTAATGAAGTGTTCCCTGCCTGTTCCATTTCGTTCAGAGACAATGAGACATGTGAGGAGTGTTAACATTTTAAATAGCAATCGACAAACATTGGCCTTAAAGTCAGTAAGTCATATTTAGACACTGCATAAGTGGCTGTAGCCTTTAAAGTAATTACATTGTGTATGCTACATTTGATGCACTTGTCTTCCCTGTTATCAGTTTGAATTCATGGACAGTGGGAGAAGGTGTTTGTAATTGGAATGGATAGACTCATTGCTCTTGGATAGCAGGAGGAGGTAGCATCTGTGAGTGTGTGTTATTTCAGAAAATGGAAGGTCGGCATTGTCTACCCTAAAGAACAGCGAGGGAGACCTCTAGAGGAAGGAAAGGGAACAGCATGAATACCTTTGCTCTGCCACTGCACACACACTGCCAAGTCCAGTGCTCTGTTTCTGACCTCACAATGTGCACTATCGCTCAATGACAGGCTTCAGTTGTTGCCCAGATCCTTACGCTTTAAGAACCAGCACTGTTAGGGCATTGTAAGAATAGTAACCAAGCACCACTGTAAGAGCAACAATCAGTGTGTGTTTTCTGTGTGAGTGCATGGAGGTTACATTTACATACTGAATTGGAAATCACTGAAGTACAAAACCACCATTATCCATAGTTCAATGTATCCCAATACTGACATAAGGCATCTAAGACACCAATGATGTCACTGAGTGTGTGTCCCACATGGCACCCTATTCCCTATATAGTGCACTACTTTTGACCAAAACCCTATGGGCCATAGTCAAAAGTCGTGCACTATAAAGTGAATAGGGTGCCATTTGGGATGCTAACTGACTCCTCAGAGACTATGCCTCATTCATTATCAGGGTGTAACCCCCATTTATAGTATTTGTTTATTTATTCCTCCAATATCACAAATTGCTTTATGACATACGTGTTGAATACCAAACAGTCCTGGCCAATGCTCTGGTAGTTATTATTGAAGTTGCATTTTAAGTTAATTATATAAATTGAGTTTTATTATAGTGTAGTCTTGCAAGAGTCTAGCGCCGTAGCCTTTATTCTGGCAAAGAGACAATAAAGAGGCAAGTGATTTATCAACTGGATGATCCCCGTCCAGACAGGGAGGTCCTACTGCCAGCTACACTACACTATGTACTACCACTGCCATTTACACTACACACTGTACTCTAGTAGTCTCAATCTGAGCCTGGTCGTTACTTGTTTCCACACATACTGCTGGCTTTTACGGTCCACATGGATGCACCATCAAGTGTTACCGTGGTGAAAAGAAAACAATTCTGCTGCACCGTTGCTCTCCAGACCAGAGGAGGAGGACGTGTTAGGCGGTGTGTGTGTGTGTGTTAGGCATGGTGTGTGTGTTGTGTGTGTCAGGCGTGGTGTGTGTGTGTATGTGTTAGGCATGGTGTGTGTGTTGTGTGTGTCAGGCGTGGAGTCAGGCAAGACGTGGGGCGCTGCCTACAGCCGACAGCTTGTTACGGTATCACAGCGCTGTGTTTGAGTGACCTATGGCGTCATGACGCTGGGATTGGTGACCTGCATGACTGACCTCTAACCTCTGACCCTTCCTGTCGTTTGTAGTGCTGAGTATCCGTGGCGCCCAGGAGGAGGAGCCTCCAGATGCCCAGCTCATGCGATTGGACAACATGTTGCTGGCGGAGGGCGTGTCTGGACCCGAGAAAGGGGGCGGTTCTGCAGCGGCTGCGGCTGCAGCTGCAGCCTCAGGAGGTGGGGCAGGAGTGGATAACTCAGCGGAACACTCGGACTACAGAGCCAAGCTCTCTCAGATCAGACAGATCTACCACACAGAGCTGGAGAAATACGAACAGGTAAGAATGGACAGGATATAGTCACCCCTCAGAGAACTACTGTCTTTGGTGCCTTTTACCATAATCACATACTCTAACCCTTTAACCCAAACGCACCAGCTCCACCCATCACCATTCCCATCACAGTGATTATTTATTAAACTATGACTACCTGGATAATGATGAGTGAGAAAGTTACAGATGCACAAATATCATACCCCCAAGACATGTTAAACCTCTCACAATTACATTAACAGGGGAGGTTAGCATTTTTGTGCGCCTGTAACTTTCTCACTTATCATTATTCAGGGTTTATTCAGAATTGATCCGTAATCATGGTAGCATCCACATTCATGTAGAAGTGTTTAGAAACATATTCTATTCTTATTTACAATAAAAGTGACTCCAAAGTGACACAGTACATTATTTACCATTAATTTCTATTGGGCTCAAAATAATCTGAAACACAACCAAAACAAACAGCAAATGCATCCAACAAATGTGTAGTCACAAGCTTGATGTAATCACTACGTGCTATGAATATGGGACCAAATACTTAACTTTTGACTACTTTAATACACATACAAGTGAATTTGTCCCAATACTTTTGGTCCTCTAAAATGCGGGGGACTATGTACAAAAAGGGCTGTTATTTCTCAACGGTTCACCCGATATGGATGAAAATACCCTCAAATTAAAGTGGACAGTCTGCAATTTAACCTCATAGTCATTGTATCATTTCAAATCCAAAGTGCTGGAATACAGAGCCAAACATAATAATAATATGTCACTGTCCCAATACCTTTGAAGCTCACTGTACAGTGAGGGAAAAAAGTATTTGATCCCCTGATGATTTTGTACGTTTGCCCACTGACAAAGACATGATCAGTCTATAATTTTAATGGTAGGTTTATTTGAACAGTGAGAGACAGAATAACAACAACAAAATCCAGAAAAATGTATGTAAAAATGTTATAAATTGATTTGCATTTTAATGAGGGAAATAAGTATTTGACCCCTCTGCAAAACATGACTTAGTACTTGGTGGCAAAACCCTTGTTGTCTATCACAGAGTTCAGACGTTTCTTGTAGTTGGCCACCATTTACATTTAAGTCATTTAGCAGACGCTCTTATCCAGAGCGACTTACAGTTAGTGAGTGCATACATTATGTTTTACATACAGGCCCCCCGTGGGAATCGAACCCACAACCCTGGCGTTGCAAACGCCATGCTCTACCAACTGAGCTACATCCCTGCCGGCCATTCCCTCCCCTACCCTGGACCAATTGTGCGCCACCCCATGGGTCTCCCGGTCGTGGCCAGCTACGACAGAGCCTGGATTCGAACCAGGATCTCTAGACCACTGCGCCACTCAGGAGCCACCAGGTTTGCACACATCTCAGGAGGGATTTTGTCCCACTCCTCTTTGCAGATCTACTCCAAGTAATTAAGGTTTCGAGGCTGACGTTTGGCAACTCGAACCTTCAGCTGCCTCCACAGATTTTCTATGGGATTAAGGTCTGGAGACTGGTGCTTCTTCTTGAGCCACTCCTTTGTTGCCTTGGCCGTGTGTTTTGGGTCATTGTCATGCTGGAATACCCATCCACGACCCATTTTCAATGCCCTGGCTGAGGGAAGGAGGTTTCACCCAAGATTTGATGGTACATGGCCTCGTCCATCGTCCCTTTGATGCGGTGAAGTTGTCCTGTCCCCTTAGCAGAAAAACACCCCCAAAGCATAATGTTTCCACCTCCATGTTTGATGGTGGGGATGGTGTTCTTGAGGTCATAGGCAGCATTCCTCCTCCTCCAAACACGGCGAGTTGAGTTGATGGCAAAGAGCTCGATTTTGGTCTCATCTGACCACAACACTTTCACCCAGTTCTCCTCTGAATCATTCAGATGTTCATTGGCAAAGTTCAGACGGGCCTGTATATGTGCTTTCTTGAGCAGGGGGACCTTGCGGGCGCTGCAGGATTTCAGTCCTTCACGGCGTGGTGTGTTACCAATTGTTTTCTTGGTAACTATGGTGTCAGCTGCCTTGAGATCATTGACAAGATACTCCCGTGTAGTTCTGGGCTGATTCCTCACCGTTCTCATGATCATTGCAACTCCACGAGGTGAGATCTTGCATGGAGCCCCAGGCCGAGGGAGATTGACAGTTATTTTTTGTTTCTTCCATTTGCGAATAATCACACCAACTGTTGTCACCTTCTCACCAAGCTGCTTGGCGATGGTCTTGTAGCCCATTCCAGCCTTGTGTAGGTCTACAATCTTGTCCCTGACATCCTTGGAGAGCTCTTTGGTCTTGGCCATGGTGGAGAGTTTCGAATCTGATTGATTGCTTCTGTGGACAGGTGTCTTTTATACAGGTAACAAGCTGAGATTAGGAGCACTCCCTTTACGAGTGTGCTCCTAATCTCAGCTCGTTACCTGTATAAAAGACACCTGGGAGCCAGAAATCTTTCTGGTTGAGAGGGGGTCAAATACTTATTTCCCTCATTAAAATGCAAATCAATTTATAACATTTCTGACATGCGTTTTTCTGGATTTTTGTGTTGTTATTCTGTCTCTCACTGTTCAAATAAACCTACCATTAAAATTATAGACTGATCATGTCTTTGTCAGTGGGCAAATGTACACAATCAGCAGGGGATCAAATACTTTTTTCCCTCACTGTATATGCCATTTAGCAGACACTTTTATCCAAAACGACATACATTTTACATATGGGTGGTCCTGGGAATCAAACCCACGATCCTGGCATACAAGCATCATGCTCTAACAACTGAGCCATATATTTTTTTAGATTTACATACCAATTGAAGGAGACTTTCTACATTTATGGCATCCATCTAAAGATGTGAAAAAAATATTTGACTGATTTTCTCTCATCTCCATTGCATCCCTATGTAATGTGCAGTTTCCTTCTCTTCTCCTCCATGTCATTATCTACCATGCCAATAAATCAGAGTGGATTTTACTGCATAACGTTGTCTACTTTCTAACCAATATACACACAGTCAAATTTTAAGGCCCTGACTGGCTGGAATGAATGCATGCCCTGTTTGATGAAATGCAAATGTATTTTCCGTATAGTCCCAGACATTGCTTACATTTTTGTTTATATAAAAAAGCAAAGCCAGTGTTGTGATGTTAGTCTAGTCTATAGACATGGTTCAGTGTTGTGATGTTAGTCTAGTCTGTAGACAGGGTTCAGTGTTGTGATGTTAGTCTAGTCTGTAGACAGGGTTCAGTGTTGTGATGTTAGTCTAGTCTGTAGACAGGGTTGCCATCCTGAAACACACATACAGTGGAGTAGGGTAAAGTTGCCTCTAGACGCTGATCTTGGGTCGGTTTTGCATTGTTCCCACTAATGGTTAAGTTTAGGATTGGAGAAGGGGAAGCTGATCCTAGATCTGTACCTAGGGGAAACTTCACCCCGGAGCCATATACAATTGGCAGGGCTGTAGCAGTCGGGAGTAGTGTGGAAAACAGTCCTGTGACTATGCCACCATTACATGCTGACAATGTGCTATATAATTATATATAATATGTAATATATATGTAATATACTGTATTTAAGATGGTATCCCAGTGCGGATGGAGGGGGGAGAGTTACACAGGGAGTCATGGCAACGGAAACAAGGTACTCCTCCACTGCAGACCACTGCCCTACCATACACTATATAGAGAGATAATATATTTTATAGTCATAATATCATTAGTTAATAACATTATTTTACTTTGGTTAGGTTGTTTAACAAATAGACACACTTTGGGATGTGTTGAATCAAGGACATTTCTCACATCTGACGAGTATTTATAAAGCTTGGTTAGTAACTAAATCTAATGTGAACTTGGCTCCAGTGTTTTTATTTACAACCCAGAGCTTTCAAACCCAGCATTTTATACCACGCTTCCCTCCCTTACAATCTCAGTGATAGGGAACAGACCTTCACTGTCAGGTTCAGGATTAGGAACTGGATGGCAACCCAGTCTTTTAAAGCAGTAGTGTTGCTTACGGAGAAAAAATACTATAACTCACTTATAATTTATTACCACAATTTAGTAGTGATTTAACAGGTTTTTTATTTATAATTTTTCTATATATTTAATTATGTATATATGTTCATTTGTAATTTATGCTATGTCTGCTCGCTTTAGATGCTTCCAGTAGAATCATAAGCAGTACATTGCACTATACCATGTTTGCATGTATTTTGTTTCAGATAAGGCCCACATACACAAGAACCAGGATATACGTTTCTGTGCTTGGTCTGTGTGTGTGTGTTAACCAATGTTGTTATGATGACATTATGTCTATAGTCTATCTGGGGCTGTACCAGATGGCTTCACTGTCATCCCCATGCATCACTGTATGACACTAACCGCATGACCACTCTGCACCTTACCTCTCATATCATCCCCACCTATTCACACTCATTTACATTCGTTGTACAAACATTTTTGTATTGTTGTCCTTTGTCTTGTTACTGTCTCTCTTCATTCACATCCTTCTGCTTTGATAACTATTGCTTTCATGTCAGTAAAGGCCCTTTGAGATGCGTGTGAATATGACAGACATATTGAAGTGACAGGGAGAGAGAGAAAGAGAAAGTGAGTGAGAGAATTAGAAGGAGAAAAAGAACAAGAAAATACTGGGAGAGAGACAGGGAAAGAGGGAGAGAGAGAACAAGAAAGAGTTCGAGAGGAAGAGAAAAAGATGGGGAGAGAAAGAGGGAGAGAGACAGAGGCATACTGTAATATCATGTCAGGTTCACGCCTGGTGCCACACAGGAGGGTGAGTGTATCATCATGGCATGTTGATCTCTCAACCCGCTCAGCTGCGACTCTACTGCGGTGAGAAGAGAAGGTTTGCTGCTCGTCAGCAGGGACTAGCAGCTGTCATTTCTCCATGTCTCCTTTCTGAAAAACGACACTTACAGTTGCCATTGCCACTTCTGTTTAATATAAAAAATATCACCACTTATTTTCCTCCTTGGCTTCACAACATGGAAGCATTCCCAGAACTAAATACATTAAACACCTCTTGATTTGCATCTAATTTTTCCTTTCTGTCTTTGTGCAAGACCTTGTTTGATATAGAGTACCATACAGTATATTTTTGCGCTGTACGCAAACACTGCTTTAGTCTAATGCTAGAGGACACCACCCAGCCTGGCAATAGCCATATAGTATGTCACCATCATCATGGTGTGGCTGCTATCAAAACTCTCACCAACAACATTTATTTTGTCATCAAGATTGATGAAAACTGATGTCACTCTGGATAAGAGTGTCTGCTAAATGACTAAAATGTAAATGTAACAAACCAGATTGCTCTATCTATCTGATCCCCTTCTCTGTCTTTGTCTGTTTTCCCCCCCTCTGCAGGCTTGTAACGAGTTCACTACCCATGTGATGAACCTGCTGAGGGAGCAGAGTCGCACGCGGCCCATCTCTCCCAAGGAGATAGAACGCATGGTGGGGATCATCCACCGCAAGTTCAGCTCCATCCAGATGCAGCTCAAACAGAGCACCTGCGAAGCCGTCATGATCCTGCGCTCACGCTTCCTCGACGCCAGGTGTGTGTCTGTGTGTGTGCCTACAGCGGTACAAATTACCATATACAAAGTCACTGTACCACTGCAATGTTTTGTTGACTTGCATAGCTAGCTACAGTATTTGCCTACCTGTAACTGCATTATTCACATAAGGTGCTTTTACAGTCATGTTCACAGCATGTTACTCTACAGCTTACCACCATTCTATACAACATCATCAAAACTGATCTTCCAAAATCAACCAAAGCTTTGTGCCTACATACAGTACATCTATGGGTGCCATTTGGACCAGCACATACATGGCTGCTTGGCCACTGACAATTCTCTCCTCTCTCCAGGCTCCATAACGCTAAATATTTCCCTTTTTTAATATAATCCCTTGTTCCTTTTGATGCATGTTTTGGATTTGCATACATTTCTCTGAGGATAAATCTCACTCTGAGTCGGAAGCATAACATTTAAATTAGGCTTGTGCTCTTCTCACAAAGCTCCCCCTCTATTATTTTGCAAATGATTGTGGCTGTGGTGCAGGGAGGGAGGCAGGGGAAGGAGGGAAGGGCTTTCAGTTAGAGTGAGAGTGAGAGAGAGAGAGAGAGAGAGAGAGAGAGAGAGAGAGAGAGAGAGAGAGAGAGAGAGAGAGACTGCCTCCCAACCAGTCTCAGCTTTACTGATTACTCTGCAGCCTGCCCTAGCACCATGCTGTGCACATTTACATATTCTCAAGCAGGCTTTTGGAGTGCGGGACGAAGATTTCAGCACAAATCTCTTTCACCAGTCAATCGATACGATGCATGGAAGCAAGCATTTTACAGGGTTCCCTACCTAGCTTATGTAAAGCCCTCTCATGAGTTGTGGCACATGCAGACTTAACCTGATAGAGGGTGGAGATGGGGAAGGAGGAAGAGATGGAGGGGTCAGTGAACTGAACTAGCATCAGCGCATGCTTACAGCACGTTTTCTATCCTTTAATAAGGAAGGGCAGTGTTCTGTTGTTTGTCAGGATTTGCAGGCAGTGTTCATTTCTATTAGTGAACCTCCACAAAGAAAACATATTTCATACCAGCTTAGGCAGCTGTATTGAATGGGGTGGCAGTTGTATGGAAGGTATTGGATCGAATTGGGTGGTAGTTGTATTGTTACTGTATGAGGTGCCCCAGTTTTGCCTGTTTACCGCAAGTGGCTTTGACACATTTACTCTATGTAGGCTTCAGATTTGTATATGCTTTGACCGGGCGGTATTAACTGTATCTATTTTACATAGTGTTTATTCTGGTCCTAACTAACCAATTTATATAATTCTCCTTGCAGACGGAAAAGAAGGAACTTCAACAAACAGGCGACAGAGATCCTGAATGAGTACTTCTACTCACACCTGTCTAACCCCTACCCTAGTGAAGAGGCCAAGGAAGAGCTGGCCAAGAAGTGCTCCATCACAGTTTCACAGGTACAGTATAGTACAGTGCCACCTGTCTTCAGGAAGGCCACAGTACATGTAGAACAGGACTAGAGGCAGTAGTGGATAATGTAAAAGGGCATTGTTATCATTTTCACAATTTCACAGTATTATTCCAACCTCATAGTGTGGAAAGATATATTCAAAACTGGAAAATCAGGTTTTTGACTGCACTGGGCCTTTAAGATATGAAGATTACATTATTTTCTTCATTCATAGGCTACATCGCAGGGACTAAATTGATAGTGTAATATGATGATTGATAATGTTATTAAGAATGCACTAACAATACCAAGGTAAACAGCAGTAATGTCATGTGTTTCACGTCCATCATCTCCTCAAACGGTTTCATTAAGTTTATACCAAATTATTTTGAGGATGCATCTGGGCGTTGATTGATGAAAACAACGGGCTTCAGTGTCTGAATGATTAGTTGAGCATCTGTCTGTGCCCCAAATTGCACCCTTTTCCCTATATAGTTCACTACTTTTGACCAGCTCCCGTAGTGAATAGAGTGCCATTTGGGATTCATCCTATGCGTTCCTGGGTCTATAATAAGATAACATGTTTACCTACCTTCTCTCTGCATTTGTTCAAACTTAGCAACAGGATTGATTTCGTTTTTATTTTAATATTGTTTATCATTAGCACTAGCTGGCTTATCCTGGTAGCTTCATCGGGGAGTCCATTAGCTGTAATGGGTGTTAGATAGCGGATGTTGACTGATTGGTGCTAGCGTGAGCTCTGATGATAGCTGCAGTCATACTGACATAATGAGACTGTTGTTGGCAATCATTCCCTTCTGCCACTAATGTGGATTCACAGCACCGGTCTATGTAGCGAGTGGTAGCGCTCACTACTACCTCAAAGGCTGTGTCCCAAATGGCACCCTATTCCCTATGTACTGCACTACCTTTGACCAGGGCCCATAGGGCTCTGGTTAAAAGTAGTGCACTACAATGGGAATAGGGTGCCATTTGGGATGCAGCCAAAGTCTTTCTTCAGTGTCAGATAGGATATGCCAGACAGTGGAGGGCCATGCATGCAGAACTCATTCTGATTCTGATTTCACACTCACAATTTGCTCATTAGAAATGTGGGAAATGATTTGTGTAACATTAACATTGTGTAAGCATTTACAATTTGCACGTTGTTTGTACAGGTTTCCAACTGGTTCGGAAACAAACGAATCAGATACAAGAAAAACATTGGAAAGTTCCAGGAAGAAGCCAACATGTACGCTGCCAAAACTGCCGTGAACGCGACCAACGTTTCCTCACACGGAAGCCAGGCTAACTCACCCTCCACTCCAAATTCTGCAGGTGAGACTAAAGAACAATACCAATGGGTTACCCTTTTACAGATAGGCTACAATATTTGGAAGGCTCTGAATACACTCTATATCAGTCAAGGGCATTTTTCTATGCTCAAGTCAAAAGGAAAAAATGAAAAATGGCTTTGTCCAAGAGTAGGATACCAGGACCCCATATCAAGTCTCCCAGTGCTTTCTTCCCTGTTGTCTTCTTTTCAATTAACACACCTTTTCTTGTACTTTATCTCAATACAGAACATTTTATTTGTGTTGTACCAGTTGAATTTACTGAATTCATTAATCTTCATTAATACTTTGACTGTAGAACCATACTATCATTCTACTTTCATGTTGACAAATAGGCACAACAACACATCTGACGGCTGTACTCGACTTCCCTCAGCTTTATGCTGCCATTCTGTAATCTGTCTGCTCGCTCTGGCCCTAACCCTAACTCTAGCTCTATTTCTAACATTTTCTCTAGCGCTAACTGCATTTGTTTGGCTGCTAACACTTTGCGTGGTGCTTCTCCGGGTCTAACCCTGGACGGGGCCAAGTGGCTGAATCCTGCTCTGCTTGCTCCTATTTCTCTCTGCTCTGTGATTCCAGTGCTCCCTCTCTCCTCTTCCAGGTTCTGCTGGATCTTTTAACATGTCAAACTCCGGTGACTTGTTCATGAGCGTGCAGTCTCTCAATGGGGACTCGTACCAAGGGGCTCAGGTGGGAGCCAACGTGCAGTCACAGGTAGGGCCCTATAACTAAGCAGTGCAGAAGATACTACTATAGGAACAGACCCACCTCCCTAAGAATAGGCCTTGTAATCTATCCTAAACGCACCAGAGGCATCTCAGTACTCCTCCAGTGTCTACATCACCATGGGCCGATAATAGCACCACACCATAGGGTTTTCAAAGTATCGTTTTCCACCATTGTTACTAAAACATTACAGTGAGTGTAATGATTAAATAATTCAGTGCTCTCTGCAGCTATTATTAATTCATCCTTTCGACAGTCTTCTAAATACGTAATAACATGTTTTGCTTATCTTGCTTTTTATTGTCCATGGCTGGATGTATTTCCTATGTGTTTTCTCTGCCTTTACTGTATAGTTCTTCCTTCTTGTTTTTGTCTTGCAGTGTTTATCTTCTGTTCTCTGACCTTGCTTTGTTTGTGTTCCTCTGTTGTGTTTCAGGTGGATACCCTTCGCCATGTTATCAGTCAGACAGGCGGATACAGTGAGGGCCTCACAGCCAGCCAGATGTACAGTCCGCAGGGCATCAATGTAAGGAGAGAAAACCACAAGCTTTTTTTGCTTTCTCTTCCCCTACCAATTATTTCAAAGCCATAGGGCTCAGAATGCCACTTAGTAGGACTTGTCTCAGCTCCAACACAGTCACCTAGTTGATTGCTTCTGTATCGGTCGCGCCACAGGCAGAACGCCAGAACGGCGTGGGGCCGGCCACACACACACACGGAGTGGCCGCCTGAGCCTGTCATGTCCAATCAGCTCTCCCGTAGCACCTGCAGCCAATCACGGCCATACAGCCGTGCAGGAATGGCACAAACAGGTGACACATCCTTTGACGCGTGGATCGGACGCCCCCAACACCCCCACTAACCACCTGACCCTTATTATCACAGCGGATCGCAAGGCCCTGTTAAAACCCTATCAGAACAACCCCAGAGTAGAGTCACATTAAAAATAAAACTAGCCAAACTGCTAGCCCCTAGATAGAGCACTGAGGGGCATAACATGGGGGCGTATTTCCACCATGTTATATTTTTTTCTTATTTTATAGGGGATGGGGGTGGGGGGTTTGGGTTTGGGGGAATGTGTGTTTGTTTTGGGTGAGGGGAGAGGAGGGGAGGATGGGGGGGAGGTTAGCTGGCGGCTGCAAACAGCAGGGAAATTCACAGCGACAAGCCGTGTCGTAAAAGGGAAAATCAATAAGACAGACACAAGGAGAGCGGAGTGTGGACTTGGGACAGCAATCCAAGCGCATTGCTCAGATCATGCTCCCGCCACACTAATGGCCCTGACAGCGAGCCGAGGCAGTGTGGGTCGGTGAGAGCTACGACGAGAGAGGACGGTCACAGTCACACACAGCCACACGGCTAGGCTTCTGGCTTCCTCTCCCGTCCCTACGCCTCGCTCGTCGTGCATCAATGGCCATATGATAATGAGATGAAATGCCTCCTGTAAAAAATGTTGGGGTATGTAGTGTGTATTCAAATCCCCCCTCCTTTCCCGGCTTGCTCTCCACTCATCTCCCTCCCACAGAACAGGCTGTGATAACCCTGAGAGAGCACTACTAACGTGTTCAATCCCTGTTCTTAGACAGCACTCTGACCTCATGGATATGGTTATCCTTGGACCCCTTGCTTGCTGTACCACGTCCTAAAATGCCACAATATTCTCTTTCATAGCTTTTAAAGAACCCTCTTACTGCATAATAAGAGAAGGATATAATGTTATCTGTATGGTAAGCTGTTATAACCAGTGATGTTTGGAATAAAAATGTAAGAGCAGACAAGGCCTACATTGTTTTCCGTAAAAGAAAATCTATACAATATCACATACAAATATGGTTCCCCATTTTTAATGTAGGATTCGGGGAGATATAATAAATGTAATCATATCTTACAGAAATAATTTCTACATTTTAGTATTCTGGAGTGGGGTTGATTACTAGTTTATTTCCTTGCCTCTGCAGCATTTTACTGCAATAGTATTTGTTAGAAATTTCACAATTTGTTTACTTCATATTCATCATCTCCAGCACCACCCCAACATCAACATATGTGAAAATTGCGCGTTTCTATGTTTTGTATTAAAAAAGATAGAGGAAGATAAGTGTTTCCAATGACATCATCAATCAATTAATAGGCAATTAGTAGGCAATGCCTACTCATAATTGGCTAACATCACACGATGCACACCGATGATGTCATTGGAAACACTTATCTTCCTCTATCTTTTTTAATACAAAACATAGAAACGTGCAATTTTCACATATGTTGATGTTGGGGTGGTGCTGGAGATGATGAATATGAAGTTGAAAGATTGTGAAATTTGATACCCCAGTATCAAACCTATTCACAAAGCAAAGCCCAGGAAAGCTGTCTGCTTAGAAACAGTGTATCAACGAGTATGTCCTATCTGTGAAACGATGAGAAGACTCCCGTCTCTCTGTGTTGATAATGACTGAGCAGTTACATAATGGGTTTTCTGGTAGGCTAGGGCAGTAATTACAGTTTGGAAAAGACAGAGAGAGTGTCACCAAAGTCAGACATTTTAAGATGTTTCTTTTTCCTCCATTTTTGATTACAGACTTTCTTCTGGCTGAAATAACAGGCTTTGAAATGAAAGGCTGTCAAGGACCATTTCCAGTTTTTCTGATGGCATGAAATTTGCTATTAATATCCCAAAGCTCTTTAGCAGGCCTGTCTCCGGGATTGGAAATGGCTTACGCGTCTCTCATTGTGTTTTCATTCAATCTCCCAATGTCACAATTGGCGACCATTGATTCCTTTTATGACTGTTTCGTGACTTTGGTTTTAAGGTCCTTTTAAGACGTTGCCACTGTTATTATGTGTGTCATTGAATGTAACAGGCATTTATCTCAACCCCAGTGATACAAGAATGCAGTATTGGTTTTGAAGTGAAGACAAAATTGTCTTCATTATAGAAATTTGAGCATACTGCATGTGATCTGAAAGGTATATTTGTGGTTTACAGAATTTTCAGTTGCTTCAAACAAGTAGCATTTTTGTGACAATTCTGTTCTGAAATATGAGGTCTAGGTTACTGTAATTTGAGTGAATCAGATGTTCTTCCAATTTGGCTTGAGGCTTTAGTGGAATGTAGGTTTCGTTGTTTAAGGGTCGTTCTAGCATTAGTAAAGCTCATACCGTAGCTACTACATGTGTCCTCAGGACTTCACAGATACGGCATTCAATACTGCAGATAAGATGATATTATAAACCTATTGAACTGTATAATGAATATGTACTCTGAAAGAGAAGAGAAAAAGAAGAAGCAAAGACATAGAAAACCTATGTTATGGCTATAATTAGTGTCCTATACCTGTGCTCATATTTCATCTCTCCTCCTGTCTCTCCTGTCTCTCTCTCAGGCAAACGGAGGCTGGCAGGATGCTACCACCCCCTCGTCAGTGACATCACCCACAGAAGGACCCGGAAGTGTTCACTCGGACACGTCCAACTGATCCCTCCACCCTCTTCCTCCACCACCGTCCAGACAGCCCTAACCTCCACCCTCGATCATCCAGCCAGCTTCCCAGCCAGCCCCCCCCCCATCAGGACTGGAGGTGACACACTAGTCTCGTCACAGGGCAGGAGACCTCTCTCTACGGCGGGGACTACAAAATGAAACACCATCACCACCACAGATAGTTCTTTACAACCAACAACCAACCATGACACAGTTAGTCAGTCAGTAGCTTGAGTAGGGCTCTATCCTCCACCTATCTACAACCCCTTCACTGTCTGTTTGTACAGTTTTCTTCACCATATATCCGTGTTGCCTCACTGTGTGATCATCTGACTTATAACACAGTAGGCAAACAGTTACAACACGTATATACAGTATGGCCCATATCTTGTAGATTGAAATGCGTTTCACACTACCTCTATTGAAAATAACAAGAAAAGAACAATCTTCTAAATAAGCGTTGTTTTTTTTGTAATTACTGGTATTGACAGTAGCTCCCAATCTCCTCTTGTCATGTCTCAAGGCTTGTTTTTAGGACAGTTTTGCCTTTGTGGCAAGTTTTACCCTACATAATTACTTTATTCACAACATAAAATAAATTCTATAAAATTGTCCAGTGCCAAGGTTCAACACAGGAGATTAATTTTAATAATATTAATTGTGCTTGTAAAAAAAACATCCCTCTGACATTTCATATGAAAAATGTTTCATTACTGTATTTAATTACATTTAATGTTAGTAGCGTATCAACAGGATGCTTTGAAAAGGAGATTCAACCTTTCCTACTCATTTTAGGCATTCCGTTTAAGATCTTCTACAATGGGCAATAAGACATTAAAAAAATGTACTGCAAGAATGGTAGCCTATGTTTTCTGCTCATACTGAATGCAACATAGCATGAGTGATCAACAATGCATAAGCAAACATTATAAGAGTAACAGTATGCTCCAGAATAAATGGAAGAGTCAGAAAGGAATGGATCATGGTGATTCTAGCTACTGGAATTCTAATACATTCCCTGCTCTTGAAATATTGTTTGTAGTGTGCACTGCATCCAGAGACTATTGATCTGCAGTTTAAAATCTATCCAGAACACTTAATCAATTAGTATATTAGCATCAATTATAATAAGCCAATATGTCTTTAAGCACAGTAATTTACAGTGATTACCCTACAAAGGGTAACATTTGTATTTGTCAAACACAGTACAGAGAACACACAACACACATGCATAATAATTGTATATAGTCTTCATATATGGAACATAAGGTGTGTGTACATACACATACATACCCTGCCATTATCACCATCACTGTTATCGTAATAGCCAAATACTGCTGGTAACCAAAATCACTTGTGTACGTGCAAAAAATGCATTTTTATGTAGATTTTAATTCTGATTTTGTGGTACAATGTTGTAGTCATTGAATACACGACTACACATGATTATGAAATATCTCTCAAAATTACTACCCTCTTTGTTTGGTGTTTTTGGTGCTAATTAGCTATTTTATTTCTTATTTCTCAGTAGTATATTTCTGTCCATTTATTATTGTCACCCAGTTTGAATTTCTCCATTCAACCTCATCACTCATATCATCCTGTTTTTACATTTTGGTTATCAAGGTTGGTCTTCACTCAATCTTATATTTCAGTGTCCTCCTAGCATATGACGTCAGTCTAAATAATAAAAATAAATTTGAAATGAGATTTATTCATTTTGTTGTATTTGATTTGAGCTACAGTATTTATTTACTCACAAATACACATTACCTTCTTGGGCATTTCAACATATCCACCATACTATTACTTTGATACCAAAAAAATACTGCAGAAGCTTCAGCTCTATACATTGGGATCACCTTGACCAACTTGACTTTGTTTGTTTTGTAAAACTGTGTATTAACTGAAGTACTCACGAACATCTCATAGGAATGTTCAGGTACTCTTTCTGTACTAAAAACCAAAAATGCAGTCAGAATACAGTAGTGTTTGTTTATAGAAATGAAATGGAAGAGACTAACCCTGATGGCACACAGACAGATACAGATGATGTTTGGAGATACTGTATTTTTATGTCCTCATGTTGTGAATAACTACATTTTGCTACTATTTTACTTTTATTTTGCTTGGTTACATGACTTACAGTACGTTAAATTTTCTTTTCTTGCTAGCATAATGTGAATTAGCCCAATAATGCTCTATATATGTAGATGTACACCTTTTTTCGTTTTGCGTTTTTGGGGAATTGGACAGTATCCATTTTAAAACAAAGCACCTACAGTAAAAGTTTGACAGACACAGACATACAGTAGGACAGAGTTCCTTTCACATTACGGATATAATCCACTCACTGGTTCACTTTGTACTTTCTAAAGCATTGACACAAAAGCTTGCTTCTAAAATGAGTACTGTCTTGTTAATTAAAGGTAATGTGAAAAGTTTGTGTGAACACTGTCTCGTGACAGTGTTTTTAGCCCAACCAAATCCATGGTAATCGATATACATTATATAGTATTTCAAATCATAACCAACATCTGTATAGATAACTACAGTACCACACAGCTGAATCTACCATAGACTGCATATCACAGAACTTAGCTCTTCTTTCACAAACAACATTTTATATTTGATGTACTTTTTGAAGACGTGGAAGTGTACTATGATGAGTGGAAAAAATCGTGTTCTTTTTTCGATAACTACAAATTACTTAATTTGCTCCCACACCCGGCAGTCCAGTTGACAGACAACACATAGGTACCCTATGAGTGGAGTATGTTTGAGTGGTTTCCTGGCCTTTCGATACAGATTTTAGCCATGTGGCTAGCAGAACAATAGCTTTTGTGATGCCGTGCCCGTAAAATAAGTAAAAGTGACTCTACTTTTCACATTGCCTGTCCAGTATCATAATATTATTGAAAGCTTCATGTAATGATGCTTTTAGTTTTTGAATATAAAAAGGGAAAAAATAACTATAAAAAAGAAAGAAGAAACTGAACAATTTGTAAAACATCAAATGTTTTCTTTGTGGCATGTCTTTTGTTCTTTAATAAAATACCGTACTGCAGTGTTTTTGAATGTTACTTCTTTTTTATAAAGATTTCAGAGTGAAATCATGGAGCCTTTTTCTTGATAGGTTTGACATTTTAAGATCTCTCTGCATATGTAAAAAACTAAAAGTATAAAAATGGAAACCGCAAAACTATTGTCTTTTTAATTCCGATTTAAAACCTGTTTTCTGTGGAGAAAAAAATTGCTAACAAGGTGTAGGTTTTATGGTCTCTTTCTTTGTACTGGTAATGCATATTCCAAATAAATTGTTTCTTTTGTTGCATACTTTTGTATTGTCCTCATTGATTTTCCTTGTCACACACATATTATGGAGATGTCCATACATTAAATTCATTTCTTCAGCCCCATCCCTTAGCTTTATAACAAAATCAAGTAGTGGGGTTTGATGAAAAACTGATGAAAAACTGACGAAAAACGAATCAAAGATTGTGAATTTAAGACATATAAGACTTCAGTAACAGGGTCAGGGTCATAAGTTACTGTAGGACACAAGTTTACACGTCTCAGACTTGTCAGTCCTTCACCTCTGGACAGCATCGCACATCACACTTCAAAAACATGCTTAAGCATCGGGGGCATTTTCTCACTGTTGACATAGCGTCAGAGCTAGGGTGAGCTGGAGAGGGTGTGAAGGGGACATTTTCTCCGTTTTCTAAGTGAGTGAAAGCTGTGTGCTTACAGCAAGCAGACAGACGCCCCCGGTTCCCCCTCCCCTCCTACCTCCCACACACAGCAGAGGGAAGGGGGGTGGGGGGGTGGGGGATTAGGAACTAGGAAAGGTTTCCAAAACGATCAGAGAGCAGCCAAATCACAGAGCGTGACGGAGACTGTGGGAGTGACATATGCAAACATGATCAAATATAATTACATGGGGATATCTCCTTGTTTCTATCAAAGGGTTTCTTGTAGGCTCTGTTAGGAGGATGAAAGACAAGAACTGTTGGACGTGTACTGTATGCTTTAATATATTCACCGTGGCTTTACAAACCAAAAAGGTATTGTGAGTTTAATTACTGTACGTCGCTCTCTTGAAAAGGCATAAATCCCATACCGAGTAGAAAATCAGTTGCACTTACTATTCAAGTGCTTTAATCATTAGCAAAACACCTGGTTAATGGGTTTCACCTGTACCTAGCTGCCCATTCATACACTTGTTGTGAAGTCACTGTACTGTACGCTATCCTACTGAATGCACAGAGCAACCGGGGGTGGACAGCACTCTACACAGTGTCGCTAGCAATATTATATATCCTGTGGTAATGGGTTATACTTTTCTTATAAATATGCAATAGGCATAATCCCTTTAACATGCCTTGGTTTTTAGGTGGTATTTAGTATGTCAATATTGATCTACAAGGGGAAGCCGCTTATTCTATGTCTTGTAGTTGGGCAAATTAAAGGGAGATATAGTGTAAAAAGCTCTGGCATTTCTCCAGTTCTGTCAATATATACTCCTTTTTCCAGCTGCACTTCATGAATAAATTACTTCTCAAACATAAATAGTTTTTGCCATATTGGCTGTTTTAGAAGCATCTTTTTGAAAGGTCAGCAGCCAAGGGACCGGTGTCTGGGAAACAAATTAAGTTAGGAAGAAGACCAATGCCAACCAAAGCGGTGGTGTTTATTTCTGGCCACTATTTGTAGTCCCTCACAATCCATATTTTTTCATTTGAGCTTGATTTTGTATTTGTTTTCTGATATAGTATCCAATAACACACATTTGTTGAGCATAAACTGTCTCAATGTTTACATAGCTTATGTCATATCTATACTTCCAACCTAATGCATGTTGCACACAAATCCCTTGCCAATGCCCACACTGTATCAATGGCAACACAATGCACAATGTACACCCCCCATATCAAGTTTAGTGTTATTCACAATGTGCGTAAAGAAAACCAATGCCTGCCAGCACAATACACATACACCATATGAAGGGCTGCAATGCAAGCCTGAGGGAATGGGAATGGCTATGGAAGCAGAGACATGGGATGGTCTGAGGTTATGGTCTGATTGCAGGGGCTGAAGGGTTGTGGTCCTGGGGGGCAGGAGATTATGGAGCTCCCTCATTCCCTCATTCAAGGAGATCGCTAAGGGAAGGACCTCTCTCTGGGTCCTGCTGGGCAGGGCATGATATGATGATGGGCAGTTGGAGATGGAGGATCGACACCTCATGGTGAGGGAGATACTGCAGTCTTGACTGAGGGAGGGTTAGGGTCAATGCCATTTAAATTCAGGAAGTAAACTGAAATTATGACGTTTACCTCTTGAATAGACTGGGCTGAAATGGATGGAACTCTGGTCTAAGTGTGTGTGTATTTGAATTGGTGTAGATTTTCAGTTTGGCAAAGGAACTTGTGCAAAATTTTGTTGGAAGGAATGCTTGCGTCTCTTCTTACCTTTGCGTTGCCACCCACAGATATGTAATGAATTATTTGGATCCTCTTGTGCTGGAAGTTTCATAAAGGAGACACGTTTGAACATATTTCCCAAATCAGTGTGTCTTCATGGTCTTTCATGTCTTAAACCGTGTAATAATTTTACATTTGGAAGATATGGTCAATTTTCTAGTGTGGGAGTTTGATGTTGTAGGCTATAATGTTGCTTTATAATGTTAGCCTAAAGCTTTCTTAATGAGCCAGATATGGACCTTATCTTCATCAAAAAATAATGTAGAGCCTATATTTCCCTCGAAAACTGTGCCCAAAGACATTCTTTCAAGAGAATTCAAAGCCAAAATTCCCTGGAATATAAATCCAAAACCAACTGAGAAATGCTAAACATTATCCTCTCTAGATGATCAGGGACATAGATATATTGGTATTACAATCACCTTGCAGTCAAAACCAGAACCATGTGAGCATAGGAAGACTATCTTGCTGGGCTACATACATTCACAAAAAGGGCCTTTGTATCTACAAAGGTGTTTTCGGGGGAAATTGTGATTTTTAGAGAGGAACTTGGATGGGGAGGAAGCTGTCACATTGAGTTTCCCTGCCATCCCAAGTATCCGTAAGCTCAGAGGCTAACACCACAGGATGTCTCCTACTCCTCATTAAGTCTGTAGGAGAGATGCTCTATTTGTGTCTGTATGTATTTATGCACAAAACTCAGGGAGAAAAAATATGTAATTATCATGTAAGTAAAATATGTGTCATGATAATTGTCAGAGAAAAGGCAACACGACCTCTAAAATATCTCTATCAGTGCACATCTGGACCATGAACTTGCACCCTAAAGACTGAAGGAGCTACTGTAGGTTGTAGAACATTGTCAGATTCTGTTGTGAAACACTGCTGACCCCTTATGGTCAGCTAGTGCAGACTAATCCAAAGGGAAACAGCCTGACTGACTTACATCAGCTCTACAGTACTACCTAGAGATAACAGGCTACTGTTAAGTGGCATTCAGTGGTGTCCTGATGCTCATTGTATCCTAGAAAAGCTAAAAGACTGTCGCTTAAACAGAAATTGCAGATCTCACCCTATCATTTAAGATAAGAATCAAGCTGTAAAACTTGATCTGATGATGAATCTGAATCAGATGGAGTATATGAATAAGAGGAAACATAAGACAATTATGAAGAATCCCAAAACAATTAATAGGAGAATGATAAGAATGTAATGTAATGTAACAATGCAGCCTCTCCCTAAACTCACCACAATACTATTTCACTGCTTTTTTTCCCCAAATGAAGGCACTTCTGGTGCACCATGCAATTCATCTGGTGACTAATTTTCCATTTTCACATAATATTATCTTCCAGTAAGTGCTAATTGAATGTGCGTAGAGGTCAGCTCAACCCTCAACCCACTTCATTATCACCACTCTTCTCTTTGTCTCCCAGTGTCTGTTGGAAAGCAGACTGAACCAGGTTTTCCTCTAGGATTTTGCCTGTGCTTAGCTTTATTCCGTTTCTCATTACCCTAAAAGACTCCCTAGTCCTTGCCAATGACAAACATACCCATAACATGATGCACCCACCACCATTCTTGAAAATATGAAGAGTGGTACTCAGTGATGTGTTGGATTTGCCCCAAACATAACGCTTTGTATTCAGGACAAAGTTCATTTCTTTGCAACATTTTTTGCAGTTTTACTTAAGTGCCTTATTGCAAACAGGATGCATGTTTTGGAATATTTTTATTCTGTACAGGCTTCCTTCTTTTCACTCTGTCATTTAGGTTAGTATTGTGGAGTAACTACAATGTTGTTGATCCATCCTCAGTTTTCTCCTATCACAGCTATTAAACTCAGTAACTGTTTTAAAGTCATCATTGGCCTCATGGTGAAATCCCTGAGCGGTTTCCTTCCTCTCTGGCAACTGAGCTAGGAAGGACACCTGTATCTTTGTAGTAGCTGGGTGTATTGATAGACCACCCAAAGTGTAATTAATAACTTCACCATGCTCAAAGGGATATTCAGTGTCTGCTCTTTTTACATTTACCCATCTACCAGTAGGTGCCCTTATTTGCGAGGCATTGGAAAACCTCCCTGGTCTTTGTGGTTGAATCTGTGTTTGAAATTCACTGCTTGATTGAAGGACCTTAAAGATAATTGTATGTGTAGGGTACAGAGATGAGGTAGTTATTCAAAAATCATGTTAAACACTATTATTGCACACAGTCAGTCCTTGCAATTTATTATGTGACTTGTTAAGCACATTTTTTACTCATGAACTTATTTAAGCTTGCCATAACAAAGGGGTTGAATATTTATTAACTCAATACATTTCCGCTTTTCATTTATTTCTAAAAACATGATTCCACTTTGACATTATGGGGTATTGTGCGTAAGCCAGTGACACATCTCAATTTAATATATTTTAAATTCAAGCTGTAAAACAACAATTCTGGGAAAAAGTAAAGTGGTGTGAATACTTTCTGAAGGCACTGTATGTTATTTTACTCACATCTCCAGGAAACATTTTCTTTATTGAATCAAGAATTGCAGCCCTAATTTTCTTTCATATAAAAAGGAAGATGCAGTAGCAAAACATGCCAGTAACAGCCTGTTCAGAAGTCTTTCTCATAGGTAGGTCAATTAGACACAGCCAGTAGACTGTCCATCTGCCTATGGAGTCTATAGAGAGTATGAACCTGTGCATCTTCTAGCTGTCTCAGCAGACCCTCCTCTCCTACCAGGGCATGGAGGCTGACACAGCGAGACGTCGGCCCGGCAGAGGACAGAAGGTGTATGTGTGTGTAGGACAGTGTGTGTGTGCAGGACCGAGGGTGTGTGTCAGTGAGTGTTTGTATGTAGGTCACCCAGCGACCTGTGTCGTATCTGGTGACAGCCACAGTGGTCATTGTCCCTGTGCCGTCCGCCCAGCGGGAGGTGGGATAGGGATTAGAGTGGACAGACCACGGTGGGGCGCAAAGCACAGAGGCCCCCCACACGTCAGCATCAACTTTCTCATCTCCTCCCTTAACGACTTTGACGTTATCAGGCCAGGCAGTGCAATGTCCAGCTGCATTACTCTCACCGGTCCTACAATATTTATAATGGCCACAATGGAGGCAAAGTGTAGGGAGGGAAGGAAGCAGTGCTAGGGTTCAAAAGACTGGACAGACAACATGGTGAAGCAGTTGAAATATAAGGTTTGAAATATAATGCCTGTTCTCTGACTGACCCTAAACTCCACACTTGTGTTATATATTTCTGAAAGACATAGCTCAACATAATGCCTGTGATAACAGGTTTTCATTGTGTGAAATATTAACATATCGTGGGGTATCTGGATAAAGGTACAATTGAAAATAAAGCTCTAATATTCCCTTTATTCACTATTAATATAAAATCTCATTTAGATTTTCTGCAACAAATACCAAGTTCTCAAAATGTCTTGTCCCTCGAATATAAAATGGAAAGACTGTGCCATCTAGTGTTCACAAATTGAAGCACATATATCCGTTTCACTACATTCTGCACATTCACTGACACAGTATGATGCCTTCTTCTCAAACTGATTTATTTAATCAAAAGATAAAAGATATTAATATTTCCATTGCTTTACGTCACTTACTCTCTCGGCCTCCTGAATACTTCATCAGTATGGGATAGAGAGAGAATCTTATCGGTTGTAAGGATGCATTGAGGAGGCAGCCTTGATGTTTGTCTTGATGTTGCTTGGCATTTTGCCTGAAAAAATAAATAGGTCAGTTATAGCGCAGTCTTTTGATCAATACCTTTAGGGCCGGGTCCTCAGACACAGGTTAAGCCAAGTTCTCTATTTACAGTTATTTTTAGTCCAGGACTAGGTATAATCTGTGTCTGAGAAACCCACTGCCTTTATTATTCAAGTCTGTAGAACCTTGATTTACGGCCTTCAAGTGAATACAAGACTTCAAAGTGTAGCAAAGCCAGACAATGATATTCAGGAGCATCATACCTGGCTGTCCCTGTTGCTGAGGAGCACCAGGCCCCATGCCTTGCTGCTGGCCTGAACCCCCACCGATGGTAACCTGCTGTAAGGTGGGACCTCCACTCATCATGGGTCCTTGTCCTGGGTGTCCAGGGGCAACGGGCCCGGGGGGCCTGCACTTCGAAAGCCCCTTCCCAAAGCCCACCGCTGCCACCAGTGCATTGGTGTCAGCAATGTTGAATGATGGTTTGTTCTGCCGTATAGCTGAAACAGAGAGTAGAGTGCAATTGTATCAACTCCATAACATAGACCTTAGGTTAGACCGTCTGTACATTTTGAGTACATAAGCATCAATATCAACTTCATAACACAGTTCTTAGGTTAGCTTGCCTAAATGTTCAGGTAAATAAGTTATCTTGGTTCAATCATTGTACCTGCACTTTCTGCATCCCTGTCATCGCGAGGATTGTTCAGTTTCTCCAGTAGATTTGAACATAGCTTATTCAGTGTCTGGATTTGTTTCTGTTGGGGGGAAAACAAAGGATTGCTTTGTTACTCATTGCTTCCAAATATAGTTGTGGGATAAAAAGACTACAATGTGCATTACATGACAAGAACCATTTTACTTAGAATTGTGTCTTCCCACCATACACCATGGTCATGTTCATTATGTAACAAATGTATTGTACTTTAAGCTCACTCCACAGCTTGAAATGTATCCACTTGCCGAATTTGTACCTTTTCAGTGGCACAACTGGCTAAAGGTATGGTCAAGCGGGCAGATTACTCTGGTATGAGCTGTTGTACGGCCACTGTACCGAGGCAGGGAGGAAGTGAAGCTACTAAGCAAGCATATTGACGTCCGTCACACTGGCTTGAAGTGGCCACAATATTTTCTTGTCGTATTGTCCTTTCCAACAAATGGTGGATGTACAACTTCACTCAGTAGTATGAAAAGGATACAGGTTGCCTTATGTGAACCAGGGCCCTACTCTCCTCTCAGACTGCTGCCATAAAGAACTTGTATGATTAGATAAAGACCATGTCTGTTTACCTGTGCCACCTCTGGTCCTATCCGGGCAGCTTCTGCACTCAGCTGTTTCTCCTGCTCCTCCACCTCAGGATCAGGCTTCGTGCGCAGGTGATCTGGCACAATCTCATGGCTGAACACAGGCACACGCTGCTCTGTCAGTTTCTGGAGTGTGGGCACAGTGTGTATGGATGTAAGCAAAGACTAGGGTACCGGTATGTGTGTCTGTAAAGCCATCCTCTTCTAGCCTGGCTAAACCAGACTCAACGCTATTCTCATTATTGGTGAGCACAGCATTCAGTCTGGTTTAACCAGGGTAATCCTTGTCCACAGAAAATATACTCACAGCTAGTTCCTCATCCCTGTCTGGAGACAGCAGAAGGGGGATGATGACCTGCTGACGGAAAGATGGTGTCTTCTCATTCCTCAACAGTTTATTGATGGTATTCAACTGACCGGACAGGAGGGCAAAGTTGTCCAACACAGAGGGCCTGTTGTCCAAGTTGTTCAATAACAGAGACAACAACTTCATGAATTAGCTAGTAGAGTATGTCTGAAAATGAATAATGTGTATTTATCCAAATAAGTCGTTAGCTAGCCAAGTCTTACAGATTGGTTTAATTGATGTAATTCCAAAAGCAACACTGGGACCTAGCTAGTTAGCTTTCTCCAAACTCAACATTATACACGCCACGCTGTGGTCATTTGTTTGAACGAGAACCCAATGGCTGTACGGGCTTGGGTTCTCGAGAGTTAGCTAACAGCTCATCATTTCAAAGTGTTGCATGCGCAATGCTAACTAAAGTTAGCTCGTCACTTACCATGTCAGTCTTTCATACTCGTTTTCCAACTTGTAGATGAAACTTTGAAGAGCGTTTTTGAGATGAGCCACGCGGGAAATAAGTGATTCCACGGATGCTTCCAACAGCTTTTCTTCCCGTTGCTTGATTTAAACAAATAAAGAGACATTTGATTAGCTACCTAACGTTAGCTGTTAGCCTTTTAGCTAGTTACCTACAGTAGCAGAGTGACTTGGGGTAACGTAAACTGAATCAAACGAAATATTTAACCTGCGATGGTGATTTTGTATTTTATTCACTGGATGTAATTTCAAACAACTGACTGCTTAGGAATTTTACGTTTATAGAACATGCACCTTACCTGCATTTTTATCCGCCTCTCTTTATGGGAACTTGCTAGCTAGCTAAATAAATACATCTTAACCGGAAGTAAACAATGAGCGCAACAGTTCGCATGCTCCAGTGAGAATAATTTTGCTGTATGTTCAACATTTTACTGTAGTCAGCCACATAATCGTATATTTGAGTCATCATGCCGTGAAATATTCAATAATATATGTTATATCGCTTATCTGCACACATTATTTTCAGAAAGCTGGTCATATCGGAATCAAAATAAAATAGAACTACAAAACCCTCTAAGCCTAGTTGTGTTGTTCCGGTGCAAAGACGAGGACTCAAGCATCCAGGTCACGTGCATCTTAACCAAATAAACAAAATACAACGATAGCCAGCAATCGTGCATGAAAACGAACTAAACAAGTCGTTATATGTCAGCCAGGGCCTGAAAATACCCTCGGAGCTTTCACAGAACCTGCTAGTTATGCCATACAAGGCATGGCAGAGAGACAGGACAATGAGGTAATTTACTGAGGTTCATGTTTTTGTAGCCTTGACCTGTCACTAGCGCTAGCTATAGCTTGTTATGCTAGCTATAGCTATCTTCTCCAAGTAAAACAGCTAGCAGTGTAACTTGAGTTGTGGCGTTGCAAAGCGCTCGCGCTTGAACTGAGCATACCAACTGATACTGTAACGTTACATATGCTGTAAAATACAGGGACAATTACAGTAGTTTGGGAGGCCATATTTAGCTATAGCCAGGTTGTTTTGCCAGTGTCATTTTACATTTACATTTTAGTCATTTAGCAGACGCTCTTATCCAGAGCGACTTACAGTTAGTGAATACATTATTTTTTTTATACTGGCCCCCCGTGGGAATCGAACCCACAATCCTGGCGTTACAAACGCCATGCCCTATCAACTGAGCTACATCCCTGCCGGCCATTCCCTCCCCTACCCTGGACAACGCTGGGCCAATTGTGCTCCGCCCATGAGTCGTGCATGACTCATGAGTCGTGCCGTGCATGACATTAGTCAATTTGGGATCAGATTGCTGCTCATTAAGCTTTGCAATGATGTCACCCAGCATAATGGCATATGATACTGGCTGGAAAACTTTACACCCAGAATATGCAAAATGTTTAATGTTGTCAATGTATTGTGGTTAAGCCTCGCTTACTGACATAAATAAAGTGTCTCTTCTTGCTAAGACAATATTGAACAAAAGGTACAGTGTCAGGATAGTCCTTCCCTTGCAGATGCAGTCTGCAACCTCTGTACCCATTAACAAAGTTCATCAAGATGTCAAAGTTCACCAAGATATTTGCAGAAACATGCATGGGTGATCAGGCGCTGTCATTTTTTCAGGAGAATACTATATGTTTGAATATTCTCTTTCTTCAGGTGGAGGAGGCAGACCAGGTGTACCTGCTGATGAAAGAGGAGTACCGTATCTCACGGAACGTACGTCTGGCCTGGTTCCTGGGCAAGCTCAACCAGGTCATTTGGCCAGCCCCAAAGTCTGAACTGGTGGGTTAATTAGCTCTACTGGAGGAGATGCAGCCTGCTCCTAGATCTGTTGTGCTGTCTCGTCAATGACAACGACCATAGGGGTTGGCAAAACAGCATAAACAGATCTGGGACCAGCCCAGAGGAGATGGTTCAATCACTATTATTATTATTATTATTATTATTATTATTATTATTATTATGTACTGATGTTCCCGCATGGGCCACATATACTGAATTGATGTATAAAATTTTGCTTTGGATGAAACTAAGCATCTGCTAAATGACCATATTTCCGTGGGATTGTTGTTTATGATGATTGTTGTGGTTCCACCTTCTGTGCAGCTGAACTCTGAGAATGAGCTGGACCTGCTCAGCATCTTGCCGAAGGGATGGCAGCCAGACTTCTCCCCCTCCACCATGCCCTACCTGCTGGTACCCTCCACTCGGGTCACCTTCCTGGCCCGCAGGTACCGCTTCATCATCGAGCTGGACCTCAGCCCCTCCACTGGGATCGTGGTGAGTAAAGAGGCTTCTTCAACAAGTTACAAACTAGGCTACTGAACACAATCAAAGCTACTTGGGTTAAAACAGATACCTAATGGAGCTAAAGGAGCAGGGTTTCCATTATCTGGCTTTTGCCCCCCCCCAAAAAAGAAGAAAATCAGATAAATAAAACTGTTGCCTGCCAAAATGACCAGGAGAAAAACAATCCCATTGCAAAATAATAATTTTTATTCATAGATGGAAATACCAGTCGATGGAAATACATTTCACCGTCACACTTATCGGTCTATAGGTTAATTTGCATAATATAGTGGAATTAAATTGGCGTGTGTGTATTTTCGTTAGTCATCATGTAGCCTATCTTATTTATCCAACACAACTATCACAAACACACAGCATATAGAGCCTACTTTGAGCGGGAATCACCACCACTTTACAATATGAGCTGGAGGCAGAATGCATTTTTTTTAACAAAGGCCTACTTAATTGTTTGAAACCTGAATGTTTTACTTCATATTATGAGGCATGTCTTACCTTGCTTCAAAGTAGCCTATAGACAAATCCAACTATGGAAACGTGGAGGCAATTATTTTGTAAAGACTTCATAGGCGCATGAGTTTCAAGTTTAGGGAAGCTTACATTTTATCCTACCATTTGTACCGATCTGTGTGCCAGTTATGATTTACATATGTGCATTTCCGTGGAACAGTTTCATTTCAACAATAACGTTTTCGTTTCTCAAAATCATTGTCACGTGGTTAATCATAAAAATCTGAATTAAAATTGTATACATCTAGAAATTAAGATTAAACTAATGCGAGAGCACCAGCCTCTGCCATATGGACACATTGACACACCGTGATCCATTGGCGGCTAAAGAAATGAGTGCATGGAACTCATAGCCTATAGGCCAATGAAGCAGTAGGCATATAACTTAATTGTCAACTAAGTCAAAATACATAAAGCTGACAAATAAAAACTGTAGAAAATAAGATAAATTCAGGTTCTTTAAATTCCATTCTTCTCTACTCAGCCTGTCTGCCTCCCTTTCTATAGGTCTTGAGCTACTCTATTTATCAATTCCCAATTACATATGTTTACTGCTGGTGACATATGTAATGGGGAATTGATAAAAATAAACAATCAATGGGCAAACAATTCACAAAGTGAAACAATGAATGCTAAGAATTGGCGGGAGACAGATGAGCCATTCTGGAGAGAGACTAGCCTATATCTTTGCCACACACCCCTCCCCTTCTTCTTGTCTCAACTTGCGGGCTTCTCAAATAGGCATAGGCCTAAAAGCTTGTGATTTGAAACAATCCACAGCTATACAAAAATATAAGCTAATGATCCTCGATTCCTCTGTGGCTAAGTCGTGCTTTCTGGTGAAGTATTTTGAAGTATTTTATTCATTTCTGTATGGACAGGAGTAATTATATAATTTTGGCAAATGTATTTTTATTTACTTCCCTAGACTATTTGACACGCCACCTATGAAAGACTTCCTCATATTCCATTTCTCTCCTGTTCTATTGGTTTTCATATCAACTTCCTTTCATTGTCCAGAAGCCAAAGGCACAATCCTAGTCATTTGCAACAACTAGGATGGGTTGCTACTTTAGATTGCCCCTCTTTCTAAGTTTCTAATGGAGATTGTCATCCCTGTCACATATTTAATCGCTCTCATCAGGTGCACTGTTTAGAATGCAGTTTTCCCACGAATTACGTTTTGGAAAATGTTTGAACCTATAATGGAGGTGGTTCTCTGAACCACTGAGAACTGAAGACCTTCCTTAGCTCCATTAGAAAACAAGCAAGCAGTTATAATCAATGGCATGCAGGAGACCCGGATTTGAACCCTGTTGATCAGACAGAATGTGGCCTTATGACTATTTTACAAGCATCTATGAAGGGATGCTTTTCTTTTTGACGGCAGGAGGAAGTTTACAATCCTTTATGACAATCGTGTTACATATCACACTTTCATGCTATGGCTATTTTGGTAGACTGCCAAGAGCAGATCATCCTCATGATGTGTTGTTTGATGTGTTAGGTACATCATGTTAGTTTTTCCCTCTGTTCACAGGATGACAGCACGGGGGAGATGATATTTGATGAGGTATTCCATGCCTTGTCACGATGCTTAGCTGGACTGGTCCGACCCTTCAATGTTCCAGGCACAGATCATGTATTCCAGCCGGAAATCTTCGTCACTATCCTGGCTTATTCCTCCATTATTGGGCTCAATACACACCAGGTGATCATAATATTCATATCAAAATTATATACTTCTTGGTGATTGAACAAGAGACATTAAATCATTATTTTGCTGGTGCAGGTAGATGCGCTACCCATGATTGAGACGGAGACATATTTTAATGGGAACAGGAACTATAGTAATACATTCTAGTCATGTGAGCCTATGTAGCTGACGGTTAAGTGCATCGCTACTGAAAACTAGAAGCACGTTCCACTCCATCACACCTATAAGGAAACTGTGTTGTGTCTGCTTTGACTGTAGGTGTTGGTGCAGGGTTGTCAGCTGGATCGTACAGCCCTGGATCAGTTCCTACACCAGATCTACCAGCAGCTGCGATCAGTGGAGAACAACACTGCAGAGGTCCTACAACAGCAGCACAACCATCTTCAACAGCAGCACGACCAGGCAAGAGGACACATGGTTATTACAGTACTATATTCAGAGCTTCAATGACAATGGAAGCTATGAACCAGTGACCATCACTTGAACCAGTGACAACCTTTAGGTCATCCGTCAATCTTTTTACTCTAGAACAGAACCATATATTTACATATGTATAATACAGTCAGTTCCAAAATGATTGGCACCCTTGATAAAGATGAGCAAAAAATAGTCTATAAAATAAATAATACAATTACAGAGCTATATTGTACGCATTTTAAGGAACTGTATTGTGGCCTTCCATGGCTTCCTGTTTCACTGGGGTATAAAATGAGGTAATGCATGTAAAATCACTTTGATCATCATCACCATGGGAAAAGGCAAAGAACTCACAATCGAAATGAGACAAATGATTGTTGACCTTAACAAATCATGCAATGGGTACAAAAAAATTGCTAAACAAATATACCACTTACCACTATTAGGGCAACAATTAAAAAGTTTAAACACAGTGGAACAGTGGTAAACTTGCCTTGTATTGGATGCATGTGTATCTTGTCCCCACGGACACTGAGGAAGATGGTTCAGGAGGCACAGAAAAGTCCAAGGGCCTTTTGGAGAATTACAGAACTTGGTCGCATCTTTGGTTCACCAAGTGTCCAAATCTAGCATTAGACACCACATCCATGCCAATAGGCTATTTGAAAGGGTTGCCAGAAAAAAAGCCTTTAATTGAGAGCAACCAAGAAATGTAAATGCCTGGAGTTTGCTAAACGGCATTGGCACGTGGATTGGAATTGGTGCTAAGGTCAGATGACTTCAAAATAGAGCTCTTTGGTCACGCACACCAGTGGTGGGTTTGGTGTCAAAAGAAGGATATCATATGCAGAAAATAACCCCACACCTACTGTAAAATATGGTGGTGGGTCTTTGATGTTATGGGGCTTTTTTTGTTGTTGCTTCCACTGGTCCTGGGGCTCTTGTTAAGGTCAACTGCATCATGAATTTTACCAAGTACCAGGACATTTTAACTAAAAACCCTGTTGCCTCTGCCAGGAGGCTGAAACTTGGCCGCAAATGGATCTTCCAGCAAGACAATAAAACATAGCACATATCAAAATTCACAAAGAAATTGTTTAATTGACCACTAAATCAACATTTTGCAATGGCCATCTCATTCTCCGGACTAGAACCCCATTGAAAACTTGTGGTTTGAATTGAAGAGGGCAGTCCTTAAGCACAGATGAAGAATATATACAGGATCTGGAAAGATTCTGTATGGAGGAATGATCTAAGGTCCCTCCCAATGTGGTCTCCAATCTCATAAAACATTTTAGAAAAAGGCTCAGTGTCGTTATCCTCACAAGGGGTGTTTTGCGGAGTATTGAAAACGGGTCCAATAACTTTTACCTTATCTTTTTTAGATATTTTTATTATTACTTGTTAAACAAAATATATTTCTCTGAGGAATTGTATTGGTTCAAAATAATATGATTTCCCAATTTTGTGGAGCAAAAATATAGCTCAGTTATTTGTATTATTTATTTTATACAGTCTTTTTTGCTAATCTTTATCATGGGTGCCAAATTTTTTGTAACTGACTGTACAGTATATGGCTCTGGAGTTGAGTATGACTATGAAAATGTTTGATATAATTTCCAGGTTGATTATTATTAAATTTGTCTCTGATAGTCTGATGGGCCAATCCCGTGCCCCGGGCTTGGTAGTGACATCACCATGGAGGAGGTGCCTGTGAGGAAACATGGCGTTTCCATGGTGACTGCAGACGTAGGGCTGGTCAGCATGGTGCGACAGGGCATCCTAGCTCTACAGCTGCTGCCCCCCAACTCCTCCGCAGGTTGGTTAAGTCTGTCAATACCTTTGCTTTTAAAGTTGAGCTTCTCAAGGCTGGTTCCATAGGGAGAAATGATACTTGTTTGAGTCAGACTTATGATAAGGTCCTCCTTTGTTGCAACCCATAGCCAGGTCTGAAAGGGCACTATCGGAGTAATTGTCTAAAGGCACCATTCGAAGGGAGATGCATGATCTGATTAATTTATATATGATTGATTCTTTTAGACTTATGACACTATTCCTGTCACCTCTCCCAGGTATAATCATCATCACAGATGGGGTGACCAGTGTGCCTGATGTGGCTGTGTGTGAGACTCTTCTGAACCAGCTCAGGAGTGGAACCATCGCCTGCTCCTTCGTCCAGGTACTGAAACATGCCACAACATAGCCCAGTGGGTCAAACTGCTATTTCTATTCAGTCTACATTACAACATGCTGACACACCATGATAACTGCTGTCTGTCATCTACTGCATAGATTGTTGTATCTTCTCAACAGAGGCAGGCAACTAGCCTGGAATCCAAACTGAATCCATGCTCTGTTTAATTAAGTGAAACAAAGTGAAACGCAGCATGGATTCAGTTTGGATTCCAGGCTAGCAGGCAACTGCCCTTTAGAAAAGTCCATCTACTAAATATGGTCTGATATCTGTCATTCAATAACAGTATTTTTGTAATGAAAGATAGTTCTGAAAATATTTTTATGTACAATGGGTATCGTAAGTATTCACCCCCCTTGGATTTCTTCACATTTTATTGTGTTACAAAGTGGGATTAAAATGGATTTAATTGACATTTTTTGGCTACACAAAGTGTTTTTTCTTTTCTAACACTTCTTAAAAACTAATGGAAAATAAAACACAAATATACCTTGATTAGATAAGTATTCACCCCCTCAGTCAATACATGTCAGAAAGACATTTGTCAGTCTTCTTGGGTTAGTCTCTAAGAGCTTTGCACACCTGGATTGTGCAATATTTGGCCATTATTCTAAAAATAATTATTCAAGCTCTGTCAAGGCGTTGGGGGTCATGGCTACACAGCAATTTTCAAGTCTTGCCATAGATTTGAAGCAGATTTAAGTCAAAATGGTAACTTGGCCACTCAGGAACATTAACTGTTTTCTTGGAAGCAACTCCAGTGTAGATTTGGCCTTGTGTTGTAGTTTATTGTCCTGCTGAAATGTGAATTTGTCTCCCAGTGTCTGGTGGACAGTAGACTAAAGCAGGTTTTCCTCTAGGACTTTGCCTGTGCTTAGCTCCATCCCATTTCCTTTAATCCTGAAAAACTCCCCAATGATGCAGCCACCACCACGCTTGAAAATATGCAGGCAGTTACTCAGTGATGTGTTTTGTTGGACTTATGTGATTTGGTAGCCCTTAACACTCGTACGGTGGGGAAAAAAAGTATTTAGTCAGCCACCAATTGTGCAAGTTCTCCCACTTAAAAAGATGAGAGAGGCCTGTAATTTACACCATAGGTACACGTCAACTATGACAGACAAAATGAGAAAAAACTATCCAGAAAATCACATTGTAGGATTTTTAATGAATTTATTTGCAAATTATGGTGGAAAATAAGTATTTGTTCAATAACAAAAGTTTCTCAATACTTTGTTATATACCCTTTGTTGACAATGACACAGGTCAAACGTTTTCTGTAAGTCTTCACAAGGTTTTCACACACTGTTGCTGGTATTTTGGCCCATTCCTCCATGCAGATCTCCTCTAGAGCAGTGATGTATTGGGGCTGTCGCTGGGCAACACGGACTTTCAACTCCCTCCAAAGATTTTCTATGGGGTTGAGATCTGGAGACTGGCTAGGCCACTCCAGGACCTTGAAATGCTTCTTACGAAGCCACTCCTTCGTTGCCCGGGCGGTGTGTTTGGGATCATTGTCATGCTGAAAGACCCAGCCACGTTTCATCTTCAATGCCCTTGCTGATGGAAGGAGGTTTTCACTCAAAATCTCACGATACATGGCCCCATTCATTCTTTCCTTTACACGGATCAGTCGTCCTGGTCCCTTTGCAGAAAAAACAGCCCCAAAGCATGATGTTTCCACCCCCATGCTTCACAGTAGGTATGGTGTTCTTTGGATGCAACTCAGCATTCTTTGTCCTCCAAACACGACGGGTTGAGTTTTTACCAAAAAGTTATATTTTGGTTTCATCTGACCATATGACATTCTCCCAATCCTCTTCTGGATCATCCAAATGCACTCTAGCAAACTTCAGACGGGCCTGGACATGTACTGGCTTAAGCAGGGGGACACGTCTGTCACTGCAGGATTTGAGTCCCTGGCGGCGTAGTGTGTTACTGATGGTAGGCTTTGTTACTTTGGTCCCAGCTCTCTGCAGGTCATTCACTAGGTCCCCCCCGTGTGGTTCTGGGATTTTTGCTCACTGTTCTTGTGATCATTTTGACCCCACGGGGTGAGATCTTGCGTGGAGCCCCAGATCGAGGGAGATTATCAGTGGTCTTGTATGTCTTCCATTTCCTAATAATTGCTCCCACAGTTGATTTCTTCAAACCAAGCTGTTTACCTATTGCAGATTCAGTCTTCCCAGCCTGGTGCAGGTCTACAATTTTGTTTCTGGTGTATTTTGACAGCTCTTTGGTCTTGGCCATAGTGGAGTTTGGAGTGTGACTGTTTGAAGTTGTGGACAGGTGTCTTTTATACTGATAATAAGTTCAAACAGGTGCCATTAATACAGGTAACGAGTGGAGGACAGAGGAGCCTCTTAAAGAAGAAGTTACAGGTCTGTGAGAGCCAGAAATCTTGCTTGTTTGTAGGTGACCAAATACTTATTTTCCACCATAATTTGCAAATAAATTCATAAAAAATCCTACAATGTGATTTTTTTTCTCAATTTGTCTGTCATAGTTGACGTGTACCTATGATGAAAATTACAGGCCTCTCTCATCTTTTTAAGTGGGAGAACTTGCACAATTGGTGGCTGACTAAATACTTTTTTTCCCCACTGTACCTAGCTTGGCTGATGCGCGACCCACGTGACTACACAGCAGGGATGTAGAGAGGCTGGTGTAAGCAATACTAGCTCGTACCAGTATACGGGTTGAAAATGACAGATTTGTGCACTGATGAGCACCTAAATTGGAACGCAGTGGCTGTACAGAAACATGCTATAAATTACGCCAGAGCTCACGCTCTGTTCTTCACAGCGCTGTATGGGTTTTAACTGATAGCCGTTCTGAACTTGAGCACTGCACACAACAAGAAGTTGCCCCCATCCCTCCAGCTAATTCAGCAACTTTTGCTCATTTTTTTGTTGTCTCAGTGAGGGAAGTTCTGTAAATTAAGAGGACTCTATGTATTTTGAAAGATGAGACGTTGAGTATTATGATAAATACCGCATATCATAAACTCATGTCATATAGAGTGTCAACGTTTATGATCACTAATGTTTGATGTACAGTTACAAGATGACATGGCGTCATACCCTGGGCTGTTCTTAACAGAATGAGCCTATGTTTGTCTATTGTAAAGAACATTTGCCACAGAACACGCACCTGAATGCACGCATGACTCCTTTCTATGCGCACCAAAATTACAATCGGTTTCACTGAATTGCCTTGTGAAAGTCTAACACGGTAAGATCGTATTTTATAACTTAGCTAGTCATGTTGGCAACAGAACTAGCTTTCAAATGATGCCCACCTGAACCAGATTGCAGTTTTGGGATTGCGTAAACAACTGTAATTGTGTGATGGCGGGGATGCAGGGTTGTGTTCCATACAAAACAACTACAAGTGTGCTTGCTCTAGTTCCTCAACGGGATAGCTAGGAGAGCTCAAAAAAGCACCTTATAGTTGAAGACACTTCTTTTGAGTGAAAGTGCATTGAAATTACTTAGGAGCTGTGCACACTTTATAGAGGTGTGTGGCCACTTGGAAACACCAGTTAGTCCTTTCACTCAAACCCTTGTCATTTTTCTGTCTTATGTTGCACCTACCCCAATTTTTCAGGAATATTTTCAGATTTCGTTATCAACAAATGGGGTGAAAAGTACAGTAAATGTAACACAAAATCAACAGTGTAATGTTTGGATTCAGTCTTGTGTCAGGTGAACTGTTGTGTCCTCAGCTTTGGTCTAATACTTTTTCTATTATCTCCAAACTGTTGCCTTTCAATAGCTATCATGGTTATGCTTTTCATATTTATTCTGTAAGTAATATTTTAATTTTTCCCTATCCATATAGGCCAATTCCCACGAGTGTAAAGGGTTAAACCAAATTTTACTCCTGAACTTATTTAGGCTTGCGTCAACAAAGGGGGGTGAATACTTATGCAACGACTATATTTTAGTTATTACATTTTTATAAATTTGTAAACATTTGTAGAATTTTCTTTTCACTTTGACATTATGGAGTATCTTGTGTAGATCAATGACAAAAATGTCAAATTAAATGCATTTCAATCCCACTTTGAAACGCAACACAAAATCCAAGTGGGGTGAATACTTATGATCCACACTGTAATTGACATATTGTGGAGAGTCTATGGTTGTGATTGGTTTCATATATCTTTGCTATTCTCTGTGTCTGTCTGTTAGGTGGGCGGGGCCTACTCCTACAATTGTAGTTTTGGGTACATCCCTAACGTTGAGTTGATGAAGTTTATCTCCCTGGCGACCTTTGGCTCCTACCTGTCCAGCTGCCCTGAGCCTGACCTGGCCAGTCAGGATATGAACACCTACCACAAGGCCTTCCTCACATACTCCTTCCTCAAGAACAGCGAATCCATGAACCCTGAGTACAACTGTGGTAAGAAAGGGCATGGCATTCGTTAGGGTTGGGCCGATATATGATTAAATTGAATGTCGTGATATTTGACATTGTAAAACAGTACAGTGAAATTCTTACCTTGAGAGCTCTTTCCAACAGTGCAGTAATAATAATATAGATAATAATAGAAAATAGAACCATTTCTATCCCCAAGCCATAAGACTGCTAAATAGCTAACAAAATGGCTATACGGACTATCTGAGTTGACCCTTGTATTTTATTTATGCACACTCAAAGGACTCTACACACTCACGCACACTGACACTCCAACACTCATTCACTCACTTACTCACTTCATTTGCTTACGCACACACAACACGCACACACATTTATACTGACTCTACACGCACACACACTCACATACAATCATCGTATACACTGCTGCTACTCTGTTTATCATATATCCTGATGCCTAGTCACCTACCCTATATATATATATATATATATATATATATATATATATATATATATATATATATATACAGTGGGGAAAAAAAGTATTTAGTCAGCCACCAATTGTGCAAGTTCTCCCACTTAAAAAGATGAGAGAGGCCTGTAATTTTCATCATAGGTACATGTCAACTATGACAGACAAATGAGAAAAAAAAATCCAGAAAATCACATTGTAGGATTTTTTATGAATTTATTTGCAAATAATGGTGGAAAATAAGTATTTGGTCAATAACAAAAGTTTCTCAATACTTTGTTATATACCCCTTGTTGGCAATGACACAGGTCAAACGTTTTCTGTAAGTCTTCACAAGGTTTTCACACACTGTTGCTGGTATTTTGGCCCATTCCTCCATGCAGATCTCCTCTAGAGCAGTGATGTTTTGGGGCTGTCGCTGGGCAACACGGACTTTCAACTCCCCTCCAAAGATTTTCTATGGGGTTGAGATCTGGAGACTGGCTAGGCCACTCCAGGACCTTGAAATGCTTCTTACGAAGCCACTCCTTTGTTGCCCGGGCGGTGTGTTTGGGATCATTGTCATGCTGAAAGACCCAGCCACGTTTCATCTTCAATGCCCTTGCTGATGGAAGGAGGTTTTCACTCAAAATCTCACGATACATGGCCCCATTCATTCTTTCCTTTACACGGATCAGTCGTCCTGGTCCCTTTTGCAGAAAAAACAGCCCCAAAGCATGAAGTTTCCACCGCCATGCTTCACAGTAGGTATGGTGTTCTTTGGATGCAACTCAGCATTCTTTGTCCTCCAAACACGATGAGTTGAGTTTTTACCAAAAAGTTATATTTTGGTTTCATCTGACCATATGACATTCTCCCAATCCTCTTCTGGATCATCCAAATGCACTCTAGCAAACTTCAGACGGGCCTGGACATGTACTGGCTTAAGCAGGGGGACACGTCTGGCAATGCAGGATTTGAGTCCCTGGCGGAGTAGTGTGTTACTGATGGTAGGCTTTGTTACTTTGGTCCCAGCTCTCTGCAGGTCATTCACTAGGTCCCCCCGTGTGGTTCTGGGATTTTTGCTCACCGTTCTTGTGATCATCTTGACCCCACGGGGTGAGATCTTGCGTGGAGCCCCAGATGGAGGGAGATTATCAGTGGTCTTGTATGTCTTCCATTTCCTAATAATTGCTCCCACAGTTGATTTCTTCAAACCAAGCTGCTTACCTATTGCAGATTCAGTCTTCCCAGCCTGGTGCAGGTCTACAATTTTGTTTCTGGTGTCCTTTGACAGCTCTTTGGTCTTGACCATAGTGGAGTTTGGAGTGTGACTGTTTGAGGTTGTGGACAGGTGTCTTTTATACTGATAACAAGTTCAAACAGGTGCCATTAATACAGGTAACAAGTGGAGGACAGAGGAGCCTCTTAAAGAAGAAGTTACAGGTCTGTGAGAGCCAGAAATCTTGCTTGTTTGTAGGTGACCAAATACTTATTTTCCACCATAATTTGCAAATAAATTCATTAAAATCCTACAATGTGATTTTCTGGATTTTTTTTCTCAATTTGTCTGTCATAGTTGACGTGTACCTATGATGAAAATGACAGGCCTCTCTCATCTTTTTTAAGTGGGAGAACTTGCACAATTGGTGGCTGACTAAATACTTTTTTTCCCCACCGTATATATATACAGTGGGGAAAAAAAGTATTTAGACAGCCACCAATTGTGCAAGTTCTCCCACTTAAAAAAGATGAGAGAGGCCTGTAATTTTCATCATAGGTACACGTCAACTATGACAGACAAATTGAGAAAAAAAATTCCAGAAAATCACATTGTAGGATTTTTAATGAATTTATTTGCAAATTATGGTGGAAAATAAGTATTTGGTCAATAACAAAAGTTTCTCAATACTTTGTTATATACCCTTTGTTGGCAATGACACAGGTCAAACGTTTTCTGTAAGTCTTCACAAGGTTTTCGCACACTGTTGCTGGTATTTTGGCCCATTCCTCCATGCAGATCTCCTATAGAGCAGTGATTTTTGGGCCTGTCGCTGGGCAACACGGACTTTCAACTCCCTCCAAAGATTTTCTATGGGGTTGAGATCTGGAGACTGGCTAGGCCACTCCAGGACCTTGAAATGCTTCTTACGAAGCCACTCCTTTGTTGCCCGGGTGGTGTGTTTGGGATCATTGTCATGCTGAAAGACCCAGCCACGTTTCATCTTCAATGCCCTTGCTGATGGAAGGAGGTTTTCACTCAAAATCTCACGATACATGGCCCCATTCATTCTTTCCTTTACACGGATCAGTCGTTCTGGTCCCTTTGCAGAAAAACAGCCCCAAAGCATGATGTTTCCACCCCCTATGCTTCACAGTAGGTATGGTGTTCTTTGGATGCAACTCAGCATTCTTTGTCCTCCAAACACGACTGAGTTGAGTTTTTACCAAAAAGTTATATTTTGGTTTCATCTGACCATATGACATTCTCCCAATCCTCTTCTGGATCATCCAAATGCACTCTAGCAAACTTCAGACGGGCCTGGACATGTACTGGCTTTAGCAGGGGGACACGTCTGGCACTGCAGGATTTGAGTCCCTGGCGGCGTAGTGTGTTACTGATGGTAGGCTTTGTTACTTTGGTCCCAGCTCTCTGCAGGTCATTCACTAGGTCCCCCCATGTGGTTCTGGGATTTTTGCTCACCGTTCTTGTGATCATTTTGACCCCACGGGTGAGATCTTACATGGAGCCCCAGATCGAGGGAGATTATCAGTGGTCTTGTATGTCTTCCATTTCCTAATAATTGCTCCCACAGTTGATTTCTTCAAACCAAGCTGCTTACCTATTGCAGATTCAGTCTTCCCAGCCTGGTGCAGGTCTACAATTTTGTTTCTGGTGTCCTTTGACAGCTCTTTGGTCTTGGCCATAGTGGAGTTTGGAGTGTGACTGTTTGAGGTTGTGGACAGGTGTCTTTTATACTGATAACAAGTTCAAACAGGTGCCATTAATACAGGTAACGAGTGGAGGACAGAGGAGCCTCTTAAAGAAGAAGTTACAGGTCTGTGAGAGCCAGAAATCTTGCTTGTTTGTAGGTGACCAAATACTTATTTTCCACCATAATTTGCAAATAAATTCATTAAAAATCCTACAATGTGATTTTCTGGATTTTTTTTCCTCAATTTGTCTGTCATAGTTGACGTGTACCTATGATGAAAATTACAGGCCTCTCTCATCTTTTTAAGTGGGAGAACTTGCACAATTGGTGGCTGACTAAATACTTTTTTTCCCCACTGTATATACATACATACATACATACATACATACATACATACATACACAGTTGAAGTCGGAAGTTTACATACACTTAGGTTGGAGTCATTAAAACTCGTTTTTCAAGCACTCCACAAATTTCTTGTTAACAAACTATAGTTTTGGCAAGTCGGTTAGGACATCTACTTTGTGCATGACAAAAGTAATTTTTCCAACAATTGTTTACCAGACAGATTATTTCACTTATAATTCACTGTATCACAATTCCAGTGGGTCAGAAGTTTACATACACTAAGTTGACTGTGCCTTTAAACAGCGGTATCTGCTGCTTGCCAACCCGGTAGCGACAAACCTACCGTTTCTACTTGTAGAATCGCAATGCTCGTCAGTGGCCAATAACTTGGAGCCAATCAGAGAGCATGTTCATGTGGGAGCCAACAGGAGTGACAACAAAAAGGAAAAAAGAGGGCATTTTCTCCGTACATCCACGTTTAAATGTCATGAGCCAGTCACACTTCATACAGTTGAAGACGGAAGTTTACATACACCTTAGCCAAATACATTTAAACTCAGTTTTTCACAATTCCTGACATTAAATCACAGTAAAAAGTCCCTATCTTAGGTCAGTTAGGATCACCACTTTATTTTGAGAATGTGAAATGTCAGAATAATAGTAGAGAGAATGATTTATTTAAGCTTTTATTTCTTTCATCGCATTCCCAGTGGGTCAGAAGTTTACATACACTCAATTAGTATTTGGTAGCATTGCCTTTAAATTGTTTAACTTGGATCAAACGTTTCAGGTAGCCTTCCACAAGCTTCCCACAATAAGTTGGGTGAATTCTGGCCCATTCCTCCTGACAGAGCTGGTGTAACTGAGTCAGGTTTGTAGGCCTCCTTGCTCGCACATGCTTTTTCAGTTCTGCCCACAGATGTTCTATAGGATTGAGGTCAGGGCTTTGTTATGGCCACTCCAATACCTTGACTTTGTTGTCCTTAAGCCATTTTGCCACAACTTTGGAAGTATGCTTGGGGTCATTGTCCATTTGGAAGACCCATTTGTGACCAAGCTTTAACTTCCTGACTGATGTCTTGAGATGTTGCTTCAATATATCCACATAATTTTCCTTCCTCATATGCCATCTATTTTGTGAAGTGCACCTGTCCCTCCTGCAGCAAAGCACCCCCACAGCATGATGCTGCCACCCCCGTGCTTCACGGTTGGGATGGTGTTCTTTGGCTTGCAAGTACCCCCTTTTTCCTCCAAACATAACGATGGTCATTATGGCCAAACAGTTCTATTTTTGTTTCATCAGACCAGAGGACATTTCTCAAAAAAGTACGATCTTTGTCCCCATGTGCAGTTACAAACCGTAGTCTGGCTTTTTTATGGTGGTTTTGGAGCAGTGGCTTCTTCTTTGCTGAGCGGCCTTTCAGGTTATGTCGATATAGGACTCGTTTTACTGTGTGTATATAGAGACTTTTGTACCTGTTTCCTCCAGCATCTTCACAAGGTCCTTTGCTGTTGTTCATCGATTGATTTGCACTGATTCGCACCAAACTACGTTCATCTCTAGGAGACAGAACGCGTCTCCTTCCTGAGCGGTATGAAGGCTGCGTGGTCCCATGGTGTTTATACTTGCGTACTATTGTTTGTACAGATGAACGTGGTACCTTCAGGCGTTTGGAAATTGCTCCCAAGAATGAACCAGACTTGTGGTCTACAATTTTTTTTCTGAGGTCTTGGCTGATTTCTTTTGATTTTCCCATGATGTCAAGCAAAGAGGCACTGAGTTTGAAGGTAGGTCTTGAAATACATCCACAGGTACACCTCCAATTGACTCAAATGATGTCAATTAGCCTATCAGAAGCTTCTAAAGTCATGACATCATTTTCTGGAATTTGCCAAGCTGTTTAAAGGCACAGTCAACTTAGTGCATGTAAACTTCTGACCCACTGGAATTGTGATACAGTGAATTATAAGTGAAATAATCTGTCTGTAAACAATTGTTGGAAAAATTACTTGTGTCATACACAAAGTAGATGTCCTAACCGACTTGCCCAAACTATAGTTTGTTAACAATACATTTGTGGAGTGGTTGAAAAACTAGTTTTAATGACTCCAACCTAAGTGTATGTAAACTTCCGACTTCAACTGTATGCAATGTAGGCAATTGGGATGGTAACTAGCTAAGTGCACAGCCATAATGCACACAACACTAAATACTTCCTCCAAGCTAGCTGACCACTGTAGCTAGTATTGACATTATAATTATAGGTGCAATATGCAGACTTTGTGTTCCTTTTTGTAATTCATAATGGACTGTTTCCCCTGCGTCATGCGTTGAGCATCGGAGCCAGTGTAATAGGATTCCACCTTGTTCCTATATTATGCTTTTGCCCGTCTGATGGTCCTGCGGAGGTCGTAGCTGGATTGGGGAACAGTGAAACTTCACTGTGGGGACAACGTCAGCTATGTATTTCCTGATGAAGCCCGACACAGTTGCAAGACGCCCTAGACGTGAAGTGCAAGACGATATATCATGATGTGAAAGACTATACTCTATTTTAACTTTACAGTGGCTTTTGTGCAAGGCTCTTGTCATTTCCAAACACCCTGTCATTATCTGTGAATCATGTGTTGGAGACACCCACAGTGATGGCTGCTCTCTGAATAGAAGTCAGTCTTTATATTGAGTGGTTTAACATAAAGAGATGCAGATGAAAGGACAATGTTTAATGGCTGGGTCTGACTTCACCTAGACATAATGAAATGGGCTGTCTTTTTACAGTCTTTCCTTCCCAATATCTCTCATTACGTTAAATACTATACCTACCTACCGGTGTATTGTTTTACTGGAGGAGAGTTTGTCACAGTGGAGATATCAACAGAGGAAGTGAAAATGCATGATGTTGATAATTGTACTTTCATTTCATATACATTTTTTTTTATATGCATTTTACTGCTTCTAAATAAAGCATCTAGGTAGAGCAATGATACAGTGCTGGCAGGCAGTTCAGCAGACCATTACTTTGGCTCAAATGGCAGACTTATTGGCTAATTGTAAGCTGTTATAAACATTGAACATCTTGTTGGCATGTTAACAATTCTGTTTTCCAGTGTCTCAGCACAAGCTGTTCAACGAGCACCTGGTGTCAGCCAGTGGGAACCCTGCGTTAGTGATGAGGAGGAAGAAGCACACAGAGAAGGAAGTGCACGCCCACCTAGTCAGTGTGGTGTCGGTCAGACTGAGAGAGGGATACACCATCAGGGAGATCAACCTCACTAAAGGTACCGGCTCACACCAGCCTCAAGCCTAATCTCGTTCCAAGCTCAATTGCTAACACATATAGTGCCTGGAAACACTGTGCAACAAAGTGGCAATGAAAGGGGTGTGGGTTAAAATCGAGATGGGAGAGAAAGAGAGCCTGCTACAACTGTATTAGATTGGACTTGCAGAAAATCGCCAATAAAAATAAATGTTCTATCACAGCGACCGTATTATTTTTGGGAAGCCCAATTGATTCTGATTGGCATATAACGTTTATATGTGAAAATTAGTTCTAAGATGCAGACTTTCTGATTGAAATCCACAATGTAGAGAGGAGGTTCTAAGGCTTGTGCTAGATGGTGATGGACTGAGAGATCAGCCAATTAAAGCAAGCGGTTGTTTTGTCTGCTCCTGCCATAGACTTCTAGTCAAGTCCTGTTCTGAGGCGCTCAGAAACCAGAAGTCTCAACAGAGAGAGAGAAAGAGCAGGCTGGTGGGCGAGATTAGCCTCAAGCCTAACATTAAAGTTACTTTCTACTGTCCACACAAGACCCACGATATAGAACATCTGTTTTACTGCAAGTGCATCCACAAGGCCAACTTTCTTCCACTTTTCCAGACTTACTGTATACAGTATTAAATAAACCAAACTATTTATATAAAGGCAATGTTTCAGTTTGTGTTTTGGTCCCTCCTCTAGGTGGCACCCAGCTGGAGGTGAAGCTGGTGTTGCTTTGGAAACACAACATGCGTATAGAGTACCTGGCGGTGGCCCAGTGGCCCCTGGACCCTGCCAAGAGGACCACTTGGGTAGAGGTCACCATGGAGGGAAGCTACGACATCCTTCATGATATCAGCTGCACCATGAGGAAACCCATCACCTCAACCTACCGCACCTCCGTCATCAGGCGCTTCTGGAACACACTGCAGAGGTGACCTTTGACTCAGCTGTATCAATCTGCCTAAGGAAACTGCTAGGGAAACACACTGATACAGCTCATTGTTAAGGATACTATTCTATTAAAACATATATATTTTAGTGTTACTCCTATAATAGATAATCATAGAACCTACTTAAAATTGTTTTAAAGCAATTCTACACATTTTGCCATGTCTTATGCCGTGTCCTATGCTATCTGAGTGACTCAAACATTATAACAAAATCAATGGGGTCCCCATGCCATGACATTTTTTAAGTGTTAGATTCTCCCTAAATGTCTAGTTTTTATTTTGATGATTGTTAGTTCTCAAAGATTATTATTTAAACATATATAAACTCAGCAAAAAAAGAAACGTCCTCTCACTGTCAACTGCGTTTATTTTCAGCAAACTTAACATGTGTAAATATTTGTATGAACATAACAAGATTCAACAACTGAGACATAAACTGAACAAGTTCCACAGACATGTGACTAACAGAAATTGAATATGTGTCCCTGAACAAAGGGGGGGTCAAAATCAAAAGTAACAGTCAGTATCTGGTGTGGCCACCAGCTGCATTAAGTACTGCAGTGCATCTCCTCCTCATGGACTGCACCAGATTTGCCAGTTCTTGCTGTGAGATGTTACCGCACTCTTCCACTAAGGCACCTGCAAGTTCCCGGACATTTCTGGGGGAAATGGCCCTAGCCCTCACCCTCCGATCCAACAGGTCCCAGATGTGCTCAATAGGATTGAGATCCGGGCTCTTCGCTGGCCATGGCAGAACACTGACATTCCTGTCTTGCAGGAAATCACGCACAGAACGAGCAGTATGGCTGATGGCATTGTCATGCTGGAGGGTCATGTCAGGATGAGCCTGCAGGATGGGTACCACAAGGATGTCTTCCCTGTAACGCACAGCGTTGAGATTGCCTGCAATGACAACAAGCTCAGTCCGATGATGCTGTGACACACCGCCCCAGACCAAGACGGACCCTCCACCTCCAAATCGATCCCACTCCAGAGTACAGGCCTCGGTGTAACGCTCATTCCTTCGACGATAATCGCAAATACGACCATCACCCCTGGTGAGACAAAACCGCGACTCGTCAGTGAAGAGCACTTTTTGCCAGTCCTGTCTGGTCCAGCGACGTTGGGTTTGTGCCCATAGGCACAGTCCAACCTCTCTCAGCCTATTGCGGACAGTCTGAGCACTGATGGAGGGATTGTGCGTTCCTGGTGTAACTTGGGCAGTTGTTGTTGCCATCCAGTACCTGTCCCACAGGTGTGATGTTTGGATGTACCGATCCTGTGCAGGTGTTGTTACACGTGGGCTGCCACTGCGTCCTGTCTCCCTGTAGCACTGTCTTAGGCGTCTCACAGTACGGACATTGCAATTAATTGCCCTGGCCACATCTGCAGTCCTCATGCCTCCTTGCAGCATGCCTAAGGCACGCTCACGCAGATGAGCAGGGACTCTGGGCATCTTTCTTTTGGTGTTTTTCAGAGTCAGTAGAAAGGCCTCTTTACTGTCCTAAGTTTTCATAACTGTGACCTTAATTGCCTACCGTCTGTTAGCTGTTAGTGTATTAACGACCGTTGCACAGGTGCATGTTCATTAATTGTTTATGGTTCATTGAACAAGCATGGGAAACAGTGTTTAAACCCTTTACAATGAAGATCTGTGAAGTTATTTGTATTTTTACGAATTATCTTTGAAAGACAGGGTCCTGAAAAAGGGACGTTTCTTTTTTTGCTGAGTTTATATACTGTAGCTCCATTATCAATTGTATATACTTTATCTCTGGTTTTATTCGTTTAAGTTTACACTGAAAACGTTTTATTATACCGGAAATTATTAAAACAAATAATAATAATTATAATAATTTGGAGTGGTGTCAGTGAATATAGGGGAAACACCGAATTGAATTCCAAGTACAAGATTTTGTAAGTGTATACTCTGCATTTCTCCTGTTAAAACACATGTTATTATGCTCTTTTTCTTCACAGTATAAACCAGACAGATCAGATGCTGGTCCACCTGCAGTCCTTTAACTCTCTCCCAGAGAACTACACCATCCCTGAGAGCACCAAGAACGGAGTTCCCCTCTTCTACATCCCACCTGGATCCACCACGCCGGTATGTCCTCTGTCTGCTCTGGTGACTCCTTTACTCTTACTAGCACTGACTTTTCAAATTCATTCTTACATTGGCCTATATTCATAAAGCTGATCTCGGATCAGGTCCCCACTTTCCATAGTTTTATTCGTTATGGTCTAAAATACAAAACTGATCTTATAATCACAAAGGCAAAACTGATCCTATATCCGACTGCTCTGAGACACTTTATGAATATGGGCCATTGATCCTAGTAACCTAAGGACAGATAGTCACAGTGTTCCTATGCTGTTTCCTTCAGGTTCTCTCCCTCCAGCACAGTGGCTCTAAGGACTCCTCCCAGTCCCAGTTTGCCTCCTACTGGAAGCCTATCCTGTCCATGGACGCCAACTTCTGGCAGAGATGGCTTCACATGCACCGCATTGCCATAATCCTGGAGCATGACATGTGAGAGATGGTTTATAGATACTACACTAACTTCTGGTGTCAGTGTCTTAAATTACAATGTTGTTAATTCATACTGATTACATTTCTCCTTTTAGATGTACTGTAAAGTGATGCATCACTGAGAGCAGTCCTCTCCCAGTCATTTAGTATAATTAGTCAAATCTAGGTAGAATCTTTTTTAAAAACTATTTCAGGTCTACGTACCAACAACTTCAGAATACATTTGTTTATTATTTCCCCAGTCATTGTAATGGTGATCTCCTGTCTTGTCTTCTCTGCAGGCCTGTGCCCAAGCACCTCCACACTGCCGGTAGTAACGGGCGTTTCAGCACCATCCAGTGTCGTATCTCCCACTCAGCCCTCACCTCTTTACTGAGGGACTGGAGCAGCTTTGTACTGGTGGAGGGATACTCATATGTCAAGCTCATATACAGGTAGAGGCAGAGAGACTCATGGGAAATGTTGTTCACATTGTGGAGTGAGATAGAACTGTGTTTAAATAGTATTTGTTTTTTCTTTCAAATACTTAAACTGTGATTGAATGAACAAATGGAATAGTCTCAAAATGGCAAAACCACTTGAGGCATATTCAATCACATGCTCAAAATATTTGAAAGAAAACACATACTATCTTAACCCAGGTCTGGATTGAGCTACAGTAAATGACTTGAGTAAGGTTTTAATGAATGTCCTGTTCTGTCCCCAGTGCCTCTGACCAGCCCCCCAACTCCTTCTATCTGGTGCGTCTGATCTCCAAGGCTCCCTGCATGGTGCTGAGGCTGGGCTTCCCTATCGGCACCCTGGCCCACACCAGGAACAAGGTATGGGACATGGTCCAAACCAGAAACACTTCTAACCATTTTTGATTAAAATCTATATTTTTAATCTCAAGAGCTGTGCCTATTTCTCCTCACTAAATGGAACTAACAAGCAGAAAGATGTCAGTCGCTAGGTGAAACGTCACCTTTTTTTCTCAGAATGCTGCAACCCTCTGTTGGTGTGACCTTTAGTTGCCGTTTATGTAAATGTTGATTGTTAACTCATTGCTGAAGATGCAAAAAAAGAATCATGAACAAGGCCAATAAAGGCAAGTGAACTAAGCTGAACTGTCTGCGAGGGAACCAACCCATCCTATTCTTCAGCCCAACCTTTTCTCTGGCCCACTTCCAGATAGTGGATGAGCTGCGGGAACAGATCCTGAGGCTTCGCTTCCCTCACCGCGTCCAGAACAAGGAGGCTACGCCAAAGACCAAGAGGAAGATTTTGGGGCACGCGTCCCCCTCCAAGTCTCCTCCTCTCCCTGCTCCCAAACCTGCGCTGTCTGACAGGCCATGTGTGGTGGTCCTCAACAAACCTCTGGAGAAACTACTCATCAGGTCAGTGGAATGTTGTCAGATTTGTGCCTTGAGCATGGCCATTTTTTCAGTGATGTGGCTTATTACTGTAGATTACAATTATTGAGGTCATAAAACATAAAGTATCAGACCTAAATTTGGATTATGAAGACATTTTACCCAATTATAAACATGAGTACCGGTACTCTGAATCTAACGGTGTCCAATCTCCTCCTGTAGGTACGAGAAGCTCCCGTCAGACTTCCGGACCCCGTTTATTCTGAACATGGAGAACTTCACCCAGCCCATCAACATGACCGTGCCCCTCAGCATGGCAGCCAATCGGACGGCCTCATCCACGCTGGCGTCTCTGTCACGCTACTTCCTCCACCAGCGGTGGGTGTGGACGGTGCAGAACGGCCTGGGATCTACCGTACCGCTGCAGGCTGTGGCTCATATACTGTCCATGCTGTCTGAGTGAGTCCCACTGGCATGTCTAATGTTACCTGACTCGTGCACTATGTATGTAGTGTTTGTGATTTGCTGTACGGCTGTTTACATGAATATCTGTATGCTGACATGCTTTATGACACAGAAAGACTCTCCATATGAATATAAATGAAGTCATCATCATTATCATATCAGAGAGTTGTTATGAAGGTCTTAGGGGTACTAACATCATCTGACTTGTTGGCTGAAAATGTTTATTGATGTTTCCCCAGGATTCGCCTCTCTGAGGGCTTTCATTTTGCTTCCAGTGGAGAGGGCATAGTCAACATGGTGACTGAACTGCCAATGAAGGTGAGAGTAGCATGCTGGGGTACTGGGACACTTAGGGACAGCAAACATTTACTAAACCCAGATGAACTCAGTACAAAAACCCTCTCACAAAACCTTTGAGTCCTTCATAAGTAAAATTGTTAAATTGTAACCAAAAAATACTAATGTAGCGCTGTCTACATTAACACTGAAAGGAAGATTATTCTACACAATACACACATACATATGTTCTAATCTGGACATATTGAGGCCAGACAGTTTATTACTGTATAGTGTTTGCATTGAATTCCTATAAAAATCCCATTGTAATGATGCTCGTAGGGGATGCCAGAGGCGGTGGACAGAGAAAGTCACACCTGTATCGTCCAGTATATCCTGTTTCCACCTCACTCCACCTCTACCAAGGACAGGTGAGACTGAATTCCATAGAATATTTGGCCATTGGTTCTATTGCTTTATTTTACCAGTTCCACAAATTATACACATTCTCCAACTGTATCTACAAATATTAAACATTTATAATAACATATATATTTTTTTAACCTTTTGAACACTTTGGTATATTTTGCTGGTTATTTAGTCAGTAAATGGTGCTATTGCTGAATAAGCTTCTGTATGTCTCCTCCTGTCCTGACCCCTTGTCTTCCATCATGGGGTCTCCAGTTTCTCCACAGACGATGACAACGAAACAGAGGTGGAGGCCATTGATGTGGACACAGAGCTCAACCTGGTGACAGAGTGTTGGGTAGAGCCTCAGAGTGGGACAGTATGGAGCCCCAGAGACCAACATAGACACTTCCAGGAGCTCACCTACCAGGGGATACCACAGGCGGTCAGTATGTGTAAAACAGCCGAGGTCATAGAGAAACGACCATAGAATAAAAACAAAATGTGTGTGGGTGGAGAGCGGGTTGGTTTTACAGGTTTACTCGTTCTAGATTGTCAGTACTGCATGTCGTCTTTACTATCGTGCCATGGCTGTGTCAGGCTTGATAGTAAGTTAAACTTATGTATCCCTTCATGGGTAGTGTGATGCGTAAGACAGCATTTTACAGGAAGTCATTAGCGGCTGTTAAAATGTATGTTCCGAATATAACAGGATATAATAAGGACTACATGAAAGATGTCTCTCTGCCAATAGGCAGCGTGCTTGTAATGGACATAAATAACTGGTCTTGTGATATTTATGGGTATTTTTCTCTTCATTTTTTCAAACAATTGGATCCAATGAACTGAGCAGGCTAGGCTGACATGCTTATAGCCTTTGCTAGGACTTTCTTAATACATTTGACATTTTAGTCATTTAGCAGACGCTCTTATCCAGAGCGACTTACAGTTAGTGAGTGCATACATTTTCATACTGGCCCCCCGTGGGAAACGAACCCACAACCCTGGCGTTGCAAGCGCCATGCTCTACCAACTGAGCTACAGGGGACAATATGAGCACGAATCTATAATATTGTGCTGTTATTATTTATATTAATATTATCTGTTATTGTTATTGTCTTTTTCTGACTGATTTCCATGTTATTTGGTTAGTTCTGTATGAAAAAGCACCCTCATAGATATACAATAGACCTATGTGGCTTTGAATGTGTGAGTGAAGGGTGGCAGTATTGAATTATGTTATCATGGGACTGCCCATTTTTCCCTCTGGCCTATGCCAATTGGCGGCCAAAGGTTTGCCTTAGGACGCGAAGGTGCGTCATGTGTCAGGGAGATGGTCTGATGGTCTTAGTGACAACAGACCTCCCAGATATGGGGGGAGGTTTTAGTGGGTGGAATGTTAAGACAATTGGAGGTTTACACAGTTGCAGCTACAGTATGCTTAACAGTGCAAATATTATGGTACAGCTATATGGACACTTAATAATCATGACGCTTTTTGATGGTAAGTTTACAAACATTGGTTGTGTTAAGTATAATTGAAACTATCTATCGTTTACAGGAAACTCACTCTAAAAATATAGATGAGGTTGGGTGGAAAAAGGACTGGGAGGGAGAAATATATTTTTATCATGGGCAAAGACACTCAAACGGGGGGATTATATTAAATAACAACAATGTTGATCTGATTTGTGCAAACAGATCCTCAAGAAAGATGGATCCTTTTAAATATGCTATTGGACCAAAAACAGATCTGGCTAATTAATCTATATGGGCCAAATAATGATGATTCACACTTCTTCGAAAATATATATAATAATCTATTGAGCTCACAAGTAACAAATGTATCTATTATTATGGTGGGAGATTACAATACGGTTTTAAGTACCTCAATGGATTGTAAAATACATCACACTACAAACTATCACCCTCATGCAGTTAAGGAGATCACGAATATCATGGATACATTAGAACTAGTGGATATATGGAGGCTGAAAACCTCTGACCTAATGAGATATACAGTGGGGAGAACAAGTATTTGATACACTGCCAATTTTGCAGGTTTTCCTACTTACGAAGCATGTAGAGGTCTGTAATTTTTATCATAGGTACACTTCAACTGTGAGAGACGGAATCTAAAACCAAAATCCAGAAAATCACATTGTATGATTTTTAAGTAATTAATTTGCATTTTATTGCATGACATAAGTATTTGATCACCTACCAACCAGTAAGAATTCCGGCTCTCACAGACCTGTTAGTTTTTCTTTAAGAAGCCCTCCTGTTCTCCACTCATTACCTGCATTAACTGCACCTGTTTGAACTCGTTACCTGTATAAAAGACACCTGTCCACACACTCAATCAAAGACACCTCTCCACAATGGCCAAGCTGTGTAAGGACATCAGGGATAAAATTGTAGACCTGCACAAGGCTGGGATGGGCTACAGGACAATAGGCAAGCAGCTTGGTGAGAAGGCAACAACTGTTGGCGCAATTATTTGAAAATGGAAGAAGTTCAAGATGACGGTCAATCACCCTCGGTCTGGGGCTCCATGCAAGATCTCACCTCGTGGGGCATCAATGATCATGAGGAAGGTGAGGGATCAGCCCAGGACTACACGGCAGGACCTGGTCAATGACCTGAAGAGAGCTGGGACCACAGTCTCAAAGAAAACCATTAGTAACACACTATGCCGTCATGGATTAAAATCCTGCAGCGCATGCAAGGTCCCCCTGCTCAAGCCAGCGCATGTCCAGGCCCGTCTGAAGTTTGCCAATGACCATCTGGATGATCCAGAGGAGGAATGGGAGAAGGTCATGTGGTCTGATGAGACAAAAATATATATTTTTGGTCTAAACTCCACTCGCCGTGTTTGGAGGAAGAAGAAGGATGAGTACAACCCCAAGAACACCATCCCAACCGTGAAGCATGGAGGTGGAAACATCATTCTTTGGGGATTCTTTTCTGCAAAGGGGACAGGACGACTGCACCATATTGAGGAGAGGATGGATGGGGCCATGTATCGCGAGATCTTGGCCAACAACCTCCTTCCCTCAGTAAGAGCATTGAAGATGGGTCGTGGCTGGGTCTTCCAGCATGACAACGACCCGAAACACACAGCCAGGGCAACTAAGGAGTGGCTCCATAAGAAGCATCTCAAGGTCCTGGAGTGGCCTAGCCAGTCTCCAGACCTGAACCCATAGAAAATATTTGGAGGGAGCTGAAAGTCCGTATTGCCCAGCGACAGCCCCGAAACCTGAAGGATCTGGAGAAGGTCTGTATGGAGGAGTGGGCCAAAATCCCTGCTGCAGTGTGTGCAAACCTGGTCAAGACCTACAGGAAATGTATGATCTCTGTAATTGCAAACAAAGGTTTCTGTACCAAATATTAAGTTCTGCTTTTCTGATGTATCAAAATACTTATGTCATGCAATAAAATGCAAATTAATTACTTAAAAATCATACAATGTGATTTTCTGGATTTTTGTTTTAGATTCCGTCTCTCACAGTTGAAGTGTACCTATGATAAAAATTACAGACCTCTACATGCTTTGTAAGTAGGAAAACCTGCAAAATCGGCAGTGTATCAAATACTTGTTCTACCCACTGTACATGGAGGAGGCTTAAACAAGCTAGCCGTCTTGACTAGTTCCTGGTCTCATTCTTGCTGGCATCAAAAGTTGTCTGCTCAATCCTAACTTACAACTAACTGATTGCAGCATTACCACAAATATGGAGGAGGCAAGTGGAAGAGAGGGAAGGTAGGGAACTTGTTTGTCAGCTATATATTAAAGATACAAATTGGCTGAAAGGAATTGGCATAAATAGAAAAATATACCAGTTTCATTTGAGGACAAAAATGTTGCCAGCTGCACCATACAGGCCCTGTGTAGCTCAGTTGGTAGAGCATGGCACTTGCAACGGCAGGGTTGTGGGTTCGATTCCCATGGGGGGCCAGTATGAAAAAAAATAAAAATGTATGCACTCACTAACTGTAAAGTCGCTCTGGATAAGAGCGTCTGCTAAATGACTAAAATGTAAATGTAATAAAGGTTGCAAAAAAAAGAAGAGATTTTCGATGTGCCGATTACATGGCACGTTATATGTACTGATACAAAAAACAACACTTGATTCAACACTTCAAATGTTTTCAATTTAAATTATTAAACAAAATTATTGCCACCAACAGAATGCTATAAAGTGCATTCGGAAAGTATTCAGACCCCTTGACTTTTTCAGCCTTATTCTAAAATGGAGTAAATTGTGGAAGGTGAACCTTCGCCCCAGTCTGAGGTCCTGAGCGCTCTGGAGCAGGTTTTCATCAAGGATCTCTCTGTACTTTGCTCTGTTCATCTTTCCCTCAATCCTGACTAGTCTCCCAGTCCCTGCCGCTGAAAAACATCCCCACAGCAGGATGCTACCACCACCATAGGGATGGTACCAGGTTTCCTCCAGACATGACGCTTGGCATTCAGGCCAAAGTGTTCAATCTTGGTTTCATCAGACCAGAGAATCTTGTTTCTCATGGTCTGAGAGTCCTTTAGGTGCCTTTTGGCAAACTCCAAGCGGGCTGTCTTGTGCCTTTTACTGAGGAGTGGCTTCCGTCTGGCCACTCTACCATAAAGGCCTGACTGGTGGAGTGCTGCAGAGATGGTTGTCCTTCTGGAAGGTTCACCCATCTCCACAGAGGAACTCTGGAGCTCTGTCAGAGAGAGTGACCATCGGGTTCTTGGGCACCTCCCTGACCAAGGCCCTTCTCCCCCGATTGCTCAGTTTGGCCAGGTGGCCAGCTCTAGGAAGAGTCTTGGAGTTCCAAACTTATTCCATTTAAGAATGATAGAGGCCACTGTGTTCTTGGGGACCTTCAATACTGCAGACATGTTTTGATACCCTTCCCCAGATCTGTGCCTCAACACAATCCTGTCTCGGAGCTCTACGGACAATTCCTTTGACCTCATGGCATGGTTTTTGCTCTGACATGCCAACTGTGGGACCTCATATAGACAGGTGTGTGCCTTTCCAAATCATGTCCAATCAATTGAATTGACCACACGTGGACTCCAATCAAGTTGTAGAAACATCTCAAGGATGATCAATGGAAACAGGATGCACCTCATCTCAATTTCGAGTCTCATAGCAAAGGGTCTGAATACTTATGTAAATAAGGTATTTCTGTTTTTTATATGTGGAAAAAATTATTAAACCCTTTTTTCGCTTTGTCATTATGGGGTATTGTGTGTAGATTGATAAGAAAATATTTGTATTTAGTCAATTTTAGACTAAAGCTTTAATGTAACAAAATGTGGATAAAGTGAAGGGGTCTGAATACTTTCCCGAATGCACTGTATATATGGGGCATACAACAGTCTCAGCTCTGTAGATTTTGCTGCGAAGAGACAGAATCACTAGATAATTTATTCTGGTATTGCCCCTATGTAGCTTGTTTCTGGTCACAGGTTCAGGAATGGTTAAAAAATCATAACATTCACTTCAAATTAATCTTACAAATAGCAGTGTTGGGCGATTTGGAAAGCCATAGTCAATCAATCAGTAATATAATAAATACTCGTAGGAAAGGTTTTCATCTTTAGCTCACAATCTGAAGATAATATGCAATTAGAAAGGTAGAAAATTAATTTACACATCACAGCACAATTGAAAAATATTTGGCACATGGAAACCAAATGAGGGTGGTCTATGGTGATAGGTGGGATGGGCTGAGAGTGGCTGAGGAGTGGGATTAAAGAGTTTATGTTCGGTAATGTATTATTGTACATGATTTCTGTATATGAAAGTACTATGTATCTAAAATGTATATGTAAAATATATATGTAAAATGTATCTACAGTCCCCTGTAGCTCAGTTGGTAGAGCATGGCGCTTGCAACACCAGGGTTGTGGGTTCGTTTCCCATGGGGGGCCAGTATGAAAATGTATGCACTCACTAACTGTAAGTCGCTCTGGATAAGAGCGTCTGCTAAATGACTAAAATGTAAAATGTATATGTAGCAGAAAATATGTAAAAACTAAAAAATATGTGTCTTCCGAAGACGGGGGTTAAAATATATATATATATATATATATATAAATAAATAAAATTGTGAGTTTACTTTATCCACAGATCTTCCCCCGGGATCTGACGTGTATGTCCACCATGATGACGTTTGAGTACCTGAGCCAGCTGTGCCAGAACAAGGAGCAGGTGTACCCTCCCAGCGGGCCCGCTGCAGGGGAACCCCCAGCCTCTGAGGACTGCATCCACACTGTTCCCTTCCAGTTTGACCTCATAGAGCTGCTGCCCAAGTGCCAACAGATAGAAATCTTCTTCCTCACTCTCAGCAGAGGTGAATTTTATCATGTTATGTCTTCAAGGATCTTATTGTTATCAAACATTAATTTATAAATTGTAGCAAATTCAAGGAATCGCTCAAACCTGAGTCCCTGCGACTGTTAGCCCAACACCTTAGCCATTACATCTTGACTTGGTCGCTAGGTGTTGTCGCTGCAATATTATGAAGATGGTGGATGAATTAATTGATACTTATTTGTGTGTCTTGCAGTGGAGAATGAGGAGGTGTCCCAGAGTACCCCCTATATTCCCAACGAGCTCCTGCTGAGCCTGTTCCACAGCAGCTTGCAACAGGAGCTCAGTGACCGGGAGATCCCATTGGCTGACCAGGACAACGTCACCTTCATGCATCACATCCTAGACAGGGAACGAGACGGACATGTTGCACCCTTCTCTCTACCTGTCATCAGAGGTAGGCATTGTAAATGTGTGCTTCTGCTATGCACCTGCTTGTTCTTTGGGGTCTAGGCTGGGTTCATGTAAAGCACTTTGTGACAACTGTTGATGTAGAAATGGCGTTATAAATACATGTTGACTGACTGAAAAGAACAGAATCCTGCTAATGATTGTATTAATTATGTAACAACATCCTATACTCCTGCACACATGTTTTAATTGCCTTGCCAATGTGGTTCCTTTCAATGTTTTGAGTGATTGGTATTGTTACTTTCCCTTGACAGAAGAGTGCCTGAAACCTCCAGAGAGACAGGACACAGTGATGTCCTTCCACACTACAGGGAGCAGTAAGGAGGTGACAGGATCAACCAGTACCCTTCAGGTAAACCTTTTAACCAGTCTGCATTCTCTCTTCAGGGAAAGATATCCAGAAGGTTTCTCCTTGGCATTGATATTGGTTTTATGCAGTGTAAAAACAATGTAAAACCACCAGTTGGCCAGAGGTTCTGTTTTGGATGTCCAGACATGGTTTATACTACCCTCTTCTTCCTCTCATTGAAACTCTGTCCACCTTGGGCAAAACTTATTTTTGTCTATTTTGTAACACTTGTCCTCTCAGTTATGCTCAGTTATACCTCAGTTTGTCCCCTCTTTCTCTCAGAGTTTCAGCAATGCAGACCTGGTGGATGAGGAGGCAGTCCCAGTGGAGAGGGATGGGTCTACCCCTCAGTGGAAGTGTTACGCCAAGTACATCAGCCCCCAACAGATCCTACTGACCTTCCTCCCTTCCACCTTCACAGGTAGGTACCCGCTACTGTTCTCTGTGCTCTGCTGTAGTTGTGTGATGTGCCTGTACGAATGAAGATGTAGATGTTGGTAACCCCCCCCCCATTTTTTTAAAAATAATAATGACCCCCCCCCCCCAGCTCTGACTCTACTGATAGCTACGTTATTGAGGAAAAATGTACGTTCTATGCCTGTGATATGTGGTTATAGCACCTAGCTATCTTAAGACGAATGCAGTAACTGTAAGTCGCTCTGGATAAGACTGTCTGCTAAATTACTAAAATGTACAACATTTACGGTACTATGTCAATAAGGCTCTTGGAATTTAACTTTGTTGTGTTTTCTCTGCAGATGTCCAGATGTTGATGTCATCTGGGCTGGAGACAGAGCCCCAGGATAACGGAGATGATGACGACACCCTGACTACCAGCAACAAATCACAGGCTGATTCTCACTCTGGCTCCACCAATGGGCTCTCCCCTGGTGGTGGTGGTCCTGCGGGACCCAGGTCGCCCCTGCTCTCCCCTGGATCTGGGAGCTCCACGGTGGAGCAGGACAACTGGGAGAGCCGTCCCTCTGAGCCAGAAAATGGCACCAAAGGTGCAGGTAAGTACTATAGGATTATTGTATCATTAGTCCTTTCCTACCAACATACTGTACCTCATCACTAACCCAACCCTCTGTATTTCTATCTCTCTCTCGCTCTGCAATAACATAATGTTATTGTTGTGAAAGGGAAGGAAAGGGATGGGGCTCCCTGAGCAAATTGGAAATTATTTTCTCTCTGTCTCGCTCTCTCTCCCTCTCTCAGGTGTGGAGGAGAGGGACGGGGTGCAGTTCGCTGAGCCCCAGAAGAGAGACTTCCACATCACGTTCAGTCGCCAGGCGTCCCAGCAGAGCTCAGGGGACCTGTCCCGTCCGCGCTGCCCCGTATACGTCTACAACTGTTCCCTGGACTCTCTGAAGGATCAGCTACTCAATCCCCACTCTAACAGGCAGCCAAGGGACATCTTCTTCAGGTACCCAGTAACACACACCCATACACACACTGGGGCTACTGATGGGGAGCACATCTGGGTTCAAATAGGATTTGTTTTCTTTCAAATACTTTAGCTGCACTTGATTGAGGATTGAGCTTGCCCAATTCAATGTTATCACTTGAATATTCTCAGAAGTGGAAAAACCAGCTGTCTGGGACTGAGGAGTATTGAGGAGGAAACAAATTCAATTTGAACCCAGGTGTTGTGAGCGGAACAGGGCAGATCCAAGGCTCCGTGTATGCAGCACTTTACTTATCATCCGTTTAATCACCTTACCATCCATCATATGTGACTTCCTCTTGAAACGCTCACAGTCAGAAGTCCTACCATGCCATACCAGATTATACCCTTCATACCCTTCATAAGTCTACCCTTCACTTAACATTGGCTGCCAGCAAGCTCATTGTTGTTGGTTGAGCCCCATGTTAACGTTGTGCATCTCTGATTGTTTTCCTGTACTATGGTGAAAAATAGACCTCAAGACGCTGACTCCTGGGAGATGTATCAGCAGATGAAGTTCAGGTAGCACAGCACAGCACAGCACAGCACAGCACAGCTAGCTTGCTGCTGCTTCCATCATCCTGCTGCGCACCTACCCCCCCCCCCATCCTCCTCTTCCTCCTCCCCTCCGTCCCTTCCTGGTGTAGAGCTGTGGTGAGATCAATCTCAATGAATCTTTCCTCAATTCCTTGCATCTTATCTCCTTGCATCTTTCTCAAAAGACATAGGAGAAGAAGGTCTGAAGGGAGGGACCTTGGACGTTCTCCTCCAATACGGTTGAGAAGGAGGTGAGGAGAAAAGACACAAGGACTCATGGAAAGATTAATTGATGGGGTTTCGAGTCAGTGCCTGTGGGAGGGACTTAGGCCTGGCCACATGCTCCTAGCTCCTCCTTTTTCATACCAGGGAGAGGTTGCTCCTCCTCTCTAAGTGGGTGAGGCTGAGGTCATCTCTCTCTCACTCACTCCAGGCCTGTGTTGCTATTGGGAGGTTGGTATCTGCCTCCAGATAAGACTGTCACCTCTAGACATTTTGACTTTATATGAATTTGCATAATTGAAGGCTTGACTCCACAAGGCACTTATGTTTGCTGGAGCTCATAGCTTCTTGTAGGAGGCGGTCTCTCTCTCTGCAGTCAGATACCAATGGGTGGAACTGTCAAAAATCAACATGTCTGCTGTGTGAACTGACAATATCTAACTAATTGCATGTTCCCAGAAAATCAAATTTGGTTCATGCAGTTGCAGTAGTATTTTCATGCTTCTCTGGGGGTTGTGGTGACTTTTGCAGACCCTACTTGATGCCATGGGCGTGGTGCTATGAAAGTCTCTCCTCTAAGCCTATGATTAAACAATTCATGTTTTTAATGAAGAAACAAGTTCCTTGGTACTCTTTTTTTTTTCATCCGCAAGTTCCAAGTCAAGTCAAATATGGGAATTATACACTTGTGTATCATAGGACAGGACCAACCATGTGCTGATCTCAGATTAACATTAGACACATAGTATTGACATATTGGATACATTTTCGGAACTGCTTATTTCCCCCGTTAAAAAGCACGCTTTGGAGCTCTAATGTTGTTCAGTGACCGCTCATCCTCAAGCTAATAGACTTTAACAGCATCCTCCTCAATGCATAATGCAACATTACATGGAGCTGGACAGTGTGTTTATTTTCTAACAGAGATTAAATATCATCAGAGATTTGTGTTTTTTATGACGTGAGATTAGAGACTGTGTTTGCAAAGGAGATATGCGGCATGTTAATTGGGGGGTGAGATGAGATTGTGTTTTCAAAGGGGTGTGTAAAATAACCGTGTTATATCTAATGATTAGGCTATGCTCCCTCCTTTCTATGGCTTGTATGTTACTTCCACAGATCTACTATTTGGCTTCCTGATTCTGAGCTTTCTCCTCTTCTTCTTCTCTAACGGTGTTGTTTTTTTTTGTGTGTCCGGTGTGTGTGTGTGTTTGTCTGGCCGATGTCTGTCCTCTTCCCCCTGCAGATCTCTATCTCAGGAACGCAGCAGCACCTCCTCCTGGACAGACCTGATGTCGCAGCCTCATAAAAATAAGGAGCTGGCCAACTACTGCAGCCTGCTACAGGAGCACTACCACCAGTGTTATGTCAAAGGTAAGACACTACTGCCAGCAAGTATCGCTGACAGACATTAACATTTTTGGTAACAGCCTGTCACGAGAGACTAAGTGAAAGATGACCAGTCCAGTCTGACCGCTTAATCTGTCTGTGTAGCTAGCATTTGACCACTGCGACAGCCAGACGTCATAAAACACCCCTTAAATATACTGCTCAGGAAATGAGATACGGTACCTCTGTCTTCTGACTCGCAAATGACTGACGCAGAGAGGAACCCAATGGTAATGTACCCTGCTTTATGGCACTAAAAGGAAATGAGATGGGCTACTGGTGCTGGGGAAAGCAGTTGGCAGGAGAAGTTTATTATTGACCACAGTATAGGCTAGCAGTTGATTCTCTTCCTATTCCCTATATAGTACACTACTTTTGATCAGGGAATTACACCCTATTCCCTATATAGTACACTACTTTTAAACAGTGCATTGCACCCTATTCCCTATATAGTGCACTACTGTTGAACAGAGTCCTTTAGGCCTGTGACTCGACACACACACACACACACACACACACACATAGACCCGAAGATAGCGCCTCCACTACTACAGGGCAAGCCTGGGCTTTTTAAACACGACGACAGACAGCCCCCATCTCTCACCTGCGTCATCCCAGTGACGGAAAAATCAATTAGAGGAGTGTTTAAACTGTCAGGATTGGCTTTTATGCTCCTTGGCAGAAGCATCTGTAAACGTCAATCAGGAGGAGAGCAACTAGACGACGCATGCATGCACGCACACACACACACACACTAGACAACTCTGTTGAGGCGAAATATCCGCTTCTCTCTGACAAGCCTGATGGATTTAAATTGGTGCACATTTCAGGTGCTGACTGTCTGTCATGCAGATATAGTCACACCACGGCAGCATATTTTCTCTCACTGCTCACTGAGTCGAGAGGTTAACAGAAAATGTATACCCTGTGGTACTGAAAAAAAGCACAATTTAAAACCTGTTCTCTCAAGATTAATTTGATATAAACAACATCCAGATAAAAGTATTGACTCATTTGTTAGGGTATATTATAGTGCCTTCAGAAAGTATTAATTTTGTTGTGTTACAGCCTGAATTAAAAATTGATTAAAAATAAATAAATCTCACCAATCTACACACAATACCCCATAATGACAAAGTTATATTTTTTTAAAATAATTTTTAGCAAATGTATTGAAAGTCAAATACAGAAATGTCTCATTTGCATAAGTATTCACACCCCTGGGTCACTACATGTTAGAATCAGCTTTGGCAGCGATTACATTTTTTACATTTACATTTTAGTCATTTAGCAGACACTCTTATCCAGAGCGACTTACAGTTAGTGAGTGCATACATTTTCATACTGGTCCCCCGTGGGAAACGAACCCACAATCCTGGCGATGCAAGCACCATGCTCTACCAACTGAGCTACATGGGATTACAGCTTTGTGTCTTTCTGGGTAAGTCTCTAAGAGCTTTGCACAGCTGGATTGTACAACATTTGCACATTATTCTTTTGAAAATTCTTCAAGCTCTGTCAAGTTGGTTTTTGATCAGCCATTTTCAAGTCTTGCCATAGATTTTCAAACCGATCCAAACTGTAACTAAGCCTCTCAGGAACATTCAAAACTCCCTAGTCCTTGCCGATTACAAGCATACCCATAACATATGAAGAGTGGTACTCAGTGATGTGTTGTGTTGGATTTGCCCCAAACGTAACGCTTTGTATTCACGACATAAAGTTAATTTCTTTGCCAAATTTTAGCAGTTTTACTCTAGTGCCTTATTGCAAACAGGATGCAGGTTTTGGATAATTTTTATTCTGTACAGGCTTCCTTTTCACTCTGTCATTTAGGTTAGTATTGTGGAGTAACTACAATGTTGTTGATCCATCCTATCACAGCCATTAAAAACATAATTCCACAAAATCTCAATGTAAATCGTTTTTAGTTTTATTTTTGGTGTGTTTGACCCCCTTTTTCTCCCCAAATCAAATCAAACATGTTTTTGTCACATGCGCCAAATAATACAGGTGTAGACCTTACAGTGAAATGCTTACTTACAAACCCTTAACCAACAATGCAGGTTTAAGAAAAATAAGTGTTAAGTAAAAAGTAGATAAATAAAAATTACAAATAATTAAAAAGCAGCAGTAAAATAACAGTAGCGAGGCTATATACAGGGGGTACCGGTACAGAGTCAATGTGCGGGGGCACAGGTTAGTCAAGGTAATTGAGGTAATATGTACATGTAGGTAGAGTTAAAGTGACTACAATGCAAATAGTCTGGGTAGCCATTTGATTAGCTGTTCAGGAGTCTTATGGCTTGGGGGTAGAAGCTGTTAAGAAGCCTTTTGGACCTAGACTTGGCGCTCCGGTACCGCTTGCCGTGCGGTAGCAGAGAGAACAGTCTATGACTAGGGTGGCTGGAGTCTTTGACAAATTTTAGGGCCTTCCTCTGACACCGCCTGGTATAGAGGTCCTGGATGGCAGGAAGCTTGGCCCCAGTGATGTACTGGGCCGTACACACTACCCTCTGTAGTGTCTTGCGGTCGGAGGCTGAGCAGTTGCCATATCAGGCAGTGATGTAACCAGTCAGCATGCTCTCGATGGTGAAGCTGTAGAACCTTTTGAGGATCTAAGGACCCATGCCAAATCTTTTCAGTCTCTTGAGGGGGAATAGACTTTGTCGTGCCCTCTTCACGACTGTCTTGGTGTGTTTGGACCATGGTAGTTTGTTGGTGATGTGGACACCAAGGAACTTGAAGCTCTCAACCTGCTCCACTACAGCCCCGTTGACGAGAATGGGGGCGTGCTCAGTCCTCTTCTTTTTCCTCTAGTCCACAATCATCTCCTTTGTCTTGATCACATTGAGGGAGAAGTTGTTATCCTGGCACCACACGGCCAGGTCTCTGACCTTCTTCCTATAGGCTGTCTCATCGTTGTCGGTGATCAGGCCTACCACTGTTGTGTCGTCAGAAAACGTAATGATGGTGTTGGAGTCATGCCTGGCCATGCAGTCATGGGTGAACAGGGAGTACAGGAGGGGACTGAGCACGCACCCCTGAGGGGCCCCCGTGTTGAGGATAAGCGTGGCAGATGTTGTTACCTACCCATACCACCTGGAGGCGGCCCGTCAGGAAGTCCAGGATCCAGTTGCAGAGGGAGGCGTTTAGTCCTAACTACTACGCTGAGCTGTAGTCAATGAATAGCATTATCACGTAGGTGTTCCTTTTGTCCAGGTGGGAAAGGGCAGTGTGGAGTGCAATAGAGATTGCATCATCTGTGGATCTGTGGGGGCGGTATGCAAATTGGAGTGGGTCTAGGGTTTCTGGGATAATGGTGTTGATGTGAGCCATAACCAGCCTTTCAAAGCACTTCATGGCTACAGACGTGAGTGCTATGGGTCGGTAGTCATTTAGGCAGGTTACCTTAGTGTTCTTGGGCGCAGGGACTATGGTGGTCTGCTTGAAACATGTTGGTATTACAGACTCAGTCAGGGACAGGTTGAAAATGTCAGTGAAGACACTTTCCAGTTGAGTACGTCCTGGTAATCCGTCTGGCCCTGCGGCCTTGTGAATGTTGACCTGTTTAAAGGTCTTACTCACATCGGCGACTGAGAGCGTGATCACATAGTCATCCGGAACAGCTGATGCTCTCATGCATGCTTCAGTGTTATGTGCTCTGGTAGGCTTGTGTCACTGGTCAGCTCGCGGCTTTGTTTCCCTTTTGTAGTCTGTAATAGCCCTGCCACATCCGACAAGCGTCGGAGCCGGTGTAGTACGATTCAATCTTAGTCCTGTATTGATGCTTTGCCTGTTTGATAGTTTGTCGGAGGGCATAGCAGGATTTCTTATAAGCGTCCGGGTTAGAGTCCTGCTCCTTGAAAGCGGCAGCTCTACCCTTTAGGTCAGTGCGGATGTTGCCTGTAATCCATAGCTTCTGTTTGGGGTATGTACGTACGTTCACTATGGGGACGACGTCATCAATGCACTTATTGATGAAGCCATCGGAAGAATCCCGGAACAGTCCTGTAGCTTAGGATCTGCGTCATCTGACCACTTCTTTATTGACCGAATCGCTGGTGCTTCAATTTCGATCTTGTCTCATCACTGCAACACCCCAACCATGACCCGCCTAACCGCGCTTCTTAACACCTGCCCGCTTAACCCGGAAGCCAGCCTCACCAATGTGTCGGAGGAAACACTGTTCAATTGACGACCGAGGTCTGGCTGCAGGCGCCCGGCCCACCACAAGGAGTCGCTAGAGCGCGATGAGCCAAGTAAAGCACCCCGGCCAAACCCTCCCCTAACCCGGACGACGCTAGGCCAATTGTGCACCGCGCTATGGGACTCCCGATCATGGCCGGTTGTGATACAGCCTGGGATCGAACCCAGGTCTGTAGTGACGCCTCTAGCACTGCGATGCAGTGCCTTAGACCGCTGCGCCACCCGGGAGGCCCAATGTAATCCATTTTCAATTCAACACAATCTGGAAAAAACTCAAGGGGTGTGAGTGCTTTCTGAAGGCACTGTTTTTTTATGTGGATTTATGTGCTGTACTTGACTGAACTAACCGTGGAATAGTTGGCCAGATTCGTATTTGAGAGTATAGTGGAAGGTTTTTGATAATGTAGTTAGTAGCTAAGATATTCCTTGCATCCTCTCTCCTCCCCTCATTTTCAGATTACATTGGAGATCGTCCACTTTTACGTTCTCCTTTAATGCACTTGAGAAGGAGGCGAGGAGATAAGATTTGAGGAATCGTGGAAAGATGAATTAAGACAGAGCAGGCATGTATCTGAAGTGTGTGCGTGTGCATGATCGTGTTCTCTCCCCCTAGGTGTGTACCACAGCCTGCAGCAGTCCCACAGCATCAGTTCCCAGGACTTGCTGACAGCCATGGACTACTGTGAGGAGTCTCTCCAGGAGATAGACATCACTTCCTTCCTCCAGACGCTCTGCGGACACATCCGGGTGTTCCGAGAGCGCCATGGAGACGGCGGGGTCAGGGGTCACAGCAGCAACTCCGCCACCTTCACCGTCGGCGAGGCAGAGGAGGACGGGCCGGTCAAGAGGGGACCCATGGCTTCCTCATCCAGGTACTACTGGGACCTACAGAGCAGTTACCCATTTCAAATATTTGAAGTAATCAAGGTGTGTTTGACTGGTGTGTGTTGTCTCTGGCTGGAGCAGCCTTCTACTATTAATTATCAAATAAATTAAAACAAACAATCTGGAGTTTGCACTTTTGGGACCATCCCATGTCCCTAACAAACTAAATCAAGGGCACCTGAAGTATATTAAATATTTTATATACATATTCGACCCAGGTCGGCTACAGAATGATCCTCAGAATGTAATCTGACCTTGGCCCAGAGCTTAATTCACACAGAGTGGGTATATACAGGACCTTTGTTTGTTTGGTTTGTTTTGGTACTTGTTTGGTTCAGACTATTGATTGACGGTGCTGAATGGTGCTCTATGAGTGAATATGACGACCTTGTATCTGCAAGTATTGAGATGGAGGACGTGAGTGAGGCAGAGTCTAGGGGGAAGGCCTCGGCCCCAAACTCCCCCCGCGGCCTGGACGAACCCCCCAGGACCACCAGGATACCAGAGTTCCCTCTGTCCCTCCTCCACCTTCAGCAGAAGTGTGAGGTCTACCCTGACCTGCACAAAATCATACAGGTAAACAACTGAAGGATAAATGATGTTAGAATGGAAAGAAATTTGTTGGATTATGGATTATGTTACAATTTGATGCTCTTGTTATATAACAGTTTTAAAGCTAGCTAATACCTGTATTCAACAGGACAAATTCATGGAAATTGGTGCTCAGTACTTCAAGACCGTGCCTTCCAATCCCCACTACTTCTACTACTGCCCACCATCATCTAAGAAAGAGGTATGTGTATGTTATTTCCTATCCATTGTTCTGAGTCTCTGTGGTACGTGAATGCCTGGTTGGTATCCACCCTCAGGACACTGAAGATGGCACTGGCTGCCGAAACATTGGTTCAGTGCTAACTAACTGAGACTGTGAATAATATAGTGTTCTTAATCTTATTACATTTTTTGTCCTTCTCCTAAGGACTCTGATAGGGAAGAGGAGAGACGACTTAGTGAAGAGGTTGTCTCAGAGGCTGAGCCTGCTACAGAGGACGGTGAGGATCCTTGTATTTTAGTTGCTAGGATTACTTGGTGTAACCCCCCGCCTAAGATCTTCTAGTTAACAATACATCAGATACTCTATACTCATCCTGTGCACGACAGAGAACATGTAGTTAAGGATACGTCATAAGTCCTGTGCGCTATGTCATAATGCTGTGTACTATGTCATCCTAATGTCTTCCACCTGTGCACCTCAGAGAACATGTCGGGCTGTTGCATCATGATGGAGAGCGACACAGACCTGGAGGTGGAGTACCAGGAGAGGGCTGGAGGCCGGAGTTGCATAGGGACAGACGGAGAGGGGGAAGCAGGGGGAGAGGGGGAGGATGAGTCCCTGTCTGACTCCAACACGGTGAACCAGGATGAGGACTCCTTCAGCATCCTAGAGGGAGACAGCCTGTTGGAGCCAGAGGGGCCTCAGCCTGAGATGCCGCCGCTGTTCGTCCACCTCACCTGCTCTGTTAACATGAAGAGCTGCCACGGATCCATGCCCATAACCACGCTACCCACCTGCCTGGGTGAGTACACACTGTACCTGGCACCCCTCACAACCCTCACATAAGAGACACAAGCCAATAGACAGTGTGTGAATCAGACCTGGGTTCTCTATCTCAAGGCCATCAGACTGTTAAATAACCTTCACTAGCCGGCTACCACCCGGTTACTCAACCCTGCACCTTAGAGGCTGCTGCCCTATGTACAGTTGAAGTCAGAAGTTTACATACACTTAGGTTGGAGTCATTAAAACATGTTTTTCAACCAGTCCACACATTTCTTGTTAACAAACTATAGTTTTGTCAAGTCGGTTAGGACATCTACTTTGTGCCTGACACAAGTAACTTTTTCCAACAATTGTTTACAGACAGATTATTTCACTTATAATTCACTGTATCACAATTCCAGTGGGTCAGAAGTTTACATAAACTAAGTTGACGGTGCCTTTAATCATGGGAAAATCAAAAGAAATCATCCAAGACCTCAGAAAACAAATTGTAGACCTCCACAAGTCTGGTTCATCCTTGTGAGCAATTTCCAAACACCTGAAGGTACCACGTTCATCTGTACAAACAATAGTACGCAAGTATAAACACCATGGGACCACGTAGCCATCATACCGTTCAGGAAGGAGACACGTTCTGTCTGCTAGAGATGAACGTACTTTGGTGTGAAAAGTGCAAATCAATCCCAGAACAACAGCAAAGGACCTTGTGAAGATGCTGGAGGAAACATGTACAAAAGTATCTATATCCACAGTAAAACAAGTCCTATATCGACATAACCTGAAAGGCCGCTCAGCAAGGAAGAAGCCACTGCTCCAAAACCGCCATAAAAAAGCCAGACTACGGTTTGCAACTGCACATGGGGACAAATATCTTACTTTTTGGACAAATATCCTCTGGTCTGATGAAACAAAAATAGAACTGTTTGGCCATAATGATCATTGTTATGTTTGGAGGAAAAAGGGGGATGCTTGCAAGCCAAAGAACACCATCCCAACCGTGAAGCACGTGGGTGGCAACATCATGCTGTGGGGGTGCTTTGCTGCAGGAGGGACTGGTGCACTTCACAAAATAGATGGCATCATGAGGAAGGAAAATTATGTGGATATATTGAAGCAACATCTCAAGACATCAGTCAGGAAGTTAAAGTTTGGTCGCAAATGGGTCTTCCAAATGAACAATGACCCCAACCATACTTCCAAAGTTGTGGCAAAATTGCTTAAGGACAACAAAGTCAAGGTATTTGAGTGGCCATCACAAAGCCCTGACCTCAATCCTATAGAACATTTGTGGGCAGAACTGAAAAAGCGTGTGCGAGCAAGGAGGCCTACAAACCTGACTCAGTTACACCAGCTCTGTCAGGAAGAATGGGCCAAAATTCACCCAACTTATTGTGGGAAGCTTGTGGAAGGCTACCCGAAACGTTTGACCCAAGTTAAACAATTTAAAGGCAATGCTACCAAATACTAATTGAGTGTATGTAAACTTCTGACCCACTGGGAATGTGATGAAAGAAATAAAAGCTTAAATAAATCATTCTCTCTAATATTATTCTGACATTTCACATTCTTAAAATAAAGTGGTGATCCTAACTGACCCAAGACCGGGAATTTTTACTAGGATTAAATGTCAGGAATTGTGAAAAACTGAGTTTAAATGTATTTGGCTAAGGTGTATGTAAACTTCCGACTTCAACTGTACGTAGACATGGAATCACAGGTCACTTTAATAATGTTTACATACTGCTTTACTCATGTAATATGTATATACTGTATTCTACTGTATTTTAGTCAATGCCATTCTGACATTGCTCATCCTAATATTTATATATTTCTTAATTCCATTCTTTTACTTTTAGATTTGTGTGAATTGTTAGATACTACTGCACTGTTGGAGCGAGGAACACAAGCATTTCGTTACACCCACAATAACATCTGCTAAATATGTGTATGTGACCAGTAACATTTGATTTGATTTGATAGCTGCACTTTATTGAGTTTGTCTGGCACAATGGAACCAGTGGACTAGTTCCAAAAGTGCTAAACCTTCCCATCTGGATCACTCTTACAGTCAAAATATTTGAAAGACAACAAATACTCTTTGACCCCAGTTGTGGTGTGAATTTTCATAATAATATTAAATGCCCTGCTATTTGTGTTGAGACGACGTGTACTGTTTTGTTACAGGTGAGGTGATCACATGTCTGGAGAATGCAGAGGCCCTGCAGGCTGTTGATCTGAATGATCTGTCTGTCACACTGGACATCTTTGTCCTCACCTTACCCCTAGAGATAGAGGGCATGCAATCTGACTTGAGACACAACAGGTGAGGTTTTTAGATCCTACTTAAGAAATATGTGGAACAAAATAAAATGCATCTCTTTGTTCTTGGATTCATTATTGTTCATATGGTAAGGTGCTCTTTGGTTCCCCAGATTTGTAAAAACATTGAAAAGAACTTGGCGCTTAAACTTGTAGGATTTCACTCATTAGGATAGGCACTCTTACCAGATACATTGTCATTGGAATGATAATGTGCAGTGTGTATGAGCATAACCCTGTGCTGTATACTTTCATCAAACTGCATTTATCAGATAGGATCTTTCACTAGAAGTAGATCATGTTAACCAACGGGCTGCACTCTCTCCAGGTACACGTCAGAGAGCAGTGTGTCTCTGAACCGTTCTCCAGGTCAGCCCTCCTCCTACCGCTCTGACGAGGAGCTGATGGGCAACCTGGACAGCCTGAGAGGAGTAGGGGTCGACGGGTGAGTCATTAGGAAGGATGGGGAAAGGAGTAGCCTAGTTCTTTATCTGTTTGTGCTGTATAACCGTTGTCTTTTGGCTATACAGCACAAACAGATATAGAACTAGGCTAGAGGAGTAGGGGTTGACGGGTGAGTGGTCTGAAGGGTAGGGATACATTGGAGTAAGAAAGCATGTTGAGCAGGCCTTGGCTGCCTGCATGATAATTTCACGTAGCTTACAGTAGCTAATTTCTTCTTTATTTCAACAGGGTTGGAGGAGACCCTTTGGCCAAACTTCCAACTCCCCACAAACTAGCAGTGTTAGCCACCATGGATGAGGTAAGTTCAGTCTGTTTACTTTTGAACTTGATGTCGATTTTGATACTTCATATTGATATTGATTCGACTTTGAGCTAGTCGACCACTAAATAGCAGGAATTCCCCTGTCACTGAGCTACATATTTCAGGCCCATTTACTCAGCTCTCCTGTTGTCTCTCGCTGTAGATCCGTTGGCTCTTGGAGGATGAGATCGTGTCAGCGCTGCGTCTCTCCCGGGTCATCCGCTCGTCCACACTACAGAAGGTGGCGGATCACGTGTTTCGCTCAGGCGGGCGACCACGGTGCCACTGTGAGGTCGTTCCTCTGCAGTTTGTCTTCGGCCCTGAGCAGTCCCTGGAGAAGTTCAAAGAGGTAGGCAAGGGAGGGTGACCAGGAGCGGTGACAAAGGGGTGTTCTTCTTTCATAGCAAAGATGAGTTTTGATCCTTTTTTCTATGCGATCAATTAGTTTTTCACATTGTTCGGAACCTTACATGTTGCATACCCAAGTGCTACTCTGCCGATTTTGCTTTTCAATGAGGAAAATTGGAATATCAGTTTACTTCCTGAATTGAGATGGTACTGACCCTCACCCTTGAATCTTCTCCTCCACAGGAGTTCCGTAGGATGTCATTCTCAGGTTACCTTCTGAACGGAGAGCAAGACAACTTCCACTACATGTCTCTGAGTAGACTCCACCCCAAGAGGATCCAGGCTGCTAAGAGGCTGTCTGAGAGCACTGTCAACCCTGGTGAGGCGGGAGAGAACTCCATGATTGGACGGAACTCACAGCTAACCAATCACCTTCCTGATGTGGATGACAGCGCCAGGGCTCCGTCCAATCATGGCACACCAGGAAGAAGACCTGACCACGAAGCAGAGGTGGCGAGGGTGGAGACAGACAGTGAGGTTTGTCAAACCTTTTGGGTGGAGTTTCAACCTGACCAACTAGTTTATTTCCAAGCATCCTCTTTCATGGTCCTTTGAGACAGATTAAGGTCTCTTATGTTTCTGTTTTTTTCAGAATAAATGAAATTTGAATGAATTAATGAATGTATGATTAAATGAATGAATTAATTAATTATTCTATATACCTGAAGGTTCAGGGAGAAGAGAAGAAGTCTACTGTCGGGGCTGTTAGTGAATCTGTGAGTTACCCAGCCCAGGACCCCAGTGATCCCCCAGTCAAACCAACCCGGGCTGACTCAGAGGAGGGCCCTAGACCCCGCTTGAGCTCAGTTGGTGCTACCTCCACTCCCGCTGGTGACAGCACCCGGTTGAGTTCTGTTGGTGCCTCCACCAGTCGACCCCAACTGAGCTCTGTGGGCAGAGGAGGAGAGGAGATAAGACCTCGGCTGAGCTCCGTGGGCTCCAACTCCACCTCCACCGCTACAGGGGACAGCGTCCAGGCCAGTACCCTTCAGCTCCAGCCCAGCACCAGCACCGACCGCTCCTCAGAATACACCTCGCCCCCCAAGACCCCCTCCACGGTCAGCCTGGCCGAGTCGGTGCAGTCCACCACCCACAGTAAGTGTCCCTGTCTCCAGGGTAATACTATCTGTCTTGCTACTGAACACGACTCTGTGGTGTGGAATGAAAGAAACTAATGACAGACCTAATGACAGAAGCGGATGAGGCCTATTGATCATGATGACATTCTTTTTAAATGGTGGTGTTCTCATACTGTGTTTTTAATGGAACTACACTTTGGCCTTATCTATCTACCTGCAAAAGAGAGATTGCTATTTCAGGGATGTGTGTGTGTGTACAGTGCATTCGAAAGGTATTCAGATCCCTTGACTTTTTCCACATTTTGTTAACCTCTTCATCACGAGGTTCCCCATATCCGGGGTACTCCTCCCGCAATCTCAAACAATGACGTAGTACAGTTTTTAAACATGTGTGAATACCTGAATGTTATACACCACTGGAACGAGAAGTGTCTCAACTGTGAATCTAGCTAAACTGTTGTTGCCCAAATGAAATAAATACACAATGAGGAACGAAAACCTGGCTATATAGATGGGGTACCAGTACCGAATTGATGTGCAGGGGTACGAGGTAATCAGTGGCGGTCGGTGCCGTTTTTTTATGAGCATGGCCTTATTTCTATTACAGAATATTGGATGACTGTCTTTCATATTCCATTCACCCAGTTCAATGTAACAGCGATAGGTTTAGGCTACTACATGATACTCAGTTTCCCTATACCCATCATGAGGTTGCTGCAATCTAGCCTATGAAGGAAAGTTTACGATGTAGGTGCACACAGGTCGAGAGATAAACTTGAGGTGACAGACAGTGACACATTCAATACCGCCTTGACTGCATCTAACTGTTCTGGGGTGTAATCATTAGTCCAACAGTTGCAAACAAGAGTTTCTATTGGACAAATTCAGGTATGTTTATCCACGTTCCGTTTGCTTTCGTTTAAGAAACATTTTTCAACAGAATCGGCAGAATGAATACACCCTTGATCACGCATAAACACAGTTCACTTTCATAGCAGCCACGTTGTATTCCTTCTCGCATCTATGCGCTCTCCTCCTCTCACATATTCCCTTCCCTTGTTGTCTTCAATGCACAACACATCAGCTGTACTTGACCAGGCGAAAACACCGCTACACACAGCCTACATCGTTGACACCATATTAGCTAAAGTAACGTCATAGTCAACATAGCTGATAGAATTAACGTGTTCGTAAACCTGCTACAATCATGCAGTAACGTTACAGTGTACAGTCAGTAAGCAGTTAGCACTTACACTGGCGGGCCCCGGTGGCAATAAATTAGTAAAACCAAAAGCTTACCTTGACTTGGAAAAGTTCCAGTGTTGTGTTGGATAGTCATAGCCAGCTAGCTAACATGGCATCCCTCTGTATGAGCAGGGTGTTTGAGTAGGCTAAACTAGCTAGCTGCATTTGATAGCTAAGTGAAACTGAAACTGAAAAAAATTATAAAATCTCTCTTTCTCTCTTGCTTCTCCTAAATGAATTTGTTCAGAACTGTTCAACTATTGTCTTCTATCTCTGAATCAACTACTCACTACATTTTAGCACTGCAGTGCTAGCAAGTTGTAGCTTATGCTTTCAGTACTAGATTCATTCTCTGATCCTTTGATTGGGTGGACAACATGTCAGTTCATGCAGCAAGAGCTTTGATAGGTTGAGGACATCCTCCGGAAGATGTCGTAATTACTGTGTAAGTCTATGGAAGGGGGTGATAACCATGAGCCTCCTAGGTTTTGAATTGAAGTCAATGTACCCAGAGGAGGACGGAAGCTAGCTGTCCTCTGTCTACACCACAGTGCTACCCTACAGAGTGCTGTTGAGGCTACTGTGGACCTTCATTGCAAAACAGTGTGTTTAATCAATTATATGGTGACATGTGAATATATTTAGTATAGTTTTAACCAAAAAGGATAACTTTAAAAATATTTTACAATATACATTTTTTCACTGAGAAGGACGGTCCTCCCCTTACTCCTCTGAGGAGCCTCCACTAGAGGTAATTGAGGGACACTACATGACCAAAAGTATGTGGACACCTGCTTGTCGAACATCTCATTCCAAAATCATGGGCATTAATACGGAGTTGGTCCCCCTTTGCTGCTATAACAGCCTCCACTCCTCTGGGAAGGCTTTCCACTAGATGTTGGAATATTGCTGGGGGGACTTGCTTCCACTCAGCCACGAGCATTAGTGAGGTCGGGCACTGATGTTGGGCGATTAGGCCTGGCTCGCAGTCGGCGTTCCAATTCATCCCAAAGGTGTTCAATGAGGTTGAGGTCAGGGCTCTGTGCAGGCCAGTCAAGTTCTTCCACACCGATCTCAACAAACCATTTCTGTATGGACCTCGCATTGTGCACGGGGGCATTGTCATGCTGAAACAGGAAAGGTCCTTCCCCAAACTTTTGCCACAAAGTTGGAAGCACAGAATCGTCTAGAATGTCATCGTATGCTGTAGCGTTAAGATTTCCCTTCGCTGGAACTAAAGGGCCTAGCCCGAACCATGAAAAACAGACCCAGACCATTATTCCTCCTACACCAAACTTAACAGTTGGCACTATGCATTCTGCCAGGTAGCAGTCTCCTGGCATCCACCAAACCCAGACTCGTCCGTTGGCCTACCAGATGGTGAAGCGTGATTCATCACTCCAGAGAACGTGTTTCCACTGCTCCAGTGGCCAATAACGGCGAGCTTTAAACGACTCCAGCCGATGCTTGGCATTGTGCATGGTGATCTTGGGCTTGTGTGCGGCTGCTCGGCCATGGAAACCCATTTCATGAAGCTCCCAATGAAACGTTATTGTGCTTATGTTTCTTCCAGAGGCAGTTTGGAACTCTGTAGTGAGTGTTGCAACTGAAGACAGACAATTTTAACACGCTACGTGCTTCAGCACTCGGATGTCCCGTTCTGTGAGCTTGTGTGGCCTACCACTTTGCGGCTGAGCCATTGTTGCTCCTACGCGTTTCCTCTTCACAATAACAGCACTTACAGTTGACTGGGGCAGCTCATGCTGGGCAGAAATTTGATGAACTGACTTGTTGGAAAGGTGGCATCCTATGACGGTGCCACATTGAAAGTCTCTGAGCTCTTCAGTAAGGCCATTCTAGTGCCAATGTTTGTCTATGGAGATTACATGACTGTGCGCAATTTTATACACCTGTCAGCAACGGGTGTGGCTGAAATAGCCGAATCCACTAATTTGAAGGGGTGTCCACATACTTTTGTATATATAGTGTAGATACAGTGCCTTCAGAAAGTATTCACACCCCTTGACTTTTTCCAAATTTGTACAGTGGGGAGAACAAGTATTTGATACACTGCCGATTTTGCAGGTTTTCCTACTTACAAAGCATGTAGAGGTCTGTAATTTGTATCATAGGTACACTTCAACTGTGAGAGACGGAATCTAAAACAAAAATCCAGAAAATCACATTGTATGATTTTTAAGTAATTAATTTGCATTTTATTGCATGACATAAGTATTTGATCACCTACCAACCAGTAAGAATTCCGGCTCTCACAGACCTGTTAGTTTTTCTTTAAGAAGCCCTCCTGTTCTCCACTCATTACCTGTATTAACTGCACCTGTCCACACACTCAATCAAACAGACTCCAACCTCTCCACAATGGCCAAGACCAGAGAGCTGTGTAAGGACATCAGGGATAAAATTGTAGACCTGCACAAGGCTGGGATGGGCTACAGGACAATAGACAAGCAGCTTGGTGAGAAGGCAACAACTGTTGGCACAATTATTAGAAAATTGAAAAAGTTCAAGATGACGGTCAATCACCCTCGGTCTGGGGCTCCATGCAAGATCTCACCTCGTGGGGCATCAATGATCATGAGGAAGGTGAGGGATCAGCCCACGGCAGGACCTGGTCAATGACCTGAAGAGAGCTGGGACCACAGTCTCAAAGAAAACCATTAGTAACACACTACGCCGTCATGGATTAAAATCCTGCAGTGCACGCAAGGTCCCCCTGCTCAAGCCAGCGCATGTCCAGGCCCGTCTGAAGTTTGCCAATGACCATCTGGATGATCCAGAGGAGGAATGGGAGAAGGTCATGTGGTCTGATGAGACAAAAATAGAGCTTTTTGGTCTAAACTCCACTCGCCGTGTTTGGAGGAAGAAGAAGGATGAGTACAACCCCAAGAACACCATCCCAACCGTGAAGCATGGAGGTGGAAACATCATTCTTTGGGGATGCTTTTCTGCAAAGGGGACAGGACGACTGCACTGTATTGAGGGGAGGATGGATGGGGCCATTATCGCAAGATCTTGACCAACAACCTCCTTCCCTCAGTAAGAGCATTGAAGATGGGTCGTGGCTGGGTCTTCCAGCATGACAACGACCCGAAACACACAGCCAGGGCAACTAAGGAGTGGCTCCGTAAGAAGCATCTCAAGGTCCTGGAGTGGCCTAGCCAGTCTCCAGACCTGAACCCAATAGAAAATCTTTGGAGGGAGCTGAAAGTCCGTATTGCCCAGCGACAGCCCCGAAACCTGAAGGATCTGGAGAAGGTCTGTATGGAGGTGTGGGCCAAAATCCCTGCTGCAGTGTGGCAAACCTACAGGAAACGTATGATCTCTGTAATTGCAAACAAAGGTTTCTGTACCAAATATTAAGTTCTGCTTTTCTGATGTATCAAATACTTATGTCATGCAATAAAATGCAAATTAATTACTTAAAAATCATACAATGTGATTTTCTGGATTTTTGTTTTAGATTCCGTCTCTCACAGTTGAAGTGTACCTATGATAAAAATGACAGACCTCTACATGCTTTGTAAGTAGGAAAACCTGCAAAATCGGCATTGTATCAAATACTTGTTCTCCCCACTGTATATGTTACAGCATGAATCTAAAATGGATTAATTTGAGATTTTGTATCACTGGCCTACACACAATAACCTATAATGTCAAAGTGGAATGATGTTTTTAGAAACTTTTACAAATTAATAAAAAATGAAAAAATGAAATGTCTTTAGTCAATAAGTATTCAACCCCTTTGTTATGACAAGCCTAAATGAGTTCAGGTGTAACAAATTAGCTTAACAAGTCACGTAATGAGTTGCATGGACTCACTCTGTGTGCAATAATAGTGTTCAACATGATTTTGAAATTACTACCTCATCTCTGTACCCTACACATACAATTATCTGTAAGGTCCCTCTGTCGAGCGGTGCGTTTCAAACACAGATTCAACCTCAAAGACCAGGGAGGTTTTCCAATGCCTCACAAAGAAGAGCACCTATTGGTAGATGGGTAAAAATGAAAAAGCAGACATTGAATATCCCTTTGAGCATGGTGAAGTTATTAATTACACTTTGGATGGTGTATCAATACACCCAGCTACTACAAAGATGCAGGTGTCCTTCCTAACTCAGTTGCCGGAGAGGAAGGAAAGCGCTCAGGGATTTCACCATGAGGCCAATGATGACTAAAACAGTTACAGAGTTTAATGGCTGTGATAGGAGAAAACTGAGGATGGATCAACAACATTGTAGTTACTCCACAATACTAACCTAAATGACCGAGTGAAAAGGAAGCCTGTACAGAATAAAAATATTCCAAGACATGCATCCTGTTTACAATAAGGCACTAAAGTAAAACTCCACAATATTTTCAAAGAAATGTACTTCATGTCCTCAATACAAATGTTATGTTTGGGGCAAATTCAACAAAACACATCACTGAGTACAGGTGTTTTTCCTCGATCAAAAAGGGGCTTAGGTGGTGGGCGGGGCAATGAGCATTTTACAGGCACCCATCTTGGTGTTGTAGAGAAATTGTAGCATTTCTATGCCAATTCCCTGCAATTCTGCAAATGTCTCCTTGGAGCTGAGAGAAATTTTTGCAGTTTTAAAGCTAGTTTCCTGCAATTCTATGCATTTTGCCATGGATAATGCTGTGTTCTTTTGCTGAAACATAATAACAAAAAAAATACAGAAAAATCCCATCATATTTTCAAGCATGGTGGTGTCTGCATCATGTTATGGGTATGCTTGTCATTGGCAAGGACTAGGGAGTTTCTTATGATAAAAATAAATGGAATAAGCACAGGCAAACCCTAGAGGAAAACCTGCTTCAACAGACACTGGGAGACAAATTTCAGCAGGACAGTAACCTGAAACACAAGGCCAAATATAGACTGGAGTCGCCTACCAAGACAACATTGAATGTTCCTGAGTGGCCTAGTTACAGTTTTGACTTAAATCGGCTTGAATATCTACAGTGGGGAAAAAAAGTATTTAGTCAGCCACCAATTGTGCAAGTTCTCCCACTTAAAAAGATGAGAGAGGCCTGTAATTTTCATCATAGTTACACGTCAACTATGACAGACAAATTGAAAAAAAAAATCTCCAGAAAATCACATTGTAGGATTTTTTATGAATTTATTTGCAAATTATGGTGGAAAATAAGTATTTGGTCATTAACAAAAGTTTCTCAATACTTTGTTATATACCCTTTGTTGGCAATGACACAGGTCAAACGTTTTCTGTAAGTCTTCACAAGGTTTTCACACACTGTTGCTGGTATTTTGGCCCATTCCTCCATGCAGATCTCCTCTAGAGCAGTGATGTTTTGGGGCTGTCGCTGGGCAACACGGACTTTCAACTCCCTCCAAAGATTTTCTATGGGGTTGAGATCTGGAGACTGGCTAGGCCACTCCAGGAACTTGAAATGCTTCTTACGAAGCCACTCCTTCGTTGCCCGGGCAGAGTGTTTGCGATCATTGTCATGCTGAAAGACCCAGCCACGTTTCATCTTCAATGCCCTTGCTGATGGAAGGAGGTTTTCACTCAAAATTTCACGATACATGGCCCCATTCATTCTTTCCTTTACACGGATCAGTCGTCCTGGTCCCTTTGCAGAAAAACAGCCCCAAAGCATGATGTTTCCACCCCCATGCTTCACAGTAGGTATGGTGTACTTTGGATGCAACCCAGCATTCTTTGTCCTCCAAACACGACGAGTTGAGTTTTTACCAAAAAGTTCTATTTTGGTTTCATCTGACCATATGACATTCTCCCAATCCTCTTCTGGATCATCCAAATGCACTCTAGCAAACTTCAGACGGGCCTGGACATGTACTGGCTTAAGCAGGGGGACACGTCTGGCACTGCAGGATTTGAGTCCCTGGCGGCGTAGTGTGTTACTGATGGTAGGCTTTGTTACTTTGGTCCCAGCTCTCTGCAGGTCATTCACTAGGTCCCGCCGTTTGGTTCTGGGATTTTTGCTCACTGTTCTTGTGATCATTTTGACCCCACGGGGTGAGATCTTGCGTGGAGCCCCAGATCGAGGGAGATTATCAGTGGTCTTGTATGTCTTCCATTTCCTAATATTTGCTCCCACAGTTGATTTCTTCAAACCAAGCTGCTTACCTATTGCAGATTCAGTCTTCCCAGCCTGGTGCAGGTCTACAATTTTGTTTCTGGTGTCCTTTGACATCTCTTTGGTCTTGGCCATAGTGGAGTTTGGAGTGTGACTGTTTGAGGTTGTGGACAGGTGTCTTTTATACTGATAACAAGTTCAAACAGATGCCATTAATACAGGTAACGAGTGGAGGACAGAGGAGCCTCTTAAAGAAGAAGTTACAGGTCTGTGAGAGCCAGAAATCTTGCTTGTTTGTAGGTGACCAAATACTTATTTTCCACCACAATTTGCAAATAAATTCATTAAAAATCCTACAATGTGATTTTCTGGATTTTCTTTTCTCAATTTGTCTGTCATAGTTGACGTGTACCTATGATGAAAATTACAGGCCTCTCTCATCTTTTTAAGTGGGAGAACTTGCACAATTGGTGGCTGACTAAATACTTTTTTCCCCACTGTATGGCAAGACTTGAAAATGACTGTCTAGCAATGATCAACAACCAACTTAACAGAGCTTGAAGAATTGTTTTAATAATATTGTTCAATCCAGGTGTGCAAAGGTCTTATAGACTTACCCAGAGAAAGACAGCTGTAATCGCTGCCAAAGGGGATTCCAACATGTATTGACTCGGGGTTGGTAATACTTAAGTAAATGAAATATTTATGCATTTCATTTTCAATAAATGTGCAACAATTTCTAAAAACATGTTTTCACTTTGTCATTATGGGTTATTGTGTGTAGATGGGTGAGAATAAAAATAAATGTCATCCATTTTGAATTCAGGCTGTAACACAACAAAATGTGGAATAAGTCAAGGGGTACGAATACTTTCTGAAGGCACTGTATGTACATATAAGAATGTAAGTGGAATAAAGTGACAGATAATAAACAGTAGCAGTAGCTTATGTGATGAGTCAAAAGGGTTAGTGCAAAAAGGTTCAATGCAGATAGTCCGGGTATCTATTTGGTTAACTATTTAATTAACTATTTAGCAGTCTTATGGCGTGGGGTTTAAAGCTGTTCAGGGTGCCGTTGGTTCCAGACTTGGTGCGTTGGTACCGTTTGCCGTGTGGTAGCAGAGAGAACAGTCTATGACTTGGGTGGCTGGAGTCATTGGCAATTTTTAGGGCCTTCCTCTGACACCACCTGGTATAGAGGTCCTGGATGGCAGGGAGCTCGGCTACAGTGATGTATTGGGCCATACGCACTACCCTCTGTAGCACCTTGCGGTGGATGCCAAGCAGTTGCCATACCAAGCGGGGATGCAGCCAGTCAAGATGCTGTCAATGGTGCAGCTGTATAACTTTTTGAGGATCTGAGGACCCATGCCATACATTCTAAGCCTCCTGAGGGGGCTCTTCATGAATGTGATGGTGTGTGTGGACCATAATAGATCCTTAGTGGTGTGGACACCGAGGAACTTGAAGCTCTCGAACCGCTACACTACAGCCCCGTCAATGTGAATGGGGGCGTGCTCGGCCCTCCGTTTCCTGTAGTCCACGATCAGCTCCTTTGTCTTGCTGACGTTGAGGGAGAGCTTGTTGTCCTCACACCACACTGCCAGGTCTCTGACCCTCCTACCAATAGGCTGTCTCATCGTCGTCGGTATCAGGCCTACCACCGTTGTGTCGTCTGCAAAACGTATGATGGTGTAAGAGTCGTGTGCGAACAGGGAGTACAGGAGGGGACTAAGCACACACCTCTGAGGGGCCCCCATGTTGAGGGACAGCGTGGCGGATGTGTTGTTGTCTACCCTTGTGTGTGGAGTGTCTCTTGCAAGGCTAGCTGTGTGTAACAGATACTGACAAACCATTGAGGAGTGAGTGAGTGTTGTGTGAGTGAGTGAATCATCGGCAGCACTAGCAGCACAAGTCTCTTGGCTTAGCTTGCAGCTTTACTGAGTGTCCACCTCCAGGCTGTTTTCTCCCTCTCTTCCCCAAATCAACAGGGAGCAGCACACAGCTCAGCTCAGAGCTGACAGACAGACAGAATAATACATGTGATGATCCCCCCCTACTCTCTTCTGTCTGGGGTACTTGTTCCAACACTGATTTGGGGAGACTCATAGGCCCTGCCAGGATAGGGGGAGAAGGGAGGAGGAGAAAGCCCTGAGGGTCTTAGTCATGTCTCGGAGAGTCTAAGATAGCGGGCATCTGGAGATTGGTCAGTGCTAGAGAGGGAGTTGTTTAGATTGGTCCTGGGTTGTGTTCAGTAGGCACAAACCTGAATAATTCTCCATGAAACAGTTTGGTACTATCTGTACATTCAAAAATATATGTATTTTTTTTTTCATTTTACGTGTGTCCTAATGAACATGCCCCTGGGCTGTGCTGCCTCAGGTGAATGTGTTGTGGTGTAAAACTATAGAACTAATCTCTTTCTTTCCTCAGGCAGTGGGAAGCTGAGGCCCAGTCGAGTCCAGAGTGTGGTCTCCAGTCAAGGCAGCCTGGACTCTGACATGCTGGGTAAGAGATGGACATTATAGTGATGATGAAGAAGATGATGATTATCACGATGATGATGATGTTGGTGATGACGATAATGATGATGATGATAACGATGGTGGTGACGCTCATGATGATAATAATGATGACGATACTAATGCTAATGATAACTGATCTCTACCTGTATATTTTCAGGTTATGATGGTGGCAGCAGTGACTCTGAGTGTGAGAGCCCCACTGTGGATGAGCAGGAGTCCCAGTCCCCTCTGATGCCTGACTTCTGGCTCATCGTTAAGATCCACCAGGACAGAGTGGAGGTGTACTCCCAGTCTAGGTGAGGGAGGGGCTTAGGGAGGACACTTATCCAGCTCATAACTGGTTCTCATCTTAGATGACATGATTTTTCCATAATGTTTACATTATTTAGCTTCTGAGAACCCTTTGGAAATATATTTCATAAATACAATATTATTCTTACTAACCACGTTTCCATCCACAGTTTTAATGCGAGTAAAGCCATACCGTATAAAAAAATAAATCACAACAGTATGGAAGGAAACAGGAAGTGTCGGTACAATTTCAGAAATCTCAACAGACAATATGTTCGTTTGACATGGTGGGATCCTTTTGTGTCGGTAAAATAAATTATGCGACAAAGTGCGGCGGAAACGATTTCTTGCGCAATTGTTGATAGAATAACCATCATGTCAAAGTCAATTTGCAGTCACATGTTACTGCTATGTTGTGTGGTCCTCCTACTATGACTTGAAAAGCACGCACAGTTTATTAGGCTACAGAGGAAATAAGGTATGATGAACTTCACAGGGGGGTGAAAGTGCACAGTGATGAGCTTGATGCTCCTTTCCAATACATATTGAAGGTCTTAATTTGTATGCTAGTGACATGATGATCAGTGCTTAGCTGCCAATTAACAAATAAGAATGATCTTGCTCTTATCCATCTCATCATATAACCTAACCTGTCCAATTTATGAGCAAACTGTTGTCTAGAGAGCATTTATCGCATCGGTTTGTGTGACAAAATCATCGAGAGAGTTGAAAATGTAATGGAAACACAGTGAACTTATGTTTTATATTCGGCACATGAGGACTTTAGCGCAAACGTGTTTTTTATGTACGCTACCTCATCACGCATCTTGCACAATTTTTGATGCAGATAATATTCGCATGGAAATCTGTCGCACATTGGATGGAAACCTAGCTACCGAGATCATCTATTTTGCAAGGGAGACCTGTAAGATGTAAATCCATCATGGCGTATTGTGTGCAGGAGCTTCAATGAAGCTAAGGAGGGCAGAGTAGAGGAGGAGGAGGAAGAAGAGGAGGTTCCAGAGTACTTACGGCTGCATCAGATGGTGGTGAGGAAGATTGGGGAGATCTGCCGGATAGTCAATCAGGTAGGCTACACTCCTTTATGTGACTGTGATCCTCTGTTTGTTTGACCTTAATAAAAACGTTTCAGTTAAAAAATTGTTCGCAAAAGGTAGGTTACGCTCTCACCCAGGAAGACACGTCTGCCACTTTATTGCTTTAATAGCAACATTAAAGTGCAGTCCTAGCCCTTAACCCTCCCTCCCTCTGTCTGGTTGGTGCTGTTCAACCTCTAAGGCAACATTCAAATGTCCACAGTAGCATACCTCTTATAACTAACCAACATATTACACTCGCATTCTAAGTAGTGTGCTAGTGTGGATATTGGAATAGGCGCTAACTCTCTCCTCTCTTCTGTCTCTCCTCTCCTTTGTCTCTCCACAGCGTCTGCTACTCCAGGACCTACATGACAGCCATGTGTGTAACTCGCTCCTGGTGGCAGAGAGTGAAGAGGACATCTGGAAGAACGAGTCCCTGTACAGACAGAGACTGGCCAACTCTGACGGTCAGTTAGTCAGCGATGCTCACAAACACACACTAATACAAACAGACATGATTCATGCTTTGATGTACAGTGAGGGAAAAAAGTATTTGATCCCCTGCTGATTTTGTACGTTTGCCCACTGACAAAGAAATGATCAATCTATAATTTTAATGGTAGGTTTATTTGAACAGTGAGAGACAGAATAACAACAAAAAAATCCAGAAAAATGTTATAAATTGATTTGCATTTTAATGAGGGAAAGAAGTATTTGACCCCTCTGCAAAACATGACTTAGTACTTAGTGGAAAAACCCTTGTTGGCAATCACAGAGGTCAGACGTTTCTTGTAGTTGGCCACCAGGTTTGCACACATCTCAGGAGGGATATTGTCCCACTCCTCTTTGCAGATCTTTTCCAAGTCATTAAGGTTTCGAGGCTGACGTTTGGCAACTCGAACCTTCAGCTCCCTCCACAGATTTTCTATGGGATTATGGTCTGGAGACTGGCTAGGCCACTCCAGGACCTTAATGTGCTTCTTCTTGAGCCACTCCTTTGTTGCCTTGGCCGTGTGTTTTGTGTCATTGTCATGCTGGAATACCCATCCACGACCCATTTTCAATGCCCTGGCTGAGGGAAGGAGGTCCTCACCCAATATTTGACGGTACATGGCCCCGTCCATCGTCCCTTTGATGCGGTGAAGTTGTCCCGTCCCCTTAGCAGAAAAACACCCCCAAAGCATAATGTTTCCACCTCCATGTTTGATGGTGGGGATGGTGTTCTTGGGGTCATATGCAGCATTCCTCCTCCTCCAAACACGGCGAGTTGAGTTGATGCCAAAGAGCTCCATTTTGGTCTCATCTGACCACAACACTTTCACCCAGTTCTCCTCTGAATCATTCAGATGTTCATTGGCAAACTTCAGACGGGCATGTATATGTGCTTTCTTGAGCAGGGGGACCTTGCGGGCGCTGCAGGATTTCAGTCCTTCACGGCGTAGTGTGTTACCAATTGTTTTCTTGGTGACTATGGTCCCAGCTGCCTTGAGATCATTGACAAGATCCTCCCGTGTAGTTCTGGGCTGATTCCTCACCGTTCTCATGATCATTGCAACTCCACGAGGTGAGATCTTGCATGTAGCCCCAGGCCGAGGGAGATTGACAGGTCTTTTGTTTTTCTTCCATTTGCGAATAATTGCACCGTTGTCACCTTCTCACCAAGCTGCTTGGCGATGGTCTTGTAGCCCATTCCAGCCTTGTGTAGGTCTACAATCTTGTCCCTGACATCCTTGGAGAGCTCTTTGGTCTTGGCCATGGTGGAGAGTTTGGAATCTGATTGATTGATTGCTTCTGTGGACAGGTGTCTTTTATACAGGTAACAAGCTGAGATTAGGAGCGCTCCCTTTAAGAGTGTGCTCCTAATCTCAGCTCATTACCTGTATAAAAGACACCTGGGAGCCAGAAATCTTTCTGATTGAGAGGGGGTCAAATACTTATTTCCCTCATTGAAATGCAAATCCATTTATAACATTTCTGACATGCGTTTTTCTGGATTTCTTTGTTGTTATTCTGTCTCTCACTGTTCAAATAAACCTACCATTTAAATTATAGATTGATCATTTCTTTGTCAGTGGGCAAACGTACAAAATCAGCAGGGGATCAAATACTTTTTTTCCTCACTGTAGACTCTCTCAACAACTTTCTAAACCTGCTTACACATGTACATAAACACATGAACTAAATATCCAAAAACAGTTTTGGGGTGTCGAGTACAGCCAAGGTAAAATGATGTACAGTCGTAGTTTCAGTGGAACGTCCCTATTCTAGTACCTAAGGCTAATCAATACACAAGTATCATAAACTTCTCTCTTGGTGGCACCAGGTTTGTTGTTGTACAGTACACAAGTTAATAATGCATTGCACTTCCTTGGCCCCACAAGCTCCCAACTGTCATAGTGATAATAGAGCACAATCAATACAGGGCCAAGGAGAAGGAAACACAAACACACTCTCTCTAATGTATTCAAGGTTACAGGTAGGAGCATCAGTGACAGGCCAGTGACGTATGCTCGGAGACGGGAGCGGTGTGAAACGCTCATTAGATTCACTTTATATTTTATGGCAGCTGTTAAGCCAGAATTACCAGCTTTTATTTTCTAATATCGCTGATTTGTTCCGCTCCAGTATGTGTAAATGAATTGGATCCTGTACAGGGGATAGGCATCAGAGAGAAGGCTTGTTGTTTGCGACTGCAGGGCAGTAACATAATATTAGTGTGGAAAGGAAGGGGCTCCCTTGTGTTTCTTTTCCTGGCTGGCGTCATGCTGAAATGCGTCCCCCCCCTCTCTCCTCTCAGCAATTGTTTTTATTTTTATTTATTTTTTATCTTCTCTCTGTTTCACCCTCCCCCCTCTCTCTCTCTCTCTCTCTCTCTTTCACCCACGTCTCTCTCCCCTCTCCTCTCCACCAACCAACAGATTACAATGCAGAGGAGAGCTACCAGCCACGGGACTACCTAGCGGCCACAATGCAGTTCATCCCGGGTCACTTTGCCTGTGAGGTGGTGTGGAGCACCGTCATCCACATCCACCCTCGCCTCAAGATGGGGCCTAACATGGGGGTGTCCAGGGGTGAGTCAGTGACACTCGCAAAATACAGAACAAGAATGTGTTTGGTCATGCAGAACAACAAAGACCACCCACAGAGTAGGACTTCATGTCTTCATGACCATTAACAATAACCCCTTGATCCTGAAATGTACTTTGAATATGCCAAATGAATATACATAGGAAAATGTGGCCTCCCGAGTGGCGCAGTGGTCTAAGTCACTGCATCGCAGTGCTAGCTGTGCCACTAGAGATCCTGGTTCGAATCCAGGCTCTGTTGTAGCCGGCCGCGACCGGGAGAACCATTGGGCGGCGCACAATTGGCCCAGCGTCGTCCAGGGCAGGGCGTTTGCAACACCAGGTTTGTGGGTTCGATTCCCACGGGGGGCCAGTATGAAAAATATATTAAAATTTTGTATGCACTCACTAACTGTAAGTCGCTCTGGATAAGAGCGTCTGCTAAATGACTAAAATGTAAATGTAAAATGAATAGGACTTCCTTTATTTAAAATACATTTTAATATGATGGATTCATCACAATCAGTGTCAGTATTATTGAGATGATTTGCTCAGTATCTTTATTTGTGTGGAAAGACTGTCTTCTCCTCTCCATATCCCAGCTATCCAGGCTCTGCGGTCAGTGCTCAACGCCATGTGTGTGGTCAACAGGAAGAGCATGTTTGTCTATCAGGAGCGCACCACTAAATCAGTCTTCTACCTAAGGTTAGCCCTGGTGCCCCCCTCGTTCTTACTCCGCTGCCTCCCCTCTCGTTGTAGAACAGTCCCACCTCTTCATAGGCTCTCCTGCATCCAACCCTGCACCCAAATACTTTTGTTGAAGGAATTGAATTGAGCAGGCCAACTCTTGCTTGTAAATATTCCCATGATCTCTGTTCTTCCCAGACTTTCCGAGACGTCCCAAACAGGGAAATACTCTGACCAGGATGGCAACCTGCACCCCATGTCTCGCTGCGTCGGCCTCGCCCAGAGCCAGGAGCCGCTCTACTCTGAGGACCTCACGGTAAAGTAGCACACTTTCTTATAATAACAGCAAGCAACTTTGGTCCCGAAGAACCATTAGGGCTCTATTCTGGTCATGTCATAGTAAACTCATACCACACTCATAGTGGATTTCTCTATAAAGAGCAGGCAGCTTTGGCCCTGAGAAACCATTAGGGCTCTGAGATGGTGTCACCACTAGATGATTTATCTGCTGTTCCCAGAACTGTGGTATCCTGCTCTTGGGTTAGAGGGGATTATGCAATGGCACTGTCAAATCTCTACAGTGGTCTGACGTGTGTGTGTGTGTGTCTGCATGTTTGTCTTTGTATGTTGTGTGTGTCTGTGTTTTACTCCTATCCCCAGGGCTCCCGGTCATCTCTGGAAGGTGCTCGGCCAGTGGGACAGGTGGACAAACACATCTTGTTGCTGGTGCATGGAGTGGGAAGTGCTGGTAAGACAGTGGTTTGGAGAGCAAGGGGAAGAAAGGGGCTCAGGGGGCTAGAGGACAATTCTAGGAAAGAGTGTGATTGACAGTGCTATTGGTAACAGAGAATCCTGCAGTGTATGGATTGTGAGAAGAGTTAGCCTAATGAGAGATTGACTGCATATGTAAAGGGCTGATGCGGGAGTAAGGAGTAAAACACGACCTGTTTGTCTCCTCTGAGTGCATTTCCTCGCTGAGTTAAATGTGCCCCCGCATACTGTCCTCCTGGCAAACTTAAGAGTGACTCATGAAACTGCGGATTCATTCTGGGTGGCAAATAGTGTGAACATTCTGTAGTTTGTGCTGCAGTACCTCTAATGACCTGCTAGATGGCACTGTTGTTCTGGCTCCATCTAGCTCTTCCCAGGCTTCTTACACGTCAGCTCTTTTCCTCTCAAAGTTCTTCTGAGCTTCAACAAGATGGACATATTAAATTTGTACGTGTTTTTTTAAATCTCCCCCACAACTGTTCATACAGCTCAACGTCTTTATTGATGAATTCCTTTGTTTACAGAGAGTTTACATTTTCTTGAAGTGTGTGTATGTGTTTCAATGAAGCGTTTGTTTCTAAGGCTCCAGACCAGGGGCCTCATTTATAAACGTTGCATACGCACATATGTGCGCATCAGTTTTCACGCAAAAGTTGGCATTTATAAAAACTGAGCTAGACTTGAGAATGTGCTTATCCTCCTGCAAACTTTAGCCCATGCGTACGCAAAGTTTCTAGTGGTTGAAGTATTGCATTGCAACAAGACAAAAGTAGCCTAGTAACCTTGTGCAAATGTCTTACTTGTCTTGGATGGTTTGAGCTGTCTGGCTGGTGTTGGTGAGCAAGGAAAGGCAGGAAGCAGAAGATCTACTGCATGGTTAATATTTTAAGGCTCTTGGAACAGGCATTTACAAAATATACAAATCATGCAACAAGATGCTTGACCAGGCTCAGAGTAAATAATAAACAGATTTTTTCAAAACGAGTCAAATGAATATAAAGACTAAAGAGCAGTCTGACTAGCCCCTAGGGCTGAAAACAACCCTAGCTAACCCCTGCCAAGCCAGGCGGTCATCTTCAACTAACATAAAGCTCTACACCTGAGCACCCTGGCAGAGACCAGGTGACAGGAAACAGGAAGCACTTGTCTTTGAATACACTTTGTCCAACTAAGGCAATAAACACTTAGCAAAGTAAACAACTCTACAATAACAGTTTAGATACTATAACCTGTACGATACAGAAATATATAGAATACTTTTAAAGAGCTGGACTAGAGCAGAAACTCTTTCCCCCCCAATTAGTAACATAGTGTCCCTTAATTAATGAGCAGACCTGCGCGCATGGTGACCAACCCCCTCCACATGCTACAAGACCGACCTCACACAAACCTTTGTAAGTACTGCTTTAGACTGGCAAATAGTACTGCTTTAGACTAGCAACATAACTAACAAACTTTGTGATTTACTTCTCATGTCTTCTGTAATTTATATTTAATGTTTAGAAATGATTTATAATAGATCAAACACAGGTAACATAATCAACCAAAAATGTATATTGGGTGAGGTGACCAAGCAGTTATATCACCATGTATACTGTGAAATTGGACTAGTGAGGAAGCACTGAGTTAGCTTTCTCACAAGGAATGTATGATGACTTATTCATAAAAAAAAAAAAAACAGATAGCTAAATGTCAAGATGCAATCATTGGCTGTTAGTGAGAAGAGCAAAAATCAATTAATTTGATATTTGCATTGTAAAATATTTAGAAATCTATTTCCGATTATTTATTTATATCCATGATCATTGCAAATTAAATTCCTGCCTGATGGTTTCATTCTCGCAAAATAGCTTATAGGCCTACAACAATTTAGGATAGGCTACCATTCGTCCCATCTTTAATTTAATTGGACCCACTTCACAGTAGTAAATACTGTAGAAAAGCTACCGGTATTTTGCCCTATGCGATCTGATCCGAAGCACAGTTTAACGGTAGAACAGACGGTTCACCTTTTCCATTAACGTTTGTAGGCTACGTCTGAATACTGTACTGTCAGATTTCTCGAGTAGCCTAGACAATATTTAATTTATAAGCATAATGCATACACTATATACACAGAAGTATGTGGACACCCCTTCAAATTTGTGGATTTGTTCTATTTCAGCCAAACCCATTGCTGACAGGTGTATAAAATCGAGCACACAGCCATGCAATTTCCATAGACAAACACTGGCAGTAGAATGGCCTTACTGAAGAGCTCAGTGACTTTCAACGTGGCACCATCATAGGATGACACCTTTCCAATCACTGTTTGTCAAATTTCTGCCCTGCTAGAGCTGCTCCGGTCAACTGTAAGTGCTGTTATTGTGAAGTGGAAACATCTAGGATCAACAAAGGGAAAGGAAAGGGGGATACCTAGTCAGTTGTACAACTGAATGCATTCAACTGAAATGTGTCTTCAGCGCCCGGGGAACAGTGGGTTAACTGCCTTGCTCAGGGGCAGAACGCCAGATTTTTACCTTGTCAGCCCTGGGATTCGATAGCCCAACAGCTCAGCCGCGAAGTGGTAGGCCACACAGGCTCACAGAACGGGACCGCCGAGTGCTGAAGCGCGTAGTGCGTAAAGATCATCTGTCCTCGGTTGCAACAATCACTACTGAGTTCCAAACTGCCTCTGGAAGCAACATCAGGCCAAGAACTGTTCGTCGGGAGCTTCATGAAATGGGTTTCCATGGCCGAGCAGCTGCACACAAGCCTAATATCACCATGTGCAATGCCAAGCGTTGGCTGGAGTGGTGCAACACTCACCACCATTGGAATCTGGAGCGGTGGAAACGCATTCTCTGGAGTGATGAATAACACTTCACCATCTGACAGTCCAACGAACAAATCTGGGTTTGGCTGATGCCTGGAGAACGCTACTTATCCCCAATGCATAGTGCCAACTGTAAAGTTTGGTGGCGGAGGAATAATGGTCTGGGGCATCAAACACCTTAGGGATGAACACCTTAGGGATGAATTGGAAAGCCGACTGCAAGCCTGGCCTAATCGCCCAACATCAGTGCCCAACCTCACTAATGCTCTTGTGGCTGAATGGAAGCAAGTCCCCACAGGAATGTTCCAACATCTAGCGGAAAGCCTTCCCAGAAGAGTGGAGGCCATTATAGCAACAACGGGGGAACCAACTCCATATTAATGCCCATAATTTTGGAATGAGATGTTCGACAAGCAGGTGTCCACATACTTTTGGTCATGTGGTGTATATCATAACCATTCCACCTTTTCTGCCCATGATGAGTTCATATTCCCAAAGTAGCCATACAACAAATTACCATGCATTTTACATTTAGGTTTTAGTCATTGAGCAGACGCTCTTATCCAGAGCGATTTACAGTTAGTGCATTCATCTTAAGATAGCTAGGTGGGACAACCACATATCACAGGGATAAAAAGTACATTTTCAGATGTTTTCGGAAGATGGGCAGGGACTCTGCTGTCCTAGCTTCAGAGGGAAGCTGGTTCCACCATTGGGATGCCAGGACAGAGAACTTGGACTTAGCTGAGCGGGAGCTGCTCTCCCATAGGGGTGGGAGGGCCAAGAGACGATGCACATCTCTCATTTAATTGGGCCTATTAGACTTATAATTTCAAGTTTTTGCTCTATGCATCCGAAAGGGAGCGCGGTTTATAACATACAGTATAATTTAACAGGTGAACAGACAGTTGATCTTTTGCATTGAAGTGTGTAGACTACCACTGTAAGTAGGCCTACTGTAGGTATAATTTTTTTTCAGAGTAGACAATGTTCAATTGAAACGATCTGTTTACAGGTCCACAACAATTTGCAATTGTTTGTGTTTCAGAAATGGTTAGATAAAGCAAATGTCACTGCCCAAAATGTTTTACGTTCTGCCAACACCTCCAAAGACATTTGATCAAGTTTGCCATTGATATTTCCTTTAGATACTGTCTTGGCCTAATTCCAATACTTCCAAAGTATACAGTAAATAAGGGCGTTATTGTCACCATAAAAGGTACATGATGGGCATTATTCAGGCTGAGTTTTAATGCTCGTTCACGCACGTGCAGTTTTACGACATGTCTGACTTCTAACGGGAAACGCCAAGTGTATCAATCTCAATATTTTTGTGCGTGCACAGTCTTTTTAGAAATAGTGCACGCAGGTATTTAGTGTAAAATGTAGCCATTGAAGAGGAGTGGGACAACATTCCACAGGCCACAATCAACAGCCTGCTCAACTCTATGTGAAGGAGATGTGTCGCGCTGCATGAGGCAAATGGTGGTCACACCAGATACTGACTGGTTTGCTGATCCACGCCTCTACCTTTTTTTAAAGGTATCTGTGACCAACAGATGCGTATCTGTGTTCCCAGTCATGTGAAATCCATAGATTAGGGCCTAATTCATTTATTTCAATTGACTGATTTCCTTATATGAAGTGTAACTCAGTAAAATCTTTGAAATTGTTGCATGTTGTGTTTATATCTTTGTTCAGTGTAGAACTGGAAAGACAAAGCCGAGTCCGGTCTGAGGCAAGGGTCATTTTGACATGGTCTCTATTTTAATTGCTTAATCTGTCATCATCTCCCCTTCATATGCACTGATGGAAAAAATACTTGACAGATAAAAACAATATGGTGGACGCTCATCATTAAGCTGGCTTTCACCTGGTCAGTTCTTTCTGGTCAGAGTGATGAAGGAGAGGAGGCGAGGAGATGATGGATCTTTTTTTTTTACAATACAATTAGAGCAATGGTTTGAGGTCTATTCTCCTGACCCTTGTCACTGTCTGGTCTCCAACACAGGTCCGGAGATCACAGATGAGCTGGTGAAGGTTTTGAGGAAGCGTCTGGATGAGACCACCCTGGACATCATCACCATCATGCTGGGCAGGAACTGCAAACTCACCCCCGCTGATGTGGAGGTAAATTATTTGGTGCATTAGTGTCACTTATTCTTTTGATGAATTATGATTTAGTGGAGGCAGAGATTTTAACTGAAACGTTCGGTTTGTTCTGTAGTGGAAAGGGGCTAAATATGCTGTTTTGGCTAGTTCAAATGTTGCTACTTCCGCCCCCAGAAGTAGAGTTGAGATTTGGTTCTGAATCTCTTGTGGAAAAGACTACGTAAAATTAGTTATGGATTTCAGAGATTACTTAGTATTTAGTAGGAATGGGAGAGACATTGATGTGTTGCTTAATTACGTGTTGATGTTCTCCCCTCAGTTTATCCAGCCGTCAGGCTCTCCAGCCACTGAGGTGATGGAGTTTACTCTGCCGCAGTGCTTCATGCCCTGGACCCTTGCTGTGGCCCACTACCTCAGGCAGAACCTGCTCATCTTCCTCCACATCCCCAAGTACACAGACAGCTACGTAGAACACCACTTTAAGGTAGGCTACACCACTAGTACACTACACTAGTACACTACACGAGTACACAGACAGCTACAGTACATCGATCACCACGTCAAGGTAGGCTACAGCCCAGCCTCACCCCGCATACAGACATTGGGGGCAAAATCTGCTTCTGCTTCTGCAAGTGAATGTCCCACCTATCCCCCTCTTACATTTGGAAGAATTTAAACCAATATAAACCGACCTCTGAATGTGGGGTAACATTACTCACAGCACTAGTGCTGCCCAATTCAGATCTTTTTTCCACTCTCTTTTGACCAATCTAATCAGATCTTTTTCACATCAGATCTTTTTCAGAGCTGATCTAATTGGTCAAACGTTTTACAGCGATGTATTTGTCAGTTTTAAAGGATGATAGAAGAGGACCGTTCAAATTATGCAAGTGTGGTGTATACAGTTCCCTATGAAGGGGTGTAGGCTAGATGTATAAAAAGAGGAGTTTCATTTTTATGTATGAAATCAGCTCTCCCGAAAATGTGCTGACTTCCTTATTCGCTTTTGTTTTGTCGTCTGGGCTGATGATCTCTCTCTCTACTCTCTACTCTACTCTCACTCTCTCTTACTCTCTCTCTCTCTCTCCTTCCCCCCCTCTCTCAGCACTACTTCCATCAGAGCAATGAGCTACCTGACTCTGATATCTACCTCTACAATAAGCCTGGGGGCCAGGGGACTGGAGGGAAAGGTAATGACGTTATTTCTCTCAGCACAGCTATCCCTGCACACACACCCTCCTCTCCCGCTCACTCCATCCCTGCACACTGTCTATCTCTCTCTCTCTTTCGCACACACACACATGCACGCGCGCATACAAACACGCGTATCCCATTGCAGTTGGCATAGCGCACCCTACATCTAATTCACCACCTGAGAGTGGGTTTCTCTATAATTAGGTAGCCGTTGCTTGTTTTCTCTAATAATTTATCTGCTGTATATCTCTCCTCTACTTGATGGATTTTGCTCTGCGGAGTCAGTTGTTGTTTTCCGTGTGTGTGTTTATAAGCTGCTGACTTCGAGGGAGTGATATCACGGGTTGTGCTGACAGCCTCTTTCCCTATTTATACCTCCCACCACATTAAATAAACGCACAGCAAATTAGCACAGCACTGCCTTGCCTTGCATAGTTAAAATGCACTAAGCTGACTTCTCCTGTTCTGCTAAGACACTTCTAGGATAGAATGTTCGTTTCTCTGATTAGTGCTACACTCGTTCTCCCAAGGTGACTGGAACATCAGACTCTCCAACTTCCGTATGCAGAGTGTGCTTTGGTGGTAACTTGCCAAAAATGAAACTAGACTGAATAATTACCTGTTTTGTTGTGTATTCCTCTGTTTGAGAATCAGATCATTTTTCTCTGGTGACAGCACATGCTATTGCCGTGCGCCTGGGTGTGATATGGCCTCCTATCAGTTATGATTAGCCTGTAGTAAGACAATTCTCTATCTATCCTGTTGATTATATAGTGTGTTGACAGCTATAATGATTAATACACGGTTCCTATATGATGCCCACTACCTTCCTGTCGTTATAAATAATGTTTCAAAACAAGAGGAACTTGATACTGGCTGATATCTCACTTAAACTGACCTCTCTCTGCAGTGTCATACTTAAGTACCAAGGCTGATGTTTATTCGAGGGGCTTTTTTTCTCCAAGTGCATCCCAAATGGCACCCTATTCCTCATATAGTACACTAGTTTTGACCAGAGCCCTATAGGCCTTGGTGCGCTATAAAGGGAATAGGGTGCCATTTGGGACACAACCCAGGCTTTGCATTCATTTCCCATGCAGTCTCGCTACTTTTTAATTGGTGTGAAGGGAAGCTCTGACTTCATCTCATACATTTTAAGTATTGCACAACAAGGTGCTTAAATTATTTGATTTTACTTGATCCCTGCCTGGTGTGAGAATATATCTGGTGCAGACTGAAGGTTTAGTTTTGCACTGTTGTATTCCACTGCCAGCTTATTAAGAAACAGTTTTCTAATTTGCCACATTCATCTTATAGAAAAGTCACAGCCTAAAATACATGTCTACTGTGCTTGAGTACCGTGGAAGGAACTTTAGTATGGGCTGCTGCTTCAGTGATTCCATCTCAGAGAGCTTATAGACAGAGTTTTATTGCAGAATACAGACAGAGACATTTTCCTCTTACAAATAACTGTGCACAAAGGCCCTGCAACAAATAACTAATATAATAACTCATATATGTTATTATATGTGTGATAAAATAGTAGCAATATCCGTGTTTAAAGGAAGTAAAAGAGTGTAGTGCCAGGCTAGTGGAGGCCTAGCTCTGGTCCAGGGAGTTAGTGCGGCTAGTTAACGCTGAGCCTTCTTTAAAGCCGCACTAACACCCTGAACCAGAGCTAGTGAAGGTCCAGCAGAGAGTTGCACAATTTTGGTAACTATCCCCAAATTTCCACGTTTTCCAATAATCCTGGTTGGAAGATTTGCAGAATCCGTAGGGAATAAGCAGGAAATCCGAAACTTTCTGGAAAACCTGTGAATTTTGGTAAAGTTAGTGGAAGCCTTTGCAACCCTAATTAGTGATGATCTTATGATGCTGTTCCACTAACTCCCCTCATTCCTTATCAGTTTGCAGTACTTTGTACACAGTTTGCAACATACCATACATTACCTTAGCAGCTGATGCACCATCTGGCCTTCAGAAAGGAGCTGATGAGAAACACCTCTCATATCATATCTGATGATAGTAGAAGGTCATGTATTGAGGGTATGTACAGTTGAAGTCGGAAGTTTACATACACTTAGGTTGGAGTCATTAAAACTCGTTTTTCCAACCACTCCACAAATGTCTTGTTAACAAACTATAGTTTTGGCAAGTCGGTTAGGACATCTACTTTCTGCATGACAAAAGTAATTTTTCTAACAATTGTTTACAGACAGATTATTTCACTTATAATTCAATGTATCACAATTCCAGTGGGTAAGAAATTTACATACACTAAGTTGCCTGTGCCTTTAAACAGCTTGGAAAATTCCAGAAAATGATGTCATGGCTTTAGAAGCTTCTGATAGGCTAATTGACATAATTTGAGTCAATTGGAGGTGTACCTGTGGATGTATTTCAAGGCCTACCTTCAAACTCAGTGCCTCTTTGCTTGACATCATGGAAAAATCTAAAGAAAACAGCCAAGACCTCAGAAAAAAAATTGTAGACCTCCACAAGTCTTGTTCATTCTTGGGAGCAATTTCCAAACGCCTGAAGGTACCACGTTCATCTGTACAAACAATAGTATGCAAGTATAAACACCATGGGACCACGCAGCCATCATACCACTCAGGAAGGAGACGCATTCTGTCTCTTATAGATGAATGTACTTTGGTGCAAAAAGTGCAAATCAATCCCAGAAGAACAGCAACGGTCCTTGTGAAGATGCTGGAGGAAACAGGTACAAAAGTATCTATATCTACAGTAAAACGAGTCCTATATCGACATAACCTGAAAGGCCGCTCAGCAAGGAAGAAGCCACTGCTCCAAAACCGCCATAAAAAGCCAGACTACCGTTTGCAACTGCACATGGGGACCATGTACTACCAAATACTAATTGAGTGTATGTAAACTTCTGACCCACTGGGAATGTGATGAAAGAAATAAAAGCTGAAATAAATCATTCTAATAAAGTGGTGATCATAACTGACCTAAAACAGGGAATTCTTACTCGGATTAAATGTCAGAAATTGTGAAAAACTGATTTTAAATGTATTTGGCTAAGGATTAGGGGTCCCGTGTAGCTCAGTTGGTAGAGCATGGCGCTTGCAACGCCAGGGTTGTGGGTTCGATTTCCACGGTGGGCCAGTATGATAAAAAAATTAAAATAATAATAATGTATGCACTCACTAACTGTAAGTCGCTCTGGGTAAGAGCGTCTGCTGAATGACTAAAATGTTTATGTAAACTTCCGAACTTCCGACTTCAACTGTATGTCTGTCTGTCTGTCTGTTGACTCAGGTACCATGTCGGACCTCGTTCAGCACCTCTTCCCACCCTCTCAGTTCCAAGGTATCATGTTTTATGAACCCCTAGCAACCTTGGCTCTACTGGCCTGGCTGGCTGGGGGTGTTCTGCTCTTACCTCATTTTCCCAATGGCTTTATGTGGCAGTGCTTTACTCTTAAGGTTGATTGGCTCTTTGGAATTAAATTGGCTGTACTTCAACAGCAGTAGTCTTTACTGTGGAACGGATTGCTTATTTGAGTTGCCCTTTGCTCTCTGCATTACTTTTTAAGTGGCATGCAGAGTGACCTGACTGTTCTTTCTTTCCGTAATGTAGTCTGGAACATTCACAGCCTTTAAAGCTTCAATGTGTTCTTGACTGGCTTTGGTCTTCTGCAGTCTATCAAGAGATGCTGCTCAATGAGAAATTGAATGGAAAATAATCAAGCATAGGAATATGTGTGCATTAGTTTAATAGCATCCAGCTATTAAACTAAATGGAATGTTTTTTCCAATTAGGCAATGATATTTACGTCTGATGAGATATAGGCTGGTTAAACACAGGGCTACTGCAGTGTACTCATTGATATTGAAATAATTCTGTTGAGTAGAATGAAATAATGGTATAGTCTTTTATTCACCATCTTTCCTATAGAAAGGTTATCTTTAGAACTGTAGAGCTCTTTTCGTTCCGAGAAAGGCTATGATATGTAGCCTAATGTTTGTAAAATGTAATATTTCAGTGTGTTCTTTTTTAAAATTTGAATCAAGGCTGAGACAGTTTGAAAATGTCACTTCGGTCCTGTCTTGTCTGACTAGTGGATGTCAGTGTGACTTCTTCAAAGACTGCGGAAAGGATCCATAGTCCAGACTAACCGTGATGTAATTGACTGAGTGATTGCCTGGCTCAGGGCCTACAGGATAACGGCATGGCCTTGTCTTGTAGCTAGAGCCCCATCAGCTCTAAATCCTGTTTTCTGGCTGCCACTACTATGGATGTGCTGTAGCAATCTGTTGCCTCATCGCCCTGGCTGACACAGGCAGCCATCACAGAACCTGGACAGCCTATCAGATGCTGCATTCCAAATGGCACCTTATTCCTTATAGAGTGCACTACTTTTGACCAGAGCCATAAGGTCCCTGGTCAAAAGTAGTGCACTAAATAGGGATTAGGGTACCATTTGGGACAAAGCCACTCACATTAAAGCCACCGTGGAGGGTCTACTGAACCCAAAAGGACTCCTGCTGCATTGTGGTGTTTGTGTGTACGTGTGCGACTCGCAGGTGACGGCCCAGTCAGTCCGTCAGACCTCATAAACCACCCTGCTAAAGTAGCCAAAGAAAAATGGATTGGAGTCTCCGCAAAACACAAATTGCAAACACATCAAGTCACTCGCTCCGACTGACCTGTTCAGTCATCAGAATACACAAGCACGTTGTAGACTGACCTGTTCAGTCATCAGAATACACAAGCACGTTGTAGACTGACCTGTTCAGTCATCAGAATACACAAGCACGTTGTAGACTGACCTGTTCAGTCATCAGAATACACAAGCACGTTGTAGACTGACCTGTTCAGTCATCAGAATACACAAGCACGTTGTAGACTGACCTGTTCAGTCATCAGAATACACAAGCACGTTGTAGACTGACCTGTTCAGTCATCAGAATACACAAGCACGTTGTAGTAGTAGTAGCCAAACCTTCTGGAGAGAAACAGTAACATTTATAAGTGGGCTTAGTGGTTTGAGAATGACATGTGGCTGCTTTGTTGACTAGCTGGCTGCAATAGGCAGATACACGCGCACGCACACAACATGCACACAATACGCACACAACATGCACACACAGGCACAGGCAAGCGGTGTGGCATGACTGTCTGCAGTCAGTGTGAAGCCCAGTCCAGTGCAGCGTGTCGTAGAAGAGATGGCCGTGTGTGTGTTGCTGATTTATTCCAGGTGATGAATGTAATGCATCTATGTCTCCCGCCAGCCTGCCAGGTACACCAGCCTAACAATCACTACTCCACGCATGCCTCTGCCCACTAATGGTGCAAGCTAATAGCCATAGCCGTATCAAACCAAACATGGGTCCGGGCAGATTGGCGGTAATATTATTTAACGCAGGTGTCATGTATGGGTGAGGAATGCCTGTGTGGTGCAGGTTTTATGAGGTGAATAGCTGAAGCAGGGTGATGGGGTGTGAATCAGAAGACAAGGCTGTCTGGGTTGGTGTTGGGATGGAACATCAACTGTGTTGTAGTAGAAAGGTCATGGTTTGTACATTTTATACTGTAGTTCCTCTGATGTTGATGCAGGAGAATATCAGACAAGAGTCAATGCAGAATCTCTGTAGTTTATAATGGCACACAAAGTCGTTGTTGTTTATTGCACTCCAAAACTGAACTTAATTGCACTTGAGAAATATGTTTAGAGTTTAGAGACAAACAACATGCACAATAATCAAGGTTATTGTTAATGTAGAAAAAACACTATCCGGCTCGAAGGACCATTAAAAAGAGCACCACCTTTATTCATCCTCTAGTTAGTCTATCAGTGTAACTCTGGGTCACCCTGTCCTCCACATTTCACCTGTTCCCTTCAGGTATCGCCTGTATCGCCCTGTCGTTCGTTGATGCTCAAGGCTGCCCTCTTCAGGTTCCTGCCCAGGACTGCGCCACACCACCCAGAGGGGATGCATCCACCATCCTCCTACAGCCGGACCAGTTTGACGCCCTGACAACTGTCATCAAGGTGGACTCCAACAACCTCAGCTCAGGTAAAGCCTGGTAGGGTTTCTTTTAGAGATCAGGGTCCCATATCGGAAAACAAAAATGAATGTTTCATATTGGACAGGTTCAGATAATACCTCTCCGTTTCGTGCCTGATGACCATGACAAGGCCAGAGTAGCCAGGACAACCTTTGGCGGAGTTGTTGCTGTGTCTCTTTCTTCTCAAAGAGTGTCATAAAATGTGTTTTTTATTATGTGCTGCATTGTTTATTTGTATTAAGTGATTTTATGAAATATATTTTGCACTGGGGAAGTATTTGAGAATTGTAAAACTTCTTCATTTCACAAGAGAGATTAATTTATACGCAGAGCAATAAGTCATACATAATGTTCTCTCTCTGGAATGAAATGTCAAGTCACCTTGAATAGGACTGCTAAAGCTGTTTGCATAATGATGGTCATTGCACAAGGAGTTTTTATTCCCTCTTTCTGAGATACAGGGATTGTATTTTTCAATGTGACATTGAGTTAAATTGAATGAAATTATGAACTTTTTTGTTTTTGTTTAAAAAAACTCTAAAACATCATCCAACTAATTACGTGCATAAAAAATGTTTTATTCGCATATAGCTACCAACTTTAATTGGCAAATATGATTTATGCTTCCTAGTTTGTTTGAGAAAATGCAATTAGTTCTGAGAGTAAAAATAACCTCATGTGGTAATCTACTGCGTTGCCATGTGTTTGTGTATTCATTAGAGGCCTACTACCTGAGCTGTTTAATCAGGTGTGCTCTGCACTAGCCTGGTCGCAGATGTGTGTGTGCTGTATAGCCAACTACTATGCTCATAGTCACAATGTGATGATTGCCAAGACAGCACCATCAGAATTGGGACCAGGCTAGTTCAATGACAATAGGAGCTGGCAAGACAGCACAAACAGACCTGGAACCAGGCTCTAGTAGTTCTGCTCATGCTCAGTGCAATTCTCATTAGTCAGTAATCTGTCCTTCCTTCTTCCTGACAGGGCCAGAGATGAGGGTGCGTTTTGACATCTGGGAGCAAGGTAACGTCTCCCCCCTCCAGCTGACTGACAAGCTGCGAGGAGCCCTGCGCCACGCCCTCTGTGATGTCATCATGGAACTCCGGGTCCTGCCGAATCCCCTGTGTCTGGAGACATTCTGCGCTACACCGGGGAGAGGGCGGAGAGAGGACTCAACTAACAGTGAGGAACTATAACTACCTTTAAAGTACCTGCGTGGCAATGCTGGGACGATCAACAGAAAATGATCGACACCGATCACTTATCACAGGCATTTTGCTGATATTGTTAATTGTGATAACTAGCCTATACTAGAGAAATGTGAAGGTTGAAATGAAAGTTTGCTAATATGGGTGATTGTTGATGGGACAATTGATGGCTATGACATCAAACTAGTAGTAGTAGTTTAAAGGATCATTTAAAATAAACTGGTGTAGATTGTTATAAACGTATCATATCGTTATCGCATCAATTCAGGCGATTTATCGCAATATGGATTGTTGTCCATATAACACACCTCTACTGATTAGTACACATTGTTGCCTTTGGCCTGCACAACAAATACAAAAATGCTTTATTGGTCTTCTTGGAAAGTGAATTCAAATTGTTGTATAATTCAGTCTATGTTATCAATTCATGTTATCAGGTTCATCCCTTGTCTATCTCCACATCTTTTCTTTAGGTCTTTTAAGTCCTCCTCCATTGGAAGCAAAGGTGAATGAACTGGAGGTTAGGGAAGTGAAAGAAGTGAAGGAATTTAAGGACAGCTTCCGGCCTTGTAGTGGCTCTAGGAGGGTTAAGAACAGCCCCTCCCCTATCACCCTGATTCCTGCCCCCCCTGGGACCACCCCCAACACCGGACCAAGTACACCTGAGTCCACTACACCCACCGGCAAGACCACCCGCCGAAGCTTCTGGGAAATACTGGTGAGTGGAGTTCTCTTTCATTGGTTTTGTGACGTTTTTTAAGACAGGATTTTGTCCCAAATGGTACCCTATTCCCTAATGCACTACTTTTCTATTTCTGCTAGAGTGGCCAACAATAGTTTACTGTATAGGGAATAGTGCCATTTCACAATCTTTCATAAAACATTTTTGTGTGTCTCATCTGAGTTAGTTCTGTCAGTGATACATCCATCCGAGATCAATATTATATCTATAGTTGGATTATGAACCACCATGTTGCTGTTTTATTCAGTAGTAAAGAGTGGTGATGAAATTGTGATCCTCCCTATAGAGCAAGCCAGACTCATCTGAGCTGGGGAGCCCTAAGACGACAGACGACATTGTGCAGGAGAAGGGAGAGGAGGGTCGGACACGCAGGAGACACAAGACGGAGAACGTGAAGCAGCAGTGGAGCCAGGAGAAGGCCATGGCTGTAGAGCTGGAGCAGGCCCAGAGGTTAGCAGATACACACAACACAGGCTGGATTTAGATCTGGGTTCAAATAGTATCGCTTTTCTTCCAAATGCTTTTTTTTCCTTTTCTGTCTGGTGTTACAGATGGGCAGAGTTAGAACTATTTCATTGGTTTCATTGTGACAGGCAAGCTCAATCAGGTACTTTTTCGTCAAGTAGACAGAAAATACCACTTGAACCTAGGTCTGGTCTCCACCGTTTAATGTGAGCGGATTCAATATCTCCTTAAGCCAAGGAGAAAGCACTGAGCTACACTCACCAGCCAGTTTATTAAGTACACCCAGTCGGGACCCCCCTTTGCCTCCAGAACAGCCTAAATTATTCAGGGCATTCTACAAGGTGTAGGAAACGTTCCACAGGGATGTTGGTCCATGCTGACGCAATGTCATCACGCAGCTGCTGCAGATTGGACGGCGGTACATTCATGCTGCGAATAGCCCGTTCCATCTCATCCCAAAGATACTCTATTGGGTTGGGGTCTGGGGACTGCGCAGGCCACTCAAGTAAACTGAACTCGCTGTACCTAATAAGCTGGCCGGTGAGTGTATGGAGAAAGGCAGGATCCATGATTGGCTGAGATAATGGAGGGGGATAAAAGAGAGTAATTTCTGGAGGACAATGCCATGCTGACTAATGCGTTTACATATGAATTCTTAAAGAGATGGGTGGGGCTACGGCTTAAGAGGGTGTGACTGATGCTGAATGGGCGTAAACAAAGAAGAGCTCTTTAGAAAGTGTGAAAATCATTCAAATGCATTTTCTCCTACTTGTCTCCAAAGGATAGGTTTATATAATAATAATAAAAAGCATGACTTTCCAATGCTTCCCCCAGCTGCAGTGTACACATACATGTATAGTGCATTCGGAAAGTATTCAGACCCCTTGACTTTTTCCACATTTTGTTATGTTACAGCCGTATTCTAAAATGGATTCAATTGTTATTTTTCCTCATCACAATACCCAATAATGACAAAGCGAAAATAGGTTTTTGTAAATTTATAAAAAATAAAAAATGGAAATACCTTATTTACATACAGTACATTCGGAAAGTATTCAGACCCCTTGACTTTTTCCACATTTTGTTACATTACAGCCTTATTCTAAAATTGATTTTTTTCCCTCATCAATCTACACACAATAGCCCATAATGTCAAAGCAAAAACAGGTTTTTAGAAATTGTTGCTAATTTATTAAAATAAATGAAATATTACATTTACATAAGTATTCAGACCCTTTACTCAGTAATTTGTTGAAGCACCTTTGGCAGCGATTACAGCCTTGAGTCTTCTTGGATATGACGCTACAAGCTTGGCACACCTGTATTTGGGGAGTTTCTCCCATTCTTCTCTGCATATCTTCTCAAGCTCTGTCAGGTTGGATGGGGAGCATCGCTGCACAGCTGTTTTCTGGTCTCTCCAGAGATGTTCGATCGGGTTCAATTCCGGGCTCTGGCTGGGCCACTCAAGGACATTCAGAGACTTGTCCCTAAGCCACTCCTGCGTTGTCTGGGCTGTGTGCTTAGGGTCGTTGTCCTGTTGGAAGGTGAACCTTCGCCCCAGTCTGAGGTCCTGAGCGCTCTGAAGCAGGTTTTCATCAAGGATCTCTCTGTACTTTGCTCCGTTCATCTTTCCCTCGATCCTGACTAGTCTCCCAATCCCTGCCGCTGAAAAACATCCCCACCTCATGATGCTGCCAGGTTTCCTCCAGATGTGACGCTTGGCATTCAGGCCAAAGAGTTCAATCTTGGTTTTTTTTCAGACCAGAGAATCTTGTTGAGAGTCCTTTAGGTGCCTTTTGGCAAACTCCAAGCAGGCTGTCATATACCTTTTACTGCGGAGTGGCTTCCGTCTGGCCACTACCATAAAGGCCTGATTGGTGGAGTGCTGCAGAGATGGTTGTCCTTCTGGAAGGTTCTCCCATCTCCACAGAGAAACTGTGGAGCTCTGTCAGAGTGACCATCGGGTTCTTTGTCAACTCCCTGACGAATGCCCTTCTCCTCCAATTGCTCAGTTTGGCCGGGCGGCCAGTTCTAGGAAGATACTTTTTTGGTACCCTTCCCCAGATCTGTGCCTTGACACAGATCTGTCTCGGAGCTCTACAGACAATTATTTCGACCTCATGGCTTGGTTTTTGCTCTGACGTGCACTGTCAACTGTGGGACCTTATATAGACAGGTGTATGCCTTTCTAAATCATGTCCAATCAATTGAATTTACCACAGGTGGACTCCAATCAAATTGTAGAAACATCTCAAGGATGATCAATGGAAACAGGATGCACCTGAGCTCAATTTCGAGTCGCATAGCAACACAAAAACGGTTTTTGCCTTGTCATTATGGGGTATTGTGTGTAGATTTATGAGGAAAAACTATTTTTTTGTCTATTTTAGAATAAGGCTGTGAGGTAACAAAATGTGTAAAAAGTCAAGGGGTCTGAATACTTTACGAATGCACTGTTTCTTCGGGACATAAGCTCACCTTCCTGATTTCAGTCACAAATATGGAGTTTCTGTCAGTAGTATTGCACTGTTTAATGGGTGTGTATGTTCCAACAGGAGACACGTGTCCCAGCTAGAGGAGGGTGACGTTGGGACCCTGCACCCTTTATACCAGGTCACCTGTCAGCCCTGGATCACCTTCATGGCTAAACTTGGTGAGTGTGTTTTCTTTTCTTTTCATGGCTGAGCTCCTCTGCCCTGTCATCTGCCCTCTCCTTTGCACTCCACTTACCCATCTCCTTATTTCTACTGGAGTGGAGTGGAGAGGAGAGAGGAGAGGGGGTAATAGAAAATATTGGCTGCATCCCAAATTGCACTCTATTACCGCTATATAACCCTTGATGGGCTCTAGTCAAAAGTAGTGCACTATACAGAGAATAGGGTGCTATTTGGGACGATACCATTGTCTCCTATCTATTTTCTGCGAGTGGCTTTCAATGTTAAGGTTAACTCTCATTTTCTCTAGTTCTTCTCCTTTTCTCTCATTCTTTCTCTGGTGTAAATAGGATGCCCGTCGATTCAGCAGTGCACAGCTGAGATTGCCTCCCAGTTCCTGCTTCCACCCATCCTGACAGAGATTGTCAATCTGGTCAGCTCCCTGGCCTGTGACACGGCAGTCAAGGTGTTTGAGAGGACAAGGTAGGTCATTTGAAATAATCAAGTCAATCATTGGAAAGACACAGTCACTGGAATTAATCAAGCATACAGATATGTGTACATTATTTTAATATCTTCCAGCAAGTTTGGAAAGAGTGTATATCAGGAAAGCATCTATATACATTTTTCTAAAATCATAAACACATTTTGTGCTTCATCTTTCAAGCTAGTGTTATAAGGATATTGTTTTGGTTTAAAGTTACTTTATCATGGTTTTGTGTTTTTGTTTGGTCCCCTAGTTGTCTCCAAAGAGACATATTTGTTCCCCTGACTTTGATCCACCACCTCAGCCAACCACCTACCACCTCTAGAACCTTCATCCTCATTGGACGGAACTTCCACCAATGGCATTGCAGCACAGAGCAAGGTACCTGCATAAGCCAGAGTTCTATTATCCCTGTGCTTTGAAAGTAGTCACTGTTCACTGTTTGCTTAACCTAATGTGACAGGTGTAAAAAGACGCCTGAGCAGAGGTCCCACATCCGGTTTTCAGCGGAAGAGGAAGCTAGGTTGACTTAGCTTTATCCCTGGAAACCGGATGTATCCGGCTGTTAGCAATTCCGCTAAGGGTGCTGTTCGCTTGACCCTTGATTTTATTGGCTTATTAGATTCATGGAGTTAAACATAATCATTGCCCTTTACTAGCATTTGATGCTCATTTTATACTTCAAATTATGCCTCATTTCCTTATTTAGTTTTGGGAAATAAAAAAATTATGAGGTACCTTTTTCCCCTCTGTAACTTTGGGATTCTGTGGTCAACCATGCTTTACTAACTGACTTTATGGAAGCACCAAATTGACAAATGAAAAAGTGAGAAATACAGTGCCTTGCAAAAGTTCATTCCCCTTGGCATTTTTCCTATTTTGTTGCATTACAACCTGTAATTTAAATGCATTTTTATTTGGATTTCATGTAATGGACATACACAAAATAGTCCAAACTGGTGAAGTGAAATGAAAAAAATAACTTGTTTCAAAAAATTATACAAAATAAATAACAGAAAAGTGGTGCGTGCATATGTATTCACACCCTTTGCTATGAAGCCCCTAAATAAGATCTGGTGCAACCAATTACCTTCAGAAGTCACATAATTAGTTAAATAAAGTCCATCTGTGTGCAGTCTAAGAGTCACATGATCTGTCACATGATCTCAGTATATATACAGCTGTTCTGAAAGGCCCCAGAGTCTGCAACACCACTATGCAAGGGGCACCACCAAGCAAGCGGCACCATGAAGACCAAGGAGCTCTCCAAACTGGTCAGGGACAAAGTTGTGAAGAAGTACAGATCAGGGTTGGGTTATAAAAAAATATCTGAAACTTTGAACGTCCCATGGAGCACCATTAAATCCATTATTAAAAAATTGAAAGAATATGGCACCACAACAAATCTGCCAACTCACGGACCAGGCAAGGAGGGCATTAATCAGAGAGGCAACAAAGACACCAAAGATAACTCTGAAGGAGCTGCAAAGCTCCACAGTGGAGATTGGAGTATCTGTCCATAGGACCACTTTAAGCCGTACACTCCACAGAGCTGGGCTTTACGGAAGAGTGGCCAGAAAAAAGCCATTGCTTAAAGCCATGTGGGAGACTCCCCAAACATATTGAAAAAGGTACTCTGGTCAGATGAGACTAAAATTGAGCTTTTTGGCCATCAAGGACAACGCTATGTCTGGAGCAAACCCAACACCTCTCATCACCCCGAGAACACCATCCCCACGGTGAAGCATGGTGGTGGCAGCATCATGCTGTGGGGATGTTTTCCATCGGCAGGGACTGGAAAACTGGTCAGAATTGAAGGAATGATGGATGGCGCTAAATACATGGAAATTCTTGAGGGAAACCTGTTTCAGTCTTCCAGTGATTTGAGACTGGGACAGAGGTTCACCTTCCAGCAGGACAATTACCCTAAGCATACTGCTAAAGCAACACTTGAGTGGTTTAAGGGGAAACATGTAAATGTCTTGGAATGGCCTAGTCAAAGCCCAGACATCAATCCAATTGCGAATATGTGGTATAACTCAAAGATTGATGTACACCAGCGGAACCCATCCAACTTGAAGGAGCTGGAGCAGTTTTGCCTTGATGAATGGGCAAAAATCCCAGTGGCTAGGTGTGCCAAGCTTATAGAGACATACCCCAAAAGACTTGCAGCTGTAATTGCTGCAAAAGGTGGCTCTACAAAGTATTGACTTTGGGGGTTGAATAGTTATGCACGCTCAAGTTTTCTGTTTTTTTGTCTTATTTCTTGTTTGTTTCACAATAAAAAAATATTTTGCATCTTCAAAGTGGTAGGCATGTTGTGTAAATCAAATGACATAAACCCCCCAAAAATCCATTTTAATTCCAGGTTGTAAGGCAACAAAATAGGAAAAATGCCAAGGGGGCTGAATACTTTCGCAAGCCACTGTACTACATTAGCTTATAGTGAGAGATATTATTATGATGCTCAGCCACCCAGCTAGCAGGCAGACCATAGCAGAACTGGGCACAAACCCAAATACTCTATCCTAACCCAACCTGGAACATTTGTAGCTAACTGACTTCCAAATTACTCATTGCATCAAATCTGTTAGATAGATTCTCTCACTTCAAAAACAACACTGCATTTCAATGGCATGTTACTATTAACTGTTACTAATTATCAACTGTAGATGAGTGTAGAAGACTAAGTGCATGATATACATAAAGGTATTATTTCTAAGCTTACTGTGACATGACGTGCTCTGTCTGCTACTGCGCTTGGGTTCTGTTCTCTCTCCTCTGTCCCTCTCTGACAATCAAAGCAACATTTTTTTAACTGTTACTGTTATTTCTTCTTTCTTTTGCAAGCATCTCTGTGTCTGTCTGTCTAGTGTTAGCTGAGTGTCTCTGTGTAGCTACTGTAAACCTGTCTGTTGTCAGTGCCTGCACCCTGCCAATATCATGCTGTTTGTTTGTGCTCATCTCCGTTTGCCCACAGAAGACAGTTCAGATGATGAAAACACCCCTGAGATTAGTAGGTTCACACGTAAGTCTGACTTTGCCCCCTCCTCATAGTAGGTTCACATGTAAGTTTACCTCCAGCCAGCCCCAACCAAGCAACGCTGGCTCTGGGCTATTCTGGTTTCATTTATATATTTTTTAATTCATACAATTTTCTAAGCCATTATTAGCTGTTCTATTTACCTATTAAGCCTAAAAGAATGTGTCCAAAAAAAACAGAATCTCTGCTGCATAGATAGGTATTTTTTGGAATGTAAAGCTTTGTACTGAATGCTTCACTGAATGCATGGCGTGAACTGTGCATCATATACTCATGTTGCTTATGTAGCTTAATACGGATGACCTTATACCTGTGGAATATGAAGAGTTCACACAGTTTCCTCTGTCCCGTCTCCCTCAAACTTGATATTTCAATTCCAAATGTCCAATCAAATCTCACAATTTCTACTCATAAAGGGCCACAATTTCTCTTCAAGCTAAACTCTCTGGCTGTCTGGCAAAATAATAGTCATTTTCCTAGAAAGGAAAGGTTCTTTCTTCTTCTTCTCAGCCTGCTCTAAAAGCAGCAGCAGAGTAGCCCCTTGCACGCCTCTCAAAGGATGGATCTGTGAATAATGTTATGCAACCGGCCCTGGGGGCTTAGAAAACCCTGCTGATAGGACATAATGAGAACCGTTTATTATTTAATCTTAATAGCATCATATTCAAAAATCACTTTCCCACCATAAGGTGACTGACTGTCTGTTTAATAATATACTTGATGGTAAATAAGAGATGAAAGATTCTCAGTCTTTGACATTAAGGTCCCCTTGTTAAATTGATTGTCAACCTGAGTCTATTCTACTGTACCATCCTTATCTTAGAGACTGTGCCAGAGTCTGGTTCAGCTCAGGTTCTCTCCTGTCTGTCCTCTGTCTGCTGTGTCAGGTTGGGGTCAATTCCATTACAATTCAGTCAATCCAGGAACTAAACTAAAATTCCAATTCCAATGTGCCTCATTGCTTGTCAATAAAGACAAAATGGAATTGGAATTTCAGTTTACTTTCAGTATTGACTGAAATAAATGGTATTGACCCCAAACCTGGTCTGCATCCTTCCCCTGTGTCCCACTCTCACTGTCTTCTCTCTCCCTATTGGTCCAGCTCATAAGGGCTTCCAGCGCTTCGAGGCCTTGGAGCAGTCTGATTGGTTCAGCCCAGGGCAGGCCTCGAGGGGTGTGGCCCCAAGACAGAGGTTCCTCCTCATACACATCCTGGATAAGAAGGTGAGTAGGTATGGGAGTGAGTTGTTGGTGGGTGTGGGTATGTATGCACAATTTGGCCCATTTATTTCTACCCATAGGCTATGTGACGTGGGTTGATCTCAATCTCAATGTTGATCTAAGTCTCTCCCGCCCTCTCTCCCCCTCTCCCTCCCTCTTCAGGTGACCCTGTACACCTATAACTGGTCAGTGGACCTTGGTGTGTCTCTGAACCGGGGACTGGTCAGGCTGGTCCAGTGGCAGAACGCCAGGTCCCACGTTATCCACTGTCTCCTCAATCAGAAGATGGGCCTCTTCCACCACTACTGCTTCTCTGACACACCGGCCCACGAAGACCTCAAACAGGTAAACGTTTCTCAGAATCAGAATCACCTTTACTCGCCAAGTACATTTACTGTACCATGAATTTGAACTGGGGAAGTGGTGCTGACATCGCCTTACAACACTGTCAATCTCACACAGATCCATCATTCTTACTGTAACCACAGCCTAACACTCAAACACACACCAACGCTTTCACAGAGCTACTGTATCTAAATCAGACACACCTGCCCACGAAGACCTGATCAGGTAAACGCTCAATCTCACGCACGGCACAGCCATCTGCTTTAATTCATCACAGTCTTACACCCTTTCATACACTGTGGCCTGTAAGTATTAAACATTTACCCACACACACTATACAGATGGTACGATGTTAGGATTGGGAACAATGTCCTGGTGGTTTAAATGGGGGGTTCAGTCAGGTGGAATCAGTCAGTTGGGTAGTGTAACTGCAGTGTCTGGTGGTACAGGACAGGCCACCCCCGAGGCAGGTTACACACAGCTGTCAACTCCTGAGTGTGGGACTGAGATTCCTTTCACACTAGCAGGTACCTGCTCGTACCGTACACACACATACACGCACTGCCCTCTTTCACTCTAGTGGGTAGGATACCTGCTCATTGCCTTTCTTTTATGTCCCCCTCTCACGCTCTCCTCTGCTTTCTTGCTTCTCTTCTTAGCAAAAGCTGGGAGGGTGTCTTGTCACTAAATCCCCTCCTACATCTCTATTCCTATCTGAGTTTTAAACAGCGGTAGTTTTAATATTCATATTGCACTTCTTTTGATCAGAGCTCTATGGGCCCTGGTCAAAAGTAGTGCACTAAATATGGAATAGGGTGCCATTTGGGACACACACTTAGTCTGTTTATTGTACTTAGTAGATTCTCCTTGGTCTTTAATACAGAACATCAATATGACCTAGTTTTTTCCCTCTCTTTGATCATCCCTCTTCCTCCCTACCTGGGTATGACATGTCAGCACCAAGGCCTCCATTCCTCATTCCTTCTGTTCCTCTTTTTCACCTTTTCAGTCAACATCCCCGTCAGCATCCTTGTATCTCTGACTCCTTTTGATATGCGTGAGGAAAGGAGCGGAGAGAATGTCTTGTGTCCCAAATGGCACCCTATTCCCTATGTAGTGCACTGCTTTTGGCCAGGGCACATAGTGCTCTGTAGGGGATGTGGTGCCATTTGGGACATCGCTAATAGAATCACTCAGCTCTCTGACTTCACAGCCCTGTGTTTTTAGTTCCGTAGCTCCGGGGGTCAAAAACAAAGAATGCCTATCATTTCTGAGCAGTCTGCATGAATGCCCGTATACGAGACGAAAGAAAGGCGAGAGGTATTTTTAGGGCTTTTAGGGCAAAAATAATATTCTGTATTTTATCTGTCATAGAAACTGTTTTGCTCTGCCGCTTTTCTTTTTACTGGGAACATAAGACGATACACTTATAGCATTTTGTTTTACAACAGTGTTTTGGGGATCATATGGTAGAAACATCCTTCCAACTGCACGACAACCAATTACAGTGCAAAAAAGTCAAATCAAAAGAAAGGAAATCTCCCAAACTTTCTTCTATTTCTTTCTATATGCCCTCACTCTTAATCGCATCTCCACTAACGAATGCTGACAGAAGGCAGAGTCAGAGCGACAGAAAATTTGCCCGCGCAGACCGTCATCTGTCACTGTCCTGATGAGGAGCACAGTGGGCACCAGTGTCCAGTTCATCCCCCCCTCGCCCCCCGGGCACGAGACAGACACTGGCCAGAGGGTTCTGCCACACTGGGGCATCTGGGCCCTCCCCTTCCTCATCCGTTGCCTTGGTCCTGCCCAGCAGCCAATAAGCTGCTCCGTTGAGCTAACTTGCTCAAAAGTTCCCCTGAGCAGAGGGGAGAGTGGAGGAGAGAGTGGGGAGGGGGGGATGCGGACATATTAGCTGTGCAGTGTCAGTCGGGACATGCTGTCCATGAGTCTCTGTGCCATCTCTAAAGCTTCACCAACTAGGCTCTATCCTAGTTTTGTTAGGCCTTTCAAGTAGATCATGGTTTCAGCCCTACCAGAGTTGGTCTGTAACAGATACTGTACTTTATAAAGGGATAGGTTTCTACCGTTAGGTTGATCTAATATGAGTGTGTACAACTTGTGTTTATTTTTTTATTTTTTATTTCACCTTTATTTAACCAGGTAAGCCAGTTGAGAACAAGTTCTCATTTACAACTGCGACCTGGCCAAGATAAAGCAAAGCAGTGCGATAAAAACAACAACACAAAGTTACATATGGGGTAAAACAAAACATAAAGTCAAAAATACAACAGAAAATATATATACAGTGTGTGCGAATGTAGTAAGTTATGGAGGTAAGGCAATAAATAGGCCATAGTGCAAAATAGTTACAATTTCGTATTAACACTGGAATGATAGATGTGGAAAAGATGATGTGCAAATAGAGATACTGGGGTGCAAATGAGCAAAATAAATAACAATATGGGGATGAGGTAGTTGGGTGGGCTAATTACAGATGGGCTGTGTACAGGTGCAGTGATCGGTAAGCTGCTCTGACAACTGACGCTTAAAGTTAGTGAGGGAGATAAGAGTCTCCAGCTTCAGAGATTTTTGCAGTTCGTTCCAGTCATTGGCAGCAGAGAACTGGAAGGAATGGCGGCCAAAAGAGGTGTTGGCTTTGGGGATGACCAGTGAGATATACCTGCTGGAGCGCATACTACGGGTGGGTGTTGCTATGGTGACCAATGAGCTACGATAAGACTGGGATTTGCCTAGCAGTGATTTATAGATGACCTGGAGCCAGTGGGTTTGGCGACGAATATGTAGTGAGGGCCAGCCAACAAGAGCGTACAGGTCACAATGGTGGGTAGTATATGGGGCTTTGGTGACAAAACGGATGGCACTGTGATAGACTACATCCAATTTGCTGAGTAGAGTGTTGGAGGCTATTTTGTAAATGACATCGCCGAAGTCAAGGACCGGTAGGATAGTCAGTTTGACGAGGGCATGTTTGGCAGCATGAGTGAAGGAGGCTTTGTTGCGAAATAGGAAGCCGATTCTAGATCTAACTTTTGATTGGAGATGCTTAATGTGAGTCTGGAAGGAGAGTTTACAGTCTAACCAGACACCTAGGTATTTGTAGTTGTCCACATACTCTAGGTCAGACCCGTCGAGAGTAGTGATTCTAGTCGGGTGGGCGGGTGCAAGCAGCGTTCGGTTGAAGAGCATGCATTTAGTTTTACTAGTGTTTAAGAGCAGTTGGAGGCTACGGAAGGAGTGTTGTATGGCGTTGAAGCTTGTTTGGAGGTTTGTTAACAGTGTCCAATGAAGGGCCAGATGTATACAAAGTGGTGTCGTCCGCATAGAGGTGGATCCGAGCTTCACCAGCAGCAAGAGCACCATCATTGATATACACAGAGAATAGAGTCGGCCCGAGAATTGAACCCTGCGGCACCCCCATAGAGACTGCCAGAGGTCCAGACAACAGGCCCTCCGATTTGACACATTGAACTCTATCTGAGAAGTAGTTGGTGAACCAGGCGAAGCAGTCATTAGAGAAACCAAGGCTATTTAGTCTGCCAATAAGAATGCGGTGGTTGACAGAGTCGAAAGCCTTGGCCAGGTCGATGAAGGCGGCTGCGCAGTACTGCCTTTTATCGATCGCGGTTATAATATCGTTTAGGACCTTGAGCGTGGCTGAGGTGCACCCATGACCAGCTCGGAAACCGGATTGCATAGCGGAGAAGGTACGGTGGGATTCGAAATGGTCGGTGATCTGTTTGTTAACTTTGCTTTCAAATACTTTCGAAAGGCAGGGCAGGATGGATATAGGTCTCTAACAGTTTGGATCTAGAGTGTCACCCCCTTTGAAGAGGGGGATGACCGCGGCAACTTTCCAATCTCTGGGGATCTCAGACGTTACGAAAGAGAGGTTGAACAGGCTAGAAATAGGGGTTGCGAAAATTTTGGCGGCTAATTTTAGAAAGAAAGGGTCCAGATTGTCTAGCCCAGCTGATTTGTGGGGGTCCAGAATTTTCAGCTCTTTCAGAACTATTGTGTCCTGATAGTTCATTTATTACACACTGGAATATGGAGTTGGAATTCAGATTCCAACCCATGGTTTAGGCTTGTTTCAGGCACAGTGTTCATGTGTATTTAATAAAAAAAATCATTGTCATGGCATGTTGATATACCAGAAAGTTACTTGTTCAGCTTCTACGCCCCCCTTGCACTCACTCCATCGCTCTCATTCTGCCTCTCATCTTCTTTCTCTCTCTCCATCTCTCGCTCCCCCTCTATTCTCCTCTTTTTTTGCACTATTTCTCTCTGCTTCTCGCTCCCTCTTCATCTCTCTCGCTCCCTCTTCATCTTCTACTTTCTCTCTCTTCCTCGCCATCTCTCCATCTCTCTCTCCATCTCGCTCCATCTTTCTCCATCTCTGTCCATCTATCTCTCTCCATCTCTCTCATTCTCCCGCCTATCTTCTACTTTCTCTCTTGCTCCCCCTCTCATCATCTCCTGCTTCCTCTCTCTCCCTCTCTTTGTCTCTCAATCTCTCTCTCTCTCCCTCACTCATCTTCTTCTCTTCTCTTCAGGAGCCCAACCCGTTCCTGAACCCTACCATGGAGGCTGATGCCCTGCTGAGGAGCCCAGTGCCGCCCGTACCCAGCAAGGACCAGGGCAGGCTGGCTAGCTCCATCCGCTCCCTGGCACCCCTCCACTTCCCCTCAGAGCTGGTGCCCTTTGACGAGGCCCTCAGGGACATCGGGACGGGCCGCCCCCTGGCCAGCGCTCAGGACGGGGCCGATGTGGTGGCTCGGCACGGGGCCCAGCTACTAGAGGTCAAGGCTGCAGAGAGGAGAGGTCAGATATGGACCCAATGATGTGTATAAACACTCCTCACCCACCTTCAATATATAACTAGTACATACTGTACTATCTACTTTCCTACAGTTTAATTAATGCAATATTACTCAGGTTGAGAATGAAGTGGATCTTTAAAGCAATGCTTTTATAACACACCCAATGTTAATGTGTTGTAAAAGGTTGAGGGGGGTGGGGGGGTTAGAGTACAGGATGCTCTAATAATGTTTGTTTGATACAATGTGAGCCACACCAGTCCATCCAGCAGCAACAAAGATGAAGTAGCCAGCTATGCTGGTTGAGGAGATGGCGATAGTTAGTCCTTGGCCCTAACAGAGACAGGCAGAAGGCTCAAGGCCTGGCTGATAGCTCTGAGGGATGGCTACCACATGGCCCTGGGAACAGTAAGGCTGCCCTATTGCCTATAGTAATGACACCTTATTCCCCTTTATAGTGCACTACATTTGACCAGAGCCCTATGGTTAGTGCACTATAGGGAATAGGCTACCATTTAGGACACATGGTTACGTATCCCCACCGCTGTGCTGTGTGACTGAAGAGTGTTTGTGTGGATTTATCTCCATGTTGACAGAGATGGAGAAGCAGATGAAGATTGAGAACCTGTTTGTGACTTGGCAGCAGAGGTCAGCGCAGTCCAACATGCCCATCTCAGTAAGTACCTATCTACCACAACCGTTTTACATTTACATCACATTTACATTTGAGTAATTTAGCAGACGCTCTTATCCAGAGTTACTTATAGTAGTGAGGGCATACATTTTCATACTTTTTCGTACTGGTCCCTTGTGGGAATCGAACACACAACCCTGGCGTTGCAAGCGCCATGCTTTACGAAATGAGCCACGCGGCACCCTCCATTTTAGCCATTTCCATCCCCATGAAACGCCTATGGACACACACACACACACACACACACACGTGCGCACGTGCAAACACTCACAACACGGTAAACGACTCTAGTGAGGAGAAATATCCGCTCCCCTCTGTCTGACAATCGGAGCTATCTACACTATATATACAAAAGTATGTGGACACCCCTTCAAATTAGTGGATTCTGCTACTTCAGCCACACCTGTTGCTGACAGGTGTATAAAATCGAGCACACTGCCATGCAATCTCCATAGGAAGATATTGGCATTAGAATGGCCTTACTGAAGAACTAGGTGACTTTCAACGTGGCACCGTCATAGGATGCCACCTTTCCAACAAGTCAGTTCGTCAAATTTCTGGCCTGCTAGAGCTGCCCAGGTCAACTGTAAGTGCTGTTATTGTAAAGTGGAAACGTCTAGGAGCAACAACAGCTCAGCCGCGAAGTGGTAGGCCACACAAGCTCACAGAACGGGACCGCCGAGTGCTGAAGCGCGTAGGGTGTAAAAATCGTCTGTCATCGGTTGCAACACTCACTACCGAGTTCCAAACTGCCTCTGGAAGCAACGTCAGCACAATAACTGTTCGTCGGGAGCAACATGAAATGGGTTTCCATGGCTGAGGGTCGGCTGGAGTGGTGTAAAGCTTGCCGCCATTGGACTCTGGAGCAGTGGAAACGTGTTCTCTGGAGTGATGAATCACGCTTCACCATCTGGCAGTCCGACAGACGAATCTGGGTTTGGCAGATGCCAAGAGAACGCTTCCTGCCCGAATGCATAGTGCCAACTGTAAAGTTTGGTGGAGGAGGAATAATGGTCTAGGGCTGTTTTTCATGGTTCAGGCTAGGCCCCTTCGTTCCAGTGAAGGGAATCTTAACGCTACAGCATACAATGACATTCTAGACGCTTCTGTGCTTCCAACTTTGTGGCAACAGTTTGGGGAAGGCCCTTTCCTGTTTCAGCATGACAATGTCCCCGTGCACAAAGTAAAGTCCAGATAGAAATGGTTTGTCGAGACCGGTGTGGAAGAACTTGACTGGCCTGCACAGAGCCCTGATCTCAACCCCATGGAACACCTTTGGGATGAATTGGAACGCCGACTGCGAGCCAGGCCTAATTGTCCAACATCAGTGCCCGACCTCACCAATGCTCTTGTGGCTGAATGGAAGCAAGTCCCCCCAGCAATGTTCCAACATCTAGTGGAAAGCCTTCCCGGAATAATATAAGCTGTTATAGCAGCAAAAGGGGGACCAACTCTATATTAATGCCCATGATTTTGTAATGAGATGTTCGACGAGCAGGTGTCCACATACGTTTGCAAATCATGGAGTTCACACATGCTGGCAGAGTATGCACACAGCGACTCAGCAAATGGTATCTCTCCATCTCAAATACATTTGGTTGTCTGAACTTGGCTGCTATGCTGTCAGGAAGATGGGGCTTTTATGCGCTGTAGCTAATTGATGTATATTTAACTATTGCCATTTTTAGTATTCTGGGACTTTGGCACAGAGAAGTAAATACAAGATTATTTTTAAGTAGTCTCCATTTAAATATTCCAACTAATTTACAAAGTTTGCAAGCTGGAGCATTTGAACAGCTCTTAATGAGAGACAGTAACTCTTGTTAAGTTGATATTCTAGCAGGCATTGTGGGACTGTAGAGTTCATATTTGTGTAGGTAACCTGGGACTCACGAGCACAAGCCCACCAGTGGTTTCATCAGAGGCACTGCAGCTATAGACAGGCAGCTAGGGCTAGCACAGTAATCATATAATCATGACAATTATGGACAATAACCATTTACAAAAAAGCTATATTGTCATAATCGTCTTAGTTCATTCATTTTAGGTGAAGGGGATTTAGCTTTATATTCAAGTAGATATACTTACACTTTTGACATGAATAGGGTAAGGTTTTAAGAGCAGAACAGCACGGTTGGAGGAGAGGCTTAGTTTCCAAAAGTTTCGTTTTTGAGACAGGGGTGTCACCAAAGCTGTGTTGTATTCATTAGGTATATTGCAGCGAATTTTCAAAGATGCATGACAATGCCGTGTCCATTTGCATGACCATTAATCGTTACCCAAAATTCCATAATCGTCACAGACAGCACATCTCTGGAACACACCGGCATATCAATAGAAAAATCAAGTGTGTTTGACATTCGTTCATGTTTTTGAAACACTACACTAATTTCACAAAAATGCAATGTGGCGGGGGTGTTTCCCTGCCTACCTTCATCATAAAAGGAAGACTGACGAAAACAACAGTTTCTTTCATGCCTAAATAACTGCTGGTTACAGTAGAAACAGTAACAAAAAAACACCACCAGTAGGCCTCATGTCACTCTCACACACTAGTCAGTCCCAATTAGACTCAGTCTATTGAGCTAGTGCCTGATGATGACATTGTCTGTGTTCCCTGTGTGTGCTCCTGCTCCTTCTCTCAGTATGGTACCCCTCACCAGAGCAGGCTCATCCATTAATGCCCAGTCAGACGGCAGGCTTGCCTAAGGGGACCCCTCTCCCTTCGCTGGCCCCTTAGGTCTCCTCAGATCCGCCTGCCGGCCCACCTGTGGATTCCTGACTCCATCCCTGACATGATGGATTAGATATGAGAGGAGATCACATCAGCTCAACATACAGTGTTGTGTTCTGTCTCCCCCTCCCTCCTATATCACACACACACACAGACACACACACACACACACACACACACACACACACACACACACACACACACACACACACACACACACAGAGACACACACACACAGAGACACACACACACAGAGACACACACACACACACACAGAGAGACACACACACACACAGTCCTATCTCCATCTCCATCTCCAGGCTGCACAGGGAAGATAGATGATAGATGTGTCAATGAGAGTGATTTATAAGAGAGCAACAGATTAATGACTGGATAAAATGAGCCGTAACATTTTACCAGTCAGATTCCTCTGTACTACGCCCATTAGCTGCATTGTCGGCATAATGTTTAGTAGACGGTTTGATTGTGTCATTAGAAAAACCGGTCATTGATCTCAATGATTGTGATGGTGGGTAGGTGGCTGTGTGTGTGTTGGTTGTGTGTGTGTGTGTGTGTGCGTGTGCATGTGTGCATGTGCGTGTGTGTGTGTGTGTTACAGTCTGTGTATTAACATTCTTGGCCTTTTGGTATACACTACCGGTCAAAAGTTTTAGAACACCTACTCATTCAAGGGTTTTTCTTTATTTTTACTATTTTTATTGTAGAATAATAGCGAAGACATCAAAACTATGAAATAACACATATGGAATCATGTAGTAACCAAAGAAGTGTTAAGCAAATCAAAATGTATGTTATATTTGAGATTCTTCAAATAGCCACCGTTTGCCTTGATGACAGCTTTGCACACTCTTGGCATTCTCTCAACCAGCTTCATGAGGTAGTCACCTGGAAAGCATTTCAATTAACAGGTGTACATTCTTAATAGTTCATTTGTGGAATGTCTTTCCTTCTTAATGCGTTTCAGCCAATCAGTTGTGTTGTGACAAGGTATGGGGGAGGTATACAGAAAAAAGCCCAATTTGGTAAAAGACCAAGTCCATATTATGGCAAGAACAGCTCAAATAAGCAAAGAGAAACGACAGTCCATCATTACTTTAAGACATGAAGGTCAGTCAATCCGGAAAATTTCAAGAACTTTTAAAATGTCTTCAAGTGCAGTCGCAAAAACCATCAAGCGCTATGATGAAACTGGCTCTCATGAGGAACGCCACAGGAATGGAAGACCCAGAGTTACCTCTGCTGCAGAGGATAAGTTCATTAGAGTTACCAGCCTCAGAAATTGCAGCCCAAATAAATGCTTCACAGAGTTCAAGTAACAGACACATCTCAACATCAACTGTTCAGAGGAGTGTGTGAATCAGGCCTTCATGGTCGAATTGCTGCAAAGAAACCACTACTAAAGGACACCAATAAGAAGAAGAGACTTACTTGGGCCAAGAAACACGAGCAATGGATATTAGACCGGTGGAAATGTGTCCTTTGGTCTGGAGTCCAAATTGGAGATTTTTTGTTCCAACCGCCGTGTCTTTGTGAGATGTGGTGTGGATGAACAGATGATCTCAGCGTGTTTAGTTCCCACCGTAAAGCATGGAGGAGGAGGTGTTATGGTGTGGGGGTGCTTTGCTGGTGACACTGTCTGTGATCTATTTAGAATTCAAGGCACACTTAATCAGCATGACTACGACAGCATTCTGCAGCGATATGCTATCCCATCTGGTTTGGGCTTGGTGGGACTATCATTTGTTTTTCAACAGGACAATGACCCAACACACCTCCAGGCTGTGTAAGAGGTATTTTACAGAGAAGGAGAGTGATGGAGTGCTGCATCAGATGACCTGGCCTCCACAATCCCCCGACCTCAACCAAATTGAGATGGTTTGGGATGAGTCGGACCACAGAGTGCAGGAAAAGCAGCCAACAAGTGCTCAGCATATGTGGGAAATCCTTCAAGACTGTTGGAAAAGCATTCCAGGTGAAGCTGGTTGAGAGAATGCCAAGAGTGTGCAAAGCTGTCATCAAGGCAAAGGGTGGCTACTTTGAATAATCTCAAATATAAAACATATTTTGATTTGTTTAACACTTTTTGGATCCATATGTGTTATTTCATAGTTTTGATGTCTTCACTATTATTCTACAATGTAGAAAATAGTAAAAATAAAGAAAAACCCTTGAATGAGTAGGTGTTCTAAAACTTTTGACCGGTAGTGTATATACTAGAAGAATTCACATCCGACTCGAAGACCATGAAGAGATGTTTCCTTACTTTCCACAGGTGGTGGACTTGGACACTCTGAAGCAGTCGTCCAGGCTAGTGCACTATTGTGCCACCCCTCTGCTCTTTGATCCCGTGTTCAGGAAGCAGATCCAAGAAGAGCAGATTGTCCAACCTCAACAGGTCAAGGTACAGCAACCGTGGCTTCTTTCCCTTGGGGCCTAACTCCAACACACAATCTCCTCATATGGTTTTTCACTTCTCTCTTACTTAGAAAGATGCCCTTAGTTGCAAAATTTTGGAAACCATACGTTTTTCAGAAATCCTGGTTGTATCCTTTCTGGAATCAGGAGGGAACAAGCAGCAATCATCCAACAATCTTTCAAGCAGAACCTCTGAAAAACCTGGTATTTTGCAACTCTAAACAACGATGGTCACAGTTTGATGAAACACCCCAGTTCACCCCTCCGCTCCCCCCATCCCCCCTCTTCAGAAGCGTCATTGCTCCAGTGACTCCACGGCGTCTGGCAGGGACCGTAGCTACAGTACAGACTCAGCTGACATGCTGCCCAGCCGGCTGAGAGAGGAGCCCTGGCTGCAGGACATCTCTAACACCTTCCTCCAGCAGTATGTCCAGTACCTCCAGAGTATGGGCTTCATTCTGGTCCAGGTCCGGCCACAGTCCCCCGGACGCAGGTACGTCTTGTCTCACTGAGAGTCCAGTGGTCCTCAAAAGTTGTACACACTATTCAAGTAACCTATCTTTCTACACCATACTAGCTCAAGTTTCAAGTGTATTTACCATGTGTAATGATTACATTGGAAATCTAACTCACCCGATCTCTCACAATAAAAACACAATTGAAAATGCAATAAATGTCCTTTTTCTCTGAGTTTCCCTCCCACGATCCTCTCTGTGACAGTGAGTAGAACTGTGAGCAGTATTCATTCATCCATTAGTCATCAGATGTGTTGTGATCACATCCTAGCCCTCAATAGCCACATCCCTCTGGCCACAGATGTGATATAACTGTAACAGACACTGGGCAGATGCTGTTTCTGCCTCTCTCGGTCTCTGTCATCCTCTGGCCCAGGACTGGTTGATTCACTCTGTTGTGTTGCCAGTCTCTGGGGGTCTGTGGCCCATGCTGAAAGGAGCATGCACACACACTCTCTCTCTCTGTGGTCTCTCCTGCTCTGCCTAACCCCTAACCCTGCCTGTCTCTCCTCTCCTCCCTGTAGCACCGCCAGGGCCCGGGCAGCCATGCTCAGCTCACTCTCGTCAGAGAGGCAGTCCTTCTCCTATAACAAGGCCAGGAGTGAGGACAGCCCAAAGGTGAGTAGTGTTGATGCAAGAGATGAGGATATTCGCATACACTTACACACACTTTTTCTGACTGAAAGGTATAGAGGGATATATTGACTCTTACTCTCTCTTTCTCTCTCTCTTTCTCTTTCTCTGCCTCTCTCTCTTTCTCTGCCTCTCTCTCTCTTTCTCTGCCTCTCTCTCTCTCTCTCTCTCTCTCTCTCTCTCTCTCTCTCTCTCTCTCTCTCTCTCTCTCTCTCTCTCTCTCTCTCTCTCTCTCTCTCTCTCTCTCTCTCTCTCTCTCTCTCTCTCTCTCTCTCTCTCTCTCTCACACACAATTCCCTCCATCATCAACTCTTGAGATACTGTTGTATTTCTCTGCAGAGCACAGGGTCGGGCACCACCGCTTACCACCTCCAGCGGGCGCTGCCAGGGGGCATCGTACTGATGGAGCTGGCCTTCCAGGTGAGACTGTTGCCTACAGACCTCCTCCACCCCTCTCTATATATTATACCTCCACCTCTCTCTGTCTCTCTCTCCCTCTTTCTTTCTCTCTCCCTCTATCTCTTTCTCTCTCACTCCATATTACACCTCCACCCCTCCTACTCCATATTAGCTTAACATGGGCCTCTGGTTTAAATGTGTGATCATTGTGTGCAGTCTGACTCAAGGCCTTAAAGATAGAAGAAGTGAGGTGAGGTGAACTGTCTTTTCCTAATGAGTATTTTGTGTCTCATCATTCTCAGTGTAGGAGATGTGTTTAGAACAGTTTTAGTCGTTGTAACCACACCACACAATATGCGGTAAAATATGCACAATAAAATCTCTCTCCTCCTTCTCCCCTCACCCCTTGTCTTTCTCTCTCTCTCTCTCTCTCTCTCTCTCTCTCTCTCTCTCTCTCTCTCTCTCTCTCTCTCTCTCTCTCTCTCTCTCTCTCTCTCTCTCTCTCTCTCTCTCTCTCTCTCTCTTTCTCTGCCTCTCTCTCTTTCTCTGCCTCTCTCTCGTTCTCTGCCTCTCTCTCTTTCTCTCTCTCCTCTCTCTCTCTCTCTCTTTCTCTGCCTCGCTCTCTTTCTCTGCTCTCTCTCTCTCTCTCTCTCTCTCTCTCTCTCTCTCTCTCTCTCTCTCTCTCTCTCTCTCGCTCTGTCTCTCTCTCAGGGTTGTTACTTCTGTGTGAAGCAGTATGCTTTGGAGTGCTCCCGCATCCCCATGGGGCAGACCGTCAACTCTCAGGTAACATTATGGCGTCTCTATCGCTGGTGCTGTGAGTTATACCACAGAGCCAGGGCCAAATTAACCAGACCATAGCCTCTTCTAGGTAAACCTGGGGCTGGGGAAAGAGGGATGAATAGAGCGAGAGGGAGGGAGTGAGAGATTTGATCTCGTAAACAGCTTGATTCCACAAATCTCTGGAAACATTGTCTTGACTTTATACCCCCCTGGCTATTAGGAGTCTAATGGCACACATATCAGTAGGCCTATAGGCTATGCCTGTGCTGTGTTGTAGGCCTGCCTCTTTAAAAACGGTCATCTTAATTGGCGCAACCATGAACTAGTTCTGTACGATGGCGAGTGGTGGGGTCGATAAACCAGAATTGGAGGATCCTCCATCATCGTTTCAATCTTCAGTTTGGCAACATTTTGGCTTCCCAGTAGATTACAACAGTATGTCGCCACGCTCAACGAGAATAGGCTATGCATCTTCAAACACCTCAAATATGTTGACACATTTATGCCGACATCACACCAGTATACCAGAGCAAGACGGAAATGCAAAGAAACAACATTGTCTCCTCTCTGCATTCAAGCAGCCCTTGGCAGCTGATTTTGACCAGGCCAAATAAGTTCTAAGAGTGATAGATAGGCTTTATATTTTTTACAGTCTTTCGTTTATAGCCGCGAATATGCACCCATTCTCGGTGGTTGAGAATAGGGGGTTTCAGTACGTTGTGAAGATGCTCGAGCCACGTTCCGAACTTCCTTCTTGCACCCATTTCAGCAAACAAGTAGTACACGCTCTATATAAGCAAACCAAAGCCAACGTTTTCAATGAATTTCACAGTGACAGCCCATCACATTACCCGGAGTGGGAGATGTACCGTGCTACAGACATGCCCCCTTTATGAGAGTCACAAGTACGCATCTGGCACTGAAGGAGGCAGTGTCGTGGTGCATTCGTAACCAAGTGAGAAGTGGGTATTTACAACATACGACTGGGAAAAACTCACTTGAACAGCCCTCAAACTGGTAATTACTAGTGGGAAACTCGTCTATCATCCTGAGCACCCACTTCTCGATAACAGCATTTTCGGCAGTTAAATGCAACAACAAAACATGATTTTATAAAAATATCTATATACAAGCATGATAACTGTACTTTTAATTTATGGTTGACAGCTTGTTGGCCATTAGCCAATCGCCATTTCTCATATGAGTTTAAATCACATGAATGTGTCCAACTGGTATTTACGACTTCACAACTGGTCAATTCCACCTCCTACATGGTTACAAACGCAGCATCAGAGTTGAAACTTGAGAGGCCCAACATAACAATCTGGTCACAACAGACAATGCAAGGAACATCGTGAATGCTGAATGAACATTGTGAATGGCATTTCATTTTCCTGGTGTACCGAAACCGAACCGAACCATGACCCCAAAAACCGCAATACTTAACGAACCGTGGGTTTTGTGAACGGTTACACCCCTACAGGCTATGGTGTAATTAATTGGAGTCTGTCTTCCCCCCTCTTTCCCTCTTTCTCTCTCCCTCTTTTTCTCCCTCCCCCTTCCCTCTCTTAGTCCTCCCCCTCTGTTCCTCCCCCCCCCTTTATCTATCTCCTAGGACTCACAGTTGACTCTCAGGTTCACTCTCTCCCTTCCTCTCTCTCTCTCTCTCTCCCACCCTCTCTCGCTCTCTCTTTCCCTCTGTATGTAAAGCTGGAGTGTATCCAGGTTTTGCCATAAACTAGGTGTAATTCAGTGTAAAGGTGTGTAAATGAATGCTGTGTGTTTGCGGAGTGTCTCCAGATGTCTCTCTGCTGGTAGTGAGGGAAAGCCCCAACAGGTGCCTCTCTTCAGCAGCTGGCCATCTACAACTATTAAGACATCTCAAGTGTTTTTGACGTTTGTTTGTAAATGTGGGTGCTCAAAGCCGGAAGCTATGAAACAATGAAGGATTGGTGTAGTACTAAACTACAGTGGGAAACTCAGTGAAACATTTTTGTTGTTGAAATGACCTACAACTATATTAACAAGAGAGGGGATTTGAAACAGTCTGTCCTCCATTTCCTTTTTAAGTCAAATTGTCTTATTATATGAAAGAAATCAGTGGACTCAGTGGAACATAATTTTCACCTCTTTTATTAAATTCTTCATAATGATTGCCTGCCGTGTATGGTATTCTGATCTCAGAAATATTCCAGTGCTCAGATATAACCAGTATATTTCAGGCTGGTAATTGCTTTGCCATGTAAACTAATGGGCAGAGTGTAGTGTGTGTGGGGGTGAGTGGCTAGCTACTGCAGCAGCCCACCCACTCTGAACAGAGCTAATGGACTGTGGTGTCTGTGGACTAGGGAGATATGGAGATGGAGCTAGCAGCGGTAGGTCTGTTCTCGACTCTATGTACTAGACTACTGGCTGTGCTCAGCTCGGCGCGGCATACAGAGTACAGACTGACTGGATCTCCTGTGTTGATAGGCTTTTTGTGATAAGCTCTATTTCTCTCTCTCTCTCTCTCTCTCTCTCACTCTCTCTCTCTCTCGCGCTCTCTCTCTCTCTCGCGCTCTCTCTCTGTCTCTGTGAGATTACTGTTATTTAATATGATACAGACCGGCAGACAGAGGACCATGTATCAATGTCATCCACACCGTTCTCTCCACACCAGTGTTACTAAATGGCTCAAAGTGATGCACGTTAGTCTGAGTAAACAAATAACTATCTCTTTAATCACTGTAAATAGTTTGTGAAGAGCCATCGCGGTTGCAGAGTTCATCTCGATGCACAGCAAGGTGGCAGACATGTTTATTAAGCACTGGAGTGGATGAGTGAGAGATTCAGGGGCAGATATGTTTGCCTTTGTGTGTGTGCGTGTGTGGTTTATAATTGGATGCTGTGACCAATCACCCTCAGTTCCCCTCAGTGTTGACTTTTGTATTTGTGGCCTGTCTGACCTGCTCATGCTTGGTGCTCACACACACCCACTAATTTGTCACCTATTGTCATCTCTCTCTTCCATATCACTGTAATCGTATTAATGTGAGTGTGTAGCAACACATTTGTTTGTAGTTGTCTTTGCATGTGTAATAGATCTCAATATTGTGACAGTTGTCTGTGTCTTTTGCTCTGTTTGTGTTTCTGTCTGTCTTGTTCTGTGTTTGTCCATTTCCTTTCCTTCTCTCTGTGTGTGTGCGTGTGTGTGTGTGTTTTTGTGTCTGTCTAGTCCCATCTCATATCCTCTCTCCATCAGGGCTCCCTCCTCACCAAACCTCTCCGTCTCAAGCCGTTCCCTGACGCCACACCGGTCTCTGACTCTGCGGTATGTCCCAGAACCCTTAGGGGTGGGGTGTCTTCCACCAATCAGGCTCCCCCCCCCCTCCCCTCCTCTTCCCTCTGCTTGCTGCCATGGCCCCTGATCTATCTCTATCTACAGTATCCCTCTCTTACTTTCTTTCTCTCTCTTCCTCTTTCTCTCTCTCTTCTTCTCTCTTTCCCTTTCCCTCTTGTGCTGTTTATCTCTCTCCGCCTCTCTCTCTCTCTCTCTCTCTCTCTCTCTCTCTCTCTCTCTCTCTCTCTCTCTCTCTCTCTCTCTCTCTCTCTCTCTCTCTCTCTCTCTCTCTCTCTCTCTCTCTCTCTCTCTCTCTCTCTCTCTCTCTCTCTCTCTTTCTGTGGAATTGTGATGATAGAGTAGAATCAATCTTAAATGCAGCCTGGTGGAGCTCTTGACTTCCCTACGTGTCTGTTCTGTTGTGACTCTTGGGTTTACCTCGGTCCTCTAGACTCTGTTGTCTTTGGGTTTGCCTGACTCCTGTCTCAATCTACATCTCCATCTTACTGCTGGGGCAAACAGGCCTGGGCGATGCTGTGCTGTGATTCACTGTCTGTCTGTGGGTTATTGTGGCCCTCCCTCTGAGATCCTTCTGTATCAGTCTGTGTTGTCATGCAGCTGGTGAATAAACTAGCCTAAATGCTGCTTTTTCTGCAGAATGCCTACTGTTACTGTCTTTTCTTCTGTCTTTTTTATATAGCTGAAATCTGGAATGAGCAATCTTCTCACGTCCATCAAGTCTTCAAGCATCTGTCTGTGATTTATTTTAGTACATTTAGTAGTTGAAACTTCATGTCACCTCTTGTGGGGTCTTGCGGATTGGTGACCCATTGGTCCAAGGATCTGGGATCTTCTTCTTCAAAGCTTCTGATAGGCTAGAGTCAAGGCCCTGTCTGGCCCCGCCTTCCTTTCGGTCTTTCTCTACTTCAATCAACTCGTATGTGATTTCTCTGCTTCCTGGATGGCCCCGATAATTAAGAATCCTCTCTGTATCTATTTTTTGCATCACTAATCCACTGTCATCCTCTGTCGTTGTTTTAATGTAAAGTGTCTCTCTGTATTAGAAAAGAGCTTTAATACAGTACCAGTCAAAAGTTTGGACACACCTTCTCATTCAAGGGTTTGTCTTTTATTTTTTACTATTTTCTACATTGTAGAATAATAGTGAAGACATCAAAACTATGAAATAACACAGATGGAATCATGCAGTAACCAAAAAAGTGTTAAACTTTGCACACTCTTGGCATTCTCTCAACCAGCTTCATGAGGTAGTCACTTGGAATGCATTTCAATTAACAGGTGTGCCTTGTTAAAAGTTAATTTGTGGAATTACTTTCCTTCTTAATGCGTTTGAGCCAGTCAGTTGTGTTGTGACAAGGTAGGGTTGGTATACAGAAGATAGCCCTATTTGGTAAAAGACCAAGGCCATATTATTGCAAGAACAGCTCAAAAAAGCAAAGAGAAACGACAGTCCATCATTACTTTAAGAACATGAAGGTCAGTCAATCCGGGAAATTTCAAGAACTTTTAAAGTTTCTTCAAGTGCAGTCGCAAAAACCATCAAGCGCTATGATGAAACTGGCTCTCATGAGGACCGCCACAGGAAAGGAAGACCCAGAGTTACCTTTGCTGCAGAGGATAAGTTCATTAGAGTTACCAGCCTCAGAAATCGGCAATTAACTGCACCTCAGATTGCAGCCCAAATAAATGCTTCACAGAGTTCAAGTAACAGACACATCTCAACATCAACTGTTCAGAGGAGACTGCATGAATCAGGCCTTCATGGTTGAATTGCTGCCAAGAAACCACTACTAAAGGACACCAATAAGAAGAAGAGACTTGCTTGGGCCAAGAAACACAAGCAATGGACATTAGAACGGTGGAAATCTGTCCTTTGGTCTGATGAGTCCAAATTTGAGATTTTTTGTTCCAACCGCTGTGTCTTTGTGAGACACAGAGTAGGTGAACGGAGGATCTCTGCATGTGTGGTTCCCACCGTGAAGCATGGAGGAGGAGGTGTGATGGTGTGGGGGTGCTTTGCTGGTGACACTGTTGGTGATTTATTTAGAATTCAAGGCACACTTAACCAGCATGGCTACCACAGCATTCTGCAGCGATATGCCATCCCATCTGGTTTGCGTTTGTGGGACTATCATTTGTTTTTCAACAGGACAATGACCCATAACACACCTCCAGGCTGTATAAGGGCTATTTGACCAAGAAGAAGAGTGATGGAGTGCTGCATCAGATGACCTGGCCTCCACAATCACTCGACCTCAACCCAATTGAGATGTTTTGGGATGAGTCGGACCGCAGAGTGAAGGAAAAGCAGCCAACAAGTTCTCAGCATATGTGGGAACTCCTTCAAGACTGTTGGAAAAGCATTCCTCATGAAGCTGGTTGAGAGAATATAACATATATTTTGATTTGTTTAACACTTTTTTGGTTACTACATGATTCCATATGTGTTATTTCATAGTGTTGATGTCTTCACTATTATTCTACACAATAGTAAAAATAAATAAAAACCTTTGAATGAGTAGGTGTGTCCAAACTTTTGACTGGTACTGTATGGCTTGCGAAAGTATTCACCCCCCTTGGCATTTTTCCTATTTTGTTGCCTTAGAACCTGGAATTAAAATGGATTTTGGGGGGGGGGGTTGTATCATTTGATTTACACAACATGCCTACCACTTTGAAGATGCAAAATATGTTTTATTGTGAAACAAACAAGAAAAAAAGAAGGAAAAAAAGAACTTGAGCATGCATAACTATTCACCCCCCCAAAGTCAATACATTGTAGAGCCACCATTTGCAGCAATTACAGCTGCAAGTCTCTTTGGGGATGTCTCTATAAGCTTGGCACATCTAGCCACTGGGGATTTTTGCCCATTCTTCAAGACAAAACTGCTCCAGCTCCTTGAAGTTGGATGGGTTCCGCTGGTGTACAGCAATCTTTAAGTCATACCACAGATTCTCAATTGGATTGAGGTCTGGGCTTTGACTAGGCCATTCCAAGACATTTAAATGTTTCCCCTTAAACCACTCAAGTGTTGCTTTAGCAGTATGCTTAGGGTCATTGTCCTGCTGGAAGGTGAACCTCCGTCCCAGTCTCAAATCTCTGGAAGACTGAAACAGGTTTCCCTCAAGAATTTCCCAGTATTTAGCGCCATCCAACATTCCTTCAATTCTGACCAGTTTCCCAGTCCTTGCCAACGAAAAACATCCCCACAGCATGATGGTGTTCTCGGGGTGATGAGAGGTGTTGGGTTTGCACCAGACATAGCGCTTTCCTCATCTGACCAGAGTACCTTCTTCCATATGTTTGGGGAGTCTCCCAAATGCCTTCTGACGAACACCAAACGTGTTTGCTTATTTTTTTCTTCAAGCATTGGCTTTTTTCTGGCCACTCTTCTGTAAAGCCCAGCTCTGTGGAGTGTACGGCTTAAAGTGTCCTATGGACAGATACTCCAATCTCCGCTGTGGAGCTTTGCAGCTCCTTCAGAGTTATCTTTGGTCTCTTTGTTGCCTCTTTTAATAATGGATTTAATGGTGCTCTGTGGGATGTTCAAAGTTTCAGATTTTTTTTATTACCCAACCCTGATCTGTACTTCTCCACAACTTTGTCCCTGACCTGTTTGGAGAGCTCCTTGGTCTTCATGGTGCCGCTTGCTTGGTGGTGCCCCTTGCTTAGTGGTGTTGCAGACTCTGGGGCCTTTCAGAACAGGTGTACAGTGGGGGAAAAAAAATATTTAGTCAGCCACCAATTGTGCAAGTTCTCCCACTTAAAAAGATGAGAGAGGCCTGTAATAGGTACACGTCAACTATGACAGACAAATTGAGATTTTTTTTTTCTCCAGAAAATCACATTGTAGGATCTTTAATGAATTTATTTGCAAATTATGGTGGAAAATAAGTATTTGGTCACCTACAAACAAGCAAGATTTCTGGCTCTCACAGACCTGTAACTTCTTCTTTAAGAGGCTCCTCTGTCCTTCACTCGTTACCTGTATTAATGGCACCTGTTTGAACTTGTTATCAGTATAAAAGACACCTGTCCACAACCTCAAACAGTCACACTCCAAACTCCACTATGGCCAAGACCAAAGAGCTGTCAAAGGACACCAGAAACAAAATTGTAGACCTGCACCAGGCTGGGAAGACTGAATCTGCAATAGGTAAGCAGCTTGGTTTGAAGAAATCAACTGTGGGAGCAATTATTAGGAAATGGAAGACATACAAGACCACTGATAATCTCCCCTCGATCTGGGGCTCCACGCAAGATCTCACCCCGTGGGGTCAAAATGATCACAAGAACGGTGAGCAAAAATCCCAGAACCACAAGGGGGGACCTAGTGAATGACCTGCAGAGAGCTGGGACCAAAGTGACAAAGCCTACCATCAGTAAGACACTACGCCGCCAGGGACTCAAATCCTGCAGTGCCAGACGTGTCCCCCTGCTTAAGCCAGTACATGTCCAGGCCCGTCTGAAGTTTGCTAGAGTGCATTTGGATGATCCAGAAGAGGATTGGGAGAATGTCATATGGTCAGATGAAACCAAAATATAACTTTTTGGTAAAAACTCAACTCGTCGTGTTTGGAGGACAAAGAATGCTGAGTTGCATCCAAAGAACACCATACCTACTGTGAAGCATGGGGGTGGAAACATCATGCTTTGGGGCTGTTTTTCTGCAAAGGGACCAGGACGACTGATCCGTGTAAAGGAAAGAATGAATGGGGCCATGTATCGTGAGATTTTGAGTGAAAACCTCCTTCCATCGGCAAGGGCATTGAAGATGAAACGTGGCTGGGTCTTTCAGCATGACAATGACCCCAAACACACCGCCCGGGCAACGAAGGAGTGGCTTCGTAAGAAGCATTTCAAGGTCCTGGAGTGGCCTAGCCAGTCTCCAGATCTCAACCCCATAGAAAATCTTTGGAGGGAGTTGAAAGTCTGTGTTGCCCAGCGACAGCCCCAAAACATCACTGCTCTAGAGGAGATCTGAATGGAGGAATGGGCCAAAATACCAGCAACAGTGTGTGAAAACCTAGTGAAGACTTACAGAAAATGTTTGACCTGTTTCATTGCCAACAAAGGGTATATAACAAAGTATTGAGAAACTTTTGTTTATTTTCCACCATAATTTGCAAATAAATTCATTAAAAATCCTACAATGTGATTTTCAGGATTTTTTTTTCTCATTTTGTCTGTCATAGTTGACGTGTACATATGATGAAAATTACAGGCCTCTCATCTTTTTAAGTGGTAGAACTTGCACAATTGGTGGCTGACTAAATACTTTTTTTCCCCACTGTATATATACTGAGATCATGTGACAGATCATGTGACACTTAGATTGCACACAGGTGGACTTTATTTAACTAATTATGTGACTTCTGAAGGTAATTGGTTGCACCAGATCTTATTTAGGGGCTTCATAGCAAAGGGGGTGAATACATATGCACGCACCACTTTTCCGTTATAATTTTTTTCACTTCACCAATTTGGATTATTTTGTGTATGTCCATTACATGAAGTCCAAATAAAAATCAATTTCAATTACAGGTTGTAATGCAACAAAATAGGAAAAACGCCAAGTGGGATGAATAATTGCACTGTATCGATAATTGACTTTTTTACTAAGTTATATGTGTTTCACCACCTCTTTGCTAGCACAGTTTGAAAGGGGTTTAACATAAAGACTAAGTTAAAGATACAGGCAAGTTTCAAAGGTATACCCAAAATAGTTTTTAGATATGAACGCCTGAGCAATTAATGCAAGAAATGACTGAGCAATTAATTCAGTGTTGTTGCTAAAAGGTCCCTAATAAATGTGTTGTTCCGCTCACAAAATTAAATAGTATTATATTGTGTCCCTGTGGTTTCACTGCTAAAGGGAAGTTTGTACTCCTAATAGCTTCCGCTGCCCTGTGGACTCAGGGGTCAGAGGCTCCAGATCTCTCCAGCTCCAATGGGCAACACTGACCAACAGAACCATTTACCTACTAAACTGCTCTGTACCATCATGTTCCGACTTCTGACATTACACTACCAGTTCTAGCCTTCAATCTCTTCTACAGTCTGTACAGAAATGTTATTTTATTTATTTTATTGAAGGTGTCTGCCCTAGCACAAATAAGATGGCAAAGTCAGGTACAAAATGTTCAGTTCATCAGAGAGGTGGTGAAAGGTTCAACTGTTACGTTTACTTAAAAGGAGAGAGAAATAAATGTTTCTTGATGTGTAATGTACTGTATGCCTCTAGACTAGTGCTGGCATTGAATGTGAGTGTTTCCCCCCCCCCTAACTCTTGGATTAGATAAGACCTATTTGCATTTGTTCCAGGCAAACGGTCAAGATGAAAGCAGCAGCGGTAATAGCATTTACCCCCCTTCCCCTTCCGAACACCCCTCCTGGAACCCTAGCTCCTGTTAATGTGTAGTAATTACTGCATGCACCAGCCTCTCACCGCAAACATTTGCATTTAGCCATTAATGCTTTTGTAAGCCTCCGCTTTGATGTTGGATTTAATTAAATAAGATATAATTGTGAAGTTGATTGATATCACAGTTGCTTATAAAAGGCTCTCACAAAGGAGGGGTGGGAGTAGCGTTGCAGCATAAGCAATTTAAGTGCATGCTGCCACAAATTGGATAGATACAACACAGACAGACAATGGCTGTGGAATGGCTGAAACAGCAGGGACGTATTTCCTACCGATGTAGACGAGTTTAATGGGACCGCTATTACTATTAGACACTAGACAGATAGCAATGCCAAGAGACAGAGGAGCTAGGCCTAACTTCAGAAACATTATTATAAAACATTGAATTGTGCATATGATACTGCCAATACTGCCTTGATATTAATCCAGGAGAATTCTAATGATTTTGTGAATGGATGGACTTGAGAAAAGAGGCTTGGGGTTTAAGGTCATGATCTGAGGATGCTAAGAATGCTGGGTAGGGTAGGTCATGGGGATCTTCTTCCTCTGGAGAAGGTGTTTGGTAGGTTCCATGGTGTGTGTGTGTGCGTGCGTGCATGTCTATGCGTGTGCGACTGTGTGTGTGTGTGTGTGATGTATCCCATTCCATCCCTGCAGCCCTTAAAGAACTTGGTAGGGAGTGTCTACACTGTGTCACCCCCTCCCTCTCTCTCCTCCAGCTCTCCATGCTGTTCACAGAGGAGTGTGATAAGGTGCGTGACCTGATGCACGTGCACTCGTTCAGCTATGACTTCCACCTACGGGTGGTGCACCAGTACCTGGTGGGCTGTCACATGACCCTGCGGCAGGGATACCAGCTCACTGGCTTCCTGGAGGACTTCATAGCTCATCACCCTGACATCCCCAAGTTCGGACGCAATCACGTCTTCCAGGGTGAGTCTGACCCAGCCCACCTAAACAACTAGACCCTGATGTTGTTACTGAAATGAGTCCCAGCAGTAGGAACATGTTTAAGACTAAGGCCAGAATGAAAACCAACACAGATTAACCACCTGTGCTTGCGATTGACTTTCTCATGTGATTTCTGCTTGACCCTGAGCCTAACAGTGAGCATGATCTCTGTGGACATCGGGGAAATTGCCTTTGAAAGTCTATCGCTGTGCGCAGGTTACTAATCTGTGTTGGGTTGAATCTAGGCTTATGTCCTGTCAGTGAGCTCATGCTTCTACCTGTCTGTCTGTCAGGGAGTTTCTCTATCTCTACGGGGATGATCACAGCCCACCAGCTGTATAACTACATCACTGACCACGCTGGCACCTACGGCATGAAGCCCCTTCGCATGTCCAAGGTTGCAATGACCAGCGAAGGCAAGAAGGGAGCGCCACCCAGCTCTGACCTGCATGAGTATGCTCTGGTGGCGCTGTGGAACAGGTAGTTTATGGACACACACACACACACCTCCGTGACTCTAAAATATACATTATTCATGACCTATTCTTCTCCTCTAGCTCTGGCTCTTACAAGGACCTGGAAGGCCTGCGTCACCATGACGATTTTGACGTGTCCCTGCTGGTGTGTCACAATGCCGCTCCGTTTGAGGAGCAGTCGGAGGGAGAGCGACATCTGCTGAGGTCCAGTGTAGATCTAGTATATATATTGCTTGGCTGAGCTGATGAGACAGTGGATTGCACAGTCAGATGGAACAGAGTAAATAGCCATTTTAGCATCATAGATTTAGCCGGTGGTAACTTGTGGAATAGACACGTGCTGGAATGCGGTTTTAACCAATCAGCGTCCATGATTAGACCCACCCGTTGTATAAATATCACACAATGGATGGGGGAAGTAATTACACCTAGTCAGATGGGTTAGTCCAGGGTATACATGTGGTAAAAACCATGTTGCTCTCTTTTGTCCTTGAGCAAGGCAGTTAACCCCCAACAACGGGTGCCGATAACGCGGACGTCGATTAAGACCTCTCTGGTTCGGAGGGTATGGGTTAAATGAGGAAGACACGTTTTGGTTGAATACATTCAGTTGTGCAACTGACTAGGTATCCCCCTTTCCCTTTCTTCAATCCTCTGAAATCCTGTGGGAAATTGTTTATTTTGGAAATTGGGGAAGGTTATAATTTCATACAGTAGGTTGCTATTGAAAACAGTAGGTTAGTATTCTATACAGTAGGTTACACAACATGAAACAGTGTACTGTACCAATATCTCTATGTATGTATGAAGTTTATTGCACTGCTTTGACATTGACAGTGTGTGTGTGTGATGTGACCATGTGTGTGTTAATGTTTCAGGCTGCGTTACTACGTGATCATGACCAGTCAGCGAGAGCTGTTCCCCCGGCTGACTGCTGACATGCGGCGCTTCAAAAAGCTTCCCCAGATACACCGTGAGGCCCGCGACCTGGGAGGAAGGGTTCCCCTTGAGAGAGGGACAGAACCGGGCGGGGCACGGGACCCTGATCCAGACCTCTGGGAGGAGACCCCCGCTGCAACCTCAGCCCCAGACACGGCCATCTCTATCCCCAGCGATGGGAACGAGTTCTACCCCCTGACTGGCCCCCGGAGGTCTGGGTCTGGGGCCCAGGGACTCCTCTACCCCTCTCCTCTGTTCCCCCTACTCAATCAGGAGGTAGGGTTCTCCAGGACCGCTATAACTTAATTGTGGTTTTAATCTTGAACTAGTTAATGTGTGTATTGTTGTACTCACGTGGATGAGGCAACTGTAGGTTACTATTTCATACTAGGTTCATTTCTATACAAAAGGAATATGTTACTATGTTAGTATAACTAAATAAATCAGTGTACCAATATATTTATGTAGTAGTTATTGCTGCTATGGCATATACATGAGGTTATAGGCAATGTATTTTAAATTAGTCGAATAAATTGACTAAATCATCCATCCAGGTGGGCTGTGCGCGGAGGCAGATCCAGGCGAGCGTGGAGCAGGCCATGGGCCACTGTCGCAGGGATAATCTGTGGAGGAGACTGTTCCATGGTGAACACCATCACCTGGCAATGGACAAGCTCAAGCTGAGCAAACTTTCCTTCAGCGAATTGGAGGAGCTCCTCAATGCCGTGCAGAGTCAATCTGTCGGGGAGATCGACCCACAGCTGGTAAAGAACACACTGTACCTCACTCCACTACAGACCACACCACCTCACCTCACTGTGTACACCAACACAACTGAACCCCACTCTGCCATAGTTCATATTGGCCATATCTTTCCTGCAGGGTCGGGATCCATTCCATTTCCATTAAGTCAATTTAGGAAATAAGCTGAAGTTCCAATACCCGATTTTCCTCATTACTCTTCAATGATAGACCCTGACCTTGCTTTCCTGTTTACACACAAACCCTCCTCCCTCGCTGACTCACTCAGATGTGCAGTGACGTTTGATGAAACATGTCTTTCTCAGGTCTTGTTTGTATCGCCTCTATTAGCTTAAGGCTTTAGAAGTAGGAGGAATGTTGCTTAGCTGCTGTGTTGATTTGACAGCATCTGTTTGCTGCTCTTTCTGTTTAGGAAATATCTCAAACACCCCTCGACACCCTACTGTACACATACAGCAAGAGGCATAATTATTATAGAGCCATCTACACCTACATTGAGGGAAAAAAGTATTTGAACCCCTGCTGATTTTGTACGTTTGCCCACTGACAAAGACATGATCAGTCTATCATTTTAATGGTAGGTTTATTTGAACAGTGAGAGACAGAATAACAACAACAAAATCCAGAAAAACACACTTCAAAAATTTTATACATTGATATGCATTTTAATGAGGGAAATAAGTATTTGACCCCTCTGCAAAACATGACTTGATTGATTACTTGGTGGCAAAACCCTTGTTGGCAATCACAGAGGTGAGACGTTTCTTGTTGTCGGCCACCAGGTTTGCACACATCTCAGGATGGATTTTGTCCCACTCCTCTTTGCAGATCTTCTCCAAGTCATTAAGGTTTCGAGGCTGACATTTGGCAACTCGAACCTTCAGGTCCCTCCACAGATTTTCAATGGGATTAATGTCTGGAGACTGGCTAGGCCACTCCAGGACCTTAATGTGCTTCTTCTTGAGCCACTCCTTTGTTGCCTTGGCCGTGTGTTTTGGGTCATTGTCATGCTGGAATACCCATCCACGACCCATTTTCAATGCCCTGGCTGAGGGAAGGAGGTTCTCACCCAAGATTTGACGGTACATGGCCCCGTCCATCGTCCCTTTGATGCGGTGAAGTTGTCCTGTCCCCTTAGCAGAAAAACACCCCCAAAGCATAATGTTTCCACCTCTATGTTTGATGGTGGGGGAGTTGAGTTGATGCCAAAGAGCTCGATTTTGGTCTCATCTGACCACAACACTTTCACCCAGTTCTCCTCTGAATCATTCAGATGTTCATTGGCAAACTTCAGACGGGCCTGTATATGTGCTTTCTTGAGCAGGGGGACCTTGCGGGCGCTGCAGGATTTCAGTCCTTCACGGCGTAGTGTGTTACCAACTGTTTTCTTGGTGACTATGGTCCCAGCTGCCTTGAGATCATTGACAAGATCCTCCCGTGTAGTTCTGGGCTGATTCCTCACCGTTCTCATGATCATTGCAACTCCACGAGGTGAGATCTTGCAAGGAGCCCCAGGCCGAGGGAGACAGTTATTTTGTGTTTCTTCCATTTGCGAATAATCGCACCAACTGTTTTCACCTTCTCACCAAGCTGCTTGGCGATGGTCTTGTAGCCCATTCCAGCCTTGTGTAGGTCTACAATCTTGTCCCTGACATCCTTGGAGAGCTCTTTGGTCTTGGCCATGGTGGAGAGTTTGGAATCTGATTGATTGATTGCTTCTGTGGACAGGTGTCTTTTTATACAGGTAACAAACTGAGATTAGGAGCACTCCCTTTAAGTGTGCTCTTAATCTCAGCTCGTTACCTGTATAAAAGACACCTGGGAGCCAGAAATCTTTCTGATTGAGAGGGGGTCAAATACTTATTTCCCTCATTAAAATGCAAATCAATTTATAACATTTTCTACATGCGTTTTTCTGGATTTGTTGTTGTTGTTATTCTGTCTCTCACTGTTCAAATAAACCTACCATTAACATTATAGACTGATCATTTCTTTGTCAGTGGGCAAACGTACAAAATCAGCAGGGGATCAAATACTTTTTTCCCTCACTGTATTATTAAAACGCATCCGGTCACTGATTGGATTGTGCCGCCATTCAGAGAGATTGGATAGTTCCAGTCAGGTGTATATGTGTTAGATTCAATAGCCTAATTTCCAGTATCACGCCATGTCCGTATTAGGCTATTGCGTTCTAGACGTGATTGGATTTGGCTGAGTACCTCTGGAGGTAGATAAGCATGCATTGTGTCAGTGTTGTAGAGTTTCCTGTTAGTATTTTATCCTCTTAAATTACCACCCATTAAAATGGTGCTTTTAGATGGAAACATTTAATTTAGTTACCAGTAAATCACTGAGAACAGATTATCTTCTGCAATAACTGAAAACCACTTTAACCCAATAGTTTGTTACTGATGTTACCGATTATAGCCTTCCTTCACTTGTTGACTTTGCCTTTCTTGAGCGCTCCAATCATTTCAATTAGTGTTCGTTATACTTAGTTTCAATTACACAATGGTTGGAGCATCTACAGACAAAGATAGACAAATGTACCTTTCAGCAGGACAACACAAGGCCTAAAACACAAGACCAAATATACACTGGATTGCTTACCAAGACGACATTGAATAATCATGAATGGCCTAGTACAGTTTTGATTTAAATTGGCTTGAAAATCTATGGCAAGACTTGAAAATGGCTGTCTAGCAATGATCAACAACCAACTTGGCAGAGCTTGAAGAATTCTTTAAAGAATAATGGGCAAATATTGTGCAATCCAGGTGTTCAAACCTCTTAGAGAATTACCCAGAAAGACTCACAGCTGTAATCACTGCCAAAGGTGATTCTAACATGTATTGACTCAGGGGGTTGAAGACTTATCTAATCAAGATATATTAGTGTTAAATGCTAACTATTTTTTCCCTTTTTTAAAATGTTGACATTACAGAGTATTTTGTGGATATTGTTGACAGAAAATGACAAATCAATGTTAATCCCACTTTGTAACACAACAAAATGTGGAAAACGTTAAGGGGTGTGAATTATTTCTGAAAGCACTGTATATATTGGCATTTACCATTAAATCCACGCAACCCAATACGATTACAATTGCAAAACACTATAATCAAATAAAATGTTATTTGTCACAAGCTTCGTAAACAACAGGTGTAGACTAACAGTGAAATGCTTTCTTACGGGCCCTTCCCAACAATGCAGATAGAAAGAAAATGGAGAAATAATCGAAAAGTAAAACACATAATAATAATAATAATAATAATAATAATAATAAATACACAAAGATAACTTGGCAAATGCACTGGGTACCAGTACTGAGTTGATGTGCAGGGGAACGAGGAAATTGAGGTACATAAACTATATATACAAAAGTATGTGGACACCCCTTCAAATTAGTGGATTTGGCACCTTACAGGTATATACAATCGATCACACAGCCATGCAATCTCCATAGACAAACATTGGCAGTAGAATGGCCTTACTGAAGAGCTCAGTGACTTTCAACGTGGCACCGTCATAGGATGCCACCTTTCCAACAAGTCAGTTCGTCAAATATCTGCCCAGCTTGAGCTGCCCCGGTCAACTGTAAGTGCTGTTATTATGAAGTGGCAATGTCTCGGAGCAACAACTGCTCAGCCGCAAAGTGATAGGCCACACAAGCTCACAGAACGGGACCGCATAAAAATCGTCTGTCCTCAGTTGCAACATTCACTACCGAGTTCCAAACTGCCTCTGGAAGAAACATCAGCACAATAACTGTTCGTCGGGAGCTTCATGAAATGGGTTTCCATGGCCAAGCAGCTGCACACAAGCCTAAGATCACCATGCGCAATGCCAAGCATCTGCTGGAGTGGTGTAAAGCTCGCCGGCATTGGACTCTGGAGCAGTGGAAACGCTTTCTCTGGAGTGATGAATCACGCATCACCATCTGGCAGTCCAACGGACAAATCTGGGTTTGGTGGATGCCAGGAGAACGCTACTTGCCCCAATGCATAGTGCCCCTATGCATAGTGCCAACTGTAAAGTTTGGTGGAGGAGGAATAATGGACAGGGGCTGTTTTTCATGGTTCGGGCTAGGCCCCTTAGTTCCAGTGAAGGGGAGTCTTAACGCTACATTACATTTTAGATTTTAGTCATTTAGCAGACGCTCTTATCCAGAGCGACTTACAGTTAGTGAGTGCATACATTTTTCATACTGGCCCCACGTGGGAATCGAACCAACAACCCTGGCGTTGCATGCGCCATGCTCTACCAACTGAGCTACAGGAGGCCCTACAGCACACAATGACATTCTAGACGATTCTGTGCAACTTTGTGGCAAAAGTTTGGGGAAGGCCCTTTCCTGTTTCAGCATGACAATGCCCCCGTGCATAAAGCGAGGTCCATACACAAATGGTTTGTTGAGATCGGTGTGGAAGAACTTGATTGGCTTTACAGAGCCCTGACCTCAACCCCATCGAACACCTTTGGGATGAATTGGAACGTCGACTACGAGCCAGGCCTAATCTTCCAACATCAGCACCCGACCTCACTAATGCTCTTGTGGCTAAATGGAAGCAAGTCCCCACAGCAATGTTCCAACATCTAGTGGAAAGCCTTCCCAGAAGAGTGGAGGCTGTTATAGCAGCAAAGGGGGGACCAACTACATATTAATGTCAATTATTTTGTAATGAGATGTTTGACGAGCAGCTGTCCACATACATTTGCTCATGTTGTGTATGTACAGTACCAGTCAAAAGTTTGGACATACCTACTCATTCAAAGGTTTTTCTTTATTTTTACTATTTTTTACATTGTAGAATAATAGTGAAGACATCAAAACTATGAAAAAACACATATGGAATCATGCAGTAACCAAAAAAGTGTTAATCAAATCAAAATATATTTTATATTTGAGATTCTTCAAATAGCCACCCTTTGCCTTGATGACAGCTTTGCACACTTTTGGCATTCTCTCAACCAGCTTCATGAGGTAGTCACCTGGAATGTATTTCAATTAACAGGTGTGCCTTCTTAATAGTTAATTTGTGGAGGGGGGGGGGTATACAGAAGATAGCCCTATTTGGTAAAAGACCAAGTCCATATTATGGCAAGAACAGCTCAAATAAGCAAAGAGAAACGACAGTCCATCATTACTTTAAGACATGAAGGTCAGTCAATCCAGAAAATATCAAGAACTTTGAACGTTTCTTCAAGTGCAATCTTTGCTATGCTGTAATAAAGGCTTTACTTTTTTCCCCGTTAGAACAGACTAGTATTACTTTATTTAGTGTTAACACTGTTCCAAATAGGCAGAAAAATAATATTGTAACCTAACAGCACCTGTTTGTCACACATAATATGCACGCAGCTCTCGACTCCTATAACCTCCTTTTTTAAAATCTCCTTCTTATTGTTTTTATTACAATTATTATTATTATGATTATCATTAAAATAATATGTAATGTTGTTATCATTAGTAGGCTTTGTATAGAAGCATTGTGTAACCTCCATCAAGCTGTAGGCCTAAGAGTGCGTCCTCTTTAGTCTTAATACTCTCTGTTGACCAATATATTTTTTTGGGTGGGGACAGCCCTAATTGGTTTTCTACCTAAAGTTGTAAAGGAAATGTTGTGATCTATTTAATAAACACAAGAGACCAGCACAATGGATGAGTATGGTGGTATAGCAGGAACAGCAGCATCTAGTGATCTAAACCTGGTATTTTCGCACTACTTTAGGGTAAATAATGCAAGCGACAAATTTCTCTGAACAGGGGAAAAACACATCACCAGATTCACAGGGAATACATTACATAGTATGGAGAAGCAATACTCCAAGCCGCAGCTTCATACTACTTGTTAAACATAGCGAATTTATACTAAACTCAGCAAAAAAATAAACGTCCTCTCACTGTCAACTGCGTTTATTTTCAGCAAACTTAACATGTGTAAATATTTGTATGAACATAACAAGATTCAACAACTGAGACATAAACTGAACAAGTTCCACAGACATGTGAGTAACAAAAATTGAATAATGTGTCCCTGAACAAAGGGGGGGTCAAAATCAAAAGTAACAGTATCCAGCTGCATTAAGTACTGCAGTGCATCTCCTCCTCATAGACTGCACTAGATTTGCCAGTTCTTGCTGTGAGATGTTACCCCACTCTTCCACCAAGGCACCTGCAAGTTCCCGGACATTTCTGGGGGGAATGGCCCTAGCCCTCACACTCCGATCCAACAGGTCCCAGATGTGCTCAATGGGATTGAGATCCGGGCTCTTCGCTGGCCATGGCAGAACACTGACATTCCTGTCTTGCAGGAAATCACGCACAGAACGAGCAGTATGGCTGGTGGCATTGTCATGTCAGGATGAGCCTGCAAGAAGGTTACCACATGAGGGAGGAGGATGTCTTCCCTGAAACGCACAGTGTTGAGATTGCCTGCAATGACAACAAGCTCAGTCCGATGATGCTGTGACACACCGCCCCAGACCAAGACGGACCCTCCACCTCCAAATCGATCCCACTCCAGAGTACAGGCCTCGGTGTAACCCTCATTCCTTTGATGATAAACGTGAATCCGACCATCACCCCTGGTGAGACAAAACCGCGACTCGTCAGTGAAGAGCACCTTTCGCCAGTCCTGTCTAGTCCAGCGACGGTGGATTTGTGCCCATAGGCGACGTTGTTGCCGGTGATGTCTGGTGAGGACCTGTCTTAAAACAGGCCTACAAGCCCTCAGTCCAGCCTCTCTCAGCCTATTGCGGACAGTCTGAGCACTGATGGAGGGATTGTGCGTTCCTGGTGTAACTCGGGCAGTTGTTGTTGCCATCCTGTACCTGTCCCGCAGGTGTGATGTTCGGATGTACCGATCCTGTGCAGATGTTGTTACACGTGGTCTGCCACTGTGAGGACGATCAGCTGTCTGTCCTGTCTCCCTGTAGCGCTGTCTTAGACGTCTCACAGTACGGACATTGCAATTTATTGCCCTGGCCACATCTGCAGTCCTCATGCCTCCTTGCAGCATGCCTATGGCACGTTCACGCAGATGAGCAGGGACCCTGGGCATCTTTCTTTTGGTGTTTTTCAGAGTCAGTAGAAAGGCCTCTTTAGTGTCCTAAGTTTTCATAACTGTGACCTTAATTGCCTACTGTCTGTAAGCTGTTAGTGTCTTAACGACCGTTCAACAGGTGCATGTTCATTAATTGTTTATGGTTCATTGAACAAGCATGGGAAACAGTGTTTAAACCCTTTACAATGAAGATATGTGAAGTTATTTGTATTTTCACAAAGACAGGGTCCTGAAAAGGGGACGTTTCTTTTTTTGCTGAGTTTTTATACTGGTTGTTGGGGTGGGATTGGTGTGGGCGGTCTGTGGGTGGCTATTGACCATTTTGTGGGGGATTCCTCATGTCTTACTCATTGGTAGGAAAAAGTTTGGTACAAATCAGATGTTGGGTACTATATTTATTGGATATTATCTTAATTCTATAAATAAAATTTTCATTTTACTTAATGTTGAAGAAAAAAAATCAGGAATGCCAATCTTACCTGTTTCTCACTACAGAAACAATTTCAGATCAATCTTGGCTTGCCAAAATGACAAGGAACGACTCCACAGCATCCTTGGACGAATATTGATAATCACAGAGGTGTGTGTGCATATGCATTTTCATATGCGTGTGTGCGTGCGTGCATGCGCACATGTTACTTGTGCGAGTCGGACAGGAGAGAAACACGCCACGTAATCCATGGAGAAAGGAATCCTGATAATCACAGGCTCCCTCTAAAAGCCCACTTACCTTCCCTGATCCAGTGGTTGTTGGCTCCTGGGCTCCTCACCGTGTGACTGACAGCTCCTTCAGGTATTAGAGCCTTCCCACAGTGCACCGCAGCAGCTCATCCCATCAGAGCTGAGACGGTGAGGCAGGTGGAGAATGGAGCCAAGACCAGGCCATATCCTCCCTACATTAACCACACAATATTTACTGTGACAGCAAAATAAGGTTAATGTAGCCGTCGTATCCCCATGCGCAGTTGGAGAACATGTCAATGTGCTGAATGCAGATATGTGCAGTGTGATTACATGTAGCTACTCCACTGTGCCAATGTCTTATTTGATCTATTATGTGGTTACATCCCTATTCCCTATATAGTTAACTACTTTTGACCATGGCCCATGGGCTCTGGTCAAAAGTAGTGCACCATTTAGGGAATAGGGTACCATTTGGGATTCTGCCTATGAGTTAGTTCTATACCCCCTGACTCTCTGGGCATGTCATAAGTCTACATGCTGCTCACAACAAGGGGATAGCGCTCAGCTACCAGAGGTCTACTCTGCCTACATGTGATACACAAAATCAAGAAGATCCCCAGCTTCAAATTAGATTTTAAACCAAATTGAACAACATTTAGAATGTGTCTGATGATACTCTTTGCTAGTTACTAATTTCATTTAAATGTCTATTTAAAGATTAAATAAATCAAAAATCCAGTCCATCATGAGGTTGAAGCTTCTCGATGCTCAGAAGTGCAGAAGGTCTTTATTCTGAGTAGGATGTTAGAATGGGATGCTTCCCAAACCCTATTTCCTAGTGTATATAGGCTATGGGGTGCCATTTGGGACAGTAGAGAGCTGCCCTTTTCAAATAAAGTTCTATATACCTTATTATTATGTAACAAAATATGCACTTCAAGTTAGTGTGGTGGTATAACTACAGTAGAGAGCTGCCCTCTTCAAAGATATATTTATACATGTCTTAATACACACTCTGTCTTTCCCACAGGGATCTCAGCAATTATCAATAGAAAAGTTACAAACCCAAACATCCTATTTATAATTTACAGTGAGGGAAAAAAGTATTTGATCCCATGATGATTTTGTACGTTTGCCCACTGACAAAGAAATGATCAGTCTATAATTTTAATGGTAGGTTTATTTGAACAGTGAGAGACAGAATAACAACAAAAAAATACATGTCAAAAATGTTATAAATTGATTTGAATTTTAATGAGGGAAATAAGTATTTGACCCCCTCTCAATCAGAAAGATTTCTGGCTCCCAGGTGTCTTTTCTCCCTCGGCCTGGGGCTCCATGCAAGATCTCACCTCGTGGAGTTGCAAAATGATCATGAGAACGGTGAGGAATCAGCCCAGAACTACACGGGAGGATCTTGTCAATGATCTCAAGGCAGCTCGGACCATAGTCACCAAGAAAACAATTGGTAACACACTACGCCGTGAAATCCTGCGGCGCCCGCAAGGTCCCCCTGCTCAAGAAAGCACATATACATGCCCATCTGTAGTTATCCAATGAACATCTGAATGATTCAGAGGAGAACTGGGTGAAAGTGTTGTGGTCAGATGAGACCAAAATGGAGCTCTTTGGCATCAACTCAACTCGCCGTGTTTGGAGGAGGAGGAATGCTGCCTTTGACCCCAAGAACACCATCCCCACCGTCAAACATGAAGGTGGAAACATTATGCTTTGGGGGTGTTTTTCTGCTAAGGGGACAGGACAACTTCACCGCATCAAAGGGACGATGGACAGGGCCATGTACCGTCAAATCTTGTGTGGGATTCTCCTTCCCTCAGCCAGGGCATTGAAAATGCGTCGTGGATGGGTATTCCAGCATGACAATGACCCAAAACACACGGCCAAGGCAACAAAGGAGTGGCTCAAGAAGAAGCACATTAAGGTCCTGGAGTGGCCTAGCCAGTCTCCAGACCTTAATCCCATAGAAAATCTGTGGAGGGAGCTGAAGGTTCGAGTTGCCAAACGTCAGCCTCGAAACCTTAATGACTTGGAGAAGATCTGCAAAGAGGAGTGGGACAAAATCCCTCCTGAGATGTGTGCAAACCTGGTGGCCAACTACAAGAAACGTCTGACCTCTGTGATTGCCAACAAGGGTTTTTCCACCAAGTACTAAGTCATGTTTTGTAGAGGGGTCAAATACTTATTTCTCTCATTAAAATGCAAATCAATTTATAACATTTTTGACATGCGTTTTTCTGGATTTTTTTGTTGTTATTCTGTCTCTCACTGTTCAAATAAACCTACCATTAACATTATAGACTGATCATTTCTTTGTCAGTGGGCAAACGTACAAAATCAGCAGAGGATCAAATACTTTTTTCCCTCGCTGTATGTCCGTCTGATGAAGAAAAAATAAGTGGAATGGAAACTTCACCGCCAGTGATCTGAGAGAACAGATTAGGAGTGTAGTAAAGTATGCACATTGAGAACTGAGTAGGCTCTGCAGCATTGCAGGGGTCTCCTTGAAAAGCTGCCTACAGCTTCGTCTTCCCTCCCAATCCCTCTGCTTGCATTATTTGCTGCTATTCATAATGTATGTCAGGGAATCACAGATTCTCAGCCAAGCAATGTTTTATACATTTTAGATTCAAAGCCAACTTAGTATTTGGATGTGTACTATTTGGGCTTTTCTTTTTTGGAAGGTAATATCTAGAAGACTTTGAAAGATGTTTACTCTTAACTTAATTCCTAATGTATCCTTTGTCAGTGTGTGTAGGCTAATTGTTCCTCCAGTTTGAGCAGTAGTTCTTATGTAGCTGGAGCAGTTCTGCATCTGGGTGGTAACTGGTAGGGTCAAGCCTTTGTTTGTCTCTAGTTCAGAAGCCTGACGAATACAAATGTTGCACAATAACACTTTGGGACCATTCAGCACTGTGTGGCCCGGGTATCTATCTTTCTTTCAAAGCTTTTTGTCCTCTCTCTCTGTTCCAGGACTGTTTCCTTACCATGAGTCCCAGCTGGTACCAGAGTCTGATCAAAGTGCTGCTGACTCGCTTCCCTCAGAGCTGCCGACACTTTGATGACAGTGGCATTCAGTATCTGGTAAGAACAAAACAACTAATATAACATATAAAATATAAACACTACAAAAACATAAAAACTACAACTCCCTACAGCACTTTGTCCACAATTACAGTACAATTAAAATGGCTTGCCAAAATGGGTTCCAGAGTGCGGCCTTCGGAGCTCAACCACCACTAAATCAGGGTCATGTTCAGTAGGGCACACGTAGCAAAATCTGCAATGGAAAACGTATCAAAACCTTTCTCCCCACTGAACACAGCCCTTCCCAGTATATTATGAGGTGCCTCGCCCCATTTCTGACAATATATAAATAGCTCTCTAAGTTCTGCAATGACTGACATGACGAGGAAAACTACTGATGCACTACCCAATTTCGAAATTGCACCTTGTGCATTCAACTATTACAACTTTCAAGAGTAACTTGAAAGCCCAACTTTGTATTTGTTAATCTCCCCCTACCTCTCCGCACCCCACAGTTTGGGAACCACTGGACAAAGCACCACCAGCTACTGCACCTCCAGCTGATTCAATGTGACCCAGAATATAATGTAGATAAACAGGGGAAAGCACCCCACTAAGCAAATTAATTATCCCCTGTTCTCTACTCCACATTCAATGTGATTCCATCCACCTCAAGCCAAACTGTATCTTGACACTACATGCAACAACATCAAAACCACCGGGTGCCTCTATCAAAGTTCCCATAGCTCAGTCATTGGACTCCAGCGTTTATTATATGCATTCAAGAAAAATACTATATCACTCTATATGTGTAATATCCTATAATTAATTCCCTCCCTCCATCCCCTATTTGATTTTGAAGGTGATCTTTTTATACTTAACAAAAATATAATCACAGCATGTTAAGTGTTGGTCCCATGTTTCCTGAGCTGAAATAAAAGATCCCAGAAATGTTCCATATGCACAAAAAGCTTATTTCTCTTAAAATGTGTGGACACATTTGTTTACATCCCTATTAGTGAGCATTTCTCCTTTGCCAAGATAATCCATCCACCTGACAGGTGTGGAATATCAAAAAGCTGATTAAACAGCATGATCATTGCACAGGTGCAATAAAAGGCCACTCTAAAATGGGCAGTTTGTCACACAACACAATGCCACAGATATCTCAAGTTTTAAAGGGACTGTGTAATTGGCATGCTAACTGCAGGAATGTCCACCAAAGCTGTTGCCAGATAATGTAATGTTAATTTCTTAAGCCGACCTCCAACGTCGTTTTAGAGAATTTGGCAGTACATCCAACCAGCCTCACGACCGCAGACCACGTGTAACCACACCAGGCCAGGACTTCCACATCCGTTTTCTTCACCTGCGGGATCGTCTGAGACCAGCCACCCGGACAGCTGATGAAACTGTGGGTTTGCACAACCGAAGAATTTCTGCACAGCCTGTCAGAAACCGTCTCAGAGAAGCTCATCTGCGTGCTCGTCGTCCTCACCAGGGTCTTGACCTGACTGCAGTTCGGCGTCGTAACCGACTTCAGTGGGCAAATGCTCACCTTCGATGGCCACTGGCATGCTGGAGAAGTGTGGTCTTCACAGATTAATCCTGGTTTCAACTGTACCGGGCAGGTGGCAGACAGCATGTATGGTGTCGTGTGAGCGCGCGGTTTGCTGATGTCAACGTTGTGAACGGAGTGCCTCATGGTGGCGGTGGGGTTATGGTATGGGCAGGCATAAGCTACAGACAACCGACACAATTGCATTTTATCGATGGCAAGATCCTGAGGCCCATTGTCCTGCCTTTCATCCGCCTCCATCACCTCATATTTCAGCATGATAATGTACAGCCCCATGTCGCAAGGATCTGTACACAATTCCTGGAAGCTGAAAATGTTCCCAGTTCTTCCATGGCCTGCATACTCACCAGACATGTCACCCATTGAGCATGTTTGGGATGCTCTGGATCCAGGTGTACGACAGCGTGTTCCAGTTCCCGCCAATATCCAGCAACTTTGCACAGCCATTGAAGAGGAGTGGGACAACATTCCACAAGCCAAAATCAACAGGCTGATCAACTCTATACGAAGGAGATGTGTCGCGCTACATGAGGCAAATGGTGTTCACACCAGAAACTGACTGGTTTTCTGATCCACCCCCCTACTTTTTTTTTTTCATGTGAAATCCATAGATTAGGGCCTAATGAATTTATTTCAATGGACTGATATCCTTATTTAAACTGTAACTCAGTAAAATCGTTGAAATTGTTGCATGTTGCGTTTATATTTTTGTTCAGTGTAAGTTCTTCTGGACTAATCCGCTATCAGGAACTCCTTCAATTCACCTTGAACTTTTCTAAATTCAACTCATCTGTTTCTCTCAGGCTTTTAACTTTTATATGTAACAGGGGAGAAAAATAACTATTGAATGTGAAGAAGGAAAAAATTGGTCTGTTCAAACATGTAAAATTGTGAGACCTCTGCAGTTTGGAAGAAGGGTTTTGACATTGTGTAAAAATGTGAAGCTTGGCTCTCAAGGGGGATTATGGGAGTCTTGTGGGGAATTGTCATCTCCTCTCCTGTGTCAAGAGGTTACTCACTACTTAATATGGTAATTGGGAGAGTTGAGATCAAAAGAACAACCCCCTCACTTCTTCTCTTCTGGAGATGTTCTGCCCTAGTACTGTAGTTGGTGACATAAACTCAACCTCTCCCTCCCTCCCTAGCAAACGACACACACAATAACTTTTTTGTTCCAGAGGGAAAAAGACTATAACAGCTCAAACACAAGATCCCATCCATCTATTAACTGTAGTCAGTCACCTATTTTTGTTCAAAGTTATATTGTGTGGAATAGGGGGGATGGAATTTTAAGTAAGTCATTATAGTTTGAAATAAACAGTTGCCCTGCGATTCTCTTCTTTTCTCTTTCAGGCTGTCCTAAACCAGAAATTCACTGACTGCTTTGTTCTGGTCTTCCTTGACACTAAGGCAGGAAAAACGGTGAGTAATTGTGATGCCTGCCCCTTGTTATGGTCTAACTCTTAAAATCCCATTTATATAATTATATAGCTTCTCCAATACTGTGTATGAATTCCTTATAAGCCATAACATGAGATGACATGTTCAGTGTATCTTTGTTGCCCCCCACCCCCCTCCCTCCAGAGCCTCAAGGTTGTGTTTAGGGAGCCGTTGCCATCCCAACCGCAGCCTAGTAGCAGCCCCCCGCCCCAGCTGGTATCCATGTACCATCACCTGGAGTCTGTGATCAACACAGCCTGCTACAACCTGTGGACCGGCTTGCTGTAGGGCTGGAGGGCCAATCAGGGCCGGGCGTGCCTCAGAGAAACGGAGCTGCTGGGAGGTGTAGTTCCAGACAGGCGGCTTCATTTATAGGACACCAAAAAGGGATGTTATCGTTGAAAAGTGCAGAACCAGTGAATCAGAGAGAGAGTTCAAAGGTCAAAGCTTCCTGTACAATTAATCAGGAATTTACTCATTCTACCGCTGGGAGAAAATATATTCGGAGGAACTATACACCCTATTGCACACAGGTTCTCCTCTATCAGACAGTGTATGTGCCCTATAGTGACTGAAAATATATTTTTACTTCAAGGATTCCTCTCAACACTGAATTTAATTTGAGTTGAACCAGAGACAGGCTTTGGCTGAACTCTTTTCTGCCAGTAGTGGGTGTTGACATGCCCTCTGCAGTGGGCATTGAGCCTCACAGTCAGAGGTCACTTTACAAACGCTTTGCTTTGAGGCTCAGGTGAACACTACCTCACAATGACAGAATCCGACTGAAGAAGATGAGCTTTTTGCACTGAACAGTGCACCAGATCAAAGCAGCGAAGTTATGCAATTTGCCCCCATTTCAACGCCAACTTTCTGGGCCCATTGCTCATTGACTTGGTTGTTAGTGGTGGTATGGTAGAATGAAAAGCGGATGAGACTTTCAGGCTAGTTTGATCTAAAGCCAAACTTCTGTATGTAATCTCATTCATGTTCCCATTCAGCTTGTCGTTTGGCCTTTACTTCAAATGAGACATCATCTACAATACATGTACATCTAACCTGAAGTGGATCTCACTCCCCAACCAACTGAATTGGACTGTAAACAAGTCAGTATTGTGCAAACAAGTGTTGGGAAATTAGATCCTATTCTCCAACTGATTTATCTTGGATACTGTGCCTTGCGAAGCTCTAGGACTAGATGCTCAAGATCAGCGCTGCACACAATCCAGTGAATCCACAGTCTTGAGTCTTCTGCAGAGGTGAAAGATTGCTGCCATTTCAGTCTGAAATATTGGGTAAATGATGTTTCCCTCTTCCCATTGTATCCTACAGTATAAGTGTCAAACCTGCTACCCAGTTTTCCCTACTGCCACATCTTCATCCTAGAAGTGCCTTCGTTTTTAATGTTTTATTTCTTAACAATGCTACTAGAGCAGTGTTATTGTTATTGCATCAATCTTGCAAGTGGAATCTCTGGAAAATGCAATTGGACTGCTAACTAGCTACATTCTGACAGGGTTGAGGGTATAGCTGGTCTCCGTTTACAAAGAGATGGAGTGTTGGGTGGACATAGGAGCCAGCTTGTGTACAACATTGTAATATCACCCACACATCAGTTCAGAGATGTCATTGCAATACATTATGACTTCAAGATGGCCTTAAAGTTTGTACACAATTCAATTGAAGGAAACCAAATATTTCAAGATTGTTTAAAGTTCCTTATTAAAAAGGAATGAAGGAAATTTGAATATTAATAATAATGGATTTCTGAGTAAGGTGAATTGTGTCTTTAGAGATGTTTATTTGTTTTGAAGGTAAGAACACTGGATTTTGAATAATTCAAGATGTTGTTAACAGTTAGGCCAGCTATAGCAACAGTATAGGCATTCTGAAACTGTAATATCATCTGAAACTGTACATTATGTATATACAGATGAATTTGTATGATATGCTACAATAAACCTTATGGTATATTCAAGTGTGTTTTAACAGTAACTTGACAGATGTAAATTGTGCAATGTTTGGGACTGGGAGTAGAGTGAAGAGAGAGTGTGGTAAAACACAGGACTTTATTGTACACAAGTACATTTAAAAGACATATTGTCTTACAAAGGATCTAATCATACTGCTGCTCACCGAACATTCTTAATCAAAACATCAATAAGAGCTACACTACATGACCAAAAGTATGTGGACACCTGCTCGTCAAACGTTTCATTCCAAAATCATGGGCATTAATATGGAGTTGGTCCCCCCTTTGCTGCTATAACAACCTCCACTCTTCTGGGAAGGCTTTCCACTAGATGTTGGAACATTGCTGCGGGGACTTTCTTCCATTCAGCCACAAGCATTAGTGAGGTCAGGCACTGATGTTGGGCGATTAGGCCTGGCTTACAGTCGGCGTTCCAATTCATACCAAAGGTGTTCGATGGGGTTGAGGTCAGGGCTCTGTGCAGGCCAGTCAAGTTCTTCCACAACGATCTTGACAAACCATTTCTGTATGGACCTCGCTTTGTGCACAGGGACATTGCCATGCTGAAATAGGAAAGGGCCTTCCCTAAACTGTTGCCACAAAGTTGGAGGAACAGAATTGTCTAGAATGTCATTGTATGCTGTAGCGTAAATATTTCCCTTCGCTGGAACTAAAGGCCTAGCCTGAACCATGAAAAACAGCCCCAGACCATTATTCCTCCTCCACCAAACTTTACAGTTGGCACTATGCATTTGGGCAAGTAGCGTTCTCCTGGCATCTGCCAAACCCACATTTCACATTGTTAGTTCATGATTTTGCCTATTCTATGAATTCTGATATTCTGGTCTCTTAGTCCATCACTTGTAGTTGCTCTTCCAGTAGTCTTTCACCCAACCCAGACCTTAATTTGTAGAATCTTGATTCAATGTTGACAGAGTTTATTACTTTATACAGTATACACACTAACATTATCATAACCTTACTACTACACTCTACATTATAAATGTGATGATTGAAGTGAGGAAACAGTTTATCAATCTATATCCACAATGTCATAAGTGAATTGAACTGTAGTCCAGTGCAATTAACGGTAGTTTAGTTAAGACATCAATTAGTTCACCATTAAACCCATTAAATGTGAGGGCTCTGGCCAAAAGTAGTACACTATATAAGGAATAGTTTGTCATTTGGAATGCAGCTCTGTTCTCACCTAGTAGTTTGTATTCATAGCCGATGTATCCCTGGTAACCCAGCTACTCTATTAGACAAGAGGTATGGGAAGTTCAGCTCTCCTGCACTGTCTGGGCCACGTCTACACTTGACACTTACATGCGACTTCTGCTATCAAAATACAAATATCGCATTGAAAAGGAAGGTCAGGAGGTGGTCAGAGACACATTGTTTGCAGATTTTTCCTCAGTCTGGATGCAATCAGGCTACCTAAAGATCATACAGTGGGCGATGTCATCAGCACTCCGCCCACAGGTCTCCAAAACACTTGTGTTTTGGGAGTGAGAGGCATCTTTTCATTATAACGTTGGAGGAAATACGTTCCTAGCATGTGAGGAATGTGTTTGCTGGCCTCATAAATGCTAACCAGTTAGCTAATATTTAGAAGGGAAAAAATGGTTTGGCTAGAATTATGCTAACCAGTTTGCAATCCCTTTAGTGTTGCTTGCTAGCTTGCTGGCTAGCTACAGATATTAGCTGGACAGTTAGCTACAATAGTTAGCTACTGCCATCAAGTTGTTGTGTTATCATATTTTGTCTATTTCACCATTTGCAGAATGCATAGTGGCATTTGAAAATAGTGTGGGAAAAGGGAATCTGGACATGGTGGACACATTTAAATGTAAGCGTAGATGCATGATGTGTTCTGAATTCCATGATCAGAATTCCATGATCCGAATACAAAAACTGCATTAACTGTCAAGTCTAGACACGGCCTGGCTCGTTCCTGCTGGGCACCTGAGCTATCTGGATGTGACCTGCCAGAGAGAGAATGTGAGAAGGAATTGAAATTCAAACACCATTACAGTAGTAACGAGTTCTACCACTACTACTATCATATGTCAAATAATGTGGTCCAGTGGAGGCCCCTCAGAGGAGGAACGGGAGGACCATCCTACTCAGTGAATTTTAATAAAAATGAAAATAGTGAAATATTAAAAAAGGTATCCTTTTAAAATAAAACTATACTAAATATATTCACGTCACCAAATAACTGATTAAAACACACTGTTTTGCAATGATCTACATTACCCTCAATAGCACCCTCTAGGGTAGCACCATGATGTAGCCGGAGGACAGAGAGAAAGAGAGCTAGCTATTTCGTTGTATATTTTCTTATTATTATTTTACCTTTCACGTACTTAGCAACAACGTGACTCAAACAGAGAGGAATGCTATTTATGTTAGCTACGTGGCCAAAAGCGTCCAAAAACATAGGTTTGGTTTGCTCCTAGCTGAACTCGGCTAGGGGAAATGAACGTCCGTGTTCGTATACTCCCTTAAAATACATTTGCTTAAAAAAGGCTAGGCGGGATGGGAGGCATGGTTTCCGGGTGGGGAGAGAGGATGCGGGCTGATGGGGACAAAGAAAACATTAATAACGTTAAAAGAACGTTCAAATATTGTTATTTATGTTTTCTGCCTCAACAAAAGTCTATCCTCTGGCCTCCCGAGTGGTGCAGCGGTCTAAGGCACTGCATCGCAGTGCTAGAGGTGTCACTACAGACCCGGGTTCGGTCCCGGGCTGTGTCACAGCCGGCCACGACCGGGAGACCCATGAGGCGGCGCACAATTGGCCCAGCGTCGTCCGGGTTAGGGGAGGGTTTGGCCGGCCAGGATGTCCCACTTCGGTCACCAGGTGTACAGTGTTTCCTCTCACACATTGGTGCGGCTGGCTTCCGGGTTAAGCAGGCAGTGTGTCAAGAAGCAGTGCGGCTTGGCAGGGTCGTGTTTCAGAGGACGCGTGGCTCTCAACCTTCGCCTCTCCCGAGTCCGTACGGGAGTTGCAACGATGGGACGAGACTAGCTACCGATTGGATATCATGAAATTGGGGAGAAAAAGGGGTCAAAAATAACAAAACAATATATATATATAAATTACAGTGGCTTGTGAAAGTATTCACCCCCCTTGGCATTTTTCCTATTTTGTTGCCTTACAACCTGGAATTAAAATTGATTTTGTGGGGGTTTGAATAATTTGATTTACACAACATGCCTACCACTTTGAAGATGCAAAATAAAAATGTTTGTGAAAGAAACAAGAAGTAAGACAAAAAAACATAAAACTTGAGCGTCCATAACTATTTACCCCCCCCCCCAAAGTCAATACTTTGTATAGCCACCTTTTGCAGCAATTACAGCTGCAAGTCTCTTGGGGTATGTCTCTATAAGCTTGGCACATCTAGCCACTGGGATTTTTGCCCATTCTTCAAGGTAAAACTGCTCCAGCTCCTTCAAGGTGGATGGGTTCCGCTGGTGTACAGCAATCTTTAAGCCATACCACAGATTCTCAATTGGATTGAGGTCTGGGCTTAGACTTTGCCATTCCAAGATATTTAAATGTTTCACCTTAAACCACTCGAGTGTTGCTTTAGCAGTATGCTTAGGGTCATTTTCCTGCTGGAAGGTGAACCTCCGTCCCAGTCTCAAATCTCTGGAACACTGAAACAGATTTCCCTCAAGAATTTCCCTGTATTTAGCGCCATCCATCATTTCAATTCTGACCAGTTTCCCAGTCCCTGCCAATGAAAAACTTCCCCACAGGATGATGCTGCCACCACCATGCTTCACTGTGGGGATGGTGTTCTCGGGGTGATGAGAGGTGTTGGGTTTGCACCACACATAGCGTTTTCCTTGATGGCCAAAAAGCTCAATTTTAGTCTCATCTGACCAGAGTACCTTCTTCCATATGTTTGGGGAGTCTCCCACATGCCATTTGGCGAACACCAAACATGTTTGCTTATTTTTTTATTTTTTTATTTTTATTTTTTATGTCCACTCTTCCGTAAAGCCCAGCTCTGTGGAGTGTACGGCTTAAAGTGGTCCAATGGACAGATACTCCAATCTCTGCTGTGGAGCTTTTTTAGCTCCTTCAGGGTTATCTTTGGTCTCTTTGTTGCCTCTCTGATTAATGCCCTCCTTGCCTGGTCCGTGAGTTTTGGTGGGCGGCCCTCTCTTGGCAGGTTTGTTGTGGTGCCATATTCTTTCCTTTTATTTGATATCTAACAAGTAATATCTAACAATTTCACAACATATACCCAATACACACAAAACTAGTAAGGAATGGGGTTAAAGAATATATACATATATGAACAAGCAATGACAGAGCGGCATGGACTAAGATGCAGTAGAATATTATAGAATAGAATGCAGTATATACATATGAGATGAGTAGTGCAAGATATGTAAACATTATTAAATTGACTAGTGTTCCATTTCTTTAAGTGGCCAGTGATTTCAATAGGCAGCAGCAGCCTCTAATGTGCTAGTGATGGCTATTTAACAGTCTGATGGCCTTGAGATAGAAGCTGTTTTTAATTCTCTCTGTCCCAGCTTTGATGCACCTGTACCGACCTCGCCTTCTGGATGATAGCGGGGTGAACAGGCAGTGACTTGGGTGGTTGATGTCCTTGATGATCTTTTTTGCCTTCCTGTGACATCGGGTGCTGTATGTGTCTTGGAGGGCGGGTAGTTTGCCCCCTGGTAATGCGTTCGGCAGACCGCACCACCCTCTGGACAGCTTGCGGTTGTGGGCGGTGCAGTTGCCGTACCAGGCGGTGATACAGCCCGACAGGAGGCTCTCAATTGTGCATCTGTAAAAGTTTGTGAGGGTTTTAGGTGCTAAGCCAAATTTCTTCAGCCTACTGAGGTTGAAGAGGCTCTGTTGCACCTTCTTCACCACACTGTCTGCGTGGGTGGACCATTTCAGTTTGTCGGTGATGTGTACGCCAAGGAACTTGAAGCTTTCCACCTTCTCCACTGTGGTCCCGTCGATGAGGATAGGGGGGTGCACCCTCTGCTGTTTCCTGAAGTCCACGATCATCTCCTTTGTTTTTATAATGTTGAGTGAGAGGTTATTTTCCTGGCACCACACTCCCGGAGCCCTCACCTCCTCCCTGTAGGCGGTCTCGTCATTCTTGGTAATCAAGCCTACAACTGTTGTGTCATCTGCAAACTTGATGATTGAGTTGGAGGCGTGCTTGTTCACGCAGTCATGGGTGAACAGGGAGTACAGGAGGGGGCTGAGCACGCACCCTTGTGAGGCCCAAGTGTTGAGGATATTTTCAAGCATAGTGGTGGCTGCATCATGTTATGGGTATGCTTATAATCGTGGTGAGTTTTTCAGGATAAAAATAAATGGAATGGAGCTAAGCACAGGCAAAATCCGGAGGAAAACCTGGTTCATTCTGCTTTCCACCAGACACTGAGAGATGAATTCAATTTTCAGCAGGACATTAACCTAAAACACGAGGCCAAATCTACACTGGAGTTGCTTAACAAGAAGAGAGTGAATCTTCCTGAGTGGCCAAATTACAATTTTGACTTAAATCTACTTGAAAATCTATGGCAAGACCTGAAAATGGTTGTCTAGCAATGATCAACAACAAATTTGACTGAGCTTGAAGAATTTGGAAAATAATAATGGGAAAATGTTGCACAATCCAGGTTTGGAAAGCTCTTAGAGACTTACCCAGAAAGACTCACAGCTGCCAAAGGTGCATCTACAAAGTATTGACTCAGGGGTGTGAATACTTATGTAAATGAAATATTTCTGTATTTCATTTTCAATAAATTAGGTAAAATTTCAAAAAAACATGTTTTCACTTGGTCATTATGGGCTATTGTGTGTACATTGGTGAGCAAAAAATCAATTTAATCCATTTTGAATTCAGGCTGTAACACAACAAAATGTGGAATAAAGCAAGGGGTATGAATACTTTCTGAAGGCACTGTAGTAGTAAAGGCCAAATTCAATATTTTACCCCCCTCTCTGACACAATTTAGGCCTAACTGCCAGAAAACCTGGGCAGTATTCTACTGCCTGATTGCTCAGAGAATGTAACTCATAGGGGAGACTAATTTCCTATTGTCCTGGCTGGTTCATATTACTACCCACTTGGCACGGATGTCTACTCCACGTTGGTTCAACTTAATTTCATTGAAACCAGTGTGTGCCCAGTGGGCAGATTATCATTTGGATGACAAGTCAAATCTGGTAAATAGAAAATCTGGAACATTCTCCTTGAGAACATACCTCTTGCATGTACAATGACAACTTCATACATTTGAGGCCATCTCACCCATTGATGTTGTTGACTTGGAGATACCATGGCCCTAAAGGATTTGCTTCATTTCTCACATACCAGCTGAAGCAGTGTTTTTTTGGTTAAACCGATATGCCCCGGTGACAGTGTCATTCTATGGCCACCGCCACCTCAAGTTGTAGGTATCCTAACTAACAGGCCTCCTCCAAAGATGGTGTAAACGAAACCACCTCCATCTATGTCCAAATGGCACCCTATTCCCTATATAGTGCACTACTGGTCAAAAGTAATGCAGTATGTAAGGAAAAGGGTGCCATTTGGGATGCAGCCCCAGAGAAGAGGGCTAGCGCTGCCCCGGGCCCAGGGGAGGGCACTGGTGCAGGAAATTGAAAAGAGGACAACACAGACCTCATATGTCCTAGCACTAACAAGCCTACTTTGGGGTGACAAAAAGAAACCTGGGCTTTTATTGATTTCATTGTTCAGGCTGATGTGTTAACTGACGGGCCATCTAACGGTGATATATGTAACATTACTGCTGCAGGGGAGAGAGGAAAGAGGGGGAGGTTTTAAGGTTCAGATAAAGAGAGGAATATACTGCTGTTTATGTTGATTATTTCCAATATGTAGCCTACAATATCTTCTCTTGTCCCTTGTGTTTGTTAGGTGGCCTACGTTAAGCATATGCTATTGTTCACATGTTAGACAAAATGCACTTGCGTTATTATTTGGGGTGTTCATAACCATCTCGGTTTGAAGTACTTACATTTACGTCATTTAGCAGACGCTCTTATCCAGAGCGACTTACAGGAGCAATTAGGGCTAAGTGCCTTGCTCAAGGGCACATTGACAGATTTTTCACCTAGTCGGCTCTGGGATTAGAACCAGTGACCTTTCGGTTACTGGCACAACGCTCTTAACCACTAAGCCACCTGCCGCCCCACTTACATAGCTTATTTTGTAGATATGTGGCTCTTTTGTGTCACATCAATGACATCAATGTCAAGTCAAGGTCATACACCTACCCACCACATGCTTAGGGAGTTTACAGTTGTACTTCTACTATACGATCCAGATTTCATCAATGAATGCATCATTTCATGGATGTGTGGTGTTATTGATGTAAAACCTTTGTAACATTGAGGGAATTGTATGACTTTTCCATCCAAAATAATACTGCTATTACACCTTTGGTCTGCTGTTGGCAATAGCACCCCTGTTATGGGTTCATGTTTCACATTCATTATTGTTCCATGGACGCCTTCTGTGGTTTGTAGTACAACAATGCATTGTGCTCCCAGTGAGCACCTGATCATTCATAATAAGGCAACCCTACAATGATATTTCTGTCTGTGTGGCTGCTGGGAGAGAAAATGCCCTCCCCTCTTATTACATTCAGGGTCTACAGGGAGCGAGAGAGAGAGAGAGAGAGAGAGAGAGAGCGCAAAAGAGAGAGAGCGAGCAAGAGACCAAGAAGCGAGAGTGAGAGTGAGTTTAGTTTATTTAGTTTATTAGGATCCCCATTAGTTACTGCACATGCAGCAGCTACTCTTCATGGTCTCCACATAAAACACACAAATACATGACAAATTACAGAACAGTTATAGACAACAACAACATAAGTTATTACATTAAGTTAAAAATTACAATAAAATGAAGAGTTATATATTGGAAAGACACCGAGAGACAACACATATACCATTTACACACTATTCATATACAGTTGAAGTCGGAAGTTTACATACACTTAGGTTGGAGTCATTAAAACTCGCTTTTCAACCACTCCACAAATTTCTTGTTAACAAACTATAGTTTTGGCAAGTCAGTTAGGACATCTACTTTGTGCATGACACAAGTAATTTTTCCAACAATTGTTTACAGACAGATTATTTCACTTATAATTCACTGTATCACAATTCCAGTGGGTCAGAAGTAGAAACGCCATGGGACCACGCAGCCGTCATACCGCTCAGGAAGGAGACACGTTCTGTCTCCTAGAGATGAACGTACTTTGGTGCGAAAAGTGCAAATCAATCCCAGAACAACAGCAAAGGACCTTGTGAAGATGCTGGAGGAAACAGGTACAAAAGTATCTATATCCACAGTAAAACGAGTCCTATATCGACATAACCTGAAAGGCCGCTCAGCAAGGAAGAAGCCACTGCTCCAAAACCTCCATAAAAAAGCCAGACTACTGTTTGCAACTGCACATGGGGATAAAGATCATACTTTTTGGAGATATGTCCTCTGGTCTGATGAAACAAAAATAGAACTGTTTGGCCATAATGACCATCGTTATGTTTGGAGGAGAAAGGGGGTAACTTGCAAGCCGAAGAACACCCTCCCAACCGTGAAGCACGGGGGTGGCAGCATCATACTGTGGGGGTGCTTTGCTGCAGGAGGGCCTGGTGCACTTCACAAAATATATGTCATCATGAAGAAGGAAAATTATGTCGATATATTGAAGCAACATCTCAAGACATCAGTCAGGAAGTTAAAGCTTGGTCGCAAATAGGTCTTCCAAATGGACAATGACCCCAAGCATACTTTCAAAGTTGTGGCAAAATGGCTTAAGGACAACAAAGTCAAAGTATTGGAGTGGCCATCACAAAGCCCTGACCTCAATCCTATAGAAAATGTGTGGGCATAACTGAAAGAGCGTGTGCGAGCAAGGAGGCCTACAAACCTGACTCAGTTACACCAGCTCTGTCAGGAGGAATGGGCCAAAATTCACCCAACTTATTGTGGGAAGCTTGTGGAAGGCTACCCGAAACGTTTGACCCAAGTTAAACAATTTAAAGGCAATGCTACCAAATACTAATTGAGTGTATGTAAACTTCTGACTCACTGGGAATGTGATGAAAGAAATAAAAGCTGAAATAAATAATTCTCTCTACTATTATTCTGACATTTCACATTTTTAAAATAAAGTGGTGATCCTAACTGACCTAAGACAGGGAATTTTTACTAGGATTAAATGTCAGGAATTGTGAAAAACTGAGTTTAAATGTATTTGGCTAAGGTGTGTGTAAACTTCCGACTGATCAATTGATGTTTAAATTTGGAATAATCGTAAATATGTGGAGAGATTTGTTTAATTAGTCCATTGTTGATATAGTGGCAACATGTTTTGCGTGTCAGCCATCAAATTTTTAAGATATATAACTTTCAAAATACAGAAATACAGCCGGTATGACGCATTTGGCATCATACTGTATGATTTAAACGCAGCATCATATGATGCAAAATGCATCATACCGGCTGTATTTCTATATTTTGAAAGTTATATATCTTGAAAACTTGATCTCTTACATGCAAAACATTTTGGGACTAGATCAACAATGGACTAATGAAACAAATACCAAAAGATAGTTTCCAACCCCACAATTAAAATAAAATTCCACCCAAAAACTAACTCAATATACTTTAAAATGACTAAAACCAAATCGAAACTGTGTAGAATTTATAATGGTTCCTTGACAGTTTGCTAATAATCTCCTAAATGAAAGCTTGACAGTCAAGGAGCATCGGAAATTCCAAAAACGATAGAGAGGACTATTTTGATTTTGATTTTGACCGCGAGGACATTTTCAGTGTGGCCCTGGACTAGAGAGAGTTAGGGCGTCTGCTGTCTGGGGTGGTCCCAGTTAGTTTCACTGTAATACTTTATGCATATTTCATGGCTGTTTGTTATACTTTACCTCTCATAAGAGCCTGACAATCTTGCTTGAACTTACATCAACCTGTTTATATTATCGATGGCATTACTATTTGTTGTAAACAATTCAGTATTGACCAGAGGGCGTATTTGTTGCTTGACAACCTTTATCTCAGTAATCAATGGGCAGTGGCCAGCACCATTGATTAAACACACTACAGTTACACCATGCCAAAGGGCCTGCAGGTTGCAGATAGCCTTGAAAATAGCCGATCTGTTACAGGTAATATGTGTCTGGTTAGATTAGGTTACTGATACACAAGCCAGATACAGAATGCGGTGTTTAACAATGGTTTCTGTGTTGGTGGTAGCTGTGTGTATAGTTGTAGATTTGTATCTATATATTTTATATTCAGTAAAAGAGAGGTTCTGTTCTTCTAAAGTGTGGCAGTGTAAACATGTTTCCCTTCTTGTAAGCTATCCTCTATCTGTCTGCATATCTGATGTGATTCAGATAGAAATGGGATCAGCTACAAGGTGACATCTTGTTTTGCACTTATAATGGATACCAAGAGAATAATGTTGTCTCCTCAAATCAGAATCACATTAGACATTTTCTCTGATAGTCTGCTTTTTGTTGTTGAAAACAAATGACCCTTCACTTTGGACTAGAGAGGTCTGGGCAGCCAGGATGTGTGTCTGTGTGTGTGTGCGCCGCCCGGCCGGATGTGCACTGTTTCTTAGTCTTATTCTAAAAAGGATTAAATTGTTTTTATTCCCCCTCATCAATCTACACACAATACCCCATAATGTCAAAGCAAAAACAGTTTTATAGACATTTTTGCAAATGTAAACAAATAAACTGAAATATCACATTTACAGTGCCTTCAGAAAGTATTCAGACCCCTTGACTTTTTCCACATTTTGTTAGGTTACAGACGTTTTCTAAAATGTATTAAAATGTTTTCCCCCCCTCATCAATCTACACACAATACCCCATAAGGACAAAGCAAAAACTGGATTTCAGAAATATTTGCTAATTTATTAAAAATTAAAAACAGAAATATTACATTTACACAAGTATTCAGACCCTTTACTCAGTACTTTGTTGAAGCACCTTTGGCAGCGATTACAGCCTTGAGTCTTCTTGGGTATGACGCTACAAGCTTGGCACACCTGTATTTGGGGATTTGCTCCCATTCTTCTCTGCAGATCCTCTCAAGCTCTGTCAGGTTGGATGGGGAGTGTTGCTGCACAGCTATTTTCTGTACTCTCCAGAGATGTTGTATCGGGTTTAAGTCCGGGCTCTGGCGGGCCACTCAAGGACATTCAGAGACTTGTCCTGAAGCCATTCCTGTGTTGTCTTGGCTGTGTGCTTAGGGTCGTTGTCCTGTTGGAAGATGGACCTTCGCCCCAGTCTGAGGTCCTGAGTGCTTTGGAGCAGGTTTTCATCAAGGATCTCTCTGTACTTTGCTCCATTCATCTTTCCCTCTATCCTGACTAGTCTCCCAGTCCCTGCCGCTGAAAAACATCCCCACAGCATGATGCTGCCACCACCATGCTTCACCGTAGGGATGGTGCCAGGTTTCCTCTAGACGTGACACTTGGCATTCAGGCTAAAGAGTTCAATCTTGGTTTCATCAGACCAGAGAATCTTGTTTCTCATGGTCTGAGAGTCCTTTAGGTGCCTTTTGGCAAACTCCAAGCGGGCTGTCATGTGCCTTTTACTGAGGAGTGGCTTCTGTCTGGCCACTCTACAATAAAGGCTTGTTTTCACTTTGTCATTATGGGGTATTGTGTGTAGATTGATGAGGAACATTTTTAATTTAATAAATTGTAGAATAAGGCTGTAACGTAACAAAATGTGGAAAAAGTCAAGGGTTCTGAATACTTTCCGAATGCACTGTATGCTCGAAAAGTAATACTGCCCTTTCGAAGCAAATCGTTTTGTGAATGATGAATTTGGGTGTCAAATATGAGACAATAATTAGTTCAAGACATTCTTGACTGCTTAGGACAAATAAACCTGCAATTAGACAGAAGTATAGGAATGAGGTCAGGATGATTACTAACATGCTTTTATGTCGCCACTTGATAGAGGCTAACAACACAGCTATAATGATTTTGAACAACAGCAACAAAAATTTGAGCCCATTACTGATCAATACTTGCGAACAAGAAACAAAACAAAGATATTCTACGATGAACCACAGCCCAGATAGTGAAACTGTACTTTCTACAAACACTCAACATTAACAAGGACCTTTTATGATAGTGACAAATACAGAATGGGCATTGGAACAGAGAAACAACATCTCTAATCAGATATTAAGATAAGGCATGTTTCTCAGATCATCACTAGGCCTAAATCATTAAAGTCATGTTTGCTGTGAGAATTACGTGATTTCTCTCCCTTGTAAAAGCCAGTGGGTGACAGAGTGAGATGTAGGTGTTGTTTGGGTGTCACAACGACTACTTGGTGTGTAGCCAGAATACTAATCTCCCCAGCTAGTCTGGGTCTGGATGGGATGGTTCCTCTGATCCAAATGTGAGTGTGTGTGTCAGTCTAGATGGGATGGTTCCTCTCTTATCCTAGGATGGTTAGTTTTTTCCCTGTGATATTGTCAGTTGGAAAAACAGGCCCTGTCAAAGAAGAGGCTAAAGGGTCTATCTGCCATTTGACACATTCATTCATTTCCACACATTACATACACTGTTCAGAAATTAGAAGAAGAAGATAATTAACTTAGGTAGGGATATGCAACATTTATTTTGTTCTATTGATATATAGGCCAAGTCCAGAATATAACCACTTTTTTAGCACACAAAAGCACAGAGATAGCCTGCTAAGAATATAATAAAATGAATATTAACATGGTAAAACATAAAATATGGATGTCTTCAATTACATATCTGTCTGCAGAGAGAGGCATACCTAAAGTAGTTCAGGGGATTTCTACCTCAGCTGCAGGTTCAGGTTGCCATGTAAGTGCCACCACCCAGTGACAAGGCTATTATCAGCTGTTGTCAGAGGGTCAGCCATGTTAGTATTAGCATATATTAGAATACCTCAGCACAGCTGTCCATCTTCTCAGAGATAATGAAGGCAGAAGAACCACGAGATCGGACTGACCTGGCACCTGTATAGGTGGGGAGGAATTGAGTGTGTGAGTGTGTGTGTGGCGTCAATATACTTTGTGTGTGTGTGTGTGTGTGTGTGTGTGTGTGTGTGTGTGTGTGTGTGTGTGTGTGTGTGTGTGCGTGCGTGCGTGCGTGCGTGCGTGCGTGCGTGCGTGTGTGTGTGCGGCGTGCGGCGGCGGCGTGCGTGCCGGGCGCGGCGGCGCGCCGGGGTAAAGGTGGGGCAGCAATTCTAAGAAACTTGAAACGAGTCACCCTGCTGACATCAGTCTGACTCTTTGAACTCACATTTCCATCAAACAACTTATTCAACAATGTTTCAGCCTGAATCAATCATTTACCCCACCTGACAGTACCTGGAATTTAAACAACAGGTCACCTAGAAAGACCCTAGCCACAGCAGACAGACATCCTATTGTCAACTCACATTTGTGGGTGACAGTGTGGAAGAATTAACATTGTAAAATCATAAAATTACTTCTACAGAATGCTTTGGCAGAAATAAAATAGGATGTTTGTTTTATGCTATTCTTGCATGCTTGTTTTAAATCAATAATAAAGAAACAAACAAGTAATGTTATTACAGTGTATTCATTGTTGTACCATTCACTTTCTAAATTGTAATAAACACTCCGTTCCTGGATAATGTGAAATCATCCAGTCATTCTCTTCAGGGATTTCTATGTTAGTTTCACTAATCAAAACACACTATGCCAAGACAGCCTTACCCTATCCGGGTGTTCAGAGACACCAGCAAGCCCAGAAGAACCGGTGGTGGTCCCACCACAGCTGTACTCATTCTGAATCAAGTCATTGTGACTGATGAATCACAGATGAGACTGCATTCCAAATGGTATGCTATTCCCTATATAGCAAACTTATTTTGACCAGCGCCCTATGGCATAGAGCAGCGGTTCTCAATCCTGGTCCTGTGGAACCAACAAAACAAACATTTGCAGTCCTTTGGGTCCGCAGGACCAGGATTGAGAACCACTGCAATATAACGGAAAACTGTAAATTATACAGTCATTTTTTGTATTATCGTTTTGCTGCAGCATACTGTCAATTATAGTGCATTGTGGGAAAATGTTGAGGGCGAGGAAACAATTGCTGTATTTCGAATGGTACTGTAATCACCCCACAGAAGACAGTACCGTACCGTATCTTTGGAGCTCCAAAAACCTTTTGAACACCAGTGAGTGCATTGTATAGTTGTTTCTGGCTCATTAACATATTTTGAGGAGTGCCTTGTAAAGAGGCTATATTTGTTGCACCCATGAGTGAGAATGCTGTACCAATTTAACTCCAATGTAGTTATAGTGCACCACTAATTTAGAATGTATAAGGGATAGATTGGAGTGGCAGCAAGTCTTAAACCTTAAATGGTTTAACATTTTACCATTCCTTTTGGTCAGTTTTGCCCTGTAGTCACTGCCAGTTTGGAAGCCTTTGTTAATTAATGCATCTAGAAATGCAAGTAATGTAAAACACAGAATACTCATTAATATGTTGTAATGTTTGTAAACACGTTACTTAGCAGCCAACCTGAGGGGTATCCTCTTAGCAGGTTTGAGGAGTTAGCGAGGTAACTTTGGTCAACTGAGTTCAACTCAGGATAACCGGTCATACAAAAGTGTCTCACCTTTAAGCCAGGTGAATTTCTATGGCAACGAATCCTTCAGAACTAACCTGCTCCAGGGCAGGCGAACTCACGGCTAACTCCACTAACCCTGAATGAAATGACTGAGCCACAAGTTGAGGACCAATGAAATCAGATTTCCTCCCTCTTGCAAAGATTGCGTTATCATCCCCTTCATTTGAGGAAGAGACTGATTCAATATTTTATTATTCAAAGAGTGTGCAAAGCTGTCATCAAGGCAAAGGGTGGTTATATCTCAAATATAAAATATATTTTGATTTGTTTAACACTTTTTTGGTTACTACATGATTCCATATGTGTTATTTCATAGTTTTGATGTCTTCACTATTATTCTACAATGTAGAAAAAATAAATAGAAAAACCCTTGAATGAGTAGGTGTTCTAAAACTTTTGACCGGTAGTGTATGTTTTTGGAATTTTTTACTAATTAATAAATGAAAAGCTGAAATGTCATGAGTCAATAAGTACTCAACCCCTTTGTTATGGCAAGCCTAAATAAGTTCAGGAGTAAATATTTGCTTAACAAGTCACATAATAAGTTGCATGGACTCACTCTGTGTGCAATAATAGTGTTTAACAAGGTTTTTGAATGACTACCTCATCTCTGTACACCACACATACAATTATCTTTGAGGTCCCTCGTCGAGCAGTGCATTTCAACCACAAAGACCAGGGAGGTTTTCCAATGCCTCGCAAAGGGCACCTATTGGTAGATAGTGAAAATAAAAAAAAGCAGACATTGAATATCCCTTTGAGCATGGTGAAGATATTAATTACACTTCGGATGGTGTATCAATACACCCAGTCATTACAAAGATACAGGCATGCCCCCTAACTCAGTTGCCAGAGAGGAAGGATACTGCTCAGGGATTTCACCATGAGGCCAATGGTAACTTTAAAACAGTTACAGAGTTTAATGGCTGTGATAGGAGAAAACTGAGGATGGATCAACAACATTGTAGTTACTCCACAGTACTACCCTAATTGACAGAGTGAAAAGAAGGAAGCCTGTACAGAATACAAATATTCCAAAACATGCATCCTGTTTGCAAGAAGGCACTAAAGTAATACTGGCAAAGCAATTAACTTTTTGTCATGAATACCAAGTGTTATGTTTGGGACAAATACAATTCAACACATTACTGAGTACCACTCTCCATATGTTCAAGCATAGTGATGGCTGCATCATGCTATGTGTATGATTGTAATTGTTAAGGACTGGGGAGTTTTTCAGGATAAAAAAGAAACGGAATGGAGCTAAGCACAGGCAAAATCCTAGAGGAAAACCTGGTTCTGTCTGCTTTCGATCAGACACTGAGAGATGAATTAACCTTTCAGCAGGACAATAACCTAAAACACAAGGCCAAATCTTTACTTACCAAGAAGACAGTGAATGTTCCTGAGTGGCCGAGTTACAGTTTTGACATAAATCTGCTTGAAAATCTATGGCAAGACCTGAAAATGGTTGTCTAGCAAAGATCAACAATCAATTTGACAGAGGTTGAAGAATTCTGAAAAGAGTAATGGGAAAATGTTGCACAATCCAGGTTTAGGAAGCTCTTAGAGACTTACCCAGAAAGACTTACAGCTGTGATCGCTGCCAAAGTTGCTTTTACAAAGTATTGACTCAGGGGTGTGACTACATATGTAAATGAGATATTTCTGTATTTCATTTTCAAACAAATTGCTAACATTTCTAAAAACATGTTTTCACTTTGTCATTATGGGGTATAGTTTGCAGATGGGTGAGAGAAAACATATATTTAATCCATTTTGAATTCAGGCTGTAACACAACAAAATGTGGAATAAGTCCAGGGGTATGAACACTTTCTGAAGGCACTGTACTTTGCAAAACAAGTGACCTAGGAGAATAGGGCATTTGCAGACACTTACAATGCAACAAACTGCACCTTGAATGACCTTTGGCAATAATAATCATCATTAGTAACCAAAATGAATATTAACACTGTGTTTTACATAACTGGCAAGGCACAGATTGTTCCCCTACCGAATGCAAAAAGAGACAATTCTACTGCTTCTCCTGTTCTCTCGCTTCTGGTGACATTTGCCATGTATAAAATATGGCCCAGGATTAGCATCCCCCCTCTCTCCCTCCCCTACAGGCCAAATCCATTACCTACCATGATTAATTTCATTGTTGCTTGGGATGTTATTATTCACCTATTCGGTTCAGTCAGTGGCTGAGTTCCATAGCAATGTTTATACAGTGGGGAAAAAAAGTATTTAGTCAGCCACCAATTGTGCAAGTTCTCCCACTTAAAAAGATGAGAGAGGCCTGTAATTTTCATCATAGGTACACGTCAACTATGACAGACAAAATGAGGGAAAAAAATCCAGAAAATCACATTGTAGGATTTTTTATGAATTTATTTGCAAATTATGGTGGAAAATAAGTATTTGGTCAACAACAAAAGTTTCTCAATACTTTGTTATATACCCTTTGTTGGCAAGACACAGGTCAAACGTTTTCTGTAAGTCTTCACAAGGTTTTCACACACTGTTGCTGGTATTTTGGCCCATTCCTCCATGCAGATCTCCTCTAGAGCAGTGATGTTTTGGGGCTGTCGCTGGGCAACACGGACTTTCAACTCCCTCCAAAGATTTTCTATGGGGTTGAGATCTGGAGACTGGCTAGGCCATTCCAGGACCTTGAAATGCTTCTACGAAGCCACTCCTTCGTTGCCGGGCGGTGTGTTTGGGATCATTGTCATGCTGAAAGACCCAGCCACGTTTCATCTTCAATGCCCTTGCTGATGGAAGGAGGTTTTCACTCAAAATCACATGATAAATGGCCCCATTCATTCTTTCCTTTACACGGATCAGTCGTCCTGGTCCCTTTGCAGAAAAACAGCCCCAAAGCATGATGTTTCCACCCCCATGCTTCACAGTAGGTATGGTGTTCTTTGGATGCGACTCAGCATTCTTTGTCCTCCAAACACGACGAAGTTTTCATATTTTGGTTTCATCTGACCAAGACATATGACATTCTCCCAATCGCTCTTCTGGATCATCCAAATGCACTCTAGCAAACTTCAGACGGGCCTGGACATGTACTGGCTTAAGCAGGGGGACACGTCTGCACTGCAGGATTTGAGTCCCTGGCGGCGTAGTGTGTTACTGATGGTAGGCTTTGTTACTTTGGTCCCAGCTCTCTGCAGGTCATTCACTAGGTCCCCCCGTGTGGTTCTGGGATTTTTGCTCACCGTTCTTGTGATCATTTTGACCCCACGGGGTGAGATCTTGCGTGGAGCCCCAGATCGAGGGAGATTATAAGTGGTCTTGTATGTCTTCCATTTCCTAATAATTGCTCCCACAGTTGATTTCTTCAAACCAAGCTGCTTACCTATTGCAGATTCAGTCTTCCCAGCCTGGTGCAGGTCTACAATTTTGTTTCTGGTGTCCTTTGACAGCTCTTTGGTCTTGGCCATAGTGGAGTTTGGAGTGTGACTGTTTGAGGTTGTGGACAGGTGTCTTTTATACTGATAACAAGTTCAAACAGGTGCCATTAATACAGGTAACGAGTGGAGGACAGAGGAGCCTCTTAAAGAAGAAGTTACAGGTCTGTGAGAGCCAGAAATCTTGCTTGTTTGTAGGTGACCAAATACTTATTTTCCACCATAATTTGCAAATAAATTCAAAAAAATCCTACAATGTGATTTTCTGGATTTATTTTCTCATTTTGTCTGTCATAGTTGACGTGTACCTATGATGAAAATTACAGGCCTCTCTCATCTTTTTAAGTGGGAGAACTTGCACAATTGGTGGCTGACTAAATACTTTTTTTCCCCACTGTAATTCAGGTTAGGTTGCAGCAGGGAGGGTTGTTAGGGTTGCGTCCCAATTGGCACACTATTCCCTATATAGTGCACTAATTTTGACCATGCAAAGCCCTTATGGTCCCTGGTCAAAAGTAGTGGGACCCAGCCTAGGAAGGGAGCCCATACTCTCTCTCTCTCTCTCTCTCTCTCTCTCTCTCTTCTCTCTCTCTCTCTCTCTCTCTCTCTCTCTCTCTCTCTCTCTCTCTCTCTCTCTCTCTCTCTCTCTCTGAGAGCCCCCCCACTCCATTGCCCCCACTCAGTACCCCACCCCACTACCTCTCATGCAGACAGGACATAAATACACCTATTATGAGTTCAATTTTAGATAAGATACCCAGGATAATATGAATATATTAACATTTCTGAGAATACATATAACATCTATAGAAAATAAAGGAATATCAACGGGGAGGTTTTGCTGTATATAATATTCCTGTAAAGCTCAGAGAGGATCTCATATATATATATATATATATATATATATATATATATATATATATATATATATGTGTATGTATGTATATATGTATATATATTGTTTATTAAATTGAGGATTTGCTGTGATTAATCACGAATATATGCAAAGTCAGAATTTGCTCAAATTGAGCCACAATTTAAGATTTTGTTTTATACAAAAGGCATTACAAGAATATTGACTTACTGATTTGGTCCAAAGTAATGGTTAGCAAAATCAGGTCAATTGATAAAGCACACTTTCTTAACAGTCAACTTGTTTTGACACGACATTGTTGTTTTTAATTGTATAGATGATGTATTTTGCATGTTTTAAGTGTATTTTGAACGCATTCAGACAAATGCGATTAATCACAATAAAAAATTTTTTCTGCTATATAATTACAAAAAGTCAACTTGAGTTAACTGATTAACTCTGACAGCCCTTGTTTTTATCATGTTATTTCCATGATATCTCACACACAGTACAGATGTTCTTATTCACCTTATGCAGCCTGTTTGTTGCAATTGTTTTCCTCATTGAAACTCATTGAGACACAAATGATGTCGATAAATATAAATTACATTTGTCATAACTTTCAAATAACGTGCACAGAATTTGACATTTAAACATTTGTTGTAAACATTTATTTTCACGTAGTATAAGCACTCTGTTAGCATCCTCATACACTTAACATGGCGAGTTAGCTAGTTAGCTCTGTGGCACAACAGATAGCAAACATCAAAGTTATCTACATAAAACATTTTTGCACCTTTTCTATGTGTTGTCATTGATATTTTGCGTCTAACAACATTGCCATTTCAAACATTGATTTTTGATTGAAAAGGGATAGGCCTACAGCCTGTATGAATAACAACAATTAGATACAGTCTAATATGCTAACTAGCTAACCCACCATACAGTGGGGAAAAAAAGTATTTAGTCAGCCACCAATTGTGCAAGTTCTCCCACTTAAAAAGATGAGAGAGGCCTGTAATTTTCATCATAGGTACACGTCAACTATGACAGACAAAATGAGAAAAATAAATCCAGAAAATCACATTGTAGGATTTTTAATGAATTTATTTGCAAATTATGGTGGAAAATAAGTATTTGGTCACCTACAAACAAGCAAGATTTCTGGCTCTCACAGACCTGTAACTTCTTCTTTAAGAGGCTCCTCTGTCCTCCACTCGTTACCTGTATTAATGGCACCTGTTTGAACTTGTTATCAGTATAAAAGACACCTGTCCACAACCTCAAACAGTCACACTCCAAACTCCACTATGGCCAAGACCAAAGAGCTGTCAAAGGACACCAGAAACAAAATTGTAGACCTGCACCAGGCTGGGAAGACTGAATCTGCAATAGGTAAACAGCTTGGTTTGAAGAAATCAACTGTGGGAGCAATTATTAGGAAATGGAAGACATACAAGATCACTGATAATCTCCCTCGATCTGGGGCTCCACGCAAGATCTCACCCCGTGGGGTCAAAATGATCACAAGAACGGTGAGCAAAAATCCCAGAACCACACGGGGGGGACCTAGTGAATGACCTGCAGAGAGCTGGGACCAAAGTAACAAAGCCTACCATCAGTAACACACTACGCCGCCAGGGACTCAAATCCTGCAGTGCCAGACGTGTCCCCCTGCTTAAGCCAGTACATGTCCAGGCCCGTCTGAAGTTTGCTAGAGTGCATTTGGATGATCCAGAAGAGGATTGGGAGAATGTCATATGGTCAGATGAAACCAAAATATAACTTTTTGGTAAAAACTCAACTCATCGTGTTTGGAGGACAAAGAATGCTGAGTTGCATCCAAAGAACACCATACCTACTGTGAAGCATGGGGGTGGAAACATCATGCTTTGGGGCTGTTTTTCTGCAAAGGGACCAGGACGACTGATCCGTGTAAAGGAAAGAATGAATGGGGCCATGTATTGTGAGATTTTGAGTGAAAACCTCCTTCCATCAGCAAGGGCATTGAAGATGAAACGTGGCTGGGTCTTTCAGCATGACAATGATCCCAAACACACCGCCCGGGCAACGAAGGAGTGGCTTCGTAAGAAGCATTTCAAGGTCCTGGAGTGGCCTAGCCAGTCTCCAGATCTCAACCCCATAGAAAATCTTTGGAGGGAGTTGAAAGTCCGTGTTGCCCAGCGACAGCCCCAAAACATCACTGCTCTAGAGGAGATCTGCATGGAGGAATGGGCCAAAATACCAGCAACAGTGTGTGAAAACCTTGTGAAGACTTACAGAAAACATTTGACCTGTGTCATTGCCAACAAAGGGTATATAACAAAGTATTGAGAAACTTTTGTTATTGACCAAATACTTTTTTCCACCATAATTTGCAAATAAAGTAATTAAAAATCCTACAATGTGATTTTCTGGATTTCTTTTTCTCATTTTGTCTGTCATAGTTGACGTGTACCTATGATGAAAATTACAGGCCTCTCTCATCTTTTTAAGTGGGAGAACTTGCACAAATACTTTTTTCCCCCACTGTAAGTCTATGAAGATGCTAATTTGCTAACCGCATGCTTTCCGAGTGCTTATACTATGTGAAAACATACATTCACATTTTTCCAATAATTTCCCTCAACATAGAATTAACACATCTTTCAAATTCTGTGCACTTTATTTAATCATTTCAACAAATTTAGTTAATATTTATCAATGATTCTGCCTGTTTCTGAATGGGCCAGAATGAGGAAAACAATGATGTTTGATCAGGAGTGGGTCAAGTGGGCAGGGCTTCATAATTTAGACAAAATCACAGACAAAAGGGGAAACCCAGACCCGTCACAGTGGGAAGCATCCATTTAAGAACTTCCACTCACCACCAAATACAGTATGATGATGAATGGCCGACATTCTGCACATTTTCTCATCGATGTAACATTCGATGTCAATACAGTTTTCTGTTCCCAAAACTAAAATCTGTTACGAACAGAGTGCACTAAGTTTTGTAGACTTGACCCTTTGCCAAAGTTTCTAAGAATTGCATTGTTTAGATAAAAGTATTCTTTAGAAAAGTTGACAGAATCAGCATGTCTTTCTTTGAAACAATCTGAATCTACATTCCCGTACACACTGTACATACAGTACACATCCACTATCTGGCTAGTCCTATCACACTGCCTTGAAGAATATGGTTAGCAGTGGTCAAAGGGCTGATTTAAACTGGGGAGGTTCACTCAGGGAGCATCAGTGTTTGATGCAGGCGAGACTGCTGACCTATGTGTTAAATTGGATTTAATTTTTCCAAAGAGATACTTTGAAGTCATCTGCAGAGGAAGTTGGTTTGATCACTCAGAGCCAGGGTTGAGAAACAAGTGAAGATCAGACACGGCTCTTATGGCACAGGCTTTGATGTGTCAGTATCCTTGTAGCTGGAGAATGCTTCTCAACATTGTTTTGGATGTGTTCTTATGTTATACAGTACTTGAAGATTAGGTTTTACTCAGAATAATATTCTAGAATGCATAAATTCTGTATTTAATTAAGGGCATTGTTCTTTTAAACAAATCTCTCATCACTGTGCATTTTTTAGGTGCCATGAATCTTTGACTGTGTCCCAAATTACACCATATTCCCTACATGGGATGCATAATCTATCTCTCTAAAAGATTGAATTGTTTGTGCCAGTGACCATTGCAGATTTTTGTATTTTTCTTTGTCATCTAGTTGGTTTGTGGTCTTAAAAAAACCCCACATCTAGCATTTGTTTGATGTTTTGTCTCAAGCAAAAGTGTAGTTGTGATGATCATAGTTACAGTGACTTGCAAAAGTATTCATCCCCCTTGCCATTTTTCCTATTTTGTTGCATTACAAACTGTAATTTAAATGGATTTTTATTTGGATTTCATGTAATTGACATACACAAAATTGTCAAAATTGGTGAAGTGAAATGAAAAAAATAACTTGTTTCAAAAAAGTCAAAAATAACGGAAAAGTGGTGCGTGCATTTGTATTCACCCCCTTTGCTATGAAGTCCATAAATAAGATCTGATGCAACCAATTACCTTCAGAAAACACATAATTAGTTAAATAAAGTCCACCTGTGTGCAATCTAAGTGTCACATGATCTGTCACATGATCTCAGTATATATACACCTGTTCTGAAAGGCCCCAGAGTCTGCAACACCACTAAGCAAGGGGCACCACCAAGCAAGCGGCACCATGAAGACCAAGGAGCTCTCCAAACAGGTCAGGTACAAAGTTGTGGAGAAGTACAGATCAGGGTTGGGTTATAAAAAAATATACGAAACTTTGAACATCCCATGGAGCAACATTAAATCCATTTTAAAAAATGGAAAGAATATGGCACCACAACAAACCTGCCAAGAGAGGGCCGCCCACCAAAACTCACGGACCAGGCAAGGAGGGCATTAATCAGAGAGGCAACAAAGAGACCAAGGATAACCCTGAAGGGGCTGCAAAGTTCCACAGCGGAGATTGGAGTATCTGTCCATAGGACCACTTTAAGCCGTACACTCCACAGAGCTGGGCTTTACGGATGAATGGCCAGAAAATATTGCTTAAAGAGAAAAATAAGCAAACATATTTGGTGTTCGCCAAAAGGCATGTGGGAGACTCCCCAAACATATAGAAGTAGGTACTCTGGTCAGATGAGACTAAAATTGAGCTTTTTGGCCATCAAGGAAGTCTGGCGCAAACCCAACACCTCTCATCACCCCGAGAAAACCATCCCCATGTTTTTCATCAGCAGGGACTGGGAAACTGGTCAGAAATAGTTATGCATGCTCAAGTTTTCTGTTTTATTTGTCTTATTTCTTGTTTGTTTCACAATAAAAAATAATTTGCATCTTCAAAGTGGTAGGCATGTTGTGTATATCAAATGATACAAACCCCCCAAAAATCCATTTTAATTCCAGGTTGTAAGGCAACTTTAACTATGTTAAAGTCTGGTATTACTGTAATCTATAGATATTCAATGGGAAGGTAAAAAAAAGTGTGTGGCCTCAGGCCCCTACTCTACTACCACATATCTACAACACAAAATCCATGTGTACATGTGTGTATGTTATCGTGTTTGTATGCAAGTGTCCGTGCCCATGTTTGTGTTGCTTCACAGTCCCCGCTGTTCCATAAGGTGCATTTTATCTGTTTTTTAAAATCGAATTTTACTGCTTGCATGAGTTACTTGATGTTAAATAAAGTTCCATGTAGTCATGGCTCTATGTAGTACTGTGCGCCTCCCATAGTCTGTTCTGGACTGTTCTGAGACCTCTTGTGGCAGTATGAAAAAAAAATGTATGCACTCACTAACTGTAAGTCGCTCTGGATAAGAGTGTCTGCTAAATGACTAAAATGTAAATGAAATGTAATGTCTTGTGGTGTGATGGGTGATTTGAAGGAGTCAGGCGCAGGAGGGTAAATCACAGAATACAGAGTTTATTCCGGAATACAGAGTTACGCAGGATAGCGTCAAACAGTCCATTGCGCAAAACAGGCGCACGGGGAAAATATACCCTGGCAATACAAAATACACAGAGCTCAACCGAGCTACACTCTCCTCACATTTAACAATCACCCACAAGGACAAGGGGGCAGAGGGAACACTTATACACGGACTAATGAGGGGATATGAACCAGGTGTGTGTAACAGACAAGACAAAACAAATGGAATGATGAGATGTGATGCGGCAGTGGCTAGAAGGCCGGTGACGACGAACGCCGAAGCCTGCCCAAACAAGGAGAGGAGGCAGCTTCGGAGGAAATCGTGACATGTGGGGTATGCATGGGTGTCCGAGCTGTGTGCCAGTAGTTCAAACAGACAGCTTGGTGCATTCAGCATGTCAATACCTCTCACAAATACAAGTAGTGATGAAGTCAATCTCTCCTCCACTTTGAACCATAAGAGATTGACATGCATATTATTAATGTTAGCTCTCTGTATACATCCAAAGGCCAGCCATGCTGCCCTGAGCAATTTTCCAAAGTCCCTCTTTGGATTGATTGATTAGTTGATGGATTGATTGATTGCAGCCAATATAGGTGGACTGGATGGTCCCAAATGACACCTTGTTCCGTATGTAGTGCACTACTTTTGACCAGGGACAATAGGGCTCAGGTCAGAATAGTGCATTATGGAATAGAGTGCCATTTGGGATGGAGACAGACTGTATTTGAAATTTAGCATGACTCCACATGCAGAGTGAATGTGACTCTCAATAAAATAGCAATAGAAGTCACTGTCACTATGTTCAACGGAGGAGGGTGGTCAGTGTAGCAGTGTGCCACCCATGGCTCTATATTTCTTCCAGCCAGGTCACCTGTGATACAAGTCAGTATTCGACGTCCATCTACTGTATGTCTGAGGACGTTGAGGGATTACGTGGAAACCATCCACTAGGGGCAACAAAGAGCGCTGTTACCTTCAAGTAGGTTTTGGTTTTGCTAGGGCGTCGTAGACGGGGATGGTGGATGGGTGTAAGCGTGCATCTCTGAGTCCAAAGGTTGCAAGTTTGAATCCAGCTATAGATAGTTGTTTTTTATATTTTTGTTTTAAGCCTATCCCAAACCGTAACCCTTACCTTATCCATTCTGAGTTAAGGCCTAATTCTGACACAAGACTGTGAGAGCTGGTAGATTTCTTCTCATGTGACAAGACACTTCATACAAAGTGAAATGATAAACAGATACTCTCTCTTTGTCCCCTACATTATAACATAGGAGAAGACAGGCAGCTGACTGAGAAACCTGGGTATTGTTTGACCATTCTTAGAACAAACACTGTGCTTGATGGATTTGACGTTGGTTGACCTTATAGAGTTATATTGTTTAATTTTCCCACTAGTAGTAGAAAAGTAGAAAGTGTATTTGAACTCTGAAGCTGTCCTCTCTTTATCCCTTGTCATCTTTTTAAGCCTTGAGACAATTGAGACATGGATTGTGTATGTGGACTATTCTGAGGGTGAATGGGCAAGACAAAATATTTCAGTACCTTTGAACAGGGTATGGTAGTAGGTGCCAAGCGCACCGGTTTGAGTGTGAAGAACTGCAACGCTGCTGGGTTTTACATGCTCAACAGTTTCCCGTGTGTATCAAGAATTTTCCACCACCCAAAGGACATCCAGCCAACGGCAGGCCAGTGGTCGAAAACAGGTCATTGATGAAAGAGGACAAAGGAGGCTGACACGAATTGTGCAGAGCAACAGATGGGCTACAGTTAGTCAACTGACAGTCCAGTACAACATTGGTGCCCAAAGACATATCAAAGATGCACAACTCATCGTACCTTGACAAGAATGGGGTATGGCAGCCGACGACCTTACAGAGTTCCACTTATTTCAGCAAAAAACAAAAAACTGCGATTGCAGTGGGATAAACACTGGACACTGGAGAATTGGAAAAACATTGCCTGGTCTGATAAATCCCGGTTCCTGCTGTTTCACACTAATGGGAGGACTAGGGTATGGAGAAAACCACAGGAGTACATGCATCCATCATGCCGCATGTCAACATTTCAGTCTGGTGGTGGTGGTGTGATGGTGTGGGGTGTGTTTCCATGGCACACATTGGGCCACTTGATAAAAGTGGAGCAACGTTTGAATCCAACAGTATATATATATATATATATATATATTTTTTTTTTTTAATTTAGCAGACGCTCTTATCCAGAGCGACTTACAGTTAGTGCATACATTATTTTATCGAACCCACAACCCTGGCGTTGCAAACGCCATGCTCTACCAACTGAGCTACATCCCCTGCCGGCCATTCTCTCCCCTACCCTGGACGACGCTGGGCCAATTGTGCGCCGCCCCATGGGTCTCCCGGTCGCGGCCGGCTACAACAGAGCCTGGATATATATCTGAACATTATTGCCAATCAGGTGCATCCCTTCATGGCAGCAGTGTATCCATTTACATTTTAGTCATTTAGCAGATGCTCTTATCCAGAGCGACTTACTGTTTAGTGAGTGCATACATTTTTCATACTGGCCCCCCGTGGGAATCTAACCCACAACCCTGGCATTGCAAGCGCCATGCTCTACCAACTGAGCTACAGGAGACCCTATGGACAATGACATCAAGCATACTTCCAAAGTTGTGGGAAAATGGCTTAAGGACAACAAAGTCAAGGTATTGGAGTGGCCATCACAAAGCCCTGACCTCAATCCTATAGAAACTTTGTGGGCAGAACTGAAAAAGCGTGTGCGAGCAAGGAGGCCTTCAAACCTGACTCAGTTGTCACTTTATTTTACTGTATATATAGCCTCCCTACTGTCACTTTATTTTACTTCTGCTCTTTTTTTCTCAACACTTTTTTGTTGTTGTTTTATTCTTACTTTTTTTGTTTAAAATAAATGCACTGTTGGTTAAGGGCTGTAAGTAAGCATTTCACTGTAATGTCTGCACCTGTTGTATTCGGCGCATGTGACCAATAAAATTTGATTTGATTTGAGTTACACCAGCTCTGTCAGGAGGAATGGGCCAAAATTCACCCAACTTATTGTGGGAAGCTTGTGGAAGGCTGCCTGAAACGTTTGACCCAAGTTAAACAATTTAAAGGCAATGCTACCAAATACTAATTGAGTGTATGTAAACTTCTGATCGACTGGAAATGTGATGAAATAAATAAAAGCTGAAATAAATAATTCTCTAATAAAGTGGTGATGCTAACTGACCTAAAACAGGGAATTTTTCCTAGGATTAAATGTCAGGAATTGTGAAAAACTGAGTTTAAATGTATTTGGCTAAGGTGTATGTAAACTTCCGACTTCAACTGTATGTATACAGTACAGTACACAACAACTTGAAACAGTTATTTATATAAAATGACAAACAGTATGCTGCTGTATTCTGATTTAAATTAATGTTAAAAAAAATATTATATTATTTTGTACTGTGACCACACTTGGGTTGGCACCAAATAGGCATCTGGTGGCACTGTTGAGACATTTTTGCTTTCCAGACAAAAGGTTGCAAGTTCAAAACCCGAGAGCGGTAATGTCAAGTGTCCCTGAGCATAGGAATTTCTTTGTTGGTGTAATCGGACAATTATTGACCTGATTCTGGGCAACTTTTAGCAGTGCAGAAATATATTCTTGCCAATAAATCTGTGGCCACAGACCTGGTGGTTTAGCAGGACATTCTGCTTGCTGGCATCCCCCTTATGGAAAAAACACATCATTTCACTTCTAAAATCATGTGAAAACTTGTTTTTGGAACACTTCATGTGACATTTCACATGTGAAATTCATGTTTTTTCCGTAAAGGTGAGGACCATGTTAGGATGCTTGTAAGAGTTTCTCAAGACATTTGTCTTGCCAGTCGTCAGGACATGATGGTCCCAGATGGTCTCATTTCACTTGTGAAATCATGTGAAAACTTGTTTTTGGAACACTTCACATGACATTTCACATGTGAAAACGTGATCACGTGAAATTCATGTTTTTCCGTAAAGGTGAGGACCATGTTAGGATGTTTGTAAGAGTTTCTCAAGACATTTGTCTTGCCAGTCGTCAGGACATGATGGTCCCAGATGGTCTAAAACCATCCCAAACCATTATATGTAAAGTAATTAAATGGTATGGTGTACCAGTCGTCAGGACATCACGTGATGGTCCCAGATGGTCTCAAACCATTCCAAACCATTATAAGTAAAGGAATTAAATGGTATGGTGTTTTAAAGTTAGTGGTATGCTGTTCAGCTGAAGTATGACCCCGACCTGGAATTTGAACTCACAACCTTCAGATTTGAGGTGCACTAATCTTTCTGCTGCACCACAAAGTCTGTAGCATTCCCATACACATTCATTGCACTTAGCAAAAGAGTGCCATCTGCACTGCTATTGTGAAGTGTTTCATAAACACATTTTCAAATGTCAAATCATGTGATTTTCCACAAGTGAAATTATGTTATTTTCATAAGGGGATCTTCAGAGCGACAATGTGCGTGTTCCAGGGCTGTGATATGATTCTACATTTAAATTGCCTTCATCAGGCTTCCTATGCTGAGAACAGTGTGTAAAGATTGTTTTGAAGTCTGTGAAAGGTTGTATGGTATATAGTATCTACAGCCTAGTCTGAGTACCCAGATAAAGGAAACTGCATGTTTTTACACAAGGAGTAATTTATTTTTTACAAAAATAGTGAAGCATTCAAAGCTCTAAATTGCCTTCATTTGGCTTTTCTATGCTGAGAACATTGTGTAGAAACCATTTTGAGTCCATGAAAGTTTACATGGTATACAGTGCATTCGGAAAGTATTCAGACCCCTTCACTTTTTCCACATTTTGTTACGTTACAGCCTCATTCTAAAATGGATTAAAAAAATAAAATACATAAATCTACACAGAATACCCCATAAACAGAAATACCTTATTTACATAAATATTCAAACCCTTTGCTATGAGACTCGAAATTGAGCTCAGGTGCATCCTGTTTCCATTGATCATGCTTGAGATGTTTCTACAACTTTGATTGGAGTCCACCTGTGGTAAATTAAATTGATTGGACATGATTTGGAAAGGCACACACCTGTTTATATAAGGTCCCAAAGTTGACAGTGCATTACAGAGCAAAAACCAACCCATGAAAGAATTGTCCGTAGAGCTCCGAGACAGGATTGTGTCGAGGCACAGATCTGGGCAAGGGTACCAAAACATTTCAGCAGCATTGAAGGTCCCCAAGAACACAGTGGCCTCCATCATTTTTAAACGGAAAAAGTTTGAAACTACGAAAGATCTTCCTAGAGTTGGCCGCCCGGCCAAACTGAGCAATCGGGGGAGAAGGGCCTTGGTCAGGGAGGTGACCAAGCGTCCGATGGTCACTATGACAGAGCTCCAGAGTTCCTCTGTGGAAATGGGAGAACCTTCCAGAAGAACAATCATCTCTGCAGCACTCCATCAATCAGGCCTTTATGGTAGAGTGGCCAGACGGAAGCCAATCGTCAGTAAAAGGCACATGGTAGCCCGCTTGGAGTTTGCCAAAAGGCACCTAAAAGACTCTCAGACAATAGGAAACAAGATTCTCTGTTCTGATAAAACCAAGGTTGAACTTTATTGCCTGAATGCCAAGCATCACGTCTGGAGGAAACCAGGCACCACTCATCACCTGGCCAATACCATACCTACGGTGAAGCATGGTGGTGGCAGCATCATGCTGTGGGGATGTTTTTCAGCTACAGGGACTGGGAGACTTGTCAGGATCGAGGCAAAGATTAATGGAGCAAAGTACAGAGAGATCCTTGATGAAAACCTGCTCCAGAGCGCACAGGAACTAAGACTGGGGCGAAGGTTCACCTTCCAACAGGACAATGATCCCAAGCACACAGCCAAGACAATGCAGGAGTGGCTTCGGGACAAGTCTCTGAATGTCCTTGAGTGGCCCAGCCAGAGCCTGGACTTGAACCGGATCTAACATCTCTGGAGAGACCTGAAAAGAGCTGTGCAGCGACGCTCCCTATCCAACCTGACAGAGCTTGAGAGGATCTGCAGAGAAGAATGGAAGAAACTCCCCAAATGCAGGTGTGCCAAACTTGTAGCGTCATACCCAAGAAGACTCAAGGCTGTAATCGCTGCCAAAGGCGCTTCAACAAAGTATTGAGTAAAGGCTCTAAATACTTACATGTATGTAAATGTGATATTTCAGTTTTTTTTTATTTTTATAAATGTGCTTAATTTTCAAAAAACCTGTTATTGCTTTGTCATTATAGGGTATTGTGTGTAGATTGATGAGGGGGAAAAACAATTGAATCAATTTTAGAATAAGGCTGTAACGTAACAAAATGTGGAAAAAGTCAAGGGTTCTGAATACCTTCCAAATGCACTGTATCTACAGCCTAGCCTTTGATATCCTCTGTAGCTCAATTGGTAGAGCATGGCGCTTGTAACGCTAGGGTAGTGGGTTCGATCCCGGGACCACCCATACGTAAAAATGTATGCGCACATGACTGTAAGTCGCTTTGGATAAAAGCATCTGCTAAATGGCTAATTATTATTATAGTAGATCGAGGACAATGCATATTTTTAGACGAGACAAATAATCTATTTTCACAAAAATAGTGTACAGTGCCTTCGCAAAAGTATTCATCCCCCTTGGCGTTTTATTTGCATTTTATGTAATGGACATACACAAAATAGTCCAAATTGGTGAAGTGAAATGAAAAAAATCACTTGTTTAAAAAAAAATATAACTGAAAGGTGGTGCTATGAAGCCCCTAAATAAGGTCTGGTGCAACCAATTACCTTCAGAAGACACATAATTAGTTAAATAAAGTCCACCTGTGTGCAATCTAAGTGTCACATGATCTCAATATATATACATCTGTTCTGCAACACCACTAAGCAAGGGGAACCACCAAGCAAGCGGCACCATGAAGACCAAGGAGCTCTCCAAACAGGTCAGGGACAAAGTTGTGGAGAAGTATAGATAAGGGTTGGGTTATAAAAAAATATCAGAAACCTTGAACATCCCACAGAGCACCATTGAATCCATTTTAAAAAATTGAAAGAATATGGCACTACAACAAACCTGCCAAGAGAGGGCCGCCCACCAAAACTCACGGACCAGGCAAGGAGGGCATTAATCAGAGAGGCAACAAAGAGACCAAAGATAACCCTGAAGGAGCTGCAAAGCTCCACAGATGAGACTAAACTTTAGGTTTTTGGCCATCAAGGAAAACTGTATGTCTGGTGCAAACCCAACACCTCTCATCACCCTGAGAACACCATGTGAATTTTGGCCCATTCATTCTGACAGAGCTGGTGTAATTGAGTCAGGTTTGTAGGCCTCCTTGCTCGCACACACTTTTTCAGTTCTGGCCACACATTTTCTATAGGATTGAGGTCAGGGCTTGTGATGGCCACTCCAATACCTTAACTTTGTTGTCCTTAAGCCATTTTGCCACAACTTTGGAAGTATGCTTGGGGTCATTGTCCATTTGGAAGACCCATTTGCGACCAAGCTTTAACTTCCTGACTGATGTCTTGAGATGTTGCTTCAATATATCCACATAATTTTCCATCTATTTTGTGAAGTGCACCAGACCCTCCTGCAGCAAAGCACCCCCACAGCATGATGCTGCCACCCCGTGCTTCACGGTTGGGATGGTGTTATTCGGCTTGCAAGCAACCCCCTTTTTCCTCCAAACATAATGATGGTCATTATGGCCAAACAGTTCTATTTTTGTTTCATCAGACCAGAGGACATTTCTCCAAAAAGTACGATCTTTGTCCCCATGTGCAGTTGCAAACCATAGTCTGGCTTTTTTATGGCGGTTTTGGAGCAGTGGCTTCTTCCTTGCTAAGCGGCCTTTCAGGTTATGTCGATATAGGACTTGTTTTACTGTGTATATAGATACTTTCGTACCTGTTTCCTCCAGCATCTTCACAAGGTCCTTTGCTGTTGTTCTGGGATTGATTTGCACTTTTCGCAACAAAGTACGTTCATCTCTAGGAGACAGAATGCGTCTCCTTCCTGAGCGGTATGATGGCTGCATGGTCCCATGGTGTTTATACTTGCTTACTATTGCTCGTACAGATGAACGTGGGACCTTCAGGCATTTTGAAATTGCTCCCAAGGATGAAACAGACTTGTGGAGGTCTACAATTTTTTTTCGGAGGTCTTGGCTGATTTCTTTTGATTTTCCCATGATGTCAAGCAAAGTGGCACTGAGTTTGAAGGTAGGCCTTGAAATACATCCACAGGTACACCTCCAATTGACTCAAATTATTTCAATTAGCCTATCAGAAGCTTCTTAAGCCATGACATCATTTTCTGGCATTTTCCACTTGAAACGAGCAGTTCATGCTTGAAAACCCACAAATGTCGCTGAGTAAGGCAGTTCTGCATGCAAGAGTGGGCCAAAATTGCACAGTGATGTGAGAGACTGATAAACAACTACAGGAAACATTTGGTTGGAGTCATTGCAACTAAAGTTGGCACAACCAGTTATTGAGTGTAAGGGGGCAATTACTTTTTCACACAGGGGAATTGGGTGTTGCATAACTTTGTTAATTAAATATATACAGTAAAATAAGTATCTTTAAAAAAATTGTAAACACAGGTTCGATTTATCTAATATTAGGTTTTGGTTAAAGATCTGATAACATTCAGTATCAGAAATATGCAAAAAATAAAGAAAATCAGAAAGGGGGCAAATACTTTTTCACGGAACTGTATATTATTCCATTCATTTTTTCAACTGGTTCCTTCAGATGAGTCTTGTGTGTCCTGTCGGAATCTTAGATCAAAACACCGCCATGTACGTGTTTGTGAGAGTCTCACCTTTCCACAGAGGGGTCATATTAGTGTGTGGCCCAAACTGTTCGGACGCTACAGACAGAAGTTGGCAGATCGGCTGTACCGACTTCAGACGAGTCACAAGATGCTTGTGGGGGTCATAGTGCCAAACAGAGAACATCATTGTGTTTGTGACAGTCTCATTCTCACTAGTGTAGAGAGGAGTAGGCAGGAGGCAGTCGCAAGTTTAGAGCTACTGAATTTATTCAAGCACCATAGATCAAAGCGGGATGAAACCCAAATGCTGTTGTGCTCAAAATATATCTTCATAAACAAAAAGGCACAGGGTGAACCCAAAGTGAAAACTATAAAGTACTCAGGAAATAGTAGGAGAGATTCCACTCAGGGAAACAAGTAACATTTACAATGACCGACAAAGACAAATGGCAGAGGGAGTATATATACAGTGATAGAGTGGAGATTGGAAACAGGTGTGTGTAATGATGACGAGACAAGTCCAGGGTTGATGAGTGAACAGCGTTTTCCAGCTGTAGGTTGGGCAGCAGCTAGAAGGCCGGCGACGCCGAACGCCTGAGCTGGACAGGGGGGGGAGCCAAAGCGAAGGCTGGTGTGACACTCATAATAGTTTGTTGGCCAAACTGTTCGGGCACTACCGACGATTTTGTAAGAAGACCGATTTTCGGGTTGTTTCATGGTCTGACAAACACAGCTCTAGCTCTGTCACCTTTCATTATAGATGCTTAAACTGACAGATTTTTCTGGGGGGGAAAATATTATGCTAATTAAATTTTCGCGGGGGCGTGGACATCGACCTTATGGGGTATTAAAGAACATAAAAAACATTTATTCTGGGAATGTTTTTGCAACATCAGCCATTTTTTTTATTTTACTAATAGAAACATTGTAATCATCAGCACAACTGGACAGTTTTTGTGTTTTGGCAACATACTGTATCTCTTATGTCCCCACAATAATACCACAACCTAAATAAATGCATTTGGAACTATTAAAGAACATAAAACTATGTATTCTGGGAATGTTCTAGTAACATCTGGTGAATATTTTTTGCACCCTAAAATAAACATTGTATGATCATCTGCACAACTGTAAAGTTTTGGGAAAATATATTTTGTAATGTTCGCACCAGACTATTCCCACAACCTAATGAAACATTTTAGGAACCTTTAAAGAACAGACTAAATGTCTTCTTGAAACGTCAGGCAAATGTTTTATACAAACATTGTATAATCATCAGCACAACTGGACAGTTTCTATTTTTATTTTATTTTATTTTATTTATTTCACCTTTATTTAACCAGGTAAGCCAGTTGAGAACAAGTTCTCATTTACAACTGCGACCTGGCCAAGATAAAGCAAAGCAGTGCGATAAAAACAACAACACAGAGTTACATATGGGGTAAAACAAAACAAAGTCAAAAATACAAATGAAAAAAAAATATATATATTCAGTGTGTGCAAATGTAGCAAGTTATGGAGGTAAGGCAATAAATAGGCTATAGTGGAAAATAATTACAATTAGTATTAACACTGGAATGATAGATGTGCAAGAGATGATGTGCAAATAGAGATACTGGGGTACAAATGAGCAAAATAAATAACAATATAGGGATGAGGTAGTTGGGCGGGCTAATTTCAGATGGGCTGTGTACAGGTGCAGTGATCGGTAAGGTGCTCTGACAACTGATGCTTAAAGTTAGTGAGGGAGATAAGTGTCTCCAGCTTCAGAGATTTTTGCAATTTGTTCCAGTCATTGGCAGCAGAGAACTGGAAGGAATGGCAGCCAAATGAGGTGTTGGCTTTGGGGATGACCAGTGAGATATACCTGCTGGAGCGCATACTACGGGTGGGTGTTGCTATGGTGACCAATGAGCTAAGATAAGGCGGGGATTTGCCTAGCAGTGATTTATAGATGGCCTGGAGCCAGTGGGTTTGGCGACGAATATGTAGTGAGGACCAGCCAACAAGAGCGTACAGGTCACAGTGGTGGGTAGTATATGGGGCTTTGGAGACAAAACGGATGGCACTGTGATAGACTACATCCAATTTGCTGAGTAGAGTGTTGGAGGCTACTTTGTAAATGACATCGCCGAAGTCAAGGATCGGTAGGATAGTCAATTTTACGAGGGCATGTTTGGCAGCATGAGTGAAGGAGGCTTTGTTGCGAAATAGGAAACCGATTCTAGATTTAACTTTGGATTGGAGATTCTTAATGTGAGTCTGGAAGGAGAGTTTACAGTCTAACCAGACACCTAGGTATTTGTAGTTGTCCACATACTCTAGGTCAGACCCGTCGAGAGTAGTGATTCTAGTCGGGAGGGCGGGTGCAAGCAGCGTTCGGTTGAAGAGCATGCATTTAGTTTTACTAGTGTTTAAGAGCAGTTGGAGGATACTGAAGGAGTGTTGTATGGCATTGAAGCTCGTTTGGAGGTTTGTTAACACAGTGTCCAATGAAGGGCCAGATGTATACAAAATGGTGTCGTCTGCGTAGAGGTGGATCTGAGAGTCACCAGCAGCAAGAGCGACATCATTGATTTACACAGAGAAAAGAGTCGGCCCAAGAATTGAACCCTGTGGCACCCCCATAGAGACTGCCATAGGTCCAGACAACAGGCCCTCCGATTTGACACATTGAACTCTATCTGAGAAGTAGTTGGTGAACCAGGCGAGGCAGTCATTTGAGAAACCAAGGCTATTTAGTCTGCCAATAAGAATGCGGTGGTTGACAGAGTCGAAAGCCTTGGCCAGGTCAATGAAAACGGCTGCAGAGTACTGTCTATTATCGATCGCGGTTATAATATCGTTTAGGACCTTGAGCGTGGCTGAAGTGCACCCATGACCAGCTCGGAAACCGGATTGCATAGCGGAGAAGGTACGGTGGGATTCGAAATGGTCGGTGATCTGTTTGTTAACTTGGCTTTCAAAAACTTTTGAAAGGCAGGGCAGGATGGATATGGGTCTGTAACAGTTTGGATCTAGAGTGTCACCCCCTTTGAAGAGGGGGATGACCGTGGCAGCTTTCCAATCTCTGGGGATCTCAGACGTTACGAAAGAGAGGTTGAACAGGCTAGTAATAGGGGTTGCGACAATTTCGGCGGCTAGTTTTAGAAAGAAAGGGTCCAGATTGTCTAGCCCAGATGATTTGTAGGGGGTCCAGATTTTGCAGCTCTTTCAGAACATCAGCTGTCTGGATTTGTGTGAAGGAGAAGCGGGGGGGCATGGGCAAGTTGCAGCGGAGGGTGCAGAGCTGGTGGCCGGGGTAGTGGTAGCCAGGTGGAAAGCATGGCCAGCCGTAGCAAAATACTTGTTGAAATTCTCGATTATTGTAGATTTATCGGTGGTGATAGTGTTTCCTAGCCTCAGTGCAGTGGGCAGCTGAGAGGAAGTGCTCTTATTCTCCATGGACTTTACAGTGTCCCAAAACTTTTTGGAGTTAGTGCTACAGGATGCAAATTTCTGTTTGAAAAAGTTAGCCTTTGCTTTCCTAACTGCTTGTGTATATTGGTTCCTAACTTCCCTGAAAAGTTGCATATCGCGGGGGCTATTTGATGCTAATGCAGTACGCCACAGGATGTTTTTGTGCTGGTCAAGGGCAGTCAAGTCTGAGGAGAACCAGGGGCTATATCTGTTCTTATTTCTGTATTTTTTGAATGGGGCATGTTTATTTAAGATTGAGAGGAAATTACTTTTAAAGAACAACCAGGCATCCTCTACTGACGGAATGAGATCTATATCCATCCAGGATACCTGGGCCAGGTCAATTAGGAAGGCCTGCTCGCTGAAGTGTTTTAGGGAGCGTTTGACAGTGATGAGGGGTGGTCGTTTGACCGCGGACCCGTTACGGATGCAGGCAATAAGGCAGTGATCGCTGAGATCCTGGTTGAAGACAGCGGAGGTGTATTTAGAGGGTAAGTTAGTCAGGATGATATCTATGAGGGTACCCATGTTTACGGATTTAGGGTTGTACCTGGTAGGTTCGTTGATAATTTGTGTGAGATTGAGGGCATCTAGTTTAGATTGTAGGATGGCCGGGGTGTTAAGCATATCCCAATTTAGGTCACCAAGCAGTACGAACTCTGAGGATAGATGGGGGGCAATCAATTCACATATGGTGTCCAGGGCACAGCTGGGGGCTGAGGGGGGTCTGTAGTAAGCGGCAACAGTGAGAGATTTATTTCTGGAAAGGTGGATTTTACGAAGTAGAAGCTCAAACTGTTTGGGCACAGACCTGATAGTATGATAGAGCTATGCAGGCTATCTCTACAGTAGATTGCAACTCTGCCCCCTTTGGCAGTTCTATCTAGATGGAAGATGTTGTAGTTGGGGATGGACATTTCTGAATTTTTGGTGGCCTTCCTAAGCCAGGATTCAGACACTACTAGAACATCAGGGTTGGCGGAGTGTGCTAACGCAGTGAATAACTCAAACTTAGGAAGGAGGCTTCTGATATTTACGTGCAGAAAACCAAGGCTTTTACGGTTACAGAAGTCAACAAATGATAGCTCCTGGGGAGTAGGAGTGATACTGGGGGCTGCAGGGCCTGGGTTAGCCTCTACATCACCAGAGGAACAGAGGAGGACTAGAATAAGGATACGACTAAAGGCTTTAAGAACTGGTCTTCTAGTGCGTTGGGTACATAGAATAAAGGGGGCAGTTCTCCGGGCGTTGTAGAAAAGATTCAGGGCATTATGTACAGAAAAGGATATGGAAGGATATGAGTACAGTTGAGGTAAACCTAAGCGTTGGGTAACAATGAAAGAGATAGCATCACTGGAGGCACCGATTGAGCCGGTCTCGGCGTGTATGGGGGTGGAACAAAGGAACTATTTGAGGCAGTTTGAGAGGGACTAGGGGTTCTACAGTGAAATTGTATAATAAGAACTAACCCAAACAGCAATAGGCAAGGCATATTGACAAGGGAGAGAGGCATAAAGCAATCACAGGTGTTATTAGAGAGAGCTAAGACAACAACTGGTAATAGCAATAAAGTTTGGGCTGAGGCTAAACAGAATAAACAGGACAGGGTACCGTGTAAAGGAACAGTCCAGCAGGCATCAGCTGTGCAGCTGAGTGATCATAAGGTCCAGTGAATAGCAATATGTGAGTCCGAGAGCAGTTCAAATTGGTGCTTCAGCACAGCTAGCAGGGAGCACAGTTGTAGTTTGCGTGTGCTAGCGGGCCGGGGCTAGCAGATGGATCTTCGTGGTTGTCGCAACGGGAAGCCTGTTGAAACCACTTCAGACGATTTCGTCGGCAAACCAGTCGTGTTGGATCGGCGGGGCTCAGTGTCAACACTAGGAGGTCCCGTCCGGTTGCCAGAGAGGTAGATAGCCGGTAGATGGGCCTGAGGCTAGCTCAAGGCTAACTGGTGCTTGCTATGGGGCAATGGTAATTAGCCAACAACAGGTTGCATCTAGCTAGCTGGTTGCGATGATCCGGCGCTAGGGTCCAGTGATTCCGGCAGAAAGTCCGATAAGCTCTGGGTCATGATATGATATGAGAACATTTTCCACAACCTAACAAATGTTTTGGGAACTTTGACAGAACCAATTTTGGTTTCCCGGGTAGTTACAGGGTGTTGTATATAAATATAATTACTATATTTCTTTGATTGTATAAGGGTTTAATTCTCAGGGGTGAATTGATTAGGCCTACACAGTGAAGCCTTGTTGTTATTCTCTCGCCTTCAGAACATTTTTGAGAGAAGAAAGTAAAAAAAAATATGGGGGAAATGACAAGGAAAGTATGCAGGCTACACGTATCTCAGTTTCTACATTTCAGCATTTCTCTGTGAGAGTATCGATAGTGTCTATGGATCCTGTGTAATACTGGATAAGACAGGGAACTGTGTCCTAAAATAAAAAATGCCTAGGTGCCTAATAATAATGCATATGCCTTTTCCTCCTTTCCTTTCTCATTTCTTCTCAACTCCACCCGCCCTCTCTCAAGCAATGTTTTCAGAGTCTCTGGAAACTGAGAACGGTCATGATTAAGACTCGTCAGCCCTTTCAGAGCAGCCTAATGAAAAATATATTTAACAGCTAGTTGTATTTTTCCTATGCCTGCCAAGAGAACGGAACACGTAGATAAGGGAAATAGATAATGCGTCCCAAATGGCACCCTATTTCCCTAGTGCACTATTTTGGGAATAGGTTGCCATTTTGGACACACTGAGAACGTATGTTCCTGGCTTCCTCCTGTCCATTCAGCCAGATGCACATTCCCTCAGAGCAGCTAATCCATTGTGGGAATAAGCCTGGTTGTTTCTATGTTTGATGTTTTAAGGCTCTTGCTAATGCTGTGCCTCGCACAGAAAGAAGCTCATTATCACAAACTTGAGTATGGAGGAAGGTTGCATCCCAAATGGCACCCCTATTCCCTGTATAGTGCACTATAAGGCTCTATCAAAAGTGAGCACTATATAGGGAATAGTGTGCCATTGTTGAAACATAGGAAGACAGCACTAGATATTGTTAAATCAGCCAAAACCCTATTGAAGACCAACATAAAAGAAAAGCTATCGTATGGAATTAGCAGGTATATGCTTGAATTATCTCCTCTCCATGTGCTGTGTCAGGGAGCGTATGGGTATGTCGTTATGTACCAAATCGCACCCTATTCCCTATGTAGTATAAACATTGTGCACTATAAAGGGAATAGGGTGCCATTTGGGACATATCCTATGAGAATGCAGAGTTTTGTTAGGGGTTGGGATGGGAGGAAAGTAGGAGAGTGTAGGTTACCATTTGAACGCCACATGGTTATGAAATGGAACCTATAACCATGCATGTTCTTTGGAGATAATCTGGTCCGCTTTACTTAATGGATTCTATTGACTGCTGTACTGTATGTGTTTATGCCACCTATGTTATTCAATTCTGTGTTTTTATAAAGTGCAAATTTTGCCATTTGGAATATTGATATTAAAGGGTAACATACACTTCTTTGTGATGTTGTTTGTACCTATTATAGGAAAAGGACAACAAGTTTTCCCAGTAGTGATTAAGGTCTATGCTGCTGTATGTAAGTCACGGCTGGTAGCTGATGGTTACAGATGGTCCTTTGTAAGAGCTTTACTCTAGCAACAGCAAGGTCGTTCAATTCCTTCAGGGATCACATACACATCAAACGTAGGTACTCACTGTACTGTAAGTGATTTCTGATAAAAACTTTCACAATTCACATATTGTCTACGGATGTGATATTTGTGCTTGACAACTAATCCATATTTGTAAAGCGGCCTGATGGATCAATAATAAATAACCTTTGGCAACATCACAAATAAAATAAAATAAAATGTTATTTGCCACATGCGCCGAATACAACAGGTGTAGACCTTACAGTGAAATGTGTAAGTCGCTTTGGATGAAAGCGTCTGCTAAATGGCATATTATTATTATTATTATATTATATTATTAAATGCTTACTTACAAGCCCTTAACCAACAATGCAGTTTTAAGAAAATAAAAAAAGTGTTAAGTAAAAAATAGATAAGTAAAAAATAAAAATAGCAAATAATTAAAGAGCAGCAGTAAAATAAATTAACAGTAGGGAGCCTATATACAGGGGGTACCGGTACAGAGTCAATGTGTGGGGGCACCGGTTAGTCCAGGTAATTGAGGTAATATGTAATATGTGGGTAGAGTTAAAGTGACTATGCATAGATAGCAGCAGCGTAAAAGAGGGTGTGGTTGGGGGGGGGGGTAGAAGCTGTTAAGAAGCCTTTTGGACCTAGACTTGGCGCTCCGGTACCGCTTGCAGTGCAGTAGCAGAGAGAACAGTCTATGACTAGGGTGGCTGGAGTCTTTGACAATTGTTAGGACCTTCCTCTGACACCGCCTGGTATAGAGATCCTGGATGGCAGGAAGCTTGGCCCCAGTGATGTAGTGGCCGTACGCACTACCCTCCGTAGTGTCTTGTGGTCGGAGGCTGAGCAGTTGCCATACCAGGCGGTGATGCAACAAGTCAGGATGCTCTGGATGGTGCAGCTGTAGAACCTTTTGAGGATTATGAGGACCCATGCCAAATCTTTTCAGTCTCCTGAGGGGGAATAGGCTTTGTCGTGCCCTCTTCACGACTGTCTTGGTGTGTTTGGACCATGGTAGTTTGTTGGTGATGTGGACACCAAGGAACTTGAAGCTCTCAACCTGTTCCACTACAGCCCCGTCGATGAGAATGGGGGCATGCTCAGTCCTCTTTTTTTGTCCCTGTAGTCCACAATCATCTCCTTTGTCTTGATCACGTTGAGGGAGAGGTTGTTATCCTGGCACCACACGGCCAGGTCTCTGACCTCCTCCCTATAGGCTGTCTTATCGTTGTCAGTCAATTCCATTACAAAGACTGCATTGACAGCTACAGCAGATCCACATATGTGTATAAGTCTTTCCTTTGGGTCTTGTAATGCGTTGAAACTATGTGAAAACCCCTGCTTAGCCTCTGACTTGCTCTGCTGCTACATCCTCTCATTTTTTAAAATTAGTTCTGACTCATACAGATGTTGTTCTCATAGTGGGGAGAGAGAGTGGGGAGTGAGAGGGGGGAGAGAGAGAGAAAGAGAGAGAGAGAGAGAGGGGGGAGGAGAGAAAGACAGAAAGATAGACAGAGAGAGTCTACAGCTCCAGTAGACACATCCTCCATTCTCAGTCAGCGTCAGTCGGTTCCAGACAACTTGGTGTGTGTCGTGTCACAGCCCCATGGTCACATCGGCCCGCGTATAGAAGCCACCAGGCACCACCAGCAGTAGTGCTAATTAGTGTTTATTGTGAGGAGAGATGAGAGGAGACTGAGCCGCCCAGAGGAGGAGGATGAGGAGGAAGAAGAAGTCACCAATCCCATTAGGGCTAGTCTCTCTTGGTCTCTGAATGTGGCCCCTGACCTTAGAGTCTCAAAGACAGTCAGAGAACAGACCGCAGCAGGGGGACGTCGGGGGGCAGCAGGGGGGACGTCGGGGGGCAGCAGGGTGCGTTGGGGGGCAGCAGGGGGACGTTGGGGGGCAGCAGGGGGACGTCGGGGGGCAGCAGGGGGGCTGGAGCATGGTGTAAGGACCTGACAAAGACAGCCACATAGAGAGCCCTGCAGGCCAGAAAGGACCAGACATTATGACATCGTGACACAGTTACAGGACCTGTGGACCTCTCTGTGGACCTGTGAGCACAGCCTTGTCCTCTGATACTGCCACATGCTCTCCCTCTTCCCCCTTGCTCTCCCTCTCTCTGCCCCCCTCTACCCTGTTGGCTCTAGATCTGTAGTTTCTAAGATCTCCTGGAATTACTGGAGTGCTGACTCTCAGTACTCCTGTATAACAAGGCTTTAAGACGAGGCCGCCTTGGGTCGGGAGGGATCTATACAGGTCCAATTTCACCAATATCAAGTCAATGTTCTTGGAGGAACGGTACAGCAACATTGTCTATCTGCAATCCATCCCTGTCCCTTTGCTGTCTCTGCTCTGCACTGCCAGCAGGAGATTAAAGGTGAGGGGGTGCAACGATGGCTGCCATGACTGGAATACAATGTGCCGCTTGAACCCACGAGAAACGTAATCGTTTTTGAAGACTCTAGCAGTTAAATCCAATTCATTTTATCCAGTGATAAGCTGTGAGGGAAGCCAGTCATGTCTGGTAATTGCTTCCTAGCTGTAGATTGCTTCCTAACCTTCTACAACAGGGACCTATTGTTTCAATGGGGTTTGGATGGGCTTCAGCTGCAGATCGACAGGACAGATATTGGTGAATGTTGGAGCCAAGAATTGGTTCTACCGTCAACTCTGGAGTGGGAGCAATTCAAAATTAATGTATTTTATTATTTATTTCTTTATTGCAATTGTTTTGAACTGACTCACTTGCACTGGCTCTATGCACACTCACTAAACTCTACCCACATACTACACTGACACTCCAACACGCACACGTACACACACACACACTACATACGCTCACACAAACACAAAACACACACGTATATTGACGTCACACACATTCTCACATAGACACACTTCCACACTTCACACACACTGCTGCTACTCTGTTTGTTATATATCCTGATTGCCTAGTCACTTTTACCTCTACCCACATGTACATACCTTTATTACTTCAATTACCTCAACTACCTCGTACCCCTGCACATTGACTCGGTACTGGTACTCCTTGTATATAGCCTCTTTATTGTTTTTATGTGTTACTATTTCCTTTAGCAAATATTTGTCTTACTTTTTAACTCTGCATTGTTGGTAATGGGCTCATAAGTAAGCATTTCACTGTAAAGTTTACACCTGTTGTTTTCGGTGCATGTGACCAGTACAATTTGATTTGATTTATTGTAATAAGAGCATTTGCTGTGAAGAAGTAATTTGAAATCATGTGAAAACGTGTTTTTGGAATACTTCACATGTGAAAAGAGTAGCTATGCTACACATAGTGCTTTTTTACATTACATATTTTACTACATCGTGTATGTTTATTTATACAGTAATTATTATTCAACATGTCCTCACTTGGGATTTGAACGCACAACCTCTTGGTTCATGGCATAGTGATTCAGGAGTAACATTAAAACAGAATAATTGTCACGGTTTCGGCCGAGACTGCTCCTCCTCCTGGTTCGGGCAGGCTTCGGCGTTCGCCGTCCCCGGAGTACTAGCTGCCACCGCTCTATGTTTCGGTTTTTGATTGCTTTTGTCTGTCTGTTACACCTGTGTCCATTTGTGTGTTGATTACGTGTCGTATAAGTTCCTTGTTTTGCACTAGTATGATTGTGTGTTGTTTTCACTGTCATGCTGTTCGGAGCTACGTGTTTGCACTCTGTTTGTTTTGTGTTTAGTGTTTACGCGTGTATGCGTAATTCTCCCTCGCCTCTTGTTTTGTCGAGGTCGTGTTACTTTTGGACATTTGACTTTGGATTATTAAAGTCTGTTGGACTTAACCTCTGTGTCCTGCGCCTGACTCCTCCACCACATCCACATCGGTTCCCTTCTGACAGAACAACACACCAACATGGAGTCAGCAGGAACAGCGGCGGCACCCGAATCCCTGGAAGACCGGATCAACTACCAGGAGACCATGATCCGGCAACTCGGGGCCGCCATGGAGGATGTGTCCAACACTCTGCGCCGATTGGTGAATCGAGAGGTGCCCACGCACTCTTACAACATCCCATCACCAACGGCCAGTCCTCCTCTCTCAGCACCGGAACCCAGTGGCATTCGGCTCTCGCTCCCGAGGGCATATGACGGTTCTGCAGCCGGGTGTCAGGGATTTCTCCTGCAGGTGGAACTTTACCTGGCCACCATACACCCGGCGCCCTCGGGATACGAGAGCGTCTCCGCCCTCATCTCCTGTCTATCCGGCAAGGCGTTGGAGTGGGCCAACGCCGAATGGAGGAGAATAGACGCCGCAACCATCACCTACGCGGAGTTCTCCCGCCACTTCAGGGCTGTCTTCGATCATCCACCTGAGGGGAAAGCGGCGGGAGAGCGTCTGTTCCACCTCCGACAGGACAAGAGGAGCGCACAGGAGTTCGCACTGGAGTTCCGGACACTAGCAGCGGATGCGGGGTGGAATGAGAGGGCCCTCATCGACCACTACCGGTGTAGCCTATGAGAGGACGTTCGTCGTGAGCTGGCCTGCAGGGACACCAACCTGTCGTTCGACCAGTTGGTGGACATTTCCATCCGTCTAGACACCCTGCTGGCTACCCGCGGACGTCCCGAGTGGGGGTCGTCCATTTCGCCCTCCAGCACCTCCGAGCCGATTCCCATGGAGCTCGGGGTGCTGGCGCTAGAGAGAGGAGGAGAGGTAACCCGAGGGGGCCATCCCCTGCACCACCTGTGGTCGTGGAGGACACACTGCGGCCAGGTGCTGGGGAGGGTCTCCTGGGAGAGGTGACAACAGGCCACGCACTGGGGAGTCATTTCAGGTGAGCAGGCGCCCCACTTACCCAGAGCTTTCTGTTGGTCACATGAGTATTCCTGTGAAATTTCCACAGGTGGCACCTCATTCCCAGCATAAGGCGCTAGTAGATTCAGGCGCAGCTGGGAACTTTATTGATCGGCCATTTTGTTGTAGGTTTGGAATTCCCCTTCGGCCGGTAGAAGCTCCATTTCCTGTCCATGCATTAGACAGCCGGCCGTTGGGGTCGGGCCTGATCAGGGAGGTCACAGCACCACTGACGATGACGACGCAGGGGGGTCATGAGGAGATCATTCAGTTTTATCTGATTGACTCTCCTGCGTACCCCGTGGTGTTGGGCCTTCCCTGGTTAAGCACCCATGATCCTACCATAGCGTGGCAACAGAGAGCTCTTATGGAGTGGTCTGCCCAGTGTGTAGGGAGATGTTTAGGTGTTTCCGTAGGGGCGACCTCGGTAGAGAGTCCGAACCAAGTGCCCGCACTGCGCATTCCCCCCTGAGTATGAGGATTTAGCACTTGTGTTTAGCAAATCGAGGGCAACACGGCTACCTCCTCATAGACAGGGGGACTGTGCGATAAATCTCCAAACAGGAGCGGCTCTGCCACGGAGTCGTGTGTATCCCCTGTTTCAAGAGGAGACAGCGGCTATGGAGACTTACATAGCCGAGTCCTTGGCACAGGGATACATACGGTCCTCCACTTCCCGGTCTCCTCGAGTTTCTTCTTTGTGAAGAAGAAGGACAGGGATTGCGCCCGTGTATTGATTACCGTAGTCTCAATCAGATCACAGTTAAATACAGTTACCCACTTCCACTGATTGCGCACGATGACGGAATCGTTACGCGGAGCGCGGTTCTTCACAAAGTTGGATCTCAGGAGCGCGTATAATCTGGTGCGCATTAGGGAGGGGGATGAATGGAAAACAGCATTTAGCACCACCTCGGGTCATTACGAGTATCTCGTCATGCCATACGGGTTAATGAATGCTCCTTCAGTCTTCCAATCCTTTGTTGACAAGATTTTCCGGGACATGCATGGGCAGGGTGTAGTAGTTTACATCGACGACATCCTAGTGTATTCTGCTACACGAGCCGAGCATGTAGCCCAGGTGCGCCGAGTGTTGAGAAGACTGTTGGAGCATGACTTGTATGTCAAGGCAGAGAAATACCTGTTCTTCCAGGAGTCCGTCTCCTTTTTGGGTTATCGGTTGTCCGCGTCTGGTGTGGAGATAGAGGTAGACCGGGTATCGGCCGTGCGTAATTGGCAAACTCCAACAACGGTAAAAGAGGTGCAGCAGTTCTTGGGTTTTGCTAATTACTACCGGAGGTGTATTCAGGGTTTTGGACAGGTTGCAGCTCCCATTACGTCCCTGCTAAAGGGGGGTCCGGTTCGTTTGCAGTGGTCGGCTGAGGCGGACAGGGCATTTGTCAAACTAAAGAACCTGTTCACCTCGGCTCCTGTGCTGGCGCATCCGGATCCCTCTTTGCCATTCCAAGTAGAGGTAGACGCGTCCGAGACCGGTATTGGGGCAGTTCTGTCACAGCGGTCCGGCACGCCACCTAAACTCCGCCCCTGTGCGTTCTACTCCAAGAAGCTCAGCTCGGCGGAGCGCAACTATGATGTTGGGGACAGGGAGCTGTTAGCCGTAGTCCAGGCCCTAAAGGTGTGGAGGCATTGGCTTGAGGGGGCTCAACACCCTTTCCTCATTCTGACTGATCACCGTAACCTGGAGTACATCCGGGCAGCTAGGAGATTGAACCCTCGTCAGGCTAGGTGGAACATGTTCCTAACCCGGTTTGTTTTTAAGATCACATACATCCCTGGGTCCCAGAATGGTAAGGCAGATGCCCTGTCCCGGAGGTATGACACAGAGGAGAGGTCCAACGAGCCTACTTCCATATTGCCGGAGTCTTGTTTGGTGGCTCCGGTGGTATGGGAGGTCGATGCGGAAATCGAGCGGGCACTGCGTACCGACCCTACTCCCCCCGAGTGTCCTGTGGGGCGGACGTACGTGCCGCTCGAGATTCGTGATCGTCTTATTTATTGGGCTCATACATCACCCTCCTCTGGACATCCAGGTATTGGCCGGACCGTGCACTGTCTTAGCATGAAATACTGGTGGCCAACGTTAGCTAGGGATGTGAGGGTTTATGTCTCCTCCTGCTCGGTGTGTGCCCAGTGTAAGGCGCCTAGACATTTGCCCAGGGGTAAGCTACATCCCCTGCCCGTTCCACAACGACCATGGTCCCACCTATCGGTGGATTTCGTAACCGACCTACCCCCCTCCCAGGGGAATACCACCATTTTGGTCGTTGTGGATCGGTTTTCCAAGGCCTGTCGTCTCCTTCCCATGCCGGGTCTCCCTACTGCCCTACAGACCGCTGAGGCCCTATTTACCCATGTGTTCCGGCACTATGGGGTCCCCGAGGATATAGTGTCTGACCGAGGTCCCCAGTTCACCTCCCGAGTTTGGGGGGCGTTCATGGAACGGTTGGGGGTCTCGGTAAGCCTTACCTCGGGGTATCACCCAGAGAGCAATGGGCAGGTGGAACGTGTCAACCAGGATGTGGGTAGGTTTTTGAGGTCCTATTGCCGGGACCGGCCGGAGGAGTGGTCTAGGTTCATTCCCTGGGCAGAGATGGCCCAGAACTCTCTCCGCCACTCCTCCACCAATTTAACACCTTTCCAGTGGGTTTTAGGTTATCAGCCAGTCCTGGCACCATGGCACGAGAGCCAGATCGAGGCCCCTGCGGTGGACGAGTGGATTCGGCGCTCGGAGGAGACGTGGGACGCTGCCCATGTCCATCTGCAGCGTGCCATCCGTCAACAAAAGGCGAGCGCCGATCGCCACCGCAGTGAGGGACCGGTATACCAATCAATTTTATTTTATATAGCCCTTCGTACATCAGCTAATATCTCGAAGTGCTGTACAGAAACCAAGCCTAAAACCCCAAACAGCTAGTAATGTAGGTGTAGAAGCACGGTGGCTAGGAAAAACTCCCTAGAAAGGCCAAAACCTAGGAAGAAACCTAGAGAGGAACCAGGCTATGAGGGGTGGCCAGTCCTCTTCTGGCTGTGCCGGGTGGAGATTATAACAGAACCATGCCAAGATGTTCAAAAATGTTCATAAGTGACAAGCATGGTCAAATAATAATCAGGAATAAATCTCAGTTGGCTTTTCATAGCCGATCATTAAGAGTTGAAAACAGCAGGTCTGGGACAGGTAGGGGTTCCATAACCGCAGGCAGAACAGTTGAAACTGGAATAGCAGCAAGGCCAGGCGGACTGGGGACAGCGAGGAGTCACCACGGCCGGTAGTCCCGACGTATGGTCCTAGGGCTCAGGTCTCTCAGTTGGCTTTTCATAGCCGATCATTAAGAGTTGAAAACAGCAGGTCTGGGACAGGTAGGGGGTTTCGTAACCGCAGGCAGAACAGTTGAAACTGGAATAGCAGCAAGGCCAGGCGGACTGGGGACAGCAAGGTGTCAGCATGCCCGGTAGTCCTGACGTATGGTCCTAGGGCTCAGGTTCTCAGAGAGAAAGAGAGAACGAGAGAATTAGAGAGAGCATACTTAAATTCACACAGGACACTGGATAAGACAGGAGAAGTACTCCAGGTATAACCAACTAACCCCAGCCCCCCGACACATAAACTACTGCAGCATAAATACTGGAGGCTGAGACAGGAGCGGTCCGGAGACACTGTGGCCCCATCCGAAGAAACCCCCGGACAGGGCCAAACAGGAAGGATATAACCCCACCCACTCTGCCAAAGCACAGCCCCCGCACCACTAGAGGGATATCCTCAACCACCAACTTACAATCCTGAGACAAGGCCGAGTATAGCCCACAGAGGTCTCCACCACAGCACAAACCAAGGGGGGGCGCCAACCCAGACAGGAAGATCACGTCAGTAACTCAACCCACTCAAGTGACGCACCCCTCCTAGGGACGGCATGAAAGAGCACCAGCAAGCCAGTGACTCAGCCCCTGTAACAGGGTTAGAGGCAGAGAACCCCAGTGGAGAGAGGGGAACCAGCCTGGCAGAGACAGCAAGGGCTGTTCGTTGCTCCAGAGCCTTTCCGTTCACCTTCACACTCCTGGGCCAGACTACACTCAATCATATGACCTACTGAAGAGATAAGTCTTCAGTAAAGACTTAAAGGTTGAGACCGAGTCTGCGTCTCTCACATGGGTAGGCAGACTGTTCCATAAAAATGGAGATCTATAGGAGAAAGCCCTGCCTCCCGCTGTTTGCTTAGAAATTCTAGGGACAATTAGGAGGCCTGCGTCTTGTGACCGTAGCGTACGTATTGGTATGTACGGCAGGACCAACTCGGAAAGATAGGTAGGAGCAAGCCCATGTAACGCTTTATAGGTTAACAGTAAAACCTTGAAATCAGCCCTTGCCTTAACAGGAAGCCAGTGTAGGGAAGCTAGCACTGGAGTAATATGATCAAATTTCTTGGTTCTAGTCAGGATTCTAGCAGCCGTATTTAGCACTAACTGAAGTTTATTTAGTGCTTTATCCGGGTAGCCGGAAAGTAGAGCATTGCAGTAGTCTAACCTAGAAGTAACAAATGCATGGATTAATTTTTCTGCATCATTTTTGGACAGAAAATTTCTGATTTTTGCAATGTTACGTAGATGGAAAAAAGCTGTCCTTGAAACAGTCTTGATATGTTCGTCAAAAAGAGAGATCAGGGTCAAGAGTAACGCCGAGGTCCTTCACAGTTTTATTTGAGACGACTTTACAACCATCAAGATGAATTGTCAGATTTAACAGAAGATCTCTTTGTTTCTTGGGACCTAGAACAAGCATCTCTGTTTTGTCCGAGTTTAAAAGTAGGACGTTTTCAGCCATCCACTTCCTTATGTCTGAAACACAGGCTTCTAGCGAGGGCAATTTTGGGGCTTCACCATGTTTCATTGAAATGTACAGCTGTGTGTCATCCGCATAGCAGTGAAAGTTAACATTATGTTTTCGAATAACATCCCCAAGAGGTAAAATATATAGTGAAAACAATAGTGGTCCTAAAACGGAACCTTGAGGAACACCGGAAATGTACAGTTGATTTGTCGGAGGACAGACCATTCACAGAGACAAACTGATATCTTTCCGACAGGTAAGATCTAAACCAGGCCAGAACTTGTCCGTGTAGACCAATTTGGGTTTCCAGTCTCTCCAAAAGAATGTGGTGATCGATGGTGTCAAAGGCAGCACTAAGGTCTAGTAGCACGAGGACAGATGCAGAGCCTCGGTCTGACGCCATTAAAAGGTCATTTACCACCTTCACAAGTGCAGTCTCAGTGCTATGATGGGGGTCTAAAACCAGACTGAAGCATTTCGTATACATTGTTTGTCTTCAGAAAGGCAGTGAGTTGCTGCGCAACAGCTTTTTCTAAAATTTTTGAGAGGAATGGAAGATTCGATATAGGCCGATAGTTTTTTATATTTTCCGGGTCAAGGTTTGGCTTTTTCAAGAGAGGCTTTATCACTGCCACTTTTAGTGAGTTTGGTACACATCCGGTGGATAGAGAGCTGTTTATTATGTTCAACATAGGAGGGCCAAGCACAGGAAGCAGCTCCTTCAGCAGTTTAGTAGGAATAGGATCCAGTATGCAGCTTGAAGGTTTAGAGGCCATGATTATTTTCATCATTGTGTCAAGAGATATAGTACTAAAACACTTAAGTGTCTCTCCCGATCCCAGGCCCTCGCAGAGCTGTGCAGATCCAGGACAGCTAAGCCCTGGAGGAATACGCAGATTCAAAGAGGAGTCCGTAATTTGCTTTCTAATGGTCATGATCTTTTCCTCAAAGAAGTTCATGAATTTATTACTGCTGAAGTGAAAGCCATCCTCTCTTGGGGAATGCTGCTTTTTAGTTAGCTTTGCAACAGTATCAAAAAGAAATTTTGGATTGTTCTTATTTTCCTCGATTAAGTTGGAAAAGTAGGATGATCGAGCAGCAGTGAGGGCTCTTCGGTACTGCACGGTACTGTCTTTCCAAGCTAGTCGGAAGACTTCCAGTTTGGTGTGGCGCCATTTCCGTTCCAATTTCCTGGAAGCTTGCTTCAAAGCTCGGGTATTTTCTGTATACCAGGGAGCTAGTTTCTTATGACAAATGTTTTTCGTTTTTAGGGGTGCAACTGCATCTAGGGTATTGCGCAAGGTTAAATTGAGTTCCTCAGTTAAGTGGTTAACTGATTTTTGTCCTCTGACGTCCTTGGGTAGGCAGAAGGAGTCTGGAAGGGCATCAAGGAATTTTTGTGTTGTCTGAGAATTTATAGCACGACTTTTGATGCTCCTTGGTTGGGGTCTGAGCAGATTATTTGTTGCGATTGCAAACGTAATAAAATGGTGGTCCGATAGTCCAGGATTTTGTGGAAAAACATTAAGATCTACAACATTTATTCCATATACGCACCGGGAGATCGAGTCTGGCTCTCGACTCGAAACCTGCCCCTCCGCCTGCCCTGCCGGAAGCTGGGTCGGCGGTTTGTGGGGCCCTTCAAAGTCCTGAGAAGATTGAACGAGGTGTGTTACAGGTTACAACTGCCTATAGAGTATAAAAATATTAACCCCTCGTTCCATGTGTCTCTTCTCAGGCCGGTGGTAGCTGGCCCACTCCAAGAAGATGAGATAGGAGAGACCCCTCCGCCCCCTTTGGACATCGAGGGGGTCCCGGCGTACAGAGTCCGGACCATCTTGGACTCGAGGCGCCGGATGAGTGGTCTCCAGTATCTCGTGGAGTGGGAGGGGTACGGTCCGGAGGAACGGTGCTGGGTGCCCAGGAGGGACATACTCGATCCATCCCTCCTGACTGAGTTTCACCGTGGGCATCTGTTACGAACCCCGTGGCTCTAAACGTCTAGGGTGGATGGACATGAGACCCGTAACATAAATTATGCAAATTAGGAGTGTGGCATGGAGCAGTGAGAACAAATGTGACACAACAACCATGAACTACCGTCAAACACAAATGGTTTATTTCAGAACACACGGTAAGGGTTTGGGAAAAAGGGCTGAGCAGGACCCAAGAAATGAAACAATAGTGTAAAACCCCCTAAACTGATCTAGCCTGCCTGAAGAACCGCTAGGCTACTGCTAGTCATACAAAAGTACAGTGGGTGGTCCGCTCAGGTCTAACTAGTGTTTTTAGACAGATTTCTTCCTACGGTAATGTACGCCCAAGGGCAACTAGCTTAAACTCCCCTTTTCCCAGAAACACACAAAGCTACCAAACAGGGTAATCAGCAATTAAATACGTACACAATACACAGGACACAACAGTATCCACACTCACATAAAGAAATAGATTCTAACAAAGTTACCAACAGGGTAACCAGCAACTTAGTGAGTACACAATACACAGGACACAACAGTGTCCATACTCACATACGGAAAAAGTCTCTCTCTCTCTCAACAAACACAAGACTGGTTTTTATACAATGGGATGTGTGATTGAACAAACGAGTAACAGGTGGTGCAATGCACAGGAATGTTCACTGATTGGTCCAATCAGCAGACACCTCAACGACCACCAATCAGGAACATACAGGACACCTGTGATTAGGGCAGAAGGAGAGAAACACACAAAAACACAGGATACCTGTATCCGTAACACTCCCACCCTTAAAAGAGCAAACCACAATGGTTTGCGACACACGTACTATCACAACACCCAAATTCACAAATCATCCTGCCGGGATAACCACAAAAAAAACCTAGATCATTACACACGAGACAAAGCATCTGCCAACACATTATCCAACCCCTTTTTGTGGCGGATCTCCAAATTATAATTTTGCACGACAAGTGCCCAACGCATAAGGCGTTGGTTCTGGTTGTACATCCGGTGGAGAAAAACTAAGGGGTTATGATCAGTATACACTATCACTGGTAATGCACAGGAACCAACATAAACTTCAAAGTACTGCAGAGCTAACAACAAAGCTAGAGCTTCTTGTTCAATGGTGGAATAGTTTGTCTGACATTTGTTAAATTTCCGTGAAAAATAACAGACAGGATGGTCCACTCCACTCTGGTCTTGCTGCAGTAGAACAGCCCCAGCACCTCTGGCACTTGCATCTACCTCCAGTTTAAACGGTCGTTCAAAATCTGACGCAGCAAGAACAGGAGTACTACATAAGAGTGCTTTAGCAGTGTTGAAAGCAGTACAACAATCTTCAGACCATACAAATTTTCTCGCCGGACTGAGCAAATCCGTTAATGGAGCAACTACAGCAGAGAAATTTTTACAGAAACTACGGTAGTAGCCAACCATCCCTAAAAAACGGCGTAGCTCTCTTCTGGTGGTAGGTGCGGGAAATGCGTTTATAGCCGAGACCTTGGCATCTACAGGGCGCACCTGACCATGGCCGACCTGTTTACCAAGATAAGTAACAGTGGCCTTCCCAAACTCGCACTTTGCTAAGTTCAGGGTTAGAGAAGCGGTTGCTAGACGTTCACACACTACCCTTAGAGTTTTAACATGATCAGACCACTCAGTTGAATAAATGACCAGATCATCAAGGTAAGCACTACAATTAGGAACTCCAGCCAATACTGTGTTAACCAGGCGTTGGAAAGTGGCTGGTGCATTCCGCATCCCAAATTCCATGACAGCATATTGTAGGAAGTGATCTGGGGTCACAAAGGCAGAGATGTCGGAGGCACGTGGGGTTAACGGCACCTGCCAGTAACCTTTTAGAAGATCTAGTTTGGTTACATAAGTAGCAGCACCAACAGTTTCAATACAGTCATCCAGTCTGGGTAACGGGAACGAGTCGGGCACTGTGACAGCATTGACTTTCCGATAGTCCGTACATAATCTGGATGTCCCATCAGGTTTAGGAACCAGAATGCACGGAGAACTCCAAGGACTTGAACTTGGCATAGCCAGGTTATTCTCCAGCATATAACCGACCTCACCCCTCATTATCTTTCTCTTAGAGACGTTGACACGATAAGGATGTTGCTTGATAGGTGCAGCGTTTCCAACATTAATGTCATGTTGTAACACATTTGTACATGTAGGAACATCATTAAAAAGACACGGAAAGCTGTGTAATAGTCTCACAATATCATCTGACTGTCTGTCCGTTAAATGAATCAGGCTTGACGGGAGAGACAGCAGCATCTCTGAATTGGGCAATCTAGCACACTGCTGCTGAGTATTGCGCAACTCCAAACCATCTCCGTCCACATCATTAACATGACCTCCCACTACAGCCGTAGCAGCAATAGAGACAGCCGACTCGGCCAGTTTCTCTGGACTGTCTACCTGAGTGACGGGTCTGGTGTGGTATGTCTTCAACATGTTAACGTGGCACACACGAGATTGGCGTTTTCTATCAGGAGTCTGTATCACGTAGTCAGTTTCAGTTAGTTTCTTTTCAATGACATAAGGACCAGAGAAACGTGCTGACAATGACGCTCCTGGCACAGGCAACAATACAAGAACTCGGTCACCTGACTGCAGTGAACGAGGAAACAGCCTGTGTGTCATAGTGTCGTTTCATCCGTTTCTGTGAGGAAGACAGCGCTTCCTTTGCTAGAGCACAGGCAGCATGTAGGCGCTCACGAAAGCGACTAACGTAGTCCAACACATTTTCTTTCACACACAACTCTTGTGACAAAAACTGATCCTTAAGGACTTTCATAGGTCCTCTCATGGTGTGTCCAAACACCAGTTCAGCTGGGCTGAACCCTAGGGATTCCTGTACTGTCTCACGGACAGCAAACAACACTAGAGGAACTCCCTCATCCCAATCTTTCTCAGATTCCAAGCAATATTTACGGAGCATAGACTTCAGGGTCTGATGCCAACGTTCAAGCGCACCCTGAGACTCTGGGTGATATGCGCTTGACACACGGTGTGTAACTGACAAGGATTTTAACACTTGTTTTAAAAGTTTAGAAAGGAAATTCGTACCCTGATCAGTTTGTATCACCTTAGGTAATCCAAAAGTTGAGAAGAATTTGATCAACGCTTTACTCACCACCGGAGCAGTAATCATTCGCAGAGGAATGGCCTCTGGGTACCTGGTGGCCACACACATAATTGTTAACATAAACTGGTTACCAGATTTTGTTTTTGGTAATGGTCCAACACAATCAACCATCACATGTTCGAAGGGTTCACCTATGGCCGGTATGGGACAACGAGGCGCGGGGGAAATAACCTGGTTCGGTTTCCCAACTACTTGACAGGTGTGGCAAGTCCGACAGAACCGAGCCACATCTTGTTTTAAGCCAGGCCAAAAGAAATGTCGCAAAACACGATCATAAGTCTTGGTGACTCCCAGATGTCCGGACCACTGGTGATCATGAGCGAGGGATAAAACATTTTGTCGAAAGGCTGTAGGAATCACTATTTGGTAAACAGCATTCCAATCTCCGCCAGCGTCAACATGGGATGTCCATTTACGCATGAGGAGATTACCATCAATGAAATATGCCATGTTTTTCTTCTTTAGCTCCTCCTCTGAGACAACACTAGAAAAACATTTAGCCAGGCTAATGTCAACCTGTTGGTTAGCGATCAGCTGCTCACGAGTAACTGGTAACTGTATTGCCTCAGCAACAAGTTCCACATCCTTCTTCCTTTCTCTGGGCTGTTGGTCAGACTGCACCAGCTTACCAGAGGTAGCACCCGAACTATCCTCTGGGTCACACTCTCTGAATAGAATCGTGTTCGACAAATCTATCACTTCACCCACTTGTCGTGCTTGAGCACGTGTGACAGCACAAGCGGGGAACACATCTGGATAACCCTGTGCCAGCTCCTCGGAGAGAGACTGGTCACTTTTTATCCAATACCTCCAATATGGGTATTACCTTTCCTCCGGCAATATCGTTGCCCATTATAAATGTCACACCTTTTACTGGCAACATAGGACGTACGCCAACTCTGAACAATCCACTGACTAACTCAGAGTGTACGTTCACAAAGTGCAATGGCACTGGGACGAAACCCATTTCAATTCCTTGTACTAACACACTGGAACCACAATATGTATTATTAGACAAGGGCAACACATCAGATAGTATGAACGACTGCGCCGCACCAGTATCTCTGAGGATTCTAACTGGACGCTGAGACGCTTCGTCATCTGATATAGAAACAAACCCCTCAAAAATGAACGGTTCATAACTGTGATCTGGGACAGGGACTTTCAAGCCACATTCAGTATGAGGCCTCTGTCTTGATTCCGGCCTTACAACCGTACGAATCAGCCCAACACCCGTTGGCGGCCTGGCGTGCTGAGGCATCCCCGGTTTGCGTTTTAGCAGAAAGCAATCATTAACCATATGTCCCACCTTATGACAATAGAAACAGTGACGCACATCTTTTGGGCGTGCTGGATGTACTGCTGGTCGACTAGGATTAAAAGTTAGCAACTCCGCAGCCCTGCTCTCCGTACGAGCCGAAAACACGCTCTTATGCGTCAACACAAACTTCGTCTGCCAATACAGACGCTTCCGACAGTGAGGATACTTTCTGTTCGTTCAGATAAACTACAATGCGTTCGGGTAAGCAATTTTTAAACTCTTCTAACAAGATTAACTCCCGTAGAGAGTTAAAATCAGTTACCTTACTAGCACTGTGCCATTTGTCAAACAGATTTCCTTTGTCTCTAGCAGACTCCACATAAGTCTGAGTAGGAGACTTTTTATGAGACCTAAATCTCTGTCGATATGCCTCAGGAACAAGCTCATAGGCACGAAGAACAGTAGCTTTGACCACGTCATAATTCAAACTGTCTTCAAGAGGTAGCGCTGCCAGAACCTCTTGGGCTTTACCTGTTAGTTTACACTGAAGTAATAGGCACCATACCTCTTTGGGCCATTTCAATGCTACCGCTATACGTTCAAACACACTGAAATAGGAATCAACCTCTGACTCCCTGAACACAGGTACCAAGGTGATCTGCCTACTAATATCAAACGTAGCAGCCGACACAGCTGGTGAGGATGGCTCACTAGCAGGCATAGTATTAGCAGAGACTAACCTCGCTGTTTCTGCCTCTAGTTCCATTTTACGCACCTCCAGTTCCATCTTACGCATCTCCAGTTCCATCTTACGCGTCTCCTGTTCTGCCTCTAGCTTACGCGTCTCCTGTTCTGCCTCTAGCTTACGCGTCTCCTGTTCTGCCTCTAGCTCCATTTTACGCATCTCCAGCTTGTCTTGCCTGATTTGTGCCCGCTCTTCCGCCTCCATTTGGAGCCGTGTCGAGCGGACATCCATCCTGGCATCACTGTCAGTCAGTGGGGAGAGTGGGTCATAACGGGGCAATGTGGCTGGAGCCTTAGTCTCGTCCTCAGACACTGATGGGCTTACAGGAACAGCAACCACATCCCTACAGGAGCAGCAGACTCAGGCGGCGGTAACTCAAGCACTCGCTCGTTTAACAATATCGCTAGCACTACTTCCCTAACTTCTGCTTTCACTAAACCCCTCGGTATGGGTACAGAAAAGTGGTCAGCCAAAACCTGTAGATCCACTCTACGGCAATTCTCAAAAACCTCCCACGTAGGGTTTTCCAAAAATGCCTCCAACTCAAAAGTAGCCATCCTACTAGCAACACGAGCCGTCGACTACTGAACACACAAAAAAAAACAGGTAGTACCGCTGCCAAGCTCAACACTGAACCAGACACTTACTAATTTGCATGAGTAACATGGGATAGATCCCGGACGAACCCCCACTTTATGTTACGAACCCCGTGGCTCTAAACGTCTAGGGTGGATGGACATGAGACCCGTAACATAAATTATGCAAATTAGGAGTGTGGCATGGAGCAGTGAGAACAAATGTGACACAACAACCATGAACTACCGTCAAACACAAATGGTTTATTTCAGAACACACAGTAAGGGTTTGGGAAAAAGGGCTGAGCAGGACCCAAGAAATGAAACAATAGTGTAAAACCCCTAAACTGATCTAGCCTGCCTGAAGAACCGCTAGGCTACTGCTAGTCATACAAAAGTACAGTGGGTGGTCCGCTCAGGTCTAACTAGTGTTTTTAGACAGATTTCTTCCTACGGGTAATGTACGCCCAAGGGCAACTAGCTTAAACTCCCCTTTTCCCAGAAACACACAAAGCTACCAAACAGGGTAATCAGCAATTAAGTACGTACACAATACACAGGACACAACAGTATCCACACTCACATAAAGAAATAGATTCTAACAAAGTTACCAACAGGGTAACCAGCAACTTAGTGAGTACACAATACACAGGACACAACCGTGTCCATACTCACATACGGAAAAAGTCTCTCTCTCTCTCAACAAACACAAGACTGGTTTTTATACAATGGGATGTGTGATTGAACAAACGAGTAACAGGTGGTGCAATGCACAGGAATGTTCACTGATTGGTCCAATCAGCAGACACCTCAACGACCACCAATCAGGAACATACAGAACACCTGTGATTAGGGCAGAAGGAGAGAAACACACAAAAACACAGGATACCTGTATCCGTAACACTCCCACCCTTAAAAGAGCAAACCACAATGGTTTGCGACACACGTACTATCACAACACCCAAATTCACAAATCATCCTGCCGGGATAACAACAAAAAAAACCTAGATCATTACACACGAGACAAAGCATCTGCCAACACATTATCCAACCCCTTTTTGTGGCGGATCTCCAAATTATAATTTTGCACGACAAGTGCCCAACGCATAAGGCGTTGGTTCTGGTTGTACATCCGGTGGAGAAAAACTAAGGGGTTATGGTCAGTATAAACTATCACTGGTAATGCACTGGAACCAACATAAACTTCAAAGTACTGCAGAGCTAACAACAAAGCTAGAGCTTCTTGTTCAATGGTGGAATAGTTTGTCTGACAGTTGTTAAATTTCCGTGAAAAATAACAGACAGGATGGTCCACTCCACTCTGGTCTTGCTGCAGTAGAACAGCCCCAGCACCTCTGGCACTTGCATCTACCTCCAGTTTAAACGGCCGTTCAAAATCTGGCGCAGCAAGAACAGGAGTACTACACAAGAGTGCTTTAGCAGTGTTGAAAGCAGTACAACAATCTTCAGACCATACAAATTTTCTCGCCGGACTGAGCAAATCCGATAATGGAGCAACTACCGCAGAGAAATTTTTACAGAAACTACGGTAGTAGCCAACCATCCCTAAAAAACGGCGTAGCTCTCTTCTGGTGGTAGGTGCGGGAAATGCGTTTATAGCTGAGACCTTGGCATCTACAGGGCGCACCTGACCATGGCCGACCTGTTTACCAAGATAAGTAACAGTGGCCTTCCCAAACTCGCACTTTGCTAAGTTCAGGGTTAGAGAAGCGGTTGCTAGACGTTCACACACTACCCTTAGAGTTTTAACATGATCAGACCACTCAGTTGAATAAATGACCAGATCATCAAGGTAAGCACTACAATTAGGAACTCCAGCCTATACTGTGTTAACCAGGCGTTGGAAAGTGGCTGGTGCGTTCCGCATCCCAAATGCCATGACAGCATATTGTAGGAAGTGATCTGGGGTCACAAAGGCAGAGATGTCGGAGGCACGTGGGGTTAACGGCACCTGCCAGTAACCTTTTAGAAGATCTAGTTTGGTTACATAAGTAGCAGCACCAACAGTATCAATACAGTCATCCAGTCTGGGTAACGGGAACGAGTCGGGCACTGTGACAGCATTGACTTTCCGATAGTCCGTACATAATCTGGATGTCCCATCAGGTTTAGGAACCAGAATGCACGGAGAACTCCAAGGACTTGAACTTGGCATAGCCAGGTTATTCTCCAGCAAATAACCGACCTCACCCCTCATTATCTTTCTCTTAGCGACGTTGACACGATAAGGATGTTGCTTGATAGGTGCAGCGTTTCCAACATTAATGTCATGTTGTAACACATTAGTACATGTAGGAACATCATTAAAAAGACATGGAAAGCTGTGTAATAGTCTCACAATATCATCTGACTGTCTGTCCGTTAAATGAATCAGGCTTGACGGGAGAGACAGCAGCATCTCTGAATTGGGCAATCTAGCACACTGCTGCTGAGTATTGCGCAACTCCAAACCATCTCTGTCCACATCATTAACATGACCTCCCACTACAGCCGTAGCAGCAATAGAGACAGCCGACTCGGCCAGTTTCTCTGGACTGTCTACCTGAGTGACGGGTCTGGTGTGGTATGTCTTCAACATGTTAACATGGCACACACGAGATTGGCGTTTTCTATCAGGAGTCTGTATCACGTAGTCAGTTTCAGTTAGTTTCTTTTCAATGACATAAGGACCAGAGAAACGTGCTGACAATGACGCTCCTGGCACAGGCAACAATACAAGAACTCGGTCACCTGGCTGCAGTGAACGAGAAACAGCCTGTGTGTCAGTGTCGTTTCATCCGTTTCTGTGAGGAAGACAGCGCTTCCTTTGCTAGAGCACAGGCAGCATGTAGGCGCTCACGAAAGCGACTAACGTAGTCCAACACATTTTCTTTCACACACAACTCTTGTGACAAAAACTGATCCTTAAGGACTTTCATAGGTCCTCTCATGGTGTGTCCAAACACCAGTTCAGCTGGGCTGAACCCTAGGGATTCCTGTACTGTCTCACGGACAGCAAACAACACTAGAGGAACTCCCTCATCCCAATCTTTCTCAGATTCCAAGCAATATTTACGGAGCATAGACTTCAGGGTCTGATGCCAACGTTCAAGCGCACCCTGAGACTCTGGGTGATATGCGCTTGACACACGGTGTGTAACTGACAAGGATTTTAACACTTGTTTGAAAAGTTTAGAAAGAAAATTCGTACCCTGATCAGTTTGTATCACCTTAGGTAATCCAAAAGTTGAGAAGAATTTGATCAACGCTTTACTCACCACCGGAGCAGTAATCCTTCGCAGAGGAATGGCCTCTGGGTACCTGGTGGCCACACACATAATTGTTAACATAAACTGGTTACCAGATTTTGTTTTTGGTAATGGTCCAACACAATCAACCATCACATGTTCGAATGGTTCACCTATGGCCGGTATGGGACAAAGAGGCGCGGGGGAAATAACCTGGTTCGGTTTCCCAACTACTTGACAGGTGTGGCAAGTCCGACAGAACCGAGCCACATCTTGTTTTAAGCCAGGCCAAAAGAAATGTCGCAAAACACGATCATAAGTCTTGGTGACTCCCAGATGTCCGGACCACTGGTGATCATGAGCGAGGGATAAAACATTTTGTCGAAAGGCTGTAGGAATCACTATTTGGTAAACAGCATTCCAATCTCCGCCAGCGTCAACATGGGATGTCCATTTACGCATGAGGAGATTACCATCAATGAAATATGCCATGTTTTTCTTCTTTAGCTCGTCCTCTGAGACAACACTAGAAAAACATTTAGCCAGGCTAATGTCAACCTGTTGGTTAGCGATCAGCTGCTCACGAGTAACTGGTAACTGTATTGCCTCAGCAACAAGTTCCACATCCTTCTTCCTTTCTCTGGGCTGTTGGTCAGACTGCACCAGCTTACCAGAGGTAGCACCCGAACTATCCTCTGGGTCACACTCTCTGAATAGAATCGTGTCTGACAAATCTATCACTTCACCCACTTGTCGTGCTTGAGCACGTGTGACAGCACAAGCGGGAACACATCTGGATAACCCTGTGCCAGCTCCTCGGAGAGAGACTGGTCACTTTTATCCAATACCTCCAATATGGGTATTACCTTTCCTCCGGCAATATCGTTGCCCATTATAAATGTCACACCTTTTACTGGCAACATAGGACGTACGCCAACTCTGAACAATCCACTGACTAACTCAGAGTGTACGTTCACAAAGTGCAATGGCACTGGGACAAATCCCATTTCAATTCCTTGTACTAACACACTGGAACCACAATATGTATTACTGGACAAGGGCAACACATCAGCGAGTATGAACGACTGCGCCGCACCAGTATCTCTGAGGATTCTAACTGGACGCTGAGACGCTTCGTCATCTGATATAGAAACAAACCCCTCAAAAATGAACGGTTCATAACTGTGATCTGGGACAGGGAGTTTCAAACCACATTCAGTATGAGGCCTCTGTCTTGATTCCGGCCTTACAACCGTACGAATCAGCCCAACACCCGTTGGCGGCCTGGCGTGCTGAGGCATCCCCGGTTTGCGTTTTAGCAGAAAGCAATCATTAACCATATGTCCCACCTTATGACAATAGAAACAGTGACGCACATCTTTTGGGCGTGCTGGATGTACTGCTGGTCGACTAGGATTAAAAGTTAGCAACTCCGCAGCCCTGCTCTCCGTACGAGCCGAAAACACGCTCTTATGCGTCAACACAAACTCGTCTGCCAATACAGACGCTTCCGACAGTGAGGATACTTTCTGTTCGTTCAGATAAACTACAATGCGTTCGGGTAAGCAATTTTTAAACTCTTCTAACAAGATTAACTCCCGTAGAGAGTTAAAATCAGTTATTTTACTAGCACTGTGCCATTTGTCAAACAGATTTCCTTTGTCTCTAGCAAACTCCACATAAGTCTGAGTAGGAGACTTTTTATGAGACCTAAATCTCTGTCGATATGCCTCAGGAACAAGCTCATAGGCACGAAGAACAGTAGCTTTGACCACTTCATAATTCAAACTGTCTTCAAGAGGTAGCGCTGCCAGAACCTCTTGGGCTTTACCTGTTAGTTTACACTGAAGTAATAGGCACCATACCTCTTCGGGCCATTTCAATGCTACCGCTATACGTTCAAACACACTGAAATAGGAATCAACCTCTGACTCCCTGAACACAGGTACCAAGGTGATCTGCCTACTAATATCAAACGTAGCAGCCGACACAGCTGGTGAGGATGGCTCACTAGCAGGCATAGTATTAGCAGAGACTAACCCCGCTGTTTCTGCCTCTAGTTCCATTTTACGCACCTCCAGTTCCATCTTACGCATCTCCAGTTCCATCTTATGCGTCTCCAGTTCTGCCTCTAGCTTACGCGTCTCCTGTTCTGCCTCTAGCTTACGCGTCTCCTGTTCTGCCTCTAGCTCCATTTTACGCATCTCCAGCTTGTCTTGCCTGATTTGTGCCCGCTCTTCCGCCTCCATTTGGAGCCGTGTCGAGCGGACATCCATCCTGGCATCACTGTCAGTCAGTGGGGAGAGTGGGTCATAACGGGGCAATGTGGCTGGAGCCTTAGTCTCGTCCTCAGACACTGATGGGCTTACAGGAACAGCAACCACATCCCCTACAGGAGCAGCAGACTCAGGCGGCGGTAACTCAAGCACTCGCTCGTTTAACAATATCGCTAGCACTACTTCCCTAACTTCTGCTTTCACTAAACCCCTCGGTATGGGTACAGAAAAGTGGTCAGCCAAAGCCTGTAGATCCACTCTACGGCAATTATCAAAAACCTCCCACGTAGGGTTTTCCAAAAATGCCTCCAACTCAAAAGTAGCCATCCTACTAGCAACACGAGCCGTCGACTACTGAACACACAAAAAAAAACAGGTAGTACAGCTGCCAAGCTCAACACTGAACCAGACACTTACTAATTTGCACGAGTAGCATGGGATAGATCCCGGACGAACCCCCCACTTTATGTTACGAACCCCGTGGCTCTAAACGTCTAGGGTGGATGGACATGAGACCCGTAACATAAATTATGCAAATTAGGAGTGTGGCATGGAGCAGTGAGAACAAATGTGACACAACAACCATGAACTACCGTCAAACACAAATGGTTTATTTCAGAACACACGGTAAGGGTTTGGGAAAAAGGGCTGAGCAGGACCCAAGAAATGAAACAATAGTGTAAAACCCCCTAAACTGATCTAGCCTGCCTGAAGAACCGCTAGGCTACTGCTAGTCATACAAAAGTACAGTGGGTGGTCCGCTCAGGTCTAACTAGTGTTTTTAGACAGATTTCTTCCTACGGGTAATGTACGCCCAAGGGCAACTAGCTTAAACTCCCCTTTTCCCAGAAACACACAAAGCTACCAAACAGGGTAATCAGCAATTAAGTACGTACACAATACACAGGACACAACAGTATCCACACTCACATAAAGAAATAGATTCTAACAAAGTTACCAACAGGGTAACCAGCAACTTAGTGAGTACACAATACACAGGACACAACCGTGTCCATACTCACATACGGAAAAAGTCTCTCTCTCTCTCAACAAACACAAGACTGGTTTTTATACAATGGGATGTGTGATTGAACAAACGAGTAACAGGTGGTGCAATGCACAGGAATGTTCACTGATTGGTCCAATCAGCAGACACCTCAACGACCACCAATCAGGAACATACAGGACACCTGTGATTAGGGCAGAAGGAGAGAAACACACAAAAACACAGGATACCTGTATCCGTAACAGCATCCCACGCGCCCGGGTCCGCGTCCTCCTGGCCGTCCCCGAGGCCGGGGTCGGCGCACGGCTGGGGCTGCGCGTCAAGGGGGGGGTACTGTCACGGTTTCGGCCGAGACTGCTCCTCCTCCTGGTTCGGGCAGGCTTCGGCGTTCGCCGTCCCCGGAGTACTAGCTGCCACCGCTCTATGTTTCGGTTTTTGATTGCTTTTGTCTGTCTGTTACACCTGTGTCCATTTGTGTGTTGATTACGTGTCGTATAAGTTCCTTGTTTTGCACTAGTATGATTGTGTGTTGTTTTCACTGTCATGCTGTTCGGAGCTACGTGTTTGCACTCTGTTTGTTTTGTGTTTAGTGTTTACGCGTGTATGCGTAATTCTCCCTCGCCTCTTGTTTTGTCGAGGTCGTGTTACTTTTGGACATTTGACTTTGGATTATTAAAGTCTGTTGGACTTAACCTCTGTGTCCTGCGCCTGACTCCTCCACCACATCCACATCGGTTCCCTTCTGACAATAATATGCCCCACCAACGTTAGACAACTATACAGAAAACACTCAAATTACTGAAATAAGTAAATTAAATCAATGATGAGAGAATAGTCAGATTAATAGATAACTAAAATAGCAGTGCAGATGGAACTCTTTTGCTAAGTGCAGAGGTGTTTTATAAATAATAAATGTGTTTGGGAATGCAGATCAGTGCATCTCAAATCCAGAGCTTGTGAGTTCAAATCCCAGGTGGGGTCATACTTTTGCTGAACAGCATACCACTGACTTTAAAACCACCATACCATTTCATTACTTTACTTATAATGGTTTGGGATGGTTTGAGACCATCTGGGACCATCACGTGATGTCCTGATGACTGGTACACCATACATTTGGTAAAACAAATGTCTTGAGAAACTCTTACAAACATCCTAACATGGTCCTCACACTTATGGAAGAAACACATGAATTTCATGTGATCACATGTGAAGTGATCCAAAACCACGTTTTCACATGTGAAATGTCACAGGTGAAATGTTCTAAAACCACATGTTTTCACCACTGGCGTAACACAGTTTCTCTGGAGCCCTGCAAGGTCGGAGTCCGCAGCCCAAAATTCTTCAAGCTCTGTCAAATTGGTTGTTGATAATTGCTAGAGAACCATTTTCAGGTCTTGCCATAGATGTTCAAGTAGATTTAAGTCAAAACTGTAACTTGCCACTCAGGAACATTCACTGTCTTCTTGGTAAGCAAATCCAGTGTAGATTTGGCATTGTGTTTTAGGTTATATCCTGCTGATGGGTGAATTAATCTCCCAGTGTCTGGTGGAAAGCAGACTGAACCTGGTTTTCGTCTAGGATTTTGCCTGTGCTTAGCTCCATTCCGTTAATTTTTTATCCTGAAAAACTCCATGCAGCCACCACTATGCTTGAAAATATGGAGAGTGGTATTCAGTAATGTGTTGTATTTTATTAGATTTGCCCCAAACATAGCACTTTGTATTCAGGACAAAAAGTTAATTGCTTTGCCAAAACAAAATTCAGTATTACTTTAGTGCCTTGTTGTAAACAGGATGCATGTTTTGGAATATTTGTATTCTGTACAATCTTCCTTCTTTTCACTCTGTCAATTAGGTTAGTATTGTGGAGTAACTACAATGTTGTTGATTCATTCTCAGTTTTCTCCTATCACAGCCATTAAACTCTGTAACTATGTTAAAGTTACCATTGGCCTCACAGTGAAATCTCTGAGTGGTTTCCTTCCTCTCCAGCAACTGAGTTAGGAGGGTTGTCTATCTCTTTGTAATGACTGGGTGTATTGATACACCATCCAAAGTGTAATTAATAACTTCACCATGCTCAAAAGGATATTCAATGTCTGCTTTTTTATTTATTTTTACCCATCTACCAATAGGTGCCCTCCTTTGCGAGGCATTGAAAAACGTTCCTGGTCTTTGTGGTTGAATCTGTGTTTGAAATTCACTGCTCGACTGAGGGACCTTACAGATACTGTAATTGTATGTGTGGGGTACAGAGATGAGGTAGTCGTTCAAAAATCATGTTAAACACTATTATTGCACACAGTGAGTCCATGCAACTTATTATGGGACTTGTTAAGCAAACTTTTTACTCCTGAACTTATTTAGGCTTGCCATAACAAAGGGGTTGAATACTATAATCCATTTTAAATTCAGGCTGTAACACAACAACATTTGGAAAAAGTCAAGGGGTGTGAATACTGTCTGAAGGCACTTTGCTTTAGCTAATGGATAAATGTTTATTGGTAGGCCTATTTGGTCGTCATTTTCTCATGTTAAGCCTAACATTTCACGAAGCTACACATGGTGTCGCAATACCGCCATTTTTAGACTGCTGGTGGCAATAATGTAATTACTTGTTTAGTAATTAAATTAGGAAATTCAAACATTGCAGATTGTAGTGATGAATCACTCTTCACCAGAGATATACCAGAGATAGGGGATTGTTGATATTGCAACCACAAAACTCAAATGGAGGTTCACCAAAATGAACAAAATCGCAAACCGCTTTTTTTGTTCATGCCTCAAGAACTGTTTGATTGGATTTATTGGGATCCCCATTTGCCGACGCCAATGGCGAAAGCTAGTCTTACTGGTGTCTGACACATAACGAAAAAGACATTACTAAAAAATGACTTTACAATTTACATACATTTAAAAACATTAACATGTAGTGTGTGTGTGCATCTATCAGCTACACATACATGTCAGTACATGCCGTGAGGTGTTGCTTTATTTGTTTTTTTTAAACCAGGTTTGCTGTTCACTTGCTCTATATAAGATGGAAGGGACTTCCATGCACTCATGGCTCTATATAATACTGTACGTTTCCTTGAATTTGTTCTGGACCTGGGGACTGTGAAAATACCCCTGGTGGCATGTCTGGTGGGGTAAGTGTGTGTGTCAGTGCTGTGTGTAAGTTGATTATGCAATTTGGAATTTCCAACACATTAATGTTTCCTCAACTTTTAGCCAAGAGAGACTGGCATGCATGGTATTAATATTAGCCCTCTGATTACAATGAAGAGCAACACATGCCGCTCTGTTCCGGGCCAGCTGCAGCTTAACTAGGTCTTTCTTTGCAGCACTTAACCATATGACTGGACAATAATCAAGATAAGACAAAACTAGAGCCTGCAGGACTTGCATCCCTTTATTATGGACAGAGCTCTCCTAATCTTTCAAAACATTGAATCTATATGTTTTGACCATGACAGTTTACAATCTAAGGTAACACCAAGTAATTTAGTATCCTCAACTTATTCAACAGCCACACCATTCATTATCACATTCAGCTGTGGTATTTTGTATGTGTATTTATTAAGAATCCCCATTAGCTGGTGCCAAGGCAGCAGCTACTCTTCCTGGGGTCCAGCAACATTAAGGCAGTTATATACAATATAAAATATTATCACATTACAATTCATAACACTTTTCACAACACATGAATTGTTCCCTCAGGCCACTACTCTACTATCACATATCTACAATGCAAAATCCATGTGTACGTGTGGGTAGAGTGCGTGTCTTATCATGTGTATGTGCGTCTGTGCATGTGTATGTGTCTCTTCACAGTCCCCGCTGTTCCATAAGGTGTATTTCTATCTGTTTTTAAAAAATCTGATTCTACTGCTTGCATCAGTTACCTGATGTGGAATAGAGTTCAATGTAGCCATGGCTCTATGTAGTACTGTGTGCCTCCCATAGTCTGTTCTTGACTTGGGGATTGTGAAGAGACCTTTGGTGACATGTCTTGTGGGGTACGAACCATGAACCATAGAGCTATAGAGATACATTTCAATGTATCCTCAATGTGGTCCTCTGTAGCTCAATTGGTAGAGCATGGCGCTTGTAATGCCAGGGTAGTGGGTTCGATCTCCGGGACCACCCATACGTAAAAATGTATGCACACATGACTGTTAGTTGCTTTGGATAAAAGCGTCTGCTGAACGGTATATTATTATTAATTAAGATTCTCTGACCAATATGTCTGTCCTATATGCATAGGTATCCGAGCTGTGTGCTAGTAGTTTAAACAGACACCTCGTTGCGTTCAGCATGTCAACACTTTTTACAGAAACAAGTAGTGATGAAGTCAATCTCTCCTCCACTTTGAGCCATGAGAGATTTACTTGCATATTATTCATGTTAGCTCTCCGTGTACATTTAAGGGCAAGTCGTGCTGCCCTGTTCTGAGCCAATTGTAATTTTCAGAGGTCCCTTTTTGTGGCACCTGACCACACGACTGAACAGTAGTCCAGGTGCGACAAAACTAGAGCCTGTATGTAGGACCTGCATTGTTGATACTGTTGTTAAAAAGGCAGAGCAGCGCTTTATTATGGAAAGATTTCTCCCCCTCTTAGCTACTGTTGTATCAACATATTTTTACCATGACAGTTTACAATTCAGGGTACTCCAAGTAGTTTAGTCACCTCAACTTGCTCAATTTCAATTTAGGGTTTAGTGAATGATTTGTCCGAAATACAATGCTTTTAGTTTTTGAAATATTTAGGACTAACTTATTCCTTGCCACCCATTCTGAAACTAACTGCAGTCATTTGTTAAGTGTTGCAGTGATTTCACTCGCTGTAGTAGCTAACGTGTATAGTGTTGAGTCATCCGCATACATATACTGAAGTCTAACAAAACAGCTCACACAATCTTTTGATCATCAATTTCTCTCAGCCAATCATCAGTCATTTGTGTACAGTGAGGGAAAAAAGTATTTGATCCCCTGCTGATTTTGTACGTTTGCCCACTGACAAAGAAATGATCAGTCTATAATGGTAATGGTCGGTTTATTTGAACAGTGAGAGACAGAATAACAACAAAAAAATCCAGAAAAACATATGTTATAAATTGATTTGCATTTTAATGAGGGAAATAAGTATTTGACACCCTCTCAATCAGAAAGATTTCTGGCTCCCAGGTGTCTTTTATACAGGTAACGAGCTGAGATTAGGAGCACACTCTTAAAGGGAGTGCTCCTAATCTTAGATTGTTACCTGTATAAAAGACACATGTCCACAGAAGCAATCAATCAATCAGATTCCAAACTCTCCACCATGGCCAAGACCAAATACCTCTCCAAGGATGTCAGGGACAAGATTGTAGACCTACACAAGGCCGGAATGGGCTACAAGACCATCGCCAAGCAGCTTGGTGAGAAGGTGACAACAGTTGGTGCGATTATTCGCAAATGGAAGAAACACAAAATAACTGTCAATCTCCCTCGGCCTGGGGCTCCATGCAAGATCTCACCTCGTGGAGTTGCAATGATCATGAGAACGGTGAGGAATCAGCCCAGAACTACACGGGAGGATCTTGTCAATGATCTCAAGGCAGCTGGGACCATAGTCACCAAGAAAACAATTGGTAACACACTACGCCGTGAAGGACTAAAATCCTGCAGCGCCCGCAAGGTCCCCCTGCTCAAGAAAGCACATATACAGGCCCGTCTGAAGTTTGCCAATGAACATCTGAATGATTCAGAGGAGAACTGGGTGAAAGTGTTGTGGTCAGATGAGACCAAAATGGAGCTCTTTGCCATCAACTCAACTCGCCGTGTTTGGAGGAGGAGGAATGCTGCCTATGACCCCAAGAACACCATCCCCACCGTCAAACATGGAGGTGGAAACATTATGCTTTGGGGGTGTTTTTCTGCTAAGGGGACAGGACAACTTCACCACATCAAAGGGACGATGGACGGGGGGCCATGTACCGTCAAATCTTGGGTGAGAACCTCCTTCCCTCAGCCAGGGCATTGAAAATGGGTCGTGTATGGGTATTCCAGCATGACAATGACCCAAAACACACGGCCAAGGCAACAAAGGAGTGGCTCAAGAAGAAGCACATTAAGGTCCTGGAGTAGCCTAGCCAGTGTCCAGACCTTAATCCCATAGAAAATCTGTGGAGGGAGCTGAAGGTTTGAGTTGCCAAACGTCAGCCTCGAAAACCTTAATGACTTGGAGAAGATCTGCAAAGAGGAGTGGGACAAAATCCCTCCTGAGATGTGTGCAAACATGGTGGCCAACTACAAGAAACATCTGACCTCTGTGATTGCCAACAAGGGTTTTGCCACCAAGTACTAAGTCATGTTTGGCAGAGGGGTCAAATACTTATTTCCATCATTGAAATGCAAATCAATTTATAACATTTTTGACATGCGTTTTTCTGGATTTTTTTGTTGTTATTCTGTCTCTCAATGTTCAAATAAACCTACCATTAAAATTATAGACTGATCATGTCTTTGTCAGTGGGCAAACGTACAAAATCAGCAGGGGATCAAATACTTTTTTACCTCACTGTAAGTGCCTTTGCTTGTTGAATGTCTTTCTCTATAAGCATGCTGAAAGTCTGTTGTCAATTTGTTTACAGTAAAATAGCATTGTATCTGGTCAAACACCATTTTTTCCAAAAGTTTACTAAGGGTTGGTAACAGGCTGATTGGTCGGCTATTTGGGCTTTATCATTCTTGGGTAGCGGAATTACTTTTGCTTCCCTCCAGGCCTGAGGGCACACACTTTCTAGTAGGCTTGGATTGAAGATATGGCAAATAGGAGTGGCAATATTGTCCGTTATTATCTTCAGTAATTTTCCATCCAAGTTGTCAGACCCCGGTCGCTTGTCATTGTTGATAGACAACAATACTTTTTTCTCCTCTTCCACACTCATGTTACGGAATTCAAAATTACAATGCTTGTCTTTCATAATTTGATCAGTTATACTTGGATGTGTAGTGTCAGCATTTGTTGCTGGCATGTCATGCCTAAGTTTGCTAATCTTACCAATGAAAAAATCATTAAAGTTATTGGTAATATCAGTGGCATTTGTGATGAATGAACCATCTGATTCAATGAATGATGGAGCTGAGTTTGCCTTTTTGCCCAACATTTCATTTAAGGTGCTCCAACGCTTTTTACTATCATTCTTTATATCATTTATCTTTGTTTCATAGCATAGTTTCTTCTTCTTTTTATTCAGTTTAGTCAATTTGCAGTACATGTTTCCCGAGTGGCGCAGTGGTCTAAGGCACTGCATCGCAGTTGTCACGATCGTCTTCTTGTGAGATATTGGACCAAGGCGCAGCGTTTGCAAAATACATCTCTTTATTTATGGAAGAGAGAAAAACACGAAACCGAACACTATCCAAAACAACAAACGACCGTGAAGCTAAATTACGTAAGTGCACTGACAAGCAACAAACGTTCAACATAGACAATTACCCACAAACATATGATGCCCATGGCTGCCTTAAATATGGCTCCCAATTAGAGACAATAAACCACAGCTGTCTCCAATTGAGAACCAATCTAGGCAGCCATCAACATACAAACACCTAGACAAGACATTACCCCATTAAACCTACAAACCCCTAGACAAACCAAAACACATACTTCACCAGGTCACACCCTGACCTAACTAAACTATTAATGAAAACAAAGATAACTAAGGCCAGGGTGTGACATAACCCCCCCCTTAAGGTGCGAACTCCGGGCGCACCAGCATAAAGTCTAGGGGAGGGTCTGGGTGGGCGTCTGTCCACGGTGGCGGCTCTGGCACTGGTCGTGGTCCCCACCCCACCATAGTCACTACCCGCTTTCGTAGCCTCCTCCAAATGACCACCCTCCAACTTAACCCCACTGGATTAAGGGGCAGCACCGGACTAAGAGGCAGCACCGGACTAAGGGGCAGCACCGGACTAAGGGGCAGCACCAGGAAAAGGGGCAGCACCAGGATAAGGGGCAGCACCAGGATAAGGGGCAGCACCGGGCTAAGGGGCAGCACCGGACTAAGGGGCAGCACCGGACTGAATGGCGGATCCTGGCTGGCTGGCTCTGGCGGATCCTGGCTGGCTGGCGGATCCTGGCTGGACGGCTCTGGCGGATCCCGGCTGGACGGCTCTGGCGGATCCTGGCTGGACGGCTCTGGCGGATCCTGGCTGGACGGCTCTGGCGGATCCTGGCTGGACGGCTCATGGCTGGCTGACGGATCTGGCTGCTCATGGCTGGCTGACGGATCCGGCTGCTCATGGCTGGCTGACGGATCTGGCTGCTCATGGCTGGCTGAAGGATCTGGCTGCTCATGGCAGGCTGACGGATCTGGCTGCTCATGGCTGGCTGACGGATCTGGCTGCTCATGGCTGGCTGACGGATCTGGCTGCTCATGGCTGGCGGAAGGCTCTGGCTGATCCTGTCTGGCGGAAGGCTCTGGCTGATCCTGTCTGGCGGAAGGCTCTGGCTGCTCCTGTCTGGCGGAAGGCTCTGGCTGCTCCTGTCTGGCGGAAGGCTTCGGCTGCTCCTGTCTGGCGGAAGGCTCTAGCGGCTCCTGTCTGGCGGACGGCTCTAAAGGCTCATGGCAGACGGGCGGCTTTGCAGGCTCAGTACAGACGGGCAGTTCATGCAGCGCTTGGCAGACGGACAGTTCAGGCGCCGTTGGGCAGACGGGCAGTTCAAGCGCCGTTGGGCAGACGGGCAGTTCAGGCGCCGTTGGGCAGACGGGCAGTTCAGGCGCCGTTGGGCAGACGGCAGACTCTGGCCGGCCGAGACGCACTATAGGCCTGGTGCGTGGTGCCGGAACTGGAGGTACCGGGCTGAGGACACGCATCTCAGGGCTAGTGCGGGGAGAAGGAACAGGGCATGCTGGACCCTGGGGACGCACATAAGGCCTAGTGCGTGGTGCCGGAACTGGTGGTCCCGGGCTGAGGACACGCATCTCAGGGCTAGTGCGGGGAGCAGCAACAGGACGCACAGGACTCTGGGGACACACCGGAGGCTTGGTGCGTGGTGTAGGCACTGGTGGTACTGGGCTGGCCACGCACACCGTAGGCTTCGTACGTGGAGCAGGAACAGGCCGGGCTGGGCTGGCGACGCACACCTTAGGCTTAGTACGTGGAGCAGGAACAGGCCGGGCTGGGCTGGCCACGCACACCGTAGGCTTCGTACGTGGAGCAGGAACAGGCCGGGCTGGGCTGGCGACGCACACCTTAGGCTTAGTACGTGGAGCAGGAACCGGCCGGGCTGGACTGGCGACGCACACCGTGGGCTTGATGCGTGGAGTAGGAACAGGTCGGGCTGGGCTGGCCACGCACACCGTAGGCTTTGTACGTGGAACAGGAACCGACCCGGGCTGGACTGGCGACGCACACCGTGGGCTTGATGCGTGGAGTAGGAACAGGCCGGTCCGTACTGGGAACACACACCACTGGCCTTAACCGGGGATCAGGAACGGGCCGGACCGGACTGGTAACACACCTCAGTCTCTTACGCCGTGCCTCAACTACTTCCCTCCCTCTACTCGCCAATGGCTCCCGTAATCCGGTAGCCTTCTCTCCACGTCTCCCTGTGGCAGCCTCCTGCTGCCCAGCCGCCCAAGCCATGTGCCCCCCCCAAAAAACTTTTTGGGGTTGCCTCTCGTCCTTCCGACGATGGCCCTGCTGACGCCGTTGCTCCTCTCTCAGTCGCCTCTCCACTGTTTCACTCCATGGCCGGCGATCCATCCCATCCAGGATCTCCTCCCAAGTCCAAGACCCTTTACCGTCCACAATCTCCTCCCATGTCCAGACCCTTGGCTCCTGGACACGCTGCTTGGTCCTGGTATGGTGGGTAATTCTGTCACGATCGTCTTCTTGTGAGATATTGGACCAAGGTGCAGCGTTTGCAAAATACATCTCTTTATTTATGGAAGAGAGAAAAACACGAAACCGAACACTATCCAAAACTAACAAAACAACAAACGACCGTGAAGCTAAATTACGTAAGTGCACTGACAAGCAACAAACGTTCAACATAGACAATTACCCACAAACATATGATGCCCATGGCTGCCTTAAATATGGCTCCCAATTAGAGACAATAAACCACAGCTGTCTCCAATTGAGAACCAATCTAGGCAGCCATCAACATACAAACACCTAGACAAGGCATTACCCCATTAAACCGACAAACCCCTAGACAAACCAAAACACATACTTCACCATGTCACACCCTGACCTAACTAAACTATTAATGAAAACAAAGATAACTAAGGCCAGGGTGTGACAGCAGTGCTAGCTGTGCCACTAGAGATCCTGGTTCGAATCCAGGCTCTGTTGTAGCTGGCCGCGACCGGGAGACCCATGGGGCGGCGCACAATTGGTCCAGGGTAGGGGAGGGAATGGCTGGCAGGGATGTAGCTCAGTTGGTAGAGCATGGCGTTTGCAACGCCAGGGTTGTGGGTTCGTTTCCCACGGGGGACCAGTATAAAAAATGATGTATGCACTCACTAACTGTAAGTCGCTCTGGATAAGAGCGTCTGCTAAATGACTAAAATGTACATTTGCCAATCGGTTGTGCAGCCAGACTTATTTGCCATTCCTTTTGCCTCATCCCTCTCAACCATACAGTTTATCAATCCCTCATAATTTTTTCTTAATGGGTGCATGCTTATTAGTAACTGGAATAAGCAATTTCATAAATGTGTCAAGTGCAGCGTCTGGTTGCTCCTCATTACACACAACAGACCAACAAATATTCTTCACATCAACAACATAGGAATCACTACAAAACTTATTGTATGACCTCTTATTCACTATATTAGGCCCAGCCTTTGGAACTTTGGTTTTCCTATATATGCTACTATATTGTGATCACCACACCCAATGAATTTGGATACTGCTTTAAAGCACATTTCTGAAGCATTAGTAAAGATGTGATCAATACATGTTGATGATTTCATTCCTGTGCTGTTGGTAACTACCCTGGTAGGTTGACTGATAATCTGAACCCGGTTGCAGGCACTAGATACAGTTTGAAGCTTTTCTTGAGTGGGCAGCTTGATGAAAGCCAGTCAATATTTAAATCACCCAGAAAATATACCTCTCGGTTGATATGACACACATTATCAAGCATTTCACACGTTATCCAGATACTGACTGTTAGCACTTGGTGGTCTATAGCATCTTGGGCTTTAGGTGAGGCAGATGAACCTGTAGCCACATTACTTGAACAGTATTTAACATGAGATCGTCTCTAAGCTTTACAGGAATGTGGATCTGAATATAAACGGCAACACCTCCACCATTGGCATTTCTGTCTTTTCTGTAGATGTTATAACCATGTATTGCTACCACTGTATCATCAAATGTATTATCTAAGTAAGTTTCAGAGATTGTCAGAATATGAATGTCATCTGTTACTAGCAAATTATTGATTTCATGAACCTTGTTTCTTAAGCTACATATGTTAACGTGGGCTATTTTTAGCACTATTCTGGGATGCTTAATTGTTTTAATTGATTTACTGATTTACTTTAATTAGGTTACTTACATTGTGTCTTCCAACGCCCCTGGGATAATGTACATTGCTGAAGCATTATGACAGCGACATAATGGTAGGGATTAACTGAGCACAGCTTGGGTCATTGATAAGTCATTATCTCAATGTAGCCTTATAATGCTGTGAAAGGATCCAGAAACCCAAATGATTTGGGTGGATCCCATCCTCCTTATAAAACAAGCTTTGTTTCCAAAAGGTATGACAATTGTCAATAAATGTGACACCTACAGAGCTGCAATACTCACGTAGCCAGTTACGGATGGCTAAAAGTCTGCTGTAACGTTCAATGCCACGATTTAGGGAGGGCACAGGGCAAGATATTATGGGGTGTTTGTTAGTGTCAAGCAGAGATCCAATCAGTTCTTTAAAACCCATCTTCAACTGTTCTGAGCTGCCATTCATAATGTCATTGAATCCCACATGAACTATAATAGGCAACATTTCCTGATGCAGGTTTAAAATGTTTGGGAGCAGCTTATTGATCCTGGATAGCCAGCATGAAAAAAACAAACATGTATGCACTCACTAACTGTAAGTCGCTCTGGATAAGAGTGTCTGCTAAAAAATGACTTAAATGTAAAAAAATAGCACAAGGTTTTTGCTCCAGGGACTGAGACATTTCTCACCATTGAACTGCCCAATACAACAGCCAGAGAATGGGATGGAGAAATCTGCCCATTCCTACCCCTCACATCATCAATGGAACCTTTCATGGGCCCACGAGAATCTGGATAGCATACATCCGCAGCTCCCGGAGAGAGGTCCAGACCTTCCACAGCAGGAAGTGCCCCATCAGATCCAGAGGCAGGGAAAGGAGCCAAACTCGACGACGACACTGCTGCTGGAGTCAGCGAAGTTGTAGTCAGCACAGCCGTCACAGACACAGGCAGTCCCAGTGATGAAGGCGCAGGTAGATCAGGCACCATGGTGGTGAAGTTATTCCTCATATCAATCTACTCCGGACCCGCTTAGCAGCATACCGCTGCCTTCAGTTTCCATGACTTGTGACATGGGACCAGCGCTGATTGGAACAATCCTCTTGCTGTTCTCGGTCTACTCCACTACAAGATGGAGGAGGAGAAGCAGAGACGCCTTCCTTGGCAGGCAAGTTCCAGATAGCACAGGCCATTCGGATAGGGACAGATGACAAGGCGGGGATACATCCATCAAGCCCGAGCGCTGTCCTACCACAGGAGTTGAGAACGAGAAAGTTCCAATTTGCATTTTCCCCATAAGTTCGCACAGAATTTACATTTGCTTGCTAATTTGCTTGCTAATAGCCACCTCATTCCTGTAATTATCCTCAAGCAAACAATTGCCACATTGGAACTCCGGATTGTCAATATTGTCCCGGACAAGAGTGTAATAAACACAGCTTCTACAGCACTGGAAATGTTCATTAGCTATTCCAGGTGTAGCGGGCTCCCTTGCAATCTAGCTAGCTAGCTAGCTGGCTAGTTGGTAGCAGGTTTTGACACAAACGCTTATGAACAAAATAGAAACAAAATAAAACTTCGGAAACAACAGGCTGAAAAAACAGGTTGAGGCTCAGGAGGTATCCGAGTTCGTGACAGGAGTTTGTGACAGGAAATTACACATGACAAGCCCGAGAGGGACAGAAACTCTCTGATAGGCTGAACTTAGGGAATGATTTGTACCAAATACAATGCTCTTAGTTTTAGAGATGTTCAGGACCAGTTTACTACTGGCCACCCATTCCAAATCAGACTGCAACTCTTTGCTAAGGTTTTCAGTGACTTCATTAGCTGTGGTTGCTGATGCGTATATGATTGAATCATCAGCATACATGGACACACATGCTTTGTTTAATGCCAGTGGCAGGTCTTTGGTAAATATAGAAAAGAGTAGAGTGCTTAGAGAGCTGCCCTTCGGTACACCACACTTTCAATGTTTGTCATTAGAGAAGCTTCCATTGAAGAAAACCCTCTGAGTTCTATTAGATAGATACAGTAGCTCTGAATCCATGATATGTCAGAGGTTGAAAAGCCATAACACATACGTTTTCTCAACAACAGGTTATGGTCAATAATATCAAAGGCTGCACTGAAATCTAACACTACAGCTCCCACAATCTTCTTATTATACATTTATTTCAACCAATCATCAGCCATTTGTGTCAGTGCAGTACATTTTGAATGCCGTTCTCTATAAGCATGCTGAAAGTTGTCCACTAAAGATGATAATCTGTTTGCATTTGGCAATCTATTGGCTGACCAGTATCCAGACAACCTGTCCCTAGTTTCCTATACAGTTAATCTCTTTCCTTAATGTGTTGAGGCCGGCAACTAAGGAGAATGCGAGAGACTCAATTAAAGATGTTGCAGAACTGCTGTATTAGAAGCATCACTCCCTTCTGTCCAGTTTCCCTGATGTTGCTACAGCAATCAAGCTGTTTTTACCATCCCTGTAACTGTCGCTTCTGCGGAGAGATAGTTTTCTAAACTAAAACTCATACGAACTAAGAAGTATTAGGCTCTTGGTCTGATATACGCTTTTGAACACCTGAATAAGCCCCACTCATTGCACTGGCGCCATCGTAGCCTTGGCATCGTCCTAGATATTTGTTCACCGATATCCCCTTATACTTTCAATCAGAAAATGATTTAATTTTTCCAGGCCTGAAGCGCTTTTTGCCACATTCCTGAACCCCAAGAAACAAACATTTAGCTTCATAGTACATATGAAAATTAAAAAGGTTCATGATTTACTTTTTTGGAGGGTTACTGTCAAAGCGATTTATTAAATCAATAAACAGACATCGATGACAGGTGACTGGGCCCCCAGAGCTCGTGGACCCCCACCTTGTGTGGGCTGCAGGGGTGTCCAGTACGCCAATGGTTTTCACATGATTTCACATGTGAAATGTCACATGATGTGTTCCGAAACCACGTTTTTTTCTCATGTGAAATGTCACGTGATCTATTTCAAAACCACATATTTTAACATGTGAAATGTCACATGTGAAGTGTTCCAAAACCACGTTTTCTCAAATTAGCCTAGAACATATCAATGGTAAAATAATAAGCACACAACACAGGATGTTAAAGGAAACATATCGAACATTCTATTCACAAAATGTTTGAAAAGACTGTTGCAAGGATGTGAGGAAGAGTTGTAATGTGAATGTTTTGCTAATGTTGTCAACCTCACGAACGCAGACTAATCATAAAACAGGGAGATGTAGCCTACACACAACAGCTGGCCTGACCGGCCAGTATTTCTGTAGTGGATTTTTATTCCTTCATAACTTCTGATATGTGATTGAGGTAGAAATTAATAATGCAGACTTTGGCTGAGAGTTTCCATTTGAGAGTTTACTTTTCCTTCGCAAAATGGTTCTCCCCATTTCTAACATGTATGAACCCAGAATTTAATCCCCCAGTTTACCAAATTACGCAAGATTTTAGTTCAGGGTTAACTGAGATTAGACTGCTCTAAAGAGTGAGTGCAATCCACACTTTGGTTTTGGTAGAAAAGTCACTGCCGAGAAACACCTTTTTCTTCTTCTTTTTTTTTTTTTTGGGGGGTGGATCAGTTTTAATATTGCAGATAGATTGTAACTTCCATCAATGTAATTGTCTGCATCACTTCCAATCCCCCATATGTTGTTTCTTCTCGCAAATACATACATTTATATATACAGTTGAAGTCGGAAGTTTACATACACCTTAGCCAAATACGTTTAAGCTCAGAGTTTTTCACAATTCCTGACATTTAATCCTAGTAAAAATTCCCTGTCTTAGGTCAGTTAGAATCACCACTTTATTTTAAGAATGTGAAATGTCAGAATAATAGTAGAGAGAATGATTTATTTCAGATTTGATTTCTTTCATCACATTCCCAGTGGGTCAGACGTTTACATACACTCAATTAGTATTTGGTAGCATTGCCTTTAAATTGTTTAACTTGGGTCAAACGTTTCGGGTAGCCTTCCACAAGCTTCCCACAATAAATTGGGTGAATTTTGGCACATTCCTCCTGACAGAGCTGGTGTAACTGAGCCAGGTTTGTAGGCCTCCTTGCTCGCACACGCTTTTTCAGTTCTGCCCACAAATGTTCTATAGGATTGAGGTCAGGGCTTTGTGATGGCCACTCCAATACCTTGACTTTGTTGTCCTTAAGCCATTTTGCCACAACTTTGGAAGTATGCTTGGGGTCATTGTCCATTTGGAAGACCCATTTGCGACCAAGCTTTAACTTCCTGACTGATGTCTTGAGATGTTGCTTCAATATATCCACATAATTTCCCTTCCTCATGATGCCATCTATTTTGTAAAGTGCACCAGTCCCTCCTGCAGCAAAGCACCCCCAAAGCATGATGCTGCCACCCCCGTGCTTCACGGTTGGGATGGTGTTCTTCTACTTGCAAGCCACTCCCCTTTTCCTCCAAACATAATGATGGTCATTATGGCCAAACAGTTCTATTTTTGTTTCATCAGACCAGAGGACATTTCTCCAAAAAGTATGATCTTTGTCCCCATGTGCAGTTGCAAACCGTAGTCTGGCTTTTTATGGTGGTTTTGGAGCAGTGGCTTCTTCCTTGCTGAGCGGCCTTTCAGGTTATGTCGATATAGGACTCGTTTTACTGTGGATATACATACAGAACGGGTCTCCTTCCTGAGCGGTATGACGGCTGCGTGGTCACATGGTGTTTATACTTGCGTACTATTGTTTGTACAGATGAACATGGTACCTTCAGGTGTTTGGAAATTGCTCCGAAGGTTGAACCAGACTTGTGGAAGTCTACAATTGTTTTTCTGAGGTCTTGGCTGATTTATTTTGATTTTCCCATGATGTCAAGCAAAGAGGCACTGAGTTTGAAGGTAGGCCTTGAAATACACCCACAGGTACACCTCCAATTGACTCAAATTATTTCAATTAGCCTATCAGAAGCTTCTAAAGCCGTAAGATAATTTTCTGGAATGTTCCAAGCTGCTTAAAGGCACTGTCAACTTAGTGTATGTAAACTTCTGACCCACTGGAATTGTGATACAGTGAATTATATAAGTGAAATATTCTGTCTGTAAACAATTGTTGGAAAAATTACTTGTGTCATGCACAAAGTAGATGTCCTAACCGACTTGCCAAAACTATACTTTGTTAACAAGACATTTGTGGAGTGGTTAAAAAACGAGTTTTAATGACTCCAACCTAAGTGTATGTAAACTTCCGACTTCAACTGTATGTTCTAGGGGCCATTTCGAGACCTTAAGGAGCATCAGGTACTGCTGGAATGACTACCAATGAAATGTCAATTTTTTTGTGAGAAATTACACCGGTCACTTACAACATGTATTTATTTATAAGGTATAAATAGCCCACTCTTTAGATGAGGCCACCCAAAAATACTTAACTAATGATTAGTAAATGCTTTATAAGGACCTATATTAAACCTCTTATGAATGATCTTATGAATCATTATTAAAAACTTGTTTATAAATGTGTAAATAACTAGGTTACTAACATTTACAAACGTTGGAGTAATGATTAATAAATTATCAACAAACTATTTATTTATCCACTACAGATGCTTTATTAAGTGGAGTTACTATAAAGTGCTACCAGACAGTCAATTCATTACATGAACATTCATATAACCTGTTAGCTAGGTGTGTGAGGAAGAAATTGAGAGATATGTGTTGTTTTTCACATGTTGCTGCTCGGTTGAACAGGAGCTCTATTCAATATGTATCGCTGAAGTAATTTCCGATTGAGCCAACATATGCAGAGTTTATTGGTTTCTGTCGTAGTGCATTGATGCTCCTGGCAGAGAGTCAAGACTGGTGCCCTCGAGACCTAGACCAAGACCGCATCTCTGGTTCCTGTCACAGGCGATAAAACCTAGACCATACAATTTCCTAAGACCTAAGACAGACACTGAGTGAAATTGAAGACACATCACTTCTACATTTTGTTATATATTTGATATATTTTTAACAGTAATTCTATTTTAACACATTAAACACATTTTTACCTAAACTTTGGATATTAATTAGACTGCAACTTCTTCAGAAATGATGACCCACAGGTAGTTTTATGGTAGACTTTTAATGTGTCCAATATGATTAAAACTATTGTCTTTTCTCTTCAGAGTATTTTCCCGTCTCCCTCCTCAGTCTGAACTCCCTCAGTGGGGCCTCAGCTCCACTAGCATTAGACAGCAAATAGCATGGTGCTTACAGTAATTGCTATAATAGATTATTTAGGACTTGGCTGTGTACCTTTTTACGGATTTAATTAAAATAATGCCACTTGTGGATTTGCCAGTGCATGCTCCTTACACAGTCAATTTGCATAAATATCACACTACATTTTAATACACATAATGCCCAGGGAAAAAGGTGTCTACATAATTGTATCCAGACTCCTTTACCTGAATGTACTAGATGAGAAAAAATTATGGACCGGATTCATTTAAATCTTCCATAGCAATGTTTGAGAAACGTTGTTACATTGTTACAAACTACTGCCTGCTGTGCACATGCATCTGTAGTTCTGTTGGCAAACAAAGCTGACAGCACATGTGGAAAACATGGTAAGTTAAAACCTGTCTTCTCGTCATCCACCAATTTGAACATAAAAATTGCCATTCAATGCATCAATACTGTATATCCCTCAGTGCGTTCACATCACTATCAATCAAAGACAATATAGAGATGAGAATGTACTTCATCTCCATTGACTGTGAAAGGCAATCAAATGGCCCAATATATATAAATACATGCCTTCTTAGAGACATTGGCTGCATCCCAAATGCCACCCTATTCCCTATGTAGTGCATTACTTTTGACCAGGGCCACAAATAGGGTGCCATTTGGGACGCACACATATAAATTACATACCTGCAAATGGAGCACAGGAGGTTGGTGGCACCTTAATTGGACGTGCTCGTGGTAATTGCTGGAGCTGAATAAGTGAAATGGTATCAAATACATCAAACACATGGTTTACATGTGTTTGATGCCATTCCATTTGTTCCGTGTCAGCCCGTATTATGAGCCGTCCTCCCATCAGCAGCCTCCACTGAAATGGAGACAGACATTATAGAGCGATACATTACATACCTGCAAATCTCTATTATGAAAACGGTCTCTTGGTTTTGGGGAGAAATTATTTTAAAACGATTCTCCAAAACAGGAAGATTTAGCTTCAGCTCTTGAAAGGCCTCGTTCAGTGTGGTGTGTGATAGTGCTACACCCATTCTACCTCTCTCAGCACTATTACTTCAACTGTATCATTTAGAAGATAAGAGGAAAAATTTGGCATTTATTGGTAATAGGTCTGTAAGTAGTTTTCCCAGAGGAGAAATTATTTTTAACATGTCTTTAAAGCATTTACTGTCACAGGGTTGGATTGACCTTCACTAAGGTATTTAAAAAAAATCTATGATACAAAATGCTTCAATGTCACTGAGGAAAGTCAAGTTCATGGGTGTGCTAAGGATGTATGGGTCTGTAAGGGGTTGGACTTATTGCACGCGTTAATGAGATGGTTGTTCCAATTTAGATGGTTTAGGTATATATAATATAATATGCCATTTAGCAGACGCTTTTATCCAAAGCGACTTACAGTCATGTGTGCATACATTTTTACGTATGGGTGGTCCCGGGCATCGAACCCACTACCCTGGCGTTACAAGCGCCATGCTCTACCAATTGAGCTACAGACTTGTTTGTCAAGTCCTTCACCATAACAGTCATTCTGAATGCAGGTTGTGGGTGATACATTTTTCTAATTGTTGGATGTTCTCTCTCTTGCAGGTCTGATTTGGCCCGTGAGCCAAGATTTTCAGACCACAATGTTGAGGATAATTAGGCTATAACTAAAAGCCTTATGAAATGTATAATATATGGTCAAAAGGTCATTTTATTTGGTTATGCATAAATTCAAATGGCATTCAAGTTTAAAGCAAGGTTTTCAATCAATTCAATAAATGTTAAATCAATAAATTATAAGCAATCAGTTATTACATAAAAAATTGACGAGAAAAAAGACATCAGATTTCAAAATAAAGAAAAAGAACAAATCAAAATTCTAACTTTTAGTGTCCTTCTACAGTTAGTTTGTTTTTGTCTGACAGTGTTTGTTGGAGAGTAGATCTTGTCTTTTTGAGTTTTTGATTGAGTGGTTGGTCCGGTAGAGTGGTTGAGGTGGGATGGTTGTCTTTACAGACCTTGCAGCCAGATGGCCCAGTTGGCCGTAGTAGTGGCCAACGGTTGTTCCCCAGTGTGATGGTGCTGGGGAGGTGTTGGACTCCGCCCACTCCAGTGGTTCCAGTCTTAACTGGACAAGCCATTTTTGTGCCCCAGTCCTGATGTAAAGGTCAATTTATTTGGTTTTTCCAAAATTCATTACAGTTTAAAATGTCCAACAAGTTAAAATTCAAACCATCATGAATTTCAAATTCAAAATAATAAACAATTCAAACAATAAGTAATCAATTAAAATCAGGCAAACCAAATGGTCATCCAAACAAACAAAAAAAGCAAGAAAAAGCAATCCACCAATCAAAAAAGAATCAGACAAATCTGTCAGTCCATTCAGTCAGTCAATCAGTCCGCAATGTGTCTGTGTGTTTGTGTTGGGGTAGAGGAAGGGGTGGGGACTGGACATGCAGTTGCTGAAAGGAATTGGCAGTTGTGGTTGGTCGATGATGTGTCCAAGGTTGGTGCTGGTGTTGTGGCTTGGACCACGAAAACCTGGTTTGGTACTTATGTTTTGGCCGGGACTGGATGTCGTACTGGGACCAGGACTGGAGGCCAAGGGTTGGTGCTGGGTCTGGTGCTGGGGGCCAGGAAAAACTGGAACCGGGAACCAGGAACTGGGGCTGCTGCAGGTGCTGGGTAACAAGCAGACACACAAGGGAGCCCTAGGCCCAGAGGTCAATGGTGGTACTTCCCTGTGGCCTGCTCTCTCTGGGTGAAGGTGTGATCTTTGGTCCCTCCGCCACGCCTCGTCTAGTGGTCTGGTGCTAGGATTGGCCAATGGGATCTGGATTGGTGCTGGGACTGGTGCTGGGTCTGCAGAGGGGAGGAAGGACAACCTGCGGAGGAGGCAGACACACAAGGGAGCCCTAGACCTGGAGGTCAATCGGCCTGGACTGGTGTTGGAGGAGTAGTGATGAAGCGGCAAGATTTGGATGAGGGCATCTAGCGTGTCACTTGTGTTGGGTGGTTCTTGGCTGTTCACAGGTCTTGACGTGCCTCCCCACTGAATGCCTGGTGAAACCCTGTATTGTGCTTAGAGGGGTGAAGGTGGTTTGGAGGTGTCCGAGGTGTCTGGACTGAGGCTGGCTGGTTTGCTGCTGTGCAGGATCAGGGGCAAGAAGGGCTAATGGGTGTGGATCTGGGTCGCTAAGGAGCAGGGGGGAGGAGTCAGGTGCAGTAGGGGGTATGGTAGGGGGGTCATGGGCCATTGGTGGTGGAAGTGGGAAATCAGGGACAGTAAGTGGTAGGAAGGAGCGATCAGATGAAGTAATGGACTGGGGGGGAAGGGGATGGTATGATGAGGGGTCTGGGAGGGGGAGACGGTTTCTTGGAGGGGAAAGTGGGTTTGGCAGGTCGTGTTTGCTGGCGTCTGGGTTTGGGTTCTGGGGTGGTCTTCTGGTCTGGTCTCTTATTGGTCTGTTGTTTGTCTGGTCTTTTCCGTCATTTTTGTCCAGTTTGGGTCGTCGTCATCATCTAAGAACTGGAGTTGTGTGGTGAGGGGGTGGGGGATTGGTGGGTTTGGGATTTGGGTTGGTGGCGTTGGCCCTTGCCCTGCTGGTGTAGGAACTGTGGCTGGTTCTGAAGAAATGGCCCCCTTTCCCGCCAGGTTGCAGTGGCGTGTGGAGGTACAGTCTGAGGTGGGATGGTTGTCTTTACAGATCTTGCAGATGATGGCTGTGCAGGCTGCAGCCAGATGGCCCATGCCATAGTAGTGGACGGAGCCTCTGTTGTTTCCCAGTGTGATGGTGCTGGGGAGGTGTTGGATTCCGCCCACTATGGTTGGGTCTGGTCTTAACAGGACCAGCCATTTTCATGCCCCAGTCCAGATGTTGTCTTCGGCCAGGACCCTCCTAGCTGCAGACTTGAGGGTGGTGAACATGCTTAACTAAACTTGTATGTCGTGTTCCTGGATGCATTAATTGTGAAACTGTACTGTAACTACCTTGGATTCTGTGTCAGAAAGGGTGTATGCTCTGAGTTTGTTAAAGGGGGCTGAATCTTTGCACTTTCTGAATTTTGACCAAAACTGTTCTAGTAACTGGGGGGTCATGAAACTGTCTTCAAATGATTCCTGTGGCCCTTGGGGTTTCACCAGGCAGTTCAGGTCAAAACGGAACAAAGCCCATACCTCTCTGAAGAACTGCCCTGCTGAATTCCAGGTGGGTCATGGTTTCTGGTCTGGCGGTTGTTGTTGCTGCTCCTGCTGCTCCCCTGCGATTGGCGGCTTCGTCCTCGGTAGCCTCCTCATTGGGGATTAGCGTCAACCACCTCACCGACCGTTACTTTAATCTGGATTCCTTCAAATATCATCACATTTCATGAAAAATATGATTTTGACTGTTCATGACCTTACATGACAGTACAGGTCGTTAATGTCACATGCTCTTACAAAGATTGCAGAAATTCTAGCGTTATACAGTGCATTCAGAAAGTATTCAGACTTTTTCCAAAATGTGTTACGTTACAGCCTTATTCTAAAATTGATTAAATAAATACAAATCCTCATCAATCTACACACAATACCCCATAACAACAGGTTTTTCATATTTTTTTTGCAAATGTATTACAAATAAAAAACAGAAATACCTTACCTATGTAAGTATTCAGACCCTTTGTTATGAGACTCAAAATTGAGCTCAGATGCATCCTGTTTCCATTGATCATCCTTGAGATGTTTCTACAACTTGATTGGAGTCCACCTGTGGTAAATACAATTGATTGGACATGATTTGGAAAGGCACACCTGTCTATATACGGTCCCACAGTTGACAGTGCATGTCAGAGCAAAAACCAAGCCATGAGGTCGAAGGAATTGTCCATAGAGCTCCGAGACAGGATTGTTCAGAGCGCTCAGGACCTCAGACTGGGGCGAAGGTTCACCTTCCAACAGGAGAACGACCCTAAGCACACAGCCAAGACAATGCAGGAGTGGCTTCGGGAAAAGTCTCAATGTCCTTGAGTGGCCCAGCCAGAGCCCAGACTTGAACCAGATCGAACATCTCTGGAGAGACCTGAAAATAGCTGTGCAGCGACTCTCCCCATCCAACCTGACAGAGCTTGAGAGGATCTGCAGAGAATAATGTGTGAAACTCCCCAAATGCAGGTGTGCCAAGCTTGTAGTGTCACACCCAAGAAGACTTGAGGCTGTAATCTCTGCCAAAGGTGCTTCAACAAAGTACTGAGTAAAGGCTCCCCAGTGGGTGGACCTAGCTCCCAAGTAGGTGGGCCTAAGCCCACCCATGGCTGTGCCCCTGCGCAGTCTATGAAATCCATAGATTAGGGCCTAATGAAATTATTTCAAATTATTGATTACGTTATATGAATTGTAACTCAGTGAAATCTTTGAAATTGTTGTGTGTTGTTTTTATATTTTTGTTGGGTAGAACATTTCAACTTTTAGCAAAGTTTTTTGCATGTAAATGTTTGATTAATTAATCAATTAATTTATATTATGCTACACAAAGATCAATAACATACATTTTTCTAAACTAATTCAATCTGTTACTTGGATTTATTGCATCCTGAAATGGTTGCTCCAGTTTAGATGGTTTAGGTAGTCTCATTAATTAATTTTTCTAACCCTGTCAGGCATTCTGAATGCAGATTATGTGTGAATGACAGTTACAATTATTGGATATCCTCACTTTGCAAGCCAGTGTAATGTGACTTGCTGCTAGTTTTGCAAAACACAGCTTAGGCTGGTCACCAGCAAAAATACACCAAAGTCTGGTCACCAGCGAAAACACAATGAAGGCTGGTCATCAGCGAAAGCACAACAAAGGCTGGTCACCAGCGAAAACACAACGAAGGCTGGTCACCAGCGAAAACACAACGAAGGCTGGTCACCAGCGAAAACACAACGAAGGCTGGTCACCAGCGAAAACACAACGAAGGCTGGTCACCAGCGAAAACACAACGAAGGCTGATCACCAGCGAAAGCACAACGAAGGCTGGTCACCAGCCTATGGTGGTCTATGCAATTTTTTTCAGCAGGGTTACCAGGCAGGCCAAAACTCCATCCCACCAAAACAGGCTGACATTTCAGGCGATCTTTTCAAACAGATCTTACACTAAAAGGGCATTATCATCATTTTCACAATTTCACAGTATTTATTCCAACCTCATAGTGTGCAAATATATATAAAACACAGGAAAACCATTCACTTTTTTGACTGCACTGGGCCTTTAAATATTCAGTGTTCGCTCACATAACGAGCCTACTAATGAACAAGAAGATAATTCACTTTTAAACCACCAGACTCCCTCCCCAGTTGCCACCTGCCCACCCACACAGTGCCCTACTCTCCATTCCCAATGTCAGCCCTGTCAGCCCTAGGTGAACCGTCAACCCGTTTGCATGTGATATTTCATTGTGTGTCCAGATGATTGCTGCCAGACAGTCTGTTGCCTGCCTTGCTGGACCGTTGCTCAGGGGTTTTTCAGGATGAGGGAGTCCATGGTCGATGAAGCAAACTGAACGGGTGGTCGTTATGGTGGTTCTGTGATGGGAACAGCTGTAAAATACATCTGTCGATTAGTCCGCGATGGTAGAGTGATGCTGCCATGCATGGCTTCATGGTTCACCTGCTGTTGGGCTGCTTCGCTCTGAGGCAGAGCAGCTCGTCTAGCAGCTCAGCGGGAGATGGAGCGTCTACGGCTGTCTTAATGCTCTGATATATTATATTATGTCAGAATATCTACCGTGCCTTTAAAAAGTATTCATACCCCTTGACTTATTCCACATTTTGTTGTGTTACAGCCTGAATTCAAAATGGATTAAATATATATTTTTCTCACCCATCTACACATAATACCCCATAATGACAAAATGAAAACGTGTTTTTAGAAATTGTAGCAAATTTATTGGAAATAAAATACAGAAATATCTTATTGACATAAGTATTCACACCCCTGAGTTTTTCCCTACAAAAGGGCTTTATTACAGACAGAACTACTCCTCAGTTTCATCAGCTGTCCAGGTGGCTGGTCTCAGATGATCCCGCAGGTGAAGAAGCAGGATGTGGAGGTCCTGGGCTGGCGTGGTTACACATGGTCTGTGGTTGTTTGGGCGGTTGGACGTACTGCCAAATTCTCTAAAACTGTAGAGAAATTAACATTAAATTCTCTGGCAACAGCCCTGGTCACCCAGGGCCTCCTGTAGCTCAGTTGGTAGAGCACGGTGCTTGCAACGCCAGGGTTGTGGGTTCGTTTCCCACGAGGGACCAGTATGAAAAATGTATGCACTCACTAACTGTAAGTTGCTCTGGATAAGAGCGTCTGCTAAATGACTAAAATGTAAATGTAGTTGCAAGCTCCCTCAAAACATCTGTGGCATTGTGTTGTGTGACAAAACTGCACATTTTAGGGTGGCCTTTTATTGTCCCCAGCACAAGGTGCACCTATGTAATGATTGTGCTGTTTAATCAGCTTCTTGATATGCCACACCTGTCAGGTGAATGGATTATCTTGGCAAAGGAGAAACGCTCACTTCAGGGATGTAAACACATTTTTGCACAACAGTTTGGAGAAATAAGCTTTTTGTGCGTATAAAAAATGTCTGGAATCTTTTATTTCAGGTCATGTAACATGCACCAACACTTTACATGTTGTGTTTATATTTTAGTTCAGTAATATTATTAAAACAGTTCAAAATTGAACGCCTCCCATCACAAAATAGTTCTGGTTTGATCCTTTACATAGGGGTTCCTCGAAGATCCTTTTCAAAGGTGTTCCTCAAGGAACCTTTTTGAATTGGAAAGGTTCCACCTGTGTGGCAATTTTTAGAACTCCAATAGGTTCTTCCGGGTTCCGTTAGTTCTAAGATTGTACATAACAAGCATGCAACAATTATGGCCTGTTTCCACCGTCATGCCTGGTTCTGGTTTTCCTTAGTTCTCTTTAGTTCTAGTTCCTCCTAGTTATTCTATTGGGGAAACAGCAAATGTGTGTGAACCACCTTTTGCATGAACTTAAAATTAAATGAACATGAACTTGTCACATTTACACTACCAGTCACAAGTTTAGATCACCTAGTTATTCAAGGGTTTTTCTTTATTTTTACTATTTGCTACATTGTAGAATAATATTGAAGACATCCAAACTATGAATTAACACATATGGAATCATGTAGTAACCGAAAAAGTGTTAAACAAATCAAAATATATTTCTTCAAATAGCCACCCTTTGCCTTGATGACAGCTTTGCACACTCTTGGCATTCTCTCAAACAGCTTCATGAGGTAGTCATCTGGAATGAATTTCAATTAACAGGTGTGCCTTGTTAAAAGTTAATTTGTGGAATTTCTTTCCTTCTTAATGTGTTTGAGCCAATCAGTTGTGTTGTGACAAGGTAGGGGGGGGTATACAGAAGATATCCCTATTTGGTAAAAGACCAAGTCCATATTATGGCAAGAACAGCTCAAATAAGCAAAGAGAAACGATCAGTCAATCCGGAAAATTTCAAGAACTTTGAAGGTTTCTTCAAGTGCTGTCGAAAAAAACCATCAAGCACTATGATGAAACTGGCTCTCATGGGGAACGCCACAGGAATAAGTTCATTAGAGTTACCAGCCTCAGAAATTGCAGCCCAAATAAATGCTAACAGACACATTTCAACATCAACTGTTCAGAGGAGACAGTGTGAATCAGGCCTTCGTGGTCAAATTGCTGCAAAGAAACCACTACAAAAGGACACCAATAATAAGAAGAGACTTGCTTGGGCCAAGAAAAACGAGCAATGGACATTAGACCGGTGGAAATGTGTCCTTTGGTCTGAAGTTCAAATTTGAGATTTTTGGTTCCAACGGCAGTGTCTTTGTGAGACGCTGTGTGGGTGAACGGATGATCTCCGCATGTGTATTTCCCACCGTAAAGCATGGAAGAGGAGGTGTTATGGTGTGGGGGAGCTTTGCTGGTGACACTTAACCAGCATGGCTACCACAGCATTCTGCACCGATATGCCATCCCATCTGGTTTGGGCTTATTGGGACTATCATTTGTTTTTCAACAGGACAATGACCCAACACACCTCCAGGCTGTGTAAGGGCTATTTTACCAAGAGGGAGAGTGATGGAGTGCTATATCAGATGACCTAGCCTTCACAATCCCCCAACCTCAACGAAATTGAGATGGCGTAGCAGTGCGGTCGTGTATTCTATAGTGTCCTCGTGTAAATAGCCGTTTTTTTTTTTTTTTTTTGTCTTTTTCGTATATATACAGTGGGGAAAAAAAGTATTTAGTCAGCCACCAATTGTGCAAGTTCTCCCACTTAAAAATATGAGAGAGGCCTGTAATTTTCATCATAGGTACACGTCAACTATGACAGACAAAATGAGAAAAAAAAATCCAGAAAATCACATTGTAGGATTTTTAATGAATTTATTTGCAAATTATGGTGGAAAATAAGTATTTGGTCAATAACAAAAGTTTCTCAATACTTTGTTATATATCCTTTGTTGGCAATGACATAGGTCAAACGTTTTCTGTAAGTCTTCACAAGGTTTTCACACACTGTTGCTGGTATTTTGGCCCATTCCTCCATGCAGATCTCCTCTAGAGCAGTGATGTTTTGGGGCTGTCGCTGGGCAACACGGACTTTCAACTCTCTCCAAAGATTTTCTATGGGGTTGAGATCTGAAGACTGGCTAGGCCACTCCAGGACCTTGAAATGCTTCTTACGAAGCCACTCCTTCGTTGCCCGGGCGGTGTGTTTGGGATCATTGTCATGCTGAAAGACCCAGCCACGTTTCATTTTCAATGCCCTTGCTGATGGAAGGAGGTTTTCACTCAAAATCTCACGATACATGGCCCCATTCATTCTTTCCTTTACACGGATCAGTCGTCCTGGTCCCTTTGCAGAAAAACAGCCCCAAAGCATGATGTTTCCACCCCCATGCTTCACAGTAGGTATGGTGTTCTTTGGATGCAACTCATCATTCTTTGTCCTCCAAACACGACGAGTTGAGTTTTTACCAAAAAAGTTATATTTTCGTTTCATCTGACCATATGACATTCTCCCAATCCTCTTCTGGATCATCCAAATGCACTCTAGCAAACTTCAGACGGGCCTGGACATGTACTGGCTTAAGCAGGGGGACACGTCTGGCACTGCAGGATTTGAGTCCCTGGCGGCGTAGTGTGTTACTGATGGTAGGCTTTGTTACTTTGGTCCCAGCTCTCTGCAGGTCATTCACTAGGTCCCCCCGTGTGGTTCTGGGATTTTTGCTCACCGTTCTTGTGATCATTTTGACCCCACGGGGTGAGATCTTGCGTGGAGCTCCAGATCGAGGGAGATTATCAGTGGTCTTGTATGTCTTCCATTTCCTAATAATTGCTCCCACAGTTGATTTCTTCAAACCAAGCTGCTTATCTATTGCAGATTCAGTCTTCCCAGCCTGGTGCAGGTCTACAATTTTGTTTCTGGTGTCTGGTGACAGCTCTTTGGTCTTGGCCATAGTGGAGTTTGGAGTGTGACTGTTTGAGGTTATGGACAGGTGTCTTTTATACTGATAACATGTTCAAACAGGTGCCATTAATACAGGTAACGAGTGGAGGACAGAGGAGCCTCTTAAAGAAGAAGTTACAGGTCTGTGAGAGCCAGAAATCTTGCTTGTTTGTAGGTGACCAAATACTTATTTTCCACCATAATTTGCAAATAAATTCGTTTAAAATCCTACAATGTGATTTTCTGGAAAAAAAAATATTTGGTGGAAACTAAATACTTTTTTTCCCCACTGTATCTCTCAATCTCACTTTCCATCCTTTAACTAAATATACTTTCCTGCGTTCCAATGTGGAACAGATTCTGTTATTTCTTTATACCTTTTTATCTAGAACCTCTGGCTGAAACTAGCCAGCTAGCCAGCTAACTAGCTACTTGCTATTAGCCACCGTTAGCGGTCTTTACCATTGTCCATGGCCTGCACTACATACCAGCCAGCTCTAGCCTGGACAATTATCGGCCAGTCTGCACAGTGTGCACAGTGTGCACAGCGCGCTATCGACCTAGAGCATATCGGATTTTCTGCTGGAATCACTGAATTAATGGACCTTAACACCGAATCATCGCAACTAGCTAGCTGTAACCGAATGGCTGTTGTTGTTGTTGTTGGTTAATCACCACTGTCCCGAAGCAAGCACCAGTTAGCCTTGAGCTAGCCTCGAGCCAGGCTCATCTCCCGGACGGGACCTCCTAGTGTTGACACGGATTCCCGCCGATCCATCACGACTGGTCTGCCGACGTAATCGTCTGATGTGGTTTCAACAGGCTTCCCGTTGCGACGACCACGAAGATCCATCTGCTAGCCCCGGCCCGCTAGCACACGCAATCAACAGCCATGCCTCCTGCTCGCCTGTGCCGTAGCAGCCACCGAACTGGTCTTGGACTCACCTATTGCTGTTCACTGGACCTTATGATCACTCAACTATAAAGCTGATGCCTGCTGGACTGTTCCTTTATACGGTACCCCATCCTATTTTTCTGTTTAGCCTCAGCCCAAACCTTCGTTGCCATTACCAGCTGTTGTCTTAGCTCTCTCGAATAACACCTGTGATTGCTTTATGCCTCTCTCCCATGTCAATATGCCTTGCCTATTGCTGTTTCGGTTAGTTCTTACTGTACTATTTCACTGTAGAGCCCCCAGTCCAGCTCAACCTGCCTCAGATAGCTCCTTTGTCCCACCCCCAATACACGCGGAGACCAGCTCAATCGGTTCCTCCAGTGATGCTATCTCTTTCATCGTTACCCAACGCTTAGGTTTACCTCCACTATACTCATATCCTTCCAGATCCTTGTCTGTACATAATGCCCTGAATCTATTCTTCAACACCCGGATATCTGCCCCTTTTATTCTCTGTACCCAACGCACTAGAAGACCAGTTCTTAAAGCCTTTAGCCGTATCCTTATTCTAATCCTCCTCTGTTCCTCTGGTGATGTAGAGGTTAACCCAGGCCCTGTAGCCACCAGTATCACTCCTACTCCCCAGGCGCAATCATTTGTTGACTTCTGTAACCGTAAAAGCCTTGGTTTCTTGCATGTTAACATCAGAAGCATCCACCCTAAGTTTGAGTTATTCACTGCGTTAGCACACTCCGCCAACCCTGATGTTCTAGCAGTGTCTGAATCCTGGCTTAGGAAGGCCACCAAAAATTCAGAAAAGTCCATCCCCAACTACAACATCTTCCGTCTAGATAGAACTGCCAAAGGGGGCAGAGTTGCAATCTACTGTAGAGATAGCCTGCAGAGCTCTATCATACTATCAGGTCTGTGCCCAAACAGTTTGAGCTTCTACTTCTAAAAATCCACCTTTCCAGAAATAAGTCTCTCACTCTTGCTGCTTGCTACAGACCCCACTCAGCCCACAGCTGTGCCCTGGACACCATATGTGAATTGATTGCCCCCCATCTATCCTCAGAGTTCGTACTGCTTGGTGACCTAAACTGGGATATGCTTAACACCCCGGCCGTCCTACAATCTAAACTAGATGCCCTAAATCTCACACAAATTATCAAGGAACCTACCAGGTACAACCCTAAATCTGTAAACATGGGCACTCTCATAGATATTCCTGACTAATTTACCTTCTAAATACACCTCCGCTGTCTTCAACCAGGATCTCAGCGATCACTGCCTCATATTCTAGTCGGGCGGGCGGGTGCAAGCAGCGTTCGATTGAAGAGCATGCATTTAGTTTAACTAGCGTTTAAGAGCAGTTGGAGGCTACAGAAGGAGTGTTGTATGGCATTGAAGCTCGTTTGGAGGTTTGTTAACACAGTGTCCAATGAAGGGCCAGATGTATACAAAATGGTGTCGTCTGCGTAGAGGTGGATCTGAGAGTCACCAGTAGTAAGAGCGACATCATTGATATACACAGAGAATAGAGTCGCCCCGAGAATTGAACCCTGTGGCACCCTCATAAAGACTGCCAGAGTCCAGACAACAGGCCCTCCGATTTGACACATTGAACTCTATCTGAGAAGTAGTTGGGGCGGCAGGTAGCTAAGTGGTTAAGAGCATTGTGAAAGGTCGCTGGTTCTAATCCCCGAGCCTACTAGGTGAAAAATCTGTTGATGTGCCCTTGAGCAAGGCACTTAACCCTAATTGCTCTGGATAAGAGCGATGACTAAAATGTAAAAAATGAACCAGGTGAGGCAGTCATTTGAGAAACCAAGGCTATTTAGTCTGCCAATAAGAATGCAGTGATTGACAGAGTCAAAAGCCTTGGCCAGGTTGATGAAGACGGCTGCACAGTACTGTCTTTTATCATTCGCGGTTATAATATTGTTTAGGACCTTGAGCGTGGCTGAGGTGCACCCATGACCAGCTCGGAAACCAGATTGCATTGAAGGTACGGTGGGATTCGAAATGGTCGGTGATCTGTTTGTTAACTTGGCTTTCAAATACTTTCGAAAGGCAGGGCAGGATGGATATAGGTATGTAACAGTTTGGATCTAGAGTGTCACCCCCTTTGAAGAGGGGGATGACCGCAGCAGCTTTCCAATCTCTGGGGATGTCAGACGATACAAAAGAGAGGTTGAACAGGCTAGTAATAGGGGTTGCAACAATTTCGGCGGCTAATTTTAGAAAGAAAGGGTCCAGATTGACTAGCCCAGCTGATTTGTAGGGGTCCAGCTCTTTCAGAACATCAGCTGTGTGAAGGAGAAGCGGGGGGGGCATGGGCAAGTTGCAGCGGAGGGTAGAGTTGGTGGCCGGGGTAGGGGTAGCCAGGTGGAAAGCATGGCCAGCTGTAGCAAAATGCTTGTTGAAATTCTCAATTATCATAGATTTATCGGGGGTGACAGTGTTTCCTAGCCTCAGTGCAGTGGGCAGCTGGGAGGAGGTGCTCTTATTCTCCATGGACTTTACAGTGTCCCATTTAGAAAGGCCTGCTTGCTAAAGTGTTTTAAGGAGCGTTTGACCGCGGACCCACTACGGACGCAGGCAATTAGCTTTCACCTGGATACACCTGGTCAGTCTATAACCAGGTTTCCATCCAACCTGTTTATGCAAGTAAAGTACAAGTTGGAAAAAAAATGACAGGCCTGATGGAAACATAATTTTTTGTCGGTAAAATGAATTATGCGACAAATGACGGTGGAAATATTGATATAATAGTTATCATATCGAAGTAAACTTGGAGTCACGCGATTACATGTTGTGTGGTCCTCCCACCTCGACTCGTCGTGAAAGCATGCAGTTTATTAGGCTACAGATGAAATAAGTTATGATGAACTTCACAGGGTGCTGAAAGTGCAAGGTGATGAGCTTGATACTCCTTTCCAATAAATATCGAGGATCTTATTCTGGTGACATGGTCATCGATGCTTGGCTGCCATATAACACAATTTTATTGTGAGAAAAACATCAGTAGTTTGAAACCCATTTAACTTCTATTTTTTATTCCATACATGGGAATTTAACCACAAAAGGTATTTTTATGTGCACTGTGTGTCACGCTCTGGCTCCGGGACTCTGTATGTTGAGCCAGGGTGTGTTCGTTTCTTTGTGTTCTGTTTCTTGGTTGGGTTGTTCTAGGTTGTTGTGTTTCTTTGTTTGAGTGACTCCCAATCAGAGGTAACGAGTGTCAGCTGTTGGCTCGTTGTCTCTGATTGGGAGCCATATTTAGACTGTGTGTTTTCATCTTGTGTTTGTGGGTTTTTGTTCCTAGTCAGTCATTGTCACTGTGGACTTCACGAATCGTTATTTGTTTTGTTGTTTCGTGCTTCGCTTTAATTAAATAAAGCATCATGTTCGTGCAACACGCTGCGCTTTGGTCTACTCCTTTCCAAGACGATCGTGACAGAAAAACCCACCATACAACGACCAAGCAGCGTGTCCAGACGGAGGCAGACTGGACATGGGAGGAAGCGCCGGGAAAGGAGATGGAGAGGCTGGCGATGGCCCAGGTGGGCAAAGTGTGGTCCTGGGAGGACATGCTCGGGGGCAAGGGACCTTGGGGTAGGATCAAGGCCCTGGCGAGAGAGGAGCAGCGGCGTCAGCAGTGCCATCGTCGGACGGACGAGAGGCACCCCCAATAATTTTTTAGGGGGGGGCACAGGGCATGGACGACGGGGCTGACGGAGGCAGAGAAGGGGCGTATTCAAAAGGCCACCAGGTTACGGGGGCCACTGGTCAAAGTAGGGAAAGGAGGTTTAGAGGCACGGCGAGAGGTACTGGGGTGTGTTACCAGTCCGGTCCGGCCCGTTCCAGTTCCCGGAGTAGAGCCAGTGGTGTGTGTCCCCAGTACGGTCCGGCCTGTTACGGCCCCTCGCACCAAATGGACGGTGCGCGTCTCCAGCCCGGTCCGGCCTGTTCCTGCCTCTCGCACCAAGCCTACGGTGTGCGTCGCCAGTCCTGCCCGGCCTGTTCCTGCTCCACGCACCAAACCTACGGTGTGCGTCGACAGCCCTGCCCGGCCTGTTCCTGCTCCACGCACCAAGTCTACGGTGTGCGTCGACAGCCCTGCCCGGCCTGTTCCTGCTCCACGCACCAAACCTACGGTGTGCGTCGACAGCCCTGCCCGGCCTGTTCCTGCTCCACGCACCAAGCCTACGGTGTGCGTCGACAGCCCTGCCCGGCCTGTTCCTGCTCCACGCACCAAGTCTACGGTGTGCGTCGACAGCCCTGCCCGGCCTGTTCCTGCTCCACGCACCAAGTCTACGGTGTGCGTCGCCAGCCCTGCCCAGCCTGTTCCTGCTCCACGCGCCAAACCTACGGTGTGCGTCGCCAGCCCTGCCCGGCCTGTTCCTGCTCCACGCACCAAGTCTACGGTGTGCGTCGCCAGCCCTGTCCGGCCTGTTCCTGCTCCACGCACCAAGCCTACGGTATGCGTCGTCAGCCCAGCCCGGCCTGTCCCTGCTCCACGCACCAAGCCTACGGGGTGCGTCGCCAGCCCTGTCCGGCCTGTCCCTGCTCCACGCACCAGGTCTACGGTGTGCGTCGTCAGCCCAGCCCGGCCTGTCCCTGCTCCACGCACCAAGCCTACGGGGTGCGTCGTCAGCCCAGCCCGGCCTGTCCCTGCTCCACGCACCAAGCCTACGTGGTGCGTCGCCAGCCCTGTCCGGCCTGTCCCTGCTCCACGCACCAGGTCTACGGTGTGCGTCGTCAGCCCAGCCCGGCCTGTCCCTGCTCCACGCACCAAGCCTACGGGGTGCGTCGTCAGCCTGGTCCAGCCCGTTCCTGCCACTCGCACCAAGCCAGGGGTACGAGTCGTCAGCCTGGTCCAGCCCGTTCCTGCCACTCGCACCAAGCCAGGGGTGCGAGTCGTCAGCCTGGTTCAGCCCGTTCCTGCTACTCGCACCAAGCCCGGGGTGCGAGTCGTCAGCCTGGTAAGACCGGTCAGCTGCTCCACAACGGAGCGTAAGCAATCCGCTCCGTCATTGTCCAGTCCAGATCCAGCCAGCGGGGTCAGACCGGACCAGGGGCGCTATGGGGGGTTGTTTGGAGGGTGGCCGGGGCCAGAACCGCAGCCGAGGAGGTATGCCCGCCCAGCCCTCCCTTGTTTAGCCCTTATTGAGGCGCGGTCGCAGTCCGCGCCTTTAGGGGGGGGTACTGTCACGCTCTGGCTCCGGGACTCTGTATGTTGAGCCAGGGTGTGTTCGTTTCTTTGTGTTCTGTTTCTTGGTTGGGTTGTTCTAGGTTGTTGTGTTTCTTTGTTTGAGTGACTCCCAATCAGAGGTAACGAGTGTCAGCTGTTGGCTCGTTGTCTCTGATTGGGAGCCATATTTAGACTGTCTGTTTTCATCTTGTGTTTGTGGGTTTTTGTTCCTAGTCAGTCATTGTCACTGTGGACTTCACGAATCGTTATTTGTTTTGTTGTTTCGTGCTTCGCTTTAATTAAATAAAGCATCATGTTCGTGCAACACGCTGCGCTTTGGTCTACTCCTTTCCAAGACGATCGTGACACTGTGTCATCACGCACAGCCTTTTATCTGCAACAAGTCAATTTGATGGAAACACATCTCTGGCCAGCCAGCCCTCTGGTGGAAAAATGTGCATATTGTTTTTATGCGGATTTTAGAATATTACTTCGGCCAAGGTCTGGAACCCTTCCATGAGACCACGATGCAACTCCTCGTGCATTCCAATGGTGGCTCCTTGGGAGGAGATGGCGTTGCGGAGCTGGTCCGAATCTGCTGGGTCAGTCATGGCCAGTTCTAACTATCACGTTTCAGGAGAAGACCCAGATGCAGACAGTGTCGAAGTAACAAAAGGCAAACGACAGGTCAAGGGCAGGCAGAGGTCAGTAATACAGATCAAAGTCCAAAAGGTACAGAACGGCAGGCAGTCTCAGGGTCAGGGCAGGCAGAATGGTCAAAACTGGGAAAACTAGAAAACAGGAACATGAAAAAGACAGGAGCAAGGGGAAAATGCTTGTAGGCTTGACGAAACAAAACGAACTGGCAACAGACAAACAGAGAACACAGGTATAAATACACTGGGGATAATGGGGAAGATGGGCGACACTTGGAGGGGGGTGGAGACAATCACAAAGACAGGTGAAACAGATCATGGTGTTACACTTTTGGAATGTCATTAACACTAAGTAAGCCTGAATGGTAAAGGTCATATAAGAACCCTTGCTCATGGAAGTGTTTAAAGTTTCTCTTAGTGATAAGGCATGGTTTAGTTTCAGGCAACTTTGTGTTTCTGACACAGACAGTTGGAAAGTGATCACTGCGGTCCATAGCAAAGACACCACTAGTTGAGTATTTATGAGGGTTATTTGTAAGTATCAGATCAAACAGAATTGATTTAGCAGGATTATTTACATTCAAACGAGTGGGCTCAGAAATCATTTGGACTAAATTCAGATCAATGCATGCTGATTTAAGACAATAAGACGAGGGAGTAAGCCATTGAGTTTCAGATCCTCCAATATCACTATTTCAGAGGCCATGAATGGGCCTTTTAGCTCAGAGACAGTCATGTTTGCTCCAGCTGTGGCGGAGGGAGGGTGATAGATCCCTGCAACATAGAAAATAACATTCTGAGAAATAACAACATTGTTTTGGAAGCGAGACATTGAGAGATTGGGTCGCCGTAAAGTTATTTTTCAGATAAATAGCTACACCGACACCCTTCTTTCTGTAAGTCGCTCTGGATAAGAGCGTCTGCTAAATGACGAAAAAAAAGAAAAATGATTTTTTTTAAAGTCGCTGGATGCATGGGCTGGGGCGGGAACTGGGAGAGCAGTGTTGGCAGAGCTCAGTCCACCCTGATGAAGCTCCAGGCAAAGGAGTGGAGCTGCTGCAGGGGATCGGAGTGGCTGCCAATGCTCCATTCTGGGTATGGACAGGAGGCCTTGGTGTGGCTCCTGTTGCAGGGTTGGGTCTGCCATGGGGGGCAGGAGTGTCCCAGGCCTGTCCTGGGGATGGGAGTAGGGACGGTAACCAAAACTAGCCTGGGAGGGAGGTTGTGGGGGGAATTGAGGAGGGTGGTATGGAGGGCATTGTAGCTGGCGAAGCTCCAAACTCACAGCATATGAGTGCTGATGATGTGAATGATACATGGTGTAGACTGCATCATGTGGTGTACTACCCTCGAGAGTGTTTTGCCAGACCCCAGGGTAGTGGTCGGTGCTGTGTAGAGCTGGGCTGAGTTGAGGTGGGTCTGGTCTGGTAGAGCTGTGCTGTGATGGGCCAGGTCTGGTTGTGTTGTGCTGTGATGGGCCGGGTCTGGTTGAGCTGTGCTAAGGCGGGCTTGGTCTGGTAGAGCTGTGCTGAGGTGGGCCTGGTCTGGTAGCATGGGAGGGAGGTTGTAGGGGGAATTGAAGAGGGTGGTGTGGAGGGCAGTGTGGCCTGCGATGCTCCAAACTCTGCATGGGGCCTCTTTGACTGCATACGGCTTGGGCATAGCTCAGTGTATCTGCATGCAGTTCCTGGGAGAGAAGTGGTGGGGGCAGTGTTGCTGGCTGTTCTCCGCTCTCTGTGAGGCGCCACCGGATGCAGGTCTAAAGGAGCGTCTGATTTGTCTCAGGGAGTTGGTGGCTGGTCTGTCCTGTGGGGTGAGGTGGACTGGCCACCCGGAGCAACATCCTTTAACGTCCTGGCGAAGGTGGGGACTGCCTCTTTGTACAGGTCTACATTGTCGTAAAGACAGTCCAGGCTGAGTGTGGGATGGTGGGCCAGGTGTACGTTTGGCCATAGCACACAGTCCAGAGAGAGGCTAGCATTTACCGTGTAGAACAGAAGGTTTCCTTTTATTTCCTTGTTCGTTTTTAGGATAAAGTCTGCCCTCAGAGTCTTTTGGGATTCTCTTTGCAATTTCTTTTTTAATTTCTTTTTTCCTGAATCACTTGTAACATTTCCAGGATACGTGATGGCAAGGTTTCTGAAACAATGCTTAGAGAATGCATCCATCTTCATCTCCATGGTGACCTCTTTAAACAATGCACTCTGCTCTAGAATAATGTGCATGTGCCTCTTGATGAAAGCACTTACTTATTTATATAATGCACCTATCGATAAATGCACTATTTAAACAATGCATTTTTATGAATAATACAAATAAAGATATTAAATGTGTTTTTCAATTAAACAACACATTACACATACATTAAGATACTCTCTCAATGTTCAGAATGTTTCTACCGCTTTCCAAGTGAATGCTTGTTTCCCTGTCAAGGCCTGAAATATCCTCCAGAAATTCCTAAGAAATCCTTCCTCTTTATCACTCTGTTGGTTTTGTGTTTGTTTATCTATGTGCTAATTATTCTTGTCCTTGTTGGATTTAGAGTCCTCATATCCCATTCCTTCCTTATGTTGCCTGATGATTCAGTACAGGAGTCTTGCAAGAACCAAGTCGATCAATCTCTCAAAATCTCTCCAAACTATTTCCACAAAAGAAAAGTATCTTTGAATTCCTCTAGATGGGCAGAACACAGCAATGCACTAAAATAACTAAACTGTTCACATACAATACATTTTTGTAAAAAAAAAAGAAATCTTGCAATTACTCATGGAATTGGTTGCTAGGAGAATATATAGTGTACTACTGTTGGCCAAAGCCCATAGGACTACTAAAGTGCACTAAATAGGCTGCCATTTTGGATGCACTTTGTCTATAAAAAATGTCAAAGGCATATGTGAGGAAGATTTCCCTGTAGAAGTTCCAATGATGTCACCTTAGAAAGCCTGATTGTCCTGGTACTTTCTCACAATGTGGGCCATAATTCCTATAGTCTGGAAGTGACAGGGCTATTCCAGTCACCTCTCCCAATCGCTATTTAATTAACTTCCCTGTTTCTCTTTGTACTGCACTGTGGTTCTGGAAAATGTAATGTAGCATACAAATGGTTCAGTTGCCTTTTATTCACAGCCAAGTCAGGAGAATGTAATTTGTGTTTTGCTGTTAACTCACTGGCACAATAAAAGCCCTGGCAAAATAAAGACATAAATAAGAAAAAGGTGACACTCCCCTAATCCTGCAATGAATGGTCACACTTTAGCCGCCCGTCTGGCTTGGAAGAAAAGCCTTGTGAAACATAAGCACCAGATGGAATTATATTTCCTTTGTTGTTGCATTTTTAAGCTGAAATACATGCTATTGTTTTGTGATAATGTTTTATTTTCAGACATCTACAGTATGTTGGAGAAAAAGAAAGAAGAGGAAGAAAAAAGCAACAACAAAGAATAACGCAACAAAGATCAAATGTCCTCCTGTGGGGCGTATGTTCTAAAAGAAAGTGGGATCAAACCACTTTGTTGAGAGAGAGAAAAAGAGAGTTAGAGAGAGAAAGATAGAGAAAACGTCAAACACTCTCGTCCCACAATAGTGACCCCATTCTCAGGGTCCAAGTGCGCCCCTCACTCATGAATAGTGACTTTCATAAATATTATAAAGTTACAATGTTGTTCTTTTTGTACCGTAATTGTGTCAAAAAATACTTATTCTACCTTCCCTTTTCCCTTTCCCATAACCTGTTTATGTTTGTGCCTTTCGTTCATTCTCACAGTAGAAAAATTACAGGATGATGGAACTTAATTAGCTTTAAGTGTGGGTAATGATTTTGCTGTGGCTCTTTAAAAACTGACTGTGTCCCAAATGGCTGCCTATACATATTCCCTATAGGCCCTGGTCAAAAGTAGTGCACTATGTAGAGATTAGGGTTCCATTTGGACGCAATCACTGTGTAAAGTGTATTATGAGAGATAGATGTGACGTGAGGTGTCCATCAGTGCCCAACGTGGGCTACTGGCTTCTGGCTGGATGGAGCTGGCAGAGCACTGATAGTAGGCTGCGTCACAAATGCAGAACAAAACAGCCTCAATTCGTCGGGGCATGGACTCTACACGAACGTCTAACAACCCAAAGGTTGCGAGTTCAAATCTCATCACAACTTCAGCATTTTAGCTAATTAGCAACATTTCAACAACTTGATCCTTTTTTTTGCTTCTTTGCAACTACTTAGCATGTTAGCTAACCCTTCCCCTAACCCAAACCTTTTAGCTAAACCTTCCCCTAACCCTAACCTTAACCGTTTTAGCTAACCCTTCCCCTAACCATAATATTAACCCTTTAACCTAAGGCCTAAACTTAAGCCTAACCTTAACCCTAACGCTAACCCCTAGCCTAGCTAACATTAGCCAGCTAACTAATGTTAGCCACCTAGCTAGAAATCGTAACATATCATACATTTTGCAATTCGTAACATATTGTACATTTCCAAATTCGTAACATATAATATGAATTATAATTCGTAACATATCATATGAAATGGGTGATGGACATCCACAAATTAATACATACCATACGAAACGTACAATTTCATACTACATGGAGTATCTCGGATATACGTACAGAATAATACGCAATGCTCTGAGACCAGGTTGATCTACCAATAGGTTCCCTTCTTTGAGAGGCATTGGTTGTATCTTTGTATTGACTTGGTGTATTGATACACCATCCAAAGTGTAATTAATAACTTCACCATGCTCAAAGGGATATTCAATGTCTGCTTTTTTTTTATACCCATCTACCAGTAGGTGCCCTTATTTGTGAGGCATTGGAAAACCTCCCTTGTCTTTGTGGTGGAATCTGTGTTTGAAATCCACTGCTCGACTGAGGGACCTTACAGATAATTGTATGTGTGGGGTACAGAGATGAGTTAGTCATTCAAAAATCATGTTAAACACTATTATTGCACACAGAATGAGTCCATGCAAGTTATTATGTGACTTGTTAAGCACATGTTTTACTCCTGAACTTATTTAGGCTTGCAATAACAAAGGGGTTTAATACTTACTGACTCAAGACATTTCAGATTTTCAATTTTAATTTATTTGTAAACATTTCTAAAAACATAATTCCACTTTCACATTATGGGATATTATGTGTATGCCAGTGACACAAAATCTCAATTGAATCCATTATAAATTCAGGTTGCAACACAACAACATTTGGAAAAAGTCAAGGGATGTGAATACTTTCCAAAGAAAGACTCACAGCTGTAGGCCTAATTGCTGCCAAAGGTAATTCTAACATGTATTGACTCAGGGGGTTGAAAACTTATCTAATCAAGATACAGCGCATTCAGAAAGTACACAGACCCCTTGACCTTTTCCGCATTTTGTAACGTTACATCCTTATTCTACAATTGATTAAATAAATACAAATCCTCAGCAATATACACACAATACCCCATAATGACAAAGCGAAAACAGGTTTTTAGAATTCTTTGCAAATTTCTTAAAAATAAAAAACAGAAATACCTTATTTACATAAGTATTCATACCCTTCGCTATGAGACTCGAAATTGAGCTCAGGTGCATCCTTTTTCTACTGATCATCCTTGAGCTCAGGTGCATCCTCCCTACTTAATTTGGAGTCCACCTGTAGTTAATTAAATTGATTGAAGATGATTTGGAAAGGCTCACACCTGTCTATATAAGGTCACATAGTTTACAGTGTATGTCAGAGCAAAAACAAGCAATGAGGTCAAAGGAATTGTCCGTAGAGCTCCGAGACAGGATTGTTTTCGAGGCACAGATCTGGGGAAGGGTACCAAAAAATGTCTGCAGCATTGAAAGTCCCCAAGAACACAGTGGCCTCCATCATTCTTAAATGGAAGAAGTTTGGAACCACCAATACTCTTCCTAGAGCTGGCCGCCCGGCCAAACTGAGCAATCGGGGGAGAAGGGCCTTGGTCAAGGAGGTGACCAAGAACCTGATGGTCACTCTGACAGAGCTCTAGATTTCCTCTATAGAGATGGGAGAACCTTACAGAAGGACAACCATCTCTGCAGTACTCCACCAATCAGGCCTTTATGGTGGAGTGGCCAGACGGAAGCCACTCCTCAGTAAAAGGCACATGACAGCCCGTTTAGAGTTTGCCAAAAGGCACCTAAAGACTCTCAGACCATGAGAAACAAGATTCTCTGGTCTGATGAAACCAACATTGAACTCTTTGACCTGAGTGCCAAGCATCACGTCTGAAGGAAACCTGGCACCATCCCTACGGTGAAGCATGGTGGTGACAGCATCATAATGTGGGGATGTTTTTCAGCAGCAGGGACTGGGAGACTAGTCAGGATCAAGGGAAAGATGAATGGAACAAAGTATCCTTGATGAAAACCTTCTCCACAGCGCTCAGGACCTCAGACTGGGGAGAAGGTCCACCTTCCAACAGGACAACAACCCTAAGCACACAGTCAAGACAATGCATGAGGGGCTTCGGGATAAGTCTCTGAATGTCCTTGAGTGGCCCAGCCAGAGCCTGGACTTGAACCCGATCGAAGATCTCTGGAGAGACCTGAAAATAGCTGTGCTGCAACGCTCCACATCCAACCTGACATAGCTTGAGAGGATCTGCAGAGAAGATTGGGAGTAACTCCCCAACTGCAGGTGTGCCAAGCTTGTAGTGTCATACCCAAGTAGACTCGATGCTGTAATCGCTGCCAAAGGTGCTTGAACAAAGTACTGAGTGAAGGGTCTGAATACTTATGTAAATGTAATATTTCGTTTTTTAATTTTTAATTAATTTCTACACATTTCTCCAAAACTGTTTTTACTATGTCATTATGGGGTATTTTGTGTAGACTGATGAGGAAACATATTTAGAATAAGGCTGTAATGTAACAAAATGTGGAAAAGTCAAGGGATCTGAATACTTTCCGATGGTGCAGCTGTATAACCTTTTGAGGATCTGGGGACCCATGCCAAATGTTTTCAGTCTCCTGAGGGGGAAGAGGCATTGTCGTGCCCTCTTCACGACTGCCTTGGTGTGTTTGGACCATGATAATCTGTTGGTGATGTGGACACCAATTAACTTGAAGCTCTCGACCAGCTCCACGACAGCCCCGTCGATGTGAATGGGAGACGGTTCGGCCCTTCTTTTCCTGTAGTCAGGATCAGCTCCTTTGTCTTGCTCACGTTGATGGAGAGGTTGTTGTCCTGGCACCACACTGCCAGGTCTCTGACCTCCTCCCTATAGGCTGTCTCATCATTGTCGTTGATCAGGCCTTCCACCGTTGTGCTGTCAGCAAACTTAATGGTGTTGGAGTCGTGCCTGGCCAAGCAGTCGTGGGTGAACAGGGAGGGGACTAAGCACGCACCCCTGAGGGGCCCCTGTGTTGAGGATCAGCGTGGCAGATGTGTTGTTGCCTACCCTTACCATCTGGGGGTGGCCCTTCAGGAAGTCCAGGATCCAGTTGCAGAGGGAGGTGTTTAGTCCCAGGGTCCTTAGCTTAGTGATGAGCTTTGTGGGCACTATGGTGTTGAACGCTGAGCTGTAGTCAATGAACAGCATTCTCACATAGGTGTTCCTTTTGTCCAGGTGGGAAAGTGCAGTGTGGATTGCAATTGAGATTGCGTCATCAGTGGATCTGTTGGGGCTGTATTTGAATTGGAGTGGGTCTAGGGTTTCCGGGATGATGGTGTTGATGTGAGCCATGATCAGCCTTTCAAAGTACTTCATGGCTACTGACGTGAGTGCTGAAGGTTGGTAGTCATTTAGGCAGGTTACCTTCGTTTTGTTGGGCACAGGGACTATGGTGGTGTGCTTGAAACATGTAGGTATTACAGACTCGGTCAGGGAGAGGTAAAAAATTTCAGTGAAGACAGTTGCCAGTTGGTCCTTGCATGCTCTGAGTACATTTCCTGGTAATCTGTTGACCTGTTTAAAGGTCTTTCTCACATCGGCTATGAGGGCATGATCACACAGTCGTCTGGAACAGCTGGTGTTTGCACGCATGCTTCAGTGTTGCTTGATTCGATGTGAGCATAAAAGGCATTTAGCACATCTGGTAGGCTCACGTCACTGGGCAGCTCAAAGCTGGGTTTCCCTTTGTAGTCTGTAATAGTTTGCAAGCCCTGCCACATCCGACGAGCATCAGAGCCGGTGTAGTGGGATTCAATCTTAGTCCTGTATTCGTCTGAGGGCATAGCGGGATTTCTTATAAGCATCCGGATTAGTGTCCCGCTCCTTGAAAACGGCAGCTTTAGCTCAGTGCGGATGTTGCCTGTAATCCATGGCTTCTGGTTGGGATATGTACGTACGGACACTGTGGGGACAATGTCATCAATGCACTTATTATTATTACTATTTATTTATTTTTAGGGGGAAGATCAGCTTTAATATTGCATATACATTGTGGCCTCTGTCAATGTAATTGTCTGTCTCATTTCCAATCCCCAATATACACTACCAGTCAAAAGTTTGGACACACCTACTCATTCAAGGGTTTTTCTTTATTTGTACTATTTTTGTAGAATAATAGTGAAGACATCAATTAACACTTATGAAATAACACATATGTAATCATGTAGTAAACAAAAAAGTGTTCAACAAATCAAAGTATATTTTATATTTGAGAATTTTTAAATTTTCTAATAATTGAGCCAACAGTTGTTGCCTTCTCACCAAGCTGCTTGCCTATTGTCCTGTAGCCCTTCCCAGCCTTGTGCAGGTCTACAATTTTATCCCTGATGTCCTTACACAGCTCTCTGGTCTTGGCCATTGTGGAGTGGTTGGAGTCTGTTTGATTGAGTGTGTGGACAGGTGTCTTTTATACAGGTAACGAGTTCAAACAGGTGCAGTTAATACAGGTAATGAGTGAAGAACAGGAGGGCTTCTTAAAGAAAAAGTAACAGGTCTGTGAGAGCCGGAATTCTTACTGGTTGGTAGGTGATCAAATACTTGTGTCATGCAATAAAATGCAAATTAATTACTTAAAAATCATACAATGTGATTTTCTGGATTTTTGTTTTAGATTCTGTCTCTCACAGTTGAAGTGTACCTATGATAAAAAATTACAGACCTCTGCATGCTTTGTAAGTAGGAAAACCTGCAAAACCAGCAGTGTATCAAATACTTGTTCTCCCCACTGTAACTGTAAGTCGCTCTGGATAAGAGCGTCTGCTAAATGACTAAAATGTAAGAGAGCACTATGTTTTCAGACCACTAGTTGAGAGTCCACTCCACAATTCATTCCCATTACACACTAATTTAGTCTCCCATGGCAATTCCCAGACGCTAATGCTCTGCAATGAAGCTAAACTAACACAAATGGACTCGCTGTCCGCTCACCATCCCGCAACAGTGCCATCGCAATATTGTTTTCTTCATAATGTATCTGGATTTGTCTTTTTTTTGTCAGCTCCAATATCTTATTAATGAAAACAGCTTGTACATTCCAGTTAGAGGGAGGTGGAGGCTATTAGGGCCTGGATGTGCTGTGAGGCCTTACAGCTCTCAATCAATCATATATGTCATCAACCATGAGTAGAAACTATGGATGCATTCCAAACGAAACCCTATTTCCAATATAGTGCACTACTTTTGACCAGAGCAGGGCTCAGCCAGCTTATAGACTTTATTCTATCGAAATAGAACCAGGTTTCCAGGGTAGGTAGAAGAAAACAACATTGATTGTTCCCGCTCTGCGAGAAAGCATGTTTGCATTACTATGCTTTATACCCACATAATTGAATCAGGTAACAACACATTACATCATGAAAAGGCTGACTTTATACCGAACACTACAGTATATGAAAATCATCCCCTCATAAAAAAATTGTGGTATCAATACAAATAAGTCTGTACAAAATATTTTTCAGAAAAAGATTGCATATTTCTACATTTCCAAATGTCCAGAGTATTGATATGCTTTCAATTAATTTAAATTTCCCCCACTAATACAGGACAATAGTGGACAGGAACGCACAGTAGTTCAACTGGAATATTTATTTCATCCAAACCTATTTATAAACTCTGCTGGGCTCAGATATTTTTTTATTATTCAACAATGCAACAAATCATTTTCTTGATTGAACCTATTTGTCTGGCTCCTTAAGTATCTGAAACAGAGCAGTCTACATTTTCCTCTGTCACTGGAGAGAGGACAATATTGAGAATGTACTGTGCATCTTTTCTGTTGAACAGAAAATTAGGTATCACTGTTATTAGATTCTGCTGGAAAAATAAGAACTCAAATACTGGCAGAAAATGTTATTTTCCATTCGGTGAGAACACACCCCCTACAAAATACGAGATATCAAAACGGTCGCTCACTGATTAGAAATAGGCCTTTTGAAGCTATAAAGGTATAAAGTTGATCCTGGCCTTCTCAATAGAGATTGTTTTTCTTATATCTCCCTAAAGATGAAGATATCTGACAGGCACATTTTTTTTACAATTAAGAATATACAGTAACAACATGCAGATTAATAACACAACATGGTTGCCTGTTTTGTATTATATTATTTGTTTTTGTTCTTTTTTAAACGTTGAACCACATGCAAATAACATTGCTGTGATAAAAAAATAATAATATTAACAGCCTAGTTAGGGCTGTGATGTTAAGAAGCTGCCTATGTCTAAGAAACAGCTTGTTCCTCAAAACAACCTGTCTATGACCGTCACTGCTACACACGGAGTATGGATACATGCACACAATAATACGATTATTGTGGATAGTCAGATTAATATAATAGTTTGTTTAAAATGTTTATATGCTTTGGAAGAAGAACAATGTTCTTAATAATCCTGTTTACATGGACATATACCTAATGGTACTTGAATAAATGCAAAAATCGGCAATCAAAATAAACGTTTTACCAAAGCGACCATGTTATTTTTGCGAAGCCTATTTGATTCTGAGTTTGGACGTATAACGTTTGTGCTTGTATTTCTAAGACGCATACTTTCAGTTTTTCCCAAACTCACTTCAATCGTGCATAAGAGGGAGGCTTGCTCTACCGGTGCTGGCACGTGCAGATCAAATACACAGTGGTAACCCAAATTAAGCTGTTTACAGGTCCTAATATTTCAAAAGATTGCTCAGAAAACCAGGTGTTTTAATCGACGTATGATTACTTCGATTTTGACCTTATGCCGATTAAGTAAAATGTTTACATGACTATTGCCATACTCGGCCTTCTGCCATAATCAGTTTAATATCAAATTATTTGTGTGCATGTAAACGTACTCAATGGCTGTAGCTTCAGGACATCCTGAAAAGCACCAGCCCCCTGCAAGGATATGATGGACAACAACTAGCTAGGAAAATGAATGACAAACCTCAGTCTTCTTCTACTCTGAATGTGAAACTGCCACATACTGGGAAGGCTAACATCTGGCTCAGGGAGATAGCATCCCAAATGGCATGCTATACTCATTATAGTGCACAACTTTTCACCAGAGCCCTATGGGCCATGGTTAAAAGTAGTGCACAATAAAACAAATAGGGTGTAATTTGGGACACAGATTAGCCCAGCTCTGTAGTTCTCCTCTCTGTTCTCTCATCAGCTGAAGTTGTGCTGCTCTCCAGTTCTCCCAGACTGGAGGATCCACTTATCCATTGGCTCCCTGTCACTGCTGTTATGATGATGAAGGGGCCAAACGTTAATGGCAAAGCTGAGTCGATAACTGAAACCGTAGATATTTCCTGCAAACGGAGTGGTTGTCAGAAAGCTCATTTCAGAGATTTACCCAGTTTTATATTGTTGTTATTGTGGGAGATGGGGAGGGGGTGTACATACTATTAAGCAACATCTCTGACATGACTCAGAAAACAGAAATACAGACAAATAAGCAATACTGTGACCTTTGTATGTCTGTGTCGATTTTGCAGTGTATTCAGACCCCTTCACTTTTTCCACATTTTGTTATGTTACAGCCTTATTCTAAAATTGATTAAATGGTTTTTTCCCCTCATCAATCTACACACAAAATCCCATAAAGACAAAGCAAAAACTGTTTTTTAGAAACTGAAATATTACATTTACATACACTACCCAGTCAAAAGTTTGGACACACTTATTCATTCAAGTGTTTTTCTTTATTTTTACGTTGTAGAATAATAGTGAAGTCATCACAATTATGAAATAACACATATGGAATCATGTAGTAACCAAAAAAGTGTTAAACAAATCAAATTATATTTTATATTTGAGATTCTTCAAATAGCCACCCTTTGCCTTGATGACAGCTTTGCACACTCTAGGCTACGTTCATCTTTCCCTCGATCCTGATTAGTCTCCAAGTCCCTGCTGCTGAAAAACATCCCCACAGCATGATGCTGCCACCACCATGCTTCACTGTAGGGATGGTATTGGCCAGGTGATGAGCGATGCCTGGTTTCCTCCAGACGTGACGCTTGGCATTCAGGCCAAAGAGTTCAATCTTGGTTTCATCAGACCAGAGAATCTTGTTACTCATTGTCTAGGAGTCCTTTAGGTGCCTTTTGGCAAACTCCAAGTGGGCTCTCATGTGCCTTTTACTGAGGAGTCGCTTCCGTCTTGCCACTCTACCATAAAGGCCTGATTGTTGGAGTGCTGCAGAGATGGTTGTCCTTCTGGAAGGTTCTCCCAGCTCCACAGCGGAACTCTGGAGCTCTGTCAGAGTGACCATTGGGTTCTTGGTCACCTCCCTGACCAAGGCCCTTCTCCCTCGATTGCTCAGTTTGGCTGGGCGGCCAGCTCTAGGAAGAGTCTTGGTGGTTCCAAACTTCTTCCATTTAAGAATGATGGAGGCCACTGTGTTCTTGGGGACCTTCAATGCTGCAGAGATTTGTGCCTTGACACAATCCTGTCTCGGAGTTCTACGGACAATTCCTTCGACCTCATGGTCGAAGGAATTGTGGTCCTCGTGGTCCTCTGTAGCTCAGCTGGTAGAGCACGGCGCTTGTAACGCCAAGGTAGTGGGTTCGATCCCCGGGACCACCCATACACAAAAATGTATGCACGCATGACTGTAAGTCGCTTTGGATAAAAGCATAATTAATTAATTATGGCTTGTTTTTTTCTCTGACATGCACTGTCAACTGTGGGACCTTATATAGACAGGTGTGTGCCTTTCCAAATCATGTCCAATCAATTGAATTTACCACAGGTGGACCCCAATCAAGTTGTAGAAACATCTCAAGGATGATCAATGGAAACAGGATGCACCTGAGCTCAATTAAAAGTCTCATAGAAAAGGATCTGAATACTTATGTAGATAAGGTATTTCTGTTTTTTATATTTAATACATTTGCAAAAAATTCTAAAAACCGGTTTTTGCTTTGTCACGATGGGGTATTGTGTGTAGATTGATGAGGATTTGTATTTATTTAATCCATTTTAGAATAATGCTGTAACGTAACAAAATGTGGAAAAGTGAAGGGGTCTGAATTCTTCCTGAATGCACTGTAGCAATAAATCAGACTAGGGAATAATGGTTGCAATATTGTGTGTAACGGCATTTCATCCCTCCATGTTACATTTGCTGTAGTGTGCAAGATTAGATATTTACTATTTACTCATTTATCAGTATAACAGTAGACACCGTTTTTTAAATTTTTAAACGACTTGTAACTTTGGTAATGAGGCCCATATTAAAGAGATGTCTTCAAGTGAAGAGTTTATTTCCAAAATGCTTGATACAACAATTTTTCACATTTGTGTTTTTTCATCAGAAATGAATGCTTATCTTTATGTGTTTGTAAAATATTAATGTTCTCAGATTTTAAATCAATATATTTTAGATGTGTAATAAATGTGTTTTGTTGCAAAACGCTATATATAGTGCCTTCAAAGAGTAGCCATACACCTTGACTTATTCACATTCTGTTGTGTTACAGCCTGAATTAAAAATGGATGAAACAAATCCTCACCCATCTACACCCAATACCCCATGAAGACAAAGTTAAAACATGTTTTCATAGATTTTTGCACATTTATTGAAAATGAAACACCTCATGAACATACTGTAAGTCAATACATGTTAGAATGGCCTTTGGCAGCGATTACAGTAACAGCTTTGCACACCTGAATTGTACAGTATTTGCACATTACTAATTATTCAAGCTCTGTCAAGTTCATTGTTGAGCTTTGCTAGACAGCCATTCTCAAGTCTTGCTATAGATTTTCAAGCTGATTTAAGTCAAAACTGTAACTAGGCCACTCAGGAACATTCAATGTCATCTTGGTAAGCAATTCCATTGTATTTTTGGCCTTGTGTTTTAGGTTATTGTCCTGCTGAAAGGTGAATTTGTCTCCCAGTGTCTGTTGGAAAGCAGACTGAACCAGTTATTCCTCTAGGATTTTCCCTGTGCTTTGCTCTATTCCATTTCTTTTTATCCTAAACAACTCCCAGTCCTTGCCGATGACAAGCATACCAATAACATGATGCAGCCACCACCGCGCTTGAAAATATGAAGAGTGGTACTCAGTGATGTGTTGGATTTGCCCCAAACAGAACGCTTTTGAACGCATGACATTAGGTTAATTTCTTTGCCACATTTTTAGCAATTGTACTTTAGTGCTTATTGCAAACAGGATGCATGTCTTGGAATATTTGTTATTCTGTACAGGCTTCCTTCTTTTCACGCTGTCATTTAGGTTAGTATTGTGAAGTAAGCTCAATGTTGATGAATTTGATCCATCCTCAGTTTTCTCCTATCAAAGTCACCACTGGCCTCATGGTGAAATCCCTGAGCGGTCTCATTCCTCTCCGGCAACTGAGTTAGGAATGACGCCTGTATCTTTGTATTGGTTGGGTGTATTGATACACCATCCAAAGTGTAATTAATAACTTCACCATGCTCAAACAGATATTCAATGTCTGCTTTCTTATTTTTATTTTGTATTTTCTTTATTCTTTGTGAGGCATTGGAAAACCTCACTGGTATTTGTGTTTGAATCTGTGTTTGCAATTCATTGCTCGACTGAGGGACATTACAGATAATTGTGTGTGGGGTACAGAGAAGACGTAATCATTGAAAAATCATGTTAAACACTATTATTGCACACAGAGTGAACCCATTTTTACTCCTGAACTTATTTAGGCTTGCCATAATATACAGTGGCTTGCGACAGTATTCACCCCCCTTGGCATTTTTCCTATTCTGTTACCTTACAACCTGGAATTAAAATGACTTTTTTGGGGGTTTGTATCATTTGATTTACACAACATGCCTACCACTTTGAAGATGCAAAATAGTTTTTTTTGTAAAACAAAAAAGAAATAAGACAAAAAAATGTTAAATTGAGCGTGCAGAATTATTCACCCCCCCCCAAAGTCAATACTTTGTAGAGCCACCTTTTGCAGCAATTACAGCTGCAAGTCTCTTGGGGTATGTTTCTATAAGCTTGGCACATCTAGCCACTAGAATTTTTGCCCATTCTTCAAGGCAAAACTGCTCCAGCTCCTTCAAGTTGGATGGGTTCCGCTGGTGTACAGCAATCTTTAAGTCATACCACAGATTCTCAATTGGATTGAGGTCTGGGCTTTGACCTGGCCATTCCAAGACATTTAAATGTTTCCCCTTAAACCACTCGAGTGTTGCTTTAGCAGTATGTTTAGGGTCATTGTCCTGCTGGAAGGTGAACCTCTGTCCCAGTCTCAAATCTCTGGAAGACTGAAACTCATTTCCCTCAAGAATTTCCCTATATTTAGCGGCATCCATTATTCCTTCAATTCTGACCAGTTTCCCTGTCCCTGCTGATGAAAAACATCCCCACAGCATGATGCTGCCACCACCATGGGATGGTGTTCTCTGGGTGATGAGAGGTGTTGGGTTTGCGCCAGACATAGCGTTTTCCTTGATGGCCAAAAAGCTCAATTTTAGTCTCATCTGACCAGAGTACCTTCTTCCATTTGTTTGGGGAGTCTCCCACATGCCTTTTGGTGAACACCAAACGTGTTTGCTAATTTTTTTATTTAAGCAATGACTTTTTTCTGGCCACTTTTCCGTAAAGCCCAGCTCTGTGGAGTGTACGGCTTAAAGTGGTCCTATGGACAGATACTCCAATCTCCGTTGTGGAGCTTTGGAGCTCCTTCAGGGTTATCTTTGGTCTCTTTGTTGCCTCTCTGATTAATGCCCTCCTTGCCTGGTCCGTGAATATTGGTGGGCGGCCCTCTCTTGGCAGGTTTGTTGTGGTGCCATATTCTTTCCATTTTTTAATAATGGATTTAATGGTGATCCGTGGGATGTTCAAAGTTTCAGATATTTTTTTATAACCCAACCCTGATCTGTACTTCTCCACAACTTTGTCCCTGACGTGTTTGGAGAGCTCCTTGGTTTTCATGGTGCCCCTTGCTTGGTGGTGTTGCAAACTCTGGGACCTTTCAGAACAGATGTATATATACTGAGATCATGTGACAGATCATGTGACACTTAGATTGCACACAGGTGGACTTTTTTAAACTAATTATGTGACTTCTGAAGGTAATTGGTTGCCCCAGATCTTATTTAGGGGCTTCATAGCAAAAGGGGTGAATACATATGCACGCACCATTTTTCCTTTATTTATTTTGTATAATTTTTTTCATTTCACTTCACCAATTTGGACTATTTTGTGTATGTCCATTAAATGAAATCCAAATAAAAATCAATTTAAATTACCGGTTGTAATGCAACAAAATAGGAAAAACGCCAAGGAGGATGAATACTGTTGCAAGGCACTGTAGATTCTGAATAATTATTGACTGAAGACATTTCTGCTTTTAATCTTTTATTTAATTGTAAAAAAAATATTTGACATTGTGGGGTATTGTGTGTAGGCCAGTGAAATTTTTTCTATCTTTTTAATCCATTTTAAATTCAGACTTTAAGACACCAAATTGTGGAAAAAGTCAAGAGGTGTGAATACTTTCTGAAGGAACTGTATCCATTGTTTAGCTGGAATGGAATGTTCGTACCCTGTTTATTTAACATACTGTATAAATTCAACCCATCATAAATCTAGCCTCCTGCTATTGGTTAGAGTTAGGCCTCGTCCCAAATAGAGTACCACAGTATGAGTCATAATACCCATAAAACCTTGTGGTCAAACATGAAAATGGTTCCAAACGTTTTTCCACCATTAATTTTTCCCATAGGGGATTTTATAAACACTTAAAATAAGGGCTGTGTTTCATGTAGGCTTACCATGGCATGACATTTTGATAACCGTGTAAATCTCACTCGGACAAGGTGACTTTGATTAATATATTTGCCTGTATTAACCCCCAACAAACAAAATGTTAATTAGCTGCTAATGTGGCTATCATAAAGAATTACTAATGCCATGATGAGCTGGACGAGACTGACGAATCGAGGCAAAAGTAATAATGTCTGGATTAATTATCTAATGTTAGCTAAATGTAGTAATTAATAAATTGAGCTGTTAGCAAAGGTGCCAGCTAGAGATGACATGCAGGAGCTTGCAGGGATTTGTAGTCTTGCATGATGTCTGCTTTGAAGCTAATTAGCGTTTCCTAATCTGAGAGTAAATAGAGCCGAATGGATTGATAAAAGTCACCTTGTCTGAGAGAGATTTACATGGTTATCAAAACGTCACGCCAGGGTAAGCCTACACGAAACATAGCCCTTATTTGAAGTGTTTCTGAAATCCCCTATGGAAAAAATGTATGGTGGAAAAACGATTGGAACCATTTCTTGTTTGACCGTTAGGTTTTATGGGTATTATGACACCTCCACTGTGGGGCTCTAAGGCACCCTGTTTCCCATATAGTGCACTACTTTTGACCAGAGCCCAGATCTCATATCACTGTATTGATTACTTTTTAAATATATGTGTTTTAAAATGTTGATATCACAAACGTACAATTTGTGCAGTTCTTTATAATTTTTTAAAATTATTTGTCATATTTGACTGTCTAAAACCTTCCAGTGCTACTTTTTTCTCTGAGAATGAGACAGATATCTCAATGTGCAACAAAATGTGATTGTCACTCTAAAATAAAACCATCTAGTGATAGGTTTCAAACAAATGAATGTCTGTCATTTAACAACGCCATGCCATGATTAGATGTGGAAAAACACAACAATCTGTTTCATAAGTTCTTTAAACAAGAAAAGCAAATTTACCAACATTTCTGAAAATTGATGTACAGTATAACATTTTGGAAAGAAATTTGTCAAGTGCTCCTCTTATATCGTCTTGAGACTGGAAAAAATTTGACAATGTAATTCAGATGATGTATGACTGTATTATTTCTGTCCTGAGTTTATTTTAAGCAGAAACTGATTGTCAAAAATGCTATTTTACTGTAGCATCAACAAGCACATTTTTGGGGAGGAGAAGGTGATCTGACACAGTGCCAGCTAAAGAGATAGCTAGAGTTCTTATCAGATCTTGTTCCCCATATGTCGATGGGCCTCTAACTCGACCCATAAACCAGTCCTGCGGTATTCCCCTGCAATCGTTGCCAATTGGATTAAGTTAATCTGTCAGGCCTCTATCTGATGGCAGATCCTATGATAGGATGCGACTTTGAATGCCTCTCGTCTGCTGGCTTATATTCAATTTTTGAACACGCTCTCTCTCTTTCAACATTCCACATCTCAATGTTTCTCAGAATAAACAGTTTACAGTGTCTTCAAAGTATTCACACCCCTTGATATTTCACACATTTTGTTGTGTTACAAAGTGGGATTAAATGGATTTAATTGTCATTTTTTGTCAACTACACACAATACTCTGTAATGTCAAAGTGGAAGAAAAATTCTACCATTTGTAAAAATAGTAACAATAAAAATAATGCACTAATATATTTTGATTAGATAAGTATTCAACCCCATGAATCAATACATGTTAGAATCACCTTTGGCAGCGATTACAGCTGTACGTTTTTCTGGGTAAGCCTCTAAGAGCTTTCCACAACTGGATTGTGCAACATTTGCCCACATTTTTATTTTTTATTCTTTAAGCTTTGTGAAATTGGTTGTTGATCATTGCTATGCAACCATTTTCAGGTCTTGCCATAGATTTTCAAGCATATTTAATTCAAAACTCTAACTCGGCCACTCAGGAACAGTCAATGTCTTCTTGGTAAGCAACTCCAGTATAGATTTGGCCTTGTGTTTTATGTTATTGTCCTGCTGAAAGGTGAATTTGTCTCCCAGTGTCTGTTGGAAAGCAGACTGAACAACCTTTTCCTCTAGGATTTTGCCTGTGCTTTGCTCTTTTCCATTTACTTCTATCCTACAAAAACTCCCCAGTCCTTGCCGATGACAACCATACCAATAAAATGATGCAGCCACCACCGCGTTTGAAAATATGAAGAGTGGTACTCAGTGATGTGTTGGATTTGCCCCAAACATATAGCTTTTTATGCTGGACAAAAAGTTAATTTCTTTGCCACATTTTTAGCAGTTGTACTTTAGTGCCTTTTTGCAAACAGGATGCATGTCTTGGAATATTTTTTATTATCTACAGGCTTTCTTCTTTTCGCTCTGTCATTTAGGTTAGTATTGTGGAGTAAGCTCAATGTTGTTGAATTTGATCCATCCTCACTTTTCTCCTATCACAGGCATTAAAATCTGTTACTTTTCATGTAACCATTGGCCTCATGGTAATATCCCTGAGCGGTTTCCTTCCTCTCCGGCAACTGTTAGGAATGACGCCTGTATTTTTGTAGTGACTGGGTGTATTGACACACCATCCAAAGTGTAATTAATAACTTCACCATGCTCAAACGTATATTCAATGTCTGCTTTAAAAAAAATAACCAATAGGTGCCCTTCTTTGTGAGGCATTGGAAAAACTCACTGGTATTTGTGTTTGAATTTGTGTTTGAAATTCACTGCTCGACTGAGGGACATTACAGGTAATTGTGTGTGGGGTACAGAGAAGATGTAGTCATTCAAAAATCATGTTAAAAACTAGTATTGCACACAGAGTAAATCCATGCAACTTATTATGTGACTTGTTAAGCAATTATTATTTTTTTCTGAACTTATTTAGGCTTGCCATAACAAAGATGCTGAATACTTATTGACTCAAGACATTTCTGCTTTAAATTTTTTATTAAATTGTATAAAAAAATCTTTGACATTATGGGGTATTGTGTGTAGGCCAGTGACAATTTTTCTATCTATTTAATCAATTTTAAATTCAGGCTGTTAGACAACAAAATTTGGAAAAAGTCAAGAGGTGTGAATACTTTCTGAAGGCACTGTATCCCCAAAAAATTATGGTGGAAAAATGATTGGAACCATTTCCCTGTTTGACCGTTTTATGGGTATTATGACACCTCCACTGTGGGGCTCTAAGGCACCCTGTTTCCTATATAGTGCACTACTTTGTCCAGAGCCCAGATGTCATTTTACTATATTGATTACTTTTTAAATATATTTGTTTTGAAATGTTTATGTCACAAACGTCTCATTTGTATAGTTCTTTATAAAAAATGTCATTATTTGTCATATTTGACTGTCTAAAACCTTCCAGTGCTACTTTTTTTCTCTGAGAATGAGACAGATATCTCAATGTGCAGCAAAATGTGATTGTCTCTCTAAAATAAAACCATCTAGTGATATGTTTCAAACAAATACATGTCTGTCATTTAACAACGCCATGCCATGATTAGATATGGAAAAACACACCAATCTGTTTCATAAGTTCTTTAAACAAGAAAAGCAAATTTACCAACATTTCTGAAAATTGATATACAGTATAACGTTTTGGAAAGAAATTCGTCAAGTGCTCCTCTTATATCGTCTTGAGACTGGAAAAAAATTGACAATGTAATTCAGATGATGTATGACTGCATTATTTCTGTCCTGAGTTTATTTTAAGCAGAAACTGATTGTCAAAAAAGCTATTTTACTGTAGCATCAACAAGCACATTTTTGGGGAGGAGAAGGTGATCTGACACGGTGCCAGCTAAAGAGATAGCTAGAGTTCTTATCAGATCTTGTTCCCCATATGTCGATGGGCCTCTAACTCGACCCATAAACCAGTCCTGCGGTATTCCCCTGCAATCGTTGCCAATTGGATTAAGTTAATCTGTCAGGCCTCTATCTGATGGCAGATCCTATGATAGGATGCGACTTTGAATGCCTCTCGTCTGCTGCCTTATACTCCGCTTATGAACACTGTCTCTCTCTTTCAACATTCTACATCTCAGTTCTTCTCAGAATACATGGTTTAAATGACGAAATAAGAAAAAGACTGCAAAGCTACAGTGCCTTCAAAGTATTCACACCACTTGACATTTTACACATTTTGTTGTGATAAAAAGTGAGATGAAATGGATTTCATTTTCATTTTTTTGTCAACTACACACAATACTCTGTAATGTCAAAGTGGAAGAAAAATTCTACCATTTGAAAAATAATAATAATAATAAATAAAACACTAATATACCTTGATTAGATACAGTGCATTCGGAAAAGTATTCAGACCCCTTGACTTTTTCCACACTTTGTTACATTACAGCCTTATTCTAAAATTGATTACAACATTTTTTTTCTTCATCAAGCTACACATAATACCCCATAATGAAAAAGCAAAAATAGTTTTTTCTTGACATTTTTGCAAATTTAGAATAATAATAATAAAAAACAGTTTTTGCTTTGTCAATATGGGGTATAGTGTGTAGATTGATGAGGGGAAAAAACTATATAATCAATTTTAGAATAAGGTTGTAACATAACAAAATGTGGAACATGTAAAGGGGTCTGAATACTTTCCGAATGCACTGTATATAGTTATCTCAGGGAAACAGCCAGTAGCCATGAGGCTGAGAGACATTTTCACAATTACAGCTAATTTCCTGTCATTCTAAACGTTTTTTACATGGCTTATGACGTTTTCATATCCTATTTGGGGAGGGGGGGTGACCATAGAGATCCTATTACATTTCTATATAGGCTTTGTCATAATTTTGGCTACCACGGCTATGCCCCCATATGATGACAATGCCCCCATCCACTGGGCATGGGTGTTCACTGAATGGTTTGATGAACATGAAAATGATGCAAAACATATCCAGATCTCAACCCAAACAAATACTTATGGGAGATCCTGGAGCAGCGTCTGAGATACCCCCAAGCCGTAAGACTGCTGAACAGTTAATCAAATGGCTACCCGGCCTATTTGCTTTGACCCACTCTTTTTTTGTTGTTGCACTGACTCTCTTGCACTGGCTCTATGCACACTCACTGGACTCTACCGACACACTTACACATACTACACTGACACTCCAACACACACACACACACACACACACACACACACACACATATTGACGCCGTAAACACACACACGCTCTTTCACACTCTTCACACATGCTTCTGCTACTCTGTTTATTATCTATCCTGATTGCCTAGTCACTTTTACTCCTACCTACTGTACATTTACATACCTCAATCACCTCAACTACCTCATACTCCAGCACATTGACTCGGTACCAGTGCTCCTTGTATATAGCATCGTTATTGTTATTTAATTGTCTTACTTTTCTTTCTTTCTTTATTTTTGCAAATGTTCATACTTTTTAACTCTTCATTGGTGTATTCAGCACGTGACAAATAACATTTGACTTGACAGCGTTATCCAGCACCATCAACAAAACTCTAAATGATGGAATTTCTCATGGAATAATGGTGTTGCATTCCTCCAATAGAGTTCCAGATACTTGTTGTCAGAGTGGTGTGTGTAGATGAGTGGAAGGAATCAAGCGCAGGACCCAGGATGACTTCAACCGTCTTTTTAGTAACGTTCAAACACGTGAACAAAATAGTCGCCAACCCAACCGGGTGGCGCAAAACAATTACGCACAAACACAGTGCGAAATACACAAGAAAAGCGCACGCAGTGCGAACTCTCGGGACAAGCAACAACGAGAGAAATGTAACCATACAGAGGCAGTCTGACCAATAAACAATCACGCATCACACCTGACCCAAACAAACGAAACTAAATAGGGAACATCATCAAACACAAACAAGGGACAGGTGTTACAAAGAGACAAAACCAAACGAACAAGAAACATAGAACGGTGACAGCTAGTACTCCGGAGACGACGACCGCCGAAGCCTGCCCGAACAAGGAAGAGGAGCAGCCTCGGCCGAAACCGTGACAGTACCCCCCCCTTGACGCGCGGCTCCAGCCGTGCGCCGACCCGGGGCTCGGGGGACGACCCGGACGACGCGGGAGCAGGGCGCGCAGGATGACCCCGATGGAACTCGGTCAGCAGGGACTGGTCCAATATGTCCCTCCTTGGCACCCAGCACCGCTCCTCCGGACCGTACCCCTCCCACTCCACGAGATATTGAAGACCCCCATCCGGCGTCTCGAATCAAGGATGGACCTCACGGTGTACGCCGGAGCCCCCTCGATGTCCAACGGGGGTGGAGGAGTCTCCTCAATCTCAAAGTCCTGGAGTGGACCAGCTACCACCGGCCTGAGGAGAGACACATGGAACGAGGGGTTAATATTCTTGTAATCAATAGGTAGTTCTAACCTGTAACTCACCTCGTTCAATCTCCTCAGGACTTTAAAAGGCCCCACAAACCGCCGACCCAGCTTCCCGGCAGGGCAGGCGGAGGGGCAGGTTTCTGGTTGAGAGCCAGACTCGATCTCCAGGTGCGTACACTGGCCCCTCACTGCGGTGTAGGTCGGCGCTCGTCTTCTGTCGACGTATGGCACGCTGCAGATGGACGTGTGCAGCGTCCCACGTCTCCTCCGAGCGCCGCACCCACTCATCCACAGCGGGGGCCTCGATCTGGCTCTCATGCCATGGTGCCAGAACCGGCTGGTACCCTAATACACACTGAAAAGGGGTTAGTTGGGTGGAGGAGTGGCGAAGAGAGTTCTGTGCCATCTCGGCCCAGGGCACATATCTCGCCCACTCCTCCGGCCGGCCCTGACAGTATGACCTCAGAAACCTACCCACATCCTGGTTCACACGTTCAACCTGCCCATTACTCTCCGGGTGGTAACCCGAGGTAAGGCTTACCGAAACCCCCAACCGTTCCATAAATGCTCTCCACACTCTGGAGGTGAACTGGGGGCCTCGGTCAGACACTATATCCTCGGGTACCCCGTAATGCCGGAAGACATGGGTGAACAGAGCCTCTGCGGTCTGTAGGGCAGTGGGTAGACCCGGCATGGGAAGGAGACGACAGGCCTTCGAGAACCGATCCACAACGACCAGGATGGTAGTATTCCCCTGTGAGGGGGGAAGGTCGGTAACAAAATCCACCGAGAGGTGGGACCAGGGTCGTTGTGGAATAGGCAGGGGTTGTAACTTACCCCTGGGCAAATGTCTGGGCGCCTTACACTGGGCACACACCGAACAGGAGGAGACATAAATCCTCACATCCCTAGCTAACGTTGGCCACCAGTACTTCGTGCTAAGGCAGTGCACTGTCCGGCCGATACCCGGATGGCCAGAGGAGGGGGACGTATGAGCCCAACAAATGAGGCGATCGCGTACCTCGAGCGGAACGTACGTCCGACCCACTGGACACTGTGGAGGACTCGGGTCGGTGCGTAACGCCCGCTCGATCTCGCCATCAACCTCCCACACCACCGGTGCAACCAGACAAGACTCTGGTAGTATGGGCGTGGGCTCAACGGACCTCTCCTCCGCGTCATACCGCCGAGACAGAGCATCTGCCTTCCCGTTCTGGGACCCAGGGATGCGTGATTCTGTCAGAGTGGTGTGTGTAGATGAGTGGAAGGAATCAAGCGCAGGACCCAGGATGACTTCAACCGTCTTTTTAGTAACGTTCAAACACGTGAACAAAATAGTCGCCAACCCAACCGGGTGGCGCAAAACAATTACGCACAAACACAGTGCGAAATACACAAGAAAAGCGCACGCAGTGCGAACTCTCGGGACAAGCAACAACGAGAGAAATGTAACCATACAGAGGCAGTCTGACCAATAAACAATCACGCATCACACCTGACCCAAACAAACGAAACTAAATAGGGAACATCATCAAACACAAACAAGGGACAGGTGTTACAAAGAGACAAAACCAAACGAACAAGAAACATAGAACGGTGGCAGCTAGTACTCCGGAGACGACGACCGCCGAAGCCTGCCCGAACAAGGAAGAGGAGCAGCCTCGGCCGAAACCGAGACACTTGTAGAATGTATGCCGAGGTACTTTGAAGCTGTTCTGGCTTGTGGTAGCCCAACACTTAATGTTGGTGTTTCCTTTATTTTGGCAGTTATCCGTATGTCCTTTCATAAGCATTGGAATGATCACAATGTGCACTTTCCATTTACCATACATCCATACAGTAAAAGTCTCTAACCCTTTGTGTCTGAGCTGGTGAAAACGACATACTGCAAAATCTACTGTACTGTTTCAAATCACATACTATCTCTCTCTCTCTCTCTCTCTCTCTCTCTCTCTATTATCAGTGCAGTATTCTCGCCTTTCCCAGTGCACTCTAGACATTTTCCTGCTAATAGTACATCATTAAGATCCATGTGTCAGTTAGAGTGAGGGGCGGGTAACCTTTCAAGCAGCACATATGATCAAAAGCCTGGCTAGAACACTGGAGGCGGGTGAAGGGACATTATCACGATGTCACCAATGCTGAAGAATGAAGATTCAACTCTGGTCAGATCAATATAGTCATGGGTTGTGTCCCAAATGGTTAATTTTGTGAATATTTTTCAGCAAGACTCAAAATTAAATGATAATGCTGCATAATTATACATTTATATAAACCCACTTCAGTAAAAATAAAAAGTCATAATCTGTAATGACGTAAAATAATGGGCACAACCCAACACCTCTGTTTTAGTTTATGTCATCAACACAGCATGACTACATCACAACAATCACACACAGACACAGTTCCAGTCTCAGGCTCATCTATGATTGCGTCCCAATGGCACCATATTCCCTAAATAGTGCACCCTATTTTCTAAATAGTGCACCCTATTTTCTAAATAGTGCACCCTATTCAATACATATTGCACTGCTTTTGACCTGCAATAGGACAAAGTAGTGAACTATATCAACCTGGACTCAGGGGTAGACGTAACACAGTAAACTGAAATCCAGGACACTCAAATTAGTATGATATGTTACGTTTGGTATAGTATGTATTAATTTGTGGATGTCCATCAATCATTTCGTATGATATGATACGAATTACAATTCTTAAATCAAATCACATTTTATTTAACACATTCGCCATAAACAACAGGTGTGGACTATGAGTGAAATGCTTACCTACGGACCCTTCCCAACAATGCAGAGAGAAAGTAAATAGAGAAATAATAGAAAAGTAAAACACGTAATAATAAAAGTACTAATAGATACACAATGAGTAATGAGAACTTGGCTATATACAAGGGGTACCAGTACCGAGTCGATGTGCAGGGGTACGAGGTCATTTATATACAGTTGAAGTCGGAAGTCTACATACACCTTAGTCATTTAAACTCAGTTTTTCTCAACGTTTAATCCTAGTAAAAATGTCCTGTTTTAGGTCAGTTAGGATCACCACTTTATTTTAAGATTGTGAAATGTCAGAATAATAGTAGAGAGTGATTTATTTCAACTTTTATTTCTTTCATCACATTCCCAGAGGGTCAAAAGTTTACATACACTCAATTAGTATTTGGTAGCATTGCCTTTAAATTGTTTAACTTGGGTCAAAAGATTCGGGTAGCATTCCACAAGCCTCCCACAATAAATTGGGCGAATTTTGGCCCATTCTTCCTGACAGAGCTGGTTTAACTGAGTCAGGTTTGTAGGCCTCCTTGGTCGCACACGCTTTTTCAGTTCTGCCCACAAACTTTCTGTAGGATTGAGGTCAGGGCTTTGTGATGGCCACTCCAATACCTTGACTTTGATATTCATCGACGAGGCTGTAGTGGAACAGGTTGAGAGCTTCAAGTTCCTTGGTGTCCACATCACCAACGAACTATCATGGTCCAAACACACCAAGACAGTCGTGAAGAGGGCACGACAAAGCCTATTCCCCCCTCAGGAGACTAAAAGATTTGGCATGGGTCCTCAGATCCTCAAAAAATTCTACAGCTGCACCATCGAGAGCATCCTGACTGGTTGCATCACCGCCTGGTATGGCAACTGCTTGGCCTCTGACCGCAAGGCACTACAGAGGGTAGTGCGTACGGCCCAGTACATCACTGGGGCAAAGCTCCCTGCCATTCAGGACCTCTATACCAGGCAGTGTCAGAGGAAGGCCCTCAAAATTGTCAAAGACTCCAGCCACCCTAGTCATAGACTGTTCTCTCTGCTACCGCACGGCAAGCGGTACCGGAGTGCCAAGTCTAGGTCCAAAAGACTTCTCAACAGCTTCTACCCCCAAGCCATAAGACTCCTGAACAGCTAATCATGGCTACCCGGACTATTTGCACTGCCCCCCCACCCCATCCTTTTTACGCTACTGCTACTCTGTTAAGTATTTATGCATAGTCACTTTAACTCTACCCACATGTACATATTACCTCAACTACCTCAACTAGCCGGTGCCCCCGCACATTGACTCTGCAACGGTACCCCCCTGTATATATAGCCTCCCTACTGTCACTTTATTTTACTGTATATATAGCCTCCCTACTGTCACTTTATTTTACTTCTGCTCTTTTTTTCTCAACACTTTTTTTGTTGTTGTTTTATTCTTACTTTTTTTGTTTAAAATAAATGCACTGTTGGTTAAGGGCTGTAAGTAAGCATTTCACTGTAATGTCTGCACCTGTTGTATTCGGCGCATGTGACCAATACAATTTGATTTGATTTGATGTCCTTAAGCCATTTTTCCACAACTTTGGAAGTATGCTTGGGTCATTGTCCATATGGAAGACCCATTTGCGACCAAGCTTTAACTTCCTGACTGATGTCTTGAGATGTTGCTTCAATATATCCACATAATTTTCCTTCCTCATGATGCCATCTATTTTGTGAAGTGCACCAGTCCCTCCTGCTGCAAAGCACCCCCACAGCATGATGCTGCCACCCCCGTGTTTCACGGTTGGGATGGTGTTCTTCGGCTTGCAAGCAACCCCCTTTTTCCTCCAAACATAACGATGGTCATTATGGCCAAACAGTTCTATTTTTGTTTCATCAGACCAGAGGACATTCCTCCAAAAAGTATGATCTTTGTCCCCATGTGCAGTAGTCTGGCTACTGCACATGGCCGTAGACTGGCTTTTTTATGGCGGTTTTGGAGCAGTGGCTTCTTCCTTGCTGAGCGGCCTTTCAGGTTATGTCGATATAGGACTTGTTTTACTGTGGATATAGATACTTTTGTACCTGTTTCCTCCAGCATCTTCACAAGGTCCTTTGCTGTTGTTCTGGGATTAATTTGCACTTTTCGCACCAAAATACGTTCATCTCTAGGAGACAGAACGCGTCTCTTTCCTGAGCGGTATGACGGCTGCGTGGTCCCATGGTGTTTATACTTGCGTACTATTGTTTGTACAGATGAACGTGGTACCTTCAGGCATTTGGAAATTGCTCCCAAGGATGAACCAGACTTGTGGAGGTCTACAATTTTTTTCTGAGGTCTTGGCTGATTTATTTTGATTTTCCCATGATGTCAAGCAAAGAGGCACTGAGTTTGAAGGTAGGCCTTGAAATACATCCACAGGTACACCTCCAATTGACTCAAATGATGTCAATGAGCCTATCAGAAGCTTCTAAAGCCATGACATCATTTTCTGGAATTTTCCAAGCTGTTTAAAGGCACAGTCAACTTAGTGTATGTAAACTTCTGACCCACTGGAATTGTGATACAGTGAATTATAAGTGAAATAGTCTGTCTGTAAACAATTGTTGGAAAAATTACTTGTGTCATGCAGAAAGTAGATGTCCTAACCGACTTGCCAAAATTATAGTTTGTTAACAAGAAATTTGTGGAGTGGTTGAAAAACTTCAACGGTACTTGTTAGCATGGAATTATAAAGCAAGCATAGGAAAGTTGGTGTGGACTGATATGCCTTTTCAATAAACATGATAAGGTTACCATGCTGATGTTATGATTATTGGCACAGGAGGAATGCAGGTAGACTAACTGTTTAGTAAAACTCAACACATGCCACATTCTATAACACCCTGTTGGATAACATTAGGGCGCTTGTTTTAGTTTATGTACATTTTGCCTCAGAATGTCATGCATGGGCCAACAGTTAAATAAAATAAATTGTGACTCAAGTCAGGGAGATATTAGTTGGGAATAAGCTAATTTCCTTGAGGCAGTACACAAGGTAAGCCTATGTCAGAGTGGGGAAAGAGAGTCTATTGCATTGTTGAAGAAAACAGGATCAAGAAACAAGAAAATAAGAAACAACACTGCTCACCTAGGTAAACCACTTAGCCTGCCTAAGGGTGGATGTCCCTATATGTCTCTCTGTCAGATAGGCTCAGTTTTGCTCTGGCCTATGACTCATTTATCCATCATCATGCACTATATGGAACTAATTTAAGCGCTGCTGGCTACACTGCTATCCATTTAGTAGTCATCATCCAAATAATTTGGTACAGCATTCACATCCCATCACAACTGGAACATTATCATATTTTAATAATGCAAATATATGTACTGTGACATGTATTTTGTCAGAGGGCACAGATAAACAATGTTCTCAGGCTTTACAGATGTTCTTCCTACAGTATGTTGGGGGTAAGTGGCCCTAATCTGATCTGAATCTCCTCTCAGAATGACCCCAGCACAAAAACACATGGCAGAGAGAGTGGGCAGCTGGGTTACGGATGTACTGTACATTCTTGGAATGACCTCTGTGGCTGAGCAAGCACATCCATTGTCATTTAGAGGAATTTAAATACAAACTGAGGAGAAGAGGCTGAAATAAAACGTTTTGGGAATGGATTTACTCTTTTTAATGCTGTTTCTAGTGCACAAAGTCTGGTGAGTAAGATTTATAATCTTAAATCTTAATTTATTACATATGGCAAATAAACTTGAACTCAACCTTGAACTTGGTACTGTCGTGGTAATGTAATTCCAAAAAAAAAAAATATTTCTCTCTCTCTCTCGCTCTCTCTCGCTCTCTCTCGCTGTGCATGAAAATGAGTCGTCTTTTGTTGAAGGACAATAAAGACTTTTCTAAAGAATCCCTACTGTTGACCAATCACCGACGAACGGGCGTAGACTCTGGCTTCCGACTTCGGCTTGTCTCAAGAAAAAAACTTTACCGAAGTCCAAAACGAACAAAAACATCATAAAATATCATCATAATATATAAACAAATTCTTCTGAACTGTTTCAGCCTTAAGCATTATCCCCTTACATGTGTTTTAACGCACACTGAAAGACTTTTCAACAGTAAGACACTGTAGAATGCACAGTGAAATGCCTTAAATGTGCTTTACAGAATTAATTATGGTACATTGTGGGAAAATATTGTGGGCGGGGAAAGAGTCTCTGGCTCATTAACATATTTTAAGGCGTGCCTTGTAAGCGGCTATATTTGTTGCTCCCATGAGTGAGAATGCTGTACCCCCATGGAATACATTAATATACTGTTGTTCAGTGATTCTACAAACCTTGTCCTGAAAATCTACAGTAACTTACTTGCCAAGTGCTTCCAGTAAATTACTGTAACTCAGAATGCAGTACCATACTGCATTTATGGAGTGCCAAAAACCGTTTGAACACTACACTATAAAATATTTTCTGTACAATTTACAATAACCTACTGGCAGTAATTGGCCAGTAAATTACTGCAATTTATTTTACAGTACAGCTACTGTAATCCATGTTGCTGTACCAACAATGATACTGTAAGCTATTTACAGTACCAAGTCAATTATTGTAATCTAATTTACTGTACCAATTACAATTACAGCATATTACTGTTATTACCCAGTGACATATTACCCAATGTTTGCAAGTTTACATTTTTATATTTACATTTTCGTCATGTAGCGGGCGCTTTTGTCCTCAGCAACTTACAGTCAGCACATTCAACCAAGGTTTATTAAAAAACATATCACAGTCATAGCAAGTAAAAAGTTTCTGTAACCGTTACTGAAAATGTTGTTATAGTTAAGGATTCACTTCGTGCTAATTACTTGTAGATGGAGTCAGGGGAACCTATAGAGGTCGGTAAGAAGGCGGGCAGGAAAAAAAGGAAGAAAGTGGAACACATTAAGAGTAAATATGGAGTGCTGCAGAAGAAAATGGAACATGACAAGAAGGAGGATGAATTAACTGCGGTGGCAGGTGAAGACCGTCGAGTTTGAGCCTCGTTCCGATGGTGATGAAGAAAATATTTGCCCAGTGGGAGTTAGATTTTTGGAGAGAATGGATCCTTACCTTTTGGCTGATCCACATGTGGTGTCAGGTTGGGTGGAGAAGAGGTTGGGGAATGTTGGGTCAGTGAAAGTCACTCGAAGTGGAATTGTGTAGGTTTTTTGCGTTTCTGCCATCCAGAGGGAGCGTGTGCTCCACACCACGCGACTGGGGACAAGAACTGTGACTTGCTTTCCTCTCCGGAGCAGGACGCTGTTGAAAGGAATGATAACTGGAGTGGCGTTAAGTGTTGAGGAGGGTCAACTAAAGTTGAAGATTCCCGGTGTCTGTGACGACCGCCATTTGTTGCGACGCAGACCCGGTGGAGAGCGTGGTGAAACAGAGAAGACACTGTCTGTTCTATACTTAGTTTTAATGCAGAGACTTTACCAGATAAAGTCAAGTTAGGATGTGTCATTTATCCCGTGAGAGATTTTTCCCAAGCCCATTATGGTGTTTTAGGTGTCAAGCTTATTGTCATGTGGCAGCAGTGTGTAGGAGGGACATTCCTAGATGTGAGAAGTGTGCAGGAGGACATGAGAAAGGACAGTGTAGTATCAGTAGAAAACGTTTTGTGTGTGTAAACTGTAGGGGTACCCATGGTGCTGGAGATCTGAGGTGTCCGGTGAGAGAAAGGCAGGTTGAGGTTGCCAGGATCAGAGTAGTGCAGAAGGTGTCGAATGCTTAGGCAGTGAAGAGAGTAGTAGAGGAAGATGAGTCCAGAGTGAGGGATCCTAAGAGGATCCCTGTGAGTAGGCCGAGGCCAATAGAGAGTGCTTCAGTAAGGTAGTTTTTTTGGCATTCATGGAATGGAACTTAAATCACAGAGGATAGATGTTGTGGTGGCAGCTGCAGAGAAGAACCTGGGTGTATGAGATTTTACTGCAGAAGAGTTACAAGATGTTTTGAACGATAGCGTCCGGTCCTCCCAGGCTACTGGCCTAGTGTAGGATCAGATGGGGCCAATGTAGTGGAATAGTGATTAGGTTTTAATGGGTGTAGGGTCAGTTGGGTGGGCAAAGTGTAATGAATTCATACTACAGAATAGTAGGCTGATACAACGCCAATACAGTAGGTGGCGGGATGCACCTTTAACATTTGTTTGCAGACCACCATAATACGAAAGAAGAAGAAAAAATTATAATTACAACAAGATATCTTGAGTTTGAGTTTGAGTTTGAGTTTATTTTTACAGGGACAGTGCACATTAATCAACGTTTCAGTAAAAGTGCCGGTTTTAGCCAGCCGGCTAATTTTCAACCGCAGTCCCTGGGCAGGTTATTAAAAACAATTACAATATGGACAATAACAACATAGAACAAGACATAGCATACAGACATAGCAACATAGGACAAGCAAGACGTAGCATACAGACCGAGCAACATAGAACAAAAAGCAGCAAGACAAAATTCATAAAAGCAACAAAATGTTTCCACACCTCACAAGTTACAGACAACAGACATGGAAAGCGGCAACACACAGCTAGGGACCATGTTCACAAATCTGATTGACCTTTAGCCATGTCTTCAAGCATTTTATGAAAGTGTGATATGTGGTGCAGTTGTGTGTGTCTGATGGCAGTGTATTCCTTAAGGCACATCTCCGACTATCTCTGGATAGTGCCTATACATTACTGGTATACTCATGGTAACATCAAAGCAATGAAACACAGTACAATACTGTAAAAGTGACTAATAACTAACTGTAAAAAGGTTATTTTTACAGTATTTTACTGTAAGTACAAGAGATTGGAGCAAGCAGGTTGGCTTCTAGGCATTTGTATATTACAGCATATTAATGAATACTAGCTGTTTTATATCACTTGCACTTCTAGAGGCCTAATCAAAGGCTTACGAAATGGCCGTGATTACAGGGTAAAACAGATAAAATGGACATAGTTTCAATATTAAAGGTTTAAGACCCGCTGCCATTCTGACCCATTGGCTCTACTTTTATATCGAAGAGCATGTTGTTTCTATGAGTGTTGTGTTGTGATCCTAACGTTTACGTGTGTGACCAGCAGGGTCTCTAAGTGTGTCATCTCTACCAAAGCCCCATCCTGTGAATGTAATGAAACTATACATCATACTGCTAATTTCAAAAGTAAAACACTGTAGAATGCACAATAAAATACCATAAATGTGTTTTACAGGAAGCTGGCATCAAGTTACTGTGGATATTTCAGTAATGTATTGGCACTATCCAGAGAGTGTCAGAGATACACTACATGACCAAAAGTATGTGGACACATGCTAGTCAACCATCTCATTCCAAAATCATGGGCATTAATATGGAGTTGGTCCCCCCTTTGCTGCTATAACAGCCTCCACTCTTCTGGGAAGGCTTTCCACTACATGTTGGAACATTTATGCGGGGACTTGCTTCCATTCAGCCACAAGAGCATTAGTGAGGTCAGGCACTGATGTTGGGTGATTAGGCCAAGCTCGCAGTCGGTATTCCAGTTCATCCCAAAGGTGTTCAATGGGGTTGAGGTCAGGGCTCTGTGCAGGCCAGTCAAATTCCTCCACACTGATCTCGACAAACTATTTCTGTATGGACCTCACTTTGTGCACGGGGGCATTGTCATGCTGAAACAGGAAAGGGCCTTCCCCAAACTGTTGCCACAAACTTGGAAGCACAGAATAATCTAGAATGTCATTGTGTGCTGTAGCATTAAGATTTCCCTTCACTGGAACTAAGGGGCCTAGCCTTAACCATGAAAAACAGCCACAGACCATTATTCATCATCCACCAAACTTTACAGTTGGCACTATGCATTAGTGCAGGTAGCGTTCTCCTGGCATATGCCAAACCCAGATTCGTCCTCAGACTGCCAGATTCATCACTCCAGAGAAAAATATTTACACCACTCCAGCCGACGCTTGGAATTGCGCATGATGATTTTAGGCTTGTGTGCGGCTGCTCGGCCATGGAAACACATTTCATGAAGCTCCAGACGAACAGTTATTGTGCTGACGTTGCTTCCAGAGGCAGTTTGGAACTCGGTATTGAGTGTTGCAACCGAGGACAGACAATTTTTACGCGCTGCGCGCTTCAGCACATCGCCGGTCCCATTCTGTGAGCTTGTGTGGCTGAGCCATTGTTGCTCCTAGATGTTTCCACTTCACAATAACAGCACTTACAGTTGACCGGGGCAGCTCTAGGAGGGCAGATTTTTGATGAACTGACTTGTTAGAAAGGTGGTATCCTATGCAGTGTCGAGATTAGCATGTAAATCTTGGTGGGGCAAACTCCCCCCAATTTTTTTTTCGATGCATGCCAGCAAAGCCACTACACAACACAACACTAAACAAGACATTAATTGCACTATAATGGTGACAAACTGTGCTACAAACTCTTACGGCCTAAATAAAGCTGTCCCAACAGCAGAACATTATTTTCAGCACCATGGAGTGAATCCTTACCACTGCTACACCTGGCTATCAGCGGAGCCTTGTCTGGCAGTGAAACAGTTAATTCAGCCTCATTTACCTGCTTTAAAAAAAAACATAGCTGATATGGCTGACTTGCTTAAACAAATGTGGTTTCTACTGACAATTGAGATGTACAAACTATGGCATAAGGGAACGATGAGTGCATAAGAGGCAATCCGTAATTTCGATTAAGACATTAATGAGCTAGCTAAGATGGCGGTAGTCAATATAACTATTTGTTCAGCACTTTTGAAATGTACAGCGACAGAATTCAGAACATGGGCCGTTCTTACAGTATTCTCCCTGTACACCAAATCAGAATCATAGGATAAATAAAGGGGGAATATTAGCAGACAATGAAAGCTCTTAAAATATTTGATGATGACATTTCTCTAAAACAGGCTATAGGCTACATGTGCACCACCAAATCACTACAGTAGGCTAAATTATGAGGGGGAAAGGGACCAAATTATTAGAGCTCCGACCTGAAGATCACTGACGTCATGATTCAACCTTGTTTTTTTCAGAGTTCCCAGTTGTGTTGAAAGCACCATAAATACAATGAATGGCAGACTTTAATGACAATGTTTCATGACAAAATTTGCCCACAAGAAGGACCGCCACTTTCCTGTTCAAGTGAGCACAGCACAACGGTGAGTCCAAAAATGTATATGTATACTGCAGCTAAGAAAGTAATAGTAAGTGTATGTTGTGTAGTAAGTTGTTAGTAGCCCATGTGCCTCACCCTAGAAAGAGGCCAGAGTTCCCGACTTGGAATTCCGAGTTGGTTGACCGTTCAAAAATGTATTTTCCCAGTCGGATCTCGTTTTTTTCCGAGTTCCCAGTTGTCTTGACCTCACTGAAGTCTGAGATTTCCCAGTTTCGAGTTTACAGTTGTTTTGAATGCAGCAGAAGTCATGCTGGATTGAAAGCATGGCCAATGTATTCAACCTTTTCTGGCCCATGGTGTTGCGTGTGAATGTTTATCCTTTAAAGCTTGGAAAAGCGACCCTTAAACCCAGACTTTGACCACACAGCCTCTCCACCAAATAGCATGGGAAGAAAAATAGTTATTGTTTTGCAATGCTTGCAGTTAGCCATTGATTCCTTCCAAACCACTCATTGTTGAATTTGCAATATTATGTCCAATGGCCAATGAGCACAGATATGTTTTATCTATAATTTCTCTTCATATGACAAGGTTTGAAAAGGATTTGCCAGTAGATTATCGACATGATTCATGATGATGACTACTTGTCTAGCTTGCTAGCTAAGATTTTGAAAGTATGATGTTGACATGATCAGTCCAATCAAAGCTACGGTAGATATAACGTGATTTGACATCATTTTATCTTTGGCCAATTACCTTGAGCCTTCTTGGATGGGCACTTCTAATGTAAATCTATGGCAGCACCCAAGGGGGCTTGAACCTTATAGCTCTCCCTGTAGATTTTGTGTTGACGTAGTGTCCCCATGCGTGACAGAACACTGAGCCAATCACGGTGCAACTAGAGAAGATTACCAACCCCTACACTTTCTATTTCCCACTGGCTGCCCCTCCACCAAAGAAAGCACTGAGCTAAGCTGAAATACTGTATTTTGGAGCTGCCTTACTCAAGAAAGCAAAAAAGAGACCATGTTCGTATGCGGCTTTATTAACTCAATACATGTTTTTTTAAACTTTTTTTTCAAACTGATATGTGACTGATATATGCCAAAAAATATATACATACAGTACCAGTCAAAAGTTTGGACACACCTACTCATTCAAGTTTATTTTCTTATTTTTACTATTTTCTACATTGTAGAATAATAGTGAAGACATCAAATCTATGAAATAACACACTCTCTGTCAACCGGACGGGACCTCCTAGTGTTGACACGGAGCCCTGCCGATCCAACACGACTGGTCTCCCGACGAAATCGACTGATGTGGTTTCAACAGGCTTCCCGTTACGACGTCGACCACGAAGATCCATCTGCTAGCCCCGGCCCGCTAGCACACGCAAGCCGTGGCCTCTTGCTCGCTAGTGCTGTAGCAGCCCCCGAAGTACCTCCGAACTCTCCTATTGCTGTTCACCGGACCTTATGATAACTCAGCTATACAGCTGATGCCTGCTGGACTATTCCTTTATACGGTACCGCATCCTGTTTATGTTTAGCCTCAGCCCAAACTTTGTCGCCATTACCAGCTGTTGTCTTAGCTCTCTCGAATAACACCTGTGATTGCTTTATGCCTCTCTCCCATGTCAATATGCCTTGCTTATTGCTGTTTCGGTTATTTCTTATTGTACTATTTCACTGTAGATCCCCCAGCCCAGCTCAACCTGCCTTAGATAGCTCCTTTGTCCCACCCCACATACACGCGGAGACTGACTCAATCGGTGCCTCCAGTGATGCTATCTCTTAGTACTTAAAGCCTTTAGCCATATCCTTATTCTACTCCTCCTCTGTTCCTCTGGTGATGTAGAGGTTAACCCAGGCCCTGTAGCCCAGTATCACTCCTACTCCCCAGGCGTTATCATTTGTTGACTTCTGTAACCGTAAAAGCCTTGGTTTCTTGCACGTTAACATCCGAAGCCTCCTCCCTAAGTTTGAGTTATTCACTGCGTTAGCACACTCTGCCAAACCTGATGTTCTAGTAGTGTCTGAATCCTGCCACCAAAAATTCAGAAATGTCCATCCCCAACTACATCATTTTCCGTCTTGATAGAACTGCCAAAGGGGGTGGGGCTGCAATCTACTGTAGAGATAGCCTGCAGAGCTCTATTGTACTATCCAGGTCTGTGCCCAAACAGTTTGAGCTTCTACTTCTACAAATTCACCTTTCCAGAAATAAGTCTCTCACTGTTGCCGCTTGCTACAGCCCCCCCTCAGCCCCGAGCTGTGCCCTGGACACCATATGTGAACTGCCCCCCATCTATCCTCAGAGTTCGTACTGCTTGGTGACCTAAACTGGGATATGCTTAACACCCCGGCCAACCTACAATCTAAACTAGATGCCCTCAATCTCACACAAATTATCAACGAACCTACCAGGTACAACCCTAAATCTGTAAACATGGGCACCCTCATAGATATCATCCTGACAAATTTACCCTCTAAATACACCTCCGCTGTCTTCAACCAGGATCTCAGCGATCACTGCCTTATTGCCTGCATCTGTAATGGGTCCGCGGTCAAACGACCACCCCTCAACACAGTGAAACGCTCCCTAAAACAATTTAGCGAGCAGGCCTTTCTAATTGACCTGGCCCGGGTATCCGAGATGGATATTGACCTAATTCCGTCAGTAAAGGATGCCTAGTTGTTCTTTAAAAGTGCTTTCCTCTCAATCTTAAATAAGCATGCCCCATTCAAAAAATTCAGAACTAAGAACAGATGTAGCCCCTGTTTCTCCTCAGACTTGACTGCCTTTGACCAGCACAAAAACATCCTGTGGCGTACTGCATTAGCATCGAACAGCCCCCACGATATGCAACTTTTCAGGGAAGTCAGGAACCAATATACACAATCAGTTAGGAAAGCAAAGGCTAGCTTTTTCAAACAGAAATTTGCATCCTGTAGCACTAACTCCAAAAAGTTTTGGGACACTGTAAAGTCCATGGAAAATAAGAGCACCTCCTCCCAACTGCCCACTGCACTGAGGCTGGGAAACACTGTCACCACCGATAAATCTACAATAATCGAGAATTTCAACAAGCATTTTGATACGGCTGGCCATGCTTTCCACCTGGCTACCCCTACCCTGGCCACCAGCTCTGCACCCTCCACTGCAACCTGCCCATGCCGCCCCCCGCTTCTCCTTCACCCAAAATCAGATAGCTTTTGTTCTCAAAGAGCTGCAAAACCTGGACCCCTACAAATCAGCTGGGCTAGACAATCTGGACCCTTTCTTTCTAAAATTAGCCAACGAAATTGTCGCAACCCCTATTACTAGCCTGTTCAACCTCTCTTTCGTAACATCTGAGATCCCCAGAGATTGGAAAGCTGCCGCGGTCATCCCCCTCTTCAAACGGGGTGACACTCTAGATCCAAAGTGTTACAGACCTATATCCATTCTGCCCTGCCTTTCGAAAGTATTTGAAAGCCAAGTTAACAAACAGATCACCAACCATTTCGAATCCCACCATACCTTCTCCGCTATGCAATCCGGATTCCGAGCTGGTCATGGGTGCACCTCAGCCACGCTCAAGGTCCTAAACGATATTATAACCGCGATCGATAAAAGAGAGTACTGCGCAGCCGTCTTCATCGACCTGGCCAAGGCTATACATCTGGCCCTTCATTGGACACTGTGTTAACAAACCTCCAAACGAGCTTCAACGCCATACAACACTCCTTCCGTAGCCTCCAACTGCTCTTAAACACTAGTAAAACTAAATGCATGCTCTTCAACCAAACGCTGCTTGCACCCGCCCACCCGACTAGAATTACTACTCTCGGCGGGTCTGACCTAGAGTATGTGGACAACTACAAATACCTAGGTGTCTGGTTAGACTGTAAACTCACCTTCCAGACTCACATTAAGCATCTCCAATCAAAAGTTAGATCTAGAATCTGCTTCCTATTTCGCAACAAAGCCTCCTTCACTCATGCTGCCAAGCATGCCCTCGTAAAACTGACTATCCTACCGATCCTTGACTTCGGCGATGTCATTTACAAAATAGCCTCCAACACTCTACTCAGCAAATTGGATGTGGTCTATCACAGTGCCATCCGTTTTATCACCAAAGCCCCATATACTACCCACCATTGTGACCTGTACGCTCTTGTTGGCTGGCCCTCACTACATATTCGTCGTCAAACCCACTGGCTCCAGGTCATCTATAAATCACTGCTAGGCAGATCCCCGTCTTATCTTAGCTCACTGGTCACCATAGCAACACCCACCCGTAGTCTGCGCTACCAGGTATATCTCACTGGTCATCCCCAAAGCCAACACCTCCTTTGGCCGCCATTCCTTCCAGTTCTCTGCTGCCAATGACTGGAACGACCTGCAAAAATCTCTGAAGCTGGAGACTCTTATCTCCCTCACTAACTTTAAGCGTCAGTTGTCAGAGCAGCTTACCGATCACTGCACCTGTACACAGCCATTCTGAAAATAGCCCACCCAACTACCTCATCCCCATATTGTTATTTATTTTGCTAATTTGCACCCCAGTATCTCTATTTGCACATCATCTTTTGCACATCTATCTTTCCAGTGTTAATTACAAAATTGTAAAACATTTTGCACTATGGCCTATTTATTTATTGCCTCACCTCCATAACTTACTACATTCGCACACACTGTATATATATTTTCTGTTGTATTTTTGACTTTATGTTTTGTTTACCCATATATAACTCTGTGTTGTTGTTTTTATCGCACTGCTTTGCTTTATCTTGGCCAGGTCGCAGTTGTAAATGAGAACTTGTTCTCAACTGGCTTACGTGGTTAAAGAAAGGTGAAAAAAGAAAATAAAAAATATAAAAAATTGAAATGATTTCATTAAGGCCTAAATTATGGCTTTCAAGTGACTGTTCAGGGGCGCAGCCTGGGAGGATATACAGTGCCTTGGAAAGTATTCAGAACCCTTGTCCTTTTCCACATTTTGTGAAGTTACAGACTTATTTTAAAATGGTTTAAATAAATACAAAATAAAAAAACTCAGCAAACTACACACAATATCCCATAATGACATTTTTTGAAATGTTATTAAAATAAAAAACAGAAATACCTTTTTTACATAAGTATTCAGACCCTTTGCTCTGAGACTCGAAATTCAGCTCAGGTGCATCCTGTTTCCATTAATTTTCCTTGAGATGTTTCCACAACTTGATTGGAGTCCACCTGTCGTAAATTCAATTAATTGGACATGATTTGGAAAGGCACACACCTGTCTATATAAGGTCTCACAGTTGACAGTGCATGTTAGAGCAAAAACCAACCCATGAGGTCAAAAGAATTGTCAGGATTGTGTCGAGTCGCAGATCTGGGGAAGGGTACCAAAACATTTCTGCAGCATTGAAGGTCCCCACAAACACAGTGGCCTCTATCATTCTTCAATGGAAGAAATTTGGAACCACCAAGACTCTTCCTAGAGCTGGCCGATCGGCCAAACTGAGCAATCAGGGGATAAGGGCCTTGGTCAGGGAGGTGACCAAGAACCCGATGGTCACTCTGACAGAGCTCCAGAGTTCCTCTGTGGAGATGGGAGAACCTTCCAGAAGAACAACCATCACTGCAGCACTCCACCAATCAGGCCTTTATGGTATAGTGGCCAGACGGAAGCCACTCCTCAGTAAAAGGCACATGACAGCCCGCTTGGAGTTTGCCAAATGGCACCTAAAGGACTCTCAGACCATGAGAAGCAAGATTCTCATCTGATGAAACCAAGATTGAACTCTTTGGCCTGAATGCCAAGTGTCCCGTCTGGAGAAAACCTGACACCATCCCTAGGGTGAAAAATGGTGGTGTTTTTCAGCAGCAGGGACTGGGAGACCAGTCAGGATCGAGGCAAAGATGAATGGAGCAAAGTACAGAGAGATCCTTGATGAAACCTGCTCCAGAGCGCTCAGGAACTCAGACTGGGGCGAAGGTTCACCTTCCAACAGGACAATGACCCTAAGCACACAGTCAAGACAATGCAGGAGTGGCTTGGGGACATGTCCCTGAATGTCCTTCAGTGGCCTAGCCAAAGCCCGGACTTGAACCGGTCGAACATCTCTGAAGAGACCTGCAAATAGTTGTGCAGCGATGCTCCCCATCCAACCTGACAGAGCTTGAGAGGATCTGCAGAGAAGAATGGGAGAAATCCCCAAATAGTCGCTGCCAAAGGTGCTTCAACAAAGTACTGAGTAAAGGGTCTGAATACTTATGTAAATGTGATATTTCCGTTTAAAAATATATATAAATTGGCAAAAATTTCTCAAAACCTGTTTTTGCTTTGTCTTTATGGGGTATTGTGTGTAGATTGATGAGAAAAACAAACAATTAAATCAATTTTAGAATAAGGTTGTAACATAACAAAATGTCGAAAAAGTAAAGGAGTCTGAATGCTTTCAGAAGGCACTGTATGCCCACCCACTGGGGAGCCAGGCCGACCCACTGGGGTGCCATGGCGAAGCAGAATGAGTTTTTCCCACAAAAGGGCTTTATTACAGACAGAAATACTCCTCAGTTTCATCAGCTGTCCGGGTCTCGGACGATCCTACCAGATGTGGAGGTCCTGGGCTGGCGTGGTTATACGTGGTCTGCAGTTGTGTGGCCGATTGGACGTACTGCCAAATTCTCTAAAACGACATTGGAGGCGGCTTATGGTAAAGAAATGAATACTCAATTCTCTGGCAACAGCTCTGGTGGACATTCCTGCAAACAGCATGCCAATTGCATGCTCCTTCCAAACTTGAGACATCTGTGGCATTGTGTTGTGTGACAAAACTGCACATTTTAGAGTAGCCTTTTATTGTCCACAGCACAAGAGCCACCTGTGTAATGATCATGCTGTTTAATTAGCTTTTTGATATGCCACACCTATCAGGTGGATGGGTTATCTTGGCAAAGGAGAAATGCTCACTAACGGGGATGTAAACAAATGTTTGTACAACATTTGAGAGAAATAAGCTTTTTGGAAAATCTGGAAAATATTGGGGATCTTTTATTTCAACTCATAGAACATGGGACCAACACTTTACATGTTGCGTTTATATTTTTGTTCAGTATAAATATAAAACTATCCTCTTGCTTTTCAGCCCAGCCCCCCAGAGTGTGACTCCTCCATCCTCAAAGCTCTGAACTAAATGATATCAATATTCTGAAATGACCTTGTGTCACATTTTTGGCCGGGCCTCTATTAAGATGTGTCTTCTACAATCTGCTTCCCAAGTATATGAGCTTGAAATAAATAAACAAATGGCCCTCATGGGGTCTTCCTTTACTTCCTCTGTCTTCCTATGTCTTCTTTGCCCATTTTAATGTTTGTACAATGCCTTAACAGTAAATAACATTTGAAATGCTGTTTAAATGAAGCAGCAATGTGTTATGTTGTTTTCTGATCAGCAATTTCATATATTAGTTGTATTAATACAATGTTTGGTCTTGGATTGGCTGACAGTGAAAATATAAATCATTGTCATCATGTTTTGACAATATTCAATGTAACCATTTAAAATCCAGTGTTGCATTGCATTTATTTATCCCCAGGGAAGATGTTGTCTAGGAGAACAACCATAGTAGAATAATTCTACCTAGCAAATACATTTTTTTATTTTACCTTTATTTAACTAGGCAAGTCAGTTAAGAACAAATTCTTATTTACAATGACAATAACAATGACGGCCTAAAAATACTGTTTGATGGGAGGTCATGTATCAAAACAAAATTATCCTGTTATATTACTTAACTTGATGTATATTATTTTACTCCATGAGAAAGCAGGCATAGGTTAATTTCCATGTTTAATAAGTGGGTGAAGACCTCTATAGGAGCAATATGTTTCTTTTGATTAATTGATGGTAGTGAAGCTGGTCTGGGTTTAGTTAAGGTAAAATTACATGTTCTCTTCCTTCTTGATTGACAAAGGGGAACTTATCCTCACATTGTGTTTTAATTCATTATGACACAACATGTTCCTTCTGAATCATTCATTGGGACATGCTATATCTGTGACTTCCAGAAGCCCTGTATGACTTGTCGTCCACGTGTCTCTGAATATTTAAACAAAACTACCACTGTTATTGATAACACGTCTCCCCCATTGTCTCAGGTTCTGTCCTAAATGGCAGCCTATTGCCTTTATGGTGCACTACTTTTGACCAGGGTCTATAGGGCTATGGTCAAAAGGATTGCACTATATAGAGAGTAGGGTGCCATCTGGGACACAGACTCATTCTTACCATGTTCTTTAGAACATACTGTTTAACATTCCGGAACATATTGTATTAATATGTTTCCCATGTGACTTCAGTGTACAGTGCATTCGGAAAGTATTCAGACCCCTTTACTTTTTCGACATTTTGTTACGTTACTGCCTTATTCTAAAATTAATTAAATTGTTGTTGTTTTTCTCATTAATCTACACACAATACCCCATAATGACACAGCAGTAACAGGTTTTAGATTTTTTGCAAAAAATAAATAAATAACAACTGAAATAAGACATTTACATAAATATTCAGACCCTTTACTCAGTACTTTGTTGAAGCACCTTTGGCAGCGATTATTTGGGGAGTTTCTCTCATTCTTCTCTGCAGATCCTCTCAAGCTTTGTCAGGTTGGATGGGGAGCGTCGCTGCACAGCTATTTTCTGGTCTCTCCAGAGATGTTCGATCAGGTTCAAGTAGGGCTCTGGCTGGGCCACTCAAGGACATTCAGAGACTTGTCCCCAAGCCACTCCTGCATTGTCTTGGCTGTGTGCTTAGTGTTGTTGTCCTGTTGGAAGGTGAACCTTCGCCCCAGTTTGAAGTTCTGAGCACTCTGGAGCAGGTTTTCTTCAAGGATCTCTATGTACATTGCTCCGTTCATCTTTCCCTCGATCTTGACTAGTCTCCCAGCCCCTGCCGCTGAAAAACATCCCCACAGCATGATTCTGCCACCACCATGTTTCACCATAGGGATGGTTCCAGACGTGATGCTTGGCATTTAGGCCAAAGAGTTCAAGCTTGGTTTCATCTGATCAGAGAATCTTGTTTCTCATGGTCTGAGAACACTTTAGGTGCATTTTGGCAAATGCCAAGCGGGCTGTCATGTGCCTTTTACTGAGGAGTGGCTTCCATCTGGCCACTCTACCATAAAGGCCTGATTGGTGGAGTGCTGCGGAGAAACTCCAGAGGGACTCTGGAGCTCTGTCAGAGTGACCATCGGGTTCTTGGTCACCTCCCTGACCAAGGCCCTTATCCCCCGATTAATCAGTTTGGCCGGGCGGCCAGCTCTAGTAAGAGTCTTGGTGGTTCCAAACTTTTTCCATTTAAGAATGATGGAGGCCACTGTGTTCTTGGGGACCTTCAATGCTGTAGAAATATTTTGGGACCCTTCCCCAGACTCGACACAATCCTGTCTCGGAGCTCTACGGACAATTCCTTTCACCTCATGGCTTGGGTTTTGCTCTGACATGCACTGTCAACTGTGGGACCTTATGTAGACAGGTGTGTGCCTTTCCAAATCATGTCCAATCATTTGAATTTACCACAGGTGGACTCCAATCAAGTTGTAGAAACATCTCAAGGATGATCAATGGAGACATGATGCACCTGAGCTCAATTTCAAGTCTCATAGCAAATGGTCTGAATACTTATGTAAATGTTTTATTTCAATTTTGTTTTTTTGTTTTTTTGCAAAACAAAAACAAAAACAAAAACAAAAAGTTTTCACTTTGTCATTATGGGGTATTGTGTGTAGATTGATGAGGGACAAAATTAATTTAATACATTTTAAAATAAGTCTGTAACGTAGCAAAATGTGGAAAAGGGGAAGGGTTCTGAATACTTTCCAAATGCACTGTATATCTGTTTACTATACATTGGCTTATCTGGCTTGTTTTTCTATTTCTGTTTTTCCAAAAATATAACATTTACAGTGCCTTCAGAAATTATTCACACCCATTGACTTTTTCCACATTTTGTTGTGTTACAAAGTGGAATTCAATTGGATGTAATTGTCATTTTTTTCAACAATCTACAGAAAAATCTGGAAGAAAAATTATATAATTTGTAAAAGACTTATAAAAAATAAAACAACGCCGAGAACGTTGCCTGAGGAAGACTAGTAGTTGAAATGCTTTGCAGTTGTGCGCCCTGATGTACTATGCTGAATGCTCCCTTATATATTCTTCTGTAAATATACTGAAGAAAAACATAAATGCAACATGCAACAATTTCAAAGATTTTACTGAGTTACAGTTCATATAAGGAAATCAGTCAATTGAAATGAATTCATTAGGCCCTAATCTATGGATTTCACATGACTGGGCAGTAGTGCAGCCATGGGTGGGCCTGGGCATATGCCCACCCACTTGGAGCCAGGCCCAGTCAATCATAATTAGTTTTTCCCAACAAAAGGGCTTTATTACAGACATAAATACTCCTCAGCACCCCCCCCCGACGATCCAACAGGTGAAGAAGCCGAATGTGGAGGTCCTGGGCTGGCGTGGTTACATGTGGTCTGTAGTTGTGATGCCAGTTGAACGTACTGCCAAATTCTCTAAAACGACGTTGGAGGCAGCTTATGGTAGAGAAATGAACATTCAATTCTCTGGCAACAGCTCTGGTGGACATTCTTGCAGTCAGCATGGCAATTGCACGCTCCCACAGAACTTGAGACATCTGTGGCATTGTGTTGTGCGACAAAACTGCACATTTTAAAGTGGCCTTTTATTGTCCCCAGCATAAGGTGCACCTGTGTAATGATCATGCTGTTTAATAAGCTCTGCCACAACTGTCAGGTGGCAAAGGAGAAATGCTCACTAACAGGGATATAAGCAAATGTGTCCACAAAATGTAAAATAAATACGATTTTTGTGCGTATGGACAATTTCAGGGAATTTTTTATTCAGCTCATTAAACATGGGACCAACACTTTACATGTTGCATTGATATTGTTATTCAGTGTCGAAAGCGTTCCACAGGGATGCTGGCCCATGTGGACTCCAAATGCTTCCCAAAGTTGTGTCAAGTTGTCTGGATGTCCTTTGGGTGGTGGACCTTCTTGATACACATGGAAAACTATTGAGTGTGAAAAACCCAGCAGCGTTGTAGTTCTTGACACAAACTGGCACCTACTACCATTCCTAGTTCAAAGGCACTTAAATATTTTGTCTTGCCCATCCCCCCTCTGAATGGCACTCATACACAATCAATGTCTCAATTGTCTCAAGGCTTAAAAATCCTTCTTCAACCTGTCTCCTCTCCTTCACCAACACTGATTGAAGTGGATTTAGCTAGTGACATCGATAAGGGATCATAGCTTTCACCTGGATTCACCTGGTCAGTCTATGTTATGGAAAGAGCAGGTGTCCTTAATGTTTTGTACACTCAGTGTATCTTGATTAGATAAGTATTCAACCCCGTAAGTCAATACATGTTAGAATCACCTTTGGCAGTGATTACAGCACTGAGTCTTTTTGGGTAAGTCTCTAGGAGCTTTCCACACCTGGATTATGCAACATTTGCCCATTGTTCTTTTCAAAATTCTTCAAGCTCCATCAAATTGGTTGTTGATCATTGCTAGACAACCATGTTCAGGTTTTGACATATATTTTCAAGCACTCAGGAACATTCACTGTCTTCTTGGTAAGTTTCTCCAGTGTAGATTTGGCCTTGTGTTTTAGGTTATTGTCCTGCTGAAAGGTGAATTAATCTTCAAGTGTGGTGGAAAGCAGACTGAACCTGGTTTTCCTCTAGGATTTTCCTGTGCTGAGCTCCATTCAATTTCTTTTTTATCCTGAAAAACTCCCCAGTCATTAACGATTACAAGCATAGCATAGACACCATGCAGTAAATTAAACCAATAAGACTAATAAGAATGAGAGTTCAAAACCACTCTGCCAATAACAGCACATTTTCCATTTTCCCCTCCCCACTAAAAACACTCCCAGACAGTCCTAGCAAAATTGTTGCTTGTAATTTGCCCCATGCTAAGAAGCTATTTTAGTTTCTTTTGGACAATTTTAACCCCCTAGAATCAATTAAAAAAATCAAAACATCCTCATCAAAATCTGTCTGTTTAAGCTAGAGATATTTTGTATGTGCTGCGTCTCAATCCACCGCATCCCAAATGGAACCCTACACACTCACCAACATGATGGTGTTCTCTGTTTTGCTCGACAACCCCCACAAGCCCAATGGGACTCGTCTGAAGTCGGTACCACCAATGTGCCAACTTCTATATGTAGCGTCCGAACCGTTTGGGCTAATTAATATGATCCCTCTATGGAAAGGAGAGACTCTCACGAACACAATGGTGTTCTCCATTTTGTTCTTCAACCCCCACAACTGTAATAGGAATCGTCTGAAGGTAACCCAGAACCAGATTAAAAAATGAATGGAAGTAGTTTTGTGCCCCCATAAAAGGGAGTTTTCTTATATTTCCTATTTATAGGACGGACATTTCAAACCCTTAATCCTTATGATACATTTTATGACTGTCTTTTTTGCCATTTATGAATGTGTTATTCAATGTGTTTCTATGGGCTACAGCAGTAAAGGCCTAATTCAATATACAGCAGGTTGTTTCCCCTGGAGCTAATGCATCACAGGATGCGTCCCAAATGGCACCCTATTTCCTACCTAGTGCACTACCTTTTGGCCAGGGCGTATAGGGCTCTGGTCAGAAGTAGTGCACTAGGTAGCAAATAGGATGCCATTTTGGACACAAACCCTATTATCTCCGAAGTCTCTTCTACTGTAGTTTGGCTCCGTCAGAGAGGGAATGAAGCCAGTGAAATTTGTCACGGTTAGAGTTTGAGGGTCTCTCCCTCACTTCACTCGCTCATGTAATCCCATTCTCATTTTATTGTACAGCGGATTGCCTAATGTTGGAGCTTTCTGATGTATGTGCTTCTAAGCTCACTTGCTTTGAAATTCATCCCAATATTCATTCCCAACAGTAACTGGGCTCTGGTCTTTTACTTGTTCTTGAAGTTCTAAACATTGGAAGAAAACTGAGAAATGTTATGAAGCAATCTGCAGTTAGCTGCAGTTAGCTACAGCTGCATCCCAAATGGCACTTTATTCCATATAGAGTGCACTACCTTTGACCAGAGCCCTTTGGGCCCTGGTCAAAAGTAGTGCACTAAATAGTGAATAAGTTGCCATTTGGGACGTAGACAATGTTTAGCAATGGCTTCCTCTCAGAACAGGAGAACAAAGTGAGGCCTGGCCAAGTGAGTCTTCAAACCGTTGTGCAGCATCATTACAGAGCTCTCATCCATAGAGGAATAGCTCATCCCATTCCAGGTTGGCTCTGCTCTGCCTCTACAGACACAGTGAAATGGATTCACAGTGCTTCCTCTTCTCTTCTCTTCTCTTCTCTTCTCTTCTCTTCTCTTCTCTTCTCTTCTCTTCTCTTCTCTTCTCTTCTCTTCTCTTCTCTTCTCTTCTCTTCTCTTCTCTTCTCTTCTCTTCTCTTCTCTTCTCTTCTCTTCTCTTCTCTTCTCTCAATATTCTTCAATTTTCTTCAATTTTATATTCTACTCTACTCTTTACTCTCTTCTCCCTCTTCTCTTCTCTTCACTTCTACGCTCCTCTTTTCCCTCTGTGCCTTTTTAATCAGTCCTTCAACGTTTGTATCGTGCGCTACCTGGCCCCTGTCGCCTTGCCCCCGCGACTCTACAAATGCCAGTGTTGTTCTGTGGGCTTGTAGCAGGCAGGAGGGCGAGCAGGGAATCCAATCTCATGGCTCCAACAGGGAGGCCAGGCGTTTCATCTGGTCACACTCCGTCCTGCACCTTTCACAGATTGACCTCTGGGTGCGTTCCAGTGCTCAGGGAGAGAGATGGAGCATCTCAATCTCTGCAACCTGCACTTCAAGGGTCTCTTTCTTCATTGCACCCTGGCGCTTGCTGTTTGTTGTTGTGATTGTGTTTTTATGGCTGCTTCTCTATTTCTCTCCTCTCTCTCTCTGTGATGGATCTGAGGGAGAGACATGGCTATGTGAGGCAGAGGGCCCTGTTTGTTTTTGCTGTAGACTAGTGGTGCTGGGCAGAAGCTAAAAAAGGATGGAGACATTTCCCTCCCAATACAGTCTCCTTGTGTTCCCTCTCAATATATGTGTTTAGATCTGTGACCATGCTTTTGTAAAAGTAGACTCAGGTGAACTGCCAACAGTGTATGATTAAACAACAAATAACAGCAAACCTGTACCTCAAATCCTTCACAAAAATATAATAAGTGAAGGTCAGTGCAACCAATGCGCAGGTTAGTCTCTCCCCTGTAGCTCAGTTGGTAGAGCATGGCGCTTGCAACGCCAGAGTTGTGGGTTCGTTTCCCACGGGGGGCCAGTATGAAAATGTATGCACTCACTAACTGTAAGTCGCTCTGGATAAGAGCGTCTGCTAAATGACTAAAATGTAAATGTTAGTTTTGCAGGCACATTACTACATTGGAAATGTATTGATTTGAAGGAAAGGAGAATATTAAGTTGTGACTCAGCTCCTCAGTGTACCCATGCATCTTAACAAACAATGGTTCATATACAACAGATTACTCAAATGAAGTTGTTGAATATACTCTTCATACACTGACTGAATAGCCCTCTGTCTATAATTTCTAGGAATCCCTATGCTATCCTGAAGGTTAGCTGACAATGCTATGGGGTAAAACACTTAATTCCAAGCCAGTTTTGATATGTAAAAGGCCTTTAGAGTGAGACTGACTTGGGCTGTGTCCCAAATGGCCCATAGGGCTCTGGTCAAAAGTAGGTCACTATGTAGGGAATGGGGTGCCATTTGGGCCACAGACAGAGACTGACTGGGAGGAGACAGAAGCCTATGTCTCAGTGGGCCAAACAGCCTTCACATTAATTAACTGAGATGCCCAGTTGCCTCCAATCACACAGTTTGTTTATCAAGCTGGCACCCTCTCTTTTATTTTTCTTACGAATGTAAATCCCTGTTCCATGCTCCGACAGAATTAGCAGTGGTTAGCTGATGATTGTGGTGGCCATTGTGTTGTGTCCTAATGGAGTGGGTGTGGATTGGAAAGGGTGGTGGTAAAATATTTTATATACTCGAGGAGGAGCGAATCGCTTATTTTGCCAATAAGCACAATGACACGTTTGTCTTGCAGAGCACAGACTGAGATCGGTGAGAGAGATCTGTGCAGAGCGCAGCAGGTGTTTATTACGCCTTCACAAAAGGCAGGAATCGTGGTCACAGGCAGGCAATGGTCATACACAGGTAGGCAAACAGGCAGGAGAATCAAAAACTAGGACTGAAGGCTATAACTGGTCTTCACAAATGAGCTAGGAAAAGGCTTAGTAGAGTCAAAACGAACAATACCTCACAAGGCACAAACAGAATGAACTGAACTAAATAAGGAGCTAATGGGACCAGGTGAGTAACAAACACAGGTGAAATCAATGAATAAAAATGAAAGACAGGGCTACGTTCAAGAACACAAAGAAACAGGGCTACGTTCAAGAACACATTGCTGACTAAGAAAATAAATACAGAACCTTACAGTCACATGGAAGGACGAGGAGATTTTATACTTACCGGGTAACTGGAGGCGGTATGTTACAGGGTTGATGCGATGGGTTATCTTGAAGGGACCAATGAAGGACAGAACTTTTTGCAGGGGAGGCGGAGCCGGATGTCTCTGGTAGAGAGCCACACATGCTGTCCGCGGTGAAAGAGTGGCGTAGGTCGGCGGCGTCTGTCGGCAAAGCGTTTCTGGATATTAGAGGCTTCCTGCAGATGCCGGTGAGCGGTCTCCCATACCCGCTCACTAAGCTGAAACCAGTCGTCAACAGCTGGGGCAGTACCAGGCACCGCCTCCCAGGGAAACATGGGGGGTTGGTAACCAAGTACACACTGAAACGGAGTAAGGCGAAGGGATGAATGCATGAGTGAGTTCTGAGCATATTCGGCCCAGGCCATATACCGACTCCAGTCGTGTGGAGAGGCAGAACATTGTTGGCGGAGGTACTTCCCTATTTCTTGGTTCAGGCGTTCCGTCTGCCCGTTGGTCTGTGGATGGTACCCGGAGGAGAGGCTGAGGGTGAACCCAAGTCGTTCACAGAAGGCTCGCCACACCCGGGAGACAAACTGGGGCCCGCGGTCAAAGACGATGTCCTCCGGAATCCCATACAGACGGAACACCTGCTGGAACATACGCTCAGCCAATTCCATGTAGGTAAATGAGGAAGAGGAACCAGACGACACATTTTTGAAAAACAGTCTACTATGACAAGGATGGTGGTGTTACCAGAGGATTCAGGAAGGTCTGTGATGAAGTCAACAGCTATGTGGGACCAGGGTCTGTGAGGGATTGGCAAAGGTTGAAGCTTACCGAAAGGGAGATGATGAGGGCTTTTGGTTTGGGCGCAGACTGGACAGGAGAGTACGTAATACCTTACGTCGGATGCCAGTGAGGACCACCATAACTTACGGGCTAGAAGTTCGGTGGTTCGTGTAATGCCGGGATGTCTTGACCCCAAGGACGTGTGACACCAAATCAAATCAAATGTTATTTGTCACATACACGTTGTGATGTCACGAGAGGCTGTGTCCTGGAGGGACGTTACATCCCCCTGAGGTGGCTGCAAACCCAGACAGCTATGGCTCCATCTGCTGGTATGGTCGGGAACTCCACCCCTCTATGGCCAATCTTCCCACGCAGCTGAAACAAATGAGGAGCTGATGAGCTGAAGGTTTGGGAAGGGAAGAGAGACAGTCTCCAAGCTGGGCTCTCTGGAGGACAAGAGTGCTGCACGTCCACTTCCATGAGGAATATAAGGATTTGGAGATACTTACCTTTGGGAAATACTCACCTTTGGATATATGCACCTGTGGAAATACGTGAGAGACATTTGGAAGGACTTTTTGCTGGGTTGGCCACTAGCTGCAACGTGGACTACAGTAAGGCTGGGGAAAAGTTATCTGAGCGAGTGAGAATTATGACTTTGGATGTGGAAGAGACATCCCTGAACTGTTAACCCTTAAAGAGCCACAAGAGAACAGAATTTTGTTATATTTTCGTTAATTTCCCAAGACCTATAATAAAATCCTTGTTTTGTTTGAACCTTGTCTCCTTGCACTACTTGAGCAATCCCGCTGAAAGCTGTGTAGCCTCTCGTGACGTCACAACGTGTTTAGCAGATGTTATAGCAGGTGTAGCAAAATGCTTGCGCTTTTAGCTTCGACAGTGCAGTAATATCTAACAAGTAATATCTAACAATTTCACAACATATACCCAATACACACAAAACTAGTAAGGAATGGAATTTAAGAAAATATACATATATGGACAAGCAATGACAGATCGGCATGGACTAAGATACAGTAGAATATTATAGAATAGAATGCAGTATATACATATGAGATGAGTAGTGCAAGATATGTAAACATTATTAAAGTGACTAGTGTTCCATTTCTTAAAGGGGCCAGTGAATAGGAAGCAGCAGCCTCTAATGTGCTAGTGATGGCCATTTAACAGTCTGATGGCCTTGAGATAAAAGCTGTTTTTCATTCTCTCGGTCCCAGCTTTGATGCACCAGTACTGACCTTGCCTTCTGGATGATAGCGGGGTAAACAGGCAATGGCTCGGGTGGTTGATGTCCTTGATGATCTTTTTGGCCTTCCTGTGACATCGGGTGATGTATGTGTCTTGGAAGGCGGGTACTTTGCCCCCGGTAATGCGTTCGGCAGACTGCACCACCCTCTGGAGAGCCCTGCGGTTGCGGGCGATGCAGTTGCCGTACCAGGCGGTGATACAGCCCGACAGGATGCTCTCAATTGTGAGGGTTTTAGGTGCCAAGCCGAATTTCGGGCTCTGTTGCGCCTTCTTCACCACACTGTCTGCGTGGGTGGGCCATTTCAGTTTGTTGGTGATGTGTACGCCAAGGAACTTGAAGCTTTCCACCTTTTCCACTGCGGTCCCGTCGATGTGGATAGGGGCCTCTGCTGTTTCCTGAAGTCCACGATCATCTCCTTTGTTTTGTTGACGTTGAGTGAGAGGTTTTTTCTGGCACCACACTCCCAGAGCTCTCACCTTCTCCCTGTAGGCGGTCTCGTCATTGTAGGTAATCAAGCCTACTACTGTTGTGTCGTCTGCAAAATTGATGATTGGAGTTGGAGGCGTGCTTGGCCACGCAGTCATGGGTGAACAGGGAGTACAGGAGGGGCTGAGCACCCACCCTTGTGGGGCCCCAGTGTTGAGGATCAGCGAAATGGAGATGTTGTTTCCTACCTTCACCATCTGGGGGCGGCCCGTCAGGAAGTCCAGGACCCAGTTGCACAGGGCGGGGTTCAGACCTAGGGCCTCAAGCTTAATGATGAGCTTGGAGGGTACTATGATGTTGAATGCTGAGCTATAGTCAATGAATAGCATTCTTACATAGGTATTTCTATTGTCCAGATGGGATAGGGCAGTGTGCAGTGTAATGGCAATTGCATCGTCTGTGGATCTATTGGGGTGGTAAGCAAAGTGGGTCTAGGGTGACAGGTAAGGTAGAGGTGATATGATCCTTGACTAGTCTCTCAAAGCACTTCATGATGAGAGGTGAGTGCTACAGGGCGATAGTCATTTAGTTCAGTTACCTTTACTTTCTTGGGTACAGGAACAATGGTGGCCATCTTGAAGCATGTGGGAACAGCAGATTGGGAAAGGGAGAGATTGAATATGTCCATAAACACACCAGCAAGCTTAACATGCTTAAATGTCTTAATCACGTCGGCCACGGAGAAGGAGAGGCCACAGTCCTTGGTAGAGGGGCTCGTCAGTGGCACTGTGTTATCCTCAAAGCGGGCGAAGAAGGTGTTTAGCTTGTACAAAAGCGAGACGTCGGCAACGTAGCTGGTTTTCCTTTTGTAGTGCGTGATTGTCTCGTGTTTGAGCCGTTGAATTGCAACTCCACTTTGTCTCTATACTGATGTTTTGCCAGTTTAATTGCCTTGCGGAGTGAGTAGCTACACTGTTTGTATTCTGCCATATTCCCAGTCACCTTGCCATGGTTGAATGCGGTGGTTCGCTCTTTCAGATTTGCGCGAATGCTGCCATCTATCCACGGTTTCTGGTTAGGGTAGGTTTTAATATTCACAGCGGGCACAACATCACCTATACACTTCCTGATAAACTCAGTCACCGTTTCAGTGTATTCGTCTAAATTATTTTCAGAAGCTACCCGGAACATATCCCAGTCCGCGTGATCAAAACAATCTTGAAGCGTGGATTCCAATTGGTCAGACCAGCGTTGCATAGTCCTAAGCACGGTTATTTCCTGTTTGAGTTTCTGCCTATGGGAAGGGAGGAGCAAAATGGAGTCGTGGTCAGATTTTCCGAATGGAGTGCGGGGGAGGGCCTTATAACCATCCCGGAAGTTCGAATAGCAATGGTCAAGGATTTTGGCAGTGCGAGTACAACAGTCGATATGTTGATAGAACTTCGGCAGCCTAGTCCTCAAATTTGCTTTGTTAAAACCCCCGGCTACAATAAACACAGCCTTAGGATATGTGGTTTCCAGTTTGCATAAAGTCCAGTGAAGTTCTTTGAGGGCCGTCGTGGTATCGGCTTGAGGGGGGGGATAAACAGTACACGGCCGTGACTATAACCAAAGAAAATTCTCTTGGGAGATAATACGGTCGGCATTTGATTGTGAGATATTCTAGGTCGAGTGAACAAAAGGACTCGAGCTCCTATATGTTACTACAATTACACCATGAGTCGTTAATCATGAAACACACACCTCCGCCCTTCTGCTTCCGGAGAGATATTTATTCCTGTCTGCGCGATGAACTGAGAACCCATCTGGCTGGACCGATTTCGACAGAATATCCAAAGAGAGCCATGTTTCAGTGAAACAAAGTATGTTACAGGCCTTGATGTCTCTCTGGAAAGAAATCCTTGCCTGGAGTTCGTCGACCTTGTTAATCAGAGACTGAACATTAACGAGTAGTACACTTGGAAGCGGTGGGTGGTGTGCGCGCCTCCTAACTCGAACCAGCAGGCCGATCAGAGTGCCTCTCCTCTGCCGTCGATGTTTTGGGTCAGCCGCTGGAATCAGTTCAGTTGCCCTGGGGAGAGCAAACAAAGGATCTGCTTCGGGAAAGTCGTATTCCTGGTCGTAATGCTGGTGAGTTACCGCCGCTCTGATATCCAATAGTTTTCCCCGGTTGTATGTAATGATACAAAATACTTTGAGCTAAAAATGTAAAAAATAATACATAAAAAAAACCAAATACTGCAAAGTTTCCTAAGAGCTAGCCGCGAGGCCGTCATCTTCGTCGGCGCCAGGAGTCACCATTGTATCAGTTGGGGTCTAACAGCTGCTAGTACGTAACTCTTCCCAGCTGGTGTCTCAGGAGGATCCGGGTCTGAGGTTAGGGCTTCTTGTAATGTAGAGTGAACCTCCCACTGTACCGGTCCCATAATGCAAGAGGAAGGAAGAATGGGTATAGGGTCTGAGTTACTGGTCGGAAGGTCAAACTGGCGGGAGAGAGCATCAGCTTTTAAGTTTTTCTTTCCAGGGATGTAAGTAACATGAAAATGGAAGCGTGTGAAGAAGAGAGCCCAGCGGGCTTGTCCGGAGTTTAACGTCTTGGCCCATCTAATATATTCCAGATTACAATGATCTGTTAGGATGAGAAAGGGATGTTGTGCGCCCTGCAACCAGTGGCGCCACTCCTCGAGGGCGAGCTTGATGGCGAGGAGTTCTTTGTTCCCCACATCGTAATTCCTCTCAGCGGCAGATAACTTCCTGGAGAAGAAGGCACAGGGATGTGATTTTGGAGGTGTTCCCACCCGCTGAGAGAATATGGCTCCTACTCCTACTTTGGAGGCATCCACCTCCAGGGTGAAAAGAAGGGTCGGATCAAGTTGGAGTTGGACAGGAGCTGAGGTGAAGAGGCGTTTCAAGTTGTTGAAAGCAGTCAGGGCGGTATCAGTCCATTGAAGGGTCCGGGTCTTTTGGCTGGTAAGGGCAGTGAGGGGAGCGGCACTAGAACTGAAGTTTCAAATGAACCGGCGATAGAAGTTGGAGAACCCAATGAAACGTTGGAGTTCCTTAACGGTGGTTGGTTTTGGCCAGTTACTGACGGCGGTGACTTTGTTCTCATCCATGCTGACCCCACCAGGTACAAAACCGAGGAAGGTTACCGAGTTGACATGGAAAATGCTATTTTCAGTCGCCACATAAAGGTTATGGTAAAGGAGCCGTTGAATAACCTTTTGTACATGCTGTATGTGTTCCTTCGGGGAGTGGGAGTAAATCAGGATGTCATCAATGTAGACGATGAGAAAGCGGTTGAACATATCCTGGAAAACCTTGTTCATAAAGGATTGGAAGACGGCGGGGGCATTAGTAAGGCCGAAGGGCATGACCAGGTATTCGTAGTGCCCTCGTGCGGTGATAAAAGCCGTCTTCCATTCGTCGCCTTCATGTATACGGACAAGGTTACATGCACTTCGCAGGTCGAGTTTTGTATAGATGTTGGCATGTCCCACTTGTTCAAGGGTCGCTCGGATCAGAGGAAGATGGAAATGGTTCTTGACCGTGACGTCATTCAGGGAATGGTAATCAATACACGGACAGAAACCACCATCCTTTTTTCCAACGAAGAAGAAGCTGTATGCCTCCTGTAGCTCAGTTGGTAGAGCATGGCGCTTGCAAAGCCAGGGTTGTGGGTTTGATTCCCATGGGGGGCCAGTATGAAAAATGTATGCACTTTACTAACTGTAAGTCACTCTGGATAAGAGCATCTGCTAAATGACTAAAATGACGAATGAAACCGTTTGAGTGCATCATCAATGTAGTTCTCCATTGCCTCATTTTCCGGGATAGATAGGGAGTAAACACGGCCCTTCGGTGGGGACACTCCAGGGAGTAAGTCAATAGCACTGGGCGATGTGGAGGCCTTGATTTTGCTGAATACATTGCTGTACTGGGCGTATTCAGATGGTATAGTGGGTGGCACTGCAGAGGCAGAGTCCTCAATGGTGGTGGCTCTGCAGGGTAGGCTGAGACATCTGGTGAAGCAGGTAGAAGACATAGGACAGTAGTTCACCTTGTCGCCACGAGATGGCAGGGTTGTGACGACAAAGCCAGGGGTGTCCGAGGAGTGGCTGTTTGGGGGATGATAGTTCCATGAGTTGAATGGTTTTGGTGTGGAAGACTCCAATCTGGAGGATGACGCTCTGTGTCAAGTGCGTAATGAAGCCCGTGCCCAATGGCTGCCCATCCAGAATGTTAATCCTTAAGGGAGGGGTGACAGGTGTTAGATCAATGTCAAGCTCTTGTACTAGCTGGTGATCGATAAAATGACCTGCTGCTCCCGAATCTATCAAGCCCTCTACGTACTTAGGAACCCCCTTCGCGGTTATCAATACTGGGATGGATAATTGCTTCTGGGAGATATTTAGAAATAAGGACACGCCTACCTGCATGGCAGCGGAGGGACCCTTCTCATCTCTCCGTGGGGGGCGAACAGGGCAATGGCTGAGTAGATTATCTTTCCCTCCACAGTATAGGCAGAGCCCTTCTTGGATCTGCCTTTGACGTTCGATATGCAGGAGAGGAGCATGGCCCAACTGCATGGGCTCTGGAAGACTCGGACGGGATGACGGAATCATGGAAAGAGAAGCTTTCAGGTTCCTGGGTGGCAGAGTTCTTCGACGGTCGGCGATGAGGTGGTCGATGGAGATGGACATACGAATGAATTGATTTAAATCCTGAAAGTCACCTCCACAGGCCAGCTCCGCCTGAAGTTCCCTGTTGAGCCCTCTTCGGTAGACTGTAAGTAAAGCAGCCTCTCTCCATCCACTTCCTGCAGCCATGGTGTAGAACTCGAGGGCATACTCAGCAGCTGAATTGCGTCCTTGTTGAAGTTCTAAGATGATGTCTCCTATAGGACGACCAGAAGGAGAGTGATCGAATACCTCTTTGAAGAGGGTGTGGAAATGGGTCTCGGATCCGAGTTCTGTGCTGTTGGCAGTCCATATGGCGGTGGCCCAATCCAGGGCTTTGCCTGTGAGTAGAGACACAACAAATTCCACCCTGTTCTTGTCGGTGGCGAAGTTAGTGGGGTTGTACTCAATATATTTGCTGCATTGCATCAGAAATCACTGACATTTCCCAGGTGAACCGTCATACTTTCCAGGCATGGATATGAATAAAGGAGGGCTATGGGTTACGATACCTGGCATCGGAGGAGTAGGGATAGGCTGGCGGAGAACATGGCAGATTTCCTCCATACACTCCTCTTGCTGGGTTAGGCGCCGCTGTAGCTCCGCTGAATCCATTCCGTTTTTTGGTGAGGTATTCTGTAATGAATACTCAGGGAGAAAAAGGTGTAGATTCACGTGCAGAGCGCGGCAGGTGTTTATTATGCCTTCACAAAAGGCAGGAATTGTGGTCACAGGCAGGCAATGGTCATATACAGGTAGGCAAACAGGCAGAAGAATCAAAAACTAGGACTGAAGGCTATAACTGGTCTTCACAAATGAGCTAGGAAAAGGCTTAGTAGAGTCAAAACGAACAATACCTCACAAGGCACAAACAGAATGAACTGGACTAAATAAGGAGCTAATGGGACCAGGTGAGTAACAAACACAGGTGAAATCAATGAACAAAAATGAAAGACAGGGCTACGTTCAAGAACACAAAGAAACAGGGCTACATTCAAGAACACAAGGTTGACTAAGTAAATAAATACAGAACCTTACAGCTTGAAACAAAACTATGCTATTGTGGAACTAGAGGTGCTTTGTCTAAACTCTAAATTCCTTATTAATTTATTGTCTATTTACAATTAAACATTTTACAAAAGAAGCTTGGAGAAAACAAAAGACATAAAAACAGAATGTTTTTCTTTTGTCAGCATTGGGTGTAGTAGAACATCATAACCTTGATGAGAAGCTTTTTCTGATTAAGAAACACACTTTAATCCAACCAAGGTTTCGGCTCTAGGAAAGGATATGAACCATTGTATGTGGGTAAAACACAGAAATTCAGAGGAAGAAATTCAAAGGCTTGGATTGGACAGCTATGTGGATTGATCACTTACAGTAACATCAGTGTTGAGTGTTTAAGGTGTGTAGTGAGGAGATAAGAGAGAGCGTCTGGAGGACAAGGCCACTTACACACGCACACACACACACACACTTTAAATCCCTCAACATATCCCCTAGCAACACAGAAAACATTAAGATGACTGACAAAGTCACACAAAACAAGCTGTCGGCATCTTTAGCAATTACTGCTTTTGCCCTGAAAGTAGGGATAATGACGGTATGAGAAGTCTTAAATTATTATGATACACGATTCCTTCAGGGGAGTCTACATTTCAGTGTTTTGAATTCTCCATACTTAGACTTGAAAAGATGATACATTGCGTAGCGGCTGACTGTTCCAGATTATTTACAAACACCGCCTCCCAAATGGCACCCTATTCCCTATATGGTGCCCCTGGTCAAACGTAGTGCACTATATAGGGAATAGGGTTTCATTTGGGATGCAGAGTTTTGAAGTGTTGTGAACAGTATGGCTTCCTTGCTTTTGTCAGAGAGAGAAAACAATCTGAAGATGTAACTTTATATCGGAGACATCCGAGGGAAATCAGAATGTCATGGTAGCTGGCAAAAGAAAACTTGTGGTCAAAGAAGAGGAGTTTAAATGTTCCTCAAAGAAACCAATTGTCAGAGTGTAACTTTATTTTGTTACCCTGCTGTTAAAAGCGATTCAAAAAAAGGTCCAGCTGCCAGGACAACAAATTATATCAAGACACCGTTGCCCTAGAGCACACAATGAAATATACCTTGGCCTAAACATCAACACCACAGGTAACTTCCCCAAGGCAGTGAATGATCTAAGAGACAAGGCAAGAAAGGCCTTCTATGTCATCAAAAGGAACATAAAACTTGACATCCCAATTAGGATCTGTCTAAAAATACTTAGATCACTTATAGAATCCAATGCCCTCTATGGTTGTGATGTCTAGGGTCCACTCACCACCCATGAATTCACTAAATGGGACAAATACCCAGAAATCCAGAAAAGAGCTGTTCAATTCTACAACCACCTACAAGGAAGCGATACCCACACATTCCACCACAGAGAGATGAACCTAGAGAAGAGTTCCCTCAGCCAGCTGGTTCTGGGGCTTTGTTCACAAACACATACAGACCCCACAGAGCCCCAGGACAGCAACACAATTAGATCCAACCAAATTATAAGAACGCAAAAAGATAACTATTTGACACACTGGAGAGAATCAACCAAGAAACTGAGAAAACTGGAATGCTATCTCGCCCTAAACAGAGAGTACACAGTGGCAGAACACTTGACCACGGTGACTAACCCAAAATTAAGAAAATCCTTGACTATGTATAGACTCAGTGCGCATAGCCTTGCTATTGAGAGAGGCCACCATAGGCAGACCTGGCTCTCGAGAGACAAACTAGAACTGCGCTTCCTAACCTCCTGCCAAATGTACAAACATACTGTATAAGAGACACATATTTCCTTCAGCTCACACAGACCCACACCCTAAAAACTGATGGGCTAAAAACAACCCAATTTGGGTTATTTAGTAACCCAGCGCTGGTTAAATAGTGGACAGAACACAATTGTTCGGTTATTTTGACCCAGGGTTGTGTGAATATCCCAACATGTTGGGTTGTTGTGTTTACCCAAACATGGGTTTATTTAACCATCAGTTGGGTATTTTTTTACAGTCATACTCAGTTGACCTAGCAGCTGGACTCTTTTGGAACCTTAGGTTATTTTCCTGAGGTGTGGCTTATTAGGGGTGTGGGTTTAAGCTAAATATTATTGGCCACCCATGAGAGTAAATGTAGTTCCTGTTCATCATCATAAGTTTACACACTGCAAATTCAAAAACATGTTTACACAAATGTTATTTACAGTGGGGAAAAAAGTATTTAGTCAACCACCAATTGTGCAAGTTATCCCACTTAATGTGACGTTCTGGCTCCGGGACTCTTAGTAGTGAGCCAGGGTTGTCATTTTCATTTGGGTGTAGTTCTATGTGGGATCTAGTTGTTTCATTTCTATGTTTGGTTTTGATGTTGATTTAGTCATATGACTCCCAATCGGAGGTAACGAGTGTCAGCTGTCGGCTCGTTATCTCTGATTGGGAGCCATATTTATACTGTGTGGTTTCACCTTGGTTTTGTGGGTTTTTGTTTCCTTGTTGCTGTTAGTCATTATCAGTATTGAACTTCACTTTCGTCATATTTGGTTTGTTGTTTTGATCGTGGTTTCTTTATAATAAAGTCTACGATGTTCGCTCAACACGCTGCGCTTTGGTCTCCTCCTTTTGACGATCGTGACAGAAAAACCCACCATAAAAGGACCAAGCAGCGCGTCCAGGAGCAAAGGGTCTGGACATGGGAGGAACTGTTGGACGGTAAAGGGTCCTGGACTTGGGAGGAGATCCTGGATGGTATGGATCGCCGACCATGGAACGAGACGGTGGAGAGGCGACGGCGAGAGGAGCAACGGCATCGGCAGGGCCATCGTCGGAAGGACGGGAGGCAACCCCAAAAAAATTTTTTGGGGGGCACATGGCTAGGCGGCTGGGCAGCAGGAGGCTGCCACAGGGAGAAAAGGAGAGAAGGCTAACGGAGTACGGGAGCCATTGGCGAGTAGAGGGAGGGAAGTGTGTGTGGCACGGCGTGAAAGACTGATGTGTGTTGCCAGTCCGGTCCGGCCCGTTCCTGATCCTCGGTTGAGGCCAGTGGTGTGTGTTCCCAGTACGGACCGGCCTGTTCCTACTCCAAGCACCAGGTCCACGGTGTGCTACGCCAGCCCGGCCCGGCCTGTTCCGGCCACTCGCACCAGGGATGCGGTGCGCGTCGCCAGCCCAGCCCAGCCCGGCCTGTTCCTGCTCCACGCACCAGGGATAGGGTGCGCTTCGCCAGCCCGGCCCGGCCTGTTCCGGCCACTCGCACCAGGGATACGGTGCGCGTCGCCAGCTCAGCCCGGCCTGTTCCTACTCCACGCACCAAGGATACGGTGCGCTTCGCCAGCCCGGCCCGGCCTGTTCCGGCCACTCGCACCAGGGATACGGTGCGCGTCGCCAGCCCAGCCCGGCCTGTTCCTACTCCACGCACCAGGGATACGGTGCGCTCGCCAGCCCGGCCCGGCCTGTTCCGGCCTCTCGCACCAGAGATACGGTGCGCGGTCGCCAGCCCAGCCCGGCCTGTTCCTGCTCTCCGCACTAGGCCTTATGTGCGTCCCCAGGGTCCAGCATGCCCTGTTGCTGCTCTCCGCACTAGGCCTTATGTGCGTCCCCAGGGCCAAGCATGCCCTGTTGCTGCTTCCCGCACTAGCCCTGAGATGCGTGTCCTCAGCCCGGTACCTCCAGTTCCGGCACCACGCATCAGGCCTACGGTGCGTCCCCAGGGCCAAGCATGCCCTGTTGCTTCTCCCCGCACTAGCCCTGAGATGCGTGTCCTCAGCCCGGTACCTCCAGTTCCGGCACCACGCACCAGGCCTACGGTGCGCCTCAGACGGCCAGAGTCTGCCGTCTGCCCAACGGGGCCTGAACTGTCCGTCTGCCCAACGCCGTCTGAACTGCCCGTCTGCCCAACGGGCGCCTGAACTGTCCGTCTGCCCAACGCCGTCTGAACTGCCCGTCTGCCCAACGGCGCCTGAACTGCCCGTCTGCCCAACGCCGTCTGAACTGTCCGTCTGCCCAACGCCGTCTGAACTGCCCGTCTGTACTGAGCCTGCAAAGCCGCCCGTCTGCCATGAGCCTTCAGAGCCGTCCGCCAGACCGGGAGCCGCTAGAGCTCTCCGCCAGACAGGATCAGCCAGAGCCTTCCGCCAGACAGGATCAGCCAGAGCCTTCCGCCAGACAGGATCAGCCAGAGCCTTCCGCCAGACAGGAGCAGCCAGAGCCTTCCGTCAGACCGGATCAGCCAGAGCCTTCCGCCAGCCAGGAGCAGCCAGAGCCTTCCGCCAGACGGGATCAGCCAGAGCCTTCCGCCAGCCATGAGCAGCCAGATCCGTCAGCCAGCCATGAGCAGCCAGATCCGTCAGCCAGCCATGAGCAGCCAGATCCGTCAGCCAGCCATGAGCCGTCCAGCCAGGATCCGCCAGAGCCGTCCAGCCAGGATCCGCCAGAGCCAGCCAGCCAGGATCCGCCATTTAGTCCAGTGCTGCCCCTTAGTCCAGTGCTGCCCCTTAGTCCAGTGCTGCCCCTTAGTCCGGTGCTGTCCCTCAGCCTGGTGCTGCCTCTTAGTCCGGTGCTGCCCCTTAATCCAGGTGGGTTTAAGTGGAGGGTGGTCATTGGGAGGAGGTTAAGAAAGCGGGTAGTAACTATAGTGGGGTGGTGGTCAAGCCCGGAGCCGGAACCGCCTCCGGGGAGCAACACCCACCCAGCCCTCCCCTATTGTGGGGTTGTGAGGCGCGGTCGCAGTCCGCGCCTTTAGGGGGGGGTACTGTGACGTTCTGGCTCCGGGACTCTTAGTAGTGAGCCAGGGTTGTCATTTTCATTTGGGTGTAGTTCTATGTGGGATCTAGTTGTTTCATTTCTATGTTTGGTTTTGATGTTGATTTAGTCATATGACTCCCAATCGGAGGTAACGAGTGTCAGCTGTCGGCTCGTTATCTCTGATTGGGAGCCATATTTATACTGTGTGGTTTCACCTTGGTTTTGTGGGTTTTTGTTTCCTTGTTGCTGTTAGTCATTATCAGTATTGAACTTCACTTTCGTCATATTTGGTTTGTTGTTTTGATCGTGGTTTCTTTATAATAAAGTCTACGATGTTCGCTCAACACGCTGCGCTTTGGTCTCCTCCTTTTGACGATCGTGACACTTAAAAAGATGAGAGAGGCCTGTAATTTTCATCATAGGTACACGTCAACTATGACAGACAAATTGAGAAAATAAATTCCAGAAAATCACATTGTAGGATTTGTAATGAATTTATTTGCAAATTATGGTGGAAAATAAGTATTTTGTCACCTACAAACAAGCAAGATTTATGGCTCTCACAGAACTGTAACTTCTTCTTTAAGAGGCTCCTCTGTCCTCCACTCGTTACCTGTATTAATGGCACCTGTTTGAACTTGTTATCAGTATAAAATACACCTGTCCACAACCTCAAACAGTCACACTCCAAACTCCACTATGGCCAAGACCAAAGAGCTGTCAAAGGACACCAGAAACAAAATTGTAGACCTGCACCAGGCTGGGAAGACTGAATCTGCAATAGGTAAGCAGCTTGGTTTGAAGAAATCAACTGTGGGAGCAATTATTAGGAAATGGAAGACATACAAGACCACTGATAATCTCCCTCGATCTGGGGCTCCATGCAAGATCTCCCCCACGTGGGGTCAAAATGATCACAAGAACGGTGAGCAAAAATCCCAGAACCACACGGGGGGACCTAGTGAATGACCTGCAGAGAGCTGGGACCAAAGTAACAAAGCCTACCATCAGTAACACACTACGCCGCCAGGGACTCAAATCCTGCAGTGCCAGACGTGTCCCCCTGCTTAAGCCAGTACATGTCCAGGCCCGTCTGAAGTTTGCTAGAGTGCATTTGGATGATCCAGAAGAGGATTGGGAGAATGTCATACGGTCAGATGAAACGAAAATATAACTTTTTGGTAAAAACTCAACTCGTCGTGTTTGGAGGACAAAGAATGCTGAGTTGCATACAAAGAACACCATACCTACTGTGAAGCATGGGGGTGGAAACATCATGCTTTGGGGCTGTTTTTCTGCAAAGGGACCAGGACAACTGATCCGTGTAAAGGAAAGAATGAATGGGGCCATGTATCGTGAGATTTTGAGTGAAAACCTCCTTCCATCAGCAAGGGCATTGAAGATGAAACGTGGCTGGGTCTTTCAGCATGACAATGATCCCAAACACACCGCCCAGGCAACGAAGGAGTTGCTTCGTAAGAAGCATTTCAAGGTCCTGGAGTGGCCTAGCCAGTCTCCAGATCTCAACCCCATAGAAAATCTTTGGAGGGAGTTGAAAGTCTGTGTTGCCCAGCGACAGCCCCAAAACACCACTGCTCTAGAGGAGATCTGCATGGAGGAATGGGCCAAAATACCAGCAACAGTGTGTGAAAACCTTGTGAAAACTTACAGAAAACGTTTGACCTGTGTCATTGCCAACAAAGGGTATATGACAAAGTATTGAGAAACTTTTGTTATTGACCAAATACTTATTTTCCACCATAATTTGCAAATAAATTCATAAAAAATCCTACAATGTGATTTTCTGGAAAATAAATTCTCATTTTGTCTGTCATAGTTGACGTGTACCTATGATGAAAATTACAGGCCTCTCTCATCTTTTTAAGTAGGAGAACTTGCACAATTGGTGGCTGACTAAATACTTTTTTTCCCCACTGTACTATGATAAGGTATACCACCATATTGGATCCCAAAAATAGGATTTACATTAGCTTTTAGGAAACTCATACATTTCTGTAAGTGTCATTGAAGCTACAAAAATGTCAATGGTTTACCTTAATATGTGATAGCTATGCAACAGAACAGATGAACAAGAATTACATTTACGCTTACGGTGCCTAAAAATATCTATCTGAAAGCCATGCCCCTAATATATAAAGCCTCCAGTCTTCTGATCTGACCCGCTGGGTCATATCTCAATAACCAAGCACCAATAACCCAGCACCCAGCATCAATAACCCAGCAGTTAAAAAAAAGAAAACTAAGTGACCCAACGCCTGCAACAAACAACCCAGCATTTTTCAGAGTGCACAAAGAATTGATACATTGATAAACTCCCATATCTGTTAGGCGAAATACCGCAATGTGCAATCACAGCAGCAAGATTTGTGGCCCGTTGCAATGAGAAAAAGTGTCTTGTTGATGTTGTTTTAGTATTTTCACACTTTTGTTTGATGTTTTTTTCACTTGCTTTGGCAATGTAAACATATGTTTCCCATGCCAATAAACCCTTTAAATTAGAGAGAGAGAGAGAGAGAGAGAGAGAGAGAGAGAGAGAGAGAGAGAGAGAGAGAGAGAGAGAGAGAGAGAGAGAGAGAGAGAGAGAGAGAGAGAGAGAGAGAGAGAGAGAGAGAGAGAGAGAGAGAGAGAGAGAGAGAGAGAGAGAGAGAGAGAGAGAGAGAGTGAGTTTATGGTTGTGAGGTCTGGGGTCCGCTCACCAACCAATAATTCACAAAATGGGGCAAACATAAAATTGAGACTCTGCATGCATGGAAAGGGGAGACTCTCACGAACATGATGGTGTTCTTCGTATTGCAGACAGGACTCATCTGAAGTCGGTCCCGCCGATGTGCCAACCTCTGTCTGTAGCATCCGAACTGTTTGGGGGACAAACTAATATCACCCCACTATGTGTCACTGGACTCGTCTGAAGGTAACCCGGTACCGTAAAAAAATAAAATAAATGGAAGTATGGAGGAAGTTTTGTGCCAAAAAAAAGGGGTTAAATACAGTGGGGAGAACAAGCATTTGATACACTGCCGATTTTGCAGGTTTTCCTACTTACAAAGCATGTAGAGGTCTGTAATTTTTATCATAGGTACACTTCAACTGTGAGAGACAGAATCTAAAACAAAAATCCAGAAAATCATATTGTATGATTTTTAAGTAATTAATTGGCATTTTATTGCATGACATAAGTATTTGATACATCAGAAAAACAGAACTTAATATTTGGTACAGAAACCTTTGTTTGCAATTACAGAGATCATACGTTTCCTGTAGGTCTTGACCAGGTTTGCACACACTGCAGCAGGGATTTTGGCCCACTCCTCCATACAGACCTTCTCCAGATCCTTCAGGTTTCGGGGCTGTTGCTGGGCAATACGGACTATCAGCTCCCTCCAAAAATGTTCTATTGGGTTCAGGTCTGGAGACTGGCTAGGCCACTCCAGGACCTTGAGATGCTTCTTACGGAGCCACTCCTTAGTTGCCCTGGCTGTGTGTTTCAGGTCGATGTCATGCTTTTCAATGCTCTTACTGAGGGAAGGAGGTTGTTGGACAAGATCTCGCGATACATGGCCCCATCCATCCTCCCCTCAATACGGTGCAGTCGTCCTGTCCCCTTTGCAGAAAAGCATCCCCAAAGAATTATGTTTCCACCTCCATGCTTCACGGTTGGGATGGTGTTCTTGGGGTTGTACTCATCCTTCTTCTTCCTCCAAACACGGCGAGTGGAGTTTAGACCAAAAAGCTATATTTTTGTCTCATCAGACCACATGACCTTCTCCCATTCCTCCTCTGGATCATCCAGATGGTCATTGGCAAACTTCAGACGGGCCTGGACATGCGCTGGCTTGAGCAGGGGGACCTTGCGTGCGCTGCAGGATTTTAATCCATGACGGCATAGTGTGTTACTAATGGTTTTCTTTGAGACTGTGGTCCCAGCTCTCTTCAGGTTGACCAGGTCCTGCCGTGTAGTTCTGGGCTGATCCTTCACCTTCCTCCTGATCATTGATGCCCCACGAGGTGAGATCTTGCATGGAGCCCCAGACCAAGGGTGATTGACCATCATCTTGAACTTCTTCTATTTTCTAATAATTGGGCCAACAGTTGTTGTCTTCTCACCAAGCTGCTTGCCTATTGTCCTGTAGCCCATCCCAGCCTTGTGCAGGTCTACAATTTTATCCCTGATGTCCTTACACAGCTCTCTGGTCTTGGCCATTGTGGAGAGGTTGGAGTCTGTTTGATTGAGTGTTTGGACAGGTGTCTTTTATACAGGTAACGAGTTCAAACAGGTGCAGTTAATACAGGTAATGAGTGGAGAACAGGAGGGCTTCTTAAAGAAAAACGAACAGGTCTGTGAGAGCCGGAATTCTTACTGGTTGGTAGGTGATCAAATACTTATGTCATGCAATAAAATGCAAATTATTTACTTAAAAATCATACAATGTGATTTTCTGGATTTTTGTTTTAGATTCCATCTCTCACAGTTGAAGTGTACCTATGATACATATTACAGACCTCTACATGCTTTGTAAGTAGGAAAACCTGCAAAATCGGCAGTGTATCAAATACTTGTTCTCCCCACTGTATGTGTCAAAAAAACAAAAATATTTTCTGAGCTTTCTTATATCTCCTAGATATAGGACAGACACTTCAAAACCTTATTCCTTCAGATTTATTTTTGGACTGTCTTTTTTGCCATTTATGAATGTGTTATTTAATGTGTTTCTATGGGCTTTAGTAGTATAGGCCAAATTCAATATTATATCAAATATTTTACTTTTGGGGGATACCTACAGGGGTCCTAAAATTCTAAATCAAATAGCTAAATGATCCATGGTATGACCATCTTATTTTTGTTTAAAAAAAAATTAGGGGGTAGGTCAGCTTTAATATTGCAGATAGATTGTAACTTCCATCAATGTAATTGTCTGCATCACTTCCAATCCCCCATATGTTTTTTTTCTTCTCGCAAATATATATATATATACATATATATATATATACATATATATACATATATATATATATATATATATATATATACATATTGATTTCTATTTGCCATATATTTTTCAACTATGATGTGATGTTTTACAAAAGTTCTGAACCTTTCTTTGCTCATTGTTTCTACAGATTGTAAATTGAAAATAAACATTTTTGCTAAAAGTATTATTATATTATTGATCGATTGACTATGACTTTTCAGATCACCCAGTAATGCTATCTGCAGGGTTAGCTCCAGGTAAATATTGCAATCCTTTAGCCATTCCTGGACCTGTGTCCAAAAACAAGCTACAAATGGACAGTACCAAAACAAATGATCTAATGATTCTGTCTCTTCACAGCAAAATCTGCAGAGCTGGGAGGATTGTATCCCCCATACAAATAACATTCTATTGGTAGCAAGAATTTTATATAATAATTTAAATTGAAAAATTCTAAGTTTTGAATCCGGTGTCGTTTTGCCTATCAGTTCATAAACACTATGCCAAGAAAACGATACGTCAAAAATCTCTTCCCAACTATTTTGCAATCTATATGGGACGGCTGTCAATCCTTTGGTCCTTAAATGAAACTGGTATACTTTTTTATTTATCACAGTTTTCTTTAACCAATTATGTTCTTTAATGCAAGGCCGACAGACAAGTTCCTTACTTTTTCCCCCTTCCACTTTCCTCTTCCATTTTTGCGGTAATGCTGCAATTATTTGGTTGTAATTTTGGGTAGAGCAGATATTTCCATATGTTTTTGTTAGCTGAATGTGCGACATAACTCCACCAGTCCTACCGACTATATATTTTATGAAGATTATACTTTAAAAAAACATTTTGTAAAAAAAAAAGGTTTTTTATCAATTAGTATATTTGAGTTTAACCACAATATTTGTTGCATAATTTTTTCTGTAGTTTCTGGAGGATTAAATTGAAATTGCAACCAACTTTCTATGGCTTGTTTTAGAAATAGTGATATTTGGGAGATTATTTCTTTTTCAAATAACTGAAAGTGAAAGGTTGTAATCTGAATAAAGGGAAAAAGGCTATTCTTGAACATGGGGTGAGACAATCTTACTAATTTGTTAGAGAAGCAGTACGGATTTAAGGATAACTTTTGTATGACTGAAGCTTTTAGTGATAGGTCTAATGCTTAAATATTTAATACTTTCCGTCCTCCGAATTCATATTCATTATATAAATAGGCCCATTTCATTTTGTCTGGCTTGCAGTTCCAAATTAAATGGAATATTTTTTTCTCATATAATTTAAAAAACTGTTCGCTAGGCGTAGGCCAAACCATAAGCAAATATGTAAACTGGGATAATACTAAAGAGTTAATCAGGGTGATTTTTTTCACAAATTGACAGGTATTTACCTTTCCATGATAGCAAGATCTTATCTATTTTTGCTAACTTTCTTTTACATTTATTGGAATGAGATCATTAATTTCATTTGGGATATGTATTCTGAGTATATCCACATCACCATCGGACCATTTTATTGGTAAACTACATGGTAATGTAAAAATTTTATTTTTTAGTGATCCAATACGTAATATAGTACATTTATCATAATTTGGTTGCAATCCAGAGAGGTTAGAACATATAGAGTGGGGCAAAAAGTATTTAGTCAGCCACCAATTGTGCAAGTTCTCCCACTTAAAAAGATGAGAGAGGCCTGTAATTTTCATCATAGGTACACGTCAACTATGACAGACAAATTGAGATTTTTTTTCTCCAGAAAATCACATTGTAGGATTTTTAATGAATTTATTTGAAAATATGGTGGAAAATAAGTATTTGGTCACCTACAAACAAGCAAGATTTCTGGCTCTCACAGACCTGTAACTTCTTCTTTAAGAGGCTCCTCTGTCCTCCACTTATTACCTGTATTAATGGCACCTGTTTGAACTTGTTATCAGTATAAAAGACACCTGTCCACAACCTCAAACAGTCACACTCCAAACTCTACTATGGCCAAGACCAAAGAGCTGTCAAACGACACCAGAAACAAAATTGTAGACCTGCACCAGGCTGGGAAGACTGAATCTGCAATAGGTAAGCAGCTTGGTTTGAAGAAATCAACTGTGGGAGCAATTATTAGGAAATGGAAGACATACAAGACCACTGATAATCTCCCTCGATCTGGGGCTCCACGCAAGATCTCACCCCGTGGGGGTCAAAATGATCACAAGAACGGTGAGCAAAAATCCCAGAACCACACGGGGGGACCTAGTGAATGACCTGCAGAGAGCTGGGACCAAAGTAACAAAGCCTACCATCAGTAACACACTATGCCGCCAGGGACTCAATCCTGCAGTGCAAGACGTGTCCCCCTGCTTAAGCCAGTACATGTCCAGGCCCATCTGAAGTTTGCTAGAGTGCATTTGGATGATCCAGAAGAGGATTGGGAGAATGTCATATGGTCAGATGAAACCAAAATATAACTTTTTGGTAAAAACTCAACTCGTCGTGTTTGGAGGACAAAGAATGCTGAGTTGCATCCAAAGAACATCATACCTACTGTGAAGCATGGGGGTGGAAACAACATGCTTTGGGGCTGTTTTTCTGCAAAGGGACCAGGACGACTGATCCGTGTAAAGGAAAGAATGAATGGGGCCATGTATCGTGAGATTTTGAGTGAAAACCTCCATCCATCAGCAAGGGCATTGAAGATGAAACGTAGCTGGGTCTTTCAGCATGACAATGATCCCAAACACACCGCCTGGGCAACGAAGGAGTGGCTTCGTAAGAAGCATTTCAAGGTCCTGGAGTGGCCTAGCCAGTCTCCAGATCTAAACCCCATAGAAAATCTTTGGAGGGAGTTGAAAGTCTGTGTTGCCCAGCGACAGCCCCAAAACATCACTGCTCTAGAGGAGATCTGCATGGAGGAATGGGCCAAAATACCAGCAACAGTGTGTGAAAACCTTGTGAAAACTTACAGAAAACGTTTGACCTGTGTCATTGCCAACAAAGGGTATATAAACAAAGTATTGATCAACTTTTGTTATTGACCAAATACTTATTTTCCACCATAATTTGCAAATAAATTCATTAAAAATCCTACAATGTGATTTTGTGGATTTTTTTTTTCTCATTTTGTCTGTCATAGTTGACGTGTACCTATGATGAAAATTACAGGCCTCCCTCATCTTTTTAAGTGGGAGAACTTGCACAATTGGTGGCTGACTAAATACTTTTTTCCCCCACTGTATCTATATCCTCTATGAGGCTGTGGAGGGATTCAAGTTGTGGATTTAAAAGAAAACATGAATCATCAGCGTACAATGACACCTTTGTATTTAAGCCCTTGATTTCTAATCCCTTGATATTATTGTTGGATCAGATTTTAATAGCTAACATCTCGATGGCCATAATAAATAGATATGACGATAGTGGACAACCTTGTTTCACTCCTCTTGACAGTTTAAAACTTTCTGAGAAATAGCCATTATTTACTATTTTACACCTAGGGTTACTATACATGATTTTAACCCAATTTATAAGAGATTATCAAAAATTGAAATGCTCCTGGTATTTTTATATAAACCCCAGTCGTACTTTATCAAATGCCTTTTCGAAGTCTGCTATGAATAGCAGGCCTGGTTTCCCAGATTTTTCATAGTGTTCTATTGTTGCCAGTACTTGCCTTATATTATCTCCAATGTATCGTCCATGTAAAAAACCTGTCTGATTAGAATAAATAATGTCCAACATTACCTTTTTAATTCTATGTGCTATTTATTTTGCTAGAATTTTTGCATCACAACACTGAAGTGTAAGGGGCCTCCAATATTTTTAATGGACTGGATCTTTATATTTTACACTTGTATCCTGTTTCAGTAATAATAAAATCAGACCTTATTCTTGAGTGTTTTATAATCTACCATTTAAATAGGAGTGGTTAAAACATGCTAATAACGGTTCTCTGAGTATATCAAAAAAGGTTTGGTATACCTCGACTGGTATGCCATCCAACCCTTGAGTTTTTCTTGAATAAGTTTCTCCATTTCCTTTTGATTTTCCTCTAATTTATTCTGAGCCTCTATGTTACAGGTTGTATTGCTATCTATCTGTTCTGTTAGAGCTTCTATTTCCTTTGTTAGTATGGACTCTTTTGACCTAAATTGCTTTTGTTTTCGAGATGAGTACTGAATTGCATGGCCTCTAAAGGCACATTTAAAGGTGTCCCATTCAATAAGGGGATTTGCTGTACCTATGTTATGTCTGAAAAAATCTGTTATAAATACCTCTGTCCTAGTTAAAAACAACTTATCATCCAATAGGCTTTGATTAAATGTCAAATATCCTCGCCCACGTGGAAATTCAGTAAGAGTAATGTATATGCCAATTATATGAGGGTCTGACCATATTCTGTCCCCTATCAACACTTTTTAAACTTTTGGTGCGAACGAGAATGACATAAGAAAGAAGTCAAGAAGACTAGCTTGATTGAATCTCCGCCATGTATATCTCAGTAGATCAGGATATTTAAGCCTCCATATATCTACTTGTTCTAATGTATTCATGACATTCACGATTTCCTTAAGAGCATGAGGGTGATTGTTTGTAGTTTGATTTCCTTTATGGTCCATTGAACTATTTAAAACGGTATTATAATCTCCCACAATAATAATAGAGTCTTGAATTGCTTGCCGAGTTGATCATTTATTATATATATTGTCAAAGAAGTCTGGATCATCATTATTTGGTCAGTAAAGGTTAATGAGCCATATCTGTTTATAGTCCAATAACATATTTAAAATAATCCATCTACCTTGCGTATCTGTTTGGACAATTTGCACATTCGGATCGAAATTACTGTTAATTAATATCATCACCCCTTTTGCTCCTCTTTTGTTATTATCTGCTAAGCCATTACAATTATAACTGGATATACTTATTTCACCACATACCATAATGAGATACAAGTTTCAAATCTATTTATCATTATATATGTTTGTAAATGTACCAATAAAAAATACCATAGTGATTGAGTGTCCATATACAGTGGGGAGAACAAGTATTTGATACACTGCCGATTCTGCAGGTTTTCCTACTTACAAAGCATGTAGAGGTCTGTAATTTTTATCATAGGTCCACTTCAACTGTGAGAGACGGTATCTAAAACAAAAATCCAGAAAATCACATTGTATGATTTTTAAGTAATTAATTTGCATTTTATTGCATGACATAAGTATTTGATACATCAGAAAAGCAGAACATAATATTTGGTACAGAAACCTTTCTTTGCAATTACAGAGATCATACGTTTCCTGTAGGTCTTGACCAGGTTTGCACACACTGCAGCAGGGATTTTGGCCCACTCCTCCATACAGACCTTCTCCAGATCCTTCAGGTTTCGGGGCTGTCGCTGGGCAATACGGACTTTCAGCTCCCTCCAAAGATTTTCTATTGGGTTCAGGTCTGCAGACTGGCTAGGCCACTCCAGGACCTTGAGATGCTTCTTACGGAGCCACTCCTTAGTTGCCCTGGCTGTGTGTTTCGGGTCGTTGTCATGCTGGAAGACCCAGCCACGACCCATCTTCAATGCTCGTACTGAGGGAAGGAGGATGTTGGCCAAGATCTCGCGATACATGGCCCCATCCATCCTCCCCTCAATACGGTGCAGTCGTCCTGTCCCCTTTAAAGAAAAGCATCCCCAAAGAATGATGTTCCCACCTCCATGCTTCACGGTTGGGATGGTGTTCTTGGGGTTGTACTCATCCTTCTTCTTCCTCCAAACACGGCAAGTGGAGTTTAGACCAAAAAGCTCTATTTTTGTCTCATCAGACCACATGACCTTCTCCCATTCCTCCTCTGGATCATCCAGATGGTCATTGGCAAACTTCAGATGGGCCTGGACATGTGCTGGCTTGAGCAGGGGGACCTTGCGTGCACTGCAGGATTTTAATCCATGACGGCGTAGTGTGTTACTAATGGTTTTCTTTGAGACTGTGGTCCCAGCTCTCTTCAGGTCATTGACCAGGTCCTGCTGTGTAGTTCTGGGCTGATCCCTCACCTTCCTCATGATCATTGATGCCCCACGAGGTGAGATCTTGCATGGAGCCCCAGACCGATGGTGATTGACCGTCATCTTGAACTTCTTCCATTTTCTAATAATTGCGCCAACAGTTGTTGCCTTCTCACCAAGCTGCTTGCCTATTGTCCTGTAGCCCATCCCAGCCTTGTGCAGGTCTATAATTTTATCCCTGATGTCCTTAGACAGCTCTCTGGTCTTGGCCATTGTGGAGAGGTTGGAGTCTGTTTGATTGAGTGTGTGGACAGGTGTCTTTTATACAGGTAACGAGTTCAAACAGGTGCAGTTAATACAGGTAATGAGTGGAGAACAGGAGGGCTTCTTAAAGAAAAACTAAAAGGTCTGTGAGAGCCGGAATTCTTACTGGTTGGTAGGTGATCAAATACTTATGTCATGCAATAAAATGCAAATTAATTACTTAAAAATCATACATTGTGATTTTCTGGATTTTTGTTTTAGATTCCGTCTCTCACAGTTGAAGTGTACCTATGATAAAAATTACAGACCTCTACATGCTTTGTAAGTAGGAAAACCTGCAAAATCGGCAGTGTATCAAATACTTGTTCTCCCCACTGTAGCTGTATTTGCATTGCTACTAAGTAACCCTCCAATTGTTCTCCACTAATTCCCCAGCTAAAGCCCCTCCCCATCCCATGTTGTGCCGTCATCCCAGTGATCAGCATACCACCCCCGTTCCCCCGGATCCCTAGGCCCCCGAGAGGCCACGACCCATCCATCGAAAACAGCACACAGTGCCACCAACAAAACAGAAGCAGTTCAACCGCCAAAAGCATATCCAATGCTCTCACCTCAATATATATATTTAGCTATTTAAAAATATCTATCTATTCAAATATCTTGCATATCTTATTTTCCATCATTATCAATTAATATGCGTAATAATGTTGGCAGTTCATGCGTAGGATTTTAACCTAGAACCTGGATTGCCATTGTATTACATTACATTTTTGACAAGCAATTATTATTTTAGCAAACAATTATTGTGGTTCATTCTATATTCTCCCTAACATCCTTACCCCCTTGCAAACAGATATGGGATAAACACACATGCACATACTCTAACACACTCAACCCCTTTCCTCCACAATCAACCATAAGATCAGATGCTCAACGGTTGTTACATCCCAGAGCCAAACTCAAGAAAGGACCTGATTTACGAATGAATATACTGTTACAACTTTTTGAGAAAGCATGCAAGATTGAGCAAAAATTGACAACAATGTGAGATTTGATTAATCTATTTAATCTATTTCAAGTCCTAGGTGATGGAGATCAGATCCACCTTCTTCACCTGAGACACAAACACTCTGGTCCCCCGTTGTAACCATTTTCCCCAAGCATCTCCGTGCAGTCAGACCTTTGATTATTTTGTGCCACTTGGGCCACAATAATAAGCCCCCTCTCTGATTGTCCGAGTGTGACCCCCTCCCCATGGGTTACTGCAGCCAATGTTGCCAGCACTGCCACTACCTGAGTGGGGGTACCCCACCGGAATCCCCACCGGCTAGGTACAAGGTCGTCAAGGTTCTCATTAGCAGCTTTGAGAATGTCCTTGTATATTATGCTCTCCCATCAGGGGGCTCTGGCTTTGTAGGACCAACCCTGCCAGGCAGGTTCAGAACCTTGAGGGGGCGGTGCTGCTCAAGTAGGTCTCTGACCGCATTTATTTTTCTGTTTTGGCTGCATATAGGCAACTCACAGCAGGTCCATAAAACAGATGGGGGCTTCTGTTTGGTGTATGGGTCGCACAGGTTGGTGTCTAGGATATAGGGTTGGGGATCGTTCCATCATGATAGGACAATAAAAAAATAGATTAGATGTATACTATATTTTAAAATGTATATCCCTCATCTGCACAACATTGAAAGCTCTCTCTCACAACCCCTGCTCACAGACACTCGTTGGTTCTGGGATATGCAACCATTTTGTTTCTCACTCACTTAACGCCACACTTTTTCAAACACAAAAACGCACACCACACCTTCCATCACAATTCATCCACACATACCCACATACTGTGCCTTCTATGTATTTTGTTTGCTGTGTTGTTATCTCCACTATGTTGATTGAGTACTTGTGTTCTAATTTAGATATATTTGAAGATGTATTATTTTGCTTGTTATCTTTTCTTGTAATACCGTCTTATCCCTTTATAAAATACTATACATACTATAAATGGCTAGTTTTGGGTATTCCATTATTCGACTCCTCTATTAGAACTTTCAGAATAGCCATGGAGTAGTCTTTGTGTCGCGGAACATTTAGTTGTCAATATACAGTTTATCGACAACGAGAGCGACACGCTTCCCTTTTAATCTATTTTCCTTGAAGATTGGGTACAGAACATTGCGCCATTCTACAATCTCCCTCGGGAACTGATCACTCATGCCTATTTTCGTGCCAGCAAGTCTTTTACCTAGGCTTTTAACCATTACTTTATCCTTAAAGAAAGCAAATTTAGCAACGATTGGACGCTCATATCTTTGTCCTCGTTGTCCGAAACGGTGTACACTTTCAAGTTGGATTTTATTGACAGCCTCGAGTGGGATTTGAAGCGCTGTAAGAGAGAAGCCCTTCACAATTTTTTCAGTAACCTCTCCTTCTTTTTCCTGGATACCGGTAAGTACTAGATTTTCTCTCATCAATCTAGTTTGTATGTCTAGTAAGGCTTCTCTCAGAAAGGATCTCCTTTTTAAGTTCCTTAACGTCCGTTTCTATCTTAGTGACTGTCCCTATTCGTTTTTTTGTATCTTTCTCCGCAGCTTTATCGCAGCTTTTCCGTCACTCATTTCAAGACTCACCTTCAACTCTTTTACATCATTACTGACCAACTCTAGTATGCCCAGTTTGTCATTTATCAACTTCAAGAGGTTGCTTTCCACACTTACCAGTCCCAGTGGTGAAAAGCATAAATCATCTGTATCAGTCGAGGAGTCGCGTTTTCTCTTGGAAATTGATTCTCCACATTTATCTTCCGTCATGTTTGGGTGTTGCGTGTTGTTGTAATATTTGTCGATACATTTCTCTAGCATATAATTTATTTTGTGTTATTATCCAGATTGAATGTTATTACCCTTGAATATGCTAATATTTAGTCTAACTTAATGATATTGAGTATTATGTTTTTATCTTGAGGTGATTTGAACCGCTGTGTATTCAATATGCCATGTTGTATACGGGGTAATAATGGGCTAATCTTTGGTATGACCATCTTAAAACAATTCCGTTAGCTTAGTAGAACTCCTCCCCAAAGGCTTAGACTTTTAGAGGTTAGAAACAGATTGACATCACATGGATGATGGGGAGTCGATCCTATCCATTGTGAAATGATTGCCAACCTAATGACAACAGTAAGGATCCTTTAGTTGTAATCTTAGACTGCTAGCTAAACACTAAACAGCACTCAGCGTTGCCTGCCTGCCTGCAAGCCTCCAAATGGATAGAATTCTTGATGACCTCAATTATGCTATTGTTCCGGGAATCTTGGCAGGGGACTAATACATCTCTAGATTGGAGTGTCTGATTGGATTTCTCATACTGTGCCCTGGCCTCTTATTGTGTTCAAGTAGAGCTTTGTTCTCCACTGCATTTTGATGCTGTTGATTTTCTTCTTGTGTTCTTGAACTACATTAGTTTTCTCAATATTCGTTAACGTCTTAACTTTGTGTTTCTGTATTTCTGGTCATAAAAATCTACTGTTTAACACTTAGATAGTATATCAATACAATGGATGAATGAATCCGAATGTACTGTCCTGTTTTGGATAAAAAATGTCTCTGACTTCATCCTGTGCTATGTACTGAATGTAAAGCAAACTGTAGTTATTTTGCTCTGGCCAGAATACCTTGAAACTAGAGAATTGTTGTATCCATGTTGCTGTATTAATTAAAAAAGCAGTAAAAACTGTTTGGATCCAACTGAGGGACACAAGGAGATTACCTTGTCAAGTCAGAGGTTCAAGAGACGTGCGGATTATTGCAGAAAATAGCTACCAAGGACATTTCATTATGAGATTTTATGTGGGGAGGGTGGTGTGTGTGTGTGATTATGTGTGTGCGTGTGTGGCGTACCACAGCTTGCACTGGAGGCCGCCCCCCCACCCCTTCCCCAGATAGAAAATGAACACGTACTAAGCCGTCACAAAATGTGCTGTAAAACCGCAAAACTGCAACATTCTCTCAGCCTCATGGCAAAATGTGTGGAATAGCAGGAAATGTGCTTTAAATATGCACAATTCTCTCAGCCTCATTGCAAAATGTTTAGAATACCATTAAAATAGTTATAGAACTGCACATTTTTCTCTTTGCCCCACGGCAACGTGAAGAATTGTAGGATTGTTAGCTGTTTTCCCCAAAAAAATCCCCCTACCAAAATTCGACCTTGCGGGTGGCCCACCGAAACCGCAGTATGTTACTGGTGTGTGTGTTGATGGATGGGTGGGTGGGGATCCTTAAATGCTTCAGAAGAGGGTAATTAAGCAGTATGACATGTCACGATTACAAAGTTATATTTTTCTCTGTGGCTTCTTCACTCAAGGCTGTTCTTCATTCAAATTGACCTTCCCACCAATTTCTCATGCATAACACTGTGTATGAGAAGGAATCAGTGTTGGGATTAGTTACTTGAAAAATTAACATGTTACTTTACAATATTTCTTTGTATTACTAGTTACATTACTTTGCATTACTTTAATAAATTTTTGTTTTTATCTCATAGTTTGTTTGACTGTCGGAGGGAGGAGTTCTACCAAAGATAGGCTACTTACTAACTCAGGTTTGATCACTAATTTCTCCTTTCATCTGTGGCGCTGCTTTCCTGTGCTAGTCTACAAGTTATGCGCTATCATATTGGCTGCTAGTATATATGGCTAAGTATAAATGGCTAATTTAGCAGCCAATATGATAGAGCAGAACTTGTAAGCCAAACATCTGTACAGATTTCCTATCTTTTCATTCAAAATCTTTCTCTCGAGCCGCCAGTTCTGCTTATAGAACGCACATACACGGACCCATAGAGATGTATAAAGGGCACACTTGCCACTAGATGGGAAAGCCCTCTATGAGCTTTGCTATCACAGAAGTGATCAATGGCAAAGATGAGAGATGAGCCCTCTATACATTTCTATGGACAGAAGCTGTCATGATATTTCTCCAAACAGCCTTTCTCCGCTCGAGAACTTAATGAGGAAACAAATCAAGATTGGATCATTGAAACACGCCCGGAAGAGATGTGATTCTGAAAGTAACGCACACGTTGTTTGACAAAGTAACTGTAATAATATTACCAATTTGAAAAAGCATGATTTTATTCTGTTACTCATGAAAGTAATGTGATTACGTAACGCTTTACTTTTGTAACACATTACCCCCAGCACTGGAAGGAATATGAACAGGTGTAAACAAGTGTATTTTATTTGTTAAGTTGCATAACTTTAAGTTGGTGACGTTTCTCGTCTGTGAAGCTCTCTATTTCTCTCAGTGATGAATGTGGACTCAAAGAAAATGACAAGGGCAGACTAAATTGCACCAGTCGCATACATCTGCATCTGATCTACAATGTTTCCCACAGCACGGTAGTAGAAATAAACACCTTCAGAATAATAGAAAATAGTACTGAAAACACATAGGTCAGATAAATAAGAAAACTACAGTGGCCCTACGTGGCAAAGGAGAAAGCCATTCATACATTCTCATAAGCTTAGTTTCAATCCGTTGAATTTTAACCCGAGATAAACGACACACTGCATAGCATATAGTTGTTTTTGTTTAGTCAATGTTGGGTATAATGCGTTGGAGCTGTCAAATTGGTAAGCGGCTGCTCTTGTTGTCATTGTCACAAAGACACAGCTGTCCGACCAGCGTTAAAAGTTCAGAACGAGAGTGTAGGCTATATAAAAATAATGACACTCAAATTGAAAATCATTCAAGGAAACAATAAAGATTTATATCAAATCAAATCAAAGTTAATTTTTCACATACACAGTTTACAGCAGGTATACAGTGCATTCGGAAAGTATTAAGACCCCTTCCCTTTTTCAAAAAAGTTTTATGTCACAGCCTCATTCTAAAAAGGATAAAATATTTTTTTTCACACCTTAATATACACACAATACCCCATAATGACAAAGCGAAAATAGGTTTTTAGAAATGTTTGCAAATTTATGACAAAATAAAAAACAGAAATACCTTATTCACATAAGTATTCAGACCCTTTACTATGAGACTCGAAATTGAACTCAGGTGCATCCTGTTTCCATTGATCATTTTAGTCATTTAGCAGACGCTCTTATCCAGAGCGACTTACAGTTAGTGAATGCATACATGTATTTTATTTTATTTATTTATTAATTATTTTTTTCATACTGGCCCCCCGTGGGAAACGAACCCACATCCCTGCCGGCCAAACCCTCCCCTACCTCCCCGACGACGCTGACCAATTGTGCACCGCCCATGGGTCTCCCGGTCGCGGCCGGCTGCGACAGAGCCTGGACTCGAATCAGGATCTCTAGTGGCACAGCTAGCACTGCGATGCAGTGCCTTAGACCACTGCGCCACTCGGGAGTCACAAGTTGAGAGGTTTCTACAACTTGATTGGAGTCAACCTGTGGTAAATTCCATTGATTGGACATGATTTGGAAAGGCACACACCTGTCTATACAGGGTCCCACAGTTAACAGTGCATGTCAGAGCAAAACCATTTTCGTAGAGCTCCGAGACATGATTGAGTTGAGGCACAGATCTGGGGAAGGGCACCAAACCATTTCTGCAGCATTGAAGGTCCCCAAGAACACAGTGGCCTCCATCATTCTTAAATGGAAGAAGTTTGGAACCACCAAGACTCTTCCTAGAGCTGCCCAGCCAAACTGAGCAATCGGGGAGAGAAGGGCCTTGGTCAGAGAGGTGACCAAGAACCCAATGTTCAGTCTGACAGAGCTCAATAGTTCCTCTGTGGAGATGGGAGAACCTTCCAGAAGGACAACCATCTCTGCAGCACTCCACCAATCAGGCCTTTATAGTATAGTGGCCAGACGGAAGCCACTCCTCAGTAAAAGGCACATGACAGCCCACTTGGAGTTTGCCAAAAAGGCACCTAAAGGACTCTCAGACCATGAGAAACAAGATTCTCCTGTCTGATGAAACCAAGATTGAACTCTTTGGACTAAATGCCAAGCTTCACATCTGTAAGAAACCTGGCACCATCCCAACGGTGAAGCATGGTGGTGGCAGCATCATGCTGTGAGGATGTTTTTCAGCGGCAGGGACTGGGAGACTAGTCAGGATCGAGGGAAAGATGAACGCAGCAAAGTACAGAGAGATCCTTGATGAAAACCTGCTCCAGAGACGCTCCCCATCCAACCTGACAGAGCTTGAGAGGATCTGCAGAGAAGAATTGGAGAAACTCGCCAAATACAGGTGTGCCAAGCTTGTAGCGTCATACCCAAGAATACTCGAGGCTGTAATCGCTGCCCAAGGTGCTTCAACAAAGTACTTATGTAAATGTGATATTCTAAAAACCTGTTTTTGCTTTGTCATTATGGGGTATTGTGTGTAGATTGATGAGGGAAAAAAACTATTTAATCAATTTTAGAAGAAGGCTGTAACGTAACAAAATGTGGAAAAAGTCAATGGGTCTGAATACTTAACAGATACACTGTAAATGATCCAGCGAAATGCTTACTTGCAAGCTCCCTCAACAGTGCAGTACAAATACACAACATGACCAAAAATATCTGGTAATCTGCTAGTCGAATATCTCATTTCAAAATCATGGGCATTAATATGCTATAACAGCCTCCACTCTTCTGGGAAGGCTTTCCACTAGATGTTGGAACATTGCTATGGGGACTTGCTTCCATTCAGCCACAAGATAATTAGTGAGGTCGGGCACTGATGTTGGGTGATTAGGCCTGGCTCGCAATCGGTGTTCCAATTCATCCCAAAGGTGTTCGATGGGGTTGATGTCAGGGCTCTGTGCAGGCCAGTCAAAGTCTTCCACACCAGGCCTCCCGAGTGGCCTAAGGCACTGCATCGCAGTGATAGCAGTGCCACTAGAAATCCTGATTCGAGTCCAGGCTCTGTCATAGCCGGCCGCGACCGGGAGACCCGTGGGGCGGCGCACAACTGGCCCAGCACCATCCAGGGTAGGGGAGGGTTTGGCTGGCAGGGATGTTCTTGTCCCATCGCGCACTAGCAACTCCTGTGGCGGGCTGGGCGCAGTGCACGCTGACTTGGTCGCCAGGTGTACGGTGTTTCCTCCGGCACATTGGTGTGGCTGGCTTCCAGGTTAAGCGGGCACTGTGTCAAGAAGCAGTGCGGCTTAGTTGGGTTGTGTTTCGGAGGACGCACGACTCCCGACCTTCGCCTCTTCCGTGTCCATACGGGAGTAGCAGTGATGGGACAAGACTGTAACTACCAATTGGATTCCATGAAAAAGGGGGTAAAATACCAACAAAAAAAGGTTATTCCACACCGATCTCGATAAACCATTTCTGTATGGACCTCGTTTTGTGTACGGGGGCATTGTCATGCTGAAACAGGAAAGGGCCTTCCCCAAACTGTTGCTACAAAGTTGTAAGCAAAAAATCGTCTAGAATGTCATTGTATGCTGTAGCGTTAAGATTTCCCTTGACTGGAGCTGAGGAGCCTGAACCATGAAAAACTGCCCCAGACCATTATTCCTCATCCACCAAACTTTAGAATTGGCACAATGCAATCGGGCAGGTAGTGTTCTCCTGGCATCCGCCAAACCCAGATTCATCCGTTGGACTGCCAGATGGTGAAGAGTGATTCATTACTCCAGAGAACGTGTTTCCACTGCTCCAGAGTCTAATGGTGGTGAGCTTTACACCACTCCAGCCAACACTTGGCATTGTGCATGGTGTGGCTGCTCGGCAATGGAAACCCATTTCATGAAGCTGCCGACAAACAGTTATTGTGCTGACGTTGCTTCCAGAGGCAGTTTGGAACTTGGTAGTGAGAGTTGCAACCAAGGACAGACAACTTTTACGCGCTACGCCCTTCAGCACTCGGTGGGCCCGTTCTGTGAGCTTGTGTGGCCTACTACGTCACAGCTGAGCTGTTGTTGCTCCTAGACGTCCACTTCACAATAACAGCACTTACAGTTGACCGGGGCAGCTCTAGAAGGGTAGACATTAGACGAACTGACTTGTTGGAAAGGTGGCATCCTATGACGGTGCCACGTTGAAAGTGTTTGAGCTATTCAGTAAGGCCATTCTAATGCCAATGTTTGTCTATTGAGATTGCATGTCTGTGTGTTCGATTTTATACAACTGTCAGCAACAGGTGGCTGAAATAGCCAAATCTACTAATTTGAAGAGGTGTCCACATACTTTTGTGTATATAGTGTATCAACATCAATAATAATCAAAAGTCAAATAAAAACGAAAATGTTATGCATAGCAATAAAATGGACATGTACACAATAGGATATATAGTATAAATGATGAATGTGCAGTCAAGTATGACTGTATTTACAGATCCACAGACCTATTGCACTCCACACTGCCCTCACACACCAGGAATACCTATGTGTGTGGCTGTGCATGACTTCAACACCATCAAGTTTGCTGACGACACGATGGTGGTAGAACTGATCACTGACGATGATGAAGAAGCCTATATGGAGGAGATCAGAGACCTGGCAGTGTGGTGCCAGAACAACAACCTCTCCCTCAAAGTCAGCAAGACAAAGGAGCTGATCGTGGGTTACAGGAAAACGGAGGGGCGAGCACGACCCCATCCACATCGTTGGGGCTCTAGCGGAGCTTCAAGTTCCTTGGTGTCCACATCACTAAGGAATTTACATGGTCCACACCCATACAGTTGTGAAGAGGGCACAACAGTGCCTCTTCCCCCTCAGGAGGCTGAAAATATTTGGCACGGGCCCTCAGAACCTCAAAAAGTTATATAGCTGCACCATTGAGAGCATCTTGACTGGCTGCATCACCGCTTGCTATGGCAACTGCAGGGCACCGGACCGCAAGGCGCTACAGAAGGTAGTGCATACTGCCCAGTATATCACTGGGGTCGAGCTCCCTGCCATCCAATACTTTTATACCAGGAGGAATCAGAGGAAGGCCCAAAAAATGGTCAAAGACTCAAGCCACCCATGGCATGTCAAGCGGTACCAGTGCACCATATCTGGAACGAACAGGACCCTGAACAACTTCTACCCCCAAGCCATAAGACTGCTAAACAAGACTGCTAAAAAGCTAATCAATTGGCTACCTGGACAATCTGCATGTACCCTTTCTTGCAGTAACTCACTTTACCCTTACCTACAGTGCCTTCAGAAAGTATTCATTCCGCTTGACTTATTCCACATTTTGTTGTGTTACAGCCTGAATTCAAAATGGATTAAATATTTTTTTATTCTCACCGATCTACACACAATAACCCATAATGACAAAGTGAAAATATGCCTTTATTTAAAATGAAATAAAGAAATCTCACTTATATAAGTATTCTTACCTCTTTTTTTTACACTGCATTGTTGGTTAAGGGCTTGTAAGTAAGCATTTCACCACTGAGTTCATATTTTGTAGAAGCACCTTTGGCAGCGATTACAGCTGTGAGTCTTTCTGAGTAAGTCTCTAAGAGCTTTCCACACATGGATTGTGCAGCATTTTCCCATTATTATTTTCAAAATTCTTCAAGCTCTGTCAAATTGGTCGTTGATCAATGCTAGACAACCATTTTCAGGGCTTGCCGGAGATTTTTAAGCAGATTTATGTCACAACTGTAACTTGGCCTCTCAGGACCTCCAGTGTAGATTTGGCCTTGTGTTTTAGGTTATTGTCCTGCTGAAAGCTGAATTAATCTCCCAGTGTCTGGTGGAAAGCAGACTGAACAAGGTTTTCCTTAGCTCCATTTCATTTATTTTTTACCCTGAAAAACTCCCCAGTCCTTAACGATTACAACTATACCCATAACATGATACAGCCACCACTATGTTTAAAAAATATTGAGAGTGGTATTCAGTAATGTGTTGTGTTGGATTTGCCCCAAACATAACACTCAGGACAAAAAGTTAATTGCTTTGGCACATTTTTTGCAGTATTAATTTAGTGCCTTGTTGCAAACAGGATGCATGTTTAGGAATATTTGTTTTCTGTACAGGCTTCCTTCTTTTCACTCTGTCAATTAGGTTAGTATTGTGGAGTAACTCACTGTTGTTGATCCAGCCTATCACAGACATTAAACTCTGTAACTGTTTTAAAGTCACCATTGGCCTCATGGTGAAATCCCTGAGCTGTTTCCTTCATTTCTGGCAACTGAGTTAGGAAGGACGCCTGTATCTTTATAGTGACTGGGTGTATTGATGCACCATCCAAAGTGTAATTAATAACTTTACCATGCTTAAAGTTATATTCAATGTTGGCTTTTTTTTCCTTTCTTTTTTTCTACCAATTTTACCCATCTACCAATGCCCTTCTTTGTGGAAACACTCCCTGGTCTCTGTGGTTGAATCTGTGTTTGTTTCACTTCTCGACTAAGGGATCTCACAGATAATTTTATGTGTGGGTTAAAGAGATGAGGTAGTCATTCAAAAATCATGTTAACCTCTACGGGATCGGTGTCCCGTATACGGGACGGTTGAGCTAAAGTGAACTTGTGATTAGCATGACTGTTGTAAGTAACAGCAAACTTTCTAGGACATAGACAAGTGTTATATGGGCAGAAAGCTTACATTCTTGTAAATCTAACTGCACTGTCCAATTTACAGTAGCTATTACAGTGACAAAATACCATGCCATTGTTTGAGGAGAGTGCACAACAACAAAAAACTTATCACGGCAACTGGTTTGATATATTCACCTTTGAAGGTAAATGAAGTACTTACATTCAGTAATCTTGCTGCGATTTGTCATCCTAAGGGTACCATAGATAAAATCTAGCATCATTTTGTTTAATAAAATCCTTTTTTATATACAAATGTAGGAACTGGGTTCTACAGTTTGAACCCCTGCTGTCTCTGGCTCCACACCAATCACACCTGGCCATCTAGATGTGTGAAAGTTAGTGTATAAGTTAATGATCCATCATGTATGACATTCCTGGTAGTGTGTAAACTTACATTTTGTATTACCATTTCATTGTTGTATGTTCTCTATAGTTATGTACTTGAAAATGTATCAATTGACAAATTTGGCACATTTGGGCAGACTTGATACAAAATAGTCCAGTATTGCAATGCTTTACTGGATCATTCTGAAACTTTGCACACACACTGCTTCCATCTAGTGGCCAAAATCTAAATTGCGCCTAAACTGCAATATTATATTGTGGCCTTTCTCTTTCAAAGAAAAATATATATATTTGAAAACGCATGTTTTTTTTGTTTGTATTATCTTTTACCAGATCTAATGTGCTATATTCTCCTACATTCATTTCACATTTCCACAAACTTCAACGTGTTTCCTTCCAAATGGTATCAATAATATGCATATCCTTGCTTCAGGTCCTGAGCTACAGGCAGTTAGATTTGGGTATGTCATTTTAGGCGAACATATTTAAAAAAGGGTCCAATCCTTAACCTGTTAAGGATCGGAACCTTTTTTCCAATTTTTGCTTAAAATGACATACCCAAATCTAACTGCCTGTAGCTCAGGACCTGAAGCAAGGATATGCATATTGTTGATACCAAGGAAACACTTTGAAGTTTATACAAATTTCTAAAAACATAATTCCACTTTGACATTATGTTTCATTCTGTGTATGCCTGTGACCAAAACATCTCAATTCAATTAATTTTAAATTCAGGCTGTAACGAAATGTGGAATAAGTCAAGGGGTATGAATAATTTCTGAAGGAACTGTATACATTGCATTCAGAAAGTATTCAGACCTCTTGACTTTGTCCACATTTTGTTACATTACAGCCTGAATTAAAAATTCTAAAATTGGTTCAATAGTTTTTTCCCTCGTCAATCTACACACAATACCCTATAATGCGAAAGCAAAAACAGGTTTTTAGAAATGTTTGCACATTTATAATAAATAAAATACAGAAATATCACATTTAAATAAGTGTTCAGACCCTTAACTCCGCAATTTGTTGAAGCACCTTTGGCAGCGATTACAGCCTCGAGTCTTCTTGAGTATGACGCTACAAGCTTGGCACACCTGTATTTGGGGAGTTTCTCCAATTGGATGGGGAGCGTCGCTGCACAGCTATTTTCAGGTCTCTCCAGAGATGTTTGATCGGGTTCAAGTCCGGGCTCTGGCTGGGCCACTCAAGGACATTCAGAGACTTCTCCCTCCTGCATTGTCTTGACTGTGTGCTTAGGTTCGTTGTCCTGTTGAAAGGTAACCCTTCATCCCAGTTTGAGGTCCTGAGCGCTCTGGAGCAGGTTTTCATCAAGGATCTCGCTGTACTTTGCTCCATTAATCTTTCCCTTGATAATGACAAGTCTCCCAGTCCCTGTTGCTGAAAAACATCCCAACAGCATGATGCTGCCACCATCATGCTTCACCGTGGGGATGGTGCCAGGTTTCCTACAGACGTGACGCTTGGCATTCAGGCCAAAGAGTTCAATCTTGGTTTCATCCGACCAGAGAATCTTATTTCTCATGGTCTGAGAGTCCTTTAGGTGCCTTTTGGCAAACTCCAAGTGGGCTGTCATGTGCCTTTTACTGAGGAGTGGCTTCCATCTGGCCACTCTACAATAAAGACCTTCTTTGTTGATTGCTGCAGAGATGGTTGTCCTTCTGGAAGGCTGTCCCATCTCCACAGAAGAACACTGGAGCTCTGTCAGAGTGACCATTGGGTTCTTGGTCACCTTCCTGACCAAGGCCATTCTCCCCTGATTGCTCAGTTTGTCAACTGTGGGACCTTATATAGACAGGTGTGTGCCTTTCCAAATCATGTCAAATCAATAGAATTTACCACTGGTGGAAAGCAATCCAATTGTAGAAACATCTCAAGGATGATCAATGGAAACACAATACACCTGAGCTCAATTACGAGTCTCATAGCAAAGGGCCTGAATACTTACAGTTGAAGTTGGAAGTGTACATACACTTAGGTTGGAGTCATTAAGACTTGTTTTTCAACCACTCCACACATTTCTTGTTAACAAACTATAGTTTTGGCAAGTCGGTTAGGACATCTACTTTGTGCATGACACAAGTCATTTTTACCAACAATTGTTTACAGACAGATTATTTCACTTATAATTCACTGTATCACAATTCCAGTGGGTCAGAAGTTTACATACACTAAGTTGACCGTGCCTTTAAAAAGCTTGGAAAATTCCAGAAAATTATGTCATGGCTTTAGAAGCTTCTGATGGGCTAATTGACATAATTTGAGTCACTTGGAGGTGTACCTGTGCATGTATTTCAAGGCCAAACTCAGTGCCTCTTTGCTTGACATCATGGGAAAATCAACAGAAATAAGCCAAGACGTCAGAAAAAAATTGTAGACCTCCACAAGTCTGGTTCATCCTTGGGAGCAATTTCCAAATGCTTTAAGGTACCACGCTCATCTGTACAAACAATAGTATGCAAGTTTAAACACCATGGGACCACGCAGCCGTCATACCGCTCAGGAAGGAGACGCGTTCTTCTCCTAGAGATTATCGTACTTTTGTGCGAAAAATGCAAATCAATCCCAAAACAACAGCAAAGGACCTTGTGAAGATGCTGAAGGAAACAGGTATAAAAGTATCTATATCCACAGTAAAACGAGTGGGTTTTGAAGCCACTGCTCCAAAACCGCCATAAAAAAGCCAGACTACGGTTTGCAACTGCACATGGAGACAAAGATTGTACTTTTTGCAGAAATGTCCTCTGGTCTGATGAAACAAAAATAAAAATGTTTTGCCATAATGACCATTGTTATGTTTGGGGAAAAAGGGGGGGCTTGCAAGCCGAAGAACACCATCCCAACCGTGAAGAACGGTGGTGGGAGCATCATGCTGTGGGGGTGCTTTGCTGCAGGAGGGACTGGTGCACTTCACAAAATAGATGGCATCATGAGGAAGGAATCTTTGCAATTTCTGTATTTTAACCAAAACTGTTCTAGTAACTGGTGGGTCTTGAAATTGGCTTCAAATGATTCCTGTGGCCCTGGGGGTTTCACAAGGCATTTTAGGTCGTGATGTACAAAGCCCATACCTCTCTGGAGAACTGCCCCCCTGAATTCCAGGCGGGTCATGGTTTCTGGTCTGGTGGTTGTTCTTGCCATTGCTGCTCCTGCTGCTCCCCGGCAATTGGCAGCTGCATCCTCGGCAGCCTCCTCGTTGGGAATTAGCATCAGCCTCACCGCGTTGTAGTGGTGCATTGCTCCTGGGTTCATCCCGGTCATATTGTTCAGGTTGGGGGTGGGGGTTGTTTTTGGTCTTGATGATGTCGGGTCGGGTCGGGTGGAGAAAGGACAAACCTCACAGTGAGCAGACACACCTGGAAGACCGTGACCTGGCGGTCAATGGAGGCATTCCCCTTTGGTCTGCTCGCTCCAGATGTAGGTTGGTGTCTTTGGTCCTTCCTCCGCAACCAGTGGTTCAGGTGGTGCTGGTGTCTGGTCTGGCCTATCCTTCTGTTGGTCTGCTCCAGGTGGTTGGCGGTCAGCTGGTTCTGGTCTGGTCGGTGGTGGCCTGAGGAGGGCAGATGAAGAAAAAAAGAAAGGTAGCAGAGGAGGGCTGCAGTCCAAGGGTAGAGGGAGTAAGGCTCTCCTCGGCAGCACTCTACTCACCTCAAGGCCCACAGTCCATCGTCTCCTCCTCAGGCAGCTGGTCCGGTGCTGGTTCTGGATACTGGGGGAGTTTGGGGTGGTTCGTGGACTGGGGAGTCAGGTCGGGCCGTGGTCAAGCCACTATTACCTTTCCGTCTTCCCCAGTCTTTCCGGCAATTCCGGCCTTGTCCGCTGGACCAGAGTGACAGTGCCAGCCACGGTCAAGTCGGTGTTACTGTTGCTGCCTCCTGGTCCGTCCCAAGAAAAGGATAGTGAGAGAAGGACACAACCCCAGAAAATCTCCACCACGCAGGGTTGTGAGTAATGAAGAGAAACCAGAGTGGTATTGGGCGACCCGACCAAATTCACATAGAAATGTGTCTTATAGATCTGTCATTCTCATTGAAAGCAAGTCTAAGAAGCAATATATCTGTTCTTTGTGCACTATTTTATGCTTCCCATTCTTAAGTTTCGTTTTTGCGTCTTTTAGTTTAGGTTTTATACATCAGCTTCAAACAGCTGAAAATACGATATTTTTCGTTATGGAAAATATATTTCACAGCGGTTTCAATCGTACAATGATTCTTTACACTATACTTGTCTGTTTTGTCACATAAACTGAAATTAGGCAAACTATTAGAATTCTAGCAACTAGGAAATGGCGGAGTGATTTCTGCATAGTGCATCTTTAAAGGTTTGAGACTTGCTGCCATTCTGATCTGTCCGCTATATACATTTCATTGTTAGCGAACTGCTACCACATACACTACATGACCAGAAGTGTGTGGAAACCTACTTTTCGAACACTGGAACTAAGGGGCCTAGCCCCAAACCATTATTTCTCCTCCACCAAACTTTACAGTTGGCACTATGCATTGGGGCAGGTAGCGTTCTCCTGGCATCCTCCAAACCCAGATTCTTCCTTTGGACTGCCAGATGGTGAAACGTGATTCATTACTCCAGCAATTGGCCAGTAAGTTACTGCAGAGTTTCAGGATAAGGTTTGTAGAATCCCTAAAATACAGTACATTACCGTATTCTGTGGGGGTACAGCATTTTCACTCACAGGTGCAACAAATATAGCCTCTTGAAAGGCACGCCTTAAAATATGTCAATGAGTCAGAGACTCTTTACCCACCCACAATATTTTCCCATAATGCACCATAATGAATACTGTAAAACACATTTACAGTATATTACTGTGCATTCTACAGTGTTTTACTGTTGAAATTACAGAAAGGTCTTATAATGTGCTAGTATTTTACTGTGCATTCTAAGGTAATCTACTATTTTCAGTTGATACAGTATCATACTGTTGATTAATTACTTAAAACATATAACAGTGTGAGCTGCAGTCAGTGAACAGCATTCTCACATAACGTACCGCTTGTCCAGATGAGATAGGGCAGTGTGCATAATCGAGGTGTAGATTACAACAACAGCTGGGACCATAGTCACCAAGAAAACAATTAGTAACACTGTTCAAATAAACCTACCATTAAAATTATAGACTGATCATTTCTTTGTCAGTGGGCAAACGTGCAAAATCAGCAGGGGATCAAATACTTTTTTCCCTCACTGTATGTGGTTGTTGAGTGCCTGGCTGTTGGTATGGCATTAAAATACAGATATTACAGATCTTAATGCCTGATCAGATTCACTTGTGGTTCATATTTCGAGGGCGATCTGATTTTAATTGAGCCTAAACATTCCGCACACTAATGATCAGAGTCTAAGGTGACATTGCAGCAGGCAGGACAAAACAATGTCCCTTTCTCTTAGTTACACATCATGCATTGTGTATGTAGTATATTAACAGCTTATCATTTGACAGTATTGCTATTTTATGAAATGTAGGAAGAGTTTTTTTCTTTCTTCTATTGATACTATCAGAATGCCATTAATCATGGGATGTTTGTAATTCATGAGATCCATGATCATTTAAGAGCATTAGTATCTTAACATTATTCCATTTTGCTAGACACAACTGTGTATCATTAACTTCACAACTTCAATTTGAATCACTTTTCAAAAAACATACATCAATATATAATGTACAGTACATTGCTTTAATATTAACATCCCTGCAACTGATTCTCTTATTCATCAATATACTTTTTTGGGTTTCATGAAACACTTTCCACAGCCTTAATTTTTATCTCCTGTGAGTTTTGTCTCTGAGACATACAGTTTCCATGGTTAATGTTCAGAGCAGTCCAGACAGCAGACAGACCAGTGACAGCTTTTGGAGACTCACAGAAAAAAGACAATCTGAGATATTGATGGGCTTATTATAGAGAGGATGGCATTCAATTAATATCTGGAAATGTCGTGCAATTACCTGTGTCAATCATTTTGATTTGAGGCTCTGTCGTCAGTTGGTCACGCAGGTTGGTCACCCCCATGGCAATGAGCCACGACCTTGTCTGGGCTGCATTCCAAATGGCAACCTATTCCCGATATAGTGCACTACTTTTGACCAGAGCACTATGGATCCTGGTCAAAAGTAGTGTGTGCACCACATAGGGAATAGGGCACAATTTGGTATGCAGACTGAGTGACTCGATGGTTTCTGCCATCTTTCTCTCTGATTTAAAGACATCCTACCACCTACTATTAGATAAAAGGTCAGGGTTATTAAGGAGATAAAGAAATCCAGAATTATCACACACACGTTAGTTATATCTTAAAATCATTGTCTTACGTCAGATAGCCTAACATCTGTCTGCACATTTGTAGTGAAGCTGTCTGACGAAAGACAATGACCAAAAAATGTCCTATGCTATTTAATGTGGAACTGACACATTTTTAACTACTTTGCATAAATGAAATAAACAGATAATCATAATATCGGTCTACAATACAAAATTCACATTTTATGCTTCAAAACAAACTTTATAAAAGTTTCTAAAAATAGGTTATATTTGACTCCAAATTCCATTAGTAGAGGAAGGCATTGTTGGCTGAATTAAATCGATGCAGTCAATGCAAGATTAATACAATTCACCAATAAATCTCTATATAGTCTAATAAATATTTATATCTGTCACGAATACAGCCGAGGCTGCCCCTCCTCCTTGCTCGGGCAGGCTTCGGCGTTCGTCGTCACCGGAGTACTAGCTGCCACCGATCGATGTTTCTGTGTTACACTAGTCTTGTCTTTATTATTCACACCTGTTACCCATTATGCTTATTTGTTTCCTTATAATTACCTCTGTTTTCCCTCCTGGGTTTGTGCGTGATTGTCCATTGTTATACATTGTTTGGTGAGATGTTGTCCTGTTCTTCCCTGCGTGGAGGGTTTGTTATGGTTTTCTTTTGTTTTAAGTAAATCCATTCATTTCTCAGTTCTGTGTCCTGCGCCTTATTCCGTTTCACCACTTCACCCAGACGTTGACACTATCAGGTTGTAATTCAGGGGATGAAGTGTTTCAGATTCACTCACCCAATATTTTGGACAAAAACGGATGAAAATCAATTTAGCAATTTTGTACGTGACTAAGGCTATACCTCATCTATTTATTTAGGCCTACTTATTTAACAAGCTAGCTATATGGCTTGATAGCTAAGTCATTTAGCTATCTAGAACCTAACATGACACTGGGCCTTGTGCTGTAGCTAGCTAGCTATCAGCTGGAAGGATGCCATGTCATCACCTGGACAAGTGGGTGAGTGGTAGACATTTTCCCTCCATTGTATTCACAGTGCAATTTTGACTGTCAACTAAACGCTGAAAAAGTTTGAGAGGGTTTATCTATGGTCCCTTGTGCTAGATTTTAGCTCATCTGGCTCAGGTTAACATTGTTGTTGTTATTCTGTGTAGGCTGAGGGAGATATGGACCACCTGTTGGTTGTTTGAACAATAGGACTGTAAAGTTCCCAAAAGTAAGACTCCTGTGGTATTTAGATATTTGCAGAAAACCATTCAGGTTTATTCTGTGACTTTTACTACTGCTTTCTAAGCCAACAAAGTCACACTGTTCTGTTGCTTGTAAAAACACAGTGCAGTGCAACATCAAAGTGAATGGCACATACCCGTATGGCATGGCCTATTTGTGATCCATTTCAGGAAGCTAGGCATATGTCGCACGTCACTACTTCACAGGAGAAACATTTGAATTTAAACTTTTTTTTATCAACATGTATTTTTTTTGCAGAAATGCCTTCTGGAACATGTGAACTTTCATGTGCATTAATAACAAAATGTTATGCCATCTGTAACTATGAATTAAACAATTAAAATACGGGCCTAGTTGGTTTAGTCACAGAAAAAGACAGGAACCTTCCCGCTAGCCATGATCGGCTGAGATAATGGATGGGCTGGACATGCCGAGAGATGAGTTCGAATTGGTCTGCCATATATGTGTAGATAATCCTTGCTACCGTTGCTTTTTTGAAAGATATCATGGAGAACTGCAAAGTGTTGCCACTGCTCTCAACATTGCTGCCCTAAATTTAACAGGCGCTATCGACTAAGATCAGTGGGAAAAAGTTGTGATGGACTACTTTCTGGATGACGATCGTTCCATGCTGACTCTCTTTGACTCTGAAAATGAATCAGATGATTGTAGTGTATTCTGATGACAGAGGGGGAAGAAAAGGAGATAAATAGTGTGGTTGTCACAGAAGAAGTTGACCGAGTTTTGAAATCAGTGGAATGCCTGGTGGAAGCAGAGTATGATTGCAAATGCGGAGGGAGTCAAAAAGAGTACACAGAAGGCTGTTGTATAAAACAGTTGTCTCCGAATAACATCTTCAAACTTAGGGAAACCATGGCATCCATGACAGAGAGGGAGAAGCATTCATCTATGTATACGGGTAAGATAGTCTAGCTACATTTTCAGCTATTATACGTTTCTAATTTTGTCAGAAAGTTGTTTTCATCGCTAGCTAATGTTACGTGTATGATCTGTGTAGTAATCTTATTTGTATCTCAGAAAGTCATTTGCATTGCTAGTTATAGCCTTTTTATTTACTTGTATCTTTATTTAACTAGGCAAGTCAGTTAAGAACAAATTCTTATTTACAATGACGGCCTACCCTGGCCAAACCTGGACGACGCTGTGCCAATTGTGCACCGCACTATGGGACTCCCAATAATGGCCGGATTGTGATACAGCCTGGAATCAAACCAGGGTCTGTAGTGACGCCTCTAACACTGAGATGCAGTGCCTTAGACAGCTGTGCCACTCGGGAGCAATAGCCTAATGTTTGGTTGAAGCTAGTTGATTATCTTTAGCTAACTGCAGATTCATGCATGGTGGCTAGCTATGGCAATCAGTTTGTATTGCTAGTGGTATGGGTTGGGATTATAGTTCATTGTTTAGCTAGCTAGCTAGCTACATGTCTAAACAAAAGACTCCACTATGCAAGTAACCATTTCACTATACTGTTTACACATTCTGTATCCTGTGCATGTGACAAATAAACTCAGATGTTATTTGATAGCGTTTGTTTACCAGAGATGGTAATGTGAAGAACAACATGACCTGCACCAAAATCAAATTAGGATATAGGCCGAGGACTAGATAAAGTGTATTTTTACCAGTGTTGTAGTACTTGAGACCGGTCTTGAGTCCGGTCTAGAGACCACATATTGAGTGTCTCGGTCTTGTCTTGTTGTCTGAGAGACCACATATTGAGTGTCTCAGTCTTATCTTGGTGTCAGATACATTTGCACTCGGTCTTGACTCGGTCTTGAACAATGAGGACTTGTAATTTCTTCCCGAGACCAGCGCAGTAAAAAACATATAATTATCAGCTTCAATTCAGTCAGTGCATAAAACAGCTTCGCCAGGCCAAATACTGTATATACACTCCTTTCCTGAAACATTATCTTAACAGCCTTTCAGTGGCAACCCGTTATTCAGGGTTTAGCTAAAAAAACAAAAAAAACAAAAAATGGTTGCCTTTTTTGCATGTTATTTTGGCATTAACATTTATCAGTTTACAAACAACGTAAAAAATATATATAATTGAGTTAGTAGAGCTGCATACAAATATGGTCTCTTTTTTGCTTTCTTGAGTAAGGCAGCTCCAAAATGCAGGTGTTTCAGCCTAGCTCAGTGCTTTCTGTGGTGATGGGGCAGCCAGTGGAAAATACGGAGCGTAGGGGTTGGTAATGTTCTGTCACTCACGGGGACACTACGTCACCGCAAAATCTACAGGGAGAGCTAGAAAGTTCAAGCCCCCTTGGGTGCTGCCATAGATTTACATTAGAAGTGTCCATCCAAGAAGGATCAAGGTCATTGGCCACAGATAAAATGACGTCAAATCACGTTATATTTACCGTAACTTTGATTGGACTGATCATGTCAACATCATACTTTCAAATTCTTAGCTAGCAAGCTAGCAGTCCTCATCATGAATCAAATCAACAATCTACTGGCAAGTCCTTTCACAATCCTTGTGATATGAAGAGAGATTATGAAGATAAATTATAGATAAAACGTATCGGTGCTCATTGGCCATTGGACATTACACAACAAGTTGGAAATCACAAACATGAGTGGTTTGGAAGGAATCAGTGGCTAACTGCAAGCGTTGCAAAGCAATCACTAGCCTGTTATTCAGTGGAGTGGGTGTGGGGTCCAAGTATGGGTTTAAGGGTATTTTTTCCAAGCTTAAAAGGATAAACATTCAACATTGGACATGCTGTCAATCCAGCATGACTTCTGCTGCGTTCAAAACAACTGCAAACTCGGAACTGGGAAATCTCAGACTTCAGTGAGTTCAAGAAAACTGGGAACTATGAAAAAAATGAGCTCTGACTGGGAAAATACGTTTTGAAAGGTCATTCAACTCGGAATTGCAAGTCGGGAACTCAGGACTCTTTCTAGAGCTCCGACCTGAAGATCACTGACGCCATGATTCAACCTGGGTTTTTTTTCCAAGTTCCCAGTTGTCTTAAAAGCACCATAAATCCAGAGAATGCCAGACTTTGATGACATAGTTTGATGACAACATTTTCCTGTTGAAGTGAGCACAGCACAATAAGGTCAGTCCAAAAATGTATTGTATGCTGCTGCATAAATGATGTAATATGCCAGGGAGATATGTATACTGTAGCTAAGAAAGTAATACTACGTTTATGTTGTTTAGTAAGCTGTTAGCTGTTTGGTGTGCACATGTAGCCTACAGCCTGTTTTAGAGAAATGTCATCATCTAATATTGTAAGAGCTTTCATTGTCTGCTTAAATGCCCCCTTTATTTATCCTACAGTTCTGACTTGGTGTACAGGGAGAATACCGTAAGAACAGAGCATGTTCTGAATTCTGTTGCTGTACATTTCAAAAGTGCTGAACAAATAGTTATATTGACTAGGTCTGTCTTAGCTCGCTCATTGATGTTTTAATCGAAATTACGGATTGCCATTTATCTGCTTGTGTCCCCTTATGCTAGAGTTTGTACATCTCAATTGTCAGTAGAAACCACATTTGTTTAAGCAAGTCAGCCATATCAGCTATGTTTTTTTAAAGGCAGTAAATTAGGCTGAATTAACTGTTTCGCTGCCAGACAAGGCTCCACTGATAGCCAGGTGTAGCAGTAGTAAGGATACACTCCAACACGCTGAAAAGAACGCTCTGCTGTTGAGACAGCTTTATATAGGCCCTAACAGTTTGTGGGAACCGTTTGTCACCATTATAGCGCAATCCATGTATTGTTTAGTGCTATGTAGTGGCTTTGATGGCATGCATTTCTTTTTAAACATTTTTGTTTGCCCCACCAACATTTACATGCTAAAATCGCCACTGCCGCCTTTATATCTATTATAGACATGTTTGCACAGTGGCAAACCTATAGGTATTCAGTGTGACACGTTCGTGATTCTGAAAGGACCGCAACCGTAATACCAGCGCACTCATGTAGGAGAGTGCACTTTTTGTAAAACACAAAGGGCCCGTGGTGTAGTGGATGTTATACGCAGGTATACAGTGGGGAAAAAAGTATTTAGTCAGCCACCAATTGAGCAAGTTCTCCCACTTAAAAAGATGAGAGAGGCCTGTAATTTTCATCATAGGTACATGTCAACTATGACAGACAAAATGAGAAAATAAATCCAGAAAATCACATTGTAGGATTTGTAATGAATTTATTTGCAAATTATGGTGGAAAATAAGTATTTGGTCAATAACAAAAGTTTCTCAATACTTTGTTTATATACCCTTTGTTGGCAATGACACAGGTCAAACGTTTTCTGTAAGTCTTCACAAGGTTTTCACACACTGTTGCTGGTATTTTGGCCCATTCCTCCATGCAGATCTCCTCTAGAGCAGTGATGTTTTGGGGCTGTCGCTGGGCAACACAGACTTTCAACTCCCTCCAAAGATTTTCTATGGGGTTGAGATCTGGAGACTGGCTAGGCCACTCCAGGACCTTGAAATGCTTCTTACGAAGCCACTCCTTCATTGCCCGGGCGGTGTGTTTGGGATCATTGTCATGCTGAAAGACCCAGCCACGTTTCATCTTCAATGCCCTTGCTGATGGAAGGAGGTTTTCTCTCAAAATCTCATGATACATGGCCCCATTCATTCTTTCCTTTACACGGATCAGTCGTCCTGGTCCCTTTGCAGAAAAACAGCCCCAAAGCATGATGTTTCCACCCCCATGCTTCACAGTAAGTATGGTGTTCTTTGGATGCAACTCAGCATTCTTTGTCCTCCAAACACGACGAGTTGAGTTTTTACCAAAAAGTTCTATTTTGGTTTCATCTGACCATATGACATTCTCCCAATCCTCTTCTGGATCATCCAAATGCACTCTAGCAAACTTCAGATGGGCCTGGACATGTCCTGGCTTAAGCAGGGGGACACGTCTTGCACTGCAGGATTTGAGTCCCTGGCGGCGTAGTGTGTTACTGATGGTAGGCTTTGTTACTTTGGTCCCAGCTCTCTGCAGGTCATTCACTAGGTCCCCCCATGTGGTTCTGGGATTTTTGCTCACCGTTCTTGTGATCATTTTGACCCCACGGGGTGAGATCTTGCGTGGAGCCCCAGATCGAGGGAGATTATCAGTGGTCTTGTATGTCTTCCATTTCCTAATAATTGCTCCCACAGTTGATTTCTTCAAACCAAGCTGCTTACCTATTGCAGATTCAGTCTTCCCAGCCTGGTGCAGGTCTACAATTTTGTTTCTGGTGTCCTTTGACAGCTCTTTGGTCTTGGCCATAGTGGAGTTTGGAGTGTGACTGTTTGAGGTTGTGGACAGGTGTCTTTTATACTGATAACAAGTTCAAACAGGTGCCATTAATACAGGTAACGAGTGGAGGACAGAGGAGCCTCTTAAAGAAGAAGTTACAGGTCTGTGAGAGCCAGAAATCTTGCTTGTTTGTAGCTGACCAAATACTTATTTTCCACCATAATTTGCAAATAAATTCATAAAAAATCCTACAATGGGATTTTCTGGAGAAAGAAAAATCTCAATTTGTCTGTCATAGTTGACGTGTACCTAGGATGAAAATTACAGGCCTCTCTCATCTTTTTAAGTGGGAGAACTTGCACAATTGGTGGCTGACTAAATACTTATTTTTTCCCACTGTAAACCGTATACCCACTTTTTTTTCAGTGTGCATTGCCTATACTCTCTTCTTATTCCCTACTGATGACTATCAAAGTAGTGTAGTGGAGGTATACAATTGATCAATTATGTAGTACAATAGAGAAATCATGCACGAAGTAGCCTACACAATCGCAAAGCACGTGAAATAGATTAACATGCACGCCGCACACGGACTAGTTTAGTGGAATATCCTCTGCAGGCAGCAAGACTGTGCAGCTCTCAAATAGTTTTGGCATGAAGCAGCTCACAGAAAAATGACATCGGTAGCCGGTAGGCTAGGAAAGACGTTTCAACTTATGATATCTATCAGTAAATGCTAAGTAAGTCAACAATGGGTATGCAAACCAGGGATTGAAAAAGTTTAGTCCGAAGTGTTGGTTAGTAGGCTATTTGTGACGTGCAACTGTCATCATGCTGTTGTTTGCATCAGGTGCATAGACATGGATGGGCCTGGGTGGACAGAGGCCCACCCAATCAGATTAATGTGATTTAAGCATCGTTGTGAACTTACACCATCCATTTTTTTTTAAGTGTTATTTTGAGAGTGAAAATCTGAGAAATCTGTGCCGTTTGGGAACCTTTTGGCAAAATTAGAGTATACCCACTTCTCCAGGCATCACTACACTACTGCATAGGGCCGATGGAAAGACAGCAGTCACACAGCATGATTTTAAAGGATAAGCAGTCCATAAACTCGGACATAATAAGCCAGTAGGTCTCAATCATAAGAATACCAAAACACAACCATTAACCATTTCACTATCGAAATGTACAACTATTACTTCCCATTGCAAAAAGCATTTCACGTTTAGCAAATCAAATCAAATTGTATTTGTCACATACACGTGTTTAGCAGATGTTATAGCGGGTGTAGCGAAATGCTTGTGCTTCTAGCTCCGACAGTGCAGTAATATCTAACAAGTAATATCTAACAATTTCACAACATATACCCAAGACACACAAAACTAGTAAGGAATATATAATATATAATTTAAGAATATATACATATATGGACAAGCAAAGACAGAGCGGCATGGACTATGAGACAATAGAATATTATAGAATAGAATGCAGTATATACATATGAGATGTGTACTGCAAGGTATGTAAACATTATCAAAGTGACTAGTGTTCCATTTCTTGGCCAGTGATTTCAATAGGCAGCAGCAGCCTCTAATGTGATAGTGATGGCTATTTAACAGTCTGATGGCCTTGAGAAAGAAGCTGTTTTCCATTCTCTCGGTCCCAGCTTTGATAAACCTGTACTGACCTCGCCTTCTGGATGATAGCGGGGTGAACAGGCAGTGGCTCGGGTGGTTGATGTCCTTGATGATCTTTTTCGCCTTCCTGTGACATCGGGTGCTGTGTGTGTCTTGGAGGGCGGGTAGTTTGCCCCCGGTAATGCGTTCGGCAGACCGCACCACCCTCTGGAGAGCCCTGCGGTTGTGGGTGGTGCAGTTGCCGTACCAGGCGGTGATACAGCCCGACAGAATGCTCTCAATTGTGCATCTGTAAAAGTTTGTGAGGGTTTTAGGTGCCAAGCCAAATTTCTTCAGCCTCCTGAGGTTGAAGAGGCTCTGTTGCGCCTTCTTCACCACACTATCTGCGTGGGTGGACCATTTCAGTTTGTCGGTGATGTGTACCCCAAAGAACTTGAAGCTTTCTACCTTCTCCACTGCAGTCCCGTCGATGTGGATAGGGGGGTGCACCCTCTGCTGTTTCCTGAAGTCCACGATCATCTCCTTTGTTTTGTTGATGTTGAGTGAGAGGTTATTTTCCTGGCACCACACTCCCAGAGCCATCACCTCCTCCCTGTAGGCTGTCTCGTCATTGTTGGTAATCAAACCTACTACTGTTGTGTCATCTGGAAACTTGATGATTGAGTTGGAGGCGTGCTTGGCCACGCAGACATGGGTGAACGGGGAGTACAGGAGGGGGCTGAGCAATCATCCTTGTGGGGCCCCATTGTTGAGGATCAGCGAAGTGGAGATGTTGTTTCCTACCTGCACCACCTGGGGCGGCCTGTCAGGAAGTCCAGGACCCAGTTGCACAGGGCGGGGTTCAGACCCAGGGCCTCAAGCTTAATGATGAGCTTGGAGGGTACTATGGTGTTGAATGCTGAGCTATAGTCAATGAACAGCATTCTTACATAGGAATGATGGGATAGGGCAGTGTGCAGTGTGATGGTGATTGCATCGTCTGTGGATATATTGGGGCGGTAAGCAAATTTAAGTGGGTCTAGGGTGACAGGTATGGTAGAGGTGATTTGATCCTTGACTAGTCTCTCAAAGCCCTTCATGATGACAGAGGTGAGTGCTACATGGCGATAGTCATTTAGTTCAGTTACCTTTTCTTTCTTGGGTACAGGAACAATGGTGGCCATCTTGAATCATGTAGGAACAGCAGACTGGGAAAGGGAGAGATTGAATATGTCCATAAACACACCAGCCAGCTGGTCTGCGCATGCTCTGAGGACGTGGCTAGGGATGCCGTCTGGGCCGGCAGCCTTGCGGGTGTTAACATGCTAAAATGTCTTAATCACGTCGGCCACAGAGAAGGAGAGGCCACAGTCCTTGGTAGTGGGCCTTGTCAGTGGCACTGTGTTATCCTCAAAGCGGGCAAAGAAGGTGTTTAGCTTGTCTGGAAGCGAGACGTCGGTGTCGGCGACGTGGCTGGTTTTCCTTTTGTAGTCCGTGATTGTCTGTAGACCCTGCCACATACGTCTCGTGTCTGAGCCGTTGAATTGCGACTCCACTTTGTCTCTATACTGATGTTTTGCCAGTTTAATTGCCTTGCGGAGTGAGTAGCTACACTGTTTGTATTCTGCCATATTCCCAGTCACCTTGCCATGGTTGAATGTGGTGGTTCGCGCTTTCAGATTAGCACGAATGCTGCCATCTATCCACGGTTTCTGGTTAGGGTAGGTTTTAATACAAAGTAACCAGTGACCTAAAGTTTAAAGTGGAACTGACAGCGTTTTAACTACTTTGCAGAGACTAAACAAACAGACACTCATAATATCAGTCAAAAATATAACATTCCTAGTTTATGCTACAAAACCAACTTCATAAGAGGTTTTAAAAATAGGTTATATTTGATGCAACGTTCCATGACGTACAGTAAGGCATTGTTGGCAGAATAGATGGACGCAGTTCAATGCTTGATTAATATAATTCACCAACACATTTCTTGGTAGTCCAAAAAATATTGCTATCTGTTTGTAAATCACAGCTGGCCTGGTACAGTGTTCGCTGCCTCCATTCGGGATGCACTGTTTCAGTTTCAATGACTCAATATTCTGGACAAAAACAGAGAAATGTAACTAATGCTGGGAATGTCAATACAATCAAACTAGCAAGGGAAATTATCACAAGTTAGTCATAACGTGTCAAATAGGCTAGCATATCTATTTATGTAGTAAGAAAAAACACGGAGCCTAACATTACCTACGTGCTAGGAAGATGTAAAGTCATGCCATTGGAGGAGTGGGTGAGTGACTGACTTTTTCCCTTCATATAATTTTTCGGTGGCTATACACAGCTACAGATTAATGTGTCATTTGGTTAGCTAGCAAGAACTTGAACAACTGTTATCCAGTTAGCATATCTCTTGCATTCGCTAATTCACTCTGGCTATCTACTCCGATTTCAGAGCACTCTGGTCTGTGTGTCAGCGCAGAACAACTGATGAATTTACGAACGCGCAACACCCACTAAATATGACCAATGTCAGTAAACATAGGCAAAAAAAAGTAATAGTAAGTCAATAAAACAGCCTAACCAGCTGTGCTACAGCGAGTAAAATGGTCAGAGTGAGGTGTTCTCTCATTTGTGTCTGGAAGTAGTTAACTAGCAAGCAAGCCAACTTTAGCCAGTTAGCTTGGGTGCTTGGTTGGGTGAAGAATGCATTGGCAGGCAATCTGCAGAAGGACAAGGAGGCTACAATTCCCCATCGTTTATCAGTGTAATTTTGACGGCCAACTAGATGAAAATGTTTGAGAGGGTTTATCTAATGTTCCTTCATTAGATTTGAGCTAATCTTGTTCTGGCTACCATTAGTTTTTGATCTTCTTGTTGCTGATGTGCATAACTGAGCAAGAGAGAGCCTACCTTTTCATGGTTGTTTGATCAGTAGGACTGTAAAGTTCCCAAATGTAAGAGGACTCCCATGGTGTTTGCTTATTTGCAGAACTCCATTCAGGTGTATTTTGTGGCTTTTGGCGAATGCATTCTAATGATCTAAAATCGCGCTGTTGCAACTGCCTGTAAACACACGGTAAGGTTCAAAGTAAATGATGGCAGGCCCATGTGGCAAATGGCTTGTTTGTATAAAGATCTACTGTAGCTCTGATTGGCTATACCGCACCGGTCTGTGTAGACTCCGGTCCTGGACAAGACAGATGTTTTTATTTGGTAAAATTTTGTTCAGTGTCTATTAATTGTCCAAACGCACGGCCACTTTCCCACTCTATATTGCTATAGAATATTCACTAATGCCTTAGAATACAGTACTAGTCCAAAGTTTGGACACATCTACTCATTCAAGGGTTTTTCTTTATTTTTAGCATTTAATACATTGTAGAATAATAGTGAAGACATCAAAACTATGAAATAACACATATGGAATCATGTAGTAACAAAAAGTGTTAAACAAATCCAAATAGATTTTATAGTTGAGATTTTTCAAATTAGCTCCCTTTGCCTTGATGATAGCTTTGCACACTCTTGGCATTCTCTCAACCAGCTTCATGAGGTAGTCACCTGGAATGCATTTCAATTAACAGGTGTGCCTTGTTAAAAGTTAATTTGTGGAATTTCTTTCCTTCTTAACGTGTTTGTGCCAATCAGTTGTGTTGTGACAAGGTAGGGTTGGTATACAGAAGAGAGCCCTATTTGGTAAAATACCAAGTCCATATTATTGCAAGAACAGCTCAAATAAGCAAAGAGAAAGGAGAGTCCATCATTACTTTAAGACAAGAAGGTCAGTCAATCCGGAAAATGTCAAGAACTTTGAACATTTCTTCAAGTGCAGTCGCAAAATCCATCAAGCGCTATGATGAATCTGGCTCTCATGAGGACCGCCACAGGAAAGGAAGACCCAGAGTTGCCTCTGCTGCAGACGATAAGTTAATTAAAGTTAACTGCACCTCAGATTGCAGCCCAAATAAATGCTTCACAGAGTTCAAATAACAGACACATCTCAACATCAACTGTTCAGACGAGACTGTGTGAATCAGGCCTTCATGGTCGAATTGCTGCAAAGAAACCACTACTAAAGGACACCAATAAGAAGAAAATATTTTCTTGGCCAAGAAACACGAGCAATGGACATTAGAACGGTGGAAATCTGTGCTTAGCTCCATTCCTTTTCTTTTTTTATCCTGAAAAATTATCCCGTCCCTAACGATTACAAGCGTACCCACAACATGATGCAGCCACCACTATGCTTGAAAATATGCAGAATGATACTCAGTAATGTGTTGTATTGGATTTGCCCCAAGTATAACACTTTGTATTCAGGACAAAAAGTGAAATGCTTTGCCACAATTTTTGCAGTATTACTATATTGCCTTGTTGCAAACAGGATGCATGTTTTGGAAATGTTTTTATTCTGTACAGGTTTCCTTCTTTTCACTCTGTCAATTAGGCTAGCATTGTGGAATAACTACAATGTTGTTGATCCATCCTCAGTTTTCTCCTATCACAGCCATTAAACTATGTAACTGTTTTAAAGTCATCATTGGCCTAAATGTGAAATCCCATGCTCAAAGGGAATTCAATATCTTTTTTTTCTCCTTTTTTCACCATCTACCAATAGGTCCCCTGGAAAGCATTGGAAAGCCTTCCTGGTCTTGGATGTTGAATCTGTGTTTGAAATTCCAGGTTGTAGGACAACAAAATAGGAAAAATGCCAAGGGGGGTGAATACTTTCGCAAGCCACTGTATGTGCTCACTTGTCACAAAATGAAAATAATGTGTCATATTCTTCCTGAGTGAGCATATGAACAGATTTTAATACGATTTAAAGGTGCTAAATCGGTGTCAGTTCCGCTTTAAAGATCTGCACTACATGACCAAAAGTATGTGGATAACTGCTCATTGACCATCTCATTCCAAAATCATGGGCATTAATATGGAGTTGGTCCCCCCTTTGCTGGTATAACAGCCTCCACTACATGTTGGAACATTGCTGCGGGGACTTGCTTCCATTCAGCCACAAGAGCATTAGTGAGGTCGGGCACTGATGTTGGTTGATTAGACCTGGATCGCAGTCGGCATTCCAATTCATCCCAAAGGTATTCGATGGGGTTGAGGTCAGGGCCGTTGTTGCTCCTAGATGTTTCCACTTCACAATAACAGCACTTACAGTTGACCGGGTCAGCTCTATTAAGGCAGACATTTGATGAACTGACTTGTTAGAAAGGTGGCATTCTATGACGGTGCCACGTTGAAAGTTACTGAGCTCTTCAGTAAGGCCAATCTACTGCCAATGTTTAGGTATGGAGATTGCATGGCTGTGTGCTTGATTTTATTCATCTGTCAGCAACGGGTGTGGCGGAAATAGACAAATCCACTCATTTGAAGTGGTGAACACATACTTTTGTAAATATGGTATATTTCAGTCATATAAGATATTAAGAGTGTGTTTTTAATGTTTCAGGAATTTTTTCTGTTTATATTTTATAACAACACATTATCCTACAGTGTTAAAAAAAAAGATTAACTCCGTAAGAGTGAAATTAACACTCAGTGGCGTAAAATAACTCCCAGTGATGGTGTTAATAACCAGAGTTATTGTTTTACACTTTGAAGAGTAAAACAGTCCCATCAAAACAACACCCATCATTATCATATTTCCCAGCATGCTCTACTGCAGGTTGATTAAAAAATAAAAAATAATAATATCTGTGTTTTTGCATATACATTGATGATTGATTAATCTTACGCAATGCAAAGATAAATAACATAATTTTTTCTAAACTAATCCAATCAGTTAGTTAGATGTATTGCACCCGTTACTTAAAAGGTAAACCTTCTTAAATGATAGTCATCCATTTTCCTAACCCTAATAGTCATTCTGAATGCAGGTTGAGGGTTAATAAAAATTCCAACTGTTCGATATACAAACTCTGTCTGGATTCCAATAGGAATTACACATCACTTTGCAAAATGTGGCTTGCAGGCCAGATGTGGCCTATAAACTAGGAGTTTTCTAACACCGCAGTGTTAGGGTAAAACTAGGCTATCAAATTAAGGCCTTATGATATACTATATGTATTGTCTTTTAATTTAATTGCAATGATAGCCGTTGTCTAGCTACAAGACATCAAAAGCAAGAATTGAATAACCATCTGTCAATAACATATACAGTCATGGTTGGTAACTCTACAATTCACTCGAAAAGAAAATGTACCCTGGGAAATATGCAAATTAGGTTTTTACACCAAACTGTGTTAAAACAACACCCACAATTATTTACTGTAACAGCGTCAGCACTAAGCAAATTGAGTCCAGTTTACTCTAAAGTGTTGTTTTACACTGTAGGTGTTGCGTATTACTCTACAGTAGAGCTATGCAAACACCACAATCAAGTTCATTTGAACACTTTTTAAGAGTTGAATGGGGAACACTGCAACAGAGTTAAATCTTTAACACTTTCAAAAGGGTTATTTTTACACCAGTTCAGTGGGACTCATATGTTCACAGAAAATAGTGTATATTTAACACTTTCAGAGTTAAAGGTGCACCATTGATTTAGCTGTTTAGGGTGAGTCAGAAGGTTTCAGTTGTGATACATTTTTAAAACTTATAATGAATGAGTTCTATTCATTTTCATTTTACCAATGGAATGGAAGCCTGGAATCTGTGTATTCTGTATATATATTTTTATTTTCAGTCTTATTTCTTATTCGCAGAGCTTCCTAATTTTTTGGGCGAGTGCACTCAATTATTCAATTTATTCTGTCTTACCAGGGAGAATATTCATGCGTCTTATGTAATGGGTCTCATTTGTGAGTGATCAGTTAGTCATGGTTGCTGTGTGGATGAGCAGGCCGGGCCTCCCCAGAGTCTTACTATTAATGACAGAGCAAGAATGAAACCTCTCGGGAAACAGCATCTATTAATATTTAACGTCTCTTATATAATTTATATGCTTAAGATGCTCTTAGTAAGAGATGTATGTAATACTAACACTATCTAAGAGAGCTTTAATACGAGCTCAATCCCTGGCTGAGTGATATAAAGTACTTCTTGACACTTCTTGACATTGACTACACTTCTTGACACTGACTGCCACAAATGTTGGGATTTCAAGATTATCTCTCTGTCTATATCTGCTTTTCTGCTCTTTTGTTTTCCAGTCATTTTTCCCGATAGGGCTGTCAGACTAAATTTAAGTCTACAGACTATACAGCAGACGACCCCAATGCTTCACCTCCTCTTGACTCCTCTAAAGCAGTAAGCCTCAGCCATGCTGTCACCAGACTCTCAGTGGGCTGACAGCCACACTCAAATTCTCTTTACAATAGCTGAAAGCAGGCCAAGTGAGCAGTGCCTCTGCTATGCTGCAGCCTCAGTCATACTGAGGATAGGTTACATGGCTTCAGCACTTTATCCCAGGTAGGTAGCATCAGTAACATGTGCGCGCGCGCACACACACACACACACACACACACACACACACACACACACACACAGGGAGGTGAATTTCCTTCAATTTTCTTCAGGCCATATTTGTATATCAGAAATCCATATTTGCTGCACTTGTTTCTTAGAATAAAAAGTGTCATTCTGAGAAGGGTCATTAAGCAAGCACACAACAAGCTTCTGTGCAATCAGTGTGTGACCATGGTAACTGTTGAATTGGTGCACATCACAATCTACTGAACTTGTTGATGCCATTCGATGAGTGCATTTAACCCATGACAAGTTGATGTGTAACACTTGTATGTTTTGGAGTGAGAAGTATTCAGATATACAGAAATGAAGTAGGGGGGAGGTGGGCTCCCTTTCAAAATGTAATAGGCCTGGGACTGATAGGGATGTACAGTGGGTAAAAAAAGTATTTAGTCAGCCACCAATTGTGCATGTTCTCCCACTTAAAAAGATGAGAGAGGCCTGTAATTTTCATCATAGGTACACGTCAACTATGACAGACAAAATGAGAAACAAAATTCAGGAAATTCACATTGTAGGATTTTTTATGAATTTATTTGCAAATTATGGTGGAAAATAAGTATTTGGTCAATAACAAAAGTTTCTCAATACTTTGTTATATACCCTTTGTTGGCAATGACACAGGTCAAACGTTTTCTGTAAGTCTTCACAAGGTTTTCACACACTGTTGCTGGTATTTTGGCCCATTCCTCCATGCAGATCTCCTCTAGAGCAGTGATGTTTTGGGGCTGTCGCTGGGCAACACAGACTTTCAACTCCCTCCAAAGATTTTCTATGGGGTTGAGATCTGGAGACTGGCTAGGCCACTCCAGGACCTTGAAATGCTTCTTACGAAGCCACTCCTTCGTTGCCCGGGCGGTGTGTTTGGGATCATTGTCATGCTGAAAGACCCAGCCACGTTTCATCTTCAATGCCCTTGCTGATAGGAGGTTTTCACTCAAAATCTCACGATACATGGCCCCATTCATTCTTTCCTTTACACGGATCAGTCGTCCTGGTCCCTTTGCAGAAAAACAGCCCCAAAGCATGATGTTTCCACCCCCATGCTTCACAGTAAGTATGGTGTTCTTTGGATGCAACTCAGCATTCTTTGTCCTCCAAACACGACGAGTTGAGTTTTTACCAAAAAGTTCTATTTTGGTTTCATCTGACCATATGACATTCTCCCAATCCTCTTCTGGATCATCCAAATGCACTCTAGCAAACTTCAGATGGGCCTGGACATGTCCTGGCTTAAGCAGGGGGACACGTCTTGCACTGCAGGATTTGAGTCCCTGGCGGCGTAGTGTGTTACTGATGGTAGGCTTTGTTACTTTGGTCCCAGGTCATTCACTAGGTCCCCCCGTGTGGTTCTGGGATTTTTGCTCACCGTTCTTGTGATCATTTTGACCCCACAGGGTGAGATCTTGCGTGGAGCCCCAGATCGAGGGAGATTATCAGTGGTCTTGTATGTCTTCCATTTCCTAATAATTGCTCCCACAGTTGATTTCTTCAAACCAAGCTGCTTACCTATTGCAGATTCAGTCTTCCCAGCCTGGTGCAGGTCTACAATATTGTTTCTGGTGTCCTTTGACAGCTCTTTGGTCTTGGCCATAGTGGAGTTTGGAGTGTGACTGTTTGAGGTTGTGGACAGGTGTCTTTTATACTGATAACAAGTTCAAACAGGTGCCATTAATACAGGTAACGAGTGGAGGACAGAGGAGCCTCTTAAAGAAGTTGTTACAGGTCTGTGAGAGCCAGAAATCTTGCTTGTTTGTAGGTGAACAAATACTTATTTTCCACCATAATTTGCAAATAAATTCATTACAAATCCTACAATGTGATTTTCTGGATATTATTTTCTCATTTTGTCTGTCATAGTTGATGTGTACCTATGATGAAAATTACAGGCTTCTCTCATCTTTTTAAGTGGGAGAACTTGCACAATTGGTGGCTGACTAAATACTTTTTTTCCCCACTGTATTTGGATGTAGGCTACTGTGCCACAATATATTCTGATATTATTACACTGATAAGGTCTTACTAGCTACCTGGATTAAGTTTGACCCCAATTTGCATTGCTCCATATCCACAAAATTAAACATTCAGTAATAGCTGGGTTTGCAAAATTCCGGGAACTTTCAATAAATTCCCTGGTTTTCCCAAATCCTGGAGGATTCCCGGAATTCCCGGAATCAGAAGGGAATAAGCAGGATAACTGGAATACTCCAAACAGGATTTCTGGGAAACTAGGGAATTTATTGAAAGTTCCTATATTTTTCAGATTTTTCAGGGTGTTGTATTGTTTCCAGTACTTGGTTTATGTTATCTACAATGTATCGTCCATGTAAAAAACCTGTCTGATTAGAATTAATAATATCCGACAATACGTTTTTTAATTCTATGCGCTATGCATTTTGTTAGAAGTTTTGCATCACAACACTGAAGTGTAAGGGGCCTCCAATTTTTTTAATGGACCGGATCTTTATATTTACCACTTGGATCCTGTTTCAATAATAATGAACTCAGACCTTCTTGTTAAGTATCTGATAATCTACAATTTTTTTAGGAGTGGTTAAAACATGCTAATAACGGTCCTCTGAGTATATCAAAAAAGGTTTGGTATACCTCCAACCGTGGAGTTTTCCCGGACTTAAAGGCTTTAATTGCATTAAGAAGTTCATCCTCTGAAATTTGGCATTCACATGAGTCTTTCTGTACAGCTGTTAATTTTACATTATTAATAGAAAATAAATCCATGCAATAATCTTTGGTTAGTGGAGATGGAGGAGACTGAAACGAAAACATATGCTTAAAGTACTTTGCTTCCACTTTCAAAATATTGTTTGGTGAATCATGGGTGACTCCATCGTTTGTAACAAGTTTCAGTAAATTATTTTTGGTAGCATTTCTATGTTGAAGGTTACAAAATAATTTGGTGCATTTTTCCCCATATTCCATCCAATTCGCTTTGTTATTATAATATATTACACTTGATCTTTCTTGAATAAGTTTCTCCATTTCTTTTCGTTTTTCCTTTAACTTATTCTGCTTCTATGGTACAGTTTTTATTGCTATTTATCTGTACTATTAGTCCTTCAATTTCCTTTGTTAATATGGACTCCTTTGACCTAAATTGCTTTTGTTTTAGAGATGAGTACTGAATTGCATGGCCTCTAAAGGCACATTTAAGTGTCCCATACAATAAGGGGATCTATGTTATGTCGTAAAAAGTATGTTATAAATTATTCTGTCCTAGTTAAAAACAAGTTATCATCCAATTGATTACTTTTAATAATGGCGCCGGAGGAGATGGCTGCCGTTTTACGGCCCCCTAACCAATTGCTCTATTATGTGTGTTTTTTCGTTTTATTTGTCATTTATTCTGTACATAATGTTTCTGCCACCGTCTCTTATGACCAAAAATTGCTTCTGGATATCAGGACAGCGATTACTCACCTCGTATTGGACGAAGATTTTTTTCTTCAACGAGTCGGACGCGAAGGATAGTCTACAGACACCCGACAAGGCCCAAATCATCATCAATAGATGGAGATATCGTGGACGTACACTACCAGTCAAAATTTGGACACACCTACTCATTCAAAGGTTTTTCTTTATTTGTACAATTTTTACAATGTAGAATAATAGTGAAGACATCAAAACTATGAAATAACACACATGGAATCATGTAGTAACCATAAAAGTGTTAAACAAATCAAAATATGTTATATTTGAGATTCTTCAAATAGCAACCCTTTGCCTTGATGACAGCTTTGCACACTCTTGGCATTCTTTCAACCAGCTTCATGAGGTAGTCACTTGGAATGCATTTCAATTAACAGGTGTGCCTTGTTAAAAGTTAATTTGTGGAATTTATTTCCTTCTTAATGCGTTTGAGCCAATCAGCTGTGTTGTGACAAGGTAGACTTTTATTTGGTAAAAGACCAAGTCCATATTATGGCAAGAACAGCTCAAATAAGCAAAGAGAAACGACAGTCCATCATTACTTTAAGACATGAAGGTCAGTCAATATAGACAATTTCAAGAACTTTGCAGTCGCAACACCCATCAAGTGTTATGATGAAACAGGCTCTCATGAGTACCGCAAGAGGAATGGCTGACCCAGAGTTACGTCTGCTGCAGAGGATAAGTTCATTAGAGGTACCAGCCTCAGAAATTGCAGCCCAAATAAATGCTTCACAGAGTTCAAATAACAGACACATTTCAACATCAACTGTTCAGAGGGGACTGTGTCAATCAGGCCTTCATGGTCGAATTGCTGCAAAGAAACGACTACTAAAGGACACCAATAAGAAGAAGAGACCTGCTTGGGCCAAGAAACACGAGCAATGGACATTAGACCAGTGGAAATGTGTCCTTTGGTCTGGAGTCCAAATTGGCGATTTTTGGTTCAAACCGACGTGTCTTTGTGAGACGAGGTATGGGTGAACGGATGATCTTCGCATGTGTAATTCCAACCGTAAAGCATGGAGGAGGAGGTGTTATGGTGTGGGGGTGCTTTGCTGGTGACACTGTCTGTGATTTATTTTGTTGGAAAAGCATTCCAGGTGAAGCTGGTTGAGAGAATGCCAAGAGTGTGCAAAGCTGTCATCAAGGCTATTCACAATTATTCTACAATGTAAAAATAAAGAAAAACCCTTGAATGAGTAGGTGTGTACAGTGAGGGAAAAAAGTATTTGATCCCCTGCTGATTTTGTACGTTTGCCCACTGACAAAGACATGATCAGTCTATAATTTTAATGGTAGGTTTATTTGAACAGTGAGAGACAGAATAACAACAAAAAAATCCAGAAAAACGCATGTCAAAAATGTTATAAATTGATTTGCATTTTAATGAGGGAAATAAGTATTTGACCCCCTCTCAATCAGAAAGATTTCTTGCTCCCAGGTGTCTTTTATACAGGTAACGAGGTGAGATTAGGAGCACACTCTTAAAGGGAGTGCTCCTAATCTCAGCTTGTTACCTGTATAAAATACAACTGTCCACAGAAGCAATCAATCAATCAGATTCCAAACTCTCCACCATGGCCAAGACCAAAGAGCTCTCCAAGAATGTCAGGGACAAGATTGTAGACCTACACAAGGCTGGAATGGGCTACAAGACCATCGCCAAGCAGCTTGGTGAGAAGGTGACAACAGTTGGTGCGATTATTCGCAAATGGAAGAAACACAAAATAACTGTTGATCTCCCTCGGCCTGGGGCTCCATGCAAGATCTCACCTCGTGGAGTTGCAATGATCATGAGAACGGTGAGGAATCAGCCCAGAACTACACGGGAGGATCTTGTCAATGATCTCAAGGCAGCTGGGACCATAGTCCCCAAGAAAACAATTGGTAACACACTAGGCCGTGAAGGACTGAAATACTGCAACGCCCGCAAGGTCCCCCTGCTCAAGAAAGCACATATACAGGCCCGTCTGAAGTTTGCCAATGAACATCTGAATGATTCAGAGGAGAACTGGGTGAAAGTGTTGTGGTCAGATGAGACCAAAATTGAGCTCTTTGGCATCAACTCAACTCGCCGTGTTTGGAGGAGGAGGAATGCTGCCTATGACCCCAAGAACACCATCCCCACCGTCAAACATGGAGGTGGAAACATTATGCTTTGGGGGTGTTTTTCTGCTAAGGGGACAGGACAACTTCACCGTATCAAAGGGATGATGGACAGGGCAATGTACTGTCAAATCTTGGGTGAGAACCTCCTTCCCTCAGCCAGGGCATTGAAAATGGGTCATGGATGGGTATTCCAGCATGACAATGACCCAAAACACACGGCCAAGGCAACAAAGGAGTGGCTCAAGAAGAAGCACATTAAGGTCCTGGAGTGGCCTAGCCAGTCTCCAGACCTTAATCCCATAGAAAATCTGTGGAGGGAGCTGAAGGTTTGAGTTGCCAAACGTCTGACTTGGAGAAGATCTGCAAAGAGGAGTGGGACAAAATCCCTCCTGAGATGTGTGCAAACCTGGTGGCCAACTACAAGAAACGTCTGACCTCTGTGATTGTCAACAAGGGTTTTGCCACCAAGTACTAAGTCATGTTTTGCAGAGGGGTCAAATACTTATTTCCCTCATTAAAATGCAAATCAATTTATAACATTTTTGACATGCATTTTTCTTGATTTTTGTTTTGTTATTCTGTCTCTGACTGTTCAAATAAACCTACCATTAAAATTATAGACTGATCATGTATTTGTCTGTGGGCAAACGTACAAAATCAGCAGGAGATCAAATACTTTTTTCCCTCACTGTACAAACTTTTGACATATATGGTAGGTCGGGATGCCTTGTAAGGATGCGACGGAGAGCGTGTAATCTGCCTCTACCATTAGTCCTATTAGCCAACGTACAATCATTGGAAAACAAAATAAATGACCTACGATCACGGATATCCTACCAACAGGACATTCCTCTGCGGAAGCATAGTTCCCGCTCAGCCCAGTCAAAACTGTTCGCTGCTCTGGCACCCCAATGGTGGAACAAGCTCCCTCACGACGCCAGGACAGCGGAGTCACTCACCACCTTCCGGAGACATTTGAAACCCCACCTCTTTAAGGAATACCTGGGATAGGATAAAGTAATCCTTCTACCCCCCCCCAAAAATTTTTTTTAATAATAATAATAATAATAATTTGTAAAGTGGTTATGCCACTGGCTATAAGGTGAATGCACCAATTTGTAAGTCGCTCTGGATAAGAGCGTCTGCTAAATGACGTAAGTGTAAATGTAAAAATTAAAATCTGTAATATCTTATGTTTCACCGAGTCGTGGCTGAACGACGGCATCGATAACATACAGCTGGCGGGATATACACTACATTGGCAGGATAGAACGTCTGACTCTGGTAAGACATGGGGTGGCGGTCTGTGTATATTTGTAAACATCAGCTGGTGCACAAAATCTAATATTAAGGAAGTCTCTAGGTTTTGCTCGCCTGAGGTAGAGTATCTCATGATAAACTGTAGACCACACTATTTACCAAGAGAGTTTTCACCTATATTTTTCGTAGCTGTCTATTTACCACCACAAACCGATGCTGGCACTAAGACTGCACTCAATGAGCTGTACAAGGCCATAAGCAAACAGGAAAACGCTCATCCAGAGGCAGGGCTCCTAGTGGCCGGGGACTTTAATGCAGAGAAACTTAAATCCGTTCTACCTAATTTCTACCAGCATGTTAAATGTGCAACCAGAGAAAAATAAACTCTAGACCACCTTTACTCCACACACAAAGATGTGTACAAAGCTCTCCCTCGCCCTCTATTTGGCAAATCTGACCATAAGTCTATCCTCCTGATTCCTGCTTATAAGAAAAAACTAAAGCAGGAAGCACCAGTGACTCGGTTAATAAGGAAATGGTCAGATGACGCATATACTAAGCTACAGTACTGTTTTGCTAGCACAGACTGGAATATGTTCCGGGATTCTTCTGATGGCATTGAGGAGTACACCACATCAGTCACTGGCTTCATCAATAAGTGCATCGATGACGTCATCCCCAAAGTGACTGTATGTACATACCCCAACTAGAAGCCATGGATTACAGGCAACATCCGCACTAAGCTAAAGGGTAGAGCTGCCGCTTTCAAGGAGCAGGACTCTATAAGACGATTATATAAGAATATAAGAAATCCCGCTATGCCCTCAGACGAACCATCAAACAGGCAAAGAGTCAATACAGGACCAAGATTGAATCGTACTACACCGGCTCCGACGCTCGTCGGATGTGGCAGGGCTAGCAAACTATTACAGACTACAAAGGGAAGCACAGCCGCGAGCTGCCCAGTGACAGGAGCCTACCAGACGAGCTAAATCACTTCAATGCTTGCTTCAAGGCAAGCAACACTGAAGCATGCACGAGAGCATCAGCTGTTCCGGATGACTATGTGATCACGCTCTCCATAGCCGATGTGAGTAAGACTTTTAAGCAGGTCAGCATTCAGAAAGCTGCGGGGCCAGACGGATTACCAGGATGCGTATTCCGAGCATGCGCTGACCAACTGGCAATTGTCTTCACTGACATTTTCAACATGTCCTTGACTGAGTCTGTAATACCAACATGTTTCAAGCAGACCACCGTAGTCTCTGTGCCCACGAACACTAAGATAACCTGCCTAAATGACTATCGACCTGTAGCACTCACGTCTGTAGCCATGAAGTGCTTTGAAAGGCTGGTCATGGCTCACATCAACACCATTATCCCAGAATCCCTAGACCCACTCCAATTTGCATACCGCCCCAACAGATCCACAGATGATGCAATCTGTATTGCACTCTACACTGCCCTTTCCCACCTGGACAAGAGGAACACCTACTTGAGAATGCTATCATTGACTACAGCTCAGTGTTTAACACCATAGTGCCCTCAAAGCTCATCACTAAGCTAAGGACTCTAGGACTAAACACCTCCCTCTGCAACTGGATCCTGCACTTCCTTCCTTTGCATTGTCCCCCCACCCCACCCCACCCCACCCCACCCCACCCCCTCTTTTACGCTGCTGCTACTCTCTGTTTATTATCTATGCATAGTCACTTTAACTCTACCCACATGTACATATTACCTCATTTACCTCGACTGACCTGTGCCCCTGCGCATTGACTCTGTACCGGTACCCCCTGTATATAGCCTCGCTACTGTTATTGTATTTTACTGCTGCTCTTTAATTATTTGTTATTATTATTTTAAACGTATCTATTTTTTACTTAACACTTATTTTTCTTAAAACTGCATTGTTGGTTAAGTGCTTGTAAGTAAACATTTGATTCGATTTCCAATATCCTCGCCCACGTGGAAATTCTGAGTAATATGTATGCCAATTATTTGATGGTCCGACCGCATTCTGTCCCCTATCAACACTTTTAAACTTTTGGTGCCAACGAGAATGACATAAGAAAGTAGTCAAGATGACTAGCTTGGAATCATATAGTAACCAAAAAAGTGTTAAACAAATCAAAATATATTTTATATTTTTTTTTACCTGCTCTCATGAGGACCGCCACATGAAAGGAAGACCCTGAGTTACCTCTGCTGTAGAGGATAAGTTCATTAGAGTTAACTGCACCTCAGATTGCAGGCCAGAAAAATGCTTCACAGAGTTCAAGTAACAGACACATCTCAACATCAACTGTTCAGAAGAGACTGCGTGAATCAGGCCTTCATGGTCAAATTGCTGCAAAGAAACCACTGCAAAAGGACACCAATAAGAAGAAGAGACTTGCTTGGGCCAAGAAACATGAGCAATAGACATTAGACCGGTGGAAATCTGTCCTTTGGTCTGATGAGTCTAAATTTGAGATTTTTGGTTCCAACCGCCGTGTCTTTGTGAGATGCAGAGTAGGTGAACGGATGATCTCTGCATGTGTGGTTTCCACCATGAAGCATGGAAGAGGAGGTGTGATGGTGTGGGGGTGCTTTGCTGGTGACACTGAAAGCCCGCTTGGAATTTGCCAAAAGGCACCTAAAGACTTTCAGACCAAGAGAAACCAGATTTTCTGGTCTGATGAAAACAAGATTGAACCATTTGGCCTGAATGCCAAGCATCACGTCTGTAGGAAACCTGGTACCATCCCTACGGTGAAGCATGGTGGTGGCAGTATCATGCTGTGGGGACGTTTTTCAGCAGCAGGGAGACTAGTCAGCATCGAGGCAAAGATGAATGGAGCAAAGTACAGATAGATCCTTGATGAAAACCTGCTCCAGAGCGCTCAGGACCTCAGACTGGGGCGAAGGTTCACCTTCCAACAGGACAATGCAGCAGTGGCTTTGGGACAAGTCTCTGAATGTACTTCAGTGGCCCAGCCAGAGCCTGGACTTGAACCCGATCGAACATCTCTGGAGAGACCTGAAAATAGCTGTGCAGCAACGCTCCCCATCCAACCTGACAGAGCTTGAGAGGATATGTAGAGAAGAATGGGAGAAACCCCCCAAATACAGGTGTGCCAAGCTTGTAGCGTCACACCCAAGAATACTCGATGCTGTAATCGCTGTCAAAGGTGCTTCAACAAAATACTGAGTAAAGGGTCTGAATCCTTATGCTAACTTACTGTATGTTTTTTTATAAATTAATAAAAATAAAAACCTGTTTTTGCTTTGTCATTATGGGGTATTGTGTGTAGATTGATGAGGAAAACAAACAATTTAATCAATTTTAGAATAAGGTTGTAACGTAACAAAATATGGAAAAGGTCAAGTGGTCTGAATACTTTCCAAAGGCACTGGTTGATTGGTTAATTGATTGATTGGTTAATCTTATGCTACATAAAGTCCTAATCCAATCAGTTAGATTTTTTGCACCCGTTACTAAAATGTTTGTTCCAGTTTAAATGTCTTAGGTAGTCTACTCACAATGTTCCTAACCTTGGCAGTAATTCTGAATTCAGGTGAATACAAATGCCAACTTTTGTATAGCTTAACCAGAAGCATCTGGTTCCCAGACAGATGACAGACTGTCTTGGGACACCTTCCCAATAGCCCTGTAGACCTTTACCTCCTCCAGGACTGCAGCATCCCATATAAGGAGATGGACCCTGGGGGGGATCTCCCTGGTCAGGCTCCAATACCGCCAGAGCAGAAGGGGTCAGCATATTGGTGACCAACCCCTACCTCCAACTGAAGTCCAGCAGGGTGGTCGAGAGTGGGCAAATCCTGGTCTTAGACCTCGAGATTCAGGGTTCACCCCTGAGGGTCATCAATGTGTATGGCCCAACCAATGTGGCCGAGAGAACATCCCTCTTCAACACCAAAGCGGGTGAGTTCCTCCGGAGCATCCTACTCCAGGATTGACATGTTCTTGCTCTCGCCAGGTCTGAAAATGTGCTCCCTGACAAGCCAGGTGGTGCACTTCTCAGACCACAGGAAGCTGACCGTGTCTGTAGATTGGGAAGGCCTAGTGAGAGTAGGTATGGGCTCTTGGAGGATGAATACATCAATCCTTCAGGACCCAGCAGTCAAGATCTCCTTCTCCAGATGCTACCTAGAGTGGAGAACTTTGAAAGCGCTATTTTACTCCCCGATCGCGTGGTGGGAAATGGTCAAGTCCAGGACCAAAGGCTACTTCGGGGGAATAGGGCGGAGGAAAGCTAGGGAAAAGAGGGACAGTTTTGAACACCACAACAAGGCCCTCCAATGTCTTAGCCTCCTCCAGCTAGAGGGATGAGAGATGGCCAGAGAGCTGGCTGAATCCAAAGAACACCTTTCCAAACTCTATCGGGAAGAACAGAAGAAGATCCAGCACAAGTCAAAACTCCAGGGTCTGGAGGAGGAGGAGAAATGCAGCTGCTTCTTCTTTTGCAGGGCACGGTCAAAGAAAAAACCCATCCTGTCCCTATACAACAACCAAGGGGACTCTGTGACCAACAGTAAGGACATTATGGGGGTGGCCCATGAGTTCTACGGTAGGCTGTATGACATCAAGCCTGCTGACAAAGCTCTCATGGCCACCTTCGTAGATGAGCTAGACGGAGTCACAGAGGATGGCAAGAGCGAGAACCCCGACCTAAGCGCAGAGGAGCTCACCTGGCCGTGTGCTCCCAGAACAAACACAAAGCACCAGGACCAGGCAGGATCCCAAGAGAGTTCTATCAGATCTTCTGGTGGAGGTCTTCAGAGCAGTATACAGGGAAAAGAGGCTGGGTGGGTCCATGTGACAGAGTATGGTCTCTCTTATCCCCAAGAAAGGGGACCTCAAGGATCTCCGGAACTGGCGCCCCATTAACGTCCTCTCCATCCACTCTCCATCATGACCAAGGCCCTCACCAAACGGTTCCAGACACACCTCCTCTCAGTAATAGCCACCAAACCAGACCTGCAGCGTCCCAGGTAGGTCCATCAATGACAATCTGCTCCTGGTGAGAGATCTCATCCTGCACTCCCAGGAGCGGAGGTCCCGTATGGGCCTTCTCAGTCTAGTTCAGGAGAAGGCTTTTAACAGGGTTAGCCATGGCTTTCTGCAGAGGGTGCTAACCAAGATGAACTTCCCCTAACACCTCATCCACTGGATGGAACTATGCTACCAGAACATCACAGAGTTCTGGTAAACAACACCCTCACAGACCCATTCCCTATCCGATCCGGCGTACGCCAAGGCTGCCCCTTAGCCCCTCTGCTGTACATCATCTATCTAGAGCCTTTCCTCCAGAAAAACAGGTGAACACCAGGAATCCCTGGCTACCCGATGCAAGGGGCCCAGGCGGAGAGGCTTAAAGTGGCGGGGTACATGAACGATATCACCATCGTCGGCACAGATAGTCGCTCCATCGCCACAGCAACAAAAGTGTTGGACGACTACTGTGCAGCCACTGGCGCCCTTATCAACAGGGATAAAAGTGAACTGTAACTGTCAAAGGACTAGCATGAGACTCTCACCACCTCTTTCCCTGTCAAAACAGAGACCCTCAAGCTGCTTGGGGTCACCTTCCAGAGGGATGGAGATGGCTCCAACAGCTGTGAGGAGACCATCCGCCATGTCCAACAGAAGATCTGTGAATGGAGCGCACAGTCCATCACAATGACAGGTAACATCCTGGTCCTGAAGTCAATCATTCTCCCCATTCTCCTGTCCCTAGGCTGGGTGTTTCCCCCAGACAGAGCCCCCAGCAAGAAGATAGAACACATGATGTACGCTTTTGTTACCATCGACCAGACTGTGCCCTATTGTTGGGACCCCCCACCAGTGTACAAGACATGGAGAGATCAGGTCAGGTCTGTCCACGTTTGGGCTGGCATCCTGGAAGTACATTTTTTCTTTTAGTAAAATTTTATTGACACAATTTCATTTCACAGCTCATATTTTTACATCATTTGAACACTTTAAAAACTGCATAATATGCATTAAAAACACCATTGAATGTTACATTTATCAGTTTAAAAGTACGTGTTGTTCATAAAAAATTAAAAAACAACCTAAGACAAAAGTACTCTTTAAAATATCCAATCTTTAAAGCCATTTAAAAATGTGCACATATAATTTAAAACAAAAGTTAAAAAAATTAAGACATGGAAAACTTGTTAAAATGTTACTTTGTTAAAAAAGCTTTCTTCGGTCCTTTGTACAGGAACGGGGTGAGTCATTATTAGAAAAGTCTCCTCCTGCTCTTCTGAATCAACTCTGTACCCATCCGTCGGGGCCCAGAGGAGACCCCTCCCCTAGGTGCATCGCCCTAGCCGCCACAGCGCTGTCAGGCCGTGGCCACCGGGACCTTAGGTGTTGCGGGGGACCCTTCATCTGGGGTCGAGGCCCCCTTTCGTTCGTACAACCCCATGGCTTCCGTGGCTACCAAAGCCACTGCCTGGGGGGTGGTCTCTACTCGTTTTCCTACCAGCAGGTTGCGGGAGGACCACAGTGAATCCTTCAGACACGTGAGGGTGAGCCAGAGCTAAGTGAAGGCCTTCGGTGGAATAGGCCTTCGGCCCACCCCATACAGCACGAGCTGAGGTGTTAGGTCCTCCCCTACTGGCAGACACGGGGAGATCAGGGGGCCTGCTTCCTTCCACAGGTCCCTGGCGGCTCTGTAGTCCCAGAGCAAGTGCCTCACCGACTTGTCTTGGCCACAGCCTAGTCGGGGGCACGCGGATGACCTCGCCATGCCCCTGGAGTGCATAACAGCCGTGACCGAGAGGATCTCGTGGGCGACCATCCTGGTCTATGCTACCGGTGCCAGTTCAGCAGAGCAGGATGGGCCACATCGCGCCAAACAGTTGTGGGCTCACCTATAGTGCCCTACCAAGCAAAAAGGCAGTAACTGCTCATTTGGTCGAAAATTAGTTAACGTCATTTTTGATACATTACATATCTGCTTAATCATGTGGACAAGTATCCTGCCTCTATTGTGTTTTGGAGATAATGGTGGTCACATTAGCAGTAACTGCAAAAAGGTACTGTGAAACGAAGGTAAATGGCAGTAACTGAACTTACTGCCTTTTAGCTTGGTTTTAACCTGCCCTTGGCTGCACTTGCTGCCTTTTACCTTGGTATCATATCATTTTATTCTGATAGTGATACAATCGAACTAGGCAAGCCTTTCCCCCCCTTGAACCTGGGCCTCTTCACCATCTCCCTCCTCAGTCTCTCCCACTTGTTTCCCCACAGGAAGTAAAACACCATCCAGTCCAGGGCTAAAAGCGTTGCTCGAGGTGGGATAAAATTAGAACTGATTAGTAAAAGTACAGGTAAAATCACAGCCTTAATGATTAAAACCTTGCCCTCAAAAGTCAGCTGTCGTAGTCCCCAAAAGCCCAGTCTCTGTTTTACTGTCCCTAAAATCCCTCTACAGTTACCGCTCCCTCCTCCCTCCCGGTCAAACTTTATTCCCAGTACCCTTATGCCCGTCATTTTAACTGTCAGTGGTAGTCTGGTCAAGTCTGAAAAATTGGGCCTCCGTCTTGTCTCTATTCAGTCTCGCCCCAGAGGCTTGTCTGTACCAGTCAGTCCTGTCCAGAGTCCTGTCAACGGATTAAAGGTTGGTACATAAAATGTTGACGTCGTCAATATAAAACACGCACTTGGCAGTCATCCCCCCAATCCCCGGGATACCCACCCCACAGATCCGGTGGTCCCTTCTCAAGACCTGTGCCAGTGGTTCAATGCAGGTCACAAACAGAAGAGGAGATAACGGATACCCCTGACGAACGACGCAGTGTACTCCCACTACTTTTGACAAAGGCCCTTTTATAAAGATTTTGCTGGTAATGTCCCCATACAGCAGTGCCACCCAAGCTAGAAACATTTCAGGGAACCCCATTTTTTGCAATACCTTGAATAGGTACTGGTCCGAGATCCGATCGAAAGCTTTCTCAAAATCTAAATGTAGGCCTACAAGCCGCATATTTCTGTCTCTCGCATAACAGATGGCATCTCTGATCAGTACCAGGGTGTCACTGATCTTCCTTCTGGAGATGGCACAGGCTTGGTCTGGGTGGATCACCTCCCCTAAAACAGAAGACATGTGTGAGAACCTTGGTAAAAAGTTTACAATCACTTTAAAAGGGTAATCGGGCTCCAGTTTTTCAAGTCAGTCTTGTCGTTTTTCTTATGTGAAAGGGTCACGATTCCTACTCTAAAACTGTCGGGTAGTCTGTTGAGTTGTTCAAAGTCAGTAAAAACAGTCAAAAGGTCATCAGCTAAAACGTCCCAGTAATTCAGATAAAACTCCAAGGGGAGGCCGTCCTTCCCCGGTGATTTACCCTTCTTAAAATGTCCTTTGTCAAGTTCCGTCTTAGTCAAGTATTTTACTAGGTCGTCTGTATTGGGTAAAGTCCTGTTGATGCATGTTAAAACATCCCCCATAGTTTCCTCACACACTTATTTTACCCCAAACAGTTCCCCATAAAAATCCTCAACTACTTATTTTATTCTTTCTGAGTCTGTTTTTAAAACCCCATCTTTGTTTTTCAACCCTGTCATTAACCTACCATTACTAACTATTTTCTTTAAAAAGTACCTTGCACAATTATCCCCTTCTTCTAGTTCCCTCTCTTTGCTTCTTAAAATAACCCCCTTGCTCTTCTGTTGTGCTAAAAATGCCATCTCTCTTTACTTATTTAATTTCATTGTTAAAATCAAAGCCTTGTTGTACTAAATTAAAATACCTTCCCAGTCACCTCTGCAGTCCCACCATGCGTCTGTCCTTTTCTTTACTTTTTGTCTTCCCTATCTCTCTAAAGAAGGTCCTCGTCTTACCCTTCACCTTTTCCCACCACTTGTACTCGTGTGTCAAATAAGTCCTGTAACGTCTGCCACTGGCTGAAATGCTCCCTGTACTGACTAACTTCTCAAACATTTCTAGAAGAGAGCAGTTCAGTTTCCAGGGCCATCTTTCCACAGTCACACCCAAAGTTAGTGAAAGGGTGCACGTCAGCATTACGTGATCTGAGAAGAAAGCAGGGGTTATTCTAGCATCAGTTGGGGGACAGTCACAGGTAAACAGATAGTCAATGCGAGAGGCTCTGGTGCCGTCACCACTGATCCAGGTGAAGCCCTCGTCTCTTGGATGCAGGGTTTTAAAACAGTCTGTCAGTTTAAAATCCCTGCACAACCCTTGCAATAAAACACTTGACCTATCTACCTTAAAATCCCTGCACTCCTTCAAGAGGAGTCGCACACATGATGCCTCCTCATGCCAGCCTGTGCTGCTGACATGATGGAGGCCCACTTCCTTTATAACCCAACACCAGTGAAAATGGGGAGGGGTGAAAACAAACCGAGGAAGCTAGCAGGCCAAGCTAGGCTAGGCTAACAGGGCCTACCAGCACCAAGGCACACACAACATGCTATCTAGCACAGCACCCAACTAAACTAGCAACATTGAGGAAGAACCCTAGGAGGAGGGGAGGGAGGGAGGGAGGTGGAGGGGGAGGGGGGATTTAAACTAGACACAACGGGGAAAGGGCAGAAGGGGAAAGAAACACACACCAAATAAAACAAAGAAAAAATAACAAAGGCTAGGACGCTAGCAGGCCACACCAGCAGGTCAGGCTAAGCTAACCAGCTAGCAGGCCGGCCAGCAAAAAAACAAAAACTGGTGTAAAACTGTCAAGTCCTCCTCTTGTTCACCATCCAAAGGACACAGGGACAACTCAAAGACCTTTTCCTCGCAGCTCAAGAAGGTACAGATTTTTCAGACACAACTCTAAGCAGACTGACAGTGTACAAAGATGTGAACTCTGGGCTGCTAGTTTGTGGAGGCAGAATTCAGACATTCAACGAAGATAAGACAGCAGTGTCAGTTTTACCCTTTGAAGCATGGGTGTCTACACTGCTGGCACAAGAATCCCACAAAGCAAACCACGAGGGAGTGGCGGGAACCCTTCTCCGGATGAGGAAGAAAGCCTGGGTAATAAAAGGCCGTAGACTTGCCAAGAAAATGGTTGACAGCTGTGTGGTCTGCAGGAAAAACAAGGCAAAACAGTGTCAACAAATCATGGCTGACCTGCCTCTAGAGCGAACAGGCCCAGCTGCACCTTTTGAATTCACCACCATGGACCTGTTCGGCCCTTATGAAGTGAAAGATGAGGTCAAGAAGAGAACTAGACTCAAAGTATGGGGAATAGTCTTCTGCTGCATGGCTTCCCGAGCCATACACACTGAAGTGGTGAGTGACATGTCATCTGAAGGATTCCTGCTAGCCTATCAAAGGTTCACTTCACTGAGAGGACACCCCAGGAAACTCTGGTCAGACCCTGGCACTAACTTTGTGGGAGCCAAACCCGCACTTCAAAAATTCCTTAACCAACTAAACAAGTCTGAACTTGAAGACACAGCTGCCAAGCATGGTACAGAATGGTCATGGAAGATCCACCCTGCAGACTCTCCCCATAGGAATGGTAACGCAGAGGCAGCTGTCAAAGTAGTGAAGCGGGCGTTGAGCAACCTTGGTGGAGATGGTGTTTTCACGTGGGGAGAATTCCAAACTTTTCTCTTCATGGCAGCCAACCTTGCTAATGAGAGACCCATCGATGCAAGAACTCAAAGCAGAGAAGACTGTGTAGAGTACATCACCCCGAATTCTCTGCTTTTAGGACGTACCAATCCAAAGGGAGACCCTGGAGATTTCCAGTTTGATGGCTACCCTTACAAAAGACTTAAACATATTCAAGCAGAGTTAAGCCATTTCTGGAAGAAGTGGAGCCAATTGGCTGGACCTAATCTGTTCATAAGGAACAAATGGCACACCAAAGAGCGAAATGTTGCTGTTGGAGATGTGGTCTGGTTGGCTAACCAAAACGCCCTAAGAGGACAGTACAAGCTGGCTAGAGTGGTCGGTGTCAATGCTGACAGCAAAGGCATCATAAGAGATGTGCTTGTGAAGACTTTTCCCAGCTATCCTGTTCACATCACAAAGTCAAACAGAAAAAAAGGGCCCACAAGAGCAAACGGTGAAAGAACGAAGAGGCTTCAAACCAAAATCCCAGCCACAATTCTTCATAGAGATGTCAGACGGCTTGTCATTCTACTTCCCATTGAATAACAGAGGTGTGAAGGGCTTGTGTGACCTCTCTGGATTTGAAAAAACCAGGAGCTCAAGTGGGAGGTGTTGAGCTGAATCTCAGGAGTGAGTCAAAGAACTACACTTCCCAGAGTGCACCAGCAGCAGCAAACCGGCTGCTTGTCACCTGATCAGTAATTTTCACTGATTTGGAGCACCTGTGAAGGCATGGAGGGGCTCAGTCGTTCAGAAGAACAAACTTCAGAGAGAAGACTCCAAGTTCACTCACAGGTTCAGTCCAAAGACGCCAATGGTAAATGGTTAATTCATTGAAGTTATTTAGAATGTTTATTTAAATGTTTAAACTAATTTAAGTTCATTAAAATGTTTAATTTTAAAATCTTTAAAGGTTTACAACTGTCAAGTCCTCCTCTTGTTCACCATCCAAAGGACACAGGAACAACTCAAATTTCTGACTCAATCTTTTTTATTTTTAGTTTGCTTTCAGTTGATTGGTCTGTCCAGTAAATTAGCCAGTAAATTAGCCAGTAAATTAGGTTGTAAACCTTTAAAGACAGAACAAAAAGTTACCATTTTAATTAAACATTTTAATGAACTTAAATTAGCTTAAACATTTAAATAAACATTCTAAATAACTTCAATGAATTAACCATTTACCATTGGCGTCTTTGGACTGAACCTGTGAGTGAACTTGGAGTCTTCTCTCTGAAGTTTGTTCTTCTGAACGACTGAGCCCCTCCATGCCTTCACAGGTGCTCCAAATCAGTGAAAATTACTGATCAGGCGACAAGCAGCCGGTTTGCTGCTGCTGGTGCACTCTGGGAAGTGTAGTTCTTTGACTCACTCCTGAGATTCAGCTCAACAAAAACTAAGGGAACAAGATGGATGGGAAGGGGAGGATAAACAAACAAAAATACACAAACAAACCAACCCTACGGTATGAGGAGGCTAGCAGGTCGCACCAGCAGGCTTGGCTAAGCTTGCCAAGCTAGCAGGCTGGCCAGCCAAAAAGCCCCTCAGGTGACAAAACAAACACAACAAAAACCAAAGACAAAGGTAAGCTGGGGGATAAAACTAGGGAAACAAGATGGATGGGAAGAGGGGACAACCAAAACAGGGCTAGTAGGCCACACCAGCAGGCCAGGCTGAGCTAACAAGATAGCAGGCCGGCCAGCCAACAAGCCACCCCAGCTAGCAAACAATACAAAAAACTGGAAACATGGGGAAAAAACTGAGGGAAAACTAAGGAAACAAGAAGGATGGGGAAACAATACAAACACAACAAAAACAAGCTGACATAAAGAACATAAAGCAAAAATAAAGAAAGCAAAAAGACCGGTGGGCCCTTGAAAACTAACCCTACAGGTGCTAGTGCACCTGTAGTCCACCACCAAACCAGGAACAAAGAAAACAATAGTGACACAGAACAACAATTTACATGAAACAAATAAATTCAGAAGCACAAATTAAACAGGGCGCCGTCCGGCCGTCCATTGCTTCTCAATCAAATATAGCAACTGATAAGAACAGATACTTCACTTGATCTTAGCCAAAAGGCAGAGAAGTCTGGACATTATAAGCATAATCGTAAGCATTTCACTGTAGTATTTACCTGTTGTATTCAGCATATGGGACAAATACACATTTATTTGATTGGAATTGGGGTACAATTATGAACTTAAAACTAAAGGTACAAAGGATGACCTTACAGGGTACAACTACAGTGACAAGTTATTGTACCCATTTAAGAACAAAAAATGCTTCGGAGCTTTCAGCAAATTGTGCCGAAAAACAATTCATTACTCGTAGCTCCATTATCGGTTCACGATGCACATTAGTGACATCTGTTGGTCAACAATAACTAGAAGCATGTGATTATTTATTTCTCCACTTTTTTCCTCAAACCTCCGTGGCGCAGCGGTAAGTTGTTGGCTTTAATAGCCTATAATCAGTTGGAATACCAGATTCGAATCATGCTTCCCTTTTCTGCCTTCAAGTTTACTTTTTTATTTTTACTGAATTTATGGCATTATTTAGGATGCAGTGCAGGAAGTGTGGTTTCACATAAAACTATTTTAAAAAGTGTGCCTTCAACAGTATTCAACCTCATACCCTCACGTCCCTAAATGTTCTATAGTTCCCTACTCTACCTGCTAAGATACCAGTCAGGTGAAACTACATGTACAAAATCCTAACTACATTTATAAGTATGGTGTCCAGTAGAGGTTGGTGTTTGAAAGCAGCTTAGAATTGAAGAAAGCACTGGAACCATTGTGAATACAGTGGGATCTCGCATTTTGCAACACACGGTTTGAAAAAGCACGTTATCAAACAAAGCTTTGGACATCATTGATGACATACTTCTGATAAAGTGATACACGCATCGGCACATTGCTTTGAAGTTAGCTGCTTAGCAATTTCTACACATACCTTGGAGCTCCGGTATCAAACGTAACATCACTAGGCACATCAGGCCTGCAAGTCACATTGTGCTGGCTTGCAAGGTGATGTGAAATTGCTATTGGAATCGAGGCAGTGTGGGGATATAAAACTTTTGTAAATTTTTTTCACATGCAACCTGTATTCAGAATGACTGCCAGGGTTGGGAAGACTAAGCTATGAGTCTACCTAAAGCATTTTCTTCTTATAATTTTTTGGGATTGGGTTGGCAGATCGCATCCAACTTCTAAGGTGCATACACCGCCACCTACTGTACTTGAGTGTGAGGCCAGTCACAGCCTACCTATTTGATCCCCTGCTGATTTTGTATGTTTGCCCACTGACAAAGACATGATCAGTCTATCATTTTAATGGTAGGTTTATTTGAACAGTGAGAGACAGAATAACAACAAAAAAATCCAGAAAAACGCATGTCAAAAATGTTATAAATTGATTTGCATTTTAATGAGGGAAATAATGATTTGACCCCTCTGCAAAACATGACTTAGTACTTGGTGGCAAAACCCTTGTTGGCAATCACAGAAGTCAGACGTTTCTTGTAGTTGGCCACCAGGTTTGAACACATCTCAGGAGGGATTTTGTTCCATTCCTCTTTGCAGATCTTCTCCAATTCATTAAGGTTTTTGAGGCTGACGTTTGGCAACTCGAACCTTCAGCTCCCTCCACAGATTTCCTATGGGTTAATGTCTGGAGTCTGGCTAGGCCACTCCAGGACCTTAATGTGCCTCTTCTTGAGCCACTCTTTTGTTGCCTTGGCCGTGTGTTTTGGGTCATTGTCATGCTGGGATACCCATTCACGACCCATTTTCAATGCCCTGGCTGACCCAAGATTTGACGGTACATGGCCCCGTCCATCGTCCCCTTTGATGCGGTGAAGTTGTCCTGTCCCCTTAACAGAAAAACACCCCCAAAGCATAATGTTTCCACCTCATGTTTGACAGTGGGGATGGTGTTCTTGGGGTCATAGGCAGCATTCCTCCTCCTCCAAACACGGTGAGTTCAGTTGATGCCAAAGAGCTCCATTTTGGTCTCATCTAACCACAACACTTTCACCCAGTTCTCTTCTGAATTACTCAGATGTTCATTGGCAAACTTCAGACAGGCCTGTATATGTGCTTTCTTGAGCAGGGGGACTTTGCGGGCGCTGCAGGATTTCAGTCCTTCACGTCGTAGTGTGTTACCAATTGTTTTCTTGGTGACTATGGTCCCAGCTGCCTTGAGATCATTGACAAGATCCTCCCGTGTAGTTCTGGGCTGATTCCTCACCGTTCTCATGATCATTGCAACTCCACGAGGTGAGATCTTGCATGGAGCCCCAGGCTGATGGAGATTGACAGTTCTTTTGTGTTTCTTCCATTTGCGAATAATCCCACCAACTGTTGTCACCTTCTCACCAAGCTGCTTGGCGATGGTCTTGTTGCCCATTCCAGCCTTGTGTAGATCTACAATCTTGTCCCTGACATCCTTGGAGAGCTCTTTGGTCTTGACCATGGTGGAGAGTTTGGAATCTGATTAATTGATTGCTTCTGTGGTCAGGTGTCTTTTATACAGGTAACAAACTGAGATTAGGAGCACTCCCTTTAAGAGTATGCTCCTAATCTCAGCTCGTTACCTGTATAAAAGACACCTAGGAGACAGAAATCTTTCTGATTGAGAGGGGGTCAAATACTTATTTCCCTCATTAATATGCAAATCAATTTATAACATTTTTGACATGCGTTTTTCTGGATTTCTTTGTTGTCATTCTGTCTCTCACTGTTCAAATAAACCTACCATTAAAATTATAGACTGATTATTTCTTTGTCAGTGGGCAAACGTACAAAACCAGCAGGGGATCAAATACTTTTTTCCCTCACTGTACTTAATTCTCTTCATTAGTCCTGTTCCTCTAAGAAAGTGAAATAGAGCCCTAGACACCACTTCCTTTCCCTCCCCCCTACACTACCCAAACCCCAACCCTGCCCAGCCTCTCTAACCCTTTCACACAATCTCTCCATATCTACGTCATACAGTTCACAAAATATCAACACATGCTCCACTGTTTCCTCCACTAAACACTCATCACACAGACCTGTTTCATGTCTCCCTATCATCTACAACGTGGCATTCAAACCTGTGTGCCCAAACTGTAGTCTACTCCACACAACTTCTTCTCTCCTACATACCATACAGTGGCGGTCAGTGCCGTTTAAGATGAGGGAGGACAATATCTTTTGTAATGAGCATGGACTTATTTCTATTACATCATATTGGATGACTGTCATTCCTATTCCATTCACCCAGTTCAATGTAACAGATATAGGTTTAGGCTACTACATGATACTTGAATTTTCCCTATACCCATCATGAGGTTGCTATGACCTAGCCTATGAATGAAAGAGGCAAATTTGAGGTGACAGACAGTGACATTCAATACCGCCCTGCACACTCTTGCCTGCATCTAGCTGATATAGGCTGTAATCCTTAGTCAAACAGTTACAAACAAGAGTTTCTATTGGACAAATTCAGGTATGTTTATCCCAGTTTTGTTCCATTTGCTTCTGTTTAAGAAAAGTTTTTCAACAGAATCGGCGGAATTAATACACCCCTGATCACACGTAAACAGAGTTCACTCTCATAACAGCCACGTTGTATTCCTTCTCTTCCATTCGCTTGTGGATTTCAATGCACAACACATCAGCTGTATGTGACCAGGCGAAAAAACCTTTCCAAGCCAAACCGCTACATCAAGCCTACATCGTTGTCACCATATTAGCTAAAGTAAAGTCCTAGTCAGCATAGCTAATAGAACTAACATGTTAGTAAACCCGCTACAATCATGCAGTAAGATTAGTGTACAGTCAGTAAGCAGTTACACCGGCGGGCCCCGGTGGCAAAAAAATGTGTAATACCAAAAGCTTGTGTTGGAATGTCATAGCCAGCTAGCTAACATAGCATCCCTCTGTTTGAGCAGGGTGTTTCAGTAGGCTAAACTAGCTAGCTGCATTTGATAGCCAAGTAAGTGAAACTGAAAGTGAAAAAAATGACAAAATCTCTCTCTCTATTTCTCTCTTGCTTCTCCTTCATTTTGGAAGAAATTAATTTGTGAAAAACTGTTCAACTATTGTCTTTCTCTCTCTTTGAGTCAACTACTCACTACATTTTATGCACTGCAGTGGTGGCTAGCTGTAGCTTATGCTTTCAGTACTAGATTAATTATCTGATCCTTTGATTGGGGGGACAACATGTCAGTTTATGCTGCAAGAGCTCTGATAGGCTGGGGGATGTCTTCCGGAAGTTGTCATAATTACTGTGTAAGTCTATGGAAGGGGGTGAGAACCATGAGCCTCCTAGGTTTTGTATTGATGTCAATGTACCCAGAGGAGGATGGAAGCTAGCTGTCCTCCGGCTACACCATGGTGCTACCCTACAGAGTGCTGTTGAGGCTACTGTAGACCTTCTTTCCAAAATAGTGTGTTTTAATCCGTTTTTTGGTGACGTGATTATTTTTAATATAGTTTTATCAAAAAATGATAATTTTTTTTATGTTTTACAATTTTTATTTTTATGAAATTCACTGAGGAGGATGGTCCTCCCCTTCCTCCTTTGAGGAGCCTCCACTGATACCATACTCCCCACCTCTTCCTTTACTGACCGATGCACACAATGAAATTGCCTCCCCTTACTACTAGCATCCACTCCCTTTGCCAAAGACTTCCATGCGGCCCAGCGGGATCTGAATATCTACCCTCTCTCTCCTCACAGCACACTTAACCACCACATCGGCCTTCTCATTACCCTCCACACCCACATAGGCGGGAACCCAGCAAAATCTTACCACCACTCCCATCCTCTACAATCCAATTAACATCACCATTATCTCCACAAACAAGTCTCCCCTGTCCGACCTGCCCGTCTTCAACTACTCTACACTGCAGCCGAATCAAATTAGATCACCACTCTGAGTGCTTTCACCTCCTCCACCCATCTCAAACCTATAATCATGGCCATCAACTTGGCCGCATACACTGACACATAATCAGTTAAACGCTTACATTCTCTAACATTGAAATCTGGGATATACAGCCCTGCCCCCACCCTACCACCTATACCCTGACCATATATTTACAGCCTAACATCTTTAACCTTCCTCCTAGAATACACCATAAAGCAGGACTTGCCACAGACATCCTAAACCCCCATGTTAGAGACCAATCTAACACAGCTTCTTGCATCTTCCTAATCACATATTTCACATTCCCATCTCTCTTCCATACAGCCCCATCATCGGCATACAATGCCACACCCACTCACTGTCCCACCTGCTTAAATATGTAATCTATCATCAATGTGAACAATACCAGACTAACCACACTTCCCTGAGGTGTACCATTGTCCACTTCAAACTGCATTGACAATTTTGACCCCACCCTCACCAGTATGACAATCAAACAGGAAGTCCATGATCCAGTTATACAGATGACCCCCAGTGCCCAATGCACAACTTGATCAACAACCCTTCCCTCCACATGGTATTGTAAGCTTTCTCAATGTCAAAATACACAATACTCATCACCTCTTTTATTGTCAGGATATCTGTACTAATGGTACCTAAAGCATCTTACTGCAAGAACCATTTCAGTAATGGGTGCAATAAATCCAAGTAAGATATTGGATTATTTTCAAAAGTTTTTTTTTTTTCATTTATATTTGAGTAACATAAGATTAATTAAATAATCAATCAATCAACGTACATGCACAAACATAAATATTGACAGAAACAATTTTAAAAAATCAACCTGCAATTGAGCATGCTGGGAAATATGATAATGATAGGCATGGTTTTGGTTCAAAGTGATGTGTATGAGTTTCAGGCTCCTGTATTTAGTGATGTTATGTTTGATACCGGAGCTCCAAGGCATGCGTTGAAATCACTAAGCAGTTTACTTCGAAGCAGTGTGCCAATGCATGTATCAATTTATCAGAAGCACGTGATCAATGATGTCCGAAGCTTCGTTTTTGTCAAACAACCACCTGATTAGTTTGGTATTGGTTTTGGTAGTTCTAAATTATTTTGACCAGCAGGTGCCACGAGTGTACAACGTGTTGATCAAAGTGTACTACGGGGTTTCCTCTATTGTCCCTCAAGCAAGAGGGGAGGCCGATGACATCAAGACTTACCATAAAACCAACTCCTTGAATGCCTTACATATTTTTTGTGTACATTACTGTATTTATACTTGGGACATGACTTTTTAACAGGAAAAGTTCAAAAATCACTGGAGGACACCTTTAAAGAATATATACTACCCTTCAAAAGTTTGGGGTCACTTAGAAATGTCCTTGTTTTCCATGAAAGCATACATGACATGAGTTTGAATAGGAAATGTAGTCATTGACAAGGTTAGAAATAATGATTTTTAATAGAAATAATAATTGTGTCCTTCAAACTTTGCTTTCGTCAAAGAATCCTCCATTTGGAGATATTACAGCCTTGCAGACTTTTGGCATTCTAGTTGTCAATTTGTTGAGGTAATCTGAAGAGACTTCACTCCATGCTTCCTGAAGCACCTCCCATAAGTTGGATTGGCTTGATGGGCACCATACGGTCAAGCTAATCCCACAACAGCTCAATAGGGTTGAGATCCGGTGACTGTGATGGCCACTCCATTATAGACAGAATACCAGCTGACTGCTTCTTCCCTAAATAGTTATTGCATAGTTTGGAACTGCGCTTTGGGTCATTGTCCTGTTGTAGGAGGAAATTGGCTCAAATCAAGCGCCGTCCACAGGGTATGGCATGGCGTTGCAAAATGGAGTGATAGCCTTCCTTCTTCAAGATCCCTTTTACCCTGTACAAATCTCCCACTTTACCACCACCAAAGCACCCCCAGACCATCACATTGTCTCCACCATCCTTGATAGATAGCATCAAGCACTCCTCCAGCATCTTTTCATTTGGTCTGCATCTCACAAATGTTCTTCTTTGTGATCCGAACACCTCAAACTTCGATTCGTTTTTTCCCCCAATCTTCCTCTATCCTGTGTCTGTGTTCTTTTGCCCATCTTAATCTTTTATTTTTATTGGCCAGTCTGAGATGTGGCTTTTTCTTTGCAACTCTGCCCAGAAGGTCAGCATCCCGGAGTCGCCTCTTCACTGTTGACGTTGAGACTGGTGTTTTGCGGGTACTATTTAATGAAGCTGCCAGTTGAGGACCTGTGAGACGTCTGTTCCTCAAACTAGACACTCTAATGTATTTGTCCTCTTGCTCAGTTGTGCACTGGGGCCTCACACTCCTCTTTCTATTCTGGTTAGAGACAGTTTGCGCTGTTCTGTGAAGGGAGTAGTACACAGCGTTGTATGAGCTCTTCAGTTTCTTGGCAATTTCTCGCATGGAATAGCCTTAATTTCTCAGAACAAGAATAGACTGACGAGTTTCAGATGAAAGTTCTTTGTTTCTGGCCATTTTGAGCCTGTAATCGAACCCACAATTGCTGATGCTCCAGATACTCAACTAGTCTCAAGAAGGCCAGTTTTATTTATTCTTTAATCAGCACAACAGTTTTCAGCTGTGCTAACATAATTGCAAAAGGGTTTCTAATGATCAATTAGCCTTTTTAAATGATAAACTTGGATTAGCTAACACAACGTGCCATTGGAACACAGGACTGATGGCTGCTGATAATGGGCCTCTGTACGCATATGTAGATATTCCATAAAAAATCAGCCGTTTCCAGCTACAATATCCATTTACAACATTAACAATGTCTACACTGTATTTCTGATCAATTTGATGTTGTTTTAATCAACAAAAAAATAGCTTTTCTTTCGAAAACAAGGACATTTCTAAGTGACCCCAAACTTTTGAACGGTACTGTATATATTTTTTATGATAACATATTTGCTTAGGATCTCATTTGGTGAAGTCCATAGCACTAAAAATGGATGAAAGTAACAACCATGTCTCTGTCACTAACAAATACAGTCCTGGGTATTAACGCTACAATCTACTTGAAAGGCAAGGCACTCTGGGAAATATTTGAATAAGGCTTTACACTAAGGAGTGTGTTAATTTAACACTGTTCCGGTGTCTATATGGGTCCACAGACTCAACACTCTCAGAGTTAATTCGTTTTTTTAACACTGGACAAATTGCTGTGCACATTCATATTCAGAGTGCAGCCTCTTCTCTCCTTCAAGTGATTTTTTTTTGGGGGGAAGCAATTGGCTGTAATGACCAGCCAGGTCACCAGCGAATTCAGTTCTTAATGAAAGCTGATGTCTTCTATTCTGCCCATGGAACAAAAGAATGGGCAACGCCTGGAAATTATATGGCCATAGAGTATACCTCCTAGCCCTGATTGCATTGTTTATCACTGGAGCAGGTCCTTAGATGCATAATGATATGATATCATACTGAGCAGTGAACACAGTATTTCTCCTCAGATGATGACTGATTAGACATATTTCTAGACATATTCCTAGACATATTCCTCTGACACCATATTCCAGGCGGTGTCAGAGGAAGGCCCTCAAAATTGTCAAAGACTCCAGCCACCCTAGTCATAGACTGTTCTCCCTGCTACCGCACGGCAAGCGGTACCGGAGTGCCAAGTCTAGGTCCAAAAGACTTCTCAACAGCTTCTACCCCCAAGCCATAAGACTCCTGAACAGCTAATCATGTCTACCCGGACTATTTGCACTGCCCCCCCACCCCATCCTTTTTACGCTGCTGCTACTCTGTTAATTATTTATGCATAGTCACTTTAACTCTACCCACATGTACATATTACTTCAACTATCTCAACTAGCCGGTGCCCCCGCACATTGACTCTGCACCGGTACCCCCCTGTATATATAGCCTCCCTACTGTTATTTTATTTTACTTCTGCTCTTTTTTTCTCAACACTTTTTTTGTTGTTGTTTTATTTTAACTTTTTTTGTAAAAAAAAAAAGCACTGTTGGTTAAGGGCTGTAAGTAAGCATTTCACTGTAATGTCTGCACCTGTTGTATTCAGCGCATGTGACCAATACAATTTGATTTGATTTGATTTGACTTCCCAAACAGAGATCGAACGTGTTTCAGTAAAGACCGATTTTTAATTTGTCACCCTGTCTTTTAGGACCCTTGTATCCAGATGTCTGAAGATGGCTTCACTGCAAAGCTATCAAGGTATGTGTTCTATGTGATGTGTAATTTCTCATACAGATGCTTATGGAGACAGATTATAGACCTGCATTGTCTCAAACTAACCTGGTCGCAGTGGTCTAAGGCACTGCATCGCAGTGCTAACTGTGCCACTAGAGATCCTGGTTCGAATCCAGGCTCTGTCGCAGCCGGCCGCGACCGGGAGACTCATGGGCGGTGCACAATTGGCCCAGCGTCGTCCAGGGTAGGGGAGGGAATGGCCGGTAGGGATGTAGCTCAGTTGATAGAGCATGGCGTTTGCAACGCCAGGGTTGTGGGTTCGATTCCCACGGGGGGCCAGTATAAAAAAAATGTATTCACTAACTGTAAGTCGCTCTGGATAAGAGCGTCTGCTAAATGACTAAAATGTAAATGAAAAAATGTCTTGGCAAATCATATGGTCATACGGTGATATGTGTTATCCTGTTATGATTCACAGTTCTAGGTGGTTCAACACTAGTACACATAATGCACTACTTTGACCAGAGTCATATTGGTCCTGGTCAAAAACTAGTACACTATTTAGGGAATATGGTGTCATTTGGGATGCATATATCTGACGTGCTGCATGGCCAAGATCTGATGTGGCAGCCAGTGTTGCCAACTATTTTTCAGTGAGAAGCACTATTGGCTCCTTGATTTGTCGCTAGAAGTCGTTAGCGGCAAACACAGAAAGGGGTCTATTGGAATGCTACAGACTTTGCAGCGCAGCAGAAAGTTCAGTGCCCCTCAAATCCTCAGGTCTTGAGTTCAAATGCAAGGTAGGGTCACACTTTAGCTGAACAGCATACCACTAACATTAAAACCACTATTCCATTTAATTACTTTACTTATAATGGTTTGGGATGTTATGACACCATCTGGGACCATCTGGCACCATCATGTGTCTTCCTGAAGACTGGTAAAACAAATGTCTTGAGAAACTTACAAACATCCTAACATGGTCCTCACCTTTATGGAAAAACCACATGAATTTCACGGGATCACACGTTTTCACATGTGAAATGTCACGTGAAGTGTTCCAAAAACACGTTTCCACGCTGCCAGGTCTGTGGCCACAGATTTATTGTCAAGAACACATTTCTGCACTGCTGAAAGTTGCCCAGAATCAAGTGAATAATTGTTCAATTACACCAACGAAAAAGTAGCAGTGGTTAGCAACACTTGACATTAAGGATCTCGGGATTTGAACTTGCAACCTTATGCTCTAGACCACATTGATATCTCAGCAGTGTCACAGGATACATATTTGTTACCAACAACATGTAACCACACACTCTCAAAAACAAGAGTATGGTTCCGCTACAATGTGTTCCCTGGTTCACAAAAAGGTCATAGGTACACATAAGGTACCTTCAGAGGTACACATAGGAATTAACATGGTCCATGTGCAGATAATCTAGTATAATGGAAAATTTTTCTACCCAATATATTCAATATAAGGTACAATCATTACTGGACTGGTGTAGGTGGTGTCAATGTGCTGGCTCGTGCTCATTAGCATATTTGGTGGCATGGTGTAAAATATGTTGTATTTGTGCCTACCATCAGTGGAAATGTTGTATGAGTTTAAGTGGTTTGTTGTTATGTTCATGAAGGTTGAGCACCTCTTTTGACACAGTCAATGCTGCAATTGTTTATGACTCTGGTTCCAGTTCACTAAGCACAACCCTGCATGGTGGAGATTTTCTGGGGTTGTGTCCCTCGGTCTACCCTCTCTCTTCTATTCTTTTCTTTGGCTGGACATGGAGGCAGCAACGGTAACAGTGGATTGACTGGGACTGCCGCTGCAATGCCACGGTTGTGGGTTTGATTCCCACGGGGGACCAGTACGAAAATGTATGCAGTCACTACTGTAAGTCGCTCTGGATAAGAGCGTCTGTTAAATGAATAAAATAAAATAAAAATGTTAGAAATGTACTGGGGAGGAGGAGGGTGTTGGTTCTGGTCTCGTCTTGGTGTTGTCTGGTCTGAGCATTGGTCTGCTCCAGTCCTGCTGGTGGAGGAAGGATAAACCTCAGAGCGAGCATACACACCTGGAAACCCGTGACCCGTAGGTCAATGGAGGCACTCCCCTGTTGTCTGCTCGCTCCAGGCGTAGGTCGGTGTCTTTGCTCCTTCCTCTGTGCTTCTGGTTCTGGTGGTGATGCTGTTTGGTCTGGTCTCTCCTTCTGTTGGTCTACTCCAGGTGGTTGGCAGTCTGCTGGTCCTGGTCTGGTCGGTGCTGGCCTGAGGAGGGCAGATGAAGCCAAAGGTAAAGGGAGTAAGGCTCGCCTCGGCAGCACTTTACTCGCCTCAAGGCTTGCAGTCCGTCATCTCCTCCTCAGGCAGCTGGTCCATTGCTGGTTCTGGATGCTGGGGGGGTACGGGGTGGTCTGTCGGTCAAGCCACTGTTAACCTTCTGGCTTCCCCATTCCTTCAGGCTGTTCCGGCCTTGTCTATTGGACAAGAAAGGCAGCGCCAGTCCCAGTCAATCCACTGTTACCGTTGCTGCCTCCATGTCCAGCCGAAGAAAAGTATAGAAGAGAGAGGGTAGACTGAGGGACACCACCCCAGAAAATCTCCACCATGCAGGGTTGTGCTTAGTGAACTGGAACCAGAGTCATAAACAATTGCAGCATTGACTGTGTCAAAAGAGGTGCTCAACCTTCATGAACATAACAACAAACCACTTAAACTCATACAACATTTCCACTGATGGTAGGCACAAATACAACATATTTTACACCATGCCACCAAATATGCTAATGAGCATGAGCCAGCACATTGACACCACCTACACCAGTCCAGTAATGATTGTACCTTATATTGAATATATTGGGTAGAAAAATGTACCATTATACTAGATTATCTGCACATGGACCTATGTGTACCTCTGAAGGTACCTTATGTGTACCTATGACCTTTTTGTGAACCAGGGAACACATTGTAGCGGAACCATACTCTTGTTTTTGAGAGTGTGTGGATACATGTTGTTGGTAACAAATATGTATCCTGTGACACTGCTGAGATATCAATGTGGTCTAGAGCATAATGTTGCAAGTTCAAATCCCGAGATCCTTAATGTCAAGTGTTGCTAACCACTGCTACTTTTTCGTTGGTGTAATTGAACAATTATTCACTTGATTCTGGGCAACTTTCAGCAGTGCAGAAATGTGTTCTTGACAATAAATCTGTGGCCACAGACCTGGCAGCGTGGAAACGTGTTTTTGGAACACTTCACGTGACCTTTCACATGTGAAAACGTGTGATCACGTGAAATTCATGTGGCTTTTCCATAAAGGTGAGGACCATGTTTCAGCATGATAATGCACGGCCCCATGGAAGCTGAAAATGTCCCAGTTCTTCCATTGCCTGCATACTCACCAGACATGTCACCCATTGAGCATGTTTGGGATGCTCTGGATCGACGTGTATGACAGCGTGTTCCAGTTCCCGCCAATGTCCAGAAACTTTGCACAGCCATTGAAGAGGAGTGGGACAACATTCCACAGGCCAAAATCAACAGCCTGATTAATTATATGCGAAGATGATGTGCTGCGCTGCATAAGGCAAATGGTGGTCACACAAGATACTGACTGGTTTTCTGATCTACGCCCCTACCTTTTTGTTAAGGCATCTGTGACCAACAGATGCATATCTGTATTCCCAGTCATGTGAAATCCATAGATTAGGGCCTAATTAATTTATTTCAATTGTCTGATTTCCTTATATGAACTGTAACTCAGTAAAATCTTTGAAATTGTTGCATGTTGTGTTTATATTTTTGTTCATTTGCTATGATCATCTGATAGCCCTCCCCTATTTGCTCTCTCTGTGAGCAGTAAGCTAGGTAGCGTGCTTACAGTGGGATGAGCACCTGAGCACCTGCCCCTCCAAAGGTCTGTGCACGGCCCTTTGTGGCAGAATACATTAGTGGAGTTGTCCTTCTCCCTCACCACACCACGCGGACCCTGGCCTGGGCCCAACACACCCAATTACCCCACCACAATAAGTAGATTTAGCAATATATTAGGATCACTTGGGGGCAATTGGTCCACTATTCTTTTCAATTTCATGTGATCGGAGCCTATTTCTTCAGGCATCCAGTCAGTCAGTGGTGTTGCGGTGTTCCCATGCTTTACTATAGCAATTATACCCCCTGGTCTGACTCCTCAACTGAGCCTGCCTGGGGAATGGGATGACGACAGTGTTTGTGTCCAATGTTCCCTCCAAAAGAATTAGGCACTGAGCAAATTTCAGGTCTGCTGAGTGCAAACTTGAACGTTGAAATTCTGTACAACTAACAGCGCGCGTTTACTGTGAACACTGAGGCTGTACCCGCTTTAAAGTTACAATTTCAGACAGTGGTCAAGTAGGCTACTGTGGCTATTTGATCATAATGTAGGCCTACCAGAGTGGCCTACCATCAAAAGCAATGGATATAATGCATCCCATAACATTTTAACATGGAAATAGCTGTTCTATAAGTCAGCCTACAATACAGTAGCAGCCAATGTGTGGTGTTCAATGTAGGCCTACATTCCATTACCATTCCATTAACCTGTCTATCCACTTGTCCTTCAGACAAGGAGGTGACTGAAAATGTTGTTGTGTTGTTTGATGCAAGAAATCACTTTACTAAATAAAATCCATTATTATTCCCATTCCATTATTACAGAGAATCAGACAAATGATGCTACCCTCTGCCTATTGGCTACTCAGTTTATGCAAGTCTGTCTCAAAATACAACACTGCCCCTTTAAGACAAAAAAAGCTATTTTCCAGACTTGCTTTTCAAAGATGTCTAGAAATGTACACATTTTGTGCTCTTGTAGGAAGCAGTCACTCCCCCATTGCTGACTACAAATTATATATATAACTGGGCTAATAACTCACTAACTATCAAAGGATATCAACAAATGTGCACAAGTGGCTACATACAGCTCTCACTTGGATGTCAAAACAAGCTCATCTTGGTTATGCCGCACCGGTCTGTGTAGAATACGGCTGTGTCGTGCATGTCAATGCAATAGAATCCTACTCTGATGCCTTGTGCCTACAACAAAATATCTTGCATAGTTCGTTTTGTTTCGGTATGTTGCATTGAAAGTGGCTAATGTTGCGTTGATTCGAACACAATTCCCACAGTAAAGGGAAACGTTGATAGTGTTAACTAGGTGGGAAAACTCTAGATAGTTGACTGAAGTACAATCTCGTGCTTCTCTGTGCGGGCTGATATTACTTCTGCACCAGTCCTGGGGGAGCTGCACCAGTCCCAAATGGCACCCTATTGCCGATACTATTGCCGATGTAGTGCACTACTTTTGACCAGAGCCCGCCAGGGCCCTATGGGCTCTGGTCAAAAGTAGTGCACTAAATGGGGAATAGGGTGCCATTTGGGATAGATATTAAGTCTGCTGATGACGTTTGAAATATTGTGCAAGAAATTACTCTTTGCAAACTCTGTTTGGTTTTGTGCTGACATGATTTTTCGGGGGTCATCTTTATGTTTCCCAAACTGCTGTAGCCTAAACCACTCTGCTCAAACTGTACTGGAATGACAGATGGTGCAAGGACTTTTGAAGCTAGAGGTAAATTGCTGTAACCAAACATATCTAAGTTATTGCCAGCCATCTCATTTCTGGGTGGACAAAATATTGAGCGTTACAATATATAGTCCACTACATTTGTATGCAAGATCACCTCAACGGTATAGCTTATAAATATGACATAAGGATTACCTAATATACAGTACCAGTCACAAGTTTGGACACACCTACTCATTCCAGGGTTTTTCTCTATTTGTACTATTTTCTACATTGTAGAATAATAGTGAAGACATCAAAACTGTGAAATACCACATATGGAATCATGTAGTAACCAAAGAAGTATTAAACAAATCAAAATACATTTTATAGATTTTTTTTTTTATAGATTGAGATTCTTCAAAGTAGCCACCCTTTGCCTTGATGACAGCTTTGCACACTCTTGGCATTCTCTGAACCAGCTTCACCTGGAATGCTTTTCCAGCAGTCTTGAAGGAGTTCCCATATACAGTAAGGGAAAAAAGTATTTGATCCCCTGCTGATTTTGTACGTTTTCCCATTGACAAAGAAATGATCAGTCTATAATTTTAATAGTAGGTTTATTTGAACTGTGAGAGACAATCCAGGCTCTGTCGTAGCCGGCCAGCGTCGTCCAGTGTAGGGGAGGGAATGGCCGGCAGGGATGTAGCTCAGTTGGTAGAACATGGCGTTTGCAACGCCAGGGTTGTGGGTTCGATTCCCACGGGGGGCCAGTATGAAAAAAAATAAAAAATAATGTATGCACTCACTAACTGTAAGTCGCTCTGGATAAGAGCGTCTGCTAAATAACTCAAATGTAAATGTAAATGTGTCTAGGGCTCTATTTCACTTTCGTAGAGGAACAGGACTAATGAAGAGAATTAGGTACAGTGAGGGAAAAAAGTATTTGATCCCCTGCTGATTTTGTACGTTTGCCCACTGACAAAGAAATTATCAGTCTATCATTTTAATGGTCGGTTTATTTGAACAGTGAGAGACAGAATAACAACAAAAAAATCCAGAAAAATGCATGTCAAAAATGTTATTAATTGATTTGCATTTTTATGAGGGAAATAAGTATTTGACCCCCTCTCAATCAGAAAGATTTCTGGCTCCCAGGTGTCATTTATACAGGTAACAAGCTGAGATTAGGAGCACACTCTTAAAGGGAGTGCTCCTAATCTCATCTTGTTACCTGTATAAAAGACACCTGTCCACAGAAGCGATCAATCAATCAGATTCCAAACTCTCCACCATGGCCAAGACAAAAGAGCTCTCCAAGGATGTCAGGGACAAGATTGTAGACCTACACAAGGCTGGAATGGGCTACAAGACCATCGCCAAGCAGCTTGGTGAGAAGGTGACAACAGTTGGTGCGATTATTCGCAAATGGAAGAAACACAAAAGAACTGTCAATCTCCCTCCTCTTGGGGCTCATTTACATTTTAGTCATTTAGCAGACGCTCTTATCCAGAGCGACTTACAGTTAGTGCATACATTATTTTTTTATCGAACCCACAACCCTGGCGTTGCAAACGCCATGCTCTACCAACTGAGCTACATCCCCTACCGGCCATTCCCTCCCCTACCCTGGACGACGCTGGGCCAATTGTGCGCGCCGCCCCATGGGTCTCCTGGTCGCGGCCGGCTACGACAGAGCCTGGATTCGAACCAGGATCTCTAGTGGCACAGCTAGCACTGCGATGCAGTGCCTTAGACCACTGCGCCACTCGGGAGTACATGCAAGATCTCACCTCGTGGAGTTGCAATGATCATGAGAACGGTGAGGAATCGGCCCAGAACCACACTGGAGGATCTTGTCAATGATCTCAAGGCAGCTGGGACCATAGTCACCAAGAAAACAATTGGTAACACACTACGCCGTGAAGGACTGAAATCCTGCAGCGCCCGCAAGGTCCCCCTGCTCAAGAATGCACATATACAGGCCCGTCTGAAGTTTGCCAATGAACATCTGAACGATTCAGAGGAGAACTGGGTGAAAGTGTTGTGGTCAGATGAGACCAAAACTCAACTCGCCGTGTTTGGAGGAGGAGGAATGCTGCCTATAACCCCAAGAACACCATCCCCACCGTCAAACATGGAGGTGGAAACATTATGCTTTGGGGGTGTTTTCTGCTAAGGGGACAGGACAACTTCACCACATCAAAGGGACAATGGACGGCGCCATGTACCGTCAAATCTTGGGTGAGAACCTCCTTCCCTCAGCCAGGGCATTGAACATGGGTCGTGGATGGGTATTCTAGCATGACAATGACCCATAACACAGCCAAGTCAACAAAGGAGTGGCTCAAGAAGAAGCACATTAAGGTCCTGGAGTGGCCTAGCCAGTCTCCAGACCTTAATCCCATAGAAAATCTGTGGAGGGAGCTGAAGGTTCGAGTTGCCAAACGTCAGGCTCGAAACCTTAATGACTTGGAGAAGATCTGCAAAGAGGAGTGGGACAAAATCCCTCCTGAGATGTGTGCAAACCTGGTGGCCAACTACAAGAAACGTCTGACCTCTGTGATTGCCAACAAGGGTTTTGCCACCAAGTACTAAGTCATGTTTTGCAGAGGGGTCAAATACTTATTTCCCGCATTAAAATGCAAATACATTTATAACATTTTTGACATGGTTTACTGGATTTTTTTGTTGTTATTCTGTCTCTCACTGTTCAAATAAACCTACCATTAAAATTATAGACTAATCATGTCTTTGTCAGTGGGCAAACGTACAAAATCAGCAGGGGATCAAATACTTATTTTCCTCACTGTAGGAGAGTGCACTTTTAGTAAAACACAAAGGGCCAATGGTGTAGTGGACGCTATACGCAGCTATACGCCATATACCCACTTTTTTTTATGGGCAATGCTTATACTCACTTCTTAATCCCAACTGATGCGTATCAAAGTAATGTAGTGGAGATATACGAGTTATCAAATATGTAGTATTGCAAAATGTAGCCTACACAATCGCAAAGCACGTGAAATATATTCACATGCTCACCGCACACATATCCTAGTTTCAGTGGAATATAATCTGCAGGCAACAAGACCGCTGTAACGTATACCCTGGGAGTCAGGATGCAGTGCAGAAGGTGTTTAATAATAATAAAAAGCAGATAAACAAAATAGGAGAAGCATACTGAACGAGACAAAACCAATACTGCCTGATGACTGAGGCTACTGAGGGCTAAATAAAGGGAGAGTAATCAAGGTGATGATGTGGTCCAGTTGTGGGTAATGATGGGGAGCAGGTGCGTGTAATGATGGTGCCAGGACCGGTGGTTAGTAGACCGGTGACGTCGAGCACTGGAGAGGGGGAGCGGGAGTAGGCGTGACAGTACCCCTCCGATGCATAGCTCCAGCTGCAGGATGACACCGGCCAGGAGTATGGCCCCAAGGGCGAGGAGCGGGCCGGTCCGGACGGCTGAGATGGAAATCCTGGACAATGTTTTTTTATGTCAGCCACCAGGACCCAACAGCGCTCCTCTGGACCGTACCCCTCCTAGTCCACCAGGTACTGAAGCCGACCCCCATGATGTCGGGAGTCCAGTAGGGACCTGACGGCATAGGCGGGGGTCCCATTGATGTCCATGGGAGGCGGAGGGGTGTCGTGGGGGACGGCATCAGCCAGGAGACCAGGAACCACCGTCCTGAGGAGGGAAACATGAAAAGAGGGTGAGATCTGGTAGTTGGTGGGGAGTTGACCCTCCGGAGTACCTTGAAGCGCCCCATAAACCGGTGGCTCAGCTTCCGGCAGGGCAGGTGGAGCTGGAGGTTCCTGGTGGAGAGCCAGACACAATCACCAGGATGGAACACGGGAGCCTCACTGCGGTGGTGGTCCGCCTGCTCCTTCTGGCCGTGGACGGCGCGCTGGAGCAAGCGCGGGTTCCCTCTCCAGAGTCTGGCGGATGTCCACATCTACGTCCCAAAACAAGGGGCCAACGATACGGGAGGACAGAATGATGGCCTGGAGGGCACCTATCGGACTCTCAACCGACATGGAACCACAGGGTAAGGGAAAGCAGGTCTTCCGGCATTTATCGTTAGGGTTAGAGGTTATGGTTAGAGTTTCAGGGACAGTTCGAAATTGACTGGGGTGAGGGGGTGGTCCAAAATAGGGGAGGCTTGTATAACTATTTATTTTCTTTGTGGATGGTTGTGTGTTTTTTCTTTGGGCACAGGGAAGGGTAGTGCGTTTAAAAAAAACGTGCTTTACATTCTCCCTTTTGCAGGTTTTACTATATCATTTATTCCATCCTTGCCACATTTCCTCATCTGCTTGCATGTGCCTCCCCTATATCAAGGTGTTTTGGTACTTCCCTTATGCACTGCGCTTTTCCGCACGTTAACAATTACTATACCACAGATCAATATAGTCTACCAGTCTAACTGTGTGTCCTGCCCTCTATCCACCATTCATAGTGACAATAGTGGTAGGTGGATTGTTTTTCCAGATCTGCAATAGGCTAACTAGAAACCCTACCACACATAAAATCATTCAAAGCAACACCAATTTTCAATTTGAATCCAGAAGTACAAATAGAAATAGCTGATAGGCAGCTGAAAGGCCAGGTCATTGCGCATGAAAGAACAGTTAAGACATGAGACACACAGCTCAAATAGCTCCCCTATTAATCTTGTTTATGGACAATACAATTATCCTACCTAGACTAGCTTAACACCACAATGCAATGAGTAATTGCATTATTGTTTTCGAGTACACAATTCTACTCTAGGCTGCCTGAAAATGTCCTTTGAATAATGTTGCAAAAGCCCTGTGATCTGAATGTTTAATTCCAGTTGGATCTGTTGAGGTTCTATACTCTCAACATTTTATAAGATCTAGAAAGTAGCAGGCCAGTCTGGCTGTATTTTTACTTTTGATACTGAGATGCGCTGTCTGTTGCGGATAATCATTCTCCCACGTCGTCCTATAATAGTAATAATGCCACATACTGTATGCTCCCAGCTGGCCCAGTTATTCAGGAAAGCTTAAAGGCACTTAAACGCTGGCAGGGGGTAAACGGCAATTGAATCATGAGAAAATCTGTAGAGACCAGCGGTCCTGGTTGTTGTCAGCTCGAATGTTGTCATTAAAACGTTGTTTGAAAATATGAACTCTGCTCTTTGGTCAACCATGCGTGGTGGCCGTCTTCAACTAATTTAATTTTTTGGTGCCTCTGCCTCAAGCACAGAGCCAGCAGCGCAACTCATGGGAGAGCACCATAAACCGCACCGCTTGCAAAACTGCTTAGATTTTGCCACCGCCACCCCACTCCCATTGAAGTCTATGATATCTTCGCCTCAGCCCGTCTGTCAAGCGCCTTATGACCTTTTATATGTGGCATAAACACAACTAGTCACAATGTTTTAATCTGATTAGGCTACTTCAAAAGTCTCATTTAGGCTACCTGCGCACCTTCTTCCAAAATATAATTCCAGCATCCAAACTGTGCAGCGGCCATTTTATGAATGGAAAGAGACATCTACAAAACACCAAAACGTTTATTGACATTCAGAGATTGTCAAGCCAAGGCTTCGATACTGGGTAGGCCAGCAAGGTATGGTAGGTATGTATTTTGTATTTGTCGAGATCGACATATTTGATTTGATTGTGGTGTTGAAAACGCAAAACCATGATATTGAAGTGCCCGAAGTTGGTATGCTTTGCTTATTGGTTGTGTGGTGCATTGGCACAGAAACCTGTTGGTGGAAAATTCATTGCATATACAGTATTTTATATAATTATAAATATAGCATCAAAATGTTGAAAATCTGTTTTCCCTCTAGCTGATCATTGTCTGCACCTGGCTCTGATCGTATTGTAATGAAACAGGCAGGGAGAATGGGCTCGTCCATGATGGTCGGCGAACCCTCAACCTTCTGGCCCATAGCCCTGCGTAGCATCCACTGTGCAACAAAAAGCATGCTGAAGTTGCAAAGTCGATCCACGTTTATAAACAGAGGGTCAGTACAGTTATTGTTTTTAGTGGTCGTAAACATTATTTTTAGTGAATTATATGAAGCATTTTTATTTTTTACAGTACTAGGGGAGGGTCATGTGAAAATATGTTTTACGTTGGGGAGGGGGGTGCACTTTTTTTTTAGAACACCTCATGTTGGACCAGTCCCCTCCAATAAGTCTTCTGTGCAGTTTGAGATTGGCATTGCTCCATTTTCATGTTGTTGTTTGTGTTGTTGTCTGAGCTTTAGCAATCAACTAAAAAGCTTCATGTTACAGCTGTGATAGAAACAACGTTTTTGTACAATTTTATAAATGCTGACATATAATTTGTTCGTTTGACATGGTAGTATATTTTTTGGGTGTCAGTAAAATTAATTATGCACAAAACGACAGTGGTGTGTGGTCCTCCTGTAGTGTATTAAGATTATGTCTTTGTTAAATGTTTTTCCTGAAGAAAGGAATGTTGTTTATGGTAGTATCAAAAGGGAATGTTTTAGGGTGACGCCCCAGGGGAGACTGGTGATTGGCCAGAAGAGGGAGCATCAGTGTTTATAAATAGGGGGGAAAACTAAGGAGAGGGCAGAACGAGCAGCCATTCTGAGGCGTCACTCTCCGGGTGTCATGTCACCTGTCACCCATGCTGAAGCTTGTGGTCTGAATAAACCTTATGATCAACGTTCAGTATGAGCAGACTCCTTTTGTTCATCAGCAATAATTGCCACCACTCACTCGATACGACACTCCCACTATGACTCGGGAAACCATGCAGTTTAGTAGGCTACACATTAAGTTATGATGAACTTCAAAGGGTGGTGAAACTGTACGGTGATGAGCTTGATGCTGCTTTCCAATAAATGTTGAGGGTCTTATTCTGGTGACATGATCAATGATTGACTGCCGTTCGACAAATAAAAATGCTCTCATGCTTATCCATAATAATCTCATCGTGTAGGCTAGACTAGCCTACCCGCACAACCTACCCACACTGTATCTCCAAGCTGTTGGCTAGAGCGCACATGCCAAGACCAGAGTAGGCACATTTGCTATTTAAAGCAACAGTTTTTGTGGCAAAACTATTGGTAGAGTTTAAAATGCAATGGAAACACATTGAACTTTAGATTTTTTTTCTGTACATAAAAACATAAGCGAAAAAGTAAATTTTGTCTGCACAATGTCATCTCGCATTGATTTTGATCTGCAACAAGTCAGTTGGAACTCACAGGCTCACAGGCTCAGCTACCATACCACTTTGGGGAAAATTGGCAATCAGAGAAAAGGAAAATGTCAACTTACTTTTTGCTGCTCCCACAGGTGTCCCATCTCAGTAAGCAAAAAAACATTGTTTCAATGTTGTGACCCTTTGGTGGATTGTAGCAGAAACATTACCATGAACAAGTCAGTAGGCTCCTTTAACACAACTTGCCCAAACAAAATATTTACAAGCTTGAAAGTTGCCACACTTCTGTGTAGCCACCAACTTTAAGTGACTTCAGCCCGACCACCACATAACTGCAATGTTGTTTTATTGTTGTGGCAATGTTGTCGCAATGCTGTGTGTTAATTGGGATGATACTGTGTTTAATTGGGTCTCTCCTAAGCCTCCTAAGGATGTCCCATGACTCAGACACGACCCCGACTGAGGTCCAACATGCCCTGTGATTTACTATATTGTTGTTCCACTAAAGACGGAAAGATAGTTCAAAGCCAAGACTAATCTCCCGAAGAAGATCTGCTTGCTGTTCAGCCTCATATCATCACTGTGTCACCACTCACTAATGCCAATTACTGCATCCACTACAGCTTAGTTTGCATCCCAAATGCCACCCTATATCCTATATAGTGCACTACTTTTGGCCAGAGCCTATAGGGCTGCATGTACAATACTAAGGTCATTAGCTGGTTGACAATTAATATACTGTAACAAGCTATATTTTTATTTCATTAGTTTGTATATGGCATCATAAATAAACATATCCATTGATAACTACAGTATGTACATGTCGACCTAGCCAGTCTACTTTGGCCAGACCGTCATTGTAAATAAGAATTTGTTCTTAATTGACTCGCCTAGATAAATTAAGGTAAAAAAACAAAAAAAACAAAGCTGTGGTCGAGAGCTAGTGAAATGTGTGTGGCTGTATGCCTGTGTTGTGGATGGTTTTCTGTCATAGTATCCTATGCAGTCTGGAGTACCACAAGAGGGATGGGAGAGGAAAGGAGAGGACAACAGGGTATGGAGGGGGGTGGGGTGGGGTGACAGGACAGGCGGGGGTGATGCGTAATTCAAACCTGGGATTGGCTTTTGACAGTAAAAATGGTATGTTTATGTGTATCAGATCATACACAGATCGTATGTTTAGCATAAATGCTGCTCTTCTAATAACCAACTCTGTTGGGTTAATGCGAGTGACTGATTGATTGTAAACACTGATTGATTGGACGTGGGAGGAATCATCACTATCACTTTTTAAGCAATTTGGCAGTACGCCCAGAACATTGCTCTGGGAACCAAGAGGAGAATCTCAGTTTCAAGGTCTCAGCTTTGAGAGAAGAATCCTTGTGAGGTATCGGTCAGTCACATGCAGGAGTCAGCCACGTGCAGGAACCAACGTTAATAATGAATCATGTAAATAATGCTTATTTGACTTGTTTGTGTAGCATTGTATAAGAACTGAGAGGGAACACCCTTTTCATCAAGCTTGGATTGAGTTTGTGAACCTCTCCGGCCATGATAATAAAGATTGATTAATTTACATTGAGTTTGAGTTCTTAGTGGTGAATTTCCACGACACGGTATTCCTGGAGGGGCAGATGAGTGAGCATGATATTGGGTAGACTGACTCTTTCTCTGAATGCGTCACCAGTCCAGAGAGACTCTGCGTACCAGACACTGCTGTGTTCTGTCTGTTTTCTTTTTTTTACCTCACACAAGTCAACAAAGTATGTTTTTTTTTACATCCATTGCGAATGATAATTCCTCAGAATTTGAAAAATCCTTCCAACACTCCCAGCCTCGATAATCACCAAGCCTCGGTGTAAAAGAGCAAAATATAATGATCTGATGATCCCATTTCTCCAGTGGAAACGCAATAAAAAACAGCTGTCTGTCCCGAGCTTACTGGCGTGGGAAACTCTGAGGGCCCGGAATAGGCTAGTTGATACAATGTTGCAAGTTCACTAGCTACAGCTTCAGGCCAGACCCAGTGATGATTTGATACAATGTTGCACTTCACTAGCAATAGCTCAAGTCAAGACAGATAGAAAGGGAGACAAACAGGCGGAGTAAATAGATGAATGTGATTGAAAGATCCGTAATTTTCATCAGGATATTTTCGATTGATTTATTTGTCGGCTTTAGGCCTATGTATTTTACTTAGTTGACGATGGAAGTTATAGGCCTACTGCTGCATTGGTCTATAGGCTATCTCTGAGTTCTATGCTATCATTTCTTTAGCCGCCAATGGATCACAGTGTGTATCAATGTGTCCATATGGCAGAGGCTGGTGCTTTCACCATAGTTAAAATAAAACGTTTATATACAGTTTATATATATATTTTTCTCATTTTTATGATTAACCACTTGACAATGATTTTGAGAAACTAAAACGTTATTATTGAAATGAAACTGTTCCACGAAAATGCGCATATAAAAATAATCATAACTGGCACGCAGATCGGTAGAAATGGTAGGATAAATTGTAAGCTTCGCCAAACTTAAAATTCACGAGCTGCCTATAGTCTTTACTATTACACCTGTTAAAAAAATAGTGAACGCGCAAGGGCGTGCACAAATAGGAGGTCCCGTGAAAAAACGTGTCCGCGTATGGAAATCAAAATGATTGGTTCTGGCGAAGGCACTGATTATAGGGAATAGGCTGCCATTTGGGATGTAGCTTTTGTGTGAGCTGTGCCAAAATCTGGGGGAGCTGATTAACTGAGTCCTATAACTCTGCTAACAGAATGCTGGGCTGGTTGGGAGCAGGCAGATGACAAATAACATCCTGGGGAGTCTTGGCAGCGGTAAGTCTTATATTTAGAGAGAGGTCACCTTGGTTGTGTCCCAAATGGAACCCTATTCCCTTTACAGTGCTAGTTTTTACCAAAGCCCTATGGGGAATAGGGTGCCATTTGGGACAAAGACATAGTTACACTTCCTGTCTGGGTCTGATCACAACAGAATGTTGTACAGTAGACTGCACAGTGTTGTGCAATTATTTCCAGGTTGGGTGCATTATATCACTATAAACAATTCTATACCAGGGTACGATTATAATACAATGTCAGGAAAGGTTTCTGAGCAGTGAGCACAAGCCTCTTTGGGACTTAGGTCCCTCTTCAAAGAAGTCAGGATGTATTCATAAATTTTTTCAGGGTCATACTTCAACAATTTACCCTCTTTTCAGGACCAAATGTTTTATTGTTATAAATCCAGTGCTGTCACCAGGTTGGCCAAACCACAGTAAACACTGCCAGCCCAATTGAATGGTTCTCTGGGACTAGGATCAGCTACCATGCCACCACAGGCAGTGTATGTCTGTTTGTCTGTCCACCTGAAAACAGACTGGACCTTCTCCTCTCCTGGACCGCCCTGTTCATTGATCCCTACCCTGAGACGACGTCGGCGGCGAGCTTTCAGGAACAATGAGCTGGTTGGGGCAGACTGTGATGGACCCTCTCCCTCCCCACACCACCACAGGTCAGCCTCCAGCATCATCAATAATTACAGGGAGGGACTGAAGGATGGAAGTGATTTGATGTCATTTTATCTGTGGCCAATGACCTTGAGCCTTCTTGGCTTTCCACCATGGAAAGCACTGAGCTAGGCTGAAACACCTGCATTTTGGAGCTGCCTTACTTAAAAAAGCAAAAAAGAGACTGTGTTTGTATGCGGCTTTATTAACTCAATTATATATATATATTTTTTTTACATTGTCTGCAAACTGATATGTGACACGTATAAAGTCCAAAATAACATGCAAAACAGTCTCTGCCCCACCTGCCCTGAATGACGCATCGCCACTGGTTTCATCATAAAACTGGAGAGCAATCTCTGTCCGGTGAAGTCCACAATGCATGTTGTTTGTAACAAACAGTTACATGACTTACAGCATGGTAAAGCAAATTCATGTTTTTGACATTTTCGGACCACTAAACAACTATTGATTTAGAACCACGGAGCAACTGCAAGTCGCAAAGAAAACAGGAGCTGCCTCCACTATTCCAGCACCATTTCAACTTCAACATTTCAACTTAATCAAATCACCTATGCTTAGTCTAAGACAGTGATGAATAAAAGATCAAAAACAATTTAGTCCAATCAACGTTAGCTAAATATGATGTGGCTGTCCATGGTTCTGATTTGTGTGTGCGTGTGTGTGTGTGATCTGATAGGAGTGACGCCAAATCCAAACTGGATTTTTTTTGGTGCGCCAGGACCATTCACAGTTGAGCTCAACGCTGATTGGCTATTATTATTATTATTTTTTTAATCAAGGGAGGCCAAATGCTCACTGGCTTCCCTTGCATTCAATGCTATGGGCGGCAACAATGCCATACTCTTTTGGGCCAGACAACATCAAATAGATGGCCTACACATACAGAGACAGAGGGACACTGTTTTGCTCGCTCTGAGTGCTTTCTCCAGTGAGATACATTCAGCCTCTTGCGAATTGAAGGAAAATTATGAAACACAGAGACATTAAAGATACATTATTTTCTTTTCCCCCCTTTTTTTCTTGGTCAATTTTTTGGGGAAGCCTGGCTTCCCTTGGCATCCATGAATACACGCCACTGGAGCCTTATGTGCCATGATCAAAAGTAGTGCACTGTAAAGGGAATAGGGTGCCATTTAGGATGTATCCATGGTCCAGTGAGCTAGCCTCAGGCTCACTGCAGGTGTCCCGCTGCTCAAGACAATATCAAACACACTTCAATGTTTCAACACAACATGGTGAGCTAATTGTTTCTCCCTCCTCATTCCAGAAATAACAGAGCAGACCCAGGGATAATGTGATGGTAGTGTTACAGGAATGATAGAGGATTGTCATGCATAACGGTACCAATGTGTGTATCAAATCAATGCTCTTTAGCTCTGTCAAACTTACATGTATAGAGAGCCTAAAGGTATTCTACCCACACAGCAAGGTGGTTGAAAACTATTCCCAATCCACAGGAGACTCTCCTGGCACTACCTTTTAATTAACATCCTCTTAGTTCAAATGCAACATGTCATCCCACCCAGTTCAATACTTCTAACTGAGCCTAAATATTAATAACTACTCGTGTCAGAGCCCTTACCTTCTTACCTAAAAGGTTTGGACCTGGACCTACCACTAAACCTTTCAACAGAAGCTGAACTACTGTTCGGAGATACTGTATGTACCTGCAGTACCTTTAACCTTCTCTAACAGAGGCACAGAGTCTGCATCCCAAATTGCACCCTATTCCCTTTATAGTGCACTTTAAAGGGAATAGGGGGCCATTGGTAAACAACCAGAGAGACAGTTGTCTTTAACAATGTTTGACCTCTTTCAGTAAGCTCTCAGTGCACCTCTCATTATAATGGCTGTTGCTGGATGGCTCATTCTGTCTGAAAGACCTAGTCTCCTGTATAATATAAAAGGATCTGTGGGAATTTGGAGCAGTTCGCTGTTCACCGACATACATATACGCTATCTTATTTTGACCCTGCTTCTCACAGCAGGAATCCTGCCGCAACAGGAAATGTGAATTATTATGTGTACATATACATTTTTCGTTAGGGCAAATCAAGTCTGACATTTTAAATTGGAAATTGCAAACTTTAGACAACTAAAAAAATCTTGAATACACTACAATTTGCATTTCCTGCTGCACAGTAAAATCCTCTACGACAACAAAGTGATCAAATTAGTATAGCAGATCTGTAGATCTGCATGCATTTCCAAACCAAAACAGAGATGGGATTCATTATTAGAGAGAATAGAGTGATCATGATTGCCGGTGTAATAGTAGTGCATAGTTTAATCTAATCTGTATTTCTGTAACATCACTGTAACATCACATAGATACACACACAGACACACATACAGACACACATACAGACACACACACACACACAGAGAAAAGAAAATGGAGTCATTACCATCTCTCTCTGTCTGATTATTCAGCTGCAAATCAATGGCCTTTCCCTGGCAGCGAGTCACACCAGAGACAAGCCACAAAGAGATCCAGTTTCAGGAGAGGGAGAATGGGACCTGCACACACCACACCACAGACTGCAAGGGGCTCTTTTCTCTCTCCCTCTTTTTTCCAGATGCCTCAATTTCCAATTTCAAGCCTTTTGTTTTTTCTTTCTTTTCCCCCAGATGTGTGATTTAAAGGACCCCGTTGCCTGCAGCCTAAGCAATCATGTCTTAAGGGGGATAGCGGGTGAGGGAGTAAATGCAACAGCATTTTACAGAGGGGGAATAGGGAACAGTGTAAGAGCCGTTTCCATTTTGTTCAGCCATGGATACACATTCTCTGTTGGATGCCATGGTTTGGTTACCTGAGTAGGCCCTCTCTCTGTGCGGTGCTGCCTGAGGCTGCCTCTCAGTGGGGTGTATTACATGCAATATGTTCAACATTGATTCCCCTTATGTACTGTTTCATCATTCCCTATATTATGTAGGCCTACATTATCTTCAATATTCTCAATATGTACATTGCAGAATGTTCTGTACTGAACATTCCTCAAATGAATAGTATGTTGAACATTTCCCATACACTCTTAAAAATAAAGGTGCAAGTTAGAAACAAATAGAAATGAATGTTATCACTGGCAGCAGGACAATATCGTTGTCGCCTTCATCTATTTCTATCAGTGTTTTTTATGACTGAGCACGACCTAACCATGGCGGATGGCACACTGCTTTTAGATTCTTCTTCAGTGACTTGGGTGACTGAGTGTGTGTCCAAAATGGAACCATACTCGCTATATAGTGCACTACTTTAGATCAGGGCCCACAGGGCTCTGGTCAAAAGTAGTGCACTATATAGGGAAAAGAGTGCTATTTGGGACACAGGCTTGGTTAATGTTCCTCTTCATTCAAAATGTCCTCTACATACCACCCATCAGCGAGGGATAATTCACACACCAATGGTGCAAATTCATATCTTTTTTTTTTACTTCCATGAGTACTGAGGCACATCAGAAGTAAACCATCACGTCATAAGTTGTGACTTGGAAGTGATGTTAACCCATTTGACAAGCTGACTGTGAAGAAATTGAAAGATAGAAAATTCAAAGGGGATTTCTGACTCACTCCTACAGTCTTAGAATGAGTGGTGACACAAGGAACCCTGGAGTTCCTCAAGGAACCATTGCTAGTCAAATTGTTCATATTTACACCTTTGGTTAGTTGAAGAGTTCTTGGAGGAACCTTTAAAGAGCGACTGCCTTTAAAAATCAACGAATCTCTTTGAAAAGAGCCGATATGAGTCAGAAACAGTTATTCTAGTGTCAAAATTGTCTCGTCTAAAACGGAGTTTGGAATGTCCATGCGTCACAACGGGTAAATGAAGGTTGGGTTTTGATTTGACGATGTCCATTTGCCCGCTAACATGGGGTGAACAGCTGCGGTGATTGCTCTCTATTCAATAGCATAGACAGTGAGACAGACCTGCTCAGCAGCTCTGACAACATGCCGCATATGTTTTAACTTGAGAAATAATGCACAAAACACCTTAGTTAGATGTAAAATTGCGTAAATAAAATGTCCTCGGCAAAAACATCTAAATTAATTTCAGATTTATTGAGTTATCTTAGATTTATTCTGGGGATCAGCTAGTGGGGATGATTATGATATTTTGATGACTATATTCACTCTAGGCAAAGTGCTTTATCCATTTGGAAATGGGATGGTTGATTAACATAGTAAATATTGAAGGACTAATGATAAAGTAATATTGCCATAATGGTCTTTCATGTCTGACTCAACCAACAATTATTTTGTACTGTCGATATTTTGTTGAATTAAAGGGCTGAATTTACTATAATAGTGTCTGTCCATTAAAATATTATGGACAAAAACTATTCTTATTTGACATGCGCCATTGACATTCCTCTCATCTTGAACCTTGTCCATCTACCTCCAAGGTTTTTATGGACTGTTCCATTATGCTGTGACTGCATCAGAATCAGTTGCCAGGCTTTGTACCATCGTGTGTGTGTGTGTGTGTGTGTGTGTGTGTGTGTGTGTGTGTGTGTGTGTGTGTGTGTGTGTGTGTGTGTGTGTGTGTGTGTGTGCGTGTGTGTGCGTGCGTGTTTGTGTGTGCGCCATTGCTCCCCTCTCGTGTAGTGAGTCAGAGATGCTTTGGCCATCTGTCAGTGGAAGTACCATGAGAGATGCTCTAATATGTCTAATATTAGCCGTTTTTCCCAATGCACATCCCCTCTGAGGCTGTGTCCTGGGGGAAGACCATCTGTCTATGTAGTTTCAGTATTGGACGAAGGGAGAATCGATGCTACTTGTCCATATCATATAGGCTACTGTACTGAATGTAAATCTTTTTCATTTTTCTTGACATGCACTAGCTCCACATTTATTAGGATGATGGGATGGGGGAGTTGTTGCTCCTTGACCATATCATATCATACTGTACTGTGTGTACCTGTGCTTTTCATATGTTTTTATTGGCTTGTACTCAGGCTACTGGCTCCACATTTTCAGATTTGGATTGTGGGAGGGTAGCTGCTCCCTGACCATATCATACAAGTGTACTATATGTACTATTTTTCCTTTTTTGCTATCATGTTTTTATTGATTTTCACTTCAGCTACTGGCTCCACATTTTCAAGTTTGGATGATGGGATGAGGAGTTGGTGCTCCTTCACCATATCATACTGTACTGTATTATATACACATTTTTATTGATAAAGGATATATGTAATAACTTTTTTTGTTTTTTTTGTTAGCATCCTGTGATTAGTAATTACATTGTGTTCACACACTCACATACATATTCTACACGAAGGACTTAAGAGCTGTTAGCTGTGGGAAAAATGGCAGCATTGATTGTGGTAAAATAGTGATGGGAAATTCCAAATGTAGCAAAATGTATCTGTATTGAATAACACTTATATTTTGTGTGCTATGTTTGTCCTTGCTTTTTTACAGAAATATGGATTGTAGGCTCATAAAACACATTCAAGTCTATTCATTTCTATGTTCTGTGTCTAATGGTCAACAATATATTACATAAAAGTAATCATCACCTTCTCATGGTCAGAGAAAGCCTGATACTGTGGCTTTAGTCCAGATATTTTAAACTACACATTCGATGTGAATTGTATGCATTTAAATGCGTAGTAAAGCAAATGTCCATACCTTATCTCTAGCTACCCCTATATACCATGGGGACCAAATTAGCATTTGGGTAATTTGTTTAATGCAAGATTCAGAACTTTTGCAAAACATCACAGTACAGTTGAAATATATATGGCAAATAGAAATCCTATATGGATGGTGTTAAGAGATAGATGGGAGGTGTTGAATAGAATTGAAGGATGGGACTAATAACAACTAACAACAAATAATAACAAGATAACTAATAATGTAAGCATACTGTGTCCATAATAAGTATATAGGTTGTAGGTTGGGAGCTTTTGTGAAAGAGCACAGTTAGAAATATATGGCGTATAGAACAAAACCGGATGGACATCATGAAATTGATCGGAGAGGTTGAGAGTAGTAGAATTTCAGGAGAAAAAAACAAACAAAATATAATTATTGTAAAATTGGCTGTGTCCATAAAATGTAGATAGTAAGTATAAGCTGGAAGTAGAGGCCTAAGCATTGTTGTTCACTAGTTTACTCCAAGTAGGGAAAGGGTGGCAGGGTTGGAAAGTAATAGGGGAATATATATTTTTTGTATGTATGTGTGTGTTTATGTATGTGTTTATGTATGTGTGTGTGTATGTGTATATATATGTGTATATATATATATATATATATATATATATATATATATATATATATATATATATATATATATGTGTATATGTATGTGTATGATATATATATATATATATATATATATATATATATATATATATATATATATATATATATATATATATATATATATATATATATACAGTGGGGAGAACAAGTATTTGATACACTGCCAATTTTGCAGGTTTTCCCACGTACAAAGCATGTAGAGATCTGTAATTTTTAAATTAGGTACACTTCAACTGTGAGAGAATAAAATCCAGAAAATCACATTGTATGCTTTGTAAGTAGGAAAACCTGCAAAATCGGCAGTGTATCAAATACTTGTTCTCCTCACATATATATATATATATATATATATATATATATATATATATATATATATATATATATATATATATATATATAGTGAGGGAAAAAAGTATTTGATCCCCTGCTGATTTTGTACGTTTGCCCACTGACAAAGACATGATCAGTCTATAATTTTGATGGTAGGTTTATTTGAACAGTGAGAGACAGAATTACAACAAAGAAATCCAGAAAAACGCATGTCAAAAATGTTATAAATTGATTTGCATTTTAATGAGAGAAATAAGTATTTGACCCCTCTGCAAAACATGACTTAGTACTTGGTGGCAAATCCCTTGTTGGCAATCTCAGAGGTCAGACGTTTCTTGTAGTTGGCCAGCAGGTTTGCACACATCTCAGGAGGGATTTTGTCCCACTCCTCTTTGCAGATCTTCTCCAAGTCATTAAGGTTTCGAGGCTGACGTTTGGCAACTCGAACCTTCAGCTCCCTCCACAGATTTTCTATGGGATTAAGGTCTGGAGACCACTCCAGGACCTTAATGTTCTTCTTCTTGAGCCACTCCTTTGTTGCCTTGGCCGTGTGTTTTGGGTCATGCTGGAATACCCATCCACGACCCATTTTCAATGCCCTGGCTGAGGGAAGGAGGTTCTCACCCAAGATTTGACGGTACATGGCCCCGTCCATCGTCCCTTTGATGCGGTGAAGTTGTCCTGCCCCCTTAGCAAAAAAACACCCCCAAAGCATAATGTTTCCACCTCCATGTTTGACGGTGGGGATGGTGTTCTTGGGGTTATAGGCAGCATTCCTCCTCCTCCAAACACGGCGAGTTGAGTTGATGCCAAAGAGCTCCATTTTGGTCTCATCTGACCACAACATTTTCACCCAGTTCTCCTCTGAATCATTCAGATGTTCATTGGCAAACTTCAGACGGGCCTGTATATGTGCTTTCTTGAGCAGGGGGACCTTGCAGGCGCTGCAGGATTTCAGTCCTTCACGGCGTAGTGTGTTACCAATTGTTTTCTTGGTGACTATGGTCCCAGCTGCCTTGAGATCATTGACAAGATCCTCCCATGTAGTTCTGGGCTGATTCCTCACCGTTCTCATGATCATTGCAACTCCACGAGGTGAGATCTTGCATGGAGCCCCAGGCAGAGGGAGATTGACAGTGCTTTTGTGTTTCTTCCATTTGCGAATAATCGCACCAACTGTTGTCACCTTCTCACCAAGCTGCTTGGCGATGGTCTTGTAGCCCCTTCCAGCCTTGTATAGGTCTACAATCTTGTCCCTGACATCCTTGGAGAGCTCTTTGGTCTTGGCCATGGTGGAGAGTTTGGAATCTGGTTGATTGATTGCTTCTGTGGACAGGTGTCTTTTATACAGGTAACAAGCTGAGTTTAGGAGCACTCCCTTTAAGAGTGTGCTCCTAATCTCAGCTCGTTACCTGTATAAAAGACACCTGGGAGCCAGAAATATTTCTGATTGAGAGGGGGTCAAATACTTATTTCCCTCATTAAAATGCAAATAAATGTATAACATTTTTGACATGCGTTTTTCTGGATTTTTTTGTTGTTATTCTGTCTCTCACTGTTCAAATAAACCTACCATTAAAATTATAGACTGATCATTTCTTTGTCAGTGGGCAAATGTACAAAATCAGCAGGGGATCAAATACTTTTTTCCCTCACTGTATATATATAAACATGGGGGATTGGAAGTGATGCAGACAATTACATTGATGGAAGTTACAATCTATCTGCAATATTAAGCTGATCTACCCCTAAAAAAAATAAAAAAACGTTTAATGCATGAAGCTCAGGGTAATAACCTGGTCCCACAGTATGCTGCATGGAGCCATAAAAACAGGAAGGCCAGGGATGCGTCACAAATGGCACCATTTTCCCTTTATATTGAACTACTTTTGACCTATGGGCCTTGGTTATGGAATAGGGTGCCGTTTGGGATGCAATCCTAATATTACCCTGATGTTTCTTAGAGAGTGGAAAGGGTTGCTCCTCTGGAATCTCTGTAATTCAGATTTTAATTGGCTCTCAATTGTCCAATACGTACATTAATATTACTGGATTTAGTGTGCATTAGAAAAATATTTCAAAGTAAATTGTAAAACTTGTAATGAAAGCAGACGGACGGACGGACGGATTGAGACAGACAGAGAGAGAGAGAGAGAGAGAGAGAGAGAGCCGGCCATGTGATATCCTATCCTGTCTGGAGGCCATTAGGACACTGCCCTGCCCCCCAGAACTACAAGGCTTTGCATTCAAGAAATAAAAAACACTGGTTCAAAGACCAAATCACACTGTAAGCTTCATGTGAACTGAGCCACTCTAAAATATGTGTATTTTACTTTAACAACTTTATAAACAGGCAACTCACTATAATTTTATTGTAACACAATGCAGGTCTCCTACGGTAAGCACAATCCAAGTCCTGAAACATACCCGTAGCTATTTTGAATTTATTTGGCAATTTAAAATACATTAAAAAAACTCCCCAATAGGCTATCTCTGTATTCCATTACAGTAAGATTTGCTGATACCGACACCTGCTTGTCTACAGTGATTGGGGTCTGTCTTCTGCAAACTGTGTTGAATCTGAAGAGATTACATCAGCATTGGTAGTTTACTCAATAGCTTACTCATCGATTGCTGCAAGGTTGAGTCACAATTGACTGACTTGTCTTCTCTGAAGTTTCCACTACTGTATTAGCTCAAGGAAACATGGGAGTTATCCACAATGCATTGCAGCATGAGAGGACAGCTGTTTGAGGGTTATGGGAGGTTACAGACAATGTCTCCCATTTGGGACTCACATTTTGTTGTGCTACAGCCTGTATTCAAAATTGATTAAATATTTTTTTCACCCATCTACACACAATACCCCATAATGACAAAGTGAAAACATGTGTTTTGAAGTTTTTGCTAATTTATTGAAAATGTAATACCGAAATATCTCACTTACATAAGTATTCACACAACTGAGTCAATAAAGTGCCTTGCAAAAGTATTCATCCCCCTTGGCATTTTTTCATATTTTGTTGCATTACAACCTGTAATTTAAATGTATTTTTATTTGGATTTCATGTAATGGACATTCACAAAATAGTAGAAATTGTCGAAGTGAAAATAAAAATAATAAAAAATTCTAAAAAAATAAATAACGGAAAAGTGGTGCATGCATATGTGTTACAGGAGGGGGTCGCAGTTCCGGAGCAACCCACTAGGTGTCATCCTCCGACAACCTTAGGCACCTCCTTTCTCACAGTCTGGACTAATCATTATACTATTGGTGTCACCTGTGTCTACCTGTTCACCTGTGTATTTATGCCCTCACTTCCATGTGTTCCCTTGCTCAGTTTTCTCTACTAGTTTCTCTATGCTCAGCAGTACTTATCAGTGTCTGATCGGAGAAGTATGTACAGGTACTCGAGAAGGGTTCTCCCTGTTTCTTTATTATTTCAGTCGTAGTTACTATTTCGTATTTTGGCTGTCAGCCTGATTTTGGAGACTTATTTGCTCCACCTTTCTTTTATCGTGTTGAGTCCGTTGTTTTGTATGCTGGCTTTGGGACCACCAGTAAATATCTTTGTTTCACCATCTCTGCCTGCTGCCTACTGTATATCCTGCACCGCACCTGGGTCACACCTCACACCAACCCTTACAGAAAACTGAGCCAATATGGACCCAGCGGAGGCAGCACAGTATTGGAGCGCATTGGCAAAGCAAGGAGCTATGCTGAACCAACACGACCGCAGCCTGCAGCAGATCACGAGAATCTCCGCCAGCTGACGATCGCCGTGCAGAGCCGGGTGGACACCCGACCAGCCCCGGCAGCGGCATCTCCAGTCTCACCTGCGACATCGCGGGAACCCCGCATACTTCCGGAGAGGTATGACAGATGTCCAGAGGGCTGCAGGGAATTCATCACCCAGTGATCCCTGGTATTCAGCCTACAACCCTCCTCCTTCCCGACGGAGCAGGGCCAGGTGGCTTACATCATCACTCTGTTGACGGGTCGGGGCCCTTTCCTGGGCTACCGCGGAGTGGGAGAGCCAAACTCCAGCGTGCTCCGACTCCTACTAATTCACCCTGGAGCTACGCAAGGTATTTGATACCTCTCGGGTGGTGTTTGGGCACGAGGTCGGGAAGCGGCTCATGGCCTGTCAGCAGGGTGACCGTTCGGTGGTGGACAACTCCGTGGAGTTCCGGACCCGGGCTCGATAGGCAGGATGGGAGGAGGCCACCCTGGTCGTCCTTTATGCGCAGGGGCTATCGGAAGGGATGAAGGACGGACTCTCCTTAAGGGAGCTGCCTGAGCGACTGGACGGCCTCGTCGACCTCTCAGTGCGGGTAGACAATTGGCTTTGTGAGAGGGCGCACGAGAGAGGGATGATGCAAGGTGCGCCTCTGCATCCCCCTATCAGCCCGTAGGCTTTCAGCCAATTCAGGGAGGAGACGCCTCAGGAGGAGGCTATGCAGCTGGGTGCGGCGCACTTGTCAAGGATGGAGAGGCAGAGGCGTCTGCGCCAGGGATATTGCCTGTATTGCGGCCAGGCAGGTCACCACTGCGACTCATGCCCGGAGAAGCCGGGAAACGGGAGGGCTCCAGTCCAGCTCCGGTCAGCAGCTCCACTCTGGAGCCAGAGCAGTCCGCTCCACCGGTGCCCAGTCCAGCTCCAGTCAGCAGCTCCACTCCGGAGCCAGAGTAGTCCGCTCCACCGGTGTCAAGTCCAGCTCTGGTCAACGGTTCCACTCCGAAGCCAAAGCAGGCCGCTCCACCGGTGCCCAGTCCAGCGGCTCCACTCCGGAGCCAGAGCAGTCTGCTCCACCGGTGCTAGTCCAGCTCCGGTCAGCGGCTCCACTCCGGAGCCAGAGCAGTCCACTCCACCGGTGTCAAGTCCAGCTCTGGTCAACGGTTCCACTCCGAAGCCAAAGCAGGCCGCTCCACCGGTGCCCAGTCCAGCGGCTCCACTCCGGAGCCAGAGCAGTCTGCTCCACCGGTGCTAGTCCAGCTCCGGTCAGCGGCTCCACTCCGGAGCCAGAGCAGTCCGCTCCACCGGGGTCCAGTTCAGCTCCGGTCAGCGGCTCCACTCCATACCCAGAAGTCAGCTCCTCTCCAGGGTCGGGGCCTCCCACACCAGGGTCCAGACAGGGCTTGGTGCATCGCGGGAGGATTGCCGATCCAGGCCCAGCCGTCAGCTCCTCTCCAGGTTCGGGGTCTCCCACACCAGGGTCCAGACAGGGCTTGGTGCATCGTGGGAGGAAGGAGAGGGGAAGCATCGCGCAGACCAGGGGCGCAACGGGGAGGCAGAGAGGGAGAGGTTGTCACGCCCGGAGCCGGATGGTTTGTGGGATCTTGTTTGTGTTCCGTGTGTAGGCTTGTATTGTGTATAGCCTTGGACTTCACGTTACGTTGGTTTATTGTTTTGTTGTATGTTTATTTAGTTAAATAAACATGTTTGCATACCACGCTGCACCTTGGTCTGACCCGTCTCTCAACGATCGTGACATTCGTTGTATGGACTGACCATAAGAACTTAGCCTACATTCAGGGGGCCAAGAGGCTCAACTTGCGCCAGGCCAGGTGGGCGTTGTTCTTCAACAGGTTCCGGTTCACGATCTCATACCATCCGGGGTCGAAGAACACCAAGCCTGACACGCTCTCCCGGCAATTCGACCCCATGGACCTGGTGGAGAGGGATGACCCCATTGTCCCCAACGCCCTGATTGCTGCCCCAGTTTCGTGGGGAATCGATAGGCTGGTCAGAGCAGCGCTACGGCGGGAGCCTGATCTGGGCGGCGGTCCATCGGGGAGGATGTATATACCCAAGGCGGCACGCTCGCAACTGCTTCAGTGACCTCACCAGCCATCTGGGGGGCACCAGGACGTTGGAGTTCCTGCGTAGGAGGTTCTGGTGGCCATCAGCTGAGGCGGATACGCGCGCCTTCGTGGCTGCTTGCCCGGAGTGCGCGTGCACGAAGAGCTCACGTCAGCCCGCGGCAGGGCTGCTCCGACCCCTGTCTATCCCCAAGCGCCCCTGGTCCCACATCTCGCTGGATTTCATTTCCGCCCTAACCCCTGATTAAAACACCACAGATCGAAATGGCTTGCATTGAGCGGTAGCCATGATTCTCATGGACACAGGAGACTGTGAAATCCGACACCACTTGAAGCTGGGATGTCCCTCCTACCATTTTATTCGCTCTTCCAACTGTCCATCAACTCCTGGCTGAACCCTATGTCACTGCCACTGACAATCCTTACATCGTAGCTCAGCAGGAGAGAGTGGTTTCGTTGCTGTAGCACATTCAGAGATCGATTTATAGCCAGCAATTTTAAATGAATCATAGATTTTAAACAAAAAACACTTTCTGTTTGTTATAGATGAACATTAATATGAGATGAAAGGCAAGTTCCTAACGAGTTCAGGAAGCCAAGCTAGAGCGCTGTGATACGTTCACAGCTATGGAGGCAGACGTTTTGATCAAGAGATACTGCACACTTTATTTAACAGTAATCTTTTTTCACAGAGTATTTTCCTGCTACATCAGGATATTCAAATGAGGTTTGTGAGTCCCTGAAAAAGAGCAGTTCTCTTTCTCTGCATGCGGGGGCAGTCGAGTCGTTGGGATCAGGGCTCGCTATCAAAATAATTTTTGCTCAAACGCTAGGCCTAGGTCCTATTACAACAACATTCAAATGTTCACATTTTTAGGCTACAACAACATTAGTTTCCATTCATACAAAGTGTCGGGCAAATTGCCACAGTAGATTTGCCTGATAAATGATTAAATACTTTATTTCTATTGTACGGAATGCTTGTCAAATAGATAAATCACCCTTAGTCTGTTTAAAAAGGACTAAGTTGTTTAGATTACAATACCAACAAGAGGCCGTACATACAGTACAATAGCCATTTACAACATTAACAATGTCTACACTGTATTTCTGATCAATTTGATGTTATTTTAATAAAAAATAAATTAAAAAAATGACATTTCTAAGTGACCCCAAACATTTGAACGGCAGTGTATTTCATAAGGCCTTTCTTTGAGGGCCTAGTTATACCCTAATGCAGTGGTATAACTCCTGCTTTACAGGCCACATCAGGCCTGCAAGTCACATTATGCTGGCTTGCAAAGTGATGTGTAATTCCTATTGGAATCCAGCCAGAGTGACATTGTTAATCACCCGTAACCTGCATTCAGAGTGACTGCCAGGATAGGGAAGATTGAATATTGAGACTACCTCAATCATCTAAACTGAAACAACCATCTCAATTAACAGGTGCAATAAATCCAACAGAATGGATTAGTTTAGAAAACTATGTTATTTATCTTTGTCCTGACGAGGGCGCGGTGTCAGCTCTCCAATCATCAATGTTTTTCAACTCAATCAGCTGCTTGTTGGGGAATTTCAGGAACCCATTTCCTGAAATACCTACATGAAAATACACAAACCACAACATAGAAACTGGGGAACGTAACAGTAGCATAAAATGTATTAACCAATCAATGCAAAAACAGATATTACAGTAAAACAGAACATTCTGAAAATCTCCCTGCAATAGAACATTCTGGGAAATATTATATATGGTTCTATGTAGAACCCTTCTTGCCTTCCAAAGAATCCTTCTTGCCTTCCAAAGAATCATCAAATAACCCTTTCTTCCCAAAATCGTTCTTAGGATGTTAAACGTTCTAGATAGAACCCTTTGCCTTACAAAGAACGCTTGTCTTCCAAAAAGTGTTCTTCTGATCAAATCAGTTCTTGGTAGAACCCTATCCCTCCGCAAAGAACCCTTTTCAAACCCTTTTTCTAAGAGTGTAGGTAGGCTTACGTTGGTTGGAGAAAAAGTACATTAGGTGTAATACCACTATGTTTAGCCAACTGCATAAAGTTTCTACCAGTAGCTTGCAAAGTGAACATTATCAGCTAACAGTAACATTACATCGCCAAATGCGCCCTTCTGATGCTTGATAGGCAGAGTCCACAAAGGATGGGAAATTAACCTAAACCACTCATACTTGTCAGGTATAGTTCACTGTTATTTTATATAAATCAAATGAAATATCCAATTAATGGTGGCCAATATTGAGAGATATAGGCTACTCTCACGTATCTGAAATTAGATGATCAATGATGTTTACTCATCATGAAAAACATGGAGTTACTTCCTGTAAGCCTATAACTCTGATGATAGAGCTAAATGTGTGCAATTGTTTTGCATGGAATAATCAGACATTTGTAGCTCTGACTATGCTCTGCTCCAATTTTTTTTTTAAATAAATTATATACATAAAAAAATATATATACACTCAAGCTGGCCATGTTTGTGCAATGTCCACATGTAGCCTACACCTGTAGGGATATTAGTTCTGGGATTTGTCCTCTGGGAAAGATCTAACAGCGGACAAAAGACGAAACAAAAGTAGATATTGTGTTGACAGCTGATCTGACTGAAGACCGGGCATTCAACTCAGTTGTTGATATCGTTTCCATGGTAACATGTCTTTACATGACGTGATAAAACTTAGAGTTGCAAAGCTACTTTCATAGCAAGGTGTTGTAGAATGAGTGTCTCATGAAACACATTCCAGACACTGGTACTTCTTGCTATCTTAGCATAACTGTGATTTGACAGAGAAATATTAGCTAGTTATATAGGCTAGCCAGCTGTAGCTATCCCCAAGCTGTGCTAGCTAGCTGTGGTCAGGTTGGCTTAACACAAGGTCAACACAGGCATTAACCTACACAGAGAAATGAATTAGCAGATCATCGTGAGATGGCAAGTCAGTCAGGAGGGGCGAAGTCCTCAACTTCAAAACTTCTCTCCATAGCAAAGCTAGCTTACCTCTCTGTCACTAAGTTATTGAATGGAAAAAACAGAATGAGCACCAGAAAAATACATGAAGAGTCTGTGAGTGCAGTTCACCTTTAAGCCTTCCCTAAACCATTACATTTTTTTTTACATTTTTAGTCATTTAGCAGACGCTCTTATCCAGAGCGACTTACAGTTAGTGAATACATATTTTTTTTATACTGGCCCCCCGTGGGAAAAGAACCCACAACCCTGGCGTTGCAAACGCCATGCTCTATCAACTGAGCTACATCCCTGCCGGCCATTCCCTCCCGTACCCTGGACAACGCTGGGCCAATTGTGCGCCGTCCATGAGTCTCCCGGTCGCGGCCGGCTGCGACAGAGCCTGGACCACTCAGAATGACCACCATAGCCCTAACCACTCAGAATGAATGCCTAAACTGTTATGCAGAAATCGCTCTGCCATTTCCTGGTCGCAAAAATTCAAACAGTTCACCTAATTTCAGTTTATTTGACAAAACAAGCAAGTATAGTGTAGAGACCCATGGGGCGGCGCACAATTGGCCCAGCGTCGTCCAGGGTAGGGGAGGGAATGGCCGGCAGGGGATGTAGCTCAGTTGGTAGAGCATGGCGTTTGCAACGCCAGGGTTGTGGGTTCGATAAAATAATGTATGTGCTAACTGTAAGTCGCTCTGGATAAGAGCGTCTGCTAAATGACTAAAATGTAAATGTAAATGTAATAATCTTTGTACCATCTAAATCACTGTGAAATATATTTTCTATAACCAAAAATATATAATTTTTTGCTGTTTGAAGCTGGTGTGCTAAACCCAAAGTAAAAGACGTATTAACTAAACTTAAGAATGTGAAGCATAGAAATAGCGCACATAGAACATATTTACTGTTTCTAAGACTTGCTTTCAATGAGAATGACAGACCAATTTACACATATTGTACCTTTAAAAGGCTGTGGATGTCATCCCATTGACATCACCATTCCCTACTTTTGATGAGAGCCATATGGGCCAGATAGTGGTTTGTGTAGGTTAAGACATTCTTTATTGACATTTTCAATTATATAACATACACATACAACATGAATAGAGCCTTCCATTTTGAACGTTACAATCTGTTGTGATATGAACTCTCTTCTCCCTGGGTAAATAAGCCAACAGGATAATATAAGTAATATGTAACACTTGGATAATAATTCAAATCTATTATCCATTCATCCAGTGTCATCAAACCAGTGCATTCGGAAAGTATTCAGCCCCCTTGACCTTTGCCACCATTTTTTACATTACAGTCTTATTCTAAAATGGATAAAATTGTTTTCCCCCCCATCAATCTACACACAATACCCCATAATGACAAAGCAAAAACAGGTTTTAAGAAATGTTTGCAAATGTATTAAAAATACAAAACTGAAATATTACATTTACATAAGTATACAGACCCTTTACTCAGTACTTTGTTGATGCACCTTTGGCAGTGATTACAGCCTCGAGTCTTCTTGGGTATGATGCTTCAAGCTTGGCACACCTGTATTTGGGGAGTTTCTCCCATTCCACTCTGCAGATCCTCTCAAACTCTGTTAGATTGGATGGGGAGCATCGCAGCACAGCTATTTTCAGGTCTCTCCAAAGATGATAAATCGGGTTCAAGTCCGGGCTCTGGCTGGGCCACCCTAGGACATTCGGAGACTTGTCCAGAAGCTACTCCTGCGTTGTCTTGGCTGTGTGCTTAGGGTCGTTGTCCTGTTGGAATGTGAACCTTCGCCCCAGTCTGAGGTCCTGAGCTTTCTGGAGCAGGTTTTCATCAAGGATCTCTCTGTACTTTGATCCGTTCATCTTTCCCTCGATCCTGACTAGTCTCCCAGTCCCTGCCGCTGAAAAACATCCCCACAGCACGATGCTGCCAACACCATGCTTCACCGTAGGGATGGTGCCAGGTTTCCTACAGACGTGACGGTTGACATTCAGGCCAAAGAGTTCAATCTTGGTTTCATCAGACCAGAGAATCTTGTTTCTCATGGTCTGGGAGTCCTTTAGGTGCCTTTTGGCAAACTCAAAGCAGGCTGTCATGTGCCTTTTACTGAGGAGTGGCTTCCGTCTGGCCACTGTACCATAAAGGCCTGATTGGTGGAGTGCTGCGGAGATGGTTGTCCTTCTGGAAGGTTCTCCCATCTCCACTGAGGAACTCTGGAGCTCTGTCAGAGTGACCATCGACCTCCTTCGACCTCAAGGCTTGGTTTTTGCTCTGACATGCACTGTCAACTGTGGGATCTTATATAGACAGGTGTGTGCCTTTCCAAATAATTTCCAATCAATTGAATTGACCACAGGTGGACTCTAATCAAGTTGTAGAGACATCCCAAGGATGATCAATGGAAACAGGATGCACCTGAGCTCAATTTCGAGTCACATAGCAAAGGGTCTGAATACTTATGTAAATACGTTTTTTCTGTTTTTTATTTGTAATAAATTTGCAAAAATATGTAACAACCTTTTTTGCTTTGTCATTATGGTATTGTGTGTAGATTGATGAGGAAAATGTTTTATTTAATCAATTTTAGAATAAGGCTGTAACATAACAAAATGTGGAAAGTCAGGGGTCTGAATTCTTTCTGAATGCCCTGCATATATTTTTTGATTCTCACAATAGTATTTCACATTTGAATGGTCAGCCCTGATAAACAGAGAGATGGATACCCAACCTATACATTAATTGATTGATACATGATTGCCACATCATTATCCTCCAACCCCTCTCTCTCTCTCTCGCTTTGTCATAACGATTCCTTTGACGGACAATATTTGGCATTTCTCCCATAAACCAATAATCTTCCCTGTCAATCTCATTGCATTGTGATGGTTAGCTCAGCTGCATGGACCCTGTGTTATCATTCAGCATCTGGCCATCGCTGTGCTTTTTATCTCTCTGAACCATCCAGGGTCTCCCATGTCCAGGAGCATTCATCTGACTGGCCTTTGTCTATCTACCTGATATGCTGTATATATCTCTCTTCATTCTATTGCCACGTTCTGGTATGGATAGGCCATTGGGGTGACTACGGTATCTTAACTTATTAAGAGGACTTTCAGGGAGTATGTTCCCTTTGATGAACTATCACTTGTTAGAAACAACTTTACTATAGTACACTGTAAAGATTATTGCACAAGTTCCATTTAAAAAAATTGTGAGAATGGGTGGTCTCATCATTGAACGTCAATTTGTCAGACTGTTTTGATATCCATTCATCATGATCCATTACACCTCATAGCATAACAAACTGTTTGATACTAATATAGAAATGTGATTTTCGTTCTTCAAACATGCATACAACATTGTGTAAAAGTGTAAAAAATATATTACCCACAATCCTCTGAAAACAGAACCACATGGCAAATGTTTGGAAGAATTTAAAATTCTTAAGTTGAAAGGAAATATTATGAAGTATTATGAATAAACACAGTTTTCCTTGTAGTTGTTTTTACACACAAATAGTTGTTTAGATTAAGCATGTATCTTATGTTGAATTCATTTTTTGTTTTATTTCAACTTGGTTGAACAAGTGAAGTAGAGTAAAGTACTAATTATATTCAAGTATAATTTACTAACTACCTGAATCATTTTTTACAGTGTATGTACACTAGAGCACACACCATACATTGTAAAAAATGACTCTTTGGATCAACCTAAAAAAATTGCTTAAACTGGTTACACAAAATTACATTTGTTGAAACCAAATATATGATTCAATGCCAACTGTTATATTGAATTATTAACAAACCTATATCTGAAGTTGCAACCTATTTCTTTCAATACTCAACTTACTTTTCCCCTTTGGTTAAACCTAATAAATAACATAAATACAAATGTATATATTCAGTTGAAGTCGGAAGTTTACATAAACTTTAGCCAAATACATTTAAACTCAGTTTTTCACAATTCCTGACATTTGATACTAGTAAAAATTCCCTGTCTTAGGTCAGTTAGGATCACCCCTTTATTTTAAGAATGTGAAATGTCAGAATAATAGTGGAGAGAATGATTTATTTCATTCATCACATTCCCAGTGGGTCAGAAGTTTACATACACTCAATTAGTATTTTGTAGCATTGCCTTCAAATTGTTTAACTTGGGTCAAACGTTTCGGGTAGCCTTCCACAAGCTTCCCACAATAAGTTGGGTGAGTTTTGGCCCATTCCTCCTGACAGAGCTGGTGTAACTGAGTCAGATTTGTAGGCCTCCTTGCTCACAAACACCTTTTCAGTTCTGCCCACAAATGTTTTTATTTTTTTGTCATTTAGCAGACACTCTTATCCAGAGCAATTAGGGTTACGTGCCTTGCTCAAGGGCACATCGGCAGATTTTTCACCTAGTCAGCTCGGGTATTAGAACTAGCAACCTTTCGGTTACTGGCACAATGCTCTTAACCACTAAGCTACCTGTCAGGGCTTTGTGATGGCCACTCCAATACCTTGACTTTGTTGTCCTTAAGCCATTTTGCCACAACTTTGGAAGTATGCTTGTGGTCATTGTCCATTTGGAAGACCCATTTACGACCAAGCTTTAACTTCCTGACTGATGTCTTGAGATGTTGCTTCAATATATCCACCTAATTTTCCTTCCTCATGATGCCATCTATTATGTGAAGTGCACCAGTCCCTCCTACAGCAAAGCACCCCCACATCATGATGCTGCCACCCCCATGCTTCACGGTTGGAATGGTGTTCTTCGGCTTGCAAGGACCCCCATTTTCCACCAAACATAACGATGGTCATTATGGCCAAACAGTTATATTTTTGTTTCATCAGACCAGAGGACATTTCTCCAAAAAGTACGATCTTTGTTCCCATGTGCAGTTGCAAACCGTAGTCTGTCTTTTTTTATGGTGGTTTTGGGGCAGTGGCTTCTTCCTTGCTGAGCGTCCTTTCAGGTTATGTCTATAGGACTCGTTTTACTGTGGATATAGATACTTTTGTACCTGTTTGATTTGGGATTGATTTGCACTTTTCGCACCAAAGTACGTTAATCTCTAGGAGACAGAACGCGTCTCCTTCCTGAGTGGTATGACGGCTGTGTGGTCACATGGTGTTTATACTTGCGTACTATTGTTTGTACAGATGAACGTGGTCCCTTCAGGCGTTTGGTAACTGTTGCCAAGGCTGAACCAGACTTGTGTATGTCTACCATTTTTTTTCTGAGGTCTTGGCTGATTTCTTTTGATTTGACTCAAATTATGTCAATTAGCCTATCAGAAGCTCCTAAATCCATGACATCATTTTCTGGAATTTTCCAAGCTGTTTAAAGGCACAGTCAACTTAGTGTATGTAAACTCCTTGACCCACAGAAGATAGCCCTATTTGGTAAAAGACCAAGTTCATATTATGGAAAAAACTTCTCAAATAAGCAAAGACAAATGGCAGTCCATCATTACTTTAAGACATGAAGGTCAGTAATTCCGGAAGATTTCAAGAACTTTGACAGTTTCTTCAAGTGCAGTCACAAAAACCATCAATCACAATGAAACTGGCTCTCGTGAGGACTGGCACAGGAAAGGAAGACCCAGAGTTACCTCTGCTGCAGAGGAGAAGTTCATTAGACTTACCAGCCTCAGAAATTGCAGCCCAAATAAATGCTTCACAGAGTTCAATTAACAGACACATCTCAACATCAACTGTTCAGAGGAGTGTGTGAATCAGGCCTTCATGGTCCAATTGCTGCAAAGAAACCACTACTAAAGGACACCAATAAGAAGAAGAGACCTGCTTGGGCCAAGAAACACAAGCAATGGACATTAGAGGAGGAGGTGTGATGGTGTGGGGTTGCTTTGCTGGTGACACTGTCTGTGATTTATTTAGAATTCAAGGCACACTTAACCAGCATGGCTACAACAGCATTTTGCAGCTATACGCCATCCCATCTGGTCCGGGCTTAGTGGGACTATCATTTGTTTTTCAACAGGTCAATAACCCAACACACCTCCAGGCTGTGTAAGGGCTATTTAACCAAGAAGGAGAGTGATGGAGTGCTGCATCAGATGACCTGGCCTCCACAATCACCCGACCTCTAACCAATTGAGATGGTTTGGGATGAGTTGGACCTCAGAGTGAAGGAAAAGCAGCAAACAATTTCTCAGCATGTGTGGGAACTCCTTCAAGACTGTTGGAAAAGCATTCCAGTTGAAGCTGGTTGAGAGAATGCCAAGAGTGTGCAAAGCTGTCATCAAGGCAAAGGGTGGCTACTTTGAAGAATCTAAAATATAAATATATTTTGATTTGTTTAACACTTTTTTCTTTACTATATGATTCCATATGTGTTATTTCATATTTTTAATGTATTCACTATTATTCTACAATGTAAAAAATAGTAAAAATAAAGAAAAAACATTGAATGAGTAGGTGTTCCAAATGTTTGACTGGTAGTGTATATAGAGACCGTTTCTTTATATTGTACCAAGTAGATTTTTCACTTTGGAATTACCTATCCAAATTTATTCAATTGGATTACAAGCAATAACATCAATCTCATGTTTATCAAGATATTAAGTTGTTTCCATAATACTAAATTTACCCTAAACACTTTCTTTACATAAGACTTCCACATTAACTAGGTACAATATTGTAACCTAATTTTGACCATCACATCAATGGAAACCTTTCCAGACGCTTTGGTATCATAGTACTTACACAGATGTAATTTACAATTCAGAGCTGACAGTGAACATATAATCATAAAATAAAATAAAATAGAACACATTATCTTGAATGATATTCTCTGTCACGGGTGGCCAAAAATAACTAACTGAAAGCCACGTCCCCAATAGGCCACACCTTCAACTCTTCTGATAGGCTGCCAACACTACATTGCACCCACCGCTATGCAATATGAACGTACATGATGTGTTAAAGTCAATTTAGAAGCTTTCATTCAATTCAAAAATTCACATTGAGCTGTCAAATCCATTATTGGATTTCACATAAATTGAATACAATATGTTGAACAAACCAAAGCGTAACTTTACAGTGTAGGTAGGCTTATTGTGTTATAGAGCACTCCATTAAGCAGTAAAGAAACAGATTTCTTGTAGCATTTTTTCATTGCAAAAGGTACTTGGTGGTGGGATATTTCCACATCCTATAACACTACTAAGTGAGCATCCTCTGCCCACAAGAGTAATACTTATTTCTTATTTGGTCACACAGGTTTTATGATGCACTGACCAATGTGTGACCTGCCATCACCAAGTACCTGACAGCAAAACTACAGCACTTCGAAGTGAGCTTTCTCTTTCCAATAGCAGGTTAATCCTTCATTCTGTATTCTTGATTCGGATCCCCATTAGCTGACGCCTTAGCCACCGCTAATCTTAATCGTATTTGGTCACACAGGTTTTGCCATGACAATAACAATTATGTAATACAAAAATACAGGCTGCTGCCTCTGGCCATTACCAAGATCTTGGTAGCAAAACTACACTCAGAAATGGTAGAGGAGAACAACAGAGACATCTTGCAGAATAGAGAAATTATATCTGCCTGTTATAGTCCTATTACAAACATAATTATCCCATAATGTCCTCTCAGTGATTCGCTGATGGCTGCTACACCCACTTATCCTGAGCACTAGGGATTCAACCTAAATAGCTCCCTATTCTCCACATAGTGCACTACTTTTGAATAAGGCCCATAGGGCTCTGGTCAAAAGTAATGCACTGTGTAGGGATAGAGTGCCATTTCGGACGCACCCTATGATTGCTGTTCTCCACATCCCTCAGTGACCACGTCCCAAGTCGCACCCTATTCACTATATTGTGCATAGGGCTCTGGTCAAAAGCACTATGTAGGGAATAGGGGTGCTATTTGGGACTCGTTCTGTGTATCACTCTACCACTCGACCTGACTAGACTGCAGTGAATTACATGCTATAGATTTACTTCACAAACACAGACCCTGTCATTAGAAGTGAAATGCTTTGTTGACACCATTATATGAAAGAGGCTTTTCATATAGCTTCTCTTAGTTGCAATATGAAAGTATGTTTTTAATTCACAATAAACTATATTTTTATAACGGAGAGAGTGCCGTGCCTCACCTTCTAACGCATCATTCGATTATTTAATGTAGATCCACTACTCCAATTGTTTGAGCACTAAAGCAATGGGATTATAATGATGAGAGAACAACTTGAGTTTGTATTTTTAATTTTGTGGTCACACATTGAGATTCGTGGTTGCAAGTACAATTCGCAAATGTGTAGTTTAATTTTGCAAGCTTGTATCATGATGTGTGAAAGATTTAACAATGGTCGCAAACTTGTAATTTGACATTTTAATACATTCAATAAGATTTGCAAGTATAAATTATTTTCAGAATTCCATTTACTAGTATGAATATTCTGCTGAGAATCCAAAATACACTTGCAGATTTTGAATCTCTTGTCACGTTATGGGTATCATTTGGCTTATGTGTACATTTACATGAGTGATTAATTAGCCTAGTGAGCCAAGTTACTGATTGACTAGGATTATTGTTATTCATGTTTTTATTGTTATTGCATTTCAGGTGGAAAGGAAGTAAGATCACTAGAAAAGAGCATGCTGCCAGACCATCACAGGACCCTGGAGGTATTACAGTCAATGCTTATGAACTGGATATTGTATTTGAATTGCTCATTTATATAAATGAAACTAACAAAATGGTTGAATTGTTCAGCAACGTGCAGTAAATGCTCACACGACTTTGGTGGTGAAACGTACATAATGTATTCATTGTCATCTCCATATCAGGCCACTGCATGCTGTAACAATGGCCTGGATGGTGACACATCTTGTTACTGAGTTTTGAACACTTGTCAAACTACATTCCACTGCCTGTTTATTGATTAATTGGTGACTGAAATAGTTGGCAAGAAAAATGCCCCTTTCAATTTCACTGCAAATAGATTAGCTAGCTAAAAGTAAACTGATGACAACTTGATCAAGCTTATGAATATATAAAACTGTTTACAAAGTGATGGCACATTAAAGGTAGTTGGGTTTCTCAGCAACTTGAATCAGCACTGAAATTTGAGCAGTGAGGTTCATTTCTTCCCGCTCTCTGCTCTTCTCCTCAGGTTGAAGCACATCCCTAACACCCAGACAGATATAAAGAACTTGGGAACCTCCCAGCCACCAAGAAAATCATCTTGTTCTTGGAGTTTATTCACAAGGTTAGATAGAACTAGATTACACATGTTATTCTCTATCATGCAGAATTGTAGCTAAACTTGTAACTTGGGAAGATCATTCAATAATACAGATGTGGGTAATTTCTGTCCTGGGGACTGAACTTTGTGCAAGTTTTTGTTCAATTTAGACCGTTGAATGAGGTGTTATTGAAGTGCTGGAACAAAAACCTGTACACTCCTGTGTAAAGAACCTATGGCTGTCATGACTTCAATTGACTAAATATAGTTACCATTTTCTTTTGTTAATCTATGCAGGTTTGTCATATGATTTCCAGGAGCCTGGTGGAGATGATTACAACCATAATCCAAGCAGTGATGGAAAAAGTACCCAATTGTCATGCTTGCGTAAAAGTAAAGATACCTTAATAGAAAATGACTGAAGTAAAAGTGAAAGTCACCCAGTAAAATACCACTTGAGTAATAGTCTAAAGGTATTTGTTTTTAAATATACTCAAGTATCAAAAGTAAATGTAACTGCTAAAATATACTTAAGTATCAAAGTAAAAGTATAAATAATTTCAAATTCCTTATGTTAAGCAAACCAGACAGTACGATTTTCTTGTTTTTTAAATGTATGTATAGCCAGGGGCACACTTTAACACTCAGACATAATTTACAAACAAAGAATGTGTGTATATTGAGTCCACCAGATCAGAGGCAGTAGGGATGACCAGGGATGTTCTCTTGATAAGTGTGTGAATTGACCATTTTCCTGTCCTGACCTGTTTGGAGAGCTCCTTCGTCTTCATGGTGCCGCATGCTTGGTGGTGCCCTTTGCTTAGTGGTGTTGCAGACTCTGGGGCCTTTCAGAACAGATGTATATATACTGAGATCATGTGACACTTAGATTGCACACCACTTTTCTGTTATTTTTTATTTTTTATTTTTTTAAACCAATTTGGACTATTTTGTGTATGTCCATTACATGAAATCCAAATTAAAATCCATTTAAATTACAGGTTGTAATGCAACAAAATAGGAAAAACGCCAAGAGGGATGAATACTTTTGCAAGCCACTGTATATTGGGCTCCTGAGTGGCGCAGTGGTCTAAGGCACTGCATCTCAGTGCTTGAGGCATCACTACAGACCCCCTGGTTCGATTCCAGGCTGTATCACAACCGGCCGTGATTGGGAGTCCCATAGGGCGTTGCACAATTGGCCCAGCATCGTCCGGGTTTGGCCGGTGTAGTCCGTCATTGTAAATAAGAATTTGTTCTTAACTGACTTGCCTCGTTAAATAAAAAAAATACTCCACTCATATGCAGAGTGGATAAGCCCTATCCACCATAAACTTTTCTACTCCTGGAGTAACTCCCTGTCTGAATAGAGGGTTTTGCTGGAGGCCCTGGGCCAATGGGAGGTCAGGGGTGAGGGCTTAGGGGTCAGAGGGAGTGAGAGTGAAGTTACAGACATGAAGATACAACTTGAACCACAGAATAAGGCTACCTTCAAACCAAAATGCATGAAACGCATGTCCAACACAGCTGTTTGGTGGGGCAAAACACAGTTTTACGTTTCTAATTGGTTGGATAGTCTTTGCAACTATTTTGACAGACAACGCCCCGCCCAACACACTAATCCTATTGAAAACCATTGAGTTGCTGTGTCTTTTACACATCCATTTGAGTGATTGGAAAGCACCCTTATAGTCCTCTATAATCAACAATGTAAATGTTAACTCTCTTACTCGCTCTCTTTCAAGAGCATTCAGTACCTCTATCCATCTCTCTACAGGTGCTAGAGACAGACTGGTCCAAGGACCTCAAGTGCCTTCTGACCAACTACTTGTGATCTCTCCAGAGCACAGAGAAGTAAGCTCCGCTGGTGGTAATATAATTTATGTACTATGTAAACCTCCTTCACTATGGCTGTATGTGTGTGTGATGGCATATAGCATATTATCCAGGGGCATTGGTTGGATTGGATTTACTGTACTCACTCTAAAACTCATGCACTCTCCTTCCACTAAAAGTCTCCCAGACTTTTATCAAAGCTAATGTGTCCATCCCTCTATTTCCAGGTGATTCTGCTGGGCCAAGGAACTGTAAAGCAGAACATCAAAAAACCTGCCACCATGTTGTCAGCTATCGACAGTTCCCTGAGGAAGGATGCAACAATCAAGATTTAAAATGGTCAAACTTGGGGGATGACCACCAAATACAATAAAGTTTTGTACTGTATAAACTACTCATTCATTTTTAATAGGTTACAAAACAATAACTGTTTCTTAGCCTGTTCTCATTTTTACTAACTACTATGGTAACTTAAACATCTGACAACATGCAGACTTTAACCATCAAGAAAACACTTAGAGCTTATGATTCAAAAAGGTCTAAAATCAGTCTCAAAGACATCACACAGGTGTGCCAACTAAAACAAATATCCCAGACAAGACTGAAGAATAGGACAAATAGACTGCGTTTAGATAGGCAGCCCAAGTCTGATCCTTTTTTCACTCATTGGTATTTTGACCATTCAGATCAGCTCTGAAAAAGAGCTTACGTGAAAAAGATCTGATGTGATTGGTCAAAAGACCAATTAGTGGAAAAAATATCAGAATTGGGATGCCTGTCTAAACGCAGCCAGGGACAAGTGAATACACACTGAACAAAAATATAAACGCAACATGTAAAGTGTTGGTCCCATGTTTTAATGAGCTGAAATAAAAGATCCCAAAAATGTTCCATACGCACAAAAAGCGTATTTCTCTCAAATTGTGTGCACAAATTTGTTTACATCTCTGTAAGTGAGCATTTCTCCTTTGCCAAGATAATCCATCCACCTGACAGTTGCAGCATATCAAGAAGGAATGTCCACCAGAGTTGTTGGCAGATAATTTAATGTTAATTTCTCTACCATAAGCCATTATAGAGAATTTGGCAGTACATCCAACTGGCCTCACAACAGCAGACCACGTGTAACCATGCCAGCCAAGGACCTCCACATCCGGCTTCTTCACCTGTGGGATTGTCTGAGACCAGCCACCCTGACAGCTGATGAAACTGAGGAGTATTTCTGTCCATAAGTAAAGCGGCCAATTAAAACGTCCAACTGGCCTCACAACTGCAGACCATGTGCATGGCGTCTTATGGGCGAGTGTTTATTTTATTTTATTTATTTTTTTATTTTTTTTGGGGGGGGAGTGGTTTTTATGGGCGAGTGGTTTGCTGATGTCAACGCTGTGAACAGAGTGCCCTGTGATGGCGGTGGGGTTATGGTAAGGGCAGGCATAAGCTACAGACAATGAACACAATTGCAATTTATCAACGGCAATTTGAAAGCACAGAGATACCGTGACAAGATCCTGAGGCCCATTGTCGTGCCATTCATCCGCCACCATCACCTCATGTTTCAGCATGATAATGCACAGCCCCATGTCGCAAGGATCTTTACACAATACCTGGAAGCTGAAAATGTTCCAGTTCTTCAATGGCCTTCATACTCACCAGACATTTCACCCATTGAGCATGTTTGGGATGCTCTGGATCAACGTGTACAACAGACTGTTCAAGTTCCCGCCAATATCTGGTTTTCTTATCCACGTCCCTACCTTTTTTTCAAAGGTACTGTGATCAACAGATGCATATCTCTATTCCCAGTCATGTGAAATCCATAGATTAGGCCCTAATTAATTTATTTCAATTAACTGATTTCCTTATATGAACTAGAATCTTTGAAGTTGTTGCATTTTGCGTTCATAGTTTTGTTCAGTATAAGTCAGTTCTTGTGTTCGTAGCAGTTTCTATGAATTTGAGTGGTTACATACAGTACATTTTAAATGGCGACGAGACAGAGATAAGGAGACTCCTGCTGTAAACAAAGGGAAGGTACCACTGAACGCCCCAGTATTCAGGCAGGCAGCTTGAAGCAGGTGTGTGTCACCATCCAGTCCCTTGTTACAGCATGCAGTGGCCTGATAGGGAGATTACAATAAATATATTATGGACATTTCACCCCCAAAGCCGTGTTAGCATTTACTGCACGTTGCTGAACAATTCAACCATTTTGTTAGTTCATTGATATAAATGGGCAATTCAAATACAATATCCAGTTCATAAGCATTGACTGTATTACCTCCAGGGTTCTGTGATGGTCTGGCAGCATGCTGCTTTCCGGTGATCTTACTCCCTTTCCACCTGAAATGAAAAAACAACAAAAACATGAATAACAATAATCCTAGTCAGTCAGTAATTTGGCTAACTAGGCTAATTAAACACTCATGTAAATGCACATCAACCAAATTATACTCAACCACCCTAATAGTCTATTTGCAGTGAAATTGGGAGGGGCATTTTTCTTGCCAACTTTTTCAGTCACAAATTAATCAACAAACAGGCAGTGGAATGAAGTAGTTTGACAAGTGTTCAAAAGCCAGTAACAAGTCTTCAAAATATAGCTTCAAATATATACTGTATATAAACTCTGCAAAAAAAGAAACGTCCTCTCACTGTCAACTGCGTTTATTTTCAGCAAACTTAAAGTGTAAATATTTGTATGAACATAACAAGATTTAACAACTGAGACATCAACTGAACAAGTTCCACATATATGTGACTAACAGAAATTGAATAATGTGTCCCTGAATAAAGGGGGGGTCAAAATCAAAAGTAACAGTCAGTATCTGGTGTGGCCACCAACTGCATTAAGTACTGCAGTGCATCTCCTCCTCTTGGACTGCACAAGATTTTCCAGTTCTTGCTGTGAGATGTTACCCCACTCTTCCACCAAGGCACCTGCAAGTTCCCTGACATTTCTGGGGGGAATGGCGCTAGCCCTCACCCTCCGATCCATCAGTTCCCAGACGTGCTCAATGGGATTGAGATCCGGGCTCTTCGCTGGCCATGGCAGAACACTGACATTCCTGTCTTGCAGGAAATCACGCACAGAACGAGCAGAATGGCTGGTGGCATTGTCATTTTGGAGGGTAATGTCAGGATGAGCCTGCAGGAAGGGTACCACATGAGGGAGGAGGATGTCTTCCCTATAACGCACAGCGTTGAGATTGACAACAAGCTCAGTCCGATGATGTTGTGACACACCGCCCCAGACCATGACAGACCCTTCACCTCCAAATCGATCCCACTCCAGAGTACAGGCCTCGGTGTAACGCTCATTCCTTCGACGATAAATGCGAATCCAACCATCACCCCTGGTGAGACAAAATCGAGACTCGTCAGTGAAGAGCACTTTTTGCCAGTCCTGTCTGGTCCAGCGACGGTGAGTTTGTGCCCATAGGCAATGTTGTTGCCGGTAATGTCTGGTGAGGACCTGCCTTACAACAGGCCTACAAGCCGTCAGTCCAGCCTCTCTCAGCCTATTGCGGACAGTCTGAGCACTGATGGAGGGATTGTGCGTTCCTGGTGTAATTTGGGCAGTTGTTGTTGCCATCCTGTACCTGTCCCGCAGGTGTGATGTTCGGATGTACCGATCCTGTGCAGGTGTTGTTTCATGTGGTCTGCCACTGCGAGAACGATCAGCTATCCGTCCTGTCTCCCTGTAACGCTGTCTTATGCGTCTCACAGTACGGACATTGCAATTTATTGCCCTGGCCACATCTGCAGTCCTCATGCCTCCTTGCAGCATGCCTAATGCACGCTCCAACAGTGCAGTAATACCTAACAATACAAAACTAAAGGAATTAAGAAATTTTAAGAAGAGCAATGTCAGAGTCCGGAATATAAATCTACATGTATATGATGGTGTGTATAGACATTATGGACAGTATACAGTACATTTGGAAAGTATTCAGAACCCTTGACTTTTTCCACATTTTGTTACGTTACAGCCTTATTCTACAATTGATTAAATATTTGTTTTTCCTCATCAATCTACACACAAAACCCCATAATGACAAAACGAAAACAGGTTTTTAGAAATGTTTGCAAATGTATAAAAAAAAAACAGAAATACCTTATTTACATAAGTATTCAGACCATTTGCTATGAGACTCGAAATTGAGCTCAGGTGCATCCTGTTTCCATTGATCATCCTTGAGATGTTTCTTCAACTTCATTGTCCACCTGTGGTAAATTCAATTGATTGGACATGATTTGGAAAGGCACACACCTGTATATATAAGGTCCCACAGTTGACAGTGTATGTCAGAGCAAAAACCAAGCCATGAGGTCGAAGAAATTGTTCGTAGCTCCGCGACAGGATTGTGTCGAGGCACAGATCTGGGGAAGGGTACCAAAACATTTCTGCAGCATTGAAGGTCCCCAAGAACACAGTGGCCTCATCATTCTTAAATGGAAGAAGTTTAGAACCACCAAAACTCTCCCTAAAGCTGGCCGCCCGGCCAAACTGAGCAATCGGGGGATAAGGGTCTTGGTCAGGGCCTTGAAGTATGGTGGTGGCAGCATCATGCTCTGGGGATGTTTTTCAGCGGCAGGGACTAGGAGACTAGTCAGGATCGAGGGAAAGATGAACGGAGCAAAGTACAGAGCGATCCTTGACGAAAACCTGCTCCAGTGCACTCAGGACCTCAGACTTGGGCGAAGGTTCACTTTCCAACAGGACAACGACCCTAAGCACACAGCCAAGACAACACAGGAGTGGCTTCGGACAAGTCTCTGAATGTCCTTGAGTGGCCCAGACAGAGCCCCGACTTGAACCCGATCAAACATCTCTGGAGAGACCTGAAAATAGTGTGCAGTAACGCTCCCCATCCAACCTGACAGAGCTTGAGAGGATCTGCAGAGAAGAATGGGAAAAACTCCCCAAATACAGGTGTGCCAAGCTTGTGGCGCCATACCCAAGAAGACTCAAGGATGTAATCGCTGCCAAAGGTGCTTCAACAAAGTACTGAGTAAAGAGTCTGTATACTTATGTAAATGTGATATTTCATTCAAAAAAAAAAAATGTCTAAAAACCTGTTTTTGCTTTGTCATTATGGGGTATTGTGTGTAGATTGATGAGGGGGAAAAAACATTTTAATCAGTTTTAGAACAAGACTGTAATGTAACAAATTGTGGAAAAAGTAAAGGGGTCTGAATTCTTTCCGAATGCACTGTATGCATAGAAAAGTTGTGTAAAGCAGTAGTTATGTAGGATGAGCCTTGACTAGAATACGGTATACACATATGAAGTGGGTAAAACAGTATGTAAACATTATTAAATTTACCAGTGTTCAATGACTATGTACATAGGGAAACAGTCTCTAAGGTTCAGGGTAGAGTACCGGGTGGTATTCGGCTAGTAACAGTGACTACATTTCAGGACAAGGTACTGGGCGGAGGCAGGCTAGTGGAGTCTGATGACCTGGAGAAAGAAGCTGTTTTTCAGTCTCTGTCAGGGGCGGTGTGTTCAATAGGGCGATATGGGCGACGCACTGCCAAACGGGAAAAGGAAGGGATTTTTTTTCTAATCAATTATATCACGGCAACAGTAGTTATCAGTGTTGTAATCTAGACGTCTGATCTGCCACAGTGCCACACTGCCACTAAATGTCCAATCAGGCTAAAGTCGTGCTTCAAATGCCCCCCCTTTGGGGCGATTTCAGTCAGGTTGAAAATCGCCCAGAAGTCTGTCATAGACTCCCATGTAAAATCTATTTTTTTCAAATTTCAGAGCTTTCAATACAATCTCTATGGGTTTCTGAGGGCTTGCACTTACGCGCTTTCGTCATACGTAACGTAACCATGAACGTAACTAAGAAAAGAGCGGGTAGCAGCATCAATCAATTCACGTACTACTATCAAGATGGCTATAGCGTTCAGTGCAACTCGATTGTCTCTTTGAAAGAAGTTCACATCAAAAAGACAACCACAAAGTGCAGGAGCGCTTTTTTGAGTTCCTTCCCATCTCGGAATCAACCTCAGTCTCAATCGCCAGTGTGCTTTTGGAGAGACTGAACGGTCTTTTTGCCGACGACGTGAAAGTCAAACTCATTGCGCAAGCTTACGATGGAGCCAGTGTGATGAGGCGAGAGAAGGCAAAAGGTGCGTGAGCATTTCAAGAAAGGCCATTACGTGCATTGCTATGCGCATCAGCTGAATTTGATCATGCAGCAAGCTAAAAAGTAACTAGTAAACTAGTCCTCAGCATGCCTGATTTCAATGAGAAAGTCATTGACCGCTTTGCTGCATTGAAAGAGAGAAGAGAACAGTTTCAGTAAAGTAATGTAGCCTCTCTCTCTCTTTGTCCCTCCCTGTCTGTCTCTTTAACACACACACGCCCAAATCAGTTCACAGTTGATGTTGTTTAAAATAGTTATTTTTCATTTTTAAAAAAGTAAACAATTTTTTTACAAATCTATACAATTGGCCAGAATATGGTTGTTCATATTTACAAAGCCATACAGATAGCTGTGTTTACCTTTTCTAGAAATTATTTTCAAATTCTGTTTTCAGGCAAAATGTCTATCACTGTTCATTTTCACAAATCTATACAAGAGGGCAGAATATGGAAGTCTATAAAAATTTCTTATTACCAATAACTTGCATCAATGTTTTCAGTAGCCTCTATCAAAAGCTCCTGCTTGCTCAGGTGCACATATTTCCAATTCAACCATGAGGCCTTTTTGAAGCAAGTAATGTGTATATCAGTATTGACTTATATGCTGCCCCTGTCTTCATGTTGTTGCTGGACATATATTTTTTAAAATGTGTGTAGGTCACCTAAATCATCAGAAAAATTGCCCCCCCTGAGAATTTTTTCAGGAGCCGCCACTGGTCTCTGTGCCAGCTTTGATGCACCTGCACTCTTAGAAAAAAGGGTTTGAAAGGTTTCTTTGCGGAGGGATACGGTTCTACCAAGAACCGTTTTGATCAGAATAACCCTTTTTTGAAGACAAGGGTTCTTTGTAAGGCAAAGGGTTCTACCTAGAACCTTTAACATCCTAAGAACAATTTTTGGAAGAAAGGGTTATTTGATGATTCTTTGGAAGGCAAGAACGATTCTTTGGAAATCAAGAAGGATTCTACATATATAAATGTATGTATAATATTTCCAAAATGCTCTATTTCAGGGATATTTTCAGAATTGTTTGTTTTACTGTATTATCTGTTTTTTTTTGCATGTACATTGGTTGGTTAATACATTTCATGCTACACAAAGATAAATACAGATTTCTAAACTAGTCCAATCTGTTGGATTTATTGCACCCATTACTGAGATGGCTGTTCCAGTTTAGATTATTGAGGTAGTCTCAATATTCAACCTTTCCTATCCTGGCAGTCATTATGAAATCAGGTTGCGGGCAATTAACAATTCCACTTGTTAGATGTCCTAACTGTGGCTGGATTCCAACAGGAATTACACATGACTTTGCAAGCCAACATAATGGGACTTACAGGCCTGATGTGGCCTGTATAAAAGGAGATTCCTAAAACCACTGTGTTAGGGTATAACTAGGGCCTTAAACAAAGGCCTTATTATATACACTACATTACCAAAGGTATGTGGACACCTGCTTGTCAAACATCTCATTCCAAAATCATTGGCGTTAATATGGAGCTGGTCCCCTCTTTGTTGCATTAACAGCCTTCACTCTTCTGGGAAGGCTTTCCACTAGATTTTGGAACATTGCTGCGGGAACTTGCTTCCATTCAGCCACAAGAACATTAGTGAGGTCCGGCACTGATGTTGGAAGAATAGGCCTGGCTCGCAGTCGGCGCTCCAATTCATCCCAAAGGTGTGGTCAGGGCTCTGTGCAGGCCAGTCAAGTTCTTCCACACCAATCTCGAAAAACCATTTCTGTATGGACCTCGCTTTGCGCATGGGTGCATTGTCATGCTGAAACAGGAAAGGGCCTTCCCCAAACTGTTGCCACAAAGTTGGAAGCACAGAATCATTTAGAATGTCATTGTATGCTATAGCGTTAAGACTTCCCTTTACTGGAACTAAGGGGCCTAGTCAGAACCATGAAAAACAGCCCCAGACCATTATTCCTCCTCCACCAAACTTTACAGTTGGCAATATGCATTGGGGCAGGTAGCGTTCTCCTGGTATCAGCCAAACCCTGATTCTTCTGTCGGACTGTCAGATGGTGAAGCGTGATTCATCACTCCAAAGAACATGTTTCCACTGCTCCAGAGTCCAATTGCTTTACACAACTCCAGCCGACGCTTGGCATTGCAGATGGTGATCTTAGGCTTGTGTGTAGCTGCTTGGCCATGGAAAACCATTTTATGAAGCTCGTGACCAACAGTTCTTGTGCTGACGTTACTTCCAGAGGCAGTTTGGAACTAGGTAGTGAGTGTTGCAACCGAGGACAGATTATTTTTATTCGCTTTGCGCTTCAGCACTCGGCGGTCCCGTTTTGTGAGCTTGTGTGGCCTACCACTTTGTGGCTGAGCCGTCGTTGCTCCTAGACGTTTCCACTTCACAATAACTGTCAAGTCTCCTCCCGTTGCTCCCCTCCGGCGCTCTGATTCGCCGGTCTACTGAGCCACCAGTCTGAGCGCACCACCTCGGCAACACAGGAATGGAAACCCAACGCACCCTAATCACCTCCAGTGCACCTGCACCTCATCATATCATCACCACCACTATATAACCCTGGACTATTCAGTCATTGTTGTGTGTAATTGATAGCGTCGTGTAGTTTACTCGCTCTTTGTTATTCTCATTGTTAAGTAAACCTTTACCTTGTTGATTCCTGCGTCTGAGTCCAGCCTCTTCGTATCCTCAGTACTCGTCACAGAATTACACACCTCTCACGAAAATGGATGCAGCAGGTAATCCTCCTGGAGTTTCCCAGTGCCTCGATCAGCATCAGCAGCAGCTTGCCCAGTTGAACGCCACCATGCAGGAAGTGCTCCAAACTCTGCATAATCTGCCCAGCGCTCCGGTTCCACCCCAGGGAGCGGCAAAGTGCATCCAGTCCACCTGTTCCTGTGCTATCACCAACTTCTGAGGGACCCCTCGTCCTACCGGAGCGCTATGATGGTAAACCTACTACATTTAGCGGCTTCCTGCTACAGGTTTCACTTTATCTGGCGCGTCAGCCTGGGGCATATCCATCTGACCAAGCCAGGATAGCGCTGGTGATTTCGCTACTTAAAGGAAAGGTGCTGGATTGGGCCACGGCAGTCTGGGAAGGAGGTGAGGCCGCGGCGCTTCCCTACTCCACCTTCCTCGCTCAGTTCAGGGTGGTGTTTGATCATCCCATGGAGGGAAATGACGGGGGTGAGCGTCTCCTCCAGCTACAACAGGGAGAGGGGCCCACTTCTGAGTACGCTCTGAGCTTTCGCACGGTGGCGTGAGCGTGCTCTGCGCACGGCCTTCAGTAGAGGCTTACGGGAGGACATCAAGACGGAACTCGCATGTAGGGACCTGTCTTGACGACATGTTGAGAGACAGACGGCGTTCCCAACACCTCCCGGAGCCTCGACGCTCACCCCATCTGAGCTATGGAAGCCACCCTGCCTCCGAGTCCTCACCCATGGAGGTGGGCAGCACCCCCTACACCACCACGGACCACAGATCTCCTGACGGCTCCCAATCTAGGCGGTATGACTCCTGTCACTGCTCCGTGAGTGTTACGTCATCTCCTATCACAAAACCATTGTTTTTTGTTCCCATAACGGTGACTGGTTATTCCTTCTCTTCCATTTCCACTGCCATGATAGATTCCGGATCAGCGGGGAACCTTACAGATAGGGAGCTGGTCTCTGAATGGGGGGTTGCCCACTGTGCCACTGCCTTCTCCACTACACGTCACCTCGCTGGACAATAAAGCACTTGGATCAGGCATCATTACTCACGCCACTCTCCCCATCTCATCACCATTCCGACACTAACGGAGCACCACGAGGAGCTGTCATTCCACATCGCCACGTCACCCATTCACCGGATCGTATTGGGATTGCCCTGGCTCAGACTACACATCCCCACCATCAATTGGATCACCAAGAGGATCACAGCCTGGTCCACCTCATGCCGGAAGACCTGCCTGCTGGTGGTTTGTTGTTCCACGTCAGTGGAGAGTCCGGATTCCGCCCTCCAGCCCAACATTCCACGTGAGTACGCAGATATCTCCGATGTCTTCTCTTCATCAAAGGCTATGTGTCTCCCTCCTCACAGGCCCTGGGACTATGCCATTGACCTGCTGGAGGGACAACACCCCCCGACGAGTCGCATTTACAGTTGAAGTCGGAGGTTTACATACACCTTAGCCAAATACATTTCAACTCAGTTTTTCACAATTCCTGACATTTAATCCTAGTAACAATTCTCTGTCTTAGGTCTGTTAGATCACCACTTTATTTTAAGAATGTGAAATGTCAGAATAATAGTAGAGAGAATGATTTATTTAAGCTTTTATTTATTTCATCACATTCCCAGTGGGTCAGAAGTTTACAGTAGCCTTCCACAAGCTTCCCACAATAATTTGGGTGAATTTTAGCCCATTCATCCTGACAGAGCTGGTGTAACTGAATCAGGTTTGTAGGCCTCCTTGCTCGCACACAATTTTTCAGTTCTGCCCACACATTTTCTATAGGATTGAGGTCAGGGCTTTGTGATGGCCACTCCAATACCTTGACTTTGTTGTCCTTAAGCCATTTTGCCACAACTTTGTAAATATGCTTGGGGTCATTGTCCATTTGGAAGATCCATTTGCGACCAAGCTTTAACTTCCTGACTGATGTCTTGAGATGTTGCTTCAATATATCCACATAGTTTTCCTTCCTCATGATGCCATCTATTTTGTGAAGTGCACCAGTCCCTCCTGCAGCAAAGCACCCCCACAGCATGATGCTGCCACCCCCATGCTTCACGGTTGGGATGGTGTTCTTCGGTTTGCAAGCATTTTACATTTTAGTCAATTAGCAGACGCTCTTATCCAGAGTGACTTACAGTTAGTGAGTACATACATTTTCATACTGGCCCCCCGTGGGAATCGAACCCACCATGCTCTACCAACTGAGCTACACGGGACCTACCCCCTTTTTCCTCCAAACATAACAATGGTCATTGTGGCCAAACAGTTCTATTTTTGTTTCATCAGACCAGAGGACATTTCTCCAAAAAGTACGATCTTTGTCCCCATGTGCAGTTGTAAACCATAGTCTGTCTTTTTTTATGGCGGTTTTGGAGCAGTGGCTTCTTCCTTGCTGAGCGGCCTTTCAGGTTATGTCGATATAGGCCTCGTTTCACTGTGGATATAGATACTTTTGTACCTATTTCCTCCTGCATCTTCACAAGGTCCTTTGCTGTGGTTCTGGGATTGATTTGCACTTTTCATACCAAAGTACATTCATCTCTAGGAGAAAGAACGTGTCTCCTTCCTGAGCGGTATGACGGCTGCGTGGTCCCATGGTGTTTATACTTGCATAATATTGTTTGCACAGATGAACATGGTACCTTCAGGCGTTTGGAAATCGCTCCCAAGGATGAACCAGACTTGTGGAGGTCTACAATTATTTGTCTGAGGTCTTGGCTGATTTCTTTTGATTTTCCCATAATATCAAGCAATGTGGCACTGAGTTTGAAGGTAGGCCTTGAAATACATCCACAGGTACACCTCCAATTGATTAAAATGATGTCAACTAGCCTATCAGAAGCTTGTAAAGCCATGACATCATTTTCTGGAATTTTCCAAGCTGTTTAAAGGTACAGTCAACTTAGTGTATGTAAACTTCTGACCCACTGGAATTGTGATACAGTGAAATAATCAGTCTGTAAACAATTGTTGGAAAAATTACTTGTGTCATGTACATTGTAGATGTCCTAACCGACTTGCCAAAACTATAGTTTGTTAACAAAAAATGTGTGGAGTGGTTGAAAAACTAGTTTTAATGACTCCAACCTAAGTGTATGTAAACTTCCGACTTCCACTGTACTCCCTTTCCATGGCGGAGACTGAGGCCATGGAGAAGTATGTGGCGGAGACCCTGAAACAGAGGTTCATCAGACGATCTACCTCTCCTGCCTCCGCTAGCTTCTTCTCCGTGGCCAAAAAAGACGGAGGACTGAGGTCATGCATTGACTACAGGAGGCTGAACGCAGTCACCACCAAGTACCGGTACCACCTCCCTCTGGTTCTGTCGTCCATCGATCAGCTACGATGGGCCTGGTACTTTTCCAAGTTGGACCTAAGGAGTGCCTACAACCTGATCCGAATCCGGGCAGGAGACGAGTGGAAGACGGCATTCAGCACTACCTCAGGCCACTGAATACTGCGTCATGCCCTACGGCCTCACCAACGCCCCTTCTGTGTTCCAGTCCTTCGTCAATGACGTGTTAAGAGACATACTGAGTAGACAGGTGGTAGTGTACATCGACGATATCCTGATCTACTCGGCTACTTGAAGCTATTCACCCTCTCGACTGCGGCCCCATCGATGTGGATCAGCTCCTTTGTTTTGTTGACAGTGAGCGAGAGGTTATTTTCCTGGCACCACCCCTTTTCAGGGCCCTCACCTCCTCCCTGTAGGCTGCCTCGTCATTGTTGGTAATCAGGCCTACCACTGTTATCTACTGCAAACCTGATGACTGAGTTGGAGAAATGCTTGGCCACACAGTCATGGCTGAACAGGGAGTACAGGACAGGGATGAGCATGCACCCGTGTTGAGGATCAGCGGAGGTGTTGTTGCCTACCTTCACCACCTGGGGTCGGCCCGTCAGGAAATCCAGGACCCAGTTGCACAGATTAGGATTCAGACCCAGGGGCCCAAGCTTAATGATGACCTTGGAGGGCACTATGGTGTTGAAGGCTGAGCTGTAGTCAAACAGCATTCTTACATACAGTTGAAGTCGGAAGATTACATACACTTAGGTTGGAGTCATTAATACTTGTTTTTCAACCACTCCACAAATTTCTTGTTAATAAACTATAGTTTTGGCAAGTCGGTTAGGACATCTACTTTTTGCATGACACAGGTAATTTTTCCAACAATTGTTTACAGACAGATTATTTCACTTATAATTCACTGTATCACAATTCCAGTGGGTCATAAGTTTACATACACTAAGTTGATTGTGCCTTTTAAACAGCTTGGAAAATTCCAGAAAATGATGTCATGGCTTTAGAAGTTTCTGATAGGCTAATTGACATCATTTGAGTCAATTGGAGTTTTACCTGTGGCTGTATTTCAAGGCCTACCTTCAAACTCGGTGCCTCTTTGCTTGACAACATGGGAAAATCAAAAAAAATCAGCCAACACCTCAGAAAAAAACTTTGTAGACCTCCACAAATCTGGTTCATGCTTGGGAGCAATTTCCAAATGCCTGAAGGTACCACGTTCATCAGTACAAACAATGGTATGCAAGTATAAACACCATGGGACCACGCAGCCATCATACCGCTCAGGAAGGAGACGGATTCTGTCTCCTAGAGATGAACGTACTTTGGTGCAAAAAGTGCAAATCAATCCCAGAACAACAGCAAAGGACCTTGTGAAGATGCTGGAGGAAACCGGTACAAAAGTATCTATATCCACAGTAAAACGAGTCCTATATCGACATAACCTGAAAGGCTGCTCAGCAATGAAGAAGGCACTGCTCCAAAACCACCATAAAAAAGCCAGACTACGGTTTGCAACTGCACATGGGGACAAAGATTGTACTTTTTGGAGAAATGTCCTCTGGTCTGATGAAACAAAAATAGAACTGTTTGGCCATAATGACCATCGTTATGTTTGGAGGAAAAAGGGGACAGCTTCCAAGCTGAAGAACACCATCCCAACCGTGAAGCACGGGTTGGCAGCATCATGCTGTGGGGTTGCTTTGCTGCAGGAGGGACTGATGCACTTCACAAAATAGATGACATCATGAGGAAGGGAATTATGTGATTATATTGAAGCAACATTTCAAGACATTTGTCAGGAAGTTAAAGCTCAGTCGCAAATGGATCTTCCAAATGAACAATGACCCCAAGCATACTTCCAAAGTTGTGGCAAAATGGCTTAAGGACAACAAAGTCAAGGTATTGGAGTGGCCATCACAAATCCCTGACCTCAATCCTATAGAAAAATTTGTGGGCAGAACTGAAAAAGCGCGTGCGAGCAAGGAGGCCTACAAACCTGACTCAGTTACACCAGCTCTGTCAGAAGGAATGGGCCAAAATTCACCCAACTTATTGTGGGAATCTTGTAGAAGGCTACACGAAACATTTGACCCAAGTTAAACAATTTAAAGGCAATGCTACCAAATACTAATTGAGTGTATGTAAACTTCTGACCCCACTGGAAATGTGATGAAAGAAATACAAGCTGAAATAAATAATTATCTCTGCTATTATTCTGACATTTCAGATTCTTAAAATAAAGTGGTGATCCTAACTGACCTAAAACAGGGAATTGTGAAAAACTGAGCTTAAATATATTTGGCTACGGTGTTTGTAAACTTCCGACTTCAACTGTATATTATGATCCTCCAATTCTATGGAATGCCCACCGCCCTCATATGTCATGTCTGCTAAAATGTTTTACTTGGTTCTTCAACAGTAGTCGGAACAGATAAGGTTAACTTTGATTCTATACAAGTAAAATCCGACTTATCATGGAAATCGCACAAACTCCATGATAGGGAAAAAGGCATTTGTTTCTCGAACACTTAGAGATTGTCAGCAGATGTGGTTTTCTTGCAAGAGTTACATTTTAAAAAAGGAGAACTTGAACCTTTAAAGAGAAGCTGGGTTGGAGAGGCCAATACTGCCACCTACTGTTGTAACAGCAGAGGTGTAGGCATGCTGATAAATAAAAATACACCATTTTCCCTTATATCCCAGCACATGAATCAAGAAGGCTGTTTTCTAAAGTTGAATTGCACCTTACATGGTGAAAAATACACATTGATTTAATTGTATATCCCACCAGTGGCTAATCTGGCATTTTTAAATTCAAGCTATATTAGATCAAATCCAGACAGGAATGATTATTTTAGCAGGTGACCTAAATCATACATTCGATAAGATTGACATATGTAAAAACAACATTTAGGGAGCCTCCAAAGAGGCTGAAAAAAATCATCTCTACACATAATTTACAGGACACCTGGAGATTACTCTTCCCAACTACAAAATACTACTTTTTTTTTAAGTAAGAAAAGCTATTAAAGAATTGCTAGACTACGGTATCATGCTTAATTACACCAATAGAAAATACACTTAGCAACAGAATTTGGAGACTGAACAGAGCGCATCTTCTGGACCCGAAATGTATTAAATACATACACTTTTTTGTAGACATAGAGAACAGAGAAAAGCCGACCCCAGATTTAATTTGGGATGACTTTAAGGTGTACATTAGGGGAATGATAATCTCATACTTTGCAACAGTTAAATCTGATTTAGAAATGTAAATTAAACAAACATAAAAATAAATCACTATCTTAGAAAAAGTCCATAACAAATCTTTACAAGGTAAAGAAGAAACAACAATTTCTGACCTGAAGCAGGAATACGATCTTTTACTTTTGAAAAGAGCCAACAGCTACAGGTTAAACTCAGATAAAACATACTAATTAATGGCAAATAAACCTTGTAAATATGTCGCAACAAAACGAATACATGCTAAACCATTTATAATTTTAAAAGATAAATATATGAAAGCGGTAATTAGAAACAACTACGTGATTAATTACAGTTTTAAAAGCTTGTATGAAAATGTATATAAATCAGAATTCAACAACAGTTGGACAGATCTTATAGCCTTCTTAGACTGAACAACCCAAGAAAATATATTACATACTGTTAAGATATTCACACAGAGAAAAGCACCAGGAATGGATGGCTTTCCCATAGAATTCTATTCAACATTTTGGGACAAAGTATTCCCCCTATTTACACAAACGACAACACACGTCAGTCAATTCAGTACTTCCATGGAAAATCTGGAAAGTCCCCTGCTGATTATAGACCCATACGTTTAATAAATTGTGACAATAAAATAATAATAAAGCTTATAAGCAATAGAATGGCAAAAGTGTTACCAGACTTGATTCATATCAATAAAATAGGGTTTATTCAAAATAGACACTTACAAACGAATTCAAGAACATGTTTCAGTTTAATACAATACGCAAAAAAACAAGACATAGATTTATCAATAATGGCTGTTGATGCCGAAAACACTTTTGACCGTCTTGAATGGCCTTTTCTATTCAAAACTTTGGAAGCATTCAACTTTCCAGCTGAAATAATACATTTAATAAAAATATTGTATAAATCTCATAAAGCAAAAATATACACAAATAACATTATCTGATGAAATTGCTTTAGAAAGGGGCAGAAGACAGGGATGTCCCCTCCCCCCTCCTGTTTGCACTGGCCATTGAACCGCTTTCAGAAACAATTAGACAGGTATCAGTATTGGTAAACATTTATGTAAACTAAACTTATTTGCTGATGATCTCCTGATACACCTGACCAATACTGAAAACTCAATGCCCCCTTTGCAAAAACAATATTTTCAGAATACTAATCTCAGGATATAATTACTGTTGAAAAAAAACAAAATAATGGCAATAAGAAAAAGAGAAATCATAACTCAGGATCTACAGCAATCCTTTAAGTGGACCACAGATAGGCTGTATTAAAGGCTAACAACAACAATAAAAACATGCTATGAAGAGTGACACCAAGCTGACGATTCCACTGGTTTCTCTTGTCTGATGTGATTTGTTGGCATATCAACAATTGTAATTGTATTTCAGGCTTGACCAAGCCTTTGTTCCTCTTGCATTAAGTTATTGTGGAGCTAGCACTAAGGGCCATCTGCAATGCAGTGAGCTGGATGGCTGGAGAGGAAGGAGAGGCATTGTCCCTGTGGGACTGTGAAAGTAGGGATGGTACTGTCCCTCCATTGTTGTGCTGCCATATGCATACTTCTCTAAGAACATTACAGGACCAGCCAGCTTAATCAGCTGAATTAGAGTCTCTAGCTGAATCTAGCCAGTCTCTAAGGGATATACAAAGGAGAAACAAGCAACACTTTGAATTATTGGTTTATATACGTAATTACAATGTTACACTAGGCACAGAGCAATCATGCCATATGTGTTTCAAAGAAGGCTTTTGCCAGAAATCCCTATTAAGTGCCCATTGATATGTAGGTGTCTGATGTAAGCACCCAGCAATGAGTCATACATAACTAAACATTTATAAACAGAAATGTTATAACATTAAATTCAATAGTTACACCACATGCAAGGACAAGACCAGAAATATAATTATCAGTGTAGTATTGGTTTCCATCTACAGTACTATGTTTATTGTGAGGTTTTTTATGCCTTTCGTGTTTTCATGTACAGTATCTCCTCAATTACTTTAACCAACAGTGTTTTGCTCTAAGAGTGGAAGCTTGGTGTTGTAACAATCCTTGAGAAGCACCATACAATGTAAGCCATGGGGGAGGGGTTATTGTGCTTATTTACCAGCTAAACCCCATCAAAGCAATAAGCTCTCTTCCTCGTCTCCTCCTATTTATCCTGAGCTTTTCTCCTTCAAAAACTGCAAGATCAGAAATAGCCCAGCTTGACAAAAAAAAGAAAACCAAGCAGCGCTGGATAATTTGGCACCGCCAGAGTAGTACGAGGTTATTCAAACTCCACACAGTGTGTAACAGATATTATATTCCCCAGTCAGCCCATTATCGGCATCAAACCATCATCATGTCAGGTTTTTTCAAAGAGTTAGGCTTCAACCCATTGATACTTATGTAAATTGGTCACACTCCTAGCATGATTTGCAGTGCCAATGGGAAAAGATGAGTGTCAACCAATTGACGTTTATCTCAACATATGGCAGTCAATGGAAAAAGGTGAGTGTACACAGGGTTGATGCTTATGTCAATACATTTCAGTCAATGGGAAAAGATGACTGTCAATCTATTGATGCTATGTCAATACATTACAATCAATGGGAAAAGATCGGTGCCACGGGAATGAAGTTTGTCATTACATTGCATTCAATGGGAAAAGATGAGTGTCACATCAATGACGCTTACGTTATTACATTGCATTCAATGGGAAAGGATTAGTGTCACAGGGTTCATTCCTATGTCAATACGTTGCAGTCAATGGAATAATATGTGTCACAGTATTGATGCCTATGTCAATGCAATGCATTCAATGGGAAAAGATGAGTGTCAACCAATTTATGCTTATGTCAATACATTGCATTCAATCGGAAAAGATGAGTGTCACAAGGTTGATGCTTATGTCAATACATTTGCAGTCAATGAGAAAGATCAGCTTCCAACACTTGATGCTTCTGCCAATTGCATTCAATGGGAAAAGGAAAGTGTCACAAGATTCATTGCTAAATATACTAGGTGAGACATTTGTTCCAGTCTATGAAAGACTACAACTCGTGTGCAGCGGTGCTTCGTGCTTTAGCTCCGTCCCTCCCCCAAGACAGGCTTTTTTTAAAGGGACGTGGACACTAACAGCACAAAATCCTTTGTGAAAAACTGAAAGAACTGACCAGACCATAATGCCTTCAAGTGATTTCTTTCACCAACACGAATTCGACGCTGGAGCATTTTTTGATGTTCTATTAGCTGCATGGTGACATTCAACCATACATGTTTCAACCGGAATATAGTGAAGAGGATTCGAAACAAAGAGTTGGATTTACCTAGAAGCTCAGCTACAGCCAATGCCAGCACCAAGTGGGCATGATCACAAATACGATGGCTAGCTAAGTAAGTTATTTTCATACAAGCCACCTAACTACAGTGGGGGAAAAAAGTATTTAGTCAGTCACCAATTGTGCAGGTTCTCCCACTTAAAAAGATGAGAGAGGCCTGTAATTTTCATCATAGGTACACGTCAACTATGACAGACAAATTGAGAAAAAAATATCCAGAAAATCAAATTGTAGGATTTGTAATGAATTTATTTGCATATTATGCTGGAAAATAAGTATTTGGTCACTTACAAACAAGCAAGATTTCTGGCTCTCACAGACCTGTAACTTCTTCTTTAAGAGGCTCCTCTGTCCTCCACTCGTTACCTGTATTAATGGCACCTGTTTGAACTTGTTATCAGTATAAAAGACACCTGTCCACAACCTCAAACAGTCACACTCCAAACTCCACTATGGCCAAGACCAAAGAGCTGTCAAAGGACACCAGAAACAAAATTGTAGACCTGCACCAGGCTGGGAAGACTGAATCTGCAATAGGTAAGCAGCTTGGTTTGAAGAAATCAACTGTGGGAGCAATTATTAGGAAATGGAAGACATACAAGACCACAGATAATCTCCCTCGATCTGGGGCTCCACGCAAGATCTCACCCCGTGGGGATCAAAATGATCACAAGAACGGTGAGCAAAAATCCCAGAACCACACGGGGGGACCTAGTGAATGACCTGCAGAGAGCTGGGACCAAAGTAACAAAGCCTACCATCAGTATCACACTACGCCGCCAGGGACTCAAATCCTGCAGTGCAAGACGTGTCCCCTTGCTTAAGCCAGTACATGTCCAGGCCCGTCTGAAGTTTGCTAGAGTGCATTTGGATGATCCAGAAGAGGATTGGGAGAATGTCAGATGAAACCAAAATATAACTTTTTGGTAAAAACTCAACTCGTTGTGTTTGGAGGACAAAGAATGCTGAGTTGCCTCTAAAGAACACCATACCTACTGTGAAGCATGGGGGTGGAAACATCATGCTTTGGGGCTGTTCTTCTGCAAAGGGACCAGGACGACTGATCCGTGTAAAGGAAAGAATGAATGGGGCCATGTATCGTGAGATTTTGAGTGAAAACCTCCTATCAGCAAGGGCATTGAAGATGAAACGTGGCTGGGTCTTTCAGCATGACAATGATCCCAAACACACCGCCCGGGCAACGAAGGAGTGGCTTCGTAAGAAGCATTTCAAGGTCCTGGAGTGGCCTAGCCAGTCTCCAGATCTCAACCCCATAGAAAATCTTTGGAGGGAGTTGAAAGTCTGTGTTGCCCAGCGACAGCCCCAAAACATCACTGCTCTAGAGGAGATCTGCATGGGCCAAAATACCAACAACAGTGTGTGAAAACCTTGTGAAGACTTACAGAAAACGTTTGACCTGTGTCATTGCCAACAAAGGGTATATAACAAAGTATTGAGAAACTTTTGTTATTGACCAAATACTTATTTTCCACCATAATTTGCAAATAAATTCATAAAAAATCCTACAATGTGATTTTCTGGATTTTTGTTTCTCATTTTGTCTGTCATAGTTGACGTGTACCTATGATCAAAATTACAGGCCTCTCTCATCTTTTTAAGTGGGAGAACTTGCACAATTGGTGGCTGACTAAATACTTTTTTTCCCCACTGTAGCTAGCTAATTTTAGATTATCTACTGAAACCCATATTGTGTATCGCTGTCTAACATTCTACTGTGTTAGATTTTTCTGTTTGCTAACTTAGATAGCTAACTAGCTAAGTTCGCTAAACAACTACCAGTAGCCATAACTATGACTAAAAAGAGAAGAGGTTTTAAAATCTGAGATATATTGTTTCTCGATTGTAAAACCTCTTCTCTTTTTAGATGTACATATGACTACTAAACAAAATGCTACAACGTTACAACCAACAACCTAAAGCTAGGTTTACCAGCAAACATTAACAAATGGAGTTGGCTAGCTAGTTAGCCTGGCACCTGCTAACTTGCTATGTGCCACGTCTCACGTTTGTAACTTGTTAGCAAACATGTATAACATCAGCAACTGTAAATCGTTTTACTAGCTAGCTATGTAACATAATTGATGAAGGTTGACATTGGTTATGATTATGACAGTGGATGCATTTCCTTCTCACAAAATTATTGGCATGACATAACATAGGATTCCTAACAGATGTAAATAACAATAATTGGCTATCCAGCAAGCTAGCTAGCTAATTTTACTAACACTGTAGAAAAACAATAATACAACAATTTACTGTTGTAAATCTCTAAAACTGATAAGCTGGTTTTACTAGAAAAATATTTGCCTAAGCATGCCTGATAGACATGGCTGTAGCTAGAAACTGTCTGTGGGACAGAAACCAGCAAACCAGAAACCAGCAAGGGACACGGTATGGTCACTATGCAAAAGTTGAGGGTTATGTCATATTTCTTTCTATAAGGCTAGATTCTCTATAATCTCTGTACCTGTGCACATGCATGCATGTTCAATTAGCCTACCCGAATGTTGATGTTATGTTGGCACAGTTTAACTGTAGTTTAGTTCAAACTGTATAATAGAGTATAATGTATTATTTTTTGTTGTTGTGCAGACTATACCGTGTGGAGCCTGGGCTTCTTCCTGGAGTGGATTCTAGATGGATAATTATTTTCCCTGTGTGTGTCATTGTAGCAGAACTGTATCCCGTGAACTCTATCCCTCTCGATGGATTGGACATTATGCTGGATTTCAAGCAGTAGATGACTCAAGGGGAGCTGAATGGCAGTTTGATCATGACAACTTCCCTCCCATCATTTTCTAATCAACAGATGTCTGCACTTTACACCTCAGACACTCTCTAAGTTACACAGCTGTACAAGTATTCCCTGAACTTTACTACACTGATCACACTGTATTTTATTATTGTATCTCTAAGGTTGGTCTAAAATGATCTGTGTTACACCAAACAGTACCTATCCTGTAACTCCCTGTAATGGATACCAAAAATATTTGATTAAATCACATTATCTGGTGTAACAATCTGTCGCAAAAAAAAATGCTCTGCACTTTACTACACCTGAGACACACTCAGACACACTGAACTGTACTATTGATAGATTAATTTGTATCTTTATTGTAATGACTAAAATATTCCACCCCGATACTGTATAACTGTGTGAACTGTGTTAGAGTTATAAGACAATAAAACATTCCAATAGGGAAGGGGACCTGGAAACTGTCAAACATAAACATGGTCCCCTGTAGCTCAGTTGGTAGAGCATGGCGCTTGCAACGCCAGAGTTGTGGGTTCGTTTCCCACGGGGGGCTAGTATGAAAATGTATGCACTCACTAACTGTAAGTCGCTCTGGATAAGAGTGTCTGCTAAATGACTTAAATGTAAAATGTAAATAAACATTCCAACAGGGAAGGAGACCTAGAAACTGCTAAACTTTAAAATTATATACTGTGGAAAGTCACAGCCCGCCTAAAGGTGGGCGGAGCAAAGTCCTTTGTGTGGACAATTGGTAGAGACCAAAGTTGAATTACTCGGCCAACCCACCTAGGTTCACTTTAACTCCTGGCAAGTACCAGTGTTACAGACATAGAAATGGCACCCGTAACTTGGGTGATTTCGATGGCTGTAAGGAGATAGTTAATGTGACTGATTTAGATAGGGAAGTACAGGAGAAAGTTATGAACCTTACCATCCCAAAGACCAGTTACAGGGGGAATAGTCAGGAGGAGAATAAATATAGACCAGGAAGGAAATAGCCCAATTTGGATAGATGGTATAGGCATCCCCAGGGGTGTTCCAGACTAATACAAAGCTATGAATCAAATAGGGGAGGGCTTTACTACAACGTTCTTCTGGTGGGTGACAATAAACAAAAATGTGGATTGGATTAATTATATCTATTACAACCAACAACGATTTATTAACCAGACTAGGGATGCAGTAAAGGGGATCTCTGAACAATTATCCGCCACCAAAATAGGTTGGCTCTAGATATGTTGCTGGCAGAAAAGGGCAGTGTTTGTAGAATGGTGGGGGGCCATTGTTGCACATTTATCCCTAACAACACCACACCGGATGGGACGGTCACCAGAGCTCTTGCAGGATTGACCGCTTTAAGTGAAGAATAAGCTGAGAACTCAGGAGTTAATACATCTTTGATAGGGTGGTTTGATGAAATGTTTGTAAATGGAAAACCATAGCAGCCACCATCTTGGGGCCTGCCATCGCTTGTATGGGTATGCTTGTATTATGTGGTTGTTGTCTTATTCCCTGTGTCCGATGGTTGGTGAGTAAGGCGTTGGAGAATGCAGTGTCTCAACAGATGATGAGATATGGACCGACTCCGGACTCTGACCAGTGGAATGTGAAAAACGATCCTCCAGGCTTGGTGGATAACGAGGACTTTGACCCTGATAACCTGCAATTAGATAAAAATGTATTGGTTCTGAAGTGTGAAGGTCATAGGGAAAATCTCAAAAAGAAGACCTATGATTGGAAGTAGTAATATGAACTAATCGCTGAGGTTAATCATGCTTGTAATACAGTGGGGGAAAAAAGTATTTAGTCAGCCACCAATTGTGCAAGTTCTCCCACTTAAAAAGATGAGAGAGGCCTGTAATTTTGATCATAGGTACACGTCAACTATGACAGACAAATTGAGAAAAAAAATCCAGAAAATCACATTGTAGGATTTTTAATGAATTTATTTGCAAATTATGGTGGAAAATAAGTATTTGGTCACCTACAAACAAGCAAGATTTCTGGCTCTCACAGACCTGTAACTTCTTCTTTAAGAGGCTCCTCTGTCCTCCACTCGTTACCTGTATTAATGGCACCTGTTTGAACTTGTTATCAGTATAAAAGACACCTGTCCACAACCTCAAACAGTCACACTCCAAACTCCACTATGGCCAAGACCAAAGAGCTGTCAAAGGACACCAGAAACAAAATTGTAGACCTGCACCAGGCTGGGAAGACTGAATCTGCAATAGGTAAGCAGCTTGGTTTGAAGAAATCAACTGTGGGAGCAATTATTAGGAAATGGAAGACATACAAGACCACTGATAATCTCCCTCGATCTGGGGCTCCACGCAAGATCTCACCCCGTGGGGTCAAAATGATCACAAGAACGGTGAGCAAAAATCCCAGAACCACACGGGGGGACCTAGTGAATGACCTGCAGAGAGCTGGGACCAAAGTAACAAAGCCTACCATCAGTAACACACTACGCCGCCAGGGAATCAAATCCTGCAGTGCCAGACGTGTCCCCCTGCTTAAGCCAGTACATGTCCAGGCCCGTCTGAAGTTTGCTAGAGTGCATTTGGATGATCCAGAAGAGGATTGGGAGAATGTCATATGGTCAGATAAAACCAAAATATAACTTTTTGGTAAAAACTCAACTCGTCGTGTTTGGAGGACAAAGAATGCTGAGTTGCATCCAAAGAACACCATACCTACTGTGAAGCATGGGGGGTGGAAACATCATGCTTTGGGGCTGTTCTTCTGCAAAGGGACCAGGACGACTGATCCGTGTAAAGGAAAGAATGAATGGGGCCATGTATCGTGAGATTTTGAGTGAAAACCTCCTTTCATCAGCAAGGGCATTGAAGATGAAACGTGGCTGGGTCTTTCAGCATGACAATGATCCCAAACACACCGCCCGGGCAACGAAGGAGTGGCTTCGTAAGAAGCATTTCAAGGTCCTGGAGTGGCCTAGCCAGTCTCCAGATCTCAACCCCATAGAAAATCTTTGGAGGGAGTTGAAAGTCTGTGTTGCCCAGCGACAGCCCCAAAACATCACTGCTCTAGAGGAGATCTGCATGGAGGAATGGGCCAAAATACCAGCAACAGTGTGTGAAAACCTTGTGAAGACTTACAGAAAACATTTGACCTGTGTCATTGCCAACAAAGGGTATATAACAAAGTATTGAGAAACTTTTGTTATTGACCAAATACTTATTTTCCACCATAATTTGCAAATAAATTCATTAAAAATCCTACAATTTGATTTTCTGGGAAAAAAAATCTCAATTTGTCTGTCATAGTTGACGTGTACCTGTGATTAAAATTACAGGCCTCTCTCATCTTTTTAAGTGGGAGAACAGGCACAATTGGTGGCTGACTAAATACTTTTTTTCCCCACTGTACATGTATTAAATATGGGTGGGTGTAAAAATGTTGTCAAAGGGTGGATTGATAGATTTGTATCTTTATTGTAATGACTAAAATATTCCACCCCGATACTGTATAACTGTGTGAACTGTGTTAGAGTTATAAGACAATAAAACATTCCAATAGGGAAGGGGACCTGGAAACTGCTAAACATAAACATTCTATACTGTGGAAAGTCACAGGGCGCCTAAAGGTGGGCGGAGCAGTCCTTTGTGTGGACGCATATAAAAAGGCTGTGTGTGTTTTTAGCAGCAGAGCTCTCATGAATAAAGAAACTGATTCATTGCAGAAATGGGACTTTGTTTAATTCATTATTAACTAGAGTCTTACAACCTCTGGGAATTATTCAAAGCTTGAGTAACAGTTGAGTTTAACTATTAGAGATAGAACTACACTGTTCATACTGCATTTTGTTTGTATGTTTGTTTACCATATAGCATTCTTGTTGAATACCCAGTTATTTTTTTTATTTAGAATTAAATAGTGTACACTGCCTTGCATTTTAGATTTTGACAAATAAACAATATTTGGATATATCTGAATGTCTAATATCTGTTTGATGCTACAGAAACCCTGTACAGCATATAGACTGTACATATCTGTGAATCCATAAAGGCAGACAAATTGTGTAAATTGATAGAAAATATCCATATTTATTTTATGTTGGTTCTACATGGTCTTATGCTGAGCCACACTGTCCTTTATCTGGGTTCACTGGCAATGGTGTTTGGCATGGTGGGCTGGGGAAGCTGAGATTCTTTGTGCTTGTGGCGAATGGTCTTGTCATGTCTGCAGTGTATGGCCAGCTGGATAAGACTCTGACAGAAGAGGTGAAGGGCTTGTAGACCTTAACCATCAATCTTGCAGAACATTTGCTGGTACTGCACGTCTCCTGGAAAGACATGCTTGTGGTGTTAGCGTTTTACACTTTTTGTGGAAGAGACGCAGGGCAACACGCCTTTGTTGGTAAAGGTGTCAACCGAATGGGACCTAAGTGTTTAGAGACAGGCTAGTGTATTGTTTAGGGACAATGAAGGACATTGGGAGCTGCTTTGGAGAGGAAAGATCAGTCAACAAAGTGAATGGGCTGGGGGGCTGCAGAAGGTGTGTAAAGTCTTAGGAGGGCAGTTTTACACAGTATGTATTGTTATGTATGGGAGATTGACGAGAAATGGCACCTCTCAATCGTTCTCATACTCAAGAATACATTTAGTGTCTCTAAGCACAACCCTGAACAATCAAAACCTTCTTCCCCATCTCAAAGACCTGTCTGTAAGACCTGTCTGTATGCCTCCCTGTCACGAATTCCGCCGAGACTGCTCCTCCTCCTTGTTCGGGCAGGATTCGGCGTTCGTCGTCCCCGGAGTACTAGCTGCTACCGCTTGATGTTCTCTATGTTTGTTTGGTTTTGTCTTGTTGGTGCACCTGTTTCGTCTTATGTATTGATTATGTCACCTATAAGTTTCCTTTGGTTTTGTTTGCAGTTGTGTGTTGTTGTCCGCCTGTCCGTTGGTGAATCTCTATTGTGCTCTAGTTGTTAGTGTTTTTACGCATTGTTTGCGTAATAGCTCGCATCCTGTGTTTGAGGCCCGTTATTTTTGTTATTGTCTTTGTGATAATTAAAGTCGTTTCGACTAAGCTTCTGTGTCCTGCGCCTGACTCCAACACCGCATCCACATCAGCTTGTGACAGAACAACACACCATACTATGGAGTCAGCAGGAGCAGCGGCGGCGACCGAGTCGCTGGAGGATCGGGTCAGCTGCCAGGACGCCAGGATCCAGCAACTCGGCTCCGCCATGCAGGAGGTTATGAACACCCTGCGCCGATGGGAAAGGGGAGGCGTGCCCACACCTCCTCCTACATTATGACCACCATCGGCCAGCCCCACCAGACCAGCTCCGGAATCCAGTGGGATTCGGCTCTCGCTCCCGAGGGCGTATGATGGCACCGCAGCCGGGTGTCAGGGGTTCCTCCTTCAGGTGGAACTCTACCTGGCCACCATACACCCGGCGCCCTCGGGATACGAGAGCGTTTCCGCCCTCATCTCCTGTCTCTCCGGCAAGGCGTTGGAGTGGGCCAATGCCGAATGGAGGGGAATAGACGCCGCCACCATCAGCTACGCAGAGTTCTCCCGCCGCTTCAGGGCTGTTTTCGATCACCCTCCTGAGGGTAAAGCGGCGGGGGAGCGTCTGTTCCACCTCCGACAGGGGAAGAGGAGCGCACAGGAGTTCGCCCTGGATTTCCGGACTCTACCGGCGGATGCGGGGTGGAATGAGAGGGCCCTCATCGACCACTATCGGTGTAGCCTGCGTGAGGATGTTAGTTGAGAGCTGGCCTGCAGGGACACCAATCTGTCCTTCGACCAGCTGGTGGACATGTCCATCCGTCTGGATATCCTGCTGGCCACCCGCGGACGTCCCGAGTTGGGGCCGTCCATTCCATCCCCCAGCACCTCCGAGCCGAGCCCTATGGAGCTCGGGGGTATTGGCGCTAGAGAGAGAAGGAGAGAGAACCCGAGGGGGGCCGTCCCCTGCACCAACTGTGGCCATGGAGGACACACTGCGGCTAGGTGTTGGGGAGGGTCTCCAGGGAATCGGGGCAACAGGTCGTGCACTGGGGAGTCATTTCAGGTGAGTAGGCACCCCACTCACCCAGAGCTCTCTGTTGTTCACTTGTGTATACCTGTGGTATTTCCTCAGGTTGCATCTCATTCCCATCATAAGGCGCTAGTCGATTCAGGCGCAGCTGGGAATTTTATTGATCAGAAATGTTGTACTAAGTTAGGGATTCCCCTCCTGCCCGTTGATGCACCCTTCCCTGTCCATGCCCTAGATAGCCGCCCGTTGGGATCTGGGTTGATTAGGGAGGTCACAGCGCCACTAAAGATGAAGACGCAGGGGGGTCATGAGGAGATCATTCAGTTGTACCTGATTGACTCTCCTGCGTATCCCGTGGTGCTGGGGCTTCCTTGGTTAATCACCCATGACCCCACCATTTCGTGGCAACAGAGGGCTCTCAAGGAATGGTCTGACCAGTGTGTTGGGCGATGTTTAGGTGTTTCCGTTGGGGCGACCACGGTGGAGAGTCCGAACCAAGTGCCCGCAATGCACATTCCCCCTGAGTATGAGGATTTGGCACTCGTGTTCAGCAAGACGAGGGCGACGCGATTCTCACCTCATAGACAGGGAGATTGTGCGATAAACCTCCAGATAGGTGCGGCACTCCCGCGGAGCCATGTGTATCCTCTGTCTCAAGAGGAGATGGCGGCTATGGAGACATACATAGCTGAGTCCCTGAAACAAGGATACATATGGTCCTCCACTTCCCCTGCGTCCTCAAGTTTATTTTTTGTGAAGAAGAAGGATGGAGGGTTGCGCCCGTGTATTGATTATCGTAGTCTCAATCAGATCACTGTGAAATACAGTTACCCTCTTCCTCTGATTGCAACTATGACTGAATCATTGCGCGGAGCGCGTTTCTTCACAAAACTGGATCTCAGGAGCGCCTATAACTTGGTGCGCATTAGGGAGGGAGATGAATGGAAGACGGCATTTAGTACCACCTCAGGTCATTATGAGTATCTTGTCATGCCATACGGGTTAATGAATGCTCCTTCAGTCTTCCAATCATTTGTGGACGAGATCTTCCGGGACCTGCATGGGCAGGGTGTGGTAGTGTACATTGACGACATCCTAGTGTACTCTTCTACACGAGCCGAGCATGTAGCCCTGGTGCGCCGAGTGTTGGGTAGGCTGTTGGAGCATGACTTGTATGTCAAGGCAGAGAAATGTCTGTTTTTCCAGGAGTCCATCTCCTTCTTGGGTCATCGGTTGTCCGCGTCAGGGTGAAGATGGAGTTTGACCGTGTGTCAGTCGTGCGTAACTGGCAAACCTCAACCACTGTTAAAGAGGTGCAGCAGTTTTTGGGTTTTGCCAATTACTACCGGAGGTTTATCCGGGGTTTTGGACAGGTAGCAGCTCCCATTACTTCCCTGCTGAAGGGGGGCCCGGTGCGTTTGCAGTGGTCGGCTGAAGCGGACAGGGCGTTTAGTAAACTGAAGGACCTGTTCATGTCGGCTCCGGTGCTGGCGCACCCGGACCCCGATTTAGCGTTCCAGGTAGAGGTGGTATTGGGGCAGTACTGTCACAACGCTCCGGCACGCCTCCTTTTATTCTAAAAAGCTCAGCCCGGCGGAACGTAATTATGACGTAAGGGACAGGGAGCTGTTAGCCGTGGTTCAAGCCCTAAAGGTGTGGAGGCATTGGCTTGAGGGGGCTCAACACCCTTTTCTCATTCTGACTGACCATCGTAACCTGGAGTACATCCGGGCAGCTAGGAGATTGAACCCCTGTCAGGCTAGGTGGAACATGTTTCTGACCCGGTTCGTTTTTAAGATCACTTATGTCCCAGGGTCCCAGAACGGTAAGGCAGACGCCCTGTCCCGGCGGTATGACACAGAGGAGAGGTCCATTGAGCCCACTTCCATACTGCCGGAGTCTTGTCTGGTGGCACCGGTGGTATGGGAGGTCGATGCGGAAATTGATTCGGGCGTTACGTACCGACCCTACTCCCCCAGAGTGTCCAGTGGGTCGGATGTACGTGCCGCTCGAGGTCCGTGATCGTCTCATTTATTGGGCTCATACGTCACCCTCCTCTGGACATCCAGGTATTGGCCGGACAGTGCACTGCCTTAGTGTTAAGTACTGGTGGCCAACATTGGCTAGGGACGTGAGGGTTTATGTCTCCTCCTGCTCGGTGTGCGCTCAGTGTAAGGCGCCTAGACACCTGCCCAGGGGGAAGTTAAAACCCCTGCCCATTCCACAACGGCCGTGTTCTCACCTCTCGGTGGACTTTGTCACGGACCTTCCCCCCTCTCAGGGGAATACCACTATTCTGGTCGTTGTGGATCGGTTCTCTAAGGCCTGTCGTCTCATCCCAATGCCGGGTCTCCCTACTGCCCTACAGACCGCTGAGGCTTTGTTCACCCACGTCTTCCGGCACTACGGGGTACCCGAGGATATAGTGTCTGATCGGGGTCCCCAATTCACCTCTAGAGTCTGGAGGGCGTTCATGGAACGCTTGGGGGTCTCGGTTAGCCTTACCTCGGGTTTCCACCCTGAGAGTAATGGGCAGGTGGAGAGAGTGAACCAGGATGTGGGTAGGTTTCTGAGATCATATTGCCAGGGCCGGCAGGGGGAGTGGTCGGGGTATATCCCCTGGGCAGAGATGGCTCAGAACTCTCTTCGCCACTCCTCTACTAACTGACCCCTTTCCAGTGCGTGTTAGGGTATCAGCCGGTTCTGGCACCATGGCATCAGAGCCAGATCGAGGCTCCTGCGGTGGATGAGTGGTTTCGGCGCTCGGAGGAGACGTGGAACGCTGCACACGTACATCTGCAGCGGGCCATCCGCAGGCAGAAGGCGAGCGCCGATCTCCACCGCAGTGAGGGTCCAGTATACGCACCTGGAGATCGAGTCTGGCTCTCGACTCGAAACCTGCCCCTTCGCCTGCCCTGCCGGAAGCTTGGCCGGTGGTTTGTGGGGCCATTTAAAGTCCTGAGGAGATTGAACGAGGTGTGTTACAAGTTGCAACTGCCTAATGACTATCACATTAACCCCTCATTCCATGTGTCTCTCCTCAGGCCGGTGGTAGCTGGTCCACTCCAGGACAGTGAGATAAGAGAGACCCCTCCGCCCCCACTGGACATCGAGGGGGCTCCGGCGTACTCAGTCCGGTCCATCGTGGATTCGAGACGTCGGATGGGGGGTCTACAATATCTCGTGGAGTGGGAGGGGTACGGTCCGGAGGAACGGTGCTGGGTGCCTAGGAGGGACATTTTAGATCCATCCCTCCTGACTGAGTTCCACCGTAGTCATCCTACGCGCCCTGCTCCACGTCCTCCTGGCCGTCCCCGAGGCCGGGGTCGGCGCACGGCTGGAGCCGCGCGTCAAGGGGGGGGTACTGTCCAGGAGTTGGCGGATGCTTTAGTCCAGGTCTGGGAGGAGATCCCTCAGGAGACCATCCGCCACCTTATCAGGAGCATGCCCAGGTGTTGTAGGGAGGTCATACAGGCACGTGGAGGCCACACACACTACTGAGCCTCATTTTGACTTGTTTTAAGGACATTACATCAAAGTTGGATCAGCCTGTAGTGTGGTTTTCCACTTTAATTTTGAGGGTGACTCCAAATCCAGACCTCCATGGGTTGATACATTTGATTTCCATTGATAATTTTTGTGTGATTTTGTTGTCAGCACATTCAACTATGTAAAGAAAAAAGTATTTAATAAGATTATTTCATTCATTCAGGTCCTAATCCAGGCACTTGTCATCTCCCGTCTGGATTACTGCAACTCACTGTTGGCTGGGCTCCCTGCATGTGCCATTAAACCCCTACAACTCATCCAGAATGCAGCAGACCGTCTGGTGTTCAACCTTCCCAAGTTCTCTCACGTCACCCCGCTCCTCCGCACATTCCACTGGCTTCCAGTTGAAGCTCGCATTTGCTACAAGACCATGGTGCTTGCCTACGGAGCTGTGAGGGGAACGGCACCTCCGTACCTTCAGGCTTTGATCAGTCCCTACACCCAAACGAGGGCATTGCGTTCATCCACCTCTGGCCTGATGGCTCCCCTACCTCTACGGAAGCACAGTTCCCGCTCAGCCCAGTCAAAACTGTTCACTGCTCTGGCACCCCAATGGTGGAAGAAGCTCCCTCACGACGCCAGGACAGCGGAGTCACTCACCACCTTCCGGAGACATTTGAAACCCCACCTCTTTAAGGAATACCTGGGATAGGATAAAGTAATCCTTCTACCCCCCCCCTTACCCCACCCCACCCCCACACCCCCCACATTGTAAAGTGGTTATCCCACTGGCTATAAGGTGAATGCACCAATTTGTAAGTCGCTCTGGATAAGAACGTCTGCTAAATGACGTAAATGTAAATGTAAATGTATCTAGGATGTGTTTTTTAAGTGTTCCCTTTATTTTTTTGAGCAGTGTATATATTATCGAAAAGAAGAGGTTCTTTGGTTTATAACCCTGATAAAATTGTCTATCAACTCTTAAAATTCCGTGCATGAGACCCTTCTCAATTTGTCCTTGTTTTTAAAAAGATTGAATCTTCCCAAATGTTACATGTCTGTCTGCCTGCCTGCCCTCCTACCTGCCCGTCTATCTGCCTGTCTGTCTGTCTGCGTCTGTCTGTGGATATTTCTGTCTGCCTGCCGCTTTCTTTCTGGCTGCCTGGCTGCGTCTGTCTGTCTCTATGTCTGTGAGTGGATATGTCTGTCTGTCTGCCCCTCTGTGTGTTTGTGAGTGTGTCTGTCTGTCTGTCTGTCTGAATCTTTCACCAATTTACCCATTGCGGCTGTGTCACCAACTATTTTTGCCTTGAATGCAATGTTTTGACTTATGCATCAATGCCCTTGATGCATATCAATGCGTCAATATCCTGTCTGTGGAGGTGGGAGAGAGATGAGAGGAGTGGTTGGGAGGGAGGGAAAGAAGGAGGGGGAGGGAAAGAAGGAGGGAGAGTGAATGGAGGGGGGAGGGAGAGAGAGTGGGGGGAGTGAAGGAGGGGGAGTGAGGGGAGAGATGGGATGGAGGGAGTGAAGGTGGGAGGGTGAGAGAGAGGAGGGATGGGAGAGAGATAGAGTCAACAGACAGAGGTGGGACAGAGGAGGGAGAGGAAGAGAGAAAGCTGAGAGAGGGGGGAGGGAGTAAGAGAATATATAGAGAGAGAGTTATGTCTATATGTCTGTCTTTCTGTTAGTTTATATGTCTGTGAGTTTATATGTTTGTCTGTCTGTCTGTCTGCCTACCTGTGTAAGTCTTTCACTAATTTAGCCATTGCAGCCTTATCACCATCTTTTCACATTGACTGCAATGTATTGACATAAACATCAATTTGTTGACACCTCATCTTTTCCCATTGACTTGAAATGTATTGACATAAGTGTCAATTAGTTAACTTTTATATTTTCCCATTGACTGCAAATGTATTGACATAGCCGTCAACTCTGTGACAATTTTATTTTCGCATTGACTGCAAATGTATTGACATAAGCATCAAACCCTATGACACTCATATTTTCACATTAACTGCAATGTATTGGCATAACCATCAATTGGTTGACACTCATCTATATTTCAGATTGCTACTGGGCCGGTTTTCTAAAGGGTTGAAAAGGTTGAATCTTCTCAAATGTTACACATGTTTGACCGAGGGACCGTCATGACCTGGCATGTGAAATTTGAAGTCAATCAACTCAAAAGCATTTTTGACCTCCATAAGCATCAAACCCTATGACACTCAGTTTTAGAAACTAAGAGCCTTGTTAGAATGAATTCTGAAGAGGATATTGGTCAAACTTTGTATTATTGACTTGAAACTAACTGACTGACTGACTGACTGTCTGTCAGTTAGTCAGTCAGTTAGTCAGTCAGTCAGTCAGTCAGTCAGTCAGTCAGTCAGTCAGTCAGTCAGTCAGTCAGTCAGTCAGTCAGTCAGTGGATATGTCTATCTGCCAGACTGAATGCATGGCTAATCTCTGGCATTTGATTCTTCACAAAGACAGAGGGTGAGTCTCAAATGGCACCCTATGCACCATATAGGGAACAAGGTGCCATTTGGGCACAACAAGGTTCTTAGAGGGCTAAGGTGAGGTATCTATTATACACATCAATCTGGTCCCTGTGCTCTGAGCATTTGAGCGGATTAAAGATTGATGTTTAATAAGAGCTGCACTCATTGAACAAAATCATTCATGTTGTTTTCCCCCTCTCCTATAAGATCAGATTCAACCATCATTCATATTGGATGAGGTCCGCATTAAAAAGCTATCTCTGTCCACAACGTTTTGTGGTTTCAAAATGCCCCTGGCCGCAATACTAGAGCATGTGAGGTGCAGCCAAGCTCACATGGAAAATCAAATAATGTTTTTGATAAATAGATAAATCAAATACATAAATAGATCAATCAAATGTATCTGCATCTTTTTTTATAAATCTCTATGGTCTAGTCAGACAGCTCACAAGTCAGAAAGTGGTCTCAGCTTGACCTCAGGCCATACAGATACAATTATTTCTGATTTTATTTTGTTCGGGATTATTTATATTGTCCCCACTGTCTATTAAAGGGAGAGTTCACCCTAAAATCAGAATGTTGACTCAACTTGACCTTAGACCACCTCTGAGGTATTGTGAAAACCTCTGATATGGTGAACTGTCCCTTTAACTCCTCATAGGGTCTCACACATTAGCTTATAGCAGGGCCATATACTGTAGTCTGAATTCCAAATGGCACCTTAAATATTCCCTATGTAGTGCACTATATTTTACCAGGGCTCTGGTCAAAAGTACTGCACTATATAGGGAATAGGGTGCCATGGGATGCAGACTACTGGTTCATAGATCTCATAGGACCTTCATCAGAGTATCAAAGCAGGGAGGGAAGACTTGGGGCTTGACTGTGGCAGAAGCACTAGCCCAGCCTACTTCTCACCAAAATGCATATGTGATCTGTCAAGGTATTTTTAGACTGAGGAAAGTAAACCGACTAGCTGTAGGCTAATTTACCATGACCACATTGACTTTCATAAACTTATTCCAAATATCATTAGCAGATATATTTATTCTAACACTTTATTGAATAAGCTAATTAGGTTTGGAAGACATGCTAAACTTTTTTATGTAGTTTTTTTAACGTAGTAGACCAGTCATGAATACTATCTGACAATGGCCTACCAATCTGAACTTGCCTATAAAGGTGTAGCCTAACCACAAACCCTTAATGCCACGGAAATGCATCAAAACGTAATTTATCAAAGCTGTTTGTTGAGAAAATGGTTTGTAAATGCAGCAATGGTTCTCTGCTGGCATGTGGTCAAACATGATGATTCATTTTGTTCATATTTTGCGGCAAACATTTTGCGCTCCACACAAAAAGGCTCAGCATGGTCAATCCGATGTCTGCGGTGGCCGTACAGCATTTACTGCAATGCGGCCTCTGCAGAAGTCAGAGCATTCATACTTCTTGCACTTCGCGGAGCAAAGTTGTTGTGAAGGAGGTTGTCAAGGAAGTGAATTTGTGTTTATACAGGACCTCCCACTCCCAACTACTGTCAACCAATCATGTCAATATGGAGCTATTGATAAAGAAATGTGTGAGTAAGATATGACTAAAATGTCACACCCACAGTTAAACTAATAACATATGACTATTAGTAGACTAGAGCTTAGAGAGTTAATCAAATGTGTTTATATAAGATGTATATTTGCACAGCAACAGAGTATTTGTGTCTTGTAATTAGGCAAGCAGAAGTGCAAAACGATTGAAACCAATAACAGGAGACTGGTTCCAAAAACACACAGGGAAAGGGGAGTGAGAAAGGCTTGCAGGATATTGTGAGAACGGCGATAACTAAAAAATGCAGCCTGCCCGAGCAAGGAGTAGACTATGATAAGAACATTACATTTATGTGTGTGTGTGTGTGTGTGTGTGTGTGTGTGTGTGTGTGTGTGTGTGTGTATGTGTGTGTGTGTGTGTGACCTGATGGTCAGGAGAGCAGAGGAAAATCACATGAGCTACAGTGGGGGAAAAAAGTATTTAGTCAGCCACCAATTGTGCAAGTTCTCCCACTTAAAAAGATGAGAGAGGCCTGTAATTTTCATCATATGTACACGTCAACGATGACAGACAAATTGAGAAAAAAAATCCAGAAAATCACATTGTAGGATTTTTTATGAATTTATTTGCATATTATGGTGGAAAATAAGTATTTGGTCACCTACAAACAAGCAAGATTTCTGGCTCTCACAGACCTGTAACTTCTTCTTTAAGAGGCTCCTCTGTCCTCCACTCGTTACCTGTATTAATGGCACCTGTTTGAACTTGTTATCAGTATAAAAGACACCTGTCCACAACCTCAAACAGTCACACTCCAAACTCCACTATGGCCAAGACCAAAGAGCTGTCAAAGGACACCAGAAACAAAATTGTAGACCTGCACCAGGCTGGGAAGACTGAATCTGCAATAGGTAAGCAGCTTGGTTTGAAGAAATCAACTGTGGGAGCAATTATTAGGAAATGGAAGACATACAAGACCACTGATAATCTCCCTCGATCTGGGGCTCCACGCAAGATCTCACCCCGTGGGGTCAAAATGATCACAAGAACGGTGAGCAAAAATCCCAGAACCACACGGGGTGACCTAGTGAATGACCTGCAGAGAGCTGGGACCAAAATAACAAAGCCTACCATCAGTAACACACTACGCCGCCAGGGACTCAAATCCTGCAGTGCCAGACGTGTCCCCCTGCTTAAGCCAGTACATGTCCAGGCCCGTCTGAAGTTTGCTAGAGTGCATTTGGATGATCCAGAAGAGGATTGGGAGAATGTCATATGGTCAGATGAAACCAAAATAGAACTTTTTGGTATAAACTCAACTCGTCGTGTTTGGAGGATAAATAATTCTGAGTTGCATCCAAAGAACACCATACCTACTGTGAAGCATGGGGGTGGAAACATCATGCTTTGGGGCTGTTTTTCTGCAAAGGGACCAGGACGAGTATGTATCGTGAGATTTTGAGTGAAAACATCCTTCCATCAGCAAGGGCATTGAAGATGAAACGTGGCTGGGTCTTTCAGCATGACAATGATCCCAAACACACCGCCCGGGCAACGAAGGAGTGGCTTCGTAAGAAGCATTTCAAGGTCCTGGAGTGGCCTAGCCAGTCTCCAGATCTCAACCCCATAGAAAATCTTTGAAGGGAGTTGAAAGTCTGTGTTGCCCAGCGACAGCCCCAAAACGTCACTGCTCTAGAGGAGATCTGCATGGAGGAATGGGCCAAAATACCAGCAACAGTGTGTGAAAACCTTGTGAAGACTTACAGAAAACGTTTGACCTGTGTCATTGCCAACAAGGGTTTTGCCACCAAGTACTAAGTCATGTTTTGCAGAGGGGTCAAATACTTATTTCCCTCATTAAAATGCAAATCAATTTATAATTTTTTTTACATGCGTTTTTCTGGATTTTGTTGTTGTTATTCATGTCTTTGTCAGTGGGCAAACGTACAAAATCAGCAGGGGATCAAATACTTTTTTTCCCTCACTGTAAATGACCGCTATTTAACAACACCACGAGAGCCTTTTCCTTTTAAGATGTTTGAATACAAACGTACATGTTATATAATCTTCCTACTCATTTTAGTAAATGTACATGGATGTGAAAACATGACTTTGGAATTTTGTGTAACGTCAGCCTAGTCAAGGAAGCATCATCCAATACATGGAGGTTTTAGAATCTGCCTCTTGTAACCAAGTTGACCTGTTTAACAAATGCTATTGGAGGGTGGCTCTACCATGTAAGGTCTCTGATAGCTTGATTCGTTATTCTGTTACCAGATGTACAAAACGTTAGGAACACCTTCCTAATATTGAGTTGCACCCCATTTTGCCCTCAGAACAGCCTTAATTAATCGGGGCATGGACTACAATGCTTCGAAAGCGGTCCACAGAGATGCTGGCCCATGTTGACTCCAATGCTTCCCACAGTTGTGTCAAGTTGGCTGGATATCCTTTGGGTGGTGGACCATTCTTGATACACACGGGAAACTGTTGAGCGTGAAAAACCCAGCAGCGTTGCAGTTCTCAAACCGGTGCACCTGGCACCTACTACCATACCTCGTGGCACACATACACAATCCGTGTCTCAATTTTCTCAAGGCTTAAATATCCCTCTTTAATCTGTCTCTTCCCCTCCATCTACACTGATTGAAGTGGATTTAACAGGGGACATCAATAAGGGATCATAGCTTTCACTTGGATTCACCTGGTCAGTCTATGTCATGGAAAGAGCAATGATTTGTACACTCAGTGTAATTATGTGCTCAGCTGGTTGTCCTCAGCATCATGGCTAATTGTGCCAGGTTGGCATATGTCTGGGGAAGATGGGCAGGGACTCCGCTGTCCTGACTTTAGGGGGAAGCTTGTTCCACCATTGCGGTGCCAGGACAGAGAAGAGCTTTGACTGGGCTGAGAGGGAGCTTCCCCCACCGTAGGGGTGGGAAGGCCAAGAGACCAGAGGTGGCGGAACGGAGTGCTCGGGTTGGGATGTAGGGTTTGAGCATAGCCTGAAGGTAAAGAGGGGTAGTTCCCGTTGCTGCTTCGTAGGCAAGCACCAGGGTCTTGAAGATGAAGCGAGCTTTGACTGGAAGCCAGTGGAGTGTGCAGAGGAGCGGGTGACATGGGAGAACTTAGGAAGGTTCAACATCAGCCGGGCTGCGGCATTCTGGATAACTTGCAGGTGTTTCATGGCACAAGTGGGGAACCCATTCAACAGAGAGCCGCAGTAGTCTAAACTGGAGATGACAAGTGCCTGGATTAGGACCTGTGCCGCTTCCTGTGAGGAAAGGTTGTACTCTATAGATGTTGTAGAACATGAACCTGCAGGAGCGAGTCACTGCTTTGATGTTTGCAGAGAATGACAGTGGTGTTGTCCAGGGTCACACCAAGGTTATTTGCATTCTGGGAGGGGGACAACTGTGATGTAGAGGTTTTGGAGTGGGCAAACCTTGCCTGGGAGGAAGAAAAGCTCTGTTTTGTTGAGGTTGCGCTTGAGGTGGTAGGCAGGCATCCAAGAATGAGAACAGAGGAGAGAAAGTCAGCTTTGGCAGAGCAGAGAGCCTCTGTAACACAGAGGAGAGCGGTCTCAGTTGAGTGAGCCACCTTGAAGCCTGACTGGTTATGGTCAAGAAGATCGTTGTGAGAGAGATAACGGTCAGACAGCACACTCAAGTGTTTTGGAAAGAAAAGAATGAAGGGTCTGTATCTTTTTTTAAATATCAGATGGATTGAGTGTTGGTATCGTGAGGAGAGGAGCAACTCTGGCCATCTTCAAGTCAGAAGGTAGAGAGGAAGGATGATAGGTCCTCCGGAAGTTTAGTTTTCCTCCATTTCCATTCAGCTGCCCACAGCCCTGTTCTGTTAGCATGCAGTGAGTCACGCAGCCACGGAGCGGGAGGGGAAGGTCGAGCCAACCGGGAGGAAAGGGGACAGTGAGAGTCAAAGTATGCGGAAAGGGAGGAGAGCAGGGTCGAAGAGGCAGCATCACAAAACAAGAGGGAGAAGGATTTAGAAGAAGGGAGAGTAGTGGGAGAGAGAGCAAAGATTGTGGCGACGCATGACCACCTGGGTAGGGGCTGAGTGGGTAGGGTTGGACGAGAGATGGAGAGAAAAGGAAACAAAATGGTGATCAGAGACATGGAGGGGGGTTGCAGTGAGATTAGAAGGCGAACAGCCTCTAGTGAAGATGAGGTCAAGCGTATTGCCTGCCTTGTGAGTGGGAGGTGACTGGGAAAGGTCAGAAGAGGAACGGAGTGGAAAAAATGAATTGAAGTCTGGTGTTGGGATGTTAAATTTGCCTAGTACGATGAGTTGATCATGGTGTCAAGCTTATTGAGGAACTCTCCAAGGGCACCTAGTGAGCGATAGCTGACAACAATGTTAAGCTTGCGTTAACAAGTGACAGTGACTGCATAGAATTCAAATGACGATTTAAACAGGTGAGAGAGGGGGGAAAAGAGAAAATCTCCACTTAGGAGAAGTGAGTAGCCCTGTGCTACCACCGCGACGACCAGATGCTCTCGGAATATGAGAGAACATAGTCAGATGACGAGAGAGCAGCTGGAGTAGCAGTGTTCTCTGGGATAATCCATGTCTCTGCCAGGGCTAAAAAGTGTAGGGACTGAAGGGCAATATAGGCTGAGATGAACTCAGCCTTATTGACCGCAGACTGGCAGTTCCAAATGCTGCCGGAGACTAGGAATTCCACATGGGTTGCGCACACAGGGTACACTATATTAGAAGGGTTGCAGTGATGAGGTGGGAAGCGTCTGTAAAACCTACAGGGAGAGGAGCAAACTGGAATAAACACATACTTGCCAAAGCTACAAAAGAGCAAAATTATATAATCAGAAAATAACTAGGTAAGATACTCGTGAGAGAGTGGTGTGGAGCCTTCCTCTCTTAACTCTGCGAAAGAACTCGGCAGAACGTCTTTGTTTCGGCGACAGGATTTGTTTTGGCAACAGCACCGATGCTTGACAATACCACCGCTTACAGCTGGCGCTGTAAAACTGGAAAGACTGAAGTACGAGCACTAATTACCTAACAGCAGTGAAAGACACACCTCCCAGCACTGATTGCTGATTGCCTGGCAGAGGATAAAAAAAAAATAACACACCCACAAATTAGCAAGACTGTCCCACAAATAGGCCTGAAACTATTCTAAGTCGACAATGACAGTTTTAAGTACTGAGCAATCAGACAGTTCAAACAGCAATGCTTAAGTAGGCTACTAGGTGAAAGAAAGCACTTATTATAAATTCAATTGCCCTTGCAAGATGATACCAAGAGCTACTTATTGAAAAAATATATATATACTTGCTACTCTTGTATGAGCTAACATTAACATTAAGGAAGTCTCGAGGTTTTGCTCGCCTGAGGTAGAGTATGTCATGATAAGCTGTAGACCACACTATTTACCAAGAGAGTTTTCATCTATATTTTTCGTAGCTGTCTATTTACCACCACAAACCGATGCTGGCACTAAGACTGCACTCAATGAGCTGTATAAGGCGATAAGCAAACAGGAAAACGTTCATCCAGAGGCAGCGCTCCTAGTGGCCGGGGACATTAATGCAGTGAAACTTAAATCCGCTCTACCTAATTTCTACCAGCATGTTAAATGTGTAACCAGAGAGAAAAAACTCTAGACCACATTTAATCTACACACAGAGACGCGTACAAAGCGCTCCCTCGCCCTCCATTTGGCAAATCTGACCATAATTCTATCCTCCTGATTCCTGCTTATAAGCAAAAACTAAAGCAGGAAGCACCAGTGACTCGGTTAATAACGAAGTGTTCAGATGACGCAGATGCTTAGCTACAGGACTGTTTTGCCAGCACAGACTGGAATATGTTCTGGTATTCTTCCGATGGCATTGAGCAGTACACCACATCAATCACTGGCTTCATCAATAAGTGCATCGATGACGTCGTCCCCACAGTGACCGTACGTACATACCCCAACCAGAAGCCATGGATTACAGGCAACATCCGCACTGAGCTAAAGGGTAGAGCTGCCGCTTTCAAGGAGCGGGACTCTAACCCGGACGCTTATAAGAAAAATTAATTCTGCTATGCCCTACGACGAACCATCAAACATGCAAAGAATCAATACAGGACTAAGATTGAATCGTACTACACCGGCTCCGACGCTCGTCGGATGTGGCAGGGCTTGCAAACTATTACAGACTACAAAGGGAAGCACAGCCACGAACTGCCCAGTGACACAAGCCTACCAGACGAGCTAAATCACTTCTGTGCTCGCTTCAAGGCAAGCAACACTGAAGCATGCATGAGAGCATCAGCTGTTCCGGATGACTATGTGATCACGCTCTCCATAGCCGATGTGAGTAAGACTTTTAAGCAGGTCAACATTCACAAGGCCACAGGGCCAGATGGATTACCAGGACGTGTACTCCGAGCATGCGCTGACCAACTGGCCAGTCTCTTCACTGACATTTTCAACATGTCCCTGACTGAGTCTGTAATACCAACATGTTTCAAGCAGACCACCATAGTCCCTGTTCCCAAGAACACTATGATAACCTGCCTAAATGACTACCGACCCGTAGCACTTACGTCTGTAGCCATGAAGTGCTTTGAAAGGCTGGTCATGGCTCACGTCAACACCATTATACCAGAAACCCTAGACCCACTCCAATTTTCATACCGTCCCAACAGATCCGCAGATGATGCAATCTCTATTGCACTCCACACTGCCCTTTCCCACCTGGACAAGAGAAACACGTAAGAATGCTATTCATTGACTACAGCTCATCGTTCAACACCATAGTGCCCTCAAAGCTCATCACTAAGCTGAGGACCCTGGGACTAAACACCTCCCTCTGCAACTGGATCCTGGACTTCCTGACGGGCCGCCCACAGGTGGTAAGAGTAGGTTACACCATATCTGCCACTCTGATCTTCAACACGGGAGCCCCTCGGGGGTGTATGCTCAGTCCCCTCCTGTACTCCCTGTTCAACCATGACTGCATGGGCAGGCACGACTCCAACACCATCATTAAGTTTGTCTACGACACAACAGTGGTAGGCCTGATCACCGACAACGATGAGACAGCCTATAGGGATGAGGTCAGAGACCTGGCCATGTGGTGCCAGGATAACAACCTCTCCCTCAATGTGATCAAGACAAAGGAGGTGATTGTGGACTACAGGAAAAAAAAGAGGACTGAGCACGCCCCTATTCTCATCGACGGGGCTGTAGTGGAATAGGTTGAGAGCTTCAAGTTCCTTGGTGTCCACATCATCAACAAACTATCATGTTCCAAACACACCAAGACAGTCGTGTAGAGGGCACGACAAAGCCTATTCCCCCTCAGGAGACTGAAAAGATTTGGCATGTGTCCTCAGATCCTCAAAAACGTATACAGCTGCACCATCGAGAGCATCCTGACTGGTTGCATCACCGCATGGTATGGCAACTGCTCGGCCTCCGATCGCAAGGCACTACAGGGGGTAGTGTGAACGGCCCAGTACATCACTGGGGCCAAGCTTCCTGCCATCCAGGACCTCTATAGCAGGTTGTGTCAGAGGAAGGCCCTAAGAATTGTCAAAGACTCCAACCACCCTAGTCATAGACTGTTCTCTCTGCTACCGCACGGCAAGCAGTACCAGAGTGCCAAGTCTAGGTCCAGAAGGCTTCTTAACAGCTTCTATCCCCAAGCCATAAGACTCCTGAACAGCTAATCATGGCTACTCTGACTATTTGCATTGTCACTGTAGTCTACACTGTTATGGAAAACTGGGAATTATACAGACATTTTTTATATTTTCAACAGTAAAATACTGTAAAACATTTTACTGCTGCGTACTGTAAATCATTCTGCATTATGGGAAAATGTTGTGGGCAGGGAAATAATTGCTGTATTTTGAATGGTACTGTTATTCCACCCCACAGAATACGGTACCATATTGTATTTTTGGAGCACCAAAAACCTTTTGACCACTAGTGGGTGCAGGGTACATTTGTTTCCCCGCTCATTAACATATTTTGAGGCGTGCCTTGTAAGAGGCTATATTTTTTGCACCCATGAGTGAGAATACTGTACCAATTTAACTCATATGTGAATTTATAGTATCTGCAGCAATTTAAAATGTATTGGGGAAAGATTGGAGAGGTAGCAAATCTTAAGCCTTAAAAGGTGGAGCATTTTTCAATGTCCTTTTGGTCTGTTTTGCTCTGTAGTTGCTTCCAGTTAAGAAGCCTTTGTTACGGCCTATAAAAGTGCAAGTGATATAAAATACCAACTATTTATTAATATGTCAAATTCATGGTAACTGCTTCACAGTGTAGCCTTCTATCATTCTCTGCCTCCTCACTGCTATCCTACATTAGACACATGGCCTACCTTAGTTACACCCAACAACTCCACCCTGATTTTCAACCCTGGATTATAACTCCATAGCCTAATGAAAGTGATAGTAGGCCTACTGTGAAAAAATATTATACAAATAATAAATTATAGGCTACATGTTCATCTCTATTACCTAATGCCTGAACCCTCAATATTTAAAGTTAATTTATCATCACAGTTATCAGGCTATTTACTTTTTCTATGGAGACGAACTGAGAAGAAAAAAGAAAACCATAACTAGAAAATCTAAAAATAGGGGAAGATTATTTTAAATCCACATCATTCCGTAAATGATCGACCATATCCGACAAAGCCCGAGAATGCCGGCGAACAACTTGTGTGAGAGCAGAGAAGGGGTTATTGTGCGTTCTTGAGCGCTACAGAGGAGAGAGAGAAAGAGCGCCTTTCACTGTGCGGTGAACAGCGGCTGCTACTGAGAGGAGACATTCGGACACATTGCTTCTCTACTTGGAAAATATATGGTCTAATTCATCAGAACTGTCCATCCAGGTCCTATACATCTCAAGGATTATATTTGAAATTCCTCCTTGGGTAGCCTATTACGGAGAGGACGCACGCCAGGAGGAGAGTAGAGGTGGACAGCGGGACTGAGAAGGAAAGGAATTGTGTTCTTTCTGAAGTGGATCGGGAGAACCAAGTGGTTGCTATTTTTGAAGACAGAAATGCCAATGACCAGTGGACCTAGAGAGAGTGAGTTCTTGCATTTCGTATTCTATTGACAATTCATGGTTGTGGTGTTTGACTGACATTTGAATCACCTATTGTTCAGGAGTGGCCGCTTCTTAGCCTACTGATAATGATGACCACTGGTTTGGGATATAGCCTGGCTATTGATAAGAACCATTTCGTCATGTTGATAAATTGTGTGCTGAGTATGAGCGGGATATTGTTTTTCTGGCTACTTCATGACAGAATACATCCAAATGTCCATCGATTCAGAGCTTGTTCGCGATCAATACGGCTGTGTACACGCCTCACGGCAAATAGCAGGCAGGAGCACCTGTCAAGCCGCTCTCTGCTCTGCTCTGCTCTGCTCTGTTCACCCGTGGAACCTGTTACATAGAGACAAACAGGTTGGGTGAATTGCATGATGGAGAGGGGTCAATTAACCAACAACTGCCACTGGAAACATTGAATCTGTTGCCACAACACATTGGCATATAAATGATGTGAACTATTCCGTTTTATAACAGCCTAGTTGTTTGCGCAATACTTGACATGTATCGAATTTGCTATTGGATAGGCTACCAATAAGATACTAATTAACATAATTGTAAAATCTTAGTAGACTATTTGTTTAGATACAGGTGTAGGATCTTATTTGGATCACCCTGATGCAGGAGAACTTTCCAGCAATGCTGGAAATAAATCATTTTGTATTTGAGGTTTAAAAAGGCTTCTGAAGTTTGTAATTTCCACTTTGAAATTTCCCTTACAAAAAATGTATGGACCTCTACAAAAATGTGCATTATAATCCACATAATAATTAACATTTGCTGTTGCTGCAGGATTATTTTCCTGCTGTAGCAAACTGGCTCAAATTAAGACCCTACACCTGTATAATACATAGGATACTTGAAGGCCATTATTAAAGCCACATATCTGGAGTCCACAATAAGCAAATTAGGCTGTGTTTAGACAGGCAGCCCAATTCTGATATTATTTTTCCACTAATTGGTATTATGACCAATTGCATCAGATCTTTTCACCTCAGATCTTTTTCAGAGCTGATCTGATTGGTCAAAAGACCAATTACTGAAAAAACGATCAGAATTGGCCTGCCTGTCTAAACACAGCCTTAGTTGTTTATGGATCCATATAATTGATAACGGGGAAAAAACTGTGGTCTGTGCAAACTGGTATTTGTGATGGAACTCACCGTTACTTGCTGATCTATTTCAGATTGTTTGCAAATAGGGAAACTATGGATGGTAGGTTATCATGGCTTTATTTTTCACATTATATGGAACATGTGAATATGAAGATGCATGGGTCTATGGGGCTAAATAAGTTATTTTCAGTTATTTCTCATCAATCCACATTATGCATTATTTCCAGAGCCCCAAGGTTATGTCATCAAGGTTGGAATCTATTTGCCTGGCTAAGCATTTCTTTCCCGCTGTCATTTGTGTAGAATAAAACCCACTGGGCACACTACCTCATTTCAATGTGGATAATTGGCTAGTATTTGGTTGAGATGTTGATCAATGAGTTTACAACCTATATTCACCCACTCAAAAAGACACCAAATATTTAGTTGAATTTCCAATGTGTTATCACTATGCTTTCAACCATCTAAAAGCACAACCAGATTCCAATGGAAAAACAATGTCTGATATTTGGTTTAGTTGTCACTGATCTTTCAACTATTTTAAAAACACAGCAAAGTTCAAATGGGAATACAATGTCAGACATTTTGTTTATTTATACAACAGAATAATGTGTTATCACTGTTCTTCATCTAATAGCAGAACCAAACCATTAAAAGTATATGGTGCAAGTGATCAATGCCATTCGAGATTCTGCGCAGATTATTAAAGCAATTGTGAACATCTCAACAGAACAGTGACGACCTATGCATGCTATCTTGAATATGCACACTTTTTATTACTACATAAGAAGAAATGTATAGTTACAGTAACCTCAAAAGATTTAAAGGAGATGTATCTACTGCTTGTAAAGTTCCATCTGAGCCACTAGCTTTATCACATTCTTTAACATTTATTTTTGGTTGAGTTGGAGACCATATGTGACTCGTTTCAGGAAACTAGGCATATGTCGTGCGTCACTACTTCACAGGAGAGCCATTTGAACGTAAACTGTTTTTGGGGTTCAAAGTTAGTTTTTTGGCAGAAATGCCTAAACTTGTATGCCATCTGTAAATACGAATACAAATGTTAAATTACAAGCCTAGTTGGTTTAGCCACAGAAAAAGACAGCAACCTTCCCGCTAGCCATGATTGGCTGAGATAATGAGTGTGCTGGACATGCCGTGAGATGAGTTCGGATTGGTCTGCCATGTAGCACTCTTCTGTCTATTTGAGCTGGTCAGTATGTGTAGGTAATCCTGTCTAACGAGGCTTTAAAATATATATATTGCTTTGTAGAACTGCATAAGTGCTGCTCTTCACTTTCTGGGGGACGAGTTTTGAAATCAGTGGAATTAGAGTATGATAGCTAAGGAGATGGAGAAAACACCTGTCTCCGGATTACATCTTCAAACTAAGGGCAACCATGGCATCCATGACAGAGAGAGAGTCCATCCAGAACCATTATAATAGGTAGTATGGGTTCGACTTGCTATAGCGTGCATCATACATTTTGCATTCATTTTGCCTGATACGTTTTTAAAGGCCCAGTGCAGTCAAAAACATGATTTCTCCTGTGTTTTATATATATTACCACACTATGAGGTTGGAATAATTCCCCAAAATTGTGAAAATTATGAAGGATGTTATAGCATCAAAGGGGGCACCAACTCCATATTAATGCCCATGATTTTGGAATGAGATGTTCGACGAGCAGGTGTCCACATACTTTTGGTCATGTAGTGTATGTGGCAATAATCATCATCATCCTCATCATCATCCTCATCATCATAATGTATCACATTTTTACCCAGTAACTATTAGAATTTCTAGTAATTCCTGAGTTTTGGCAGTTACTATTTAATTTACTCAGTATTTAAGATCTAATTTCAGTAGCTGTGTGTCTTCACCCAGTGCTCTTCAGTAAGTCCAGTGCTCTGTCATTTCAAAGTACACCTGCATTCAAAATAAACAAGAATTGAAATCTAAAAATTATTCTCTGTGTGGCATATTCTTAACGGAGCACTTCAATAAATTGTTAGCTCTTAGTAAATGACCCTTAATTTTCAATCGCTCATGATAATTAGCTCATGATATACTTTAAGCATACTTGTTGACTACTAGTTTAGTGTACATCCCATGGCAAAATTAGTTTTGTTTGCCTTATGCCTCAATGGTTCACAGTCTGCATGAGTTTTCTAGTCATGTTGATAGTCGCTGTGTGTGAATGTTTTGCTTTGAAGCTCAACAGATAGCAACTGATCTGCTTTGACATTTAAAAGCGATAGTCAGCGTACGTTTCATATATGCAGTACATACATACCACACTTTGCAAGTCTAATGATATTTCAGTCAAGGGCATATTGCATCTTTAAAATATGTTTTATTGTCACATACACCGGATAGGTCCAGTGAAATGTGGTGTTTTACACGATCAGCCATAGTAGAACGGCGCACCTGGAGCAAATTAGGGTTAAGTGCCTTGCTCAAGGGCACATCAACAGATATTTCACCTTGTCTGCTCGGGTATTCAAATCAGCGACCTTTCGGTTACTGGCCCTTCTAACCGCTAGGCTACTTGCTGCCCGAAAGAACTCACTCCATGGTGCAACTCTACAAGTCAATATTAAAATAGATGTTGATACTCTTTTTGGCTCATATTGAAATCATTCTTTGCTTAGCAGCAGTGGACCGGGTTCTCTACTTGGTAGCTGTCCACGCTTATCATGGCTGAACTGGAAAGAGACATTTACACTGGTTGCATACCAAATGGCATCCTATGGGCCCTAGTCAAAGGTAGTGCACTATAAAGAGAATAGAGTGCCATTTGGGAAGCAAACGCTGTGTGGTGTCGACTGGATGAAATTATCTGAATGAAACCACAATAACAAGCTGTAGGGCTCTCTGTGTCTGTCCCCAAGAAGGGATCGGAACATGCAGTGTGTCACTGGGTTGTCAATGTATTGTCCATCTGCTGATTGACCTATCTACAGAACAGTCCAGGTTTTCTCTCTCCTTTCATTTCCCAACAATTGAACAGCAACAGAGTGGCTCTGGGATTTCAATTACACCGGACCATTGTTTGCTGTTCGGCCAGCATCCAGGGTCTGGCTGGCAATGTTTTTGTTTCATCTCGTCACAGGGCAATGGAAAGATCCTATCAGCCACAGCCACAGATCTAACTGAGTACAAAATGGTACCCTACTACCTATATAGTGCACTACTTTGCCCTGATCAAAAGTAGTGCACTACATTGAGAATAGGGTGCCATTCGGGACGCATACCTAAAAGCTATGATTTCCCCACCGTGATATCAAGGCAATTGGCCCTGTATCTAGTAATTCTACAACTGTGTCGTTGTGTATGTGGTGGTCTGCCACTGTGTTTTCTGTCTGTGATGGCTGTGATGTCAGGATGGATATTAGTGGATTTATTTGAATAATGGCCACTTCATTCATTAAACTAAATTAAAAGCGCTCTCTTTGTCACGGAAGGCCAGTGGGTAGTAGGTGGAAATAATTAGAAATACATTGTAATCACTGTGTCACATCAACATACAATAGTGTTTTCTATTCAATTCAACATGAACTTTTATTTTCTTCATTTGATGAACAAATACAACATTTTGGTGTGTAGACCTATACAGGATGTTGGTGTTTTCTAATTGTGTTTTCTATTCAATTAAACAGAGACATTTATTTTCTTAATTTGATGAACAAATGCACATTTTTGGTAGCCTGTCCCAGATCTGTTTGTGCTCTTAACTCCAATGCTGTCATTGGCATGACAATTAGTGACAAGGTTTTGGCACACATGCTGGCAGACTGGCACTCAGGCAGTGGTGTAAAGTACTACTTAAGTAGTTTTTTGGGGTGTCTGTACTTAACTTTACTATTTATATTTTTGACAACTTTTACTTTTACTTCACTAGATTGCTAAATAAAATAATGTACTTCTTACTCCATATATTTTCTCTGACACCTAAAAGTACTCGTTACATTTTGAATGCTTAGCAGGACAGGAAAATGGTCCAATTCAAGCATTTATCAAGAGGACATCCCTGGTCATCCCTACTGCCTCTTTTCTGGCGGACTCACTAAACACACATGCTTAATTTGTAAATGATGTCTGAGTTGAAGTGTGTCCCTGGCTATCCGTGAATAAAAATTACAACAAAATGGTGCCGTCTGGTTTGCTTAATATAAGGAATTATAAATTATTTATACTTTTACTTTTGATACTTAAGTATATTTAAAACCAAATACATTTAGACTTTTACTCAAGTAGTATTTTACTGGGTGACTTTTCACTTTCTAAGGTATCTTTACTTTTACTCAAGTATGACAATTGGATACTTTTTCCACCACTGCACTCAGGGTACAATTTTGGCTGTGTATTGCAGGAATTTGCTGCACTGTTTTCTGGCTCTGTTTCACCTGTTGAGAAGACAATTTTGGCACTTTGAAGTGAAACACTGTCAGTACAAGGAGGAGGAGAAGGGGGACACTTACACTTTGTAGTTGTAACTATGCATTTTATATTTTAAAACAGCGGAAACCTTTGCGTTGTCAAAATGTTGGGATTTCTTTTGATCATGGAGCCGAAAGGTGTTGCTGTACTTTCATTGCTCATCCTGCAGGATTGTCTTAGTTAGAGGGATGTAGACCATAGAGGAGGATGGTTGGCATGTTGTTGATTCAGGTTTTCCTCCCCTTCTCTCGTGTTACTTTGTAAAAGTTGCTTCAGCGAAGTCTCTTAACTAGGCAGCTCTGTCAGTCTATTGTCTTATTCTCCCACCCTCCTGTCTGTCTTTCTGCAAATAGGCAGTAATTACCTAATTGAGAGAGTGAGAAAGAGTAATGGGTGAGAGAGAAATACACACACACACACACACACACACACACACACTGCATATCATTAGTTAATAAAATGTCAGAGGATGACTGGCTTTCTGAAAACCTGTCAGGCCCCAACAGAAGCATTTCCCAAATGCCTTAGTTTACTGGGTGGTACACCTATTCTTCATGTTTGCTTGAAGAATGAACACATGTTCTTCTTTGCATACTTTAGGTACACCCACTGTGTGAATTGTGCAAAGTGACTGAAAGCATTTTCTTTTTGTTGTATAGCTTACAACATACTGTACATAACAAGTAATGCATCAGATTAGCAAATGGTAAACTGATCAAATTATCATCAGCTGTAAAAGCTGATCAAATAATTTGTGTTGTCCTATAATCTTTCATGTACAATGAAACACATCAACTTTTTTGAATATCACATTTAGAACAAATCTGTCATAAAGAGGGTTGCATTGCAACATAACCCTTTACCATCTGTGAATACAGAACTGTGACTTTCATTGTTGTTGTCAACACTGAAGACGGTTAGCATTTCTTTACAGGGTGAGATAAAATTAGTAACTAAGTATTGTCCTTCCTGGGAGACCACTGTGTGGAATTAACATCTGAGAGGAAACCGATAAAAGCATGCTGCTGTTGTAAATGGCAATTTAATGCTTAATTTCACATTGATGTTTATTCAAAAGAGCACTTATCTGGAGTCCTATCCATCTCTCATTAGAATACTCTAGTCTAGGACCATCAATACCTAACACTTTCAATCCACTTTATAAGAAGGAAACACTACCTGCACTTTTATAAGAAGGACAAAATAAAGGCAGGTGTCTTGTGTTCATAGGCTTTGGATAAAAGCATTCGCTAAATGACATATATATATATATATATTAGTGTGGTTTGGCTTGTGTCAACATGGCTTGGGTTGAATGTTTTCATACTTTCTTTTTACCTGACAGTGGATCTTATTAATTTCCATTTTCCAACACTGTCAACTATCAAGTGCTCTCTATCCGCTACATACTGTATTGCTGTACTGTAGTAACAATGTGAAAGTGTCATGGGCTTTAGCCTGTACTGTATTGTATGTGAATGTGGGCCTTTTGTGTGAGGCACTTTACCACTACCTTGGACATCCTCCCATTTACATTGTGTCAAAAATAGTACCCTATTCCCTATATAGTGCACTACTACTAAAAAGTAGGGTGCTAAATAGGGAATACGGTAGTATTTTTAGAAGTAGTGCACTATATAGGGAATAGGGTGCCATTTGGGATGTAGCCATCATCCTATTTACTCCACAGCCATTAGATTCCACCTGGACTGTTTAGCAGTTTAGCACAAATAGGTGTTTTCTTCTTCTTCGTGAAGATCTTTTTATTTTCCTTGCCAGAGATTTGTGCTACCTACTATACCATGTGGTTCCTCACACTGCCAATACGGGATGGACCAGAAACAGAGCAAGCCAAATGAGCTGGATGTATGCTACATTCTGAGAAAATCCTTTGAAGAACCCTTTTTGGTTCCAGGTAGAACACTTTTGTGTTCCATGTAGAACCCTTTCCACAGAGGGTTCTACATAGAACCCAAAAGGGTTCTACCTTGAACCAAAAAAGGGTTCTACCTGGAACCTAAAAGGGTTATCCTATGGGGACAGCCGAAGAACCCTTTTGGAACCTTTTTGTTCTAGAGTGTAGGAGTCACACAGTCACACTTCTAATCATAACTGACTGCCAGTGGTCTTTTGCTATTTGCCCCTTTGGCAAAATGTATTCGTGTCTGAGAATCGCAAAATACTACAAAGGAACTGTGAAAGAAACTCCCCCTTCTTGAGCACCTTTATATAAAGCTGCTGATAAAGATAATTACACTACATGGCCAAAGGTATGTGGACAATCCTTCAAATTAGTGGATTCGGCTATTTCAGCAACACCCTTTGCTGACAGGTGTATAAAAGCACACAGCCATGCAATCTCCATAGACAAACATTCACAGTAGAATGGCCAGTACTGAAGAGCTCAGTGACTTTCAACGGGGCTCCGTCATAGGATGCCACCTTTCCAACAAGTCAGTTGGTCAAATGTCTGCCCTCCTATAGCTGCCCCGGTCAACTATAAGTGCTGTTATTGTGAAGTGGAAATGTCTAGGAGCAACAACTGCTCAGCCGTGAAGTGTTAAGCCACACAAGCTCACAGAACGGGACCGCCGAGTGCTGAAGTGCGTAGCGCATAAAATGGTCTGTCCTTGGTTGCAACACTCACCACCGAGTTCCAAACTGCCTCTGGAAGCAACGTCAGCACAATAACTGTTCGTCTGGAGCTTCATGAACTGGGTTTCCATGGCTGAGCAGCTGCACACAAGCCTAAGATCCCCATATGCAATGCCAAGCATTGGCTGGAGTGGTGTAAAGGTCGCCGCCATTGGACTCTGGAGCGATGAATCACACTTCACCATCTGTCAGTCCGTCGGATGAATCTGGGTTTGACGGATGACAGAAGAACGCTACCTGCTCGAATGCATAGTGCCAATTGTAAAGTTTGTGGAGGAGGAATAATGGTCTGGGGCTGTTTTTAATGGTTTGGGCTAGGCCCCTTAGTTCCAGTGAAGGGACATCTTAATGCTACAGCATACAATGACATTCTAGACCAGGGTTCTTCAATTCCGGTCCTGGAGGGCCGAAACACCTCTGTTTTTCATCCTCTCCTTCTAATCAGGGGCTAATTCAGACCTGGGACACCAGGTGAGTGCAATTAACTACCAGGTAGAAATAAAAAACAGAAGTGTTTCGGCCCTCCAGGACCGGAATTGAAGAACCCTGTTCTAGACGATTCTGTGCTTCCAACTTTGTGGCAACAGTTTAGGGAAGTCCCTTTCCTGTTTCAGCATGACAATGTCCCCGTGCACAAAGCAAGGTCCATACAGAAATGTTTTGTTGAGATCGGTGTGGAATAACTTGACTGGCCTGCACAGAGCCCTGACCTCAACCCCATCGAACACCTTTGGGATGAATTGGAATGCCGACTGTGAGCCAGACCTAATCGCCCAACATCAGTGCCCAAAGGTGCTCTTGTGCCTTATTAATGCTCTTGTGGCTGAATGGAAGCTAGTCCCCGCAACAATGTTCCAACATCTAGTGGAAAGCCTTCCAAGTTGAGTGGTGGTTGTTATAGCAGCAAAGGGGAATCAACTCCATATTAATGCCCATGATTTTGGAATGAGATGTTCAACAAGCAGGTGTCCACATACTTTTGTATATTATGTAAAAGTCCATTCAGACAATTCTGATGTGCCTAGTGTCGTTTGGGTAAATGATGCTGTCTCATCCTCTTTGATTGGTTCACAGTATTTGGCCTGACAGTGACAACCACTTTGATTGGACCAGATGAGTGAGGTGTGGCCCTGCAGTCCAACAACACCTCTGTTTAAAGTTAGATTTAAATCCTGATCGAAGTGAAGCTGGAGAGGAAAACACAATCAGGAGGTACATTTTTGCAGACATGAAATCTTTGTGAGAAATACTCAGAATAGTTTTTTACTCACCAAACCAGCTTTTGAAAAAATAGCAGTTTCAAAATAATTAAGTTGTCAGTACAAATGTAGCTATACACCTCCGTTAGGCTACAAGAGTATCGCTGTGATTTAATAAGAGGATCCTACTTCAAGATTGCCATAGCTGTGGCAAGGTCACAGTGTTGCCATAATGGTTAGACTCCACTCTGTTCTTATGTCACTCTGGCCATCTGGGTCGGTCTGTCTACAACACAGTCTCAAGCCAAGCTACCTGTGAATACCTGGCCCAGCTGCAGTGACCCTGTGGAGAGAAACTCCTGAGACACCTGGGACAGAGAGAAAGGTCAAATGTTGTAGGTGGGAACTTGAATTACTAGGCTTCTTGGGTCACCTTTGCTCTATTTATTGGCCTTGCGTGATGGACTTTATTGGCTTGGGTACATTACATCCTGATTGTATGGTGTTAGCTACATTACCCATTGAGTACCTAATGCACCCTCCCTCTAGAACACACACACACACACACTGTGAGACTGGAATGTGAGGGAGGATAGAAGAGGTTTTCATCAGGTTGTAATGGATGTGTTGAGGCCTAAATTAGTCAACAGGGTTATTAAATGATCTTACCTCTCCAGCAGAGAGCACAGAATCGTTTATTATAGATTTATAACAGATAGGAGCTCAGGGAGGAACAGAAATAAAATACCCTCCGTAACTTCTAACGCCCTCCTCAACCACTCTCTGTCGTCATCCCCCTTCTTAACCTCTTACCCCTTCTTCACCCTCTCTCCCCGCCGCTCCCACCCCTTCACCACTCCCAAGGGCTCTGTGTGGTTCTGACCTTCTGCCTGAGCAATGTCAGCTGGCAGGAGAGAGTGAGAGTGAGAGGTGTATGTGTGTGTGTGTGTGTGTGTGTGAGAGAGAGACGCTGGCTAGGAGGTAGAGGGCCTGGTGGTGGTGATTCATGACGGGCCCTAGCTGTGGCCAACAGGGCCCTGTGGGAAACGGCAGGCATTATCAGTGTTAAATGGGTCTGAAAACGTACTTCTCTCTCCTCTGGGCTCCGGGGCAGACTTTCCGGTGGTGTGATTTATGGGCCGCGGTGCAGCGAATAGTTAGCCACGACACTGTTACCGGCCGTGCTGCACCGAGCTGGCTGGGGATATAAGCATGGCCACAGTTCAAGTATATTTCAGTTATAAATTTTTAAAGGCGTGAAACAAAAAGAGCGATTGGATTTATGACAATGTGGATGTTGTTTGCAAGCTGCCAGAGGGAAGCGAGGCTGTGTTTTAATGTTTTCAGGACAAGGATGAAATGTTGTTTTATTCTCTTATCTCTTGCTTTTCCGTCAACCCGTTAGTATATTATTCACTATATTTTTCCTTAAGCTAGAAAGCTACTGTACATACACAGTTGCCAAAAAGAAAAGTATGGGAGTTATTTCATACACTTATTATTACCATACATTTTGTATTTGGTTGTTTTTGTTAATCAATCAAAGTTTGCCTTCACAGCTGAGTTATTCAGAACTGAATCCTCCTCAACTGTTTACTTCAAATGAATAATTTGATTTCCTTGAGTAAACATAAACAAGAAAGAATGCAGAAACTGTTGAAAAGTTTATATATTTCTAAAACATAATATTTTGCCTTCCCATCTGGTGCAATATGAACACCAATGACTGGTTTCCCAGACCCAGATTAAGCTTACTCCTGGACCAAAAAAACAAGATTCTTCATTGAAAGTGTTTTTGAGTATAGGCTTAATCTAGGTCCGGAAAGCTGGTCCCAATAGATCAATGAGAGTGATTAACCTGAGGGTGAACCAGGAACACATATTGTGGGTATAGCAGAAAAATAATGGGCCATGTCAGGGCCGTCTCTTCAGTGTGACTATCAGATGACGTCCCAAATGGCACCTTATTCCCTATTTAGTGTGCTACTTTTGACCATGGCCCATAGAGTACCTAATTCATACGGCTCTATAGGCCTCTGTCCAAAAGTAGTGCACTATATACAAACTAGGGTGCCATCTGGGACGCATGCTATCAGACCAGAGCTCTCTCTCTCCTCTTTCCCCCCCGACTGGCTCGTATTCCGTACTCATTAAGGCAGGGTTTCCAAAACGTTTTACTACAAAGCTGATTCAAATAATCAGCTCATCATCAAGCTTTCATTATTTAAATCATCTGTGTAGTGCTAGAGAAAAAACCTAAATGTGCACCCAGGGGGAATTGTGGCACCACTCCGACCCCCGAGGACTGGAGTTGCCCATCCCTGGTCTGGAACGACCAGTTACCACACAGTTGGCTGGACAATATCACATTTCTGTCTCACTTCCCAACATCCAGGAGAGGGAGGGAAAGAGGAAGAGGGATAGGGGAGAGGTGGTGCTTTTATTCTGCATTAGACAGGGAAATGATTTGTTTACCGACTGAATGAGGCTTCAATTACTTGTCACACCTTGTGCATTGATTGGGAATGAGTGTGTCGATACATTTGTCACTACTTGTATTGTAAAACAATTGTACATTCTATTAAAAACTTTGACCTTGAGGCACCTTTCCTCCCTCAGCACATTGCAAACATCAACAGATGTTCCTGTGTAAACTGTTTTCATATCCTTATCCATATAGCTCTTATTTTAGACCACTTATATAGAAAATATATGCTATTGGAACCTGCAGGGTGGGACTTGGTTATATTACATAAGTAATGGCAGATAAAAGTTTGCTTCATGTGTCTATTTTCCCTTTGTGAAAAAACCCTCTCTTAGTGAACTGTGACAGGCAGGAGACTGTGACAAGCAGGGGGCTGAGCGTTAACAAAGGCGTCTACTCTAGAGGATTGTCTTTAAGAGGAAGACGACAGTTGCCGCGAGTCTGTGCACGACCGAGATGGCACAAGCACTAGCACTGGCAGGCTCCGCTGCTGCTCTGCTGTGAAAAATGTCCCCCTTCTCTGTGCTCCTGCCAAACATGTTCCTGCAAAGTGACAGCTCCCCCTGAATACACCTTCCTTCCTCCTCGAAGAAAGATACAGCTCGGCTTGGCTTCCGCCTCAAAAGAACAATCTCTTCTCACAGATGCCGATAGGGGAGTTTTATTTTAGCATATCGTTATCCCGGACTAATACTGTACCTCCAGTAGTCAGTGAATGATATAGAGAGGAGGAATAGAGGATAATTTAAAATTGCTTTGATATTGTCATTATTACTATGCATTTGTGTCTCACAATCATCAAGCCGGAATATTCTATTTTCAATTTAGTTACAATTGGTATGTGCATCATTAAATCACACTTAGATTAGTAGGGTCATTATGTCTGTTCTGGATGCATCATTACGTTTGAATCAGTCATTCCATTAGATTGAAATTACTCGACTTACACTCTATTAATTGTGTGTCTTGTCAACCCTGCCGCATGATCAATCAAGTCAATGTGGATGGAGTCATAATTATTAAGGTAAAATGTCTTCCTCCTGAAAGAGGTACCCCCCCCCCACCACTAATTACCACTACAGTGTCTCATAATACGTCTCAGTGTTGGAGTGTTGATCAGTTTGACCTTTTCTGAGCATAATGGAATGAAATTACATGGACAGGGGAGGCCTGATCCTAGATCAGCCCACCTGCTCTGATATACTTTATTATACAGTGACGGAAGAACCACTGCGGCTTCTAAGCAGGAATAAATCTCACATACAGTGAGGGAAAAATGTATTTGATCCCCTGCTGATTTTGTACGTTTGCCCACTGACAAAGAAATGATCAGTCTATAATTTTAATGGTAGGTTTATTTGAACAATGAGAGACAGAATAACAACAACAAAATCCAGAAAAACGCATGTCAAAAATGTTCTAAATTGATTTGCATTTTAATGAGGGAAATAAGTATTTGACCCCTCTGCAAAACATGACTTAGTACTTGGTGGCAAAACCCTTGTTGGCAATCACAGAGGTCAGACGTTTCTTGTAGTTGGCCACCAGGTTTGCACACATCTCAGGAGGGATTTTGTCCCACTCCTCTTTGCAGATCTTCTCCAAGTCATTAAGGTTTCGAGGCTGACGTTTGGCAACTCAAACCTTCAGCTCCCTCCACAGATTTTCTATGGGATTAAGGTCTGGACACTGGCTAGGCCACTCCAGGACCTTAATGTGCCTTCTCTTGAGCCACTCCTTTGTTGCCTTGGCTGTGTGTTTTGGGTCATTGTCTGGTCATGCTGGAATACACATCCATGACCCATTTTCAATGCCCTGGCTGAGGGAAGGAGGTTATCACCCAAGATTTGACGGTACATGGTCCTGTCCATCGTCCCTTTGATGCGGTGAAGTTGTCCTGTCCCCTTAGCAGAAAAACACCCCCAAAGCCTAATGTTTCCACCTCCATGTTTGACGGTGAGGATGGTGTTCTTGGGGTCAGAGGCAGCATTCCTCCTCCTCCAAACACGGCGAGTTGAGTTGATGCCAAAGAGCTCCATTTTGGTGTCATCTGACCACAACACTTTCATCCAGTTCTCCTCTGAATCATTCAGATGTTCATTGGCAAACTTCAGATGGGCATGTATATGTGCTTTCTTGAGCAGGGGGACCTTGCGTAGTGTGTTACCAATTGTTTTCTTGGTGACTATGGTCCCAGCTGCCTTGAGATCATTGACAAGATCCTCCCGTGTAGTTCTGGGCTGATTCCCCACCGTTCTCATGATCATTGCAACTACACAAGGTGAGATCTTGCATGTAGCCCCAGGCCGAGGGAGATTGACAGTTCTTTTGTGTTTCTTCCATTTGCGAATAATCGCACCAACTGTTGTCACCTTCTCACCAAGCTGATTGGCGATGGTCTTGTAGCCCATTCCAGCCTTGTGTAGGTCTACAATCTTGTCCCTGACATCCTTGGAGAGCTCTTTGGTCTTGGCCATGGTGGAGAGTTTGGAATCTGATTGATTGATTGCTTCTGTGGACAGGTCTTTTATACAGGTAACAAACTGAGATTAGGAGCACTCCCTTTAAGAGTGTGCTCCTAATCTCAGCTCGTTACCTTTATAAAAGACACCTGGGAGCCAGAAATCTTTCTGATTGAGAGGGGGTCAAATACTTATTTCCCTCATTAAAATGCAAATCAAGTTATAACATTTTTGACATGTGTTTTTCTGGATTGTTTTGTTGTTATTCAGTCTCTCACTGTTCAAATAAACCTACCATTAAAATTATAGACTGATCATTTCTTTGTCAGTGGGCAAACGTACAAAATCAGCAGGGGATCAAATACATTTTTCCCTCACTGTACGATATATGACTGACTATTGTCTGACGCGCCATTCTGAAAAAGACAGAATGGCGCGCACACAATGGTTGTGCCTCACATGACACCCTATTCGCTATATAGTGCACTAGGTTTGACCAGGGACCACAGGGCTCTGGTCCAAAGTAGTGAACTATATAGGGAAGGAGTGAACTATATAGGGAATAGTGTGCCATTTGGGAAACACACTAGGCTATATTCTCCTTATATCAGCTTTAATAGTGAATGTTTCAATTTTCATCAGATATTTTCTTTTTGTTGTATTTACTTAAGGAAGGCCTACAAAAGGATTCTTTTTCAAAGGCTGCTTGCTTGTACAGTGGGGAAAAAAAGTATTTAGTCAGCCACCAATTGTGCAAGTTCTCCCACTTAAAAAGATGAGAGAGGCCTGTAATTTTCATCATAGGTACACGTCAACTACGACAGACAAGATGAGACAAAAAATTCCAGAAAATCACATTGTAGGACTTTTTATGAATTTATTTGCAAATTATGGTGGAAAATAAGTATTTGGTCAATAACAAAAGTTTCTCAATACTTTGTTATATACCCTTTGTTGGCAATGACACAGGTCAAACGTTTTCTGTAAGTCTTCACAAGGTTTTCACACACTGTTGCTGGTATTTTGGCCCATTCCTCCATGCAGATCTCCTCTAGAGCAGTGAATTTTTTTTACTATTTTTTTATATGCCATTTAGCAGACGCTTTTATCCAAAGCGACTTACAGTCGTGCGTGCATACATTTTTGTGTATGGGTGGTCCCAGGGATCGAACCCACTACCTTGGCGTTACAAGCGCCGTGCTCTACCAGCTGAGCTACAGAGGACCACAAAAATGTTTTGGGGCTGTCGCTGGGCAACACAGACTTTCAACTCCCTCCAAAGATTTTCTATGGGGTTGAGATCTGGAGACTGGCTAGGCCACTCCAGGACCTTGAAATGCTTCTTACGAAGCCACTCCTTCGTTGCCCGGGCGGTGTGTTTGGGATCATTGTCATGCTGAAAGACCCAGCCACGTTTCATCTTCAATGCCCTTGCTGATGGAAGGAGGTTTTCACTCAAAATCTCACGATACATGGCCCCATTCATTCTTTCCTTTACACGGATCAGTCGTCCTGGTCCCTTTGCAGAGAAACAGCCCCAAAGCATGATGTTTCCACCCCCATGCTTCACAGTAGGTATGGTGTTCTTTGGATGCAACTCAGCATTCTTTGTCCTCCAAACACGACGAGTTGAGTTTTTACCAAAAAGTTCTATTTTGGTTTCATCTGACCATATGACATTCTCCCAATCCTCTTCTGGATCATCCAAATGCACTCTAGCAAACTTCAGACGGGCCTGGACATGTACTGGCTTAAGCAGGGGGGACACGTCTGGCACTGCAGGATTTGAGTCCCTGGCGGCGTAGTGTGTTACTGATGGTAGGCTTTGTTACTTTGGTCTCAGCTCTCTGCAGGTCATTCACTAGGTCCCCCCATGTGGTTCTGGGATTTTTGCTCACCGTTCTTGTGATCATTTTGACCCCACGGGGTGAGATCTTGCGTGGAGCCCCAGATCGAGGGAGATTATCAGTGGTCTTGTATGTCTTCCATTTCCTAATAATTGCTCCCACAGTTGATTTCTTCAAACCAAGCTGCTTACCTATTGCAGATTCAGTCTTCCCAGCCTAGTGCAAGTCTACAATTTTGTTCTGGTGTTCTTTGACAGCTCTTTGGTCTAGGCCATAGTGGAGTTTGGAGTGTGATGTTTGAGGTAATGAGTGGAGGACAGAGGAGCCTCTTATAGAAGAAGTTACAGGTCTGTGAGAGCCAGAAATCTTGCTTGTTTGTAGGTGACCAAATACTTATTTTCCACCATTATTTGCAAATAAATTCATAAAAAATCCTACAATGTGATTTTCTGGAAAACATTTCTCAATTTGTCTGTCATAGTTGACGTGTACCTATGATGCAAATTACAGGGCTCTCTCATCTTTTTAATTGGGAGAACTTGCACAATTGGTGGCTGACTAAATACTTTTTTCCCCCACTGTATATGATTAGTATGTTGTTGTATTGAACATTTATTTTACAATCTGCAATGTTTGAATTTCCAACTTTAATTACTGAGCAATTAATTACATTATTGTGTTACACGAGCCTATTCTCTGTGCCTCTCTAGTCAGGGGCCGGGGCCTGATTCTGTCCTGTGATGAATATTAACTCTGCTCTGGTGAGTGTTGCCTCCGGGGGCTGCTTGCTCTCTCACTTTCTCGTTTGCTCAGCAGCAATCTTTAGCTCAAATTAATCTGCAGTGTGGCACGGATGATTGTGTGTGTCATCCCCCCGGCTCCCTGCATCCCGTGACACGCCAAGGCCTAATTTGGACGAGCCGTTGCCATTTTGTGCCCTGTCATGCTGAACCGCTAAACCGTTTCCCCCCTCTGCCTTTGCTCGGCACATCGAGATTGAGATCAAACAACAAGCATGGAGAAAGAGTGATTGTGTGCACATGGACAGAGACCGAAAGAGATGCAAAATGCAATTTGTCTGCCACCCAGTTAATGAAAACAACCAAATATTTTAACTTTGTGTGTTTATTGTGCTGTGGATGTGCTGCAGAAGAAGGCAATTGAGTGATGCAGATTGTGGTTGTTTTGACATGTTGTGTTGTATGAGTTTAAGGGTGCATTGACCAGTATACTGTATGAAATGTGGATGATCAGCGATGGGGCTCGACTGCTATGTTCATTAATCATAATATTCAAGGTCAATGATATCCACCAAATAAAAAGTCAGTGTATTATCTTCATATTTTAAGAACCAAATTCCATACAAAACACAGCATTTTCCCGGCCTGAGTGGAATTTTATTTAAATAATTTGAGTCAGACTTTGATCAACATTCACTCTGTCTTTTAAAATAGAAAGGCTTTTATTTCATTTAAGCATGTTCATTGTTTTAAATTAGAAGTGAATGGGGTGGATTTGTTCACTGTCAAACATAGTTTATTGTTGTCATCAGTGTATTTCTCCCTGATAGAGTGAAGTCTACTGAGTAAATGTACACTAAGCGTACAAAACATTAGGAACACCTGCTCTTTCCATGACATGGACAGGTTAAAGTTATGATCCCTAATTGATGTCATTTGTTAAACCCACTTCAGTCAAAGTAGATGAATGGGAAGAGACAGGTTAAAGAAGGATTTTTAAGAGACATGGATTGTGTATGTGTGCCATTGAGGGTGAATGGGCAAGACAAAATATTTAAGTGCCTTTTATACGGGGTATGGTAGTAGGTGACAGGCGCAACGATTTGAGTGTGTCAAGAACTGCAATGTCTCTGGGTTTTTCACGCTCAACAATTTCCCATGTGTATTAAGAATGGTCCACCGCCCAAAGGGCATCCAGCCAACTTCACACAACTGTGGGAAGCATTGGAGTCAACATGGGCCAGCATCCCTGTGGAACACTTTCGACACCTTGTAGAGTCCATGCCCCGACGAATTGAGGCTGTTCTGAGGGCAAAAGAGGGTGCAACTCAATATTAGGAAGGTGTTCCTAATGTTTTGTACACTCAGTGTACCGTATATACTGTACTATATATGCAATGTGCATTATATGTGTGCCTTTGCAATTCTACGCTGACAAAATAAAGGTTCCTCTGCCTTAAGGTTCCTTGGAGAACTCTTTCCCAATAAAGAACCTTTGAGTTACGTGTGTGGTTCTTGACGGTTCTTCAGAATTCTGAAAGGTTCTTGAAATGTATGGAAGCCTGCAGATGTGTCCCTTTCATAACACACAACAAATTGGCCAGTGTTAACTAGTGTTGATTTTTCAGTGTAACATTTCTAGTGTTGATTCAAGATTTTTAAAAACAATGTAAAGAGTTACATTAACACTCAGTGGCGTAAAATAACCCCAGTGTTGGTGTTAATAGCCCAATTTGAACCAAAACCACGCCCATCATTAACATTTTCCCCAACCTATTGTAGGTTTTAGAATTAGTTTTTTTCAATATCAATGTTTTTGCATGAACATTGATTGATTAATTCATCATTAATTAATGCTACTCAAATATAAATAACATACATTTTTCTAAACTATTCCAATCTGGTACTTGGACTTGAACCCATTACTGAAATGGTTGTCTCATTGTCTTAGTTTACCCAATCCTTGTAGTCATTCTGAATGCAGGTTGCGTGTGACTAAAACTTCAAAATGTTGAATATCCCCACTCTGGATTCCAATATGATCACGTTGCAAGACAGCATAATGAGATTTACAGGCCTGCTGTGGCATGTAAACTAGTGACGGGAAGTTCAGCTCTTTTTACTGACTCTGATCTTTTTGACTAATTTTGTTCATTTGAGTCAGTAATACCCAGCACGCAAGACCCCCTACTGGCGACTGACGAACTGAAAACTCAGTCATGAGTCGTTCACCATAGGGGGCTTATTGGAGATGTCATTTGTTACTGAGACTTGTAAATGTGTGTTTTAAACAATGTACAGTTGTTGATTGTTAGGCATACAAATAAGATTATTTATTTGAAACAAGGTCTAGTTGTGGCCGCAACCGGACTAGATTGTGAACGACTCTTGGCGGAATGCATTACTTGACCTCTGTGAGGGTGATAAGCACAATCGGCTATTGTTCGCGAACTGCAGCCCCCCCAAACGATTTGTTCTCGATTTCGAGGTTGTTGAGCAGAGGCTGTGTATGTTTTGGTTCTACAAAGCTGTGTCTATCATAACATTCAATAATCAATTAATTGCATTCATTCTTGCACCATGCAATCAATTGTCAGTTCTAAACATGTATTTTCCTTCTCTATTTTCCTGCATGCTTATAACAGACAGTTGGTGGTTGGAGTACGTCTCTGGAGTCCCTGTCTGAGCCGGAGGAGCGTGTATTAATCCTGCTGTATGACTCATTGCTGCCAGCGCAGCTGTTCAAACAAATGACTAAAATGAACGAGTCACTCTGAAAAATGAATAATGACTTTTGAGTCAGTAAAGAGTGGTTAAAGAAGAGCAACTCATTCACGAACTGCACATCACTACTGTAAACTATGAGTTTCAGGCCACTGTATTAGGGTAAAACTAGGCCCTCAAAAGAAGTCGATAAAGGGAAAATCTGCTAATTTTGCATCATCATGATGATGTGGCTGGTGACACTTTGCTTCTTGAAGTCCAATATCTTAAAAAGTTCATCACTGACATGCAAAACATTTTGGGACTGTATAAAGTGGACTGATGAAAACAATACCAAAATATCATTTTTTAGGGGATTTTCCCTTTAAGACATGTGTACAGTGCCTACGGAAAGTATTCAGACCAATTTACTTTTTTCACATTTTGTTACGTTACAGCTTTACTTTAAAATTGATTAAATTGTTTAGTTTTTTCTCATCAATCTACACACAATACCCCATAATAACAAAGCAAAAACAGGTTTTTAGAAATGTTTACATTTACATAAGTATTCAACAACCCAAATTGTTTAAATATTGGACAGAACACAGTTGGTTATTTTGACCCAGGAAGTTTGGTCACAAACAACCCATTGTTTTCTTTAAATTGGGTTGTTGATGCTGGGTTACTGAGCTATGATTCACCGGGTCAGATGAAATACTGGAGGCGTGGCTTAGTAGGGGCGTGGCTTTCCAATACTTATTTCTGGTAACCCGTGACAGTAGGTGTCATTCCGGTTAATTTGTTCAGTTGTATTTTCAACACAACGTATTAGTAAGCACTGATACGTTCGTACCTTTATTAAGTCTTACACAAGAGTACGAGTTCCAATGTTGGGGAAGTTACATAAAATGTTATTAATGTTATATTAAAATACTGTGTGTAATGTGCAAAACCATTGTAAGGAATTGTTTAATTTGCAGTGTGAACTTAACATGATTAAATAATATTTACTCTCACGTGTGGCCAAATTAACGATCTGAGAGCCACACCCCCAATAGGCCACATCTCCTGAAAATAACTTATGGATTACATTAGAAAATTCATCTTCTAGTCAATATTTTACACATTACATTTAATATACAATTAATAATATTATCATAACAAAGTGGTAACTATCTCAACATTGAGATACAGACTGGCAGTTGAGGAACTCAGTTTGTGTAAACCTCATTTAAGCATCAGAAGTGTCAGCATTCAACCATTACATATGTTGACAATACAACAGAACAGATGAACCGGAATGACGTTTACTATTACGGGTGGCAAATATCTGAAAGCCACGCCCCTATTAAGCCACGCCTTTAGTCTTCAGCTCTGACCCGGTGGAACATAGCTCAATAACACAACTAAGTGACCCAACTGGCTGGGTCAAAAATAACCCAACATGTGCTCTGTCCACTATTTACCCAGCGCTGGGTTGTTTTCAACCCAGCATTTTTTAGAGTGTAGGGTGCCATTTCAGATGCAGCCATTGCATGTTGGTCCTGTTTATCCTGCTGTGCTGTATTAGCTCTTATCACCCCAGATAGATCCTCTATGTGGGGGTAATGTACACTACCAGTCAAAAGTTTGGACACACCTACTCATTCAAAGGTTTTTCTTTATTTTTACAAATGTTTTAACATTGTAGAATAATAGTGAAGACATCAAAACTATGAAATAACACATATGGAATCATGTAGCAAACAAAAAAGTGTCCATCATTACTTTAAGACATGAAGGTCAGTCAATACGGAACATTTCAAGAACTTTGAAAGTTTCTTCAAGTGCAGTCACAAAAACCATCAAGCGCTATGATGAAACTGGCTCTCATGAGGACCGCCACAGGAATGGAAGACCCAGAGTTACCTCTGCTGCAGAGGATAAGTTCATTAGAGTTACCAGCCTCATAAATTTAATTAAATGCTTCACAGAGTTCAAGTTACAGACACATCTCAACATCAACTGTTTATAGGCGACTGTGTGAATCAGGCCTTCATGGTCAAATTGCTGCGAAGAAACCACTACCAAAGGACACCAATAATAAGAAGAGACCTGCTTGGGCCAAGAAACACGAGCAATGGACATTAAACCGGTGGAAATTTGTCCTTTTGGTTCCAACTGCCGTGTCTTTGTGAGACGCGTTGTGGGTGAAGGGATGATCTCCACATGTGTAGTTCCCACCTTAAAGCATGGAGGAGGAGGTGTTATAATGTGGGGGTGCTTTGCTGGTGACACTGGCTGTGATTTTATTTAGAATTCAAGGCACACTTAACCAGCATGGCCACCACAGCATTCTGCAGCGATACGCCATCCCATCTGGTTTGGACTTAGTTTGACTATAATTTGTTTTTCAACAGATCAATGACCCAACACACCTCCAGGCTCTGTAAGGGCTATTTTACCAAGAAGGAGAGTGATGGAGTGTCACGGTGTTTAAATGGTGTGGTGTGGACTCAGGCGCAGAAGCAGATGTACAGTCCAACAAGACTTTACTAGTGAGCAAAATAATCCAAAAACGGCCTGAGGCCAAACAGACGCACACAGGCGTCAAACACGGCGCGCACAAACACAGGGCGCAAAAACTCTCCTCAACCGAGGAGGAAGCAAATAGTAACTGGCGTGACCGAAACACGGGTAACGCACAAACACCTGACACGAAACAATTACACACAACACAACACTAACAACAAGGAAACTAAATAGGGTGCTTAATGAGACATAACACAAGACAGGTGTGGCTAACAGACAAAACTAATCAAACAGGAAACATGGAACATATAACGGTGGCAGCTAGAATTCCGGAGACGACGAACGCCGAAACCTGCCCGAACAAGGGAGAGAGGCAGCCTCGGCCGAAACCGTGACATGGAGTGCTGCATCAGATGACCTGGCCTCCACAATCCCCCGACCTCAACCCAATTGAGTTGGACAGCAGAGTGAAGGAAAAGCAGCCAACAAGTGCTCAGCATATGTGGGAACTCCTTCAAGACTGTTGGAAAAGCATTCCAGGTGGAGCTGGTTGAGAGAATGCCAAGAGTGTGCAAAGCTGTCATCAAGGCAAAAGGTGGCTACTTTGAAGAACCTAGAATCTAAAATATATTTTGATTTTGTAAAACACTTTTTTGGTTACTACATGATTCCATATGTGTTATTTCATAGTTTTGATGTCTTCACTATTATTCTACAATGTAGAAAATATAAAAAATAAAGAAAAACCCTTGAATGAGTATGTGTGTCCAAACTTTTGACTGGTACTGTGTGTGGAGAAGGTAAGTGTTGTGTTCTGGCTATTCTCTGATAATTTGTATGGATGTGGGGCTCACTATTATGATAGCAGGAAATTAAACTGTAGGCACATTTCATCCTTTTTGAAAATTTTTAAACCGGTTGACAGTGGTTGATGATGGCATATCATCATAAAGCCTTGACAATGTCTTGACATGACCTAGTTAGCTGTCGGCATGCAATGGGAGATGCGAGTGTGTGTGTGTTGGAAGCAGTTGGGACTAAAGAGGCTTGTAATCCCCTACAAATTCTAGGGGTTTCTGAATATTGGTGTTTCATGCCTTTAATTGAGAGATCAGTGAGCCGTCAAGCAAAGAAACTCCCACCCACCACTCATTGCTTTATTAAATCAATACATTGACAACTAAGCCAATAACCAGAGCCTCCTTTCCTATGTAGCTATATTGCCAGCTGAAATCTCTTGTCTCATTCTACAACTAAAGGGGAAGGCATCCTGATGTATCGACCAGTGCTAGGCTACAGCTAAATTCTCCTGTCTCTTTTTTAAACTAAGATCGAAGGCATTTGTGATGTTTCAATCTGTGATAGCTGCAGCTGAATGCCAGAAAATATGGGTGTTGTCCGCATGACGAGCACAAGAACCATACCCTCTATATGAACACACAATGAAAGCCAGATAGACCTTGATAACATCAATATCACTTTAGCCCTCTAGTTCAGGGCTGCGTACCAAATTGCACCCTATTCCCTTTTTAGTGCACTACTTTTGACCAGGGCCCTTTTGGGAAGCAGCCCAGCTCTTTACACCCTTGCTCTTAGTGTTCCTGTCACATGCAATTGTGCTACCCATCTTAAGTGGCCACCCCCACCAACATTCTACATTCACAATTGCTTCTCTCACACCCCCATCAAATAGATGGTATTGCTAATTTCCTAAGCTTTTTTATGCTTTGGAATACAAATCAGCTGGTAGTATTTAAAATAACAATCATTACTCTATGCAGCACCTAACCCCCTATTTATTTAACCAGGCAAGTCAGTTAAGAACAAATTCTTATTTACATTGTGCGCTGCTCTATGGGATTCCCAATCACAGCCGGATTGTGAAACAGCCAGGAATCGAACCAGGGTCTGTAGTGACATCTCTAGCACTGAGATGCAGTGCCTTAGAGCGCTACGCCGCTCAGGAGCCCAAATTATCCCGAGTGATCCCTATGATCAGTATTGAGAAATGTGAATAAGACATCGTTGAGGATATATGGCCAAAAAGCCATATTTCTTTAAGACATTCTGATGAAGGTCATTGACGGCCAAAACGTCATATTTATAACTTGAAAATAGCTAATAAAACAATATGAGTGAGAGTCGCTCGTTTTCCCTTCAAATGCTCTTTGATTGCTAGTTGCACTTCAACTCATGTTGGTTGAATGCCTTCTAATCCCCTTCATATTTCTCTGACAATCAGTAGCCATGCCCGACTGTGACGTCCAATTATGCCAGCTGTTTGCCCCCTGCCTAGATTGAAGACTTGAATAGGTTCTGGCCGGCCTCTATTCTGCAGGTTGGTATAAGTTCAGGGCCTGTATCCAGAAAGCATCTGAGAGTAGGAGTGCCGATCTAGGATCAGTTTAGCCTCATAGATCATAATGAATAAGGGGAAGGGGGGCCGTACCTAGATCAGCGCTCCTCCTCTTAGACACTTTGTGTATACAGGTCCTGGACAGGCTGGGGGTAGGTTCTGGCCGGTATCTTTTGTGCAGGCTGTTGGTCTGTGGCTCTGAGGGGATGTGACCCACTGTGTCGGGCAGGGCCGAGTGGACCAGCAATCTGCTCCTCTCATGGGTAGTGTGAGTGTGTCTAAGACGACCCACAGACACAGGCACATATAGCTGTGCAGAGGGAGAATATTTGGAGAGAGAGCAAGAGATAGAGAAAAAGAATACTACTGCGCTAATGACAATTACCCACACACCCTGTTTCGGATCATGGTCACGCACAATATAGTACATCCCCCTATCCAATTGCCACACTGATCCTCAACACACACACACAATGTGGTGAGAAAGCTACTCTTCCATAATACTATGCCTGACTGCCCCATTGACAGGATGCATGACTGCCCCATTGCTACAGGTTCATGCTTATGTTTGAGGCGTTCTGAGGGACTAGTATGTTTCACTTTTATACTTATGTCTGCATGAAACAGTAACTGGTTTTGTGTGTAATACTGCAAAGACGTTATGGCTGTACTTAATCATGGATGTCCACTGCCAAGTGTGTGTGCGTGCATGAGAGAGAGAGAGAGAGAGAGAGAGAGAGAGAGAGAGAGAGAGAGAGAGAGAGAGAGAGAGAGAGAGAGAGAGAGAGAGAGAGAGAGAGAGAGAGAGAGAGAGAGAGAGAGAGAGAGAGAGAGAGAGAGAGAGAGAGAGAGAGAGAGAGAGAGAGATATAACGTGAGTTGTGGGAAGTCTGGTAGGGCAGTGTTACATTATGCAGTGTATTGCTACAGTATAACGGAATACTCCGCACATATAAAGAACTGCAACCCAATCTCAATGCGAATCCACAAGCATAGAAAATGAATGGCAACCACACAATGTGTTTATTGAATATGGACTTGAAATGCTTTTTGGCTTAGTTTAGCCTTTAGCACGAAGCCTGAACCTTCCTACTGTTAGATTTCTATTTTCTATGCCTCATGTCAATTGGTTAACTTAATGTGCTCTACTGCTGAGACTTGACCTTCACATATTATACAAGCTTTCATGGCAGGAATACGCCTTTAGTACAGATCACGGTGGTATGCCGCCTGACTAGCGATCTTGGCGAGACGTCAGTGGGGCACCCATTTCAGAGGCTGGCTGACTGGTGCTGGAGTTGGTAATGATTTAACACGTATCCCGTGAACCTCTGAGCATGAACTCTGGCGCGGCTAATTCAGTGCAATTAGAAAACAGTTTTCTTATTAAAGCCCAGATCCACAAATAACACAGTGTTTGCTTCCCTCCTGGAGCCTTTGAAGTCCTGTTGACAGGTTTTGTGGACCCCAGGAAGAGTGGCTGTTGCTTTAGCAGTAGCTAATGGGGATGCTAATGAAATACTAAAATACTAATGAGTTCCTGTACCTTCTGGTCCTCACTTCTCTCTTTCGCTCTCTTTCTCTTTCTCTCTCTCTCTCTGTCTCTCTCGCTCCCTCTCTCTCTCTCGCTCCTTCTATCTCTCGCTCTTCTGTCACTCTCTGTCTCGCGCTGTCTCTTTCTCTGCCTTTCCTACCTTATGTCTGTTTTCTCCCCCCATCCTCCCTCGCTCTCTTCCGATAGTAAGTTTCATATTGTATTTGACAGGCCCCTTCTCAGTGTTTAAGAAATGCATTGTAGTTTAATGGCCTTGCATCAAACTAGCCAGACAGCTAGTAGATGAGTGCTGCTTCTCCTGTTGGTTGGGCTTTTAAGCTTCATGTTGTTGGTCTTAAAGCATCATATACTTTTGTTACCCAACAGGGTGAGTGGAGTGAACACGAAAAGAAGAAAAAAAACATCTCTAGAATGGACTACGTATTCAAGTCAACCTTCATTTTATTTATATGGTAAACACCTCTTGGTATTCCTTGTTGACAGACAGGGTTGGGAAGGTTACTTTCTAAATGTAATCAGGTACAGTTACTAGTTACCTGTCCAAAATCGTAATGAGTAACATAACTTTTGGATTACCCAAACTCAATAATGTAATCTGATTACTTTTCCATTAGAATACAAAAAGGATCAAACGCATTTGGTGTGTCATCATAGTGGTCTCTGACTTGTGGTCAGACTCGTTCAGGTTCAGGTTAAACTTGCGCCTTTTTTCAATGCAGAATTTCATGTAATTGAGAAAACCGAAAGGTGTCATTGTGTATTTTTTCGCAAACATTCTTTCTGAATTTAAAGGTAATCCAAGAAATAATAATCTATTTTTTCAAAAGTATCTGTAATCTGATTACAATATTTTTGCTTACTGTGCTCTGTCTCTCAACACTTTCTCTCCTTTTCATGATATCTGTAGAAAAGAATGCACAGGACCAGAATCCTCCATCTCTCTCTCCCACACTATTGTGGAATGTGTGAGCTAATTGATTTGTTTTGCATGCCAATCTTGAGCAGCAACACTAGTGAGCCTCTTTCCATGCCAAACAGGCAATTATACATTACTCTGCTTGAGTGTTTCTCCATACAGTCTTGTGTGTGTGTCTCAGCAGAATAAATTGCAGGCACCAGTGCCATTCTGTAACCCAAACCGATGTGTTACACATTGACGCAATACATCACGTTACACATTGCACAATAAATCACATATGTATAGACACAGATAGGGATGTTCAGAGTTCCAGTCAACCTTCCTGTAGCTCAAAACATCATGGGCATTGATCAACCCACGCATAACTACAAAAAAGCATGATCATACTGAAATGTAAGGGATGTGTATTAGACTTTTTCAATGCTCTCATCTCTCTCTGAGCTCTCAGAGAGTACAGTCGTGGTCAAAAGTTTTGAGAATGACACATACACATTTTCACAAAGTCTGCTGCCTCAGTTTTGATGATGGCAATTTGCATATACTCCAGAATGTCATGAACAGTGATCAGATGAATTGAAAATGAACATTTCCACTGCATTTCAGCCCTGCCAAAAAAGTACCAGCTGCCATCATGTCAGTGATTCTCTTGTTAACACAGGTGAGAGTGTTGACGAAGTTAAGGCTGGAGATCACTCTGTCATGCTGATTGAGTTAGAATAACAGACTGGAAGCTTTAAAAGGAGGGTGGTGCTTGAAATCATTGTTCTTCCTCTGTTAACCATGGTTACCTGCAAGGAAACACGTGCCGTCATCATTGCTTTGCACAAAAAGGGCTTCACAGGCAAGGATATTGCTGCTAGTAAGATTGCACCTAAATCAACCATTTATCGGATCATCAAGAACTTCAAGGAGAAAGGTTCAATTGTTGTGAAGAAGGCGTCAGGGCGCCCAAGAAAGTCCAGCAAGCGCCAGGACCGTCTCCTAAAGTTGATTCAGCTGCGGGATCGGGGCACAACCAGTGCAGAGCTTGCTCAGGAATGGCAGCAGGCAGGTATGAGTGCATCTGCACGCACAGTGAGGGGAAGACTTTTGAAGGATGTCCTGGTGTCAAGAAGGGCAGCAAAGAAGCCATTTCTCTCCAGGAAAAACATTAGGGACAGACTGATATTCAGCAAAAGGTACAGGGAATGGACTGCTGAGGACTGGGGTAAAGTCATTTTCTCTGATGAATCCCCTTTCTGATTGTTTTGGGGATCCGGAAAACACCTTGTCCGGAGAAGACAAGGTGAGCGCTACCATCAGTCCTGTGTCATGCCAACAGTAAAGCAGCCTGAGACCATTCATGTGTGGGGTTGCTTCTCAGCCAAGGGAGTGGGCTCACTCACAATTTTGCCTAAGAACACAGCCATGAATAAAGAATGGTACCAACACATCCTCCGAGAGCAACTTCTCCCAACCATCCAATAACAGTTTGGTGACGACCAATGCCTTTTCCAGCATGATGGAGCACCTTGCCATAAGGCAAAAGTGATAACTAAGTGGCTCGGGGAACAAAACATCAACATTTTCGGTCCATGGCCAGGAAACTCCCCAGACGTTAATCCCATTGATAATTTGTGGTTGATCCTAAAGAGGCGTGTGGACAAACAAAAATCCACAAATTCTGACAAACTCAAAGCATTGATTATGCAAGAATGGGCTGCCATCAGTCAGGATGTGGCCCAGAAGTTAATTGACAGCATGCCAGGGCGGATTGCAGAGGTCTTGAAAAAGAAGGGTCAACACTGCAAATATTGACTCTTTGCATAAACTTAATGTAATTGTCAATAAAAGCCTTTGACACTTATGGAATGCTTGTAATTATACTTCAGTACACCATAGTAACATCTGACAAAAATATATCATAACACTGAAGCAGCGAACTTTGTGAAGACCAATACTTGTGTCATTCTCAAGACTGTACTTTCATTGATCTCCTCATCCGTGCACCTCAGCCTGAGGTATTGTTCACAGAGAAGGCAGAGGAGAAGAAAGCATAGAGCCTACAGTATCCTAGTTGAGCAATTTATGAAGTGTGTTTATTTTGGGTTGATATGCATTCATCAGATTCAGAGAGAGATTCAGAGAGAGAGAGAGAGATTCAAAGAGAGAGATTCAGAGAGAGAGAGAAAAGGAAAGAGAGCCTCTTTTGTTTGTTGTGGAGAAAATCATAACCTCAGCCTCATGGAGGGTCCCTAACTCACCATAACTCCTTACACCAGGGTTTCTTAAACTATGGGTCGGGACACAAAGTCAGCCCTGGGCATGTGAGGTGGGTTGCGAGTTATGAGTTATCTATAACCACACACTATTTCTTCTTAATTTCAGTCGTTGGAGGACGATTTGTGTCATGGGACGGTCAATTTCTCATTTGGGTCTCGTGCTGAATTTTTTTTTTTTTAACTGCAGGGTCCCATATAGACTGCAGGGTCCCATATAGACTGAATCTCAATGTCAAACAAGAGAGAATAGTACTGAAATTGTGTACTGGACATAAACAAATAGATCATATGTAGACATATTTTTACTGTGGTTGTCTTACCTTAGTTGAATGACAAAAATGTAAATGTAAACCTACTGTATGCCGTTACAAAGACTTGCTTGTTTCTATGTTAAGTCCTGCTGTATATTGCCAGTCATATAAATTAAGACATGCTGCCTTGTGGAGTGTTGTAATGACCTGTAATGTATTGAAATCATAGTGGTTGCGTCCGGTCGGCTACGGTCGGCTTGGGTTAACCTGCCAACTCCCTATCCTTCCAACTGCCTATCAATCAACTGCCTGGCAATCTGAGTGGCATGATGCCGGGGTCAGTCAAGCCCTAATCACCACATACAGCACTGCCTGTGAGCCTGGTGCAATTTACAGCATAGAGAAACATACAGGCAGGCAGGGTAGGCAGGCAGTCAGTCCAAAACCCCATGTATATTTTTGCCTAAGCCGAGGGCTGGGGCTTGAGGCTGCCCACAGCGCCTGTGTGCTCGGCAGCCATCTGTTTCAATGGGCATCACGTGGAACTGAACACATCAGCTACCGACCTGGTACAGGGTACAGCTAAGCCCCAAAATGGACACCAAGGAGAGTGTTTAAAGGGGTAGAGGGAAAAGAAGAGCAGGCATTTTGGCTTTGTTCGCTTTGCAGGTGGAGGGACAGAGGGATCCAGGCCACCTCCTGTTCCGTGAAGGATTTGAGCTCCTCTGCTCCGAAATGCATTTAGCAAAACCAGAATTGATTTGATTCTTCTCTCTAACTGGCTGCGAAGATTTAGCTGGTATCATTCTCCTGTGGGAATCCTGTGCACTGACTGAAATGCCTATAGCTGTGCTCTCTCTCTCTCTCTCTCTCTTTCTCTCTCTCGGTGTTCATAAAAGCTTTGCTCATCTCTCTCCTCCTCTCGTTCTCTCTGAAGCCATCATGTGCTGCTGCTGACAAAAGGAATATTTTTTGATTATTTTCACAACCTATTCCTGAAAACAGAGTAGACAAGGATTTGGGCTTTGCTCCTTAATCTGCAATGACCATTGCAGTCGATACAATTCCCTCCTGTTAATTTATACTATTGACAAAATCCAAACAAAACAAAGTGAATAGTATTGAATCTAGATTTCAAAGCCCGCCAAACAAAATGTCTTAATTTTTCTGGATTACCCTTCAGAAGTCCTTTTGAAACCAATCCGTTCTCCCAATGAAATGGGCTTCTAATGAAGCTATAGGCCTTCACCTCCAATCCCAGCCCTGAATTATTCCATTTCCATGTTCCATGTTCCAGTTGGCTGCCCTTGACAATACCCTTTTGATGTCAGACGAGACGAGATCACTGTAAACATAAATTACTTAGACTTCAGACTACGTCCTAAATGGCACCCTATTCCCTTCTAGTGCACTACTTTTGACCAGGGCCCATAGTTTAGGTCACTATATAGGTGCCATTTGGGACTTTAGAGTATATTTTTATTAATGTGCAGGGACGGATATAGGACAGGCTATAGGAGGAGAGAGACTCATTTGTTGTATGGGGGGTATAGGTCCCTTTAGGCCTAGAGCAGGAACCTGTCACCCTCTACAGAACCGCCCTCTTATTATGAACTGAAATATCACTGTGTTTTGGTCCCTGGGTTAGACAATAGACACATGGTCTTGTTCTGAGTGGTGTTGAAGTTTCATATGACTTTTGTCTTTGTCTGGTTTTAGTTCTAAAGCCAGTATTTTCTAATCAACGTTTTGATCAAGCATTTGAATATCAAGGACCTTCTCTTAAAAACAACAGACATGATTGTCTGTTGGAAACAGCAGAGGGAGCACTCCCCTATCTACAGTAGAGAGGGTCAAAAGCTTCAAATTCCTCGGCGTGCACATCACTGTCGACCTGAAATGGTTCCTTCACACAGACAGTGTGGTGAATAAGGTGCAACAGTGCCTCTTCAACCTCAGGAGGCTGAAGAAATTCAGCTTGGCCCCTAAGATCCTCACAAACTTCTACAGATGCACCATTGAGAGCATGCTGTCGGGCTGTATCACCGCCTGGTACGGCAACTGCACCACCTGCAACCGCAGGGCTCTCCAGAGGGTGGTGCGGTCTGCCCAACGCATCACCGGGGGCCAACTACCTGCCCTCCAGGACACCTACAGCACTCGATGTCACAGGAAGGCCAAAAAGATCATCAAGGACAACAACCACCCGAGCCATTGCCTGTTCACGCCGCTATCATCCAGAAGGCGAGGTCAGTACAGGTACATCAAAGCTGGGCCCGAGAGACTGAAAAACAGCTTCTATCTCAAGGCCATCAGACTGATAAATAGCCATCACTAGGCGGCTTCCACCCAGTTACATAACCCTGCACCTTAGAGGCTGCTGCTCTATATACATAGACTCTATATATATATAGACTTGAAATCACTGGCCACTTTAATACTGGAACACTAGTCACTTTACATAAACTCTGCAAAAAAAGAAACATCCTCTCACTGTCAACTGCGTTTATTTTCAGCAAACTTAACATGTGTAAATATTTGTATGAACATAAGATTCAACAACTGAGACATAAACTGAACAAATTCCACAGACATGTGACTAACAGAAATGGAATAATGTGTCCCTGAACAAAGGGGAGGTCAAAATCAAAAGTAACAGTCAGTATCTGGTGTGGCCACCAGCTGCATTAAGTATTGCAGTGCATCTCCTCCTCATGGACTGCACCAGATTTGTCAGTTCTTGCTGTGAGATGTTACCCCACTCTTCCACCAAGGCACCTGCAAGTTCCCTGACATTTCTGGGGGGAGTGGCCCTAGCCCTCACACTCCGATCCAACAGGTCCCAGACGTGCTCAATGGGATTGAGATCCGGGCTCTTCGCTGGCCGTGGCAGAACACTGACATTCCTGTCTTGCAGGAAATCACGCACAGAACGAGCAGTATGGCTGGTGGCATTGTCATGCTGGAGGATCATGTTAGGATGAGCCTGCAGGAAGGTTACCACATGAGGGAGGAGGATGTCTTCCCTGTAACGCACAGCGTTGAGATTACCTGCAATGACAACAAGCTCAGTCCGATGATGCTGTGACACACCGCCCCAGACCATGATGGACCCTCCACCTCCAAATCGATCCCGCTCCAGAGTACAGGCCTCAGTGTAATGCTCATTCCTTTGACGATAAATGCGAATCTGAACATCACCCCTGGTGAGACAAAACCAGTGAAGAGCACTTTTTGCCAGTCATGTCTGGTCCAGCGACGGTGTAGGTATGAAAAAAAAAAGCTTTTTCTCTCAAATCTTGTACAAAAATGTGTTTACATCCCTGTTACTGAGCATTTCTCCTTTGCCAAGATAATCCTTCCACCTGACAGGTGTGGCATATCAAGAAGCTGATTAAACAGCATGATCATTACACAGGTACACCTTGTGCTGGGGACAATAAAAAGCCATTCTAAAATGTGCAGTTTTGTCACACAACACAATGCCACAGATGTCTCAAGTTTTTAGGGAGCATGCAATTTGCATGCTGACTGCAGGAATGTCCACCAGAGCTGTTGCCAGAGAATTGAATGTTCATTTCTCTACCATAAGGCGCCTCCAACATTGTTTTAGTGAATTTTCTCAGTAAGTTCAACCGGCCTCACAACCGCAGACATCGTGTAACTGCACCAACCCAGGACCTCCACATCCGGCTTCTTCACCTGCGGGATAGTCTTAGATCAGCCACCCGGACAGCACAACTGAAGACTTTCTGCACAAACTGTCAGAAACCGTCTCAGGGAAGCTCATCTGCGTGCTCGTCCTCACCAGGGTCTTGACCTGACTGCAGTTCGGCATCGTAACCGACTTCAGTAAGCAAATGCTCACCTTCGAAGACCACTGGCACACTGGAGAAGTGTGCTCTTCATGGATTAATCCCAGTTTCAACTGTAACGGGCATAGGGCAGACAGCGTGTATGGCATTGTGTGTACGAGCGATTTGCTGATGTCAACGTTGTGAACAGAGTGCCCCATGGTGTGGTGACGTTATGGTATGGGCAGGCATAAGCTACAGACAACAAACACAATTGCATTTTTTTTCGATGGCAATTTGAATGCACAGAGATACCGTGACGACATCCTTAGGCCCATTGTCGTGCCATTCATCCGGCGCTATCACATTTACATTTACATCATTTAGCAGACACTTTTATCCAGAGCGACTTACAAATTGCCTCATGTTTCAGCATGATAATGCACGGCCCCATGTCGCAAGGATCTGTACACAATATCTGGAAGTTCTTCCATGGCCTGCATACTCACCAGACATGTCACCCAGTGAACATGTTTGGTATATTCTGGATCGACGTGTACAACAGCGTGTTCCAGTTCTTGACAATATCCGGCAAACTTCACACAGCCATTGAAGAGGAGTGGGACAACATTCCACAAGCCAAAATCAACAGCCTGATCAACTCTATGCGAAGGAGATGTATCGCGCTGCACGAGGCAAATGGTGGTCACACCAGATACTGACTGGGTTTCTGATCCATGCCCCTACCTTTTCTTTAAGGTGCTGTATCTGAGACCAACATATGCATATCTATATTCCCAGTCATGTGAAATCCATAGATTAGGGCCTAATGAATTTATTTTAATTGACTAATTTCCTTACAGTATATGAACTGTAAAAAATATTTTAAATTGTTGCATGTTGCATTTATACTTTCGTTCAGTGCATATACTTCCAGATAATGTTCATATAATATGACCGTCAATGATTTCAAGACATTTATATACATATTTTGTTTGACATGGCTCTTGATGTAATGACATGTCAATTGCGTCAGAGTTTTGGGCAACCCTTCCCCAGCTTTTGCTCCATGCTGGCTGAAGCCCTAGCCAGCCAGTTACTAGCTAACACCAGACACTGATGAAAGCAGAAACTTAAAAGTATCTGCCTTAGATGAATAGAGGAAACCACAAATCATATTTGCTGACACGCTGCAGTCAAATTGTGGCACCAGTAGGCTAGCTAGCTAGCTATGTAAACCACTTCCCTCTGTGAATATGCCTTATTTATGTTGGTTACAAGGTAGTACTTATTTAAATTGGATAAGAGAATAAGACATTACCATTGGTGTATTAAAATGCTCTTAATAATAATCCCGCCTTAATCCTGCCTCCTGAAACCAAGTGTTTGACATGGGGGAGGGGACAAGTAACTTTATGATAAAACTTTATCAATGTAGAATCAACAGTCATTTTTCAAACTTTGGTCATCCTACTTTGATCTGGTTTAATCCAAAAATCATCCAATCATCCAAAATATGATTTTGACTGTTCTGGACCTTTAAATTGTTTGAAGAGACAATCAATCATGCAGAATACGCGGCCAGTGATTGGCACTGTGATTGGCTGCATGTATTTTTAGATTAAAACATTCTGCCCACACCTCTGCAGAAATTTGATCAAATATGCTATTGCACATTCTTTTAGAAACTGACATTGCCCAGTTCGAACATTTCCAAATCATACAGCAAATGAGGGCGTTTTTGTTACCATAAAAGGTGAATGGAGGGCGTTTTCCAGGTGGAGTTGTAGCACTTGTTCACGATTGCACAAATACAATATGGTTCTGATTTATCAATGAAAACAGGCATGCTGTATATGTTGCGTGTGACAGTTTGATAAATCCCAATAATTTGTGGTGCATCCAAAACTTAGAATCTCCACATACGCCAGAATTTTGTACGAAATTTACTCACGGTTGATAAATGAGGCCCCTGGTTTACAGGCCACATCAGACCTGCAAGTCACATTATGCTGGCTTGCAAAGTGATGTGTAATTCCTATTGGAAACCAGTCAGAGTGAGGATATCCAACAATTCAAATTGTTTATAATCTGCGACCTGCATTGAGAATGACTGCCAGGGTAGAGAAGACTTGATGACCAGAATACCTAAATCAGGGATCATCAACTAGATTCAGTCGCTGGCCAATTTCTTTTTTGAGCGGATGATTAGTGGGCCGGAACATAATTACAAATAATTTGTAGACTGCAAATTGACCGCAAAAAGCCCAAACAGATATAATATTTGACTAAAACCTAATCATTTCAAACCTTGCTTACATTTGTATATGATCACATACACTCACTGGACAGTTTATTAGGTACACCACCCTGTTCGCTTCTACAGACAGTGAGTCATGTGGCTATGACTTGCTATATAAAACAAGCAGACAGGCATCAAGGCATTCAGTTACTGTTCGATCAAAAATAAATAAAAAATAGTGACCTAAGCGACTTTGAGCGTGGTATGATCATCGGTGCCAGGCACGCCGGATCCAGTATCTCAGAAACGGCCGCCGTCCTGGCGCACCATTCTCGGGAAACCCAGTATCTAGGGTTTCCCGAGAATGGTGCGACAAACAAAAAACATCCAGTCAGCGGCAGTCCTGTGGGTGAAAACAGCTCATTGATGATAGAGTTCGAAGGAGAATGGCAAGAATCGTGCAAGCTAACAGACGGGCCACAAGGAGACAAATAAAGGCGCAGTACAACAGTACAACAGTGGTGTGCAGAACGGCATCTTGGAACGCACAACTCGTCGATCCTTGTCACGGATGGGCTATTGCAGCAGATGATCACACCGGGTTCCACTCCTATCAGCTAAAAACAAGAAGAAGCAGCTCCAGTGGGCACACAATCACCAACATTGGACAATTGAGAAGTGGAAAAACATTGCCTGGTCTGACAAATCCTGTTTCCTGTTGCATCATGCTGATGGCAGACTCAGGATTTGGTGTCAGCAGCATGAGTCCATGGCTCCTTCGTGCCTGGTGTCAACGGTACAGGCTGGTGGCAGTGGTGTAAAATATCCGCAGGCCAAAGTCAGCCCACGGGCCGCCAGATGGGGAACCCTGACCTAAATCATCTAAACTGGAACAACTATCTCAGGAACGGGTGCAATAAGTTCACCTACTAACAGATTGGATTAGTTTAGAAAAATATATGTTATTTATCTTTGTGTCGCATTAGATTAATCAACCAATCAATGTACATGCAAAAACACAGATATTGAAACAAACAATTCTGAAAATCAACCTAGAGGGAGAAGCAGAGAGAGAACGGGAAAGGGAGAGGCAGATATACACTGCTCAAAAAACTTAAGGGAACACTAAAATAACACATCCTAGATCTGAATGAATGAAATAATCTTATTAAATACTTTTTTCTTTACATAGTTGAATGTGCTGACAACAAAATCACACAAAAATTATCAATGGAAATCAAATTTATCAACCCATGGAGGTCTGGATTTGGAGTCACCCTCAACATTAAAGTGGAAAACCACACTACAGGCTGATCCAACTTTGACGTAATGTCCTTAAAACAAGTCAAAATGAGGCTCAGTAGTGTGTGTGGCCTCCACGTGCCTGTTTGACCTCCCTACAACGCCTGGGCATGCTCCTGATGAGGTGGCGGATGGTCTCCTGAGGGATCTCCTCCCAGACCTGGACTAAAGCATCCGCCAACTACTGGACAGTCTGTTGTGCAACGTGGCGTTGGTGGATGGAGCGAGACATGATGTCCCAGATGTGCTCAATTGGATTCAGGTCTGGGGAACGGGCAGGCCAGTCCATAGCATCAATGCCTTCCTCTTGCAGGAACTGCTGACACACTCCAGCCACATGAGATCCAGCATTGTCTTGCATTAGGAGGAACCCAGGGCCAACCGCACCAGCATATGGTCTCACAAGGGGTCTGAGGATCTCATCTCGGTACCTAATGGCAGTCAGGCTACCTCTGGCGAGCACATGGAGGGCTGTGCGGCCCCCCAAAGAAATGCCACCCCACCCCACACCATGACTGACCCACCGCCAAACTGGTCATGCTGGAGGATGTTGCAGGCAGCAGAACGTTCTCCATGGCGTCTCCAGACTCTGTCACGTCTGTCACGTGCTCAGTGTGAACCTGCTTTCATCTGTGAAGAGCACAGGGCGCCAGTGGCGAATTTGCCAATCTTGGTGTTCTCTGGCTAATGCCAAACGTCCTGCACGGTGTTGGGCTGTAAGCACAACCCCCACCTGTGGACGTCACCTGGTAGCGCCTCCATGCTCTGGACACTACGCTGACAGACACAGCAAACCTTCTTGCCACAGCTCGCATTGATGTGCCATCCTGGATGAGCTGCACTACCTGAGCCACTTGTGTGGGTTGTAGACGCCGTCTCATGCTACCACTAGAGTGAAAGCACCGCCAGCATTCAAAAGTGACCAAAACATCAGCCAGGAAGCATAGGAACTGAGAAGTGGTCTGTGGTCACCACCTGCAAAACCAGTCCTTTATTGGGGGTGTCTTGCTAATTGCCTATAATTTCCACCTGTTGTCTATTCCATTTGCACAACAGCATGTGACATTTATTGTCAATCAGTGTTGCTTCCTAAGTGGACAGTTTGATTTCACAGAAGTGTGATTGACTTGGAGTTACATTGTGTTGTTTAAGTGTTCCCTTTATTTTTTTGAGCAGTGTATATATATATAGAGAGAGAGAGAATGGGTAGAGAGAAGGAGTGAGATGGCAGAGCGAGGGAGCGAAAGGGGCAGGGGGAATGAGACAGAACGAAGGAGAACAGGGAATAAGTAAAAGAGAGAGAAAAAAAAAAAAGGGGAGAGATAGTGTGGCAGCTTTCCTCCCAGAGGGTGGTGTAGCTAGCAGTATCTGTGAGGTAGTGATACGACAGAGCTGTAGAGCTGACACTGCACTCCTGTCACCGCACCCAGGGACCACAGCCTCCTCTACACAGGTTGCATCCCAAATGGCACCCTATTCCCTAGATAGTGCACTACTTTTGACCAGGGCCCATAAGAGTCAAAAGTAGTGAACAATGTAGGGAATAGGGTCCTAAGTGGGAGGCAAAAACACTCACTCACTCCAGCATGGTGCTGCCTGCCTCCAGCAACAAACTGACAAGGTGTGAGCACATAGACTACCGGTCAAACGTTTTTTCTACATTGTAAAATAATAGTGAAGACAACAAAACTAAGAAACAACACATATGGAATCATGTAGTAACCAAAAAAGTGTTAAACAAATCTAAATATATTTGAGATTCTTCAAAAAGGCACCCTTTGCCTTGATGACAGCTTTGCACACTCTTGGCATTCTCTCAACCAGCTTCACCTGGAATGCTTTTCCAATGTTCTTGAAGGAGTTCCCACCTATGCTGAGCACTTGTTTGCTGCTTTTCCTTCACTATGCGGTCCGACTCATCCCAAACCATCTCAATTTGGTTGAAGTTGGGGAATGTGGAGGCTAGGTCATCTGATGCAGCACTCCATCACGCTCCTTCTTGGTAAAATAGCCCTTACACAGCCTGGAGGTGTGTTGGGTCATTGTCCTGTTGAAAAACAAATGATAGTCCCACTAAGCCCAAACCAGATGGGATGGCGTGTCGCTGCAGAATGCTGTGGTAGCCATGCTGGCTAAGTGTGCCTTGAATTCGATATAAATCACAGACAGTGTCACCAGCAAAGTACCCCCAAACCATAACACCTCCTCCTCCATGTTTTACGGTGGGAAATACACATGCAGAGATCTTCCGTTCACCCACACCGCGTTTCACAAAGACACGGCAGTTGGAACCAACAAGTCTCAAATTTGGACCCCAGACCAAAGGACAAATGTCCACCGGTCTAATGTCCATTGCTCGTGTTTCTTGGCCCAAGCAAGTCTCTTCTTCTTATTGGTGTCCTTTAGTAGTGGTTTCTTTGCAGCAATTCGACCACGAAGGCCTGATTCACACAGTCCCTTCTGAACAGTTGATGTTGAGATGTGTCTGTGACTTGAACTCTGTGAAGCATTTAATTTGGCTGCATTTTCTGAGGCTGGTATCTCTAATGAACTTATCATCTGCAGCAGAGGTAACTCTGGGTCTTCCATTCCTGTGGCGGTCCTCATGAGAGCCAGTTTCATCATAGCGCTTGATGGTTTTTGCGACTGCACTCGAAGAAACTTTAAAAGTTTTTGAAATGTTCCGTATTGACTGACCTTCGTGTCTTAAATTAATGATGGACTGTCGTTTCTCTTTGCTTATTTGATCTGTTCTTGCCATAATATGGACTTGGTCTTTTACCAAATAGGGCTATGTTCTGTATACCCCCCATTACCTTGTCACAACACAACTGATTGGCACAAATACATTAAGAAGGAAAGAAATTCCACAAATTAACTTTTATCAAGGCCCCGTGTAGCTCAGTTGGTAGAGCATGGCGCTTGCAATGCCAGGGTTGTGTGTTCGATTCCCACAGGGGGCCAGTATGAAATAAAAAAATGTATGCACTCACTAACTGTAAGTCGCTCTGGATAAGAGCATCTGCTAAATGACGTAAATGTAAAATCAAGGCACACCTGTTAATTGAAATGCATTCCAGGTGACTACCTCATGAAGCTGGTTGAGAGAATGCCAAGAGTGTGCAAAGCTGTCATCAAGGCAAAGGGTGGCTATTTGAAGAATCTGAAATATAAAATATATTTTGATTTGTTTAACACTATTTAGGTTACTACATGATTCCATATGTGTTATTTCATAGTTTTGATGTCTTCACTATTATTCTACAATGTAGAAATAGTCAAATAAAGAAAAACCCAGGTGTTCTAAAATTTTGACCAGTAGTATAGACATATACACACACAAGCACATACAGTATGTACAGTGAGGGAAAAAAGTATTTGATCCCCTACTGATTTTGTACGTTGGCCCACTGACAAAGAAATGATCAGTCTATAATTTTATTGGTAGGTTTATTTGAACAGTGAGACAGAATAACAACAACAAATTCCAGAAAAACGCATGTCAAAAATGTTATAAATTGATTTGCATTTTAATGAGGGAAATAAGTATTTGACCCCTCTGCAAAACATGACTTAGTACTTGGTGGCAAAACCCTTTTTGGCAATCACAGAGGTCAGACGTTTCTTGTAGTTGGCCACCAGGTTTGCACACATCTCAGGAGGGATTTTGTCCCACTCCTCTTTGCAGATCTTCTCCAAGTCATTAAGGTTTCGAGCCTGACGTTTGGCAACTCGAACCTTCAGCTCCCTCCACAGATTTTCTATGGGATCAAGGTCTGGAGACTGGCTAGGCCACTCCAGGACCTTAATGTGCTACTTCTTGAGCCATTGCTTTGTTGCCTTGGCCGTGTGTTTTTGGGTCATTGCCTTGCTGGAATACCCATCCACAACCCATTTTCAATGCCCTGGCTGAGGGAAGGAGGTTCTCACCCATCGTCCCTTTGATGCGGTGAAGTTGTCCTGTCCCCTTAGCAGAAAAACAACCCCAAAGCATAATGTTTCCACCTCCATGTTTGACGGTGGGGATGGTGTTCTTGGGGTCATAGGCAGCATTCCTCCTCCTCCAAACACGGCGAGTTGAGTTGATGCCAAAGAGCTGAATTTTGGTCTCATCTGACCACAACACTTTCACCCAGTTCTCCTCTGAATCGTTCAGATGTTCATTGGCAAACTTCAAATGGGCCTGTATATGTGCTTTCTTGAGCAGGGGGACCTTGCGGGCGCTGCAGGATTTCAGTCCTTCACTGTGTAGTGTGTTACCAATAGTTTTCTTGGTGACTATGGTCCCAGCTGCCTTGAGATCATTGACAAGATCCTCCCGTGTAGTTCTGGGCTGATTCCTCACCGTTCTCATGATCATTGCAACTCCACGAGGTGAGATCTTGCATGGCGCCCCAGGCCGAGGGAGATTGACAGTTATTTTGTTTTTTTCCATTTGCGAATAATCGCACCAAATGTTGTCACCTTCTCACCAAGTTGCTTGGCGATGGTCTTTTAGCCCATTCCAGTCTTGTGTAGGTCTACAATCTTGTCGCTGACATCCTTGGAGAGCTCTTTGGTCTTGGCCATGGTGGAGAGTTTGGAATCTGATTGATTGATTGCTTCTGTGGACAGGTGTCTTTTATACAGGTAACAAGCTGAGATTAGGAGCAATCCCTTTAAGAATGTGCTCCTAATCTCAGCTCGTTACCTGTATAAAAGACACCTGGGAGCCAGAAGTATTTCTGATTGAGAGGGGGTCAAATACTTATTTCCCTCATGAAAATGCAAATCAATTTATAACATTTTTGACATGCGTTTTTTCTGGGGGGTTTTGTTGTTATTCTGTCTCTCACTGTTCATATAAACCTACCATTGAAATTATAGACTAATCATTTCTTTGTCAGTGGGAAAACGTACAAAATCAGCAGGGGATCAAATACTTGTTTCCCTCACTGTACATATACTTATACGCACAACATATGGCATGGCTCTGTACATACAGTGATATATGAAAAGGAATGCGTGACAAAAAGAGTACACACTGTCTCTCTCTCTCCCACACAAGCACAAACAGACACGACAAACACACACACAAGCACACACACAAACAAGCAGACGTTGATGCTTGCGCACACACGCACACATCTTTAAAGACTTTACTTGGCCTGCTCAGGCTAATCCTGTCAACAAAGCAGGGGTCAATCGCAGACCACTCACAGACACATGCCTCCAAAACTACTGTATATATTGCAGAGAAAACTCCCTTGGTGTAAAAATCGATTTATGATTAATAAAGTTCCACGGGGGCCCAACAAACAGTGACACATTACAGTAATAACATCTGTTTTGCATGCATGCTGGAGATCAATACACTGAGCATGAATACATCTTTCATCAGACGCTGCTGCAAGGGTTTATTGACCATGTTTGCATCCTAAATGGCACCCTATTCCTTATATAGTGCACTATAGCCCTATGGGCCCAGGTAAAAAATAAAAATAGTGCACTACATAGGAAATAGGGTGCCATTTGGGACGCAACCCAGCTGTGATAAGATACATTCATTTGACAGGCCGGGTGGTTTATCCTCATACCTGTCTGCTCTCACACAGGCCCCTTGTTAGACACATCCAGACAATGACAGCCCTGGGATCTATCTCACACCAGTGCGAGGACAATGCTCCTTGATCTGGGCTGTTCAGGCTCAGTCACAGGGCTTTGCTAATGCTATAAAAGTTGTGCATGGAGGTGGTTATACCCAGAGTCATGTATAGCTAGTCTTGAGATGTTGTCCTGCACCCCTGGTTATGGTTGTGTTGTTCTTTATTCAAGCTATACTGGGCCGGGTTAAGCCTCTTTGGCCTCATGGGTGGAATGTTATTACAATTTTAAAGATTATACAACATTTAACTTTTTTTGAAAATCAGGTGTTTCTATGTCAAACAGTTTTGTTCTATTTCAGTCTTCTGTGATGTGTATAAAGTGTAATATTGGGATGCCAACTCAAAATTGAATACATTTCAACTCTATATCTGACATGGCACGGGTGTTTTATTTTTCTTAAGCCCATAACCATGTGTGAGGTGTATACTTTTGTTTCAAAGTATATTTGTTTAAGACTACCAAGAATCACTCTGTGTTACCCTGATTTTGCCCACTGCAGTTAAAGGGTAAGGGCTTTCTAGACTACAACATTTGTTGATCGCCAGCTGACAGTTGTGATTCTACAACTGATACTTGACTAATTTCAAACAGAAGATTTGAAGAAAGGGCTTTTCTATAGCCACAGTGCTCTGTAGTCCTTACAGACTTATTACAAAGGTGAGCAAACTGTCTCCCTGCAGTGTAACATTGTATTCCTAATGAACTGGCAGAAGTTGAGTGAATAAAAGCTAATTGAGTGGAAGTTTTTATAACAAAGGCAATGTTAACATCATTAGGTCATAATTGTGAGATACAGCCAGGAAGTTCCAATAACTGAACTGGCCACAACAATCCTCTGTCCTTCAGGCACACTTTTATATTAGATTAACCTGGAAATGTAGCTGGAACTAGGAGTCTACGACGTACATGGCTTGGTGAAAATGTTTCCGTAGGCTTGATGAACAGTGATCATTATATTTGTTTGAGAGGTCTTGATAGACAATTCCATGCCAAAACCCTCTTACTTTACATTACAGGTTTTAAATGAAGATACTGTAGTGCAGGGGTATTGAAATATTACCCTACGAAGTCCAGACTACTGCTGGCTTACCTGATAATGAATTGCACCCACCTGGTGTCCCAGGTCTAAATCAGTCCCTGATTTGAAGAGAATAATGAAAAAAAGCAGTGGAATGGTTTTGAGGTCCACATTTGGAGTGCTGTAGAGAGAAAAGCTCAGTTCTGTGGTCATTTCTCCAACCACACATAGCCTCCTAGGTACAGTGCGTTGCAAAAGTATTCACCCCCCTTGGCGTTTTTCCTATTTTGTTGCATTACAACCTGTAATTTAAATGGATTTTTATTTGGATTTCATGTAATGGACATACACAAAATAGTCCAAATTGGTGAAGTGAAATGAAAAAACTAACTTGTTTAAAGAAATTCAAAAAAATTAATAACGGAAAAGTGGTGCGTGCATATGTATTCACCCCCTTTGCCATGAAGCCCCTAAATAAGATCTGGTGCAACCAATTACCTTCAGAAGTCACATAATTAGTTAAATATAATCCACCTGTGTGCGATCTAAGAGTCACACGATCTGTCACATGATCTCAGTATACAGTGGGGAGAACAAGTATTTGATACACTGCCGATTTTGCAGGTTTTCCTACTTACAAAGCATGTAGAGGTCTGTAATTTTTATCATAGGTACACTTCATCTGTGAGAGACGGAATCTAAAACCAAAATCCAGAAAATCACATTGTATGAATTTTTAAGTAATTAATTTGCATTTTATTGCATGACATAAGTATTTGATACATCAGAAAAGCAGAACTTAATATTTGGTACAGAAACCTTTGTTTGCAATTACAGAGATCATACATTTCCTGTAGGTCTTGACCAGGTTTGCACACACTGCAGCAAGGATTTTGGCCCACTCCTCCATACAGACCTTCTCCAGATCCTTCAGGTTTCGGGGCTGTCACTGGGCAATACGGACTTTCAGCTCCCTCCAAAGATTTTCTATTGGGTTCAGGTCTGGAGACTGGCTAGGCCACTCCAGGACCTTGAGCCACTCCTTAGTTGCCCTGGCTGTGTGTTTCGGGTCGTTGTCATGCTGGAAGACCCAGCCACGACCCATCTTCAATGCTCTTACTGAGGGAAGGAGGTTGTTGGCCAGGATCTCGCGATACATGGCCCCATCCTCCCCTCAATACAGTGCAGTCGTCCTGTACCCTTTGCAGAAAAGCATCCCCAAAGAATGATGTTTCCACCTCCATGCTTCACGGTTGGGATGGTGTTCTTGGGGTTGTACTCATCCTTCTTCTTCCTCCAAACACGGCGAGTGGAGTTTAGACCAAAAAGCTATATTTTTGTCTCATCAGACCACATTACCTTCTCCCATTCCTCCTCTGGATCATCCAGATGGTCATTGGCAAACTTCAGATGGGCCTGGACATGTGCTGGCTTGAGCAGGGAGACCTTGCGTGCGCTGCAGGATTTTAATCAATGACGGCGTAGTGTATTACTAATGGTTTTCTTTGAGACTGTGGTCCCAGCTCTCTTCAGGTCATTGACTAGGTCCTGGCTTGTAGTTCTGGGATGATCCCTCACCTTCCTCATGATCATTGATGCCCCACGAGGTGAGATCTTGCATGGAGCCCCAGACCGAGGGTGATTGACCGTCATCTTGAACTTCTTCCATTTTCTAATAATTGCGCCAACAGTGGTTGCCTTCTCACCAAGCTGCTTGCCTATTGTCCTGTAGCCCATCCCAGCCTTGTGCAGGTCTACAATTATATCCCTGATGTCCTTACACAGCTCTCTGGTCTTGGCCATTGTAGAGAGGTTGGAGTCTGCTTGATTGAGTGTGAGGACAGGTGTCTTTTATACAGGTAACGAGTTCAAACAGGTGCAGTTAATACAGGTAATGAGTGGAGAACAGGAGGGCTTCTTAAAGAAAAACTAACAGGTCTGTGAGAGCCGGAATTCTTACTGGTTGGTAGGTGATCAAATACTTATGTCATGCAATAAAATGCAAATTAATTACTTAAAAATCATACAATGTGATTTTCTGGACCACTACATGCTTTGTAAGTAGGAAAACCTGCAAAATCGGCAGTGTATCAAATACTTGTTCTCCCCACTGTATATACACCTGTTCTGAAAGGCCCCAGAGTCTGAAACACCACTAAGCAAGGGGCACCACCAAGCAAGCGGCACCATGAAGACCAAGGAGCTCTCTAAACAGGTCAGGGACAAAGTTGTGGAGAAGTACAGATCAGAGTTGGTTTATAGAAAAATATCAGAAACTTTGAACATCCCACGGAGCACCATTAAATCCATTATTACAAAATTGAAAGAATATGGCACCACAACAAACCTGCCAAGAGAGGGCCGCCCACCAAAACTCACGGACCAGGCAAGGAGGGCATTAATCAGAGAGACAACAGAGACCAAAGATAACCCTGAAGGAGCTGCAAAGCTCCACAGCGGAGATTGGAGTATCTGTCCATAGGACCACTTTAAGCAGTACACTCCACAGAGCTGGGCTTTATGGAAGAGTGGCCAGAAAAAAAGCCATTGTTTAAAGAAGAAAATAAGCAAACACGTTTGGTGTTCGCCAAAAGGTATGTTGAAGACTCCCCAAACATATGGAAGAAGGTACTCACAGTGAAGCATGGTGGTGGCAGCATCATGCTGTGGGGATGTTTTTCATCGGCAGGGACTGGGAAACTGGTCAGAATTTGAAGGAACGATGGATGGCGCTAAATACAGGGAAATTCTTGAGGGAAACCTGTTTCAGTCTTCCAGAGATTTGAGACTGGGACGCAGGTTCACCTTCCAGCAGGACAATGACCCTAAGCATACTGCTATAGCAACACTCGAGTGGTTTAAGGGGAAACATTTTAAATATATTGGAATGTCCTAGTCAAAGGCCAGACCTCAATCCAATTGAGAATCTGTAGTATGACTTAAAGATTGCTGTACACCAGCGGAACCCATCCAACTTGAAGGAGCTGGAGCAGTTTTGCCTTGAAGAATGGGCATAAATCCCAGTGGCTAGATATGCCAAGCTTATAGAGACATACCCCAAGAGACTTGCAGCTGTAATTGCTGCAAAAGGTGGCTTTACAAAGTATTGACTTTGGGGGGTTAATAGTTATGCTCGCTCAAGTTTTCTGTTTTTTTTGTCTTATTTCTTGTTTGTTTCACACACAAAAATATTGTGCATCTTCAAAGTGGTAGGCATGTTGTGTAAATCAAATGATACAAACCCCCCAAAAAACTGTTGTAATTCCAGGTTGTAAGGCAACAAAATAGGAAAAATGCCAAGGGGGGTGAATACTTTCACATGCCTCTGTATCTTCTCTTTATTCACACACTTCAGTAGTGTAAAATAAAACAGCAAACCCCTATCCTCTTCTCTCTATTTCTCTCTCCCTCTCCTCTCACTCCCTCACACCCTCTCCCTCTCTCCCCTCTCCCTCTCTTCCTCCACACCTCCACACACTCATAAAGAGAAAAATGTCAAGGTCCCTTGTCTGCCATGGCCACACAGAAACTCCGTTATTCATCTCTCTTCCTCTGAAGCATCCCTGTGACCTTCTGTGTGATCCATAGCGCTGGAAGTCAGCGACTCAGCGAACCTCTTCTTTATTTCCTTACATGTTTAATATCATCAGCCTGCAGCACCAGGTCAAAGGTGACTTCCTATAGGAATCACATGGCGTGTATTGCTTCTTACTACTAGGAGCCCTTTTAAGAGAGAGAGCCCACAGGACCGGACGTGACTACTCGATTGCATTCCAAATGGCACCCTTTCCTTTTATAGTGCTCATCAAGGGCTCTGGTCAAAAGTAGTGCACTATATAGGGAATAGGGTGACAGTTGGGACATGTCACCCATCCTCCCTCCCAGCCCTGATGTAGGGTTGTGCTGATGCTATGAGCTTTTATGCTAATGCTTTCTCACCCTGGTTGACAATGTACCCTCATCTCTCCCTACAAAAAAGGTGCTAAGTAGAACCATGCAGGGTTCTTTTGTTTGTCCCCATCGGGGAACCCTTTTTGGTGCTGGGTAGAACCCTTTGCAGAGGGTTCTATCTAAAACCCTCTACATAGGGTTCTTCAAAGAACCAACTGTATATGGTTCTACCTAGAACACTCTATGAAGGGTTCTACCAAGAACCATTTTGTCATCTATGAACAGTTCCACCAGCCTTATTAGCCTTTAAAATGTAATGATTTATAACAATACATATATAAGGTGTTTCTTTGAGAGTTTAGTTATTCCCTAACACAGGGGTGTTTGGAAAATCCTTGTTTACAGGTCTGCAAATCACATTATGCAGGCATTACAAAGGGATGTGTAATTCTTATTGGAATCCAGCCAGAGTTAGGAATTCCAAAAAGTAGACTTGTTAATCACCCACAACCTGCATTCAGAATAACTGCCAGGGTAGGGACAACTGCTGAGACTACCTCAACTCAATCATCTAAACTGGAACAACCATCTCAATAACGGGTGCAATAAAGCCAACTACTAACAGATTGGATTAGTTTAGGAAACAGTATGTTATTTATCTTTGTGTAGCGTAAAATGTATCAACCAATCAATGCAAAAACAACAGATATAACAGTAAAACTATTCTGAAAATATCCCTGCAATAAAGCATGCTGGGAAATATTATATAAGATTATTTTTAGAACCCTTCTTGCCTTCCAAAGAATCCTTCTTGCCTTCCAAATAATAATCAAATAACCTTTTCTTGGGATGTTAAAGGTTCTAGATAAAACCCTTTGCCTTACAAATAACCCTTGTCTTCCAAAAAGGGTTATTTTGATCAAAACAGTTCTTGGTAGAACCCTATCCCTCTGCAAAAAAAAACATTTGGAACCTTTTTTTCTAGGAGTGTAGACTCCCCAAGCTCCCCTTCAGTGTCACTACTTCCTCCGAAGCTGCCTCCTCTCCTTGTTTTGGCAGGCTTCGGCGTTCGTCGTCACCGGCCTTCTAGCCACTGCCGCTCCTCTTCTCATCATTCCATTTGTTTTGTCTTGTTTTTTTACGCACACCTGATTCATATCCCCTCATCAGTCCCTGTATAAATATTCCCTCTGCCCCCCATTTCTTTGTGTGTGATTGTTTCCATGTGGAGGTGTCGATAGCTTGGAGGAGAATTATGTACTTTATCGCCAGGAGATTCACTGGTGTGTTTTGTTTTCCCCAGTGCGCTGTTAAGTAGTTGTTTTACGCATTGCTGTGAACCGCTGTATTGGCCCGAATAAACCATTATTCTGTGATTTACACCTCCTGCGCCTGACTCCGTCCAAATCACCCGCTACAATCAGTGCATCTTATAGGGGCAACCGACAGGCGCAGGCCAGAACTTGACTGTTACACTATAAAAACCAAGTGTTTAGGATCCGAACACATAACTAAACACTTTTCTGTAAAACTTTGTAAATGAATCAAGGCATTAAGAGTTTCAATGAAAATGTGTCACAGTGTTTAGATTGTAAACACCAGAACATGTTTATTCACTAGAAAACTTTTTAAACACATGAACACGTTAAACACATAAATCCAGCCAGAGGGAGGATATCCAACAATTTGAATATTCTATCAACCACAACCTGCACTCAGAATGATTGCTATGGTTGATGACCTAACAAACAAGACTACCTAAACAAGGGTTCTTCAATTCTGGTCCTGGAGGGCCGAAACACCTCTGTTTTTCATCCTCTCCTTCTAATCAGGGGCTAATTCAGACCTGGGACACCAGGTGAGTGCAATTAACTACCAGGTAGAAAATAAAAAACAGAAGTGTTTCGGACCTCCAGGACCGGAATTGAAGAACCCTGACCTAAACCATCTAAACTGGAACATCCATCTCAGTAACACGTGGCTTTTCTCTGCAACTTCACTATTATCATTACACTTCATTATTATCAGTAGCATTTCATTATAATTGTTCAAGTTATTAGCTAGTTATTACCTAAATATTAGTCTACTATATAATTTAAGAAATGTCAGATTGGAGAGGAATTTGACGCACTAAATCATTCAGAATGCGTTTTTCCCTCCACCTTTCCGAACAATTCGCATAACGCTACCAACGCTGCTGCGGTCATTTTCTGTGGCAATATGTTGTTCGAAGTGGCTGGAGAGGATGCAGTAATGAGAGAAAAATCATATACTATTAGAAAAATAATGTACTACTGAAAATATTAGGATGAAGGCTATGCATCCTATAGGATGAATCATGAATGGAGCTTTGCTATGTTTCATTCAGTTGCACCCCATTTAATAAGAGAGGAACACAAAACTGGCACCTGTTGTCATTCCTCGCACATATGCTGACCCTGCAACAAGACCAGTGGCGACCCGTCATTCAGGGCAGGTGCGTTCTGAGCCCCACATTTGTAGCTAAAAATAAATACATAAAAACCTGTTTTGCATTTTATTTTGGCATTAATACGTGTCACATATCAGTTTGCAAACAATGTAAAAATAAAATAAAAAATAATTGCTTTAATAAAGCCGCATACAAACATGGCCTCTTTTTTAGTTTCTTGAATAAGGCAGTTCCAAAATGCAGGTGTTTCAGCCTAGCTCAGTGCTTTCTGTGGTGGTGGGGCAGCCAGCGGAAAATACGGAGCGTAGGGGTTGGTAATGTTCTCTAGTTGCATCGTGATTGGCTCAGTGTTCTGTCACTTATGGGGACACTACGTCACCGCCAAATCTAAGGGTAGAGCTCGAAAATTCAAGCCCCTTGGGTGCTGTCATAGAGTTACATTAGAAGTGCCTATCCAAGAAGGGTCAAGGTCATTGGCCACAGATAAAATGAAGTCAAATCACATTATTTGATTGGACTGATCATGTCAACATCATACTTTCAAAATCTTAGCTAGCAGTGATAATCATGAATCAAGTCGACAACCTACTGGCAAATCCTTTTTAATCCTTGTCATATGAAGATAAATAATGAAGAGAAATTATAGATAAAACGTATTGGTGCTCATCGGCCATTGAACATAAACATTACACAACAAGTTGGAAATCGCAAATTCAACAATGAGTGGTTTGGAAGGAATCAGTGGCTAACTGTTAAGAGAAATTCTATCCCAATGTTTCAAAAATGAACTTATTACTCAGTCTGTATCCCAGAGGTTGTAAATCTCTAATAATCAGACCAAGCAGCCCAGCATTCAATCATCAGGGTTTATTCATGAGAACGTTCTAAAACAAAATGGTCGTACAATATTTTTATATGAACACGTCAGAGAAAAAATCCCTCCCCTCTGTAGGCAGGCTGTAGTTTTCCACTTTATAATTGCTCTCCTGACCATCAGTTCACACACACACACACACACACACACACACACACACACACACACACACACACACACACACACACACACACACACACACGCACACACACAAGCCTAACAGTTTCTCTCCTCCCTAAATTCCTCAGTTATCTTGGTTTCTCAGTTGCCTGTAGACAGTTCTCCTTGTCCTTTGTTGTCTGGCCTAACTCTTACTCACATTGCTAAATAGTAGCACAATGTCATAATCTTTACTGGTCCTACACTCACACATTACCAGGTAGTAGATTCTAACACATCTCACACAGTTTCAGAGTGTAATAATTAGTCACTACTAAGAAAGTACTAATCATACTTAAAACAAGAACATTTCACAACTATATTTAAGGGTGGAACATTTAGTCATTACTTTTAACCTGATTCCTATATCAATCCACCCTTTGACTAAATTATCCACACTTTAATACACAGAAAATCATTACAATTACTTTTAAACTAGAGATTTATAGTTCTAGGAAAACATCCAGTCTCAAACTATCTGAATCGTCGTCGTCCTCCACCAAGCCTGGTGGGTTATATTCTTCATTCCTTAGGTCGGAGTCCGGGATTGGACCGTATCTCACCATCTGTTGGGAAACTGCATTCTCCAACGCCTTGCTCACCAACCCTCGGACACAGGGAATAAGACAACATCCACAAAGAACAAGCATACCCATAGACGCGATTGCAGCGCCTAAAATAGTTACAACAATAGTTTTCCATTTACCGAACATTTGATCAAACCAACCGTTTAGGGGGCTATCAATACCAGAGTTCTCGGCCAGTTCATTCGCCAGCGTGGTGAGTCCCTGAAGTGCTTTGGTCACCGACCCGTCCGGGACTGTATTGTTGGGGATGAAAGTACAGAACATAGATCCAAACATAACACAAACTCCGCCCCGCTCAGCCAAAAGCATATCTAAAGCTATTCTATTCTACCATGCCATTAAGCTAGTTGCCACTGTCTGCTCAGCCAATCCCTTTATTGCGTCACGAGTGTGGTTTATAAATCTTTGCTGGTTATAGTAAATATAATTTATCCAATCTACGTTTTTATTAATTGTTGACCACCAGAAAAGACTTGATTCAAACCCAGCTGCGATCTGATTCTTAGCTTTGAATTCTTCTGGAACCCCTCGAGGTACTCCTATATCATCAATATATATCCTTTCATTAAAGGATCCTGGGAGGAGGTCCCGCTTTCTACGTGACAACTCACCAGTCTCTGACACGTTTGATTGTTTGCGTATGTAGGTGAGGCCACAATCTGTTATCACCACACAACCACCAGATGTCAGCACAGGCCTGGTTTTGGGTCCTAAAATTCTCTGGCTGCAACAAAGAGGAGATATTAGTCATGGTCTCTTTAGTTGTAACATTCTCTGTGTGGGAGCAGGAGCTAAGATGCCCTACCCTGTATCCTATCTTATTAGTCCTAGAAAAACAATAATAAGAATCCCCTGAGACTTGAAACGGAGGTAACCTAGGTCGGGGTGACTTTGTTATCGGGGGATACAGATAGTGCAAGTTACTACAAGACTCCTTCACCACATTCCCAGGTGGCTTGAACAATTCAATCATGCAGGATAAACCTGACGGAGCGTTAAAGCCCGTCAAGGGGAACGGAGTAGTTGTTAACCTTGGTTTGGCTGTTCCACAGGCGTAACAGTCATCTTTGGACATAGTTCTTGCCGTATAATGTATCCATTCCAACCATTAGTTAGGATCCCTATACCCAGTATCCACCTGTACTACTTCCTTCAGGTCTATAGTTTGCACTATCTTCACCACAGCCCTGGTCTCACTACCTCCCTCCGAGAGGTGTACTCTATAGGGTGCCCCAGTTGAAGAGGATATCTCACTTGTCAGGTAAACTGTGTATGGAAATTGACATATTCCCCCCCTCTCGGTATGAGCAACTACATGGTCCCAGGATGTACATGGTGACATACATATATATATCCCATCCTTTACGATACTACCAGCCAGTAGTCCCCAACTCCCCAACTGGTCCGCAAAGACCTCAAAGGTGATGTCCTTTCCTACAGTCACTAGTACTTCTCCTTTCCCCACGTCAAGCTGTCTCCTATGCCTACGTAGACTGTGCTTGGGTATTATTTTATTAACTTGTGTTAGGTTAACTACTACTTCTGGCGGATCAGGAGGGTTTGAGTGTGCTAGGAATATGGCCCCCACAATCAGACAGCTACCTACTGTAAGGAGACCTGTGAATCCCCACCCTCGCCCTGAGAACATGTCAGACGCCAGAGGCCAACCCATTGCTTTACTTTCTATTGAACTCACACAGGGATGATCAGACAGGGTACGGGAATCTTCGTTAAGGAGCCAACCCCCGAGCCCTAGTGGTGATCGGTTCTTTCTCCTAACTCTGTGTTTGTTCGTCAGGTGTAGCTGGGTTTACCTTTTTACAGTGTGTGACATGCACCCAGGTGGATCTTTCCGCAATTCTTACAGCGAAGGCCGTCACCAACAGGACCTGATATGGACCTTCCCAACGGGGCTGCTTCCAGTTTTTCTTCTTTAAGGATTGGATCCACACCCAGTCACCTGGTTAGATAGAGTTGGTCACCTTCTCCTTTAGTTCACCTGTGGGGCACAAAACCTCTGACATACAGGTGTGGTTAATAAACTACCTTCTCACGTGTTCTGCTAGGGTGCTCTCAATTTCTATTTCTGCCTGCTCCGGTCCTCCTAACTCAGGCATTCTGTATGGTCTACCAAATCCCTTCTCCAATGGCAATAACCCTTCTTTATCTGGAGTTCTCCTGATTGTAGTTAATACTATCGGTAGACAATGTACCCCATTTCTTCCTGCTCTCCTGTGTGTTTTCCTTAACCCCTCTCTAATCATACCGTTCACATTAGTATTCTCTTTCTAGACTGTATCTAAAAAAAACTTTTTTTTTTTTTTTTAATCTTTACTTCGTCTATTTATCTTTAATCCTACCACTACCATCATCCCCCCTCTTGACACGTCAATGCCCATGTGTCAATATTACCATGTACCTAAACAATCACTTAGGTAATATTGGTAATTTATAATCCAATTGCCATCCCTTATTTATTGTTGAGACTGTCCCTTGCTTCTTTATTGCTCCTATCGTCCTGATCTCATTACTAAATCAATGATCTAGGTAATAGCTGTTTCGCATTAGATTGTGCCTTCCCCTGATTACTGCAGCTCATTGCATTAATTTAGTTTGAAAAACCAACTTGTTGTTTATTAAAGCATAATAAAAATGAAATTTAAATGACAACATTTGATAATACCTCAACTTACTTCTATCCCATAAAAGTAATCCCAGATTAGTACAATTGACTAGCAACAGGTATCCCTCATTTAGGGAAAGCTCTCTCTCTCTTCTGTTTTTTTATGGTTCAAATCATATATATTATTACCAAATTATAATCTTCACACTTTTCACAGTATTATAAATGACCCTCAACTTGGTAAAATAAACTATCTTAAAGTCCTCCTCTCATGCCTTTAGAATTACCAGTGTGGATGATTAATTAACACCAGAAAGTCAAAACAGAGTTCAGAGGCAATTGAAATCATTCAACGAACTGTTCCATCCCATAGTATACTAAACATTACCATCATCCTAAATATTTCATAAATGTTACTTATCCCAAGTGTTCATTAAGTCCTCATGACATGTATTCTCATAAGAAATCATATATATCCTAAACTCAGTCAAAACAGAAAAACTCCATAAAATTCACTGTGTGTGCTCCTTTAAGACTTATCACCTTTGACCTGTTGAAAACCCCCTAAAATTGAAATAACAACTCTGTGATTTCCAGGACACTGCCCCTTTGTTTCTGGCCTCACTATCTCCGCGAGAGTTGGCACTCCCTTAAGGTCTCTCCCAATCTGCTCTTGGTAAACTGCAAACCTTTTAACCTCAATATGTGTTGCTGTGCTTTTCTCCACCCTATCAAAGTATTTATAATGGTCCTGCTTATCTCTGGTCTCATTCCACTGAGGAACACTATATTTTTCATTGCTGATGGTAGGGCGTATCATTCCCCTGTCTCTGGTCTGGCTCGGGTATGCCACTGTTTGCGTTAAACACATCTTTAACCCTCTCTAAGTACTGGCTGACAGTCTCACTATCCTCTTGTTTACACTCATGTGCTTTAGAGAAGTCTGCATGACGATGGTAATGTTCTCTGAGGCTATTACACAATTCAGTTATTTTCCCAACATACTCTCCGTGATCGGCCCATGGCAAAAGTGCCCTATGAAACCCACTGCCCTCTAACGGCAGCCCAAACCTTACTATTCCTGTTTTGGGGTGGGTCATTCCTTCTACCACTCTGGCCATGTCCTCTGTGTTTATGGCCTGTCTGCTAAATGGCATATTATTATTATTATTATTATTACTGTATACATCTAAGGTTGCTGGGGCCCCTTCATTCCCTGCCAATAGATTAGGTAAGGCTATCAGTTGGGTACTGGCCCCCTCCTACTCTCTCATCTCCTGACTCATAATGACTCCCTCCTGAGCTCAGCTCCTAACTGGACTTTTGTTGTGGGGTTCAAGTCTCCTCAGGGACCTGGGTCTTCCACCCTTCGGTCCCTTGACCCCCCTATTGTACCCTAGTACTCTAGTTACTTTCTTAGCCTTCTCTTTCTGTCTCTCTCTCTCTCTCTCGTTCTAATTTCTGCAATGACCAATTGGGTTGCTGCTGTTATTCCAAATATTTCCTTAGAACCTCAACTGTACTATCTTCCTTTGCCTTATCCTCAACCCCCCTCTGTGCTCCCTCAGCTTCCCCTTGGTTCTGGTAAGGGGGTGGAAACTCCAAAATGGCAGCCTGCTGTGGCACCCTTCCCCTCACCACTACCACCTCATCGTCTGGATTTATTCCTCCTGATCTGCCAGGGAGGTGTATAGTCTTGATCTAGACCTTTCTACAGGGGGAGCTGTGGGTTCTGTCTTAGACCTCTCTCTTTCTCTCACTGCTTCTTTCTCGTTTACACACCTTATGTATCTGTTTAAGCATGGATTCGAGTTTATCTGCGTCCAGACGTCCCTCAAAACCATACCTCTCCCTCCACCTGGTTACATAATGGAGATTTATTCTATCCCTGGATTCCATAAATCTCTCATCTCCGGTTGACCCCGGGACCTCCTTGGAGGGTTTGCTTCCCATATTGGCAGGACACTTTGATCGTCCTATACCCAAAACTTTGAACAATTACTTTATGGCTTTTACTAAATTCCTGAATCTCACCGTTATTTGAATTTAGATTACTTCCAACTCTCTAATAATTATTTTTGTCACTTTAACTGAGTTGTTAGGTATTAAATAATTTTACAATTTTGCTTTTAATGATTTATTCGATCTTTAATTAATTTCTTATATGTTTCTTCCTCAAAATAGTCAATTATAATTACTTACTTCCTCACACGACCTATTTTGGTCCCTGTCTTTGGAATTTATTCTTAGATGTGACTTTTGAGAAAATATTAAGTCTCACACAAGATTATTGGTTAACACTACCGGCAACTTGGAGTTTGTACTTAGACAAATTACGGCCCCAATTTCATGATGTGGAGTTTGTACTTAGACAAATTACGGCTCCAGTTCCATGACTTGGAGTTTGTACTAAGACAAATTACGGCTCCAGTTTCATGACTTGGAGTTTGTACTAAGACAAATTACGGCTCCAGTTTCATGGAACGGATAGAGTTACTGCTAATCTACAGTTGTTTGTGACTTATAATATTCTATTTCTCACACATACTATTTTAATTCCTCCTGGTGTACTTTTGACAACCCTCTTTCATGTTGTCTCAACACAAGACTAGTTTATGTTCGGTAATGGCCTCTCTACCAGGAGTCTATTTCGGACCCCCCCCTTTGCTACTCCCCTCGTATTTCCTACTTATTTAGAGTACTCACGCGTGGTTTTCTCTAGATAAGCGTCTAAAAACACGATGGCAAGACTTCCTTGAGGGTTTTGGTAATCATTCTCTGTCCTTTACAAGAATTACAACAATTATTGCAAGTTCAGATAATTTCCCCCAAGACCCATGAATAAAGACTACTGACCTTATTCTTGTAGCTGGGACTCAATTTGGTTGGATCTCGTCACCGTTCCTGTCGTGAACCAGTTCACCGCCGGCCTGGATTAACCCTCAATCTTAGAGGTCAGGACTTTGTCCCACGGATCCTAGATCCGCCCGTGCACGGTTTCGGGGTTCCCTGGGACGACAGACAACGGGTGTTGAGATCCGGCTCGAAGGACCAAGCTGTTACGAGAATTTCTATCCCAATGTTTTAAAAATGAACTTATTACTCAGTCTGTATCCCAGAGGTTGTAAATCTCTAATAATCAGACCAAGCAGCCCAGCATACAATCATCAGGGTTTATTCATGAGAACGTTCTAAAACAAAATGGTCGTACAGTATTTTTATATGCACACGTCAGAGAACAAAATCCCTCCCCTCTGTAGGCAGGCTGTAGTTTTCCACTTTATAATTGCTCTCCTGACCATCAGTTCACACACACACACACACACACACACACACACACACACACACACACACACACACACACACACACACACACACACACACAAGCCTAAACGTTTCTCTCCTCCCTAAATTCCTCAGTTATCTTGGTTTCTCAGTTGCCTGTAGACAGTTCTCCTTGTCCTTTGTTGTCTGGCCTAACTCTTACTCACATTGCTAAATAGTAACACAATGTCATAATCTTTACTGGTCCTACACTCACACATTACCAGGTAGTAGATTCTAACACATCTCACACAGTTTCAGAGTGTAATAATTAGTCACTACTAAGAAAGTACTAATCATACTTAAAACAAGAACATTTCACAACTATATTTAAGGGTGGAACATTTAGTCATTACTTTTAACCTGATTCCTATATCACTAACTGCAAGCATTGCAAAGCAATCACTAGCCTGATATTCACTGGAATGGCTGTGTGGTCCCAAGTCTGGGTTTAAGGGTTTATTTTCCAAGCTTAAAATGATAAACATTCAACATTGGCCATGCTGTCAATCCAGCATGCTTACTGCCGTGCTCTAAGGAACTGTTAACTCGGAACTGGGAAATCTGACTTCAGTGAGTTCAAGACAACTGGGAACTCTGGGAAATAACTATCTCCGACTGGGAAAATACGTTTTGAACGGTCATCCAACTCGGAATTGTAAGTCGGGAACTTGGGCCTCTTTCTAGAGCTCTGACCTGGAGATCACTGACATCATCATGATTCGACCTGTTTTTTTTTCCTGAGTTCCCAGTTGTCTTGAAAGCACCATAAATCCAGAGAATGCCAGACTTTGATGACAAAGTTTGAAGACACAATTTGCCCACGAAGGACCGCCGTGCCACCTTATTGAGCACAGCACAACAAGGTGAGTCCAAACATGTATTGTATGCTGCTGCATAAATGATGTAATATGCCAGAGAGATATATGTATACAGTAGCTAAGAAAGTAATACTAAGTGAATGTTGTGTAGTAAGCTGTTAGTAGCCCATGTGCCTCACCCTAATAATTTGGTCTATTTTCGCCTCTTAATTTTGCCTACTGTTCTGACTTGGTGGTGCACATGTAGCCTATAACCTGTTTTAGAGAAATGTAAACATCAAATATTGAAAGAGCTTTCATTGTCTGCTTATATGCCCCCTTTATTTATCCTACGGTTCTGACTTGGTGTACAGGGAGAACACTGTAAGAACGGCCCATGTTCTGAATTCTGGTGCTTTACATTTCAAAAGTGCTGAACAAATAGTTATATTGACTATGTCCATCCTAGCTTACTCATTAATGCCTTAATCAAAATTACGGATTGCGTCTTATCCACTTGTCGTCCCCTTATGCCATAGTTGTACATCTCAATTGTCAGTAGAAACCACATTTGTTTAAGCAAGTCAGCCATATCAGCTATGTTTTTTTTAAAGGCAGTAAATTAGGCTGAATGAACTGTTTCGCTGCCAGACAAGGCTCCGCTGATAGCCAGGTGTAGCAGTGGTAAGGTGTTGGGACTGCTGTTGGGATTCCTTTATGTAGGTCCTAACAGTTTGTGGGCACCGTTTGTCACCGTTATAGTGCAATTAATGTAGTGTTTAGTGTTGTGTTTTGTTGTGTAGTGGCTTTGCTGGCATGCATCCCCCAAATAGTCCGGGTAGCCATGATTAGCTGTTCAGGGGTCATACGGTGGTAGAAGCTGTTAAGAAGCCTTTTGGACCTAGACTTGGCGCTCCGGTACCGACTGCCGTGCGGTAGCAGAGAGAACAGTCGATGACTAGGGTGGCTGGAGTCTTTGAACATTTTTAGGGCCTTCCTCTGAATTGCTTATAATCATTAGTAAACACTTCCGCTATTAGGTCAAATGTGAAAGTAAAGTTAATAAAAAATTAATGTAGGCATATTTAAAAGATTTTGACAGTTATTTCATTTTCATAGCGTTCTTCATCCATAACGGTCAGTTACATGGTTATTCGATTACCTTCACAGCCCTAACTAAGTGGGGAGAACAGGCTGTGGCTCGAGTGGCTGAGGTCCTTGATGATCTTCTTGGCCTTCCCGTGACACCGGGTGCTATAGATGTCCTGGAGGGCAGGCAGTGTGCCCCAGGTGATGCATTGGGCTGACCGCACCACCCTCTGGAGAGCCCTGCGGTTACGGTCGGTGCAATTGCCATACCAGGCTGTGATATAGCCCGACAGGATGCTCTCAATGGTGCATCTCTAGAAGTTTGTGAGGACCTGGTTAATTTCTTCAGCCTGCAAGCTGAATTTCTTCAGCCTCCTGAGGTTGAAGAGGCACTGTTGCGCCTTCTTCACCATGCTGTCTGTGTGAAGGAACTATTTCAGGTCGACAGTGATGTGCACACCGAGGAATTTGAAGCTTTTAGGGTGGATTAAGGTGTGCTCTCTCTGCTGTCTCCTGTAGTCCACGATCAGCTCCTTCTTTTGTTGACGTTAATTTCCTGGCACCACTCCGCCAGGGCTCTCACCTCCCTTTAGGCTGTCTCATCATTGTTGGTAATCGTCAGCAAACTTGGTGTCAGCAAACTTGATGAATGTGTTGGAGACAGGCGTGGCCATACAGTCATGGGTGAACAGGGAGTACAGGAGGGGGCTGAGCCCGCACCGCTGTGGGACCCCCATGTTGAGGATCAGCGTGGCAGGGGTGTTGTTGCCTACCTTCACCAATTGGGGTCAGCCCCTCAGGAAGTCCAGATAGGGTATTGTGCAGTACAATGGCGATTGCGTTGTCCGTGGATCTGTTTGGGCGGTATGTGAATTGTAGTGGGTCTAGGGCCCTCAAACTCAACTCTTGACGTTGAAGCCAGTTCCACTGCATTTTTTCATTCTTCCCCTCTAATCAGGGACTGATTTAGACCTGGGACACCAGGTAGGTGCAATGAATTATCAGGTTGAACAGAAACCAGCAGGGTCCGGACCTCATAGGGTAAGAGTTGAATACATCTGGTCTAGGGTGTTGGGTAAGGGGGAGATGATATGGTCCTTAGCTAGCCTCTCAAAGCACTTCATGATGACAGAAGTGAGTGCTACGGGACGATGGTCATTTATTTCAGTTACTTTTGCTTTCTTTGGTACAGGAATAATGGTGGACATCTTGAAGCAAGTGGGGATAACAGACTGGGATATGGAGAGATTGGATATGTCCGTAAACACTCCAGCCAGCTGGTCTGCACATGCTCTGAGGAGGCGTCTTGGGATGCCGTCTGGGCCTGCAGCCTTGCAAGGGGTTAACACACTTAAATGACTTACTTCTCGATCAGACCGTCAGTGTCATTACATCAATGCTGCGTAATGAATTCTGCAGTCAAACTTTTTAAATTACGTAATCCAACATTTTTACTGGATATGTGTGCAACAAAAGTTCAACATTCACCTTTTGCTACTATTTCCGTCAAGTCTATGCATACAAGTTGATGCATACGTTGGCTTTATCCAACGTATGCACCACAAATAACACAGAACGCACTGCAACTGCCTCTGTAACGTATTGCTGCAAGCAAACACAGCATTCTATTGGAAATTAATGTACTTCTGGTGTATGAAAACACAACGATGCTGTCTGTCTGATTGAGGCGTTACTCACGTCGGCCACGGAGAATGAGAGCACACCGTCCTCGTAAGCGGCGGGGGCCCGCGTTGGTGGCTCGATGTTGTTTTCCTTAAAAAGGGCAAAGAAGGTGTTTAGCTTGTCCGGGAGCAAGGCGTCGTTGTCCGCGACGTGGCTGTCTTTCCATTAATAATACTTGAATGTCTGGGGTCCCTGCCACATACGTCACGTGTCTGAGCCGTTGAATTACGACTCCACTTCAGTTTTGCGGGAATGTTGCCATCTATCCACGGTTTTGGTTTGGATAAGTTCTAATCTTTACATTGGGAACAACATCCTCTATGCACTTCCTGATTAACCCAGTCACCGAGTCAGTGTATATGTCGATACTATTCTCAGAGGCGACCCGGAAATTTCCCAGTCCACGTAATCAAAACGATCTTGAAGCATAGATTTTGATTGGTCAGACCAACATTGAACATTCCTTACCAGGGATGCTTCCTGTTTAAGTTTCTGCCTATAGGTGGGGAGGAGCAGAAATGAGGAGTGATCTGGTTTGCCAAAGTGAGGGTGGGGGAGGGCCTTTAGCTATCCCGGAAGGGAGAAAAGCAATGATCCAGCTAGAGTGGGGATATCAAACATTTGACATTTTTATTCACCCGCAACCTGCATTCAAAATGACTGCCAGGTTGGGAAGGTTACGATATGAGACTACCTAAACCATATAAACTGGATAAACTATTTCAATAATGATTGCAATTAGTTTAGGTAAATGTATGTTGTTTATATTTCAGTAGCATAAGATTAATCAATCCATTTTGCAAAAACAGATATTGAAACAAACAATTCTAAAAATCAACCTGGGGCTGGGGTTGAATTTGGGGCTGGGGGTGGGTGTGGTGCTGGGGCTAGGGGTGGGGCTGGAACTGGGCTGCGTTGAGCTGGACTGGGCTAGTCTGGGCTAGGTAATTGTGAGAGATGTGTGAGTCTGTGCCACCATTATGCGTCTAATTTGTGACAGAGAGCCAACAGGAAGCCTTGAGACAGCTCTCTAATGATTCCCCAGTGTAGTGGAAGAGGCTGCATCTGTAATTAGAGCAAAACCAAGTTAATGCATTCTGTGGATGATAATGGCACCTCCCTGCATCATACAGCATCACGGTAGCATGACGCTACAGCATCACACAGCCCGGGCATAAATCTCCCGAATCCCCTGTTTCCGCTCTAACCTTATATAGCGACACGAGCCAAAGCTGGTCCCTACCTACCTTCCTTCCCTCCTCCCTTCCAGAGAGGAGAGAGAGAATGAGAACCAATAAGGTGCCCTGGTTGTTAGACTGGGTGAATGTCATCCTTTGACAGCAAGGCGCCCAGGGAAGTGTGTGCGTCCGCGTTCGTCCGCGTCCGTGTGCGATGTGTGTCACGTGCATGCGTGATGACTAGGCTATGGGGCACGTGTGTTACTCTGTACCACCCCTGCCCTTTTTTAGTCAGTCAATGTGCTGAGAAGAGCTGGAGGAGAGTGGATGCTATGAGTTTGCCCTTCACATTGACTAATTTCCTCTTTTAATTCAGCTATTTAAATGCATCTCCAGTTTGTCAATACCTCCTGGGATAACTGATGAAAAAGTATTTGTTGTCTGCATTCTGCTTTATGCACAATGGTACCTAGGAGTGGGTGGAGGACAAATGTTGTTATAAACTCTGTCTCTTCCTCTTTCTCTCTCTCACTCTCTACCCATGTCTCTCTCTCTCCTTCTCCCCATCCTTTCTTTCTTTATTTTTAGCTCTCTTTCTCTCCATCTACAGTTGAAGTCGGAAGTTTACATACACCTTAGCCAAATACATTTAAACTCAGTTTTTCACAATTCCTGACATTTAATCCTAGTAAAAATTCCCTGTCTTAGGTCAGTTAGGATCACCACTTTATTTTAAGAATGTGAAATGTCAGAATAATAGTAGAGATAATTATTTATTTGAGCTTTTATTTCTTTTATCACATTCCCAGTGGGTCAGAAGTTTACATACACTCAATTAGTATTTATAAGCATTGCCTTTAAATTGTTTAACTTGGGTCAAACATTTCGGGTAGGCTTCCACAAGCTTCCCACAAATGGTTGGGTGAGTTTTGGCCCATTCCTCCTGACAGAGCTGGTGTAACTGAGTCAGGTTTGTTGGCCTCCTTGCTCTCACACGCTTTTTCAGTTCTGCCCAAAAATGTTCTATAGGATTGAGATCAGGGCTTTGTAATGGCCACTCCAATACCTTGACTTTTTGGTCCTTAAGCCATTTTGCCACAACTTTGGAAGTATGCTTGGGGTCATTGTCCATTTGGAAGACCCATTTGCGACCAAGCTTTAACTTCCTGACTGATGTCTTGAGATGTTGCTTCAATATATCCACATCATTTCCCTTCCTCATGATGCTATCTATTTTGTGAAGTGCACCAGTCCCTCCTGAAGCAAAGCATCCCCACAGCATGATGCTGCCACCCCCGTGCTTCAAGTTTGGGATGGTGTTCTTTGGCTTGCAAGCTCCGCCTTTTTCCTCCAAACATAGCAATGGTCATTATGGCCAAACAGTTCTATTTTTGTTTTATCAGACCAGGGGACATTTCTCCAAAAAGTACGATCTTTGTCCCCATGTGCAGTTGCAAGCCATAGTCTGGCTTTTTAATGGCGGTTTTGGAGCAGTGGCTTCTTCCTTGCTGAGCGGCCTTTCAGGTAATGTTGATTATAGGACTCGTTTTACTGTGGATATAGATAATTTTGTACCTGTTTCCTCCAGCATCTTCACAAGATCCTTTGCTGTTGTTTTGGGATTGATTTGCACTTTTCGCACCAAAGTTCGTTCATCTCTAGGAGACAGAACGCGTCTCCTTCCTGAGCGGTATGACGGCTGTGTGGTCCCATGGTGTTTATATTTGCGTACTATTGTTTGTACAGATGAACGTGGTACCTTAAGGTGTTTGGAAACTGCTCCCAAGGATGAACTGAGGTATTGGCTGATTTCTTTTGATTTTCCCATGATGTCAAGCAAAGAGGCACTGAGTTTGAAGGTATGCCTTGAAATACATCCACAGGTACACCTCCAATTGACTCAAATGATGTCAATTATCCTATCAGAAGCTTCTAAAGCCATGACATCATTTTCTGGAATTTCCCAAGCTGTTTAAAGGCCCAGTCAATTTAGTGTATGTAAACTTCTGACCCACTGGAATTGTGATACAGTGAATTATAAGTGAAATCATCTGTAAACAATTGTTGGAAAAATTACTTGTGTCATGCACAAAGTAGATGTCCTAACCGACTTGCCAAAACTATATTTTATTAACAAGAAATGTATGGAGTGGTAGAAAAACGAGTTTTAATGACTCCAACCTAAGTGTATGTAAACTTCCGACTTCAATTGTAAGTCGCTCTTGATAAGAGCTTCTGCTAAATGACTAAAATGTTAAATGTAAATATCTCCCATTCTCTGTCTCTCTCTCTCTCTATATCCCTCCTTTCTCCCCTCTCCCCTCTCTCTCTCTCTCTCTCTCTCTCTGTCTCTCCCCAGCATTCCTCAACAGACAAGGAGGCGTTTACTATTTCTCTAGTATACTACAACATTTGCACAGCCCTTTGTGTGGTGCGGTCCCATTGTGCTGTAGTATTTATTTACCAGTGATCACCACCCTGATGCTGCATTTCCACAGAGATTTACCCCCACACCAGTGTGTCACCAGGGTTTTATGTTAATGAAAACTCTAGTGTAATTGTGTTTGCAGTAGGATTGTGACACTGAGGACTTGTGAAGAGCAGAATGAAAAACATCTGCATAATCAAAACAGTTGCTTTGTGAGAGGTGTTAAAGTTCACAGTTAGCCATTGTTATGTAACTGCAAGCTGAAAAGTACCAGTGGCCTGGCTTTGGCCCCAGGTGAGACCAGGTCCACCAGATCCATGACACAGTGAGATATGTAGATGGGAACAGAAATGTCTGAGCCTTTTGGGTAAAACACTGGGGTAAATCTTCTGTGGAAATGCGCCATGACAGTGTTCTCTCTAAGCGGATTGGGTTTGACATGGTCCCCTCAGCACAGGCTTAATGGCAAAGGGCTAATACAGGATCTTTAAATAGCACCATTTCCTGCCATTCAAGGTCTGTTTTTAAACGTAGCCCTCCAGTAATAAGTGTCTTTGAATAGTCGTCTTTTAGTGGCTCATAGAGAGTGAATTGGAACTCAACATAATGTAGAGTATTAAGACCTCTACAGTAGTCTACCTTGTGTGTGTGTGTGTGTGTGTGTGTGTGTGTGTGTGTGTGTGTGTGTGTGTGTGTGTGTGTGTGTGTGTGTGTGTGTGTGCCTATTTACAGTTCTTCAAATATTGTGTGTGTGCGTGTGCGTGTGCGTGTGCGTGTGTGCGTGTGTGCGTGTGTGCGTGTGCTTAAGCATAAGTAGATAATTTTAGATTCACCAAATGAGCTCATAACACTAAGAACATATTGTGTTATCTTTCAATTCGATTCAATTGTTTTATCTCTGCATCCTGCTTTAGTTGCTTAAAACCTCTTAAACGTAACTAAATGTAATCGAAAATGTAATCTAAATAATCCCCAAAAGTAATTATTTATCATAAGAGGGCCATAAACATTAACTAGTAATGCTGCATACTCCAAGAACGGTTAAAATCTCACCTTTCTGGTAAAAAATAGTTATAAATTGCTTCGGTGTAGTCACTTTTGAGGACACAAGCTCAGGTACACAGTACAAATATGATAAAAATATGAAAATATGAAATATGTTATATGATGTATTTCCTATTCAACATAACTGTATGAATAAAGCTTGAAATTACTTATATTTTTTCTAAACATAGTAGAATCAATTTATAAAACGGCTAACTATAAGATTTCACACTTCCTTATAACTGTAAAACATATATTTGTATGTTTAGTGTTAGAGAAAATGTGCATATTTCCTAAAGGTCTCTTGATCAAAACGTTTGCCCCATCACTGTGAATGTGTAACAGAGCTGTAGCTTCGCATCTTGAACTCGTTAGGAACTCGCATTTCATCTCATATTAATCTTGTCTGTCTATGACAAACAGAAAGTGTTTTTTTGTTTAAAATCTATGAATTATTTTACATTACTGGCTATAAATCGATCTCTGAATTTGCTGGGTTCAGCCAGGAATTGATGGTCAGTCAGAAGAGCGAATGAAATGGTAGGAGGAACATCCCAGCTTCAAGTGGTGTTGGATTTCACATCCTGCTTCAAACAGGCAGAAGAGACATATTCCTGTGTCCGTAAGAATCAGGGCTAAAGCTCAATACAAGCCATTTCGATCTATGGTGTCCACATATCGATTTATAAGGGAAAATGTCGATCGGAACCGGTACCAGAACCACGCAGGTCCCCAAAACAGGGGACTAAACATCTAAGAGGTTTTTTAAAGATATGGGACGAGAATTCTCTCTCCATTAGTAACAAGGCTACAGTACACCCCAGTATAGGTGCATAAGATATATACTTTTTATTCACCAAATGTGCTCAATTCATTCGTTTTATCTCGTATCCTGGCTTTAGTTCCAGATGCAGCATAACTGTAGGCATGGGAAGTAGTGTTCCTGTTCACAGATTATTGGATTTCCTCCTGACACATTGTTTATGATGCATGATTATGAGACGGTCATTAACCAGCGCTTCACGCTACTAATCATGCAGACCTGTGTGTGCGTGTGTGTCTGCGTGTGTGCCTGCGTGTGTGCGTGTGTGTGCTTGTGTCCATGTAATTGGAATGGGGGAAGAAATGCCACCAGCCTCTTCTGCTTCCTCTGCCAGCTGGTCATTCACATACACACACGCACACACATACACACGTACATGCGCACAAACAGACACAAACACACTTTCATGTTTCTTTCCTCCCTATGAAATTGTATGGGGCTCATTTTGCTGGAATCGTAAATCTGTCTGTGAGTAACATGAGAATGTTTCTTTTGAAAAGGTGTTCTGTGATATTAAGTTGAAATGGATCCTTCTCTCAAAGCAGTCGCGGCTGTATGAGTATGATGCTCTCAGGAGTATTACAGTTGTGTTTTGTTTTAGTTCAGCATGAGCGAGAGCTGGGTTGTAGATTCACTGTACATGCTGCTGTTCCCGGACCTAGGTTCAAATAATATTTGATTTCTTTCAAGAGCTGTACACTAAGAATTTTCTGAAATTTCAACACTGAAACACTGTAGAATACACAGTAAAATACCTTTAATTTATTTTACATAATTAATGATGGTGCATTGTGGAAAATGTTGTGGATGAGGAAACAGTCTATGGGTCATTAACATACAGTATTTTAAGGCATGCCTTGTAAAATGCTATATTTGTTGCACCTGTGAGTGAGAATGCTGTACCCCCACAGAATACAGTAATATACTGTATTTGAGGAATTCTACAAACCTTGTCCTGAAAATCTACAGTAACTTACTGGCCAATTACTACCACTAATTTACTGTAATTCAGAATACAGTACCATGCCGCATTTTTGGAGCGTCAAAAACCTTCTGAACCTAATGGGTGCCTGGTATTGTTGATTCTAACTTATTAACATATTTGGAGGTGTGTCTTGTAAGATGCTATATTTGTTGCACCCGTTAGTGAGAATGCTGTATGAATTTAAGTGAAATGTGGTAGTAGTTCTCTAACAATTGAATGTGTATTGGGGACAGATCACGGAGGCAGTGGGTCTTAAATCTTTAATGGTTGAAAATATAACCATGACTGTTTGATCTGTTTTGCCCTGTAATCACAACAAGTTTGGAAGCTTTTGCTTAGGTCTCTAGCAATGCAAGCAATATAAAACACCTAGTATTCATTAATATGCCCTATTATACAAATGCCTAGCAGCCAACCTGCTTGCTCCATTCCCTTGTAATTACAGTCAAATCCTTAAAAATTTACTTTCTTACAGTTTATTAGTCAGTTGTTCTGTGTTTCCCTGCTTTGACATTATAGTAATTTACAGGAAGCTGTCATCAAGTTACCATGAACATCTCAGTAATGTATTGGCACTATCCAGAGATGGTCAGAGATGGCAGAGAACAAGATATCTTGTTGTAATCACAATTTTTTTTGAAGACCAGTGTATCCTTAAATACAACAACATTTTCAGTAATGGTTACAGAAACATTTTACTTGCTATCACTGTGAAATGTTTTTTTATCAACCTTGGTTGAATGCAATGACTGTATTTGTATTTTATTATGGATCGCCCATTAGCTGCTGCCAAGGCACAGTCTGTGCTGTTCCATAAGGTGTAGTTCTATCAGTTTTTTTATCAGATTTTACTGGTTGCATGAGTTACTTGATGTGGAAGAGTTCCATGTAGTCATGGCTCTATATAGTACTGTGCGTTTCCCATAGTCTGTTCTGGCTTTGGTGACTGTGAAGAGACCTCTGGTGGCATATCTTGTGGGGTATGCATGGGTGTCTGAGCTGTGGCTAGTCATTAAAACAGAAAGCTCGGTGCATTCTCACGAATACAAGTAGTGAAGAAGTCAATCTCTCCTCTACTTTAAGCCAGGAGAGATTGACATGCATATTTTTAATGTTAGCTCTACGTGTACATTTAAGGGCCAACCGTGCTGCTCTGTTCTGGGACAAATGTAATTTGCCTATGTCCCTCTTTGTGGCACTTGACCATATGACTGGACAGTAGTCCAGGTGTGACAAAACTAGGGCCTGTAGGACTTGTTTTGTTGATAGCGTTGTCAAGAAAGCAGAGCAGCACTTTATTACAGACCTCTCCCCATCTTAGCTACCGTTGCATCAATATGCTTTGACCATGATAGTTTACAATCCAGGGTTACACCAAGCAGCTTAGTCTCCTCAACTTGCTCAATTTCCACATTATTCAGTACAATATTTAGTTGAGGTTTAATAAATAAATAATGTTTAGAGTTTAGTGAATCATTTGTCCCAAATACAATGCTTTTAGTTTTACAAATATTAGGACTTTGGTTAGTGTTGCACTGATTTCATTTGCTGTGTTAGCTGACGTGTATAGTGTTGAGTCATCAGCATACATAGACACACAGGCATTACTCAGTGCCAGTGGCAGGTCATTAGTAAAGATTGAAAAAAGTAAGCGGCCAAGACAGCTGCCCTGGGGAATGCCTGACTCTACCTGGATTATTAGACAGTTAACTCTCTATCCACAATATAGCAGGGGATGTAAAGCCATAACACATATGTTTTTCCAGCAGCAGATTATGATCGATAATGTCAAAAGCTGCACTGAAGTCTAACAGCTCCCATAATCTTCTTATTATCAATTTCTCACAGCCAATCATCAGTCAGTTGTGTAATTGCTTTACATGTTGAATGCCCTTCCTTATAAGCTTGCTGAAAGTCTGTTGTTAATTTATTTACTGTGAAATAGCATTGTGTCTGGTCAAACTATTTTCTCCAAAAGTTTACTAAGAGTTGGTAACAGGTTGATTGGTCAGCTGTTTGAGTGCTTTGCCATTCTTGGGTAGCGGAATGACTTTTGCTTCTCTCCAGGCCTGAGGGCACACACTTTCCTGTAGGCTTAGATCGAAGAGATGGCAAATAGGAGTGGCAATATAGTCTGCTATCATCCTCAGTAATTGTTCATCCAAGTTGTCAGATCCAGGTGACTTACATTTTCACATTTACATTTTAGTCATTTAGCAGACGCTCTTATCCAGAGCGACTTACAGTTAGTGAGTGCATACATTATTTTTTTCATACTATTTTTCATACCCCCGTGGGAATCGAACCCACAACCCTGGCGTTGCAAACGCAATGCTCTACCAACTGAGCTACATCCCTGCCGGCCATTCCCTCCCCTACCCTAGACGACGCTGGGCCAATTGTGCGCCGCCCCATGGGTCTCCCGGTCACGGCCGGCTACGACAGAGCCTGGATTCGAACCAGGATCTCTAGTGGCACAGCTAGCACTGCGATGCAGTGCCTTAGACCACTGTGCCACTCGACTAATTTTTTCACCTTTTCCACGCTAGGGCTGGATGATATATTGAATCATTTGCTTCATTTGAAAATATGTTTTTGCGCGATATTCCAAATGCCTATATCGCAAGAGTCAAGATTTTTTTGTATGTCCACTTGTTCTCATGTTGTCTTTGTGGTCTCGTCTCATTAATTCCTTCTGTGCTGTGTGCACCATCCCATTTACACCATAGATCTGAATAAAATGACGAGATGCTCATGTCTTTGCACTAACAATCGAAGTCGTTGTCCCAAAGGCAAGAAGGCAGGCAACAAGCTTAGGTCCAAAATAAGCCCATAGAAACCCATTGGGCTTATTTTGGACACATTTTGGCAAGAGTGAAACCTATCGCTTCGCCTCTTCCTCTCGGTTTACACACATACACCAAGTACCTCCCCCTGCCACGCACACCAACAAAGTTGAGAGATCAGTTCTTCCTCTCTGACAAGCGGTTTCAACTCGCTATTTGCATTTGAGGTTTGGTCCAACATAATCGGTCATATTGACACCGAAACACATTGAGACATTATTTTACTGTAAGAGGAGAAGTTAACCTCGCTAACGATACCCATGTTATGTATCAACTACTCAAATTGCGCGCAGAGCAGACACTACTGACTATCAATGAACATTGACTCTGGAAAACAAATGCTCAGTTTTGCTGTACCACATACTGCTAGCAGCATTTTAGCCAAAGACTGTTATACTAGCTGTCTAGTCTGTGTTTTATAAATGTGCAATAGGCATAAAACACAATTATATAAGGAATTGCCAACTCGTTCTCATTCTGAGAAATAAGGTAGGCCACTTGATTTCAACATCTGAACAAAGTGGACAGGCTAGCATGCTGTTCAAACAGTTGGAGAGAGAAAGAAGGGTGTGTTCATGACAATTAATCTGTTCTGCCTTGTTAGCTAGCAAATAGATCCAAGTTGGCTAAACTTGAAATAAGGATCAACTGGCTACATACATGCACGTGGGCTTTTGCTTGAGAGATTGTTTATGAGAATTTTCAATAATGCCTGCTACAATAAATTAGTCATTAGTGGTGAATGTGCTTTCTGCATGGTTCTGGTTAAATTTGTAACAAAAGGGCATTTTCATAGACAGACTTGAAAGCAAGATCAGTGATTATTGCAAAAAAGCAGGTAAAACTATTTTGGTAAAATAATACAATTACATTACATTTTAGTCATTTAGCAGACGCTCTTATCCAGAGCGAATTATACATTTTCATACTGGTCCCCCGTGGGAAACAAACCCAAAACCCTGGCATTGCAAGCGCCATGCTCTACCAACTGAGCTACAGGGAACAATTATTATTGGGGCTTATATTTAGCCTAATTTCACACACCCGTAATTCATTAGATTATTGCTGACTGTTTGAAATGCAGTGTAACTTTAATTGTACAACATCTTATTTATATATTTTTTTTATATATACACTACCGGTCAAAAGTTTTAGAACACCTAGGGTTTTTCTTTATTGTTACTATTTTCTACATTGTAGGATAATAGTGAAGACATCAAAACTATGAAATAACACATATGGAATCATGTAGTAACCCAAAAATTGTTAAACAAATCAAAATATATTTTATATTTGATATTCTTCAAATAGCCACCCTTTGCCTTGATGACAGCTTTGCACACTCTTGGCATTCTCTCAACCAGCTTCACCTGGACTGCTTTTCCAACAGTCTTGAAGGAGTTCCCACATATGCTGAGCACTTGTTCGCTGCTTTTCCTTCACTCTGCGGTCCGACTCATCCCAAACCATCTCAATTTGGTTGAGGTCGGGGGATTGTGGAGGCCAGGTCATCTGATGCAGCACTCCATCACTCTCCTTCTTGGTAAAATAGCCCTTACACAGGCTGGAGGTTTGTTGGGTCATTGTCCTGTTGAAAAACAAATGACAGTCCCACGATGCCCAAACCAGATGGGATGGCGTATCGCTGCAGAATGCTGTGGTAGCCATGCTGGTTAAGTGTGCCTTGAATTCTAAATAAATCACAGACAATGTCACCAGCAAAGCACACTCACACCATAACACCTCTTCCTCCATGATTTATGGTTGGAAATACACATGCAGAGATCATCCGTTCACCCACACCACGTCTCACAAAGACACAGCTGTTGGAACCACAAATCTCCAATTTGGACTCCAGACCAAAGAACACATTTCCACCGGTTTAATGTCTATTGCTCGTGTTTCTTGGCCCAAACAAGTCTCTTCTTCTTATTGGTGTCCTTTTGTAGTGGTTTCTTTGCAGAAATCCGACCATGAAGGCCTGATTCACACAGTCTCCTCTGAACAGTTGATGTTGAGATGTGTCTGTTACTTGAACTCTGTGAAGCATTTATTTGGGCTGAAATTTCTGAGGCTGGTAATGCTAATGAACTAATCCTCTGCAGCAGAGGTAACCCTGGGTCTTCCATTCCTGTGGCGGTCCTCATGAGAGCCAGTTTCATCATAGCACTTGATGGTTTTTGCGACTGACCTTCATGTCTTAAAGTAATGATGGACTGTCATTTCTCTTTGCTTATTTGAGCTGTTTTTGCCATATTATGGACTTGGTCTTTTACCAAATAGGGCTATCTTCTGTATACCCCCCCTACCTTGTCACAACACAACTGATTGGCTCAAATGCATTAAGATGGAAAGAAATTCCACAAATTAACTTTTAACAAGGCACACCTGTAATTGAAATGCATTCCAGGTTACTACCTCATTAAGCTGGTTGAGAGAATGCCTAGATCCTGTAAAGGCAAAGGGTGACTATTTGTCATCAAGGCAAAGGGTGACTATTTGAAAAATCTCAAATATAAAATATATTTTGATTTGTTTAACACTTTTTTGTATACTCAATTATTCCTAATGTGTTATTTCATAGTTTTGATGTCTTCACTATTATTCTACAATGTAGAAAATAGTAAAAATAAAGAAAAACCCTTTAATGTTTAGGTGTTCTAAAACTTTTGTCCGGTAGCGTATATCGTGAATCGGCCATACATTTGAAAAGATCGAGATATACAATTTTTAGGCCATATTGCCCAGCCCTATTCCACACTCACATTACGCTAATTGAAATTACAATGCATATCTTTCATAATTTTGTCTGTTATGCATGGATGTGTAGGTTCAGAATTTGTTGTTGGCATGTCATTCAAAAGTTTGCTAGTCTTGTCAATGAAAAAGTAATTAAAGTAGTTGGCAATATCAGTGGGTTTTGTGATGAATGAGCCATCTGATTCAATGAATGATGGAGCCGAGTTTGCCTTTTTGCTCAAAATGTCATTTAACATGCTCCAAAGCGTTTTACTATTATATTTTACATCATTTATCTTTGTTTCATAGTACAGTTTGTTCTTCTTTTTGTTCCGTTTAGTCACATGATTTCTCAATTTACAGTACTTTGCCAATCGGCTGTGCAGCCAGACTTATTTGCCATTCCTTTTGCCTCATCCCTCTCAACCATAAAATGTTTCAAATCCTCATCAATCCTCAGGGATTTAACAGTTCTACATTTTCTTAATGGGTGCATGCTTATTAGTAATTGGAATAAGCAATTTCATAAAAGCATCAAGTGCAGCGTCTGGTTGCTCCTTATTACACACCACAGACCAGCAAATATTCTTTACATATTCAACATAGGAATTACTACAAAATCTCTTGTATGACCTCTTATACGCTATATTAGGCCCAGCCTTTGGAACTTTGGTTTTACTAGAAATGGCTACTATATTATGATCACTACATCTGATCAGAGGTAGGCATGACAGTGATATTTATTTTGGAGCTGATAGTGCAGGGTGAACTGCACACAGTGGGCTTCCTACCAGGGCAAATCTCCTCAGCGCTAACAGCATAACTCAGGTTCATAAGCATATGATTACGGCTGACAATAGCTGTAGGATTGACAGAGGTATTCAGGGGAGTTAGAGGGACATAAATTAGGTCACTTACATTATGACTGCCAACACCCCTGGGACAATGTACATTTGCAGCAGCACTACGACAATTCAGCGACACAATGGTAGGGATTATCTGAGCAGGGCTTGGGTCACTGATAAGTAATTGTCTCAACGCAGCCTTGAAATGCACGGACAGGGTCCTGGAACCAAGATGATTTGGATGGACTCCATCCAGGACAAGAGCACATTCTAATTGACCAAAATTAAAACTGGGTAATATGTCACTAGTAATTACAGTAATATGATGGAATTATAATTGGTACTGTAAATTAGATTAAAGTAACTGCCTTGGTACATTTTCGGTACCGTAAAATGGATTACAGTAGCTGTACTGTAACAGAAATTACAGTAACTTACTGACCAATTGCTGCCAGTAAGTTACTGTAAAATGTACAGGAAATGTTTTACAGTGCAGTCTTTTTTTCTGTGCTCAGTTGAGGCACTAATAAGTAATCACTACCAAGCTCAAGTAAACAAATTAATGCATTCTGTTTTACTTCGGCTTGACTGAGTCACATACAGTGAGATCGAAAAGTATTCAGACCCCTTCCCTTTTTCTACATTTTGTTACGTTACAGCCTTATTCTTAAAATGGATTAAATAAACATTTTCGTCATCAATCTACACACAATACCCCGTAATGAAAAAAGTATTAAGACCCTTTACTATGAGACTCGAAATTGAGCTCAGGTGCATCATGTTTCCATTGATCATCCTTGATATGTTTCTACAACTTGATTGGAGTCCGCCTGTGGTAAATTCAATTGATTGGACATAATTTGGAAAGGCACACACCTGTCTATATATGGTCCCACAGTTGACAGTGCATGTCAGAGCAAAAACCAAGCCATGAGATCGAAGGAATTGTCCATAGAGTTCCGAGACAGGATTGTGTCGAGGCACAGATCTGGCGAAGGGTACCAAAAAGCACCTAAAGGACTCTCAGACCATGAGAAACAAGATTCTCTGGTCTGATGAAACTAAGATTGAACTCCTTGGCCTGAATGCCAAGTGTCATGTCTGGAGGAAACCTGGCACCATCCCTACGGTGAAGCATGGTGGTGGCAGCATCATGCTGTGGGGATGTTTTTCAGCGGCAGGGACTGGGAGTCAGGATCAAAGGAAAGATGAATGGAGCAAAGTACAGTGAGATTATTGATGAAAACCTGCTTCAGAGCGCTCAGACTGGGGCGAAGGTTCATCTTCCAACAGGACAACGACCCTAAGCACACAGCCAAGACCATGCAGAAGTGGCTTCGGGAGAAGTCTCTGAATGTCCTTGAGTGGCCCAGCCAGAGCCCGGACTTGAAGCCGATCTAACATCTCTGGAGAGACCTGAAAATAGCTGTGCAGTGACACTCCCCATCCAACCTGACAGAGCTTGAGAGGATCTGCAGAGAAGAATGGGAGAAACTCCCCAAATACAGGCATGCCAAGCTTGTAGTGTCACATCCAAGAAGACTCGAGGCAGTATTCACTGCCAAATGTGCTTCAACAAAGTACTGAGTAAAGGGTCTGAATACTTATGTCAATGTAATATTTCAGTTTTTTTTTTGTAATACATTTGCAAAAAATTACAAAAAACAGTTTTTGCTTTGTCATTGTGGGGTAATGTGTGTAGATTGACGAGGGGGAAAAAACTATTTAATCAATTTCAGAAGAAGCCTCTAAGGTAACAAAATGTGGAAAAAGTGAAGGGGTCTGAAAATCATCCGAATGCACTGCACTTGGACTGTACAGGCTGCTGTAAACAAGTTGTAAGTGGCCAGAGAGATTGATTCTGTGTTCAGTTGAAGCACCGCTCAGTCATAAGCAATTAGTACCACGCTCAAGTAAACCCTCTCACTAGCTCCTTCAACTCAAGACAATACGCTTTGGATAAAGCTTGCAGCCATTACACATTTATTAATTATTTTTCATATACATTTTGTTTCTTGCTTTCTTTTTGGTGCCTTGCCATTTAAGGGGCAGTGAATTGTTCCACCTGAAGAACCGGTTAATGGTCAGAGAGACCAAGAAATCTGACTGCAAATAGGTACTTAGCACCTCTGCCCAGAGTGTCGGTAGTTAACTTTTTGTTGTTCACAAGGAGCAGTTTTACCTCCTATTTAGTTTGTTTAAATCCTACAGGCCACTTGGTGGGAGTAGCTTGTTTGGCTTGTGCCTACTGTAGCTAATGTAAGCTAACTAGCAAGCTGATGGTAATGTTGTTGCGGGCTAGAATTTGTAATAAGCCCTTGTTGATACTAACCAGATGGACACAACTAGATAACTAGCGTAATTAAATCACAATGGATTCATTTTTTAATGAAGCATTTGCCGGTTAGTAGTCGAGTAGCTAGCTAGCTATTTGTGCTAAATGACGATGCTAACCGTTTTGCTAACATTATTTGCAAGCGAACTAGCACTGGCAATATGGGATAATATAGAGAGTGAATTACATTATTTCTTCATCATCTTGCTAGATAGCTAGCTTGGTAAAGCATTTAGTGTTGTGTGCATTGTGCTGCATTTACCACGCCATTCTTTTCATATGAAGTGTACACTACATGACCAAAAGTATGTGGTTTCGACTTAATGTTGGAACATTGCTGAGGGGACTTACTTCCATTCAGCCACAAGATCATTAGTGAGGCCTGGCTCGCAGTCGGCGTTCCAATTCATCCCAAAGGTGTTAGATGGGTTTGAGGTCAGGTCTCTGTGCAGGCCAGTCAAGTTCTTCCACACCGATCTCGACAAACCATTTCTGCATGGACCTCGCTTTGTGCACAGGGGCATTGTCATGCAGGAAAGACCCTTCCCAAAACCGTTTGCTCAAAGTTGGAAGAACAGAATTGTCTAGAATGTCATTTTATGCTGTAGCGTTAAGATTTCCCTTCACTGAAACTAAGGGCATAGCCCGAACCATGAACAACAGCCAAACCCAGATTCGTCCATCGAACTGCCAGATGTTGAATCGTGATTCATCACTCCAGAGAATGCGTTTCTACTGCTGCAGAGTCCAATGGCGGCGAGCTTTACACCACTCCAGCCGACGCTTTGCATTGCACATTGGTGATCTTAGGCTTGTGTGCATCTGCTCGGTCATGGAAACCCACTTCATGAAGCTCCGGGCATACAGTTCCTGTGTTGCCGTTGCTTTCAGAGGCAGTTTGGAACTCGGTAGTGAGTGTTGCAACCGAGGAGAGATTATTTTTACGCGCTACGCGCTTTAGCACTCGGCGGTCCCATTCTGTGAGCTTGTGTGGCCTACCACTTTATGACTGAGCCATTGTTGCTCCTAGATGTTTCCACTTCACAATAACAGCACTTACAGTTGACCGGGGCAGCTCTAGCAGGGCAGAAATTTGACTAACTTACTTGTTGGGAAGGTGGCATCCTATGACGGTGCCACGTTGAAAGTCACTGAGCTCTTCAGGAAGGCCATTCTACTGCCAATGTTTGTCTATGGAGATTGAATGTCAGTGTGCTCGATTTTATACACCTGTCAGCAACGGGTGTGGCTGAAACAGCCGAATCCACCAATTTGAATGGGTGTCCACATACTTTTGTATATAGTGTATGTGACTGCCTAGCTAGCTAACTAATGAGCAGGTGTACATTATCAAACTGAACCTAACAAAAAAAAAAAAATTCAAGCACAAAAACGCCATAGCTAGATGTAAAAGATGTAAAGACTTGCTATAGAAAAAAAGTATCTATTATGCACATGGTTGCCAGGTCTAGCAAAATGTTCCAGTTAAATTACCACTCAAAACCCAGCTAGGGCTGTGGCGGTCACGAAATTTCGTCAGTCCGTGATTGTCAAGCAAATAACTGTCGGTCTCACGGTAATTGACCGTTAATTAATAGAAACACATTTAGCATCCCCTGGCTTCCACACATAGCCTACAAGCCACTGATACAGACCTTTGGAACATCTACATTTAAAAAAGTCTAATAAATCTATGTAATATAGCCTACACCTTTCTCAATAAATCCATAATTTATTTTAGACAGGTCTAAAGAACCATGATATGATGAAAATTGAGTATATTACAGAAGAACAGAATAGCATACTCTGGGTTGTCCTTATGTTAGGTCATGATCTGGCTATGCCATATGGCTGTGGGCTACACTAGTTCATTTAGCAGACAAGATTTGCTTAGAATTCCGTGGCATTATTTTATATTATTTTAGAGTATGAAGAATACAATTGAACAAAGCTGAATAAAATAGAAAGGATATTTTCTCGAAACGATTTTAGGGAGTGCGCACATTCGGCTATTCTGTGTTGAGCAGTTAACAAAGAAATAGGTACTCCTATATGCTTAATTTAGAGTTATTAATGTAACTTTAGTTGTTCTACAATCGTTGGACAATATGTTTTGATTTTGAATATATTGTAAGGCGGCATGAGCTCTGCTTTGTTTTTTGCGCACTTGATAATGCCTCGCATCCCCTTTGTGTGGCCATAATGCACCCTAAAGAAATCCATGCCTTTTGCAGCCCTTCTCCCTGAGTGCTGCCTGCTCCAAAGCACCTCTCATCTCACTCACATGGCTCTCCATCATGTGATCGGGTCTTTCTCACAGGCTACAAGTGAAGACAGACACACCGGGGACACAAGTGCACGAGTCCTTATTCAATTCCGAGGTGCATATTGAATAAATTGGAAGAACTGTCCACAATTACTTTTCGTCAGCCAACAAGATGAGAAGGCCTAACGAACAGCTAAAGCACTTGCCTATGTTAATCTACTATCCCCCATAGTACAAAAGTTGACCTATTCTGTGCGAGAAATAAATATTACAAAACTAGACTGGGACAGTTGTGGGATGCGATAGATCCCAAATTAATACTAGCATCAAAAAAACTTTTTGACGCAATGAGGCTGACGGAACAGATTAGAATGTTTAGCTTAAAATGTTGATAAACTATTAGGCAATTTCTTCCCATTATAAGCGCAGCAATGCGCACACGGCAGTAGGCTATAAGCGCAAATGTTCCATTAGGGTGAAAACACCATTATCAAAAGTGACAACAAATGCGATACAGTATGTATGCCAGTTAGGCTCTACACCCGTTGTAAAGCGGATTAATGTGCTTCATTTTAAGAAACTATTTGGCCACTTTAGTTGTGATATAAACCTTATCAAAACATATAGGCCTATGGGCTAGGCTACATGAGGTGATTCGAAAAAGTGATTCGAAAAAGTCACCAAAAAAATAAATAGTTTTTTGCCTTAAGCTGGGCATCATTCAGAAGTCATAATATATAATTCACAAGTGATAGGCTAATATTGTCACCCATCAGACTATTCTTGATATAATCTTGTCTTTACATATACTAAATGACATAAGTGTGAAATTCATTTAGAATTGACCATTATCATGCACCCGTCTCGAAACAGGGGCAGGGGAAAAAATACATGTCATCTCTGCAAATAAATAGTGAATGGAGGACACTTTTCCTGTGGTTCATTTTAATGCCAGCCAGGTAGGCTATACTTAATATTTGCTTCATATTAGGAAAGTTGAGAAAATAAATATAGTAGGCCTAGCCTATAGAAAGCAGATGGGATTATCCTCTTTTTAATAGAGGTCATCACTCTGTTCTCTCGCGCAATTGCATAGCCTATAGAAATGTTGCGCAACATGAGCTCATGGGCTCTTATGGAGTGTTTGATTTAGATTTTCGATTACATTTGCATTGATGTCAGTAGATTAGAGGGACAATAGAGTGCTGAGTACCAGGCAGTTAGCAAGTTTGGTAAGCTACTAATGACTTTCAGCAGCATCAGAGCTTGGAGAAGCCTAATTACCGTGACTAAACGGTCACGTGGAATTTGATTGCCTTCATGACTCATGACCGCCGGTGTGGTGGTAATACGGTCACCGCAACTGCCCTAGTTGCAGCAAGAGAGGACTTGTCACATTTATCCAATAGGAGTCTCCATAATGACAATCTAAATACATCTGGTAAAATTGCTTTACCTTTTCTCTGCATTCTTTGTTATTGGTTTATTTACATTTACATTTTACATTTTAGTCATTTAGCAGACGCTCTTATCCAGAGCGACTTACAGTTAGTGAGTGCATACATTATTTTTTATCACAACAAATGATTTAATCTGCACAATAGAATGATTGATAGAGAATGGTTAAGACATATTTTTTTTCTCTCAGAAAACATAATTGTGAAATGGTGTTAACACGATGTTAAGCATTTAAATAGTGTTAATACAAGTCACATTGCAATTTTTTTCTTTTTTTTTCAAATCGAAAATCCCCAACAGGCTTCTTAATTTCATAAATAATGTAAATTAATGTATAGCTGCAGCCTGATATCCCAGTCATCCATCCCTTGGAGCAAGATGGAAAGGAAAGAGAGAGCGGAGATCCATCATGAGTCCAGTATGTCAAGAGTTTTATTCTACTACTAATTAATCAATCAATCACTAATATTATAAATTGATAGTCAGTAATGTTAATCTGTTCCTCTCTGTCCTCACCTCTGTGCCGATGCCCGCCACTCTCTCTCTCCTCTGATTTCAACTTTCTGGCCAATGTTAGCTAGCTGGTTTGCTACATAGAGGGCTCAAGACAAACCTTTTTCATCACCGTCCCAGAATTGTCCAAAGTGCAATTTAAACCGTCCCAAACTGAAGAGGAACTGTCCCAAATATATATATATTTATTTTTTATTTTTTTGTTGTTGTTGAAAATAATGTTTTGATATGCCATCATGGGTCTACTCTAAGACCTAGGTCATTCACAGTGATTTAAAAGGCTGATAAAAGCAGCCTACTAGTCTACTGAAATAGATCAATGGGGCTGTCAACTGAGCAGACATTCACATTTAAAAAAATGTGCCTCTAAAAACCGATGCTGTGTAGTCATATTAGCAACCCATGCTAGTTGTTGCTTCTTTAGATCACCCCTCTTTATACATTTTTAGTGGATATTTTCTTCTCCTTCACATGAAGCCGCTCGCATGTGAGGTGTGCTTTTTAGAATAGTGTGTTCCCGCTAATTGCATTTTGGAACATTTGCTCATAGCCTACTGCCATGTGCGCATTGCTGCGCTTATTATGTGAAGAAATAATAGTTTATCACCATTTAAGCTAAATGTTCTGATCTGCTTCATTAGCCTCATAGCTTAAAAAAATATATATGTACACCTTGCGGGCGGAAAGAAAATGTAGCTATTCTACTCATTTTGCCATGGGACAGAGAGAAAATAAGTGCAATTTTCCAGCTAATGTCCTGCAATTCTAGCCATTTTGCCATGTCTTATGCCATGTTAATGATAGTGACTAACAAAATCAATGGGGGCCCACTGGAGGTCAGGGCCCCTGGGCATGATTACTACGAGTTTAGATAGCTGGCTAGACAAACTTTTTTCTTCTTCTTTTTTTTGAATATTAAAACATACAATCTACCTGCAGTGAACATTTACATTACATTCAGTCATCTAGCAGACTCCCATGCAGAGCGACCCACAGGAGCAACCAGGGTCAAGTGCCCCGCCCAAGGGCACCTCGACAGATCTCCCACCAAGTCAAACCGGGGTCCCGAACCAGCAACCTATTGGCCACCGGCCCAATCTCCCAACTGCCAGGCCACCAACCATCCAAGATCCCCCCACAGTTCCCCGAGAGCTGCCCCTCAACCATCCGAGAGCCCCCTCCCCGAAAAAAACCTTATCCCTCAACAGTAATTTGAGACCCCGACTGAGTTCCTGGCCTGGGGCCCCCTAGCGGCCTGGGGCCCCCTAGCGGCCTGGGGGCCTTAAGTAACTGCTTATGTCGCTTATGCCTGGAGAACTGTCCCAGAGTCTGTTTGAACCGTCACAGCCATCTTTTTTTATCATCCCCGGGATGATGGGAAACCCTTAATTTTTTAGCCCTGACTACATACCCAGAGAGAAAGCAAATCATTCGATCCCCTGTCACGGAAACTGTTAGATGATTATTTATCAGTTTCTCTCCCTTGCTGTGGTGGCTCTAGTAGGCTAATGATTGGTAGGACTGGGGGTGGTCAGGATACAACGAGGCAAACAAAAAAGTAACCCAAAAACACGCAACCCGCGACCAATACATTTTCACCTGCGACATTGGTTTCAAAGTAGCCCAATTAGTGGGAAAAACCGTGGAAATGGCATCCCTGATTATGTAGCTTTATTGTTTTAGTTAGAACAATTCTGATGAAAAGGGGGTGGATTACACTGTGAAAAGGAGCCTCTTTTTCCCTTTTTCTTGATACTTCTGTAGGCTTCCCCACGTGGAGGTTTGTGCTCTCTGATTGGCTCAAAGTCATGTTCTCAGCCACTGATGAGCATTGCGATTCTACAAGTAGACACAGAAGGTTTGTCTGTACCAGGTTGGTACAGATTTCTCGGTGTGTCTGTACCATTATTTCAATGGTCTTTACTGTAGCTCTATTCTATTTCTTCAGACAGGTTGAGTTTAAACTGAAAATCAATGAGTGCTCTTTTTAAACTCCTTCACCTCACAAACAGGATTAGCATTCCAGCTGGTTAGAGAGACTCAGTCTGCATGTTTTCAGACAAATAACGACTCCATACTCAAGACGTGCTTTGATAAACCCCCACCCAACCCAACCCAACCCAACCCAACCCCTCTGTCTCTCTGTCTTTCTGTCTTCTCTTTCCTCCTCGACCGCTTAGTACCAGGTGAGGTGGGAGAGAGGTGGAGGAATCTGGTTCTACCTGTGTAAAATCAAACCTGCAACAAACCCTCTCATTGGCTCAAACCCCTGACAACACCTCCCCCAAAATCCTGGCTTGAAACTCAACACCTGTGACGTCACAGTATGGCATTGGCTCTGGCTGTGGCTGTGGCTGTGCTGGCCTGTTTAGAACTCAGTGGGTATTCATTGCAGGAGAGATTGTCCCAGGAGAGATCGAGCTCCAGTGACCCCAGCAAGGCTCTCACACCGTTGGTAGGATTTAGTGGAATCTCTACAGACAGTGGCCATTTCACACAGCAAAGCAAGGAGAGGGCCAGGCAGCTCTAAGCAAAGGAGTTAAAGACACAACCAGAGTTAGACTACTGAGCAGCCAACCTGAAATGCTGCAACCTTCCTTCTTTCCCAGCTTCTTTCCCTCCACCTGTAGTGGCTAGTCCCTACCACCCTGGGCTATCTCTCTCTCTCTCTCTCTCTCTCTCTCTCTCTCTCTCTCTCTCTCTCTCTCTCTCTCTCTCTCTCTCTCTCTCTCTCTCTCTCTCTCTCTCTCTCTCTGTCTGTCTGTCTGTCTGTCTGTCTCTGGGACTGCAAACTGTCTGAGGTTTTGTGCTAAAGGACTAAAGTATTTTGAGTGGAATCTTGTATGCCTTTTTGTATTTTTGAGGAATGACAGCAGTTTTAAAGACACATTTTAAAGACTATAATTCTTTCCTGAGGAGATTATTTTACTGTGTATTTTTCAGTTGGACCTTGAAATGGGTAAGTGTGGCTCTTTACTGCGTTTCGTTTTGTTGTTCTGAAAGTATATTATATAGAAGAAGTGGTCAAGTCCAAAGAATTTTATGGAAAGTTGGTATTCTGTATATAATGTGATTTTTTTGTATTTGCTGTACGGAGGTTAATTTGGATGAATTTTTATTTTGTGATTAAAGCGATTTTTACAGTTTTCTAGGTGTTATTATATCTAGAGCCAGATTTGTCTGGTCTTGTTTGAATTGCAAATTCTGACTTCAGTTGTTTCCGTCTGTTAACAGAGTAACCCCACCTGGTCAAAGTAAACACACACACACACAAAGCAGTCACAGAGCATTGACTCTGTCCTCTGGCCAGTCTTTGCCCTGAGATACCCGTACTAAGGTGAGAGTTTGTGTGTAAGCATGTAGATGCAAGGGGCCTGTGTGTGTTCTCCACGAGTCCCCATCTCCAACGGTAATCTTAGCATACTTCACCCAAGAGCAGTATCTATACTTTCCCTGTAGTTTTTTAAATAACAACCTCAGTTTTAGAGAGAAAGCTAGATTTGTTTCGCAATGTGGCATTAATGCAGTAGATTCAGATTCAAGAGGTTAAAAAAAGATCTATCTATCTATCTATCTATCTATCTATCTATCTATCTATCTATCTATCTATCTATCTATCTATCTATCTATCTATCTATCTATCTATCTATCTATCTATCTATCTATCTATCTATCTATCTATCTATCTATCTATCTATCTATCTATCTATCTATCTATCTATCTAACCCCTTTCTACCCCAATACCACCGGCTCAGACTGTTCTCCCCCAATATCACATTCTCAGACCTTTCTCCCCAGTAGGACCAGCTCAGATGGGGGATATTGTTAGGTAGCTGCTAGGGGTTTTCACCTTACACCTTATCACGCTCTCCCTCCCCACACATACACTAAGTATACAAAACATTAGGAACACCATCCTAATATTGAGTTATCAGAACAGACATAGACTCTACAAGGTTGCTGGCCCATGTTGACTCCAATGATTCCCACAGTTGTGAAGTCGGCTGGATATCCTTTGTGTGGTGGAACATTCTTGATACATAGGGGAAACTGTTGAGCATGAAAAACCCTGTAGCGTTGCAGTCCTTGACACAAATCGGTGCGCCTGGCACCTATTACCATACCCCGTTCAAAGGCACTTAAATCATTTGTTTTGCTCATTCACCCTCTGAATGGCACACATACACAATCCACGTCTCAATTGTCTCAAGGCTTAAAAATCCTTCTTTAATGTGTCTCCTCCCCTTCATCTACACTGATTTGAAGAGGATTTACCAAGTGACGTCAATAAGGGATCATAGCTTTCACCTGGAAAGAGCAGGTGTTTTAATGTTTTGTATTCTCAGTGTAAGGTCCAATTGACCTCTGCATTCTGCTCTTTACAAGTTGCTACTGCTGGATTCTTCAGGGCAGTAGCCTAGTATTTTACAGCCCCCTCCTCTCCTCTAGTCACATCTCCTGAGGTCCTGTGTGCCTCCTAAATGGCACCCTATTCTCTATAGTGCACTACTTTTGACAAGAGACCAAATGACCCTAAACAGCAGCTTTGAGAAGAGACTATATGGGCCCTGGTCAAAAGCCGTGTACTATATAGGGAATAGGCTGCCATTTGGGACACAGCTCCTGAGCCCCCCGTCTGCCTGTGTCATCCACCCCGACCCCCAGCCTGGTGCCATACAGCTGGAATCTGAGAGCAGGCTTTACTGTGCTCATGGCAGGTTAATTGCGTTGCAGATTCCTCCACTAATGGAGCTAATCCCGCCGTACTAGGCTGACCCTGTAAAACAACACATTTCACTGCACCTATCCGGTGTATGAGACAATGCAACATCTTAGTATTGTTATTTTTGTGTATAGTCTTCTGCCTTGTCATTCTGTTGTAGCAGGTATTAATTGATTATTGTTGAGGCTGAGGAGAATATGTTGGTGTTCTAGTCTGCAGGTTAGCTTTTTTTGTCATGAATCTTGGTTCTGAAGGCAGCTCTGCAGAGTGGTCACTAAATCTGATTTTAAACCTAACACTAACCTTAACCCTAATTTTAACCACACTGCTAACCCTAGTGCCTAACCCTAACGTTAAATTAAGACCAAAATGTTTTGGTTTTCATGAATCTTTACAACAAAGCCAATTCTGACTTTGCAGCTGGCCCATCTAGCGGAAATCACTCAGTTCTGTCTGCATCCAGGGCAAGATTCATGACAATAAACGTAATCCTGCTTCTAGTCTTGTTGTGTTTGGCGGATGTAGCTGAGACGCTCGTGACTTACACACAGAAAGATCTATACACACACACTCACGCATTTTTGTGTTTTGTTCTTGTTCCATGTTTTCATTGGTGGATCTATTTCTCCACAGGGGTGTTCTTAGGTGTGATGTCACGTAGAGAGAGACACATGAATGGAAAGACACTCGTGACTTACAGACAAAGAATATACACGCACACAAAGACATACAAGCAAGGACGTACGTGCACGCACACACATACAGGTTGTGGCCTGGGGTTAAAGTGTAATGGTTTACCACAGTTTGATGTGGATCAAACCAAAGTTTCTCTGTAACACTAGTAATTTGGTTTTCTTATGAAGGCAGTCTTTCTGTTTATGTCTCTGCTCTTTGAAGTGGGGATTCAAAGGTCTCTCCCTACAACCATAAGCTTTAGAAGAAGATTTCAAAATAGATTGAACTTAATCACTGTTTGATTCTCAAGCCTTAGCTATTTATGATAGTGACTGTCTGTGGATGAGTCCCAAATAACATATATACCCTATATAGTGCACTACTTTTGTAGTCAAGATGTGTGTAGTACTTCAAAAGTAGTGCACTATAGGGAATAGAGTTGCATTTTGGTCTGTGACTCCTGGAATTAAGTATCTTCTCAGCCAACTTCAGCTCTGTGTGGCCAGATATTCGTGTGATATTTGAAATAATTTTATCTGGCATTTCTCTGTGATCTTTTTTTTCACCCGATGCCATTTTGAAAAAGTGAATCTATTGCTCTTGTCTGAAATGGGAGCCGCCCATCTGGCAGTTGGACACACCAATTAGTCTTGATCTGGCTCATGCTTGTCAAAGTATGGTCTATCTATGACGTTTTTATTAACTATCTATGCCTTTTACAAACCAGTGTTCATCCCCATTCTGAACGACAAAGTAACCTGTAAGGTAATGAACATGTGAGGCTATAGAGTGCCTGCATGGGCAGGGGCTCTTATGTGGTTGAGGCTCTCTAAACTTTCTCAACTCATTTATCTAAAACACTATTTTTTCTCCCATGTCTTGACACTGTTATTGATATGGAGGTTAGTGTCAGTGTACCGGCTAGCCTCTCCATCAAGTCTCCCCTCTTCTTAATTTTCTCTTCACGTCAGTTGGCCACCTCAGGCGGCTCAGCAACAGGAGAAACCTTGAAGTGTCTTTGAATTGGTGAAAGGAGATATGATGGTGAAGGCACAACCTGGGGTGTCCCCCTCAAATGGCACCCTATTCCCTTTATAGTGCACTACTTTTGACCAGAGCCCTATGGGCCCTGGTTAAAAGTAGTGCACTAGGGGGCCATTTGGGACATATTCTCGGCTCCATCCAGAGAGCAACAGACAGGCTGTGGATTCCTGTCCAGACACGCCATGTGATTGCAGAGAGCGCTGGCTGTGATGACTGTGTCCTAAGAGAAGACAGCCATTCTCCATGTTATATGTTCACTTCACTTCACAAGCCTGGCAGTTAGCACAGTGTGACAATAAAATGGAGGTACTGTACGGGGGATGGGTTCTTTAAGTGTGTTTCATCATTAATGTATAGTACTTATATGATTAATCTATGATTCATGTATGAGACATGCATGAAATGTGTCGTGAAAACCTTCTCTGCCTTTTCTCACAGTTGATCAAATTATACATTTAGGCAAAGCATTAAGGCTAATTAGGCTACATTTTACTATTATTGATAGCTAGCTAGCTACATTGAAGCAGAGCAGAATAATGCTGATATACAGTGGCTTCAGGAAGTATTCATATCCCTTGACTTGTGTTACAACCTGAATTCAAAATGGATTAAATATATATTTTTTTCTCTTACCCATCTACACAAAATACCCCACAATGACAAAGTGAGACATTTTTGCTAACTTATTGAAAAATAAATACAGAAATATATAATTTACGTCATTGGAGGCTGCTGAGGGGAGGACGGCTCATAATAATGGCCGGAATGGATTAATATCAAACACGTGTTTATTTTTATAAAAAAATATTGGGGGGGAGTTATGTGTTTGATACCATTTAATTTACTCCATTCCAGCCATTACACTCCATTCCAGCCATCTAAGAGCTTTGCACACCTGGATTGTACAATATTTGCACATTATTTCAAAAAATATATATTTAACGTCTGTCAAGTTGGTTGTTGATCATGGCTAGACAGCCATTTTCAATTCTTGCCATAGATTTTCAAACTGATTTAAGTCTAAACTGTATCTAGGCCTCTCCGGAACATTCAATGTTGTCTTGGTAAGCAACTCCTTTGTATATTTGGCCTTGTGTTTTAGGTTGTCCTGCTGAAAGGTGAATTTGTCTCCCAGTGTCTGTTGGAAAGTAGACTGAACCAGGTTTTCCTCTGGGATTTTGCATGTGCTTAGCTCTATTTCATTTATTTGTATCCTAAAAAACTCCCTAGTCCTTGCCGATGACAAGCATACCCATAACATGATGCAGCCACCACCATGCTTGATATTATGAAGAGTGGTACCCAAACATAATGCTTTGTATTCAGGACATAAAGTGCATTTCTTTGCCACATTTGCAGTTTTACTCTAGTGCTTTATTGCAAACAGGATGCATGTTTTGGCATATTTCTATTCTATACAGGCTTCCTTCTTTTCACGCTGTCATTTAGGTTAGTATTGTGGAGTAATTACAATGTTGTTGATCCATCCTCAGTTTTCTCCTATCACAGCCATTAAACTCTGCAACTGTTTTGAAGTCATAATTGGCCTCTTGGTGAAATCCCTGAGTGGTTTCCTTCCTCTCCGGCACCTGAGTTAGCAAGGACGCCTGTATCTTTGTAGTGACTGGGTGTATTGATACACCATCCAATGTGTAATTAATAACTTCAACATGCTCAAAGGGATATTCAATGTCTTTTATTTATTCATTTTTTACCCATCTACCAATAGGTGCCCTTCTTTGCGAGGCATTAGAAAGCCTCCCTGGTCTTTGTGGTTGAATCTTTGTTTGAAATTCACTGCTCGACTGAGGGATCTTACAGATAATTGTGTGTGGGGCACAGAGATGTGGTAGTCATGTTAAACACTATTGCACACATAGTCCATGCAATTTATTATGTGACTTGTTAAGCACATCTTTACTCCTGAACTTATTTAGGCTTGCCATAAGAAAGGGGTTGAATACTTATTGACTCAAGACATTTCAGCTTGTCATTTTCTATTAATTTGTAAACATTTCTAAAAACATAATTCCACTTTGATAGTATGGGGTATTGTGTGTAGGCCAGTGGCACAAAATCTCAGGCTGTAAAACAAAAAAAAGTCAAGGGGTGTGAATACTTTCTGAAGGCACTGTATTTGCCTATTGATGATAGCTATAACCAGAAGAGGATAATGATAACATAATGCATACACAGCAAAATCGAAAGTGTTAAACTAATTCGCTGTAGTGTTCATTTTAACACTTTTGCAGTGTATATATGCAAACCACTCTCAACAGAGTGAATTTCACAGTTTCAAAAGTGTTAATGTTAACACTTAGACATTGTTTCTGTAACCCTATACAGAGTAGAAAATTAATGCTGGCTGTGTGAAATTCCTGTGGCCCCTTGTCGCTCAGGTGGTAGAGCATGGCGCTTGTAATGCCAGGGTAGTGGGTTTGATTCCCGGGACCACCCATACTGTACGTAAAATGTTTGCATGCATGACTGTAAGTCACTTTAGATAAAAGTGTCTGCTAAATGGCATATATTAAATTAATTCACAATACACTGGCGTGAAATAATAGGCATTTCACTCTACACTGGAGGTTACTAATAGGCATTTCACTCTACACTGATGTGAATTAATTAGTAGTTCACTCTACAGTGGAATGAAATATATTGAAATGGTGTATGGTGTAAAGCCTAATTTGCATATTGCCCAGGGTGCCTTTTCTTTTTGAGTGAATTGTAGAGTTACGGCCCATGACTGAATTTGTTAGTGACAGAGACATGGTTGTTGAATTATTTCTTATTAAAGGCAGGTGGCTTTCACTAAGTGAGTTTCTAGGTGAATGTCATCATTAAAATGAAACTCTATACATTGTATACAGTGGGGGAAAAAAGTATTTAGTCAGCCACCAATTGTGCAAGTTCTCCCACTTAAAAAGATGAGAGAGGCCTGTAATTTTCATCATAGGTACACTTCAACTATAATGGACAAATTGAGAAAAAAAAATCCTGAAAATCACATTGTAGGATTTTTAATGAATTTATTTGCAAATTATGGTGGAAAATAAGTATTTGGTCACCTACAAACAAGCAAGATTTCTGGCTCTCACAGACCTGTAACTTCTTCTTTAAGAGGCTCCTCTGTCCTCCACTCGTTACCTGTATTAATTGCACCTGTTTGAACTTGTTATCAGTATAAAAGACACCTGTCCACAACCTCAAACAGTCACACTCCAAACTCCACTATGGCCAAGACAAAAGAGCTGTCAAAGGACACCAGAAACACAATTGTAGACCTTGGAGGACAAAGAATGCTGAGTTGCATCCAAAGAACACCATACCCACTGTGAAGCATGGGGGTGGAAACATCATGCTTTGGGGCTGTTTTTCTGCAAAGGGACCAGAACGACTGATCCGTGTAAAGGAAAGAATGAATGGGGCCATGTATCGTGAGATTTTGAGTGAAAACCTCCTTCCATCAGCAAGGGCATTGAAGATGAAACGTGGCTGGGTCTTTCAGCATGACAATGATCCCAAACACACCGCCCGGGCAACGAAGGAGTGGCTTCGTAAGAAGCATTTCAAGGTCCTGGAGTGGCCTAGCCAGTCTCCAGATCTCAACCCCATAGAAAATCTTTGGAGGGGAGTTGAAAGTCTGTGTTGCCCAGCGACAGTCCCAAAACATCACTGCTCTAGAGGAGATCTGCATGGAGGAATGGGCCAAAATACCAGCAACAGTGTGTGAAAACCTTGTGAAGACTTACAGAAAACTTTTGACCTGTGTCATTGCCAACAAAGGGTATATAACAAAGTATTGAGAAACTTTTGTTATTGACCAAATACTTATTTTCCACCATAATTTGCAAATAAATTCATTAAAAATCCTACAATGTGATTTTCTGGATTATTTTTTTCTCATTTTGTCTGTCATAGTTGACGTGTACCTATGATGAAAATTACAGGCCTCTCTAGTCTTTTTAAGTGGGAGAACTTGCACAATTGGTGGCTGACTAAATACTTTTTTTCCCCACTGTATATCAAAAGGCCTTATTTTACCTTAACGCAGGGGTGTTAAGAATCTACTGGTTTACAGGCCACATCAGGCCTGCAAGTCCCATTATGCTGCAAAGTGATGTGTAATTTCTATTGGAATCCAGCCAGAGTTAGGGGGCAAAAGTTGTTGACAACTGTAGCATTGTAGCTAACCCTAACCCTTTTCCTAACCTTAACCTCATTCTCCTAACCTGCCACGCTAATTCACCTAACCTGCCACGTTAATTATCCTAACCTGCTATGTAAACAAATAATACGTGTCGAGAAACCATCAGTCTCATAACACCGGAACTGACCAATGGCAGGTATGAATGGACTGAATTAGCAGTGTTTGTATTTAACAGTGTTTATTAACCCAGTCAAGTGCCCAGCTGTCATTGAAGGATATGTCACCTAAAAAGCCATGTTGCCTGGCCCATGGAACTAACACCTGGCCAGTCAAAGACCTGGATTTGTGTTCGCCAGTTTGTTTGTCACCAATGCACCTTACTAGGTCCAAATATAAGGCGTGTCACTTAATAGGGGACAGATTAAGATGTGACACATTTAGCATGAAAAGGAAAATGAAGATTCCATGTGTTTTTGAAAGCCTTTGTTGCCAATTACAACATCACCATATGGGACAGAATAGGATTTGATTTTGACACTTGGTGTGAAACTAAATTTGAATAGATTCCATGTTATGTTTGTGGCAATCTCATTTTCACATGCACTGTAGTACAGTAGGGACATGTCTTTACATGTACAGTAGATATACATGTGTTGTAATTCACACCAGAACATATTACTCCAAACTTGTTTCCCAGTACAAACCTGTTTTCACATATTATATGCTTATTTCACAACTCTGTCTAAACAATCTGTGCATTGTGATTTCTGACTCAACTCAACCATCTCATGCTGCCAGACTGTTGCCATATGTAAATCAACCTTTGAAAAGAAGCCTTTATAGTCTCTCTCAGCCCTGTTTGAGATGTGGTCCTCCTAGCCACTGCTGGGCCCTACATCGCTATCCCAGCCTCCCTGCACAGCGGTACACTGCAGATTAAAACCCATCTCTCTCTTTGGAGTGGCTTGCCACTGCGACATTAGCATTGTTGAATCCTGGTACATTATAATTGCTTCCCTTTGGAAATATAATTTAACAAAATAATTTAGTTGGCCCCAACACAACATTGATGTTCCTTGATTTGGTCCCAGGCCTTGCTGTGCTGCTCTGTAGCTCCACAAAGCATTGTTGACTTAGGGTGCATCCCAAATGGCACTCCAAATCCTATGTAATGCACTACTTTCGACCAGAGCCCTTTGGGCTATGTCGGGAATAGTGTGCCATTTCCAACGCATCCATGGCCTGAGATTAAATGGGTTATTTTGCTGTATTATGTGTAAACAGGACAAAGACAAAACACCGACTACTAGGCTTTTTGCTTTTTTTGATGTCATTGTAGTAACACAATTTCAATCAATTCTTCACAATCTGCAGACTTGATTATTGGATTCTGGCTTTGATTTGATTTTGTTTAAAAGTCTAACAAAGCTCAGAGGATAACAAATTAATGTATTATACATTACTTATGTCCAAACTGGTCTTGAAATTAACTTCTTGCTTATCCAGATATCCAGAATTGTATTTTAAAAAACAAGTGAAGAATGTCTACTCTATCTTTGTTAAGAACTTGAATGCTTCCAAATTGTACTTAATGTGTTTTGCTAGCATTTAATTTGTACCTTATCTCACAGCTGCAAAATCCATGTTTGGGAGGTTTTCATGTTGATCTACATTTGCCTTAATTTCAGAGCTAGAGAGCAATGCAAGTGCTGGGAATAAATTAGGCAGAAAGGGATCATTATTCACTGTAATTGATTAGGACGTCATGATCTCAGACCTGTGGAATTAATCTAAAGATTGATATGATTGGTGATTGATGATTACAGACTTTAATAGTGTTCCGTTAATGTATCAATGCTTTCTGAAGGGCACTTCCTGTTTCTGTGCTCCAGCAGCCAGCTGATTAGCTGATGACTTGTGCTCTAGGGTTTGTCCCAAATGGCACCCTATTCCCTCTCGTCAAAAGTGCACTATGCAGGAAATAGGGTGCCATTTGGGACAAAGCCAAACAGACTAGTGTTATTTTCTACCCAGCAGCCCCTGCAGCGATTGGAACCCAAACTACTATAAACCTGTCCAACAGCTTGTGTCTGTCTGTCTCCCTGAGCTGTTCTGCTGCCAATCACCCGTCAACGTACATGTGTTCAACAGCCTTTACCCATCCCTGTCTGATAAGGCTGTTTAAGAGTCAGACATTTTCAATGTTAGAGAGAGAGCGAGAGGCAGGCTTGGCCTCCAGGAGTACAAGGCTCAGTTAGTTAAAGTGAATGGCAAATTTAAGCTCTTGCGAATGCAGCAGCAGCTCTACACTGCAGTGCAGCAACATAGTAGATGTTTCCTTATCCAGCTACTAGCATGGAGTACTACTCAAAGCCTCAGACAGTATTGGCCCACATCATATTTGATGCATTTTCAATGGTTTCACCCTCTACACTGCTTTTACCTCTCTGGACTTGGCCTCCAGGAGTACAAGGCTCAGTTAGTTAAAGTGAATGGCAAATTTAAGCTCTGGCGAATGCAGCAGCAGCTCTACACTGCAGTGCAGCAACATAGTAGATGTTTCCTTATCCAGCTACTAGCATGGAGTACTACTCAAAGCCTCAGACAGTATTGGCCCACATCATCTTTGATGCATTTTCAATGGTTTCACCCTCTACACTGCTTTTATCTCTCTGGACTTTGAAGCGGAGTGGAGAAAATGCAGGCTGAACACTAATAAATCAGAGCTCTTAACAGGACACTAAGGTTGTGGGATTTAGGCTCTGACACAGGCACAGGAAGCCACTGAATGACTCTCATAGGGATGGCAGGGGCTAGTATTGAGGAGCTCATCAGCATACTGTAGCAGAGAGCGAGAGCACTACTATTAAGCTCTGCAGGAGTGGATTTGAGACCCACTTCCCTCCCTGCTTTCTCCCCTCTCTCTCCTCTCTCTTTCTCGGTTAATCCATCCTGACACAGGGTGGCTGCCCTATAGTATGTGCAGGGAGTAGAAGTGAGGCTGGTGTAGATCTCCAACAGCTTGCGTTGCTTTCCTGAGTAAAATCACATCAGCATCAAATTTGCTATAATGATTTTCCTAAACTAGGTAAATCCCAAAACAATGTCTTCAAACTATGTGCATTAAGACCAATTCCTCTGCTTGGATTACAATTAGGAAGTTTGTTTGGTTTGCTCATGATGAGGACCTCTATATTGTTATTGGGAAGCCTTTCCACCATTGCATGGAGGATAATTATGCTATAGCTTGTGATTATAATAGAGGCTCTTCAAAGACATTGAGCTGCTAATTGCTGTATGTTGTCAATAGACATTTTAATAGAAACCATTTTGAGGGTCCTCTCCTCTCTATAATTAAATCATATCTGCAACCTATTCCCTATTTAGTTCACTACTTTTGACCAGGGCCGATAGGCTTCTGGTGAAAAGTATTGCACTATATAGAAAATAGAGTGTGATTTGGGACGCAAATATGACTTAATTACAGAAAGGAGAGGACCCTCAAGATGGTTTCTATTAAAATGTCTGTTGACAACAGTTAGCAATTAGCAGCTCAATGTCTTTGAAGAGCATTTATTATAATCAAAAGCTATAACATAATTCTCCTTCATGCCACATTCTGGGCAAGAGAGAGGTCCAGACAACAGACATCTCTGACTGTAAGGATATTGTATCTGCGGTACGTGTGGGGGTCTGTATCCTGCCTGCTTCCCTCCCTGCCTGACTGGCTGGCTGTGTTAAAGTATAATGCATCTGCTGTAGAGTGGTGGGGGAGATAGGTCTGTATCATCTCTGTCAGCCAGTCAGGCTGGCCAGGTTCAGATGGCTGCTCTGCTCTGCCTGGTTCTCCTGGCTCTGTCTGTCACGATATCACTGCTGCTGCTCCCCTCACACAGACACTGCAGGGAAAGAGGGAGAAAGAAAGAGACACGGTTGAGAAAGGAAGAAAAGGAGAAGAAAGAGGAAGCCTTCCCTTAACTGCCAACCTCTTTGGCTGCACTCACTGCATGTATGACTTTCCCACACTCTTAAACATAAAGGTGCAAGTTGGAACCAAATAAGGTTATTGAGAGTGATCAGTGTCAAACTCATTCCATGGAGGGCCGAGTGTCTGCGGGTTTTCGCTCCACCTTTGTACTTGGTGGATGAATTAAGGTCACTAATTAGTAAAGAACTCTCTTCACCTGGTTGTCTAGGTCTTAATTGAAAGGAAAAACCAAAAACCTGCAGACACCAGGCCCTCCATGGAATGCGTTTGACACCCCTGCCATAGGGGAACCATTTTAGGGTCTCTGAAGATCCATAAATGGCAGTGGTGTAAAGTACTTAAGTAAAAATACTTGAAAGTACTACTTAAGTAGTTTATTTTGGTATCTGTACTTTACTATTTATATTTTTGACTACTTTTACTTTTACTTCACTACATTCCTAAAGAAAATGATATACTTTTTACTCCATACATTTTCCCTGATACCCAAAAGTACCATTTTGAATGCTTAGCAGGACAGGAAAATGGTCCAATTCACACACTCAAGAGAACATCCCTGTTCATCCCTAATGCCTCTTATCTGGCGGACTCACTAAACACAAATGCTTAAATGATGTCTGAGTGTGCCCCTAGCTTTCCGTAAATAAAAAAGTAACAAAATTGTGCTGTCTGGTTTGCTTATTATGAGGATTTTTTTATGATTTATACTTGTACTTTTGCTTTTGATACTTAAGTATATTTTAACAATTACATTTACTTTGATACTTAAGTATATTTAAAACAAAATACTTTTAGACTTTTACTCAAGTAGTATTTTATTGGGTGACTTTCAATTTTACTTGAGTCATTTTCTATTAAGGTATCTTTACTTTTACTCAAGTATGACAATTGGGTACTTTTTCCACCACTGATAAATGGGATGGTTCTTTGAAGAACCATACAAAAATCCAAAACCAGAATTGTTTCGGCCCTCCAGGACCAGAATTGAATAGCCCTGCTGTAGGTTTTTAAGCGTTATTTGCATAATTCCCAGGGTGTCTTTCGAGTGAATTTTAGAGTTACCAGTACCACCCATGACTGTGTTTGCTAGTGACAGAGACATTCATTCATGTACATTCCTTAAAAAAATTCTGAAGAACCATATATGCCACGTCAAGAACCCCACATAACCAGTAGCTTTGTAGGACTCAAAGTGCCTCTTTTGTCAGGCTCTTCCCTGCTTTATGATCATGGATTGTCATCCTGTCTCCTCTGCTTATACACCAGAAGAGGCTGGTGGGAGGAGCTATAGGAGGATGTGCTCATTGTAATGGTTGGAATGGTATTAATGGAACGGTATCAAACACACAAATCATATGGAAACCACGTTTGACTCCGTTTCCATTTAATATATTCCAGCCATTACAATGAGCCTGTCCTCCTATAGCTCCTTCCAACAGCCACCTCTGCTTCACACACGCATGGATAATTTGATACCAGATGACAGCATTGGCTGTGACTATTTGTTTGTTACCGGCTTTGACACAACATGAGTCTCTGGTTCATTAACATATTTTAAGGCGTGCCTTGTAAGAGGCTATATTTGTTGCACCCATGAGTGAGAACGCTGTACTCCCACAGAATGTCATAATATACTATATATCTTAGGAAATTTACAAACCTTGTCCTGAAACTCTACAGTAACTTACTGGCCTACTGCTGCCAGTAATTTACTGTAATTCAGAATACAGTACCAAGACTTCACTTTTGGTGTGCAAAAAATCTTTGAACACTAGTGGATGTGTGGCAGTGGAGGCTGCTGAGGGGAGAATGGCTCATAATAATGGCTGGAACAGAAGGAATGGAAACCATGTGTTTGATATGTTTGATGTCATTGCACTTATTCCACTCCAGCCATTACCATGAGCCCGTCCTCCCCAATTAAGGTGCCACCAACCTCCTGTGGTGTGTGGTATTGGTGTTTCTCACTCATTAACATATTTTGAGGCATGTCTTGTAAAAGGCTATTTTTGTTGCACCCTTCAGTGAGAGTCCTGTACCAATTTAAGTGATATGTGGTAATGGCTCCCCAACAGTTATTAAATTTACATTTACGTAATTTAGCAGACGCTCTTATCCAGAGCGGCTTACAAATTGGTGCATTCACCTTATGATAGCCAGTGGGACAACCACTTTACAATTTGTTTTTATATATTTGTCTAATTTATTAATTTTTAGAGTATATTTTTAATATTCATTTGTTTTATATATATATATATATATATATATATATATATTTATGTATTTTTTTTGTTTAAAAAAAATTGTTTTGTGGGGGGGAGGGGGGGTAGAAGGATTACTTTTATACTATCCCAGGTATTCCTTAAAGAGGTAGGGTTTCAAGTGTCTCCGGAAGGTGGTCAGTGACTCCGCCTGTCCTGGCGTCGTGAGGGAGCTTGTTCCACCATTGGGGTGCCAGAGCAGCGAACAGTTTTGACTGGGCTGAGCGGGAACTGTGCTTCCGCAGAGGTAGGGGGACTAGCAGGTCAGAGGTGGAAGAACGCAATGCCCTCGTTTGGGTGTAGGGACTGATCAGAGCCTGAAGGTAAGGAGGTGCCGTTCCCCTCACAGCTCCGAAGGCAAGCACCATGGTCTTGTAGCAGATGCGAGCTTCAACTGGAAGCCAGTGGGGTGTGCGGAGGAGCGGGGTGACATGAGAGAACTTGGGAAGGTTGAACACCAGACGGGCTGCAGCGTTCTGGATGAGTTGTAGGGGTTTAATGGCACAGGCAGGGAGCCCAGCCAACAGCGAGTTGCAGTAATCCAGACGGGAGATGACAAGTGCCTGGAGTACCTGTGCCGCTTCCTGTGTAAGGTAGGGTCCTACTCTGCGAATGTTGTAAAGCCTGAACCTACAGGATCGGGTCACCGCTTTGATGTTAGCGGAGAACGACAGGGTGTTGTCCAGGGTCACGGCAAAGTTCTTTGCACTCTGGGAGGTGGACACAACGGAGTTGTCAACCGTGATGGCGAGATCATGGAGTGGGCAGTCCTTCCCCGGGAGGAAGAGCAGCTCCATCTTGCCGAGGTTCAGCTTGAGGTGGTGATCCGACATCCACACTGATATGTCTGCCAGACATGCAGAGATGCGATTCGCCACCTGGTTATCAGAAGGGGGAAAGGAGAAGATTAATTGTGTGTCGTCTGCGTAGCAATGATAGGAGAGACCATGTGAGGTTATGACAGAGCCAAGTGACTTGGTGTATAGAGAGAATAGGAGAGGGCCTAGAACTGAGCCCTGGGGGACACCAGTGGTGAGAGCACGTGGTGCGGACACAGATTCTCGCCATGCCACCTGGTAGGAGCGACCTGTCAGGTAGGACGCAATCCAAGAGTGAGCCGCGCTGGAGATGCCCAACTCGGAGAGGGCGGAGAGGAGGATCTGATGGTTCACAGTATCAAAGGCAGCAGATAGGTCTAGAAGGATTAGAGCAGAGGAGAGAGATTTAGCTTTAGCAGTGCGGAGAGCCTCCGTGACACAGAGAAGAGCAGTCTCAGTTGAATGACCAGTCTTGAAACCTGACTGGTTTGGATCAAGAAGGTCATTCTGAGAGAGATAGCAGGAGAGTTGGCTATAGACGGCACGCTCAAGAGTTTTGGAGAGAAAAGAAAGAAGGGATACTGGTCTTTAGTTGTTGACATCGGAGGGATCGAGTGTAGGTTTTTTGAGGAGGGGTGCAACTCTCAATTTCTTGAAGATGGAAGGGACATAGCCAGCGGACAAGGATGAGTTATAAATTATGTTTATATTGGGGGCAGATCAGAGAGGCAGCAATTTGCAAACCTTTAACGGTTGAGTGGCTAACCAAGTCCTTTAGATCTGATTTGCCCTGTATTCTCTAGGCAGGTATCCATTAACCCAGATTTTTTTGACAAAAGCAATGTTGCAAAAAAAAAAAATCGAGACATGTATAATGGAAATGCCAGATATAGGAGACATTTTCTAAAGATCGCCAACATTTTTATCCGTTCGACAGGGTTGGATTTTTCTTTTGTTGAAGTTGTTTTATTTGCGAAATATGATGGAAACTGTGTTTTTTGAATAAATGATGATTGGTGAATTGTTTTGAAGGTATGCAAGGCACATGATGTCACCGAGTAACTATAAAGTGCCACTCCACATTTAATTTGAAATGCCTATTGCTTGCAAAACCCAACTATAAAAATAATGTTTCTTTGCAGGACAAGGATTGTCCTGACTTTCAAAGATAACGGGATTGCTTCGCCTTGCTTTTCTGGATGGCTGGCAAGTTTCACCATCCAATTATTTCAGATATACAGGAGTGCAAGTTTCACCATGGCGTGTACCGTGGAGATACGTAGTGATGGGGAAATGAAGCTTCCTGAAGCATTGAGGCTTTCCGGCCAATTATGTCGAAAATAGGTTAATTACGCAGAGCTTCATTATCTGTACACAATGCAAGTTAGTGACATCTGCTGGTCAGCAATAAATATCAACGTGTGATTATCAACATTTTTCCACTACTGATTTCATCAAAACTCCATTGTGCAGCGGAAAGTCATTGGCTTTAATAGCCTACAGTTGGATTGCAAGGTTCACATCTTACATCATGCTTCCCTTTTATGTTGAGTTGACTATTTTTCTAAAACGGAATCTATGGCATTATTTAGGATGCTTAAGACAGAAAGTTATATTAAATAAAACTAATTATTTGAACAACAGTGCAGAAAGTGTGGTTTCACATGTAACAAATAGGTGGGAGGGCATACAGGCTGTCACCAATTCATTAATGTTCAATTTGCCTAAATGGGTAATGGAAACACTTCAAACACTAGCTTTTTGCAACCCCAAAAAGCAAAATACATTTAAACTCAGTTATTCACATTTCCTGACATTTAATCCTAGTACACATTCCCTGTCTTAGGTCAGTTAGGATCACCACTTTATTTTAAGAATGTGAAATGTCAGAATAATAGTAGAAAGCCAGCTTTTATTTCTTTCATCACATTCCCAGTGGGTCAGAAGTTTACATACACTCAATTAGTATTTGGTAGCATTGCCTTTAAATTGTTTAACTTGGGTCAAACGTTTTGGGTAGGCTTCCACAAGCTTCCCACAATAAGTTGGGTGAATTTTGGCCCATTCCTCCTGACAGAGCTGGTGTAACTGAGTCAGGTTTGTAGGCCTCCTTGCTCGCACACACTTTTTCAGTTCTGCCCACACATTTTCTATAGGAAAGAGATCAGGGCTTTGTGATGGCCTATCCAGAGATAGTCAGAGACATATCATAAGATATCTTGTTTTAATTACAATTATTTTGAAGACCAGTGTATCCTTAACTACAACAACACTTTCAGTAACAGTTACAGAAACATTTTACTTGCTATGACTGTAATATTTGTTTGTTTTATCAACCGTGGTTGAATGCACTGACTGTAAGATGCTAAGGACAAGAGCGCCCGCTAAATGACCAAAATGTCAACGTCAATGTAAAAATGAAAACTTGCAAAGAACACTGGGTAATATGTCATTGCATGGGTAATTCCAGTAATATATTGTAAATTAGATTACAGTATTATTTTTGGTAACGTTAAATGGATTACTATAAAATTGATTACAGTAGCTGTACTGTAGAATAAATTACAGTAACTTACTGGGCAATTGCTGCCAGTAAGTTACTGTCAATTTTACAGGAAACGTTTTACACTGTATCTGTGTCAGACAGACAGGTTGCATTCCAAATGACACCCTATTCCCTATAGTGCGCTAGGCTCTGGTCAAAAGTAGTGTACTAGGGTTCCATTTGGGGAAATAGGCACAGACAGGGCCGCCGCTTACAGCTAGCGTCTAACCTTTAGTCTAGAGTGTGATTGAGGGGCGGCCTGCCGAGCCGAAGCCGAGCCCCTCCCCGGGGTGCCCATTGAGACAGCATGGCTCGCTAAACAAATGATTGACAGGTCGGCGCGAAGCACACACACACACACACACACGCACAAAGCAAACACACACACACGCACTCTCTCACACACACACACACACACACACAACTCTCTTTCTCTATACGGTCTCTTTAGTAAGTGGCAGGCTGGTATTACTGTCACTTTGTTTTTCTCTTGCTGTTAGAATGAAATGGAATGGCACTCAAATCCCATTTGTAGGGATTAGTGGACACTAGAATCTGATGGCGATGCGGTACAGCTGTTAAGTGTCCTTTCTAACGACCATTCAGCACAGCATAGCAATGTAACATGTGTGCATGTGTGTGTATGTGTGCCTGGAAAAGATTGGCCCATCTGTGCCCATATCTATATTCAGTGCCTTCAGAAGGAATTATTCACACCCCTTGACTTTTTCCACATTTTGTAATGTTACAGCCTGAATTAAAATGTATTACATTTAGATGTTTTTGTCACTGGCCTACACACAATACCCCATAATGTAAAAGTGGAATAATGTTTTTAGAAATGTTTACACATTCATTAAAAAGGAAAACTGAAATGTCTTGAGTCAATAAGTATTCACCTTTTGTTATGGCAAACCTAAATAAGTTCAGGAGTTAAAATTTGCTTAACAAGTCACATAATAAGCTGTGTGGACTCTGTGTGCACTAATAGTTTTTTTGAATGACTACCTCAGCTCTGTGCCCCACACATACAATTATCTGTAAGGTCCCTACCACAAAGAGCAGGGAGGTTTTCCAATGCCTCGCAAAGAAGGGCACCTACTGGTAGATGGGTAAAAAAAGAAATATATGAATATCCCTTTGAGCATAGTAAAGTTATTAATTACACTTTGGATGGTGTATCAATACACCCAGTCACTACAAAGATACAGGTGTCTTTCTTAACTCAGTTGCCAGAGAGAAGGGAAACTGCTCAGGGATTTCACCAGGAGTCCAATGGTGATTTTAAAACAGTTACAGAGTTTAATGGCTGTGATAGGAGAAAACTGAGGATGGATCAATAACATTGTAGGTACTCTACAATACAGTGGCTTGCAAAAGTATTCTCCCCCCTTGGCAATTTTCCTATTTTGTTGCCTTACAACCTGGAATTAAAATAGATTTTTGGGGGGGTTGTATCAATGGTTTTTACTAGATTACTTGTAGTTTTTCATGTTGTCTGTCTGTAATTTTTTGTAATGACTTGGTGCTGCCTATCTTGGCCAGGACGCTCTTGAAAAAGAGATTTTAAATCTCAATGAGCCCTTCCTGGTTAAATAAAGGTTAAATAAATAAAATAAAAATTTCATTTACACAACATGCCTACCACTCTGAAGATGCAAAATATTTTTTATTTTGAAACAAACAAGAAATAAGACAAAAATACAGAACTTGAGTGTGCATAACTATTCACCCCCCCAAAGTCAAGACTTTGTAGAGCCACCTTTTGCAGAAATTACAGCTGCAACTCTCTTCGGTTATGTCTCTATAAACTTGGCACATCTAGCCACTGGGATTTTTGCCCATTCTTCAAGGCAAAACTACTCCAGCTCCTTCAAGTTGGATGGGTTCCGCTGGTGTACAGCAATCTTTAAGTCATACCATAGATTCTCAATTGGATTGAGGTCTGGACTTTGACTAGGCCATTCCAAGACATTTCAATTCTTCCCCTTAAACCACTCAAGTGTTGCTTTAGCAGTATGCTTAGGGTCCTTGTCCTGCTGGAAGGTGAACCACTGTCTCAGTCTCAAATCTCTGGAAGACTGAAACAGGTTTCCCTCAATAATTTCCCTATATTTAGTGCCATCCATCATTCCTTCAATTCTGACGAGTTTCCCAGTCCCTGCCGATGAAAAACATCCCCACAGCATGATGCTGCCACCAACATGCTTCACTGTGGGGATGGTGTTCTTGGGGTGATGAGAAGTGTTGGGTTTGCGCCAGACATAGCATTTTCCTTGATGGCCAAAAAGCTCAAAGTTAGTCTCATCTGACCAGAGTACCTTCTTCCATATGTTTGGGGCGTCTCCCACATGCCTTTTGGCGAACACCAAACATGTTTGTTTATTTTTTTCTTCAAGCAATGGCTTTTTCTGGCCACTCTTCAGTAAAGCCCAGCTCTGTGGAGTGTATGGCTTAAAGTGGTCCTATGGACAGATACTCCAATCTCCGCTGTAGAGCTTTGCAGCTCCTTCAGGGTTACCTTTGGTAATCTTTGGTAACTTCTGAAGGTAATTGGTTGCACCAGATCTTATTTAGGGGCTTTATAGTAAAGGGGGTGAATACATATGCACGCATATGTAGTTATTTATTTCATTTCACTTCACCAATTTTGACTATTTTGTGTATGTCCATTACATGAAATACAAATCAAAATCCATTTAAATTACAGGTTGTAATGCAACAAAATATGAAAAACGCCAAGGGGGATGACTACTTTTGCAAGGCACTGCACTAACCTAATTGGCAGAGGGAAAAGAAGGAATATTTTACAGAATCAAATTATTCTAGGCACTAAAGCAATACTGCAAAAAATTTGTCAAAGCAATTAACTTTTTGCCCTGAATACAAAGCGTTATGTTTGGGGCAAATCCAACGCAACACATTACTGGGTACCACTCTTCATATTTTCAATCATAGTGGTGGCTGCATCATATTATGGGTATGCTTGTAATCGTTACGGACTGGGGAGTTTTTCAGGATAAAAAATAAACGGAATGGAGCTAAGCAAAGGCAAAATCCTAGAGGAAAACCTGGTTCAGTGTGCTTTCCACCAGACACTGGGAAATTAATTCACATTTCAGCAGGACAATAACCTAAAACACAAGGCCAAATCTACACTGGAGTTGTTTTTCAAGAAGACTGAATGTTCCTAAGTGGCCGAGTTACAGTTTTGACTTAAATCTACTTGAAAATATATGACAAGACCTGAAAATGGTTGTCTATTAATGATCAACAAACAATTTGACAGAGCTTAAAGAATTTTGAAAATAATATTGGGAAAATGTTGTACAATTCAGGTGTGGAAAGCTCTTAGAGACCCAGAAAGACTCACAGCTGTAATCGCTGCCAAAGGTGCTTCCACAAAGTATTGACTCAGAGGTGTGAATACTTATGTAAATGTCATGGGGTATGAATTCTTTCTGAAGGCACTGCATTGGCCATGGTGCCCTAGTAGAAGCCTAAGCAGTAAATATGTACATATTTATTTATTTAAAGTGTTTTTAATTGTTGTTGTTTTTTATTTTTTATTTTTTTAAAGCTTGCGAGGAATGGGAGATGCAGTAGAGCAGCAAACAGTAAAGATATTGACAGAATTTCAGACCAACATTTTTGTGTCTAGATGTTCAATGTCATAGCTTCAAAACCTTGAAATTAAATATTCAAAAGCATGTTATCTGACCGTGCAGCCTTTTGCTTTGGCGTTGGAAGCTATTAAGGTTTTAATCTAAGAGTGGCATGTCGGTCGTCTTGATTGCTTCGACACTGTCCATGCAGGAAATTGATCTGTGCCTGTCCTTAATGAATGTGATTGTCGGATGCGCCTGATGAAGCTGTAGCTTTATGTGATTAAGCTTCAAGGGCCACTAAGTGCAGCCAGTCAATGGAATTAAATATTGCAGTCAGATGTCCAATAATCAATGCAGTGACCCTTACCTTTCTAAAGCAAACGTGTGTGAGAGTGTTTGTCTGCTTCATCAATCAATCAATCAATCACATGTATTTATGAAGCCCTTTTTTACATCAACAGATGTCACATAGTGCTTATACAGAAACCCAGCCTAAAACCCCAAACAGCAAGCAATGCAGATGTAGAAGCATCCTGAAAGGCTCAGAAATCCAGGAGTCAGGAGTATTGTAAAGCAATTACAATGTACAGATAACATAGCCATTTTTGACATCCTTCACATACACCATATTTGTGTATGGGGCTGCTGAACTGATAAAGTGACTAGGACAGAGACATAATTAGCAGCCAAACGACCCAATATCGTTTAATTTACAGCTGATTGTTGTCACAATTTGCTCTTATATTACCCTCCATTGTGTTTTAACATCATTCATTCACCCAACAGTAGAAGTTGTTTGTAATTTTGAGTTGTATAATGCATTCATTTGAAGCAGAAGTAGTGGATGATTTCCCATTATCTTAGAGCCTTATACCATTTTATTACATCAGTTTCTACTGACCGTATGCAATGTGAGGATAGAGAAGTGTGTGTCTGTGTGTGTGTGTGCGCATCCGTGCGTGCGTGTGTATGTCACAAATGCTTACGGCCCGTCCCAGTATCCCTAACTCAGCACAACTGCCAAGTATTTACAATGAATGCATAATGAAATGAAAGATGTGTTGCACTCTAGGCACTCTTTGCCAAACATTAAACATTTCTGCTAATATTGTGTCACTGTCACTTTTTAGTCATCACTTGATTTGCAGCTAATAGCGTGAATGTTCAGCGTAAAGCTCCAGCTCCAGCAGATTATTATAAATCTTAGACTGTGTCTCAAATGGCACCTTATTCCCTATATAGTGCACTACTTTTGACCAGGGCCCATAGGGCTCTGGTCAAATCTAGTGCACTATACAGATGTAGGATCTTAATTTGATCACCCTGTTGCAGGAGAACATTCCTGCAATGCAGGACATTTAAAAGTTGTAGTTTATTTGATGTTTAAAAAGGCTTCTGAAGTTTGTGATTTCCACTTTTAAATTTCAGACTTGATTTTATCTTACGAAAAATGTATCAACCCCTAAAAAAATGTCAATTAATTATAATCCACATACTATTTCACATTTCCTGTTGCTGCAGGATAATACATTTTCCTTCTGTAGCAAACTGGCTCAAATTAAGATCCTGCATCTGTATAGGGACTAGGGTGCCATTTGGAATGGAGACATATTGGCAGGTAATTTATGCTATTTCTGGTAGTTTACATTGTTCAGAGAGTGTAAAATAAGTATATAACTACTCAGCAATGCTGCCTGCAACTATCAAAATGAACAGTGTGTAGTGTTTTGAGGCTGCTATACTGTAGGGCTGGAAACGATGGGTCACTCATGACTGTTCAATTACTTATTCTGTGTTTGCTTCCCAAATGGCACCCTATTCCCTATATACTGTAGTGGACTATTTTTGACCTGGGCCAATCGGGCTCTGGTCAAAAGTAGTGCACTATAAAGGGAATAGGGTGCCATTTGGGATGTAGCCTATATCACACTATAAATCAGGCTTGACTTTTGGAGTGCTCAGACAACTTCATGAGCTTCTTGTACATGTTGAAGGGAAATAAACCAGCTTGCTACAGCGTCTGTGGTTAAAAGGTGTGGAAATGTGTGACGAGCATGTTACCAGCCATCACGTCTTAATGTGTTTTTTCTTAAACTATTCAACATACATATTTTTCTCACCATTGTGTAGTGCTTTGGAAGCATTCAAGCTTTGCAAGCTTGCTCTATGTGCATTTCTCAGTGTATAATTTGTCTGACATTACTCATTCAAGAGCTTCTTTACTCAGTCTTTAACCTCATTCTCTCCAGTCTTTTCTTTTGATATCTGACTCTAAGGAATTATTCTCCACCCACCGAATGTTTAGGGGTTATTAAGACGTACAGAAAGAACATCTGAAATGTCTATTAAAATGTAGACTATCCTCCCTTACAGTAGCTCACAGAGCAGCTGCATCAACATTAGCATGTAATCAAATACATGGAGGAAACTTCATCTTTCATACTCATACTGCCCTGCTTAATTTGCATAGAAGTGTGTACAATTAAAATTTCAGTGGATTTGTAGACCCACAGAATGCTCTGAGATTGCAACACAAAATACATTTCAAACCGTGACCCGATTAATTACTTTCACCTGACCACACACATTGAGCTCCATTGAAACACATTAGATTCACAGTCAGGCCTACATTAGTGTGACCGCTGCTGAATCTATTACCTCAATAGACCACAAGAAACCACAAAGCCTGGCCCTAGTATATGCAGACTTTGCCTGGATTGCTCCCCCTCTGCCTGTTGATAGTCCATCCCAGCCCTGGTTGGTGTATCTCAAAAGAGATAAACCAACCCTATCCCCCTCTCCTCTGTCTGTCCACAGTCTTAGTCCTGTTTTTTTAAAAGACTAGGGCAGTTTGAAAATGTTTAGAAGACACTGTTAAGGCAGATATTGATCCACTTTGGCACTGCTCAGCTGGACAGTGTGAGAGGAAGAGATCAAAACAGCCATGCAACTGGCCGTGACAGCCGTCACAATGAGACCAGCCAGAGGATCTAGGACATGGACCCAGGCTACAGCCCAAATGCCACCCTAATCACTATATAGTGATAGGGAATAGGGTGCCATTTGGGACGTGCTGTCTGGAGCCATGGGGTGTAGATTAGGATCACATGTTAATGAATCCCCACTGAGCCTCCCTCTCCCTCCCTTCATCCCTCTCTCCCTCCAGCACTCCTTCCTACGACTCGCTCTCACCCTTCTATGTCCCTCCCTCCCTCCCTCCCTCTTACCACTCTCCCATTCCCGCTCCTCCCTCTGTCACTCCATCCTGCAACATTCCAGATCCCCTCCATCCCTCCTTCCCTTTCTCCCTCCTATGACTCTCTCATTACCACTCTCCCTGTCACTCTGTCCTTCTCTCCCCTCCCTCCATCCTCCTCCCTGCTTCAGCCTTATTAGTGTAATCACACCATTAACTTGTGTGTCAATACTTTATACTGGGGGCAAAGTTATTTCATAAATCTTTTATGACCGCTGAGGATCAGTCTCAGTCTGGGCTTGGCAGTGTGATGTGTTGTGATAGCATGTACTCCAATACTCATTTGTTCGCTCCCATAATATTTGGAGGTAACTCAGGGGCATGCTCTTTCAGCCTGCAACCCAAATTGATCCATATTCCCTACATAGTGCACTACTTTTGACAAGGGCCCATGGAGCTCTGATCAGAAGTATTGCACTAAGTAAGGAATAGGGTGCCATTTGGGATGCATCTCCACTGTCTCTCTGCTCTCCGTGTCTCTATGCTCTAGTAATTAGCCACTGTGGTGTAGAGAAGAAGTGCTTAACTTGGCTTGATTCTTACTCGTCCCTCTGGACTCAAAATCCAGCCAGCAAGGCAGCAACAGTCACACAATTGTGGCCCCAGCTCCCTGCTCCACACTTTACTAAAAGTAAAGTTCTTTATCCTCACACTTTTTCTGTGGTGTTAAAAGTGATGCAGATTATTGCGCTATTCTATGTCCAGAGATCTCTCTGTATCTTTGGGAATGAGGCTTAGGGCTGTATTTTAAGAAACCTAACTCAATGGTAAATCTTAGCACTGGTGGTAGTGCTAAATGTTTGGGGGTGTGTCAGAAAAGGCTGGGTTTTGATGAATATACAAGTTGTGGGTGTGTCAAGGCTTGACACCTCACTGGCCAATCAGAATGTGCTCCATTGCTAAATATGTGGTTGCTTTATTTTGTGTATTTAAGGTCTTTTATGTATTGTGTTGTCATCAACGTTAATTTGAATGTTAGTCCGTTATAGCCTGGTTCGTAGCCTGGTTCGCCTTCCCTATATTTGCTAAATATGTTGAACAGTCCACATTGTTCTAGTTGCATTGCTTCAGTGTTAAACATACACTGTAAAAAATAATCCTGAACTTTTTACAGTAAATTACTGGCAGCAAAGTAGCCAATAAATTACAGTAAATTTACAGGAACGTTACTGAAACACAAATTTACAGCATATTACTGTAACGCCGGACTACAGCAACATGCTGTATTTCTAGAATTTACAGTGCATTTCTTGAAGCACAGTGGTTAGAAAACTGTTGCAGATTTACAGTGCAGGAAGTTGGTGCCCACGATGGGCAGTATTTCAGTTACATCTATTTGGTATATGTAGTTCAATAGTCTTAATACCTATTTTGTAATTTGTATTTAACTGGTCTGAAGTACAAGCATGTATTTTGTAAAAGTTTAATTAGAATACATGTATTTTGTATTTCCCTACACAAAAAAAAAAAACTTGAAAGTAGCCCGCTTAACTACAACATATTTAGGTAACAGTAACATAATATTTTTACTTGTTGTGACTGTGATACAGTATGTTCTTGTTTATCTGCCTTAGTTTAATGCACTGACTGTAAGTCACTCTGGATAAGAGCGTCTGCTAAATGACCAGAATGTAAATGTGAAAAATGACACTTGCATAGCACACTACTGAGTATTATTTGAATGAGCTTTGCCACCAAACAAGGCCAAATTTGACCAAAATGCAAATAGTTTGTGGGTGGAGCTGCAGGGTGTGGGACGTCATCTATAATTATTTGGCTGCTCTAAATTACTTTGACCAGCAGGTGCCACTAGTGTGCACTGTGTTGATCAAAGCCTCAAGGAAAGCCTCAGTGCTTCAGGAAGCTTCATTTCCCCATCACTAGTGAGCAGTGTTGCAGTAAAATCATCTCAAGCAAATTTGGTGATACACAAACCAAGTCAAACAAAATTTAAATTACATTATTGATGTCAATTTATATATATATATATATATATATATATATATATATATATATATATATATATATATATATATATACATACATACATACATACATACATCTCCCATTTGGGATGTCTCATAATGCAGTTCACAACAGCAATAATGGATTTGTTGACTTGACAACTGCGTCTGAGTTTTGAATGACCCTTCCCCCCCTTTTGTTCCATGCTGACTGAAGACCTAGCTAGGCAGTAACTAGCTAACAGTAGACACAGATGAAAGGGGAAGGAAACATATAAGTATCTTTTCCATAGATGAATTATTTGATAAAAATGTATTTTTGGCCTTACTACTATTAGCTCATACAAACGCATTGAATAACATATTCACTACATGGAATAACTGATAGTTCCCCAAAAAATCTAAAAGAAGTTTGTTCTGGTGTCTGTCCTATATCTGAGAGATATTTTACATGTATTGAACCCATTCTTTTTGGAACTAAACAGTGTCCATATATATACTTCCATCATTTTTTTCAACTGTGGGCGTCCTAGAGCGCAACATGTATGTGTTCTTGAGAGTCTCATCTTTCCACAGAGGGGTCATATTAGTGTGTAGCCCAAACTGTTTGGATGCTACAGACAGAAGTTGGCATATTGGCTGTACCGACTTCAGATGAGTCCCAAGACGTTTGTGGGGGTCGTAGAGCAGAATCGTGTTCATGAGAGTCTCATCTTTCCATAGAGGGGTCATAGTAGTTTGTAAGCCAAACCGTTCGGACGCTACAGACAATTTTGTGAGAAGACTGATTTTCGGGATGTCTCATAGTCTGACAAACACGCTCTAGCTCTGTCACCTGTGTTACATAGGCAGATGCGGTGGATTGAGACGCATCCAATGCAAAAAAACATATCTCTAGTTTAAACTGACAAATTACTATGGGGATTTGCTATGGGGATTTCCACTGGGGCACGGACATCGACCTTAGGGCGTTTAAGTGTCGTGCTCAAGGGCACATCGATAGATTTTTCACCTATTTGCCTCAGGGATTCAAACCGGTGACCTTTCAGTTACTGGCCCAATGCTTTCAATCACTAGGCTGCCTGCTGCCCATGGAGGGTTTTATGCACAGCCAAACTTTTCACAGGAGCTGGACAAAGATCCAATATAAAGAGAAAGGGGGAATGTCCATTCACCGTTATACCACAGATAGAACAGTGATTCAGATGTTTCACCGGATGTATAAATCTGAAGCATCTGGTTGGAATTTCCACTCACCACCAAATATGGTGATGAGAGGAAGCCCAGTGGCCGGCAGTAGGAGAAGATACAGCAAGATGGATTTTGGCAGACATTCTGCTAATTTTCTCATCTATGAAACATTTGATATCAATACCGTTTTCTGTTCCCAAAACTAAGGACAGAACAGAGTGGACTAAGTTTTGTAGACTTTACCCTTTCAAAAAATATTGTTGTTTAAAAGGAGTGCAAGGGCGAATTGAGTTACTGCACATGCGCACTTCAGAGTAGGCATTCCCTAATGGAAATATGCAAATACATGCTAGAACACGCCAAAAGGCTCTAGCTCGTGCTTGGATCTGCCCACCTCCTTGCTTGTTCTGCCCACTAGGATTAATTTGCTCCCATTGGAAACGACAGGCTGTGAGCTATCTTGGGTAAGTTATACAAATCTTTGGTTATACTGCTCCCAAATGTAATGTTTTATAAACATCATGGAACCATTTTACAGATCAGAAAAATAGTAGACAAAATTGCATTTTATTCGAGCCATGTACATTCTCAAGATAAACCCATGGGCGGTGAATCTTTCCAATAAACCTGGTTTTCAATGAGATTAAATGGAAAAAAAACACTAAATCTAAATAGGATCCAGGGGGATTAAATGCTCATTTCTAGTAACTTTTGAGAAAAGGATACAGAGAAATATTTACTTACAAATGGGCAAATGTACAAGGCTAAGGGTGGCCTTGCAGAAGGGCAAATACTCTGGTATAGTCCAATCAGTCTTCGGGCCATGGCAATTCATACTGTACTGAATACCAGTGTGACTGTTAACGTGGATATATGCAATTAAACAACCATTTTGTATTCTTTCTCAGCTACTGTATGATTCATTTCCTAGTATTTTTCTCACTTCCCCTATGTCAGGTTGTTAATACTGCTGCTCTCCATACTGTATGTATCACGTTTCAGGAGAAGACCCAGATGCAGACAGTGTCGAAGTAACAAAAGTTTATTACAAAAACAGGGGCAGGCAAACAACAGGTCAAGGGCAGGCAGCGGTCAGTAATCCAGATCAGAGTACAAAAGGTACAGAACGGCAGGCAGGCTCAGGGTCAGGGCTGGCAGAATGGTCAAAACCGGGAAAACTAGAGAACAGGAACTTGAGAAAGACAGGAGCAAGGGGAAAACCGCTGGTAGGCTTGACGAAACAAAACTAACTGGCAACAGACAAACAGAGAACACAGGTATAAATACACTGGGGATAACGGGGAAGATGGGTAACACCTGGAGGGGGGTGGAGACAATCACAAAGACAGGTGAAACAGATCAGGGTGTGACAGTACCCCCCCCTCTAGGGTCGCCACCTGGCGTCCTACCTGGGCACATACCTGGTTGACCGGGGTGCCGGCGTTGAAACTCAGCGATGAGGCTTGGATCCAGGATGTCCCTAGCGGGGACCTAGCACCTCTCCTCCAGGCCATAACCCTCCCAGTCATCCAGGCACTGGAATCCCCTGCCCCGAGGTCGAACCTTCAGGAGACGCCTCACCATGTACGCCGGTTGGCCGTCGATGAGATGGGGGAGAGGGGTGGGCCTGGAAACAGGAGACAAAGGGCTGTGAGACATTGGTTTGATCCTAGACACATGAAATGTGGAAGATGAACAGCAGAGGGGTAATGATCTTGGAGATGGGGAAAGAGACGATAAACCGGGGGGAAAGTTTACAGGACTCCACCAGGAGGGGCAGATCTCGGGTGGACAGCCATACCTTCTGCCCGAGACGATACCGGGGAGCCGGGGTCCGGTGGCGGTCCGCTTGTCATCGATACCTGGAGGTGGTCTTGAGAAGAGCCGACCGGGCTCTCCTCCAGGTACAACGACAGCGGCGGACAAACATCTGGGCTGAGGGTATGCTGACCTCTTCCTCTTGCTCTGGGAAGAGCGGGCGCTAATAACCCAGGGAACACTCAAAGGGCGAAAGACCCGTGGCAGAGCAGGGAAGGGTGTCGCGGGCGTATTCGACCCACTCTAGTTGCTGGCTCCAGGTGGTGGGGTTGGCGAAGAGCAGGCAGCGCAGAGTCGTCTCCAGGTCTTGGTTGGCTCGCTCCGATTGGCCGTTGGACTGAGGGTGGAAACCGGAGGCCAGGCTGGCCGACGACCCAATGAGTGTGCAGAATGCCTTCCAGAACCGGAATGAGAACTGAGGACCCCGGTCGGAGACCACGTCCACTCGGAGTCCATGGATCCGGAAGTCATGCTGCACCATGAGCTGGGCCGTCTCTTTGGCAGAGGGTAGCTTGAGGAGAGGAATGAAGTGGGCGGCTTTGGAAAATCGGTCCACAATTGTCAGGATGGTGGTGTTGTCATCAGACGGGGGAAGTCCCGTGACAAAGTTCATTGAAATGTGAGACCAGGGACGTTGAGGAACAGGCAGAGGTTGGAGGAGACCAGCCGGAGCATGCCGAGGAGTCTTGTTCTGCGCACAGATTGTGCAGGCAGCGACGAACGCGGAGACGTCAGGAACCAAGGTAGGCTACCAAAAGCGTTGTCGCACAAAGGCCAGGGTCCGACAGGCGCACGGGTGGCAGGCAAGCCTGGAGGAGTGGGCCCACTCCAGGACCGAGGAGAAGACAGCATCAGGAACAAACGTCCGGGTAATCTGGCCTCCCCCGCTGCACCTCCCGGACTTGCTTCCCTATTTCCCAACTGAGTGCCGTCGCAAAGCACGAGGTGGGAAGGATGGTTTCGGATTCCGGGGGTGTAGCCGCAGGGTTATAGCGGTGTGACAGCACATCTGGCTAGACCTTATTGGATCCCGGTCGGTATGAGAGGGAGAAGTTGAACCAGGTGAAAAGCAGGGCCCACCTAGCTTGCCTGGAATGATACGCTTGGAGGTGCGTAGATATTCCAGGTTCTTGTGGTCTGTCCACACAATGAACGGATGTTCCGCCACCTCCAGCCTGTGCCTCCATTCCTCCAACACCAGCTTTACCGCGAGAATCTCACGATGCCCCACATCGTAATTCCTCTCCATGGCGTTGAGGCGATAGAAGAAAAAGGCACAGGGATTTAACTTGAGGTCCAGGGCCAAACACTGGGACAGGACCTCCGCCGGTCTGACATCCGAAGCATCGGCCTCCACCACGAACTGGCAGGACGGGTCAGGCTGAACCAAGATGGGAGCAATGGTGAAACGGTGTTTGAGGTCCTGGAACGCCCGGTCAGCAGATGGGGACCATGTGAACGGAACCTTGGAAGAGGTGAGTGCAGACAGGGGGGAAGCCAGGTTTCTTTAACCCTGGATAAAGCGGCGATAAAAGTTGGAGAATCCCAGGAAAGGTTGCAGCTGCACTCTGGACGTAGGCTGGGGCCAATCCACCACCGCTCTCACCTTCCCGGGATCCATCTGTACACTCCCTGCTGTGATGATGTAGCCCAGGAAGGGGAAGGGGATGGAGCGATTGAATTTGCATTTCTCCGCCTTCACAAAACGCTGGTTCTTCAGGAGGCATTGGAGGGCCAGTCGGATGTGGAGCACGTGTTCTTGGGTGCAGCGGGAGAAGACGAGGATGTCGTCAAGGTAGATTAAGACGAACCGGTTCAACATGTCGCGGAGAACATCATTAATCATGGCCTGGAATACAGCTGGAGCATTGGTAAGGCCAAATGTCATGACCAGGTACTCATAGTGACCACGGGACGTGTTGAAAGCAGTCTTCCACTCGGCCCCCTCCCGTATCCGCACCAGGTGGTAGGCGTTACGTAGGTCCAGCTTGGAGAGCACGGGCGCAGGGTTTTGTCCTTCTTCTCCACAAAGAAGAACACTGTGCCGGCGGGGGAGGCAGAAGGACGGATGAACCTGGCAGCTAGGGAGTCCTCAATGTAGGTCTCCTTAGCCTTGGTCTCCGGACGCGACAGCGAGTACAGTCATCCCCGGGGTGGACTGATGCCTGGAAGAAGGTTGATTCCGCAGTCGTAGGGTCGGTGCGGCGGAAGTGAAGTTGCCCGGGACTTACTTTAACATTTACATTTACATTTTAGTCATTTAGCAGACGCTCTTATCCAGAGCTACTTACAGTTAGTGAATACATATATATTTTTTCTTTTATTATTATTATTATTTTTATTTTTATTTTATACTGGCCCCCCGTGGGAATCAAACCCACAACCCTGGCGTTGCAAACGCTATGCTCTATCAACTGAGCTACATCCCTGCCGGCCATTCCCTCCCCTACCCTGGACGACGCTGGGCCAATTGTGCGCCGCCCATGAGTCTCCCGGTCGCGGCCAGCTGCGACAGAGCCTGGATTCGAACCAGGATCTCTAGTGGCACAGTTAGCACTGCGTTTGCAGTGCCTTAGACCACTGCGCCACTCAGGAGCTTTAACACCTACCGGAGGTCCTGGTATGCCGCAGGAATGGCAGAGAGGTCTGAGGCAACTTCCGAGCCCCCAGGAAGACGGCCCGGGGCAGGCTGCACTGACTTCAGGCAATGAGCATGGCAGAATGGGCTCCAGCCCAGTAGACCAATCAATAAAGGGGTTGTGTCGCTGGAGCCAAAAAAAAACAATTCCATGGGAACCTGAGGAGACTTAATTAGCAGGAATTGGATCGTCTCGCTGTGGTTCCCTGATACTCGTAGATTGATGGGGGTGGTATTGTGGGTGACCCGGCCTATAGAGCGCCCGTCCAGTGCTGTAACGTCCATGGGAATGGAGAGGGGCTGAGTGGGGATGCCCAGCTCGGACACCAGGGTATCGACCATAAAGCTCTCATCGGCCCCAGAGTCGATGAGTACCTGGAGAGATTTCGACTGGTTCCCCCACCGCAAGATGGCATGAAAAGGAATGCGAGTAAGGGGAGAGTTCTCCATATGGCCCACCAGAGTACTCGCTCCTACCGGTGAGCCTGGTCTTAGTGGACAGGTGGACACAAAATGACCAGTAGTCCCGCAAAACAGGCAACTCTTCGTGTGAAGCCTGTATTGCCGTTCGGCTGGAGACAGCCTAGCTCTGCTAACAGACAACCCGCAGAATTGCTCCAGCAGTGTGTTAAACACTCAGTCATGGCGTTCGGCCAAGGTCTGGAACCCTTCCAATGGTGGCTCCTTGGGAGGAGATGGCATTGCGGACCTGGTCCGTGTCTGCTGGATCAGTCATGGGCAGTTCGAACTATCACGTTTCAGGAGAAGACCCAGAAGCAGACTGTGTCGAAGTAACAAAAGTTTATTACAAAAACAGGGTCAAGGGCAGGCAGAGGTCACATCCCTACCCACACATGCAGCCAGAGCCCCCCATAGGCCTAAGGCAAGTAGGGATATTCGGCAGGAGGCATGGATGTTTTTCCTATCTATTTAAGATTGTTTATTAAATAGCATACAGTAACCGTACAATAAGGCTAGTTCTAAAAAATGTGTAGCCAATCAAAAAAAATATATATTGCATGTTGCCTTTATATTTTTGTTCAGTGTAGTTGCTGACACCCTACAGTCAAATTTTGGCACCGGTAGAGTAGCTTTTTAGCAATTTAAACCAGGCCCCTCTGCAAACACGCCTTTTCCGATGTTGGTTACAAGTGATCTGAAATAGACGCAGGACATCTGTGTAGAGTACCTTTCTATAGGGGGAGAATTGTTTTAAAATGGTCATATCAAGGATGATTTAGCTATTTGGGGTTCTACTAAGCTAACATATTTAATTGTTTTAAGATGGTCACACCAAGGATCATTTGTTTCTTTGATTTTGAATTTTAGGACCCCTTTAGGTATAAAACAATATTTACAGATTATTTGATGAAACATTGAATTTGGCCTTACTGCTATTAGCCCATAGAAACCCATTGAATAACAGATTCATACATGGAAAAACAGATAGTCAGAAAATGCATCAAATGGAAGTTTGTTTGTCAAATGGAAGTGTCTGTCCTATATCTGAGATATAAGAAAGATCAAGACATTATATGTTGTTTTTTGACCCATATACAGCATATAAAAAATGGCCATTAAACTACTTCCATTCATTTTTATTACTGGTACCGGGGGACCTTCAGACAAGTCTTTTGAGGCTTGTGGGCATCCTAGAACAAAACAACTGACGTGCATTTTTATGAGAGTCACACCTTTCCATAGAGGAAAGGTAATATATGAATGTGTAGCCCAAACTGCACGGACATCGACTCTGTTAAGCCAACGAAAGAAGAAAAAAAAACTGATATTGGGATTAACCTTCACTTTAAGGGATTTGAATCCAATGAATGAAGAGCAATGGTACTCTGTCAAATAATGTTGACAGGATTAAACTAACCATCTACACAAAGGACCTCTTCTCCAGTGTTATCACTGAGGTATTTAATTTACTTAAATGAATGCCCCAGATAGATACTGTATTTCAGTTATGGGTATGAAATGGCAACACTGTCATAATCAGATGTATTGTGTATCAAAGTGCTGGCTTAAGTATGATGTATTGAAATATAAAGCATTGATGATACATTTATAGAGTACTAGGCTACTTCTCCTTTCAGCATTTGAGCAGTAGATTAAACAAGATTACACATCAATCTAGCAGCAATAAAACAAGTGCCTGGTGAATGGATGAGTGGGCTTTAGAGCAGCCCAGTCTGTTTGAGGCTCTCTGTGTGTGTGTGTGTGTGTGTGTGTGTGTGTGTGTGTGTGTGTGTGTGTGTGTGTGTGTGTGTGTGTGTGTGTGTGTGTGTGTGTGTGTGTGTGTGTGTGTGTGTGTGTGTGTGTGTGTGTGTGTGTGTGTGTGTGTGTGTGTGTGTGTGTGTGTGTGTGTGTGCGCGTTCGTTTGTGTGTATGTGCGTATGTTTGTGTGTGCATGTGGCTATCATTTCCCTGAAATCCTTTAATACACTCCAACAACATATTGTCTGGAATTAGCTTACATGCACCATATGATATAAAAATAGGTAACATAGATGCATCACTTCATAGTTCACAGATGTCACATTATTGAAGATAGTTAAAGTAGCCTCCTGCACACAATGCTATATCATGGCCATACTGATGGTACTGTATAGAACAAAGAAGGAATTATTTTCCACAGTCTTATACACAAACACCAAACCAACAACTCATCACCCAGTCATTTACAATTAGAGTTTATGGTTTGCCTGTCTGGGTGAGTGTGGTTGTTTCTATCTAATTGTCACTGACAAACATCACTACTTTGTTTCAACCCCATAGAGATGGTTCTCTAAACGTGGGTTGTGTTCATTAGGGCGCAACAATCCTGATCCATACGTTTTTAAAGTTGTTTGTTGAAGCCTCAAGGGAGGCTGATCATCTCCCAATAAGGCGCAGTCAGGCAATGTATGTTTCATGAGTCTCTTTGTTATTTAATCAATTAAGTTAGAAGTCTCAGATGTGAAAGCTGAGATGAAAGTGATGACTCTCTAGCTAGCTGTCTCAGCGAGGAGGTCTCATGCAGTGGCACGATCTTGTTTTGAGAGAGAGATGATTTGGAGCAGCGAGCGCTGCTGAAGCTGTTAATGCCGTGAGATGCTTTCAGCCAAACTCTTTGTCTTCCTGTGCCTTCATCTCAGAGCAATTGAGCAAACGGCACATCACAATTCTTGAAAACCGTCTCATTTTTAAGTGTGAAAGATTTGTTTGTTTTGTAATTACTGAAATGTTTTGCCTGCATGCTAAGAGGAGAGAGAGACGCTCACATGCAAGTCAACATGTATTTTCTTTTTCTTTTTTCTTTTCATGAACATGTTTATTATAAAGTTACAGAATGTCAAGTCAAATGATAAGCTGTTAGTCAGATTGCAAGTCGATGATGTAGGCCTACCCAATGTCAATCTCCTCAATGAAATTATATGCTTTCTTTCTTCAAATTAATGGCAATACCTTCACCTCCCACTATCTGGCTGTATATCCATGAATGGCAGCATTCATCCAAAGCACATTTGAGGAAAACCTGTTTTCATTCTGTATTTATACTAAACAAAGATATAAACGCAACATGCAACCATTTTAAAGATTTTCCTGGGTAATGAAATCAGTCAATTGAAGGACTTAATATATGGATTTCACATGACTGGGAATCAGTGGCGGCTCCTGAAAAAATTCTCAGGAGGGGCAATTTTTCTGATGATTTAGGTGACCTACACACATTTAAAAAAAGATATGTCCAGCAACAACATGAAGACAGGGGCAGCATATAAGTCAATACCAGAAGCATTTATTGACTGATCTCAAAAGTGTTGGCTTACCAGGGTTGGTGGAGCCCTCAGTTTCATCTTTGCCTCGCAAAGCTAACTCAAACACTCCGCAAAACTTCACACACTGGATTAGCCGGCTGAGGATGTGGCGGTTCTTGCTAATGTCGTAGTAAATATATTTGTTATAGTGAATATGGAATATGATATGTTGAGTAAAATGTTGTGCTAAGATCTATTTAGGTCAGGAGCTGGTTATAAGTTCTGTTCCTATCCAATAACAATGGACAAAAGGGTCCTATCTTGTCAGCCTTGTCAGCAGGTGGCCAAGGACAACACCCACGCCATAGGCCTCTCAGTTCTTCCAACTCACGAGTTCTTGCTCTGAGGACACACACACACACAAACACACACACACACACATCATCACTGTTAAACACACACACACACACACACATCATCACTGTTAAACACACACACACACACACACACACAAAAATCCCCTCTCTTAGGCTGAACATTTGAAGACAGAGAACCCGACTCAGAGCCAATGCAACAGTGACAGTAGCCTGCAGGGGACCTCGCCCAACTCATCAGGACCAATCAGAAGATCAGAACTACTAGATTGAACCTACTTCATTTATTGCATAAAATGTCTGCACACAATGTTTCGGGGCTCTCTTCAGATAATAATAATAATAATAATAATAATAATATGCCATTTAGCAGACGCTTTTATCCAAAGCGACTTACAGTCATGCGTGCATACATTTTTGTGTATGGGTGGTCCCGGGGATCGAACCCACTACCTTGGCGTTACAAGCACCATGCTCTACAAGCTGAGCTACAGAAAGTGGATACTCATGGATGCGCATTGCAATTGTAAAATGTCAACACAATTGGAGACACCACGTCATTTTTGGAGACATGTTATTGACAGTAAACTATTGTAGATGCGACTGCTAACTAAATAAAACATTTTAGCTGGCTAGCTAATCATCTTAGCTAAATGTGGGGCAAACAATTCAGTTATTTACCGTTAATTTGAGGGATTGGGGTGAAAGAAATCGAGTTACATAGTGATACTTTACGATATACTGTATTGACAATATCGCAATATTTTAGCGCTAGTTGGCTGTACCTGCACCAAAACACCATTATTGTTCCTTCATAGCTTGTTCTCAATCTTTTCACATTGGGAGCAAATTTGTTTTCAGCACTTTTATTTCCATGACTGATCAAAACTCGTTCTCATGGCTTTCTGATCCCTCTGCAACAGACATATGGTGCGCAATAAAATCACAGTATCGAATCGCAATACGTATAGAATCATGAGACTCGCAATGCTGATGCATATATCTTATCGTGAGGTTCCTGGCAATTCCCAGCCCAAGTTCATTTGCCACAACAAATCTCTTCGCTAGCAAACGCGATGTCTTCTCCAAAACGGCAATGTGTCTCCAGCAATGTTTACTTTTTTGACGTTCTATGGCATCTCCACTTTCCAAGCATATATGACCACATGTAATATTTTGGTAAGTGATGCAAATAGTGAACTATGTAGGGCCAGGATGTAAAATATATGTAGCTGCAGCAATTTCTCTTATCTGATATGGTAAGTAATGGGGCTTAATTTATAGCTCCCTAAGAGTTTGACGAACGGGTCCGTGAACGCGATTCCAGATATATTTACCTCTGAATAAACTGCCTTTATTACACCATATCCACATCCAGTAAACTTGTGATTATCAACACTAACCTCATCGTTGTGGCGGCGGACAGCTAGCCTGTATCCCTCGTCATCCAGTTGAGTGAGTGGCAATGTCTTTTTCGTTCGTACCAATTTTTGGAAAATCCTCGGGTGTAGGACTTTCCGCCTTTAGTAGAAACCTGTTGAATTATTAAATTTGGTCTGGGAGGTCCTAATTGTTTCGTTGCCAATTTATCTCCATTTGTTCGCCGACAAAAAGGAACTTCTTTCAAACAATCCACTCTTTTCTCAGTTACGTTCATGGTTACGTAACGTATGACGTAAAGCGCGTAAGTGCAAGCCCACAGACACCCATTGAGATTGTATTGAAGGCTCTGAAATTTGAAAAAAATAGATTTTACATGGGAGTCTATTACAGACTTCTGGGCGATTTTCAACCTGACTGAAATCGCCCCAAAAGGGGGGGGAGCCATTTGAAGCACGACTTTAGCCGGATTCGACATTTAGTGGCAGTGTGGCACTGTGGCAGATCAGACGTATAGATTACAACACTGATAACTACTGTTGCCGTGATATAATTGATTAGAAAAAAAATCCCTTCCTTTTCCCGTTTGGCAGTGCGTCGCCCATATCGCCCTATTGAACAGGCCGCCCCTGCTGGGAATACAGATATGCATCTGTTGGTCACAGATACCTTAAAAAAAAGGTAGGGGCGTGGATCAGAAAACCAGTCAGTATCTGGTGTGACCACCATTTGCCTCATGCAGCACGACACATATCCTTCGCATAGAGTTGATCAGGCTGTTGATTGTGGCCTGTGGAATGTTGTCCCACTCTTTAATGGCTGTGCGAAGTTGCTGGATATTGGCGGGAACTGGAACACGCTGTCGTACAAAATCGATCCAGAGCGTCCCAAACATGCTCAATGGGTGACATGTCTGGTGAGCATGCAGGTCATGGAAGAAATGGGACATTTTCAGCTTCCAGGAATTGTGTACAGATCCTTGTGACATGTTGCCGTGCATTATCATGCAGAAACATGAGGTGATGGTAGGGGATGAATGGCATGACAATGAGCCTCAGGATCTCGTCACGGTATCTCTGTGCATTCAAATTGCCATCGATAAAATGCAATTGTGTTTGTTGTCCGTAGCTTTTAACTGCCCATACCATAACCCCATCGCCACCATGGGGCACTCTATTCACAACATTGACATCAGCAAATCGCTCACCCACACAACGCCATTCACGTGCTCTGAGGTTGTGAGGCCGGTTGGACGTATTGCCAAATTCTCTAAAACGACGTTGGAGGCGGCTTATGGTAGAGAAATTAACATTAAATTCTCTGGCAACAGCTCTGCTTGACATTCCTACAATCAGCATGCCAATTGCACGCTCTCTCAAAACTTGAGAAATCTGTGGGGTGTGTTGTGTGACAAAACTGCACATTTTAGAGTGGGGGTTTTATTGTCCCCAGCACTTGTGTAACAATCATGCTGTTTAAACAGCTTCTTGATATACCACAAAGTGTGGGGATAAAAAAACGTCTACTAAACCAATGTTTATAAGTTTGAGAAAAGCAAGCTAATTAAAATAACACAGTGGATTTGCTATTCAATATTCAACTAATTCAGTTATTCAAGTTGAATGTAAAGGATTACGTTCTGTCAAATCCTTTGTCATTCTTCTCTATTTGTATTATTGTATTATTAATACAATCATTCAGACTAATGTGTGAATCAAATAATAACATTACCAAGTCATTGTTAAGGGTTAAACCTTCCTGACCACCTCTTCTTTGGACAGGCTTCAAACAGAGATTGACTGTACCAATGGCAGGCTTGGCAGTGCTGCAGCCTTTGTAGGTAATGTTTGGCTCTGTCTATCTGAGACAAATGGGAAGAAAATTATATAAATGGCTTGCATAAGGATGGTGCCTTTTGTGATTTGCGGTCCATTTGTGAGAGGCAGGTGCTCAACTGTAATTATGCTGAAGATGACTAGTGAATGTGTGTTTGTGTGTGTGGGTGTGTGACGATTCCTGGCGGACCCAACAACCATGTGTTCCTCCAATGTGTTTATGTTTCGGAAAACACACACACACAAAGTCTCTCCCTTATGGGCCTGTTAGTCACCGGTGGTCCCCAGAGTGTATCTGCTGTGTGGGTGTTTGTATCTAGGTTCCCTGGGGCCCCATTCTACATATTGTAGGAACCATTTAATGTCTGTGTTGTCTAGCTTGTGTTTACCTATCTATGTGTGTAGTCCTATTTTAGTCTGGTCTATTGGATATTTCTACAACTTTTGTGTCTATGGAATTGATGCCAATGTGGGGCTTTTTGAACCATCGGAGAGACTGAGATCTGTGTAGCACAAGTAGTGGCCATTTAATGACCGTGCTATGTGGTTGGTTGTGCTACGTATTTAGTTGAATGCACAGATTGTAAGTCTCTATGGATAAGGCTTTCTGCTAAATAACAAAATGAACATGCAATACTAACCCCATCTCTCATCTGTCTCCTTTCCCAGCTGTCACTATGATTGCGTGAGCTTCTAGCCATCGAGCAGAGCAGGAGTGTCAGTAGGAGAACAGAGGAGAGAGGAGTGCCAATACCTGGACTATGGAGCCGCACCACCGGCAGGCAGAATATCCCCTCGCCAGGGGGGGCGTGCTTATCCTGCTCCTGGGCTGTCTGGGCCTGCCATCACCATCCCATGCAGACAGTGAGTAACACAATCATATCTAAGATACCTCCATAGAGATATGCTGTATACACATAGTAGTCTTATACTATTTCTATGTTTACACCCAGGGGCAGACTGGGACCAGAAATCAGTTCTGGCATTTCTATCACACTGGCCCATTTTTATCCTGTGAGCCCCCCACAATGGCCCATTCTTTTCCTCGATGTCCCCATTATTAGCCAGATAGTGATCATTTTGCACAAAAGTTAGACAGGCCCAATAGGCTACAAATGGACCAGCCCTTCTGGCATTTGCCCGAAATGCAGATGGTCAGTCTGCCCCTGGGTACACCAGAGACAAGTGTGCAGAGAGAAGTGTGCAGTGCTGTTTCACTATAGATGTACCAGCTATGATTACAATTTAACTAGCCAATGGAAATCATTCCAGTGGGGAAAACTGGTTGAAATTACATCATCCCATGCAGACAGTCAGTAGCACCATGATATTACCTCCACAGAGAACATTCTGCCTGTTATTGTATAGCTTGGGGAGGTATTTTCCATAGACTATAGGGGCGGGTTTCCTAGACCCAGATTAAGCCTGGTCCTGGACTAAAAAGCTTGCTCAATGGAGATTCGCCATAGAGAAATACTGTAGATGATTCTCTAATTATCTTTCTGTGGATACTTTCACCTGAGATACACCAGAGAGAAAAGGGCTGTTTTGTATGGCCAGAGATTAACCAGCTATCCTTACCATTTCCCCAACTAGCCGAAGCAAATTAGTACTATCTCAAAGAGTCATCTGGCAAAGTTGAAATGACTGGCTGTAAACTGTTTGTATTCACATCATTTCAACCAGTTTTGCTTTCTGGTATTGCTCCTCTATCAGCCTGTAGTAATATAGCTTTGTAGAGGTATTTTCCATAGACAAACTCCTGTAGCCAATAGGCCTACATTATCACTTTGTAAACTGAGGATGTGAAGGAAACAATGCTGTGACACATTAAATGAATGAAATCCCTGCTTGAACTAGTGTTACGTTTGTTCACTGTTATATCTATCTCCTCCTAACCTAAACAGATTTTAGCTAGCTAATGATCCATCCTGTTGTGATCCGTCAGTAGTGCCAGACTCTGTGACATATCTAATCTCTAACTGCTGTTTACTCACATTAGTATCATGAGATGTTGTCTTGTTTAATCTTTTCAACCTCTCACTGCTTGTGATAACAGTCAGATATCTTGACTTTAGACAGTGTGGAAACAGTGAGGAGTCTTGAGAGCATCCCAGAACCCTTTCAGGTTTTCTTTTGTGTTCTGAGGAACGTTGTTTGTGTTCTAAAGGAAGACTCGCTAACCCTTTGTTTGTTCTGAGCCTTCTTCATGAATGAATGAATTCCATGGATTCAATGAGAGTTTTTCTCTCAGACCATCTTTTAGCATTCGTGTTGTTCAAACCCCTCCTCAACCAGCCAACGTTATGCTGAAGGCACACAAGGCAGACAATGGTAGGGACCTTGCCAATAGAGACTGTGCTTGAGACTGCATTTAGTGCCAGATATGCAGAGGAATCTGACTGTAATGTAACCCTGTCCTCTCTAGCCTAGTAACCCATCAGTTTAAACATTACAGCTAAACTCTGTCCTCTCTAGCCTGTCAGCTTCTACATCACAGTATTCAGTAGGCTGAAGTGTAATGATGCAACAATGCATGAAACCCAGGCAGGTATACTACCACACGTTACAGTGACTAGAGATCAGGCTACCCTTCCCCCAACCCACCTACCCATGGCTGTTGTGTTGGGGTATTGTTAGCCTTGTAATGTCAATTGTGTCTCTCTCCAACAAACATTGTTGGTGTCCCCAGGGTGACTAAAGCATAGTTATCTTATTTTACTGCCTTCTGAGCAGCATATTGCTGTACCATGCATGTCTTACACTTACAAGTTGCAATAGAAGATTGCATCATGGTAACCAATAAATGCATTAAGCAATAACTAGTCACATGTCTTGATTAATACATGTGAAGGTCAGGTCTGGGGTGAGGTAGTTAGACAGCAAAGAGGGTGAACCCATGAACCAGATGAGCTAACGCAATCATGTTGTTTGGGTTTTTCCCATGAGAGTCCCATTTTACTATTGCTCGCATGCAAGCACGCACACAGGCACACACACACCCACACCTGCACTCGCACCTGCACACACACACACACACAGGCACACACACCACACCACAGTAATCTCATTACTGCACAGCATCCTAGGGGGGAGCAGTACTCTCTCTAATCGACATGACATGCTTCACGTCAAATTTAGGATGATTTTTAATGGAAGGAATTAATAAGACAGAAAATTGAATACTCCTGGCCGCTGTGTGTGTGTGTGGTTGTGTGTGTGGTTGTGTGTGTGTGTGTGTGTGTGTGTGTGTGTGTGTGTGTGTGTGTGTGTGTGTGTGTGTGTGTGTGCGTGTGCGTGTGCGTGTGCGTGTGCGTGTGTGTGTGTGTGTGTGTGTGCGTGTGGTTGTGCGTGTGGTTGTTTGTGTGTGTGTGTTAGGGAGGATGAGTGTCTGCAGGTAAATCCAGTCACTGACAGTTCACAGTTAGGTTGCACATCGAGAAGTCAAAAAATGTTTTATCTGCACAAAAATTGTTTATAGTCTTAAGGGAGGACAGCTAGCAATGCGAGAAGAAGCTGAAGCTAAAAAATAGCTGGAGCTGCCAGAAAGAATGCATGATTCTGTAGAGAGAAACCCTCTTACTGTCCTGAGGTTGGGTTAGATTTTCTGACACACACAGTAGCCTACATCATAATGTTTCCAGTTACTTGACCAGCTAAACCTCGCCATAGCTGTAATATTGTTTGTACATTTCTTAGCTTGATAAAAGTACTAGTTATTGAGATTATCTTACATTTGTGATTAAGTATGTGATTAGATACAGTTCCATCAACTTCTAATGTGAATTTCAACTCCAATCCCACTAAACAACTAGTATCTTCCCAATGCCATAAAATACATTCCATGGGGGGGGTTCAATGTAAATAGACATTTGATGAATTGTTCTGTAGTCTTATGGCTTGGGGGTAGAAGCTGTTAAGGAGTCTTTTGGACCTAGACTTGGCGCTCCAGTACCACTTGCCGTGCAGTAGCAAAGAGAACAGTCTATGACTTTGATGACTGGAGTGTTTGACAATTTTTTGGGCATTCCTCTGACACCGCCTAGTACATACAGTTGAAGTCGGAAGTTTACATACACTTCGGTTGGAGTCATTAAAACTTGTTTCAACCACTTCAATAATTTCTTGTAAACAAACTATAGTTTTGGCAAGTTCGTTAGGACATCTACTTTGTGCATGACACAAGTAATTTTTCCAACAATTGTTTACAGACAGATTATTTCACTTATAATTCACTCTATCACAATTCCAGTGGGTCAGAAGTTTACATACACTAAGTTGACTGTGCCTTTAAACAGCTTGGAAAATTCCAGAAAATGATGTCGTGGCTTTAGAAGGTTCTGATAGGCTAATTGACATAATTTGAGTCAATTGGAGGTGTACCTGTGGAAGTATTTCAAGGCCTACCTTCAAACTCAGTGCCTCTTTGCTTGACATCATGGGAAACTCAAAATAAATCAGCCAAGACCTCAGAAAAAAAATGGTAGACCTCCACAAGTCTGATTCATCCTTGGGAGCAATTTCCAAACACCTGAAGGTATCACGTCCATCTGTACAAACAATAGTACGCAAGTATGAACACCATGGGACCACGCAGCCGTCATACCACTCAGAAAGGAGACGCGTTCTGTCCCCTAGAGAAAGTGCAAATCAATCCCAGAACAACAGCAAAGGACCTTGTGAAGCTGCTGGAGGAAACAGGTACAAAAGTATCTATATCCACAGTAAAACGAGTCCTATATCGACATAACCTAAAAGGCCGCTCAGCAAGGAAGAAGCCACTGCTCCAAAACCGCCATAAAAAAAGCCAGACTACAGTTTGCAATTGCACATGAGGACAAAGACCGTACTTTTTGGAGAAATGTCCTCTGGTCTGATGAAATAAAAATAGAACTGTTTGGCCATAATGACCATCGTTATGTTTGGAGGAAAAAGGGGGTTGCTTGCAAGCCGAAGAACACCATCCCAACCGTGAAACACGGGGGTGGCAGCATCATGCTGTGGGGGTGATTTGCTGCAGGAGGGACTGGTGCACTTCACAAAATAGATGGCATCATGAGGAAGGAATATTATGTGTATATATATTGAAGCAACATCTCAAGACATCAGTCAGGAAGTTAAAGCTTGGTCGCAAATGGGTCTTCCAAATGGACAATGACCCCAAGCATACTTCCAAAGTTGTGGCAAAATGGCTTAAGGACATCAAAGTCAACGTATTGGAGTGGCCATCACAAAGCCCTGACCTCAATCCTATAGAACATGTGTGGGCAGAACTCGAAAAGTGTGTGTGAGCAAGGAGGCCTACAAATCTGAGTCAGTTACACCAGCTCTGTCAGGAGGAATGGGCCAAAATTCACCCAACTTATTTTGGGAAGCTTGTGGAAGGCTACCCAAAACGTTTGACCCAAGTTAAACAATTTACAGGCAATGCTACCAAATACTAATTGAGTGTATGTAAACTTCTGACCCACTGGGAATGTGATGTAGTCCCGTGTAGCTATTTTGGTAGAGCATGGCGTTTGCAACGCCAGGGTTGTGGGTTCGTTTCCCACGGGGGACCAGTATGAGAAAAAAAAAAGTATGCACTCACTAACTGTAAGTCGGATAAGAGCGTCTGCTAAATGACAAAAAATTTTTTTTTTTAAATGTGGTAAAATAAATAAAAGCTGAAATAAATCATTCTTTCTACTATTATTCTGACATTTCACATTCTTAAAACAAAGTGGTGATCCTAACTGACCTAAGACAGATAATATTTACTAAGATTAAATGTCAGGAATTGTGAAAACTGAGTTTAAATGTATTTGGCAAAGGTGTATGTAAACTTCCGACTTCAACTGTAGGTCCTAGGTGGGAGGAAGCTTGGCTCCAGTGATGTACTGAGCTGTATGCACTACTCTCTGTAGCGCCTTACGGTAGGATGCCGAGCAGTTGCCATACCAGGCGGTGATGCAACTGGTCAGGATGCTCTCGATGGTGCAGCTCTATAACCTTTTGAGGATTTGGGGACCCATGACAGATCTTTTCAGTCTCCAGGGGGGGACAAGGCATTGTCATGCCCTCTTCACAACTTTATTGGTGTGTTTGGACCATGATAGTTTGTTGGTGATGTGGACACCAAGGAACTTGAAATTCTCAACCCGCTCCACTACAGCCCTGTTGATGTGAATAGGGGCGTGTTCAGCCCGCCTTTTCCTGTAGTCCACGATCATCTCCTTTGTCTTGCTCATGTTGAGGGAGAGGTTGTTGTCCTGGAACCACACTTTCAGGTCTCTGACCTCCTCTCTATAGGTTGTCTCATCGTTGTCGGTTATCAGGCCTACCACCGTTGTGTCGTCAGCAAACTTATTGATGGTGTTGGAGTCGTGCTTGGCCACGCAGTCATGGGTGAACAGGGAGTGCAGGAGGGGACTAAGCAAGCACCCCTGAGGGGCCCCGTGTTGAGGATCAGCGTGGCAGAAGTGTTGTTGCCTACCCTTACAACCTGAGGGCGGCCCATCAGGAAGTCCAGGATCCAGTTGCAGAGGGAGGTGTTTAGTCCCAGGGAGCTTTGTGGGCACTATGGTGTTGAACGCTGAGCTCTAGTCAATGAACACCGTTCTCATATAGGTGTTTCTTTTATCCAGGTGGGAAAGGGCAGTGTGGAGTGCGATTGAGATTGCGTCATCTGTGTATCTGTTGGCGCGGTATATGAATTGGAGTGGGTCTAGGGTTTCCGGGACGATGGTGTTGATGTAAGCTATGACCAGCCTTTCAAATCACTTCATGGCTACTGTACTGACGTTAGTGCCATGGGGCGGTAGTCATTTTGGCAGGTTACCTTCACTTTTTTGGGCACAGGAACTATGGTGGTCTGCTTGAAACGTGTAGGTATTACAGACTCGGTCAGGGAGAGGTTGAAAATGTCAATGAAAACACTTGCCAGTTGGTCCGAGCATGCTCTGAGTTCACGTCCTCGTAATCCATCTGGCCCTGCGGCCTTGTGAATGTTGACCTGTTTAAAGGTCATGCTCACATCTGCTACGGAGAGTGTGATCACACAGTCGTCCGGAACAGCCGGTGCTCTCATGCATGCTTCAGTGTTGCTTGCCTCGAAGCAAGCATAAAAGGCATTTAGCCCATGTGGTAGGCTCGCATCACTGGGCAGCTCACGGCTGGGTTTCCCTTTGTAGTCCGTAATAGTTTGCAAGCCCTTCCACATCCAACGAGCGTCAGAGCCTGTGTAGTACGATTCAATCTTAGTCCTGTATTGAAGCATTGCCTGTTTGATGGTTCTTCTGAGGGCAGAGCGGGATTTCTTATAACCGTCCGGATTTGCGTCCCGCTCCTTGAAAGTGGCAGCCAATAGAACGCTTGTTAGAGGTGGGTTACTCACTCTCCGAAGAATTCTCACAAGGCACCCCGATCTCCGCCCCCTGTACCTCCGTCTTTTCTTCAATGACAGTGATTTGGGCCCGGTCTCGGAGAAACCGTATATCCTTCACGTCGGACTCATTAAATAAAAAAATCTTTGTCCAGTTCGAGGTGAGTAATCGCTGTTCTGATATCCAGAAGCTATTTTCGGTTATAAGAGACTGTAGTAGCAACATTATGTACAAAATAAGTTACAAACAATGCGAAAAAACACACAAAATGCAAAGAAAACACACAAAATAGCACAGTTGCTTAGGAGCCTGTAAAACGGCAGCCATCCCCTCCGGCGCCATCAGACCACATAATAGAGCAACAATATGTTATTATACAGATAATCATGACATTTCAACATTGTTCGTCTGCATAATTTAAATCTAACATTCATTTTTCATGAGACAAAGTCCGCTTGATCAATAGTTATTGCTCTAGTATCATATGGTGCCACTGGTGCCAATGACATCTATCTATGACATCTGAGCATTTGCAAACAAATGAACAGTGAGAGACATGGTTGTTGCATTCATCCATTTTCAGTCCTATGGACTTCCCCAAGTGAGCTCCTAAGCGAATATGTTATCATAAAAAAATATATATATATTTAACACAATCATAAGTCATTATTTAGAGGGAATATTTGCAAAAGCAGCAGCTACTCTTCATAGGGTCCACAAAAAACACAAAACAAAGTAACAAAACACTGATACACTGATAGACAAGGACAGTCACATATATTTAAATACACTGCTCAAAAAAATTAAGGGAACACTAAATAAAGGGAACACATCCTAGATCTGAATGAATGAAATAATCTTATTAAATACTTTTTTCTTTACATAGTTGAATGTGCTGACAACAAAATCACACAAAAATGATCAATGGAAATCTAATTTATCAACCCATGGCGGTCTGGATTTGGAGTCACCCTCAAAAAAAGAAAACCTTACTACAGGCTGATCCAACTTTGATGTAATGTCCTTAAAACAAGTCAAAATGAGGCTCAGTAGTGTGTGTGGCCTCCACGTGCCTGTATGACCTCCCTACAACGCCTGGGCATGCTCCTGATGAGGTGGCGGATGGTCTCCTGAGGGATCTCCTCCCAGACCTGGACTAAAGCATCCGCCAACTCCTGGACAGTCTGTTGTGCAACGTGGCGTTGGTGGATGGAGCGAGACATGATGTCCCAGATGTGCTCAATTGGATTCAGGTCTGGGGAACGGGTGGGCCAGTCCATAGCATCAATGCCTTCCTCTTGCAGGAACTGCTGACACACTCCAGCCACATGAGGTCTAGCATTGTATTGCATTAGGAGGAACCCAGGGCCAACCGCACCAGCATATGGTCTCACAAGGGGTCTGAGGATCTCATCTCGGTACCTAATGGCAGTCAGGCTACCTCTGGCGAGCACATGGAGGGCTGTGCGGCCCCCCAAAGAAATGCCACCCCACACCATGACTGACCCACCGCCAAACCGGTCATGCTGGAGGATGTTGCAGGCAGCAGAACGTTCTCCACGGCGTCTCCAGACTCTGTCACGTCTGTCACATGTGCTCAGTGTGAACCTGCTTTCATCTGTGGAGAGCACAGGGCGCCAGTGGCGAATTTGCCAATATTGGTGTTCTCTGGCAAATGCCAAACGTCCTGCACGGTGTTGGGCTGTAAGCACAACCCCCACCTGTGGACGTCGGGCCCTCATACCACCCTTGTGGAGTCTGTTTCTGACCGTTTGAGCAGACACATGCACATTTGTGGCCTGCTGGAGGTCATTTTGCAGGGCCCTGGCAGTGCTCCTCCTGCTCCTCCTTGCACAAAGGCGGAGGTAGCAGTCCTGCTGCTGGGTTGTTGCCCTCCTACGGCCTCCTCCACGTCTCCTGATGTACTGGCCTGTCTCCTGGTAGCGCCTCCATGCTCTGGACACTACGCTGACAGACACAGCAAACCTTCTTGCCACAGCTCGCATTGATGTGCCATCCTGGATGAGCTGCACTACCTGAGCCACTTGTGTGGGTTGTAGACTCCGTCTCATGCTACCACTAGAGTGAAAGCACCGCCAGCATTCAAAAGTGACCAAAACATCAGCCAGGAAGCATAGGAACTGAGAAGTGGTCTGTGGTCACCAACTGCAAAACCAGTCCTTTATTGGGGGTGTCTTGCTAATTGCCTATAATTTCCACCTGTTGTCTATTCCATTTGCACAACAGCATGTGAAATGTATTGTCAATCAGTGTGCGTGTGTTTGTGCCCCCCCCCCCATTGGATGTTCTCCCACTGGTTGGATTCCAATAGGAATTACACATCACCTCGCAAGCCTGACATTGCTCCGGAAATCCATGCGTTTTCAGACTATTGTATTACATTATCTGTAGATTTCCTCCTAAACGTTGTACACCTGCAACCAGCATACACAATGAGTGCCAGGGTTATGAACGTTGTGAGGAAACTACCTAAAGCAGGGATCTCCAACCCTGTTCCTGGAGAGCTACTGTTTTGGAGTTTTTTCACTCCAACCCTAATCTAGCACACCTGATTCTAATAATTAGCTGGTTGATAAGATGAATCAGTTAAGTTTCAATTGGGGTTGGAGTAAAAACCTATAGGAGGGTAGCTCTCCAGGAATAAGGTTGGAGAACCCTGACCTAAAGCATTTAAACTGGAACAAACATGTCAGGAGCTGGTGCAATAAATCTAACTAACTGATTGGATTAGTTTAGAAAGATGTATGTTATTTATCTTTGTGTAGCATAAGATTAATTAATCAATCAATCAATGAACATGCACAAACATAGATATTGAAACAAACAATTTAAAAAATCTGCCTGCAATAGAGCATGCTGGGAAATATGATAATGATGGCATGGTTTGGTTCAAAGTGATGTGTATGAGTTTCAGGTCCCTGTATTACGGTAAAACTAGGCCCTCAAAATAAGGCCTTATGAAATGTGTATGATATTGTGTTATATAATACATGTAATGATAACATATTCACTTAGGATCTCACTTGGTGAAGTCCAGAGGACTGAAAATGGATGAATGCCACAACCATGTCTCTGTCACTAACAAATACAGTCATGTGTGGTAACTACAATTTACTCAAAAGTCAAAGCACTCTGGGAAATATTTGAGTAAGGGTTTACACTAAGCAGTGTGTTAATTTAACACAGTTCCGGTGTCTACAGTGGGGAAAAAAAGTATTTAGTCAGCCACCAATTGTGCAAATTCTCCCACTTAAAAAGATGAGAGAGGCCTGTAATTTTCATCATAGGTACACGTCAACTATGACAGACACCATAATTTGCAAATAAATTCATAAAAAATCCTACAATGTGATTTTCTGGATTTTTTTTTCTCATTTTGTCTGTCATAGTTGGCGTGTACCTATGATGAAAATTACAGGCCTCTCTCATCTTTTTAAGTGGGAGAACTTGCACAATTGGTGGCTGACTAAATACTTTTTTCCCCCACTGTATATGAGTGCACAGACTCAGCACTTTCAGTGTTGATTTAACATTCTCAGTGTTCATTAGTTAGTTTTTTAACACTGGAGAATTTACTGTCTGTGTGGGCTGGGCTGACACCATGTGAAGCCACTGCAGGGCAGCCTCTCCTTTCCTGTCTGTCAGGCCTGTGTGATGGGAGCATGGGGATTACAGTGTGTGTTGCTCATTAGAAGGCAGGTGCTCCACAGGGGCCCTGTGCACCTCTCACTGGCTCTGTCTCACTTCACAGACCTCACACGCACACACACACACACAGACAGTCTAGTATTCAGAACACATATTATGCCTTATATAGTTCCTCATGTTTTGTGTGTTAGACTTAGGGTTACAGTGTATCTGTGATTTCCCAAGGGAATAGAAAATGTATCTCGTTTCACTTGTCATCAAATGCTCAGATGTAGTGCACGGCACAGCAACACTGGTGCCTGCATGGCAAATAATCAGGAATTTGTAGCTACTCAAAATAACTCCCATGGGGTTGAGGGTTTCTGCTGGAATCCTACAAGAACGTTCTGAGACTACTGCGCAGGACATTTTGTGTGGATTTGTTAGAAATACTTTTCTTATGAATGTTCTGGGAATGTGTTTGTCTTTGTGAGCATACAGAACAGGTACAGTATCCTTTTGCACATCTTACCTGGCTGCCTGATGTGATGCCAGCATCAGTCTCACTGCTCTAGAACAGTATAGAACATCCTATTCCCTAAATAGTGCACTACATAGATGTAGGTTCTTAATTTGGCCACCCTAATGCAGGAGAACTTTCCTGCAATGCAGGACATTAAAACATTGTAGTGTATTTGAGGTTTAAAAAGGCTTCTGAAGTTTGTAATTTCCACTTTGACATTTCAGACTTGATTTCCCCTTACGGAAAATGTGCATTAATTATAATCCACATAATAATTCAAATTTCCTGTTGCTGCAGGAATATTTTCCTGCTATAGCAAACTGCCTCAAATTAAGATCCTACATCTGTACTTTTGGCCAGAGACTTTAAAACATTTGAAGGGCTTATTGCTCACGAACACTGTCCCTGCCTGTCCCAGTGAATTTTAGCAGTGCAAATATTAAAGCAGGTCCTATGCCTGGTCTTCAGTTTTGAAACCAGGGGTTGGAGAAACAATTGGATTTTCTCTTCTACAGTACAGTGCTGCTGCAACCCCTAGACACAGTGTCAGAGAGCCACAGTCCCCAATGTGTTAATATTTCTGGATTTGTGCCTTTTCTCTCTCCGCCCACCCCATCTCCTAGACCTCTTCTGCGCCACCGCGCAGCAGACAAATTGTGTGAAGTCTTTGTGCTTGATGCTCCCACGGGTCGCGTTTGCTTGATTATCTGCAAAATATAATCAATTTTTTTCTCTTTCTCTTGTTGTCTCCCTTTCCCTTCGCCTTTCAAGTCATTGTGTGGTACTTATCCTCGACTTGTGTGGGTGGGAGGTAGTTTTGAGGGCCACAAACAGAGAACAGAACAGCGCAGAGAAGAACAATGTATTATTTATCAGAACAAACATGACCGCTGGTGTTGCCGTAGCATTCAGGCTCTTTCCAAATTGAGGTTTTTCAGATTATTGAATTTCTCACACACTGACTGATACTTTTCTGCATTCAGACAGTCTTTTATCAAGGGCTGGAGGAGAAGGTTCTACAATTAAAGCTACAGTTGAGCCGACTGATAGCTAGCTGTTAGCTGTAACATAAGTGAGAGGCATTACATAGACACTATGACAGCTCTCTTGTCATTCCTAGCTCTGTTAGCCCAACACGGACATAGAACACCTGTTCAATAAATCAAAATATATCTAATGAATGATGGGATCTCCTCCCTCTCCTCCTTCCTCTCCCTCCCCTCCCCTCCGTCGTCGTCGTCGTCCTCCTCCTCCTCCTCCTCCTCTACCCTTCTTCTCCTACCACCTCTCCATTCTCTGCCCATGCCTGACTGAGTATGTTTGGTTGAGAAAAGGTCCCTCTGTAGCCATGGGGAGGAGGTGACGGAACAGAATCGACTGTTGTTGCAGGGATCAAACTGAAGAGAGAAAATCTACTGTTGGCCTTTCTCACACTCTGGAGGGGACAAGACTAAAGGCTTACAGTAGCAGACATGTGGAGCGAGGAGGAGGAGGAGAGGTGGAGAAGGGAGAAGGAGGAGAGGGGTGGGGAGGAGGAGGAGGAGGAGGAGGAGGAGGAGGAGGAGGAGGAGGTGGTGGAGGAGGTATAGAGAGAGATCCCAGAGGATTACTATTGGATTTGGTGTCTACTGTATGTTGATACAGAGGCAAATTGACTAAGAATGTGAATTGATTCGCTCTGTATTGAAATATAACTGTATCTGTAGCAGTCTTGGCTCTTCCAGGTTGTGTCCCACATGGCGCCCTATTCCCTACACTAATACTTTTGACCAGGGAAAAGGGTACCATTTGGGACGCACCCTGTGGCTCTGATGCTATTAAAAGGCTACATGGAACAGCGTGACAGAGGAAGGAAGAGTCCAGGACTGCATCCTAAATGGCACCCTGTTAACTAGCGCCCTACATTTGACCAGGGCCTATAGTGCTCTGGTCAAAATAGTGCACTATATAGGGAATATGGTGCCATTTGGGACTCAACACGAGAGGTTATGAGCGATGAGTAAAACTATTTAATGTGTCTGTCAACTCTCGCTTGTTTCTTCTTTTGGTCCTTTGGTTGTTTGGATTGTATATTTGCATATCAAAGATCCATTAAAGACGGGATTGATTTCAGATCAAGAGCATCATTTGAACATGCTGAAGGTATTATCGGATGGATACATAATGCATATTTGCAGATCTGTGTTTGTTTTTGCGTGTGTGACTTGGTGTGTTTGCAAGTAAATAATCCAGTTTAAATGATGTTAGTGTTTATCAGTTGTTCATCTCCCGAACCAACAAAGCATGGCAGCTAATATGCCAGGGATAAACAAACACACACTGTGTTGCCAGGGCTGTCAAGAGATAGCCGAGCAGTAATAGACCACTAATTGGAGTGTATACGCAGCAAACATGACCGCCATTGGCCCATGTGGGTATTCGGTGGGCAAGGTGGGGACAGGCTGGCAAGCCAACACCAAGCCCACACAAGCTCAACATGGGCAAGCCTACACCAGCCCAACACGGGCTAGCCCACACCAGCCCAACACGGGCTAGCCCACACCAGCCCAACACGGGCTAGCCCACACCGGCCCAACACAGGCTAGCCCACACCATACCAACACAGGCCAGCCCACACCAACCCCAACATGAGCTAGCCTACACCAAGCCCACAGCAGCCCAACATGGGCGAGCCTACAACAGCTCATCTACGTGCTCGTCGTCCTCACCAGGGTCTTGACCTGACTGCAGTTCGGCGTCGTAACCAACTTCAGTGGTTAAATGCTCACCTTCGATGGCTACTGGAACGCTGGAGAAGTGTGCTCTTCACTGATGAATCTCGGTTTTAAATGTACCGGGCAGATGGCATCGTGTGGGTCAGCGGTTTGCTGATGTCAACGTTGTGAACAAAGTGCCCCATAGTAGTGGGGGGGGTTATGGTATGGGAGGCATAAGCTACGGACAATGAACACAATTGCTGTTATGGATGGCAATTTGAATGCACAGAGATACCGTGACGAGATCCTGAGGCCCGTTGTCGTGCCATTCATCGGCCGCAATCACCTCATGTTTCAACATGATAATGCCCCATGTCGCAAGGATCTGTACACAATACCTGGAAGCTGAAAATGTCCCAGTTCTTCCATGGCCTGCATACTCACCAGACATGTCACCCATTGAGCATGTTTCGGATGCTCTGGATCTACATGTAAGACACCGTGTTCCAGTTCCCGCCAATTTCCAGCAACTTCGCACAGCCATTGACGAGGAGTGGGACAACATTCCACAGGCCACAATCAACAGCCTGATCAACTATATGCGAAGGAGATGTGTCGCACTGCATGAGGCAAATGGTGGTCATACCAGATACTGAATGGTTTTCTGATCCACACACCTACCTTTTTTTAAAGGTATCTGTGACCAACAGTTGCATATCTGTATTCCCAGTCATGTGAAATCCATAGATTAGGGCCTAATGAATTGACTTCAATTGACTGATTTCTTAATATGAACTGTAACTCAGTGAAATCTTTGAAATTGTTGCATGTTGCGTTTATATTTCGGTTCAGTGTATATTTGTAAGTACAGTGTCCATTAGAGGTTGGTGTTTGAAAGCAGCTTCGAATCGAAGAAAGCACAGGAACTACAGCGAAATCAGTGGGATCTCGCATTTTGCAACATATGGTTTGAAAAAGCATGTGATCAAACAAAGCTTTGGACGTCATTGATGACGTAGTTCTGATCAAGTGATACATTTATCGGCACACTGCTTCGAAGTTAGCTGCGTAGCGATTTCGATGTAAGCCTCTGAGTTCCGTTATCAAACGTAACATCATTACCTTTAAGTTTTTTTTAAGACTTCATAATTGGCAGTGTACAAAAAATCAGGCATCACACAACAGAACCCTTAAAGGTCCCAAACAGTCATTCTGATTCCCATGTAGAATATCACCCATAATTATTTTTTGAACATACTTTTCTCTCATGGCTAACTACCAGGAAATTTGAAAAGACAGGCTGAGTGGGCGAGGATCTTATATTCATGAGCTCGCCTTGACTGACAGCTCTTTGAAGCGCCTATGTCAAGCAAGTTGGATGCATTGAGTAGTGCAAATCATGTCAAGGAAGTTTGGTGATACACAAAGCAACTCAAACAACATTGAAATTGCATCAATGATGTCTTTTTTTAAATAAATGTTTATCTCGTGTATGGCATGTTTCACAGCAGCACTGACTGATCTGTTGAATTGACAATTGCGTCAGAGTTTTGAACCACCTGTCTCACCCTTTTGTTCCATGCTGGCTGAAGACCTAGCTAGCCAGTAACTAGCTAACACCAGACACAGATGAAAGGAGAAACAAATAACTATCTTTGCCATAGATGAATAGGATAAACGTTTATTTATATTTGCTGACACCCTACAGTCAAATTTTGGCTCCAGTAGAGCACACCTTTTCCGATGTTGGTTACAAGGTGGTACTTATTTAAATTAGGTAAGAGAATAACATGTTACCATTGGTGTATTAAAATGAGAGAGATAGGGTGATGTCATCCTATCCTCTTAATAATCCCACCTCCTGAATCCAAGTGTTTGACATGGAGGAGGGGACAATTAACTTTATGATCAAACTTGATCAATGTAGTAATTTGTCATTGTCATCATAAATCTGGTTTCATCCAAATATCATCCAATATCATTAAAAACCTTTAAGAGTTTCTCTTGTAAAAAAATACATATATATATATATATATATACAATGTATCATGTTCACTAAATACATTTAAGGCTTTAGAATTATGCAATTTTTGCATTGAATTTAATGTGTCATAAATAAATAATAAATAAATACATTCCTATTAAATAGCAAAGGCGCATCGGCCCAATGTGGGCAGCGTACATGGGGCCAATATTTTTGCCCTCATTGGGGGCAAAGTGAGGGCTACATTATTTCAGGCAAAGTGAGGGCTACCTTCACCAGATATGGGCTGCCCACACTGAGCCACTCTGGGCAAATGCCTTGGGGGGCCAACGTGGAGCTGATGAGCAAAGGCGCATTGGCCCAATGTTGGCAGCCTACATGGAGCCAATATTTTAGCATGCATTGGGCCCACATCATGCCAATGTGAACATGTTTGCTGGGTATCACCTCTTGATATTCCCTAAATCCATACCCTGCTCCGTTCATACCCTGCTCCCAATACATAGGTACCTGCTCCCTCCTACTTTGTATTACTTCCTGCTGAACTAGGCTAGAACCCAATATGAAAACACATCATGCCCCTGGCCCTTTTCTCTACTGCAGCCCTGAGCCAAAGGGAGTTACTGAGGTACATGCCTGACAATTTATGCTGTCAGCCACTTCAGTGAGTAACACTGGAGAACTGGCAGGCTTTAAAGGATTAAAAAGGAAGGCAGGGAGGAGTGGGTTGTGCTGTGAAACTAAATGAGCCAGGTTGGCTTTTACTCCCCATATCCCTGTGCAATTTCTCTTGTTCACATACATATGTCAAACGCACACAGGCATGCATGCACGCATACAGGCACACACACACACATACACACACGTTTGTTTTACTATCCTTGTGGGGACCAAACAATTAATTCCCATTCAAAACACTATTTTTACTAACCCCTAACCCTAAACCTAACCCTTAACCTAACCCTAACCTTAACCCTAACCCCTAATTCTAAACCTAACCTTTAACCTAACCTTAACCCTAACTCCTAACTCTAAACATAATTCCTGTCCCTAAACCTAACTAGTTGGATAGTTTAGATGGGTTGTGCACACAAACTGTTTTTGTCATTCTCAAACAGTTTACACTAAATCACATGTACTGTATGCTCATTATGTGAGTGATTTACAGTACCTCTGTATAAGCCAATGTTTCCAGTTAATACACATTTGAAAATACAATGCATTCAGCACATAGCAGTTGTACACAGCAAATTCTCCAGTGTTAAAAACAAAACAAAATGAACACTGAAAGTGTTGAGCCTGTGGACCCATATAGACACCGGAACAGTGTTAAATGTCATGAACAGTCAAAATCATGTTTTTCATTAAATAGATTGATATTTAAATGAAACCAGATCGAAGCATGATAGCCAAAGTATGAAAAATGACTGTTTGATCATAAAGTTACTGGTCCCTTCCCCCGTGTCAAACACTTGGATTCATTATTAAGGTAATATCACCATAACTCTCATTTTAATGTACCAATGGTAACATTATATTCTCTTACCTAATTTAAATAAGTATGGCCTTGTAACCAACATCGGAGAAGGTATGTTTGCAGAGGGGCATTGTCTATATAGCTACAGTGAGGGAAAAAAGTATTTGATCCCCTGCTGATTTTGTACGTTTGCCCACTGACAAAGAAATGATCAGTCTATCATTTTAATGGTAGGTTTATTTGAACAGTGAGAGACAGAATAACAACAAAAAAATCCAGAAAAACGCATGTCAAAAATGTTATAAATTGATTTGCATTTTAATGAGGGAAATAAGTATTTGACCCCCTCTCAATCAGAAAGATTTCTGGCTCCCAGGTGTCTTATACAGGTAACAAGCTGAGATTAGGAGCACACTCTTAAAGGGAGTGCTCCTAATCTCAGCTTGTTACCTGTATAAAAGACATCTGTCCACACAATCAATCAGATTCCAAACTCTCCACCATGGCCAAGACCAAAGAGCTCGTCAAGGATGTCAGGGACAAGATTGTAGACCTACACAAGGCTGGAATGGGCTACAAGACCATCGTCAAGCAGCTTGGTGAGAAGGTGACAACAGTTGGTGCGATTATTCGCAAATGGAAGAAACACAAAAGAACTGTCAATCTACCTCAGCCTGGGGCTCCATGCAAGATCTCACCTCGTGGAGTTGCAATGATCATGAGAACGGTGAGGAATCAGCCCAGAACTACACGGGAGGATCTTGTCAATGATCTCAAGGCAGCTGGGACCATAGTCACCAAGAAAACTATTGGTAACACACTACGCCGTGAAGGACTGAAATCCTGCAGCGCCCGCAAGGTCCCCCTGCTCAAGAAAGCACATATACATGCCTGTCTGAAGTTTGACAATGAACATCTGAATGATTCAGAAGAGAACTGGGTGAAAGTGTTGTGGTCAGATGAGACCAAAATGGAGCTCTTTGGCATCAACTCAACTCGCCGTGTTTGGAGGAGGAGGAATGCTGCCTATGACCCCAAGAACACCATCCCCACCGTCAAACATGGAGGTGGAAACATTATGCTTTGGGGGTGTTTTTCTGCTAAGGGGACAGGACAACTTCACCGCATCAAAGGGACGATGGACAGGGCCATGTACCGTCAAATATTGGGTGAGAACCTCCTTCCCTCAGCCAGGGCAGTGAAAATGGGTAGTTGGGTGGGTATTCCATCATGACAATGACCCAAAACACACGGCCAAGGCAACAAAGGAGTGGCTCAAGAAGGAGCACATTAAGGTCCTGGAGTGGCCTAGCCAATCTCCAGACCTTAATCCCATAGAAAATCTGTGGAGGGAGCTGAAGGTTCGATTTGCCAAATGTCAGCCTCGAAACCTTAATGACTTGGAGAAGATCTGCAAAGAGGAGTGGGACAAAATCCCTCCTGAGATGTGAGCAAACCTGATGGCCAACTACAAGAAACGTCTGACCTCTGTGATTGCCAACAAGGGTTTTTCCACCAAGTACTAAGTCATGTTTTGCAGAGGGGTCAAATACTTATTTCCCTCATTCAAATGCAAATCAATTTATAACATTTTTGACAAGCGTTTTTCTCAATTTTATTGTTGTTATTCTGTCTCTCACTGTTCAAATAAACCTACCATTAAAATTATAGACTGATCATTTCTTTGTCAGTGGGCCAACGTACAAAATCAGCATGGAACAACAGAAGGGAAAGGGTCGTCAGTCAAGACATCCATCAGTGCTGCTGTGAACCACATCACAAGAGACATGCCAAACAGGAGATGTGTGATATATATATATATATATATATATATATATATATATATATACAGCTCTGGAAAAGATTAAGTGACCACTGCAAATATTTCTTAAATCAGCATCTCTACATGTATGACAGCCATTCCATTCCAGTGTCTGTTGAATTCCAACACAGGCACACCTCATTCTACTGAAATAGGTACTGATTAGGTGATCACCTGAACCAAATCATATTTAACAAGGAAAAGTATAAAAACCACTGCTCTGGTCATCACTATCCTCTTGCAATAGGACCAGCTGGATGGCAAAAACAGTGCTAATAGTACCTCAAAAGTAATATTAATCAAAAAATAACTATTGACCATGTCAAAAGAGTTGAAAAGGAAAGTTTTGAGTGAGGAAAAGAAGGGTTCAATTCTGGCTTTACTGGCAGAGGGATACAGTGAGCGTCAGGTTGCTTCCATCCTTAACATTTCAAAGACGGCGGTTCATAAGAACAAGGTCAAGCAGCAGACATTGGGGACAACAAAGCTACAGACCGGCAGAGGGCAAGAACAACTCTCTACTGACCGAGATGACCACCAACTCATTTGATTGTCACTCAACAACCATAGGATGACATCAAGTGACCTACAAAAAGAATGGCAAACGGCAGCTGGGGTGAAGTGCACGGCGAGTTCGAAACAGGCTCCTAGGGGCAGGGCTGAAGTCGTGCAAAGCTAGAAAAAAGCCCTTCATCAATGAGAAGCAAAGAAAAGCCAGGCTGAGGTTTGCGAAAGACCATAAGGATTGGACCGTAGAGGACTGGAGTAAGGTCATCTTCTCTGATGAGTCCAATTTTCAGCTTTGCCCAACACCTGGTCGTCTAATGGTTAGACGGAGACCTGGAGAGGCCTGCAAGCCACAGTGTCTCGCACCCACTGTGAAATTTGGTGGAGGATCGGTGATGATCTGGGGGTGCATCAGCAAGGCTGGAATCGGGCAGATTTGCCACGTACAAGGTTGTCCTGGAAGAAAACTTGCTTCCATTTGCTCTGACATTGTTCCCCAACTCTGAGGATTGTTTTTTCCAGCAGGACAATGCGCCATGCCACACAGCCAGGTCAATCAAGGTGTGGATGGAGGACCACCAGATCAAGACCCTGTCATGGCCAGCCCAATCTCCAGACCTGAACCCCATTGAAAACTTCTGGAATGTGATCAAGAGGAAGATGGATATTCACAAGCCATCAAACAAAGCTGAGCTGCTTGAATTCTTGCGCCAGGAGTGGCATAATGTCACCCAACATCAATGTGAAAGACTGGTGCAGAGCATGCCAAGATGCATGAAAGCTGTGATTGAAAAACAGGGTTATTCCACCAAATATTGATTTCTGAACTCTTCCTAAGTTAAAACATTAGTATTGTGTTGTTTAAAAATGAACATTAACTTATTTTCTTTGCATTATTCGAGGTCTGACAACACTGTATCTTTTTTGTTATTTTGACCAGTTGTCATTTTCTGCAAATAAATGCTCTAAATGACAATATTTTTATTTGGAATTTGGGAGAAATGTTGTCAGTAGTTTATAGAATAAATCAAAAATGTTAATTTCACCCAAACACATACCTATAAATAGTAAAACCAGAGAAACTTATATTTTTGCAGTGGTCTCTTAATTTGTTCCAGAGCTGTATATATACACTACCGTTCAAAGGTTTGGGGTCACTTAGAAATGCCCTTGTTTTTGAAAAAATATATTTTTTTTTTGTGCATTAAAATAACATCAAATTGATCAGAAATACAGCGTAGACGTTGTAAATGGCTATTGTAGCTGGAAACGGCTGATTTTTTATGGAATATCTACATAGGCGTATAGAGGCCTATTATCAGCAACCATCAGTCCTGTGTTCAAAAGGCACGTTGTGTTTGCTAATCCAAGTTTATCATTTTAAAAGGTAATTGATCATTAGAAAACCCTTTTGCAATTATGTTAGCACAGCTGAAAACTGTTGTGCTGATTAAAGAAGCAATAAAACTGGCCTTCTTGAGACTAGTTGAGTATCTGGAGTATCAGCAATTGTGGGTTCGATTACAGGCTAAAAATGTCCAGAAACAAATAACTTTCTTCTGAGACTCGTCAGTCTATTCTTGTTCTGAGAAATGAAGGCTATTCCATGCGTTAACTTGCCATGAAACTGAAGATCTCGTACAACGCTGTGTACTACTCCCTTCACAGAACAGCGCAAACTGGCTCTAACCAGAATAGAAAGAGGAGTGGGAGGCCCCGGTGCACAACTGAGCAAGAGGACAAATACATTAGTGTCTAGTTTGAGAAACAGACACCTCACAGGTCCTCAACTGGCAGCTTCATTAAATAGTACCTGCAAAACACCAGTCTCAACGTCAACAGTGCAAAGAAAAAGCCATATCTCAGACTGCCCATCTTAATCTTTTTTTTTTATTGGCCAGTCTGAGATATGGCTTTTTCTTTGCAACTCTGCCTAGAAGGTCAGTATCCCGGAGTCGCCTCTTCACTGTTGACCATGAGACTGGTGTTTTTGTTTTTTAAAATGTTTTTTAAAATGTTTACAAATTAATTAAAAATGAAAAGCTGAAATGTCTTGAGTTAATAAGTATTCAATCCCTTTGTTATGGCAAATCTAAATAAGTTCAGGAGTCAAAATGTACTTAACAAGTCTCGTAATAAGTTGCATGGACTCACTCTGTGTGCAATAATAGTGTTTAACATGATTTTTGAATCTCTGTACAATTATCTGTAAGGTCCCTCAGTCGAGCAGTGAATTTCAATCAAAGATTGAACCACACAGACCAGGTAGATTTTCCAATGCCTCACAAAGAAGTGCACCTATTAGTAGATTTAAAAAAAAAATATATATATATATATATATATATATATATATATATATATATATATATTTTTTTAAGCAGACATTGAATATCCCTTTGAGCATGGTGAAGTTATTAATTACACTTTGGATGGTGTATCAATATACCGAGTCACTACAAAGATACAGGTGTCATTCCTAACTCAGTTGCCAGAGAGGAAGGAAACCGCTCAGGGATTTCACCATGAGGCCAATGGTGACTTTAAAACAGTTACAGAGTTGAATGTCTGTGATAGGAGAAAACTGAGGATGGATCAACAACATTGTAGTTACTCCACAATACTAACCTAATTGACAGAGTGAAAAGAAGAGTGAAATAATACAAATATTCCAAAACATACGTGTTTGCAACAAGGCACTAGAGTAATACTGCAAAAAAGTGGCAAGGCAATTAACTTTTTGTCCTGAATACAAGGTGTTATGTTTGGGGCAAATCCAATATAACACATTACTGAATACCACTGCCCATATTTTCAAGCATAGTGGTGGCTGCATTATGTTATGGGTATGCTTGTAATTGGGGGAGTCTTTCAGGAATAAAAAAGAAATGGAATGGAGCTAAGCACAGGCAAGACCAAAACTTGTTCAGTCTTCTTTCCACCAGACACTAGGAGACAAATGTACCTTTCAATAGGACAATAACCTAAAACACAAGACCAAATGGAGTTGCTTACCAAGATGACATTGAATGTTCCTGAGTGGCCTAGTTACAGTTTTGACGTAAATCGGTTTGAAAAGCTATGGCAAGACTTGGAAATGCCTGTCTAGCAATGATCAACAACCATCTTGACTGATTGATTAATATTATGCTTCACAAAGAGGGTGGGTTGGAGTAAAGGGGGGGGTAGAAGGATTACTTTATCCTATCCCAGGTATTCCTTAAAGAGGTGGGGTTTCAAATGTCTCCGGAAGGTGGTGAGTGACTCCGCTGTCCTGGCGTCGTGAGGGAGCTTGTTCCACCATTGGGGTGCCAGAGCAGCGAACAGTTTTGACTGGGCTGAGCGGGAACTATGCTTCCGCAGAGGTAGGGGAGCCAGCAGGCCAGAGGTGGATGAACGCAGTGCCCTCGTTTGGGTGTAGGGACTGATCAGAGCCTGAAGGTATGGAGGTGCCGTTCCCCTCACAGCTCCGTAGGCAAGCACCATGGTCTTGTAGCAGATGCGAGCTTCAACTGGAAGCCAGTGGAGTGTGCGGAGGAGCGGGGTGACGTGAGAGAACTTGGGAAGGTTGAACACCAGACGGGCTGCGGCATTCTGGATGAGTTGTAGGGGTTTAATGGCACAGGCAGGGAGCCCAGCCAACAGCGAGTGTCAGTAATCCAGACGGGAGATGACAAGTGCCTGGATTAGGACCTGTGCCGCTTCCTGTGTAAGGCAGGGTCGTACTCTCCGAATGTTGTAGAGCATGAACCTACAGGATCAGGTCACCGCCTTGATGTTAGCGGAGAACGACAGGGTGTTGTCCAGGGTCACGCCAAGGCTCTTCGCACTCTGGAAGGAGGACACAACGGAGTTGTCAACCGTGATGGCGAGATCATGGAATGGGCAGTCCTTCCCCGGGAGGAAGAGCAGCTCCGTCTTGCCGAGGTTCAGCTTGAGGTGGTGATCCGTCATCCATACTGATATGTCTGCCAGACATGCAGAGATGCGATTCGCCACCTGGTTATCAGAAGGGGGAAAGGAGAAGATTAGTTGTGTGTCGTCAGCGTAGCAATGATAGGAGAGGCCATGTGAGGATATGACAGAGCCAAGTGACTTGGTGTATAGCGAGAATAGGAGAGGGCCTAGAACTGAGCCCTGGGGGACACCAGTGGTGAGAGCACGTGGTGCGGAGACAGCTCTCGCCACGCCACTTGGTAGGAGCGACCGGTCAGGTAGGGACGCAATCCAAGAGTGAGCCGCGCCGGAGATGCCCAGCTCGGAGAGGGTGGAGAGGAGGATCTGATGGTTCACAGTATCAAAGGCAGCAGACAGGTCTAGAAGGACAAGAGCAGAGGAGAGAGAGTTAGCTTTAGCAGTGCGGAGAGCCTCTGTGACACAGAGAAGAGCAGTCTCAGTTGAATGACCAGTCTTGAAACCTGACTGGTTTGGATCAAGAAGGTCATTCTGAGAGAGATAGCAAGAGAGTTGGCTAAAGACAGCACGCTCAATAGTTTTGGAGAGAAAAGAAAGAAGGGATACTGGTCTGTAGTTGTTGACATCGGAGGGATCGAGTGTTGGTTTTTTGAGAAGGGGTGCAACTCTCGCTCTCTTGAAGACGGAAGGGACATAGCCAGCGGTCAAGGATGAGTTGATCAGCGAGGTGAGGTAAGGGAGAAGGTCACCGGAGATGGTCTGGAGAAGAGAGGAGGGGATAGGGTCAAGCGGGCAGGTTGTTGGGCGGCCTGCCGTCACAAGTCGCAAGATTTTATCTGGAGAGAGAGGGGAGAAAGAAGTCAAAGCATAGGGTAGGGCAGTGTGAGCAGGACCAGCAGTGTCATTTGACTTAACAAACGAGGATCGGATGTCGTCAACCTTCTTTTCAAAATGGTTGACGAAGTCATCCACAGAGAAGGAGGAGGGGGGATTCAGCAGGGAGGAGAATGTGGCAAAGAGCTTCCTAGGGTTAGAGGCGGATGCTTGGAATTTAGAGTGGTAGAAAGTGGCCTTAGCAGCAGAAACAGATGAAGAAAATGTAGAGAGGAGGGAGTGAAAAGATGCCAGGTCTGCAGGGAGTCTAGTTTTCTTCCATTTCCGCTCAGCTGCCCGGAGCTCTGTTCTGTGAGCTCGCAGTGAGTCATCAAGCCACGGAGCTGGAGGGGAGGACCAAGCCGGCCTGGAGGATAGGGGACATAGAGAGTCAAAGGATGCAGAAAGGGAGGAGAGGAGGGTTGAGGAGGCAGATTTAGGAGATTGGAGGGAGAAGGATTGAGGAGAGGGAAGAGATGATAGGATGGAAGAGGAGAGAGTAGCGGGAGAGAGAGAGCGAAGGTTGCGACGGCGCATTACCATCTGTGTAGGGGCAGAGTGAGTAGTGTTGGAGGAGAGGGAGAGAGAAAAGGATACAAAGGAGTGGTCGGAGACTTGGAGGGGAGTTGCAGTGAGATTAGTAGAAGAACAGCATCTAGTAAAGATGAGGTCAAGCGTATTGCCTGCCTTGTGAGTAGGGGGGGACGGTGAGAGGGTGAGGTCAAAAGAGGAGAGGAGTGGAAAGAAGGAGGCAGAGAGAAATGAGTCAAATGTAGACATAGGGAGGTTGAAATCCCCCAGAACTGTGAGGGGTGAGCCATCCTCAGGAAAGGAACTTATCAAGGCGTCAAGCTCATTGATGAACTCTCCAAGGGAACCTGGAGGGCGATAGATGACAAGGATATTAAGCTTAAATGGGCTAGTGACTGTGACAGCATGGAATTCAAATGAGGAGATAGACAGATGGGTCAGGGGAAAAATTGAGAATGTCCACTTGGGAGAGATGAGGATTCCTGTGCCACCACCCCGCTGACCAGATGCTCTCGGGGTATGCGAGAACACATGGTCAGACGAGGAGAGAGCAGCAGGAGTAGCAGTGTTTTCAGTGGTAATCCATGTTTCCGTCAGCGCCAAAAAGTCGAGGGACTGGAGGGTAGCATAGGCTGGAATGAAGTCTGCCTTGTTGGCAGCAGAACGGCAGTTCCAGAGGCTGCCTGAGACCTGGAACTCCACGTGGGTCGTGCGTGCAGGGACCACCAGGTTAGAGAGGCAGCAGCCACGCGGTGTGAGGCGTTTGTGTAGCCTGTGCGGAGAGGAGAGAACAGGGATAGGCAGAGGCATAGTTGACAGGCTGCAGCAGATGGCTACAATAATGCAGAGGAGATCGGAATAAAATGAACTAAACATCTGGTAAAGGAGAGAGCGGGGCCTCCCTCACCACAACTCCCAAATATAACTCTCCCAACTTCCACCTCAGAAACTATAATTGTTGTAAACTACAGCGGTTCAATGTTTTCTAGGAATAGACTAACCTAGTTTATTCAGCTAGCTAACTAGGTGCAGTATTATTCCGTGAAAAACGTCCGGGCACCTCGTCATAAGACGCCACAGCCAGCTAGCATGCCGGTCTCCAGCAGCAGGGTTTAGCGCCAATACTCAGCCACAACAACCACCAGTGTATCAACACACAAGCAGATCGTTCGTGTCCGTGTCTAACGTTGTGGGTTAGTCCCGACAGCTTGAGCGAGTCCGTCGTCAACTTATTCAGCCAGTTAGTTAGCTAGAATAGTTAGCAAACTAGCTAGCCATTGCTTTTAGACAAAGAAGAACCCTTCCTTTCACGGCACGAACACACAGAGAGAGCCAAACTAACGTTAACTAGTCACCCATGTCCCGAATTCCTTGAGCGACGCGGGCTATCAATATGTAAAAAACAAAACACAAGTGTAGGTTATGACTTACCCCTAGCAGCTACTGTCAGCTAGCCAAGTGCAAAGCTAGCCACTGAATTGACTCAGCCAGTTCGCATCTGTTCGCTCGGTCGTTCCAGCTATTGTTTACAAGTAGCTATCCAGGTTGCAACAAGCTTGCTAATTTTCAAGCACAGTAGCCACTTGCTACCTAGCGTTAACGGTTCAGACAATGAGGTTAGAAAACAGCTGAATGGTAGGCAGTTATTGTATGTAATTATTGTAGGCAGCCAGCTGGCGTAATTACAGGCACTCTCAGGCGTGAAACAACTATACCGTTGCTAATAGCTACTCGCCAGCTAGTCCAGGTGGTGAGTTAGCTAGCTAGCTAGTTTCGTGCTACACCCGGCACCGCCGAATACAATACTAACCTACAATAATTACATACAACAACTACCTACAACAACCCACGATACCTACCTACAATACCTAACTACAATCTAAATACATAGTTTAAGCCTTACTCGACAAAGCCCAAGCTATGTATAAAGCCAAACTTACCCGACGCCAAGCTTACCCGACGACCTTGAGGTGTTCAGAGGCTTGACTTCAGTGCAGGACAGGGGTTGAGGTGTTCATAGGCTTCAGTGCAGGACAGGCTCATCATGGGAAAATGGTGCTGAAGAAGAGCTCAACTCTTCCACTGATGGCAGGACAGGATTTGACATGGGAAGACAAAAAACAACAACACAACACCCTACACAGTTATACAAATAGCTAAGAATGAGTTAGTCCAAGCAAGGAGTAAAATCATTGATGTGTAATAATGTGATTGTGTTTGTGTATTTGATTGACTCGACAGTACTCTACAGTACACTGTGCATACAGTAATGAGAGAAAATGGACAGGTCTACTCACAGCGCTTGGAGAATAAACATTCAATGTGCCAGTGGATGAGCGGGCACATGAGACGTGGCTTCAGTTCATGTCAGGAGAGAGTTGACAATGGTAGTTGAGTGGAGTGGTCATCACCTCTTAATCAGGGAACAGGAGGGGACTAAGCTATAAATACAAATAGCAGATACATTCCATTACAGCAGCACCATCATAGGTTTGGGCAATAAGAATTCACAGTCAAACACAGACTGCACATCTCGTCCATTTCATACATCAAAGTAGCCCAATAAACGTTCCTGAATATATCTCTGATCATGCACATTCCTGACGATAACTGACAACTGCGAGCAGACTGGTGGCACCATAGGTCCCAGAGGTGTGAGGCAATTTTTTCTCCCTGGGGCCCAGAGTTTTTTTCTTATCTGATAACCTAACCAGGAAACTCTGGATCCTATAGGGTGTGACAGTGATTAATCAGTTGTAAAAATGATTAAATATGGTCTATGATGGGACCAGTTTTTCCTAATCAGACACAGAAACAACAACTGATAGACAATAGAACTCACAGGGCTGAGCTTGCTTTATGCATGTTTGCATCATGCAGGCCTATGCAACTGTAGTCCTAATGAAAAATGATATGTCATCACTATTATGTTGATTGATTAATTCCAGTTGATCAGGCTAAAAAATGGTTTTCATCCCATACAGCCTGTCAGATCTCTAATGTTTAGGTGTAGCCTAGACTGATGCAACATTTAAAGCATGTAATGAGTTTCTGCTTGTGTCTCTGGAGTGATTATGTGTTATCACCTTTGCTAAATAAATACCGGAGGAAAGTGGAAAGCTTACTTGAGCGGGCGGGTAAAAATGCGCTGTGTCAACCTCTCTTTTTAATCTCACTTGTAATGGATGATGCGATGGAAGAGATCAAATCATTCTGAATTGATTTTCGACATCCCAGAGAAGACAGTAAAAACGTCCAAATGCTCAGCAAGTAAAGTATCGTAACGTGCAATTACCTCTGCAAGCTCCTTGTAGTTGCCCTTGTTAGCTAAACTTTCCCTTTCATCGTGTCCCTAAGTAAAAGCCAACTCTTGCCGATAAGCTGCTTGTGACTCTGTTTCTTCTTAGCTTCTCGTGTTGCGCAGTTTGAATACGGAGACAGTCGTCCATTACATGATCGATGCAGCTTTTTCCAAGAAGTTTGAATCTGATGTGAGCAATTAAAGGGGTTCTTCAACAAAAAATCCACTACATTGTTGTTAGCATTAGCTAGCCATTCTGGCGGAGAAAACTGCACTCTGCTAGCTAGCTAATGTTAGCACTTGCTACTAAAGTTAGCAAGGCAAATTGAAATAAATTGCATTAACTCCAAACAAAAATGAAGTTAGAAAACCAAGAAAACAATATGTAATCTACCTCCTCCGTCTCCTGTAGTTTGAAGAATCTACACTGAACAAAAATATAAATGCAACTTGCAAAGTGTTGGTCCCATGTTTCATGAGCTGAATTAAAAGATCTCAGAAGTTTTCCATATGCACAAAAAGCTTATTTCGCTAGAATTTTGTGCACACATTTCTTTACAGCCCTGTTAGTGAGTATTTCTCCTTTGCCAAGATAATCCATCCAACTGACAAGTGTGGCATATCAAGAAGCTGATTAAACAGCATGATTATTACACAGGGGCACCTTGTGCTGGGGACAATAAAAGGCCACTCTAAAATGTGCAGTTTTGTCACACAACACAATGCCACAGATGTCTCAAGTTTTGAGGGAGCATGCAGTTAGAAAGCTGACTGCAGGAATGTCCACCTGAGCTGTTGCCAGAGAACTGAATGTTCATTTATCTACCATAAGCCGCCTCCAACGTCATTTTAGAGAATTTGGCAGTACGTCCAACCAGCCTCACAACCGCAGACCACGTGTATGGTCGAGCTGTTTGTTGATGTCAATGTTGTGAACAGAGTACCCCATGGTGGCGGTGGGGTTATGGTATGGGCAGGTGTAAGCTACGGACAACAAACACAATTGCATTTTATTGATGGCAATTTGAATGCACAGAGATAATGTGACGAGATCCTGAGGCCTGTTGTCGTGCCGTTCATCCGCCGCCATCACCTCATGTTTCAGCATGATATTGCACGGCCCCATGTTGCAATAATCTGTACACAATTCCCGGACGCTGAAAATGTCCCAGTTCTTCCATGTCCTGCATACTCACCAGACATGTTACCCATTGAGCATGTTTGGGATGCTCTGGATTGACATGTACGACAGCGTGATCCAATTCCCGCCAATATCCAGCAACTTCGCACAGCCATTGAAGAGGAGTGGGACAACATTCCACAGGCCACAATCAACAGCCTGATCAACTGTATATGAAGGACATGTGCCGCGCTGCATGATCCACGGCCCTACCTTTTTTTAAGACAGATGCATATCTGTATTCCCAGTCATGTGAAATCCATAGATTAGGGCCTAATGAATTGATTTCAGTTGACTGATTTCCATATATGAACTGTAACTCAGTAAAATCTTTGAAATTGTTGCATGTTGCGTTTATATTTTCAACTGGTACCGGGGGAGCTTCAGACCAGTTTTGTGAGGCCTGTGGGCTTCCTACAGCAAAACAACTGACATGTACACTACCAGTCAAAAGTTTGGACCCACCTACTCATTGAAGGGTTTTTCTTTACATTGTAGAATAATAGTGAAGACATCAAAACTATGAAATAACACATATGGAATCATGTAGTAACCAAAAAAGTGTAAAAAAATATATATTTGCGATTCTTCAAATAGCCACCCTTTGCCTTAATGAGGTAGTCACCTGGAATGCATTTCAATTAACAGGTGTGCCTTCTTAAAAGTTAATTTGTGGAATTGATTTCCTTCTTAATGCGTTTGAGCCAATCAGTTGTGTTGTGACAAGGTGGAAAAGCAGCCAACAAGTGCTCAGCATATGTGGGAACTCCATCAAGACTGTTGGAAAAGCATTCCAGGTGAAGCTGGTTGAGAGAATGCCAAGATTGTGCAAAGCTGTCATCAAGGCAAAGGGTGACTATTTGGAGAATCTCAAATATAAATAATATTTTGATTTGTTTAACACTTTTTTGGTTACTACATGATTCCATGCAGTGCTGCTTGAAAGTATGTGAACCCTACATGGCAGGTCATTATTTTGCAATAAAATATTAAAATACATATATCAAATCCTTATCTAAACCCCCATTTTTAATAAAGACATTCCAAGTCAATGACAGAAACAACAAAATGATATATTTTCATTGTTTATTTAACAAAAGTGGTTTATTTAACAGAAACTCAGATTTGATGTGTGCTAAAATATGTGAACCCCTTCAGTCAATAGCTTGTGGCACCTCCATTAGCAGCAATAACTTGGACTAAACGTCTCCTATAGCCAGTAATCAGTCTCTGACATCTGTTTTGAGGGATTTTTGCCCACTCCTCCTTACAGAACTTTTGAGTGAGCCAATTGAGTGAGGTTTGAGGGGTGTCTGGCATGAACTGCCCGCTTCAGGTCCTGCCACAGTATCTCGATTGGATTCAGGTCAGGACTTTGACTTGACCAATCCAAACACAAATCTTATTTCTCATGAGCCATTCCTTGGTAGATCTGCTTGAATGCTTTGGGTCATTGTCTTGTTGGCAGACCCATTTTCGGCCCAGCTTTACCTCCTTGACTGATGGCCTGACGTTCTGTTCAAGAATCTCCTGGTATACCTCAGAATTCATGGTTCCCTTAATAATGTGGAGTCGTCCAGGGCCACTGCATATATATATTTTCTGTTGTATTTTTTGACTTTATGTTTTTTTTACCCCATATGTAACTCTGTGTTGTTATTTTTATCGCACTGCTTTGCTTTATCTTGGCCAAGTCGCAGTTGTAAATGAGAACTTGTTCTCAACTGGCTTACCTGGTTAAATAAAGGTGAAATAAAAAAATAAAAAAATAAAAAAATAAAAAGCAGCCCCAGATCTTGACATTCCCACCACCATGTTCGACTGTTGGGATAAGGTTATTTTGGTGGTAGGCAGTGTTGGGTTTTCGCCAAAAACATAGCGGTGTTGATTGTGACCAAAATGGTCAATTTTGGACTCATCGGTCTAGAGAATGGACTTCCAGAAACCTTCAGGTTTGTCCAGGTGGTCTCTGGCAAAGTTAAGACTGGCACTTTGGTTCTTTTTTGACAGCAGAGGCTTCTCCCTAGCAACCCTCCCAATAATGGCATTTTGATTCAGTGTTCTTCTTATTGTTGAAGCATGCACAGTTACCTGAGATGCAGCAAGGGATGTCTGCAAATCTCTAGATGTTATGTTTGGGTTGGCTTTTACCTGATTTATTATTGTTCTTGTGGCTCTTGGGGATATTTTGGAAGGGCGTCCACTTCTAGGCCGATTTGCTGTCATGTTAAATGCTCTCCATTTGTAAATGATTTGCCTGATGGTGGACTGATGGAGCTCAAATATTTTTGAGATGATTTTATAGCCTTCCCCAGACTGATGTCCTCTGCGATTTCCTTTCCTTTCTGCATTGGTGTACTTTGCATTCACCTGGATGGGTAACACCAAACTGACCAGGTTTCTTATCTCTATTTATCAGAGTCCTGCCCAAACTTTCCTAACGATCTCTACTTTGATTGGTTCATTTGGTAGCTAATTATTTACCCACCTGATTCTACTTACCTACTTAATTTAACCAATGCAACTTGGTGTTCACTTATATTTGCACCTGCACTAATTTATTATTTAATTTAGTTTTTCTACTACACGCATGATTTCCTCCACACCAACATATGGTATTGGTAAATATAAACCTGTTATGTCAGATCAAAAATACTGGTTCTGATTACATTTAGATTTTTAAAAACTGTAACTGCAGCACAAGGGGTTCACATACTTTCAAGCAGTGCTGTATGTGTTATTTCATAGTTTTGATATCTTCATTATTATTCTACAATGTAAAAAATAGTACAAATTAAGAAAACCCCTTGAATGAGTAGGTGTGTCCAAACTTTTGACTGGTACTGAACGTGTTCGTGAGAGCCTCATTTTTACACGGATGGGTATTATTAGTGTGTAGCCCAAACTGTTTGGATGCTACAGACAGAAGTTGGCAGGTCAGCTGTACCGACTTCAGACGAGTCCCAAGACGCTTGTCGGGGTCGTAGAGCAAAACGGAGAACACAATGGTGTTCGTGACAGTCGGGATGTTTCATGGTGTGACAAAGATCGCTGTAGTTCTGTCACCTTTCACCGCAAATGCGGAAGTGTTACATAGGCAGATGCGGTGGATTGAGACGCATCCAATGCAAAAAACAGAGATTTTTGTATTATGCTAATTCGATTTCCGCGGGGCGCATACATCGACCTTAGGGGGATATCCTAAAAATGCTCAGCTATACAGTGAGAGAAAAAAGTATTTGATCCCCTGCTAATTTTGCACGTTTGCCCACTGACAAAGAAATGATCAGTCTATTATTTTAATGGTAGGTCTATTTGAACAGTGAGAGTGTCACGATCGTTTATAGATGGGACGGACGAAGGCGCAGCGTGATATGCATACATGTTTATTAACGAATAAACACAACGACAAAACAATGAACAAACGATACATGAAGTCCAAGGCAGCGCAACACAACATACCTTAACACGGAACAAGAACCCACTAGTGCCAATAGGCTGCCTAAGTATGGTCCCCAATCAGAAACAACGAGCGACAGCTGCCTCTGATTGGGAACCACACAGGCCAACATAGATCTAGAACATACTAGATCCAAACATAGAAAATACAACATAGAATATACACACCCTGACTCAACATATACGAGTCCCCTGAGTCAGGGTGTGACAGAGAGACAGAATAACAACAAAAACATCCAGAAAAACGCATGTAAATTTGTTTATAAATTGATTTGCATTTTAATGAGGGAAATAAGTATTTGATCCCCTCTCAATCAAAAATATTTCTGGCTCCCAGGTGTCTTTTATACAGGTAACAAGCTGAGATTAGGAGCACACTCTTAAAGGGAGTGCTCCTAATCTCAGCTTGCTACCTGTATAAAAGACACCTGTTCACAGAAGCAATCAATCAATCACATTCCAAACTCTCCACCATGGCCAAGACCAAAGAGCTTTCCAAGGATATCAGGGACAAGACTGTAGACCTATACACAGCTGGAATGGGCTACAAGACCATCGCCAAGCAGCTTGGTGAGAAGGTGACAACAGTTGGTGCGATTATTCGCAAATGGAAGAAACACAAAATAACTGTCAATCTTCCTCGGCCTGGGGCTCCATGCAAGATCTCTCCTCGTTGAGTTGCAATGATCATGAGAACGGTGAGGAATCAGCCCAGAACTACACGGGAGGATCTTGTCAATGATCTCAAGGCAGCTGGGACCATAGTCACCAAGACAACAATTGGTAACACACTATGCCGTGAAGGACTGAAATCCTGCAGCGCCCGCAAGGTCCCCCTGCTCAAGAAAGCACATATACAGGCCCGTCTGAAGTTTGCCAATGAACATCTGAATGATTCAGAGGAGAACTGGGTGAAAGTGTTGTGGTCAGATGAGACCAAAATCGAGCTCTTTGGCATCAACTCAACTCGCCGTGTTTGGAGGAGGAGGAATGCTGCCTCTGATTCCAAGAACTCCATCCCCACCGTCAAACATGGAGGTGGAAACATTATGCTTTGGGGGTGTTTTTCTGCTAAGGGGACAGGACAACTTCACCGCATCAAAGGGACGATGGACGGGGCCATGTACCGTCAAATCTTGGGTGAGAACCTCCTTCCCTCAGCCAGGGCATTGAAAATGGGTCGTGGATGGGTATTCCAGCATGACAATGACCCAAGGTCAAGGCAACAAAGGAGTGGCTCAAGAAGAAGCACATTAAGATCCTGGAGTGGCCTAGCCAGTCTCCAGACCTTAATCCCATGGAAACCTTAATGACTTGGAGATGATCCGCAAAAAGGAGTGGAACAAAATCGCTCCTGAGATGTGTAAAACCTGGTGGCCAACTACAAGAAACATCTGACCTCTGTGATTGCCAACAAGGGTTTTGTCACCAAGTACTAAGTCATGTTTTGCAGAGGGGTCAAATACTTATTTCCCTCATTAAAATGCAAATCAATTTATAACATGTTTGACATGCGTTTTTCTGGATTTTTTTGTTGTTATTCTGTCTCTCACTGTTCAAATAAACCTACCATTAAAATTGTAGACTGTTCATGTCTTTGTCAGTGGGCAAACGTACAAAATCAGCAGGGGATCAAATACTTTTTTCCCTCACTGTAACTCTCCACTCTCAATCTTTATCCAATATTTCACCAAACGCACCAAGCTTCTCAACACATAGAACCCCCATAATGCTATGTAGCACAACCCCAATACACCACACTAGGTTCATTCTCTGATCCTAATCCTTTGATTGGATGGACACCATATCAGTTCATATTGCAAAAGCTTTCATTGGTTGGAAGATGTCCTCTAGAAGGGGTCATAACTACCTTGTAGGTCTATGGAAGGAGGTAAGGCCTATGAGCCTCCTAGGTTTTGTATTGAAGTCAATGTAGCCAGAGTAGGACGGGGAATAGCTATCCTTCGGCTACACCATGGTGCTAGCCTAGAGTGTGTTGTTGAGACTACTGAAGACCTTCATTGTAAAACAGTGTGTTTTAATCAGGTATTTGGTGACGTGAATATATTTAGTAAAGTTTCATTATTTTTAATTTATCTGGAATTCACTGAGTAGGATTGTCCTCCCCTTCCTCCTCTGAGGAGCCTCCATTGACACACACACTATCATTTGGGCTAACATATTGAACAGCAACAGCAACTCACTCTTAAACCAGTAAGCTTTTTTTGTGTCATCATGAGGCCATCTCCTTGTGTTTTAGGCCAATGTAAATTCAACAGTCAATGGATAAATATGTTTGTGCCTAAAACAAGCCTCTAATGGCATTTTCCTGTCAGGCTAGGAGCGCTCTCATACCTGTCTTCCACTTAAAGCTGCACTTAATCGTGATTCTGTCCATGCAGCACTTCTTACAGGGCGAAGGGTTACAAGCTGAAGACCGGGAGAGAGAGGAAATGTTTCTGTTGTTGATGACTTGGAACACAGCAGAGTGCAGAGACAAAAGGTGTCCCAAATGGCACCGTATTCCCAATATAGTGCAGTACTTTGAAGGGCCCTGGTTAAATGTAGTGCACTATAAAGGGGATAGGGTGCCATTTGCAATGCATAGACAGCTAAACACATAATAGCAGGTATTTGTATTTATTATGGATCCTTCCTCTTCCTGGGGTTCAGACAAAAGGCAGTAATATACATTTAAAATAACAATGTTAAACATGAAAATACATTTTACAACAGATTTCACAATACATTAAGTGTGTGCCCTCCGGCCACTACTCTACCACAACACACAATCCAGGTGTACGTGTGTGTATAGTGTGTATGCTATATTTGTTTGTATGTGTGGTTGTACCTGTGTGTGAGTCTTCACAGTCCTCGCTGTTTCATAAGGTGTATTTTTATATATATTTTTTTCAATCTGAATTACTTGATGTGGAATAGAGTTCCACGTTGCCATGGCTCTATGTAGGACTGTGCGCCTCACATAGTCTGTTCTGGACTTGGGGACTGCGAAGAGACCTCTGGTGGCAAGTCTTGTGGGGTATGCATGGGTGCATGAGCTTTGTGCTAGTACTTTAAACATACAGCTCGGTGCATTGAACATGTTAATACTTCTTACAAAAAGAAGTAGTGATGAAGTCAATCTCTCCTCTACTTTGAGCCATGAGAGATTGACATGTGTTAATGTTAGCTCTATGTGTACATTTAAGGGCCAGCCGTGCTGCCCTGTTCTGGGCCAATTGTAATTTTCCCAAGTCCCTCTTTGTGGCACCTGACCACACAACTCGGCAATAGTCCAGGTGCGACAAGATTAGGGCATATAGGACCTGCCTTGTTGATATTGTTGTTAAGAAGGCAGAGCAGCGCTTTATTATGGACAGACCTCTCCCCATTTTAGCTACTGTTGCATCAATATGTTTTGACCATAACAGTTTATAATCCAGGGTTACTCTAAGCAGTTTAGTCTCCTCAACCAGCTCAATTTCCACATTATTCATTACAAGATTTAGTTGAGGTTTAGGGTTTAGTGAATGATTTGTCCCAAATACAATGCTTTTAGTTTTTGAAATATTTAGGACTAACTTAATTATTGCCACCCATTCTGAAACTGACTACAGTTCTTTGTTAAGTGCTGTAGTGATTTCACTCGCTGTAGTAGCTGACGTGTATAGTGTTGAGTCATCCGCATACATAGACACACAGGCTTTACTCAGAGGGGCCTAGACAGCTGCCCTGGGGAATGCCTGATTCTACCTAGATTATGTTGGAGTGGCTACCAGAAAAGAACACCCTCTGTGTTCTGTTAGACAGGTAACTCTCAATCCACAGTATAGCAGGGGTTGTAAAGGCATAACATATACATTTTTCCAGCAGCATACTATGATCGATTATGTCAAAAGCCACACTGAAGTCTAACAAAACAGCTCCCACAATCGTTTTATTATCTCTCAGCTAATCATCAGTAATTTGTGTAAGTGCCGTGCATGTTGTATGCCCTTCCCTATAAGCGTGCTGAAAGTCTGTTGTTAATTTATTTACTGTAAAATAGCATTGTGTCTGGTCAAACACATTTTTTCCCGAAAGTTTACTAAGGGTTGGTAACTGGCTGATTGGTCGGCTATTTGAGCCAGTAAAGGGTGCTTTGCTATTCTTGGGTAGTGGAATGACTTTTGCTTTCTTCTAGGCCTGAGGGCACACACTTTTTTGTAAGATTGAAGAGATGGCATATAGGAGTGGCAATGTTGTCCGCTATCATCCTCAGTAATTTTCCATCCAAGTTGTCAGACCCAGGTGGCTTGTCATTGTTGATAGACAACAATAATTTTTTCGCCTCTTCCTCACTTTACTGAATTTAAAATTACAATGCTTGTCTTTCATAATTTGGTCAGTTATACTTGGATGTGTAGGTTTGGCGTTTGTTGCTGGCATGTCATGCCTAAATTTGCTAGTCTTGCCAATGAAAAAATCATTAAAGTAGTTTGCAATACCAATTGAGCCTTTTATTAGATAGGGGCCATCTTGTCCTGCACTTACTAGGTGGTAGTTTCCTGGCTTCTCAAGTGCCAGTAGAAATTACGCCTTGAGGCAATATACTCAGTGTGAGTTACCCTTTTAGTACTGTAATTTTTCATTGTTTAATTGTCTATTGTTCTGACTGGGTCTTAGATATAACCCTGATAGCCTGTTGCTTTTATAAGAGCAATTACACTGAAAGCCTAAACCATACATTATGATACATATCTCTGCGAACAATGATACAATAGCAATAGGATATCATCAGACTTATGATACAAGTTCATTTTCACAATATTTTTTAGGCATAGCATTTCATGTAATAATGTCTGTGTCTGTTCGCAGGCTGGCAAAATATGTTCTCTGCTTGCCCAAACATTATCGACACACTTTTACCTGACAATCATCACGGCAGTCATCCACACAAAAGAGAACATTTCACAATTAATATGAATTTGCCAGCCAGCAACATCGATAACGTTTCTATAATATCTATTCATGGCTTTGTGGAGAGTAGCCAGCGTGAATAGCTGGGGAATTGGAAACCCTGGTAATGATGTGTTTCACAAATAGCACCCTATTCCCATTTTAGTTCACTCCTTTTGACCACTGCCCCATAGGGCTCTGGTCAAAAGTAGTGCACTATAAAGGGAATAGGGTGCCATTTGGGACGAAGGAATTGTGTGAACAATCATGCCATTCTTCAAGTCCGTTTGGAGAGGACCATTACTTTAATGCATTTCACAACGGGGAATAAAGGAAAGGTAATTTCACATGGAGTTTATCTCGGGAAGGACTCTCTCCTCCTGTTGAATTAATTATTTTATGTGAAAGAAAGAGAGAACTAGATGGGCACTGTTTTTATCTGGGCAATGGGAAGTGGACAACCTGTAGTGTGTTGTTGTAATGTGCTGAAGGAGCCCAACCCACCTAGTTATCCTTTGTATGTCCTTGAAAACATGTAGCAGAACTTTGAGTCATGCTTTGGATTAGGAAAAGAAAAAAAGAAAAACATACAGTAGATGATGTCATCTTACTCTAGGCCCAGGATAAGTCTCACCCACCTAAAATTGCAGTGCTGACATGATGTGATCCTCCTGTAGCTCAATTGGTAGAGCATGGCGCTTGCAACGCCAGGGTTGTGGGTTCGATTCCCACAGGGGGCCAGTATGAAAAATGTATGCACTTACTAACTGTAAGTCGCTCTGGATAAGAGCGTCTGCTAACAGACTAAAATGTCAATGTGTAGTGTCCTGTCTGGTTTTTACTGTGTCCTCTCTGAGCATTGGATAGCATTTTATATGGCATTTTTCACTAGGTCTCAGAGCATTGCCCTGCAATGGAATTAACTGATGCCTGCACCACCACTAATTTGTAGCACACACTCTGGTAATTCAGAGCAGACTCCGAGCTGCAGCCATCCCCTGAAAGCCAATGTCCTGTTCTGTCCCTACTGTTTATTATGCCATCTTCGACAACGGGTTGGCAAAACAAGCATTGTGATAGGTTGAGACGGGTAAGCCTGTGACATAAAAATGGGCATCTTGTTTTCTGTTTCAGCACAGCCGTGCAAAAAAAGTAGTTAAGCATGCCCTCTCGTGTACAATTCCTTTAATTTATGGAAGTAATTGGATGAAGAAAACAAGCTGCTCATTTCAGCTAAACCATCCATGAAGCAATAAGCTCAATACCAATACGGTTGATTCCAGCAATTATTCACTAGAGCCGGGGGAGGTTTAGATGAAAGGCTTCAGAGATAAGTAGTTGGTGTTTTGGTGAGATGCCAGATTTCTGCACCTACATAGAAACTAGAGTTGTAGAACATAAACCTAACATTTTAAATGTTGCGGAATTCAATGAGGTTTTCCCACCAAAAGTATTGACCCTTGCAATAACCAAGAAACAATTTCAAATTTGTCTAAATAAATCAACTGGAAGTAAAGAACGATATTGACCGTACTGTACTGCAAGGTTATTTTATTTTTGTGTTTTATATTACTTTTTATTTCTTTTCGATTTTAATTTGAAATCCAGTTTAGTTTCAGTGACTTTTCAGACCTGATTTGCTAGCTTTTATTAAGTTTTAGTTTTATAAAAGTATTTCTATTTCATTTTTATATTATTTTGTTTCAGTTTTAGTGTTAGCGACATAAAGCATTCATGGGAGGCTTGGAGTAATTTGCGTTGTAGAGGTTCTTTGTGTTTTTTTGGGATGTCACTTCTTGTAACTGGGGGGCAGTAATACATAAGATGATGGGTCAGGTCATAGGTTAGGTTAAATTTTAATTATGAAGTCAATCTCAATGTGACTTAGATTTAAAAGGAATAGCGTAGAGACTGGTGCAAAACCTATGTTGGAAGGAAACGCTTTCTCGCCCATGTTTACACCAATCCAATGCTTTTTAACTTTAGTGGAACATGTAAGAAGAATCAAGTTAGCTACATAACATTATTTCCCCCTGTTAGCTAGTGATAGTGATGCACAAACTAGGCCTATTTGAAACATTGCCATCTCCTGGGCGCATTTACCCACCAGATTCAGTAGCAAAAAAAAGCTTGGGTGTGAATTTTATGTTTTTTTGTTTACTAAATTGATTTTTCATGATACGTTTTCGTATCAGTTTTAGTTTACTATAATAACCCTTGCTGTACAATATAATATAAATGTGTTGCTAATAGTGCAACAAACCACATTAACACAATGTATTGCCCCACTCCAATCACCTACAATCCTATTCGACAAATACATATTACAGTAAGGGTCTAAATGAGAGTCTACATGTAAGTGTCTGGATCCATTATTAATTGGAACAGATTGGTTGGACTCCAGTGCATGTATTGATTCCTGGCTCCAAATTGCCTGTTAATAGTATTCTCTGAGTGGAGAATGGGTAGCTGGGTCTGGCTTCTTGATTGCTGTCCGGTCTGCTGCAGTTTTGGCTCCACTCGCTCGTTCAGCAAATTTGCTCCCTAATGCTGGGTTAAAAGCACTGGGTAAATATTGGACAGAACACACGCTGAGTTATTTTGACCCAGACAGTTGGGTAGCATGAATAACTCAACATGTTGGGTTGTTAGGATTGCCCAAACATGGGTTATTTTAACCATCAGTTGGGTATTTTATTATTTTCATGCTGGGTTGACCTTGCAGCTGGGTCTTTTTTATGTAATCCGTAGGTTATTTTCAGGAGGTGTGGCTTATTAGGCTTGTGGCTTTCAGATAGATTGTATTGGCTGCCCGTTAGAGTAATTGCCATTCCTGTTCATCATGTTACAGTGGCTTGCGAAAGTATTCACCCCCCTTGGCATTTTCCCTATTTTGTTGCCTTACAACCTGGAATTAAAATTGATTTTGGGGGGGTTTGTATCATTTGATTTACAAAACATGCCTACCACTTTGAAGATGCAAAATATTTTTTCTTGTAAAACAAACAAGAAATAAGACAAAAAAACTGAAAACTTGAGCGTGCATAACTATTCACCCCCCCAAAGTCAATACTTTGTAGAGCCACCTTTTGCAGCTGCAAGTCTTTTGTGGTATGTCTCTATAAGCTTGGCACATCTAGCCACTGGGATTTTTGCCCATTCTTCAAGGCAAAACTGCTCCAGCTCCTTCAAGTTGGATGGGTTCCACTGGTGTACAGCAATCTTTAAGTCATACCACAGATTCTCAATTGGATTGAGGTCTGGCCTTTGACTAGGCCATTCCAAGACATTTAAATGTTTCCCCTTAAACCACTCGAGTGTTGCTTTAGCAGTATGCTTAGGGTCATTGTCCTGCTGGAAGGTGAACCTCCGTCCCAGTCACAAATCTCTGGAAGACTGAAACAGGTTTCCCTCAAGAATTTCCCTGTATTTAGCGCCATCCATCATTCCTTCAATTCTGACCAGTTTCCCAGTCCCTGCCGATGAAAAACATTCCCACAGCATGATGCTGCCACCACCATGCTTCACTGTGGGGATAGTGTTCTCGGGTGATGAGAGGTGTTGGGTTTGCGCCAGACATAGCGTTTTCCTTGATGGCCAAAAAGCTCAATTTGAGTCTCATCTGACCAGAGTACCTTCTTCCATATGTTTGGGGAGTCTCCCACATGCCTTTTGGCAAACACCAAACGTGTTTGCTTATTTTTTTCTTTAAGCAATGCTTTTTTCTGACAACTCTTCCATAAAGCCCAGCTCTGTGGAGTGTACGGCTTAAAGTGGTCCTATGGACAGATACTCCAATCTCTGCTGTGGAACTTTGCAGCTCCTTCGGGGTTGTCTTTGGTCTCTTTGTTGCCTCTCTGATTAATGCCCTCCTTGCCTGGTCTGTGAGTTTTGGTGGGCAGCCCTCTCTTGGCAGGTTTGTTGTGGTGCCATATTCTTTCAATTTTTTATTAATGGATTTAATGGTTCTCCGTGGGATGTTCAAAGTTTCTGATATTTTTTTATAACCCAACCCTGATCTGTACTTCTCCACAACTTTGTCCCTGATCTATTTGGAGAGCTCCTTGGTCTTCATGGTGCCGCTTGCTTGGTGATGCCCCTTGCTTAGTGGTGTTGCAGACTCTGGGGCCTTTCAGAACAGGTGTATGTGACAGATCATGTGACACTTAGATTGCACACAGGTGGACTTTATTTATCTAATTATGTGACTTCTGAAGGTAATTGGTTGCACCAGATCTTATTTTTTTCATTTCACTCCACCAATTTGGACTATTTTGTCTATGTCCATTACATGAAATCCAAATAAAAATCAATTTAATTACAGGTTATAATGCAACAAAATATGAAAAATGCCAAGGGGGATGAATACTTTTGCAAGGCACTGTAAATTGACATACTGAAAATGTAATTATTCCTTAATTTTTTGCATTGTACACATTCTTCTAGAATCTTAACATTATTTATTACATATAATGAGGTGCTATCTAGCCTAAAAATTGGATTTGCAGAGTTTTAGGAAACTCATACACTCCTATAAGCCTCACTGAAACTTCAAACATATCCATGTTCAACCCTGAAATGCCATAACTATACAACAGAACAGATGTACAGGAATGACATTTACTCTCGCGGGTGGCTAAAAAGAACTACCTGAAAGCCGCTCCCCAACTGATGCCACGCCTCTTCTAATCTGACCTGGTGAGTCATAGCTAAATAACCCAGCATCAATAACCCATCATCCCAACTAAGTGATCCAACTGGCTGGGTAAAATAACCCAACGTTGTGTTCTGTCCAATAATGACCCAAATTGGGTTGTTTTTAACCCCTAATTTGTTCAAGTGTAGGGTGCCATTTGGACACAGGCCATGCCTGTTATTTTACCTTTATTTAACTAGGCAAGTCAGTTAAGAACAAATTCTTATTTACAATGACGGCCTACACCGGCCAAACCCGGACGACGCTGGGCCAATTGTGCGCCGCCCTATGGGACTCCCAATCACGGCCGGTTGTGATACAGCCTGGAATCGAACCAGGGAGTCTGTAGTGACGCCTCAAGCACTGAGATGCAGTGTCTTAGACCGCTGCCCCACTCGGGAGCACTTAGTTCTATGTAAATGCAGATTAATGGCTATTTGGGTAAATTCAGTATTCACTCTGTCCTGGAAAGCTCTCTGGGGGTGTTATTTTGGATGCAGAGGTATTTTCTGGTGATGAGTTGCAGGGAAGCAGGCAGCCCTCATCCTTTCTCTATTCTCTCTCTCTATCCCCCCTGCCCTCTCTCTTTCTCTTGTTCCAAGGCTGTAGGGACAGAGAGCTAATGACTCCAGATGTTAGGAAAGCCTCCCAGCTGCACTCAAACTCCCAGCTGTCCCTATCTTTCTCTCCCTTCTCCTACCACTCCACCACTGCTATGTCTAATCAAAGGTAGTGCATTATAGGGAGCCATTTGGGACAACACAGTTTTTTTTCACCTTTATTTAACCAGGTAGGCCAGTTGAGAACAAGTTCTCATTTACAACTGCGACCTGGCCAAGATTAAGCAAAGTAGTGCGAAAAAAAACATCAACACAGAGATACACATGGGATAAACAAAACATACAGTCAATAACACAATATAAAATCTATATACAGTGTATGCAAATGTAGTAAGTGTGTGCTGACTGTGGTGTGGAGAGATCCGTCTGCTATCACACCCAATCCCTAGGGTGCCACTACAGGCTGTAGCAGTGTGTGTGTGTGCAGAGTGAAGAAGTGCGTGCGTGTGTGTGTGTGTGTGTGTGTGTGTAGTAGCCTGAGACAGGTGTGTGTGAGTGACTCCAACACAGTGAGTACAGAACAGTAGCTACACCTCTTTCCCACTGCAGAATGATACTAAACTAGACTGAGCAGAGCAGAGCGACCATCGTCCTAGATAATGTCCTAGGATGCGTCCTCTCCGCAGGGAGCACTAAACACAATGTTTCCTCGCCTCATTTGGTTTTATTGCCTGGCTCCTACTATAACAGCTTCTGTAGATGCAATGCATGCCAATGGACCAGTCTGTCTGTCTACTGGCTCCTGTAGAAGATACAGAATGCCATTTAGCAGATGCTTCTATCCAAAGTGATTTACAATATAGTTAGTGCATACTGTACATTGTCAGAACCATAAAGCTTTCTGAACATTAATTATGTTTAGTACATGTGACTGTGATCCCTGCAGGAATTGAACCCACAACCTTGGCATGTTTGTGCAACAGGCTTACAAACTGAGCCACACATGACCGTGAACGCATGCAGCCTGGGCTACTGTACTGTCTGTTTATACTACACTCCCATGGGTTCAGGGTCAAAGGTCATTGGCTGTGTGCACACTGTGTACAACTCTGCCCAGACCAACCCTGAGGGGTCCTCAGACAGCAGTGTGTGTTTTAGGCTGGCAGTCATTTTGGGGAGCTTTTATGTTGATCCATTCCGTTTTGTTGTTGTGGATGTAATAGAGATCCACCTAATCTTTACAAAATCCAGATTATCTCTCAACTTTTCCATCTGTCTGATTATACATAATATTCTAAAGAAGGGATTGTTATGTTGGGTGCCACTGTACTGTGGAATAGTTTGTGTGTAGCTAGCAGTTAAAATGTGGAGAGGGAGTTGAATTGTATTCTATTTCTAATACGTGGAATTGACACCAGATCCCCAAAATCTGCCTGCCATTTTAACAAACATATGCCTAGTGCCTTGCACCAAGCATCTATCACTAATGCAATCAGAGTTAGACAGCTTAACTCTGACTTCTGATAATGGCTACACTACAGACTGAATCCAGACAGATACTGCCCAGAAATACAGGATCGATTAATGCCTTTTACTGAGGTGAATCGTGTTTAAGCTCAAATTGAATCTATTTATGATTAAATGGTGATCACACGATTAAGTATTTATTACTTTGGAGAGAGCGGACGCTGTGCACTCAATATTCATGGCAAGCTTGCATACCCCTTACAAGGATATGAACACATAATGTGTTATGAAACATTTTCCGCATGGTCAATTGCTTTACCATCAATATTCACACAGTATTGTTCTCCCCTTGAAGTGGAAGAGGCCTGTCCTTGAAGAATGTATATAGGAGGTAAAACGTTCCTATCCCACCTCTCTCTCTCACCTCTCTCTTACCTCTACAGTCTTAGAAAAAAAGGTGCTAAGTACAACCAGACAGGGTACTTTGGTTTGTCCCCATAGGGGAACCCTTTTTGGTGCTGGGTATAACCCTTTGCAGGGTGTTCTATCTAGAACCCTCTACATAGGGTTCTTCAAAGAACCCCCGGTATATGGTTCTACCAAGAACCATTTTATCATCTAAAGGTTCTTCCTAGAACCCTCTATGAACAGTTCCACCAGCCTTATTAGCCTTTAAAATGTAAATATTTATGACAATACATATACTGTATAAGGCTTTTCTTTGAGGGCCTAGTTATACTCTAACACAGGGGTGTTAGGAATCTCCTGGTTTATAGGCCACATCAGGCTTACAAATCACATTATGCTGGCTTGCAAAGTGATGTGTAATTCCTATTGGAATCCAGTTTGGATATCCAACAAGTAGAATTGTTAATCACCCCCAACCTGCATTCAGAATAACTGCCCGGGTAGGGTAGATTGAATACTGAGACTACCTCGATCATCAAAACAGGAACAACCATCTCAGTAATGGGTGCAATAAATCCAACTACTAACAGATTGGATTAGTTTAGAAAAATATATGTTATTTATCTTTGTGTAGCATAAAATTAATCAACCGATCAATGCAAAAAACAACAGATATAACAGTAAAACAAACAATTCTGAAAATATCCCTGCAATAAAACAGTTCAGCATAGTCACAGGGTCACGTGTGAATGTGGTGGAGAGAAAATACACGGCTGTCAGTCAGATAAGCGTGGGGCTGAAGGAGAGGGAAAGCAGAGCACGTTTTACAAGCAGAACACGTTTTACATTTAAAATGTCATGACCCAGGGGTCAGGCTGTTGTGACCATACAAAATAAATAGCTAAATAATGGTGTGAACTCAGCCTCCTCTCAACCTCTATCCCCCACCGCGTCCCCCTCTCTCTTGCTTGCTCACACTCTTTCTCTCGCTCGCTCTTCATCTCTTTCTCTGCTCTCTTTTCCTCTTACATGGTGTTTTAAAGGGCAACCTTGTCCTCCTGAATACTGCCCACTCCCATCCCCAGTGACATCACCTTCCTTCTCTTTCTGTACTACCCAATTTGGCCATTCCTAGACAGCCATTCTGAAGTTGTTTTGTTGTTGTTGTGACACTGTGCCAGTAGCAAAATATTGATTCAACACCTCCAGTGGACTGCAGATGTTTATATTTGAGGACAGATATAAGAGTAGAGGTAGCTAGCAGACAGACAGACAGACAGACAGACAGACAGACAGACAGACAGACAGACAGACAGACAGACAGACAGACAGACAGACAGACAGACAGACAGACAGACAGACAGACAGACAGAGATATATGTGTGGCCCCGTGTAGCTCAGTTGGTAGAGCATGGCGCTTGCAAAGCCAGGGTTGTGGGTTCGATTCCCACGGGGGGCCAGTATGAAAATAAAATGCATGCACTCACTAACTGTAAGTTGCTCTGGATAAGAGCGTCTGCTAAATGACTAGAATGTAAAATATATCTATACTGTCCCTTAGTCTGCAACTGTCCCTCAGAGACTGGGCTGTGTTCTTGTTTCTTTTAGCCTCGGTTTGTGGAGGGGGAAGAGTAAAACTCGGTTCCCCAGCGGAATTACACATGGTGGTGCACAAGCAAATGAGCACGCTTATGTCACGGTATTACTGTAGTTCCCTCAATGTAGCAGGTTTATCAAAGGAGTGTCACTTTCTCAATTAGATTAAGATGAAACAAATCATACTGTCGAACAGAAGACATATATCTTTCATATCTCTCATTATATGTGCCTCGAGAGAGCAAGAGAGAGAGAGAGCACTGTGGCTGCATTATCACCATGGCTGTGTCTAAGGAGGGTGTAATTAGTTCATCCACTGTATTGTCTGTGTGTGTTGTGCAATAGCATAGCCCTCCTTATGGATCCCACTCACTGTGCTGTATACACACAGGGACCTATTAGAGACAACGGTTAGATATGTAGTGTTGTCTATGATGATGATGGCAGTGATATGAATTCTATATTACTTCATGGGATTTGTCATAGCTCAAGCAGTGTGGGTTTAGGACTTAGTATAGTTCCAATGGACAGTATGACATACAGTATATGTATGCCTCTTGTTTAGCATGTAATCGCAAAGGGAAACAATGTGAGCTAAACTAGTATTGTCAGCCATTATTAATGGAGCCAATTTACATACAATAAATAGTTTACAAACTTGCCGTTTCCGAATACCCATATTTGCGTCCTAAATAGTAGGCTGTATGAGTGTGTGAAAAAATTAAGTTTAATAGTATGCAACATTTCAAAAAATATAGTATACCTTAAATTCCTGGATGTCATACTCTTTGGCTTTGACAACAGCTGTTCAATTAGATATGGGGATGCACTACCGAAATCAAAAAAATAACGGGAAACAACGCAATCGCGCATGATTTTCGAAAATCGAGTATGGTTTAAATGCCAGGATGTTATACCAATTTTGTCTTTTCATCTAGTAGAATTCGATGCACACTTTTGCACAATGCATTGAAAGAGGTGGGCTGTGAGTGATAGGCCATAGTTCTCTTCAAGCAGCCAAACAACAAAACTAGGCTATTTAATTGGGAAGATGCCGAATAGCAAAGCTTCTGCGGTGGTGTTACAATGTAGGCTAAGTCGTTTTTGTTCTCCTTAAAATAATCCCAAGAATTGCATCGTAGGCTACATCTTTGAAAGTTTTTATTTTTCTACCCAAAGTGGATTTCTGTTTTCTCATAGCAAAGTGTTTCTTGTTCTCTTGGCCTTCGTCAGAGCTTTTAAACAAAATACTAAACCATCTTTTATTTCTGAACATATCGACACCGGGGACTCGGGATGTGGCTGCGTTATTGATTTCATGTTAATCAGGCCTTTTCATTTGAACATATGGATTGTTTTAGTTTTGCAGGCTAGGCTAGGCTACCTATTTAATTATTTAATTTATGGATCAAGGCTTAGCAGTCATTCTGATCTCGTTATGTTGCTGTCCAGCGGTTCTGAATTTGCAATGCACCCGACTGTCCACGTTTTTCTGTGCAATAGCCTTTTGATTTGAACATTTGCAAAGTGTTGGTGTGTGTACTAGGCTATTTGATTAAATGTATATATGTTACAGCACTTTGGTTTCACTAATAAATATGTTGAAATGGAACCAAATTATCTGTTTCTGTTTTCAGTCCTTTTTAAATAGGATTGATGGGCTATATGTGCTACGGTAGAAGTCAAATGTGATAGTCTGCCTGTAACCAGCCTGAGTAAGCTTATTACTCCATTCCAATTCTATTCAGAGTTGAGAGAAATTTATCAAATTGGAAATGAGCTGTTATCAGGCTTGTTAATGCGATGCATGTCTGTTGAATTTGGAATAATCCACCCGCACTCTGCCCGCCCCACCTACTCAGCCAGTCAGGAGCCGCTACTGCATTGCGGTCGTGGTATACTGCATACTTTTTACTAAACGGTACGTGCTGAATAGTATGCGACGATGAATACATAATAAGCAGGTTAAGTATGTAGTACGCTAGTATGGGTTTCGGATATGGCCACTGTCTTCAGCTGTATCCACTTAAAGTGAGAAAAGGTGCTATGTGCTTTGAATGACTCAACTCACAATATTGTTTCACGTGTGTGTGTGTGTGTGTGTGTGTGTGTGTGTGTGTGTGTGTGTGTGTGTGTGTGTGTGTATGAACTGCATGTGAAAAGTGCATGCCTCTGGGTGGCCCAGCTCGGTCTCTCACATAATACCTTGTGGGGTGTGTTGTGTGAAGAGCAGCCACAGACCACAAACCACAGGAGAGGAACAATAAAGGCAGGGACAGGAGCCTGCTATAGTATCATCTCAGGTGTCCCCCAAATGGCAGCCTATTCCCTATATAGTGCATTACCTTTACACTACACATAGGGGATAGGGTGCCCTATGGGCACTGGTCAAAGGTAGTGCACTATATAGGGAATGCGGTGCCATTTGAGACGCAGACAGAGTCTGCAGAGTCTACAGAGTCTACAGAGCGGAACATGGCCGCCATTATATCACAGGACAGCACAGAGCGGCGAGGAGAGCTCAACGCTCGCTTAGGGTCTCTGTCAGAGTTACAGCGTTGAAATAAGCACTCCGTTTAGGAGAAACGCTGACGCCAGGAGGATCTTTTGGGGCGAGGGATGGAGGGAGAGGAAAAAGGGAAAAAGGAGAGAAAGAAGATGGGTAACTACACTACAGTCGGCTTTGTCTCACTACCCCCTACATCTAGCGCTACATCTAGCGCCCACACATTCCATTTTATGCACCCTCCGTGTCCCTTCCTCATCCTACAAATACGGTGGCTGCGTCCTTAGTATAACCCTATTCCCTAAATAATGCAGTACTTTTGACGAGACCCCAATGGGCCCTGATCAAAAGTAGTGCACTATTACGGGAATAGGCTGCCATTTGGGACGCTTTCTGTAACTGCACCCAAACACAGAGACACTGACATACACAGCCCTCCTGCTCTCTGAAAACAGGCCAAGGCCAGACATAGCTCTGCATAATGCATTTACTGCTAAGAGCAGAGGTACACACACACTCACACACACACACAAGTTGAGAACCCTGACAGAATACTACACACTCATAAAAAAAAGTGCAAGTTGGAACCAAATAAGGTTATTGAGAGTGATGCTATTATGGGAACCATTTTAGGGTCTCTAAAGAACCATAAATGTGACTGACGGGCTCAATTCGGTCTTATATAGCAAAATTTGAAATTGTGTTTTTTACATTGGATAAAAATAGAGACTCAGAGCTAGAAAATGGTATATCATACACTACAGTTGAGGAACAATGGGAAAGTAGTTCTGCTTTGAAAGTTGATACATTTGTAACTTCCCTTTTGAGAAAATGGCCCTTGAATGTTTTGGTACCTACTGGAGAGCTCTTTGTCTACACCCATTCAGCATCGTTCACACACTTTTAAGCTTTAGCCCCACCCATCTCTTTAAGGATTCACATGTGAGGCTATGTACTAAACAACAAAACATTTCAAGACTAAAGGCTGGCTTACACAATGGGTGTGTTCGGAAACTTAATCTGGATTGAGCTCTGGACATTCTGAAACTCAGAGCGTTGTCAGATTGTCCGTTCGTAAATGCAGAGCATTTAGCTCTTGGAGCGTTCAAAGCGCACACTAGACACTGGCTGAAAAGTAGGGTTGATCCGAGTGTTTTGACCTATCAACAGCAGTCAAGCACCCAAGCTAACTGGCTAACGTTGGCTAGCTTGCTAGCTACTTCCAGACAACAAATGAGAAAACAGCTCACTCTGACCATTTTACTCGCCCTAGCAGAGCAGGTTAGGCTGTTTGTGTGTTATCCAGAGCGTTGGTGACTGCAACTGTGCTGCTGGCAACAATTTAATTACGCTTTTTTGCCAACGTTTACTGACACCGGCCATATTCAACGGGTGTTGAGAGTTTGTAAATTTGTCAGTTATCCTGCACACTGGCACACTCAGACAAGAGTGCTCTGAAATCGGAGTAAATAGCCAGAGCAAATTTACCAGCTATGTCTATTGCTGCAGTGACATCAAAAACATTCTATTGAAATAGTTACTTGCATAGTGGAGTCATTTGTTTAGAAATGTAGCTAGCTAGCTAAACAATTAACAATAATCCCAACTCATAACGTTACTACCCTGCAAGAATCTGCAGGTAGCTAACCAACTAAGTTCAATGTTAGCTAGCTAACATTAGGCTATAACTAGCAATGCAAATGGCTCTGAGATACTAATAATATTACTACACAGATCATACACGTAACGTTAGCTAGCTAACCAACCAGCTAATGTTAGCTAGCTAGCTAACAGTACACTTTAACCTAAAATGAAAAATACTTTGACAAAATTTGACACGTGTAATATCTGAAAATGTAGCTAGCTAGATTATCTTACTCATATACATGGATGGACGCTTCGCCATCTCTCTCATGGATGCCATGGTTGCCCTTAGTTTTGAAGATGTAATCTGGAGACAGATGTTGTAAACAATAGTCTTCTGTGTGTTCTCTTTCGACTCCCTCTGCATATTTGCACTCAAACGGCAGAATTTTATCCACCTCCTTAGCTATCATACTCGAATTCCACTGATTTCAAAACTCGGTCCTCCAGAAAGTGGAGAGCAACACTTATGCTGTTCTACTACTTGTTATCTTTCAAAAAAGCCACATTAGAAGGGATTCCCTACACATACTGACCAGCTCATATTATAGACAGTAGCGTGCTACATGGCAGACCAATCCAAACTCATCTCTCGGCATGTCCAATCAATCACATTTTATTTATAAAGCCCTTTTTACATCAACAGATGTCACAAAGTGCTATACAGAAACCCAGCCTAAAACTCCAAAAAGCAAGCAATGCAGATGTAGAAGCACAGTGGCTAGGAAAAACTCCCTAGAAAGGCAGAAACCTAGAGAGGAACCATGCTCTGAGGGGTGGCCAGTCCCCATCTGGCTGTGCCGGGTGGAGATTATAACAGTACATGGCCATTAAGGCCAGATTTTTCTCCAAGATGTTCAAACGTTCATAGATGACCAGCAGGGTCAAATAATAATCACAGTGGTTGTAGATGTTGCAACAGGTCAGTACATCAGGAGTAAATGACACATGGCTTTTCATAGCCAGGCAATTTGAGGTTGAAATAGCAGGTGTGGTAGAGAGAGAGAGTTGAAAACAGCAGGTCCTTGACAAGGTAGCAGGTCCGGTGAACAGGTCAGAGTTCCATAGCCGCAGGCAGAAGAGTGGAAACTGGAGCAGCAGTATGGAGTCATCAGGCCAGGTAGTCCTGAGGCATGGTCCCAGGGCTCAGGTCCTCCGGGATGGGAGGGAGAGAGAGAGAATTCGAGGGAGCATACTTCAATTCACACATGACACCAGATAAGACAGGAGAATAACACCAGATATAACAGACTGACCCTAGTCCCCCGACACATAGACTATTGCAGCATAGATACTGGAGACTGAGACAGGGGGGGTCGGGAGACACTGTGGCCCCGTCCGACGATACCCCCGGACAGGGCCAACCAGGCAGGATATAACCCCACCCACTTTGCCAAAGCACAGCCCCCACACCACCAGAGGGATATCAACAGACCACCAACCTACTACCCTGAGACAAGGCTGAGTATAGCCCACAAAGATCTCCTCCACCGCACGAGCCCGAGGGGGCAACAAACTGGACAGGAAGATCACGTCAGTGACTCAACCCACTCAAGTGATGCACCCCTCCTAGGGACGGCATGGAAAGCACCAGTAAGCCATTGACTCAGCCCCCGTAACAGGGTCAGAAGCAGAGAATCCCAATGGAGAGACAGGAACCGGCCAGGCAGAGACAGCAAGGGTGGTTTGTCGCTCCAGTGCCTTTCCGTTCACGTTCACACCCCTGGGCCAGACTATACTCAATCATAGGACCTACTGAAGAGATGATTCTTCAGTAAAGACTTAAAGGTCGAGACCGAGTCTGCGTCTCTCACATGGATAGGCAGACCATTCCATAAAAATTGAGCTCTATAGGAGAAAGCCCTGCCTCCAGCTGTTTGCTTAGAAATTCTAGGGACAATAAGGAGGCCTGTGTCTTGTGACCGTAGCGTACGTGTAGGTATGTATGGCAGGACCAAATTGGAGATATAGGTAGGAGCAAGCCCATGTAATTCTTTGTAAGTTTGCAGTAAAACCTTGAAATCAGCCCTAGTCTTAACAGGAAGCCAGTGTAGAGAGGAGTAATATGCTCAATTTTTTAGTTTTTTAGTTTTTTTGGTTCTAGTCAAGATTCTAGGAGCCGTGTTTATTTAGGGTTTTATCCAGGTAGCCGGATAGTAGAGCATTGCAGTAGTCTAATCTAGAAGTGACAAAAGCATGGATTAGCTTTTCTGCATAATTTTTGGAAAAAAAGTGTATGTTTTTGAAATGTAACGAAGATTGAAAAAAGCTGTTCTTGAAATATTCTTGATATGTTCGTCAAAATAGAGATCAGGGTCCAGAGTAACGCCGAGGTCCTTCATTTTTTTTTTTGACGACTGTACAACCATCAAGATTAATTGTCAGATCCAACAGAAGATCTCTTTGTTTCTTGGGACCTAGAACTAGCATCTCTGTTTTGTCCAAGTTTAAAAGTTAAACATTTGCCGCCATCCACTTCCTTATGTCTGAAACACATGCTTCCAGGGTAGGCAATTTTGGGGCTTCACCATGTTTCATCGAAATGTAGAGCTGTGTGTCGTCCGCATAGCAATGGAAGTTAACATTGTGTTTACAGTTAACATTTTACCAAGAGGTAAAATATATAGTGAAAACAATAGTGAATATTAAAGTCACCAAAAATTAGAATATTATCTGCCATGATTACAAGGTCCGATAGGTATTCAGGGAACTCAGTGAGGAACTCTGTATACGGCCCAGGAGGCCTGTAAACAGTAGCTATAAAAAGTGATTGAGTAGGCTGCATAGATTTCAAAAGACGAAAACGCAGTCATTTTGGAGGGGTTAAATTGACATTTGCTATCGTAAATGTTAGCAACATCTCTGCCTTTGCGGGATGCGCAGGGGATATGGTCACTAGTGTAACCAGGAGGAGAGGCCTCATTTAACACAGTAAATTCATCAGGCTTTAGCCATGTTTCAGTCAGGCCAACCACATCAAGATTATGATCAGTGATTAGTTCATTGACCATAACTGCCTTGGAAGTGAGGGATCTAACATTAAGTAGCCCTATTTTGAGTTGTGAGATATCACAATCTCTTTCAATAATGACAGGAATGGAGGAGGTCTTTATTCCAGTGAGATTGCTAAGGCGAACACCACCATGTTTAGTTTTGCCCAACCTAGATCGAGGCACAGACTTGGTCTCAATGGGGATAGCTGAGCGGACTACACTGACTGTGCTAGCAGCAGACTCCACTAAGCTGGCAGGCTGGTTAAAAGCCTGCTGCCTGGCCTGTACCCTATCTCATTGTGGAGCTATAGGAGTTAGAGCCCTGTCTATGTTGGTAGATAAGATGAGAGCACCCCTCCAGCTAGGATGGAGTCCGTCACTCCTCAGCAGGTCAGGCTTGGTCCAGTTTGTGGGTGACTCCCAGAAAGAGGGCCAATTATCTACAAATTCTATATTTTGGGAGGGACAGAAAACAGTTTTCAACCAGCGATTGAGTTGTGAGACTCTGCTGTAGAGCTCATCACTCGCCCTAACTGGGAGGGGGCCAGAGACAATTACACGATTCCGACACATCTTTCTAGCTAATTTACACGCTGAAGCTATGTTGCTCTTAGTGACCTCTGACTGTTTCATCTTAACATTGTTGGTGCCGACGTGGATAACAATATCCATATACTCTCTACACTCGCCAGTTTTTGCTTTAGCCAGCACCATCTTCAGATTAGCCTTTACGTCGGTAGCCCTGCCCCCTGGTAAACAGTGTATGATCAAAGGATGATTCTTTTTAAGTCTAATATTGCAGGTAATGGAGTCGCCAATGACTAGGGTTTTCAATTTGTCAGAGCTAATGGTGGGATGCTTCGGTGGCTCAGACCCCGTAACGGGTGGAGGAGAGACCTGAGAAGGCTCGGCCTCTGACTCCGACTCGTTGCTTAATGGGGAGAACCAGTTAAAAGTTTCTGTCGGCTGAATGAGCGACACCGGTTGAGCATGCCGACAGCATTTCTTTCCAGAAGCCTTGAGAAAATTGTCCAGCTGCGGGGACTGTGGAGGGGATTTCTACTACTATCTGTACTTACTGGTGGCACAGACACTGTTTCATCCTTTCCTACACTTACATTGCCCTTGCCTAACGATTGTGTCTGAAGCTGTGCTTTCAGCGTGGCTATCCTCACCATAAGGCGATAGTTATCCTGTATATTATGAGTACATCGACTGCAATTAGCTAGCATAGTGTTAATGTTACTACTTAGCTTTGGCTGGTGGAGGTCCTGTAGAACCATGTCCAGATAAAGCGTCCGGGGTGAAAAAGTAGAATGAAAATGTTGAGCGAGGGGAAAAAATATAAAAATAACTAAGACGTTGGTAAAATGTGTTAAATTGAGATAGATTAAATGGTTTTAAAAAGGTAAAACCGTCAACTTTGGCAGGTAGCCAAGCAGCAACAAACAGCGTAGCACAGAGACAAGTGACGCGCTCAAAACGGAAGTGAAAGCCCACTCATTATCTCAGCCAATCATGGCTAGCGGAAAGGTTGCTGTCTTTTTCCATGTCTAAATCAACTAGGCTCGTAATTTATCAATCTTATTCGTATTTACAGACAGCATACAAGTTTGTTATTAAGGCACATGAAAGTTCACATGTTCCAGAAGGCATTTCTGCCAAAAAACGCATTTAGATTTCTTTTTAAAAGTTTACGTTCAAATGGCTCTCCTGTGAAGTAGTGACGCGTTTCCTGAAACAAGTCACAAATGGGATGGTTCTTTGAATAACCATACAAAAATCCCAAACCAGAAATGTTTTAAGACAATACAATACATATTTCATAAGACCTTCTTTTGAGGATCTAGTTTTACCGTGGCCTGTGAGAGAATGGCACCGACAGAAAGGGCTGCCTTGCTTCTAGCTCTTAGGAAACTTTGCAGTACTTTGTTTTTTTATTTATTATTTGTTACGTTATTAGGTAAAAAATGTTTTGTGTTATTACATACAGCCGGGAGGAACTATTGGATATCAGAGCGGCGGTAACTCACCAGCACCACCAGCATTACGACCAGGAGTACGACTTTCCCGAAGCGGATCCTTTGTTTGCACCCCCCAGGGCAATTGAACGGTTTCCAGAGGCCGATCCAAAACAACGCCGGAGGAGAGGTACTCGGAGCGGTCTTCTAGTCCAATTTAGGAGGTGTGCACACCACCCACCGCTTCCGAGTATATTACTCGCTAATGTCCAGTCTCTGGATAATAAAGTAGACGAGCTCAGGGCGAGGGTTTCTTTCCAGAGAGACATCAGGGATTGAAACATACTCTGTTTCACGGAAACATGGCTCTCTCGGGATATACTGTCCGAGTCGGTCCAGCCAGTTGGGTTCTCAATTCATCGCGCAGACAGGAATAAATATCTCTCCAGGAAGCAGAAGGGCAGAGGTGTATGTGTTATGATTAATGACTCATGGTGTAATTGTGATAACATACAGGGTCTCAAGTCCTTTTGTTCACCCGACCTAGAATACCTCACAATCAAATGCCAACCGTATTATCTCCCAAGATAATTTTCTTCGGTTATAGTCACGGCCGTGTATATCCCCCCTCAAGCCAAAACCACGACGGCCCTCAAAGAACTTCACTGGACTTTATGCAAACTGCAAACCACATATCCTGAGGCTGCATTTATTGTAGCTGTGGATTTTAACAAAGCAAATTTGATGAAAAGGCTACTGAAGTTCTATCAACATATCGACTGCTGCTAAAACACTTGACCACTGCTACTCCAACTTCCGGGATGCATACAAGGCTCTCCTCCGCCCTCCTTTCGGCAAATCTGACCACGACTCCATTTTGCTCCTCCCTTCCTATAGGCAGAAACTCAAACAGGAAGTACCCGTGCTAAGGACTATTCAACGCTGGTCTGACCAATCGGAATCCATGCTTCAAGATGGTTTTGATCACGCGGACTGGGATATGGTCAGAGTAGCTCCAGAGAATAAAATCGACGTATATACTGATACGGTGACTGAGTTTATCAGGAAGTGTATAGGAGATGATGTACCCCCTGTAACTATTAAAACCTACCCTAACCAGAAACTGTGGATAGATGGCAGTATTCACACAAAACTGAAAGCGCGAACCAACGCATTTAACCATGACAAGGTGACTGGGAATATGGCAGAATACAAACTGTGTAGTTATTCCCTCCGCAAGGCAATCAAACAGGCAAAATGTTAGTATAGGGACAAAGTGAAGTCGCAATTCAACGGCTCAGACACGAGACGTATGTGGCAGGGTCTACAGACAATCAAGGACTACAAAAGGAAAACCAGCCACGTCATGCTTCCGGACAAGCTAAACACCTTCTTTGCCTGCTTTGAGGATAATACATTGCAACAGACTCCGCCCGTACCAAGGACTGTGGGATCTCCTCCGTGGCCGATGTGAGGAAGACATTTAAGCGTGTTAACCCTCGTAAGGCTGCTGGCCCAGATGGCATCCCTAGCCTCGTCCTAAGAGCATGCACAGACCAGCTGGCTGATGTGTTTACGGACATATTCAATCTCTCCCTTTCCCAGTCTGCTGTCCCCACTTGCTTCAAGATGGCCACCATTGTCCCTGTACCCAAGAAAGCAAAGGTAACTGAACTAAATGACTATCGCCCCGTAGCACTCACTTCTGTCACCATGAAGTGCTTTGAGAGACTAGTCAAGGATCATATCACCTCTACCTTACCTGCCACCCTAGACCCATTTAAATTTGCTTACGGCCCCAATAGATCCACAGACGTTGCAATCGCCATCACACTGCACACTGCCCTATCCCATCTGGACAAGAGGAATACCTATGTAAGAATGCTGACTATACCTCAGCATTCAACACCATTGTACCCTCCAAGCTCATTATTAAGCTTGAGGCCCTGGGTCTGAATCCCGCCCTGTGCAACTTGGTCCTGGACTTCCTGACGGGCCGCCCACCGGTGGTGAAGGCAGGAAACAACACATCCACTTGGCCAAGCACACCTCCAACTCAATCATCAAGTTTGCAGACAATACAGCAGTAGTAGGCTTGATTACCAACAATGACGAGACAGCCTACAGGGATGAGGTGAGGGCTCTGGGAGTGAGGTGCAAGGAAAATAACCTCTCACACAATGTCAACAAAACAAAGGAGATGATTGTAGACTTCAAGAAACAGCAGAGGTTGCACCCCCTATCCACATCAATGGGACCGCAGTGGAGAAGGTGGAAAGCTTCAAGTTCCTCGGCGTACACATCACTGACAAATTGAAATTGTCCACCCACACAGACAGTGTGGTGAAGAAAGTGCAACAGTGCCTTGACAACCTCAGGAGGCTGATTAAACTTGGATTGGCACCTAAAACCCTAACAAACTTTTACACATGCATAATTGAGAGCATCCTGTCGGGCTGTATCACCGCCTGGTACGGCAACTGCACCGCCCGCAACCGCAGGGCTCTACAGAGGGTGGTGCGGTCTGCCGAACGCATTATCGAGGGCAAACTACCTCCAGGACACCTACAGCACCCGATGTCACAGGAAGGCCAAAAAGATCATCAAGGACATCAACCACCCGTGCCACTGCATGTTCATCAGAAGGCGAGGTCAGTACAGGTGCATCAAAGCTGGGAGCGAGAGACTGAAAAACAGCTTCTATCTCAAGGCCATCAGACTGTTAAATAGCCTTCACTAGCACATTAGAGGCTGCTGCCAATATACATAGATTAGAAATCACTGGCCACTTTAATAAATGGAACACTTGTCACTTTAATAATGTTTACATATCTTGCATTACTCATCTGATATGTGCATACTATATTCTATACTATTCTACTGTATCTTAGTCTATGCCGCTCTGACATTGCTTGTCCATATATTTATTTATATATTCTTAATTCCATTGTTTTAATTAGATTTGTGTTTATTGGAAATATGTTGTGAAATTGTTAGATATTACTTAGATATACTGCACTGTCGGAGCTAGAAACACAAGCCTTTCGCAACACCCGCAATAACATCTGCTAAACACCTGTACAGTTGAAGTCGGCAGTTTACATAAACCTCAGCCAAATACATTTAAACTCAGTTTTTCACAATTCCGGACATTTAATCCTAGTAAAAATTCACTCTATTAGTATTTGGTAGCATTGCCTTTAAATTGTTTAACTTGGGTCAAACGTTTCGGGTAGCCTTCCACAAGCTTCCCACAATAAGTTGGGTGAATTTTGGCCTGTTCCTCCTGACAGAGCTGGTGTAACTGAGTCAGGTTTGTAGGTCTCCTTGTTCGTACACACTTTTTCAGTTCTGCCCAAAAATGTAATGTAGGTTTGAGGTCAGGGCTTTGTGATGGCCACTCCAATACCTTGACTTTGTTTTCCTTAAACCATTTTGCCACAAATTTGGATGTATGCTTGGGGTCATTGCCCATTTGGAAGACCCATTTGCGACAAAGCTTTAACATCCTGACTGTTGTCTTGAGATGTTGCTTCAATATATCTACCTAATTTTCCTTCCTCATGATGCCATCTATTTTGTGAAGTGCACCAGTCCCTCCTGCAGCAAAGCACCCCCACATCATGATGCTGCCACCCCCCTCCTTTACGGTTGGGATGGAGTTCTTCGTCTTGCAACCTACCCCCTTTTTCCTCCAAAGATCACGATGGTCATTATGGCCAAACAGTTCTATTTTTTTCATCAAAATAAATCAGCCAAGACCTCAGAAAAGAAATTGTAGACCTCCAGAAGTCTGGTTCATACTTGGGAACAGTTTCCAAACGCCTGAAGGTACCACGTTCATCTGTACAAACAATAGTGTGCAAGTATAAACACCATGGGACCACACAGCCATCATACCACTCAGGAAGGAGACGTGTTCTGTCTCCTAGAGATGAATGTACTCTGGTGCATAAATCCCAGAACAACAGCAAAGGACCTTTACATTTACATTTTCGTCATTTAGCAGACGCTCTTATCCAGAGCGACTTACAAATTGGTGCATTCACCTTATGATAGCCAGTGGGACAACCACTTTACAATATTAATATTTTTATTTTTGGGGTGGGGTAAGGGGGGGGTAGAAGCATTACTTTATCCTATCCCAGGTATTCCTTAAAGAGGTGGGGTTTCAAGTGTCTCTGGAAGGTGGTGAGTGACTCCGCTATCCTGGCGTCGTGAGTGAGCTTGTTCCATCATTGGGGTGCCAGAGCAGCGAACAGTTTTGACTGGGCTGAGCGGGAACTGTGCTTCTGCAGAGGTAGGGGGGGCAGCAGGCCAGAGGTGGATGAACGCAATGCCCTCGTTTGGGTGTAGGGACTGATCAGAGCCTGAAGGTATGGAGGTGCCGTTCCCCTCACAGCTCCGCAGGCAAGCACCATGGTCTTGTAGCAGATGCGAGTTTCAACTGGAAGCCAGTGGAGTGTGCGGAGGAGCGGGGTGACGTGAGAGAACTTGGGAAGGTTGAACACCAGACGGGCTGCGGCGTTCTGGATGAGTTTTAGGGGTTTAATGGCACAGGCAGGGAGCCCAGCCAACAGCGATTTGCAGTAATCCAGACGGGAGATGACAAGTGCCTGGAATAGGACATGTGCCGCTTCCTGTGTAAGGCAGGGTCGTACTCTTCGAATGTTGTAGAGCATGAACCTACAGGATCGGGTCACCTTGTGAAGATGCTGGAGTAAACAGGTACAAAAGTACCTATATCCACAGTAAAACGAGTCCTATATCGACATAACCTGAAAGGCTGCTCTGCAAGGAATAGACCACTGCTCCAAAACCGCCATAAAAAAGCCAGACTACGGTTTGCAACTGCACATGGGGACAAATATTGTTATTTTTGGAGAAATGTCCTCTGGTCTGATGAAACAAAAATAGAACTGTTCGGCCATAATGACCATCGTTATGTTTGGAGGAAAAAGGGGTTGCGTTGCAAGCCGAATAACACCATCCCAACCGTGAAGCATGGGGGTGACACCATCATGATGTGGGGGTGCTTTGCTGCAGGAGGTACTGGTGCACTTCACAAAATAGATGGCATCATGAGGAAGGAAAATTAGGTGGATATATCGAAGCAACATCTCAAGACATCAGTCAGGAAGTTAAAGCTTGGTCGCAAATGGGTCTTCCAAATGGACAATGACCCCAAGCATACTTCCAAGGTTGTGGCAAAATGGCTTAAGGACAACAAAGTCAAGGTATCAGAGTGGCCATCACAAAGCCCTGACCCAAGTTAAACAATTTGAATTCATTGCTACCAAATACTAATAGAGTGTATGTAAACTTCTGACCCCACTGGGAATGTGATGAAAGAAATAAAAGCTGAAATAAATCATTCTCTCTACTATTATTCTAACATTTCACATTCTTAAAATAAAGTGGTGATCCTAACTGACCTAAGACAGGGAAGTTTTACTAGGATTAAATGTCAGGAATTGTGAAACACTGAGTTTAAATGTATTTGGCTAAGGTGTATGTAAACTTCCGACTTCAACTGTATATATATATATATATATATATATATATATATATATATATATATATATTGTGATGTCACGAGAGGCTGTGTCCTGGAGGGACGTTACATCCCCCTGAGATGGCTGCAAACCCAGACAGCTATGGCTCCATCTGCTGGTAGGGTCGGGAACTCCACCCCTCTATGGCCAATCTTCCCACGCAGCTGAAACAAATGAGGAGCTGATGAGCTGAAGTTTTGGGAAGGGAAGAGACACACTGAGGGAGTGTGTGGGAAGGGAAGAGACACAGTCTCCAACCTGGGCTCTCTGGAGGACAAGAGTGCTGCACGTCCACTTCCATGAGGAATATAAGGATTTGGAGATACTTACCTTTGGGAAATACTCACCTTTGGATATATGCACCTGTGGAAATACGTGAGAGACATTTGGAAGGACTTTTTGCTGGGTTGGCCACTAGCTGCAACGTGGACTACAGTAAGGCTGGGGAAAAGTTATCTGAGCGAGTGAGAATTATGATTTTGGATGTGGAAGAGACATCCCTGAACTGTTAACCCTTAAAGAGCCACAAGAGAACAGAATTTTGTTATATTTTCGTTAATTTCCCAAGACCTATAATAAAATCCTTGTTTTGTTTGAACCTTGTCTCCTTGCACTACTTGAGCAATCCCGCTGAAAGCTGTGTAGCCTCTCGTGACGTCACAATATATATATATATATACAGTTGATTGACATTGGATGTCCTCTTTCTCTCTCCCAGGCATGCCCTTATTTGTTTACATTTACAAAAATGTATACAATTCCTGTTTTTGCTTTGTCATTATGGTGTATAGTGCGTAGATTGAGGGGTGGAAACACCTTCCTAATATAGAGTTGCAACCTCTTTTGCCCTCAGAACAGCCTCAATTCATCGTAGCATGGACTCTACAATATGTCGAGCATGAAAACCCAACAGCGGTGCAGTTTTTGACACACTCCAACTAGTGCGCCTGGCACCTACTACCATACCCCATTCAAAGGCCCTTAAATATTTTGTCTTGCCTATTGACCCTCTGAATTGCACATACACAATCCATGTCTCAATTGTCTCAAGGCTTAAAAATCCTTCTTTACCCTGTATCCTCCCCTTCATCTACACCGATTGAAGTGGATTTAACTAGTGACATTAATAAGGGATCATAGCATTTACCTGGTAAGTCTATGTCATGGAAAGAGCAGATGTTCCTAATGTGTTATACACTCAGTGTAGCTAGCAAGCAAATCAAACAATATTTGGATATAGTCATCAAGTTTATCCCCTGAAATGTAGCTTGTTAACTAGACATATTGACGTGATCTGTTATTAGCTAGCTAGCCAATTTGACGTGGTCCATCAATCAGTGTAGCATAGCTGTCATGTCTGTCAGCTGCAATTGTGATTAGTAAACACTCTTAAAAACAATGTTGGAAGGGGGATAATGTTAGCTAACTTCGCTAGGTAGGCCTAAGTTGGTTAGAGATGGTCTCCTTACTACTATGTTTAGCCAACTGTAAAAACCAACTGTAAAAAAATAAAATCCACCAGTAGCTTGCAAAGTAAACATTATCAGTTAACCGTACATCGGCAAATGTGCCCTTCTTCTGCTTGACAGGCAGAGCCCACAAAATATGGGAAATTCACATTAACCAATCATACTTGTCAGGTAGAGTTCACTTTTATTTTATTTCACTCAAATATCCAATTCATGGTGGCCAATATTGAGATATCGTCAGGTTACCCTTATCTATCTGAAATTACATGATCAAGTGATGTTTACTTGCTGTTACTTGCTGTATAACTCTGATGATAGTGCAAAATAGTATGTAGGTTGCCATGGAGATTTAATATGACGGTGTGTCATCCCAGTTACAGTAATTGTGTTCCGTTTGATACCTCCTCCTCTGAGATATGAGATAGAGACTGCATCCTAAATGACATTCTATTCCATATTTAGTGCACTGATTTTGAACAGGCACATAGCACACATTGTTACTGCCTGAACATCAACTGGTAGGGAAATATGAATACCCTGTAACCTGCCCAGAGCTGCCTGCACCTGTGTTGTTGTTGTCTTTCTTTTGCTTTTGGTCTGGTCTTCATGGTCCTACTGTATGTATTCCCAACTTCTACCCTAACTTCTACCCGGTTCAGTCAGCAGAGTATCGGCCTCCTCTCTGAGACTGATAGAGTTTTTCCATGCCACTGTGCTGCTGCTTGCACTTTGGGACTTAGTTAGAGATTTGATTGATTGACATTGGATGTCCTCTTTCTCTCTCCCAGGCATGCCCAGTTTCATCAAGTCTCCAGACGACCAGACAGGTATTTCGGGAGGCGTGGCGTCCTTCGTATGCCAGGCGGTGGGTGATCCCAAGCCACGCATCACCTGGATGAAGAAGGGCAAGAAAGTCAGCTCTCAGCGCTTTGAGGTCTACTATTGTATTTTATTTATTTATTTGACAAAGATGATGTAAAACAGATATTTCACCAGATTTTAGCTACATAGCTAATCCTCACCCATAAACGAGAATGGATTAGCTTGCCCGTACAGAGAAGGTTGAGAAACACTGTAGGAAGCCCAAGCAGACATACTATACCTTTCCTAATTACATTACCAGATTCATTCATACCCACATCCTTGTTTCAAAGCAGCACTCAACCACATGGAGTCTGTCTGTCTGTTTCAGTTGTCAGTTCAGTGACCACCTCCCTCTCTCGCTCTGTCTGCCTTTTCTTCCACCAAAGAAGCACCTGAAGCAATCCGAAGGTACGCCACCCTGCTCAGACAAGGCTGACAGGCAGACAGACAGACAAACAAACAAACAAACAAACAAACAAACAAACAGACTGGCAGAGAGATAGACCAGCAGGCATGTGCACAGATCGGGCTCAACCAGTGCTCGAGTACCTGCCCTTTTGCCCTCCTATCAGCTCTGTGGATTACTTTATTTTATTTATAGTTTCTTTAAAAATATACATTACCAGTCAAGTTTGGACACACCTACTCATTCAAGGGTTTTTCTTTATTTTTACTATTTTCTACATTGTAGAATAATAGTGAAGACATCAAAACTATGAAATAACACATATCATGTAGTAACCAAAAAAGTGTTCAACAAATCTAAATATATTTTATATTTGAGATTCTTCAAATAGCCACCCTTTGCCTTGATGACAGTTTTGCACACTCTTGGAATTATCTCAACCAGCTTCATGAAGTAGTCACCTGGAATATATTTCAAATAACAGGTGTGCCTTCTTAAAGGTTAATTTGTGGATTTTATTTCCTTCTTAATGTGTTTGAGCCAATCAGTTGTGTTGTGACATGGTAGGGGGGTATACAGAAGATAGCCCTGTTTGGTAAAAGACCAAGACCATATTATGGCAAGGACAGCTCAAATAAGCAAAGAGAAACGACAGTCCATCATTTACTTTAAGACATGCTTCACAGAGTTCAAGTCACAGACACATCTCAACATCAACTGTTCAGAGGGGACTGTGTGAATCAGGCCTTCATGGTCGAATTGCTGCAAAGAAACCACTACTAAAGGACACCAATAAGAATAAGAGACCTGCTTGGGCCAAGAAACACGAGCAATGGACATTAGACCGGTGGAACGTTGTCCTTTGGTCTGGGTGAACGAATGATCTCCGCATGTGTAGTTCCCACCGTAAAGCATGGAGGAGGAGGTGTTATTGTGTGGGGGTGCTTTGCTGGTGACACTGTCTGTCATTTATTTAGAGTTCAAGGCACACTTAACCAGCATTGTTACCACAGCATTCTGCAGCAATACGCCATCCCATCTGGTTTGGGCTTAGTGGGACTATCATTTGTTTTTCAACAGGACAATGACCCAACACACCTCCAGGCTGTGTAAGGGCAATTTTACCAAGAGGGAGGGTGATGGAGTGTAGCATCCGAAGACCTGGCCTCCACAATCCCCCGACCTCAACCCAATTGAGATGGTTTGGGATGAGTCGGACGGCAGAGTGAAGGAAAAGAAGCCAACAAGTGCTCAGCATATTTGGGAACTCCTTCAAGACCTTTGGAAAGCATTCCAGGTGAAGCTGGTTGTGAGAATGCCAAGAGTGTGCAAAGCTGTCATCAAGGCAAAGGGTGGCTATTTGAAGAATCTCAAATATAAAATATATTTTGATTTGTTTAACACTTATTTGGTTACTACATGATTCCATATGTGTTATTTCGTTGTTTTGATGTCTTCACTATTATTATACAATGTAGAAAATAGTAAAAACAAAAGAAAAACTTTTGAATGAGTAGGCGTGTCCAAACTTTTGACTGCTACTGTATATTTTAAATGTAATGAATTGGACATCAAACTATCTCATTTAATTTATCTTGAATCCTGATTTCACTCATCTTGTCTCTAGTTAGTAGCCTACTAGGAGTCACTGGCACTAGCTTGCTTACAATGAGTGATGAATGTGCTGTTGCAGAAAATAAATAGGCCAATGCAACAAAATACTAATCTAAATGTTCTGATACATAAACAGTTTATATATTATGAATTTGGAGTTATGAATAATGGGACCAAGGGAATAGCCCCTTCAGTGAAAACCTCTAGGCAGGCTCAAGTGAATGCTCAAAGTGATCGAAAAATGTCAGATACTATTTGAACCCAGGTGTGCTCCACTGATACAGATCCAGTCATTGGAGTAAAGAATGTTCTGGAATGTTCAGGAATGTTCTCTTCCTGTCATCTGGATGTTTGGGTCAGCCACTTCCCACCTCAGTGGAAGGACGTTTAGGAGACCTCTGACCTCTAATTCTTTACCCCCCCTAAAGGCTGGCTTCCTGAAATACCTGTGTCCACTCAGGCTCATAATTTCATACAACAGATTTCTCTCTAATTGGGTGATTGTATTAGATCAGACTTACTTACTCCTCTTTGCTCCCTGCCTGTGGAGCATAGGGCAGCAGCAAGGTCATGCAATGCCGGGTGGTCCTTTGAAATTGAGATCAGAATAGAGTAGTCTCTATTTGAGATGGCTTAATAGTACTGATGGAGTTTGAGTTTGGTCAAGTTTGCCTTTTCTGTCTGCTTGTGCAGACTGGGTAGAATTGGAGCATATACTGTACTCTTGTTATAAACCCAGTTCCTCAGTCCCTCCTAGCTAAATAGTAACTAGCAGTTATCTTACCCCTGTATTAGTCCCCCTGCCAGTGATCAAACCAGGAGTGTTCCCTGGGCTCAGTGGGCTCTACAGTGCTCTGGTGGTCCTGTACGTGTTGATGAAATAGCGATCAAAGGGATGCCCGTGCTAAGATGACTGTTTAAATCAGTTTAGATTTGAATATTAGTCACAGGATGACCATGGGTCTGATTGTAATGCCTTTTATCTCCTCTCCCCATCCATGTGTTCAGGTGATAGAGTTTGATGATGGCTCAGGGTCCGTCCTGCGTATCCAGCCCCTGAGGACCCACAGGGACGAGGCCATCTATGAGTGTACCGCCATCAACAGTGTGGGAGAGATCAACACCAGCGCCAAACTCACCGTCCTGGAAGGTACGATACACCTCTCTCACTCCTTTTCTCTGTCTCTCTCTTGATCATTCTCTTTTTAGCTTTCTCTCTCTCTCTCTCTCTCTCTCTCTCTCTCTCTCTCTCTCTCTCTCTCTCTCTCTCTCTCTCTCTCTCTCTCTCTCTCTCTCTCTCTCTCTCTCTCTCTCTCTCTCTCTCTCTCTCTCTGACACATACACACACACACACACACAAACACACACTCATTGACTATTTCCCTCTCTCTCTGTCTCTCTCTCTCTCTCCTATTCTCTTAATCTATTTCCGCCACAATGGGTTTCTCTGTCTTGATCAGCGTGGCTCAATATGTCCATACAGATTCAACCATGTCGGGATGTCTGCACCACTGATCACAGAGTGGAGAGGGCGTTTTTAAGTCCTGCTACTTTTGGTAGCCTGCTTGGTTGATGAAATAGAAACAGGACATCAGTTTGTGATTTGCCCGTAGCTGTTAGATGTACTGATTATAGATGTGTCTTGACATCTCTGTTTGATTACACTTTCCGACCATGAATCTACAATCTGTCTGCAGGAATTGTTTTTTTTCTGAAGCTTATAGCTACTGTAGGTGGGATTGTGTGAAATTAGTTTTTTCTCTCCTGCTAGTGGAAACAGCAATTATTTTATCCACACTCAGATTGATAGAGAAACATTTGTGCAAACATATGTCCAGCTGGCAGGGTTTTCCAAATCACCTAGGAACACATTATCTGGTCTAAGAGATGATATTGTAGATACTTGCTGGCTGGCTGGCTGGCTGGCTTCCTTTCTGGCTGGTTCAGCAAGCATAGCCGGAAAACACCCAAGACTTCAGTCTGTGTCCCAAATGGCACCCTATTTCCTATGTAGTGCTCTGCTTTTGGCCAGGGCCCATAGGGCTCTTGTCAAAGGTAGTGCACTATGGAAATGGGTGTCATTTGGGACGCATACTCAGAACTACCAAAGGTCTTGTTAGGCGTGTGGCTGGGCGCTGAGGTAATCGGTGTTAACTGGGATCGGTATCAGCTGATCTAGGATCAGATGAATGGCAGAATTAGCATCAGTCTGATGTAAACGTATGCAGATAGATAGAGAGAGGAGCCAGGCAGGGGGGCTTTGTAGCATGTAATAGACTTGTCTCTGATCAGTCTTAATCTGTGTCTCAAATGGCACCATATCCCCTACATAGTGCACTACTTTTGACTAGGGCTCAGGACTCTGGTCAAAGGTAGTGCACTACATAGGGTAGGGCACCATTTGGGACAGATACATCGGGCAGCCATAGAGCTCTGGACAAAAGTAGGGCACTATGTACGGAAAAGGGTGCCATTTGGGAAGCAGTCTGTCTGTGTTGGACAATAGTGCTGCTCCGGCCACTATGATTGGCAGACATGCAGTCTGAGTACAGCGTGAAGACATCCTCCTGGTGTATCGAGTGTGATGTGTTCGGGAGAAGGACATGGCTGACTGTTGGCTGACTCATAGATAAAAGGATTGTGCTTGGGTTACGTTGCTCTCACTCCTTACTGTACATCAGCATGTGAAGGATTGAGATCAGGGGGATGCCGGAAAGAAAGCAGTGATGTTTTAGACAGAACTCCTGTTTGTTCCCTGAGTGGAGATGGTAGAGGAGAGAAGGAGAGCGGTGAGAGTAAAGGATGGTGAGAGGAGGAGAGGACAGAAGGAGAGAAGATCAGTGAGCGTAATGGATGAGTGGAGGAGATGAGACAGATGGTGTGGCCTATTGGGGGCGTGGCTTTCAGATAGTTATTTTTGGCCACCCATGAGTAAATGTCATTCCTGTTCATCATGTTAAGTTTGTACACTGCAAATTTCACTTTTCCTTCAATATTTGTGCACATTAGATATTAGATATGTCTACAGATATTATTTAAATATTATAACAAGTTGGTAACTCTCCCAATATTGGGACATGCATAGGCACTTGAGGAACTCATATTCTTGGGTAAAGGTCCGTTTATTTGGTTTTTCCAAAATTTAGACAGTTGAAAATGTTCAACAAATTAAAATGAAATCCATCATTAAGTTAAAATTCCAAATAATAAACAATTCAAACAATAAGTAATCAATTCAAATCAGGCAAACCAAATGGTCATCCAATCAAACAAAAGCAAAAAAACAAAAATCAATCAATCAATCAGAAAAATTCAGTCCGTCAGTCAATCAGTCCACAATCTGTCTGTGTTGGGGAGGTGAAGGTGCGGGGTCTGGGCTGGCAGTTGCTGAAAGGAATTGGCAGTTGTGGTTAGTCGGTGCAGTGTCCAGGGTTAGTGCTGGGTATGATGCTGGCGACCGGGGAAAAAACAGGAACCAGGACCCGGGAACTGGGGCTGATGCAGGTGCTGGATAGTTGCTGGATCTGAAGAAGGGTTGAAGGACAACCTGAGGAGCAAGCAGACCCACAAGGGAGCCCCCGACCCGAAGGTCAGTGATGGCACTCCCCTGTGGTCTGCTCGCTCCAGGTGAATATCTGTTTGGTCCCTCCTCCGCGCCTCTTCTGGTGCTGTGACTGGGTCTGGTGCCAAGGGTAGAGGGAGTAAGGCTCGCCTCGGCAGCACTACTCGCCTCAAGGCCTGCAGTCCATCCCCTCCTCCTCAGGCAGCTGGTCCGGTTCTGGATGCTGGGGGGTGTGGGAGGGTCCGTGGAATGGGGAGTCAGGTCAGGCCGCGGTCAAGCCGCTGTTACCCTTCCGTCTTCCCCAGTCTTTCAGGCATTCCCGGCCTTTTCTGCTGGACCAGAAAGGCAGCGCCAGCTGCGGTCAAGCCACTGTTACTGCCTCCTGGTTCATGGGTGTGTATTTGTGTGTGCCACAGAGCCGCAGACCTAGAAAAGGTATTCACAGCCTCCTCAGTCTCCCTCCACAGAATGGAGAGGCAATGTTTTCATGTGGAGAGAAGAGGATTCAGAGAGGGGGAGAGAGCAAGAGAAAAAGAGAGCGCCTGAGAGGGAAAGAGAGAGAGAGAGACAAGGAAAGAGAGGTAGCGGTAGGGATTGAGATGGAGAGAGAGAGAGAGAGAGAGAGAGAGAGAGAGAGAGAGAGAGAGAGAGAGAGAGAGAGAGAGAGAGAGAGAGAGAGAGAGAGAGAGAGAGAGAGAGAGAGAGAGAGAGAGAGAGAGAGAGAGAGAGAGAGAGAGAGAGAGAGAGAGAGAGAGAGAGAGAGAGAGAGAGAGAGAGAGAGAGAGAGAGAGAGAGAGAGAGAGAGAGAGAGAGAGAGAGAAGTGAAAAGAGCAAGAGTCTGCATAGAGCCTGACACTGTGGGTAATGAGAGGGTTCATTAGTCATGAAGTGCACACTGGGAGAAAGGCTGAAGCCTGAAGGAGTGACGGAGAAACAGAGAGATAGTTAACACTAAGATTTGGTGAGAGGGTTAAACAGAGAAGAAAAAGAGTTTCCTCATTTGTGGAGTATTTATGGCTATCCTCATAGTCCTCATCTGTATTCCCCAGCACACCACTATTGCAAATGTTCTAAAATTGATCATTATTGTTAATTGATAGTGATGCCCAAGGGATTTTGGATATTGTATATTGACGGTGATATCCGAGGAATATTGAATATCGTATATTGATGGTGATGGCCAAGGGATATTGTATATTGCATATTGATGGTGATGCCCAAGTAATTACATACATTTTACATTTTAGTCATTTAGCAGACGCTCTTATCCAGAGCGACTTACAGTTAGTGAATACATTTTTTTTTTTATACTGGCCCCCTGTGGGAATCGAACCCACAACCCGCCATGCTCTATCAACTGAGCTACATCCCTGCCGGCCATTCCCTCCCCTACCCTGGACGACGCTGGGTCAATTGTGCGCCGCCCATGAGTCTCCCAGTCGCGGCCGGCTGCATACCAGTCCATAGCACTAAAAAATGCTGCACTATACTGTCCCTGTCTGTGTGTTAGGTGGTTGGTGTTGCTGCTACTGATTCTGGTGCTGTGTTCTTTGTCACTGTCTCATCTTGTCCCTTGTTGGTGTTGATTTGGTATCTGGCACTCCAGGCTGACTCAAGCAAACTCTCTAAGTATTTGAGAGATTCAAATATCCAGTCTTCCTGAGCGGGTGTGGGTTGTTGCTGTGTTCAGTGGTGTGAACACCAGGTTATTACCTGACTCAACAGGCCAGAGTGATCTCTGTCCCTCCCTAACACAGCCTCCGTCTCTCTGACCCATGTCAGATTACGCCAAGCGAGGAGCAATGATATCTCTGTGGCAGTTCAGCGCGTGTCACCGCCACCATCACACTATCATGGAGATGAGACCGGGGCCCATTACAGTCTAATTCCCGTGGTCCGTGGTCAGGCCTGGCTTTATCACTCTGTGCAGGAACATCATAGCACAGAGCGGCTGGAATTAGGAAGTCACTGACTGCTGATGGCTAGCTGTGATAATAGCTATGCTGGTCTGGGTTCCAAGTTTTCAAGAATCAAATGGCACCCTATTCAGTATGTAATGCACTACTTTTGACCAGGGCCACCTGGGCTCATAGAGCTCATAAGGCCAATAGGGTTCTGGTCAAATGTAATGCGCTGTATAGGGAATAGGGTGCCATTTGAGATGCTGCCCTGGTCTCTGCTGCTAACTGGTGTTCCTGGACCATCAACAAACCCCACTAAGTGGATTTAGTCCCCACATCAGGGACAGCAGGGCTGTTGTGCCGAGAGGCTTCCTTTACTCTGGCTAGTAAAGAGTTAATCTGGAGAGTCACAATCACAATAATGGTGTTTGTCTGCTGGTTGAAGTAAGCTGCAGTAGAGATACAGTGGTACCTCGATTTTGGGAAGTAGTGATACTGCTAAGAACTCTATCGTACTGTATTTTTCATCATTGACTGTATGGTATGAAAAAGTTAACACGAGAGAGTTGTCTACTGTATGCTGTAACTCCAGCATCCTCCCAAGCATTTTTCATACAGTTCTACAAATCAGCTGACCTTGATACTGTTTTAAAGCATGTACTGTATGGTTATACTGTTATAACTAACACTCTGATGCTGTCATGGACACCCCAGGCCAGGCCTGATTGGTTCCTATTAAATGGATCCTGGTTCCTGCAGTGAAAACTGGTCAGAAGGAGGAATTAACCGATTTATAAAGGGCCTGACTACACTGCTAAAGCCCTGGTACAGAGTTAGAACTCAAACTCCTTTTCCCCCTCTCCACTCATACTGCTGTTAGAGAGACTGGCTAGGGTGCCAGTCTCTCTAACTGGCTAGGGTGGCTAGGGTGGCTAGGGTGCCAGTCTCTATAAGGCCATATATGGACATATATGGCCTTATATATCATAAGAACGTAACATACTGTATATTTTAAAACATATGATAATATATTTAAAACCCATTTATAAATGTGACATACAGTACAAGTCAAAAGTTTGGACACACGTACTCATTCAAGGGTTTTTCTTTATTTTATTTTTACTATTTTCTACATTGTGGAATAATAGTGAAGACATTAAAACTATGAAATAGCACATATGGAATCACGTAGTAACCAAAAAAGTGTTAAACAAATCAAAATATATTTTATATTTGAGATTCTTCAAATAGCCACCCTTTGCCTTGATGACAGCTTTGCACACTCTTGGCATTCTCTCAACCAGCTTCACCTGGAATGCTTTTCCAACAGTCTTGAAGGAGTTCTCACATATGCTGAGCACTTGGCTGCTTTTCCTTCACTTAGCGGTCCGACTCATCCCAAACCATCTCAATTGTGTTGAAGTCAGGGGATTGTGGAGGCCAGGTCATCTGATGCAGCACTCCATCACTCTCCTTCTTGGTCAAATAGCCCTTACACAGCCTGCAGGTGTGTTGGGTCATTGTCCTGTTAAAAAACAAATGGTAGTCCCACTAAGCCCAAACCAGATGGGATATCATATCGCTGCAGAATGCTGTGGTAGCCATGCTGGTTAAGTGTGACCTGAATTCTAAATAAATCACAGACAGCGTCACCAGCAAAGCACCCCCACACAATAACACCTCCTCCTCCATGCTTTACAGTGGGAACTACACATGCGGAGATCATCCGTTCACCAACACCGCGTCTCAAAAAGACACGGCAGTTGGAACCAAAAATCTCAAATTTGGACAAATTTCCATCGGTCTAATGTCCATTGCTCATGTTTCTTGTCCAAAGCAGGTCTCTTCTTCTTATGATGTCCTTTAGTAGTGGTTTATTTGCAGCAATTCCACCACAAAGGCCTGATTCACACAGTCCCATCTGAACAGTTGATGTTGAGATGTGTCTGTGACTTGACCTCACGTGAAGCATTTATTTGGGCTGCAATTTCTGAGGCTGGTAACTAATTAACTTATCCTCTGCAGCAGAGGTAACTCTGGGTCTTCCATTCCTCTTGCGGTCCTCATGAGAGCCAGTTTCATCATAGCGCTTGATGGTTTTTGCGACTGCACTTCAAGAAACTTTCAACGTTATTCAAATGTTCCGGATTGACTGACCTTCATGTCTTAAAGTAATGATGGACTGTCGTTTCTCTTTGCTTATTTGAGCTGTTCTTGCCATAATATGGACTTGGTCTTTTACCAAATAGGGCTATCTTCTGTATACCACCCCTACCTTGTCACAGCACAACTTATTGGCTCAAACGCATTAAGAAGGAAAGAGATTCCACAAACTAACTTTTAACAAGACACACCTGTTAATTGAAATGCATTCCAGGTGACTACCTCATGAAGCCGGTTGAGAGAATGCCAAGAGTGTGCAAAGCTGTCATAAAGGCAAAGGGTGGCTACGTTGAAGAATCTCAAATATAAAATATATTTTGAATTGTTTAACACTTTTTGGTTACTACATGATTCCATATGTGTTATTTCATAGTTTTGATGTCTTCACTGTTATTATACAATGTAGAAAATTGTAAAAATAAAGAAAAACCCTAGAATGAGTAGGTGTGTCCAAACTTTTGACTGGTACTCTACATGCACATATAGGTGTATATAAGGCAGAAATATATGTCACACATATGAAAATGGTAAAATCTTGTATATTTTAACATATATGTGACATACATGTACTTATATGTACAGTTCGGAAGTTTACATACACTTAGGTTGGAGTCATTAAAACTTATTTTTCAACCACTCCACACATTTCTTGTTAACAACCTATAGTTTTGGCAAGTCGGTTAGGACATCTACGTTGTGCATGACACAACTAATCTTTCCAAAAATTGTTTACAGACTGATTATTTCACTTATAATTCACTGTATCACAATTCCAGTGGGTCAGAAGTTTACATACACTAAGTTGACTGTGCCTTTAAACAGCTTGGAAAATTCCAGAAAATGATGTCATTTAGAAGCTTCTGATAGGCTAATTGACATAATTTGAGTCAATTGGAGGTGTACCTGTGGATGTATTTCAAGACATACCTTCAAACTCAGCGCCTCCTTGCTTGACATCATGGGAAAGTCAAAAGCAATCAGTCAAGACCTCAGAAAAACATTTGTAGACCTCCACAAGTTTGGTTCATCCTTGGGAACAATTTCCAAATGCCTGAAGGTACCACGTTCATCTGTACAAACAATAGTATGCAAATATAAACACCATGGGAACACGCAGCCGTCATACCGCTCAGGAAGGAGATGCGTTCTGTCTCCTAGAGATGAACGTACTTTGGTGCGAAAAGTGAAAATCAATCCCAGAACAACAGCAAAGGACCTTGTGAAGATGCTGGAGGAAACAGGTACAAAAGTATCTATATCCACAGTAAAACGAGTCCTACATCGACATAACCTAAAAGGCTGCTCAGCAAGGAAGAAGCCACTGCTCCAAAACCGCCATAAAAAAGCCAGACTATGGTTTGCAACTGCACATGGGGACAAAGATTGTACTTTTTGGAGAAATGTCCTCCGGTCTGATAAAACAAAAATAGAACTGTTTGGCCATAATGACCATCGTTATGTTTGGAGGAAAAAGGGGAACGCTTGCAAGCCGAAGAACACCATCCCAACCGTGAAGCACAGGGGTGGTAGCTGCACTTCACAAAATAGATGGCATCATGAGGAAGGAAAATTAGGTGGATTTATTGAAGCAACATCTCAAGACATCAGTCAGGAAGTTAAAGCTTGGTCGCAAATGGGTCTTCCAAATGGACAATGACCCCAAGCATACTTCCAAAGTTGTGGCAAAATGGCTTAAGGACAACAAAGTCAAGGTATTGGAGTGGCCATCACAAAGCCCTGACCTCAATCCTATAGAAAATGTGTGGGCAGAACTGAAAAGGCGTGTGCAAGCAAGGAGGCCTACAAACCTCACTCGGTTTCACCAGCTCTGTCAGGAAGAATGGGCCAAAATTCACCCAACTTATTGTGGGAAGCTTGTGGAAGGCTACCCAAAACATTTGACCCAAGTTAAACAATTTAAAGGCAATGCTACCAAATACTACTTGAGTGTATGTAAACTTCTGACCCACTGGGAATGTGATGAAAGAAGTAAAAGCTGAAATAAATAATTCTCTCTACTATTATTCTGACATTTCACATTCTTAAAATAACGTGGTGATCCTAGCTGACCTAACACAGGGAATTTTTACTAGGATTAAATGTCAGGAATTGTGAAAAACTGAGTTTAAATGTATTTGGCAAGGTGTATGTAAACTTCCGACATCAACTGTACCTTAAAGGAAGGGGTGTGGATCAGAAAACCAGTCAGTATCTGGTGTGACCACCATTTGCCTCTTTCAGCACGACACATCTCATTCGCATAGAGTTGATCAGTAGCTTACGCCTGCCCATACCATAACCCTACCACCACCATGGGGCACTCTGTTAACAACATTGACATCAGCAAACCGCTCGCCCACACAACGCCATCTGCCCGGTACAGTTGAAACCGGGATTTATTAGTGAAGAGCACACTTCTCCAGCGTGCCAGTTGCCATCGAAGGTGAGCATTTGCCCACTGAAGTCGGTTACGTTGCCGAACTGTAGTCAGGTCAAGACCCTGGTGAGGACGACGATCACGCAGATGAGCTTCCCTGAGACGGTTTCTGACAGTTTGTGCAGAAATTCAAGAGAAATGACAACTTTTAAAATCATGTTGGTCCTTCACTATTTCATCAACAAAAAGAAAACCTGTTGTGTGATTACAGTTAAATAAAAAAACTGATAATAATACTAATAGTTAGCATAGGCTGCTGGAATTAGCACCATACAAGACTATACCTGACATCCTGCTACAAATAATAATACATCATAAATCAAATCAAATCAAATTGTATTTGTCACATGCGCCGAATACAGCAGGTGTAGACCTTACCGTGAAATTCTTACTTACAAGCCCTTAACCAACAATGCAGTAAAAAAAATATATATAATAACAGTAACGAGTGCCTCCCGAGTGCCGCAGTGGTCTAAGGCACTACATCGCAGTGCTTGAGGCATCACTACAGACCTGGGTTCGATCCCGGGCTGTGTCACAACTGGCCGTGACCGGGAATCCCATAGGGCGGCGCACAATTGGCCCAGCGTCATCCGGGTTAGGGGAGGGTTTGGCCGGGGGGCTTTACTTGGCTCATCGCGCTCTAGCGACTCCTTGTGGTGGGTCGGGCGCCTGTAGGCTGACTTTGGTTGTCAGTTGAGCGGTGATTCCTCTGACACATTGGTTTGGGCGGGTGTTAAGAAGAGCGGTTAGGCGGGTCATGTTTCGGAGGACGCATGACTTGACATTCGCCTCTCCCGAGCCCGTTGGGGAGCTGCAGCTATGAGACAAGATCACAATTGGATATCACGAAAAAGAGGTTAAAATACTCAAAAACAAACAAAATACAATAACGAGGCTATATACATGGGGTACCGGTACAGAGTCAATGTGCGGGGGTACAGGTTAGTTGCGGTAATTGAGGTAATATGTACATGTAGGTAGGGGTAAAGTGACTATGTATAGATAATAAATAGCGAGTAGCAGCAGCGTTTAAAAAAAAGGTAGTGGTCAATGCAAATAGTCCGGGTAGCCATTTGATTAGCTGTTCAGCAGTCTTATGGCTTGGGGGTAGAAGCTATTAAGAAGCCTTTTGGACCTAGACTTGGTGCTCCTGTATCGCTTGCCATGCGGTAGCAGAGAGAACAGTCTATGACTAGGGTGGCTGGAGTCTTTGGCAATTTTTAGGGCCTTCCTCTGACACCGCCCGTTATAGAGGTCCTGGATGGCAGGAAGCTTGGCCTCAGTGATGTATTGGGTCATATACACTACCCTCTGTAGCGCCTTGTGGTCGAAGGCAGAGCAGTTGCCATACCAAGCGGTGATGCAACCAGTCAGGATGCTCTCGATGGTGCAGCTGTATAACTTTTTGAGGATCTGAGGACCCATGACAAATCTTTTCAGTCTCCTAAGGGGGAAAAGGTGTTGTCGTGCCCTCTTCACGACTGTCTTTGTGTGTTTGGACCATGATAGTTTCTTGGTGATGTGGACATCAAGGAACTTGAAGCTCTCAACCTGCTGCACTACAGCCCCATCGTTGAGAATGGGGGCATCCTCGGCCCTCCTTTTCCTGTAGTGCACGATAATCTCCTTTGTCTTGATGAGGGAGAGGTTGTTATCCTGGCACCACATGGCCAGGTCTCTGACCTCCTCCCTATAGGCTGTCTCATCATTGTCGGTGATCAGGCCTACCACCGTTGTGTCGCTGGCAAACGTAATGATGGTGTTGGAGTCCTGCTTGGCCACGTGGTCGTGGGTGAACAGGGAGTAAAGGAGGGGACTAAGCACGCACCCCTGAGGGGCCCCCGTGTTGAGGATCAGCGTGGCAGATGTGTTGTTGCCTACTCTTACCACCTGGGGGCGCCCGTCGGGAAGTCCAGGATCCAGTTGCAGAGGGAGGTGTTTAGTCCCAGGGTCCTTAGCTTAGTGATGTGCTTTGAGGGCACTATGGTGTTGAACGCTCAGCTGTATTCAATGAACAGCATTCTCACATAGGTGTTCCTTTTGTCCAGGTGGGATAGGGCAGTGTGGAGTGCAATAGGGATTGCGTCATCTGTGGATCTGTTGGGCAGTATGCGAATTGGAGTGGGTCTAGGGTGTCTGGGATAATGGTGTTGATGTGACCCATGACCAGCCTTTCAAAGCACTTCATGGCTACAGAAGTGAGTGCTACGGGTCGGTAGTCATTTAGGCAGGTTACCTTGATGTTCTTGGGAACAAGGACTATGGTGGTTTGCTTGAAACATGTAGGTATTACAGACTTTGTCAGGGACAGGTTGAAAATGTCAGTGAAGACACTGAGTACACGTCCTGGTAATCAGTCTGGCCCTGTGGCTTTGTGAATGTTGACCTGTTTAAAAGTCTTACTTACATCGGCTACGGAGAGTGTGATCACACAGTTTTCCGGAACAGCTGATGCTCTCATGCATGCTTCAGTGTTGCTTGCCTCGAAGCGCGCATAGTAGTCATTTAGCTTATCTGGTTTTCACTGCGCAGCTCGCTGCTGGGCTTCCCTTTGTAGTCTGTAATAGTTTGCAAGACCTGCCACATCCGATGAGCATCGCAGACGGTGTAGTAGGATTCAATCTTAGTCCTGTATTGACGCTTAGCCTGTTTGAAGGTTCGTCGGAGGGCATAGCAGGATTTCTTATAAGCGTCCGGGTTAGAGTCCCGTTCCTTTAAAGCGGCAGCTCTACCCTTTAGCTCAGTGCGGATGTTGCCAGTAATCCATGGATTATGGTTGGGGTATGTACAGTGCATTCGGAAAGTATTCAGACCCCTTGACTTTTTCAACATTTTGTTATGTTACAGCCTTATTCTAAAATGGATTTAGTAAATGTTTCCCTCATCAATACCCCATAATGGCAAAGCGAAAACAGAACAGAAATACCTTATTCACATTAGTATTCAGACCCTTTGCTATGAGACTCGAAATTGAGCTCAGGTGCATCCTGTTTCCATAGATCATCCTTGAGATGTTTCGTCAACTTGATCGGAGACACCTGTGGTAAATTTGATTGATTGGACATGATTTGGAAAGGCACACACCTGTCTACATGAGGTCCCACAGTTGACAGTGCATTTCAGAGCCAAAACCAAGCCATGAGGTCAAAGGAATTGTCCTTACAGCTCCGAGACAGGATTGTGTTGAGACACAGACCTGGTGAGGGGTACCAAAAAAAATTCTATAGCGTTGAAGGTCCCCAAGAACACAGTGGCCTGCATCATTCTTGAATGGAAGAAGTTTGGAACCACCAGACTCTTCCAAGAGCTGGCCGCCCGGCCAAACTGAGCAATCTGGGGAGAAGGGCCTTGGTCAGGGAGGTGACCAAGAACCTGATGGTCACTCTGACAGAGCTCCAGAGTTCCTCTGTGGAGATGGGAGAACCTTCCAGAAGGACAACCATCTCGGCAGCACTCCATCAATCAGGCCTTTATGGTAGAGTGGCCTGATGAAGCCACTCCTCATTGAAAGGCACATGACAGCCCACTTGGAGTTTGCTTAAAGGCACCTAAAGGATTCTCAGACCATGAGAAACAAGATTCTCAGGTCTGATGAAACCAAGATTGAACTCTTTGGCCTGAAGACCAAGTGTCACGTCTGGAGGGAACCTGGCACCAACCCTATGGAGAAGTATGGTGTTAGCAGCATCATGTTGTGGGGATATTTTTCAGCGGCATGGACTGGGAGACTAGTCAGGATCGAGGGAAAGATGAACGGAGCAAAGTACAGAAAGATCCTTGATGAAAACCTGCTCCAGAGCGCTCAGGACCTCAGACTGGGGTGAAGGTTCACCTTCCAACAGGACAATGACCCTAAGCACACAGCCAAGACAACACAGGAGTTGCTTCGGGACAAGTCTCTGAATTTCCTTGAGAGGCCCAGCCAGAGCCCGGACTTGAACCCGATCGAACATCTGCAGAGAAGAATGGGAGAAACTCCCCAAATACAGGTGTGCCAAGCTTGTAGCGTCATACCCAAGAAGACTCAAGGCTGTAATCGCTGCCAAAGGTGCTTCAACAAAGTACTGAGTAAAGGGTCTGAATACGTATGTAAATGCAATATTTCCGTTTTTTTTATTTTTATAAATTTGCCAACATTTATAAAAAACTATTTTTGCTTTGTTTTTATGGGGTCTTGGGTGTAGATTGATGAGGACAAAAAGTATTTAATCAATTTTAGAATAAGGCTGGGATCGTAAAACAAAATGTGGAAAAAGTCAATGGGTCTGAATACTGTCGTAATGCACTGTACGTGCGGTGACTGTGGGGACGACGTCATCGATGCACTTATTGATGAAGCCGGTGATTTATGTGGTATACTCCTCAATGCCATCGCATGAATCCCGGAACATATTACAGTCTGTGCTAGCAAAACAGTCCTGTAGCTTAGCATCTGCGTCATCTGACCACTTCCGTATTGAGCGTGTCACTGGTACTTCCTGCTTTAGTTTTTTATTGTAAGCAGGAATCAGAAGGATAGAATTATGGTCAGAATTTCCAAATGGAGGGCGAGGGAGAGCTTTTTACGTGGCTCTGTGTGTGGAGTAAAGGTGATCTAGAGTTTATTTTCCTCTTGTTGCACATGTGACATGCTGGTAGAAATTAGGTAAAACAGATGTAAGTTTTCCTGCATTAAAGTCCCCGGCCACTAGGAGCGCCGCCTCTGGATGAGCATTTTCTTGTTTGCTTATGGCCTTATACAGCCCATTGAGTGCGGTCTTAGTTCCAGCATCGGTTTGTGGTGGTAAATAGACATTGTCCAAAAATTGGATAAAGACTGACATTCCCAAAACATATGATTTAATGTAGCAGGAGCCTGATGGCACTTAATGCATATAGGGTCCAATTCCGTGTACATTTTTGACATCCTGCTTCTTGAAAGATGCAGACGATGTGCTCTGTATTATTTATGCAGCAAAGCCCAGTGGTTTGTCCTCGGCCCATATGGCTAAGCACTGATCCAAAATTACCTCTGTCATCTTCACTTTGTCTTGTCTCTGTCTTCGCAATTACCTGGAGACGTGCCCAGTCTGAGGAGAGGAGGGCGGGAAGGAGAGGGGCAGGAGGGAGGTAGAGGAAGGAGGGAGGGGCAGTGGAGGTGTGAATAGGAATAGAGGAGAGGCAGGCATGGAGAGAAAGGTGGAGAGGATAGGAGGAGAGGGAGGGAGGGAGGTGAGAGGAGGGAGGGGATCGACAGGTTGTAGGGAGGAAAAAAAGATAGGGAAGGAGGGAGGAGAGGGATGGGGTAAAGAGACTGAGGAAAGAAGCAAGGGTGGAGAGGAGGTGAGAGAGAGTCAGGTAGGAGGGAGGAGAGGGAGATAGAGAAACTGAGGAAGTGGCAGTGGAGGGCCCCTTAGGACTGTGTAGTGCTGGAGGTAATAAATTACTACAGCCTACACACTAAAAAATGAGGGTTCCTCAAGGGTTCTTTGGGAAGAGTGATGGTTCTATGTGGAACCATTATGACTCAAATAACCCTTTGAGCTCTTCAATTGTTCTTTACAGTTCACAAAAGGGTTCTTTGCTCTTTTGGTGATAATTAAATGTAGGGGCATAATTAAGATATTTTGGGGCATGGCTTGCGCACAGCTCTTTGAGTGTGCGCAAGCCATGAGTGAGTGAGAGTGTCATTCCGTGAGTGAGAGTGTCATTCCAGTTTATCTAATGTGTTGTGTTATGCCATTACATATTATATATGAATGGCCAGTGCCAGTGTCTTGCAATGATGGGACATTTGTCTCTTTTTACTGGCTCTGCTCTTTTCTACTCATCCAGTCAAAATAACTAATCCTTCTACTAATTTAGTTCATTTGAGTCAGTAATGCCCAGAGCACGCAGGACCCCCTACTTGCAAATGATGAATTTAACATTTCAGTCATGATTTTACGAGCCTCTCGTTCACATGTCGTTCACCATAAGTAGCATATTGGAGCTGTCATTTGTGACTGAGGCTTGAAAAACGTGTGCTTTAAACAATGTACATTTGTTGATTGCTAGGCATACAAATAAGATGATTTCTTGATACATCATAAACGAGGTCTAGTTGTGGCCACAACCAGGCTAGATTGTGAACGACTCTTGGCGGAATGCATTGCTTGACTGCTGTGAGGGTGATAAGTAGCCTGATGACACACTAAATTATTCCGCTGCTCTGTCGTTCGCTACATACTTCTCATTGCTGAGGGGAAACTAACGTCCGTGGGCATGGCTTAGCGTTAGGCCGGAGCAAGGTGTCTGGGTAGCTAGGCAAGGTGATAAGCACAGTCGTTCGAGAACTGCAGCCCCCAAACGATTAGTTCTCAAGTTCGAGTTTGTTGAGTAGCTGCTGTGTATGTTTTGGTTCTACAAAGCTGTGTCCATAACATTCAATAATCAATTATTTGCAGTCATTCTTGCCCCATGCAATCAATTATCAGTTCTAAAAATGTATTTTTCTTCTCTATGCTCAATATCTATTTTCCTGCGTGCATATGACAGAGCAGGTCTATTGGGCCGCTGTCTGAGCCGGAGGAGCTTTTATTAATTACTGCTGTAGGACTTACTGCGACCAGCACTACCAGGTCAAACAAACGACTAAAATGAACATGTCACTCACAAAAATGATTCATGCCACTCGAGTCAGTAAAATAGTAGTTCAAAAAGAATGAATCGTTCTCAAACTGCACATCACTAGTGTCTTGTGAAAGACTCACGTATGGCCTTGTGTCAATTGAGAATGGTTGACTAAATCAGTCAGTGGTTCTCAATTCTCTCTTCAGGAACCCCCAGCTGTTCCAGGTAGCTCACTTGATTCAACTTGGCAATTTACACAATAATTACACCTATGGAATTTTAACTATGTAATATGGCTGACCAGAATGAAAAAAAAACAGTATGATTCTTCAAAAGGATCTACAAAAACCTTTCAGATAGAGAAAGGTTATTTATAGAACCATTCTCCATAAAGGTTCTATAAAGAACCATAACAAAGGGTTCTATAGTACAGTGCCTTGCAAAAGTATTCATCCCCGTTGGTGTTTTTCCTATTTTGTTGCATTACAACTGTCACGTTCGTTGAGTACAGGATTGGACCAAGGTGCAGCGTGGAATGCATACATGTTTATTAACTCAGTAAACACACGACAAAACAACAAAAGCAACGAAACGTGACGCTCACAATGGCTACACACAAAAGCCAAACGAGTCAAGATCCCACAACATAGGTAGGCAAAATGGCTACTTAAGTATGATCCCCAATCAGAGACAACGATCGACAGCTGCCTCTGATTGAGAACCACACCTGGCCAACATAGAAATACACAACATAGATATAAACATAGAAATTCACACCCTGACCAAACCAACTAAAGAAAACAGGCTTTCAAGGTCAGGGCGTGACAGGACCCCCCCCCCCCAAAGGTGCGGACTCCGGCCGCAAAACCTAACTTAACAGGGGAGAGTCCGGGTGGGCATCTAGCCTCGGTGGCGGCTCCGGCTCCGGGCGTGACGTCCTCTCCCTTACTGCCTCCCCGTTGCACCCCTGGTCCGGTCTGGACCTCGGCGCGATGCTTCCCCTCTCAGTCCTCCCACGATGCACCAAGCCCTGTCAGGACCCTGGTGTGGGAGGCCCCGACCCTGGAGAGTGGCCGATGTCTGGGCCTGGACCGGAAATCCACCCGCGATGCACCAAGCCCTGTCTGGACCCTGGTGTGGGAGGCCCCGACCCTGGAGAGGGGTTGAAGTCTGGTTCTGGAGTGGAGCCGCTGAACTGGACCCCGGTGGAGCGGACTAATCTGGCTCTGGACTGGAGCAGCTGACCGGGGCTGGACTAGGCACCGGTAGAGCGGACTGCTCTGGTACTGGAGTGGAGCAGCTGACCGGAGCTGAACTGTACCCCGGTGGAGCGGACTGCTCTGGCTCTGGACTGGAGCAGCTGACCGGAGCTGAACTGGACCCCGGTGGAGCGGACTGCTCTGGCTCTGGACTGGAGCAGCTGACCAGAGCTGGACTAGGCACCGGGCTGGGAACACGCACCACTGGTTTGGTGCGAGGAGCAGGCACAGGGCGTACCGGGCTGGCGACACACACCACTGGTTTGGTGCGAGGAGCAGGCACGGGCCGTTCCGGACTGGAGACACGCACCACTGGTTTGGTGCGGGGAGCAGGTATGGGGCATACCGGGCTGGAAACACGCACCACTGGTTTGGTGCGATGAGCAGGCACGGGCCGTGCCGGACTGTAGACACGCACCACTGGTTTGGTGCGAGAAGCAGGCACGGAACCGTGGAGGCGTACTGGAGGTCTGGAGTGTAAAGCTGGCACAACCCGTCCTGGCTGGATGCCCAGTTTCGCACGGCACGTGCGGGGCGCTGGCACAGGACGCACTGGGCTGTGAACGCGCACTGGCGATACAGTGCGTAAAGCCGGCGCATAGCCTGGTGCCTGCACGGACACACTCTCCTCCAAGCGAGTGCGGGGAGTTGGCTCTGCTAAACCTGGCTCCGGCAGCCTCTGCTCTAAGGCCCGAGCTCTCTGCTGCTGGAGGGTTAACTCCTCTCTCAGCTCCTCCTGTTGCCTGGCCAGCTCCTCTCTCCGTGCATCCACTAATTCCTTCTCCCTTTGGGCCTCCTGCAGTGCCTCCTTCTGAAGTGAGAGCTCCTGCTCCCTCTTCTCTAACAGCCCCTGTAAAGTGGTGGCCTCCTCTCTCATACTGCTGATCCACAGGTGTTGGAGGACCTCTACAATAGCGGCCTCCTCCTCCACAGTCAGCCCTTTCACGGCCTCCTGCTGCTTCGTCGACCACCCCGTGTGCCCCCCACATTTTTTTCTTGGGGTTGCCTCTCGGGTCTCCTTTGTCGTTTCGCATTTTGGAGTCGCCGTCTTTTCTCCCTCGCTGCCTCTGTTTGCTCCCAAGGAAGGCGATCCATACCATCCTGGATCTCTTCCCACGTCCATGATACTTTTCCTTCCAGTATCTCCTCCCATGTCCAGGCTTTTTGCTTTTCCTGGCCACGCTGCTTGGTCCGTTGGTGGTGGGATCTTCTGTCACGTTCGTTGAGTACAGGATTGGACCAAGGTGCAGCGTGGAATGCATACATGTTTATTAACTCAGTAAACACACGACAAAACAACAAAAGCAACGAAACGTGACGCTCACAATGGCTACACACAAAAGCCAAACGAGTCAAGATCCCACAACATAGGTAGGCAAAATGGCTACCTAAGTATGATCCCCAATCAGAGACAACGATCGACAGCTGCCTCTGATTGAGAACCACACCTGGCCAACATAGAAAGACACACCATAGATATACACATAGAAATTCACACCCTGACCAAACCAACTAAAGAAAACAGGCTTTCAAGGTCAGGGCGTGACAACAACCTGTAATTTAAATTGATTTTTTATTTGGATTTCATGTAATGGACATACACAAAATAGTCCAAATTGGTGACGTGAAATGAAAAAAATATATTTTTTCAAAAGGTTCTAAAAAATAAATAACGTGCATATGTATTCACCCCCTTTGCTATGAATCCCCTAAATAAGATCTGGTGCAACCAATTACCTTCAGAAGTCACATACTTAGATTGCACACAGGTGGACTTTATTTAACTAAGTGTCACATGATCTCAGTATATATACACCTGTTCTGAAAGGCCCCAGAGTCTGCAACACAACTAAGCAAGGGGCACCACCAAGTAAGCGGCACCATGAAGACCAAGGAGCTCTCCAAATAGGTCAGGGACAAAGTTGTGGAGAAGTACAGATCAGGGTTGGGTTATAAAAATATATCTGAAACTTTGAAAATCCCACGGAGCACCATTAAATCCATTATACATTTTTTTTTGAAAGAATATGGCACCTCAACAAACCTGCCAAGAGAGGGCTGCCCACCAAAACTCACAGACCAGGCAAGGTGGGCATTAATCAGAGAAGCAACAAAGAGACCAAAGATAACCCTGAAGGAGCTGGTCAGATGTGACTAAAATTGAGCTTTTTGGCCATCAAGGAAAGCGCTATGTCTGGCGCAAACCCAACACCTCTCATCACCCCGAGAACACCATCCCCACGGTGAAGCATGGTGGTGGCAGCATCATGCTGTGGGGATGTTTTTCATCGGCAGGGACTGGGAAACTGGTCAAAATTGAAGGAATGATGGATGGCACTAAATACAGGGAAATTCTTGAGGGAAACCTGTTTCAGTCTTCCAGAGATTTGAGACTGGGATGGAGGTTCACCTTCCAGCAGGACAATAACTATAAGCATACTGCTAAAGCAGCACTCGAGTGGTTTAAGGGGAAACATTTAAATGTCTTGGAATGGCCTAGTCAAAGGCCAGACCTCAATCCAATTGAGAATCTGTGGTATGACTTAAAGATTGCTGTACACCAGCGGAACCCATCCAACTTGAAGGAGCTGGAGAAGTTTTGCCTTGAATAATGGGCAAAAATCCCAGTGGCTAGATGTGCCAAGCTTATAGAGACATACCCCAAGAGACTTGCAGCTGCATTTGCTGCAAAAGGTGGCTCTACAAAGTATTGACTTTGGGGGGGTGAATAGTTATGCACGCTCAAGTTTTCAGTTTTTTTGTCTGATTTCTTGTTTGTTGCACAATAAAAAATATTTAGCATCTTCAAAGTGGTAGACATGTTGTGTAAATCAAATGATACAAACCCCCAAAAAATCTATTTTAATTCCAGGTTGTAAGGCAACAAAATAGGAAAAATGTCAAGGGGGGTGAATACTTTCGCAAGCCACTGTATATAGCAGAACCCTTTTTTTGGTGCTATATAGAACCTTTTTTAATGGTGCTTTATAGAACCTTATGAAAGTTGTTTTATAGCACCATACAGGTTCCATTTAGAACCTTATGAGCATGGTTATTTATTTAATCTTCAAAAAAGGGTTCTAAATAACAAGCCAAAGAACCCCTATCAGCGTTTCCCAAACTCGGTCCTCGGGACCCAAAGGGGTGCAAGTTTTGGTTTTTGCTCTAACACTACACAGCTGATTCAAATTATCAAAGCTTGATGATTAGTTTATTTTTTTAATCAGCTGTGTAGTGTTAGGGCAAAAACCAAAATGTGCACCCCTTGGGGTTAACAGTCACGTCACTCCCTACCACTCTACCATATGGTGCCATAGGTCCTGGTCAAAAGTAGTGCACTATATAGGGAGTAGTGTGCCATTTGCGATGCAAACTGAGATGGGGTTCTGGTAAGGAGCTCTCTACACACAAATTACACCCATCATATTTCAATATAATATATAATATGCCATTTAGCAGACGCTTTTATCCAAAGCGACTTACAGTCATGCGTGCATACATTTTTTTGTGTATGGGTGGTCCCGGGGATCGAACCCACTACCTTGGCGTTACAAGCGCCGTGCTCAATATGAAGATTAGAATTGGATTGCTCTTAACGTGAATTATTTGAATGGAGGAAAAATATTTGGCCTGCTGTAGATGTAGTGCCATTTTAAATGGCTTTTGGTTAATATTCCAAACATGTCATGTACTCACATTACAATGCCTCAGGGACAATATGGCAGTTTTGGAGAACATCTAGAAAGCACAATATTATCCTAGCAACAACACCATGTTAAACTAATCATAAAACATTAATACAAATTAGGGCTGTCAGAGTTAAATATTTAACTCATGTTAACGTTTTGTAATTTTAGTGCAATTTTTTGGGGGAGGAGGGAGATTATTCGCATTGTCTGAAAGTGTTCAAAATACACTGAAAACATCCAAAATACATAATCTATACAGCAAAAACAGAATATGCAATGTCAAAACAAGTTGACATTGAGGTTAAAGTAAGTGTGCTTTATACATTTTCCCGATCTTGTAATTATTTTTGTATAAAAAATATTAAACTACAGCTACATTTGAATCATCTCTGAATTTGCTATTAATCACAGCAATTTTTGTATTATTATCGTTTGACAGCCCTAATCAAAATGTCTTGCAATGGGCCTGTCCTCAGATTTTTAGCTGGTGGAGTTTTTTATTTTTGTGTAGGGTCTTGTATAAGCACAGAGGCAGAAAGTGAGGGAGGAGGGTGGTAGAGAGGGATGTGACCAGGACATAAGGAGTGGAGGATAAAGAGGACATACAGAGACCAGCACACCTGCGGGAGCGAGAGCGAGCAAAAGAGGTAGCGAGGGAGAGAAGGGATGAGAGAGGTAGAGCCAGCCAGGGAAGGTGTGTGTTTGTGTATTAAACTGGCTTCTCCAGCATTGCTACCCATAACATCAACACGTGAATGATGGAGGAGTGTGAGGGCGGCACTTTGCCGTTACACGCTAGCTAGCATCCAGGACCTCATCGACCACTTCATCTGCACGCTCAAACAAACACCAGATAGCTAACCAGTCCAAACCGGCTGATTTGAGATTTGTCCTCTCTATCACATGCACACACACACACACACACACACCAGGCTGAACTTGGCAGAGTTAGTCCCTATCCATCAGCGGCGCGTCAAGAGAGACACAAGTGATTGTCCCCGCCGTGTCTCTAAGGGTTCAGGAGAGCTCTGTACTTGCAAACACTGCAAACTCTCTTTTTAAAGGTGAAGTGTTGCTATGGGAGAAACTTTCAACTGAATATGCACATGCTCTTGTACTTGAAACTAGACACTTATGTTATTTACACTACATAAACTTCCATCAGTGGCGGTGTCCCATATGGCACCATATCTGGTCAAAAGTAGTGCTCTATAAAGGGAATAGGATGCTATTTGAGACGCAGATTTGTTTTGCTGTTGATGTCCTTCTGAATTATCTCTTCAGTATGTATTTTGAAATGCTGTTTTACAGTACTGCACTTTAATGTATTGGATAGCTACTTTGTTGTCCATTTGGCTCTAACAGAATATCTAAAATAACACAGCAGCAAAATGGCTGTTTGCTTTGGCCATTGATATTGTGTACAGATGGCTTTTGATGTCACCGTGACCTTGATCAGTGTGTATGATGGTTCCTCTCAGGGTGGCAGGGAAGCAGAGTAGCTATTGGAGTTTAAGAGTTCAAAACACACCATTGTGCAACCAGTCAAATTGTAAACATATTTATTATTTCTATGCCTTTGGCAGAACATTAAGAAAATGACACTAGATCGCATAATCATATGCAGGAATATGAGTGTGTAAGAAAACATCAGAAATTATTAACTAACAGTGTTAGGGCTCTATTCAATCAGAACTGCTTTAGTCGACATCTGCATAGCGGTTGTTTTGGTTGTGTCGGAGGTGGAACTGCACTAGAGCTGTCAAATCCACAACGACTCCTGGCATTATACCTAAAGCGGACATTGCCACTGGCTGCATGGAGTCACATTAAGAGAAAGCCCATGCAGCCTTGTTTACAACTTTTAACACTGGAACGTGAGATGTAATCTACAGTCCGGTTAGGTTTACATTTACATTTTAGTCATTTAGCAGACGCTCTTATCCAGAGCGACTTACAGGAGCAATTAGGGTTAAGTGCCTTGCTCAAGGGCACATTAACGTCATTTAGCAGACGCTCTTAGCCAGAGCGACTCACAAATTGGTGCGTTCACCCTATAGCCAGTGGGATAACCACTTTACAATTTGGGGGGGGTTAGAAGGATTGCTTTATCCTATCCCAGGTATTCCTTAAAGAGGTGGGGTTTCAAATGTCTCCGGAAGGTTGATAGAAATCCTCATTATTTTGTTTAATGATTTTCAATTTGAGCGTCATTCTTTTTATATAGCCTACACTTTCTCGTTCTGAACTTCTATTGCGAGTGGGACCGGTGTGGCTTCATGACAATGATCAAGAGCAGCTGCTCACCAATTTGACAGCTCCAATGCAGTTATACCTCCGACACCGCCAAAACATCATGCGGGTGTCAGATATTGCCGGTTAACGCTTGATCTGATTGAATCCAGGCCTTAGTATCATACTTCAGTGTATGGCTCACCTATGATGTAATATTTATGGTGTGGGATCGGAAAGGATATGTGAGAGTTTGATCTTCAGGAGAATGTCCAGGTCTGTATCATAACCTTATAACCAGACTCAGTAGACATATTAAATGCATTGGTGTATGCTGTCAGTCACCCGCACTCTGTGTGTTTTAAATACAGTATAATAAAATGCTAGGCATCACATACATATCACTGATTATTCTTGCCTTTAAGAATCATGTCTTAATGACATGTTCAGGAATGACTGTTGTATCCTTATGATTGACTAGAGTCACTTGACGGGGAAAGAAAAACCAAACTGACAAAGATATACTCGGTAGACTGTATTCAGTCTGGCTAATATTATACTGTAATGTAGAAGAATGATGATCTGTAAAACAACAACAACACATTTTCGACTGAATTTTCTCTTAACTTTATTTTGGCTTAGGTGGATAGAGAAAGCATGACTAATGTCGTAAAGTGATGTGAGCAGCAGATAGGTCATTTTGTCTGTGGTGCTGCTGCCTATTACTGTTCCATCATCAGCCCCTCTCTGACACACTGCGTACCAATGGGGCACCTATTCCCTACACTGAAAAAAATAAAGGTTCTTAAATGGTTCTTACTAAGCTCTTAAGGTTCCTTGGAGAACTCTTGCCTGATAAAGAAAATTTCAGTTAAGTGTGGGGTTTTTGATCTACGGTTCTTCAGAATTCTAAAAGGTTCTTGAAATGTATGGAAGTCTGCAGATGTGTTCCTTCATAGAACACATCAAATTGGCCAGTGTTAACTAGTATTAATTTTCAGTGTAACGTTTCTAGTGTTGATTGAATAGTTAAATTAACACTCAGTTATGTAAAAGTACCCCAGTGTTGGTGTTAATAACCAGAGTTTAACCAAAACCACGCCCATCATTATCATATTTCCCAGCATGCTCGCTTGCAGGTTGACTTTTAGAATTGTTTGTTTCAATATCTACTGTGTGTTTTTGCATGTACACCACCGTTCAAAAGTTTGGGGTCACTTAGAAATGTCCTTGTTTTCGAAAGAAAAGCAAATTTTTTGTCCATTAAAATAACAGCAAATTGATCAGAAATACAGTGTAGACATTGGTAATGTTGTAAATGGCTATTGTAGCTGGAAACGGCTGATTTTTAATGGAATATCTAAATAGGCGCACAGAGGCCCATTATCAGCAACCATCAGTCCTGTGTTCCAATGGCACGTTGTGTTTGTTAATTCAGGTTTATCATTTTAAAAGGCTAATTGATCATTAGAAAACCCTTTTGCAATGATGTTAGCACAGCTGAAAACTGTTGTGCTGATTAAAGAAGCAATAAAACTGGCCTTATTGAGACTAGTTGAGTATCTGGAGCATCAGCAATTGTGGGTTCGATTACAGGTTCAAAAACAGAAACAAATAACTTTCTTCTGAAACTCGTCAGTCTATTCTTGTTCTGAGAAATTAAGGCTATTCCATGCGAGAAATTGCCAAGAAACTGAAGATCTCGTACAACGCTGTGTACTACTCCCTTCACAAAACAGCGCAAACTGGCTCTAACCAGAATAGGAGTGGGAGGCCCCGGTGCACAACTGAGCAAGAGGACAAATACATTAGAGTGTCTAGTTTGAGAAACAGGCGCCTCACAGGTCCTCAACTGGCAGCTTCATTAAATAGTACCCGCAAAACACCAGCCTCAACGTCAACAGTGAAGAGGCAACTCCGGGATGCTGACCTTCTAGGCAGAGTTGCAAAGAAAAAGCCATATCTCAGACTGGCCAATAAAAAGAAAAGATTAAGATGGGCAGTCTGAGATATGGCTTTTTCTTTGCAACTCTGCCTAGAAGGTAAAAATCCCGGAGTATGGCATCATTCTCAAGAACCCTATGGCATCGCTCTCAATAACCTTATTTGGTTCCAGCTTGCACCTTTATTTTTAAGAGTGTATGTAATGCACTACATTTGACAGGGGCCCATAGGGCTCTGGTCAAAGGTAGTGCACTATATAGGGAATAGGGTGCCATTTGGTACACAACCTGTAAGTCTCTAGCCTGTAAGTCTCTAAGCTACAGCTAACCTTGCCCATGTATCCCAAATGGCTTCCTATCCCCTACATTTGGCCAGAGCTTGTTAAAGTAGGGCACTATGTAAAGAATAGGGTGCCATTTGAGACACGCAGGGTTAGCTGTAACTGTTTCCACCCGACGACGGAATACATCATGAATAAGCGTGTACCACATCATGACCAAGCATTATCCCAGGTGATGCATGGGTGCCATTTTGTGTCAGAAAACTAACAACATTACAGTTCTCCCTCACCTCGAAATAATGTGTTAGTCTCTTCTCCCCGGTCAAATATTTTCTTTCTTGCTCTCTCTCCACCTCTCTCTCTGGGCTTGTTCGACATTGCCGCCGACATTGCAGGAAACTGCCGACTGACTGATCTACAAATCACCTTGCATCATAAATAATGACTAATTATTATTTGTTGATCAGTCAGTCAGTCACAATTTACCCATGATAGATCACGGTTAAGGCTACATCACAGTGCCTGATCTGTGTCCGTCTGCCTCTCAGTCTCCTGGGCAGATAGACCTCTGTCTCACCTGACCGTCAAAAGTAGTGCATTATATTGGGAATAGGGTGCCATTTAGGACACAGACTGACTCAGACTCAGACTTAGACTCCTGTACACCCTTTCAGCCCTTCAGCCTTTGTTTCCTTCAAAAGCTCTGCGAGGGGAAAAAGAAGAAGTGAAGAGCCTCCTTAAAGAGTGACAAATCTAAAATGAGGGATAGAGGAGGAGGAAGAGGAGACCGGAGGAAAGGAGAGGAGGAAAGGGGGAGGCTAAGGAAACATTTACATGTCCACCATACCTCTCCTGTGCTGTGATGTGCTGCATACCGCCCTTAGCTACATAACCTGTTGTTAGGTGCATGTAACAACATTAGGGTCATTAATCTGCTGTAATGTTGTTTTTTCAGTTACTAACATAAACATTAACTATCTAACCACACTGAATATATCACCCAGCCAGGGCTATAGGATGTGTCAGATTGTCCAGACAGATTAAAGTCAGGCTTCAGAACAGGTTAACAGAAAGGGTATGAATTAAAGACTAAAACCCAGGGTGTCACGTATTCTCCCCCTCTGGCCTCTAGGTCACCAGGCTGCTCTTGATTACACACACATCGTTACGCGCACCAGTGCCTCATCAGACTCACCTGGACTCCATCCCCTTCCTGATTACCTCCCTTATATATGTCACTCCCTTTGGTTCCTTCCTGAGGCATTATTGATTCTGTTACTCTGTTCCTGTCTGTACGCCACTCTTCTTTTGTTCCATGTTTTATGTATCATTAAATGCACTCCCTGTACTTGCTTCCCGACTCCCAGTGTACATTGGTACAGAATAACGCCTCACCAAAGGGACTCATCAGGGAGTGTTTTTGTTTTTGTTGGTGAGGGCGGGTCCGGGTGCCGCTGTCAAAACAACCGGGGATGCCTCCGCTAGCTTGTCAGGCTTCCATGCCTCAGCTGGCTCGACAGGTTCTCAGGCCTCATTTGGCTCGTCAGGCGTCCGTTTCTGAAGCTGCCGGGGATGCCTCAGCTGGCTCGACAGGTTCTCAAGCCTCGGTTGGCTCATCAGGCTCCCGTGCTTCAGCAGAGGTGACCGGTCCGCTCCTGATCCCCGGGATCGTCCCTTTGGTTGGCGTCCTGCGGCTGGAGCTGCGCGTCAGGGAGGGGGTACTGTCACGTATACTCCTCCTCTGGCCTCTAGGTCACCAGGCTGCTCTTGATTACGCACACCTGTCACCATCGTTACGCACACCAGCGCCTCATCAGATTCACCTGGACTCCATCACCTAGCCCTATATCCCAGTCTGAGCATATGTAGCTGGTGGTGGGTAGTCAATGCCTGTGAAATGGATGGAATGTACTGTACAGCATAGTAATGACAGCAGCAAGCTGACGATGGGTAGTCGAACCCTGCAACATATTTGGCGAAGCCGAGTACTGTAACAGCATTGTAATGACAGTAGCAGCGGGTGGGGGGTAGGGGATGTGGAGGTGGCCTTCTGACCTTGTAGGTGGCTAATTGTCGGAGAGAGACCAGGGAAGGGCTAGGCAAGACTGGGTAGAGACCATGGGAGGTCAGGGATATCAGGGGAGAGGTGGGGGGCCAAGGGAGGCTGTTGTTGGGGGTATAATGGGGTTGGAGGCCCCTTGAGGCGCCTAAACTGCCCCAGCGTGGGGGGTCAGAGTATGTGTGGGTCATGTGGTGTTCCTCACGCACCTGTTTCCTGCCAGAGCATGACCTAAACTGCCATAGCTGCCAGCTCCACTGCTAGTCAAACATTCACCCGTGTTCCAGTACATTACTTGCGTGCGTGCTCGAGAGAGAGAAATAGGAAGACTAATTACATTTAACTAATTTGTCATATTCAATGAAAAGTGATATGCTTGCTCAATAGCCAGTCATCATATTACTAATAACTGACCTCGGTATTCATATCACGAAAGAAAGAGATGATCTCATTACAATACATTTTTATACAAAGTTAGCAAAAATAGATAAGATCTTGCTACCATGGAAAAATCACCTTGATTAACTATTTAGTCATATCCCAGTTTACCTATTTGCTTATGGCCTTGCCTACACTTAGCGACTTGTTTAAAAAAATATATATGAGCAAAGAATATTCCATTTAATTTGAACGGCAAGCCAGACAAAATTAAACGGGCCTATTTATTTAATTAATATGAATTCGGAGGGCAGAAATTATTAAATGTTAAAGCATTAGACCTCTCACTAAAGGCCATCCCCTCCGGCGCCATCTTCAAGATGGCTGCCGTTTTATGGACTCTTAACCAACCGTGCTATTTTGTGTGTTTTTTCGCATTGTTTGTAACTTATTTTGTACATAATGTTGCTGCTACCATCTCTTATGGCTGAAAAGAGCTTCTGGACATCAGACATCAGAACAGCGATTACTCACCTTGAACTGGACAAATAACTTTTCTTTAATGAGTCGGACGAGAGGGATTTGCTCCAGACACCCGACAGGGCCCTCATCTCCGTCATTCGCAGTAGAAAGAAAAGGAGATATCGCGGAAGGAGATCGGGGTGCTTGGTAAGGAGCCGGCGACGAGTGGCTAATCTGCCTTTGCCATCGATACTATTGGCCAATTTACAATCGCTTGATAATAAAGTGGATGAACTACAGGCACGAATATCCTACCAACGGGACATTTAAAACTGTAATATCTTATGTTTCATCGAGTCGTGGCAGAACGAAGACATGAATAACATATAGCTGGCGGGTTATACACTGTATCGGCAGGATAGAACAGCAGCCTCTGGTAAGACAAGGGCTGGAAGTCTATGTATATTTGTAAACAACAGCTGGTGCAAGATATCTAAGGAAGTATTAAGGTTTTGTTCGCCTGAGGTAGAGTATCTCATGATAAGTTGTAGACCACACTATCTACCAAGAGAGTTTTCATCTACAGGGAGGGAAAAAAGTATTTGATCCCCTGCTGATTTTGTACGATTGCCCACTGACAAAGACATGATCAGTCTATAATTTTAATGGTAGATTTATTTGAACAGTGAGAGACAGAATAACAACAAAAAAATCCAGAAAAATGCATGTCAAAAATGTTATACATTGATTTGCATTTTAATGAGGGAAATAAGTATTTGACCCCTCTGCAAACATGACTTAGTACTTGGTGGCAAAACCCTTGTTGGCAATCACAGAGGTCAGACGTTTATTGTAGTTGGCCACCAGGTTTGCACACATCTCAGGAGGGATGTTGTCCCACTCCTCTTTGCAGATCTTCTCCAAATCATTAAGGTTTCGAGGCTGACGTTTGGCAACTCGAACCTTCAGCTCCCTCCACAGATTTTCTATGGGATTAAGGTCTGGAGACTGGCTAGGCCACTCCAGGACCTTAATGTGCTTCTTCTTGAGCCACTCCTTTGTTGCCTTGGCAGTGTGTTTTGGGTCATTGTCATGCTGGAATACCCATCCACGACCCATTTTCAATGCCCAAGCTGAGGGAAGGAGGTTCTCGCCCAAGATTTTATGGTACATGGCCCCGTCCATTGTCCCTCTGATGCGGTGAAGTTGTCCTGTCCCCTTAGCAGAAAAACACCCCCAAAGCATAATGTTTCCACCTCCATGTGTGATGGTGGGGATGGTGTTCTTGGGGTCATAGTTAGCATTCCTCCTCCTCCAAACACGGCAAGTTCAGTTGATGCCAAAGAGCTCGATTTTGGTCTCATCTGACCACAACACTTTCACCCAGTTCTCCTCTGAATCATTCAGATGTTCATTGGCAAACTTCAGACGGGCCTGTATATGTGCTTTCTTGAGCAGGGGGACCTTGCGGCGCTGCAGGATTTCAGTCCTTCACGGCGTAGTGTGTTACCAATTGTATTCTTGGTGACTATGGTCCCAGCTGCCTTGAGATCATTGACAAGATCCTCCCGTGTAGTTCTGGGCTGATTCCTCACCGTTCTCATGATCCTTGCAACTCCACGTGGTGAGATCTTGCATGGAGCCCCAGGCCGAGGGAGATTGACAGGTCTTTTGTGTTTCTTCCATTTGCGAATAATCGCACCAACTGGTGTCACCTTCTCACCAAGCTGCTTGGCGATGGTCTTGTAGCCCATTCCAGCCTTGTGTAGGGCTACAATCTTGTCCCTGACATCCTTGGAGAGCTCTTTGGTCTTGGCCATGGTGGAGAGTTTGGAATCTGATTGATTGATTGCTTCTGTGGACAGGTGTATTTTATACAGGTAACAAACGGAGATTAGGAGCACTCACTTTAAGAGTGTGCTCCTAATATCAGCTCGTTACCTGTATAAAAGACACCTGGGAGCCAGAAATCTTTCTGATTGAGAGGTGGTCAAATACTCATTAAAATGCAAATCAATTTATAACATTTTTGACATGTGTTTTTCTAGATTTTTTTGTTGTTATTCTGTCTCTCACTGTTCAAATAAACCTAACATTAAAATTATAGACTGATCATTTCTTTGTCAGTGGGCAAACGTACAAAATCATCAGGGGATCAAATACTTTTTTCCCTCACTGTATATATTTCGTAGCTGTCTATTTACTACCACAAACCGATGACTAAGACCGCACTCAATGAGCTGTATAAGGCCATAAGCACACAGGAAAACGCTCATCCAGAGGTGCTCCTAGTGGAAGGGGACTTTAATGCAGGGAAACTTAAATCCGTTTTACGTCATTTCTACCAGCATGGTAAATGTGCAACCAGAGGGGGAAAAAACTCTAGACCACCTTTACTCCACACACAGAGACGCGTACAAAGCTCTCCCTCGCCCTCCATTTGGCAAATCTGGCCATAATTATATCCTCCTGATTCCTGCTTACAAGCAAAAACTAAAGCAGGAAGCACCAGTGACTCGGTCAATAACAAAGTGGTCAGATGAAGCAGATGCTAAACTACAGGACTATTTTGCTAACACAGACTGGAATATGTTTTGGGATTCTTCCGATGGCATTGAGGAGTACACCACATCAGTCACTGGCTTCATCAGTCAGTGCATCAATGACGTCCTCCCAACAGTGACTGTACGTACATACAACAACCAGAAGCAATGGATTACAGGCAACATCCGCACTGAGCTAAAGGGTAGAGCTGCCACTTTCAAGGAGCAGGACTCTAACCCGGAAGCTTATAAGAAATCCCGCTATGCCCTCCGACGAACCATCAAACAGGCAAAGTGTTAATACAGGACTAAGATCGAATCGTACTACACCGGCTCCGACGCTTGTCGGATGTGGCAGGGCTTGTAAACTATTACAGACTACAACGGGAAGGACAGCCGCGAGCTGGCCAGTGACACGAGCTTACCAGATGAGCTAAATCACTTCTATGCTCGCTTCGAGGCAAGCAGCACTGAAACATGCATGAGAGCATCAGCTGTTCTGGACGACTGTGTGATCACGCTCTCCATAGCCGATGTGATTAAGACCTTTTAAGCAGGCCAACATTCACAAGGCCGCAGGACCAGACGGATTACCAGGACGTGTACTCCGAGCATGCGCTGACCAACTAGCAAGTCTCTTCACTGACATTTTCAACCGCTCCCTGTCTGAGTCTGTAAAACCAACATGTTTCAAGCAGACCACCATAGTCCCTGTGCCCAATAACACTAAGGTAACCTGCCGAAATTACTACCAACCCATAGCACTCACGTCTGTAGCCATGAAGTGCTTTGAAAGGCTGGTCGTGGCTCACATCAACACCATTATCCTAGAAACCCTAGACCCACTCCAATTTGCATACCGCCCCAACAGATGCACAGATGACGCAATCTCTATTGCACTCCACACTGCCCTTTCACACCTGGACAAAAGGAACACCTATGTGAGAATGCTATTCATTGACTACAGCTCAGCATTCAACACCATAGTGCCCTCAAAGCGCATCACTAAGCTAAGGACCCTGGGCTAAACACCTCCCTCTGCAACTGGATCCTGGACTTCCTGACGGGCCGCCCCGAGGTGGTAAGGGTAGGTAACAACACATCCACCACACTGATCCTCAACACGGGGGCGCCCTCAGCGGTGTGTGCTCAGTCCCCTCCTGTACTCCCTGTTCACTCATTACTGCATGGCCAGGCACGAATCTAACACCATCATTAAGTTTGCCGATGACACAACAGTGGTAGGCCTGCTCACCAACAACGATGAGACAGTCTATGGGGAGGAGGTCAGAGACCTGGCCGTGTGGTGCCAGGACAACAACCTCTCCCTCAACGTGATCAAGACAAAGGAGATGATTGTGAACTACAGGAAAAAGAAGAGGACCGAGCACGCCCCCATTCTCATCGACGGGGCTGTAGTGGAGCAGGTTGAGAGCATCCAAGTTCCTTGGTGTCCACATAACCAACAAATTAACATGATCCAAGCACACCAAGACAGTCGTGAAGAGGGCACGACAAAAGCTATTCGCCCTAAGGAGACTGAAAAGATTTGCTATGGGTCTTCAGATCCTCAAAAGATTCTACAGCTGCACCATCGAGTCCGTCCTGACTGGTTGCATCACTGCCTGGTATGGTAACTGCTCGGCCTCTGACCGCAAGGCACTACAGAAGGTAGTGCGTACGGCCCAGTACATCACTGGTGCCAAGCTTCCTGCCATCCAGGACCTCTATACCAGGCGGTGTCAGAGGAAGGCCCTAAAATGTGTCAAAGACGCCAGGCACCCTAGTCATAGACTGTTATCTCTGCTACCGCACAGCAAGCGGTACCGGAGCGGCAAGTCTAGGTCCAAGAGGCTTTTAAACAGCTTCTACCCCCAAGCCATAAGACTCCTGAACATCTAATCAAATGACAACCCAGACTATTTGCATTCCCCCCCACCCCCTGTTTTACACTGCTGCTACTTTCTATTTATTGTCTATGCATTGTCACTTTAGTAACTCTACCTACATGTACATATTACCTCAATTACCTCGACTAACCAGTGCCCCCGCACATTGACTCAGTACCGGTACCCCCTGTACAGTGGGGAAAAAAAGTATTTAGTCAGCCACCAATTGTGCAAGTTCTCCCACTTAAAAAGATGAGAGAGGCCTGTCATTTTCATCATAGGTACACGTCAACTATGACAGACAAATTGAGAATTTTTTTTCCAGAAAATCACATTGTAGGATTTTTATTGAATTTATTTGCAAATTATGGTGGAAAATAAGTATTTGGTCACCTACAAACAAGCAAGATTTCTGGCTCTCACAGACCTGTAACTTCTTCTTTAAGAGGCTCCTCTGTCCTCCACACGTTACCTGTATTAATGGCACCTGTTTGAATTTGTTATCAGTATAAAAGACACCTGTCCACAACCTCAAACAGTCACACTCCAAACTCCACTATGGTCAAGACCAAAGAGCTGTCAAAGGACACCAGAAACAAAATTGTAGACCTGCACCAGGCTGGGAAGACTGAATCTGCAATAGGTAAGCAGCTTGGTTTGAAGAAATCAACTGTGGGAGCAATTATTAGGAAATGGAAGACATACAAGACCACTGATAATCTCCCTCGATCTGGGGCTCCACGCAAGATCTCACCCTGTGGGGTCAAAATGATCACAAGAACGGTGAGCAAAAATCACAGAACCACACGGGGGGACCTAGTGAATGACCTGCAGAGAGCTGGGATCAAAGTAACAAAGCCTACCATCAGTAACACACCACGCCGCCAGGGACTCAAATCCTGCAGTGCAGACGTGTCCCTCTGCTTAAGCCAGTACATGTCCAGGCCTGTCTGAAGTTTGCTAGAGTGCATTTGGATGATCCAGAAGAGGATTGGGAGAATGTCATATGGTCAGATGAAACCAAAATATAACTTTTTGGTAAAAACTCAACTCATCGTGTTTGGAGGACAAAGAATGCTGAGTTGCATCCAAAGAACACCATACCTACTGTGAAGCATGGGGGTGGAAACTTCATGCTTTGGGGCTGTTTTTCTGCAAAGGGACCAGGACGACTGATCCGTGTAAAGGAAAGAATGAATGGGGCCATGTATCGTGAGATTTTGAGTGAAAACCTCCTTCCATCAGCAAGGGCATTGAAGATGAAACGTGGCTGGGTCTTTTAGCATGACAATGATCCCAAACACACCTCCCGGGCAACGAAGGAGTGGCTTCGTAAGAAGCATTTCAAGGTCCTGGAGTGGCCTAGCCAGTCTCCAGATCTCAACCCCATAGAAAATCTTTGGAGGGAGTTGAAAGTCCGTGTTGCCCAGCGACAGCCCCAAAACATCACTGCTCTAGAGGAGATCTGCATGGAGGAATGGGCCAAAATACCAGCAACAGTGTGTGAAAACCTTGTGAAGACTTACAGAAAACGTTTGACCTGTGTCATTGCCAACAAGGGGTATATAACAAAGTATTGAGAAACTTTTGTTATTGACCAAATACTTATTTTCCACCATAATCTACAAATAAATTCATAAAAAATCCTACAATGTGATTTTCTGGAATATTTTTTCGCATTTTGTCTGTCATAGTTGACATGTACCTATGATGAAAATTACAGGCCTCTCTCATCTTTTTAAGTGGGAGAACTTGCACAATTGGTGGCTGACTAAATACTTTTTTTCCCCACTGTATATAGGCTTGCTATTGTTATTTTTACTGCTGCTATTTAATTATTTGTTACTTTTATTTAGTATTTTTTTATATTGTATTTCTTTGTGATTTTGTAAAATATTTTTTCTTAAAACTGCATTGTTGGTTAAGGGCTTGTAAGTAAGCATTTCACTGTAAGGTCTACAGCTGTTGTATTTGGCGCATGTGACCAAATAAAATTTGATTTGATTTGATTCAGTCATACAAAAGTTATACCTAAATCAGAACTGGTTCTCTGGCAGATTAGTAAGAATGTTTCACCCCATGTTCAAGAATGGCCTTTTCCCCTTTATTCAGATTACAACTGCTCACTTTCGGTTATATGAAAATGAAATAATCTCCTAAATATTTCTATTTTTAAAACAAGCCATAGAAAGTAGGTTGGAATTTCAGTTTAATCGACCAAAAAAGACCAAACAAATATAACAACAAATATTATGGTTAAACTCAAATATACTAATTGATTAAAAATATATATATTTTTGATGAAAAAATATAACTGTAGAGAGCATTCGGAAAATATTCAGACCCCTTCACTTTTTCAACATTTTGTTATGTTACAGCCTTATTCGAAAATGGATTAAAAAAATATATATATATATATATATTCTCATCAATCTAATCACAATACCCCATAATGACAAAGCAAAAACAGGTTTTATATAAGGTCCCACAGCTGACAGTGCATATCAGAGCAAAGATCAAGCCATGAGGTCAAAGGAATTGTCCGTAGAGCTCCGAGACAGGATTGTGTAAATAAAAGTAACAAATAATTAAAGAGCAGCAGTAAAAATAACAATAGCAAGCCTATATACAGGGGGTACCGGTACTGAGTCAATGTGCGGGGGCACTGGTTAGTCGAGGTAATTGAGGTAATATGTACATGTAGGTAGAGTTACTAAAGTGACAATGCATAGACAATAAATAGAAAGTAGCAGCAGTGTAAAACAGGGGGTGGGGGGGAATGCAAATAGTCTGGGTTGTCATTTGATTAGATGTTCAGGAGTCTTATGGCTTGGGGGTAGAAGCTGATTAAATGTCTCTTGGACCTAGACTTGCCGCTCCGGTACCGCTTGCTGTGCGGTAGCAGAGAGAACAGTCTATGACTAGGGTGCCTGGCGTCTTTGACACATTTTAGGGCCTTCCTCTGACACCGCCTGGTATAGAGGTCCTGGATGGCAGGAAGCTTGGCACCAGTGATGTAATATAATAATAATAATATGCCATTTAGCAGACGCTTTTATCCAAAGCGACTTACAGTCATGCGTGCATAATTTTTTTTTGTGTATGGGTGGTCCCGGGGATCGAACCCTGGGCCGTACGCACTACCTTCTGTAGTGCCTTGCGGTCGGAGGCCAAGCAGTTGCCATACCAGGCAGTGATGCAACCAGTCAGGACGGACTCGATGGTGCAGCTGTAGAACCTTTTGAGGATCTGAAGACCCATAGCAAATCTTTTCAGTCTCTTTAGGGCGAATAGGTTTTGTCGTGCCCTCTTCACGACTGTCTTGGTGTGCTTGGATCATGTTAATTTGTTGGTTATGTGGACACCAAGGAACTTGGATGCTCTCAACCTGCTCCACTACAGCCCCGTCGATTAGAATGGGGGCGTGCTCGGTTCTCTTCTTTTTCCTGTAGTTCACAATCATCTCCTTTGTCTTGATCACGTTGAGGGAGAGGTTGTTGTCCTGGCACCACACGGCCAGGTCTCTGACCTCCTCCCCATAGACTGTCTCATCGTTGTTGGTGAGCAGGCCTACCACTGTTGTGTCATCGGCAAACTTAATGATGGTGTTAGATTCGTGCCTGGCCATGCAGTAATGAGTGAACAGGGAGTACAGGAGGGGACTGAGCACACACCGCTGAGGGCGCCCCCGTGTTGAGGATCAGTGTGGTGGATGTGTTGTTACCTACCCTTACCACCTCGGGGCGGCCCGTCAGGAAGTCCAGGATCCAGTTGCAGAGGGAGGTGTTTAGTCCCAGGGTCCTTAGCTTAGTGATGCGCTTTGAGGGCACTACGGTGTTGAATGTTGAGCTGTAGTCAATGAATAGCATTCTCACATAGGTGTTCCTTTTGTCCAGGTGTGAAAGGGCAGTGTGGAGTGCAATAGAGATTGCGTCATCTGTGCATCTGTTGGGGCGGTATGCAAATTGGAGTGGGTCTAGGGTTTCTAGGATAATGGTGTTGATGTGAGCCACGACCAGAAAAAGTCAAGGGGTCTGAATACTTTCCGAATCTGCTGTGTATATATACGGGATTGGAAATGATGCAGACAATTACATTGATGGCGCCACAATCTATCTGCAATATTAAAGCTGATCTACCCCCCCCAAAAAAATTTTTTACTTCACTGAGTTTGTCTTTAGATGTTATCTCTGCAGTAAACTCTCATGTCTATCGGTATTGGAAGCAAGAGACCGTTAACATTCCCAACTGAGAGCATTGAACATCATAGATGATGGAGTCAGAAACACCGTTTTTGATGTTTTTAAGTTACTCTTCATTGTGTGTTGTTGCTGTTGATGTTTTCTAGAAATTCTGAGGCTATTTCATTACAGATGGGATTACAGAAACGGACCAACATAATACACCTGAGCCTCATGTTCACTAACGCAATATATTTGAAACTCTATACCACTCTATGCAAGTCCCACAGAGACTTCCTTTCTCACAGTGTCGTCTGAAAGTTTAAGGCGCTTACAAGGGTGCTTAGTGAGGAGTGGTGAGAGAGGGAAAGAGAGAGACAGAGAAAATAGAAACCGAAACAGACAGAAGGAGCCCCTGGACATGTTGTGTTGAGTATGTCTTGGCACACATATCAACTAATTCATGAACCACTATTATGTGTGTTATATAAAGCAGACATGGAGGAGCCCTCACCTCACTAGCATGGGGAGACCTGTCTTCACACCCCACATTCCTCACCTCACACATAGGACGCCCCACACTGGGCATGTGCAGATATAAAAAGATATCCTCAGAAATTGGCCTTTTCTCAATTGGTTTGCTCAACTCCAGCATCCTCTCTCCTCCGTCCTCGCTGGCCTCATTTTGAAAAAGGTCAAAAGTAATCAAGGAGAGGCGGCGAGGATAGGGAAAGTGGCCGAAAATGCGCTTGTATAAAATGAGACTCTCCTTCAATCGCGCGTCATCAGGCAAATTACGTTTACAGGGTGGAATCCAAAGTAAATGTATAAAGTGATTAAAAACTGAATTTAGCTAGTTGTGCAAGACATTTTATAGATAAATGGATATGTCTGTATTCTTTTCTCCTTCGAGAAAACAATAGCTGATTCAAAGGGGGTGTGGCAGATATCAAAACTCTTCTGGGAAGGACTCAGGTAGGATACACTTGTCCTTCCTCGCCAAAAGGAGGCTATCGAGGAGGAGAGGACAGTCTTCCTTTTGCCTACTTAGGATCTGACACTCTCCTTGACCACTCAACCACTTATCGGTTTCTGGGTCATGGAGGATGGAGGAGTCGAGGAGAGGACAGTCTTTTGTCCAAATTAGTATCTCCCAATGGGTTGGGTGGTGAGAGTAGGGAGGGAAGAGGTGGAGGGGTTGGGGTGAAAGGAGGGGTAGGGAGACTGGCTAGGGAGTGAAGTGGTGGGAAGGAGGGCTGAAAGGGTAAGGGTAAGAACGCTGTTACGTGACATATTTAAGGTTGACAGAGTTCATGAGTTTGTCTCTTTCCTAAAGAAGGGCATTGAATGAAGGACATTCATCTCATGGGAATTGTAATTTATAAATTACTATTGCGCAAATAAAAACTATTAAGAATTGTTTTCTCATTAAAGTGTCTTCATTGTTCTATTCCCGTATTTTGTTTTGCCTAAAAAACATCCTAAGTCCCATTTCCCTTTGTCTGCTAGTAACTGTCCCAGAGTACATTAGAGAGGTAGTGTTTGTTTTTGGGAAGCCCCTGTCCCCGAAGGGCCTAGCCAGTCTCCAGACCTGAACCCAATAGAAAATCTTTGGAGGGAGCTGAAAGTCTCTATTGCCCAGCGACCAAATATTAAGTTCTGCTTTTCTGATGTATGAAATATGTATGTCATGCAATAAAATGCAAATTAATTACTTTATAATCATACAATGTGATTTTCTGGATTTTTGTTTTAGATTCCGTCTCTCACAGTTGAAGTGTATCTATGATAAAAATTACAGACCTCTACATGCTTTGTAAGTAGGAAAACCTGCAAAATCGTCAGTGTATCAAATACTTGTTCTCCCCAATGTATTTCATGAGGCCTTATTTTGACGGCCTAGATTTACCCCTAATAAAGTGGCCTGAAACTCATATACCTCACTTTGACCCAAAACATGCCCATCATTATCATATTTCCAAGCATGCTCTATTGCAGGTAGATCTTTTTAATTGTTTGTTTCAATATCTATTTTTATGCTTGTGAATAGATTAATTGATTAATCTTATGCTACACAAAGATATATATAACGTACATTTTCCTAAACCAATTCAATTAGTTATATTTTTTGCACCTGTTACTAAAATGTTTGTCCCAGTTTAAATTCCTTAGGCAGTTAGATAGTCCTAAACCCTGCCACAAATTCTCAATGCAGGTTGCAGGAGACTAGAAATTCCTACTGTTGGATATGCTAATTCCAATAGGAATTACATACACTACTGGTAAAAAGTTTTAGAACACCTACTCATTCAAGGGTTTTTCTTTATGTTTACTATTTTCTACATTGTAGAATAACAGTGAAGACATCAAAACAATGAAATAACACATATGGAATCATTGTAGTAACCAAAAAAGTGTTAAACAAATCAATATATATTTTATATTTGAGATTCTTCAAATAGCCACCCTTTGCCTTGATGACAGCTTTGCACACTCTTGGCACTTTCTCAACCAGCTTCATGAGGTAGTCACCTGGGGGGGGGGGGGGGGGGGGTCGAATTGCTGCAAAGAAATCACTACTAAAGGACACCAATAAGAAGAAGAGACTTGCTTGGGCCAAGAAGCACGAGCAATGGACATTATACTGGTGGAAATGTGTACTTTGGTCTGGAGTCCAAATTGGAGATTTTTGGTTCCAACCGCCGTGTCTTTGCGAGACACGGTGTGGGTGAACGAATGATCTCCGCATGTGCATTTCCTACCGTAAAGCATGGAGGAGAAGGTGTTATGGTGTGGGGGTGCTTTGCTAGTGACACTGGCTGTGATTTATTTAGAATTCAAGGCACACTTAACCAGCATGGCTACCACAGCATTCTGCAACAATACCCCATCCCATCTGGTTTGGGCTTAGTGGGACTATCATTTGTTTTTCAACAGGACAATGACCCAAAACACCTCCAGGCTGTGTAAGGGCTATTTTACCAAGAAGGAGAGTGATGGAGTGCTGCATCAGATGACCTCCACAATCCCCCGACCTCAAACAAATTGAGATGGTTTGGGATGAGTCGGACCGCAGAGTGAAGGAAAAGCAGCCAACAAGTGCTCAGCATATGTAGGAACTCCTTCAAGACTGTTGGAAAAGCATTCCAGGTGAAGCTGGTTGAGAGAATGCCAAGAGTGTGGAAAGCTGTCATCAAGGCAAAGGGTGCCTATTTGAAGAATCTCAAATATAAAATGTATGTTGATATGTTTAACACTTTTTTGGTTACTACATGATTCTATATGTGTTATTTCATAGTTTTTATGTTTTCACTATTATTCTAAAATGTAGAAAATCATAAAAATAAAGAAAATGAGTAGGTGTTCTAAAACTTTTGACAGGTAGTGTATAACTTTGCAAGCCAGCATAATCAGACTTGCATGTAGGATTGCTAAATTCTGGGAACATTCCCAAAATTATTAAGTTAGATTTTTTAACAATTTGGGGAAAGGCACTGGAATTTTGCAACCGTACTTGCAGGCCTGATGTGAACTGAGACATGAACTGGGGTACAATTATGCACTTATATCTAAAGGTACAAAGAATGACCTTACGAGGTACTGCTACAGTTACAAGTGTTTGTACCCCTTTAGGAAGTCAGCGTTTTCAGGCCTGCAAGTCACATTATGCTGGCTTGCAATGTGATGTGTATTTCCTATTGGAAACCAGCCAGTGTGGAGCAAACTTTTTGAATTTTTAACTACCCTCAACCTTTATTCAGAATGACTGCCAGGGTTGGGCAGAATAAGCTATGACACCACCTAAACCATCTAAACTGGAACAACCATTTCACTAACGAGTGCAAGTCCAGGTAACATATTGGATTAGTTTAGAAAATGTTTGTAATTTATATTTGAGTAGCATAATATAACTTTATTATTAAAGCTTGCAAAGATCAGAAAGAAAGAGTTAATTTACGTGTTTATTTTATTTTTTATTTGACCTTTATTTAACTAGGCAAGTCAGTTAAGAACAAATTCTTATTTACAATGACGGCCTAGAGTGAGTATTTGATCCCCTGCTGATTTTGTACGTTTGCCCACTGACAAAGAAATGATCACTATATAATTTAAATGGTAGGTTTATTTGAACAGTGAGAGACAGAATAACAATAATAAAATCCAGAAAAACACGTCAAAAATGTTATAAATTGATTTGCATTTTAATGAGGGAAATAAGTATTTGACCCCTCTGCAATACATGACTTAGTACTCGGTAGCAAATCCTTTGTTGACAATCACCAGGTTTGCACACATCTCAGGAGGGATTTTGTCCCACTCCTCTTTGCAGATCTTCTCCAAGTGGTTTCGAGGCTGACGTTTGGCAACTCGAACCTTCAGCTCCCTCCACAGAATTTCTATTGGATTAAGGTCTGGAGACTGGCTAGGCCACTCCAGGACCTTTATGTCCTTCTTCTTGAGCCACTCCTTTGTTGCCTTGGCCGTGTGTTTTGGGTCATTGTCATGCTGGAATACCCATCCGCGACCCATTTTCAATGCCCTGGCTGAGGGAAGGAGGTTCTCACCCAAGATTTGACGGTACATGGCCCCGTCCATCGTCCCTTTGATGCCATGAAGTTGTCCTGTCCCCTTAGCAGAAAAACACCCCCAAAGCATAATGTTTCCACCTCCATGTTTGATGGTGGGGATGGTGTTCTTGGGGTCATAGGCAGCATTCCTCCTCCTCCAAACACGGCGAGTTGAGTTGATGCCAAAGAGCTCGATTTTGGTCTCATCTGACCACAACACTTTCACCCAGTTCTCCTCTGAATCATTCAGATGTTCATTGGCAAACTTCAGACGGGCATGTATATGTGCTTTCTTGAGCAGGGGGACCTTGCGGGCGCTGCAGGATTTCAGTCCTTCACGGCGTAGTGTGTTACCAATTGTTTTCTTGGTGACTATGGTCCCAGCTGCCTTGAGATCATTGACAAGATCCTCCCGTGTAGTTCTGGGCTGATTCCTCACCGTTCTCATGATCATTGCAACTCCACAAGGTGAGATCTTGCATGGAGCCCCAGGCCGAGGGAGATTGACAGTTCTTTTGTGTTTCTTCCATTTGCGAATAATCGCACCAACTGTTGTCACCTTCTCACCAAGCTGCTTGGCAATGGTCTTGTAGCCCATTCCAGCCTTGTGTAGGTCTACAATCTGTCCCTGACATCCTTGGAGAGCTCTTTGGTCTTGGCCATGGTGGAAAGTTTGGAATCTGATCGATTGATTGCTTCTGTGGACAGGTGTCTTTTATACAGGTAACAAGCTGAGATTAGGAGTACTCCCTTTAAGAGTGTGCTCCTAATCTCAGCTCGTTACCTGTATAAAAGACACCTGGGAGCCAGAAATCTTTCTGATTGAGAAGGGGTCAAATACTTATTTCCCTCATTAAAATGCAAATCAATTTATAAAAAATTTTACCTGCGTTTTTCTGGATTTTTTTGTTGTTATTCTGTCTCTCACTGTTCAAATAAACCTACCATTAAAATTATAGACTGATAATTTTTTTGTCAGTGGGCAAATGTACAAAATCAGCAGGGGATCAAATACTTTTTTCCCTCACTGTACATGTTTCACTTATTGTAGAGAAAATTGGAAAGAGAATTAACTCCTGGTTATTAAGAGATTTTCTTTATCTGGACGCAGGGGCGCAACTTTGGTTTTAGAAGTGGGGGGGGACACAACCTGGCACGGGGTCTGGGGGTCCTCCACCTATTTGTTGGGCCATCTAAAGCTAATTTCCTGAATTTCTACTAGTGCTGTACCTGAAAAAAAAAAAAATTGGTAGACCAAGAGTAGTGTTTTCTTTCGACCAATCGATTGGTCAAAACCTTATTTAATTGTATTATTTAATTTAATTGTTTCATTTACAGACAAACCCTATGTGTTTTAATAAAATCAACTATATGGACTGAACTTGTCTGATGCTTTAAGCATGCTGTTTGATTAAATAATTAAGACACACAAATGACTTAAGAGGGAGCCAGAGATCAATATAGCCTAATCAGAAGAAAAAACCCTGTTTTCCGACCCTCTTTCTCCCGCTATTGCTGGCCTTCGCAGATTCTGCCATTATGCTCCTGAAGTTGCCGGTAATAATCTACACCAGCGATCGGCAACCTTTTCCATTTGGTGTGCCAATTTATCTTACTATTTGTACCAATCTGCCTGCCAGTTATGCTTTTCATATGCATATTTACATTGAACAGTTTCATTTATTTTATAATAGTCTTTGAATCTCAAAATCATTGTCTGTGGTTAATCTACATTCTATCTAATTTTAAAATTATACAAAACTAAAAGTAACTTTTATTGCCATTGCCAACTATGTAAAAATAGCCTACATAAAGCAAACATAAAAACATTGCAGCCAGCAGGCAGAAAATATCCAGATAAAAATTAATATTCTATAAATCACATTGGCGACGCATGGCCTGTCTGCAACAAATTTGAAACATTGTATCAACTATTAAGTGGGTCATCCAGAAACTAGTGCTAGCAAACTTGAAACATTGTATAAAATATTCTGGGCCCTCAGAGTTTCCTGCGCCAGTGAATTCAGGACAGACACAGCTGTAGGATTGTGCAAGGGATAAGAAGTAATCAGGTATTTTATGACGTTTCCACTGGATCAGAACATTACATTTTTCCCTTTCATGCCGATTGGTTATCGAAAGGGAGATTACTGGACATTTTCCTCAAATGCTTTGAGGAACTATTTTCATTCTCGGTTTATTCTAAAAACAGACTTTGATTACTTGCTGTTTGAGGTGAATAAAAATTACTTTGAGAAGCTCCACAGCTCATTAGTGGTGGTGAGTTAAGACAATTAGAAATATTAAAGCTGATCTACCCCCTAAAGAGAAAAAAAAGAAAATACAATTAGAAATACTGTCAGACATCCCCAAATGGGCACATTTATAGGCCTACATTTGCGCACAGGCCAGGTAGACTAGTCCTACTTCTAGATGCGTAATCAGGCGCTCAAGATTAACGAAGGGAGAGGAGCCATTTTTGTTTTTCCCTTTGTTCCAACGGAAGTTCCGCCCCTCGGGACTCCCGTTTGATTTCAGCTTTCTGCGATCAGCGACCGCTGTGCCCTCACACTGTATGATATCAATCTAATCTCAACAGGTTGGATATCATTGTCTCATTCGATTTAACCGGTAAGGTGAATCGCCAAACAAACCCTTTTCAGGGTTGGTCATTTGGATAAGGTCCAAATGTATTTGCTCAAACCAATGAGACATTTTAAACATTCCCTCCACATTAACCTAGATACAGCAATGCTTTTCAGGTTAATTAAAGTTTAATTCCCAGATAGCCTATACAGGTATGCTTGATCATTATGATTGATTAATCAATTAAAGTTGCTTTTGCAAGTTCGTTAAAAGCCAACTCCAACATTACTGATCCAGTACTGATGATTCATTGACATCTGTAAACTGAATAAAATCGTTTTTGCAGCTTCCAACGACTCAAAACCTAAAATTGTACATATGTTTAAACAACTAATAATCATCAAAATGAGCAAGCTAATAGAGGGGGTGCCATCCATTCCCCCGCTAATAAGTGAGCCCTCACCCACAGAAAGATTGATCGCTGACCTCAGCAGCGATGCAAATCCAAACTATGCCGAAGGGATGAGAATGTTAGATCACAATGCCATAAGCGAAAAAACTGCAGAAATCGCGACTGACACCCTCCAAAATAGGCCAGCAGTCACATGCCTTGTAAAGGTTCTCTCCAGTTTAGCCTTGAACTATGGCCACCAGCAGAGATGGACGTTGGTCCAATACCGCTGTGCTCAGCAGAAGCACGAGAAAGAAACTGTTGAGATGAAGGGACAGGTGGAGAGAACCAGGAAGCTAATGACAAAAGCCAACAAAGACAAAATGCTGCTAGCCGAGGAGCTGCATTTGAGAACGGATCAATTCAAAGATCTGGCAAAGAACGAGCACAAACTCTCGAACAAATCCGTTTTCTACAAGAACAACTCGATTTAGCCAACAGTAAATACTAGATGAACTAGATGAATCTGACGAGCTAGCTAAAAACAAGGGCGACCAACTTGATGCCCTGGAAGCAGTTTTAAATGGCACCACTCAAAGCAATAATGTTCTATTCCAAAAGCTGCAGACCAAAGACGATCAGTTAATGAACATCTTGACCAAGTTGGATGACAAAACAGTGGAACTCATTGAAGTCGCTGACCGAATGAACGATGAGAGAACCCAGGTGAGGAAGTTGGAAAACTTGACCTCTAAGCAAGCGGAGGACATCTCATCACTGAATCTCTCGCTCCGCACTCCAAGACCTCTCCCTGCAAACCATGACAGGTAAGTATGAGGCCGAACGGAGAAACTGCGACACTCACGCGTCTAAAATAAATACCCTCAGCTCCCAAGGGGACTCTGTGATGCAGCAGCACACCACCCATAGGTACCATCTGGAGGAACTCCAGAACAGCCACGCGCTACCGCGTGACTACCCATTTTACATTTTAGTCATTTAGCAAACACTCTTATCCAGAGCGACTTACAGTTAGTGAGTGCATACATTTTCATACCCAACCGAGCAACCAAGCTCACAACCGGAGCCTGGGGAATGAAGGAGAGTAGACGACAGCAGGTTTCTCTAAGGGGTCCCTCAGTCTTTTCATCTTGGTCGTTCGGCCCAGAGTAACATGGCACCTCTTCGCCAACAAAATTTCAAGTTGGCTTTTCCTCTTGGCCCTTCAGTCAAAAATTCCCCATGGGAGGAAGCAGACGCTCCCCGCGCACTTGGCGCAGAATGCCTTGACCATATCATCAAAAACTTCCGCATCTTTGACCCCATTCCAGGTAAGCCAAACAACACTGAGACGTTCTTAGCAGACATAGAGGATACCTTGGATGGCTACCCGAACGCTACGAATACGGACAGGCTTTACCTGTTGAAGCGAATGTCCAACTGACACGTGACAAGGTTCATCCGTCTACAACAGCAACACGTGCAAAACGACTACGCTATACTTGCCACTCGCAAACACGACAGCTCGCTGGCTAACACTGTCAAACATGCTCAGAATGAACACCCACAAGCCTACTATTATAGGCTTCGTTCAGCTTACTTTGGCACGCTCACTGAAACAGGAATGGAAGAGCTATTACCATTCAATCAAATGTTTCTGTCAAACATGTATCCCAACTTCATTAACTACTTTGGCCCTACTGCCCACGTTGGTTTGCCAATCTCGGCACTCCGAGAGCTTGCGAGCACAGCTTTTGATGCATTCAAAGCGGGCTGGGCTAAAAGCCCGGACACCTCGGTTTTCAAGATTGGGGGGGGGGGGTGCAATCACTCCAGTTGGAGGGTGCAGCATCAGGGACAGTAGCGGAAAAAGATGACGCCACAGGTGTGCGGCTACCACGTACATACCACACCGATGACCACCGCAGTAATGATAGCTACAAAGAACGTCCCCAACCAAACAGGCCCTGCAGACATCGATCTGGCTGCTATGTTCCTGCATCTAACCCTCACAAATGGTCAGGGAAAAAGGGTAACAAGCGTAACAAGAGTAACAAAGGGTTCGATGACAACCAAAATGTAACCCAAAGCTCTCTATAAGCTCTGATAAGGGATGTACTGCAGCAGAAAAAAATTGAGAAAGGGGGAAAAAGATAAGTCACCATGACTAGGCGTGAAATTGCCGGAGAATGGGTCCCCCGAAATTAACACCATTTGTGAGGTCGGAAACATTCACTTTAACCCCGCCCTCACTCATATTTCAGTCCAGGGCCCGCTCAATCTAAACACAAGCCGATGGGCTTTGTCTAGAGACCATGATTTAGATGTTGCGACGCACAAGGTAAGCAGCATTGCAACAGCTGATTCCTCTCCCATTCCGATAGAGGACCCACTGGGTCACGAAGTACAGCAATCTGTCTTAAAAATCGACACAGATAACTCACCAATCTGTTCTGCCAACCCACTCCACTTTGTTGGCGATATGACAAGAAAAACCGACTCGAACAGGCCATACCTCAAAGCTGTCTTAGAGGACTGTTTGACCTGTGATGCACTGATAGATTCGGGTTCAACTATTTCCCTCATATCTAAAACTTTACTGGATGAACTCAAAAGGACAGTGGACCCAGCAAAATGTTGGTTAAAAACAGAACGATGCAACACTAAACTTCGAGGTTTCACTCAGGCTACCTCACCACTTACCAAGCATATCCTACTAAACTGAACTTCGAAAGCGTGTCACTTGTCCACCCTGTGTACGTGACTAGCATTGACACTGAGCAGATGCTGATTGGGATGGATTTAATAGACCATTTGGTACCACTGATGGATTGGAAATCCAACCAAAACTGGTCACAAATCGCAATAACTCCGCTGACACCACCGCCTTCATCGAAGGCTACATGCAATGCGTTATGCGACGACGACGGTTCGGCAGATGACAGGGTGACTAGTTCAACTCGGAAACTAACCAAATATGAGGTTTTCCTATGTAGCTTGAGTGAATCACCGGCTGATACATACCGCCCTCCACTGATAGGCGGTGTGTGCCTAAACGGCACAATGGTTGAGGATGCCATACTGGCAACCTGGTCCGAAAAATCTGCAATCAGTTTGGAAATGTTCAACAACATTTCAAAAACGGCTAATTGCCACCCCTTTGTTCTGAAAATGTTCAGATTCCTACTAGAAACAACTTCCCAGACGACACTCACCGCTTTAGGGGTATGTGCGCTATCGATCCACATTGGAAACAAGGAAGTATTTCACTACTTAGTGGTTGTCGCGAACCTCCCGCATACAGTCTATGTGGGAGCGGACATTTTGGTGAGATTGGGTGTTGAACTCGATACCATACACCAAGTTCTTTGGTCTTTGGCGCAGCCAGCTCAACATGCCTTGTCTTTCGACCCTGTGCGAATGGCATCCGGGCAGACCATTCCTGAAGCTTGCAACATGATAACTGATACCGGCAAGAACCACAGAGATTTCTATAAGACTGAACCTGGCGCCCGGCTACCGGATGGAAGGCACTACTGCTTTCTTCCAACCCTCACCGCAATTATAAACCCTCACTGCAATTATTCAAATTGGGGCTAACTATCAATGGTAACCCGCTGTTGGAGCTAAACGCTAGATCCACTTACCTCTTGGTGCAGAATCTGACTCAAGTGGATATCTCCATTCCTCGGCACACTCAGCTAGGAACATTGATTGATTACTCATTCCATGATTTTGAACTTGTTGTTCCCGTGATTGGGCCTCTTCCTTCCTCCCTGGTGATACCGCATCTTCTTCTGCAAATGAAGTACACACTGATGATGTAGCAGCTAATGATTCCCCCACCATTGACAAGCCGTCACCACCTGATGAAGACCTGTACAATGCTGCTGAACCATATCCTGGTTTCCATACACAGGTACTACAGCTACTGACGGAGGCAGACGCACTTGTCAATGACACTGAAAGACATCAGTTACAGGACTTATTTAACAAACACAGAGAGATTGTGGGGTTATGGGTATTCATGTGGTGCATATTCCTATGCCACCCGGAGCAGCTCCTACGTTAGTGAGACAATACAAAATTCTGCTTGCAGCGTACTTGGTGGTACAAGAGATTATCGACTCCCTGTTAGCTAAACAGATAATCAGGGAATGTAACAGTACGTACAGCGCTCCCGTGTGGCCTGTTTTGAAACCAACGGGTAAATGGCGTCTTACCATTGACTATAGACAACTCAACAAGCTGGTTCCGTTGTCTCGTTGGCCTATGAAACAGCTCGACCAAGAGTCGCCAAAGGTGACAAACGTCAAATACTTCTCCACTGTCGACGTGGCGAATGGTTTCTGGACCAAATGTCTGCATCAGTGGCTATATTTAAAGTATTCACACCCCTTGACTTTTTCCACATTTTGTTGTGTTACAGCCTGAATTTAAAATGAGATTTGTTTGTCACTGACCTACACACAATACCCCATAATGTTAAAGTGGAATTATGTTTTTTGAAATTTCTACAAATTAAATTAAAATGAAAAGCTGAATTGTCTTGAGTCAATTAGTGTTCAATCTCTTTGATATGGTAAGCCTACAGTTCAGGAGTAAAAATGTGTGTGCAGTAATAGTGTTTAACATTATTTTTGAATGCTCATCTCTGTACCCCACACATACAATTATCTGTAAGGTCCCTCAGTCGAGCAGTGAATTTCACAACACAGATTCAACCACGAAGACCAGGGAGAATTTCCAATGCCTCGCAAAGACGTGCACTTATTGGTAGATGTGTAAAAAAAAAAAAAAGCAGTCATTGAATATCCCTTTGAACATGGTGAAGTTATTAATTACACTTTAGATAATGTATCAATATACCCAGTAACTAGAAAGATACAGGCGCCTTCCTAACTCAGTTGCCGGAGAGGAAGGAAACAGTCCAGGCATTTCACCATGAGGCCTATGGTGACTTTAAAACAGTTACAGAGTTTAATGGCTGTGATAGGAGATACCTGAGGAAGGATGAACAACATTAGTGACTCAATAATACTAACCTAATTGACAGAGTGAAAAGAAGGAAGCCTGTACAGAATTTAAATATTCCAAAACATGCATCCTGTTTGCAACAAGGCACTAAAGTAATACTGCAACAAATGTGGCAAAGCAATTAACCTTTTGTCCTGAATACAAAGTGTGTTGTTTGGGGCAAATCCAATACAACACATCACTGAGTACTACTCTCCAAATTTTCAAGCATAGTGGTGACAGCATCATGTTATGGATGTGCTTGTAATCTTTAAGGACTGGGGAGTTTTTCAGGATATATAATACATGGAATGGAGCTAAGCACAGGCAAAATCCTAGAGGAAAACCTTGTTCAGTCTGCTTTCCACCAGACAATGGGAGATCAATTCACCTTTCAGCAGGACAATAACTTAAAACACAAGGCCAAATCTACACTGGAGTTGTTTTTCAAGAAGACTGAATGTTCCTAAGTGGCCGAGTTACAGTTTTGACTTAAATCTACTTGAAAATCTATGGCAAGACCTGAAAATGGTTGTCTAGCAATGATAAACCACCAATTTGACAGAGCTTGAAGAATTTTGAAAAGATTAATGTGCAAATGTTGCACAATCCAAATGTGGAAAGCTCTTAGAGACTTACCCAGAAAGGCTCAGAGCTGTAATCGCTGCCAAAGGTGCTTCTACAAAACAAAACTGTCAGAAAATGTAGCCCTTCAAATCCAAAATGATGAGGATCAGTTCAACAACTGCAGCTATTGAAAATAACAAAAACATCCTATGATATTATATAATTGACAAATCACTGTTATTATCATGAACCCGCTTGTCATTCATTCGGCACATTGCAACCACTTGTAAGCAAACAGTTGTTGGTATCACTGTCAATTTCTCACCAGTAAGTTAAGCACCTCAATTTATTTTGAAACACAGACAAATTGATAACTATTCTATTATTTCATGTACTATTCTAAGTATTATTCTCTCGCTACCAATCTTGTACCAGTGAGTATCACTTTTCTCTCTCTGTCTCTCGGCTATTAAGCTCACTTGAGGAAGTTAGTCCCCACTAGATAGGTTGTTGTGGCCTCCTGTCACTTCCCCCTCCTGTGTTGTTCCCTGGAGTCAGCCAGTTTGTTTGTGTATGTTTACATCCCAAATGGTACGCTATTCCCTATATAGTGCACTACTTTTTACCAGGACCCTATGGGCCAATAAGTAGTGCACTGTATAGGGAAAAGGTTGCCATTTGGTATCTAGTCTCTGTGTCTAAAGTCGGTCCTTGGTTCAGGGCAGCACTCTCTCTGAGAGACGGATGGTGTGATGGAGTGCCCAGGGGCCTGGCAGTGAATAAGCATGCTTTACTGTTATAATATCATATGAGCAGGAGTCCACCACTGGTGCTGGCCGCTCCCTGGCGCACGCTGTGCAAGTGGACATTCCGCGTAATTATTCTCATCCATCACCCGATACAACAGACACCGCGTCCGGCCGACCAACCAGACAGACAGACGTAGCTGGCTCTCAGACTTGTCTCACAGCGCTCTAGAATTGTTTTGTTTTTTATTCATTCTGCTACTCAGAAGTCTCTCTCTCTTTTGTTCTCTCTCTGTGTCTTTTTCTCTCTCTGTCTTTCTCTTATCTGTGTCGTAACACAATCCCATGTTGTAGCAGGAACACTTGGTTCCATATATAGTGCCTCAAAGCCTATCCCTTCAAGGCAAAGGGTGGCTATTTGAAGAATCTCAAATATAACATATGTTTTGGTTACTACATGATTCCATATGTGTTATTTCATAGTTTTGATGTCTTCACTATTATTCTACAATGTAGAAAATAGTAAAAATAAAGAAAAATCCATGAATGAGTAGGTGTTCTAAAACTTTTGACCGGTAGTGCATACATATATACACACTGAGTGTACAAAACATTAGGAACTCCTGCTCTTTTCATGACATAGACTGACCAGGTGAATCCAGGTGAAAGCTATGATCCCTTATTGATGTCACTTTTTCAAATCCACTTCAATCAGTGTAGATGAAGGGAAGGAGACAGGTTAAAGAAGGATTTTTAAGCCTTGAGACATGGATTGTGTATGTGTGCCATTCAGAGGGTGAATGGGCCAGACAAAAAAAAAGTGCTTTTGAACGGGGTATGGTATTAGATGCCAGTCGCACCGGTTTGAGTGTGTCAAGAACTGCAACGCTGCTGGGATTTTCACACTCAACAGTTTCCTGTGTGTATCAAGAATGGTGCATCCCCCAAAGGACATCCAGCCAACTTGACAAAACTGTGAAAAGCATTGCAGTCAACATGGGCCAGTATCCCTGTGGAATGCTTTCGACACCTTGTAGAGTTCATTCCCCGACGAATTGAGGCTGTTCTGATGGCAAAAAGGGGTGTAACTCAATATTAGGAAGGTGTTCTTAATGTTTTGTACACTCACAAGATAGGTACAGTGAATTGGTTGTTTTACGGTGTCAGCTATAGTAGCACAGCACCCCTGGAGCAAATTAGGGTTAAGTGCCTTGCTCAGGGACACATCGACAGCTTTCTCATCTTGTCGGCACAGTTATACGAACCAGTGACCTTTCGGTTACTAGACCAAAACTCTAACAGCTAGGCTACCTGCCCCATACAGTTGCAATGTGCTAATGTTATACGTCTTGGCATGGACATGCTTCTTATTTAAGCTTGATCAATTTCAGTACGATGCCAGCACATTTTTAGCACACGATATCATACCATAACACATACATTTACAAAAGGGAATGTGTCAATAAGATGTTATTATCAAAGACATCTGACGACTTGCTTCTTTATCGGGCCTAAACGTGTGTGTGTGTGTGTGTGTGTGTTGGAAGCCTGGTTTGTTTGTAGATAGCAGGGTTCTGATATGACCTTCTCTCCCTGGTCATTAGAGGAGCCAAGAGGCTGGCACACACACATACACTGACTATATCTTCCCTTATGCCAAGGCCACAAACAAACAGTGATGTGGCCTTAGCTGTGGACATATGGTTAAAGTATGATTTTATGGAGCTGTTGTAGATTTTCGATTAGAATTCTAAACAGGAATCTATTCAATGCCTACTGAATGCTTTCACAAGGACGTTGAACCTCTGTTCCACTCCGTTCCACACACATACAGTATCTCCCCTTTACAAATCGATAAACAGATTAAGAATGCTCTTTCCGCCTTACCGTCTCTGTCTTTCTTTATGTCTCTGTCTGTCTGTCTGTCCTGAAGTCAACTGACCCACAATCATCAATAGAGATAGAGAAAACAACAAGGCCTGAGTGGCAGCTGAGTGGGCAGTTCAATTCCTGCTGCAAGCCACCCTCTGTGGTCCTCTCCACTCCCATGCTGTGTTGAATTGGTGGTGTCAGACCCCACAGTACTGAGCCCTGTATACCTGGGCTGGATTAAAGGAGATATCCCGTTAAAAGTGTCAGCAACACCTCGCTGCCTGGGATGATGGATGGCAGCTCTGCCGGGTGCATAATGTGCTCTAAAGAGGAAAAATCCTCCCAACCCTTTAAAGCAGCGTTGACGCCAATTACAGCTAGCTCTGCCTCTCTGCACGGGGACCAGGGTTCTGGAACATTGAGCAGTGAGCCTGCAACGTGGAATGGAATAAGATTGGCTGTAACATTCCAAACACATATGCATAATGTGACAGTATATTTTGACCAGAACCGGCGCCTCCATTTTACAACGTTTCGCTCCAAAAGATTGGACACTTCCTGGGCGTAGGTGTGAACCTATTCAAGTAAGTAAATACATTTTGAAAATGTAAAAAAAAACTATGTATTATAAGCTAGCTCGCTAGCTAACTACAGCAGGCCGCTATGTGTAGGCTAATCAGCTGCTAGCTAGCTAGCCAACTTTATATACTATAGCTAAGTGAAATATAATAATCTAGCTAACTTCATATTAGCTTGTTATCTTGATGTGGCCTATTTATCATTGTAAATGAAAAACACATGCTCAAAATGCATTTGTAGATAACTGCAATGAAAGAGAGTAAAATGATTTGCTGCTCCAGCTGTCAGAAAAGGGAGTAGATAGGTTAGATAGGGCAGATTGTGGGAGTACATTATGAAACTATTCAGCAGTTCTAGTCCCTAGAGAGGAAAACTATGAAGACAAACAGAGAGATAATAGTTAGGGATATCTAATTGTAATATAATGAAGCCTGTTTCTTTGTCATGTTGTCTGTCCTCAGATATGAAGAGCTGTGAAAGCCTGACTGCAGAAGAGGTCCCAGGGAATGTCCCAAGAGACATCCTTGTATGCCATGGGTTGTATGTGTACTTACGTTAGCAAATGTTGTATACAACAAAAAAGTTACAAGTCACACACAATGTAGGCTACTCCTGGAGGTATGATGGGTGTGCACGCTTCTGTTCCAGCCCAGCACTAACACGCCTGATTCAAACCTAATGAGTTGATAATCATGTGTATTATTGCTGTGCCGGAATAGACGTCTGCTTACCCAGTAGATCAGGGAATAGAGCAAGGTTGGCCACCTCTGGTATGGACTAATTTTTGTTCACCCGAAATGATGGTTTAGTAATAATAACCTACATCCTAAGATGTCTAACATTTGCAAACAAGTTAGCTTATTTATACATTTTGAATTGATATGTTGATTCATTCAATGTTGATTAGTTGAAGTTAAGTGTTTAAAGATGTTTCAAGATGAACTAGTGTCAACGTTCATTCAGTCACAGATCATAATTCTGCAATAAAAAGGGGTGAAGGGGATCTGTCTCTAATTTGTCTGTGTTGCTGTGCTGCTTTCTGAAATGAACATGACCTTTTTGTCCAGTTGTGAGCTCTCCAATCTGTTTTATCTGATTGTCACGCTGTCTCAGGATATCAGCCATGTGAACCCATTCTGAAGGTGATCATAATGACATGCATCACCAATGCAGCCATAGGCCTACATTATCCAGTGGCGATTTTAGCATGTAAATCTTGGTGGGACAAACTCAACCAATTTTTTTAGATGCATGCCAGCGAAGCCACTGCACTTCACAACACAATACATTAAATGCACTATAACGGTGACAAACGGAGCCCACAAACTGTTAGGGCCTACATAAAGCTGTCCCGACAAGGGAGCTTTCCTTTCAGCACCATGGAGTGAATCCTTACCACCGCTACATCTGGCTACCAGCGGAGCCTCGTCTGGCAGCGAAACAGTTCATTCAGCCTCATTTACAAACCATAGCTGATATGGCTGACTTGCTTAAATAAATATGGTTTCTACTGTCTCCTTGTGGATTTGTGTAACTCAATAAGAACCGCATTGTCCTTCAAAAATAACGAATGCCGACATGAGTTTTGAGTTTTGAACCATACACAAACATTATTACAATTATGTTCAGTAAATTCATAATGTTTGTTCTTATATCATCAACACTTAGCTCTAAGTATAAGCAAGTGCAAGCAAACGAGTTGCGACGAGGTAGACCTATTCGTTCTGCACTTTCGAAATGGACAGCGACAGAAATTCAGATAGATGTTAGTTCAGATAAATTCAGCTTCTTTAAGTCGAGAGAGAGAGAGAGAGAGAGAGAGAGAGAGAGAGAGAGAGAGAGAGAGAGAGAGAGAGAGAGAGAGAGAGAGAGAGAGAGAGAGAGAGAGAGAGAGAGAGAGAGAGAGAGAGAGAGAGAGAGAGAGAGAGAGAGAGAGAGAGAGAGAGAGAGAGAGAGAGAGAGAGAGAGAGAGAGAGAGAGAGAGAGAGAGAGAGAGAGAGAGAGAGAGAGAGAGAGAGAGAGACCGGTGTTGCACTCACTGTGTTATAAGTGTCTACTACTTTCAATTAAGACATGAGTGAGCTGAGACGGACGTAGCCTATATGCCTATTCGTTCTGCCTCACAATTTAATGCATGCTGTAATTCTGGCAAGCACTTACCTATTCTCCTCCATCTGTTGGTTGTGAAGGTCATGGCTCGTCTATATGCAGTGTCTAGCTGAGCCACAATGTTAGATTTGGACTACACAAAATAGTGATTGCTTTGCGACGCTCGCAGTTAGCCACTGCTTCCTTCCAAACCACTCATTGTTGAACTTGCAATATCCAACTTGTTGTGTAATGTTTGTGTAATGGGCGATGAGCACCAATACTTTTTATCTAAAATTTCTCTTCATATGACAAGGCGTGAAAATGATTTGCCAATAGATTGTCAGTGTGATTCATGATGATGACCGCTTATCTAGCTAGCTAGCTAGCTTACTAGCTATGATTTTGAAAGTATGATGTTGACGTGATCAGTCCAATCAAAGCCACGGGAGATACAACGTGACCGTGGCTTTGATGTCATTATCTGTGGCTAATGATCTTGAGCCTTCTTGAACAGGCAATTCTACTGTAAATCTATGGTAGCACCCCATGGGGGCTTGAACTGCCTAGCTCTCCCATATATTCTGTGGTGACGTAGTATCCCCATGAGTGACAGAACCCTGAGCCAATCACAGCGCAACCAGAGAAGATGAACAACGCTTACTCTCTGTGCTTTCGCTGGCTGCCCCTCCACCACAGAAAGCACTGAGCTAGCCTGAAACAAATAAATTTTGGAGCTAGATTACTCAAAGAAAGAGACCAAGTTTGTATGCTGCTTTATTAATTCAATGAAAAACATGCTTTACATTGTTTGCTAAACTGATATGTGACATGAATTGATGCCAAAATTACATGCAAAACAGGCCAAGTATTATTTGTGTATCATATTTTTTTTATACAGGTGGGGGTCAAAACAGGTGGGGCTCTACTGGTCTTATGGGCATGTGCAATGCACCCCTTGTCATTGTACATCTGAAGCAGAGAATAGTTAAACTCACACATCATTTGCATATTGTTGAGCTAGCTATACGTTCCCAATATAAAATGATACCAGTAGATCATGTATAGGAGGCTAACCATAAACCAGATTTTCTACATGATTTTTCTGACAGATGAAATTGTTTAGTGCAAATCCAACCCTTGTATTCTACGTACAGAACTGTACATGAAAATAAGGAGCTGACAATATGTAGGCTTATTAAAAATGTCAAAAAAGAAAAAAATGTGGCGTGGGGAGCGTTGTAATTCTACCTCGTTTTTGCTGAGAATGATTTTAGAATACAGAGACAAAATCAGAAAGTCAGTGGCATGGAGGAGGATTGCAGAGATTGTTGGTGTTGATAATGAGTGAAGAGAGATTTGCACAGCATTGTTTGCAAGTCAAAGCCACAATTGCCTTTACCCAAAGTACCCATTCATGTGCATTTTACATTTAGGTCTATATATTTGACAGGAAGTAAGCTATAATAATAAATGTCATGAAACAGGTATAATGAAAAAGCCATATGCTATAATGTTATTCATAATGTTAAATTGCCATAATCCAACTGGTAGCATAGTACACAGGAAATGCATGCTTAGTGTTTCATTTCCAATGTTATAATGTGTGTTACTGGTGATTTCTATCATTTGGTGGGCTCATTTCACAATTTAATTTAGTCAACACATTCACAAATGGTGGCTTTGATCACAGTTTTGAGGTTTAGATTGATTGAAGTTCATAGTAGCTAGCAGCACAAGCAAACATTGTTGTGCAAATCTCTCCTCTACCTACCATCAACACCAACAATCTCTGCAATCCTCCATCATGCCATTGACCTTCTGATTTTGTCTCTGTATTCTAGCAAAGGAACATCATACAGAATTGGAAACCCAGACACAGCAACAATTGGCTTTTCTCCATGTTTTTGCTTGTCCGGAAGATTTTCAAGCAAAAATCTGCTTCTCTCCTGATAGGTTAACGGCAGTGGTGGCCGCATGCAATTTGCATAAAGTAGAGCAGAGATTAACTTTTTTTAACACTCCGCTAGTAGGGTTCTCGCCGCTCATCTTCCCACAATCCTCTGCGCATTGCTCCGCGTGCCCCAGTTGAAAATGTATGGGGGCGGAACTTCGTCTGACGAATTCGGAATTGGTGAAAACGATACGAGGTATATAAGGAATCGAGTGTTTCGTTACAAACTAACAAAGCGAAAACGCACAAATGCACATGTGCACGTAGGCAGGTACACCGATGCATGCACACACACACACACACACACACACACTTGTCGTGTGTGTAATAGGATGAGATTGTGTTGTAAACCCTAAAACATACTGTACATGATAACACTTGTGCCTTCGAGAGCTTTTATAGCCATTCAAGATTAACCTAATCAGAAAAGAACATCTGCCTCTGTGTATAATGCATACACTTATATGGAGCAAAATCATGTTGTGTTCATTTCTTATGTATAAAGCCCTCATATACCAAAGCCCTCATATACAGTAGCCTTCTGGAAAGCAGAGTTTTCTGCTGTTACATATTTTCTGTAGTTTGTTGATAGTGAGGATTGTGTGTCTCCTCCTTCCCCTCTACACAGCAAATTGGCCAGTGTTGATTTTTCAATATAAAATTTCTAGTGTTGATTCAATAGTTAAATTCACTCTGTTAGAGTGAAATTAACACTCAGTGGTGTAAAATAACCACCCGTGTTGATGTTAATAACCAGAGTTTTACACTGTGGAGAGTAAAACAGTCCCATCAAAATCACACTCATCATTATCATATTTCCCAGCATGCTTTTGCAGGTAGATTTTTTTTAGGATTGTTTTTAATATCTGTGTTTTTGCATGTACATTGATTGATTGATTAATCTTATGCTGCACAATAATAAATAACATACATTTTTCTAAACAAATCCAATCAGTTAGTTAGATTCATTTCACCCATTACTGAAATAGTTGTTCCGGTTTAAATGGTTTAGGTAGTCTCTTTTACCAGAGTTCCTAACCCTGGTAGTCATTTTGAATGCAGGGTGTGGTTGAACCATTGTGTTAGGGTAAAAATAGGCCATCAAAGTAAGGCCTTATGATACATGTACTGTAACATTACATTAAAGTAGCATTTGAAATGATAACATTTGCCCAGGTATTCATTTGGTGAATGCCACAGGCTTTTGAAAAGGAAAGAATTCAACAACCATGTCTCTGTCACTAACAAATACAGTCATGGGTGTCAACTCTACAATTCACTCGAAAAGAAAAGACACCAAGGGAATATGCAAATTAGGCTCTAAACCATATAGTGTTGAAACACCCAAAACCACTTTCTGTAACAGTGTTTTTGCATAACACTAATAGGAGTTACCTCTAGATGAACACTAGTGTTGAATAGAAATAACACTGTGACTGTTAATTACCCCATAGTGTTAAATTTGAGTAAGACTGGCAAGTGTAATACAGTGTTAATTTTTTACACTATGAAGTGTTACATTAACACTCAAAATGTAACACTATAATCAGAGTTGTTTTTACACTCTCTAGAGTGGGACCATATGTTATCTGAGGTAGTGTTAAAATTAACTCTTTATGTGTTGATTTAACATTGCAAAATGTACTGTGTACGGTGTGTCCTTTCGGGGGGCTTCTGCAGCGGTGAGATTTCAGCCTTAGCAATCTGCCATCTTAGTTTGCTGTTTATCTCTCACCAGACAGGCCCTATACACACAGGCCTCCCAGGCTCCAGACACACACACACACACGGATGCCTTCTGGATGTTGCGACCCGATAAAGAAGCAATTAAACCGTCAGATTTATGTCATTAATAATATCTTGTTTACACTTTCCCTTTTCCCTCATCTCTCTCTTTTCCCTCCTCTCTCCTCTTTTCCCTCTCTCCTCCGCACCGCCTTGGTGTGACATTAGCAACTATTTATTATTCATCTAATTTAGTTATTTCTAAGTTTGTGTCCCAATGGCACCCTATTCCCTATATAGTGTAGTACTCAAAATGAGGTGCTCGATATATAGGGAATAGAGTGCCTTGTGGGAAGCAGCCTAAATTAATCTCAGTGCTTTTTTTTTATTTTTCTTCTGTTGGTTATTTCAATCATGTTATTTGGAGAGTTAATTGTGATATCCCTGCCATGTACTGCTCTCTGATCCTGTCTCCTGTTGGGATGTGAACAGGGTAGCTGTCTGCTGGGCTGCTGTCAGGGAGCAGTGGAATGGCTTTGGAATGTTAAATGGACATGGTCATTACTGCCATAGTGTTGGATGGATGGATGGATGGATTGATGGATGGATGGATGGATAGAGGTATGGACCTCTCTTTGTGCACGGGGGCATTATCATGCTGAAACAGGAAAGAGCCTTTCCCAAACTTTTGCCACAAGGTTGGAAGCACAGAATCGTCTAAAATGTAATTGTATGCTGTAGCATTAAGATTTCCCTTCACTGGAACTAAGGGGCCTAGCCTGAACCATGAAAAAAAAAAATCAAATCAAATCAAATTTTATTGGTCACATGCGCCGAATACAACAGGTGCAGACATTACAGTGAAATGCTTACTTACAGCCCTTAACCAACAGTGCATTTATTTTAAACAAAAAAGTAAGAATAAAACAACAACAAAAAAGTGTTGAGAAAAAAGAGCAGAAGTAAAAAATAAAGTGACAGTAGGGAGGCTATATATACAATAGAATAAAGTGACAGAGGGAGGCTATATATACAGGGGGGTACCGTTGCATAGAATCAATGTGCGGGGGCACCGGCTAGTTGAGGTAATATGTACATGTGGGTAGAGTTAAAGTGACTATGCATAAATACTTAACAGAGTAGAGCAGCGTAAAAGGGATGGGGTGGGGGCAGTGCAAATAGTCCGGGTAGCCATGATTAGCTGTTCAGGAGTCTTATGGCTTGGGGTAGAAGCTGTTGAGAAGTCTTTTGGACCTAGACTTGGCACTCCGGTACCCGCCTTGCGAGTGGTGCAGAGAGAACAGTCTATGACTAGGGTGACTGGAGTCTTTGACAATTTTGAGGGCCTTCCTCTGACACCGCCTGGTATAGAGGTCCTGGATGGCAGGGAGCTTTGCCCCAGTGATGTACTGGGCCGTACGCACTACCCTCTGTAGTGCCTTGCGGTCAGAGGCCAAGCAGTTGCCATACCAGGCGGTGATGCAACCAGTCAGGATGCTCTCGATGGTGCAGCTGTAGAATTTTTTGAGGATCTGAGGACCCATGCCAAATCTTTTTAGTCTCCTGAGGGGAATATAGGCTTTGTCGTGCCCTCTTCACGACTGTCTTGGTGTGTTTGGACCATGATAGTTCGTTGGTGATGTGGACACCAAGGAACCTGAAGCTCTCAACCTGTTCCACTACAGCCCCGTCGATGAGAATGGGGGCGTGCTCAGTCCTCTTTTTTTTCCTGTAGTCCACAATCATCTCCTTTGTCTTGGTCACGTTGAGGGAGAGGTTGTTGTCCTGGCACCACACGGCCAGATCTCTGACCTCCTCCCTATAGGCTGTCTCATCGTTGTCGTGTGATCAGGCCCCTACCACTGTTGTGTCGTCGGCAAACTTAATGATGGTGTTGGAGTCGTGCCTGGCCATGCAGTCATGGGTGAACAGAGTGTACAGGAGGGGACTGAGCACGCACCCCTGAGGGGCCCCGTGTTGAGGATCAGTGTGGCAGATGTGTTGTTACCTACCCTTACCACCTGGGGCGGCCCGTCAGGGAAGTCCAGGATCCAGTTGCAGAGGGAGGTGTGTTTAGTCCCAGGATCCTTAGCTTAGTGATGAGCTTTGAGGGCACTATGGTGTTGAATGCTGAGCTGTAGTCAATGAATAGCATTCTCACGTAGGTGTTCCTCTTGTCCAGGTGGGAAAGGGCAGTGTGGAGTGCGATAGAGATTGCATCATCTGTGGATCTGTTGGGGCGGTATGCAAATTGGAGTGGGTCTAGGGTTTCTGGGATTATGCTGTTGATGTGAGCCATGACCAGTCTTTCAAAGCACTTCATGGCTACAGACGTCAGTGCCACGGGTCGGTAGTCATTTAGGCAGGTTATCTTAGAGTTCTTGGGCACGGGGACTATGGTGGTCTGCTTGAAACATGTTGGTATTACAGACTCAGTCAGGGACATGTTGAAAATGTCAGTGAAGACACTTGCCAGTTGGTCAGCACATGCTCGGAGTACACGTCCTGGTAATCCGTCTGGCCCTGCGGCCTGTGGAATGTTGACCTGCTTAAAAGTCTTACTCACATCGGCTACGGAGGCGTGATCACATAGTCGTCCGGAACAGCTGGTGCTCTCATGCATGCTTCAGTGTTGCTTGCCTCGAAGCGAGCATAGAAGTGGTTTAGCTCCGTCTGGTAGGCTTGTGTCACTGGGCAGCTCGCGGCTGTGCTTCCCTTTGTAGTCTGTAATAGTTTTCAAGCCCTGCCACATCCGGGCCGCCAGAGCCAGTGTAGTATGATTCAATCTTAGACCTGTAGCTGACTCTTTGCCTGTTTGATGGTTCGTCGGAGGTCATAGCGGGATTTCTTATAAGCGTCCGGGTTAGAGTCCCGTTCCTTGAAAGCGGCAGCTCTACCCTTTAGCTCAGTGCGGATGTTTCCTGTAATCCATGGCTTCTGGTTGGGGTATGTACGTACGGTCACTGTGGGGACGACATCATCGATGCACTTATAGATGAAGCCAGTGACTGATGTGGTGTACTCCTCAATGCTGTCTGAAGAATCCCTGAACATGTTCCAGTCTGTGCTAGCAAAACAGTCCTGTAGCTTAGCATCTGCGTCATCTGACCACTTTTTTATTAGCCGAGTCACTGGTGCTTCCTGCTTCAGTTTTTGCTTATAAGCAGGAATCAGGAGGATAGAGTTATGGTCAGATTTGCCAAATGGAGGGCGAGGGAGAGCTTTGTATGCGTCTCTGTGTGTGGAGTAAAGGTGGTCTAGAGTTTTTTCCCCTCTGGTTGCACATTTAACATGCTGGTAGAAATGAGGTAGAACGGATTTAAGTTTCCCTGCATTAAAGTCCCCTGCTACTAGGAGCGCTGCATCTGGATGAGCGTTTTCCTGTTGATTAATGGCCTTGTACAACTCATTCAGTGCAATCTTAATGCCAGCATGGTTGTGGTGGTAAATAGACAGCTATGAAAAGTATAGATGAAAACTCTCTTGGTAAATAGTGTGGTCTACAGCTTATCATAAGATACTCTACCTCAGGCGAGCAAAACCTTGAGACTTCCTTAGTATTTGATTTTGTGCACCAGCTGTTGTTTACAAAAATACAGAGACCGCCACCCCTCGTCTTACCCGAGTCTGCCGTTCTGTCCTGCCGATGTAGCGTATAGCCTGCTAGCTGAATGTTGTCATTGTTGTCATTCAGCCACGACTCCGTGAAACATAAGATATTACAGTTTTTAATGTCCCGTTGGTAGGATAAACGTAATCTTAAATCGTCCATTTTATTATCCAAAGCTTGAACGTTGGCTAATAGGATTGATGGGAGAGGCAGTTTACTCGTTGCGGTCGGATCTTTACAAGGCACCCCCGACCTACGTCCACAGCCCCAGACCATTATTCCTCCTCCACCAAACTTAACAGTTGGCACTATGCATTCGGGCAGGTAGCGTTCTCCTGTCATCCACCAAACCCAGATGGTGAAGTGTGATTCATCACTCCAGAGAAAGCGTTTCCACTGCTCCAGAGTCTAATGGCAGCGATCTTACACCACTCCAGCCAACGCTTGGCATTGCGCATGGTGAATCTTAGGCTTGTGTGCGGCAGCTCGGTCATAGAAACCCATTTCATGAAGCTCCCGACGAACAGTTATTGTGCTGACGTTGCTTCCAGAGGCAGTTTGATACTTGGTAGTGAGTGTTACAACCGAGGACAGACGATTTTTACGCACTACACTTTTCAGCACTATGCGTTCCCGTTCTGAGAGCTTGTGTGGCCTACCACTTCGCTGCTGAACCGTTGTTGTTTCTAGACGTTTTCACTCCACAATAACAGCACTTACAGTTGACAGGGGCAGCTCTAGCAGGGCAGACATTTTACGAACTGACATGTTGGAAAGGTGGCATCCTATGACGGTGCCATGTTGAAAGTCACTGAGCTCTTCAGTAAGGCCATTCTACTGCCAATGTTTGTCTATGGAGATTGCATGGCTGTGTGCTCGATTTTATACACCTGTCAGCAACAGGTGTGGCTGAAATAGCCGAATCCACTAATTTGAAGGGGTGTCCACATACTTTTGTATATGTAGTGTAGATGGATGGATGGATGGACGATTGAACAAATCCTACTTCTGAATTGCCATCATGATTTTTTTAGGTCCAAGGTGACACACAATACACTCTAACATAATTAGTATACAATACACACACATTATTAAACACACACCCAGGTGGTAAGTAATTATGCAGATTTGTCCAGGGTGTAAAGTGTTAAGTGCTAGCCTATTTGTAAACTCAGCTGACTTATGTAAACCTGAGGGGAGGCCTCTTCAAAGGCTTCAGTTCCAACAGCAGCTATTAAAGGCTTATTAGGAGCTGTGTTATTTTAAGTGTGTGTTTGTGTGTGTCGACACAATCTCCTTCTCTCCTCCGCTCTACCTCTCCCTAATGTTCCCTCCATCTCTAATCCTTGGAGAGAGAGAGAAATTACCAATGCAAATAAATTCATCCAACTAATTATACTTGATGAAAACAAGTGAAGGTCAGAAGCCTGGTTGTGGTTGTGGAAGACAACAATAAATTATTTTCCTCTCAGTAGCTATACCTAGAGTTGAAGTCAGAAGTTTACATACAATTTAGCCAAATACATTTAAACTCAGTTTTTCACAATTCCTGAGATTTAATCCTAGTAAAAAGTCCCTGTCTTAGGTCAGTTAGGATCACCACTTTATTATAAGAATGTGAAATGTCAGAATAATAGTAGAGAGAATGATTTATTTCAGCTTTTATTTCTTTCATCACATTCCCAGTGGATCAGAAGTTTACATAAACTCAATTAGTACTTGGTAGCATTGCATTTAAATTGTTTAACTTGGGTCAAACGTTTTGGGTAGCCTTCCACAAGCTTCCCACAATAAGTTGGGTGAATTTTGGCCATTTCCTGCTGACAGAGCTGGTGTAACTGAGTCAGGTTTGTAGGCCTCCTTGCTCGCACACGCTTTTTCAGTTCTGCCCACACATTTTCTATAGGATTGAGGTCAGGGCTTTGTGATGGCCACTCCAATACCTTAACTTTGTTGTCCTTAAGCCATTTTGCCACAACTTTGGAAGTATGCTTGGGGTCATTGTCCATTTGGAAGACCCATTTGCGACCAAGCTTTAACTTCCTGACTGATGTCTTGAGATGTTGCTTCAATATATCCACCTAATTTTCCTTCCTCATGATGCCATCTATTTTGTGAAGTGCACCAGTCCCTCCTGCAGCAAAGCACCCCCACAGCATGATGCTGCCACCCCCTGTGCTTCACGGTTGGGATGGTGTTCTTCGGCTTGCAAGGTACCCCATTTTTCCTCCAAACATAACGATGGTCATTATGGCCAAACAGTTCTATTTTCTCTAAAAAGTACGATCTTTGTCCCCATGTGCAGTTGCAAACCATAGTCTGGCTTTTTTATGGTGGTTTTGGAGCAGTGGCTTCTTCCTTGCTGAGCAGCCTTTCAGGTTATGTCAATATAGGACTTGTTTTACTGTGGATATAGATACTTTTGTACCTGTTTCCTCCAGCATCTTCACAAGGTCCTTTGCTGTTGTTCTGGGATTGATTTTCACTTTTCGCACCAAAGTACGTTCATCTCTAGGAGACAGAATGTGTCTCCTTCCTGAACGGTATGACGGCTGCGTGGTCCCATGGTGTTTATACTCGCATACTATTGTTTGTACAGATGAACATGGCACCTTCAGGTGTTTGGAAATTGCTCCCAAGGATGAACCAGACTTGTGGAGGTCTACAATTTATTTCCTGAGGTCTTGGCTGATTTCTTTTGATTTTCCCATGATGTCAAGCAAAGAGGCACTGAGTTTGAAGGTAGGCTTTGAAATACATCCACAGGTACACCTCCAATTGACTCAAAATATGTCAATTAGAAGCTTCTAAAGCCATGTCATCATTTTCTGGAATTTTCCAAGCTGTTTAAAGGCACAGTCAACTTAGTGTATGTAAACTTCTGACCCACTGGAATTGTGATATAGTGAATTATAAGTGAAATAATCAGTCTGTAAACAATTTTTGGAAAAATTACTTGTGTCATACTGTCACGCCCTGACCTGGAGAGACTGTTATTATCTAGGTAGTTTGGTCATGGTGTGAAAATCTATGTTTTGTAGTTCTATGTTTGGCCGGGTGTGGTTCCCAATCAGAGGCAGCTGTCGCTTGTTGTCTCTGATTGGGGATCATACTTAGGCAGCCAGTTTTCCTGCCTGGGTTGTGGGATCTTGTTTGTGTTCCTGGTAGGCTTGTTTCGTTTATAGCCCATAGGACATCACGGTTTCGTTGAGTTTGATATTTTGTCTAGTGTTTATCCAGTTTAATAAACATGTTCGCTTTTCACGCTGCACCTTGGTCTGACCCGTCTCTCAACGATCGTGACAGAAGATCCCACCAAAAACGGACCAAGCAGTGTGCCCAGGAGCAGCAGACACCCTGGACACAGGTGGGAAGTCATTTTGGATTTGGGAGGAGATATTGGCTGGTGGAGGACCCTGGGCGAAGGAGGAAGCCCAGGCAGGAGAGGAGAAACGGCGACCTAAAAGGACTCGGTCACAGAGAAAGCCCGAGAAGCAACCCCAATAATTTTTTTTGGGGGGGCCACACGGGGTGGTTGGCGGAGCCAGGGTTCAGAGCAGAGCCAATTCCCTGTACTCACGCTAGGAAGCGTGTGACCGTGCAGGCTCCGTGTTATGCGGAGATACGCACTGTGTCGCCAGTGCGCCGGCACAGTCCGGTGCGTCCTGTGCTAGCGCCACGCACGTGCTGTGCGAAAATGGGCATCCAGCCAGGACGGGTTGTGCCGGCTCAACGCTCCTGGTCTCCAGTACGCCTCCTCGGTCCAGCATATTCTGCGCCGGTTCTACGTACTGTGTCGCCAGTGCGCGTGCACAGCCCAGTGCGTCCTGTGCTAACGCCACACACGTGGATGCCACGGAAGTTGGCATCCAGCCAGGACGGGTTGTGCCAGCTCTACGCTCCAGACCTCCAGTGCGCCTCCACAGTCCGGTACGCCCCGTTCCTGCTTCTCGCACCAAACCAGTGGTGCGCGTCTCCAGTCCGGCATGACCCGTGCCTGCTCCTCGCACCAGACCAGTGGTGCGTGTTCCCAGTCCAGCTCCGGTCAGCGGTTCCACTCCGGAGCCAGGGCAGTCCGCTCCACCGGTGCCTAGTCCAGCTCCGGTCAGCGGATCCACTCCGGAGCCAGGGCAGTCCGCTCCACCGGTGCCCAGTCCAGCTCCGGTCAGCGGATCCACTCCGGAGCCAGAGCAGTCCGCTCCACCGGTGCCCAGTCCAGCTCCGGTCAGCAGTTCCACTCCGGAGCCAGAGCAGTCTGCTCCACCGGGGTCCAGTTCAGCTCTGGTCAGCGGCTCCACTCCAGACCCAGAAGTCAGCCCCTCTCCAGGTTCGCGGACTCTCACACCAGGGTCCAGACAGGGCTTGATGCATCGCGGGAGGATTGCCGATCCAGGCCCAGACGTCAGCCCCTCTCCAGGTTCGGGGTCTCCCACACCAGGGTCCAGACAGGGCTTGGTGCATCGTGGGAGGAAGGAGAGGGGAAGCATCATGCCGAGGTCCAGACCAGACCAGGGGCGCGAGGGAGAGGGAGAGCTCGTCACGCCCGGAGCCGGATCCGCCTCCGATGCTGAATGCCCACCCGGACCCTCCCCTAATGAGTCAGGTTGGTGCGGTCGGAGTACACCCCTTTGGAGGGGGGGGGTACTGTCACACCCTGACCTGGAGAGACTGTTATTATTTGGGTAGTTTGGTCAGGGTGTGAAAATCTATGTTTTATGTTTGGCCGGGTGTGGTTCCCAATCAGAGGCAGCTGTCGCTCGTTGTCTCTGATTGGGGATCATACTTAGGCAGCCAGTTTTCCTGCCTAGGTTGTTGGATCTTGTTTGTGTTCCTGGTAGGCTTGTGTGTTTGTATAGCCCTTTGGACTTCACGTTACGTTGTTTTGTTGTATGTTTATTGAGGAAATAAACACGTACGCTTTTCACGCTGAACTTTGGTCTGACCCGTCTCTCAACAATCGTGACACATGCACAAAGTAGATGTCCTAACCGACTTGCCAAAACTATAGTTTGTTAACAAGAAATGTGTGGAGTGGTTGAAAAACTAGTTTTAATGACTCCAACCTAAGTGTATGTAAACTTCCGACTTCAACTGTATGTGAGGCCCTAATCTTCACAGTGCCTGAAAAAAAGACTGTGTGTGAGTCCCAAATGGCACCCTATGGGCCCTGGTCTAAAGTAGTGAACTAAATAGGTAATTGGGTGCCTTTTGGGATGCATTTAGTGTCGCCTTGGTACCTATTGCTGTGTCAATGGTCATGGTGTTACCATGGTGTTACAGTCACCGTGTCACGCCCCCTGTCACAAGTCCCAATTACGCCCTGACGGTGTAGCGATTTGAGGGACAGGGCCCGGTTTCCCAAAAGCATCTTAAGGCTAAGTTCATCATTAGATCCTTCGTAGAAGCATTGTTAGATCTCAGAGTTGTTTCCCAAAACCATCGTTATTAATGTTACACTTAAAAACGCTCGTAATCTAATGCCTGCCTCAGACCACTCGTAGAACTGGTAAGTGCGTCGTTAGATACTTTTTTTGCCCTCCTGCGTCACTTTATACACAGATCTTCGCTAAACATAGAATGACATGGTTTATCCATCTCTCTGTGACCGCTGATAACATCAGAACAAAGTTGACTAGAAAAACAAAGTTGCCAATGTCTTTGCAATTGATACAAACAAGCGACATATAAAAATGAAAATCGAGATGACTGCATTAAAATATAAACAGTAGGCTATAGGCCTATTTCAATCATATTGAAATACATTTCACATTCAATCAATTTAGAGTTATATTTTGCTACTTGTACGCTACTGTCTGTAATTTGTCTCAATATATTTCATGATGTGTAGCCTAACGTGTGCAATGATGTGTCAAATCAGTGATTTTGTGAATTTTTATTGGGTAAGCATTAGAATAAGCCACCTCAATATTTGCAGCTGTAGGTGCTAATATCTCTCTAGGAGCTGATCCGTCATCAGTATTGTGAAATAATTCTAATGTTAAGGTAAGATATGGATGGTGAAGCTGATCCAAAGCAGTGCTCCCTTTCTTTCGATCCTATCAGTATCGGAACATGCTCTAACGATGAACTTAGCAACCGTTCTCTCTACGTGGTGTTTTGGGAAACGCATGTTACTTCTTCATCCATTGTATGAAAGATGCATTGTTAAAACACTCTTAAGCCTAAATTTCATCTCCTCGGTTTAGTGACGGTGTGTCAGTGTGTGTCAGAGTTGGACTGATCCCAGGGAGGGGTTACAGAGCTACTGCCTGCATCCCAAATTGCATCCTATTCCCCCACTATATAGGGAATAGGCCCTGGTCAAAAGAAGTGCTCTATATAGGAAAAAGGGTGCCATTTGAGATACAAACGGTGAGAGGAGGACAAGGAGGTCCTATTGGTCATGTATGCTGATGTGATAGAGATAGGAGGCCTCTCTATAACACGTTGTTCTGTTGTGTTGACTTGTTTTCTACCAGCACCATCAATTACAGCTCAGAGAAGCTTGTACCACTGTGTTTCCTGGAGTGGTTTTCAAAAGAAAATACCCCGGTCACTCAGTCATGGTGACAACACGCACATACACACACGCATGCACACACACACTCACGCATGCGCCACCCAGTCAGTGAGGACATAACACAATGACAGAAAGTTCAAGGGCATTCAGGGACATTCGGCCATTACCGCTCTTTAACCCTCCTAGAGAATTGTTCACTTTCCATTGAGAGTGAATGAAATACAACAGAGGTAATTTCGGTGTTAGGGAAAGAGATATCCACTCCCTGCGCCGCGGTAGACATTCAAGTACTATTGTAGTATAAAAGAGGAAGAGGATGCATCCCAAATGGCTCTCTATTCCCTAGATAGTGCGCTACTTTTGACCCTTTGAGTCCTTTGGTCCCTGGTCAAAAGTGGTGCACTTTAAAAATAATTAGGGACTCGATCAGTGAGCCATTGTACAGCCGTGGTTCTCTCTCTCAGTGCAGCTATTAGACCTGTAGCAGTGGGTGATCTCCACATGCTTTTTCCTTACTGCTGGAATCAATCTCTTCCCATTAGAGAAAGGTACACAGCCCATGTGGGAACTGCTTGTTGCTTTTAATTTGTGAACCGCTGAGAGAATGTTTTCTCTTCCCCACCAAGGTCTTTGTCTTTGTCAACTTCTGAGTTCTGAGGCTGTAAGCCTGTCACCTCTTGGCTGTCTTCAATGACCGTGCGCACACACACACACACACACCCCCACCCTCTTTTCCCCTTCTCTCTGCCCCTGACATAACGACTTGTTTGCGCTCTTTTAATTTGCCAGGGAGGGAGATCTTATTAAGAGCATTTAATTCCCCCTGGGATTCTCTGGCATCTCCTTGATTAAGGGGTAGGAAGCATGAGTTTTTACTCACCAAAGTAACAACACAGTGTGGTCAAAGACTTAGTTGTAGTCACGATCTGGTTACCTATAACTACAAACATAGTAGTTTTTACCATTTTTAGATATTTATTAACTTATTTCCGGGTATCTTCGGAGCTACCCATAATGCACTATTTCTCAATATCATATGGAGAACCGGTTATACCTAGCTAGTTCCAGCTGGCTAAAGTTAGCTACTAGCCATGCTAGCATGTAATTACATTCCAAATTAAGTGTTGGCGCTGGTGACCTATTATGTACATCCACAAAAAAACAACAACATATAAATCCATGCAAAACACTGCATCTCCTCTTCTCCTGTGCGTTTGGTAGTAGTGGTAGTCGAACGAGCGAGTGAGTGAGTGTTGTAGTAGTAGTTTTCTGTCGTTAGTAGCTAGTGTAGTAATACCCACATAGTGCAGTAAAGGACGGTGTTCCGACAAATTTTTGGCCAAAAATCGAGACGCTAGCTTTGAAGTGGGACCGTTTTGTCTGGTTGAAGCAATCATATTGGAGTATGGGAACCGTGCGCACGTCTACTGTGTGGTGGCAGAAATGGGGGTGAGCTGTTGTAATTTATCAAGGTTTATGCTCTGTTCTGTGTTGAACTGTGATGTTATGCATTTCATAGACTCCTGTTATGTCTGCAACCTAACACAATGCCATTGTGTTCTGGAACTGTTGCTTGTATAAAATAATTGTTACAGTTGAAGTCGGAAGTTTACATACACTAAGATTAGAGTCATTAAAACTTGTTTTTCAACCACTCCACAAATGTCTTGTTAACAAACTATAGTTTTGGCAAGTCGGTTAGGACATCTACTTTGTGCATGACTCAACTAATTTTTCCAACAATTGTTTACAGACAGATTATTTCACTTATAATTCACTGTATCACAATTCCAGTGGGTCAGAAGTTTACATACACTAAGTTTAAACAGCTTGGAAAATTCCAGAAAATGATGTCATTGCTTTAGAAGCTTCTGATAGGCTAATTGACATCATTTGAGTCAATTTGAGGTGTACCTGTGGATGTATTTCAAGGTCTACCTTCAAACTCAGTGCCTCTTTGCTTGACATCATGGGAAAATCAAAAGAAATCAGCCAAGACCTTAGAAAGAAAATTGTAGTCCTCCACAAGTCTGGTTCATCCTTGGGAGCAATTTCCAAACGCCTGTAGGTACCACGTTCATCTGTACAAACAATAGTACGCAAGTACAGTGGGGGAAAAAAGCATTTAGTCAGCCACCAATTGTGCAAGTTCTCCCACTTAAAAAGATGAGAGAGGCCTGTAATTTTCATCATAGGTACACGTCAACTATGACAGACAAAATGAGATTTTTTTTCTCCAGAAAATCACATTGTAGGATTTTTAATGAATTTATTTGCAAATTATGGTGGAAAATAAGTATTTGGTCAATAACAAAAGTTTCTCAATACTTTGTTATATACCCTTTGTTGGCAATGACACAGGTCAAACGTTTTCTGTAAGTCTTCACAAGGTTTTCACACACTGTTGCTGGGATTTTGGCCCATTCCACCATGCAGATCTCCTCTAGAGCAGTGATGTTTTGGGGCTGTCGCTGGGCAACACAGACTTTCAACTCCCTCCAAAGATTTTCTATGGGGTTGAGATCTGGAGACTGGCTAGGCCACTCCAGGACCTTGAAATGCTTCTTACGAAGCCACTCCTTCGTTGCCCGGGCGGTGTGTTTGGGATCATTGTCATGCTGAAAGACCCAGCCACGTTTCATCTTCAATGCCCTTGCTGATGGCCCCAAAGCATGATGTTTCCACCCCCATGCTTCACAGTAGGTATGGTGTTCTTTGGATGCAACTCAGCATTCTTTGTCCTCCAAACACGACTAGTTGAGTTTTTACCAAAAAGTTCTATTTTGGTTTCATCTGACCACATGACATTCTCCCAATCCTCTTCTGTATCATCCAAATGCACTCTAGCAAACTTCAGACGGGCCTGGACATGTACTGGCTTAAGCAGGGGGACACGTCTGGCACTGCAGGATTTGAGTCCCTGGCGGCGTAGTGTGTTACTGATGGTAGGCTTTGTTACTTTGGTCCCAGCTCTCTGCAGGTCATTCACTAGGTCCCCCGTGTGGTTCTGGGATTTTTGCTCACCGTTCTTGTGATCATTTTGACCCCACGGGGTGAGATCTTGCGTGGAGCCCCAGATCGAGGGAGATTATCAGTGGTCTTGTATGTCTTCCATTTCCTAATAATTGCTCCCACAGTCGATTTCTTCAAACCAAGCTGCTTACCTATTGCAGATTCAGTCTTCCCAGCCTGGTGCAGGTCTACAATTTTGTTTCTGGTGTCCTTTGACAGCTCTTTGGTCTTGGCCATAGTGGAGTTTGGAGTGTGACTGTTTGAGGTTGTGGACAGGTGTCTTTTATACTGATAACAAGTTCAAACAGGTGCCATAAATACAGGTAACGAGTGGAGGACAGAGGAGCCTCTTAAAGAAGAAGTTACAGGTCTGTGAGAGCCAGAAATCTTGCTTGTTTGTAGGTGACCAAATACTTATTTTCCACCATAATTTGCAAATAAATACATAAAAAATCCTACAATGTGATTTTCTCAATTTGTCTGTCATAGTTGACGTGTACCTATGATGAAAATTACAGGCCTCTCTCATCTTTTTAAGTGGGAGAACATGCACAATTGGTGGCTGACTAAATACTTTTTTCCCCTACTGTATAAACACCATGGGACCACATAGCCGTCATACTGCTCAGGAAGGAGACACATTCTGTCTCCTAGAGATTAACATACTTTGGTGCAAATCAATTCCAGAACAACAACAAAGGAACTTGTGAAGATGCTGGAGGAAACAGGTACAGAATTATCTATATCCACAGTAAAACGAATCCTATATCGACATAACCTTAAAGGCCGCTCAGCAAGGAAGAAGCCACTGCTCCAAAACCGCCATAAAAAAGCCAGACTACGGTTTGCAACTGCACATGGGGACAAAGATTGTGCTTTTTTGAGAAATGTCCTCTGGTCTGATGAAACAAAAATATAACTGTTTGGAAATAATGACCATCGTTATGTTTGGAGGAAAAAGGGTGATGCTTTCAAGCCGAAGAACACCATCCCAACCGTGAAGCACGGGGTTGGCATCATGCTGTGGGGGTGCTTTGCTGCAGGAGGGACCGGTGCACTTCACAAAATAGATGTCATCATGAGGAAGGAAAATTATGTGGATATATTGAAGCAACATCTCAAGACATCAGTCAGGAAGTTAAAAGCTTGGTCGCAAATGGGTCTTCCAAATGGACAATGACCCCAAGCATACTTCCAAAGTTGTGGCAAAATGGCTTAAGGACAACAAAGTCAAGGTATTGGAGTGGCCATCACAAAGCCCTGACCTCAATCCTATAGAAAATGTGTGGGCAGAACTGAAAAAGCGTGTGCGAGCAAGGAGGCCTACAAACCTGTCTCAGTTACACCAGCTCTGTCTGGAGGAATGGGCCAAAATTCACCCAACTTATTGTGGGAAGCTTGTGGAAGATTACCCAAAATGTTTGACCCAAGTTAAACAATTTAAAGGCAATGCTACCAAATATTAATTGAGTGTATGTAAACTTCTGACCCACTGGGAATGTGATGAAAGAAATAAAAGCTGAAATAAATCATTCTCTCTACTATTATTCTGACATTTCACATTCTTAATATAAAGTGGTGATCCTAACTGACCTAAGACAGGGAATCTTTACTAGGATTAAATGTCAGGAGTTGTGAAAAACTAAGTTTAAATGTATTTGGCTAAGGTGTATGTAAACTTCCGACTTCAACTGTATGTAAAAAATATGATTGTATTATCACCCCTCCTCTATATGAGGGATCTGCAAACATTTCCCCAGTGAGCTCCTTTCCTGACTTAGATCAGAGACAGATATACCTTGTATTAAAGATTCACTAGTGTACTTTAAATTAGTCTCTACCAAAATCTTTGGATTGAGTTTTCCACAACAACTATATGCGTTGCTCATTTCACCCCGGAGGACTTTGATGGCTAGTATAACCAGTGGAAGGCAGGATTTGGAACGAGACTTTGACTTAAACCAGGTGCTGTGCCGAGCTTGATTGTGAAGCCTGCAACCTCTATTTCCTACCGACCTACCGGTACATCGCATGGGTCAGCAGTGATGGAGATAAATCCACATTGAATTTACCTGGTTTATCTCACTGTATCACTATTGGATTAGCTGACTCTCCCTCGGCCTATGAAACAGTCTTTCCCTCTGATGGCCTCTCCTTGGCTCTTCTTTAAATTTGGTAGCTAACTCAGCCGTCAATCGGTAAGTCTCTGCTCTCTCTACTTTATATCTGATGGCTTTTTTTGTTGTTGTGTTATGTGGTTTCCTGCCTGTGCTAGACTAGTTGTTCTCTGGTTTACTACTTAGCTATGTCGACCATGGTGGGTGGTTAGCTAAGCTAGTTAGCTGGCTACGCTAGCTAACAGGCTAAAACAACTACCTTTAGCTTGCGTGCTAAGATAACTGCATATAACAGTAACATTATTTGATAACTGGTTAGATGGTGTTATGTATTTCCAAAACTTTGGTTTACTTTAATGTAGGTGTAAGCTAGATGTTGATAGCAACTGGCTGACTAACGCAGTGCTAACATAACGTTAGCAGGTTGGTAAGGCTAACGTTAGCAGGCTAGTAGGGCTAATGTTAGCAGGCTAGTTGGCTAGCATCCTTGCAAACTGATTTGTAACAATACATTCATAACACAGGAGGTTGGTGACACCTTAATTGGGGAGGATGGGCTCGTGGTAATGGCTTGAGTGGAATCAGTGGAATGGTATCAAATCAGTGGAGGCTGCTGAGGGCCCTGTCAGCCCTAAGAGAAACTCAGGAGAGAGGTCCCATCTGCTTGCAGTAACCCAGAGAGGAGCAGACATAGAAATAGAATTATAGAATATATATTCCCACTCAAGTCCATGTTCTCTGATTCCATAATTCTATATTCATTATCAGGGGAATTCTCTATGTCTGTCAGGATGGAGCATCGCTGGCTGGCTCATGGCACACCTTACATGTAAAAAGCACCAGGAGAGCTACTGCTTAAAGATGGGGCCATGTGGTGGCAGGGGCATTTCTCTGCCAGACATGCACAAACTCAGCTAGTGTCCTTCCTTGTGTCTTTCAGACATCACAGTATGGGTCATTAAAGACCAGCCAACCTTTTCTCTCTCTCTCTCTCTCTCTCCACTCATCACCAGTGCAGGAGCCCGCCCTTTCTCTTTCATGGCACTCCACCAATTGAGGGGAGATGTTGCCGACAGTGCTGACTTGTAGTCCTGCATGTTCCTGTGTCAGACAGTCAGAGTGAGGCAGTAAGGGGAGCAGAATAGTTAATTAAGGAGTGGTAGCCATCAGGGAGGACAGAGATACACAGAGTCATCACCATGTCTGCCCCCAAGGTCTAACAAAGAAGATAAACTGAACATAAACTCTGCCTCATACATCTTCTTTATACATGTTCTGTACCTGTACAAAGACCTACTTACTCACTATTTCCCTCTAGGCCTAGCTACACTGTAGAAAACTGAACTTGTTTTTATGGCAACTTACTGGCAGCCAGTTACCTGTAAATTACTGTAAAAAAAGGTACAGTACATTACTGTAAAGAAAGCACTAATTTAGGTTCATTTCCCAACACTGAAAAGTTTAATTGGGATATAGATTAACACTGCAAGAATGTACATTTTTAACAATAGGAATGTTAAGGGCACAACACTGCTTAGTGTTGTTTTCAAATCTGAACACTGCTAAAATGTTATCTGTCTACACTGTGCAGTTTAAAATAAATCAACACTTAAAAAAGTGTTGATTTAACACTTTTAAAGAGGGACCTATATATACACTAAGAAAGTGTTGATTTTAACACTCAGGGTGTTGAATCCCAATAATGATTTTCTACTGTTTACATTTACCTGTAGCTCTGTGTGTCTCTACCGCTCTCCACCCCAAACCCCCGTCCACATCCCTCCTACCTCCTCATCCTCCCGTCCCGCCAGCCTGTCTTCATCTGGGCTGATCGTGTGCTCTTGACGAAGCTGGTGCATTACAGGAGGAATGTGTGGCTGTAACCAGTGCCAAACACCTTGTCACAGCTGCATTGTAGAGAACAATAGTCTCAGTGTGGAGAGGCTCTCTCTGCTCCTCTCTCGCAGCGTGCATCACACGTCTCAATCACCAGCCATTACACTGAGGTCAGACTCTAGCTGTGTTTGAAATGGCACCCTTTTCCCTTATAGTGCATTTGGTTTGGTCAGAAAAAGTAGTACACAATCTAGGGAATAGGGTGCCATTTCTCTCTCTCAGAGAGTTCTTAATCAACCAACCAGGCCTCACCTGACTCAACATGGCTATGGGTCAGGGTGCAGTGACAAGGGTGGAATTTTCTGGTAGTTTGGGGAGTGTCGCTAACGTGTCACGTTCGGGATGGCAAAGTAGTATCTGTATGACAAAGATCCATCACTGTAGCTAAGTTATATGTAGTCACAGACAGGAGAAGTGGACTGGGTGTTCTAAGTTGCAGTCCATCACTGTTCTACGTTATACAGTTCTGCTGCTCTTATACTAACGTAAAGCCATTCAATTAAATATTGTTTACCATATCTGCAACACTGGCATACAGTGGGGCAAAAAAGTATTTAGTCAGCCACCAATTGTGCAAGTTCTCCCACTTAAAAAGATGAGAGAGGCCTGTAATTTTCATCATAGGTACACGTCAACTATGAAAGACAAAATGAGAAAAAAAAATCCAGAAAATCACATTATAGGATTTTTAATGAATTTATTTGCAAATGATGGTGGAAAATAAGTATTTGGTCAATAACAAAAGTTTTGTCAATACTTTGTTATATACCCTTTGTTGGCAATGACACAGGTCAAACGTTTTCTGTAAGTCTTCACAAGGTTTTCACACACTGTTGCTGGTATTTTGGCCCATTCCTCCATGCAGATCTCCACTAGAGCAGTGATGTTTTGGGGCTGTCGCTGGGCAACACGGACTTTCAACTCCCTCCAAAGATTTTCTATGGGGTTGAGATCTGGAGACTGGCTAGGCCACTCCAGGACCTTGAAATGCTTCTTACGAAGCCACTCCTTCGTTGCCCGGGCGGTGTGTTTGGGATCATTGTCATGCTGAAAGACCCAGCCACGTTTCATCTTCAATGCCCTTGCTGATGGAAGGAGGTTTTCACTCAAAATATCACGATACATGGCCCCATTCATTCTTTCCTTTACACGGATCAGTCGTCCTGGTCCCTTTGCAGAAAAACAGCCCCAAAGCATGATGTTTCCACCCCCATGCTTCACAGTAGGTATGGTGTTCTTTGGATGCAACTCAGCATTCTTTGTCCTCCAAACACGACGAGTTGAGTTTTTACCAAAAAGTTATATTTTGGTTTCATCTGACCATATGACATTCTCCCAATCCTCTTCTGGATCATCCAAATGCACTCTAGCAAACTTCAGATGGGCCTGGACATGTACTGGCTTAAGCAGGGGGGACACGTCCTGCACTGCAGGATTTGAGTCCCTGGCGGCGTAGTGTGTTACTGATGGTAGGCTTTGTTACTTTGGTCCCAGCTCTCTGCAGGTCATTCACTAGGTCCCCCCGTGTGGTTCTGGGATTTTTGCTCACCGTTCTTGTGATCAATTTGACCCCCCCGGGGTGAGATCTTGCGTGGAGCCCCAGATCGAGGGAGATTATCAGTGGTCTTGTATGTCTTCCATTTCCTAATAATTGCTCCCAAAGTTGATTTCTTCAAACCAAGCTGCTTACCTATTGCAGATTCAGTCTTCCCAGCCTGGTGCAGGTCTACAATTTTGTTTCTGGTGTCCTTTGACAGCTCTTTGGTCTTGGCCATAGTGGAGTTTGGAGTGTGACTGTTTGAGGTTGTGGACAGGTGTCTTTTATACTGATAACAAGTTCAAACAAGTGCCATTAATACAGGTAACGAGTGGAGGACAGAGGAGCCTCTTAAAGAAGAAGTTACAGGTCTGTGAGAGCCAGAAATTTTGCTTGTTTGTCGGTGAACAAATACTTATTTTCCACCATAATTTGCAAATAAATTCATTAAAAATCCTACAACGTGATTTTCTGGATTTTTTTTTCTCTATTTGTCTGTCATAGTTGACATGTACCTATGATGAAAATTACAGGCCTCTCTCATCTTTTTAAGTGGGAGAACTTGCACAATTGGTTTCTGACTAAATACTTTTTTTCCCCACTGTATGTGTGTTCTTGCAAAGCAAATATCAAAGCCGAGAGTCAGTATTCCCTTAAGACAGCGACAGTAAAGGAAACTATGCGATTAGTTGCTGAAGCATGCGGGCATGTGAATTCCTTCTTTCTCTCCCAGGTATGGAATGGGAGCAGAGACAAAGATGGTCAGGCAGCAGGAATGGGATTTGACACAGTTAAGTCATTTGCAATGCCATTCTAAGAAGGTTGGGTCTCTCCTCCCTCTCCTCCATATTGATAAAGACCAGGGCATAGGGTGTCATTTGGGATGAGGTTGAGAGACAGGGGCAGACAGACAGGACACGTCTCTAAACCATCACTGTGTGTAAATACCTTCTGACTGACAGACTGCTCCACAATGGCAGCTTTATTTCTAAAGAGAAATTAGCCATGGTAGGAAAGTACAATCCTACAGTCCACAATTTGAGGAGGGAAGGAAAACACTTTCATGAGCAACTACAGGTCTGCCTTTAGCCTTTTGTGGTAGAGAATGGTACTAATGCAATCCTGGCAGTTGTTAGCCGTGACTGTGTCATCTGAGACCACATGGAGGTTATAGAATTACTGGATAACTGGAGTGTTTTTCTTCACTTTATTTGTTCTTAAAAAATATGTCATGTTATTGTAACAGACTGTACAGAATCAACAAACTAAGGGCCCCAAAAGGGAAAATATTAACTGGGCTGCTATTTGCAAACCTCTTAGGAGAGTGACAATTGCCAACACAGGAGTCATAAGAAGAGAGTCACTATGTTATTAGATGGCCCTCTTCCTTGTAGGTTGTTGTATGGGAACATCGCCACCTCCCCTTGGGGTACTATTACAGTATGCCATCTCTTAGTGAGACACTGAAAAGACAAAGGCTTCCTTGGGGCGAATGGTTCCTCACAGAACTTGCCAGTCGACAATGAACGTCCTTCAAAGTGGGTATAGAGACGACAACTCATGGAGCTCCAGCTCTTACTGTTCTTGCCTCAGTCAGAGCCTCAGAGCCCAGGGAGGAGCAGCACTGATAGGCTAGATGTTTCCCAGGGACAAACATCAAGACAGCCAGCCAACCAGTCAGCCAGCCTGTCTGCCTGCCAACCTGCCAGCCGGCCAGCCAACCCCTTTCTTCAGTCTGATTCATATAACATGTGTTTCCCATAGCCAGCCAGCCAACCTGCCCAACAGCCCAGCCAGCCTCAGAGTCCTCAGGGTTCATGTGTCTCTCTCTCCACATGATCCTCCCTCCCTTTCACAGCCAGTCTCTTTATTAAAGGGTTTCCCAGTGTCTCTCTGAATTCTTCATTAGTCCTCCAAATCTCTCTGAGACAGACGTTTGCATCATTGTGTGCATCCCAAATGACCCAAAATCGACCAGGGCCCATAGGGTTCTGGTCAAAAGTAGGGCACTATAAAGGGAATAGGGTGCCATTGGGGACACACAACTGAATTGTCCTTTCACTCTTGAGGTTTTCTTCTCTGATTCAGAGGGGTTGGGTTAAATGCAGAAGACACATTAAATGCATTCAGTTGTCCAACTGACTAGGTATCCCCTTTTCTTTCCCATTCTGTTTCTGTACAGGACTAATAGACACCCTCATCCTAAGACATGACCCCCTCTTTTACACTACCTGCTATTGACTTTCCCCTCCTGTAGGACCTGGTATTGACAGAATCACAACATTGTTCTCCTTGTGACGCCTCAGGTTTCTGTCAGACAAGGGTATCGACAGTTAGTGGCATGCGTCCCCAAATGGTACCCCATTCCCTTTATAGTGCACTACTTTTGACCAGGAGATAGGGTGTGATTTGGGACGCATGTAGTGGTGTCATATCACGTTGCTCATCAATACAGGCTTGGTTTGGCTGCTGTCTGTCATGGTCACGGATGTCTTTTGCAATGTCAATGATCCAGCGAGCGTTCAAGTTACTGTCCCACTGAAGCCTGTTAATTACTGTAACGGTGACATAGAGAACCAAACTTGGCAAAGAGGCAGGATTCGATTCACACCACTGTTTCAGAAAAAGTAGTATTTAAACAGCCACAAACGGCAAATCAAACAGGTTTCAATAAAAACATTAAGCCTGGTACTGATCCTGGTCCTGGTCCTGTCTTCACAAGTTTACTTACAGTATATACTGTAGATAACCTAAGCTTTTGCATCAGTTATTTCAAGGTCCTTCCAATATATTTATTTCAGTGCTTTCCTTTTCTAGAGCACCTGGAGATTGGGTATATTTCCTCTTTTCACACACAAGGGAGAAGAAGGGAAGCATGGAATGGGATTTCAGGCACTGATTTTAGTACGTTTTCATGCATAATTTGGCAGGGGCTGGCATTTGACCACACTTATCCTTCCAGATGATCATACCAGGGCAGGCAGGGACCCTCTCTATCTGAATGCAATTCATCCAGAGTGAAATTGCGTCTCGCACTCTGGCCTCACTCTCCACAGATCCATGACGAGAAATTCCGTAGGTGGATTAGTCACGCCTTGGCCTAGCGATATTTACATTGGGGATGGATTTCACAGTGTTTTTAAGGCGACCACCTCGCTGCAGCTCAAGGTTGTGGGATGAACAGGCTAATCACAGAGGAGCGCAAAGACCCTGACTGACGGGGTGGTCTCACATATCAAGATGTGAAGGAAAGAAGTCACAGTCTGTGTGTGTGTGTGTGTGTGTGTGTGTGTGTGTGTGTGAGAGAGAGAGAGAGAATACATTAAATGGATGACTGGTGCCTTAGCTCAGTGTTTCTCAACTTTTTTATACCAGGGACCACCAGCAAGCTATTTTCACTCTTGTGTCAGGGTCCACTTACATTAAAACTATCATTGTATAATATATATCCTATACACTAATCACAACTCTCTCTCTGTCTCTCCAGAGGACCAGATTCCCCATGGGTTCCCCACCATAGACATGGGTCCCCAGCTGAAGGTAGTAGAGCGGACCCGTACTGCCACTATGCTGTGTGCTGCCAGTGGCAACCCCGACCCAGAGATCTCCTGGTTCAAGGACTTCCTCCCTGTAGATATCAACAGCAGCAACGGAAGAATCAAACAGCTCCGCTCAGGTACAGAGTCTCCGCATGGTTATTCCTGAGAAACACACACACACAGGTTGATCAGTATTTTGCACCATGTCAAACACACCCAAAGAAAATCACTGAAATTCAATATATATTCCAATGCCGTGTTGAACAGTAATGAGAATATACATTTGTTTGTGTAGAATGTATTTTTTAAATTTAAAATATAATTGCCAAATCACTCCTTAAAGATGTGAATAAATGTTTTTCTACTTTAATTTAACTGCATGCAGCTCTGTAATTCCCTCAGTGGCTCCTGAAAGGGATTGCTGCTGCTGTTCTGTGCCTGTGGTGCCTTCAGTACCAGGTGCAGGCAGCCATTCGTCTTAACATTATAACTAACCACCAGGCTCAGTACAACTCAGAAAGGTGGCCTGTATCCAAGCACCAATGAGGAGAGCTTTCAGAGCCAACAATTTGTCCATCCTCTATCACTTATTTAGTCAGTAATGCAGGCGCAGCAAAGCTGTCCGGCTGTGTACTTCATACCTTTGTACTATAGGCCTATTCCCTCCCTACAGTCACTTTTGAGGGGGAAAAAGTTCACCAAAATGTTGGTGTCTGGGTCCCTACTCCCTAAACCCTTAGCATCAATGCAACCTCCAAAAGCATTCCAGATAGGCGTCAACTCTTGAACCCCAGCCCTGGCAGCATATAAGATAATATAGAAACAGAGGCATAATTTCAGTGTGTCACCTCTGGCTCCTATCCACTGAACAGAGAGACACAGAGAGGAAAGGCTAAGAGAAGCTGTAGGATATCTCTGGTCTGCATTGTAAATAGCACCATATCACCTGAATAGAGCTCCATAGGGCTCTGGTCAAAAATAGTGCACTATAAAGGGAATAAGATGCCATTTGGGGCATAGACTATGTGTAGCTTTGAAGCTTGTGGAAGCTGGAGGATTTCCCCAGGCTGGCTTCAGCTGCAGAGGCCTCATGTGAGGACAGATCCTCCTGCCATAATGTATAATTAACATGACAGCACTGCAATTTGCTTCAATTTGGTTCATAGCGCTGGCTTGCCTTCCTCGTCACACATAGGCTGCATCCTAAATGTAACCTTATTCCCTTTATAGTGCACTACTTTTGACCAGAGCCCTGGGTTCTGGTCAAAAGTAGTGCACTATGTAGGGAAAAGGGTGCCATTTGGGATGCATGATAGTCCCACTGCAGTCAAGCACAAATTGGCATGTCTCTTTTTGCTCTTCTTTTTTAAGTGCTGCCCGTTCGTTAAATGTCTGTCAGAGGTCAACTTGACATTCAAGCAATTTATTTGTTCCAATACAATTGATTATGCACTAGTGAGATTACATTTGCTCATAAATTAGTATCCTTATTATAGGACCGTTTATCCATCAAGGAATGCTAATAGCTAAATTCTTCAATTTGAGACCTTTGCACTCTGGTAGCAAATGAAAGACAAGTCAGTATGTGTCCTTTTGGTCAAATGGAGCTCAGAGCTCTATCCCCCCTCTACTAAGGTTGCATCCCAAATGGCACCCTTTTCCCTACATAGGGTGACATTTGGGACACAACCTTAAACATGTCATTGTCTCCCGGTAATTACTGATAGGCTTGTCCAAACCAGGGAGTCTGGCCCCAGACATCGATCAACACTGTTTACAATGCAGACCACACGATAAGCAAACAGACACTCCTCCTGACACTCCTCCTCTGTTGTCCTGGGGATCTGATAGGGAGGAAGCGAGGGGTGGGAGAGGAGTAGGAGTGGAAGAGGAGGAGGATTAGTGTCTCTAGAAGTGGCTAAACCTCTATCCTTTCCGGTAAATACTCCTGGAGTAGCAGGTGTACCAGGCCACGGCTCTGTGTGTGGAGTAGTCATACAAACTCTTCTGGGTCCTCCTGACTCACCAGGGCTGCATCCCAAATGTCACCCTATCCCCTTTATAGTGCACCTTATTCCCTTTATAGTGCAATACTTCTGAAAAGGGCTTTGTTCAAATGTAGTACACTATATAGGAAATAGAGGGTCATTTGGGACACACACTAGGTTTTTGGTGATTCTCTCCACTGCAGCCTGCTAGTAACATAATTAGCTGAGTTTATTATGCCATTCTTGAATTATTATGAATATGGATATGGATAATGATGACATGATAAAATGTGTTAAATATATACGGTCATAATATTATGTCCTTGCGAAGGCAGAGCATGGACTAATTAAATCCAAGGTAATTGTGCATTAACCCCAATGTATTTCTTCAACATATAGGAAAATGAATACCTGCCTACTGTATCCAGGACATTGTGAAAACATAATAAAGCACTATTATTTTTCACAATTTACCTAGTACCTGCTACACTGAAATCTGTCATGGACAAAGCCTGTGATAGCCATACAGAACTAAAACCAACCTGAGCTCGGTAAATGGAGGCTGTATGTCTGTCCTGGCAGGTCTCAGCGTAGACCCAGTCCTCTTTAAGCTGCTGATGACCTCATCAACATGGGACACACAGCTTTTAGGGGGCTCTCCGTCCTCTTCTCTCAATCCCTCTCCTCCACCTCTATGCTCCTGTTTACTGAGTGGATACTGGTTTTGATTCATTATCCAGATCGTGTGTATCTGTATAGTAACCAAACCGACTCCTCCAACGTTTGTCGCATATGACTAGATATGCCCAAATGGCCCCGTACTAACAACTACAGGAATAATCAATGAACTCAAACAATATATTATTTGTGAAGACAAAATATGCAGCTAGTTAGAGGGTGGTCCACAAAAAAAAGGATAATTGATAAAAATGTATTTTAAATGGCCTGTTCGATACACATGTTTAAACATGTGATTTTAACGGCTATAACTTAGTCATATTGGAATGAATCAGTATGCGAATAACACTGCTTCTCTCACAATGCAGCAGCAATATCACAACTTATACCACTGTATTCCAGGGCACAGGTTTCTTCGTATTACATCAGATACTGTATGTAGCCTGTGTTTGTGTTAGCCTCATTACGACAGGACGCTGAACAGCCCAGATTAGTTAGATTGTCTAGAGTTAGTCTCTAGACATTATCAGAATGTCTTAGGTAACAGACAGAAACAGGCCTGTTTTGGGTAAACGGCGGGTCAGACTATTCAAGGTTGATGTTGATGGCCAGGTGTTAACACAAACAAGCAGGTGGGGAGAATAAGTAGCTTTGTGATCACAGCAGACTGACAGCTCAGTAGCACAAATAGCCAGGTGTATAGCACAAACAATCATGGGGAGAAAACAAATAGCCAGGTGTACACAACATAAAGAGTCAGGATTATAGCACACAGATACATTCTTCTATAGCACATAGCCGTCAGGTGTGTTGTATAACTAGGCAGAACTGCAGAGCAGAAGTAGTCGCGTATTCAGAAAATAGGCAGTCAGTACTAGGATATTACAAAATAAGTGCTGGTTACAGATAACCGGCTTAGTCAGAGTTACCACTCTAGTACACTCACCCAACACTACAGAACACAACATTGTGTTATATCCAGAAATGTAAAAAGCTAGTTTTTTATAAACATGTTGAGGGAGAAATAGCTACTGGAATTTAAAACTCAAGTTCTTCTTCACTCTGCGGTTTCTTCCTTTCTTCCTTTCTTCCTTTCTTTCTTTCTTTCTTTCTTTCTTTCTTTCTTTCTTTCTTTCTTTCTTTCTTTCTTTCTTTCTTTCTTTCTTTCTTTCTTTCTTTCTTTCTTTCTTTCTTTCTTTCTTTCTTTCTTTCTTTCTTTCTTTCTTTCTTTCTTTCTTTCTTTCTTTCTTTCTTTCTTTCTTTCTTTCTTTCTTTCTTTCTTTCTTTCTTTCTTTGTACTAATGCTTCTCTCTAATCTTATTTGCATTCAAATTACCTCTCCAGGTGGTACACCAATCAGAGGTAAGAATGCTGGGTACACAAAAAAAATGTCCACTCACGTCATCCTTCCTGTCCTCCTCCTCATTCTCCTCCTCCATTCCCTCCTCCTTTCACCTCACAATGTCCCCATCACCAGTTGTCTGTCCTTCTCACTCTCTCTCTGGGCCCTGACTACTTCTCCACATCAGTGCATGACCCTTTGTAAGTCTGTCTGGTCTATGGCACCTCTAAAAAACACAAACGTCAAAGAACGAATTTACAAAATCCTTACTAGACATCCCATTCAAATTATACCGGCTTAATGTTCACCGAAGAAAACTGTAACCTCATAGAAAGATGGACCTGCTTAAACTGTAGATTAACGAAACATATGATTCATATTTGGAATGGCAGCTCTATCCCGAGTGTGGATTGTGATCTCTTGACCACTCTTTCAGGTTTTATATCCCTAGACTCCTCACGATGAGCCTGACATGACTGTATTTCCATACCCAGCGTATGGCGGGATTGACATCTGATATGATTAGTAGTCTGTGATGTGTTTTAGAGGTGGTCAGCGCTGACCCCTGTCTGAGCACTGTCCTGAGAGCCTGTAGTCAGAGGCAGGAAGGAGGAAGAGGTACTAGACTGCATTATTAAAGGTTCAACTTCCTTGTAAGCTCCTCAAGGGCAGAGTGAGAGTGGAGCTTCTGGAAACTAGCTACACTCTTTGTTGAGAATCCTAGAATCTCCATGGCTGCGTCTCAAATGGCACCCTATTCCCTACATAGTACCCTACTCAAAAGTGAAAAAGTAGTGCACTATGAAAAGGGTGCCAAGGAATAGGGTGCCATTTGGGAAGCAAACCATCTCTCTGACTGAGAAGTCGTCTTATACCTCTGACTTATTTTATACAAGGGAGAGGAGCGAGAGCAGGCTTAGGTGATCGGGTCAGTATGAACTTCCCTATTTGCCTGCTGCTCACCTCGTAGTCTCTCTTCAGAGATAAATAACATCTAATCTCATCAAGGGGTCTCACTGCAATGAAGACGTGCTGAAAGGAAATGTGTTCCAAATGGCACCATATTCCCTATGGCGCGCTACTTTCGACCGGAGCCCTATGGGCCCTTGACAAAAGTAGTGCACTATATAGGTAATAGGATGTCGTTTGGGACGCATGTCAAATGTATTCCACAAGATCCAATCAAAGAGGAATGGAAAAGGATAATACATGTATGGAGAGACAGATTTAACTATGTGGCAATAACCAGCCACTGCTGCATTCCTCTGCTCTCCGCACATCGGAAACAGGATTGCCCTAGCCTACACCGAGCGTTGATCTCTAGAAGTTAAGCCTAGAGGGAGAAAGCTACGACCTTGGATAGAGAACTGTACGTTATCCTTCTGACACAATTGCATTGTGAAATGGAAAGGAAATGTCTTGGAGGGGAGAAAGGCTTACCTGTGTTGGGCTCGGTGTGTGTGTGTGTGTGCCTGCATGTTTGTTTATTTGTGTGCCTGCGTGTTTGTGTGTGCCTGCGTGTTTGTGTGTGCCTGTGTGTGTGCAAGTGCGTGCAAGTACGAAGGTAGATTCTTTTTTTTTTTTTTTTTTTTTTTACCCTTATTTTACCAGGTATGTTGACTGAGAACACATTCTTATTTACAGCAACGACCTGGGGAATAGTTACAGGGGAGGGGAGGGGGTATGAATTAGCCAATTGGAAGCTTGTCTGCATATACTGTATGTGAAGTTTGTAGCATCAGGATACACATCTCAGGCAGAATCCCCTAGATAGCTGATGTAACATGATGTCTTTTTATTGCTATGTCTACATTTTATCAGCACTTGTGTGACAAACTCATCCCATATGATGCATTTCAGATTCATTTCTGAAATATATTCTCACATTTATTTTCTATTAATATTCCGTCACTGATCTCAAACTGCATGATGTGTGTTACATCATGTTCAACAGCATCCCTGTACATGAACACCAGACACACAGTCATGTTGTCTGTCTAAACTGATCGAGAGTCTACTGTATATGAATAACTGTTCATTGTATAAATGAAAATGCACTGGGATGTATGCTTTGGTAAATGGTAAAAGAAAATGATAAACCATGTGATCACTCTGAGTGAGCAGGAACAGGTAAGTGTTATGTTCCTGATCCAGTCTTCATGTGTCTTCCGTTTTAGACAGGGCCGGCCAAAGAGGACTGTCGACAAGAGTAGGAATAAAAGAGTCTTTCACTCCACTATTCTGTTTTTACTAATTTGTTTCCTCTGTTTGAGAAATGGTTCCCGTCCTCACTGTCACCAACGGTAGAGCAGGTGATAAGAACTCATCAGTGGTGAACAAAGCAGAATTGATTAGTGATTTGTGGCTAGTTAATCTGTGAGGCTGAAGCTTTGGCAGAGTGATGGGGAGGCCGTTAAAGTACAGCAGAACTGTTAGTGATTTCCATCTCTCTGTACTAATATTGTTGTCACTCACAGAATGGCTTAGGCCTGTATTTGACTTTAGTGTTGGAAAGTGAGAAAATAAAGATATGTTTTTTGTTTATGATACAGCAGGTTTAGAATTCCTAACTTTTAATTTACTGTATGCCTTTTTCTTCCTTGCTTTGCTTTTCTCCTCTGTTCAGTCTTACTGTAACATCAGGAAGAGCTATAGTTCTTGTTAATTACCACATATGGGGAATTCATGGAAAATGCTATTGCATCGTTTCTGCAGTATTTAGGTCCCTAATAAGAAGCCTAATGTCCTCTTATTGTCTATGCTTTGGTCTTTCTCAATGTTGCCAAAATATCTGTCTGCTGGATGGGTCTGTTTTCAAAGCGTCGGTTGTTCTGATATATACTGCACATGTATGAAAAGTTGACTTGGTTATTTGTGTTTTTGTTTAGGCAAACAGGTGTGTGTGCGTGTGTGAGTTTGAATTCATGTATGTCTGAACACACATTTCAGTATGTGTGCATTAACTGCATTTGTGTCCGAAATGTCACCCTACTCCCTATATAGTGCACTACATTTGACCAGGGCTCATACGGCTCTGGTCAAAAGTAGTGCACGATGTAGGGAATTGGGTGCCATTTGATAGGCAGCCCATGTATCCATCTGAGTGGACTCTGAGCCTTGACAATGTGCCCTCTCTCTTCAGGAGCTCTCCAGATAGAGAACAGCGAGGAGTCGGACCAGGGCAAGTACGAGTGTGTGGCGGTCAACAGCGCCGGAACCCGCTACTCGGCTCCGGCCAACCTCTATGTGAGAGGTAAGAGACCTGCCTGGCGAGCAGGTCACTGCTAACAGCGGGGGCCATACACCCGTGCATAAAGTATCTATTCGATTCTATCACTTCCATCACTTGCTCTCTGGTCAAGCGCTAAAGGCTAGTGTAAGCTAACCCACTCCACAGCTACACAACCAGGTCTGCTCTCTGGTCAAGTTAACCCACACCTCTCCACCTCGAGCCCGGTCTAGCTGCAGTTGAAGTCGGAAGTTTACATACACCTTAGCCAAATATATTTAAACTCAGTTTTTCACAATTTCGGACATTTAATCCTGGTAAAAATTCCCTGTCTTTTATTTTAAGAATGTGAAATATCAGAATAATAGTAGAGAGAATGACTGACTTATTTCAGCTTTTATTTATTTCATCACATTCCCAGTGGGTCAGAAGTTTACATACACTCAATTAGTATTTGGTAGCATTGACTTTAAATTGTTTAACTTGGGTCAAACATTTCAGGTAGCCTTCCACAAGCTTCCCACAATAAGTTGGGTGAATTTTGGCCATTTCCTCCTGACAGAGCTGGTGTAACTGAGTCAGGTTTTAATGCATCCTTGCTCACATAAGCTTTCAGTTCTGGCCACAAATGTTCTATTGGATTGAGGTCAAGGCTTTGTGATGGCCACTCCAATACCTTGAATTTGTTGTCCTTAAGCCATTTTGCCACAACTATTGGAAGTATGCTTGGGGTCATTGTCCATTTGGAAGACCCATTTGCGACCAAGCTTTAACTTCCAGAATGATTTCTTGAGATGTTGCTTCAATATATCCACACAATTTTCCTTCCTCATGATGCCATCTATTTTGTGAAGTGTACCAGTCTCTCCTGCAGCAAAGCACCCCCACAGCATGATGCTGCCACCCCCATGCTTCAAGGTTGGGATGGTGTTTTTCGGCTTGCAAGCATCCCCCCTTTTTCCTCCAAACATAACGATGGTCATTATGGCCAAACAGTTCTGTTTTTGTTTCATCAGACCAGAGGACATTTCTCCAAAAAGTGCGATCTTTGTCCTCATGTGCAGTTGCAAACCGTAGTCTGGCTTTTTTATGGCGGTTTTGGAGCAGTGGCTTCTTCCTTGCTGAGTGGCCTTTCAGGTTATGTCGAAATAGGACTCGTTTTACTGTGGATATAGATACAGTGGGGAAAAAAAGTGTTTAGTCAGCCACCAATTGTGCAAGTTCTCCCACTTAAAAAGATGAGAGAGGCCTGTAATTTTCATCATAGGTACACGTCAACTATGACAGACAAAATGAGATTTTATTTATCCAGAAAATCACATTGTAGGATTTTTAATGAATTTATTTGCAAATTATGGTGGAAAATAAGTATTTGGTCAATAACAAAAGTTTCTCAATACTTTGTTATATACCCTTTGTTGGCAATGACACAGGTCAAACATTTTCTGTAAGTCTTCACAAGGTTTTCACACACTGTTGCTGGTATTTTGGCCCATTCCTCCATGCAGATCTCCTCTAGAGCAGTGATGTTTTGGGGCTGTCGCTGGAAAAAACTGACTTTCAACTCCCTCCAAAGATTTTCTATGGGGTTGAGATCTGGAGACTGGATAGGCCACTCCAGGACCTTGAAATGCTTCTTACGAAGCCACTCCTTCGTTGCCCAGGCGGTGTGTTTGGGATCATTGTCATGCTGAAAGACCCAGCCACGTTTCATCTTCAATGCCCTTGCTGATGGAAGGAGGTTTTCACTCAAAATCTCACGATACATGGCCCCATTCATTCTTTCCTTTACACGGATCAGTCGTCCTGGTCCCTTTGCAGAAAAACAGCCCCAAAGCATAAAGTTTCCACCCCCATGCTTCACAGTAGGTATGGTGTTCTTTGGATGCAACTCAGCATTCTTTGTCCTCCAAACACGACAAGTTTAATTTTTACCAAAAAGTTATATTTTGGTTTCATCTGACCATATGACATTCTCCCAATCCTCTTCTGGATCATCCAAATGCACTCTAGCAAACTTCAGACGGGCCTGGACATGTACTGGCTTAAGCAGGGAGACACGTCTGGCACTGCAGGATTTGAGTCCCTGGCGGCGTAGTGTGTTACTGATGGTAGGCTTTGTTACTTTGGTCCCAGCTCTCTGCAGGTCATTCACTAGGTCCCCCCATGTGGTTCTGGGATTTTTGCTCACCGTTCTTGTGATCATTTTGACCCCACGGGGTGAGATCTTGCGTGGAGCCCCATATCGAGGGAGATTATCAGTGGTCTTGTATGTCTTCCCTTTCCTAATAATTGCTCCCACAGTTGATTTCTTCAAACCAAGCTGCTTACCTATTGCAGATTCAGTCTTCCCAGCCTGGTGCAGGTCTACAATTTTGTTTCTGGTGTCCTTTGACAGGTCTTTGGTCTTGGCCATAGTGGAGTTTGGAGTGTGACTGTTTGAGGTTGTGGACAGGTGTCTTTTATACTGATAACAAGTTCAAACAGGTGCCATTAATACAGGTAACGAGTGGAGGACAGAGGAGCCTCTTAAAGAAGAAGTTACAGGTCTGTGAGAGCCAGAAATCTTGCTTGTTTGTAGGTGACCAAATACTTATTTTTCACCATAATTTGCAAAAAATAAATAAAAAAATCCTACAATGTGATTTTCTGGATATTTTTTTCTCAATTTGTCTGTCATCTTTGATGTGTACCTATGATGAAAATTACAGGCCTCTCTCATCTTTTTAAGTGAGAGAACTTGCACAATTTGTGGCTGACTAAATACTTTTTTTCCCCACTGTACTTTTGTACCTGATTCCTCCAGCATCTTCACAGGGTCCTTTGCTGTTGTTCTGGGATTGATTTGCACTTTTCGCACCAAAGTACATTAATCTCTAGGAGACAGAACGCGTCTCCTTCCTGAGCGGTATGACTGCTGCGTGGTCCCATGGTAATTATACATGCGTACTATTGTTTGTACAGATGAACGTGGTACCTTCAGGCATTTGGAAATTGCTCTCAAGGCTTAACCAGACTTGTGAGGTCTTGGCTAACTTCTTTTGATTTTAACATGATGTCAAGCGAAGAGGCACTGAGTTTGAAGGTAGGCCTTGAAATACATCCACAGGTACACCTCCAATTGACTAATATGATGTCAATTAGCCTATCAGAAGCTTCTAAAGCCATTACATAATTTTCTGAAATTTTCCAAGCTGTTTAAAGGCACAGTCAACTTAGTATAAGTAAACTTCTGACCCACTGGAATTGTGATACAGCGAATTATAAGTGAAATAATCTGTCTGTAAACACTTGTTGGAAAAATTACTTGTGTCATGCACAAAGTAGATGTCCTAACCGACTTGCCAAAACTATAGTTTGTTAACAAGAAATTTGTGGAGTGGTTGAAAAACGAGTTTTAATGACTCCAACCTAAGTGTATGTAAACTTCCGACTTCAACTGTATATAAATACTCCACATGGATCTATTCACTGGCTGGAAACGGACAAATGCCAACCAGCTACTTCTTCACTGGAATAATAGAGCACCTACCCAGCCAACCAGTCAGTGAAAGGCTCAGCCTAACCTATTGATGCCTGTTCTTGTTATGTCAATGTTTTGTCTATTCTCTGTGGGGGTTGTTTCTTTTTCTTTCTCTTTTCTCCTGGGTGATTGTATACGTTTAAGACTGGTCCCCTGTTCTTAGTGTATTTGACCTCATTCACTTCACAGAAGTAGAAGCAGGATGTTTTGACTTCAGAGGTGAATGAGAGGTCAGGTGTTGTTTCACCACATTGTCTTGGATTGTGTCTCAAATGGCACCCCATTCCCTATAAAGTGGACTGCTTTTGACCAGTCCTCATAGGGCTCTGGTAAAAAGCAGTGCACTATATAGGGAATAGGGTGCCATTTGGGACGCAGGCTTGGTGAAGTGGAGGGAGTTGTTATAGGCTGGTGGTACATGTGCAGTCTTGTAGACATACTGTACATACAGGAAATGGACACCTGGATGGTTACTGTCATCCTGAGAGGAGGAAATTCCCCTATCAACAGGATGCTATGCATTCTATGGCTGCGTCTCAAATGGCACTCTATCTCCTATATATTGCACTGCCTATTTGTTCTACTACTACAAAACAAACAGGACTGATGTCATATCAAACTCAACCCCCATGGTCTTTTAGAGAAGCCACTATTCCACAACCCAATATCAGGTTCTCAAAGGCAATGTCCATGCTTCAACTCAAGTATGTTCCTTATGTCCACAGGTTTTCACCGTGCTCATTGCAAACACATTGGAAAAGTTCCCCAAGGGCAAAGAATTCAGCTATTCACGCCATTTGATGTTACTGAGACCATTCATACAGTACCAGTCAAATGTTTGGACACACCTACTCAATTCAGGGTTTTCTTTATTTTTACTATTTTCTACATTGTAGAATAATAGTGAAGACATCAAAACTATGAAATTAAAATTAAATTAAAATTAAATTAAAATTAAATTAAAATTAAATTAAAATTAAATTAAAATTAAATTAAATTAATGAAATAACACGTATGGAATCATGTAGTAACCAAAAGAGTTAAACAAATTCTTCAATTATTCAATAGTGACTACCTCATGATGGTTGGGGGAATGTCAAGAGTGTGCAAAGCTGTCATCAAGGCAATGGGTGGCTATTTGAAGAATCTCAAATATAAAATATTTGTTTAACACTTTTTTGGTTACTACATGATTCCATATGTGTTATTTCATAGTTTTGATGTCTTCACAATATTCTACAATGTAAAAAATTTTAAAAATAAAGAAAAACCCTTGAATGAGTAGGTGTGTCCAAACTTTTGACTGGTAGTGTATCTACATTGATTGCAGATGACCATTTATCCATTTCCATAGCAACAATATTTATTCATGTCTTAATTAGTGTCTTAATTTCTGGCATCACATCAATTACTTTGTTCTTCAAATTGTTCTTCTTTAGATAACTTCAGCATCAATGACTTGTAATTAATTATTCAGGTATCTGACAGACCTATGCCACAGTATGAAAGCAATGTCCTAACCTGCACGGTTGTTACTAGTTACCACAGCCACAAAGTCAGAATTGTCTATATTGTATGTGCATTTTGGTCTTAATTTAAGGTTAGGGTTAGGCATAAAGTTATGGTTAAGGTTAGGGTTAAGGTTAAGGTTAGGTTTTCAATCAGATTTTAAGAAAAAAATTGTTGAAATAAGCCATAAGTATGACTTTGTGGTAACTAGTGACGACCAACCTGCACTGCAGTACATGCCTTCTGGGTAAATTGTCCCCTGGTTATCCTCTGACCTACAGAGAGGAAACATCCTCTGGAGGTTGAAACCTAGAAACTGCCTCTGTCAGCCCAGGTCGTAAATTCTCCCAGATTAATACATACATGACCCATTCAGTGAAGAAAAATGAATGTGAGTAAAAACTTGTATAAAATATACATAGAAGAGATCATATCCTGCCATTCTCCTTGGTGCTAGGCTCCCCTTTGATCTGGGTTGCATCCCAAACGGCACTATATTCCCTATACCCAATTCTCTATATAGTGCACTACTTTTGACCAGAGCCCTGGTTAAAATGTGTGCACTAAATAGGCAATGGGGTGTCATTTGGGACGCAGACCTTAACTCGGACCACATGACAGAGGGAGTGCAGTCGCAGCGAATACAGATTTAGGATTGGTCCGGTTGATGAATGGCATTACAGTATACAGTATATGTATAAGTGTTCTGTAATCAGCCTGCACCTGCCGTGTGACAGAGTAAAATACTGTGTACGTGTTTGCTTGTGTGTGGACTATAAGTGTGTGTGCACATGCGCTTGTTACCATCCTGCAGTACAGTGGCTTGCAAAAGTATTCACCCCCTTGGCATCTTTCCTATTTTGTTGCCTTACAACCTGGAATTAAAATAGATTTTTTGGGGGGTTTGTATCATTTGATTTACACAACATGCCTATCACTTTGAAGATGCAAAATATTTTTGGGGGTGAAACAAACAAGAAATAAGACAAAAAAAACAGAAAACCTGAGCGTGCATAACTGTTCCTGTTGGTGAAAGAGAGAAGAGGGGTGAGATGCTTTCCATGTTAGTACTGCTACATTGCTGTGCCTCTTTCATGTGTTTGCTGGTAGGGGAGAGTGGGAGGATGTTGTTGCTGTTGGTTGGCTGCAGCATCTGTGATGTACCATGAATGGTATGTTAATATTGTTAGAGGACTTGGGAGGTATGGGTTCAATATTGCTGACATCCATCTGTAATTGCAGAGGGGTAGTGTGATTGTGCGGGGTTGTGGGACAGTTCTCTTTTATTGTTGTATGAGAACCCGGTTGTGTCTGGGGAGGGGTGTGAGAGGGGGGATATTTTTCTATGCAGTCCTTTGCTATTGAAGACCGAGTGGGGACTGAGGTTGGGGCAGTGGGTAGAGGGGTCGGTTGTGCTCTTTTATTAATAGTGGCAGTGGTGTCAGTGGTGTCAAATGCTCTTGGGCGTGGTCCAAGTGAAAGTGAGCGTTTGTATGGCATCTCTCATTTGGGTCGAGGGGGGGGCTTGGGTAGGGGAGGGTACTCATCAATTGGTGGTAGGCCCAAAGTCAATACTTTGTAGAGCCACCTTTTGCAGCAATTACAGTGGCAAGTCTCTTGGGGTATGTCTCTATAAGCTTGGCACATCTAGCCACTGGGATTTTTGCCCATTCTTCAAGGCAAAACTGCTCCAGCTCCTTCAAGTTGGATGGGTTCCGCTGGTGTACAGCAATCTTTAAGTCATACCACAGATTCTCAATTGGATTGAGGTTTGGGCTTTGACTAGGCCATTCCAGGGCATTTAAATGTTTCCCCTTAAACCACTCAAGTGTTGCTTTAGCAGTATGCTTAGGGTCATTGTCCTGCTGGAATGTGAACCTCAGTCCCAGTCTCAAATCTCTGGAAGACTGAAACAGGTTTCCCTCAAGAATTTCCCTGTATTTAGCCCCATCCATCATTCCTTCAATTCTGACCAGTTTCCCAGTCCCTGCCGATGAAAAACATCCCCACAGCATGATGCTGCCACCAACATGCTTCACCGTTGGGATGGTGTTCTCGGGGTGATGAGAGGTGTTGGGTTTGCGCCAGACATAGCATTTTCCTTGATGGCCAAAAAGCTCAATTTGAGTCTCATCTGACCAGAGTACCTTCTTCCATTTGTTTGGGGAGTTTCCCACATGCCTTTTGGCAATGGCTTTTTTCTGGCCACTCTTCCATAAAGCCCAGCTCTGTGGAGTGTACAGTTTAAAGTGGTCCTATGGACAGATACTCCAATCTCCGCTGTGGAGCTTTGCAGCTCCTTCAGGGTTATCTTTGGTCTCTTTGTTGCCTCTCTGATTATTGCCCTCCTTGCCTGGTCTGTGAGTTTTGGTGGGCGGCCCTCTCTTGGCAGGTTTGTTGTGGTGCCATATTCTTTCAATTTTTTAATAATGGATTTAATGGTGCTCCGTGGGATGTTCAAAGTTTCTGATATTTTTTTATAACCCAACCCTGATCTGTACTTCTCCACAACTTTGTCCCTGACCTGTTTGGAGAGCTCCTTGGTCTTCATGGTGCCCATTGCTTAGTGGTGTTGCATACTCGGGGGCCTTTCAGAACAGCTGTATATATACTGAGATCATGTGACAGATCATGTGACACTTAGATGGCACACAGGTGGACTTTATTTAACTAATTATGTGAGTTCTGAAGATAATTGGTTGCACCAGATCTTATTTAGGTGAATACACTTTTCCGTTATTTATTTTTTAGAATTTTTTGAAATAGGTAATTTTTATCAAATCACTTCACCAATTTGGACTATTTTGTATGTCCATTACATGAAATCCAAATAAAAATCAATTCAAATTGCAGGTTGTAATGTAACAAAATAGGAAAAACGCCAAGGGGGATGAATACTTTTGCAAGGCACTGTATGTGTGTATATGTATACATATGTGTTACAATCCTGCAGTATTTCTCACCACCCATGCCTGCATCAATTTCTTACAGAGAGAGCAGATTACATCTCACTCTGGAGAGAAAAATTGCATTTGATAACCGAAAGAGTCTTTTCAAATGTTCTTTATGATTATTTTTCACTGAAAACCCTCAGTCCATTATCCGTTGCCTTGGAGTTTTACTATACTGTTGAATATCGTAGATTTGCTCATTTTAAAAAGAAAAACCCTTTATACACTGTGCAGAAATGTCACTCTAGTAAACTTACAACTGAAGTCATCAAGGTCAAGACTACCAGCTTCTTTCCTATGTGTTTTCTTACAAATGTCTGTTTCTGTACAATGTAACACTGGGTTGTTCTGTTTCTGTACAATTTGTTCTTGTTTGAATGGGTCTAACCTCTATCTCTCCAGCTGTGTGCTCTACTCTACCAATGTTGTAATTTCCTTAACAAATTCTGATGCCTGAAAGCGCTCTCTCTGCTGGTAGAGCGAGAGAAAGAGAGAGAGAGAGAGAGATATTGTCAAGAACAGAAGAGGACCCAAGAGCGCAAGTTCAAATTCAGAGTTCTTTATTCAAGGTTACAGGCGGGAAGAGGAGTCCCAGGGGTGTCAGGGGTCTTTCAGGGTCCTCCTGTGGGTACCTGTGCTCCGGGGGTCACCAAATGTCCGGGGGTGTCCAGTCCAAGTGCTTAGTGTGTGTGTTCCCCAGTGATGGAGCGGCGTATCGGGCTGAGGGTGGTGAAACGTCTGGGCACGCTCATCTGGTGGTCGGAGACCTGGGGGAACACACACACACAACAGCAATATGAATGGCAGGCAGAAGTACAGATCAGGGCTGGGCAAATATCGTGGTGAGAGACAGAAGGCAGAAACGAGTTACCGGAGGGGCTGAAGATCGGAGAGTAGTCGAGGTCCAGAAGGCAGGTTGGGATAGACGGGGCAGTAGAACAAGGAGGCAGTCAAGAAAGGATCGGTATCACAAACAGGAGTCAGAGCGCAGACAGGCAGGTTACTGGTCCGGGTTTGAAGACGATCTGACAGGGCTTGGCTGAAAACCAGGGCTTGATATACTGGGAGAGGTAGTGGGGAAATGCAGTTCAGCTGGCAGAGTAATTAGAACAGAGTGAGGCAAGGTGAGGATGGTGAGTGGGAAATGCAGTGCAGCTGGCCAGGTAACAAGAGCAGAGCAGGGCAGGTGGAGCTAGTTAGGCTGAGTAGAGAGAGGGAGGTGAGCAGAGTGGAAGATAATAGAATGCAATTAATGTTGCTACCAGGGAGAGAGAGTGCTCATGACAGGACCCCCCCTCCAAGGGACGGCCCCAGAAGTCCCAAGAACAACATCATGCCGGGAGGGTGGAGGGGAGCAGGCGGCGGGTCAGAACTCCTCCGAGCGGTCCGAGTGAATCTCCTCATCCTCAGAAGGAGCTGGAGGGTCACGGTCGGGAGACAGGACAGGCACTGAGACAGGAGCAGGGCGGGCCGGACGGCTAGGAACCCCTCTTGGACGGCCCCTACGGATTGCAGGCTGATCAGGATGTAGTCGGTGGAAGTCAGTGATAAGGGTCCGGTCCACTATCCTCCTGGCCGGGATCCAGGTCCTCTCCTCTGGACCATATCCCTCCCAATCAACGAGGTACTGGAGACCCCTACCCCTTCGCCTAGAGCGGAGCAGCCGCCGGACGGTGAAGACAGGACCGCCATCTACGAGGCGCGGAGGAGGTGGCGCCGGAGCTGCAGGGACCAGGGGACTTTCATGGACCGGCTTGACCTTGGAGACGTGGAAGGTGGGGTGGACCCGCATGGAAGCGGGCAACTGAAGTCGGACCGCCGTTGGACTGATGACTTTCTGCACAGGAAAAGGACCAACGAAGCGAGGGGCCAGCTTTCGTGATACAACCCGCAGCGGCAGATCCCGGGCAGACAGCCAGACCTTCTGACCAACCCGGTAAGTAGGTGCTGGGGTCCTCCGTCGGTTGGCACCGACGGCGTAGCTGGTTCCAGACTTCAGGAGCACAGTGCGAGCCTGGGCCCAAGTGCGGCGGCAGCGGCGGGCATACGCAAGAGCAGACGGACAGGTGGCATCCGCCTCCTGGCTGGCAAACAGTGGAGGTTGATACCCGTAGACACACTGAAAGGGGGAAAGCCCGGTGGAGGAACTGGTGAGTGAATTATGGGCATATTCCACCCAGAGCAGGTGTTGAGCCCAGGCCCGGGGATTTTGGGAAGCCACACACCTCAGTGCCTTCTCCAGCTCCTGGTTCATGCGTTCAGTCTGGCCGTTTGACTGCGGGTGGAATCCAGACGATAGGCTGGCGGTGGCCCCAAGGAGATGACAGAACTCCTTCCAAAAGGTTGCTGAGAATTGCGGGCCCCGGTCTGACACTATATCCTGGGGTAGGCCATGGATACGAAACACATGTTCCAGGACCACCTGGGAGGTCTCTTTAGCAGAGGGTAGTTTGGGAAGGGGCACGAAGTGGGTCATCTTACTAAAGCGGTCAACAATGGTAAGGATGACTGTGTGTCCGTCAGAGGGCGGAAGGCCCGTAACAAAGTCCAGTGAAACGTGGGACCAGGGCCTCTTGGGTATGAGTAGGGGTTGCAGCAACCCAGCAGGAGGCTGGTTGGGAGTCTTGTTTCGGTTACAAGTGGGACAAGCTCGGATGAATTCTCGGACATCCCGTCTCATCCCCCGCCACCAGAACCGCTGGCGGACCAGATGAAGGGTGCGAGTGATGCCGGGATGACAGGCCAGACGGGATTCGTGCCCCCACTGAATCACAGGTGACCTGAGATTTGCTGGAACAAACAGACGGTTGGGGGCGCTGGTGCTTGGACCTGGCTGGTCCCGAAGAGCCTCCATGACCTGCTTCTCGATCTCCCAGGTGAGGGCCGCTACGACCAAGTGGCTGGGAAGAATGGGAGCTGTCATGGCGGTGGTCTCGTCCTTCTGAAACATCCGGGAAAGAGCATCAGGTTTGATGTTGCGAGATCCCGGGCGGTAGGAGAGCGTGAAATTGAAGCGCGTAAAGAACAGAGACCACCGCTGTTGACGGGAGTTCAGCCTCCTGGCTGTTTGGATATACTCCAGGTTCTTGTGGTCTGTCCACACTACGAATGGTTCCTTTGACCCCTCTAACCAGTGCCGCCATTCTTCAAGGGCGAGCTTGACAGCCAACAGCTCGCGGTTCCCAATGTCGTAGTTGCATTCGGCAGGGGTTAGCCGACGGGAGTAGAAGGCACAGGGGTGCATCTTGCCATCCTCAGCTGCTCTTTGAGAAAGCACTGCACCCACTCCCACGTCCGAAGCATCTACCTCCACCACAAACTGCCTTGCTGCATCTGGCATCTGGAGGATGGGAGCAGAAGTGAAACATGTCTTGAGGATATTGAAGGCCTTATCAGCAGCTGATGTCCATTGGTACGGTTGTTTAGTGCTGGTTAGCGCCGTGAGGGGTGCAGCCACTGTGCTATAGTTTCTGATGAATCTCCTATAAAAGTTGGCAAAGCCCAGGAACTGTTGCAACTTCTTCCGAGACTCAGGAACTGGCCAGGAAGTGACAGCCGACACCTTCGTGAGATCCATCTGAATGCTGCCCTCGGTCACCACATACCCCAGGAATGAAACGGTCTTGGCATGGAACTCGCACTTCTCTGCCTTCACGAAAAGAGAGTTCTCCAGCAGGCGGCGCAGGACCAACCGGACGTGGTGCGTGTGTTCTGACAGAGTCTTTGAGAATATTAAAATATCGTCAAGGTACACAAATACGAACGTATTTAGCATGTCCCCTGAGGATATCATTCACTAGGGCTTGAAAAACTGCTGGGGCATTGGTGAGGCCGAAGGGCATGACGAGATATTCATAGTGGCCGGTAGGTGTGTTGAACGCTGTCTTCCATTCGTCTCCCTCCCTCATCCGCACCAGATGGTAGGCATTGCGAAGGTCCAGCTTAGTGAATACAGTGGCTCCCTGCAGCAGTTCGAAGGCAGACGAAAGTAAGGGTAGTGGGTAGCGATTCTTAACCGTGATGTCGTTCAGACCCCGGTAATCTATGCATGGACGAAGAGAACCGTCCTTCTTGCCGACAAAGAAGAATCCCGGCTCCCTGCGGGGAAGACGACGGTCTAATTATCCCGGAGGCAAGAGAGTCATTAATGTAGTCCTCCATGGCCTTTCTTTCCGGGGCTGACAGTGAATACAGACGACCCTTGGGAGGTGCTGTGCCAGGCAGGAGATCAATCGCGCAGTCATAGGGTCTGTGTGGGGGTAGAGATGTCGCCTTGGATTTGTTGAACACCTCTTTCAGGCTGTGGTAACAGGCCGGAACATTGGATATGTCGGAGGTAGCGCTAGATCCTTCCCCGGTGAACGGGCAGGGTGGCCCCCCTTAAACAGGTCTGGTGACAACTCCTTCCCCACTCACGGACTGTTCCTGTCTCCCAGTCGATGTGGGGGTTGTGCTGACGGAGCCACGGGTATCCAAGAATGAGTGGTTGGCCAGGTGAGTGTAGGAGGTGAAACTGGATGGACTCCTGGTGGTTTCCTGACAGCAGGATTGTCACAGGGGCGGAGATATGAGTGACAGTGCCAAGATGATGCCCATCCAGGGCTCGTGCAGGAATGGGTTGTGTCAGTTGATGATGGTTCACGCCCAGTTGCTGTGCAAGCTCAGGGTCCATGATGTTTGCTTCGGCTCCGGAATCCACAAGGGCGGCCAATGTATGAGTCTTGTCAGAAAGCTGAAGGCGGAGATGAAGCAGGGTCTTTCGGATGGAGGGAGACTGAAGGCTTGTTGAGCTCACCCGGATCTCCCCTACACCTGGTGAGCTGCGGCTTTTGCCGGACAAGTAGCGACACGGTGATTCTCGCCACCACAGTAGAGGCAAAGGTTGGAGCTTAGACGGCGCCGACGCTCCTCGGGAGTCAGAGAGGCACGGCCAATCTCCATGGGCTCAGGCTGATTGAGTTGGCTATGGGACTTGACAGGCAGGGGCTGGACAGAAGCGGTATCGACCCGAGTACGGATGGCAGGTTGACTGAGACGGCCCTTCTCCCTCCTCCGGGTCTGTATACGGCGGTCAATGCGAACGGCAAGGTCAATGGCGGCATCAAGCGTTGAGGGCGGGTCATGGGAAACAAGCTCGTCCTTGATATAGTCCGCCAGGCTATGGAGGAAGGCTTGCACCAGTGCCTCTGGGTTAAACGAGCTTTGACTGGCCAGGGTACGAAAGTCAATGGAGAAGTCTGCCACTGTCCGATTGCCCTGACGGATGGTGAGCAGAGCTTGTGACGCTTCGGCTGTTGGCGAGCCTAGGTCAAAGACCTTTAACATCTCCTCCTCAAAGGCACTGAAGGAGGCACAGGCTGGGGTTTGCCGGTCGAATTCCGCCGTTCCCCACAACCGAGCTCGACCGGTGAGATGTGTGATGACATACCCCACCTTGGCTCCCTCTGTTGAGAAAGTCCTGGGCTGTAGTGCAAACTGGATTCGGCAGCTGCTCAAGAATGGTCTTACTTGCTTCTGGTTGCCATCAAAACGTTCCGGGTTCCCAATCCTTGGTTCAGGAGCGTGGGGATCTGGTGGCAGCACTGCCGGGCCTGCAGCATTGGGACCTCCAGCGGAGGGATGAAGGAGTATCGGTGGTACAGGAACAAAAGGACCAGGGGGGTGCAGGTGGAGTAGCCGGGCTTGAGAGTAGTTGCAGGGCTTGGGCTAGCTGTTGTTGCTGCAGTTGGAACTGTTGTTGCTGCTGGTTGAATAGCTGGAGAAGGGAAGCGATGTCGCCAGCCATCCGATTTATGTCTCCCTCAGAGCGTTCCAGTCGCTGTAGGGCAGTCCTCTCTGGCTCTTCCTCCATCGTGGTCAGGGAGTGCGCTGGGTCCATGATGGTCAGATCGTTCTGTCAGGAACAGAAGAGGACCCAAGAGCGCAAGTTCAAATTCAGAGTTCTTTATTCAAGGTTACAGGCGGGAAGAGGAGTCCCAGGGGTGTCAGGGGTCTTTCAGGGTCCTCCTGTGGGTACCTGTGCTCCGGGGGTCACCAAATGTCCGGGGGTGTCCAGTCCAAGTGCTTAGTGTGTGTGTTCCCCAGTGATGGAGCGGCGTATCGGGCTGAGGGTGGTGAAACGTCTGGGCACGCTCATCTGGTGGTCGGAGACCTGGGGGAACACACACACACAACAGCAATATGAATGGCAGGCAGAAGTACAGATCAGGGCTGGGCAAATATCGTGGTGAGAGACAGAAGGCAGAAACGAGTTACCGGAGGGGCTGAAGATCGGAGAGTAGTCGAGGTCCAGAAGGCAGGTTGGGATAGACGGGGCAGTAGAACAAGGAGGCAGTCAAGAAAGGATCGGTATCACAAACAGGAGTCAGAGCGCAGACAGGCAGGTTACTGGTCCGGGTTTGAAGACGATCTGACAGGGCTTGGCTGAAAACCAGGGCTTGATATACTGGGAGAGGTAGTGGGGAAATGCAGTTCAGCTGGCAGAGTAATTAGAACAGAGTGAGGCAAGGTGAGGATGGTGAGTGGGAAATGCAGTGCAGCTGGCCAGGTAACAAGAGCAGAGCAGGGCAGGTGGAGCTAGTTAGGCTGAGTAGAGGGAGGGAGGTGAGCAGAGTGGAAGATAATAGAATGCAATTAATGTTGCTACCAGGGAGAGAGAGTGCTCATGACAGATATATTTCTTCACTCTCTTATTTTCCTGTATCTGTACTTCTTCCTTTTCTTTTGTCTGTATATCTCAGCTTTTGCTTTCTGATCATCACTCTGTGTGTGGCATGTTCTTGGCACTCGCTCCATGTCCATTGCTGTGTTATATCATATACACAGACGGTATATGGGAGCGTCCATTACACAAATGCTTATCCTGCTATAAAAAATAAGTCTACCATTGTCTGTGTGCTTTCTCATTTCTGTATGGGGTTTGCCTTAGTGTCACCCAAGGTTTCATGTGCCTTGGGGTTTTCTGAGTTTCTCTGAAACTTGTATGTGTGTCTGCTTTTATTTGTCTTTGTGTAGTGTGTGTGTGTGTGTGTGCGTGCAGAGATCAAGATTAGAAACAAGCTTTGATACAAAGGAACCACATCTAGAATGCATAGACTCTTTAGATGCACTATACTCTGCTCATGTAGGTATAGGACTGTGCACATGGAATATAATGTATAGGACATTATGAATGCCACACTAACAAATACTGGTTAAAGACTTCACCACCGTAATCCATTTGATGAACTCTGTCAACACACAACAGTGTTATGAGGCCATTGCCTTTACATTGAGTGAGTGATGCACAGAGCTCTCTCTGTTGTCAGTGTACAACTCTGTGTTCAGGCCATTTTGTGTGCGAGTCTCTGAATCTGAGTGTATGACTAGTCCAGAGCCAATGACGGCCATGTTTGATGTTTGTATTCACATCCAGCCTCTCTGTCTCTGCTCTCCTCAGTGGCTCTGCTAAGAAGTTGTCAATGGACAGAATAAATGTGGCCCGCCTTAGCTAACAGCAGGACAGTGTCTGCTTTGTGTGCATAATGAAGTCTGCTTGTCAGCCAGGGAGACTCTGTCTGCGTCTCAAATGGCACCCTATTCCCTTTATAGTGCACTACTTTTGACCAGGGCCCATAGGGGTGTGATACATAGTGTAATATGTAGGAAATAGGGTGCCATTTGGGACGCAGCCTCTGACTGTCTAATGGCATCTTAATACACAGGCAGCAGCCGATGGGTCTGAAGGGAAGGGTTTAGAGAACATGAGAGTAGTCAGGAACAGAGAGGAGTACGTGTGTGGGGGGCGGGGGAGGGGGAGGGGGAGGGGTCTAAGGGGGAGTGTGTGTGTTGTGTGTGTGTGTTTATATTTATGTCTGTACTGTATGAGATGTTGCTATGTGTGTGTTTTTTGGGTGTGTGTATCAGTGCACTGGCCTTTGTCTCCATAGTGTTTTCCTCACTCTCTCTAATATGGATAAGTGGAAAAATTTTCCTGTTTTACTCTCTCTGTTTTTCCTTGTCTTCTTCCTCCTCTTCCTTTTTTCTCTTGTTGTTTTTTCTTTTTCTCTTTTCTCTTTATTCCCTCATCATCATCGCACTTCGCCATCCATAAAACAATCCAAACCTCACCAAATCCTCTCAGATCAACGAGAAGGTTGGTTTTTTTCACTCTTTACCTTCCTGCTCCTCCTCTGGTACCCCACGGTATGCCAAGGCCCGGTGGGCTGGAGCCTGGCCGCGCCCCCAGCATCACGCTGGGTGCCACGGGCCCGTCCCGGCCTGATGGGCCTCTCAGGAACCTTCCTGCCTTTACCAACCTGAACCTCCACTGTGCATCTCCTGCCCTGTCTCTACCCCTACCCTCTCTACCACTGCTATGCTGCTTGCCTCCACCCTCAACCCTCTACCATCTACATCGTTTGAATATGTCTGGCATGGATGGGTCCTCTCTGTCAGCTTCAGTCTGTCATGTATCATTCATTCCCACTTCCTCAGGTGTTCCTCACCTCACCTAGGGCGTGTCTATTCCATCCCATCATCCTCTATGTTCACACTGTGTCCATCCAACCATGGCTGTGTCCAATTGGCACCCTATTCCTTATACAGTTCAATACTTTTGGCCAGAGCCTCAAGGGTATGGCACTATATAGTGACTAGGGTGTCATTTCACTGTGTCAGCCTGAGCCCTCACATCTCTGTTGCCCACATGGTCTTGTCATGGTCCCAGTCTAGCTGAATGCACCACTCTCATCTTACCTTACCTTGACTCTAATACAGTACATCTACATCAGCTGGTAGACTAGCTCTCCACCAAACAATCTTAGAGAAAACAGAGGCATTGTGATCAATGAATCATGAATAGTAGTTGGATGTAGATTTATTTCTCATCTAGGGAGTAACAATAGGCTACCATTAGAAAGAACTGCAGCCTTGGTTATATCCATGGTTTATGAAAATTAGAAGCGTATAGGCTCTCACTGAGATTTCTCTGATGCAATACATTATCATTGGTCTTCAGCAACAGTGGTTTCTCATTGTCTTATGGTATTAAGTCTGGTTTCAGGGAACATATATAGGAATGTTGCATGAAGCTTAAGAGATCAGAACTATTTACATACAAGTTCAAATTTCAATAAGTGCCTTTTTCCCCACCACCCTGGAACGATTATCCTATTTAGTAGAGGATGTTGTGTTATTCTGGTTAACAGTGAAAAGCCTTTCGAGTTTTCAATATTTAATCAGGCTAAAGCAGCTTTGATTGTTTATTTTGGAATCAACATTCAGTGCAGGATTCCAGATTTAGTTCACAGAACAATGAGAGCAGAGAAAACCAGAGAGAGAGGGAGAGACTGCGGAGAAGAGGATGAGAATAAAAACAATACTAAATCTGTTTGAAGGGCCCAGTGTGTTTTTCATTATTTATTTTCTAGTCCATCTTTTCAAGCGTAACGCCAAACAACAGGGGTCAATTCTGAGCCAAAGGAGTCAAAAATTTAATAATTTCAAAATAAATAAAAATTATTTCAAGATTGTAGGACTTTGTCAAGCAACTGTTACCGACCCAAAAAAGAAAACAATTTACCATGATTTCTCTGTTTTTATGGAGGAATGAAATACAATCTCTCTTTTACTAGTGGTGCTAAACTGAACATTTTGATTCAATAGTACACTTTGTGATAAAAATACTAAATTTGGCACAGAGATAGATATATGTAACCTGAAAATATATAGATATGGAGCCACCCCAGATTTGGCCCCTGGGGATGTGGCAGTGGCCACTATAACAAAAAAATTACTCTAAAATATAAATGCATATTTAGCTTCCAGTCAATGTCTCTATTCAGATTAAATTAAAACTGAGTTGATACCCCATAGCATTCCAAAGTTAGAGATAAAAGTGTCATGACACTGGTGCCCATATCGGCAGACATTTTAGGTCGTACCGGTCAGATTAGCTCAATTGCCAATTTCTCAACCTCTGAGTATCACAAACACACAACACTTTGTATGAATAACATAAACATTTTCATGACAAGTTGCTATGGATGAAATTGATCAAAATAATTGTTCTAACTGTTTAAATATATGCTTATTTGGGGGAATTTCAACCATTTACTTTTTAGGAATTTCAACCATTTAGGTTTATGAAAGTGTTTCTTTGCAATCATTACCAATTTGTTGCTTTTAAGCAAATAATATGTTGGCGCCTCTAGGGTTAAATGGCTGAGCTGAGAAGCAGTCTCTCTGTGGGAGAGATGGATAAAAACCGTCTCAGCTACCCAAACTTCTGGCCAACTCACGCATCAGCAAGACACTTTCTAAAATGGAGGTCTGTGCCCTCTGACAATTTACCTCCCAATAATCCCAGACAGTCTAATGTCTTTTCTCTAAAAAAATTACTACGTTTAAGATAGTTAACTGATTCCTTTCCTCTCTGTGAGACGTGAGAAATATTAAATAACAGTGCCTTCAGAAAGTATTCACACCACTTTTTCCACATTTTGTTGTTGACAGCCTGAATATAACATGGATTAAATTGCGATATTGTGTCACTGATCTACAAATACTACCTAATAATGTCAAAGTGGAATTTTGTTTTTAGAAATGTTTACAACTTAGTTAAAATCAAAAGCTGAAATGTCTTGAGTCAAAAAATATTCAGCCCATTTGTTCTGGCAAGCCTAAATAAGTTCAGGAGTAAAAATGTTGCAGTCATTTCTATATCAATTTCAAATAATTTCTGGGTAAAAATTAAGTACTTTAATGTAATAGATTTCCATTAAAAGTAGCAACAACAAAAAAAAGTTTTTGACTGCACTGGGCCTTTAACAAATCACATGATAAGCTGCATGGACTCAGTCTGAGTGCAATAATAGTGGTTAACATGATTTTTGAATGACTAGCTCATCTCTGTACCCTACACATACAATTATCTGTAAGGTCCCTTAGTCGAATAGTGAATTTCAACCACAGATTCAACCACAAAGACCAGGGAGATTTTCCAAAGCCTCACAAAGAAGGGCACCGATTGGTAGATTAATTTTTTTTTAAATAAATAGAAAATAAACAGTTACAGAGATGAATGGCTGTGATAGGAGAAAACTGAGGATGGATCAACAACATGTTAGTTACTCCAAAAATACTAACCTAAATGATAGAGTTTAAAGGAAGCATGTACAGAATCAAAAATATTCCAGAACATGCATCCTGAAGGCAATGTGATGCCAAAACGTTGGTGGTCTACCCAATACATTTCTGGGAGCTAATACATGGAGTGTGCAACTGTCTTTATTTCTATTTTTTATTATAGGACCATTTTTGTGTGATCACTCCAGCATGACATCATGATCATAGCTGCTCTGTAGCTAGCTAGTAATGTGCTTGATGCTTTGCTTGCCTTGTGCCTGGGCTGTTGCATGCCATCCTTGACAATATTTGTGTGCCTAAAATCTGTGTGCAACAACGACTGTGCTTCCACCCCCCTACCTCTCTACCCCTACCCCCCTCAACTCCAAATCCTTACCTTTTCTTTTTCCAATCCCAAATCCTTCCTTCCTTCCCTCTTTCTCTTCCCCCTCTTTCTCTGTGGCATGCCAATGAAGATAAGAGTGTGTATGCATTATAACTGCCAGCTTCTCATGTTGCTACTGCTGATACTACTTCCTCTGATACTAAAACGGTTCACTTGAAACTAGTGACTAAACCCCACAGTGTCACTCCCTTCTACGACAACGACGAGTTCTCCTCCTCCACCACTTCCTGGTGACCTTTAACCTTAAACATAGCCAATAATAACTCAGATAACCCCTTGTTATAACCTCACTCAGTCAGCCAATCAACAACCATCATGTCACGCTGTGACCATTTTCCATATCCATGGGTAACCTCCAACCTCCTCATCCTTCTAATAATGTACACAGTGACTAACGTTGGTTTGTTAGGATTCCTCCTGCCCTGCCTTGTGCTGCCCAGCATGTCATGTTGACACCTCACACTCCAATCTAACACATTGGTTAATTTCCTCTGAAAAGCTCTGAGTTGGTAGACGATTGGCCTCAATTTGATTACAGAGGAATAAAAATATACATCTCAAAATCTCAGCGTTTGCATGACTTGAATGAATCACACGCAGACTTTATTTAAGGGTTAGTGCATACAGAGACGGTACACATAGCACACATCCATGCATGCACACACACACATACAGTATGCATACATACACAAAAAAACATGCAAAAGAAATGCAAAATCTGTCTCTGCTTTGGTAAGGTAAGGTGAATACTGTAGTAGAGAAAGATTGCAAATGCCCATGTTCAGGACATAGGCTAAATGAAAATGTGATGGTGTCATGTTGTGTAGCACCAGGTGCTTTAGATACCCATAATTAACCACAGTTGGTGGTTATCTTGAAGATCCTCAGTTCTTGTTTCCCTCCTGTAGACTACAGTACTGCAGAAGGAGGGGGATGGAGGGATGAAAGGAGGGAGGAAGAGAGAGCGAGAAGGGAGAAGAGGGTAGCAACCTCACCTCACACCCCATACACCATTCAAGTCACATAAAAACTGAGATGTTCGTATTAGAAGAAGAAGAAAACAATTTTGGTCCCCTGCTTGCTTCAAAACCAGTTTGGAAATATTTACAGTATATAGATGCAACTACTGGTCAGCCAGGCAGGGCCGGTGGGCCCTGCATAATTTTGCTGTGGTAAAGAAATAAGCAGGTGATTTCTTAGTCCTGATGATAAACACAGTATTTTAAGAGTTGTGATGTGAATAATGTTGCCTCTATTTTATCTTCAAACACAAAACAGAGGTCTGCTACAGAGTTCTCCCCTTGCATCCCAAATGAAATCCTGGTTCCGTCCCAAATGGCACCATGTTCCCTACATAGTGCACTACTTTTGACCAGAACCCATAGGGCTTTGGTCAAAAGTAGTGCACTATATAGGGGATAAGGTGCCATTTGGGACACATCCTCTTTCTCAGCGAACGGTTCTTTGTTCGGCTGCAACCTTGCATTTTTCCTGGGCAAAGAGAGATGAAAATGGGAACATTAGTTATCTTACTGATGATTAAGAGTCTCAGCGCTGTCTGAAAGGGGATCATTTTGCGGATGGCTTAATGTGAGTTCCTGCAGACCATCTGTGTGTGTTGGGAGATCAACTTGGAATTGAAACGTCAAGGCCTGGTTTTTGCTGCTTGCTGTGCCTCACCTGCACAACAATTTACAACCTCCGCTTACAACCTCCGCTCTTTTAAAAAGGTTCCTCTTTCTGAGTTTTTGACCTCAGATCACCCTCAACTGGAATCACGGAATGGCCCATAACTGTGGCCTATACCCAGCCTCGAACAGCCAGCCCCTTCCCCTCCTCTCACCACTCTCGCTCTCTCGCCCTCCCGCCCTCTCTCTGTCTCTTACCGTCCTCTCCTCCTTCCCTCCCTCTCTTTTTCTCTCTGTCCGCCATGTCACGTGCTCAGGCGATGCCTGTCTCCTCCATGTTAATGCCTGCCATCTGTATTACAGAGCCTGCAGGTAACCTAGCGGTTAAGAGCATTGGGTTAGAATCCTCGAGCTGACTAGGTGAAAAATCTCTGTGCCCTTGAGTAAGGCACGTAACCCTAATTGTTCTGGATAAGAGTGTCTGCTAAAATGTAAATGATGGTTCTCTCTTTCCCTCCGGTCCCAGCAGACAGACAATGCAGCTCTTGTCTTTGCAGAGACAACAGCCAACATTACTATCTATCACCTCTCCTCACTGAGTGAGCCCATGCAAATACTGCACATTCATTTATCAGTGATTCCTCACTTGGTTGGAGCTGATTAACTTACTGCTGTGCTTGAGTGAGTCAAATGAAGACATTATACAGTACAGAATCCTCTTTCAGTTTATTTGTTCAAAGTAGTACCGCTCTCAAATTATACAACACTAGCTATACCATGCTGTGTTTCCGACCTGTGTGTCGGAAGTCTACAACAACTCAATACATCCCACTTGGCACACACTGGTTGAGTCAATGTTGTTTCCACATAATTTCAATGAAATTACTTTGAACTAACATGGAATAGACGTTAAACTGACTGCCCAGTAAAAATCTTACATTGGAGGTGCCAAATAGCATTTTTTCCGATTGCTTGTACATTTTTATTTAGACCTTTTTTGGAAGTACATACATAACAGGAGTAAATGAAGATAGTTGCTCATTGAAACTCCAAATTTGGTGAGTATCGAACGTACTTTGACATTATAACGCTTGCATAGCTGTCTAATGGGAGTTTGAATCTGAGCTTCCTGGGCATTAGAGAGGAGACACGTCATAGTCATCGGTGACATCTCTAACGCACAGATACTAGGGCAGGTTTCCACTAGCTTCCATAGCCACAAAGTAAGATTCCACAGCCACAAAGTCAATATTGGCTTCAAAAATTAGCTTTTTGGTCTTAATTTAGGGTTAGGGTTAGGCATACAGTTAGCAGTGTGATTAAGGTTAGGGTTAAGGTTAGAGTTAGGTTTAAAATCTGATTTTAAGAGGGATAAATTGCAGAAATTGGCAGGGTTTATGACTTTGTGGCTGTGTTAACTAGTGACAACCCTCTCCCGCCTCGATTTAGAGCCACGCCTCAAAGTTGTGTTTCGCTCAGAATTTGAATTGATTAGCATGTCACTTAGTAAATCCACACCCCCTAAATTCCAAATAGTCCCACTGTTACCAGGCTTTATGCGCCAGCAATTCGAGCCTGGGGACAAGTTTAGAACTTTCATAAACCTCTGCATCTCTCCCTGTTTGACTCACACAGCATGTAGTTCTCCCCTCCCCTTTTATTTAGTTAGACCAAGAAGAAACCCGGTGAAAACCCTGTAAGCCACAATCTACGCCCCACACGGCCAGAATATTCAGACTCGAAACTTAAGTTATACTAGAGTGAAACACATTTTGTGACCATTTTGAAACACATTTTGTGTGTGAGCACTTTAGCTGCTATGCCATTGAGCTATGTATATTTAATGCATGCAGAGAGAGTAGCATTGCAGCATTAATTCAGATGTAATGAGCAGTACTTCCCAGCACTTAAGGGGATTTCTAATGGTGTATGGTAGATAACAAGGGAGAAGAAACCTCTTCTATTCACTCACACTTAGAGACAGAACGAGTGGTAGATAGCTAGCTAACTCCGAATATGGTAGGGATGCCTTAGACTAGCAGCCGTAATAAGCTCCAGGTGCGTCTTAATCCACATACCAAAGAAGGAAATCCAAAGGCACTCGTGAGAAATCCAGCCTTATAGGCCGCCTTAGGCATTTTTTAGCAAAGTTAACATGAAAGGTGAGGAAAGTTCTATTTCACTGTTGACTAATAGATACATCACATGTGGTCCCACCCTAACTAACTATAGCAGAGTTGCCATAGGCCTCTATTGTCCCAGAGAACAGTGGTATACCCTGCAGCAACAACCAGGCCTGACTATTGAGATATTGGGCTATCCCAGCCACCCATGCAGCGTCTCCCATCAAACCTCCACTTCTCCTGCCTCTCACAACCCTATGCTCTCCCCCTGCAGTGCGGCGTGTGCCACCCCGGTTCTCCATCCCTCCCAACAACCATGAGGTGATGCCGGGTGGCAGCGTGAACCTGACGTGCGTGGCGGTGGGAGCGCCGATGCCCTACGTCAAGTGGATGATGGGGATAGTAGAGCTGACCAAGGAAGAAGAGATGCCCATTGGGAGGAATGTTTTGGAGGTCACCAACATTCGCCAGTCTGCCAACTACACCTGCGTGGCGATATCGTCGCTCGGTATGATCGAGACCACTGCACAGATCACTGTCAAAGGTGAGAGGGCTGAGAGAAGTGTGAGAGAAGGGGTGTGGGTGTGGGAGTTTGAGTGTTTGTTGTGCCTGGTATTTGGTATTTTATTAGGAGATCCATTAGCTGTTGCGAAGGTGGGAGCTACTCTACCTGGGGTCCACACAAAACATGAAACATGACATAAAACAGAACATTAATAGACAAGAACAGCTCAAGGACAGAACTACATCAATTTAAAAATGGCACACGTGGACTGGGATGCAGTGAAGTTGGGTATCTAGCAAAGTAGCCCTCATTCAAGATCAACATGTCAACATCCAAAATTAGCAAATGGATCAAGATCAACATCCAATATTTAGAGATATTCTAGATTAATATTAGATAGATATGTTAGATATGTTTCACTATGTCTTAGACCGCACTATAAGAGCTTGAAATACATTCATCATGATCCATTACACCTAATGGCACAACAAGCTTAATACTAATATAGAAATATACTTTTCCTTCTTTAAACATGTATACAGCATTGTGTGAAAGAATCATAAAGTCTAAAAATGAATTACCCACAATCCTCTAAAAACAGAGTCACATGGCAAGATATGAAATACAAGGTGATTAAAACCAAAGACTTCCAATGAGTTCAATCACTACATTTTCTCTCTATTTGGTTATCCTTATTAAATATATTTTGAGCAACATATTAAGTTGGATTTATTAGAAGATTATTTTGGTAAAATTAACAAATCATTGAAACGACTAGCATACATTTTTTTAAATATATTTTTGGGTATTTTGACAGATGGGATACAGATAGGTGCTGACTGCAACATTCTAACAGTGTAATTAATATATTTCATATGCTATTGCAAAAAAATATCATTTGGTTGTGTTTATGAAGGCCTTGGGTAACATTAGAATACGATTTGTGTTTTATTTCAAATAACACATTAGTTTATGTTACCGTAGGCTATATTTAAAAACAAAACAACTACAAAAAAAGTATTCAATCAATTCCGGCCACAAAACCTAACTTAACAGGGGAGGGTCCGGGTGGGCATCTAGCCTCGGTGGCGGCTCCGGGCGTGACGTCCTCTCCCTTACTGCCTCCCCGTTGCACCCCTGGTCCGGTCTGATCCTCGGCGCGATGCTTCCCCTCTCAGTCCTCCCACGATGCACCAAGCCCTGTCTGGACCCTGGTGTGGGAGGCCCCGACCCTGGAGAGGGGTTGACGTCTGATTCTGGAGTGGAGAAGCTGACCGGAGCTGGACTGGGGCCTGGTGGAGCGGACTGCTCTGGCACTGGAGTGGAGCAGCTGACCGGAGATGGACCAGGCTGGGAACACGTACCACTGGTTTGGTGCGAGGAGCAGGCACGGGGCCTACCGGGCTGGCAACACGCACCACTGGTTTGGTGCGGGGAGCAGGTACGGGCTCTACCGGACTGGATACACGCGCCACTGGTTTGGAGCGGGGAGCAGGTACGGGCTCTACCGGACTGGATACACGCGCCACTGGTTTGGTGCGGGGATTAGGTACGGGGCGTACTGGGCTGGCGACACGCACCACTGGTTTGGTGCGGGGAGCAGGTACGGGCTCTACCGGACTGGATACACGCGCCACTGGTTTGGTGCGGGGATCAGGTACGGGACGTACCGGGCTGGCTACACGCACCACCGGTTTGGTGCGGGGAGTAGGTACGGGGTGTACCGGGCTGGATACACGCACCACAGGTTTGGTGCGGGGAGCAGGTTCGGGGCGTACCGGATTGGAAACACATACCACAGTTCTGGTGCGGGGAGAAGGTACGGGCCGTACCGGACTGGGGAGGCGCACTGGTGACACAGTGCGTAGAACCGAAGCAGGATATACTGGACCGTGGAGGCGTACTGGAGGTCTGGATTGTACAGCTGGCACAACCCTTCCTGGCTGGATACCCACTTTCGCACGACACCTGCGGGGCGCTGGCACAGGACGCACTGGGCTGTGAATGCGCACTGGCGACACAGTGCGTATCTCCGCATACCTTGGTTCCTCAATGAACACACGCTCCTTTTGTTGCCTGACCAGCTCCTCTCTCCATACATCCACTACTTCCTTCTCCCTATGGGCCTCCTGCAGCACCTCCTCTTGAAGGAAGCTCTCCTGCTCTATCCTCGTTATCATCCCCCGTAATGTGGTGGCCTCCTCTCTTAAACTGCTGATCCGCAGGTCTTGGAGGACCTCTAAAATAGCGGACTCCACCTCTACAGTCAGCCCTTTCATGGCCTCCTGCTGCTTCGTCGACCACCCCGTGTGCCTCCCCCAAAACATTTTTTATTGGGGTTGCCTCTCGGGTCTCCTTCGCCGATTCGCATTTTGGAGTCGCCGTCTTTTCTCCCTCGCTGCCTCTGTTTGCTCCCAAGGAATGGCGATCCATGCCTTCCTGGATCTCTTCCCACGTCCATGATCCTTTTCCTTCCAGTATCTCCTCCCATGTCCAGGCTTTCTGCTTTTCCTGGCCACGCTGCTTGGTCCATTGGTGGTGGGATCTTCTGTCACGTTCGTTGAGTACAGGATTGGACCAAGGTGCAGCGTGGAATGCATACAATTTTATTATTAAAGTAAACACACGACAAAACAACAAAAGCAACGTAACGTGAAGCTCACAATGGCTACACACACACACAAGCCAAACAAGAGTCAAGATCCCACAACTAAGGTAGGCAAAATGGCTACCTAAGTATGATCCCCAATCAGAGACAACGATCGACAGCTGCCTCTGATTGGGAACCACACCCGGCCAACATAGATATACAATGACATAGAATGTCCACATAGAAATTCACACACATAGATATTCACACCCTGACTAAACCAACTAGCGAACTCTATGTCAGGGCGTGACAGTAGTCCACTATCAGCTCCTTTGTCTTGCGCACGTTGAGGGAGAGGTTGTTGTCCTGGCACCACACTGCCAGGTCTCTGAACTCCTCCCTATAGGCTGTCTCATCGTTGTCGGTGATCAGGCCTACCGCTGATGTGTCGTCAGCAAACTTAGTGATGGTGTTGGAGTCGTGCTTGGCCACACAGTCATGGGTGAACAGGGAGTACAGGAGGGGACTATGCACGCACCCCTGAGGGGCGCCAGTGTTGAGGATCAGTGTGGCAGATGTGTTGTTGCCTACCCTTACCACCAGGGGGTGGCCCGTCAGGAAGTCCAGGAGCCAGTTGCAGAGGGAGGTGTTTAGTCCCAGGGTCCTTAGCTTAGTGATGAGCTTTGTGGGCACTATGGTGTGAACTCTGAGCTGTAGTCAATGAACAGCATTCTCACATAGGTGTTCCTTTTGTCCAGGTGGGAAAGGGCAGTGTGGAGTGTGATTGAGATTGCATCATCTGTGGATCTGTTGGGGCGGTATGCAAATTGGAGTGGGTCTAGGGTTTCCGGGATGATGGTGTTGATGTGAGTCATGACCAGCCTTTCAAAGGACTTCATGGCTACCGACGTGAGTGCTATGGGGCGGTAGTCATTTAGGCAGGTTACCTTCGTTTTCTTGGGCACGGGGTCTGCTTGACCCTTTTCCTAACAGTTTTTGTAACTTTCACTTGCCTGACACACTTTGACATACGTTTGGTTGTAGTACGTAATAGTCTCCGCTTTTCTCTGTGTTCCCGTCGTCTTGTCATTCTTCATCACCATTGTGGAGTACAACCTCTGTGCAGGTGCCTTATTTTGTGCAGAGGGAGGGAGCTCCCGTCTCACTTTGTTCATGGTGCTGTTGTTGTTTTCTTTGCAAGCAAATTGTTCACCAATGACAGTGAAGTTAAGAAATTGTCCATGGTGACATTTCTACTATTACCAACATAAGGGTCCACAAGCCCCATCACCACATTCTCCAACACTCGCTCACCTTCTCGCCCGATGTAGATATTTTCCCAGATATTAAAAGCCGTTCAGCATGTCCAATTACGCACGCTCTCACTGTGTAGCCTACTCCGAGTAGGACTGACAAGACTGCTTTAATTCAGTGGACTGATATAGGGCACATATCATTTAAAGATTTTAATTAGAATGGATCAATACAATAGAATGGCCTGCCCTGTTTTTCATTCACAATTGGTGATTACATAATTATGCATCGTTCGCTTCCTCTCTCTCATCAACTCATCCCATCATACTTTACTTAATTTATTTAATCTGTTGTTATGTGTGTGAAATTAGTTTCGGTATGGTTTAGTTTAGAGGCAATTATCGGGGTGATTATCAGCTGTGTACTACACTTTCAACTGTGGGAAGAAGGAGCGGAGCAGGCCCTACTGTTGGGAGAAGGAGGGGCAATGGTGGAAAACCATTCAAAAAAATGACATGCCCTCATAAACTGGTTATAATTCCAGTTCTGTTTGTGATATTAAGATTCTAACAACAACAGTGTGTTATATATACTTATTTAGGAAAAGTCAAGGATGGAGGGGGGCATGACTTAAACAATGGCAGAGTAATAACAAATTATAATTCATGAGGAGTCAAAATGACTGCTTTAGCGGTTCTAGCAGTATATGTTTTTATTTCAATTATTATTTCAATTCACCCCAGAATAATTTCTTACAGTGTGGCTTTGTGGTTGAGTGGATAAAATTCCAACGAAATGTATCATGTTTCTCTCCCTCCTGTTTCTAATCTGTCTAAATAAAGCATTACCAAAAAAAAGGTGGAATTCCACAAAAAATATTCTCATCAATCAATATTTAGTCTGTAAACCGTTTGCATTTCTATACCATTGATTCTATGATAAACACAGTTTTTGTGTTTTGATGCTACCTTTTACATGCATGCACTGAAACCCCATAAAGTGTTTTCACAACACTCTCTTAAAAACACCAATATACAGGTTGAAGAACCACTTTGGGTGTTTCAGAGTACTTAATTTCTGTTTTAAAACACCCTCCAAATGATTTCATCTTAGGTGCTCTACTTTTCATTGTTGCATTACACAATCATGGTGTTTTGAGACTTTCTATTTTTACAGTGCAGATGACAGTGCATTCATTAATATTGTCATCAATAATTCAACATGGCGGAGACTTTACCTTCCAGAAAACCTAACTATGACAAACTAGTGAAATGACAAACTAGCGAGCAAAGCATATTGTGTTTAATTTCCAATTACAAAGTGATCCTGCTTTCAGGAAATAGAGTAGGCTTTCTCACTGTTTCTAATATGAACAGCACAAAGTATTATTTTATTTAGCTATAGACTAATGATTCCTAAACTAATTGGTAAAAGACTCAGTTGAACATTTAATTTACTACTTTGTTCATTACATGTGAAATGCTTGAAAACAAAATCAGTTCTCATATAATCTCTACATCCTCTGAGGTTAGTGAATTGAGTAGTCATGAAACATGGAGAGAAAATTAAGTCAGTTCCTTCTCCTAGGGAGTATTATTTGCACTGGCTTAAACAACACATAATATTAGAGTATTTGTGATGCTCAAATACCTATCAGTCTAATCAATTGTTAATTCACTGGAGTTATTAAAGAAAATCTCAATTAATTCAAAGATTTTTGAAGAGGGATGCACTACTACTTCTAGTGGCGGCAGGTAGCTTAGTGGTTAAGAGCATTGTGCCAGTAACCGAAAGGTCGCTGATTCTAATCCCCGAATCTGTCGATGTGCCCTTGAGCAAGGCACTTAACCCTACTTGCTCCTGTAAGTCGCTCTGGATAAGAGTGTCTGCTAAATGACTAAAATGTAGTGTTGTAGACATATTTTCTGAATGAATGGGGCCCTATGGTAATATTAACAAAATACAATATTACTATCAAAAAACAAATAATAAAGTACACTTTTAGCCGTTTTCGTAATTTTATCAGTAACTTACTGTACTAATCAACAATATGATACTGTATAAACTGAATAGAGTAGATTGCTGTAGAATGTACAGTAAAGTACCAAACATTTGTTTTACAGCACACTGTAAGACCTTTCTGTAATTTCAACAGTAGAACACTGTAGAATGAACAGTAAAATACTGTAAATGTGTTTTACAGTGTTAATTATGATGCATTTTGGGGAAATGTTTTGGGCGAGGATAAAGTCTCTGGCTCATTAACATATTTGAAGGCGTGCCTTGTAAAAGTCTATTTTTGTTGCACCCGTGAGTGAGAAGTCTGTACTGCCACAGAATACGGTAATATACTGTATTTTAAGAATTCTTCAAACCTTGTCCTGAAACTTTACAGTATCTTACTGGCCAACTGCTGCCAGTAATTTACTGTAATTCAGAATAGAGTACAAATACCACATTTTTGGAGCGTCAAAAACCTTTTGATCACTTGTGGGTGTGTGGTAATGTTGTTTCTCATTCATAAACATATTTTGAGGCATGTCTTGTAAATGGCTATATTTATTGCACCCGTTGAGAGTGCTGTACCAATTTAAGTCAGACGTGGTAGTGGTTCCCTAACAATTGAACTTACATAGGGAACAGATCAGAGTGGCAGCAAGTCTCAAATCTTTAATGGTTGAGCGGCTTGATCTGTTTTGCCCTGTAGTTACTGTCAGTTTAGAAGCTGTTCTTAAGGCCTAAAGTGCAAGTGATATAAAACACCAAATATCAGTTGGTATGCTGTAATATTGTGACGAGGTGTGAATGAAGGAGTCAGGCGCAGGAGGTAAAACACCGAAGTCCAGAGTTTATTCCGTTTACATAAATCAAACGCTCCCAGCGTGAAAACGAAACTAATACAAGGGAAAAATATTCCACCTTGGCAAGTACAAATAGAAGAGTAGCTCAACCGAGCTCCTCGCTCTCACAATAACCAATCACTCACAAAGACAAGGGGAACATACTAATTAGGGGAATGAGCACCAGATGTGTGTGATTGACAAGACAAGACAAGACAAGTGGAGTGATGAGAATGGGATCGGCAGTAGCTAGTAAGCCGGTGACGACGAACGCCGAAACCTGCCCGAACAAGGAGGGGAGGCAGCCTCGGCGGAAGTCGTGACAAATATATAATTCAATATTCACCATTAGCAATTGCTGAATTTATTTTCAATATAATTCAATAATAAAGTACTGTATTGCTGTTTTGCTATATATTTACTGCAGCATACTGTAAATGATGGTGCATTGAGAAATATTGTGGGAGGAGAAAGAGTTGCTGGCTCAGTAACATACTATATTTTAAGGTGTGCCTTGTAAGTGGCTATATTTGTTGCCTCCGTTAATGAGAGTCCTGTACTAATTTAAGTGATATGTGGTAGTAGTTCCCTAACAATTAAATGTATATAGGGAACAGGCCAGAGTAGTAGCAGGTCTTAAACCTTTTAATTGTTGAATATATTTAACCATGTCCATTTGATCTGTTTTGCCCTGTAAATATGGCCAGTTTGGAAGCCTTTGTTTAGGCCTCTAGAAGTGCAAGTGATACAAAACACCCAGCATTCATTAATATGCTGTTATATGCAAATGTTAACAGCCAACCTGCTTGCTCTAATCCCTTGTAATTACAGTAAAATACTGTAGAAATAATGTTTTTACAGTTTAATAGTCACTTGTACTGTGTTTCATTGCTCTGGCATCAAGTTACCATGGGCCCTGGTCAAAAGTAGTCACTATATAGGGAATAGGGTGCCATTTGGGATGCGGACAATAATAGCAGATGTCAATAGCAGATACCAACCAAGGCGTCGGGAGTCGGGGGCGCTGCGGCTGTATAAGGGTTGATCTCTTTCTTTAAAACCTCTCGGTTGCAATGTCTCATCCCTAATGCCCATCTGACGTCTGGAAGCGAGCTGTTCTCCCTGTTTTACACCCCACCACCTCTTACTTTAGCAGATCCATTTGGACTCTTACAGCAGTACAACATACACAACACAAAAGTGATTTAGCAACCATTTTCAGCCACAATTCTATTTCAATGCAGCCTCTTTCCTTTTGTGATGGAAATAAGAAAACCTGGGAGAGTGTGTACATTACCATTACTGTGAGGTAAAGGGACAGATAATCACATTCTTTGCAGAATGGACCTACATCTTGTGTGTTTCAAACGCAAATGCTATGTCAGTGTAGAACAAAATACATTCATATTATACTCTTATATGTTATATTATGTATTATAAACTGGGTGGTTCGAGCCCTGAATGCTAATTAGCTGAAAGCTCTGGTATATCAGACCGTATACCACGGTTATGACAACAAAAAAATATTTGTACAGTTCTAATTACATTCGTAACCAGTTTATAATAGCAATAAGGCACCTATGGGGTTTGTAGTATATGGCCAATATACCACGGCTAAGGGCTGTATCCAGGCACTCTGCTTTGCGTCATGCATAAGAACATCCCTTCGCTGTAGTATATTGGCCATATACCACACCCCCTTGTGCCTTATTGCTTAAATATGTCACCTTGCAATTCAACAGAATGTCAAATAATTGCAAAATATGAAAAGAAAACCACCTCAAGAAATCCTAGAACAAAACCAGCTAGATAATTTAGATTCAGTTCACTCCATTTTATATTGCTTACATCGATTTAGAGTCAGTCTGCTTGAGTCTGCTTTCTATTCAGGTTATTTATTTAAGACTAACAAAAACTCTTCTTCAGTATCTTTACACTTCCTAAATATTATAATTGTGTGTATGATACTCATTTACCTCACATTGAACACATTTTTCATTTTGCCAAAGGTATGCTCTAAGCCCTGAAATTGTTCTTAGGACCAATATGTAAATACAATGAAAATAGAAAAGACGCATTACTCTATTCATCTCTCTATTCAAGACTCTGACTCTCAAGTTAATTGAAGGATAACTTTTTGCCCTAGATAGTAGAGAAGGAGAGAATGGGCTTTCTATATATATATATATATAGCGAGAGAGAGAAAAAGAAAGAGAGAGCGACAAAGAGAGCAAGAGAGCGCTGAATGGTCACACTGGGTGAGAGACACTTTGCTTTGAGAGATAATGAACATGGCTGGCTTGGCCCCTCCAGTGACAGGTGAGGGACTGAAAGAGACAGGCACTGAATAGTGATTGACTGATAGGATGTGAGTGCTGTCCTTCTCGCTCTTTTCTCTCTTGTTGCTGCTCACAGCTCTGGGGCCTGCATTAGTGAGATAGCACTTTCAGCCTTTTTTAGGTCTTTATTTGTAGTATTATGTTAGCAGGAGTGGACGAAGGATGAGAGAATATAATGGAATAGAATAAAATAGAATAGAATGGAATAGTATACTTTATTGTCCATTGAAACAGAAATGTATTGTTTTGCTGTTGTGAGCTTCCATGACCTGTGTATTTCTCTCCCTCTATGGTCTATCTGACAGCCCTGCCCAAGCCCCCCACCTCCCTGATCGTGACTGAGACCACAGCCACCAGCGTCACTCTGACCTGGGACTCTGGGAACCCTGAGCCTGTGTCCTACTACGTCATCCAGTACCGGGCCAAGGTCTCTGACAACGGCTTCCAGGAGGTACGGTCCGATGGTTCCAGTGGCTCAGTGGGTTAGAGCATGGTGCTAGCAACACCAAGGCTGTGGGTTCCATTCCCAGATGGTTGTGGGTTCCATTCCTGCATGGGCCACATATACTGAATGTACAGTATGTGTCAGGGTCAATGTTGACAGTTCTGTAAGTCACTTTGGATAGGGGCCAGTATGAAAATGTATGCACTCACTAACTGTAAGTCGCTCTGGATAAGAGCGTCTGCTAAATGACTAAATTGTAAATTGTAATTGTAAATTGTAAATGACCATATTATTATGATATCATTATATTTTAGGTCGACGGAGTAGCCACCACGCGCTACAGCATCGGCGGGCTCAGCCCCTACTCTGAGTATGAGTTCCTAGTCATGGCGGTGAACAACATTGGGCGTGGCCCTCCCAGCAGCCTCGTGGACACCAGGACCAGTGAGCAGGCTCCCTCCTCTCCACCGCTGGCTGTACAGGCTCGCATGCTCAGCGCATCCACCATGCTGGTCCAATGGGAGCCGCCCGAGGAGCCTAATGGACAGATCAGAGGGTAGGATATTCTATGAATATATATTTTGAAGGCTTAATGAAGCCTTCATAAACTCTTTATAAGGCCTACATGCTTTATGAAGCCTGTACAAGAAAATGTCATACAGCTAAAGGTTGATATAACAGGTCTCTTCATCTGATTATTTGTATGTTCCATTTTGTTGATTGATTGATTGATTGATTGATTGATTGATTTTCTAACCCACTTCTCAGGTACCGGGTGTACTATAGCTCGGACCTCGGAGCCCCGCTGAGTGCGTGGCACAAACACAACACTGATGACAGCAGACTGACCACCATCTCAGGGTTGACCACAGATATCACCTACAGCCTCAGGGTGCTGGGGTTCACCTCTGTAGGGGATGGACCTCCATCTGATGTACTGCAGGTCAAGACCCAGCAGGGAGGTGAGTGGACACTCTGAAGGAGGGACAGTACCTAGTACACTACCTAGGTAGTAAGTGTACAACTTGTGTAGCAGGGGAGTGGTGAGCGGACACTGCTACTTATGAAGTAGGGACACTACCTAGGTGGTAAGTGGACACTGTATGGAACAGGGTGCACTTTGTGTGTTATGTCTGTTTCAGCTCCTTAACCAACTGTAGGCCAATCTTGAAGCCCAAGTCTCCCAAATATAGGTTTCACTTTTCACTGAGTGATAATCCATATCCACAAGGGCATATTATCTACTGTGCTGTGTCCTCAAAGAAACAAAGCAGTTTCCTCCTCTTCTGACACCTTTGAGAACAAAAGTGATAAAGTGATGCAGTGCCACTGAATTATTTTGTTGTGCAGAAAGTCTTCTCAATTGGCTTCTTTGTAATGTAGATTTACTCTAGCTTTTAAAGGTATAAAGGAGCCACTTGAGAAGGTGTTCTGTATATTGCTGATATTTGTGAAAGCGTAGTCTCAGCGCTATTATGGAGTGATTCATGTGAAAGCACAGTGCATCTCCTGTGTCTCACAGCATGTCTACAGACTCTACAATAGTCTATATGATTCCACACTGAGTAATTCACTTTGTCCCAGTCCAAGTCATCTACCCCTCTGTACAAAGTGTGTACTTCCTTTTGTGGTTAAAAGGAAATAACTGGTGTAAGACATTCCAATGCTTTTAGATGGATGGGGAGGAGTGCATGCTGCAGCAGAATTAAGACGTAACCCCTATGTATCCTGAGAGCAGTGTTTAAGGTAATGTCTCTCTCTCTCTTTCTCTCTGCCTGTAGTACCAGCCCAGCCATCTAGCTTCGAGGCGGAGGCAGAGTTGGACACCCGCATCATGCTGTCGTGGCTGTGGCCTGTCCAGGATCAGATCACCAAGTACGAGCTCATGTACTGGGAGGCTAACTCGGGCAACAAGGTAAATTATAACTTTAAACCTGTCCCCAGCACATCATACCCTTACTGATAATACAATCCCCCTACTCCAGTGTTATCCGTCTCGAAGGACCATGAAAAATTTAATATGTTTCTTTTATGCTTTTCTCTGTCAGTTGACTTTCTGTAAGACATTTCAGGTGTTGCAAATGCAATATAGGATCCAAAATGTAATTCCTACTTTGTGTACTTTTTTATGTGGAAGTGTTACATATTAACTTTGAGGATTACAATATCTACAGTTCTCATTGTGCTTTTTGAACAATCTCTAGTGACAGACATAAATATAAATAGAGTAGCGATCTAGCTAGTGCAGACAACATTTGTTTCTGGGTCCTTTTTGCTAGACTCTTCTGAGACTTTGACTAACATCTGTTCTGCCTGTTGTCTCCCTCAGCTCCATGTGACCTTCCCTCCAGCGGGGTCCTATGCTGTGGAGGGTCTGAAGCCAGACACCCTTTACATGTTCTCCCTGGCTGCTCGCTCTGAGATGGGTCTTGGCGTCTACACCCAACCTATTGATGCCAGGACTGCCCAGTCCAGTAAGTACTGTACCAACTCCCAGACCCAAACGTATAGCTTTTTTAGCTTTCTTTACCTGGAGCTGACTGTTTGACCATAGGGGTAGTTTTTGGTCCACATCCCAACGCCCAGACACAAACAGAGGCTTTTTCCTCTTCTAATGGCAAACCTTTTTGCTCGAACAAGCTTTACTCTAGGACTTTAATGAATTCTCACTGTGAGGAACATTCCTTCTCCATATTTGCAGTCAGTCGATAACAAATCACTACCAGTAGACCATTGCACATTTTGACAAATAGTATGATAAACCCATTGCACCCATACAGAACATACTCATTTCCAGAACCCAGTAACCCCAAACAGGCTGCTGCCCAGAAGACACGGCTACATCATAAATGTCACCATCATTTGTTATTATAGTTTTAGAGTTTATAATGAAACATGGCCCCGCACTGTACTATACGTCTTTATGTATGGCCTTGGCATCCACCAACACAATCACTGTCACCTACCCGACACTAACAGTTTTTAGCACATAACCAGCCACCTCTGCTGTTGTCACTGCCTCAACCTCCACTCACATCACCGAGCACAGTCTCTCCAGGAGATCTAGGGGTTGGAAACTGAAATATTTATGATGGGTTCCCAAAAGGAATCAGAGCTTATTCTGAGCCATTTGTTTTACTTGTCAGCTGTGAAAGCCTTCATGTGTGGAAAGGGGGGAGACAGGCTGCATCCCAAATGGCACCCTATTATCTATTTAGTGCACTACTTTTGAGGGACCAGGCAGGGCTTTGATTCCCATAGGAACAGAGGTCCCGAATTGGATCTCTCTCTCTCTCTCTCTCTCTCTCTCTCTCTCTCTCTCTCTCTCTCTCTCTCTCTCTCTCTCTCTCTCTCTCTCTCTCTCTCTCTCTCTCTCTCTCTCTCTCTCTCTGAAGTCAGTCTCTTATCTGCCTGCCCATTGACACACAGAGTCACTGAGTCACCATTGCAAGAAGGTTTCTAACACAGCAAAGAGTCTCTATCTGTCCTTCTCAATCTCTTTCTGTCTTTGTCTCAATAACTTCCACTTTTCCTCCTTTCACTGCATTTCAATCTTTCTGCTCTATTCCCCTTCTCAAAATCACAATTCTATTACTATCTCTGTCCTCAATATTCTCACCCATTCACCATTTAATTATCTCGCTCTCTTTATCTATCCCTGTCTTTATTTGCCTTTTCTATATCTATATCTCCCTCTCTATATATCTATATCACCCTCTCTATATATCTGCCTCCCTCTCCTCTATCTTTTTGTATTTCTTACAACCCTGCTCCTATTTGAAACGTAGCTGTTGCAATTTGTCTCCCACACATAGTCTCTTCCTCTCATCTACTCCCACATGAATATACCCAAAAAGGTTCAGCCACGTAGTGCACTATATAGGGAATAGGGTGCCATTTGGGATGCAGCCTCTGTTTTTTCTCTATGTTTCAATCTGTATTTGAACTCTGTTCATCACTTGGGCGTCTGTATTTTGAAGGAAGGAATGACCTGTCAAGGATTAGCTCTTTCACACCAACCAACCAGACATGACATATTGAAAGCATATTGTGTCCTGCTGCCTCATTGCTCTGGCTGCCAGAACCACAAGCAGGCATGTTAAAGTTCCTCTTCCACACAGTGGTCCCTCAGTATCCCTCACCCACCCACCACCATTCCATTGTTCATATTCACTGTGTCGTGATATTCTGAAACATTTATTTTGCTCATTTGTATTATGTGCCTGTTTTACATTTTAAGTATTTGTTTTACTTCTGGACTGTGTAAAATCGTGGGCTTAGCCAGGAGACTAGAAAATAAAATAAACACACCTTTTGATAGAAGAAAAACACCTGATAACAAATTATTTATATGTATTTATATATACACCTACTGTACCTCATTTAAAAACTAATTTCAGGCTGCCTTACACACACGATTACTCGAACACACATTGGTAAAGAGTTATAGGCTAAAGTATATGGAGCTCCCCCTCCCAGTCCAGAAGGCCTAGGGTGCGTCCCAAATGGCACCGTATTCCCTATACAGTAGTGCACTTAAAGGGAATAGGGTGATATTTGGGATGCACTCCTGTTCCATCCCTCTCCAATCCCTCCTGCTTGACCCCCCAGCCCCCTCAGCCCCACCCCAGGAGGTACTCCTGTTGAGCCTCAGCTCCACCAGCATCAAGGTGAGTTGGGTAGCGCCCCCTGCAGCCAGCCGCCATGGGGACATCGTCCGCTACACACTGGCCTACAAGGCCGCCACCGGAGAGGACCTGCAGCGCCACGAGGTGTCGGTCATCGGGGCAGACGTCTCTAGTTACATACTGAAGGGCCTGGAGAAGTGGACAGAGTACCAGGTGTGGGTCAGGGCTCACACGGACATAGGCCCAGGCCCAGAGAGCCCCGCAGCCCGGATCAGGACCAAGGAGGATGGTATGTCCATGGTTAGGCGCAGGCTAGGGCCTCCTTCACCGGCGAAGCATTTCTGGCACTAATACAACTACTACTACTACTACTACTACTACTACTGCTGCTGCTTTCCCCTGACCTGTCTCTGCCTCTGTCTGGCATCTCTGCTCCTCTCTGCCATGGTCAGGCTGGGGACTTTCCTGGGGAAGCACTACTGGCACTAACCCAGCCCTGCTGTTGTACTCCTGTAGCTCAGTTGGTAGAGCAAGCGCATGCTTGTGGGTTCAATTCCCACCGGTGGCCAGTATGAAAAATGTATGCACTCACTAACTGTAAGTCGCTCTGGATAAGAGCGTCTGCTAAATGACTAAATGTAAATGTACTGTTACTACTACTGTTCTCAGCACTGGGCCTTCCCCAGCGGCCTATCTCTGCCTCTCTCTAGCCAGGCAAGGCCCTCTTTCTCTGGGCACACTACTGGCACTAACCCAGCACCAGGATTCTTCTATCACTACTACTCTTCTACTACTACTGCTCCTCTACTCTTTCTAACGGCCTGTCTGGTTTTCTTTGACCACTCTCTTCTTCCTGTCTTTGAGCATGCTGTCATTTCTCTAACCTGGCAGCCAGCTGGGCAGTCTGTGTTGTCTTGAGTGGGGATCTGACAGGCTCCATCTCATCATATAGATAACAGCTCTAATCTGAAGTGCTGTGGTGAGTGGCTAAATGGGCTGTCGGAGGCTAGCCCATAAGGATGGTCAGCTCTGCTTCACCCAGTGAGCACACTCTGTGTGTTTATTACTGACAGAGGGCACATCTGAAAATTGCAGCCTATTCCCTATGGGTCTCTGGTCAAAAGTAGTGCACTATATAAGGAATAGGGTGCCATTTTGGACGCACACATAGCATACCGCCTTGCGTCACAGCAGCACAGTCCAGCATCTGTGTCCACTTAGTCTAAGACGCCATTACACAAAATTCTTACGTTAAGACTCAAACCACCACATCGTAACCATGAATGCAATAGGCTCTTTTCCTGAGCCAATGGAGAAAATCTAACTATCAGCGAATAAGTTTGATGGGGCGCAGTGTGGAGGGTTCTTCCTCTTCTCTTCGCTGCGTTTCTTCTTTCTCCAGCTATCCGTCCATTAGCACAGTGTGTGGACTGGAGCCTTTCCTCCACTTTTTCTCCATCTGATAAAACAGGGTTTTTCGGCAACGTTCTCCAGCCGCCTGTCCGTCTGTGGTGACCACAGCTAACAAATGAAAACAGCATGTGCTCTTGACATCTTCCTAATTTGATTCCCAATCCCTGGTGACTTTATTACATTTGAATTGTCTGTGTCTATATTTCCCGAGCACGAGACCTGTCTCTGGGGGGTGGGGGGCAGAGAGAATTGTAATGGCTACTCATCTGCTCTCTCTACGGTGAAAAGCAGCTGCTTTCTTTTCTCTTTGTTGTTCCCATTTTTTGCGTTCTGGGAGAAGTAGGTCTTTTACAGTCCTATTTCGGGTCAGAGAGCTACAGGGACTGATGTAACGGCTATAGCAGGGTCTCTTTATCGTATTATCTCTCATTTCTCTCTCTCTCTCTCTCTCTCTCTCTCTCTCTCTCTCTCTCTCTCTCTCTCGTTCTCGCTCTCTGATTTTATCCATCTCTTCCCCTCTCTTTGTTTTTCTTTGTCTTTCACAGTGACAGCAGGGCTTTCATATAAAGACTAGAAACAGCCAATAATGCCTTCACAAGAGACAAGCAGAACCATTGTTTTAGTTAAGCATACTGTTCCTCTCCCACTCACTCACATCCACTAACCTTCACCTCTTTCTCCATCTCCCTCTCTCTCCCTCCCTCTCTCTCCACCTCTTGCTCCATCTCCCCCTCTCTCCCTCCCTCCCTCTCTCTCCATCTCCCTCTCTCTCCCCCTCTCTCTCTGCTACATTTTTTCTCTACACACCCACTGCATTCTAATCTCACACTCTTTTCATCTCTTTCCATCTCTCTGCGCCGTTTGACTTTGAGCTCTCATCTCTCCCTGGATTGTTCCAGCATCTGTCCGTTTCTCAGTGCAGCAGCATCCTAAGCTCTATCTACATTCTCTCTATCTACATTCTCTCTCTCTCTCTCTCTCTCTCTCTCTCTCTCTCTCTCTCTCTCTCTCTCTCTCTCTCTCTCTCTCTCTCTCTCTCTCTCTCTCTCTCTCTCTCTCTCTCTCTCTCTCTCTCTCTCTCTCTCTCTCTCTCTCTCTCTCTCTCTCTCTCTCTCTCTCTCTCTCTCTCTCTCTCTCTCTCGCACACACACACACCAATGATCCTCCCACCCCCATAGCACAGCAACATCCACAGAGCTGCCTGCCTGGCACCCTGTCCATTCACAGTGAAGTCTCATTTGCTCTGTGAAAATGTGGTTAGTGTGCACTGGGCCTCTGACTCACAATTAATAAAATGAAGCCAATCTCACGGCCTATACTCAGCAGAGCAGAGCAGCAGAGCAAAGTCTAGCTGTCCTTAATGGTGGAAAGTATTTGTTTTGTTAAAATACAGCCTTATTCTAAAATGGATGAAATTATTTATTTTTCCTCATCAATCTACACACAATACCCCATAATGACAAAGTGAAAACAGGGTTGTAGAATTTTTGGTAATTGTATTAAAATAAAACGGAAATACCTTATTTACATAAGTATTCAGACCCTTTGCTATGACACTCGAAATTGAGCTCAGGTGCATCCTGTTTCCATTGATCATCCTTGAGATGTTTCTACAACTTGATTGGAGTCACCTGTGGTAAATTCAATTGATTGGATATAATTTGGAAAGGCACACACCTGTCTATATAAGGTCTCACAGTTGACAGTGCATGTCAGAGCAAAAACCAAACCATGAGGTAGAAGGAATTGTCCGTAGAGCTCCGAGACAGGGTTCTGTCGAGGCACAGAGCTGGGGAAGGGTACCAAAACATTTCTGTAGCATTGAAGGTCCCTAAGAACACAGTGGCCTCCGTCATTCTTAAATGGAGGAAGTTTGGATCCACCAAGACTCTTCCTAGAGCTGGCCGCCCGGCCAAACTGAGCAATCGGGGGAGAAGGTCCTTGGTCAGGGAGGTGACCAAGAACCTGATCGTCACTCTGACAGAGCTCCAGAGTTCCTCTGTGGAGATGGGAGAACCTTCCAGAAGGACAACCATCTCTGCAACACTCCACGAATCAGGCCTTTATGATAGAGTGGCCAGACGGAAGCCACTCCTCAGTTAAAGTCACATGACAGCCCACTTGGAGTTTGCCAAAAGGCACCTAAAGACTCTCAGACCATGAGAAGATTGAAACCAAGATTGAACTCTTTGGCCTGAATGCCAAGCGTCACATCTGGAGGAAACATGGCACCATCCCTATGGTGAAGCATGGTGGTGGCAGCATCATGCTGTGGGGATGTTTTTCTGTGGCAGGGAGACTAGTCAGGATCGTGGCTGATGAACAAAGCAAAGTACAGAGAGATCCTTGATGAAAACCTGCTCCAGAGTGCTCAGAACCTCAGACTGGGGCAAAGGGTCAACTTCCAACAGGACAACAACCCAAAGCAAACAGCCAAGACAACGCATGAGTGGCTTCGGAACAAGTCTCTGAATGTCCTTGAGTGGCCCAGCCAGAGCCAGGACTTGAACCCGATCGAACATCTCTGGAGAGACCTGAAAATAGCCGTGCAGCGACACAACCCATCCATCCTGACAGAGCTTGAGAGGATCTGCAGAGAAGAATGGGAGAAACTTCCCCAATTACAGGTATGCCAAGCTTGTAGCGTCATACCCAAGAAGACTCGGGGCTATAATCACTGCCAAAGGTGCTTCAACAAAGTACTGAGTAAAGGGTCTGAATACTTATGTAAATGTGATTTTTCAGTTTTTTATTTTTAATAAATTAGCAAACATTTCTACAAACCTGTTTTTGCTTTGTCATTATGGGGTATTGTGTGTAGATTGATGAGGGGGTAAGGCTGTAACGTAACACGAAGGTTTTTCTTTATTTCTACTATTTTCTACATTGATAACAGTTTTGCACACTCTTCGCATTCTCTCAACCAGCTTCATGAGGAATGCTTTTCCAACAGTCTTGAAGCAATTCCCACATATGCTGAGCACTTGTTAGCTGCTTTTCCTTCACTCTGCGGTCCAACTCATCCCACACCATCTCAATTGGGTGGAGGTAGAGTGATTGTGGAGTCCATGTCATCTGATGCAGAACAGTTTTGGGTGATTGTCCTGTTGAAAAACAAATGATAGTCCCACTAAGCGCAAACCAGTTGGGATGGTGTATCGCTGCAGAATGCTGTGGTAGCCAGGCTGGTTAAATGTGCCTTGAATTCTAAATAAATCACTGACAGTGTCACCAGCAAAGCACCATCACACCTCCTCCTCCATGCTTCACGGTGGGACCCACACATGCGGAGATCTTCCGTTCACCTACTCTGCATCTCACAAAGACACAGTGGCTGGAACCAAAAATCTCAAATTTGGACTCCAGACCAAAGGACAATTTCCACCGGTCTAATGTCCATTGTCTGTGTTTCTTGGCCCAAGCAAGTATCTTTTTCTTATTGGTGTCCTTTAGTAGAGGTTTCTTTGCAGCAATTAGACCATGAAGGCTTGATTCATGAAGTCTCCTCTGAACAGTTGATGTTGAAATGTGTCTGTTACTTGAACTCTGTGAAGCATTTATTTGGGCTGCAATCTGAGGTGCAGATAACTCTAATGAACTTATCCTCTGCAGCAGAGGTAACTCTGGGTCTTCCTTTCCTGTGGCGGTCCTCATGAGAGCCAGTTTCATCAAAATCATAGCATGGTTTTTGGGACTGCACTTGAAGAAACATTCAAAGTTCTTGACATTTTCTGGATTGACTGACCTTCATGTCTTAAAGTAATGGTGGACTGTCGTTTCTCTTTGCTTATTTGAGCTGTTCTTGCCATAATATGGGCTAGGTATTTTACCAAATAGTGTTATCTTCTGTATACCACCCCTACCTTGTCACAACACAACTGATTGACTCAAACGCATTAAGAAGGAAAGAAATTCCACAAATTAACTTTTAACAAGGCACACCTGATAATTAATATGCATTCCAGGTGACTACTTCATGAAGCTGGTTGAGAGAATGCCAAGAGTGTGCAAAGCTGTCATTAAGGCAAAGGGTGGCTACATTGAAGCATCTCAAATATAAAATACACTTTTTTGGTTCCTGCATGATTCCATATGTGTTATTTCATAGTTTTGATGTCTTCACTATTATTCTACAATGTAGAAAATCGTAATAATAAAGAAAAACCCTGGAATGAGTAGGTGTGTCCAAACTTTTGACTGGTACTGTAGATATATACAGTGGGGAAAAAAAGTATTTAGTCAGCCACCAATTGTGCAAGTTCTCCCACTTAAAAAGATGAGAGAGGCCTGTAATTTTCATCATAGGTACACGTCAACTATGACAGACAAATTGAGAAAACAAAATCCAGAAAATCACATTGTAGGATTTTTTATGAATTTATTTGCAAATGATGGTGGAAAATAAGTATTTGGTCACCTACAAACAAGCAAGATTTCTGGCTCTCACAGACCTGTAACTTCTTATTTAAGAGGCTCCTCTGTCCTCCACTCATTGCCTGTATTAATGGCACCTGTTTGAACTTGTTATCAGTATAAAAGACACCTGTCCACAACCTCAAACAGTCACACTCCAAACTCCACTATGGCCAAGTCCAAAGAGCTGTTAACGGACACCAGAAACAAAATTGTAGACCTGCACCAGGCTGGGAAGACTGAATCTGCAATAGGTAAGCAGCTTGGTTTGAAGAAATCAACTGTGGGAGCAATTATTAGGAAATGGAAGACATACAAGACCACTGATAATCTCCCTCGATCTGGGGCTCCACGCAAGATCTCACCCCGTGGGGTCAAAATGATCACAAGAACGGTGAGCAAAAATCCCAGAACCACACGGGGGGACCTAGTGAATGACCTGCAGAGAGCTGGGACCAAAGTAACAAAGCCTACCATCAGTAACACACTACGCTGCCAGGGACTCAAATCCTGCAGTGGCAGACGTGTCCCCCTGCTTAAGCCAGTACATGTCCAGGTCCATCTGAAGTTTGCTAGAGTGCATTTGGATGATCCAGAAGAGGATTGGGAGAATGTCATATGGTCAGATGAAACCAAAATATAACTTTTTGGTAAAAACTCAACTCGTCGTGTTTGGAGGACAAAGAATGCTGAGTTGCATCCAAAGAACACCATACCTACTCTGAAGCATGGGGGTGGAAACATCATGCTTTGGGGCTGTTTTTCTGCAAAGGGACCAGGACGACTGATCCGTGTAAAGGAAAGAATGAATGGGGCCATGTATCGTGAGATTTTGAGTGAAAACCTCCTTCCATCAGCAAGGGCATTGAAGATGAAACGTGGCTGGGTCTTTCAGCATGACAATGATCCCAAACACACCGCCCGGGCAACGAAGGAGTGGCTTCGTAAGAAGCATTTCAAGGTCCTGGAGTGGCCTAGCCAGTCTCCAGATCTCAACCCCATAGAAAATCTTTGGAGGGAGTTGAAAGTCTGTGTTGCCCAGCGACAGCCCCAAAACATCACTGCTCTAGAGGAGATCTGCATGGAGGAATGGGCCAAAATACCAGCAACAGTGTGTGAAAACCTTGTGAAGACATACAGAAAACGTATGACCTGTGTCATTGCCAACAAAGGGTATATAACAAAGTATTGAGAAACTTTTGTTATTGACCAAATACTTATTTTCCACCATAATTTGCAAATAAATTCATTAAAAATCCTACAATGTGATTTTCTGGATTTTTTTTCTCATTTTGTCTGTCATAGTTGACATGTACCTATGATGAAAATTACAGGCCTCTCTTATCTTTTTAAGTGGGAGAACTTGCACAATTGGTGGCTGACTAAATACTTTTTTTCCCCACTGATATATATATATATATATATATATATATATATATATATATATATATTTAAAGATATTTCACAGCAGTTTAGATGGTACTAGGATTCTCTACACTACACATTGCTTATTTTATCACATTAACTTAAATTAGTCGTACTATTCAAAATGTTGAAACCAGGAAATGGCCATGCTATTTCTGCATATTGCACCTTTAATTAATTTGAGAAAAAAAATTATACAAAACATAATTCCACTTTGACATTATGGGGTATTGTGTGTAGGCCAGTGAGAAAACATCTCAATTTAATCCATTTTAAATTCAGGCTGTAACACAACAAAATGTGGAAAAAGTCAAGGGGTGTGAATACTTTCTGACGTCAGATCCTTCTCTCCTTTCCTCTCCATCTCTTCTGCCACACTGGGACTAGTGGCCCTTTAAGTGACTGGGACCATACATTCCCAATCTGTCCCAGATCTTTATCGAATTACCGGCTGAATCATTTTCCCGCTGCCCTGAACTGACAAGCACATGATGTGCGCTTGATTGCCTTCACGCAGTGGGATTCAGAGAAAAAGTGCATTAGCAACTTCATTCATGTGGGCCTGAGTAGAGGGGACATTCTAGAAACAAGAGAACACGGCATGAACCTACTCTGTCTCTGCACCTCGGTTTCCATGGAGACTCCATGGGAGTGAGTGGGAGCTCTCTGTCTCTCTGATGAGTAGCAGACAGCCAGGGAGGGATTGAGTAAGAAAGAGAGGTGGGGGCAGAGGGAGGGAGCGATGGATGGAGAGAGCGATGGAGACAGACTATCGCTGCTGGCCTCAGTTTGAGGTAAACATCCCAGTGCAGCCCCAACAGTGAGAGATGATAGTCTGTTGTTTGAAAACAATAGGGTTCATTGTTACACTCTAAAATATTATGGGTTAAAAACAACCCAATATGGGTTATTAGGTAACCCAGCACTGGGTAAATATTGGACAGAACACACACTGGGTTATTTTGACCCAGCCAGTTGGGTTGCGTGAATAACCAAACATGTTGGGATATTGGGATAACCCAAACATGGGTTCATTTAACCATCAGTTGGGTTTTATTTACTTTAATGCTGGATTGACCCAGCAGCTGGGTCTTTTTTTAACGTAAACCTTAGGTTGTTTTCAGGAGGTGTGGCTTTTTGGGGGTGTGGCTTTCAGACAGTTATTTTTGGCCACCTTTGAGAGTAAATTTAATTAATCTTAATCATGTTAAGTTTGTACACTGCAAATAAAAAATGTCCTTCAACATTTTTGCGCTTTACATATTCTAATATAATATTTATAATATTGTTATTTCCATACTGTAACAAAGTGGTAATTATCCCAACATTGGGTTGTCCATAGGCTCTTAAGAAACTCATACACTTATGTACACCGCTTCCTCAAAGCTACAAAAATTTTAGTGTTCAACCTCAACATCTGATATGCAATATAACAGAACAGATCAACCGGAATTACATTTACTGTCACGAGTGTTCAAAAATAGCTATCTGAAAGCCACACCCCTACTAAGCCACACCTCCAGTCTTCTCATCAGACCCGCTGGGTCATATCTCAATAACCCAGCATCAACAACCCAACCTTGCTCTTTTTAAAGAAAACAACCCAACTAAGTGACCCAATACCTGCAACCCAGCAGTTTTGTCATCCAAACAACCCGGCATTTTTTAAAGTGTATGCACCCTTTGGATAAGTCTGAAGAAAGGATGGACAATTTACACCCAGCAGTACTCTGGATTGAAATCCTTGAAGACCGAACTTCAAAGACTTCAACAGCATCATGTGTATGTCTGGATACGTGCTGGGGTTTTCTTCTTCTGTTCCTCTACCATTTTACACAGGCATGGAGTGTGTTCTAAAAGGCACCCTATTGCCGACATAGTGCACTACTTTTGACAAGTAGTGCACTGTATAGGGAACAGGGTGCAATTTGGGACGTAGACATGGGCTTTGTGTTTATCTGTTAATACAAAAGCCATATTGACTTTTGGTCTTCTGAAGGTCGGCCGAGGCGGCACGATTCTGCAGGATTCTGGAAGCTTGCAGATGTAATATGAGGTTAAATGGTTCCAATTAGCAGAGCTGCTCTGCATAGTGCTGACTGGCAGATACTGAGCTTTTCCTCTCTGTTAGGCTACGTGGTGTTGCGTTGGGTAGAGTACTACACTAACAGTCTGCTTATATCTATGTATTAATCTCTTAATACAGGCCTTTTCCTTTACCGCTTCCCGTCCTGTCCTCCTCACTCTCCGCGGCTTCCTATTGACTACCATGATCTAGCCAAGCTATCTCGGCTAAATTGTATTGAAGTCATAGTTGTATTAATTTAAAACCTCCCCTGGTTGCTGATCATGCATCCTGGAGGTGCTCATAATAAGCCTGTTTAAATAGCAGCTCTGCTCTTCCTCTGCCATGAAGCATAAAGTCTGGCCACTCAACCCAGCTGCTGACGGAACCACGAGACGCTTTGATTTATCTAACCTTCAAAGGGATCTATGCTACCTTCATATTACCTTTGAACCTCCACAGACCTTTCAATGTATCTCAATAGGTCTGTTTCTTTGATGAAGCTTTGATGCCATTCCGATGAAGATCTAGCTAGCTATAGAGCACAGTGTTTGAAACAGGCTTGGTTGGCATCTTCAATTATTCTCTGGGTGCATCTGAAATACAGTGGCTTGCGAAAGTATTCACCCCCCTTGACATTTTTCCTATTTAGTTGCCTTACAACCTTTTTTGGGGGGTTTGTATCATTTGATTTACAAAACATGCCTACCACTTTGAAGATGCAAAATATTTTTTTCTGGTGAAACAAAAAGAAATAAGAAAAAAAAAACAGAAAACTTGAGTGTGCATAACTATTCACCTCCCCCAAAGTCAATACTTTGTAGAGCCACCTTTTGCAACAATTACAGCTGCAAGTCTCTTGGGGTATGTCTCTATAAGCTTGGCACATCTAGCCACTGGGATTTTTGCCCATTCTTCAAGGCAAAACTGCTCCAGCTCCTTCAAGTTGGATGGGTTCCGCTGGTGTACAGCAATCTTTAAGTCATACCACAGATTCTCAATTGGATTGAGGTCTGGCCTTTGACTAGGCCATTCCAAGATATTTAAATGTTTCAACCACTCGAGTGTTGTTTTAGCAGTATGCTTAGGGTCATTGTCCTGCTAGAAGGTGAACCTCCATCCCAGTCTCAAATCTCTGGAAGACTGAAACAGGTTTCCCTCAAGAATTTCCCTGTATTTATTCATTCCTTCAATTCTGACTAGTTTCCCAGTCCCTGCTGATGAAAAACATCCCCACAGCATGATGCTGCCACAACCATGATGATGGTGTTCTCGAGGTGATGAGAGGTGTTGGGTTTGCGCCAGACATAGCGTTTTCCTTGATGGCCAAAAAGCTCAATTTTAGTCTCATCTGACCAGAGTACCTTCTTCCATATGTTTGGGGAGTCTCCCACATGCCTTTTGGCGAACACCAAACGTGTTTGCTTATTTTTATTTTTTTCTGGCTACTCTTCCGTAAAGCCCAGCTCTGTGGAGTGTACGGCTTAAAGTGGTCCTATGGACAGATACTCCAATCTCCGCTGTGGAGCTTTGCAGCTCCTTCAGGGTTATCTTTGGTCTCTTTGTTGCTTCTCTGATTAATGCCCTCCTTGCCTGGTCCATGAGTTTTGGTGGGCGGCCCTCTCTTGGCAGGTTTGTTGTGGTGCCATATTCTTTCCATTTTTTAATAATGGATTTAATGGTGCTCCGTGGGATGTTCAAATTTTCTGATATTTATTTATAAACCAACCCTGATCTGTACTTCTCCACAACTTTGTCCCTGACCTGTTTGGAGAGCTCCTTGGTCTTCCTGGTGTCACTTGCTTGGTGGTGCCCCTTGCTTAGTGGTGTTGCAGACTCTGGGGCCTGTCAGAACAGGTGCATATATACTGAGATCATGTGGCACTTAGATTGCATACAGGTGGACTTTATTTAACTAATTATGTGGCTTCTGAAGGTAATTGGTTGCACCAGATCTTATTTAGGGTCTTCATAGCAAAGGGGGTGAATACATATGCACGCACCACTTTTCCGTTATTTATTTTTTAGAATTTTTTGAAACAAGTTATTTTTTTCATTTCACTTCAACAATTTGGACTATTTTGTGTATGTCCATTACATGAAATCCAAATAAAAATCAATTTAAATTACAGGTTGTATTGCAACAAAATAGGAAAAACGCCAAGGGGGATGAATACTTTTGCAAGCACTGTACGGTGCCATTTCGGGCACAGGTTTAAGCCTAGCTGTAACCCTCCGTCAGAGCTGAAGCTTAACTTGTTACCTACGCTAAATTGTTACGTAACCTCTGTTACCTGTTATCCTCTTCCCGCAGTGCCCGGAGCCCCTCCCAGGAAGGTGGAGGCTGATGCCCTGAACTCCACAGCCCTGAGGGTGACGTGGAAGCCTCCTCTCCAGGTGAAACAGCACGGGCAGATCAGGGGGTACCAGGTGGTCTACTCACGACTGGAGAATGGAGAGCCACGAGGCCAGCCCAACATCAAGGACGTCTCCCTACCTGAGGCACAGGTACTGTCCCAGTGCCACTGCCACAATGTCCCAGTCAGACCTGGGTTTCAATTGGTATTTGAAATATTTCTAATACTTTAACTGCAAAACAAATTAATACATAAGCTGTGCTTGATTGAGCTTGCCTGCCCATTTGGCACTCCAGGAAGGCTCAAGCAAACGCTCAAAGAACCCAGATCTCTCAAACTCTCAAAGAGCCCTCCCATTTACCTCACACAGTTTTCAGTCACTCATGGTGGATAACTGGGGGAGAAGGAGTTTGTTCAGTAGGTAATGATCGTTACTCTTTGTGGTCAGGTAATCACTATGATTAGTTAATTAGTCACTCCTCTTAACGTGATTGAAAAGGTTCTGTGTATTTCCTGTGTATGTCCTTTGTGTATGTGCCTTTAAAAAGCACAGTGAACAAATCCCCCGGATTTGGGCGGTGATGAAAGTACAAAAATTACAGTGTTCAGTCTCTAGCTATGCTGATGATGAAAATGTATTTGGTGATTTTATATTTAGATATAAATGCTGTGTGGCCTGCCTTTTATGTAGATGAGAAGGTAAACTCACTGCCTTGTTATTCCAGGAAAATTATTGTATTTCATATTGTTGCTGTGTTTTTCACCCTCTTGTTGTTGTAATCGTAAATGAGGAATATGAAAAAGCATAGATTTAATCCTGATTAGGAATGCTCACACACACGGACACACCTCTCTCTCTCTCTCTCTCTCTCTCTCTCTCTCTCTCTCTCTCTCTCTCTCTCTCTCTCTCGCTCTCCCTCTCGTTGTATTAGGAATGCTTATAAGAGGATCTCTAGTCATATTAGGAGCTTGTGAGAGCATGCCTTCCTTCTCTCTGAAGCACACAGTGTCAAGTCCTCCTCCAGTTCCCAGCTTGTCAGTGCTAGCACGCTATGCCATTCTCCTCAAATAACTGCAGACAAGCCTAGCTGACATGGTAGGTATAGAGGTGTGATGATATGTACAACGAGACGATTCACCAGATACCATGTCTGATTCTGATGCTGCGTCACAGCGGTTCGTTCAGGCAGAGTTATTATCCACATCACTGACATTTCTGTTGATGTGCCGTGAATATATTTTGTCTCTGAACCTTACACTTTAACAAATATTTTGCCATAAAGCTGTAATGCTGTACCAAATGGCACCCTATTCCCTACATAGTGCACTACGTTTGACCAGAGCCCTATGACCCTTACACATGTGGGAAATCACATTCTAAATTAGAATTGATCATCCCTAGCATCCCTAGCATGTTGACCTCACCATTCCTTTTACTTCACAGTGAAATTGGGAGATCAGGCTGGTTCCACCACATTACTGTTGACCAACCATTTTGCCATGACCTTGCTATCAGACAGCCACCCAAAATACAATTTCTTAAATCCCTGTTTTCTTGATGGCTGCTGTATCTGGTCTCTGTGATGCACCACTCCTTCACCAGACACAGACACACACACACACACACTGCACCACTTCTTGGCCAAGCTGAAAGGTCATGTACACATACGGTGTGAGGGCCGATTGTTCCAGTCATTTCACATTGTTCTTTCTTTTCTCTCTCCCGGAGATACGTCTCACCTCCGATTTCCTTCATGAGGTACATTCCTGTCTTATCTGGGCAAGGAGCAGGGCTTGATAAAGTCCTCTGCTTCTGCATCCCCCTACCACATTTATGACACATAGATACAGGCAATGACACACACACACACACATACACACACACACACACAAGCATGTACGCATGCACACACATGGATGTGCACACACACACGTGCGTACACACAGTCATACACACACACACAAACACACAACTCACCCTGTGAGTGAATGTGCTTTTCAGGAAACTGTCTTGAATATTATATATTTTTGTGGGGGACACCACACTCTACAAAGCAAGTCCCGCAGGCTCAAGTTTTATCTTATCTTGATTATTGTCCAGTCATATGGTCAAGTGTTGCAAAGAAGGACCTAGTTAAGCTGCAGCTGGCCCAGAACTGAGCCGCACGTTTTGCGCTTCATTGTAATCAGAGGGCTAATATCAATACTATGCATGCCAGTCTCTCTTGGCTAAGAGTTAAGGAAAGACTTACTGCATAATTTCTTGTTTTTATAAGAAACATTAATATGTAGGAAATTCCAAATTATTTGCATAGTCAACTTACACATAGCACTACACACACACTTACCCCACCAGACATGCCACCAGGGGTATTTTCACAGTCGCCAGGTCCAGAACAAATTTAAGAAAGTGTACAGTATTATATAGACCCGTGTTTGCATGGAACTCCTTTCCATCTCATATAGTGCAAGTGAACAAAAAACAAATAAAGCAACACCTCACGGCACAACGCCTCTCCCCCATGTGACCAGTTTTTTGTATGTGTGTCATGTGTTACTGATAGATGCGCACACACACACGCACACTACATGTGAAATGTTTTAAATGTACTGAATGTAAATTGTAAAGTATTTTGTCTGTAATGTATTTTGCGTTATGTGTCGGATCCAATAAGACTGGCTATCGCCATTGGCGTTGGCTAATGGGGATCCTAATAAAAAAATACAATCTGTGATACATTTACATTCTCCCCCTGGCGTAATTCACAAAATTGACGTGTCTCTACACGTACAGTGTGGAGCAACACACACACACACACGTACGCAAACATCCACGCATACACACACACTCACACACACACACACACGTACGCAAACATCCACGCATACACACTCACACACACACACACAGTTTTTTCCTCCTACCTTCCTTCATAGAGTTTTGTCTGTTTTTATTTCTAATGTTTCTCATTAAATGTATCTTGCCAAGCCAGTGGAGTGTTTTCATATTAGAATCAATAAATAGTCTGCACTGCAGTAGTTTCCTTTGTCCTCTGCATTGGAATCTATTCTGCCATGCATGCATATGGCCTTATTTGGTTGAATCTTTCTACTGTGTGTTTGGATCTCTGTCGTATACAACACACACACACACACACACACACACACTCTGTGTTGTTGGATCTCTCTCGGTCTGTTGTATACACATCACACACTTTTCTGGGATGGATTGATTCCGTCCCTGGTGCGGTGCTGAATCACTTTAAGTGAGCTGTTTTGCCAGGCTCAGATCTTTATGCCAGGGAGAGCTCCTCATACCACGGCAGCTAGCTGTGCTGTGCCCATATTTATGGCACCCGCGTCCTTGTCAGCCCCCTGAAAAACAGGCTCTCTGGCTCCTGCTACTGATGAAGTCTGGGGACTAGATCTGTTAGAAAGAGGCCATAACCACTCCCCTTGGTCGCTTATACAATGTTACACACCCAAGGACAGAGAGAAGCTTGTTGCAGAGAAACATATTAGCAAGACTAGAAGCTGTAATCACTATAGACCTACCAATCAATGGCATAGAGAGCGAGAACAGCATTTTAGTGATAGAGAACCTAACACATTAGCCAGACTATAAGCTGTTATCACTATACAAAAAGGTGTTATCTTGAACCTAAAAGGGTTCTTCGGCTGTCCCCATAGGATAACCCTTTGAAGAAACCTTTTTGGTTCCAGCTACATGGAACCCAAAAGGGTTCTACCTGGAACCCAAAAGGGTTCTACCTGAAACTGAAAAGGGTTCTACCTGGAACCAAAAATATTTCTCCTATGTGGACAGCCAAAGAACCCTTTTGGAACCCTTTTTTCTAAGAGCGTAGGCCTAGTAGTGTGTTGTTTTTCAGTTGAAGGAAGCTTTTAAAATCCCTTAGCAGTTTTACTGTGGCTGTGGATCGTCTCTATAGAAGAGCAATCAAGCTTGGACTACTGCTCTCTTTGTCACGCTTATGACAAAATCCTTAATGACAGGGTAAATTCCACCATATCAAATTATTGGCCGTGGAGGTTAGAGACACTGAGGAACATAAAGGCTTAATTGCCTGCCAACTCCCTGCCCTGTGCTTTACGACGCTTTTACCATTTTTGTTTATACCTGACTCTCTCCTTCTGTATCTCTATCTTCCTCTCTGTCTTTCTCTCTCCTTCTCTTTTTCTCTCTGTCTCTCTCTCTTTCTCTCTGCTCGTGAACAAACAGAGTGTTGTTTTTCCACAAGCTGGTTGTTTTGAGGATTGAAGTCAGGCTTATTTTTGGACACCTGGATTGCAAGGTTTGATGGCTGTGAAGCGGAAAGCTTGTCTGATCAGATAAGACGGTCCTAATCTATCAAATGCTGATCTGTGTCTCCTGGAGCCCGGGAAAACGTATGCTTCAGCAGAGACTGGTCACTGAGAGAAGCGGGGGGGAGGAGAGGGAGAGAGAGAGAGAGAGAGAGAGAGAGAGAGAGAGAGAGAGAGAGAGAGAGAGAGAGAGAGAGAGAGAGAGAGAGAGAGAGAGAGAGAGAGAGAGAGAGAGAGAGAGAGAGAGAGAGAGAGAGAGAGAGAGAGAGAGAGAGAGAGAGAGAGAGAGAGAGAGAGAGAGAGAGAGAGAGAGAGAGAGAGAGAGAGAGACAGAGAGAGAGAGAGAGAGAGAGACAGAGAGACAGAGGTGTCCGTGAGCATTCCTAATCAGGATTAAATCTATGCTTTTTCATATTCCTCATTTACGATTACTACAACAAGAGGGTGAAAAAGAGTGTGTGGTAAGGAGTGATTACCTATAAACAAGGGCAGCCTTGGTGCTTGAAGCCCACACTCTGGCAAATATTTACTGCGGAGAGAAAAGAGGAGAGAAGGGCTCTCTCTCTCTCTTTGGTTGCCTTCACAGTGCACATTGTAACTTCACAAATGGCAGTACACACATTCTCTTTGACAAATAGCTACCACTTGAAGGTCCCAGTTGTGTACGTTGTTAGTTGTTAGTGTCTTCTACATGAGTGTAGCCAGCAGATATTTTCCAAACACTTCAGTTGAAAGCTATAGTGCTGCTTGTTAACAGTAGCACAGTTGCTTCTAACAACTAGATAGTCTTCTCTCCTTCCATGTAACATATATCCCTTAGGTACTTCCTTAGTCATGTTCAAGGAGAGCAACCAGGCATGCTTCAATATGTTTCAGGCAGGCAGCAATGTGTGAAACTAACTGCAGCAAGACATATACTGCCTACTGCCATGCATGACCATAGAGATGTATTAAAGCTCCCTGAGCGACCGACCGACCGCCACAAAACTAAATGTTCCGAAAAGGATTGTAGTGGTTACGCTGCTAAAGCACAGGTAATGGGACACACTTCATTAAAAGAGAGATGGACAGATGGAGAGGGGGGAGGGAGGGAGAATGGGAGAGTGTGAGAGAGAGAGAGGGAGAGAGGGGGGGAGGGAGAGAGAGAGAGAGAGAGAGAGAGAGAGAGAGAGAGAGAGAGAGAGAGAGAGAGAGAGAGAGAGAGAGAGAGAGAGAGAGAGAGAGAGAGAGAGAGAGAGAGAGAGAGAGAGAGAGAGAGAGAGAGAGAGAGAGAGAGAGAGAGAGAGAGAGAGAGAGAGAGAGAGAGATAGAGAGAGGGGGGAGAGAGAGAGAGAGAGAGGGAGAGAGAGAGAGGGAGAGGGAGAGGGAGAGGGAGAGGGAGAGGGAGAGAGAGAGAGAGAGAGAGAGAGAGAGAGAGAGAGAGAGAGAGAGAGAGAGAGAGAGAGAGAGAGAGAGAGAGAGAGAGAGAGAGAGAGAGAGAGAGAGAGGGAGAGGGAGAGGGAGAGGGAGAGAGAGAGAGCTCTCCACGTAGTGGAAATGACACAAATTAATAGAGAGAGAGGTGTTGCACTCACTGTGTTATAAGTGTCTACTACTTAAAATGATGTTTTCAGCTGAGGTCTTTAGTTCTCTGTTGGAAAAGCAGGCACTAGACAGTCTGCTGTTGTCTCTATTATAAAATAGAAAGGATTTGTATCCTCTAGCTGTTAGCCCATACTGTTAGAATTTATTTTGTATTCAGTGTCAGACCTGTTTTACAAGGAATGATGAAATAAAGAAAAGTACAACATTGAGAGAAGGGAGTTTTTCCATGTATTCTGGTAGACCTTTGCACCCTAATGCTTGTCTCTGGGTTGCTGTGCTGAAAGTTTCTCTCTGTTGCTGCGGTCTGTGAATTATTGGCTCCTTTAGCAACATCTACCAAGATAATTCATCCTGACAGAGCATCTCTGAGGCTTTTTCTTTCAAAGTTGCAGGTCCATTATTATATTCTGATAGAGCAACTTGGCAAATATAACAAGGCAATTAGAAATGCCAGATGGGCTAATTTTCCTAAATTGATAACTAATAATCAGAATAATTTGAGAGTGCTCTTCTCGACCATTGATGGCCTGATAAATCCTACCCCCGCAAACCTATGTGAACTTTCCTCCACATCTAAATGTGATGCATTTGTGCCATATTTCAGAGATAAGATAACCAACATTAGGCTTGGTATCAGGCAAGCAAGACCTGATGAGAAGTTTAATTATATGTGCGCTAGTCTACCACGCAAAGGCACTATGGATTTATTTTCCCTGGTTGACACAGACATGCTCAGGAAAGTGATATCACAACTTAAGCCTTCTACCTGCCTTCTCGATCCTATCCCCTCCACCTTCTTCAAAACAGTTTTTAATTGCATATCTGAAAAAGTGCAAGCTATTGGTAATCACTCCCTGTTCACAGGCACTTTCCCCACTGCACTAAAAGCTGCTATTGTGAAACCCCTTCTGAAGAAAAGTAATCTAGATTCTTCAGCCCTTTGCAATTTTTCGGCCAATCTCCAACCATTCATTCTTAAGCAAAATTCTGGAGAAATTGGTTTTCAAACAGCTAAATGATTTTTGAAGTGCCAACTTAGTTAAAGTGGTAAATGGTGTTAGAGCCAACACAAATGCCAAACAGCTCTCTGTCCTTTTAAGTGCTGCATTCGACCATGACGTTCTTCTGGACAGACTGGAGAGGTGGGTTGGACTCTCTAGTCCAGTTCTAAATTGGTTTAGGACCTATTTAACTTGTCGATAGTTTTTTATCACCCTTGGTGAACATACAGTAACTCAGATAAAATACATATCACATGTGGCGTTCCACAAGGTTCGATTTTGGGTCTGGTACTGTTCAGTTTATTGTTCAGTGTTCTATCTAAAACTAAAGCACAGGCAGACCAGTGGCTCCTTATAGCTTTACAGTACTTATAGTCACTCCAAAAGGAATAAGGTACTAAATGCCACTTAGTCTATGCGATCCCTGCGGGAATTGAACCTATGACCTTGGAGTTAGAGGACCTCTGGTAACAGCAAATTGAAAGGTCTAGTTTCTTATTCATGGAACTGTACAGCAAGGCAGAGTAGATTATCGCTGTAGTGTTGTCCAGAGTCCTGCAGTCCAGTAGCGTTGACCTTTCTGGTGTCAGTGAGTGTGTGGCTCAAGCAGTGGAATACCTTTTGACCTGCACTGTGTGACACATACTGCATGAACAATGCCCAGTCAGAGGATGCATCCCAAATGGCACCCTATTCCCTATATAGTACACAACTTTTGACCAGATCCCTATATGACCTGGTCAAAAGTAGTGCACTATATAAGGGATAGGGTGCCATTTGGGACACCTCCTCAGTCAGACATCCACTCACAAATACATAGTCTATTAGTCTTGGAGCACTCTGTGGTACTCTGTGTACCATTCAGGGCTTCCAGTTCTGCTCACTAACTAATTTCACACAGGGTCAAACAGGCTAAAGTGACTTTGACATGTTCAATTTGGCCCTAAGGGCTTCTGTGACTGGCCGCTACTCCAAGGCTCCAGTCGTATAGAGTTCAGACCCGCCTACACTCTTCACCTCCCCACCTCCTTTAAAAACTATAGTCAAGACTCACAAAATGTTCTATCAAAGAGCTTTTCCACTCAATTCCACTCAAATTAAGCGAAATGCACTCTCTTTTCTCATGGTTCACTGTGTAAGGACAATGTGTCAATCTTTTACCTGACCCTTTCCCTTCTCTCATCTTCGGGTTATTGACTTTGTTGTCAAGTGTTTTTATGGGTTCTGGAGATAAACATTTGTGTTGTGTGATGGAATAGCCTCCGGCTAAGTCATTTCTGTTTCGGGAGTACTCTGAACTCTGAAGTTTTTCACATTACATACAGTATAATGCCTCAGAATGTCAGTAGCTCTATCTGAGGATGTTGCCAAACGTGTTTTTAAAATGGCACTTTAGTTTCTGGAATAAGATTATCCCATTCTATAGTTTTTCTTTCAGCAACTGAGACTGCTACTAAGGAAATAGTGTATGATCACAAGTTACAAATGGGAGATAATACGATTATGGCTAGCTATGAACACACACAACTCCAGCCAGAATCCTTCCTAGTGAAGGAACACAGCAGTTACTTTATGAAACAGAGAGACAGTTCCTCAGACTATTTTTATTTTGCTTAGTGTTTACTATGCTATGATGATGCATCTTTCCTTGATTTAGTGCACAACGTGCACTTCCAATAGGGGACTAGACTACATAGTTGATTCTCAGCTCACTGTCCCCAGCCCTGCAGCCCCAGTACGCCCGCCCTGCAGCCCTTGTTTATGATAAAGCTATTTTTTAAGAAGCCCCTTTATCTTTTATTTTCCTTTAGTCAGCAAGGTCGTGGAGTGGAATACAAATCCCCTGTGTCTCTGAATCAATTCTGCTGTGGCACCTGCTACGTGTCGTGGGTTTCAGTGGAGAGAGAGAGAGAGAGAGAGAGAGAGAGAGACCAAGTTGGATCTCTATCAGCCATTAATGCCTTTACTCAGAGGAGAAATAGCCTCTACTGGCTAGGTCTGGCCTGGGAAGTGTGGGGAGGGAGGGATGGACAGGGCAAGCTTGGGGGGGGCTGGGGGGCGGCTGGAGCCTGAAGGTAGAGTTTAAGGGGCTCTAGCCAGCTTTATTTGAAAGGGAAGTGTGAATGAATGGAATAGGTGGTGCAGGTACCTCACAGCGAAGGAGAACAATTTAATCCCCAGACTGGCTGCTGAATAAGCAAAAGGGCTCTAACCTCTGAAGGTGAAACGTAATCTCAACTCAATGACAGACACATTACAGCAGCACAGGAGAGGGTCTTGAGCTCTCTACTTCTCTCTCAGTGAGACTCTCCCACTCATGCATGCGCGCATACACACACATGACTGGAAGCTGCATGGTGGAAGTGTTCTGTGATGTATAAGGCAGGAAGCTGAGAGGTTGAGTATGTGTTGTGTTGTGCTATGGAGTATTGAGTATGAAATAGATTGAAGTGACAAAAGGAGTAAATAGGAGGAAGAAGCACAGAGCAGACAAAGAACGCAATGAATCTCCTTCTCTACCTCTCTCTATTGTCTTTGTAATCTACTGCCCTCTAGTTCTCATACCAACTCTGCTAGTATATTAGAGATCTGAGATGTAATATCATGGGGGTTGTATCCTTAGAAGCCTCTCTCTCTCTCTCTCTCTCTCTCGCTCTCTCTCTCTCTCTCTCTCTCTCTCTCTGTCTCTCTCGCTCTCTGTTTCTCTCTCTCTCTCCTTTTTATTTCTTTCTACATGATGAGAGCTTGTTATCATCAGCCCATTGAAGACCCAGTTAGACTCCAATAATGCATGCATGTTATTTCCATACCCGATTTAAGAATTAGCAGCGTGCTCAGCTCAGCTCAGAGGCAGTGTTTTCTTGTTATTGCCAATCTTCCTTTTTGTTTTAGCTCATATCATATCATGCTGGCTTTGATGTCAACCTGTTTTAGTATTGGCCATCTGAAATATATTTTTTAAAAGGCTTCAATTCTACCAATGGAATAACAAGGCAGTTGTTTTGAGTTTCAAAACCAGGCCACCTTTTAAGAGTTATGCATTTGTTTTCTCAAGGGTTGGGATACATATTGACATGTTTTCAGACACAGTAAATGTTTGCAGGAGGTTGGAAGGACGTTGCAGGTAAGTTGGCAGTGTTTTCCAGGCTAAAGCAGAAGACTAACATTGTGTTTTAATAATTGCCTTACTCTGATCGATAAACCCACACAGTAGGTGCAGCAGCAGGGGAATCCCACCAACACAGATTCCCCCTTAGGACTTGAGCTGTGCTGCAGTGCTCACTAGGTGGCGCTGTGGAGAGCAACCACCCTCCTTCCACCCATCTACCTGTATCCATTACTGCATGTTAACCCTTTGCCTCCCCCATCTAGCTTCCTCTCCCTCTCTATCAGTCACTAATTACCTGAACAGACAGATTGAGCATGCCACTGTTGCAGTGCCTGTAGTTTAGCCTATGGCCCTTTTCCTATCTACAGAGAAAAAAAAGTTCAATCTTTTTTTTGGTTCTATCTGTGCTGTTCTGTGTTTGACCTCCTCTCTCCCTCCCTTCTGTCTGCTCCCTATCATTAGTGGAACGTTGAGGATTCGACGGACGATGTGAGTAGGAGAAGTGTGTAGTGTGTGCTGGGTGCGGTGCAGTCAGTGGGGGCCGTTGGGAGTGCCCTCTGTTCTCTATCCTCTCCGAATCCCTCTCTCTCTCCATCTCTCTGTCTATCTGGGGACTAACACTCTCTCCTTCCCTTTACCTCAAGCAGTTAGACTAGGAGCGGTTAACTGTAGAATTGAAAGAGATAGACAGGGAAGTATCTCTTGCCAGACTCGTCATAGCGTCTGTGGAAAGAGACTAGGGAGCAAGTCGTTTGAAATTGACAATTTCCACCCTGTTCTGTCCTTTATATAACTGGATGAAGTAGCTCTTCTTCCTGAAAATGCCATGTAATACTGTGATATTAGAGGCATAACCTACACATGACCTTAACTGAGCATATTTACAATGCTATATTCCTCATCTCACAGGTATTTACAAGTCCTCTAGCCAGAGCCTAGTCCAATTCCCTCCACTCCATTCTCCATACCTCTTTTTTCCTAGGCCTTTTTCTCCTCTCTATTTCTACTCTCTATTTTCTCTATCTATCTGTATCTCTCTGCATTCTCTTTCTATCTAGACCTTCATATACACATACAGTGGGGAGAACAAGTATTTGATACACTGCCGATTTTGCAGGTTTTCCTACTTACAAATCATGTAGAGGTCTGTAATTTTTATCATAGGTACACTTCAACTGTGAGAGACGGAATCTAAAACAAAAATCCAGAAAATCACATTGTATGATTTTTAAGTAATTAATTTGCATTTTATTGCATGACAAGTATTTGATCACCTACCAACCAGTAAGAATTCCGGCTCTCACAGACCTGTTAGTTTTTCTTTAAGAAGCCCTCCTGTTCTCCACTCATTACCTGTATTAACTGCACCTGTTTGAACTCGTTACCTGTATAAAAGACACCTGTCCACACACTCAATCAAACAGACTCCAACCTCTCCACAATGGCCAAGACCAGAGAGCTGTGTAAGGACATCAGGGATAAAATTGTAGACCTGCACAAGGCTGGGATGGGCTACAGGACAATAGGCAAGCAGCTTGGTGAGAAGGCAACAACTGTTGGCGCAATTATTAGAAAATGGAAGAAGTTCAAGATGACGGTCAATCACCCTCGGTCTGGGGCTCCATGCAAGATCTCACCTCGTGGGGCATCAATGATCATGAGGAAGGTGAGGGATCAGCCCAGAACTACACGGCAGGACCTGGTCAATGACCTGAAGAGAGCTGGGACCACAGTCTCAAAGAAAACCATTAGTAACACAGTACGCCGTCATGGGTTAAAATCCTGCAGCGCACGCAAGGTCCCCCTGCTCAAGCCAGCGCATGTCCAGGCCCGTCTGAAGTTTGCCAATGACCATCTGGATGATCCAGAGGAGGAATGGGAGAAGGTCATGTGGTCTGATGAGACAAAAATATAGCTTTTTGGTCTAAACTCCACTCGCCGTGTTTGGAGGAAGAAGAAGGATGAGTACAACCCCAAGAACACCATCCCAACCGTGAAGCGTGGAGGTGGAAACATCATTCTTTGGGGATGCTTTTCTGCAAAGGGGACAGGACGACTGCACCGTATTGAGGGGAGGATGGATGGGGCCATGTATTGCGAGATCTTGGCCAACAACCTCCTTCCCTCAGTAAGAGCATTGAAGATGGATCGTGGCTGGGTCTTCCAGCATGACAACGACCCGAAACACACAGCCAGGGCAACTAAGGAGTGGCTCTGTAAGAAGCATCTCAAGGTCCTGGAGTGGCCCAGCCAGTCTCCAGACCTGAACCCAATAGAACATCTTTGGAGGGAGCTGAAAGTCCGTATTGCCCAGCGACAGCCCCGAAACCTGAAGGATCTGGAGAAGGTCTGTATGGAGGAGTGGGCCAAAATCCCTGCTGCAGTGTGTGCAAACCTGGTCAAAACCTACAGGAAACGTATGATCTCTGCAAACAAAGGTTTCTGTACCAAATATTAAGTTCTGCTTTTCTGATGTATCAAATACTTATGTCATGCAATAAAATACAAATTAATTACTTAAAAATCATACAATGTGATTGGATTTTTGTTTTAGATTCCGTCTCTCACAGTTGAAGTGTACCTATGATAAAAATTACAGACCTCTACATGCTTTGTAAGTAGGAAAACCTGCAAAATCGGCAGTGTATGAAATACTTGTTCTCCCCAATGTAGATAGTCATGCTTCTCCACCTTTACTCTCCGTTCGTCATTCAGTCAGCAACCTTCTTACAGCAGGTCCCTGTCCAGAGTTCAACTGAACTTTTCACTCTTCACAAAAACAGGAACAAAATCTCCTGTTGTGAAGTTCTCATGTAAAACTCCCCCCTCTCCTTTCCTTCCAATCAGCTTGGGCTCCTTACTTACCAAGTGTGTTGTGTGATTGGCTGGTGGTGCTGGGTGTGTGTAGGTGTAGGGCTTTGAGTGGGTGAGTGTGGATGGTGTAGGTAGGGGAGTGTGAGGGGAGTGTTGAGGGTGTGTGTGAGGATTCTGGTTGGGAGGCGTGGAGCCCCGGGGGTGCTGAAGCAGAACTGTGAGCTTTAGTCCGTGTCCCAGATGGCCCTGTGTTCTCTTTATTTGTTTCTGAGGCTGGTGAGAAAGTGCTGCTGAAGACATGATGCACACTGCATAATGTACACTCACACACATTGTGTTTCATACTGGGTGTGTTCTATCACACTTTGTACATGGTGTGTGTATGCATGTGCATACCTGTTTGTGTGTGTGGGAGAGGTGTGTGTGTGCGTGTGTGCATACTTGCGCGCAGGTGTGTGTGTCTTGGCAGCATTCTCGCCATGGCTCAGTAGTGTTGTCATGTTGCGTGAGAACCAGCAGCACCTCTCGTCTCTGAGGCATTACTGCTGTAAATCCTGTTTTGTTTCGATTCCCAAGAAAAAAAAGGTGTCAAAGTGGTTTATTTGTGTGCAATTTTCTGGGACAGCCAGCCACACCTAGTCTTTCCCACTACTTTCCCCAGTCAGATTCATATCTGTCTAGCTCTCTGTCTACCTGCCAGGTAAGGTATGGTCATGCAAACACACACACACAAACACACACATACAAACACACACAAACACACAAACACACACATACACACACACACACACACACACACACACACACACACACACACACACACACACACATACAAACAGGCCTGGGTGTTGTGTTATAATAGTCCTGACCTGGTCCTTGCTGTGCTCTGTCAAACAGAATACAGAAACACAACCCTAGCTAACAATGGCTCCTGAGTCCAGAGCTCTCTGCTGCCACGCTTGAATCATCCCAACCACATTTTGCTTTTAGTAAGTGAATTTACAGTTGTGGTAGCCACTGAGACTGTGTGAGGGCTGCTGAACTTAATGCTATGCTGTGTTGTTGAATACACTGTCTCCTGCAAATTGACTGTGCTGTGAACTCCTGCTCCTGTATGTTTATATTCTGTAATGGCAGTTGCACACGGCCCAGTGATGCAGACTGTTATGATGTGTTTGTTTTGTTTTTCTTATGTTATGTATTGTTGTTGGCCAATTGTCTGTGTGGGTGTGTCGGTGTGGGTGTAGGTGTGTGTGTGCGTTTGTATATGTGTGTGCACGTCCAAGCGTGCGTGCATTGTATATGTGCTTGCGTGTGCTCCAGCAAATGTGCGTGCTCCTGTGTGTGTGTGTATTTCACTTCATATTCTGATACCATCCTAGTAGAGACAGAGGTCCCTGACTCACCTTACAGTGTCAAAGGGAAATCAAACCCACCCCATCCAGCTCTAACAGCACAGAATCTCCCCCTGGGACTGGAAATGTCTGCTCCGGAGCTTTTGACATTGTCTGTGAGGGGAAAGAAAAAGGTATCAGCTGACTGGATCATATGTTCCCAATGCCAAACAGGTAGTGACAACTCCAGATTGTCAGTTCAGAGTCTGCAGACTAACCGCAGAGTTTTAGGAGCAGGAGCAAGGGCTTCATGTCTTATCTTGGCCTCTTTTCTGTGACTACTTATGGAACCACAACCACAACTCCAAATTAATTTAGCTTCAGCTTCCCAGAACCCATGACACTTATATGGGAGATACAGTCGTGGTCAAAAGTTTTGAGAATGACACAAATACTAATTTTCACAAAGTCTGCTGCCTCAGTTTTGATGATGGCAATTTGCATATACTCCAGAATGTCATGAAGAGTGATCAGATGAATTGCAAAGTCCCTCTTTGCCATGAAAATGAACTTAATCCCCCAAAAAACATTTCCACTGCATTTCAGCCCTGCCACAAAAGGACCAGCTGCCATCATGTCAGTGATTCTCTCGTTAACACAGGTGAGAGTGTTGACGAGGACAAGGCTGGAGATCACTCTGTCATGCTGATTGAGTTAGAATAACAGACTAGAAGCTTTAAAAGGAGGGTGGTGCTTGAAATCATTGTTCTTCCTCTGTTAACCATGTTAACCATGGTTACTTTGCACAAAAAGAGCTTCACAGGCAAGGATATTGCTGCTAGTAAGATTGCACCTAAATCAACCATTTATCTGATCATCAAGAACTTCAAGGAGAGAGGTTCAATTGTTGTGAAGAAGGTGTCAAGGCGCCCACGAAAGTCCAGCAAGCGCCAGGACTGTCTCCTAAAGTTGATTCAGCTGCGGGATCGGGGCACCACCAGTGCAGAGCTTGCTCAGGAATGACAGCAGGCAGGTGTGAGTGCATCTGCACGCACAGTGAGGCAAAGACTTTTGGAGGATGGCCTGGTGTCAAGAAGGGCAGCAAAGAAGCCACTTCTCTCCAGGAAAAACATCAGGGACAGACTGATATTCTGCAAAAGGTACAGGGATTGGACTGCTGAGGACTGGGGTAAAGTCATTTTCTCTGATGTATCCCCTGGGCATCCAGAAAACACCTTGTCTGGAGAAGACAAGGTGAGCGCTACCATCCTGTGTCATGCCAACAGTAAAGCATCCTGAGACCATTCATGTGTGGGGCTGCTTCTCAGCCAAGGGAGTGGGCTCACTCACAATTTTGCCCAAGAACACAGCCATGAATAAAGAATGATACCAACACATCCTCCGAGAGCAACTTCTCCCAACCATCCAAGAACAGTTTAGTGATGACCAATGACTGTTCCAGCATGATGGAGCACCTTACCATAAGGCAAAAGTGATAACTAAGTGACTCAGGGAACAAAACATAGACATTTTGGGTCCATGGCCAGGAAACTCCCCAGACCTTAATCCCATTGAGAACTTGTGGTCGATCCTCAAGAGGCGGGTGGACAAACAAAAACCCACAAATTCTGACAAACTCCAAGCATTGATTAAGCAAGAATGGGCTGCCATCAGTCAGGCGGCAGGTAGCTTAGTGGTTAAGAGCGTTGTGCCAGTAACCGAAAGGTCACTGGTTCAAATCCCCGAGCCAACTAGGTGAAACATCTGTCGATGTGCCCTTGAGCAAGGCACTTAACCCTAATTGCTCCTGTAAGTCACTCTGGATAAGAGCGTCTGCTAAATGATGTAAATGTAAATGTGGCCCAGAAGTTAATTGACAGCATGCCAGGGCGGATTGCAGAGGTCTTGAAAAAGAAGGGTCAACACTGCAAATATTGACTCTTTGCATAAACTTAAAGTAATTGTCAATAAAAGCCTTTGACTCTTATGGAACGCTTGTAATTATACTTCAGTATACCATAGTAACATCTGACAAAAATACCTCATAACACTGAAGCAGCGAACTTTGTGAAGATCAATACTTGTGTCATTCTCAAAACTTTTGACCATGACTGTATCTGTCAATAATGGGCCGCTAATGGAACACTGATTCGTCACTCCTTACGTCAAGGTAGTTTCAGAATTTAAGATATTGTATTAGGCTATGGAGATTCTATGCATTCTAGATTAGAATGTATCTCACTTTGGGAGCGTTCCTAAATTCACTCTGGCTATCTACTCCGATTTCAGAGCACTCTTGTCTGAGTGTGCCAGAGTGCAGAATAACTAATGAATGTACGAACGCTCAACACCCGTTGAATATGGCCGGTGTCAGTAAACGTCGGCAAAAAAGCCTAATTAAATTGTTGCCAGCAGCACAGTTACAGTCACCAACACTCTGGATAACATGAAAACAGCCTAACCAGCTCTTCTAGGGCGAGTAAAATGGTCAGAGTGAGGTGTTCTCTTATTTGTGTCTGGAAGTAGCTAGCAAGCTAGCCAATGTTAGCTTGGGTGCTGGACTGCCGTTGTGAGGTCAGAATGCTCGGATCAACACTACTCCTCGGCCAGAGCGTCCAGTGTGCACTCTGAATGCTCTGAGTGCGAAACACTGAATTTACGAATGGACAATCTGACAACGCTCTGAATTTACGAACGCCCAGAGCGCACTCTGAGCACACTCTGGCACTCCAGATTGAATTTACGAACACACCCTTTATGTTCGCCATTGTGTCATCATAGAGCTATTCTCAGGCAGTAAATGAAAATTAATTAATAGCTGATAATTAGGCCTGATAGTAGTGTAACTGTAAGACAGTGACGTACACTGTCAAACCATGAAACGTGACACGTTTATAACATAAAAGTCAGTGTTTAAAACTTAAACATTAGGAATTTAGATTTCCCAATAAGTGTTCTCATCTTAAACACAGGCTGCAAGATGAAACATGATAGTCAGCTTTTTCCAGTCAGTTTCCAACCAGGAGAACACCTATATTTTAAACACTAGTGTTTACTTTCCCATCGTTCATTTTAGAGGGGTGGAAGAAGTAGGTGGAGCATTTGATCTGGAGCCTACTGGAACTGGAAGTCATGACAACTTGATTTGCTTCAGTTAAACAAGCCAGGACAGAGTTCCCTTGGATGCAGAATAGAATCTTTCATCATGTCTTGGTCTGCGTCCCAAATGGCACCATATTCCCTTTATAGTGCACTATGGGCCTTGGTCAAAAGGGGAACAGGGAGCTATTTGGGATGCTATCTATGTCTTAATGTTAAATGTGCAATCTATACCCTCCTTGGGAATCCATCCCTACATTCCCAGAGAACCAGATATTCCTCCCTCCACTCCTTACCCACTCCTCCCCCCATCCCTCTGTATTTGAAAGAGAGAGAAGAGACTGATTAGATTTCTTTTCCAAATGAAAGAGAGAAACCTCTCCAGTGCCGAAACTAAAAAGGAATCCTGTAATATTAAAATAATGATGCTTTTAAAATAATATTAGTAGCTTCAGATTACTTATATTCCATCTCATCTTTAACCCCCTCTCATCCCCTGACACATAAAGATGTGAGAGGCTATAGCCATGAAATCATAATTAAAGATTTTTTTGGACTCTGGGAAGCGGAGCTGGCTAGTATGGCCATGCTCATTCCTGTAGTTGCTAGCTGCAGTTTCTTGGTCTGTTATCTCGTCTGCTCTCAGAGGGCTGTGCTGAGCTCCACGCCCCAGGCACTTACAAGCTGGTGCCACGGGTGGTAGGCTGATGGGCGAATGAGATGGAGGGAAAGAGGGATGGGTGGATGAGTCTCTCTGGGTGTTCTCAGTTGGAAACCCACCTCCTGTCTCTGACTTTCGCTCTTCCATCTGAAGCTCTATTCCCTTGATATTGCACTACTTACGTGCCCTGGTCAAAAGTACACTCTAAGAAAAAAAGGTGCTATGTAGAACCATACAGGATTCTTCGGTTTGTCCCCATAGGGGAATCCTTTTTGGTGCTGGGTAGAACCTTTTGCAGAGGGTTCTAACTAGAACTCTCTATGTAGGGTTCTTCAAAGATCCCCCTGTATATGGTTCTACAGCGAACCCTTTTATCTTTGGAGGGTTCTTCTTCAAACACTCTATGAACGGTTCTTTATTAGCCTTTAAAAATACATATTTATGACAATATATACTGTATATAATAAGGCCTTTCTTTGAGGGCCTAGTTATACTCTAACACAGCAGGCCTGCAAGTCACATTATACTGGCTTGCAAAGTGATGTGTAATTCTTATTGGAATCCAGCCAGAGTTAGGATATCCAACAAGTGGAATTGTTTATCACCCGCAACCTGAATTCAGAATGACTGCCAAGGTAGAGAAGATTGCATACTAAGACTACCTCAATCATGTAAACAGGAACAACCATCTCAGTAACGGGTGCAATAAAAACTGTATGTTATATCTATTTTTTGTGTAGCATAAAATTAATCAACCAATCAATGTACATGCAAAAACACAGATATTACAGTAAAACAAACAATTATGTAAATCTCCCTACAATAGAGCATGCTGGGAAATATTATATATGGTTCTATGTAGAACCCTAGGATGTTAAAGGTTCTAGAAAGAACCCTTTGCCATACAAAGAACCCTTGTCTTCCAAAAAAGGGTTATTCTGATCAAAATGGTTATGGAAGAACCCTATCCCTCTGCAAAGAACCCTTTTGGAACCCTTTTTTCTAGGAGGGCAGTGCACTATATATGGAATAGGATGCTATTTGGGACATCAATCAAATGTATTTTATAAAGCCCATTTTACAACAGCAGTTGTCACAAAGTGCTATACAGAAACTCAGCCTAAAACCCCAAAGAGCAAGCAATGCAGAAGTAGAAGCACAGTGGCTAGGAAAAACTCCCAAGAAAGGCAGGAACCTAGGCAGTAACCTAGGACATAACCCTGGTCTTAACTGGCTCCACTCCTCCCCACCGCTCTCTCGCTCATCTCATGGATCCCTGCTCAGTCAGAGGAGAAAGAACCTCTCCAAGTCTTTAATGGGCTCAGAGAAGCTCCGGCTCTTTAGGTGTCGGCGGTCTAATGAGTTCCTTTTGAAACGGAGAACGAACATGTGCGAGCATGTGCACTTAGATGTAGATGTGTGTGATGGAGTCTGTGTGTGTGTGTGCGCGTGTGTGAAAGCAAGAGATCTACGTTTTTTATTTGTGTCATGTGCATGTATTTTTGTGTGGTTTGTGTATGTGTGCTTGGGTTTTATGTATGGTGTACTCAATATTGACGTTTTATTGGTTTGCTTGTTATAGCCTACAATTGACAGTTAGATACAAACTGCTTTAAAGCCTGTGGTTCTGCCCAGTCAGAGAGAGAGACAGGGAACATCTCGGAACACTTTCACTTATCTTCAAGAGTGTCTGACTAGGGCTGTGTCCCAAATGGCACCCTGTTCCCTAGTGCACTACTTTTGACCAGAGCCATATGGGGACCTGGTCAGAAGTACTGCACTGTATAGGCAATAGGGTGCCATTTGCAAGATGCTGTGATCAAGGCTGTGACGACTGTATTTGTTTTTCGGTTGTGTAATTCCACACTGGTCTATGGGTTTTTATTTCTGGGCTGTATACCTAAAAATCATGAAGAATGAGGAGGTAATATTTAGAAAAGGACTCAGACACAGTACTGAGACACAGTAACCGCATGAGGGATGAGTACTATCCAACAACAGTACTTTACCTTTGTACTTTTTCCTTCACACAGACAATATATATATTTCTTTCAATAACCTTGTTTGGGGTAAGTTGTAAAATACTGCAATGATTCAACCATCAGAAAATACAACCTAACGTTAATGTTTCTGAACCTGAGGGACATAGACACATAGTAACTGAAGTGAATCATATTGAATATGTATCTCTTCAACACGTAGAACAAGTGAAGGGAGCATTTTGAGTACAGCCGATCTTGAGGGCAGATATCGATGAGGACAGATCATCTTGAGGACAGATCTATTTTAGATTTCTTCCCAAGCGGTTTACAAGTACCAAGCTGACCCCTCTTACAATAATCCAATGAACACAGTTAGTATATACACTCAGTGGCCAGTGCCTCCAGAACAGTCTGACTTCTTCAGGGCATTGAAACGTTACTCAATTTGTATCAAGGGACCTAACGTATGCCAGGAAAGCATTCCGCACACCATTACACCACCGCCACCAGTCTGTACCGTTGACACCAGGCAGGATGGGGCCATGGACCCATGCTGCTTATGCCAAACCCTGACTCTGCCATCAGCATGACGTAACAGTAACCGGGATTCATCGGACAAGGCAATGTTTTTCCCCTCCTCAATTTTCGAGTGTTGGTGATCGCGTGCCCACTGGAGCCGCTTCTTCTTGTTTTTAGCTGATAGGAGTGGTCGTCTGCTGCAATAGCATATCTGTGACAAGGACAGACGAGTTCTGCATTCGGAGATGCCGTTCTGCACACCACCATTGTACTGTGCCGTTATTTGCCTGTTTGTGGCCGCCTGTTAGCTTGCATGATTCTTACAATTCTCCTTCGACCTCTCATCAACGAGCTGTTTTCGCCCACAGGACTTCCACTGACTGGGATGTTTTTTGTTTGTCGCACCATTCTTGGTAAACCCAGGAAGCTGGCCATTTCTGAGATACTGGAAACGGCGTGTCTGGCACCAACGATCATACCATGCATGCTCAGAGTTGCTTAGGTCACTCTTCTTTCCCATTCTTATGTTCAATCGAACAGTAACTGAATGCCTCAATGCCTGTCTGCCTGCTTTATATAGCAAACCACAGCCACGTGACTCACTTCTAGGAGTGAGCCATTTACTTGAACGGGGTGGTGTACCTTATAAACTGGCCACTGAATGTACATGGTATCATCTTAGTTCTTATATCACCACACAGTAACATGGGATTACCAAAAGTGTTCTGTATTTCCATTCAATCTATTTGAACTTTGTTTGTTCCTTTACCTTCTCTGTAACCATTTTTCAGAAAGAACTGACGTATGGTGTGTTTGTGTGTGTGTGTGAGTGTGCGCTTGAGTGCCTAACCCTCCCGGAGTGGACTCAACACAGTACAGTGGGTGAAGGCTGGGCCATTGTGTTAGGCATCATCATAGCATTACCCTGACCTGGGATGTTTGTGCTTTTCTCTCCCCCAGGAGACTGTCATAACAGGCCTGCTCCCTGAGACCACCTACTCTGTCACCGTGGCAGCCTACAGCACCAAGGGGGACGGGGCACGCAGCAAGGCCAAGGTGGTCACTACCACAGGAGCAGGTGTGTAGAGCTACACGCAAGAACACACACAAAGAGACACACACACTGCACACACATACACACACAGGATAAGGTGTGTACAGCTAAATCATTGCTCCCTCTTGATCAGATGATTATTGTGAAAGAGAATGTCTTCGTCCAAAATGGCACTGCAGTACAAATATCGATATCAACATAATCTAAAATCAAATCTAAAATAACAAGTAAGTAGAATAAAGTAGTATGCATAGTAATAAAACTGATACAGTGCATTCGGAATGTATTAGGACCCCTTCCCTTTTTCCACATTTTGTTACGTTAAAGCCTTATTCTAAAATTGCTTAAATTAATTATTTTCCTCATCAATCTACACACAATACCCCATAATGACAAAGCGAAAACAGGTTTTTATACATTTTTGCAAATGTATATATATTTTTAAACGTATTTACTTAAGTATTCAGTCCCTTCGCTATGAGACAAAAAATTAAGCTCAGGTGCATCCTGTTTCCATTGGTCATCCTTGAGATGATTCTACAACTTGATTGGAGTCCACCTGTGGTAAATTCAATTGATTGGGTATGTTTTGGAAAGGCACACACCTGTCTATATAAGGTCCCACAGTTGACAGTGCATGTCAGAGCAAAAACCAAGCCATGAGGTTGAAGGAATTGTCCGTTGAGCTCCGAGACAGGATTGTGTCGAGGCACAGATCTGGGGAAGGGTACCAAAACATTTCTGCAGCATTTAAGGTCCCCAAGAACACAGTGGCCTCCATCATTCTTAAATGGAAGAAGTTTGGAACCACCAAGACTATTCCTAGAGCTGGCCGCCCGGCCAAACTGAGCAATCAGGTGACAAGGGCCTTGGTCAAGGAGGTGACCAAGAACCCTATGGTCACTCTGACAGAGCTCCAGAGTTCCATTCTACCAATCAGGCCTTTATGGTAGAATGGCCAGATGGAAGCCACTCCTCAGTAAAAGGCACATGTCAGCCCACTTGGAGTTTTCCAAAAAAGGGACTCTCAGACCGTAAGAAACAAGATTCTCTGGTCTGATGAAACCAAGATTTAACTCTTTGGCCTGAATGCCAAGTGTCACATCTGGAGGAAACCTGGCACCATCCCTACGGTGAAGCATGGTGGTGGCAGCATCATGCTGTGGGGATGTTTTTCAGCGGCAGTGACTGGGAGACTAGTCAGGATCGAGGGAAAGATGAACGGAGCAAAGTACAGAGAGATCCTTGATGAAAACCTGCTCCAGAGCGCTCAGGACCTCAGAATGGGGAAAAGGTTCACCTTCCAACAGAACAATGACCCTAAGCACACAGCCAAGACAATCTAAGAGTGGCTTCGGGACAAGTCCCTGAATGTCCTTGAGTGGCCCAGCCAGAGTCCGGACCCATCGAACCTGTCAGAGCTTGAGAGGATCTGCAGAGAGAGATGGGACAAACTCCCCAAATACAGGTGTGCCAAGCTCGTAGCGTCATACCCAAGAAGACTCAGGGCTGTAATCACTGCCAAAGGTGCTTCAACAAAGTACTGAGTAAAGGGTCTGAAAACGTATGTAAATGTGATATTTCATTTTTTTTTATAAATTAGCTAAATATTCTAAAAACCTGTTTTTGCTTTGTCATTATGGGGTATTGTGTGTAGATTAATGAGGGGGGGGAAACAATTTAATCAATATTAGAATAAGGCTGTAATGTAACAAAATGTGGAATAAGTCAAGGGGTCTGAATACTTTCAAATTCACTGTATGTACAGAATAGGATATACAGTGTAAATGATGAATGTGCAGTAGTACTCACTCTGACTGACTTGACCTGAAACTGGCCTTTTATTCTGACTGCTCACTATGTGTGCCTCCCAAATGGCACCCTGTTCCCCATATAGTGCACTACTTTTGACCAGGGCCCATAAGGTGTGTTCTATGTCATTATTAAGTGTGTTTTATGTCATTATTAAGTGTGCTCTATGTCATTATCCTAATGATCCTAATTTCTCTCTCTACCCGTTAGTCCCAGGCAAGCCCACTATGATGATCAGCACCACCATCGGTAACACAGCCCTCATCCAGTGGCAACCTCCGAAGGAGATGGTGGGAGAGCACATGGGCTACCAGCTGCAGTACAAACGCATGGCGGAGGAGTCGTTCACCGTAAAAGACTTCAAGAAGACAGAAGACCACTTCACCGTCACCGGCCTGCACAAGGGCGCCACCTACGTCTTCAAGCTCTGCGCCAAAAACCGGGTGGGCAACGGGGAGGAGTATGCGAAGGAGATCACCACGCCGGACGATATGCCCAGTAGCTACCCCCAGAACTTGAGCGTTGTGGGCCTGACCACCACCACCACCAAGCTGGCCTGGGAGCCTCCGGCGCTGGCTGAGAGGAACGGGAAGATTGTCCAGTATGTTGTGGTGTACAGAGATATCAACAGCCAGCAGAACCACACCAACAGGTATTATTCAATACCAATATTAATAATATTTTTAAACACCTTCTGAGACATTGATAAAACACTTAAAGTGAGGACTTTCTGTGTTTTTTATCTCATATTGTATAGTCCACTGTCCTCAAACAGACATATCTTATCTTCTCTTATCTTATCTGCCTCAACAGCACGACAGAGACCCAGATGACCATCATGGGGCTGCAGCCTGATACCACCTATGATATCAGGATCAGGGCATTCACCAGCAAGGGAGGAGGACCCATCAGTCCTAGTATACAGAGCAGGACCATGTCTACCTCCATGCCAGGTGAGTACATGGTGAACATACGCAATGCAGGCGTACACACAAACGCGAGCGAGCGTGCGCACGCAAACACACGCACGCACAGACGCGCACACACACACACACACAAACACATTGAGAGCATGATCGTGTCGACCTCCATGCCTTATGAGCTCTGCTGATCTGTATAAATAGTCTCACACAGATGCAGAGACACCAGACCCAAGAGCACACAGGCATGCAAACATACACACACAGCCCCCACACCCCTCCCCCCACACATAGACATACATCCACAGTCTCTCTGGCACAGACAGAGCAGATGGTATGGGAGAGGAACAGATGCATAGCTGTGTGTGTGGAAGCTGGTGGCAACTGGACTAGAGTGGCAGAACCAGTCCAGCGTAACCAGTACAGCAGTACATCAGCACCATGGAACACTCCTTTCATGTTCATATTAGTGCACATATGGCTCATGTGGAAATATATGCTAATATGCCTGCTACTAGCTATTCATAGTCAAATATAATGCACAGAGACCTAGCAGACAGCTACCAGAGACTGGGGTTCAGATCCCACCATTTCAGACCCCACCAGTTACAGTACACATGAATGTAGAGGAAAGCTCATGTGAGTAGTTCCCCTGATGTTTTATCATGCATATATTTATGTTATAGTGTAAATGCAATAACATATCTTAATGTTACCATTAAAAAGTATGGGTCACTGAACATTAGTGAACTCTTATAAATTACTTATCTCTTCAGAGAGTTATTTCATAATCTGTTTATCTCTATCTTAAAGCCTGTGTCCCTTACTATTTTTGCTGTAGCACTGATCTCCCAAGATGCTCTAGGGTTCCCCTAGCTCTGTCATGTTACAGCAAGTACAGATGACAGTGTTCTTTTATAATTGACCCTCTGTGTGTGTCCTCTGCCTCCCCCACCTCACCTCTGTCTCGCCACTCTCTCCCCCAACTCACCCTCTGTCTCACCCATCTCTCCCCCACCCCACCCCACCCTCTGTCTCACCCATCTCTCCCCCACCTCACCCTCTGTCTCACCCCTCTCTCCCCCACCTCACCCTCTGTCTCTCCCCTCTCTCCCCCAACTCACCTTCTGTCACCCTCTGTCTCCCCCCACCTCACCCTCTGTCTCCCCCACCTCACCCTCTGTCTCACCCCTCTCTCCCCCGCCTCACCCTCTTTCTCCCCCCCAACTCCCCCAGAGTTCACCAAAAACTTTGGTGTGAAAGCCGTGATGAAGACATCGGTCCTGCTGACTTGGGAAGTGCCAGAAACATACAAGTCTCAAGTGCCTTTCAAAGTAAGTAAAGACACCTCCATCCTTATAGCGTGCCTTATAGCTCCATCCTTATAGCGTGCCTTTTGCCTGCACAGATTGAGGGAATTGCATTGTGCGTGAGTGACGCCACTTTTGTCAGTGGACAATGGAAAGGAGGCTCACACAACACAATGGAGGGGCTAGGATTGAAATATGTATTGAAATATCATGGGAATGAGGAAGGATATTGCCAAGCTTGAAATAATTGGTTATGCTTTATATTCCATCACACGTGGTCCATAACTGTCCTGAGGTTCATATAGAAAACAAAACAAGGAAGAAGGGAGAATATAATCATAGTGCACTTTTAAAAAATGCTGGGTTGTTTGGTTGACCCAACTGCTTGGTGGCAGGTGTTGGGTCACTTACTCAGGTTGTTTTCTTAAAACCTGCTGGGTTATTGAGATATGACCCAGTGGGTCAGAGCAGAAGACTGGAGGCGTAGTTATGTAGGGGCGTGGCTTTTATATATTTTTGATTTTTTGCCACCCATGAGAGTAAATGTCATGATAACTATTCTGTTAAATAGTTATCACGTGTTAAGGTGAAGCATTCAAATGTTTGTAGTTGCAATGATACTTACAGAAGTGTGAGTTTCCTTAAAGCCTTTGTAAATCCATTGTTGGGATACAGTAAGGTTATTATAATAGGTAACAAATCAAAATATTAAGAATGTGTAAAAAAAATAAAAAAGGACCATTTGAATGTTTTCTTCTTTGTTGGGGTTTTATGGTGGTGTGCCAACCAATATTAGATGCATTACCCCCACCTAGTGATAGGGAAACTAATCATCCTGAAACATTGAGCGTTTCCAGCTAATTGTGTCGAAAATAGGTTCATTAGGCTTTGATCAACACAGTGTACAGTAGTGGCACCTGCTGGTCAAAATAATTTAGAACAGACAAATTATTATAGATGACGTCATACACGCCGTAGCATGTGCGCAGGGTAGCCTTTTTGCCTTCTACCGAAACCAATACCAAACCAATCATGTCCCGTGTAGCTCGTGTAGCTCAGTTGGTAGAGCATGGCGTTTGCAACGCCAGGGTTATGGGTTTGATTCCATCGGGGGACCAGTATGAAAATGTATCCACTCACTAACTGTAAATCGCTCTGGATTAGAGTGTCTGCTAAATGACTAAAATGTTTTTAAAAATGTTAGACAAAACGAAGCTTTGGACGTCATTCATCACGTGCTTCTGATAAAGTATTAAAAGCATCGGCACACTGATTCGAAGTAAAGTGCTTCGTGATTTCGGCATATGCCGCGGAGCTCCGGTATCAAACGTAACATCATTGTAACATCACTACCGCCACCTACCAGGCTGGAGTGAGATGGAGACTATGGAGGTGTTTTGGATTATGCACTCTAGTTTATATGAATGGAGGAGGGACATTATTGCTGAGTTAATTACAGTTTGTTCTGGATGGGTTTTGAGAAATTTGGGGAGGGTGAAGCTTATTTACAGGGATGTGATCGTTCTTCTGAGAGTTTGCCTTTGATGTTCGTAGGTTTTACAGTGAAGGAGGATGTGATCTGTAGTTTCTGCTGCTGGACAGTGAGGACATGAACCTGTGTTGTGTTTTCCTATCTTATGGAGAGATAGGATAGTTCTTTGTGGTTATTTGAGAATTGAAACCAGTTGGTGGAGTATAAATGCCTTCCTTTTTCCCCTTCTGGCCATTCCTTTTGCCATTTGTCTGTGATTTAGATTTTGATCAGTGACTTAATTTCAGATTTTGACATTGGAACTATGATGTCGATGTTGTGATGTAGTGCTCCTTTGGCCGCTGCCATCTCTTTCCCAGGCACCCCCACATTAGGGATGTATATTTGACCTTTTTTGACTCTTTGAGTACTGGCATGATTAATTTTTTTTTGTACTGGAGTGCTCAAATAAAAAAAAGGGCAGCACTGGAAAATAATATGTTCACATTTATCTATATGCCAACAGTGAGCAACAACGCCAAATATATCATAATCATTACAGATAACGAATCCTAATTGCTAAATTGCCTCATATATAGTCGATAAAAAAACAACTATATATACAGTGGGGAGAACAAGTATTTGATACACTGCCGATTTTGCAGGTTTTCCTACTTACAAAGCATGTAGAGGTCTGTAATTTTTATCATAGGTACACTTCAACAAAAATCCAGAAAATCACGTTGTATGATTTCTAAGTAATTAATTTGCATTTTATTGCATGACATAAGTATTTGATCACCTACCAACCAGTAAGAATTCCGGCTCTCACAGACCTGTTAGTTTTTCTTTAAGAAGCCCTCCTGTTCTCCACTCATTACCTGTATTAACTGCACCTGTTTGAACTCGTTACCTGTATAAAAGACACCTGTCCACACACTCAATCAAACAGACTCCAACCTCTCCACAATGGCCAATACCAGAGAGCTGTGTAAGGACATCAGGGATACAATTGTAGACCTGCACAAGGCTGGGATGGGCTACAGGACAATAGGTAAGCAGCTTGGTGAGACGGCAACAACTGTTGGCGCAATTATTAGAAAATGGAAGAAGTTCAAGATGACGGTCAATCACCCTCGGTCTGGGGCTCCATGCAAGATCTCACCTCGTGGGGCATCAATGATCATGAGGAAGGTGAGGGATCAGCCCAGAACTACACGGCAGGACCTGGTCAATGACCTGAAGAGAGCTGGGACCACAGTCTCAAAGAAAACCATTACTAACACACTACGCCGTCATAGATTAAAATCCTGCAGCGCACGCAAGGTCCCCCTGCTCAAGCAGGCCTGTCTGAAGTTTGCCAATGACCATCTGGATGATCCAGAGGAGGAATGGGAGAAGGTCATGTGGTCTGATGAGACAAAAATAGAGCTTTTTGGTCTAAACTCCACTCGCCGTGTTTGGAGGAAGAAGAAGGATGAGTACAACCCCAAGAACACCATCCCAACCGTGAAGCATGGAGGTGGAAACATCATTCTTTGGGGATGCTTTTCTGCAAAGGGGACAGGACAACTGCACCGTATTGAGGGCAGGATGGATGGGGCCATGTATCACGAGATCTTGGCCAACAACCTCCTTCCCTCAGTAAGAGCATTGAAGATGGGTCGTGGCTGGGTCTTCCATCATGACAACGACCCGAAACACACAGCTAGGGCAACTAAGGAGTGGCTCCGTAAGAAGCATCTCAAGGTCCTGGAGTGGCCTAGCCAGTCTCCAGACCTGAACCCAATAGAACATCTTTGGAGGGAGCTGAAAGTCCGTATTGCCCAGCGACAGCCCCGAAACCTGAAGGATCTGGAGAATGTCTGTATGGAGGAGTGGGCCAAAATCCCTGCTGCAGTGTGTGCAAACCTGGTAAAGACCTACAGGAAACGTATGATCTCTGTAATTGCAAACAAAGGTTTCTGTACCAAATATTAAGTTCTGCTTTTCTGATGTATCAAATACTTATGTCATGCAATAAAATGCAAATGAATTACTTAAAAATCATACAATGTGATTTTCTGGATTTTTGTTTTAGATTCCGTCTCTCACAGTTGAAGTGTACCTATGATAAAATTACAGACCTCTACATGCTTTGTAAGTAGGAAAACCTGCAAAATCGGCAGTGTATCAAATGCTTGTTCTCCCCACTGTATATATTGAATTGAAACTGTAATATCAACTGGTTATATTATATCGTGGAACACAATCTTCAAACAGGGAGTAACCTCAGCAGTATGGCACTTGCTTATAGAAGCCTATGGCTGTGGAATGGCATAGCCTTGTTTTGTTAATTTAGCAGTCAAGATGCACTTATTTCCTGAGCACTTATCACAGTCAAGACACCTATTTTATAGTAAAAACATGATGTAATATAATAGAATAAAATATAACAGAACAGTATGAGGTGATTCGCATCTCACGTCTGGAACAGTTATTCTTAAAGAGTGATCATTTGAAACAAGGCTCAATTTGGCAAGTTGAAAGGCACATTTTTCAGGGTTCCAAACCAAAATCTGCCTTTTCGATATAGTTTATTATGCCTGTGCCATGGAATTTTCTCAAATGATTAACAATTCTACATTGAACACTGCATGGGGATGAATTAAGGCCAGGACATCTATTTGGTGAGTAAGGCTTAGTTATTCTGATGAAAATATGCTCTTTGTCTTTATCAAACGAATGTTTTTGCTTATTTTCCGTGTGGAACCTGACTATGTTTAGGGAGGTGATAGCCAGTTCGCAAAGTAGTGTTGTCACTAACGTTAGTTACTACAGCTACAGTTGAAGTCTGAAGTTTACATACACCTTAGCCAAATACATTTAAACTCAGTTTTTCACAATTCCTGACATTTAATCCTAGTAAAAATTCCCTGTCTTAGGTCAGTTAGGATCACCACTTTAATTTAAGAATGTGAAATGTCAGAATAATAGTAGAGAGTGATTTATTTTAGCTTTTATTTATTTCATCACATTTCCAGTGGGTCAGAAGTTTACATACACTCAATTAGTATTTGGTAGCACTGCCTTTAAATTGTTTAACTTGGATCAAACGTTTCAGGTAGCCTTCCACAAGCTTCCCACAATAAATTGGGAGAATTTTGGCCCATTCCTCCTGACAGATCTGGTGTAACTGAGTCAGGTTTGTAGGCCTCCTTGCTCACATACGCTTTTTCAGTTCTGCCCACACATTTTCTATAGGATTGAGGTTAGGGCTTTGTGATGGCCACTCCAATACCTTGACTTTGTTGTCCTTAAGCCATTTTGCCACAACTTTGGAAGTATGCTTGGGGTCATTGTCCATTTGGAAGACCCATTTGCGACCAAGCTATAACTTTTGTCACACCCTGGCTCTGGGACTCTATATGTTGAGCCAGGGTGTGTTCATTCTATGTGTTTAATTCTATGTTGGTAATTCTGTTGTGTTTATTTCTATGTTGGCTAGAGTGACTCCCAATCAGAGGCAACGAGTGTCAGCTGTCGTTGGTTGTCTCTAATTGGGAGCCATATTTATACTGTCTATTTTCCCTTTGTGTTTGTGGGTTCTTGTTCCGTGTTCGGTCATTGTTACCGTGGACTTCACGAGTCGTTTCTTGTTTTGTTTATTGTGTCGATTATCACTAAAGATAATAAAGTTCACTATGTTCGTTCAACACGCTGCGCATTGGTCTGTTCATTACGACGATCTTGACAGAAGAACCCACCATGCAATGACCAAGCAGCGTGTCCAGGGGCAGCTCTTGGGCTGGACATGGGAGGAAGCGCCGGGAGAAGAGACGGTGGAGGCGCGCCGTAGAGAGGAGCAGGCAGCCTGGACATGGGAGGAGATAATGGACGGTAAAGGGTCCTGGACTTGGGAGGAAATCCTGGCCGGGATCGATCGCCGGCCATGGAGTGAGACAGTGGAGAGGCGACGGAGAGAGGAGCAGCGGCGCCAAACGGGTCTACGTCGGACAGGCGAGAGGCAACCCCAGAAAATTTTTAGGGGGGGGCACACGGCATGGACGACGGGGCTGACGGAGGCAGAAAAGGGGCGGATTCAGAAGGCCACCAGGTTACGGATACACCGCCCTGTACGTCCTGTGCGGATGCCTCACACAGAGTGTGTGAGGGTAGGCATTCAGCCAGGACGGGTTGTGGCCGCTCTTCACTCCAGGTCTCCTATCCGTCTCCACAGCCCGGTTCGGCCTGTCCCTGCTCCACGCACCAAGCCTACGGTGTGCGTCGACAGCCCAGCCCGGCCTGTCCCTGCTCCACGCACCAAGCCTACGGTGTGCGTCGACAGCCCAGCCCGGCCTGTCCCTGCTCCACGCACCAAGCCTACGGTGTGCGTCGCCAGCCCAGCCCGGCCTGTCCCTGCTCTACGCACCGAGCCTACGGGGTGCGTCGCCAGCCCAGCCCGGCCTGTCCCTGCTCCACGCACCAAGGCTACGGTGTGCGTCGCCAGCCCAGCCCGGCCTGTCCCTGCTCTACGCACCAAGCCTACGGTGTGTGTTGCCAGCCCAGCCCGGCCTGTCCCTGCTCTACGCACCGAGCCTACGGGGTGCGTCGCCAGCCCAGTCCGGCCTGTCCCTGCTCTACGCACCAAGCCTACGGTGTGCGTCGCCAGCCCAGTCCGGCCTGTCCCTGCTCCACGCACCAAGCCTACGGTGTGCGTCGCCAGCCCGGCCCGGCCTGTTCCTGCCACTCGCACCAAGTCTACGGTGCGCGTCGCCAGCCCGGCCCGGCCTGTTCCTGCCACTCGCACCAAGTCTACGGTGCGCGTCGCCAGCCCGGCCCGGCCTGTTCCTGCCACTCGCACCAAGTCTACGGTGCGCGTCGCCAGCCCTGCCCGGCCTGTTCCTGCCACTCGCACCAAGTCTACGGTGCGCGTCGCCAGCCCGGCCCGGCCTGTTCCTGCCACTCGCACCAAGTCTACGGTGCGCGTCGCCAGCCCGGCCCGGCCTGTTCCTGCCACTCGCACCAAGTCTACGGTGCGCGTCGCCAGCCCGGCCCGGCCTGTTCCTGCCACTCGCACCAAGTCTACGGTGCGCGTCGCCAGCCCTGCCCGGCCTGTTCCTGCCACTCGCACCAAGTCTACGGTGCGCGTCGCCAGCCCGGCCCGGCCTGTTCCTGCCACTCGCACCAAGTCTACGGTGCGCGTCGCCAGCCCGGCCCGGCCTGTTCCTGCCACTCGCACCAAGTCTACGGTGAGCGTCGCCAGCCCGGCCCGGCCTGTTCCTGCTACTCGCACCAAGCCAGGGGTGCGAGTCGTCAGCCTGGTAAGGCCCGTTCCTCCTCCACGCACTAAGCCAGGGGTGCGAGTCGTCAGCCTGGTAAGGCCCGTCCCTCCTCCACGCACTAAGCCAGGGGTGCGAGTCGTCAGCCTGGTAAGGCCCGTTCCTCCTCCACGCACCAAGCCAGGGGTGCGCGTCGTCAGCCTGGTAAGGCCCGTTCCTCCTCCACGCACCAAGCCAGTGGTGCGCGTCATCAGTCAAGCACAACCCGTGCCTGGGTCACCGGTGCCTGGGAAGGTACCGGTCAACTGCTCCACTATGGAGCTGAAGCTAACCGCTCCTGCTAAGTCCAGTTCAGCTCCAGCCGGCGGGGCCAGACTGGACCAGGGGCGCTATGGGGGGTTTATTGGAGGGTGGTGGTCAAGGCCGGAGCCAGAACCGCCGCCGAGGAGGTATGCCCGCCCAGCCCTCCCCTGTTTTGTTCAAGTTGAGTCGCGGTCGCAGTCCGCGCCTTTAGGGGGGGGTACTGTCACACCCTGGCTCTGGGACTCTATATGTTGAGCCAGGGTGTGTTCATTCTATGTGTTTAATTCTATGTTGGTAATTCTGTTGTGTTTATTTCTATGTTGGCTAGAGTGACTCCCAATCAGAGGCAACGAGTGTCAGCTGTCGTTGGTTGTCTCTGATTGGGAGCCATATTTATACTGTCTATTTTCCCTTTGTGTTTGTGGGTTCTTGTTCCGTGTTCGGTCATTGTTACCGTGGACTTCACGAGTCGTTTCTTGTTTTGTTTATTGTGTCGATTATCACTAAAGATAATAAAGTTCACTATGTTCGTTCAACACGCTGCGCATTGGTCTCTCCCTGACGATCGTGACAACTTCCTAACTGATGTCTTGAGATGTTGCTTCAATATATCCACATAATTTCCCTTCCTCATGATGCCATTTATTTTGTGAAGTGCACCAGTCCCTCCTGCAGCAAAGCACCCCCACAGCATGATGCTGCCACCCCCGTGCTTCATGGTTGGGATGGTGTTCTTCGGCTTGCAAGCATTCCACTTTTTCCTCCAAACATAACGATGGTCATTATGGCCAAACAGCTCTATTTTTGTTTCATCAGTCCAGAGAACATTTCTCCAAAAAGTACGATCTTTGTCCCCATGTGCAGTTGCAAACCGTAGTCTGGCTTTTTTATGGCGGTTTTGGAGCAGTGGCTTCTTCCTTGCTGAGCGGCCTTTCAGGTTATGTCAATATAGGACTCGTTTTACTGTGGATATAGACACTTTTGTACCAGTTTCCTCCAGCATCTTCACAAGGTCCTTTGCTGTTGTTCTAGGATTGATTTGCACTTTTCACACCAAAGTACGTTAATCTCTAGGAGACAGAACGCATCTCCTTCCTGAGCAGTATGACAGCTGCGTGTTCCCATGGTGTTTATACTTGCATACTATTGTTTGTACAGATGAAAGTGGTACCTTCAGGCATTTGGAAATTGCTCCCAAGGATGAATCAGACTTGTGGAGGTCTACATTTTTTTTTTCTGAGGTCTTGGCTGATTTCTTTTGATTTCCCCATGATGTCAAGCAAAGAGGCACTGAGTTTGAAGGTAGGCCTTGAAATACATCCACAGGTACACCTCCAATTGACTCAAATGATGTCAATTAGCCTATCAGAAGCTTCTAAAGCCATGACATCATATTCTGGAATTTTCCAAGCTGTTTAAAGGCACAGTCAATTTAGTGTATGTAAACTTCTGACCCACTGGAATTGTGATACAGTGAATTATAAGTGAAATAATCTTTCTGTAAACAATTGTTGGAAAAATTACTTGTGTCATGCACAAAGTGGATGTCCTAACCGACTTGCCAAAACTATAGTTTGTTAACAAGAAATGTGTGTAGTGGTTGAAAAACGAGTTTTAATGACTCCAACCTAAGTGTATGTAAACTTCTGACTTCAACTGTACAAAGTCATAAACCCTGCCTTTTTCTACAGTTTCGATTCTTAAAATATAATTTGAAACCTAACCCTTAACCCTAACATTAACCACACCGTTAACCTTATGCCTAACCCTAACCATAAATTAATTATTTTCTGTTGGCTCACACAGCACGCATGTGTAGAGGGAGCGGTTGGAATGCAATTGAGTGAGTGAGACATTGAGGGGAAAGGGAATTTAGGGAGCAGAACTGTGTGATGCTTGGCTTGGTTTATTTTTTGTTGTGTCTCGCAAATGCACATGTACCAGTGGATGCTGCAGAGGGGAGGATGGCTCATAATAATGTCTGGAAGAGAGCGAATGGAATGGCTTCAAACCATTTGTTTGATGTATTTGATACCATTCCATTGATTCAGCTCCAGCTATTAACACAAGCCGTCCTCCCCAATTAAGTTGCCACCAACCTCCTGTGGCATGTACAAATGGAACACTAGAGTCAAAGCAAATGAACATTGTCTTCAAGACAACAAACAAATAGTTTTACAGTATTAGAATTTTTTTTTATCTCTGGTTAAAGATTAAGTTTTGACGTCTGTTCAAGTACTTGTGTACACGATTACCCATGCCCATCCATACCCCACGTGAGCCGGGACCCAAAGAAAATGAACTGTTATGGCTTTGTGTTGAATCCTGAGTCACCCCCAAGGAGACCTATGTTGGTCCCACATAGGTCTCCTTCACCCCTAAGTCATGGGCCCATTTTTTGATCTTACATCCAAATACCTTTATGGGGGTTGAGTATTCCTAGCAATCCTCCAGGATGGACTTCCCCTTGTGAGTGGAGGCATGTCCTTTTAGTGATGCCCAGTAAGCAACAGAGAGTTTTTGACATCTTAAGGGTATCTCATCCAAAAATATGAAGTATGTAAACTTAACATGATGAACAGGAATTACATTTACTCTCACTGGTGCCAATACGATCTAGTTGAAAGCCCTGCTCATAATAAGCCACGCCTCCTGAAAAATAACCTAAGGATTACGTTAAAAAAGACCCAGCTGCTAGGTCAACCCAGCATGAGAGTAAAAAAAATCCCAATTGATGGTTAAATTAATCTATGTTTGGGTAATCCTGACAACCCAACTTGTTGGGTTATTCATACAAGCCAACTGGCTGGGTCAAAATAACCCAGCTTGTGTTCAATATTTTGTGGAATATTATAATTGTACTTCACTCTCTATATCCATTCAATAAAGGTTTGTAATTGCCAATGAATATGATAGAGACTTCATTGTATGACCACGATGTTGTCTGTGTGCAAATAATTGTTGGTCCGGTCCTGTATTACCAGTAGAGTGTGTGTGTGTGCGTGCCCGCGTGTCTCTGTGTCTTTGTGTCTGTGTGTGTGTGTGGCGCTAAGCACTCCTCTCTGTGTGTCTATCTAGATCCTGTACAACCAGCAGAGTGTGGAGGTGCAGGGGAACCTGAAGAGGAAGCTGATCACGAGGCTGCAGCCAGACACAGACTACAGCTTTGTGTTGATGTCTAGAGGGAACAGTGCTGGGGGTCTACAGCAGCAGGTCTCCATCAGGACCGCCCCGGACCTGCTCAAGACCAAACCCATCCAATACCAACACGACCCAGAGGAGGGGGGCAAGCTCACCATCACCCTGCCCAAAGTCCCCACCACCGCCCCTGTCAGGTCTGTACCATAAACACTGTGGCTGTTACTGTCACTATCACCATCACTCTCACTGCAATACTAGGGCTATAACCACCTTCCTTCCTGTTCAATGCTGGTGTTTCTGCATTGTGGCATGGTTATAAATGTGTTACTCCTGCTATGTCACTATTCGTCTAACTGGGGACCTGGGGGCGATTGTTCCTTAGTCGTGGACCGCTATCTGAGCCCACTGTATACAAGATGGCTTTCTCAATCCCTATACCTATTAGTAATATTTATTGGTGCCACTACTAGTATTATCCACCGCATCCTGTGCTTACTATAGTTGTATCACAACTATCTCCTTAAGAACAGCAGGGGATAGAAAATGATTTGTGAAGTGTTGCTACTGTATGTTGTCTGGGTGGAAGTTGTGTAACTTCATCTATTCATCTATCTGGCTGGAGGCCATATTTCCCAGAGCTATACTGTTAAAAGTAACACCCAGCACCTAAAGGAGCTAGGAGAGGATTTGGACAGAGAGAGGATGATGCACAACAGAGGCTAAAGAGGCTGAGCTGGCTGGACTTTAGGTCCAGAAGGCCTTCCTCACCAGACACACAGAAAACAACATGGCTTTCCATGCTAATGCTAAATCGATAGCCTCAGACGAGCACAAGGAGGATGAAGGATACTTGGAGGATGAGGATCTGGACGCACGCACGCACGCATACACACACACACACACACACACACAAGCTGTGTCCTCCAGGGCCGCCTGGTTGGAGAACAACTCCAGTGCCTTTATATACGTCCCACTCTTCTACACACCAACATGAAAAAATACTATAGTATACTACACTACGGCATAAATACTAGTGTTTTTGCTGACTTTACTGTAGTATTTACTGTGGTGTTTTTGCTGACTTTACTGTAGTATTTACTGTAGTATTTACTGTAGTATTTACTATAGTTTTTTTGACTATATTACTGCAGTATTTACTATAGTGTTTCTTCTTCGAGAAACCTACTGGAGAAATACTAAAAAAGCATGTTTTCCATAACCGGTCAGTCTGAACAGAGAGTTCAAAGTTTATGCTCTTTTCTATAACCTGTAGGGAACACAATATACTGTATGGTCTATACTTGGCATTTAGGTTTTTCACTTATGGGTGGCACAAATTGCGATATGGGCGAGGGGAATGGTCAGGGTATATGCAAATTAAATACTGTAGTATTTACTATAGTTAAAGTGTAGTGTTTTTGTCGACTTTACTGTAGTATTTAATAGTGTTTTTTTGTTGTTGTGAATAATACTGTACTATTCACTGTAGTATTCTACAGGATACTACAACATTCTATAGTAAGTACTACACATGATCGAGGAATACTACAGTGTGTAATATTTGTATTCTACAGTATGCTACATTTGACTATTTAATTCTATAGGAAGTACTGTAGTATTCTATAGTAAACTGTAATATTTTTTAATGTGAGCAGTTCATAACTGCCTTGTTATTTTCACATTTAGTTTCAGTGTTAGAGCAGTAGAGAGAGAACACTATTAGGGATAAGTCTGGCTTTGTCCCAAGCCAGCCTGCTGTCCTACAATCATTACTAGTAAAAACCTTTAAAAATTGCATCTATCTAAAAAATCTGTGCTAGTAAGACACATATTTACTGTAGCTCTATGCTCCTTTCCCAATACAGCATAAAGCAATTTCTTCTAGAGTTGGCTTCAAATGATAACTAATAGAACATCTGGGGCACAATGCAGAACCTGCAATTTCAGACAAGGTACTTTTTTTTACCCCTACTACTCGGGCAGACAGACTTGCGAATTACTTGGACTCAAGTGTTTGTTTCTAAAAAGAAACTGGGAACATCTAAGCCGTAATAAGCAGCGCCAGCAGGAGTGTTAAAAAAAGAAAACTAATTTAGCAATACAATCAGTATCTTAATGCCCTGGCTAGACCTTTTCATCACACTCTGGATTAGAGCCAGACACACGCTCACACAAAGGCAGACATACACATACACACACATACACATACACTCATGCACACACACACACACACACACACACACACACACACAAGAGCAAGAGTAAACATCAGAGCCAAAGCCAAACTTATCCCACTATTCCTCTGGTGACAGAAGTTAACTACATGGGTTTAACAGGGCAAAGATGTTGACTCATCAGAGGGGGGCATGTGTTTGCAAAGCATACATGTGTTTGCCTATCAGAGGATTCATTATCTGGTATGAGAGACTACATATCTATGTTTGAGTACTTCTGGCTGTGGAGGATGGATTGAGGCCTTAGCAGAGCCTGCATGTTATGACAATACAGATATCTGAGATATGCTCAGGCTTACCCAAAGGGACACCTTGTTACACACACATGTATGCACCCATGCACCCATGCACACACACTCATTCTCACTCACTCACTCACTCACTCACTCACTCAGTCCATCACACACACACACACCAAAACATTTATTCTCATTCAAAATGCTATTTTCCCAAACCCTAACCCTAAACCTAACCTTAACCAAGCCCTAACCTTAACCTTAACCTCTAACTCCTAATCCTAACCCCTAACCCTAATTCTATCCCTAACCCTAATTTTTAACCCTAACCCTAAACCTAACCCCTAAGCCTAAAATAGCATTTTTCCTTTTGGGAACCGGTTGAAATGTACCCACTTGTCAAATTTTGGAACCCAAAAGGACCACACGCACACGCACACACACACACCCTGGTCGTACTCAACCTGCTTGTCTCTCTCTACAGATATTACTACATAGTGGTGGTTCCTGTCACACCAGCCACACTACGCAGGTGGGAGAACCCTGAAGATATGGACTTGGATGAGGTGAGTGAGTGAGTGCATGTGTATGCTTGCGTGCGTCAACAGCACCTCCTCTGGGCACAGACCAAAAAAAGCACTTTCTTCCAAGCCCATTAAATATAAAGCATCTTTAAAACATCTCATATCCTTTGTCTCTGCCAAAAAAAAGAACAAGACAATATCGACAGATCATGCTGTGAATCGTTGATTACAGAATTCTCAGCTTTCACTACACATGTGAAATGCCCTTTTTGCCCTTAACAGTCTGTCTTTGCGGTGCAAGATGGTGATTTCCATTTAAACAAATACGCTTTTTATTTTTAATTTCAAGTTTTGCTTCTCCTGAGTGTTTGAGGCACTTAAAACACTCCTAAAAAGCTGCTCTTAGCATTTTTTTGCTTTGTTTTATTAATGTGGACCATTTGGGCTTCAATACCTTCTTATGCTTTCTCGTGAGTTTGCTTTCTCTTAATCTACTGTCGTCTGCAGAAAAAGTGCAGCCTCTTGAATATCCAAAAACCATAGAGTGTGTTAAATAAATATGCCTGCATCCAAAGCATCTTTGAGACAGCAAGATCTGCTTTGTCATTGTCAAAGCCTTTTTTTTTCTAAATAATTGCCGTTGCTGCAGTTTTATAGACTAGAGAAACTGTGTGGGTTGGTTAAAGTTGTATTGAAGAGCGGAGAAGAGTAACAAGGTTATAGCGATGGTTTACATAAAAATGTCATGTTGACTTTATAGGAATCAGTAGAACTGTAGAATACCTCAGACATTCTCTTTGAATACTGTTTGCTACCTTGACCATTAAGTGCTTACAGTGCAGTAGACCCTGGTAGAGTTGTGACAGAAGCAGATCAACAGACAGAGACAGGTAGAGACAGATAGACAGAGTATGATGCTCACTGAAGAGGCAGGTGGAGAAGAGATTAGTCAAACAATCTACAGACACACATCTACCTACCCCCTCTCTCCATCAGAGGGAGTGAATTAATGATACCTCATACACACAGACAGGGACATACACACACAGAAACAATTGTGTTATAGGACCAAGATGTTATAAAACTTTAATTACTCTATGCTTCATTTGCAGTATGATATTTTAACCCACCTGTGAGCCTAGAAGCACAATTCATTGTAGCCTATGGGCGCAGTTTATGAGCATATATTTATTTGATGTGAACAGTATGTGTGCTTTATATTGCTGACTATATAGTTTCTATACAATAAAAACATAGATAATAAAGTTATTTGTCCAGTTTGGGGTTAAGCACCTTGCTCAAATCCACAATGGTAGGAGATTGTGTATCTTTGAGTCTTCGCTCCAATTGGCACCCTATTTCCTACATAGTGCACATACAGAATGGTGCTATTTGGGACGCAGATAAGAATCTCTCTCTGTGATGTCATGTCAGCTCCTGGAGGCTAGTTCTGACCAGAGCCTGAGGAGGAGACAGACCCAAGAGTTCCTCAGACCCTACATTGCTGCCAAGATGGATGCTCTGCCAGACACCTTCCCTCTAGGAGACGAGAAGAAGTACAATGGCTTCTACAACAAGCCTCTACCGGGCCAGCAGCAGTACCTCTGTTTCGTACTGGCTGCCCTCAAAGACCACGAGTCTGTAAGTGAAACAGCCACTTCTCCTTATCTATAGATACTGTAGTCCTGTCACAAACACAACTTCCAAACACTATTACCATCCCTGAGATACATGTACATCCAATGTAGAATCAAACTTAAAATACTAATACTGTTAGTACAACAGTAAGCATATGTCATATACTGTAAATGCCCTTTGAGTCTGCCATGCCTATTCTACACAGTGCAGCCTCACTATTATTTTATTTTAATACAGTCACTTGTGTTTTTTGTGATATTCCTCTTGTCTCTCAGTGAGCTAGCTAAGTAACAGATGAGCCAACGCTCACGCTGGGGTCGCCACGCCACTAGCTGCACGAAGCAGCAGCACTGCATGACTCACGTCTGTGTAGTGAGTCATGGTTACGTGTGCACGTGTCACAGAGAAACTCTGAGAAACTACTCAGTGTGACAGTAACTGGTTTCCTCTTCAGAAGATACACTCACTGGTGTCCTTGGTCTTCACTGCATTAGTTCAGACAGCTCCTCAGCCTCAAAACATGTTTCCCCTATTTACTGTATATATTTACTGTATGTATGCTGCATGTGGAAATGATGGGATGGTTGATAAAATACTTTTTTTAAAGCATAAATCTGTTTTACAACCATTGGAGCACCAACTCTCGACAGTGCCAGCCCATTGCTATATCTATCTTCTATCTTTTGGTAAGCAATACATTGTGGAGAGAAAGTGGAGTTCTGTATTGTGTTGTGTTGAGCTAGAACATAGTTATTTCTCTTTAGCAGAGTGACAGACAGACACATTACAGATCTGTGACCCAGTAAAGTGAATTATTGTTGAATCTAAATCAAGCCTGGCCAGAGAACATAGCAGGCTAATCACATTCATGGGAAAACAGGGAAGTGAGCTCAGCTCTTTAGTTATGGCAGGGTTGGTGGCAGGGCGGATAGAGAGGGAGAGGAGAGAGGAGGGGGGAGGAGGGGGGGTTGATGGCAGGATGGAGGAAGGAGAGGAGGATGGAGGGAGGCAGGGGACTGGAGCAAAAGGGTACTGCAGCTTTATGTGGCTCCCTTGGCTGGTAAATATGCCTGGAAGTGTGAAATTGGATAAAAGAAACAAGCCATATAAACAGTGTGATCACTTACAGCAGGGAAGAGAGGGAGATATGGAGAGAGGGACGAGGAGAGGGCGCATTAGAGAGAAAGGGTGTCAGTTTCATCAGAGGGGACTGGAGAGAACCGTATGGGATTTATGGAGGGGTGAAAAGAGTGAGAGGTACAGAGAGAGAGAGCGATAAGTCTGATGGAGGAAGAGAGAGTGGTAGAGGGAGCCTTGGGGAAATAATATACAGTACTAAGATAGAAGAGAAACGCAGTAAAAGTTTTATGGATGAGATTTTCTTTTTTTTTATGGGGAGATTTTATGGATGAAAAAGCGAGAGCTGTTTAAATGACACAGAGGGAGGCAGAGAGACAGAGACACAATGAAAATAGGGAGATGGAAAGAGACAAATAGAGAAAGAGACAGATTGAAAGAGCGGGCGAGAGACAGAATGAAAGAGAAAGACAGAGAGACAGAGAGCGAGAGGTCGTAGCCTGGGGATTAAGGGAGTGGGGAGTGGGGGGGCCTGCAGCTCTGTCCTCACCTCAGACACACCCAGAAGGGATCGTTGTCAATATGTTAAATCATCATGTTAGTGTTTAATGCTACACCGATCTCCTCTCATTGCCAATGACTATAAGGATCTATCTGCAAAAAGATGATTCTGAGATAAATGTATTTCAAAGTTCCGAACCCTCATTTGTTTGTGTCAGCAAATTATATATTGTATTCTTTTGAACTTATCAACATGAATTGGGGTATTTAGAGTACTTTATACCGCAGCGTTGGTGAATACTAGTTTCTGATTGGCTAGAAGGGCATTCTAAAATAGACATTAAAACCAGATAACGGGACAGTTGGAAAATAAATCAGGACAGTTGGAAAAGATATCGGGACACCTTGCAATCATGACGCAATAAGCGCCTACACATGCAGACCGTACTTACTACGAAGTTACAGAAAGCTCAACCAACAACCACACAAACCGAAATTGGATACATTGTAAACGCAGATCCAACAAGGACAAACTTAGCTAGCTAGCTAGCATTTATTTGTTTTTGCAGAGACATATTTTATTGGACCATCTGATGACCTAACGTGGTGAGTGATTAACATGAATTTCTCTGGTCCTTACTGGTGCAGTCATGACGCAAGTGGCACTATGTCAATAACAAGGCTATGTCAATTACTGCATTTTGACAAAAATAGTCCCAAGCTCTGTATCACTTACTACTACCAATGTGCTATCGTGAGAATGATTATTGAGAGACCTCTTAACCTTTTACTGCAGTGGGCTAAATCAGGGTCACACAGTGTTTCTTGGTAGTCTTAAACAAATCTACTTTGAAACAAAAGTATACATCTCACACACATTTACATGACAACTAAACAAAAAATCGGACATTATTCTTCCATTGGAATTTGGTTTTGCTTTTAGCTGGTTGAAAGTATAGTGATTACACATTGGGAATTCAACAAACTTCTGGCTGTCTTTTTGAGTGGTTGAATACACATACTCTAGGTTGAAATCTCATTGATCAACATCTCAACCAAATATTACCCACATTTCTATGTTTAAATTATGTGGTTTGCCCAGTGGGAAGTATAATTATGGGAGAAACAATGGAAAAAATAAGACTATATTTACCCTATGCACTCCTCAGTCTTCTCTCCTTCCCTTTCTCGCATCAGCTCTGCTTTTCTCTCACTTTATTATCTCTCCAATATGCAGCATTCCCATGCAGCATTTGTAAATGTGGAGGCCCTGGCAATAAATTATTCACTCACTCTATGGGATGTGTTTCTATCAGATTGTACTTCTCAAATTGATCACTCCCAAAGTTTATCCCTTCTCTGAGAATATCTAAACATCCTCTTTTGTTTGGGCTTCCATCCACTGTGTCTAAGAGGCGTGACTGCTGCCATTTTTCAAAGAAGGTTTTGTGCTGCACTGCCTGCTGCACTTTGCCAAAAGTACAAGAATGAGCTATGGAGAAGATAGAGAGGAGCCTGGGAGATAGAGAGTAAAGAAAATGAGAGAGAGAGAGAGAGAGAAATAGAGAGACCGAGACAGAGGGAGAGAGAAAGAGGAAGCAGAGAAATGAGCTCAACATGAACAGTTCTCAGAGATGTCAGGATATTCATGGCTGTTTCTGTCATTGAGTCGATCATGACCCCAGGTCTTTCTCAGAAGGTATCAGAATCTGGGATGCACCATGACCTTTTGACCTTGAGAAGTGAACCTTTGTGTGCAAAGCCTTTTGGCCCTTCTAAGTCCTTCATTTATGCAGGATATGACCGCAACCATCTGCATCAATATCAGATGCATATTTTCAATATTTCATTTCCAGACATCAATTTATTCTGTGGTGAAATATTCAGAAGACTCTACAGTAACTCTTATTTTGAGTACTCCCTTCCTCATCCTTAACTGGGCCTGACCAATGCTAGCCACATGTAGACCTGGAGGCATGGCCTCAGTGAAAGTGGTTGGGATTTCCACTGCCAGTTATTAAACATGAGAACAGGTCGATCCGCTCTCTATCCTCCATGTGCCATGTTGCTGTTGAGAGAGCATCCTCCTGCGAACACAGAGGCCTAATAATTGTAGTAACATGTCTTAACAGCGAAGGGGCTGCAAATGGGACAGGTAGAGAGACAGGTAGAGAAAAAGGTAGAGAGAGAGGTAGAGAGAGAGATATTGATGGAGGAGTAGACTCGGTCATTGTGCATAGTCCTTTCTGTGTCCAGGGAGGGTGACTAGTGCAGGGGAGGATACTCATCAGCGGCCACTGAGAACAAATCCGATAAAGGCGACAACTTTTATCACGCCTTCTGGAAGCCAGCAGAGATCCCGGGGCCAACCCTGTCTCACTGGCGTCATTAAGCTACAGTATATCACAGTCTCACTAATTGACATGGCAGGGGTAGAGGGGAAGAGCAGACGAAGAGAGCAACACAGGCTGAAAATAACTAATGGTCAGGGGCAGAGCGGAGCGAGGGGAGGGGGACAGACTTAACTACCATGGAGCAGTTGTGAGTGGGTGATTGCTGATACAGGGCAGGATCTGGAGTTTGTTTATCTGCTCGTAGCATATGTGTACTACTCTCTGAGTGTGTTTAGTAGTAGCTTCATCTGCATCAGCACTTAGGCTACAGCAGGCCTATACCTCTCTCCAGGCCTGCCTCTGTGCCACCACAGTAAGCAGGCATATGTAGTGACTGCAGTGCTCTATTTGTTTCTACGGCAATTGGAATAAACGTCTTTGTCAGCACCAGTTAATGTTTTTATCATTTAAAAAGGCGATTAAAACCCCATTAAAAAAGGAGTTCTGTCATACATTTCCAAAGAAGGCAACAACTACTTTCCTCTCTCTCTCTCTCTCTCTCTCTCTCTCTCTCTCTCTCTCTCTCTCTCTCTCTCTCTCTCTCTCTCTCTCTCTCTCTCTCTCTCTCTATCTCTCTCTCTCTCTCTCTCTCTCTCTCTCTCTCTCTCTCTCTCTCTCTCTCTCTCTCTCTCTCTCTCTCTCTCTCTCTCTCTCTCTCTCTCTCTCCCTGTGTCTCTACCACAGATCCCCTTTTCATCAAGTTATTTGCAGAGAGGCTGGGTACAACGGATACGGCTTGGCATGATGCTGGTGTCACATAATAAAGTTAAATGGATCAATTTGCAAGGCATAATTCGCTTAAAGTAACTGCACTTGTTGTCACTTTGTGTTCTGGCTGACAGGCTGGGGAAGTTTCACTCTATTAAAGAATGGAGCTAGCTATAAATACGCCTCTCTCTCCTTCACCAGATGCCTGGCTGATGTTAGGCTCCATCAGACACCATGTACGGGCTAAGGCAAAGCTATAAAGAACTCTGTATAGGACTAAGGGCTAAGGTAGCATCATGTCGAGGTAGTACCATGTTTTCAAACGCCTGGCTGATGGTAGGCTCTATCAGCCGCTGACTTTCCATCAGGCACTGGGTTAGACAAGGGATAAGACGTAAGAGCATAGAGACCTAAAGTATTCAAACAGGCTTGAGACTACACAGGTCTCAAGGTTAATAAAGTGGTGTTCAGCCTCAACCAAACTATAAAGCCTCTCCATACTGAACAGCGGTTGCTGTGTGGTGTCCACCTCCTGACTTTCTTCCTCCTCCATTTTCCCTCCTGCTGCAGAAGACGTTTGCGGCCAGCCCGTACTCGGACCCCATCACAGTGAAGCTCCACAGCGGTATGTCCCTCCATGCTGAGGACCCAGAGATGCTGTGGGTCATGGGCCCTGTCCTAGCCGTCGTACTCATCATCATCATTGTCATCGCCATCCTGTTCTTCAAGAGGTAAATACACCGCCACGTGGGTGCATGATTTCTGATCTGCTAATAGGCGGTAATTGTGGGCTAAAATGTTAGGTAGTGACATGGCATTGGCAGAACAATTGCTGCAATGAATGTGCATCACGGCACTCTAGCGTTTGATGTGGATAGTTTTTCACAAGTGCCCGCAACTGTACATGCATGCTTGTGTTCTCAAAAAAGTGATATTACTGCTAAGGACAGTTAGGACACAACTGATAACTACAAACTTTGATAGTATGTGAAATTTCGAAACTTGTGTATGCTTTAAATGCAGGATGTTATACTAATTTTGGCTTTTCATCTAGTAGAATTCGCTACACAATTGTGAGGAGGAGAATCGTCTTTCCAGACTCACGTGTGTAGTAATGTGTGTGTGGCGCCGGAGAAGATGGCTGTCGTTTTACAGCCCTCTAACGAATTGTACTATTATGTCTGTTTTTATGCGTTATTTATAATTTATTCTGTACATAATGTTTCTGCCATCATCTCTTATAACCAAAAATACCTTCTGGATATCAGGACAGCAATTACTCACCTCGTATTGGACGAAGATTTTTTCTTCAACGAGTTGGACGTGAAGGATATCCTACAGACACCCGACAAGGCCCAAATCCCCGTCATTCGCAGGAGAAAGAGACAGAGATATCGTGGACGTAGGTCGGGGTGCCTTGTAAGGATCCGACGGCGAGCGAGTAAACTGCATCTTCCATCAATCCCATTAGCCAATCTTCAATCATTTGAAAATAAATTGGATGACCTAAGATTACGGTTATCCTACCAACGGGACATTAAAATCTGTAATATCTTATGTTTCACCGAGTCGTGGCTGAACGACGACATGGACAACATACAGCTAGCGGGCTATACGTTACATCGGCAGGATAGAACGGCTGACTCCGGCAAGACAAGGGGTGGCAGTCTGTGTATATTTGCAAACAACAGCTGGTGCACAAAATCAAATACTAAGGAAGTCTCGAGGTTTTGCTCGCCTGAGGGAGAGTATCTTATGATAAGCTGTAGACCACACTATTTACCAAGAGAGTTTTCATCTATACTTTTCATAGCTGTCTATTTACCACCACAAACCAATGCTGGCATTAAGATTGCACTCAATGAGCTGTATAAGGCCATAACTAAAAAGGAAAACGCTCATCCAGAGGCAGTGTTCCTAGTGGCCAGGGACTTTAATGCAGGGAAACTTAAATCCGTTCTACCTAATTTCTACCAGCATGTTAAATGTGCAACCAGTGGAAGAAAAAAAACTCTAGACTACCTTTACTCCACACACAGAGACGCATACAAAGCTCTCCTTCGCCCTCCATTTGGCAAATCTGACCATAACTCTATCCTCCTGATTCCTGCTTATAAGCAAAAACTAAACCAGGAAGAACCAGTGACTTGGTTAATAAAAAAGTGGTCAGATGACGCAGATGCTAAGCTACAGGACTGTTTTGCTAGCACATACTGGAACATGTTCCGGGATTCTTCAGATAGCATTGAGGAGTACACCACATCAGTCACTGGCTTCATCAATAAGTGCATCGATGACGTCGTCCCCACAGTGACCGTACGTACATACCCCAACCAGAAGCCATGGATTACAGGCAACATCCGCACTGAGCTAAAAGGTAGAACTGCCGCTTTCAAGGAGCAGGACTCTAACCCGGACGCTTATAAGAAATCCCGCTATGCCCTCCGACGAACCATTAAACAGGCAAAGAGTCAATACAGGACTAAGATTGAATCGTACTACACCGGCTCTGATGCTCGTCGGATGTGGCAGGGCTTGAAAACTATTACAGACTACAAATAAAAGCACAGCCGCAAGCTGCCCAGTGACACAACCCTACCAGACGAGCTAAACCACTTCTATGCTCGTTTCAAGGCAAGCAACACTGAAGCATGCATGAGAGCACCAGCTGTTCCGGATGACTATGTGATCACGCTCTCCGAGCATGTGCTGACCAACTGGCAAGTGTCTTCACCGACATTTTCAACATGTCCCTGACTGAGTCTGTAATACCAACATGTTTCAAGCAGACCACCATAGTCCCCGTGCCCAAGGACACTAAGATAACCTGCCTAAATGACTACCGACCCGTAGCACTGACGTCTGTAGCCATGAAGTGCTTTGAAAGGCTGGTCATGGCTCACATCAACACCATTATCCCAGAAACCCTAGACCCACTCCAATTTGCATACCACCCCAATAGATCCACAGATGATGCAATCTCTATTGCACTCCACACTGCCCTTTCCCACCTGGACAAGAGGAACACCTACGTGAGAATGCGATTAATTGACTACAGCTCAGCGTTCAACACCATAGCGCCCCAAAGCTCATCACTAAGCTAAGGATCCTGGGACTAAACACCTCCCTCTGCAACTGGATCCTGGACTTCCTGACGGGTCGCCCCCAGGTGGTAAGGGTAGGTAACAACACATCTGCCATGCTGATCCTCAACATGGGGGCCCCTCAGGGGTGGTCAGTCCCCTCCTGTACTCCCTGTTCACCCATGACTGCATGGCCAGGCACGACTCCAACACCATCATTAAGTTTTCCGACGACACAACAGTGGTAGGCCTGATCACCGACAATGATGTGACAGCCTATAGGGAGGAGGTCAGAGACCTGGCCGTGTGGTGCCAGGATAACAACCTCTCCCTCAACGTGACCAAGACAAAGGAGATGATTGTGGACTAAAGGAAAAAAAAAGAGGACTGAGCACGTCCCCATTCTCATCGACAGGGCTGTAGTGGAACACGTTGAGAGCTTCAAGTTCCTTGGTGTCCACATCACCAACGAACTATCATTGTCCAAACACACCAAGACCGTCATGAAGAGGGCACAACAAAGCCTATTCCCCCTCAAGAGACTGAAAAGATTTGGCATGGGTCCTCAGATCCTCAAAAATGTTCAGCAGCTGCACCATCGAGAGCATCCTGACTGGTTGCATCACCGCCTGGTATGGCAACTGCTCGGCCTCCGACCACAAGGCACTACAGAGGGTAGTGCGTACAGCCCAGTACATCACAGGGGCCAAGCTTCCTGCCATCCAGGACCTCTATACCAGGCGGTGTCAGAGGAAGGCCCTCAAAATTGTCAAAGACTCCAGCCACCCTAGTCATAGACTGTTCTCTCTGCTACCGCACGGCAAGCGGTACCGGAGTGCCAAGTCTAGGTCCAAAAGGCTTCTCAACAGCTTCTACCCCCAAGCCATAAGACTCCTGAACAGCTAATCATGGTGGAGGAGAAATAATGGTCTGGGGCTGTTTTTCATGGTTCAGGCTAGGCTCCTTAGTTCCAGTGAAGGGACATCTTAACACTACAGCATACAATGACATTCTAGACAATTCTGTGCTTACAACTTTGTGGCAACAGTTTTTGGAAGGCCCTTTCCTGTTTCAACATGACAATGCCCACATGCACAAAGCGAGGTCCATATTGAAATGGTTTGTCGAGATTGGTGTGTAAGAACTTGACTGGCATGCAAAGATCCCTGACCTCAACCCCATCGAACACCTTTGGGATGAATTGAAACGCTGACTATGAGCCAGACCTAATCGCCCAACATCAGTGCCCGACCTCACTAATGTTCTTGTGGCTGAATGGAAGCAAGTCCCGCAACAATGTCCCAACATCTAGTGGAAAGCCTTCCCAGAAGAGTGGAGGCTGTTATAGCAGCAAAGGAGGGACCAACTCCATATTAATGCCCTTGATTTTGGAATGAGATGTTCGACGAGAAGGTGTCCACATACTTTTCGTCATGTAGTGTATGGAGAGCCAATCTCCATTATGTCAACAGACCTGTTGGCGCAACAGGAACTTTAGGTACTTAGCAACCAAGAGGTTGTGAGTACAAATCCCAATAGAAGATGAGTCCCAAGTAATCCAGGGGACCATGACACAACGTTCTAAAAACGTTCTTGTGGGCGTCCCTGGAACCAATTGGGAACTAGACAAAGCCTGCAGGGGACCATGACTGTTTAAATTGAATTCAAGTCAATTATGCATTTTAAGTTAAATATTCTCAATGACATTTGATACCTGTGTTTTCACATGCTCTAATGTTTTCACGTATAGTTTCATGGTATCACATGTAAAAATGTTACATGCCCATGTTGTCTCATTTATTTCACATGAGAGCACGTTTTCAGGTGCTCACACATGTTATCACATTAACTTCACATAAAATCACGTGGTTCTTTGTAGTTCAGTTGGGAGAGCATGGTGCTTGTAATGCCAGGGTAGTGGGTTCGATTCCAGGGACCACCCATACGTAAAATGTATGCACGCATTACTGTAAGTCGCTTTGTATAAAAGCATTTGCAAAATGGTATTTGTTATCACGTGATATTCATGTGGTTTTTCCATAATTGGACTCAATGCAATTGTGCATTAGATGACACATTCTCAGGATGGGTGAGCCTAGTATGTTGATATTTGTTACTTACTGCATTCTAAATACTGTTGTGCGATCATCACACAGCATGTAGTTTTAGTAAGTAGTAGGCAAGACACTTTTCAAGCAATGATCTGTATCTCAGAAGTTTGTGTTTTTCAATGTTTATCTAATTTCTGTCTCCTTGAATGATCATCTGAGAGCCCTGGAGGTTTTATGTTATTTACTCTTTTACTTAACTTACAACCATAAAGAAAGTTGTATTGAAGATTTATTAGAAATGACATTTATTCATTGGAGTTCAGTGGTTCCTCCATCAAGACAGATAGACGTTCATCTAGCATCGGCCTGAAGTCCTATAGGCTCTGTAAGACTCTCTCCTTGGAGTTGGCATAGATATGGGAGTTATCTCAGTCAGGTAGCCTGTGGCCCTGCTCTCCCAGGCAGATAAACAGTTGGCTCAGCCGCGTTTTCTCTGCTCTCTTTGAATGGGGCTGTCCTTTGAGATTCTAACTGAGCTAGCGTAAGAGAGAAGGGGAAGAACAGGGGATCCAGATGCTTCTTCCGCTAATAATGACATCTTAGCAAGCAAGCACACTGCTGGGATGAGACGAGCTGGTCCTCCTTTTTCTGTCGCCTTCTATCTGTTCAACTTTCTTCTCCTCTTTTGTCACCCTTCTCTCTTACTGGTTGTTCAGTCTTTGAGTTGCTGGGGTTGGGGTAGTGTAGCTCTCCTTACTTCTCAGACGCTTCAGCCCTGCTTGAACAAAAAAGGGAATCAGGTGCTCGACTGAAGGCAAGCATTCCAAAATGTTTGGCCTCGCCTTAATTCTCCTTACTCTGGCGATCAGAAGGAGCCAGACCTCAACTCGCGCTTACACAACAACCCAGGAAAGTAGTGAGCTGAACTCAGCTGAACTAATAATTCAAAGTATCTCTCTGTGGATAAGTCCAGCCAAGGCTGACTTAGATGGCAGGAGGGTGGAGAATTTCTTCACAGCAAATGAGAATAAATCTTTTGAAGTGGCCCAATTTAACATGCCTATTTGACTGCATAGGCATATAGCTCTCTGATGTCCATACCAGGAGACATTGCAACTTTGTATGACTTGGATGTCATTTTGCTAGAATGAATTGTCCTGAAATATAAATGAATGTAAACTCAACAGAATACTATACAAGAGGCAAATCTATAGACATTTCAACAGTTGCAAAAGCATATGAGGTGAAACAGAGCTTATTATACAGTGGCTTGCGAATAATTCACCCCCCTTGGAATTTTTCCTATTTTGTTGCCTTACAACCTGGAATTAAAATTGATTTTTGGGGAGTTGTATCATTTGATTTACACAACATGCCTACCACTTTGAAGATGCAAAATATTTTGTATTGTGAAACAAACAAGAAATAAGACAAAAAAACTGAACTTGAGCGTGCATAACTATTCACCCACCCAAAGTCAATACTTTATAGAGCCACCTTTTGCAGCAATTACAGCTGCAAGTCTCTAGAGGTATGTGTCTATGCTTGGCACATCTAGCCACTGGGAATTTTTCCCATTCTTCAAGGCAAAACTGCTCCAGCTCCTTCAAGTTGGATGGGTTCTGCTGGTGTACAGCAATCTTTTAGTCATACCACAGATTCTCAATTGGATTGAGGTCTGGCCTTTGACTAGGCCATTCCAAGACATTTAAATGGTTCCCCTTAAACCACTCGAGTGCTGCTTTAGCAGTATGCTTGGGGTCATTGTCCTGCTGGAAGGTGAACCTCCATCCCAGTCTCAAATCTCTGGAAGACTGAAACAGGTTTCCCTCAAGAATTTCCCTGTATTTAGCGCCATCCATCATTCCTTCAATTCTGACCAGTTTCCCAGTCCCTGCCAATGAAAAACATCCCCACAGCATGATGCTGCCACCACCATACTTCACTGTGGGGATGGTGTTCTCAGGGTGATGAGAAGTGTAGGGTTTGCGCCAGATATAGCGTTTTCCTTGATGGCCAAAAAGCTCAATTTTAGTCTCATCTGACCAGAGTACCTTCTTCCATATGTTTGGGGAGTCTCCCATATGCCTTTTGGTCAATGGCTTTTTTCTGGCCACTCTTCCGTAAAGCGCAGCTCTGTGGAGTGTACGGCTTAAAGTGGTCCTATGGACAGATACTCCAATCTCCGCTGTGGAGCTTTGCAGCTCCTTCAGGGTTATCTTTGGTCTCTTTGTTGCCTCTCTGATTAATGCCCTCCTTGCCTGGTCCATGAGTTTTGGTGGGCAACCCTCTCTTGGCAGGTTTGTTGTGGTGCCATATTCTTTCCATTTTTTAATAATGGGTTTAATGGTGCTCCGTGGGATGTTCAAAGTTTCTGATATTTTTTTATAACCCAACCTTGATCTGTACTTCTCCACAACTTTGTCCCTGACCTGTCTGTAGAGCTCATTGGTCTTCGTGGTGCCTCTTGCTTGGTGGTGCCCCTTGCTTAGTGGTGTTGCAGACTCTGCGGCCTTTCAGAACAGGTGTATATATACTGAGATCATGTGACACTTAGATTGCACACAATTATGTGACTTCTGAAGGTAATTGGTTGCACCAGATCTTATTTAGGGGCTTCATCGCAAAGGGGGTGAATACATATGCACGCACCACTTTTCCGTCATTTATTGTTTAGAATTTTTTTAAACAAGTAATTTTTTTACATTTCACTTCACCAATTTGGACTATTTTGTGTATGTCCATTACATAAAATCCACACAAAAAATCCACTTTAATTACAGATTGTAATGCAACAAAATAGGAAAAACGCCAAGGGGGATGAATACTTTTGCAAGGCACTGTATGATAACCCCATCCTCATCTGTCTACACAATGTATTAGGATAACATAGTTGATACCAGGATGTTAGTTGCAGGATGCAGCCTACTGTATTTCCATTGAGCTAGTACAATATCTAACTCAAGTAACCTAAAGGAGTAGAGTGCACCATCATCAAACCTGTCCAACTGCAGAGAATATAATTATCTCTTGAATGCACCATACAGCAGATATATAGATCCTCCTTTTTTCATATGCATCTGAAGAGAAGGGGTTGTAAAGAAAAAACTGATATTAAAACACTCATTAAAGATGATCATGGTGGCAGAGATTGAGATCTGGGCCCCTAGAGGAAAAACTCATTTTCGAAATGTCAGCATTATTATCTGAATAAAACCGCAGGGCTGAGAGGGTGGAGGAGAGAGGGAGGGAGGGAGGGAAGGAGGGAGGGAGGGAGGGATGGAGGGATGTGTGAAGTAAAGAGCTTGTATTAGCCAGGTGCTGTTCCCCATCCACTGCTTCTATGCTTCAACCCTGTAATTGAATCCTCCTCTCTCTCTCTCTCTCTGTCTCTCTCTCTCTGTCTTCTCCCTCGCTCACTTTCCCCCTGCTTTCTGTGGACGCAGCAAACAAGAAAGGTTAGTACTTCTCTCCTGTTTTACACCCTTACACAACTTTCCCCCCTCTCAACCCTGGCTTGGCTGTCAATCTGCAGCACAGGTCTCCTCTCCCCTCCCATTAAGGCGTCAGCATGCTTCATTTCGGCTGGCTGAACGAGTGTGCTTGCATAGTCCATTAAATGACCTTTGCCCCCCCCAAAAAAACTGTTTTTACATCTAACTAAGATGTTTGGTGCAGTATTTTTCAACTGAAAATGTTTGCATGAAACCGATTTGTCTCTTGTTGAATGACAACAACATTTTTATTGAAGAATCCCTGCTGTTGACCAATCACCGACGAATGGGAGTAGACTTCGGCTACTGACTTCGGCTTCCCTCATATTTTTTGTTGTTGTGCCCGAACAACTGGAAAGACCCTTGCCGAGACACAAACAAACAAAAACATCACAAAATGTAATCATAATATATGCACAAACTGTTCCAAACTGTTACAGCTGGGAAGCATGCGGACGGACGCCTTTACTCCTCTCCTCTATAAGATGTGCTTCTGGGTCAGGCCGCTCCGCTCTGTTCTGACTGATGCCTGATGTAAAGTCAGATTGACAGACTGACATGCTCTTTCTTTCTGCTACACTGTCAAGATCACACATAGTGATGTCCAGTACGCAAACAATTCATTTTCTTTTTTTTTACTGACTCGAAAGTCATGATTCGTTTTTTCTTAGTGACTTGTTCATTTTAGTCGTTAGTTTGACCTGCTGGCAGCAGGATTGATACACACTCCTCCGGCTCAGCGGCTCCAGAGATGTGCTTCGACCAACAACTGTCTGTCATAAATGCGCAAAGGAAATTAGATCATGCTGCAGGCAGCATAGAGAAGAAAAATACATGTTTAGAACTGATAATTGATAACATGGTGCAAGATTGAATGCAATTAATTGATTATTGAATGTTATGATGTACAGCTTGGTAGAATCAAAACATACACAGCCTCTGCTCAACAAACTCTAACTCGAGAACAAATCGTTTGGGGGGGCTGCAGTTCGCGAACGATATTGTGTTCATCACCCTCACGATTGTCAAGCAATGCATTCCTCCAACAGTCGTTCACAATCTAGTCCGGTTGTGGCCACAACTAGACCTTGTTTCAAATGTATCAAGACATAATCTTATTTGTATGCCTAGCGATCAACAAATGTAGGCCTACATTGTTTAAACGACAAGTCTCAGTCACAAATGACAGCTTCAATAATAATTGGTGAACGACACGTGAACAAGAGGCTTGTAGAATAATGACGTTTTTCTATTTTCAGTTCATCGTTTGCCAGTAGGGGGTCCAGCCTGCCATCTATGGTGAACAAGAGGCTTGTAGAATCATGACTCTTTCGAGTTTTCAGTGCTCTGGGCATTACTGACTCAAATGAACTAAATTAATCGCAAGATTGGTTATTTTGACTTAACTTACCATCATTATCACACATCACACCACTATGTCTTGTTTCTTTGACTGTGTGTGTGTGTGTGTGTGTGTGTGTGTGTGTGTGTGTGTGTGTGTGTGTGTGTGTGTGTGTGTGTGTGTGTGTGTGTGTGTGTGTGTGTGTGTATGTGTGTCTTTAACTATACTTGTGGACAACTGGGGACATTTTGTTAGTCCCCACAAGATCAAATGCTATTTCTAGGGGGTTTAGGGTTAGAATTAGGGTTAGGAGATAGGGTTAGGTTAGGGAAAATAGGATTTTGAAGGGACTGAATTGAATGTCCCCAAAGCTTAGCTGCGCAAGACTGTGTGTGTGTGCACATCCATGCATGTAGTGTTTGTGCGTGTTTACAGCCAGCTTTAGTGATTTTATTTTGTGATCTCGTTGAGCTGTGTCTCTCAGTAGTTTGATCTATCTCTCTGAGAGATCATAGTCTGTGGTTTCTCCCTCACCCTGTTCCCTCCACCATCACCCACACACACCTGCAGCCCTGACGCCTTGCAAACTAAATGCCAAAGTTGGAGTTCAAATTATCTGTTGTTTCCTAGGCAATAGTCAGAATAACAAAGCGCCCTTTCCCTCCCCACACTTCCTTATTTCATGCCTCCATGCTTTATTACGATCTCCACCTCAATCCTCATCTCTCTGTCCATCTCCATGGCTGTGTCCCAAATGGCACCTTATTTCTTATAAAGTGCACCCCTTTTGAGCCTTATGGGCTTTGGTCAAAAGTAGTGCACTGAGTTAAGTTTAGGGCTAGTAACATGACTGACACCTCCCATAGACAGCTATGATAGCATGGCAGCACTAATAGTTGCCCCTGAGAGCGAGTCAGGTGAGCACATCAGCAGCAGCACTCATCGATCGAGGCTGCTGCACTCAGAGACATGTTAGCGTAATGTTGGCGCTACCCAGAGAAATGAACAGAGGCTTTAATGCATTAGCGTGGCAGCACCTGTAACATGTAAACACTTAAGACCTCAGTTATCATGCTAGCGCTAGGAGACGTGTGGTGCATTGGAAATGGAACCTTCTCCAGATCCTTCAGGTTTCGGGGCTGTCGCTGGGCAATACAGACTTTCAGCTCCCTCCAAAGATTTTCTATTGGGTTCAGGTCTGGAGACTGGCTAGGCCACTCCAGGACCTTGAACTGCTTCTTACGGAGCCACTCCTTAGTTGCCCTGGCTTTGTGTTTCGGGTCGTTGTCATGCTGGAAGACCCAGCCACGACCCATCTTCAATGCTCTACCTGAGGGAAGGAGGTTGTTGGCCAAGATCTCGCGATACATGGCCCCATCCATCCTCCCCTCAATACGGTGCAGTCGTCCTGTCCCCTTTGCAGAAAAGCATCCCCAAAGAATGATGTTTCCACCTCCATGCTTCATGGTTGGGATGGTGTTCTTGGGGTTGTACTCATCCTTCTTCTTCCTCCAAACACGGCGAGTGGAGTTTAGACCAAAAAGCTAAATTTTTGTCTCATCAGACCACATGACCTTCTCCCATTCCTCCTCTGGATCATCCAGATGGTCATTGGCAAACTTCAGACGGGCCTGGACATGCGCTGGCTTGAGCAGGGGGACCTTGCGTGCGCTGCAGTGTTACTAATGGTTTTCTTTGAGACTGTGGTCCCAGCTCTCTTCAGGTCATTGACCAGGTCCTGCTGTGTAGTTCTGGGCTGATCCCTCACCTTCCTCATGATCATTGATGCCCCACGAGGTGAGATCTTGCATGGAGCCCCAGACCGAGGGTGATTGACCGTCATCTTGAACTTCTTCCATTTTCTAATAATTGCGCCAACAGTTGTTGCCTTCTCACCAAGCTGCTTGCCTATTGTCCTGTAGCCCATCCCAGCCTTGTGCAGGTCTACACTTTTATCCCTGATGTCCTTACACAGCTCTCTGGTCTTTGCCATTGTGGAGAGTTTGGAGTCTGTTTGATTGAGTGTGTGGACAGGTGTCTTTTATATAGGTAACGAGTTCAAACAGGTGCAGTTAATACAGGTAATGAGTGGAGAACAGGAGGGCTTCTTAAAGAAAAACTAACAGGTCTGTGAGAGCCGGAATTCTTACTGGTTGGTAGGTGATCAAATACTTATGTCATGCAATAAAATGCAAATTAATTACTTAAAAATCATACAATGTGATTTTCTGGATTTTTGAAAAATTACAGACCTCTACATGCTTTATAAGTAGGAAAACCTTCAAAATCGGCAGTGTATCAAATACTTGTTCTCCCCACTGTATATATACAGTGAGGGGAAAAAAGTATTTGATCCCCTGCTGATTTTGTACGTTTGCCCACTGACAAAGAAATGATCAGTCTATAATTTTAATGGTAGGTTTATTTGAACAGTGAGAGACAGAATAACAACAACAAAATCCAGAAAAACGAATGTCAAAAATGTTATAAATTGATTTGCATTTTAATGAGGGAAATAAGTATTTGACCCCCTCTCAATCAGAAAGATTGCTGGCTCCCAGGTGTCTTTTATACAGGTAACGAGCTGAGATTACGAGCACACTCTTAAAGGGAGTGCTCCTAATCTCAGTTTGTTACCTGTATAAAAGACACCTGTCCACAGAAGAAATCAATCAATCAGATTCCAAACTCTCCACCATGGCCAAGACCAAAGAGCTCTCCAATGATGTCAGGGACAAGATTGTAGACCTACACAAGGCTGGAATGGGCTACAAGACCATCGCCAAGCAGCTTGGTGAGAAGGTGACAACAGTTGGTGCGATTATTTGCAAATGGAAGAAACACAAAATAACTGTCAATCTCCCTCGGCCTGGGACTCTATGCAAGATCTCACCTCGTGGATTTGCAATGATCATGAGAACGGTGAGGAATCAGCCCAGAACTACACGGGAGGATCTTGTCAATGATCTCAAGGCAGCTGGGACCATAGTCACCAAGAAAACAATTGGTAACACACTACGCCGTGAAGGACTGAAATCCTGCAGCGCCCGCAAGGTCACCCTGCTCAAGAAAGCACATATACAGGCCCGTCTGAAGTTTGCCAATTAACATCTGAATGATTCAGAGGAGAACTGGGTGAAAGTGTTGTGGTCAGATGAGACCAAAATGGAGCTCTTTGGAATCAACTCAACTCGCCATGTTTGGAGGAGGAGGAATGCTGCCTATGACCCCAAGAACACCATCCCCACCGTCAAACATGGAGGTGGAAACATTATGCTTTGGGGGTGTTTTTCTGCTAAGGGGACAGGACAACTTCACCGCATCAAAGGGACGATGAACGGGGCGATTTACCGTCAAATCTTGGGTGAGAACCTCCTTCCCTCAGCCAGGGCATTGAAAATGGGTCGTGGATGGGTATTCCAGCATGACAATGACCCAAAACACACGGCCAAGGCAACAAAGGAGTGGCTCAAGAAGAAGCACATTAAGGTCCTGGAGTGGCCTAGCCAGTCTCCAGACCTTAATCCCATAGAAAATCTGTGGAGGGAGCTGAAGGTCCGAGTTGCCAAACGTCAGGCTCAAAACCTTAATGACTTGGAGAAGATCTGCAAAGAGGAGTGGGACAAAATCCCTCCTGAGATGTGTGCAAACCTGGTGGCCAACTACAAGAAACGTCTGACCTCTGTGATTGCCAACAAGGGTTTTACCACCAAGTACTAAGTAATGTTTTGCAGAGGGGTCAAATACTTATTTCCCTTATTAAAATGCAAATCAATTAATAACATTTTTGACATGCGTTTTTCTGTATTTTTTTTGTTGATATTCTGTCTCTCACTGTTCAAATAAACCTACCATTAAAATTATAGACTGATCATGTCTTTGTCAGTGGGCAAACGTACAAAATCAGCAGGGGATCAATAACTTTTTTCCCTCACTGTATATATATATATTTCTCTCTCTCTCCCCCCCTCTCTCCCCCTTCCTCCTCTCCTTCTCTTTCTTTCTCTCCTTCTCTCTACCCCATCCCCCTTTCTCCTTTCCCTCTCTCCCCTCCCTTTCCCTTCCCCACGTCCCTCCCTCTCTCTCCCTCTACTCCCTCTCTCCTTCCTTCCCTCCTTCTCTCTTTCTCTCCACCTCTGTAATTAGCCAGCCTTGCTAGTCTGTCACTGCGACTGATCTGTTAATTGCTCAGCCTATTTGTTTTCACACGTTCATATGGGGGAAATTAGAGTTTTTAATGAGCGTAAACCTTAAACTGTGTCACCACTTCCCCCCCAGCTGTGTAGACAGAGAAGTGGGCCCTCCACACATAAACGGCCTCAGTGTTATCTAACATCAGCATACTGTAAACTCAGGTTGCGTCTCAAATGGCACCCTATTCCCTTTATAGCGCATTACTTTTGACCAGAGCTGATGGCTGTGGCTGTGGTCAAAAGTAGTGCACTATATAGGGGGTAGGGTGCAGTTTGGGACATAAAACAAATTTACTTACTGAAGTGGCCCTCCTGTAGCTCAGTTGGTAGAGCATGGCGCTTGCAATGCCAGGGTTGTGGGTTCGATTCCCACGGGGGGCCATTATGAAAAATGTATGCACTCACTAACTTTAAGTCGCTCTGGATAAGGGCGTCTGCTAAATGACTAAAATGTAAATGAAAGTGTTTTATGTTTACTGTATTTATATTGTATATTCTATGTTGACTTTGTGTCTTGTGTCCGTCTTGTACATTGTCTATTACTGGAAGCACTTATTCATTAAGTCAAATTCCGGGTATGTGTCAATGTACTTGGCAAATAAAGTGATTCTGATCTGACTCTGAAGAGTAGACGTGTGCCTCTGTTTCAGGAAGTTACACATCTCAACAGACACAACATACTGTTAACTTTTAACTACCTGCAAATTGAGCATTGTCTTGGTATCCGGTTGTTATATCTAGCCTAGTTGTAAAAGAACGGACATCTGCACAGTTTCACATTGAACATCACTCTGTCGTTTAATGACATGTGCCACGCATTCTGACAACCCATTCATCCGTAACGCAGCACACTGTCGTAAACCATAACAACGTACAGTACGACGTACAGCACGTCGTACCATACATAACACCGGTATCTTCCACATCAATGCAGAAATAAACAGATGTCAGTCTTTGGGTTGGGTTCTGATGGGTAATCTGTATAAGAGGTTGACCATCCCAAGCCAGCAGGCCATTGCTGTATGGTTACATTCCAATATCTGAAGGCCTTCTAGCATACCCCTTAGCATACATTCCTAATGCATTACATTCTATGTAGTAGTGTGAATATTGGAACAGAGTATATACTGTGTTTACAACTCCTCTCATGGCCTTTCCTCTCTGCCTCTCTCCCCAGGAAACGAGCATCTCCCTCTGCCAAGGATGAGCACTCTGCTGGGGTGAAGGACTCTCTGCTGGCCCACTCCTCTGACCCTGTGGAGATGAGACGACTTAACTACCAGACACAAGGTATAGACACACACACACACAAACACAAACTCACCCAGACACACACACACACACAAACACACACACACACAAACTCACCCACCCAGACACACTAGCAAACCAGACTGATCACTAGACACATACTTTGAATTCGGACGTTTGAAAAGGTCCTGAGAATGTCGATAGGCCTTCCTCGGCACTCACCCCAAAAATGTACAACGATTGCCCGACAGTGGGAGCAAACTCGTGATGCTCGGAGTCGGAGCACGCTGCTTAGACCACTGCGCTACCGCAGTTCACAATGTTCTAGCAAGCCGCGAGAATACTGTGAATACTGATGATACCTGATGCGTCGTTTTAAATTATTTTTGTTTTAAGCCTTCCCCAAACCATAGCCCTAACCTTAACCACCCGGAATTAACACATAAAGTTAACCCTTTGAGTTGTTTCTGTTTTAACCCTGTAACCACGCGGAATTAACCCTGTAACCATGCAGAATTAATGCGTCAATAATAGATGTTCATCCATAATATGTCGAATTTCAAAGGGAAACCTTGAGATCTTGTTGAGACAAACAACCCACACAGACACACTTATATTCAAATTTAGTAACCATGGCCAAACTTTCCACTTCAGTGCCTGCAGACAAATCTCCAACAAGGTTGTTTATAAAACCTGGACTCTAGCCACCTCCACTGGTCACACTCCTACGCTATGATAAATTCTGTTAAATGTGTATATTTTTGTCATCACTTTGCTAGGAGAAGCAATTTAATGCAGAAGATGGAATAGAAAAACCCTCTGAGTTCTCAGTTTATATGCAGATGATTCAGCTAAATTAGAACAATATCATTTACATTTACATTTTACATTTTAGTTATTTAGCAGACGCTCTTATCCAGAGCGACTTACAGTTAGTGAGTGTATACATTATTTTTTTATTTTTCACACTGGCCCCCCGTGGGAATTGAACCCACAACCCTGGCGTTGCAAACGCCATGCTCTACCAACTGAGCTACATCCCATATCAGACGCTGGTTATTTCAAATTAAAGATAGTCGGCAAATAATTGAATGTCAACAATCATCAGTGGAATGTACCTGCTTTACTGCACAGCAAATTCTCCAGTGTAATGATTTATTTATTTTTACACCGTGTTAAATCAACACTGAAAGTATTGACTTTGTGGACCTTTATAGACAACGGAATAGTGTTAAATTAACATACTGCTTAGTTTAAACCCTTATTCAAATATTTCCCAGAGTGCCTTGCATTTCGAATAAATTGTAGAGTTACCACCCATCAAATTTACATTTTAGTCATTTAGCAGACGCTCTTATCCAGAGCGACTTACAGTTAGCGCATACATTATTTTATCGAACCCACAACCCTGGCGTTGCAAACACCATGCTCTATCAACTGAGCTACATCCCCTGCCGGCCATTCCCTCCCCTACCTGGACGACGCTGGGCCAATTGTGCGCCGCCCCATGGGTCTCCCGGTCGCGGCCGGCTATGACAGAGCCTGGATTCAAACCAGGATCTCTAGTGGCACAGCTAGCACTGCGATGCAGTGCCTTAGACCACTGCGCCACTCGGGAGACATCAAATCAAATCAAATGTTATTTGTCACATGCGCCGAATACAACAGGTGTAGACCTTACCGTGAAATGCTTACTTACAAGCCCTTAACCAACAATGCAGTTCAAGAAATAGAGTTAAGAAAATATTTACTAAATAAACTAAAGTAAAGAAATAAAATAAATCAAGAAGTAACACAATAAAAGTACATAACAATAACGAGGCTATATACAGGGGGTACCGGTACCGAGTCAATGTGCGTGGGTACAGGTTAGTCGAGGTAATTTGTAAAGTGACTATGCATAGATAATAAACAGCGAGTAGCAGCAGTGTCAATGTAAATAGTTAGAGTGGCAATTTGATTAATTGTTCAGCAGTCTTATGGCTTGGGGGTAGAAACTGTTAAGGAGCCTTTCGGTCCTTAACAGCTTGCGGTAGCAGAGAGAACGGTCTATAACTTGGGTGACTGGAGTCTTTGACAATTTTTTGGGCCTTCCTCTGACACCGCCTAGTATATAGGTCCTGGATGTCAGGAAGCTTGGCCCCAGTGATGTACTTGGCCATATGCACTACCCTCTGTAGAGCCTTACGGTCAGATGCCAAGCAGTTGCCATACCAGGCGGTGATGCAACCGGTCAACCTTCGCTTTCTTGGGCACAGGGACTATGGTGTTCTGTTTGAAACATTGTAGGTATTACAGACTCGGTCAGGGAGAGGTTGAAAATGAGTACACGTCCTGATAATCCGTCTGGCCCCACGGCTTTGTGAATGTTGACCTGTTTAAAGGTCTTGCTCACATCGGCTACGGAGAGCGTGATCACACAGTCGTCCGGAACAGCTGGTGCTCTCATGCATGCTTCAGTGTTGCTTGCCTCTAGCCTTTAGCTCGGTGCGGATGTTGCCTGTAATCCATGGCTTCTGGTTGGGAAATGTACTTACGGTCACTGTGGGGACGACGTCGACGATGCACTTATTGATGAAGCCGGTGACAGGTGGTATACTCCTCAATGCCATTGGATGAATCCCGGAACATATTCCAGTCTGTGCTAGCAAAACAGTCCTGTAGCGTAGCATCCGCGTCATCTGACCACTTCCGTATTGAGCGAGTCACTGGTACTTCCTGCTTTAGTTTTTGCTTGTAAGCAGGAATCAGGAGGATAGAATTATGGTCAGATTTGCCAAATGGAGGGCGAGGGAGAGCTTTGTATGCGTTTCTGTGTGTGGATTAAAGGTGGTCTAGATATTTTTCCCTCTGGTTGCACATGTGACATGCTGGTAGAAATGAGGTAAAACGGATGTAAGTTTGCCTGTGTTAAAGTTCCCGGCCATTAGGAGCGCTGCTTCTGGATGAGCATTTTCTTGTGTGCTTATGGCCTTATACAGCTCGTTGAGTGCGGTTTTAATGCCAGCATCGGTTTGTGGTGGTAAATAGACGGCTACGAAAAATATTAATGAGAACTCTCTCGGTAGATATTGTGGTCTACAGCTTATCATGAGGTATTCTACCTCAGGCGAGCAATACCTAGAGACTTCTTTAATATTAGACATCGCGCACCAGCAGTTATTGACAAATAGACACACACCCCCACCCCTCGTCTTACCAGACGTAGCTGCTCTGTCCTGCCGATACATGGAGAAGCCAGCCAGCTCTATATTATCCATGTCGTCGTTCAGCCACGTCTCAGTGAAACATAAGCTATTACAGTTTTTTATGTCCTGTTGGTAGGATAGTCTTAGTCGTAGATCGTCCAGTTTGTTTTCCAATGATTGCACATTGGCCAATAATACGGAGGGATGTGGTGGTTTACCTACTCGTTGGCAAATTCTTACAAGGCACAGCCCTCCTCCCCCTTTTCCTCCATTTTTTCTTCACACTGATGACAGGGATTTGGGCCTTGTCTTGACAAAGCAGTATATCCTTCGCGTCGGACTCATTAAAGAAAAAATCTTTGTCCAGTTCGAGATGAGTAATCGCTGTTCTGATGTCCAGAAGCTATTTTCGGTCATAAGAGACGGTAGCAGCAACATTATGTACACAATTAGTTACAAACAATGTGAAAAAACAAACAAAATAGCACAGTTGGTTAGGAGCCTGTAAAATGGTGGCCATCCCCTCCGGCTCCATTATAATGACTGTATTTGTTAGTGACAGAGACATGGTTGTTGCATTCATCCATTTTCAGTCCTCTGGACTTGAGATCCTAAGTGAATATGTTATCATTAAAAAATTGTATTATATAACACAATACCATACACATTTCACAAGGCCTTATTTTGAGGGCCTAGTTTTACCCTAATACAGGGACCTGAAACTCATACACATCACTTTGAACCAAATCCACGCCAATCATTTTCCAGCATGCTCCATTGCAGGTTGGTTTTTAGAATTGTTTGTTTCAATATCTATACTTGTTTATGTACATTGATGCATTGATTAATCTTATGCTACACCAAGATTTAAAAAAATAAACATACATTTTTTGCACCCGTTACTGAAAAGTTTGTTCCAGTTTAAATGTCTTAGGTAGTCTCCTCACAATGTTCCTAATCCTGGCAGTCATTCCGAATGCAGATTGCTGATTAATACAAATGCCAACTGTTGGATATCCTAACTCTGCCTGGATTCCAATAGGAATTACAAATCACTTTGCAAACTGGCATAATGTGACTTGCAGGTAGGATTGGAAAATTACGGTACATTTCCCAGGTTTTCCAGAAATCTGAAATCCTTCAACCAGTCAATTTTGCAACCCGGGGCCTCCCGAGTGGCGCAGTGGTCTAAGGCACTGCATTGCAGTGCTAGAGGCGTCACTACAGACCTGGATTCGATCCCAGGCTGTGTCGCAGCCGGCCGCGACCGGGAGACCCATGAGGCGACGCACAATTGGCCCAGCGTCGTCCGGGTTAGGGGAGGGTTTGGCCGGCTGAGATGACCTTGTCCCATCGCACTCTAGCGACTCCTTGTGGCGGGCCAGGCGCATGCATGCTGACTTCGGTCGCCAGCTGTACGGTGTTTCCTCCGACACATTGGTGCAGCTGGCTTCCGGGTTAAGCGAGCAGTGTGTCAAGAGGGTCGTGTTTCGGAGGACACATGGCTCTCGACCTTCGCCTCTTCCGAGTCCGTACGGGAGTTGCAGCGATGGGACAAGACTGTAACTATCAATTGGATATCACGAAAATTGGGGAGAAAAAGGGGTAAAATAAATTACAAATATTGCAACCCTACTTCCTTCCTGGCCTGAGGTATGAACTGGGGTACAATTATGCACTTACATTTACATTTAGCAGACGCTCTTATCCAGAGCGACTTACAGTTAGTGAATACAAATTTTTTTTATTGGCCCCCCGTGGGAATCGAACCCACAACCCTGGCGTTGCAAACACCATGCTCTATCAACTGAGCTACATCCCTGCCGGCCAATCCCTCCCCTACCCTGGACGACGCTGGGCCAATTGTGCGCCGCCCATGAGTCTCCCGGTCGCGGCCGGCTGCGACAGAGCCTGGATTCGAACCAGGATCTCTAGTGGCACAGTTAGCACTGCGATGCGGCGCCTTAGACCACTGCGCCACTCAGGAGACATAAGGTATAACTTCAAAGGTATAAAGGATGACCTTAAAGAGTACCACTACAGTGACAAGTTATTGTACCTTTTTAGGGACAAATATAAACTTTTTTTTGTTGTTGAGTGTAATACAATGGCCTGAAACTCATGGTTTAGGCCACATGGGGCCTGCAAGTCACATTATGCTGACTTACAAGGTGATGTGTATGTCCTATTGGAATCCAGCCATTGTAGGGATATACAACTTTTGGAACCTGTATTCAGAATGGGTTGGGAAGACTAAGCTATGAGACTACCTAAAGCAGGGCTTTCCAACCCTGTTCCTGGAAAGCTACCATCCTGTAGGTTTTCACACCAACCCTAATCTAGCACACCTGATTCTAATAATTAGCTGGTTGACAAACTGAATCAGGTTAGTTTCAACTGGGGTTGGCGCGAAAACATACAGGAGGGTAGCTCTCCAGGAACAGGGTTGGAGAGTCCTGACCTAAAGCATCTAAACTGGAACAACCATTTCAGTAACAGGTGCAATAAGTCCAAGTAACATATTTGTAATTTATATTTGAGTAGCATGATATTAATTAAATAATCCACGTACCTGCACAAACAGATAATGAAACAAACAATTTTGAAAAATCAAGCTGCAATAGAGCATGCTGGAAAATATGATAATGATGTGTATGAGTTTCAGGCTCCTGTATTAGGGTAAAACTAGGCACTCAAAATCAAGCCTTATAAAATATGTATGGCATTGTGTTAAAGTGGCACTCCAGTCTCCTTTTCACCTCATTTAACATCTGATTTACTTAACAAAAGGCATCTCAATAGGTGGTCCAGGTAAGTCATGACATAGCACAAATGGGGGGACGTTTTCTCTTTTGTTGTCTATTGCTCTCTATTGTTCCTCACACAAGGGGGGAGGCCGATGACATCACGATCCCATCAAACCAACTTCTTGAATTCCCTGCTCCTTGAAGTTTGCAGTTGTGTCTAAAAACACTATTTTGCTCAAAACATAATTTTTGTGCCCTTTAGTGTGTGTACATTACTGTATTTTATACTTGGGATATCTCTTTTCAACAGGAAAAGTTCAAAAATCACTGGAGGATGTCTTTAAAGATATATATATATATATATATATATATATATATATATATATATATATATATTTATAACATATTCAATTAGGATCTCACTTGGTGAAGTCCATAGGACCGAAAATGGATGAATGCAGCAACCATACAGTCATGGGTGGTAACTACAATTGACTCAAAAGTTAAGGTACTCTGGGAAATATCTGAATAAGGCTTTACACTAAGCAGTGTGTTAATTTAACACTGTTCCAGTGTCTGTGTGGGTCCACAGACTCAACACTTCCTCAGTGTTATTTGTTATTGTTTTTAACACTGGAGAATTTGCTGTGTAGATATCGTCATCTAGTCTTTGTTATATTGGAGGGTTGAGGATGAGAAGGATTGTAAGTTAACATGGCCTAATGTATAGGATCATATCAGTCTTGTAGTATTTGTAGTACTTGGGTTGAAGTGTTGTTGGTGTATTCTATGCAAAGGTAGATACTGTAGTTGAGGATTGAAGGTACCAGCTGTCCGTCAACAACTCAAAGCACTGGTTTTAGTCAGAGAGTTGAGATGTCCTCTCCCTCTAAACCTAAATGTATGACCTTAAGAAGCCTAAATGATCTCTTAGCATACCGTAAAATGTCAATTAAACGCTGTCTCAAGCAGCTGCCTGTCCCTTTTAATAGCCAGGCAATGTCACACATTTCAGCAAATAAACGCCTGTTTTAAATGAACGCTGTGTCTAAATTAATTGTTTACGAGGTTACCATTCAATAATTCAGTAATGATTCGAAAAAATGATGGCAATCATCCGTTTTTATCGGCAGTAAGAAATAGCTAGCCATTGGCTGCTAAAGCTGAGAACCGCTAGATAACTGGCAAGCACAAAAACAGTCAACAACTTCAGGACGACAGACCCCTAGAAATCTAGTGGAAAAAGTAAGAACTGCCAAAAAGGTGAAGGAAATGAAGAAATTGATTAAAATCTGGAAGTGAATGCTGGAATTAAACAATTAACTATGCAAATGAGAAAAAGCTGTGTGCATTAAGGAAATAGACACCTGGTTCAAATAGCAGCCTGTCTCTAAGATGCACCTTTTGTGTTCAGTGATTTAAGCAAATAAGTACCCAGGCTAGTTTTACGGTATAAAATGTCCTGGCCACACTGCTACTCATCTCACTGTGAAGTAGAGAAAGAGAGAGAGAGGGTGCTTACATGTGAACCGCTACAGTATATCCATCCGTTTTCAGTAGATCAGTGTCTCTGAGGCTGCGTCCCAAATGGCACCCTATTCCCTATATAGTGCCATTTGGGACACAGCCTCTGTGTCTCTTCTAGTGGGCTGAAATGACCCAGCTTGGGAATTAACAACTGTTGAAAGCAGCGTGGAGAGTCTTAAGCTTTACATTCGAATGAAGCCCACAGAATCACTCTCCCTTTCTTTCTGTGCTTGCTCCTCTCCTCTCTCTCTCTAGCACTTTCTTCCTGTGCACTCTCCCGCCCTCTTTCTCTCTTTCTCACTCTCTATCTCTTGCTGTCACTGTTTCTTACTCTATGCCTTATCTCCCCCCTCTCTTCTCTAACCCTTCATCTCATCTCTCTCCCCCTCATTCCTCTTTTCATCTCTTTCAAACCCTCTACTCTCTCTCCCCTCCCCTCCATCCCTCCACACTGTTTTGAAGCTAGATCCTTTACAGGGATCCTCCTTAGTATTTGTTCTAGTAATGTGCTATTAGATGGGCAGCTTGTGGGTCTCTAGCAGTGGGGGACCTGTCAGATGTTGTTTACACAAATAGAGGCAGGTATGTTGTTGACTAAGTTGCCTCTTACCTTGTGTGTCCTTCGTGATCAACAATGAAGAACCGCGCTAGACAGCAGGCGTGTCCTAATAGCTCAGTTCTTTACTATCGATGCCTTTGTTGCATACTAAAGCACTCTATGATACTTTAATATAGAGTAGTAGTACATACTGTATAGTCAAGAATATGCTTTCAAATGTAGGTCTAAGATAGTTATGTGTCAGGGTACGTTTGTACTGTCATGGTAGCCTGGACCCAATATATTGAGGTGAAATCAAACAATTTAGTTTGGAACCAGGCTACTGTCATGGGCGGAGACAGGCTGAGACTGAGAGGAATGTTGGAATTCCAGGCTAACAGACTGACTAACTTCAGGTGTACAGACATTTACACAACCAGGCTTTCTGAAAACCTTGGTGCTTTTTCTCTATCCCCCCGTTATCTCTCTCCTAATCCTTCTTTACCCTATTCTCCCCTCCTTTTCCTCTCTTCCCCCTTTAACATGAATCATCCCTCTGGTATTGGTTGTTGGGTATGACACACCAACCTCCCCCATCTTCTCCCTACAGGTTCCAGTGCCCTCAGTTGTCCGAACACTCCAAGTTAGTTTTCATTCCTTCTTTGTTTTCTACCTATTTAAGCATATCCCCATCCTCTCTCTCTCTCTCTGTCTCTCTGTCTCTCTCTCTCTCTCTGTCTCTCTCTGTCTGTCTCTCTCTCTCTCTCTCTCTCTCTCTGTCTCTCTCTGTCTCTCTCTCTCTCTCTCTCTCTCTCTCTCTGTCTCTCTCTCTCTCTCTCTCTCTCTCTCTCTCTCTCTCTCTCTCTCTCTCTCTCTCTGCCTCTCTCTCTCTCTGTCTCTGCCTCTCTCTCTGTGTCTCTGCCTCTCTCTCTCTCTCTGTCTCTGCCTCTCTCTCTCTCTCTGTCTCTCTCTCTCTCTCTCTGTCTCTGTCTCTCTCTCTCTCTGTCTCTGTCTCTCTCTGTCTCTGTCTCTCTCTCTGTCTCTGTCTCTCTCTCTGTCTCTGTCTCTCTCTCTGTCTCTCCGTCTCTCTGTCTCTCTGTCTCTCTGTCTCTCTGTCTCTCTCTCTCTGTCTCTCTGTCTCTCTGTCTCTCTGTCTCTGTCTCTCTGTCTCTCTGTCTGTCTCGCTCTCTCTCTCTCTCTCTCTCTCTCTCTCTCTCTCTCTCTCTCTCTCTCTCTCTGTGTCTCTCTCTCTCTCTCTGTCTCTCTCTCTGTCTCTCTCTCTGTCTGTCTCTCTCGCTCTCTGTCTCTCTCTCTCTGCCTCTCTGTCTCTCTCTCTCTGCCTCTCTGTCTCTCTCTCTCTGCCTCTCTCTCTCTCTCTGCTCTCTCTCTCTCTCTCTCTGCCTCTGTCTCTCTCTCTCTGCATCTGTGTCTCTCTCTCTGCCTCTGTCTCTCTCTCTCTGCCTCTCTCTCTCTCTCTCTCTCTCTGCCTCTCTCTCTCTCTGTCTGTCTGTCTGTCTGTCTGTCTGTCTGTCTCTCTCTCTCTTCTCTCTCTATCTGATATCTGAGTCACTCTAAATCAGTTTTCTCAGTAGCACAATCAAAGCTCAGACTGTGCCTCAGGGGGAGTTGGGATATGCAAAAAATACATTTCCAATTCACACATGTACAAGTGTGTATTATACGTATGTGTGAATTGTAAATGTATTTTTTGCATATCCCAACTCCCCCTGAGGCACAGTCTGAGCTGTAATAGAAGAAATATAAGCACCCATCAATTAGTATTAGTACTGATCATGTTCTGTATATACAGTAGTTAGTTTATGTAGTCAGTGAATGTTGCACCAAAACCTACAGGAAGTGTTATGATGGTGCTACTTTGGGAGCTGAGGTGGAACACCCCACTCCCCTCCTCCAACAACACCCACCTCCACCCTCTCTAATCATTCTCCACTGCTGTTTTCTGTATGTCACCCACTAAGGCCATCTCATCTCAGCTCCATGCTAGCTGCACCTTCTCTGTGAACATTTGATTCCCCCCCCCCCCCCCTCCCCACTAGTCGTATCACTTCCTTTCCACAGGCTGGCCTCAGAACTTTCACCTGGCTGATAACTATCCACAGTGTTTGATTGGATGGTTGGATGGCTGTTTGTGGGAGGTCAGGGGTTATAGGAGAGAGTCAGGGGTTAGAGGTCAGAGCTTAGGGTCTTTAATAATAATCCTATAAGATGATAACGCAGTTATATACATAGAGGTTCTTGAATATAATACAATCAATTTATTCTTTGAATAAATATTAAATGTTTGAGACATTTTGTGTCTGTGTTTGTTGTTTAGTGGTGTCTAGGTCTCTGTCTGTTCTGTCATTTTGGAGGATAATCCATTTGTTATTGATTTGAGGAGAAAGCCGAGATGAAAGATTGTTCCTGCATGAAGTCCTAAGCTCTTGCCGCTGAATGAGATTATATATACTGTACATGTATGTGTTCTGTAAGTCCCGCACTTTGAGGTTACAATTTCAGCATCATTAGTTTCAGGATCAATAGCTATACAGTGGGGAAAAAAAGTATTTAGTCAGCCACCAATTGTGCAAGTTCTCCCACTTAAAAAGATGAGAGAGGCCTGTAATTTTCATCATAGGTACACGTCAACTATGACAGACAAAATCAGAAAAAAAAATCCAGAAAATCACATTGTAGGATTTTTAATGAATTTATTGGCATATGATGGTGGAAAATAAGTATTTGGTCAATAACAAAAGTTTCTCAATACTTTGTTATATACCCTTTGTTGGCAATGACACAGGTCAAACGTTTTCTGTAAGTCTTCACAAGGTTTTCACACACTGTTTCTGGTATTTTGGCCCATTCCTCCATGCAGATCTCCTCTAGAGCAGTGATGTTTTGGGGCTGTCGCTGGGCAACACAGACTTTCAACTCCCTCCAAAGATTTTCTATGGGGTTGAGATCTGGAGACTGGCTAGGCCACTCCAGGACCTTGAAATGCTTCTTACGAAGCCACTCCTTCGTTGCCCGGGCGGTGTGTTTGGGATCATTGTCATGCTGAAAGACCCAGCCACGTTTCATCTTCAATGCCCTTGCTGATGGAAGGAGGTTTTCACTCAAAATCTCACGATACATGGCCCCATTCATTCTTTCCTTTACACGGATCAGTCGTCCTGGTCCCTTTGCAGAAAAACAGCCCCAAAGCATGATGTTTCCAACCCCATGCTTCACAGTAGGTATGGTGTTCTTTGGATGCAACTCAGCATTCTTTGTCCTCCAAACATGACGAGTTGAGTTTTTACCAAAAAGTTATATTTTGGTTTCATCTGACCATATGACATTCTCCCAATCCTCTTCTGGATCATCCAAATGCACTTCAGACGGGCCTGGACATGTACTGGCTTAAGCAGGGGGACACGTCTCGCACTGCAGGATTTGAGTCCCTGGCGGCGTAGTGTGTTACTGATGGTTGGCTTTGTTACTTTGGTCCCAGCTCTCTGCAGGTCATTCACTAGGTCCCCCGTGTGGTTCTGGGATTTTTGCTCACCGTTCTTGTGATCATTTTGACCCCACGGGGTGAGATCTTGCGTGGAGCCCCAGATCGAGGGAGATTATCAGTGGTCTTGTATGTCTTCCATTTCCTAATAATTGCTCCCACAGTTGATTTCTTCAAACCAAGCTGCTTACCTATTGCAGATTCAGTCTTCCCAGCCTGGTGCAGGTCTACAATTTTGTTTTTGGTGTCCTTTGACAGCTCTTTGGTCTTGGCCATTGTGAAGTTTGGAGTGTGACTGTTTGAGGTTGTGGACAGGTGTCTTTTATACTGATAACAAGTTCAAACAGGTGCCATTAATACAGGTAACGAGTGGAGGACAGAGGAGCCTCTTAAAGAAGAAGTTACAGGTCTGTGAGAGCCAGAAATCTTGCTTGTTTGTAGGTGACCAAATACTTATTTTCCACCATAATTTGCAAATAAATTCATAAAAAAATCCTACAATGGGATTTTCTGGAATTTTTTTCTCAATTTGTCTGTCATAGTTGACGTGTACCTATGATGAAAATTACAGGCCTCTCTCATCTTTTTAAGTGGGAGAACTTGCACAATTGGTGGCTGACTAAATACTTTTTTTCCCCACTGTATATAACCTGGTAGCAACTGTATGTGGTATATTTTCTTTCCAGAATCACATGTTATTTGTGAATAAAGTGTTTTGCTTTGTGATAATACCATTACTAATGTATTAAGATGTTGTCTTATCTAGCTATAGCAAGGGATAGTTTTAACTTAACATTTCATGGAAAAATGGAAAGTGACCTGTTGTTAAAACATAATGCTCTGAACGCCTCCTGACCCCTCCCACTCGTACTTATGTTGCTGTGGGCTACAGCCAACCAACAGCATGCTGATGCACTCACTTGCTCACTCACTCCTTTCACAGGAGTGACCCACAGCATGGTGTTGTAGAGCTAGACTTAGATTTCACCTCTCTCTCTCTCTCTCTCTCTCTCTCTCTCTCTCTCTCTCTCTCTCTCTCTCTCTCTCTCTCTCTCTCTCTCTCTCTCTCTCTCTCTCTCTCTCTCTCTCTCTCTCTCTCTCTCTCTCTCTCTCTCTCCACACACTTCTTTCCATATCACCACTCTCAATGAGCTCTGTGCTTTGTCATTGCACATGCATCAGTTCTCTGGTTGCATATCTCACATTCAGTGTGCATATGTCTGTTGCGTGCGGGTGGTGCATGCATGTGTGCAGGTTAGCTTTTTCATCATGAATCTTTTTCTGGAGGCAGCTCTGCAGAACGGACACTAGCTGGCACAGCCACAAAGTAATACAATCTGATTTTAAACCTAACCTTACCCTTAACCACACTGCTAACCCTAATGCCTAACCCTAACCTTAAGTTAAGAACAAAAAGCACATTTTGTTTTCATAAATGTTTACAATATAGCCAATTTTGACTTTGCAGCTGGCCCATCTAGCAGAAATCGCTCAGTTCTTCCTCCAGGACAAGACTCATCCCTATAAACGTCAACCTGCTGCAAGTGTGTGTGCGTCCATATATCACACTGTGTTATACGCTTCATCCATAGCTGAAGGAAAGTTTTATTTACTGCTGTAAATAGGTAACCCTCTTCCTCTCTCCTTCAGGGATGAGGGAGCACCCTCCCATCTCCACTACTGATCTGGCTAGCCACTTGGAGCGACTTAAGGCCAACGACGGACTCCGCTTCTCACAGGAGTATGAGGTAACTACCCCTGCTCTGCCCAGCTGACCACCACTGGTTGTCTACAACTCAGTTCGCTCATATACTGTGGTCTCTATAGTCTCCAGATCTATAGTCTCTCTCAACAGACTAGCTTGACACTCTGATTATGGCTCACACACTGCCCTGCAACCACTGGCTGTCTTTATCACTACACTCTTAGAAAAGAAGGTGCTATTTAGAACCTAAAAGGGTTCTTCGGCTGTCCCCATAGGATAACCCTTTGAAGAACCCTTTTTGGTTCCAGGTAGAACCCTTTCGGTAACGATGACACAGTCGATGACGTGGCACGCAACCATTGGTTGATGCATACAATGTCTCGGCAGGGGAACGCAACCATTGGGCGGATTCGATTATGATGAGCCACGGGGCACCGGCCTATGGCCTGTGACGTGAATGGGCAAAAGCGGTGACCGAGGAGTGCCCTTCTCAAATCAAACAGTAATCTGCGCCGCTCGGTTATGTTGTCAACAAGGCAGCATGGTGCATCATTCAGTAACATACAACATATATGTAAAACATATGGGCGGCAGGTAGCTTAGTGGTTAAGAGCGTTGTGCCAGTAACCGAAAGGTCGCTGGTTCTAATCCCCGAGTCGACTAGGTGAAAAATCTGTCGATGTGCCCTTGAGCAAGGCACTTAACCCTAATTGCTCCAGTAAGTCGCTCTGGATAAGAGCGTCTGCTAAAATGTTAAATATACTTTTCCATAAAATATATGTTAGAATTTTCAAACTAGTTTTCATTGGGATAAAGCAATTTTTGCATGTGAAAACACAGAATCTTACTCATTAAGAGTCATTGCTTCTCCATATATGTATTCTTAAATTCCATTCCTTACTTAGATTGTGTGTATTGGGTATATGTTGTGAAATTGTTAGATATTAATGCACTGTCGGAGCTAGAAGCACAAGCATTTCGCTACACCCGCAATAACATCTGCTAAACACGTGTATGTGACAAATACAAATTGATTTGATTACTCCACGTTCTTAATTACGTCACTTTCGTTTTGAGCCGACTTCGCAGTGGGCTTTGAACGGGGCACCTGGCTCACGCCCCCTAGGCAGCCTGATTCCAAAACAAATGCAATCAACTTTCACCCAGTGCAAAACACACCTACCCGGGCACACGGGCCAGATTAATCGCATCCCCTTATTGTCTGCTTATTGCCCCTGCCCCGCGGAGGGTTTGCCCCAGAGCGAACTGGCAACATTTTGCCAGTGAAATATATTTTGCCAGTGAGATGTTTCGCTCTGGGGCATCCCCTCCACGGGGCGGGGGCAATAAGCAGACCTGAGTGGGCCTGCCCTGATCCTAAAATAATTAGGGGGTGTCTCGCTTTCTGTCTCTGCCTCGAATTTCTTCCCTGTTGTCAGCTAGTGATAGCAAAGATGATCTATTATATTGACAAGAGGTTCAAGTACTGCTCTAACAATGAAAATACTCCTCAAAGATGGAAGGCAGGCGGGAGGAGACGAGATCAGGTGGGATCATTCTAGCCAATGAGAGGGCAGATACGTGTGTGAACAACAGGTATAACTAAGTTGTTTTTCTCAAAGTTGCAGAATGCCAGGTTGTACATTTGTAACAACCTAAACATTACTCTGTGATCAAATAAGAATTTGACACTCTCTCATAGACCTCCATGCAAAAAGGTCTGCTTATCTCGTGGAGACGATTTTGGGCGGAGGTAATCCTCTCGCTTTGCCTCTTCCTCTCTGGTGATAGCTAGGGATAGTGATGCACAAGCTAGGCCTATTTCAAACATTGTCGTCTACACACACTTTGTTCTGCCATTTAGAACAGAGTGTGAGTCTGTGATTGGCCTCTAACACACACATTTGTATAAGTATAATCCTAATACAGTCATCACTACTCAAAGTGTAGTAGTCCTCAGAGTACTGTGAGTGTCTTTAATAGGTTATGAATACTGTTTAAATTAAGTTTGGTTGGGATAGAAGGCCAGACTATGTCAACTGTTTAAAGGGTTTACAAAGCAATTAGGTAAAATTATGCAAATAGCTAGTAAAAAGTCTGAGCTAAAATTCTCACACATAGACCTTTATTCTTAATTGCCTACGATTAGTGATTCATGATCACTGCCTGCTAATGTGTGGTGAGTGCTGCCTTGCGCCAGTCCAAGACTCTCACTAAGGAATCCTTCATTCTCCCTGCCTGCGCTGTACTCAGACAGGTGAAAACAATGACAGTTGTTAGTTGATTGTGCCTTACACTGTTTGGCACATTCTGTCCAACTCCAACGTTTCCTCATTAGTGGGGACTGAGGCCTTCTGCTGACACAGAGGAAGGAAGCAACACCATATGCTCAGGGAGCGTCAATTCAGCCAGAGATGACAAATTTATGATTGGGACTTTGCAAACAATTTATGAGAGGGCTTGGCTGGTAATGTACGCTGGGGAGTGACAACAGAAATAAATCAGGCTTTTCACCAGACACAATTACATCCTAATGTGCCTCGCTAGATTAGGATATCATCGGATAAAGAATGGGAGATGCTTTTTAAATACTGCTGTGCCGCTGCTGCATCGCTCAGTTATAGCAAATCATAGGTCTGTTTAACATTTCTAGTGCGTTCGATCCACTGTATTGCCTGTGTGGCTGTTTTTCCCTCAGTGGATCTGTAGACAGGTGCCATAAATAACAACAAGCGCACACAGCCATGCGCACACACATACGCACACACACACACTGTAAGACTTTTCTGTAATTTCAACAGTAAAACACTTTAGAATGGACAGTAAAATATTGTACATTTGTTTTACAGCACACTGTAAGACTTTTCTGTTATTTCAATAGTAAAACACTGTAGAACGCACAATAAAATACCTTAAATGTGTTTTACAGAGTTATGGTGCATTGTGGGAAAATTTTGTGGGCGGGGAAGAGTCTCTGGCTTATTAACATATTTTAAGGCGTGCATTGTAAGAGGCTATATTTGTTGACCCGTGAGTGAGAATGCTGTATCCACAGAGAATACAGTAATATACTGTATTTTAGAAAGCTTGAACTTCTCTCCCCCTACACCTGCACCCTTTGTTCTGCCATTTAGAACAGAGTATGAGTCTGTGATTGGCCTCTAACACACACATTTGTATAAGTATAATCCTAATACAGTCATCACTACTCAAAGTGTAGTAGTCCTCAGAGTACTGTGAGTGTCTTTAATAGGTTATGAATACTGTTTAAATGACATTTCAATGGTGAGGGTTGGGATAGAAGCCCAGACTATGTCAACTGTTGTCTTTTAAAGGGTGAACAAAGCAATTAGGTAGTAAAAGTCTGAGCTAAAGTTCTCACTCTGGTTTGTATGGGCAACACACACGCACACATATACACACACACCTTTATTTTTAATTGCCTACGATGAGTGATTCATGATCACTGCCAGCTACTGAGTGGTGAGTGCTGCCTTGTGCCAGTCCAAGACTCTCACTAAGGAATCCTTCATTCTCCCTGCCTGCGCTGTATTCAGACAGGTGAAAACAATGACAGTTGTTAGTTGATTGTGCCTTACTCTGTTTGGCACATTCTGTCCAACTCCAACGTTTCCTCAGTAGTGGGGACTGATGCCTTTTGCTGACCTAGAGGAAGGAAGCAACACCATATGCTCAGGGAGCGTTGATTCAGCCAGAGATGACAAATTTAGGATTGGGAATTTGCAAACAATTTATGAGAGAGCTTGGCTGGTAATGTACACTGGGGAGTGACCACAGGTATTAACCAGGCTTTTCACCCGACATAATCACCTCCTAATGTGCCTCGCTAGATTAGGATCTCATCCCAAAAAAATAATGTGAGATGCTTTTTAAATACTGCTGTGCCGCTGCTGCATCGCTCAGTTATAGCAAATGATAGGTCTGTTTAACATTTCTAGTGCATTTGATCTACTGCATAGCCCATGTGGCTGTTTTTCCCTCGGTGGATCTGTAGACAGGTGCCATAAATAACAACACACACACACACACATAGTCTTGTACAGCTAACCTTGTGGGGACACACATTTCAGTCCCATTAAAAATCCTATTTTCCCTAACCCTAAACCTAAATCTAACCCTAACCCTAGCTCCTAACCCTAACCTTAAAACTAACCCTAGCTCCTAACCCTTAACATAATTCAAACCCTAACACTAATTGTAACCTTAACGTAATTCAAACCCTAACACTAATTCTAACTAATTCTAACTAATTCTACTTCTCAGTATTTGAGGAATTCGACAAACCTTGTCCTGAAAATCTATAGTAAATTACTGGCCAATTGCTGCCATTAATTTTACTGTAATTCAGAATACAGTACCATACTGCATTTTGAACATGAGTGGGAGTATGGTATTGTTGTTTCTGACTCATTAACATATTTTGAGGTTTGTCTTGTAAGAGACTATATTTGTTGCACCCGTTAGTGAGAATGCTGTACGAATTTAACTGATATGTGGTAGTAATTCCGTAAGAACATATTTATCTAGGGAACAGATCAGAGTGGGAGCAAGTCTCAAACCTTTAATGATTGAGTGGCTAGCCATGCCGTTTTGATCTGTTTTGATTGTAATCACTATCAGTTTAGTAGTGATGGGAAACCGAGGCTTTCTGAAGGCTTCGGCGCTTTCACCAAATTGTGCTGAAGAACGGTTAATTATCTGTTCACAATGCACTTTAGTGACATCTGCTGGTCAGCAATAAATAGCAGCGTGTGATTATCAGATAGAGGTATTTTTTCTCTGTTGTATCCGTCATAACATTGTGGTGCAGCGGTAAGTTGTTTGCTTTAGTAGCCTATAATCAGTTGGAATACCAGGTTTGTATCTTACATCATGCTTCCCTTTTTTTGCCTTCAAGTTCTCTTTTTCAAAAATGGAATCTATGGCATTATTTAGGATGCTTAAGACAGAAGCTTATACTATACTAAATAAAACAAATTATTTTAACAGCAATGCAGAAAGAACAATTTTCAAAATAGTGTGCCTTCAACGGGATTCAACCTCATACCCTCACATCCCTGAATGTTCCCTACTCTACCTGCTAAACTACCAGTCAGGTGAAACCTTTTGTACACAATCATAACAATATGTAAGTACGACGAAATCAGTGGGATCTCGCATTTTGCAACACACGGTTTGAAAAAGCACGTGATCAAATTAAGCTTCAGACGTCATTGGTGACGTACTTCTGATAAAGTGATACACGCATCGGCACACTGCTTCGAAGTTAGCTTCTTAGCGATTTCAACTCATGCCTCGGAGCTCCGGTATCAAGAGTAACATCACTACAGTTGACTCCAACCTCTCCACAATGGCAAAGACCAGAGAATAGAGCTTTTTGGTCTAAATTCCACTCACCGTGTTTGGAGGAAGAAGAAGGATGAGTACAACCCCAAGAACACCATCCCAACCGTGAAGCATGGAGGTGGAAACATCATTCTTTGGGGATGCTTTTCTGCAAAGGGGACAGGACGACTGCACCGTATTGAGGGGAGGATGGATGGGGCCATGTATCGCGAGATCTTGGCCAACAACCTCCTTCCCTCAGTAAGAGCATTGAAGATGGGTGGTGGCTGGGTCTTCCAGCATGACAACGACCCGAAACACACAGCCAGGGCAACTAAGGAGTGGCTCCGTAAGAAGCATCTCAAGGTCCTGGAGTGGCCTAGCCAGTCTCCAGACCTGAACCCAATAGAAAATCTTTGGAGGGATCTGAAAGTCCGTATTGCCCAGCGACAGCCCCAAAACCTGAAGGATCTGGAGAAGGTCTGTATGGAGGAGTGGGCCAAAATCCCTGCTGCAGTGTGTGCAAACCTGGTCAAGACCTACAGGAAACGTATGATCTCTGTAATTGCAAACAAAGGTTTCTGTATCAAATATTAAGTTCTGCTTTTCTGATGTATCAAATACTTATGTCATGCAATAAAATGCAAAATAATTACAAAAAAATCATACAATGTGATTTTCTGGATTTTTGTTTTAGATTCTGTCTCTCACAGTTGAAGTGTACCTATGATAAACATTACAGACCTACATGCTTTGTGAGTAGGAAAACCTGCAAAATTGGCAGTGTATCAAATACTTGTTCTCCCCACTGTACATATGAGATGAGTAGTGCAAGATATGTAAACATGATTAAAGTGACTAGTGTTCCATTTCTTAAAGTGTCCAGTGATTTCAATAGGCAGCAGCAGCCTCTAATGTGCTAGTGATGGCTATTTAACAGTCTGATGGCCTTGAGATAACAGCTGTTTTTCATTCTCTCGGTCCCAGCTTTGATGCAACTGTACTGACCTCGTCTTCTGGATGATAGCGGGGTGAACAGGCAGTTGCTCGGGTGGTTGATGTCCTTAATGATCTTTTTGGACTTCCTGTGACATCAGGTGCTGTAGGTGTCTTGGAGGGCGGGTAGTTTGCCCCCGGTAATGTGTTTGGCAGACCGCACCACCTTCTGGAGAGCCCTGCAGTTGCGGGCGGTGCAGTTGCCGTACCAGGCAGTGATACAGCCCGACAGGATGCTCTCAATTGTGCATCTGTAAAAGTTTGTGAGGGTTTTAGGTGCCAAGCCAAATTTCTTCAGCCTCCTGAGGCTGAAGAGGCTCTGTTGCGCCTTCTTCACCATACTGTCTGCGTGGGTGGACCATTTCAGTTTGTCAGTGATGTGTTCGCCAAGGAACTTGAAGCTTTCCACCTTCTCCACTGCGGTCCCGTCAATGTGGATAGCGGGGTGCACCCTCTGCTGTTTCCTGAAGTCCACGATCATCTCCTTTGTTTTGTTGACGTTGAGTGAGAGGTTATTTTCCTGGCACCACACTCCCAGAGTCCTCACCTCCTCCCTGTAGGCGGTCTCGTCATTGTTGGTAATCAAGCCTACTACTGTTGTGTCGTCTGCAAACTTGATGATTGAGTTGAAGGCGTGCTTGGCCACGCAGTCATAGTCATGGGTTAACAGGGAGTACAGGTGGGGGCTGAGCATGCACCCTTGTGGGGCCCCAGTGTTGAGGATCAGTGAAGTGGAGATATTGTTTCCTACGTTCTATGATAAATACAACAAACAATGTCTTTCAGCCACTCGGCCAGACAGACTGTCAGCCGTATTGTATGTGCAGATGTGTGCGTGACTGTGTGTGTGTGTGTGTGTGTAAGCAAATTTTTTACAGTTTGTACTGTATCAGTGCATGTGTGGGTGGTGTGTTTGGGCATGTTAGCAGGGAAATAGCTTATTATAATCCTGCACTATTATCACCCTCCTTAGAGAAGCTGTTTAAATAAAAATTTTATTTGTTATATAAACAGAATAGTACACCGTGCTACCTGTGTAGCTAACTGAAGCAGTAATATAGAAGTATGTTAAGCATTACAAAAGACACAATATAAGTAGTGAATGCCACAAATGGCAGGGTCCATAGGGCTCTAGTCAAAACTAGTGCACTATATATGGAATAATATTGGGCCATTTGGGCCACAGTCAGTTACTGTATGAAGTGTATTGACAGGATTTGATATCAGCTGAAATACAGGAGCTATTCTTGAAGCATCACCGTGCTGCTGGTTTAGGATGCAGCTTGTGGAAAACACACACACACACACACACACACACACACACACACACACACACACACACACACACACACACACACACACACACACACACACACAGCTAGTGGAAAACAAGCTGAGGGCTCTTCAAATGTCAAAGTCAATTTTCCTCGCCTATGTAAATTCAGCCTCTTGTGCCAAACGTTAGCATGGTATCTCTGCCTCACAGAGGTACACATGGTGGCGGCCCTCTGGGCTTTTGTCTTTTTATCTGACTGTTTTGTGGGTTCCTGTTTTGTTTCTGGGAGGAATGGAAATGCGGCAGTGTCGGCAAGAGAGCGTGATTGCAGTGACATCCACGGTAACTGATATTCACATCCGCGGGGCGCATTAGCAATAATGTGTGTGATTTGTCAGAGCAACGCAGCAAAGGCTTTACCTAATAGGCTGTTAAATAAGATGTGCGCTCAACCTCTCTCACCAATGTCATTCTTATCGGCAGTCAGACTGGGGCCCACGTGCCTTCCCAGCCAGTCAGTCAGGAGGAAACAACCAGAATGTGCAGCCTTTTTTCAGTGTGTGTGTGTGTGTGTGTGTGTGTGTGTGTGTGTGTGTGTGTGTGGGAGAAAAGGGGGTTGCGGAGAGAGTATGTATTTGTTTTTCAGTATGATGTGAGATCAGTGATCAGAACAGAATGGTCAATAATGAATAACAATGTAGTGTTTATCATTATTTAGTTGGACCAGAGCCTTTTTCCAATGCCAGGGATCAATACAGTTCTCAGATGAATCATCAACCTGCATGGCCGTGGCTAACCCATGCCCGGCCTGCCGTATGTTCCGCTCTCCCTCACTGTGTCAGATACTGTAGTATGAACTACTTCTATATACTGTATGTATTTGTGGAGTACTCTATACTACATTGTTCCACCAAGAAACATTGTTTCAACTTCTTTCAATGGTCTCTGGACAGCCTCCTCATTTTCTTCTTCCTTATTTGAAAACAATAGTAATATCTGATTTGTACTAGCTTGTTATAGTGTAGATATTTCCTATGTTTGGGGTACGGCCACAGTGTTCTAATTCATCCTGAGGGTTCTGCCCTCTCTGTGTGGAGGGGCTTGGAGGTCGTGACCTCAGGCTGGGTAGATTCAGGAACGCTGACAAAGAGGTTGTTTCTGCTCTGTTCACCTCCGTGACTCCTTGATTTCATCAGCACAGCTCTCCTTGGCCATTAGGTGGCCCAGAGATGGTAGAGTCACGACCGAGAGGTGATTTTATGACTACAAACAGCCCGGGGGCAAGCCAGAGTGCTGTGGGATCACATAGGGCTGCTTTTATTACAGAACAGACATTGAAAAGGATGGGGAATGAGTTCTGGTGCCTCCATCATCCTTTAGAATGAAACATACTGAACCTACTTTCCTCACAAAACACTGCAAGGCTATTGAGTTTAAAAAAATATTACAGGAAATATTACAATATCTCTTCTTCCTCCTCTCTCTCTGTCTCTCTCTCCTTCCCCCTAACCCCCTTTCTCCCTCCCTCCCCCTCTCTCTCTTTCCCTCCCTCCCTCCATCTCTCTTTCCCTCCCTCCCTCCATCTCTCTACCCCCCTCCTTCCCCCTCTCTATCTCCCCTTCTCTCTCTCCCTCGCCCTCTCTCCCTCCATCCCTCCTCCCATCAGTCTGTAGACCCTGGCCAGCAGTTCACGTGGGAACATTCTAACCTGGAAGTAAACAAGCCAAAGAACCGCTATGCAAATGTCATCGCCTACGACCACTCCAGGGTTATCCTCACCTCCGTCGACGGTATGTTTGGTGGATTTGTTGTTGTTGTGAGGCATTTTCAAGGTTTATTTCACTTTTTAAGGCTGGATGTGGGGAGGTAATGTGTTATTAAATAATTGAGCATATCTCAATAAAGAGTTTTTGGGTTGTTGTTTTGGTGTTTTGAGGTGAGGTGTTTTAAGGTGATGTTTTACTTTTTAGGGAGGGGTGGTGGGAGGTATTGTGATGTTATTAACTAAGTGAGGCTGTCTCAATAAAGAACATCCAAAGCCAAGTCTGTAGACAGCAAAGACATAAGTCACAACAACAACAATATATCTCTCAACCCAATCCCCAGGTGTGACAATGCTTCTCCCTCACTTACTGTCCGTCTGTCTCAGTTTGGAGTCAGTCAGTGATATACATGTAATTGCATCCTACTGGTTGTGAATGCGTCTCTCTTCTCTCTAATGTGTGGTGATGTGTGGGACTGTTTCATGCTGGGGAGGGGGTGTTGATACCGTGTTGAAACCCTGCTAGGTGGCATCCCAAATGGCATCCTATCCCCTGTATATAGCACACTATTGTACTATATAGTACACTACCCTATGGGCCCTGGTCAAAAGTAGTGCACTATAAAGGGAGCCATTTGGGACACAGCTCTATTGTTTCCTAACACTGCCTTCCTTCACCGTGCTACAGGAGTGCCAGGTAGCGACTACATCAATGCTAACTACATAGACGGCTACAGGAAGCAGAACGACTACATCGCTACACAGGGCCCGCTTCCTGAAACCTTGAGTGACTTCTGGAGGATGGTATGGGAGCAGAGGACCAACACTATCGTCATGATGACCAGACTGGAGGAGAAGTCACGGGTGAGTGACCACACACACACACACACACACACACACACACACACACACACCCCCCACTCTCCCCCCACACACGTCCTGACCATTGATTCACCCTCTGCAGTCATTGACCCTGCACTCACAGACTATAACAGTCCCAGTAGTCTCACCCTGGCTCTCTAATGGACAGAAGGTGTGAGTGTCGACTGTTAGGTGGCAAAACCCTAATCGAGGTATTTCAATTGACTCGGTAAATAACACTGTGACTGCATGATGGCAGCAAGAGAGAAGGAAGTGTGTAAGTGAGAAGGGTGTCACACACACTATCACTAGCACCATTAATAACTGTGTTCCCTAAAGGTCATCCTTTCGTGCCACAGCTTCCAACCAAACTTAATATCACACCTGTCTCTCTGACCCCATGAGGGGTCAACTCATCATTAAATTACCTTTCACCTTTGAATCTTTGCCCCTGTGTGTCATCATCTCCACAGCAAGGTGTCTGCTGGTAATATCCCAACCCCACCTCTGTGTCCTCTGATAAACTCTATTTTCGCTGGTTTTGTCTAGAAGGGATACAGCTTTTGTCAAAATTGACTTTTTGTAGCAGGTTTAGGAGAACTTAAGCAGCAGGTTAGGAGAATTAACATAGCATGTTAGTAGAATTAGGAAAAGGGTTATGCTTAGCTAAAATGAAAAATAATTCAACTTTTGACGTCAATTTAACAAAAGCTGTATTAAATCTAGACATGACAATTTTCACCCCTTACTATCAGTCTCACTAGAGAGGAGAGGACCTGAAAGAGAACAGACCACAGGACTGTTCGTAGCGACTGACATGGGGACGGCCGGGACGCAGTGACACCCCCTCCCCTGTGAACAACCAGAGCACAGTACTAGCCTTCAGTAATGTTAGGGACAGCAGTCATTTCCATGCCGGCTAGGGTCCCTGGTCCTAGATTCCCCTAGAGATGGGCCCCTGATCCCCAGCTGGCCATCCCTCTCTGCTTTTCACTCTCTCCCCTCTTTCTCTCTCCTTCTCTCCCTCTATCCCCCTCTATCTCTCCATGACATGGATGACACAGTGGAGCAGAAGCAGCTCAAGCTGTTATCTTTAGATCAGCCCCAGTCCCTTACTGTCCCATTCCCTGAACACTAGCCCCTTCTCTCACCCCCAGTCCTTGCCCCTATTCCCTTACTGTAACTGCAGTAACACTATTCTACACTAAGGCTGAACTTCATTGTTCTTTGCCTGTGTGTGTACAGGTGAAGTGTGACCAGTACTGGCCCAGTCGGGGTACAGAGACTTATGGGATGATCCAGGTGACCATGTTGGACACTGTGGAGCTGGCTACCTATAGCGTACGCACCTTCACCCTCTATAAGGTAAGAGCCATACCTGTAGAGGTATAGTATGTATTGTAGCCCAAGAGTGACCAGCTCTTGACCAGCTGGTGGGCAGTGATCCCAGAATGTATTCTCAAGCATTTATCAAATCTCTTGCTAACTAACTCAGTGTTGCAAATATAAATATTTGTTATAGAGACTACCCAGAATGTGGCCACCAGTGTGTGTTTGTGGTGTTCTGATATGTTGCTCTACCAGAATGGCTCCAGTGAGAAGAGAGAGGTTCGTCAGTTCCAGTTCATGGCCTGGCCGGACCATGGAGTGCCTGAGTACCCTACCCCCACCCTGGCCTTCCTACGCAGGGTCAAGGCCTGCAACCCGACAGACGCAGGGCCCATGGTGGTCCACTGCAGGTAACCCCCATCTCAGACACGTCTCCTTCATTGCGAACATCTGGAATGAAGTCAAAAAAACTGCCCAGAAAAGGGTTCACTGAAGTTGCACTGTTGAGGCTCTTTCCACTGGTGGAAATAAGCGTAAGCCAGAAACATCTCACAAATGTGTCAGAAGAGATATGTGACTTTTCCCACACACATTCACAAACTCTACACACACACACACACACACACATAACATACACACGCATACCGAGACAACACAAACACAAACACACATACATACACACAGACACTTTTACACTCATCATTTGCTGCTGCTATTCTGTTCTTTATTTTACTCATATTATTATCTATCCTGATGCCTAATCACTTTACCCTTCCTTCATGTACATATCTACCTCAAATACCTTGTACCTCTGCACATTGCTCTGGTACTGGTACTCCCTGTATACTGTATAGCTCCGTTCTTGTGTATTTATTTCATTCCTCGTGTTACTATTTTATTTGTATTATTATTTTCATTATTTTAAAACTCTGCATCGTTGGGAAGGGCTCGTAAGCAAGCATTTCACGGTAAAGTCTACACCAGTTGTATTCGGCGCATGTGAAAAAAAATGTTTTCTTTGATTTGTTCCTGTCTGTACATGGCTCTACAGTTACGGTTTCCTGTTTGTCCTCACAGTGCTGGTGTAGGGCGGACCGGTTGCTTCATCGTGATCGAGGCCATGCTGGAGCGTATGAAGCATGAGAAGTCTGTGGATATCTACGGTCATGTGACGTGTATGAGAGCTCAGCGGAACTACATGGTGCAGACGGAGGACCAGTATGTCTTCATCCACGAGGCCCTGCTAGAGGCTGCCACCTGCGGTAACACAGAGGTCCCTGCACGCAACCTGTACGCACACATCCAGAAACTCACCCAGGTCACACCCGGAGACACCGTTACCGCCATGGAGCTAGAGTTCAAGGTAGAGTAACAAAACATGGAGCTTGAGAATATGGGAACAGCCCTGCTTTGTAGCCTGGTCCCAGATGGAAACAATGACCATAGCAGTTGGAAGGACAACACAAACAGTGTGGTAACAGCCCGTCTCCTTGTACATTGCAGTTCAGTTCTATGTTATGAACTTAACTTGAAAGATTGTTGAAGCGCAGCCTTGAAGTCAGACTCGAATGCTAGGGACTTGACTTGTTATGCTTGAATTTAAGTGAAATGACTACAAAATTGGCACAGTTACTAACTGGGGCATTTAGTTAACAAACAATAGTAGTAGAGTTGTTGTTGTCGTTGTCGTCTCAGTGTGTACGATGCAGTGGGAGCAGGAAGTTAATGTCTTAGTGTGTTTGGAACGAGGAGGAGGAGGAGGAGGAGGAGGAGGAGGAGGAGGAGGAGGAGGAGGAGGAGGAGGAGGAATTTTCCTCACCCTCACACTAACTCTGAGATTAATAGAATCTCTTAGGAGGGGTGTTCTGTTTCAGAGGCTTATCTTCTGGACTGGGGATGAGAGACTGAGAGTGAAGAAGGGAGGAAGAGAAGAGAGGGGCTCGGGGGATAGAGAGACAGAGAGAGAGAGAGAGAAAGAGAGTGATCTAGTGAGGGAGGAGTGTTGGGGCAGGCTGACTGTCTGACAGCCTGTCGATAAAGCCTCAGTGGGTTGGAGAGCTGATGCATCCTGGGATTGGGCCTATACCACTGGGCTCCAGCGACTCTATTGGTCCCCCTCAGATACTCACTGTCTGCATTCCAAATGGTACCCTATTCACTATATACTGCACTACTTTTGACTTGGGCCAATAGGGCTCTGAGTAGTGTGCTATGTAGGGATTAGGGTGCCATTTGGGATGCAACAACTCACTGCCTCCCGCTGTAGGAAAACAAAACTGCTCTAACCAGCCTCCTCCTCGGGGACTCACTGCCACAACCCAAATTATGTGGATCAAACTTGTTCAGCAAGCAGGATGATTGTAAATCCGCAGCGAGTATAATTAGGTTTTGATGCTTGGCTCCACTTGCAAATTTGTTTCGCAAGCAAGTTCTGAAATGTACACTTAGTTTTTTTGCTACGACGAAGAATGACATTAGGAGGACCCTGTCAGCAAAGGCAGCAAAAATTTTAAAAACTCTCTCCCCCTCTCATCTGGGAGAAAATGCTTTTACATTTAGCAAGTTTTGTTTTGTTTTGTTATTCCATCGCTTTGGCATGGATATACTGTAGGCCTGTGGATCTCTCTTAACAGCCGTCTCAAATGTTGTGTGAGCATTGTTTTAGACTCCCTGACGTCTCCGTACGTGGCTGTGTCGTCGACACTTAGGATGAGTTTAAAGGAGAGAGAGATAGGCGTTGTCAGTGTCAGCATGATGTTATTTCAAGATTGAGAACAAAGGGGCTTGACTCAAAGCTCATCATTTTCATGCATCAATAATAGTGTTAGCCCCTGTGCCCTCCAACATCACTGCTCATACACAGCAGCGCTAGGTTGGTTGGGATCCCCGGGTTTAGAACTTTGAAAAGACTGGAGTTGGATAGACGGGAAGGAAGGTGGGCGTCAGGGAAAAGCTGTGGCAACAGTTGTCGTCGGGTCAGGGGCAATTTGACTGCACCCCATGGGTGCACTCCATTCTAGTAATTATATTTCCAAGGTTAGGGTTGGTGTTTCTCTACAGTAGCACACCGTTCTTTAATCTGAGCCATGTTTTTAATCCATGCATCCATCTGTGCATCCCTCAACAGTATACCAAAACAAGTAGCGGGGCTGCCATTTTGTAAAAAAAACATCCAAGATTGTATCTTAAATCTGTCCATTCCTCTTCCCTTCCTTCTCCAGAAACTGTCCAACTCTAAAGCACATACCTCAAGATTCATCAGTGCCAGCCTCCCCTGCAACAAGTTGAAGAACCGGCTGGTGAATATCATGCCTTTTGAGTCCACCCGCGTGTGTCTGCAGCCTATCAGAGGTGTGGAAGGCTCCGACTACATTAACGCCAGCTTCATCGACGGATACAGGTGAGAGAGAGGGAGATGAGGAGAGGAGAGAAGGAGGGACGAGAACAGAGGAGAGGAGGAGGGAGGGAGAGGATAGGGGAGAGCAGAGGAGAGGGGAGAGCAGAGAAAGAGAGGAGATTCAGACTGTGAGAAAACGAGAAATGAAATATTCTGAAGACTAGAATAAGTGAGATGGGGGGATGGTGAGAATAGAGGAGATGAAATAGAAATAGAGAAGAGAGAATCCATCCTGCAGACACAGCTCCTCTAATGAGCAAGGATGTGAACCTTTCCTGCAGCGGCTGACAGCAGTGGATTATGGTGTGACATGGAGGCCAGTGTTTTTCTGTCTCTCTTCCCCTAGTCGTGTCAGTTGTCAGGGCAAATTGGTCATAGTGGCAGTACTGTCCATTCCTTGCCACATTTCACCTGTGGTAAATAAATAGGCTGTTTGTGGCAGGTGACAAACCACTCCTGGAAGAGGAAAAAAGTGATTACTTATTGTGATGACTGTTCTTGTCTGCTGATTCCCACATTCCTTTACTGTACGGGAAACACTTTTTTCACGCCACCGATACCAAATTGACTTTTTCGTACTAGGTTAGGAGAACTTACGCAGCAGGTTAGCAGAATGAACGTAGCAGTTTAGGAGACTGAGGTTAAGGTTAGGAAAAGGGTTAGGGTTAACGAAAATGCTCTCCTAACCTGCTATGAAAACTTTGTATCGAAGTAATGTGAAAAGAGTGTACTCCTTTACTGTACAGCTGTGCATCCATTGGAATCTGCCCAGCAACACTCAATGGAAGATACAGTATACTGTTTAAAAAAAGGACGTTTTCAATGTCTTTAAAGACATTTGTTGATATTTGGAAAAAGAACAGTGAAAAGAAGCACCTGTTGTTCTTACTGAGATGGATGGGAAGCTAGGTTTTGAGAATTATGTAAGATACAGCTGGGTGTGTACGTGCATGCAAGTGAGCATTAATGTGTGTGTGTTCAGAGATGGGCAGTATTTCTCTCCCGAGTGGCGCAGTGGTCTAAGGCACTGCATCGCAGTGCTAGTTGTGCCACTAGAGATCCTGGTTCGAATCCAGGCTCTGTCGTAGCCGGCCGCGACCGGGAGACCCATGGGGCGGCACACAATTGGCCCAGCGTCGTCCAGGGTAGGGGAGGGAATGGCCGGCAGGGATGTAGCTCAGTTGATAGAGCATGGCGTTTGCAACGCCAGGGTTGTGGGTTCGTTTCCAACGGAGGGAACAAAAAATAAATAAATAAAATAATAATGTATGCACTCACTAACTGTAAGTCACTCTGGATAAGAGCGTCTGCTATTTTGTAAATGTATATATTAAAATGAAAACTTGTAAAGCATGCTGAGTATTAGTCGAATGAGTCCAATAAAAAACCCAGTGTGCTTTGCAGTTGTTCATTTCACATTTACAGTTTGGTCATTTATTTTGATATGTTGTACTTTAGGGTATTTTGTAATGGTATTTTGTAATTGTTCTTTGTGATTTTGGAAGTGTAAACACTGTAATTGGTAGCAATCCACAAGCTAAAGACTGAATGGCTGAATGAATATGAGCTTTTCTCCTTTTTGCGGGATTCGTTGAGGGTTTTCTGTTTGGATTTCCTCATCCTCACCGCTCATCACTTATCACATTCACACACACACACACATTAGCAAGCACACACAAATACACACACACACACACACAAACCTCCTCTGTGCCTAATGAAGTCCCTGTGGCTGCTCCACCTGAGGGAGAGAATGAAAAGAAGGGAGGAGGAGGGAGAGAAGGTGGATGTAATTCCTCTTTAATTCCTGTTGTGGTAATTACGAGTGAATTAAGACATAGAGAGGTGTTAGGCTGCATCCCAAATGGAACCCTATTCCCTATATAGTGCACTTTTGATCAAAAGTAGATAACTATATAGGGAATAGGGTGCCATTTGGGACGCATTCGAGGTGTTAGTGTTCTCTTTCCCGGCAGGCAGGCATCACATCTTTAAAGTGCCAGAGGGGATTAGAATGTCTTGTGAAGAAGGAGAGGAAAATGATGATGACACAATGATGATGATGTCATTCTTGTTAAGTTTCTGATATCCTGAGGTGGTAATTGAAACTATCTATTCTATTGTCAGATCCACCCACTGACATAATGATGTAATTCACTGAAGTTGTGCACACCAGCCATTACATACATATCATGTATATTTCTGTTAAAATGGAAGGACTGTCTTGGTAGAGCAATTATCTCTATGTATGCCTGTTAATTTATTTATTGTTATATCAGAACACTCAGAATCCAATAATACAGCTGAAGAAACGTAATATCCATGTGTCAGTCAAACCTATCAGACTTTAAAGACCCTTTGAACATTGTGCTGAGGCTGGTCTTAGTTATGAGAGAGAGAGAGAGAGAGAGAGAGAGAGAGAGAGAGAGAGAGAGAGAGAGAGAGAGAGAGAGAGAGAGAGAGAGAGAGAGAGAGAGAGAGAGAGAGAGAGAGAGAGAGAGAGAGAGAGAGAGAGAGAGAGAGAGAGAGAGAGAGAGAGAGAGAGAGAGAGAGAGAGAGAGAGAGAGAGAGAGAGAGAGAGAGAGAGAGAGAGAGAGAGAGAGAGAGAGAGAGAGAGAGAGAGAGAGAGAGAGAGAGAGAGAGAGAGAGAGAGAGATGCTTGACATGAACGCCCTTCCTCCTACAGCTTCACACTGCCCTCTACTGTTGATCTAGTAGAACTGGACCCCAGCTGCAACGCTGCAGTTCGCATTGCCTTGAAGAGAATAGAAACTTCATTTGTCAGCAGCATAACATAATGAAAATACACCAAGCACAGCCCCCATTATCAGCACAAGGGCCTCTCAGATCACAGTAGGACCACACAGGGCTCAACATGGATACTCTAGGTCTATGGGGATGTATTGAAGTGTACCTTATATCCTTGGTTGTTATGATGTTATCCTCATTCCCTGTGTCATGGCCTTTCCTGTATCCTGACGTACCCCATGTCTCGTGTCTCTCAGGCTGCAGAAGGCCTACATAGCCACCCAGGGCCCACTAGCAGAGACCACAGAGGACTTCTGGAGGATGCTGTGGGAACACAACTCTACCATCGTAGTCATGCTCACCAAACTCAGAGAGATGGGACGGGTGAGTGGAATAGATACTGTACATACACTGTTAATACACATACGCATGCACGAACACACACACACACACACACACTAATGGATGGTATTGTTGATATGACAGTTCTGCTTTTGACTGTCATTGTTGTCTGTTTCTTAGGAAAAGTGCCATCAGTACTGGCCTGCTGAGCGCTCTGCCAGGTACCAGTACTTTGTAGTGGACCCCATGGCTGAGTACAACATGCCCCAGTACATCCTCCGAGAGTTCAAGGTCACAGACGCCAGGGTATGTCCATATCTCCATCCATCCTCCATCTTCTCCCTAGTGTCATATATCTCTCTGCTCTATGCATAGGGCTAATTATTGTACATAGCGGTACACTAAGTATATTTTCAGAGTGAATTGTTTGAACACATATAATTATCTCTGCACTGTGGTTATGTTCTGATGTTTTGCATATAGAAATACATTCTGCACTTTACAGCACAGACATTAGTCGCTGTAGAGCACACTGTAAAACAAATACTGGTAGCATTACTCCAATTCTGTGGGTATAATGCTTATGTAGTGTTATAAGCATGTATGAGACTTTAAAATACTGACTTTATGTCTATCATCCATTCCTCACCACCTCTAAGGATGGCCAGTCTAGGACCATTCGGCAGTTCCAGTTCACTGATTGGCCAGAACAAGGGGTGCCAAAAACTGGAGAGGGCTTTATTGACTTCATTGGCCAAGTGCATAAAACCAAGGAACAGTTTGGACAGGATGGACCAATCTCTGTGCACTGCAGGTAAGGGAAACCAATGACAATTACCATTGTGTGTGTGCTAGGGTGCCTGACTGCCTGCGTACGTGTGTGTGTGTATGCGTGTGTATCTACAGTGTATAACCCTGTCTTTGCTCCCCAAACAGTGCTGGTGTTGGGCGGACTGGTGTGTTCATCACCCTGAGTATCGTGCTGGAGAGGATGAGGTACGAGGGGGTGGTGGACCTCTTCCATACCGCCAAGACACTGAGGACCCAGAGACCTGCCATGGTGCAGACAGAGGTACAATGCAGTCACAACGATACAGTATATTGGGATAGACTGGTTAGAGAGGGGATATGACTATACAGAAGCTCCTGGATAGAGGCAGGTGACCAAGCAAACATAAGGATTCAGTTGAAACAATCGTTTTTTTTTTTTTACAAATCAGATTTATATTGTGTGATGTCCTGTGGTGATACTGTGCCATAATGTTAGAGGAAGGTAGGCGGATATCGGGACGAAACTGGAATGTGGGGTTAGATTACTAAAGTGTAGTTATTTCAACATATTGATACAAACACTCTCCCAGGCAAATGCAGAACTATTAAATCAAATCAAATGTTATTTGTCACATGCGCCGAATACATATATTGACCTTACCGTGAAATGCTTACTTACGAGCCCTTAACCAACAATGTAGTTCAAGAAATAGAGTTTAAAATATTTACTAAATTAAATAAAGTAACAAATTAAATAAAAAGTAACACAATAAAATAACAATAACGAGGCTATATACAGGGGGTACCGGTACCGAGTCAATGTGTGGGGGTACAGGTTAGTTGAGGTAATTTGTAAATGTAGGTAGGGGTAAAGTGGCTCTATTTGTGATTGTAGATCACTCTCTTGACCGACACTGCTCTGCCCCTCTCTGTTTCCCTCCCAGGAACAGTACCAGTTGTGCTACAGGGCAGCTCTGGAGTACCTTGGCAGCTTTGACCACTATGCAACATAACCACTCCCAGAATGGACTGGGACTCCTGGGGTTCAGGAGCGCCGCCAGTGTGTCCCTTCTGAGCCATATACACCCTGCTGACAAAGTCCAGAAACTGCCGGAGGGGCGAGGGGAGAAGGGAGAGGAAGAGCGGAGAGGGTTGAGGAGGAGGAGGAGGAGGATGAGGGGGGAGAGCACAAGTCTGACTGGACGACTTTCAATCAGGTGGAGCAGTACTCCTGGACTGACTGGCATAATACACCTGCTTTAAAACCCTCCACTACTCAAATCTACTCCCCCCAAAATAATCTAACAAGCTTCAGTGTGCTTCATTCTGATGTCTCTATACCTAATGCACACACCATAAAATCCCTATTTCTGCCTCCTTCTACTGCTGATATAGCAACGGTTATTTTTCTGCTTTTATTATGCATCAATATCATTATTATTACCCATTATAAGTATGCTATTATTATTATTTTGAATGTATTTTCTAATCATTTATACACTGGTTATTGTATGTCTTAATGTGTCTTATTTTAAATTAATTACTAGTCTTTTTTTTCTTTTTCTTTTTTACAAGGGACATGTATTTGAAACATGCTCCGAGTTATTATTAATACTGGAGACATAGGCATACTCAGAGCTGCTAATAATAATTTTATTTTTTACCATAATTATAATATTCTAAAGTTCTCTATTCGCTGGTCGTATTCAGTGGGATATGGGGGACAATCTTTTATACGCCTTTTCACTTCCTGGTACTTTACAAAACAACTAGCTATCTCCACAAAAAGAGATCAAACACATACACCAGAGTTAGTGGACTACTATAAAATAAACCTATATATGGTTATAAAAACTGAATAGAATAATCTTGATGACGTTGGAAAAATCTGCCATGTACAGATTCTGGCTTTTTTCTCAATAACTGTTTACTGTGATTTTCTCAATGCCTGTCGCTCAAAGAGCTCCGGTCCAAACTCTAGACACAGCGACAGAAATACAGAAAACTACCGGTACATGGAAAAGTTGTTTGTCCTGTAACAACACCCTTAGTTGTCACCTCCAGGTTGGTCGAGCCTGGCCTGAGGTTGACTGAACTAAACCATCACTCACAAAAGGCACAGAGGAACTGGCACCCTGGCACTGGTCTGATCTGACAAGCTATACCTGGTTTGGAGAAGCAGAAATACAGTGCTCCACATCACAGACTAATGTACAGCCCCAACAACAACCATCCTATGAGATGTGTTCAAATGACTAGACAGACAGTTATCCATCCATGTATTTCTGATTACCCTTCTGATTCTGAACTATGAACTGCACATGTCCATCTGCAAACGACTGGTCCAGCTCCCCATGACTGGCCAGCTCTGCAGATACAGTAACTGACAACTACCAAGAAGAACGTCTCTCTTCTGACTGTCACTGACTCTACATCCATGGTATAACTGCTGTACTGTACTGTATTATCTCCTCACTGTGGTACAGAAGGACATTCTCCTGTAACACAAAGAAGCAGCATCAATGTACGGTGGAGGATCTCTACGTTATAGTCAAGCATTTCTTTCTTAAGTGGGGCTATAGAATTGCAAAATGAGGTGAATTTGGATTTAGTGGGCCTGGAAGGATGGACTACAGAACAGGATTCATTTAACTTTGTCTTCGAATAGTGCCGTAGGGGTTCAATCTGTTTTCTATTTGTCAATAAAAAGGAGAGGAAAAAAATGTTGCAAAAACCTTGATGTTAATAAAGTTGAATAATTTGTTTTTTTATAATGAGGTGGTTGTATGGCTCTTTTTTTGTCTATGTTGTGGACTTTCCATGTACTGTCCTGTGTTGAGATTTGCCTGTATCCTGCACACTCACACACACACGTGCACTCACGCGCACACACACGCAGTCGCAGTCACACACGCATACACACACACACACTGTACCCCTCTCTTCCCCACCCCTATCCGTCCATGGACCTGCTCCCCCTTTATCCATCCCCTTGCCAGTACAACAGATGGTGGTGGATACACCTCCAGCCAGTGCCTGCTTGTGTCCATGGACTTCCTGGACACTGCTGTACAGCCACTCTGTCCTGACAGAACCCCTGGAATATTACGGTCACACAATGGCATAAACAATGAATTGTGCTTTACAGTCGTCACTAGGTACCAGCATTGTGACTAGGAGGATGTTGAGAATTGTTCAGATCTAACAGTTTGACATGTTAGGTAAACAACAGGTTCCAAAGAGGAATGCTCACTGTGTTGAACATAAAGATAATACAACTTACATTATTGATTCTTCGGCACTCATAAAACACATTAAATTGGTAAATAATAGTTTCAATTGGGGAAAAACAGATCACAGAAAGACTAGTTTGAGAATGTGTAATTTGTACAGAGAAATTGGATGTCCTAATATGACTGAGACTTGATCATTTTTCTTCACATCATCCAACTTTGAATGGCTTATACCATATTAATAGGCTACGATTTGCAGGACCTGAGTAGTATAACAAGGCGGAGTCATAGCAAAATAATTTATTTTGATTAGTCTCGGTTGAGCGTGGGATACGCCCTCATTCATCTTTGTAAACAAACACACACTGAGCATGCGTGCGACACTGGGGTAACTTAATGGAGGACTATCTTTCCTACCCATGGTGAATTGTGAACAAATAATCTTCTGCTTTTGAAGATTTTGAGGGAGCAATCACTCATTACCTGGTCGGCTGTCGTAAGTTCATATTTTAAACTTAAAAACGTGTTTGCTTTTAAGTAGCTAACTAGTGATAAGTAATGTTGCTGAAAATTAATGTCTTTGCTTTTAGTCGAAGCTACGTTAGCCTAACGTACTAAATACTTGCTTCTCAAAGTTGTCTTGCGTTATTCTTAACATGTTTGTCAGTATGACATGATGCATGATACAACTCTTATTACTTTGTCTTTGCTCTCGCTGAATACATTAAGTAAAAAGTGATTCATCTGGCTAGGTTTGTAAGGCATCTTGCTAACGCTAGATCTTTTCCGGGAGTTGGGTGACAACACTGGGCCCGTCGTTAAATGACTTGGCATTCAACCAATCACAAACTTAGGAAATTCATTTAATCAGGATTTCGTCCAATCGGCAGGTGGGCAGGAACTTCACAATGCGAAAACGTTAGCTGGTTAGAGGAATATTAGCATGCTAGCTTTCTTATGTTGTAGGAAGAAAAAGTTCGACAACAACACAACGTTAGCAGCATAGGTAGCTAGCTAACTATCCCACGGAGGATATCAGAATTTAGTAATAGACTGGCTTACTGCTAGGTAACGTTAGCTAGCTAATGTTAACTAACTGGCTGGTTTATATTTGAGTTTTGTTGTTGATTTTAACGTTAGGCATTTGTCAGTGCTAGTTACTACAGCCACAACGTCGAAATGGCTATATCGTAACAAGTCATGAAAACAAACATTTGCTTTTTGGTTTTGGTCTTAATTTAAGGTTAGGTATAAGGTTAGCAGTGAGGTTGAGTTTCGGTTTAAAATAAAATGTTAAGAAGATACACTTTAGAAATAAGCGGGGTTTATGACTTTGTGGGTGTGGTAACTAGTGACGACCGGCATCTAGCTAGTTAATTATTGTCATAGCTATCTAACGCTAACGCATTGTTAGGGTTCTGAACCGAAGTAATTTCGACGGCATTGTCTACCTGGCCCCACAATATGTATATTTCTTGTTCTGTGTATTTGAGTGTTTTTGTGTGATATACACTTCTGTAGTTGCCATGGCGAACTAGTAGTAGCCTAAGCAGAGAGCTCCTGTAAATATGTACATATTTTTAGGTTAAAACACTTTAAATGTGTATCAGCTGTTTTGTTTTTGATAACATTGAGTTTTGTTGCATATTTCTGGTGGTTTTGACCCACAGATGTGCAGATGGACTGGCAGGTCATGTCTTTATGGCTTAACTAGCTACTTTAGCTGGCTAATTGTTTTTGTTCAAATGATGCATCTGGACACTGTACCAGCTTGTTTGTTTCACCTGGCTGCTGGTTCCTGATCTTTTGAAAATATCAATTGAAGTGTCACCTGAAGCTTGAGAGGAATGGGAGATGCAGCAAAGCAGTGGTCACCAATCCTTTCTGAGTCAATATCACTTTCTGAGGCAAAATGCAAGCCGAGATCTACCGCTCAGATTTTTTGGGAACATGACTTAAAAAACGTAATCCTATGCAACATTAAGCTATTAAAAACAGTACTGTAGCAATGAGGTTTGTGCAGTAGGCTATAGGCCCAATATGTTATCACTGCATATTGGCTTTGCTTGAATTGCCCTGCCAATGCATTGTTCATTATATTAAAACATTTGAAGTAGGATATATGATCACACTGTTAATAGCTCAGTTGTTGTTGTATTACTTGTGAGGCACAGCTGAGTGAGCATACATTTAAATAATTTGCTTTTTGTTTTTATTTTACTGGGCTGATGCTGCCTGCATCTGATGGTCAGTCTCAGCGGAGGGAGAGAGCAGCAGACTGTTGAGGGTCCGCTTCTCAACGGCTCTCCCTTTCCTCCGCTGACACTGACCAAAAAGGGACACTGTCTTCCAGCTGATGGCGAAACTTAGTTGCACTGCATTATTTCTGCCTCATGAACAAATTCATGTTGTTACTCCTATGAACAGAGAAAGTGAAATATTCCTTGATATTAAAAAAGCTGCTGATAATAACAACGAAAGCCTATCGATACACATTCCTGCTCATTCATTACAGCTGCAGTGCTGATTGTTGCACAAATGGAAGTACAAAGAACGCACATTTTATGGCTTATAAAAGTATTGAATAAAAAGTGTTGACAGTGCTGAGTAAGAACTTAAACCGCTCTTTGCTGTATTCGTTGACAGTATCTCCCTAGTCTAGGTTGAGCGTGGGATACGCCATTTAGTCAACTGGTCGATTGTTGGTCGATAGGCTGTTGGTCGGCCAATATTTGTTTTTGTTTTTTGAGAAGTTGCAAAAATATATATACAGTACCAGTCAAAAGTTTGGACACACCTACTCATTCCAGGGTTTTTCTTTATTTTACTATTTTCTACATTGTAGAATAATAGTGAAGACATCAAAACTATGAAATAACACATGGAATCATGTAGTAACCAAAAAAGTGTTTAACAAATCAAAATATGCTTTATATTTGAGATTCTTCAAAGTAGCCACCCTTTGCCTTGATGACAGATTTGCACACTCTTGGCATTCTCTCAACCAGCTTCATGAGGAATACTTTTCCAACAGTCTTCAAGGAGTTCCCACATACTGAGCACTTGTTGGCTGCTTTTCCTTCACTCGGCGGTCCAACTCTCCCAAACCATCTCAATTGGGTTGAGGTCGGGTGATTGTGGAGGCCAGGTCATCTGATGCAGAACTCCATCACTCTCCTTCTTGGTCAAATAGCCCTTACACAGCCTGGAGGTGTGTTTTGGGTCATTGTCCTGTTGAAAAACAAATGATATTCCCACTAAGCGCAAACCATATGGGATGGCATATTTCTGCAGAATGCTGTGGTAGCCATGCTGGTTAAGTGTGCCTTGAATTCTAAATTAATCACCTGTGTCAAAGGTTGTACATTTACAGTTCATTCCCATTTGCAGAGTGCACAATCTAGGCTACACTTGTGAGAAAAAAGTTGTGGTTTATTTCATTCCATTAACGAGTTGTCAATTTATTAATTGTGTTTTGTTTGGAGCGCTCCTGTCAATGTTGAGTGAGGACGCACACCTGATTATGCATAAAAGTAGGCCAGGTATTTGTAGGCTTATAAATGTGCACATTTGGGGATCTGATGGTATTTCTGATTGTCTTAACTCACCACCACTAATGAGCTGTGGAGCTTCTCCAAGTAATATTTTCTTCACCTCAAACAGCAAGTAAACTGTTTTTACATCCATTGATAATGACAATAGTTCCTCAATGTAGCCTATTTGAAAAATCTTTACAGCTAGCTCCCTTTTGTATCAGTGTGAAAGGGGGGGGGGGGGTCATGCTCTGATCTGGTGGAAGCATCATAAAATAGGCCTACCTGAATACTTCTTATCCCTTGCGCAAATAGCCTACAGCTGTGTCTGTCTGGATCTCACTGGCCCAGGAAACTGAGGTTCCAGGATATTTGCTTGGGCCAAGTTTGTTAGCACATTTTGGGCTGGACCAAGTTGATACAATGTTTCAAGTTCCTTGCAGACAGGCCATGCGTGGCCAATGTGATTTATTTTTGTATTAGTATATTTTCTACCTGCATGTTGTAATGTTTTTATTTGTTGTCTTTATGTAGGCTATTTTCTACATAGTTGGCAATGGCAATAGAAGTTACTTTTAGATTTTTATAATTTTCATTTAGAAATAATTTTTTTTGACAACTGATTTTGAGATACGAAGACTATTATAAAATAAATGTAACTGTTCCACAAAAATGTGCATATGAAAATCATAACTGGCAGGCAGATCAGTAGAAATGGTAGGTTGCCGACCCCTGTTGTAGCCTATTACCGGCAACTTCGGGAGCGTAATGGTAGAATCTACGGGATTTATTTTGGTTAGGCAATCTTGATCTCTGGCTCGCTCTTGAGTCATTTGTGTATCTTAATTACAATTGGAGGTGTACCTGTGGATGTATTTCAAGGCCTAGCTTCAAACTCAGTGCCTCTTTGCTTGACATCATGGGAAAATCAAAAGAAATCAGCCAAGACCTCAGATCTTTTTTTTTTACTTCCACAAGTCTGGTTCATCCTTGGGAGCAATTTCCAAACGCCTGAAGGTACCACGTTCATCTTTACAAACAATAGTACGCAAGTATAAACACCATGGGATCACGCAGCCGTCATACCGCTCAGGAATGAGACGCGTTCTGTCTACTAGAGATTAACGTACTTTGGTGTGAAAAGTGCAAATCAATCCCAGAACAACAGCTAAGAACCTTGTGAAGATGCTGGAGGAAACCGGTACAAAAGTATCTATATCCACAGTAAAAAAAAAAGTCCAATATCGACATAACCTGAAAGGCCTCTCAGCAAGGAAGAAGCCACTGCTCCAGGAGGGACTGGTGCACTTCACAAAATAGATGGCATCACGAGGAAGGAAAATTATATGGATATATTGAAGCAATATCTCAATACATCAGTCAGGAAGTTGAAGCTTGGTCGCAAATGGGTCTTCCAAATGGACAATGACCCCAAGCACACTTCCATAGTTGTGACAAAATGGCTTAAGGAGAACAACGTCAAGGTATTGGAGTGGCCATCACAAAGCCCTGACGTCAATCCTATAGAACATTTGTGGGCAGAACTGAAAAAGTGTGTGCGAGCAAGGAGGCCTACAAACCTGACTCAGTTACACCAGCTCTGTCAGGAGGAATGGGCCAAAATTCACCCAACTTATTGTGGGAAGCTTGTGGAAGGTTACCCGAAACGTTTGACCCAAGTTAAACAATTCAATGGCAATGCTACCAAATACTAATTGAGTGTATGTAAACTTCTGACCCACTGGGAATGTGATGAAATAAATAAAAACTGAAATAACTCATTCTCTCTGCTATTATTCTGGCATTTTACTTTCTTAAAATAAAGTGGTGATCCTAACAGACCTAAGAACCAGGGAATTTTTACTAGGATTAAATGTCAGAAATTGTGAAAAACTGAGTTTAAATGTATTTGGCTAAGGTGTATGTAAACTTCCGACTTCAACTGTATATATGGAAAAATACATGTTTTAAAATTTGACCAGTCAATTGGTTGAAAGAAAAAAATGTTGGGGACATCCCCTACTCTAATCATGGTTATGAAATCTCTTTGCTGTAGCTTTCTTTTACGCCTGCTACATTACTGTAGACACGGTAATCTTTGCCATCTGATTGGCCAGCGGTAGGCCCGGGAAGCTGATTAGGTGCACCTACCGCCAACTGCGCGAGACAAGAAAAAATAAAGTTTTATCATTGTTGTTTTTTCACAGAAATGTTTGGTGATCGACTAGAAATGCCTTGGAGGTCGATCGCGAATGGTCCGGTTGGTGACCACTGCAGTAAAGTACTGAGTACTGAGGCAGAGGGTTCGTAGTGAGGACGACTGGCTACTACTCGGAACTGTGTGTGGTGAGCTTTCTGGCGCCCAGAGCTGCTGAGGCATCATCTAAGTGGGTGCCAAACATTGTAAAGGAGGAGGTCCAGTAGCTACACGACTCAGGCTGGTTCCCAGAGTAGCCCTCTATATCAGTGTTTCCCAACCGGGGGTACGTGGGAAGATTTAGTAAAAAAAATTCAAGAAAGAATGTTTCTCATGGGGTACGTGGGAACATAAAAAAAAAAAAATTGTAGTGCGTGTGCATTACTCTGTCTACCGGCCTCTGCCCGCCGCTCGTGCCTAGTGCAGGTGATCCTTTGTTCTGTGCGTTAGAGTGCCTGCAGCTGTTTATCCTCACAGAAACTATGATTGATGCACTGAAGATTGAACCATTGTCAAATAACACAGTGTGCTGTGGGAGTTGATATTGTTGATCAAGTGGTTAAAAAAAAAAGAGCAAAATCTGGATAGGAAGTCCTGTGTTTATGTGTGCACGGATTGTGCTGCATCAATGCCTGGGAGAGTGAAATGATGAATTGCCCACATAAAGAAGGTAAATCCCATTCACAGAGAGGCGTTGGTCAGTAAGAGAATGAGTCCTGAGTTACATGATGTTTTGAGTGACGCAGTGAAAGTGATTAGCTTAATCCAGTCCTCTGAATTACCAACTGTTTGAAAGGCTCTGTGATTACAGTGGGAATGAGCACCAGCAGCTACTACTTCACACCGACGTCCGTTTGCTATCCAGAGGGAAAACGCTACAGAGGCTTTTTGAGCTGCGCGCCGAAGTAAGTGCTTTTCTGTCTGAGCACTCACACCCCCTTGTGGCTGTGTTCGAGGACACAGACTGGGGAGCCTGTCTTGTCTATCTTGCCGATGTGTTCAGCACACTGAACAACATTTTACATTTTTTACATTTTAGTAATTTAGCAGACGCTCTTATCCAGAGCGATTTACAGTTAGTGAGTGCATACATTTTCATACTGGCCCCCTGTGGGAAACAAATCTACAACCCTGGGGTTGCAAGCGCCATGCTCTGCCAACTGAGCTACACGGGGCAACAACCTGAATCTTACTCTGCAAGGTAAAGACACACACATTCTAAACATGTATGACAAAGTGTGTAGATTCACGGAGATCAAACTCTAGGAAAGGAAGTGTGAAGATGGGGATATAAGTTGTTTCCAGCAGCTTGACCCCTACCTTGCTACAGGGGATTTTGATAGAGCTCCTATGGTGCAAATAGTAAGCTCACATTTATCCAAACTCAACAGAGAGTTCAACTCCTACTTCCCTGACATTGAAAACAAGTCTGCCAAACTTGACTGGGTGCATAAACCATTTTTTTTGTAAAACGTACACCTAATCTATGAATCACGTCGGTCGCACGCGCATGAGGGTGTACTTCATGCAGTGTTTTTAGGGGTACAGTACCCAAAAAAGGTTGGGAACCATGCTCTACATGATTGTCACCAGACTCTTCCTCAACCATTCCCTGACCACCTTCCTCTGATCAAGCCATGAACTGTCCCTCCATCCTTTGGAGGATGCATACACTCAAAGACATGGCCTCTATTGGTTGACCTAACTATAGCTAGGCTACTCATGATGCTGTACCTGTATTGCTTGTTTGTTTTTTGCTTTTGAAGTGCTTTGAGATTATGTAACGCGCTATAGAAATTGTATTTATTATTATTATTATATAACATTAGGGGGTGAAGCTATTGCGTGTGCTAATCAAGTGTAACTGTTACATCCTGTGTTTGCAATATTAAATCATTAGCTAGTTAGTTTCCATAGTAAGATGAACTTTGTACATATGTAGCACATGGGGATGTGTGAAACAGCCTGAAGTGTCCCCACTTGTGCCGCCGAATTGCTAGCTTTTCGTGTTGCACCGTCTGGTAAGACCCATCAGGAGGGTGGTCACGTGTGCTTGCAAGGCAGAGGTCCCGAGTTCGCGCCAGGTGTGGGCTGAATCGGAAAGGAAGTGGTACTCGCTAAGCAAGCAGTGTGATGTCCTTTACACATAAACCGTAGGGGGTGACAGGTGATCGAGACTGTACATGTTATCAACGATGCAATGCTACAGTCCATTACAATTATTCCCGATATAATTTATTATACAAAGACAAAATTCACAAATGCTATAGCACAACGGCAGAGTCATGTCTTAAGTGTAAAACTAACAGTGACTTAATGATTCATTCCTTCTGGGAATGCTATAAAGTCCAAAAGTTATGGGCGGAATTAGTTGGCTGTCAGAAGTATTACAATATCAATGTACTTTTAATCTGTCTATCTGCATATTTCAAGACATGGCATATGAGGGTGTGGTGAGATACTCAATGGGTTGGACTGTACTTTTCTCGTAAATCATTTTGAAATTATTTGTTTAAAAACTGGAAATCAAATTACAATCGTTAAGACAGTGCATGAATCAAATGTATTATTTAAATATTGAAAACATATGGGCTACAGAGAGAGAAACAGAATAGAGCAATTTGAGGTCATATGGCATAAAGTCTTAGAAGCACTAGAAGTTGAAACGGTGGGGACATGTGGGTCTGAGCAGGTGTTATGTCATCAGTGTTTGTTTGTCTGTCTATAGTTTTTTGTCTATGTGTGGTTTATATTGTTTGAAAAATTAATTAAAACATTTGTACAAAAATATTTACTAATTATTCCTGATAACTAGACCCATGTGAGAAGCCCTCAAACTTAAAGGAAGAATCCACCCAAAACCACTAATTCCTTTAATTTACAGTGTTAAATAACACTAATATTTTGTCGTTAAAATAAGGTTGGTAGCAATATGGAAAATCTCTTGTGGAAATCTGTTGCAGCGCAAATCAACTACAAAATCAGCAATGCTCTCTCTATGGCCTGGCTGGCTAGCTAGCTGGCTAGCTAGCTAGCTAGCTAGCTAGCAAGCAAACGTAGCTACACACAATAATACCAAAGACAATATCAGCATGTAACGTAGCTAGTTAACTGTAAAATCGGCTAAACAAACTGCACTATCAATTTCAGCAAGAAGTACAACATTACAAATATTTTCCGTGATGATAATTAACTTGCCATCTGTAGTAACGTATAGCTTTGGAATCGTGACATTACGTACTTTCGAGGAAAATACGCGCGTTTCTCGACACACTGACTTTGAGAAGGGATGTGTGACGATTAGTTTAGCAACCGCGTGATGCAGCATGACCACGTGAATGCAATTGGTTGACAGTCTGCTGGGTGGGGCCTTATACATTCCTTAATTCCTATCTCCTTTCTATAATCTCTCTGACAACGGCATCATACAATGGACCCTGGACTAAAGAGGCAGACAAATAGGAAAAATGTGCTAGACCCTCTGTTAAATAACGCATTTCTTGAGGTAGGAATATCGCAAAAATATCAATGGTTCATTCGAGAGAAGACATCCTCCTGAGTTATGATATCGGCCAGTATTGAAATCTGACATGTATGATAGAAGTTTCCGCGATATAAACTGTATTCCTATTAACTTTCAGTGTAGTGAGAGCGACTTTATCACGGTGCTACGGCATACCGGCTGGATTTCTGCCTGCTTGAACGCCAATAACTAAGATACACATGACAACATGAAATGACCCAGGGAATCGATAGAACATCACTCAGAGATGCACGAAAACAATAACATTCAAAATGGGTGAACCTTTCCTTTACCACAAAATGATAAGTCAGAGGTGAAGCATTGGCTATCTAAATGTGATCAGATCAACACCAAAACATATGTTCTCTCTTGTCCAGTGTCTGCAGATCAGAGCGACTCAAGGATGGCGACAGACACTGCGTCCCAGCAGACTCCTGGCTCCAGGATCATCACCTTTCACCCTACGAAGGAGGAGTTTAAGGACTTCAGCCGTTACATCGCCTACATGGAGTCACAAGGAGCTCACCGAGCTGGAATGGCTAAGGTTAGTGTGCGTGCGTGTGTGTGTATTTCTGAAGATCATAAGCATTCATCATTCTATGTTTCTAATGTTTATATCCCATTTTATAAAGAATACACTCTGCATGAATTGTAAGACAATGCTATGTGTTTTGTGTGTGTTGCAGGTTATTCCACCCAAAGACTGGAAGCCCAGACGTACCTATGATGACATAGATGACCTGGTGATCCCTGCTCCTATACAGCAAGTGGTGACTGGCCAGTCCGGTCTCTTCACACAGTACAACATCCAAAAGAAACCCATGACAGTCCGGGAGTTCCGCAAGACTGCCAACACAGACAAGTGAGCTTTCACACTGTTAAACACATGGTTATACACATGGTTGTAACATAGTACTCAATGTTAACATAGTTATACACATGGTACATGTTATAGGACACATGATGCATAGTTATAGGCTACACATGGTTTTAATATTGGTTTTATTTCTCAAAACACTGTTGAAGCCATGGATTACAGGCAACATCCGCACCGAGCTAAAGGCTAGAGCTGACGCTTTCAAGGAGCGGGACACTAATCCGGACGCTTATAAGAAATCCCGCTATGCCCTCAGACGAACCGTCAAACAGGCAAAGCGTCAATATAGGACTAAGATTGAATACTACTACACCGGCTCTGACGCTCGTCGGATGTGCCATGGCTTGCAAACTATTACGGACTACAAAGGGAAACCCAGCCGCGAGCTGCCCAGTGACGCGAGCCTACCAGACGGGCTAAATGCCTTTTATCCTTGCTTCGAGGCAAGCAACACTGAAGAATGCATGAGAGCACCAGCTGTTCCGGACGACTGTGTGATCACGCTCTCCGTAGCCGACGTGAGCAAGACCTTTAAACAGGTCAACATTCACAAGACCGCGTGGCCAGACGGACTACCAGGACGTGTACTCAGAGCATGCGCAGACCAACTGGCAAGTGTCTTCACTGACATTTTCAACCTCTCCCTGACCGAGTCTGTAATACCTACATGTTTCAAGCAGACCACCATAGTCTGTGTGCCCAAGAAAGCGAAGTTAACCTGCCTAAATGACTACCATCCCGTAGCACACACGTTGGTAGCCATGAAGTGCTTTGAAAGGCTGGTCATGGCTCACATCAACACCATCATCCCAGAAACCCTAGACCCACTCCAATTTGCATACCGCCCCAACAGATCCACAGATGACGCAATCTCAATCGCACTCCACACTGCCCTTTCCCACCTGGACAAAAGGAACACCTACAGTGCCTTCGGAAAGTATTTAGACACCTTGACTTTTTCAAAATGTTGTTACGTTACAGCCTTATTCTAAAATTGATTAAATTGTTACCCCCCACATCAATGTACACACAATACCCCATAATGACAAAGCTCATTTATGATTTTTTTAAAATGGAAATATCACATTTACATAAGTATTCAGAGCCTTTACTCAGTACTTTGTTGAAACACCTTTTGGAAGCGATTATAGCATCAAATCTTCTTGGGTATGACGGTACAAGCTTGGCACAGCTGTATTCGGGGAGTTTCTCCCATTCTTATCTGCAGTTCCTCTCAAGGTCTGTCAGGTTAGATGCTGCACAGCTATTTTCAGGTCTCTCCAGAGATGTTAGATCGGATTCAAGTCCTGGCTGTTGCTGGGCCACTCAAGGACATTGAGACTTGTCCCGAAGCCACTCCTGCGTTGTCTTGGCAGTGTGCTTAGGTTCGTTGTCCTGTTGGAAGGTGAACCTTTGCCCCAGTCTGAGGTCATGAGCGCTCTGAAGCAGGTTTTCATCAAGGATCTCTCTGTACTTTTCTCTGTTCATCTTTCCCTCGATCCTGACTAGTCTCCCTGTCCCTGCCGCTGAAAAACATCCCCACAGCATGATGCTGCCACCACCATGCTTCACCGAAGGGATGGTGCCAGGTTTACTCCAGACATGATGCTTGGCATTCAGGGCAAAGAGTTCAATCTTGGTTTCATCAGACCAGATAATCTTGTTTCTCATGGTCTGAGAGTCCTCTATGTGCCTTTTTGGCAAATTCCAAGCGGGCTGTCATGTGCCTTTTACTGAGGAGTGGCTTCTGTCTGGCCACTCTACCATAAAGACCTGATTGGTGGAGTGCTGCAGAGATTGTTGTGCTTCTGGAAGGTTCTCCCATCTCCACAGAGGAACTCTGGAGCTCTGTCAGTGTGACCATCGGGTTCTTAGTCACCTCCCCGACCAAGGCCCTTCTCCCCCGATTGCTCAGTTTGGCTGGGCGGCCAGCTCTAGGAAGAGTCTTGGTGATTCCAAACTTCTTACATTTAAGAATGATGGGGTCCTTCAATGCTGCAGAAATTTTTTGGTACCTTCCCTAGATCTGTGCCTCGACACAATGCTGTCTCAGAGCTCTACGGACAATTCCTTCGACCTCATGGCTTGGTTTTTGCTCTGACATGCACTGTCAACTGTGGGACCATATATAGACAGGCGTGTGTCTTTTCAAATCATGTCCAATCAATTGAATTTACCACAGGTGGACACCAATCAAATTGTAGAAACATCTCAGGGATGATCAATGGAAACAGGATGTACCTGAGCTCAATTTCGAGTCTCATAGCAAAGGGCCTGACTACTTATGTAAATAAGGTATTTCTGTTTTAAATTAGTAAAATAAAAAACTGTTTTCGCTCTGTCATTATGGGTTATTGTGTGTGGATTGAGGACATAAAAAGAAATCCATTCTAGAATAAAGCTGTAACGTAACAAAATGTGGAAAAAGTAAAGGGGTGTGTATACTTTCCGAATGCACTGTATATATTCATTGGCTATATCAAGGCTAATTTGTATATGATAAATATTGATACATTACTAGCTCAAACACTTAATCTGCAAAAATAACAAGTTAATTACATTTCAGTTAATCGCTCAGCACTAATACATAGTACATACACCATAGTAGGCTTGGGCGGTATCCAGGTTTTCATATCGTCATACCGTCCTTCTCTCATCCCTGGATTTACGATATTACCTGAGTAGCCCACAAGGGGCGCCAAAAACGAAACAGTAGCCCATTGGGCCTCTATTACCAGAATACTAACAAAATTAGCACAAACTAATAGCGACATCACATAGACGGTTTTAGCTAAACGAGCGAAAACCAACATAACTAATTGCAAATCCAGATAAGCATAGATAGTAGCTACTGAATGTCATTTTTGGTGAGTGTGGACATTTCCAAGCGAAAGTGAGTGAGAGAAATTGTGGAAATGAACAAAGTTGCGATGCATGCTTTTCTGTGTACACGGAGGAGATTGGAGGAGGGAAAAAAAGCTAGTAGGAAGCACAGGGAAAAAATGGCAACTGTACACAACTCATCCAGAGCTTTTTTGACTTCTGGCATAAATCCATTATAAGATGCCTTATGGCAAACATTTAGTAGTGAATTGCATACAAGTGTAACTTCATCACCTCGTGCACCGCACAACAGAGGCTCGCCGAAAGATATAGAACGCTTTGGACTCACCAGCTCCTGCTTTCTCCCGCTATTCTATTTACAAACAAATACGTGACTGGCTCAACTTTTCTGGGGAACTTCGGTAATCTTCATAATGTAAAATAATGTGATAGGTGAAATTAAGAACGCAATCTGCTTTATCTCCTAACATATTGCAGAAGTTGACTGCAGGTATTAACTTAAAAAGTAGCTACAAATATTAAAATGTATTGAAAAACTTAAAAGAAATAGTATTGACAATATTGAAAAACCATCCTATGGGTTTTTCCAAATACCCCGTTATATGGTATACCGCCCAAGCCTACACCAAAGACATACATATTTTACACACACATGAGCTCCATCAGCAGCAGATTTAAATTTTAAATGGAAATGAATGTGTTTATGCAACAAATGTTAGTGCATCGAACCGAATCGCATCAATTCATTCTTTAATCAAACCGAATCACACCGAATCGTTTCAAACTAAAACGTATTGTTCCTGTATTGTATTGAATCCCATGGCATGTATCTAGATAAGTACCGAATCGTCTTGAAAAGGAAAGATATACATTCCTACTTGTTTAGCTATCTTCTGTTACCTTTGTTGTTGTAGGTTCTGTAACCCCCGATATGTGGATTTTGATGAGCTGGAGAGAAAGTTTTGGAAGAACCTGACTTTTAACCCCCCTCTCTATGGAGCGGATGTCAATGGAACACTCTATGATCCAGTGAGTGATTCCATCTCATTCCATGACCATTCCATGTTCTAATTCTATTTCAATAGACCATTCACTGTCATTAAACCAGCTTTTACTTTACCAATGTATTCTCCAAACATCAGCCCTCCATTTGGCTCCACTTCGGATTTGAACCCACAACCTTCTGTTTAAATGTCAATGTCCTCACCCTTAAAGGTCAAAATCAGCTGTTTTTATCTCAATATCAAATCATTTCTGGGTATCAATTAGTATCTTGTGATTGTACAACTGTGATTGTTTTCAATTAAAATGGTGAAAAATAAACAAATAGCTTCTCAGCAAAGAGCAATTTCTCAAGCAAGAATTCTGCTAGGATTATCTGGAAGTGGTCTGAGTGGGGAGAGAAACTGAAAAATAGCTGTTATTGGTTTGGAACTGTCTTTCTTTCTTATTGGTCTATTAACTAATTTAACGGCAGGTGATGTCACCAGCAGGCCAAAACTCCATCGCCCCACAACAGGCTGACATTTCAGGCTGCCTTTTCAAACAGCTCTTACACAGAAAGGGCATTATCATAATTTTCACAATTTCACAGTATTTTTCCAACCTCAACCACACTGGGCCTTTAACAACATTGTCTCTAACATCATCTCTGCTCTATCTCTCCTAGGATGTGACAGAGTGGAACATTGGTCATCTGAACACTATCCTGGACACGGTGGAGAGGGAGAGTGGGATCAAGATCAAAGGGGTAAACACTCCTTACCTGTATTTTGGCATGTGGAAGAGTACCTTCGCCTGGCACACTGAAGACATGGATCTCTACAGCATCAACTACCTTCACTTTGGAGAGCCCAAGTCCTGGTAAAGTTTTTGATTTATTTTGCACAGTTAGAAAATAAACACACAAGGTTCAGTGCAGTGAAGTTATACCAATAGATATTTACTGTATGTCGATTTTACAGCTTACAAATGAAACGTGTGTGTGTGTGGGTTGTTATTATACGTAACACCCAACACTAGTGTCCTGTCCAGGATGTGTACATCAAGCTGCTTCATGCTACAGAAAAAGGAGATTGGCTCCTACCCAATGGGCCGCTCTGGCTAGGACAAAGCTTATTTGATTTACTTACTTACCTAACACATAGCATCTTGACTACCACTTACATAGTTGCTCTTATATCTCCACAGGTATGTTGTTCCCCCTGAACATGGGAAGAGATTGGAGCGTCTCACTAAAGGTACTTGAAAAGGAATTTCCTCATTGATCCTCATTCCTTATTGTTAATCAATATGTTCTATGTCCAGACAGTAGTCAGCAGAATTCCTAACATAATTGACTTCTTCTCATGCAGGGTTTTTCCCTGGGAGTGCTCAGAGCTGTGAAGCTTTCCTGCGGCACAAGATGACTCTAATCTCACCCTCCATCCTGAAGAAATATGGCATACCATTTGAGAAGGTGACCTCTCTTTCATTTACATTTTAGTCATTCAGCAGACGCTCTTATCCAGAGCGACTTACATGAGCAATTAGGGTTAAGGGCACATCGACATATTTTTCACCTAGTCGGCTCGGGGATTAACCTTTCGGTTACTGGCACAACGCTCTTACCCACTAAGCTACCTGCCGCCCCATCTTTCAATGGCATAATACAATCCGCTTTACTGACCTAAACTTTTTTGGGTATACAGTAGGTTGTTACAGTGGCATGATTTGACTGTTTTAGGAGTAATAATAGTAGTGTTTTCAATAATAGTATTGTATGTAATGGATCCACTTGGGCTGGGCGATATAACGATAGTATTGGATATCAAAGATGCTTGACAGCCATCGTTGTTGGTGATGACATCGTGATGTGACAGACAATGTATAGCCTATTTCAACATGACTGGCACCACGCAGTAAATAGTTAACCTATTTCAATAAATATGTTAAACAATTTACAGAATGTAAGAAAACAATGTAGACAGAGTGAAGATTTTCTTCAAAGCAGCACAAAATGTCCAGTTAGAATTGTTTTGTTTTTTTCTCTCTCAATGTCGGATTATCTGGGCCATATAGCCGGACACTCCGGTGTTTAATTATTTAAAAAATCTAATTTGGTGTTTTCTCGCCATATTATATGAATCTGACTGTTTATGCATGCTGACTTTCTCCCACCACGCTACTTCATGATCAAACAATGAATTTATCTGACGGAGTTCTAGGCTATCTCAGAAAGTTGTGATTTTGAATAACCTAAAAACAAGATAGGCCTAAGTTAATAAGGATAGAGGTAAAACGAACAATAGCTAAATTGAACGAGTAGTTTTAATTAACCTTAGACTAAGCTTTGCTCAACTGTATTATAAAATAAATGATGCATCACTCCTCCTTGCCATTGCGAACCAAACGGCCAAATGCCAAATCCTAGTAATTTAAAATAGCCTATCAAAGTTAAAGTTACGAAGAGTATTTCCCAAATAGGCTATTCTAATAGTGTTCAAATGTCCTAAAGTTGCAGCTTTAAAAGGGGAACAATTGTGAAAGTCAGTCTATAGGCGATTGTCTATCACAGCCTTATTTTGAGTGACACATGCAATGCCTTCAGAAAGTATTCATACCCCTTGACTTATTCCACATTTTTGATGTTACAGCCTGAATTCAAAATTGATTAAATATATTTTTTTCTCACCCATCTACATACAATACCTGTGATACTGCCATCACTATGCTTCACGGTAGGGATGGTGGTAGCCTGATTTTCACCAGACATAATGTTTTGCATTCAGGCCAAAGGGTAAAATCTGTTTTCTTGCAAACTCCAGGTGTGCTATCATGTTTTCTCAGGAGTGGCTTTCGTCTGGCCACTCTCCAATAAAGCCCAGATTGGTGAAATGCTGTAGAGACTGTTGTCCTTCTGGCAGGTTCTCCCATCTCAGCCAAGAAACTCTGTAGTTCTGTCAGAGTGGTCACCTCCTTGACCAAGGTCCTTCTTGCCCGGTTGCTCAGTTTGGTCGGACGGCCAGCTCTAGGCAGAGTCTGGGTAGTTCCATATTATTTCAATTTCCCAAACGTTCAACACTCCAGACATTTTTTATACCCTTCCTCAGATATATGCCTCATCACAATTCTATCTCTGAGATCTACAGACAGTTCTTTGGACTTCATGGTATAGTTTCTGCTCTGACATGCACTGTCGACTGTGGGACCTTATATAAACAGGTGTGTTTCTTTTAACAGCTAGGAATGATATTTATTGTCCCAGAATCCCGCTTAACAGACAGGTTGAAGCCTGCTTGACAGAGACGTTAAGCTGCTAGCCATCAAGCTAACGAAGTTGGTACCAGATGAGTTTTGTAATGGAGCCCTCTTTGTCTGGAGAAATAAATGAACGGTTCCAGTGCTGTAGGAGCTGTATCTATTACGCTTTGTGTCGGGACAAACCGGATCACTCGGAGTTCCAATGCGGCAGTTGTTTACTTACCGAGGATTACAGTGCCTTGCAAAAGTATTCAACCCCTTGGCGTTTTTTCCTATTTTGTTGCATTACAACCTGTAATTTAATTTAAATGGATTTTTATTTGGATTTCATGTAATGGACATACACAAAATAGTCCAAATTGGTGAAGTGAAGTGAAAAAAATAACTTGTTTCAAAAACGTCTACAAAATAAATAATAGAAAAGTGGTGCGTACATATGTATTCACCCCCTTTGCTATAAAGCCCCTAAATAAGATCTGGTGCAATCAATTACCTTCAGAAGTCACATAATTAGTTAGATTGCACACAGGTGGACTTTATTTAAGTGTCACATGATCGGTCACATGATCTCAGTGTATATATACACCTGTTCTGAAAGGCCCCAGAGTCTGCAACACCACTAAGCAAGGGGCACCACCAAGCAAGCGGCCCCATGAAGACCAAGGAGCTCTCCAAACAGGTCAGGGACAAAGTTGTGGAGAAGTACAGATCAGGGTTGGGTTATAAAAAAATATCCACAACTTTGAACATCCCACGGAGCACCATTTAAAACCCATTATAAACAAATGGAAAGAAAATGGCACCACAACAAACCTGCCAAAGAGGGCTGCCCACCACAACTCATGGACCAGGCAAGGAGGGCATTAATCAGAGGCAACAAAGACACCAAAGATAACCCTGAAGGAGCTGCAAAGCTCCACAGCGGAGATTGGAGTATCTGTCCATAGGACCACTTTAAGCCATACACTCCACAGAGCTGGGCTTTACTGAAGAGTGGCCAGAAAAAAGCCATTGCTTAAAGAAAAAAAATAAGCAAACACGTTTGGTGTTCGCCAAAAGGCATGTGGGAGACTCCCCAAACATATGGAAGAAGGTACTCTGGTCAGATGAGACTAAAATTGAGCTTTTTGGCCATCAAGGAAAATGCTATGTCTGGCGCAAACCCAACACCTCTCATCACCCTGAGAACACCATCCCCACAGTGAAGCATGGTGGTGGTAGCATCATGCTGTGGGCATGTTTTTCATCGGCAGGGACTGGGAAACTGGTCAGAATTTGAAGGAATGATGGATGGCGCTAAATACAGGGAAAGTCTTGAGGGAAAACTGTTTCAGTCTTCCAGAGATTTGAGACTGGGATGGAGGTTCACCTTCCAGCAGGACAATGACCCTAAGCATACTGCTAATGCAGCACTCGAGTGGTTTAAGGGGAAACATTTAAATGTTTTGGAATGTTCTAGTCAAAGACCAGACCTCAATCCAATTGAGAATCTGTAGTATGACTTAAAGATTGCTGTACACCAGCGGAACCCATCCAACTTGAAGGAGCTGAGCAGTTTTTCCTTGAAGAATGGACAAAAATCCCAGTGGCTAGATGTGCCAAGCTTATAGAGACATACTCCAAGAGACTTGCAGCTGTAATTGCTGTAACAGGTGGCTCTACAATGTATTGACTTTGGGGGGGGTGAATACTTATGCACGCTCAAGTTTTCAGTGCTTTTGTCTTATTTCTTGTTTGTTTCACAATAAAACATATTTTGCATCTTCAAAGTGGTAGGCATGTTGTGTAAATTAAATGATACAAACCCCCAAAAAATCAATTTTAATTCCAGGTTGTAAAGCAACAAAATAGGATAAATGCCAAAGGGGGTGAATACTTTCGCAAGCCACTGTAGTTTCGCCGTCCTGGAGCCTGATCTTCCTGCAACTTCGTCGCTGGGGGTTCCTGTGTCTGCGGCCGCAATGCCTACTACTACGATTTCGAAGTTGACGTCGGAAACCTTCCATCCCTGCTCTGGATCGAGCGGTGCCTGCACTAGACGTCGGGAGCAATGGGCTCAAGTTTTCCTGCCTCTCGCCCGTCCATAAAGGGTTCTCCGAATCCAGTTAAATACTGTTTAAGTAATATGGCTACAGGTTAATCTGCCTCACCCATTCTGGTGGGAAGCTGCTATAGACCACCAAGTGCTAACAGTCATTATCTGGAAAACATGTGTGAAATGTTTGATAATGTATGTGATATCAACAGAGAGGTATATTTTCTGGGTGATTTTAAATATTGACTGGCTTTCATCAAGCTGCCCATTCAAGAAAAAGCTTCAAACTGTAACCAGTGCCTGCAACCTGGTTCAAGTTATCAGTCAACCTACCAGGGTAGTAACAAACAGCACAGGAATGAAATCATCAACATGTATTGATCACATCTTTACTAATGCTTCAGAAATTTGCTTGAAAGCAGTATCCAGATCCATTGGATGTAGTGATCACAGTATAGTAGCCATATCTAGGAAAACCAAAGTTCCAAAGGCTGGGCCTAATATAGTGTATAAGCGGTCATACAATAAGTTATGTAGTGATTCCTATGTTGTTGATGTAAAGAATATTTGTTGGTCCGTGGTGTGTAATGAGGAGCAAACAGACACTGTACTTGACACATTTATGAAATTGCTTATTCCATTACTAATAAGCATGCACCCATTTAAGAAAATGACTGTAAAAACTGTTAAATCCCCGTGGATTGATGAGGAATTGAAACATTGTATGGTTGAGAGGGATGAGGCAAAAGGAATGGCAAATAAGTCTGGCTGCACAACCGATTGGCAAACGTATTGCAAATTGAGAAATCATGTAACTAAACTGAATAAAAAGAAGAAGAAACAAATATAAATGACACAAAGAATGATAGTAAAATGCTTTGGAGCACCTTAAATGAAAAAATAAATAAAAATAAGGCAAACTCAGCTCCATCATTCATTGAATCAGATCGCTCATTCATCACAAAACCAACTGATATTGCCAACTACTTTAATGAATTGTTAATTGGCAAGATTAGCAAACACTACACATCCAAGTATTTCTGACAAGCATTGTAATTTTGAATTCCGTAAAGTGAGTGTGGAAGAGGTGAAAAAAGTATTGTTGTCTATCAACAATGACAAGCCACCGGGGTCTGACAACTTGGATGAAAAATTACTGAGGATAATAGTGGACTATATTGCCACTCCTATTTGCCATATTTTCAATTTAAGCCTACTAGAATGTGTGTGCCACCGGGCTTGGAGGGAAGCAAAAGTCATTACGCTACCTAAGGATAGTAAAGCGCCTTTACCATCCCTTAGTAAACTTTTTGAAAAAAATGATGTTTGACCAGATACAATGCTATTTTACAGTAAACAAATTGACAACAAACTTTCAGCATGCTTATAGGGAAGGACAGTCAACAAGCACAGCACTAACACAAATGATGATTGGCTGAGAGAAATTGATGATAAAAAGATTGTGGGGGCTGTTTTGTTAGACTTCGGTGCGTCTTTTACAATACAATACAGGGATGTAGCTCAGTTGATAGAGCATGGCGTTTGCAACGCCAGGGTTGTGGGTTCGATTCCCACGGGGGGCCAGTATAAAAAAAATATGTATTCACTAACTGTAAGTCGCTTTGGATAAGAGCGTCTGCTAAATGACTAAAATGTAATGTAATGTAAATGTCTTTTGACATTATCGATCATAGTCTGCTGCTGGAAAAACATATGTGTAATGGGCTTTACACCCCCTGCTATATTGTGGATACAGAGTTACCTGTCTAAGAAAACAACACATAGGGTGTTTATTGGAAGCCTCTCCAACATAATCCAGGTAGAATCAGGAATTCCCCAGGGCAGCTGTCTAGGCACATTACTTGTTTCAATCTTTACTAATGACATGCCACTGGCTTTGAGAAAAGCCAGTGTGTCTATGTATGCAGATTACTCAACACTATACATGTCAGCTACTACAGCGACTGAAATGACTGCAACACTTAACAAAGAGTTGCAGTTAGTTTCAGAGTGGGTGGCAAGGAATAAGTTAGTTCTATATATTTCTAAAACTAAAAGCATTGTATTTGGGACAAATCATTCACTAAACACTAAACCTCAACTAAATATTGTAATAAATCATGTGGAAATTGAGCAAGTTGAGGTGACTAAACTGCTTGGAGTAACCCTGGATTGTAAACGGTCATGATCAAAACATATTGATACCAAAGTAGCTAAGATGGGGAGATGTCTGTCCATAATAAAGTGCTGCTCTACCTTCTTAACAGCACTATCAACAAGGCAGGTCCTACAGGCCCTAGTTTTGTCGCACCGGGACTACTGTTCAGTCGTGTGGTTAGGTGCCACAAAGAGGGACTTAGGATAATTGCAATTGGCTCAGAACAGGGCAACATGGCTGGCCCTTGGATGTACACAGAGAGCTAATATTAATAATATGCATGTCAATGACTCCTGTCTAAAAGTGGAGTAGAGATTGACTTAATCACTACTTGTTTTTATGAGAGGTATTGACATGTTGAATAGAGCCATGCCTACATGGAACTCTATTCCACATCAAGTAACTGATGCAAGCAGTAAAATTAGATGTAAAAAACAACCTTATGGAACAGCGGGGACTGTGAAGCAACACAAACATGGACACATGCATACACACACACGATAACATACGCACTATACACACACATACACATGGATTTTGTACTGTAGATATGTGGTATTGGTGGAGTAGGGCACACAGTGTGTTGTGAAATCTGTGAATGTATTGTAATGTTTTTTAAATGGGACAAACTGCCTTAATTTTGCTGGACCCCAGGAAGAGTAGCTGCTGCCTTGGCAGCATTTAATTGGCCACAGGTGGACTCCAATCAAACTGTACAGACATCTCAAGAATGATCAAACTAAATTGGATGCACTTGAGCTCAATTATTTAGTGTCATAGCGAAGGGGTGTGAATACTTAAGTAAATGATATTTCTGTATTTAATTTTCAATAAATGTGCAAAAATGTCTAAAAACATGTTTTCTCTTTGTCAACATGGGGTATTGTGTGTAGATGGGTGAGAAAATATATTTAATCCATTTTGAATTCAGGTTGTAACACAACAAAATGTGGAATAAGTTAAGCAGTATGAATGCTTTCTGAAGGCACTGTATGTAGGCAACAAGAAGTGAAATTGAGCAAACAATATCATGATAGAAAAATCGAATGAGAAGTCAAAAGAAAACGTACAGCTCAGCAAAGCTTATTAAAGAAACAATGTGTAGTAGGCCTATTTCCATAGCCTATTATTAGCAATGTAGGCTACATCCTACCTACAACGTATAGAAGCCTAGGCCTAATAAGAGATTAACATTTTGTCAAATGCGAATCATTGAATATTTATCAAATTCTGGGGACAGCAGAGTTGGGTGCTCTGCAGCCGAGGCTCCTTGACTGTCACTTGCGTGTCGGCACACACAGACACACAACTATTTTGTGACACAGCTCCAACAGAGAGGAATATGCTACTAAAAAAGATTTGACTCTAAAATAATTTTGTCATGATTCCGCTGGTCCCTCCCGTAGCAGGCGAGCTCACGCTAGCGGTCCTTTTTAGCTGTCTTTTTTTTTGGGGGGGGGGGGGTTGGCCAATAGGGGCCGATACCATCGTATATCACTATGTTTGTGTGCACTTAATCACGATAGGACAAAGATTGACATCAACCAACCCTAGTGTCCACCTCTTTAGATTAGTGCTCTGACTTATTGTGTGTGTCTATGTGTTTAGATCACCCAGGAGGCAGGCCAGTTCATAGTGACCTTCCCTTTCGGCTACCATGCTGGTTTCAACCACGGCTTCAACTGTGCGGAGTCCACTAACTTTGCCACGCAGCGATGGATTGATTATGGCAAAATAGCCGCACTGGTATGTACAGATAAATGAATGAACACATTGAATGCGTGATTTCAGGTCATATGATTTTGTGTGTGAACTGTGGTTGGTCCTGTGTGGTTGGTAAAAGCATGGCACTAGCAAAGGCAAGGTTGTGGGTTTAACTCCAGCAAGGATCACATACAAAAAATCCATGCATTTACTCTACTGTAAGTCGCCTTGGCTAAGAGTCTGGTAAGTGGCATTTATTGTATTATATTCTCATGACCAATCCCTGTCCTACCTCTCCCAGTGCTCATGCCGTAAGGACATGGTGAAGATCTCCATGGATGTGTTTGTTAGGAAGTTCCAACCAGACCGCTACAAGGCATGGAAGGCAGGGAAGGACAACATTCCTATTGACCACTCCAAGCCCACGCCAGAGGCTGCTGAGTTCCTGAAGGGAGAGAAGACGGGGGAGCCTGGAAAGGAGGGTCCAAGCCCCAGCGAGGCCCCTGACCAGGAGGAGGATACCCCAGGCACCACTGCTCAGGAGGAGAAGAGGTCTGTACTTTACTATACTGTACTCACTTACCCTGTCATGTTTGTGTTATTGTTTCCAGCTGGTGTAGGTTAACCCCCTAGAGTCGATGTCCGCGCCCCGCGAAAATATATTTAGCATTTTAAAAATCCACAGGAAAATCAGTCATTTTAAGCTAGAGATATCTGTTTTTGCATCGGATGCGTCTCAATCCACCGCATCCATCGATGTCACTGTTCTGCATCTGCGGTAAAAGGTGACAGAGCTAGAGCGGTGTTTGCCAAACCATGAGACATCCCGAAATCGGTCTTCTCACAAAATCGTCTGTAGCGCCCAAATGGTTTGGCCTACAAACCCCTCCATGGAAAGATGAGACTCACGAACACCATCTTGGGACTCGTCTGAAGTCGGTACAGCCGATCTGCCAACTTCTGTCTGTAACATCCGAACAGTTTGTGCTACTAATATGACCCCTCTGTGGAAAGGTGAGACTCTCACGAACACGTATGTTAGTTGTTTTGCTCTAGGACACCCACAGGCCTCACAAGGCTCGTCTGAAGGTCCCCGGTACCAGTTAAACATTTATATGGAAATATATATGGAAACCGTTTAGTGCAAATCATTTGCTACTACAGATAGTGAGTCACGTGGCCGTCGCTTGCTATATAAAGCAGGCAGACGGGCATTGAGGCATTCAGTTACTGTTCGATTGAACGATAGAATGGGCAAAACAAGTGACCTAAGTGACTTTGAGCGTGGTATGATCGTCGGTGTCAGGTGCGCTGGTTCCAGTATCTCAGAAACGGCCGGCCTCGTTGGCTTTTCACGCACAACAGTGTCTAGGGTTTACCGAGATTGGTGCAACAAACAAAAAACATCCAGTCAGCCGCAGTCCTGTTGGCGAAAACAGCTCGTTGATGAGAGGTCGAAGGAGAATGGCAAGATCGTGCAAGCAAACAGGCGGGCCACAAACGGGTAAATAATGGCGCAGTACATCAGTGGTATGCAGAACGTCATCTCGGAACGCACAACTCGTCGGTCCTTGTCACGGATGGGCTATTGCAGCAGATGACCACACCGGTTCTACTCCTATCAGCTAAAAACAAGAAGAAGCGGCTCCTGTGGGCACACAATCAACAACACTGGACAATTGAGGAGTGGAAAAACATTGCCTGGTCGGAATCCCTGTTCCTGTTGCTTCATGCTGATGGCAGACTCAGGATTTGGTGTCAGCAGCATGAGTCCATGGCCCCATCCTGCCTGATGTCAACGGTACAAGCTGGTGGTGTAGGGAATGTTATTTTTTTCTTCTGGCACACGTTAGATCCGTTGATACCAATTGAGCAACATTTTCATGCCCCGAAGAATTCAGGCTGGAGGCAAAGGGGAGTCCAGGGGGATCCGACCCTGTACTAGATGGGCATATCAAATAAACTGGCCAGTGAGTGAATGTATATACATACATACATACATACATTCATACATTAAGCTTGAGCGGTATACCGTATATAGTGTATACCGGGGTATTTGGAAAAAGCCACAGGATTGTATTTCAATACCGTCAAAACTATTTATTTGAAGTGTTTCAATAAATTGTTATTTGTAGCTACTTTTTAAGTTAATACCTGCAGTCAACTTGTGCAATACGTTATTTCACCTGTCACGTTATTTTACATTATGAAGCTTACCGTAGTTCCCCAGTCACGTGTTTGTTTGTAAATAGTACATCCTCCGTTCTTCTCACCTCTGTGCCATGTACACATGCTGCTATTCCTTCAGAAAAGCATGCATCACGACTTTGTTCACAACTTTCAGCTGGATTTGCCTGACTTTCAGACCCCTTGCCTTTTTCCACATTTTATTACGTTAGTCTTATTCTAAAATTGATTAAATAGTTTTTCCCCCCTCATCAATCTACACACAATACCCCATAATGACAAAGCAAAAACAGGTTTTTAGAAATATCACATTTACATACGTTTTCATTTACTCAGTACTTTGTTGAAGCACCTTTTGGCAGCGATTACAGCCTTGAGTCTTCTTGGGTATGACGCTACGAGCTTGGTACACCTGTATTTGGGGAGTTTCTCCCATTCTTCTCTGCAGATCCTCTCAAGCTCTGTCAGGTTGGATGGGGAGCGTCGCTGCACAGCTCTTTTCAGGTCTCTCCAGAGATGTTAGATCCGGTTCAAGTCCGGGCTCTGGCTGGGCCACTCAAGGACATTCAGAGACTTGTTCCTAAGCCACTCCTGCTTTGTCTTGGCTGTGTGCTTAGGGTCGTTGTCCTGTTGGAAGGTGAACCTTCGCCCCAGTCTGAGGTCCTGAGCGCTCTGGAGCAGGTTTTCGTCAATGATCTCTTTTGTAATTTGCTTTGTTCATCTTTCCTTTAATCCTGACTAGTCTCTCAGTCCCTGCCGCTGAAAAACAACCCAAAAGCATGATGCTGCCACCACCATGCTTCACCGTAGGGAGGGTGCCAGGTATCCTCCAGACGTGACGCTTGGCATTCAGGCCAAAGAGTTCAATCTTGGTTTCATCAGACCAGAGAATCTTGTTTCTCATGGTCTGAGAGTCCTTTAGGTGCCTTTTGGCAAACTCCAAGCAGGCAGTCATATGCCTTTTACTGAGGAGTGGCTTCCGTTTGGCCACTCTACCATAAAGGCCTGATTGGTGGAGTGCTGCAGAGATGGTTGTCCTTCTGTACGGTCTCCCATCTCCAGAGGAACACTGGAGATCTGTCAGTGACCATTAGGTTCTTGGTCACCTCCCTGACCAAGGCCCTTCTCCCCCGATTGCTCAGTTTGGCCAGGCGGCCAGCTCTAGGAAAAGTCTTGGTGGTTCCAAACTTCTTCCATTTAAGAATGATGGAGGCCACTGTGTTCTTGGGGACTTTCAATGCTGCCAACATTTTTTGGTACCCTTCCCCAGATCTGTGCCTCGACATGGTTTGGCTTGGTCTTTGCTCTGACATGCACCGTCAACTGTGGGACCTTATATAGACAGGTGTGTGCCTTTCCAAATCATGTCCAATCAATTGAATGTACCGCAGGTGGACTCCAATCAAGTTGTAGAAACATCTCAAGGATGATCAATCGAAACAGGATGCACCGGAGCTCATTTTCAAGTCTCATAGCAAAGGTTCTGAATACTTAGGTAAATAAGTTATTTCTGTTTTTTAATTTTTAATAAATTTGCAAACATTTCTAAAAACCTGTTTATGCTTCGTCATTATGGGTTATTGTGTGTAGATTGAGGATTTGTATTTATTTAATCCATTTTAGAATAAGGCTGTAACGTAACAAAATGTGGAAAAGGTCAATGGGTATGAATACATTCTGAATGCACTGTACGTGCATACATACAGTTGAAGTCGGAAGTTTACATACACTTAGGTTGGAGTCATTAAAACTTGTTTTTCAACCAATTTCTTGTTAACAAACTATAGTTTTGGCAAGTTGGTTAGGACATCTTCTTTGTGCATGACACACGTAATTTTTTCCAACAATTGTTTACAGACAGATTGTTTCACTTATAATTCACTGTATCACAATTCCAGTGGGTCAGAAGTTTACATACGCTAAGTTGACTGTGCCTTTAAACAGCTTGGAAATTCCAGAAAATGATGTCATGGCTTTAGAAGCTTCTGATAGGCTAATTGACATAATGTGAGTCAATTGGAGGTGTACCTGTGGATGTATTTCAAGGCCTACCTTCAAACTCAGTGCCTCTTTGCTTGACATCATGGGAAAATCAAAAGAAATCAGCCAAGACCTCAGAAGAAAAATTGTAGACCTCCACAAGTCTGGTTCATCCTTGGGAGCAATTTCCAAACGCCTGAAGTTACCACGTTCATCTGTACAAACAATAGTACGGAAGTATGAACACCATGGGACCACACAGCCGTCATACCGCTCAGGAAGGAGACACGCTCTGTCTCCTTGAGATTAATGTACTTTGGTGCGAAAAGTGCAAATCAATCCCAGAACAACAGCAAAGGACCTTGTGAAGATGCTGGATGAAACAGGTACAAAATTATCTATATCCACAGTAAAATGAGTCCTATATCGACATAACCTGAAAGGCGGCTCAGCAAGGAAGAAGCCACTGCTCCAAAACCGCCATTAAAAAAAGACAGATTACGGTTTGCAACTGCACATGGGGACAAAGATCATATTTTTGGGAGAAATGTCCTCTGGTCTGATGAAACAAAAATAGAACTGTTTGGCCATAATGACCATCGTTATGTTTGGAGGAAAAAGGGGGAGATTGCAAGCCGAAGAACACTATCCCAACTGTGAAGCACGGGGGTGGCAGCATCATGCTGTGGGGGTGCTTTGCTGCAGGAGGGACTGGTGCACTTCACAAAATAGATGGCATCATGTGGGAGAAAAATTATATGGATATATTGAAGCAACATCTCAAGACATCAGTCAGGAAGTTAAAGCTTGGTCGCAAATGGGTCTTCCACATGGACAATGACCCCAAGCATACTTCCAAAGTTGTGGCAAAATGGCGTAAGGACAACAAAGATTAAGGTGTTGGAGTGGCCATCACAAAGCCCTGACCTCAATCCTATAGAAAATGTGTGGGCAGAACTGAAAAAGCGTGTGCGAGTAAGGAGGTCTACAAACCTGACTCAGTTACACCAGCTCTGTCAGGAGGAATGGGCCAAAATTCACCCAACTTATTGTGGGAAGCTTGTGTAAGGCTACCCAAAACGTTTCACCCAAGTTAAACAATTTAATGGCAATGCTACCAAATACTAACTTAGTGTATATAAACTTCTGACCCACTAGGAATTGATGAAATAAATAAAAGCTGAAATAAATCATTCTCTCTATTATTATTCTGACATTTCACATTCTTAGGATCACCACATCATTTTAACTGACCTAAGACAGGGAATCTTTACTAGGATTAAATGTCAGGAATTGTGAAAAACTTAGTTTAAATGTATTTGGCTATGGTGTATTTAAACTTCCGACTTAAAGTGTACAAACATACATACAGTTTGGTCCGAAATTATTGACACACTTGATAAAGATGAGCAATAATTAATGTATAAAATAAAATGATTGGCACCCGTAAATATTCTTATAAACAAAGTAGTCAAAAGTTTAGTATTTTGTCCCATACTCCTAGCACGCAATGACTACATCATGCAGTTCATTTTGGTTTTGTTTGATTCATTTTTTCCCCTAAAGAAATGAATGGTAAATAATGTATTGTCATTTTGGAGTAATTTTTATTGTAAAAAAAGAATAGAATATGCTTCTAAACAATCATTACGGATACTCCTGAATTCATTGTGAATAATGATGAGCGAGAAAGTTACAGATGGTCCAAGATCACACATGTAACAGAGTGGGAATAATTTTTGGTCCACCAGCCACTGTGGGAGGTAGATAAAAAAATCTACGAGCCACTCAGATTTTTTACCAACCAAAATGTTCTCCCTAATTACACCAAAAATCACAAAACAGATGAGCATGCTTTCTAATGTTTCAAAAACAAGAATTGTATTACTAGTAAGAAGTAAAGGGGTATATTGCTTAATTTCATTTCAATTTTGTGACGTGTGTCTTTTAACCAATGTATGTTAAAAGACATAATTTACACTGAACAAAAATATAAACGCAACATGTAAAGTGTTGGTCCCATGTTTCATGAGCTGAAAGAAAAGATCCCAGGTGTGGCATATCAAGAAGCTGATTAAACAGCATGATCATTACACAGGTGCACCTTGTGCTGGGGACAATAAAAGGCCACTCTAAGATTGAATGTTCATTTCACTACCATAAGCTGCCTCCAACGTTGTTTTAGAGAATTTAGCAGTATGTCCAACCAGCCTCCCAACCGCAGACCACATGTAACCTCGCCAGCCCAGGTCCTCCACATCCGGCTTCTTCACCTGTGGGATCGTCTGAGACCAGCCACCTGGACAGCTGATGAAACTGAGGAGTATTTCTGTCTATAATAAAGCCCTTTTGTGGGAAAAAAAACGCATTCTGATTGGCTGGGCCTCTCTCCCCAGTGGGTGGGTCTGGCTCCCAAGATTAGGGCCTAATGAATTGATATAAATTGGCTGATTTCCTTATATGAACTGTAACTCAGTAAAATCGTTGAAATTGTTGCATGTTGTGTTTTATATTTTTGTTCAGTATCGATCTAATAATATAAACAGATAAACAGTTCTACAACTGAACATCAAGAATCAACAAAGTGCCTGCCCTGCCACAAAATTCTGAGTTATACGGTTTATTTATTATTATAGTTCAGGGCTCTACGCTTACTTTTTTTACAAGGAGTACATGAAATGCTCCTATGTAGAAATGTAGAAGCACACAAATAAATCTAGGAGAGCAATGACTAAAAGTTAATGAATAATAGTTTTGGGGAGTGATCCATGCTCAATCAAGCACAATCATTAGATGAGACAAAGGCTCAGCTGGCCCAGGACGGGCTGTTACCGTGGTAACTTGGGCACTCGCTTGTCTGTGACAAAAGAAAATCTCAGACTGCGATGTCTTCCTAGCAACAGAATGTTGCAGCAAACTCAAACACATTGAAAACCAACATAGCATGTTAACAAAATATGTAACTGGCCAAGAAACACGAGGACAAAGTCACACTTTAGTAGCCTTTCTTGTCAATTCAACCAACTTCTACAGGTGGGTTTTGGATTAATCTCCAACCCTGCATGCTAACCTCTCCTGTTATTGGTAATGGTGAGAGGTTAGCATGTCTTGGGTGTATGACCTTTGACTAGGGCTGTTGCAGTGACCATATAACCGCCACACCGGCGGTCACGATTCATGAAGGCAGTCAAATTTCATGTGACCGTTTAGTCACAGTAATTAGGCTTCTCCAAGCTCTGATGCTGCTGATGTTCATTAGTAGCCTACCAAACTTGCTAACTGCCTGGTACTCAGCACTCTATTGTCCCTCTAATCAGTCTGACATCAATGCAAATGTCATCGAAAATCTAATCAAACACTTAATGAGAGCTCATATTGCGCAACATTTCTATAGGCTATGCAATTGCGTGAGAAAATGGAGTGATGGCCTCAATTAAAAAGAGGAGGATCCCATCAGCTTTCTATAGGCTAGGCCTACTATATTTATTTCTCAACTTTCCTAATATTAAGCAAATATTAAGCGCATTGCTTATCTTTACAACAGGAGTATAGCCTACCTGGCTGGCATGAAAATTTACCACAGGAAAAGCGTCCTCCATTCGCTATTTAAGTGCAAAGATTACATGTATTTTTCCCACGGCCCCAGTTTCGAGACAGGTGCATGATAATGGTCCATTCTAAATCAAAATGAATTTCATACATATATTATTTAGTGTATGTAAAGACAAGATTAAATCAAGAATAGTCTGATGGGTGACTATTAGCCTATCACTTGTGAATTATATATTATCACCTGTGAATGATGCCCATCTTAAGGCAAGAAACAATGCCTTTTTTGTGTGCCTTTTTCTAATCATAGTCGCACACCTCATGTAGCCTAGCCCATAGGCCTATATGTAGGTAACAACACATCTGCCACGCTGATCCTCAACACGGGGGCCCCTCAGGGGTGCGTGCTCAGTCCCCTCCTGTACTCCCTGTTCACCCATGACTGCACGGCCAGGCACAACTCCAACACCAACATTAAGTTTGCAGACGACACAACAGTGGTAGGCCTGATCACCGGCAACGATGAGACAGCCTATAGGAAGGTCAGAGACCTGGCCGTGTGGTGCCAGGATAACAACCTCTCCCTCAACGTGATCAAGACAAAGGAGATGATTGTGGACTACAGGGGGAAAAAAGAGGACTGAGCACGCCCCCATCCTCAACAACGGGGCTGTAGTGGAACAGGTTGAGAGCTTCAAGTTCCTTGGTGTCCACATCACCAACAAACTATCATGGTCCAAACACACCAAGACAGTCGTGAAGAGGGCACCATAAAGCCTATTCCCCCTCAAGATTTGGCATGGGTCCTCAGATCCTCTAAAAGTTATACAGCTGCACCATTGAGAGCATCCTGACTGGTTGCATCACCGCCTGGTATGGCAACTGCTCGGCCTCCGACTGCAAGGCTCTACAGAGGGTTGTGCGTATGGCCCAGTACATCACTGGGCCAAGCTTCCTACCATCCATGACCTCTATACCAGGTGGTGTCAGATGAAGGTCCTAAAAATTGCCAAAGACTCCAGCCACCCTAGTCATAGACTGTTCTCTCTGCTACCGCACGGCAAGTGGTACCGGAGCGCCAAGTCTAGGTCCAAAAGGCTTCTTAACAGCTTCTACCCCCAAGCCATAAGACTCCATAAGAGTTCTACATTTGCGGTCACTTTTGATAATGATGTTTTCCGCTAATGGAACATTTGTGCTTATAACCTACTGCCGTGTGCGCATTGCTGCGCTTATAATGTGAAGAAATAGCCTAATAGTTTATAAAAATTTAAACGAAATGTTCTGATCTGTTGCATATCTTTAAAAAAAAAACATTCACAGTTCCTCTCTCTCTGTCCTGTGCCACAGCAGCCTGAAGCCGAAGGTTGGGAAAAAGTGCCAGCGAGAATCAGTTGTGGAGGCAGCAGAGGATGAAGACACTGAGCAGGCTGAGGAGGAAGGAGAGGTGGAGCAAAAGAAAGCCAAGCTGGAGAAGTGGAGTGGACACAGCCCGGCACACAAAGGTACCTCAATTAGGTGCACGTCACTGCAAGAATTTACAAAAAAATCTACAAAAAACTAATCCAATTAATTTTCACTAAATGTCAATGTGGGCATCAAAATACATAATATATCATTTGAAAACATGAATATGGAAGTTGTTAACAATGTCTAAAAATCCAATACTGTATGTTATGATATTTACGCGATATGAGGCCAAATTTAAAGCAAGTGCCGTGCTTAGAACATTTAATTATGTGGGACAGCCCTTTTTCTGAAATCTGGTGTGTTCATATTTGCTCTTTGCGAATGGTATTCCTCACTCTACCAGAGTAAGATCGATGTGACATTGTATTGCCAACAAGTATTGGAAAGTCCTGAGGGTGTTTTACGGTCATCAGATGTCCTTGGACTGAAATATAAGGTTCAAAGTTTTTCCTTTGCTTCTGTCATTCAGATGTTCTCATTGATACGAAAAGAACAGAGCAGGTTACAAAGTTGAGCTTCGTAGCTACGTTTTGATGTATAGGTTGTCAGGGATAGGTCCAAATTCACCATTCGCCACTCCCATTTCCATGATTGCTAGTTTGCTAGCTGTTTGGGAGTGCCTGATGCCGTTCGCTAAGGCAACGTGCCGGGTGAGAGGTAGCAAGGCTGTATTGTGCCAACAGCGATTTTTGTGATTGATGATTTTATTCTTTCAAGTAAAAACGACAATAATTCGATGGCTGCAGTCCTACAATCGATCAAATGTAAAATGTGTCCCGTCTTTGTGTGCAGCTGGCTAGCAGGCAGCTCACTGGCTCTGTCTCTTCTGAGCCTAGGCTAATTATTTCCTGGAAACGGTGCAGTTTATTCTCCCATCACCAGAGTAACTCATCAACACCAAAAATAACATTACAATGTAACCCAACTCCGTGTAGGCCTACCTTAGAAGTAAGCTATGTTATAAGACTAGTAGCCTTCTGAATTACAGTTTAGACTTAGTGAAAAGGGTGTGTCTGTGTGTGTCTGTTAGCCTGTGTGTGTCTGTGTTAGCCTGTGTGTGTCTGTGTTAGCATGTGTGTGTCTCTGTTAGCCTGTGTGTGTCTGTGTGTGTCTGTGTTAGCCTGTGTGTGTCTGTGTTAGCCTGTGTGTGTCTGTGTTAGCCTGTGTGTGTCTGTGTGTGTCTGTGTTAGTCTGTGTGTGTCTGTGTTAGCCTGTGTGTGTCTGTGTGTGTCTGTGTTAGCCTGTGTGTGTCTGTGTTAGTCTGTGTGTATCTGTGTTAGCCTGTGTGTGTCTGTGTTAGCCTGTGTGTTTTGTTTGTTGGTGGGGATGCAGGTGGCACTGCACAGGGTTGGGCATATTATTTGGCACTCTATGTCTAATCAGTTGGCCTACTGAATACAACATAGTATATATTTTTTTTTATGTGTGTGCGCGGGCTGCACCTTATTCCTCAGCGTAAACTCCTAGTTCTGCATAAAACATAAATATATGTTAACAATGACCACATTACTTGAAATGAACATGCTGTATTTTGTTTATATTTTCCGAACAGACCAATTAGCATATTAAGTATTCCGTACTGCAACATTTGAATATTAAGTGCCTCATTTGCATAACATAGCTTTTTTAATTCAATTTTACAAAGGTACTTCAGTTCATCTTTGACTATGCTACCAAACAATTAAACAGTGACTGACACTAGTCTACTGCAGATTGACTTGTTGGTCTATGAGGGAGATAATTTAGACCAGCGATACTCAACTGGTGGGTCGCGACCCCGATTTGGGTCGTGGGAGGTTTTGAATGGTTCGCAGGTATCTGAGTAAAACCATTTAATAAATCCAGTCTGAACTTAAATGACTTAAACCAGGTAGAAAGTGTGTAGAAGTGATGATGAATTAACATGTTAAAAACATTTTATCTCTTTTTTTTTATCACAGTATTTTCAATATAGAGCTATTAGCGGCACTATTTTGGTTGATTTTGTGGTCTCAAGCCAGTGAGTTTATTAACATTCTTCATCAAGAATATGGGCAAAAATGTATTATTGACAATGAAAGAGATTTCCCTTTTCATAATTGCCACATTTACTATCAATATAGCATTCCAAATAGTTTTCCAGATTGTGTTTTGGCTGCGAATATTGGGTCACGACTGAGACAACCTGATTTAATTTGGATCCCGAGGCAAAACCAGTTGAGAACCACTGATTTAGACATTGCCTTGTGCCTCCAGCTTTTCATGTTGTTTGTTGTTTATTTCAGAGCCGAAGCCAGAGGACGTTAAAAATGAGCAAATAAAGCTACCACCCAACGCAAAGACCAACCGAAACACAAACGCCAGCCGAAAGCTAGCACTCCAGATGAAAGCCAATAACTCTATTAAATCCCCTCAAATTAAGTCTCAGCCACAGATTAACAGTCAGTCAACCCAATCAGCAGTACCAGGCCCCTCCTCCCAGAGCTCAGAGAAGGCCGGCCACAGTGAGGATGTGAAGCCTCCAGCACCAGCCAATAGCTCCAGCCCTGCCCACCGGCTCTTCCAGAGGACCCTGAGCCCGGCAGACGTGCTGCACGTCCACAGCTACGCCAAGGGAGACTACAGCGAGGGAGAGACCAATGAGAGCAAGGAGGAGATGAGGAGCGATAGTAGTGATAGTGAAGGAGAGGAACGGGACGACAGCAAGGTGAGAGGAGCAGAGACGCAGGAGAAGAGGAGGAGTAGAGTCCAAACATCACGTCACTAAACCTCTGTCTGTAGGATTTGCTTAGATTTTTGTTCTGAGGTCAGCTATGTACATGTTCAATGAATCAGCTCTAATGATTCTGTTGTTAACCCCTTTTATTCCACTAGGGGGCAGAAGAGGGAGCGGGGGATGACGGCGTGCAAAGCAAACTGGGGAAGCTGCCTCGCCATCACCCTCTGATGAAGGACAGCATGAGTGATGAGGGTGAATACAAATATTACTTCTTCATTCACATTGTTCAGCCCCAGTTAGGCTTCCTCTTCCTAAACAATGGATAAGACCTAGGGAAAAGCAGTGTCAGGCATGTTCTGGCATGGAATAGAAAAGCGCATCATTCACTCGTATCGATGTTTGCATACTTGATGGGATGATAGTTGTTTGTCTGTGTGTGTTTTTAGAACTGTCTGTTGTTCCAATAACTCTGGGGTTTAGAGTATATAGCATGGTGGATTTGATTTCCTTCATGGGCCACTGTCAATGTTGACAATTCTGTAAGTCGCTTTGGATATGGCACGTGCTAACGCTAAACAATGTTTGTTTTGTTGTTGTTGTTTTTAGAGCTGCCAGAGCAGCCTCCAGTAGAGGAAGATGGGTTAGAGGGAGAGTTGTGGGCCAAGCCCCTCGCCCACCTGTGGCAGAACAGACCCCCCAGCCTGAAGAGAGAGAAGGAGTACAACCGTCGCATGGGCCTCCAGGTCCCATACTGCTCCGTATGCTCATTGTTCCAGACCTACCAGCGGGTGAGGAGGGAGGAGAGGAGAGTAGAGGAGTGAGCTCACCAGCAGGAGAGGAGGAGACACTCAGCACTCAGACACTTTAGCAGGGGATTTGGGAAGCTAAAGCTTGTACCCTGTCAGTCATTAGTCTCAAAGCGATTCCTAAAGTCAATTCCTAACGAGAGTAAAGCTCTTATTAGGTGATTATTTTCTTCGCTCAGTCTTAGGAGAAAAGTAGTTGTATTGCAATATACTCAGTACTCTTGAACAGCGATTGAGGTATTTCATGTTTTCTATACCTAGTCTGAGTTTAGCTGTATTGCTGTGTATCTCCATGGCCATACCGAGTGCACTGATGAAGGCATACACAGAAACCCTTTACTTTTTGAATTATAACGTTTTTATTAATCGCTTTGGTACTATTTTCACAAGTACAGTATGTGGTGAATTTTCAAAACTCTTAGTACAAAACTCAAAAATGGTAACACTTGTAACATAGCCAGTTTTACATTCAAAACCTTTCATTTCACATTCATTTTGTCTGTAGACATCTTTCACCACACATCCATTGATCCAAAATATAACTTTACTGTGAAATATACTGAAAAAAAGATATAAACGCAACATGCAACAATTTCAATGATTTTACTGAGTTACAGTTCATATAAGGAAATCAGTCAATTGAAATGAATTCATTAGGCCCTAATCTATGGATTTCACATAACTGGGCAGGGGGTGCAGCCATGGGTGGGCCTGGGAGGGCATAGGTCCACCCACTTGGGAGCCAGGCCCAGCCAATCAGAATTAGTTTTTCCCCACAAAAATACTTTATTACAGACAGAAGTACTCCTCAGCACCCCCCATCCCCCCTCAGACGGTCCCACAGGTGAAGAAGTCGGATGTGTAGGACCTGGGCTGGTGTGGTTACGCGTGGTTGCGGTTATGAGAAATTCTCTAAAGCGACGTTAGAGGCAGCTTATGGTAGAGAAATGAACATTCAATTCTCTGGCAACAGCTCTGATGGACATTCCTACAGTCAGCGTGCCAATTGCTCGCTCCCTCAAAACTTGAGACATCTGTGGCATTGTGTTGTGTGACAAAACGGCACATCTTAGAGTGGCCTTTTATTGTCCAAAGCACAAGGTACACCTGTGTAATGATCATGCTGTTTAATCAGCTTCTTGATTTGCCACATGTCAGATGGATGGATTATCTTGGCAAAGGAGAAATGCTCACTAACAGGGATGTAAACAAGTTTGTGCACACAATTTGAAAGAAATAAGCTTTTTGTGCATATGGAAAATCTCTGGGATTTTTTATTTCAGCTCATGAAACATGGGACAAACACTTCACATGTTGTGTTGTTTTTTTTGTTCAGTGTATAATGAGTACATTGGTTTAATCACGAAAACACAAAATATCTTCTGATATATTCTCCAGTTAATCCAATAGCAAAAAAATTTAAGATACAGTACATGTTTCAAAATTGCCCTTTTGAATGTAGTATGCTACAGTAAATGACAATACATTACACTGTTTTCACATTAGGCAATACAATTGAACTGAACATCAAATGTCCATAATTTCTATCCCATGTGTGATCAAAGGTATGATCATTGGAGACATCTTTCACAATGGAATCAAAGAAATGAAATAAAATAATGTTTCGTAGGCACTAGTTTGCATCAAGGCTGTCTAGCAACACCAGAGTTGAGGATTCGATTCCAACTGCGGACACATACAAAAGTGTGTGGACTCTTGTCACTTTGGATAAAAGTGTCTGCTACATAAATAGCATATATTACGGTATTACAGTACTGTATTGGCCAATGCAATTTTAGTAAAGCAGTGTGAACCTTCCCACAACCCCAATCAAAAAGACCCCAGTAACTTGATTTTGGAAACATGTTTGCTGTATAGGGGATGCATTTCTTTCTTGTTTTTAGACTTTCTTTTGCATGTTGTATTGATAGATTTGTATTTGATTTAACCTTTATTTTATCAGGGAGTCATACTGAGACCAAGGTCTCTTTTACAAATGAGCCCTGAATTACATAAATTACAGAAAATACACACATCAATATATAAATACTAAAGGCAAGCAGAAAGAAAAACAGAGTCATAAAAACAAACACATTCATCAGTAATATGGTCCTCAATCAGCTTTCTGAATTGCCCTAGAGGAACCAGAACATCAAATTTAAGAACATTTTGAAGATTGTTCCACAAATAAGGTGCAAGAAAACTAAAAGCTGATTTACCTAACTCGGTTGAGACCAAAGGAATTTCCAGAGTTAGTCATCCCTGAGACCAGGTGTGGTAACTCGTATGTCTAAAGTTTAGTAATGATGTTAGGTACAGTGGGACTTTTTGTAAAAGAGCTTTATGAATGAAAACCTAGCAATGTATCAAGCTACGTGACATCAAATAGGGCCAACCAACTTTCTGGTAGAGAATGCAGTGATGCTTTTAATTAATTGGTGTCTGCATTCATAATAGGTGTCTCCATAGTCTAGGACCGATAGGAATGTCGACTGAATTATCTGCTTTCTACTATTTAGCGAGAGGCAGGACCTATTTATATAGAAGAAGCCCATTTTTATTCTCAGTTTCTTAACTAACTCATCAATATGCTTTTTAAAACACAGCTTTTCATCTATCCAGATGCCCAGGTATTTGTAAGCACTGACACGATGAATATGGACACCATCCAAAGTAGACTTAAATCATCAGACTTATTTTTATGCGCTCTAGAGAACAACATATACTTAGTTTGACCTGCATTCAGTAATAATTTCAGGTGAATCAAGTTTTTCTGTAGTACGATGAAGGCAGACTGTAGTTCAGATAGAGCCTGGTCAACCGTGGGACAATAGCATACACAACAGTATCATTGGCACACAAGTGCAGGTAAAACATTTTTTACAGACAAGTCAATATTGTTAATGTAAAAAATCAAAATACAGGACCCAGAATCGACCCCTGCGGGACACCTTTCATAAAATATCCAGAAAACCTGATTCAACACCATCAGTAGATAAACATTGAGTTATATCTGTCAAGTAGTTTTTAAACCAGTTACATGCAGCCTGATCTAGGCCAATTGAGGAAAGCCTCTCAATTAGCAGTGAGTGATCAACAATATCGAAAGCCATTGACAGGTCAATGACGAGGGCAGCACAATGTTGCCTTTTATCCATGCAGTTAACCACATCATTTATAACTAGAGATGCAGCAGAGATAGTGCTATGACCTGGTCTAAAACCTAAACCTAAAAATTTGGAAAGTATTCAGACCCCTTGACTCTTTCCATATTTTGTTACGTTACAGCCTTATTCTAAAATATATTAAATTATTTATTTTTCCTCATCAATCTACACACAATACCCCATAATGACAAAGCAAAAACAGGTTTGTAGAATTTTTGGTAATTTTATTAAAAATAAGAAACATACCTTATTTACACAAGTATTCAGACCCTTTTGCTATGAGACTCGAAATTGAGCTCCGGTGCATCCTGTTTCCATTGATCATCCTTGAGATGTTTTTCAACTTGATTGGAGTCCACCTGTGGTAAATTCAATGGATTTGGAAAGGCACACACCTGTCTATCTAAGGTCCTACAGTTGACAGTGCATTTCAGAGCAAAAACCAAGCCATGAGGTCGAAGGAATTGTCCGTAGAGCTCCGAGACAGGATTGTGTCGAGGCACAGATCTGGGGAAGGGTACCAAAAACTTTCTGCAACATTGAAGGTCCCCAAGAGCACAGTGGCCTCCATCATTCTTAAATGTAAGAAGTTTGGAATCACCAAGACTCTTCCTAGAGCTGGCCGCCCAGCCAAACTGAGCAATCGGGGGAGAAGGGCCTTGGTCAGGGAGGTGACCAAGAACCCGATGGTCACTCTGACAGAGCTCCAGAGTTCCTCTGTGGAGATGGGAGAACCTTCCAGAAAGACAAACATCTCTGCAGCACTCCACCAATCAGGCCTTTTATGGTAGAGTGGCCAGACGGAAGCCACGCCTCAGTAAAAGGCACATGACAGCATGCTTGGAGTTTGCCAAAAGGCACCTAAAGGACTCTCAGACCATGAGAAACAAGATTCTCCTGTCTGATGAAACCAAGATTGAACTCTTTGGCCTGAATGCCAAGCGTCACGTCCTTTTGTTACATACAGTACATCTCTGATCTTGTCAATATCAGATTTTTTTTGTACTTACTTTGAAGTAAAATCAAATGTCATCATCATAGTAGTACATTCAAGTATATATCATACTTTTTATGTTTCTACTTTACAGACATAATATACATTTTCATGATGTAGTCCTCCAAATCTGTACAGTCGTGGTCAAAAGTTTTGTGAATGACACAAGTATTGGTCTTCACAAAGTTCGCTGCTTCAGTGTTATGAGATATTTTTGTCAGATGTTACTATGGTATACTGAAGTATAATTACAAGCATCCCATAAGTGTCAAAGGCTTTTATTGACAATTACATTACGTTTATGCAAAGAGTCAATATTTGCAGTGTTGACCCTTCTTTTTCAAGACCTCTGCAATCCGCCCTGGCATGCTGTCAATTAACTTCTGGGCCACATCCTGACTGATGGCAGCCCATTCTTGCATAATCAATGCTTGGAGTTTGTCAGAATTTGTGGGTTTTTGTTTGTCCACCCGCCTCTTGAGGATCGACCACAAGTTCTCAATGGGATTAAGGTCTGGGGAGTTTCCTGGCCATGGACCCAAAATGTCTATGTTTTGTTCCCCGAGCCACTTAGTTATCACTTTTGCCTTATGATAAGGTGCTCCATCATGCTGGAACAGGCATTGGTCGTCACCAACCTGTTCTTGGATGGTTGGGAGAAGTTGCTCTCGGAGGATGTGTTGGTATCATTCTTTATTCATGGCTGTGTTCTTAGGCAAAATTGTGAGTGAGCCCACTCCCTTGGCTGAGAAGCAACCCCACACATGAATGGTCTCAGGATGCTTTACTGTTGGCATGACACAGGACTGATGGTAGCTCTCACCTTGTCTTTTCCGGACAAGGTGTTTGCTGGATGCCCCAAACAATCGGAAAGGGGATTCATCAGAGAAAATGACTTTACCCCAGTCCTCAGCAGTCCAATCCCTGTACCTTTTGCAGAATATCAGTCTGTCCCTGATGTTTTTCCTGGAGAGAAGTGGCTTCTTTGCTGCCCTTCTTGACACCAGGCCATCCTCCAAAAGTCTTTGCCTCACTGTGCGTGCAGATGCACTCACACCTGCCTGCTGTCATTCCTGAGCAAGCTCTGCACTGGTGGTGCCCCGATCCCGCAGCTGAATCAACTTTAGGAGACAGTCCTGGCGCTTGCTGGACTTTCGTGGGCGCCTTGACACCTTCTTCACAACAATTGAACCTCTCTCCTTGAAGTTCTTGATGATCCGATAAATGGTTGATTTAGGTGCAATCTTACTAGCAGCAATATCCTTGCCTGTGAAGCCCTTTTTGTACAAAGCAATGAGGTAACCATGGTTAACAGAGGAAGAACAATGATTTCAATCACCACCCTCCTTTTAAAGCTTCCAGTCTGTTATTCTAACTCAATCAGCATGACAGAGTGATCTCCAGCCTTGTCCTCGTCAACACTCTCACCTGTGTTAACGAGAGAATCACTGACACGATGTCAGCTGGTCCTTTTGTGGCAGGGCTGAAATGCAGTGGAAATGTTTTTTTGGGATTAAGTTCATTTTCATGGCAAAGAGGGACTTTGCAATTAATTGCAATTCTTCTGATCACTCTTCATGACATTCTGGAGTATATACAAATTGCCATTATCAAAACTGAGACAGCAGACTTTGTGAAAATGTTGTATTTGTGTCATTCTCAAAACTTTTGACCACGACTGTAGTAGACAAACCAGTTGACATGTAAAATCTATAGGTTTACCGAACGTTTAAGTGATCATCAATTAAGAGCAGTCAGATTAAGTAATAGTGAAATTTAGTTGTACAAAAGAAGAGAATCATATAAAAAGTAATCATATAAAAGTAATTGTGAATTATGTATTTCTAGATGGTGAAAAATTGACTATGATTTTGTCATACTTAGTCAATTGAAAATGTGGTTAGTTTTGAAACAACTGCCTTTGTGATGATATGTTGTGAAAATTGCACCAAAGCGATAAAAAATAAATAATATATTTTTTAAGTGATTATCCATTGTCCTCCCAAGAGGTGCTAAATATGATTGTTTCATCTCCAGACGGAGTGTGCTGATGTCTGTAAGGACACTCCAGTGGTGTTGCCTGGAGGCAGACTGAGGACTAAGCCTCTGATCGCTGAGATGTGTTTCACTACCACCACCGAGCCAGAGGAGGGTGCTGAGGAGCAGGCGCTTGGAGCCCCGGCACCCACCACCCCTCACCTGGAGCCAGACGGCACCAGCCTGCTCATCAGCTGCTCCCACTGCAGTGTCCGCATACATACCAGTCAGTACTACTAACTAACTAACTACACACCAGTCAGTACTCGCAGCATAACGTACTCTCATTATGTTTTTGCAGACCCTCAAACCTTGTTTATACCCTACAAACGTGTGCATGAATGAACTACAAGTAGCAATGCAAAATGGGCGTTGCTTAGCAAAACTATGCAGATGTGTATCAACTAGCCTTCAGAAAGCTTCTGGTCAGCAGGTTTACTATACAGGTATAGTTGTAGATAGTAGGGTGCACTGTACCCTTCTTAACTAATACCAGGGTTAAAAGCTAAACTCTACTCTAGCAAGCTGTTTGGACAGACTTGAATTAGAGGAGTTAACTACAGGCTGTTTCAGGCCTATACGTTTTTTTTTTTTTCTCGGACACATTTGAGATACATCAGAAAGGAAGAGGCGAAGCGAGAGGTTTCACTCTCGCCAAAATATGTCTAAAATAAGCCCAATGCGTTTCTATGGGCTTATTTTGGACCTAAACTTGTCAAATCAAATCACATTTTATTTTGTTGAAGATTAAAAAAAGAATAAAAAACTTTACATAGTGACACAAGGAATAAATACAGTGAATAACAATAACGAGTAACAATAACATGGCTATATACAGGGAGTACCAGTACCGAGTCCATGTGCAGGGGTTCGAAGTGACTAGGCAACAGGATAGATAACAGTAGTTGTGTGTGTGTGTCGTCAGTATGCATGTGTGCACGTGTTACGTGTGTGTGTGTGTGTTTTGGGGTGTAAGTATATGTGAGTGTGTGGGTAGAGTCCAGTGTGTGCATAGTCATTGCAAAAAAGGGTAAATGCATGTAGTCCGGGTAGCCATTTGATTAGCTATTTACCAGTCATGTTTAGCAGTCTTATGGCTTGAGGGGTAGAAGCTTCAGGGTCCTGTTGGTTCCAGACTTGGTGCACTGGTACCGCTTGCCGTGTGGTAGTAGAGAGAATAGTCTATGGCTTGGGTGGCTAGAGTCTTTGACAATGCCATACTCAACCCCCCTCTGTAGCGCCTTGTGGTCAGGTGCCTTGCAGTTGCCGTACCAAGCGGTGATGCAGCCAGTCAAGATGCTCTCAATGGTGCAGTTGTAGAACTTTCTGAGGGTCTGAGGGCCCATGCCAAATCTTTTCAGCCTCCTGAGGGGGAGAAGGCACTGTCGTGCCCTCTTCACAACTGTGTGGGTGTGTGTGGACCATATTAATTCCTTAGTGATGTGGACACAGAGGAACTTGAAGCGCTTGACCTGCTCCACTACAGTTCCATCGATATGGATGGGGGCGTGCTTGCCCCTCTAGTTCACGATCAGATCCTTTGTCTTGCTGACTTTGAAGGAGAGGTTGTTGTTGTCCTGGCACCACACTGACAGGTCTCTAAACTCCTCCCTATAGGCTGCATCATCATTGTCGGTGATCAGTCCTACCACCGTTGTGCGAGGCCTTGCAGTCGTAGGTGAATAGGGAGTACAGGAGGGGACTAAGCACACACCCCTGTGGGGCCCCCGCGTTGATGGTCAGTGTGGTGGATGTGTTGTTGCTTACCGCCTGGGGGGAGGCCTGTCAGGAAGTCCAGGAGTTGTTCAGTCCCAGGGTCCTGAGCTTGGTGATGACCTTGGAAGGGGCTATGGTGTTGAATGCTGAGCTGTACTCAATGAACAGCATTCTTATAGGTATTCCTTTTGTCCAGTGAGGGCAGGGTGGAGTGCAATATAAATTGCGTGATCTGTTGGGGCGGTATGCGAATTGGAGTGGGTCTGGGATGATGGCTATGGATGTGTGCTACGGGGCGATAGTCATTTAGGTAGGTTACCTTGCCGTTCTTGGGCAAGGGGACTATAGTGGTCTGTTTGAAACAAGTTGGTATTACAGAGCGCGTCAGGGATATGTTGAAAATGTCAGTGAAGACCCTTGCCAGCTGGTCAGCCCATGCTCTGAATACACATCCTGGTATTCCATCTGGCCCCGCGGTCTTGCGAATGTTAACCTGTTTTAAAGGTCTTACTCACATTGGCTACTGAGAGCAAGATCACACAGTCGCCTGGAACAGCGGGTGCTCTCATGCATGGTTCAGTGTTGCCTGCCTCAAAGTGTTTAGCTCGTCTGGTAGGCTTGCGTCGCTAGGCAGCTCGCGGCGGGGTTTCCCTTTGCAGTCCGTGATGGTTTGCGAGCCCTGCCACATCCGTCGAGCGTCAGAGCCGGCGTAGTAGGATTCGATCGTAGTCCTGTATTGACGCTTTGCCTGTTTGGAGGTCGAAGCAGTATTTCTTATAAGTGTCCGGATTAGTGTCCCGCTCCTTGAAAGCGGCAGCTCTAGCCTTTAGCTCAGTGTGGATGTTATCTGTAATCAATGGCTTCTGGTTGGGGTATGTACGTATGATCACTGTGGGGACGATGTCATCGATGTCCTTATTAAAGGGCATGGGAACACTTTAGGAAGTAAAGCTAAGCAAAGAGATCCACTAATACTAAACATGTGCATTTAACATAGAAACATCTCTATTTTTAGGATTTTGATCTTTAACGTTTGTTTATTAGAGGTATGGGTAGCACCATCTTGAATTGCCATAGTAACGACTGATGCCAATGCGTCATTGGCAGGATTGAGCGAATTGTGAATTTTGGCTTGGGGACTCAAAGTGAATGCTGCCACCGGGGGGGACCTGAAAGTTTCCTCACAACTTTTCCACTGAGATCAGGACAACATTAAGGTAAGAAACTCTATACAATTAGTTTTTATGTTGGTATTTTGTAATGTTTACATTTTTGAGTATTTTTATTCGATTGATAAGATGAGTCTGTGAAATGACTTTTTGATAACAAGCCAGTAGATAGACAGTCAGTCAAAACGAGGCAAGGTAGCCTACTTGATTTAGCTATTTTCTTGTCTTTACTTTTTTATGTTAATGTTTTCTTTGATAGCTGTACAACATAACATGCTCATATTGACAATTTGAAGAGCATTTGTCATTAGGTATTATTCAGAGCTAAAACGAACTGGCTAGTGATTCGATATGTGAATAGCCAGCCAGAGGTCTGCTGCAGTCATGCTTTTTGACTGGAAGGTAACTGTCAATGATGTAGCTATTATTGTTATGTACTATTAGGCCCATATATACACTTAGTATACATTAGGAACCCCCCCCCCTTTGCCCTCAGAACAGCCTCAATTTGTCAGGGCATGGACTCTACAAGGTGTCGAAAGCATTCTACAGGGATGCTGGCCCATGTTGACACCAATGGTTCCCACAGTTGTGTCAAGTTGGCTGTATGTCCTTTGGGTAGTGGACCATTCTTGATACACATAGGAAACTGTTGAGCATGAAAAACCCAGCAGCGTTGCAGTTCTTGACACAAACCGGTGCACCTGGCACCTACTACCATACCCCTTTCAAAGTCTTGCACATTCATCCTCTGAATGGCACACACACAATCCATGTCTCAATTGTCTAAAGGCTTAAAAATCCTTCATTAACTTGTCTCCTCCCCTTCATCTACACTGATTTGAAGTGGATTTAACAAGTGACATCAATAAGGGATCATAGCTTTCACCTGGATTCACCTGGTCAGTCTTTTATGGAGCAGGTGTTCTTGCATTAACATGACAAGGTGTCGGAAACGTTCCACAGAGATGTTGGTCCATGCTGATGCAATGGCATCATGCAGTTGCTGCAGATTGGACGGCGGTACATTCATACTGCGAACAGCCCGTTCAGGGCCCAAAATTAACACAGGCCAAATGTGGGTAGATTTTAGTATTGACGGGTAAGATGTCTATTTCACCAGCCATGTTGGCGGGTGGTCACGCCTCCACAGTGCGAGAATTTCACTTGCATTTGTGAATAGAAATAGTCAAGTATGATCACTTTTATAGTACAATAAATGATGCAGTAGCTGTTTTCAAAGTATTTCCACCGTTTTGTTTCATATTTATTAGCTAGTAAATTAATCACACAAAGTCAAAGCACTATGAATCTTATATAGCCTATTCCACCTTGCTCTGAAACACTGCCTGACTGGGGGTTGTGCGCACGTGAAGAGCTGAGTGAAAGATAAATTTTTAGAAGCGCTGTGCACAGGCATACATTTTTTTCTAATTTACTTGAAATGAAAGTCTACTGAAGTGACACTTTGTCCTTGTGTTTCTTGGCTATTTACATTTGTTTGGTTCACAAGCTCGGTTGTTTCTCTATGTTTGCGTTTCAACTGCTAGGGAAGAGAAGACAACGCTTCTACTAGTCAGACTCAATCTCACAGGCACAAACTTGACTTGAGTCACGCTACCACCCTTTAACATTTTAGTCTCATCTGTAATGTTTTAAAAAGACTCTGGTCACAAAAAATTTAATTAAACAATATACCATATTAGTTACTTCTTACTAGTAATACATGTATTGTTTTAGAAACATGACTAGTAATACATGTATTGTTTTAGAAACATTACAAAGCATGCTCATCAGTTTTTGTGTTTTGTTGGTTTCATTTTAGTGGGCAAAAAACATTTGCGCTGGTAAGAAATCTGAGTGGGTGGGAGATTTGGATATCTACCTGCCACAGTGGCTGGTGGACCAAAAAGTGAGTGAATATTATGCCCTGAGCCCATTCCATATCATCCCAAATATGCTCTATTGGGTTGAGGTCTGGGGACTGCGCAGGCCACTCAAGTAAACTGAACTTGCTGTCATGTTCCAGGCGATGTTTTTCCACTCCTCAATTGTCCAGTGTTGGTGATCGCGTGCCCACTAGAGCCGCTTCTTCTTGTTTTTAGCTGATAGGAGTGGAACCCAGTGTGGTCGTCTGCTGCAATAGCTCAACCGTGACAAGGATCAACAGCCACTGTTGTACTGCGCTGTTATGTCTGTTTGTGGCCCGCCTGTTAGCTTCCACGATTCTTGCCATTCTCCTTCGACCTCTCTCATCAACGAGTTGTTTTTGCTCACAGGACTGCTGCTGACTGGATGTTTTTTGTTTGTCGCACCATTATCGGTAAACCCTAGACACTGTTGTGTGTGAATAGCCCAGGAGGGCATCCGTTTCTGAAATACTGGATCCTGCGCTCCTGGCACCGACCATCATACAACGCTCAAAGTCGCTTAGGTCACTCATTTTGCCCATTCTAACATTCAATCGAACAGTAACTGAATGCCTCGATGCCTGTCTGCCTGCTTTATATAGCAAGCTACGGCCACATGACTCACTGTCTGTAAGAGCGATCTATTTTTATGTATACCTAATAAACTGTGTGTGTAATATATTATATAAGCTACATGACCAAAAGTATGTGGACAACTGCTCGTTGAATATCTCATTCCAAAATCATGGGAATTAATATGGAGTTGGTCCCCCCTTTGCTGCTATAACAGCCTCCATTCTTCTGGGAAGGCTTTCCACTAGATGTTGGAACATTGCTGCCTGGACTTGCTTCAGCTACAAGAACATTAGTGAGGTCGGGCACTGATGTTGGGCGATTAGGCCTGGCTTGCAGTCGGCGTTCCAATTCATCCCAAAGGTGTTCGATGGGGTTGAGGTCAGGGCTCTGTGCAGGCCAGTCAAGTTCTTCCACACCGATCTCGACAAACCATTTCTGTATGGACCTCGCTTTGTGCATGGGGGTATTGTCATTTCTGAAATAGGAAAGGGCCTTCCCCAAATTGTTGCCACAAAGTTGGAAGCATAGAATCATCTAGAAGGTCAATGTATGCTGTAGCGTTAAGATTTCCCTGCACTGGAACTAAGGATCCTAGCCCGAACCATGAAAAACATCACCAGACTATCATTCCTCCTTCTACCAAGCTTTACAGTTGGCACTATGCATTGGGTGCAGGTAGCGCTCTCCTGGCATCAGCCAAACCCAGATTCGTCCGTCGGACTGCCAGACTGTGAAACGAGATTCATCAATCCAGAGAACGTGTTTCCACTGCTCCAGATTCCAATGGCGGCGAGCTTTACAGCACTCCAGCCGGCGCTTGGCATTGCGCATGGTGATCTTAGGCTGCTCGGCCATGGAAACCCATTTCGTGAAGCTCCCGATGAGCAGTTATTTTACTGACATTGCTTCCAGAGGCAGTTTGGAACTCGGTAGTGAGTGTTGCAACCGAGGACAGATGTTTTTTACACGCTTCAGCATACGGCGGTCCCGTTCTTTGAGCTTGTGTGGCCTGCCACTTCGCGGCTGAACCGTTGTTGCTCCTAGACGTTTCCACTTCACAATAACAGCACTTACAGTTGACCGGGGCAGCTCTAGCAGGGAAGAAATGTGACGAACTGACTTGCCACGTTGAAAGTCACTGAGCTCTTCAGTAAGGCCATTTTACTGCCAATGTTTGTCTATGGCGATTGCATGGCTGTGTGTTCGATTTTATACACCTGTCAGCAACGGGTGTGGCTGAAATAGCCGAATCCACTAATTTGAAGGGATGTCCACATACTTTTGTGTGTGTTTATATACACTGTGTATACGGAACATACACATACTATACAAAAATAAATGCAACAATTTCAAAGACTTTACTAAATTACAGTTCATGTAAGGAAATCAGTCCATTTAAATAAAGTAATTAGGCCCTAATCTATGTATTTCACATGACAGGAAATACCAATATGCATCTGTTGGTCACAGATACCTTAAAGGTAGGGGTGTGGATCAGAAAATCTGTCAGTATCTGGTGTGACCACCATTTGCCTCATGCAGCGCGACACATCTCCTTCGCATAGAGTTTATCAGGCTGTTGAATGTGGCCTGTGGAATATTGTCCAACTCCTCTTCAATGGCTGTGTGACATTGCTGGATATTGGCGGGAACTGGAACACGCTGTCGATCCCGAGCATCTCAAACATGCTCAATGGGTGACATGTCTGGTGAGTATGCAGGCTATGGAAGAACTGGGACATTTTCAGCTTTGTTTCAGAACATTCAATGCTCTGGCAACAGCTCTGGTGGACATTCCAGCGGTCAGCATGCCAATTGCATGCTCCCTCAAAACGTGAGACATCTGTGGCATTGTGTTGTGTGACAACTGCACATTTTAGAGTGGCCTTTTATTGTCCCCAGCACAAGGTGCACCTGTGTAATGATCATGCTGTTTAATCACCTTCTTGATATGTCACACCTGTCACACCTGTCAGGTGGATGGATTATCTTGGCAATGGAGAAATGCTCACTAACAGGGATGTAAACACATTTGTGGGCAAAATTTGAGAGAAATAAGGTTTTTGTGCGTATGGAAAATTTCTGTGATCTTTTATTTCAGCTCATGAAACATGGGATCAACACTTTACAAGTTGCATTTATATTTTTGTTCAGTGTATATAAATAAAGAAATACAAGTACGTCTTTTTTTTATTCTCTCTCTGACACTGTGGTGGACTGTCAGCTCTCAGACCTTCGTGAGGACAGGCAGGGGCTGGAGAGACAAGATGGCTGGAGAGACAAGATGCTGCTGAGGCTGCAAAAGGGCTGAGGGACAATCACACCTTCACAGGACACTCCTTCACAGCCTAGGTGAACTTCAATGTACTGGAGGACTACACTAGAAATGGTTTGCTTTGTTACAGGAAAGATGGAAAGAGAATATGGCGCAGTTTGTTTGTGTAGAACCTGAATCGGCAAGCAGTTAGGCATCGTAGGGGAATAAAATAGTTTTATGTTGTGGCACTACAGTGAGTGTGACTCATTGCAGACATAGGCACTAGTAAAGGGACTCCTAGTCTTCACCCAGGAGCTCAGATTGTCACTGGTCATTTTGCCTCTCTTGCATGCTTTTAATTCGAGGCCTAGTGGAATGTATTACAGAATACATTGAAGTTGTAAAAGCCGATTTATTGTTATAATATGCCTTATTCTTATTATATTTTGTAATTCCATTTACATTTTGATGACAATATCCCTGTGATTGTTATATATCATGCGTTGGTTATGATAGCGATGTAACTTGCACTTTGTTCTCAGGTTTGAATGACAATATATTCCCCTAAACGTATTCTTTCAATAAAGTTATTGTTTTGTTAATATTATATAACTTGTATGTCTTTACTTATCATATGTAAGACTAAATAACATTTTAAATATTTTTTGGTGTATATACACTACCGTTTGGGGTCACTTAGAAATGTCCTTGTTTTCGAAAGAAAGCTATTTTTTGGTCCATTAAAATAATATCAAATTGATCAGAAATACAGTGTAGACATTGTTAATGTTGTAAATGGCTATTGTAGCTGGAAACGGCTGATTTGTAATGGAATATCTACATAGGCGTACAGAGGCCCATTATCAGCAACCATCAGTCCTGTGTTCCAATTGCACGTTGTGTTTGCTAATCCAAGTTTATCATTTTAAAAGGCTAATTGATCATTAGAAAACCCTTTTGCAATTATGTTAGCACAGCTGAAAACTGTTGTGCTGATTAAAGAAGCAATAAAACTGGCCTTCTCAAAAAGCCATATCTCAGACTGCCCATCTTTCCATCTCATCTTTTCTTTTTATTGGCCAGTCTTAGATTTCTGTTTCTCAAACTTTTTACTATTCTGATTTCAGATTTTCAACCCTTACAAAATAAGGAAGACTCAATGTACAAAGTTGTTGTCTATCTTCATTAGGAAGTTGGCAGTTGTTTGGGGAAAATTGGTTGCTTTTTGTACAATACCAGTCAAAAGTTTGGACACAACTACTCATTCAATGGTTTTTCTTTATACTAGTTGAGTATCTGGAGCATCAGCAATTGTGGGTTCGACTACAGGCTCAAAATGGTCAGAAACAAATAACTTTCTTCTGAAACTCGTCAGTCTATTCTTTTTCTGAGAAATGAAGGCTATTCCATGCGAGAAATTGCCAAGAAACTGAAGATCTCGTACAACGCTGTGTACTACTCCCTTCACGGAACAGTGCAAACTGGCTCTAACCAGAATAGAAAGGGGAGTGGGAGGCCCCGGTGCACAACTGAGCAAGAGGACAAATACGTTAGTGTCTAGTTTGAGAAACAGAAAAAGCCATATCTCAGACTGCCCATCTTTCCATCTCATCTTTTCTTTTTATTGGCCAGTCTTAGATTTCTGTTTCTCAAACGTTTTACTATTCTGATTTCAGATTTTCAACCCTTACAAAATAAGGAAGACTCAATGTACAAAGTTGTTGTCTATCTTCATTAGGAAGTTGGCAGTTGTTTGGGAAAAATTGGTTGCTTTTTGTACAATACCAGTCAAAAGTTTGGACACAACTACTCATTCAATGGTTTTTCTTTATTTTTACTATTTTCTACATTGTAGAATAATAGTGAAGACATCAAAACTATGAAATAACACATATGGAATCATGTTTGATTTGTGTAACACTTTTTTGGTTACTACATGATTCCATATGTGTTATTTCATAGTGTTTTTTCTTGACTGATTACCATTTGATTGATGTGGTGCTATTGTATTTCATATAATTTCAAAGGGCTGTTTCTCAGCTTTCAAAATATGTATAATGTTTTCATATATGGTTTGAAACCAGCAAAATTATGTTCATTAATGCACGTTGAGGTCATGGTCTCAGTAAATTCAGGAATTCCAAAACTCTCCTGCTAGTGATGCAACAATACCAATATGGCGATAGTCCCAGTCGGTATTAGAAAGCCCGCCTGTGGGGAAAACAACCTGTGGTTACCCCATTGGCTCACATCAGAATCTTGACCTTTTTCAAAAATGCAATTTTCTTGTTGTCTGCTTGTTTTAGTGAATTATTAATATACATTTAGGAAAAGTACAACATTGCCTGCTCCAGAGCGTTCTCACTACTTACAAAAACGTCATATTTTAGGGTTTCCCTCATGCCCCGTTTCATGACTGTGCTAGCAGCCATGTGAGTATTAGCGATCTATCGACCGGAACATTAAGCTAGCCAAGACCAACAACACAAACAAATGGACTATACAGCCACAAATAGTGAGTGGAGTTACAAATGGACTATACTAAACAAGTTAAATGTCTTACCTGTGATTAAATGTTTTCCATACACATAGCTTCAAGTAGCCTACTTGGACACCGGGTCCCCACATGTTTCACTTTCCCACACCGAATAGCCTGAAGCTACATGGCTCTTCTCACAGACTCTATTTCTCTATGTGGGAGCATTGCGATCTATAGGTCGTAATTTTCGACCTGGTTACATCTACATTGAACAACACAGCAGCTTTTCGGCATGTTTTGTTATTTCTTTATAACTAAAAATCGACAACAAAGTTGGCTCTTTTACAATAGGGGTGAATGGGAAAGAATCTTTGTTTTCCCTAATTTGTGGACGTGGTCGAGGGGAATTTCTTATTATTACGTGAATATCGACTATTTACAGTTAGCTGGTGTTGTAAAGCCTAGTGTTTCCAGTCCCCTTTAATGAAGCCGGTGACTGATGTGGTAAACTCCTCAATGTTATTGGATGAATCCCGGAACATATTACAGTCTGTGCTAGCGAAACAGTCCTGTAGCCTGCCTTCCCGCCTTTGGGACAACGACTCCCATTGTTAGGGCGGAGACATGAGCATCTCGTCATTATTTACAGATCCCTGAATACACTTAGATTTCTGTGCAACCACTTAAGACTTCATCAATGTCTGTCTGCCAATCATCCTCCCAAACTAGCTCATGGTGTATGCTTGGTTAATTTCGTCCCCTGACCTGGTGTTTGTTTGGTTGTGTGTTACCAGGCTGTTATGGCGTGGATCCAAAGAGTGTGACTAAGGACTGGAAGTGTGCTCGCTGTAAGGCCAACGCCATGACTGAGGTTAGTGTCTCCACAACACAACAGCTCAGAGTGGCCCTTCATCATGTATGACTCACCTCACCTAGCTGGCCCAAATCTCTGTTGCTGTTACTGGCAATAGTGTTTGTGAACTTTGCAGTACTCTAAACAGTCATTAGATCTGGCAGTAGTGTTTGCAATAGTCTCCTTATGATATGTGACTGACTGTTATTGGTCATCAGGTAGCAGCTACCACACCTTGCCATTGGCTGTATGTATGTTTTAGATGACTTGGATGATGATGGTTGACAGTTTGCTCTCCTGTTTGCAGAGTTGCTGTTTGTGTTCGCTGAGGGGTGGAGCCTTGCAGAAAGCCAACAACAACAAGTAAGTCAGTGTGCCAGTCAAATTTCCTTAGATCAGGGATTGGTCTAGTCGAACAATCAGTAATCACACACTGAAAATGTACTCTGCAACTCTAATCAACAGTATATTGATGTATTTATGTACACTTATGTTCACATAGTTAGATGTTATTTTGAAAGATATCTACTAGGTTTACATTTAGTTTATAAGCCACTAACGATGGTGTGTGTGTATTGACATGTTGTTGTGTGTGTGTGTTGTAGGTGGGTCCATGTGCTGTGCGCAGTAGCAGTGTTGGAGGCTCGCTTTGTGAACATCACTGAGAGAAGCCCTGTGGATCTGAGTGGGATTCCTCTACAGAGGTTTAAACTGGTGAGTTAAACACAGTAAATGTCAAAATGTTATTACGTGCTAAGGGATAAGAACTCTGTCACTACCTCACTCTCTCCAACCAAGGTGCATGAAGAGGAGCAAACTGAAGAGAGGAGAGAGTGGCGGAATATCCTCTCTTCAGCATATTATGTTATTTGCATTACAAAACGTGAACATGGTTGGCACATCCGCCTCTATGCAGGTGACAGTAGTTCTGCTTGCGATCTACTACAAGGTTAGACTAGAGCGGGGATGTATTATTATTTTTATTTTTTACTCAGTCAGGGTTTCAACCTACTGTTGCAAATTAGAGTAGTGGAATACACAAGGTGCAATTTGGAAATGTGGTTGTGCATCAGCAGTTTCTCTTATGTCAGTCACTGATAGTCACTCAATTAGCCCATGTCAGCATATTTTTTTTTTTTGATTGGTAAGTTATTCTAGCAGCCAGCTATCTAAACCGGCCGGGGGGCCCCACTGAGATATCATATTAAAATCTGCAAACATTTCTCTCCACCCTATGGCAAAATGTGTAGAATTGCAGGAAATTAGCTGTGGCCCCCACCCCCATCAAAGTTGCCCATCCTTGGACTAGAGACTAGGCTATTTAGAGGATGTTATGTGAGTTTGTGACTAAGCCCAGTCAGTCAGAACTTCTGACATATCAGGTGGGCTATGAAAAGACAGCTCTCTTTCTGCAAAGCCTTGTTTCTGAATTTAGCCCTTTCACATGAATCATGACAGCCATTGCATTTCTAGAGGATGTAGCCTACAGTAGACTGTTTGACCGGACATACAGGCCTAGTTTTCCCTGTGAGACTTCCCTTTCCTGTCTCTCTGAGAATGTTCTTATGCTTATCTGTGCTGTGCAGAAATGTTACTATTGTAAGAAGCGGCTGAAGAAGACGTCCGGGTGCTGTGTACAGTGTTCCCATGGCCGCTGTCCTACGGCCTACCACCCTACCTGTGCCCAGGCCGCTGGGGTCCTCATGCAGCCAGACGAGTGGCCTTTCGTGGTCTATGTCACCTGCTGCCGGCACAAAGGCCCTATTCAGACAGAGGTATACATCAGTTGTACTTTACTTGGTGTTTAGGATTGGTGTTTCAGAAAGAGGAAGCCATACACCAGACAGGGGGAACTCTGAAGGCCTCTGTTTTGGGACTTAAGTTAGAACATTCTGCTGATACTTTGCCTTATAGTTTCTAAACCTTCTATATACACTGAGTATACCAAACATTAGGGACACCTTCCAAATATTGAGTTGCACCCCCCTTTGGCCTCAAAACAGTCTCAATTCATCAGGGCATGGCCTATACAAGGTGTTGAAAGTGTTCCACAGGGATGCTGGCCCATGTTGACTCCAATGCTTCCAACAGTTGTGTCAAGTTGGCTGGATGTCCTTTGGGTGGTGGACCATTCTTGATACATACGGGAAACTGTTGCGCATGAAAAACCCAGAAGCATTGCTGTTCTCGACACAAACCGGTGCGCCTTGCACCTACTACCATACCCCGTTTAAAGGCACTTAAATATTTTGTCTTGCCCATTCACCCTCTGGCACACATACACAATCCATCTCTCAATTGTCTCAAGGCTTAAAAATCCTTCTTTAACTGGTCTCTTCCCTTTCATCTACACTGATTGAAGTGGATTTAACTGGATGTTTTGTATACTCAATGTATTCAGGACTGTGCTCACCACATTGTATTTCATAAACATGACTAGGTTGTAGATTTTAGTGCAAACTCCCACAAGTATGCCCACGTACTTCCAGTCCAAAGGGGTTGATAGTTCTTATTTGATGGTAATCCTGTTGATGACTGTTTAATCGTCACGGATCCCTTCTCTCTCCTCTCTCAGCGTAACAAAGCAGCCATGCATGAGCTCACTGTGGGACAGAGGGTGATCTGTAAGCACAAAAATGGCCGCTACTACCAGTGTGACGTGGTGCAGCTGTCCAAGGAGACATTCTATGAGGTCAACTTTGATGACGGTTCCTTCAGCGATAACCTCTTTCCTGAGGACATTGTGGTAAGACTTACGTGTGTGCGTGCGTGCGTTCGTGGGTCGGTGTGGTGTGTGGTGCCAGATTGTGGTTGTCAGAGGGTGCTGTAGGTGGGTGTGGTGCAGGAATCAGGCGCAGGACGCAGAAAATTAGTCCAAAAGACTTTAGTGAAAGCACACTCAATACACGAGCCAAAAAGCCCGGAGGCGAGAAAATACGCACACAGGCGTAAACCAAAAGGCGCACTAACATGTGCGAAAATACCCTCCTAAACAGAGGAGGAAAACCACGAAGAGCAAACGGGCAACAGTAGCACACAAACACGACAGCGAAACAATCACACACAACACCTGACAAACACAACGAGAACTTATAGGACACTAATTAGCGCTAAACGAAAACAGGTGTACAACATAAAGACAAAACCAAACGAACATAGAAACATTCAACGGTGGCAGCTAGTACTCCGGAGACGGCGACCGCCGAAGCCTGCCCGAGCAAGGAAGAGAGGCAGCCTCGGCCAAAACCGTGACAGTACCCCCCTTGACGCGCGGATTCAGACGTGCGCCCGACTCCGGCCTCGGGGACGACCAGGAGGACGCGGAGCAGGCGCGTCGGGTGACTACGGTGGAATTCTGTCAGGAGAGACGGGTCCAAAATGTCTCTCCTCGGCACCCAGCACCGTTCCTCCGGGCCGTACCCCTCCCACTCCACCAGATGTGGAGACCCCCCCATCCGACGTCTCGAATCCAAGATGGACCGCACGGAGTACGCCGGTGCCCCCTCGATGTCCAATGGGGGCGGAGGAGTCTCCCTGATTTCATCTTCCTGGAGTGGGCCAGCTACCACCGGCCTGAGAAGAGACACATGGAACGAGGGGTTAATATTTTTATACTCAATAGACAGTTGTAATCTGTAACACACCTCGTTCAATCTTCTCAGGACTTTAAACGGCCCCACAAACCGCCGACCCAGTTTCCGACAGGGCAGGCGGAGGGGCAGGTTTCTGGTAGAGAGCCAGACTCGATCACCAGGTGCGTACACCGGCCCCTCACTGCGGTGGAGATCGGCGCTCGCCTTCTGACGACGGAGGGCCCGCTGCAGGTGGATGTGTGCAGCGTTCCACGTCTCCTCCAAGCGCCGCACCCACTCATCCACCGCAGGAGCCTCGATCTGGCTCTGCTGCCAAGGTGCCAGAACCGGCTGGTAACCTAACACACATTGGAAAGGGGTTAGGTTAGTTGAGGAATGGCGTAGGGAATTCTGGGCCATTTCTGCCCAGGGAACGTACCGTGCCCACTCCTCCGGCCGGTCCTGGCAGTATGATCTAAGAAACCTACCCACATCCTGGTTCACACGTTCCACCTGCCCATTACTCTCAGGATGGTAACCCGAGGTGAGGCTCACCGAGACCCCCCAAACGCTCCATAAAGGCTCTCCAGACTCTGGAGGTGAATTGGGGACCTCGATCAGACACAATATCCTCGGGTACCCCGTAGTGCCGGAAAATATGGGTGAATAGAGCTTCGGCGGTCTGTAGGGCAGTAGGAAGGCCCGGCATAGGGAGCAAACGACAGGCCTTAGAGAACCGGTCCACAACGACCAGTATAGTAGTATTCCCCTGCGAGGGGGGAAGGTCAGTGATGAAGTCCACCGAGAGGTGAGACCATGGTCGTTGTGGAACGGGCAGGGGTTGTAACTTACCCCTAGGCAGATGTCTAGGCGCCTTACACTGGGCGCACACCGAGCAGGAGGAGACATAAACCCTCACATCCCTCGCCAACGTGGGCCACCAGTACTTAGCACTAAGGCAGTGCACTGTCCGGCCTAAACCAGGATGTCCAGAGGAGGGTGACGTGTGAGCCCAATAGATCAATCGATCCCGAACCTCGAGCGGGACGTACGTCCGACCCTCCGGGCATTGAGGAGGACTAGGGTCGGTGCGCAACGCCCGCTCGATCTCAGCATCGACCTCCCACACTACCGGTGCCACCAGACAAGACTCCGGCAGTATGGGAGTGGGCTCCACGGACCTCTCCTCCGTGTCGTACCGCCGAGACAGTGCGTCTGCCTTACCGTTCTGTGACCCAGGGATGTACGTGATCTTAAATACGAACCGGGCCAAAAACATGTTCCACCGCGCCTGGCGAGGGTTCAGTCTCCTAGCTGCCCGGATGTACTCCAGGTTACGGTGGTCAGTCAAAATGAGGAAAGGGTGTTGAGCCCCCTCAAGCCAGTGCCTCCACACCTTTAGGGCCTGTACCACGGCTAACAGCTCCCTGTCCCCTACGTCATAATTTTGCTCCGCCGGACTGAGCTTTTTGGAATAAAAAGCACAGGGGCGGAGTTTAGGTGGCTTGCCGGACCGTTGCGAAAGCACGGCTCCTATACCGGCCTCTGACGTGTCCACCTCTACCTGAAATGGTAAAGAGGGATCCGGATGCGCCAGCACCGGAGCCGAAGTAAACAGGTCCTTCAGCCTCCCAAAAGCCCTGTCCGCCTCGGCTAACCACTGCAAACGCACCGGACCCCCCTTTAAAAGAGACGTTATGGGAGCTGCCACCTGTCCAAAACCCCGGATAAACCTCCGGTAGTAATTCGCAAACCCCAAAAACTGCTGCACCTCTTTAACAGTGGTTGGAGTTTGCCAATTACGCTACGGCTGACACCCGGTCAACCTCCATCTTCACCCCTAACGCAGACAACTGATAACCCAAAAAGGAGATCGACTCCTGGAAAAACAGACACTTCTCTGCCTTGACATACAGGTCGTGCTCCAACAGCCTCCTCAACACTCGGCGCACCAGGGCCACATGCTCGACTCGGGTAGACGAGTACGAGAATGTCATCTATGTACACGACCACCCCCTGCCCCTGCATGTCCCTGAATATCTCATCCACGAATGATTGGAAAACTGAAGGAGCGTTCATCAACCCGTATGGCATGACAAGATACTCGTAATGCCCCGAGGTGGTACTAAATGCTGTCTTCCATTCATCGCCCTCCCTAATGCGCACCAAGTTGTAAGCGCTCCTGAGATCTAATTTAGTGAAAAAACGCGCCCCGTGCAATGACTCCATCATGGTCGCAATCAGAGGAAGTGGATAACTGTACTTCACCGTGATCTGATTGAGACTACGGTAATCAATGCACGGGCGTAACCCTCCATCCTTTTTCTTCACAAAAAAGAAACTCGAGGACGCAGGGGAAGTGGATGGCCGTATGTATCCTTGTCTCAGAGATTCGTCTATGTAAGTCTCCATAGCGCTCTTCTCCTCTTGAGACAGAGGATACACATGGCTCCGTGGGAGCGCAGCTCCTGCCTGGAGGTCTATCGCACAATCTCCCTGCCTATGGGGAGGCAACTGCGTCGCCCTCGACTTACTGAACACAATAGCCAAATCCTCATACTCAGGGGGAATGTGCAATGCGGGCACCTGGTTTGGACTCTCCACCGAGGTAGCCCCCACGGAAACGCCTAAACATCGACCCCACACACTGGGCAGACCACTCCATCAGAGCCCTCTCCTGCCACGAAATAGACGGGTTATGGATACTCAACCAGGGCATGCCCAGCACCACCGGATACGCAGGCGAGTCGATCAGAAATAGCTGGATAATCTCCTCATGACCCCCCTGCGCACACATCCTAAGTGGCGCCGTGACCTCCCTGATCAAGCCCGATCCCAACGGACGGCTATCTAGGGCATGAACGGGGAATGGGACGTCAACAGGAAGGGGAATCCCTAATTCTAAACAAAATTTTCTATCAACAAAATTCCCAGCCGCGCCTGAATCTACCAGCGCCTTATGCTGGGAATGAGGTGCTACCTGTGGAAAACGCACAGGTATACAGAAGTGCGCAACAGAGAGCTCTGGGTAAGTGGGGCGCCTACTCACCTGGAAGGACTCCCCAGTGCGGAGCCTGTCGTCTTCTCCCCTAGGAGACCCTCCCCAGCACCTAGCCGCGGTGTGTCCTCCACGGCCACAGTTGGTGCAGGGGACGGCCCCCCTCGTACTCCGACCCCTCCTCTCTCTAGCGCCAGCGCCCCCAAGCTCCATAGGGCTCGGCTCGGAGGCGCTGGAGGATGAAATGGACGGACCCCCCTCGGGACGTCCGCGGGTAGCCAGCAGGGTGTCCAGCCTGATGGACATGTCCACTAACTGATCGAAAGAGAGGCTGGTATCCCTGCAGGCCAGCTCCTGACGGACGTCCTCTCGTAGACTACAGCGGTAGTGATCGATGAGGGCCCGCTCATTCCACCCTGCATCCGCCGCTAGAGTACGGAATTCTAAAGCGAACTCCTGGGCGCTCCTCCTCCCCTGCCGGAGGTAGAACAGACGCTCCCCCGCCGCTTTCCCCTCAGGTGGATGGTCAAACACAGCCCTGAAGCGGCGGGAGAACTCAGAGTAGGTGATGGTGGTGGCGTCTATTCTCCTCCACTCGGCGTTGGCCCATTCCAACGCCTTGCCGGTAAGACAGGAGATGAGTGCGGACACGCTCTCGTGTCCAGAGGGCGCCGGGTGCACGGTGGCCAGGTATAGCTCCACCTGTAGAAGGAAGCCCTGACACCGGCAGCGGTCCCATCATAGGCCCTCGGGAGCGAGAGTCGAATTCCCCTGGGTTCCGGAGCTTGAATGGGCTGACTGGCCGATGGTGATGGTAGGGGAGGTGGAGTTGGGGGTGTCCCTCTGGTCTCCCAGCGTTGAAGGGTGTTTATAACGTCCTGCAGGGCGGTCCCGATACGAAGGATCTGGTCATTCTGCTCACGGACCCGATCCTCCAGAGACTCATGTGCTGCTGCGGCTCCTGCTGATTCCATCCTTCGGGTGTGTGATTCTGTCAGAGGGTGCTGTAGGTGGGTGTGGTGCAGGAATCAGGCGCAGGACGCAGAACATTAGTCCAAAAGACTTTAGTGAAAGCACACTCAATACACGAGCCAAAAAGCCCGGAGGCGAGAAAATACGCACACAGGCGTAAACCGAAAGGCGCACTAACATGTGCGAAAATACCCTCCTAAACAGAGGAGGAAAACCACGAAGAGCAAACGGGCAACAGTAGCGCACAAACACGACAGCGAAACAATCACACACAACACCTGACAAACACAACGAGAACTTATAGGACACTAATTAGCGCTAAACGAAAACAGGTGTACAACATAAAGACAAAACCAAACGAACATAGAAACATTCAACGGTGGCAGCTAGTACTCCGGAGACGACGACCGCCGAAGCCTGCCCGAGCAAGGAAGAGAGGCAGCCTCGGCCGAAACCGTGACAGTGGTCAGTGTTTCATGAGGGGGTTCAGTAGTTCATATGCTGTTCATTATTAGTTTATAGATTGCTTAGATTGCTTACACAATATGTAATAGAGCTAGGCGATATGGACAAAAGTAATATTGTGATAAATGTAACTATTTTGCTTATTAACAATAATAAATCAATTAAGGGACAGTTAACTTTACATTAGCGGCAGGACTCTAGAACATTTTCATCCACTGCCAAGTAAGACAGCTGAGTGGTGATTAAAAAAGTAAGCTATTTCATGTAACATATCCAGGGAATGCATTGTTGATATTTTGATGTGTAACCTATCGAAATAGGATGCAGAATGATCAGATTTCTTTTTGGCTCTTCAGAGAATTTGCCGACATCTTTGTGCATATTGGCCTAGGCTATATTATTCACCACCTGAGGAAGTGGGAACTCAAAACACTTAGCTAGATTGCTAACAATAAATATGATATTGTTGCTATATAGCCATGTAGGTTAATTGATTAAATATATCAGTAAATGTAGGCTAATGTCCTACAAAAACATTCCAGCACTAGGCCTAGGCTACTTGATGTAGGCCTATTCACTGCAAATGGCACGCTCTGCTCCGCTCCACGGGGGCATCAAAAACATACTACAGATTATTCCGGTTGTAAAGTGGTGCCATGAACTCAATATTAAGAGGTGAGAAATATAGTAGTGGCTTTGAAAAACAGTAGTTGGTTTAAAAACGGTATTTTTCCCGAAATTGCATTTTGAGCAACGTTAATATGCTTGTGCTTCTCAGAATGCATCTCTCCCTCCTCCGTGCGCACAGTGGGAGAGGGAGTGAGAGTGGCTCGCTCACACAGCAGCCGACAGCGAAACAGGGACAGGCAGATACTTTCATAGCAGGAATCAACATAATGCATAGGCTATTACTGTTGACCAAATAATGGTTTTAGAACAATCTACAGGAAAGTTGTGTAGCAAAATTACAGACATACGCAAAATGTCGGTAATTTTCGGTTTAGCATCCCTGCTCTAATATGTACAACACATTGCTTGAAATTGTGTGATGGCTTTAGTATGTTTATAGGATTGTATCTAATGGTTGTTTTCAGAACCGGAATTGTGCCCAGCTAGGCCCCCCACCGCAGGGGGAGGTGGTGCAGGTCCGGTGGACAGATGGTCTAGTCTACGGGGCCAGGTTTGTGGCTGCTCACATCATCCAAATGTACCAGGTAATGCAACAGTATTCATACTCGCCCTCAGCAACAATGTACCTTATGCAGAAAGAGATTATACACTCTTATATCAAAGACTGCTTTGCTGTCTAATTGATCCAGATTGTTTAAAACCTAATAATACTCATAGCAAGCAATACATTAAAAGTCTGTGATGAAACCATTGTTTTGTTTTGATATGAGAGACATAAAATGTGGTTATTGTGGCATTGATGGTGTTGTTTGATGTAGGTGGAATTTGAAGACGGGTCACAACTAACAGCCAAGAGAGATGATGTCTATACCCTGGATGAGGAGCTGCCCAAGAGAGTCAAGTCAAGACTGGTGAGTGTACTGTGAGCTATCCAATATACTGAATCCAAAGTTGCTAACCTTTGTACATTGTATATCAACTCCAAACGTGTTCACTCTACTGTGTCTTATTCTCCAGCATGTTTGTTAAAGAGTCTTCTCCCTGTGACAATGGAGTAATCCTCATCTTCTGTGTGTACCCTGCCCCCTCTCTCCCCAGTCCAAGGCGTCAGACATGCGTTTTGATGGTATCTTTGAGGACAAGGAGGCCATCCAGCAGTCGAAGAGGCAGAGAGTGATCAACTCACGGTACAGAGGAGACTACATTGAACCTGTGATCTACAGAGCCATCATGGAGTAGCCTGCCAACTACAGCATGGAGAAGCCTACTCCTCCAACAAACCACCAGCACTGATATTCCTGATCCAGACTTCTCCTCACTTTACCTTAATTTATCCACTGAGTGAGTAAGTGTAGCTCTGACTAAAGGACTTCCTCTGAAAATAACTTTCCAACCCCTAGTTTGGACTGTTTGTTTTTCTTTTTCTTCAATTCATCCCTTCATCATTTCAGCATTATGCACCGGTTTCCCAGACACTGATTAAGCCTAGTCCTGGACCAAAAATATATTTCAATGGAGATGCTTTTTAGCCCAGGACTAGGCTTGATCTGTGTCCGGGAAACCTGTCCCTATGGTTATTACCATCCATGTCATGTTTTATGTGACCCTGCCGGTGCCCAGTAGCAGTAACTTGTATCTTGAATGGAAGTGATATCGGACCTTGAATTTTGCTCCCAAACAAGATGTAGCTTTCTAATAATAATAATAACAAAAATTCACTCAATATAATTCAGTGGTAGGAAGGATTTCCTAAAGGGAGTGAAGCAGACACAAATGATACTGCCACTCATCCTCATAAACACTTGTGTTTTCTGACTCAATATTTGACAGAATGTTGCCAGTTGTTAATTTACGTACATATGTATATATTTTCCTATGTATACTGAACAAAAATATTAACACAACATGCAACAATTTCAATGATTTTACTGAGTTACAGTTCATATAAGGAAATCAGTCGATTGAAATAAATAAATTAGGCCCTAATCTATGGATTTCACATGACTGGGCAGGGGTGCAGCCATGCCTGGGAGGGCATAGGTCCACCCACTTGGGAGCCAGGCCAGGCCAATCAGAATGAGTTTTTCCCCAAAAAAGGGCTTTATTACAGACATAAATACTCCTCAGTTTCATCAGCTGTCCAGGTGGCTGGTCTCAAACGATCCTGCAGGTGAAGAAGCTGGATGTGGATGTCCTGGGCTGGCATGGTTACACGTGGTCTGCGGATGTGAGGCCAGTTGCATGTACTGCCAAATTCTCTAAAATGACATTGGAGGCGGCTTATGGTAGAGAAATTAACATTAAATTATCTGGCAACAGCTCTGGTGGACATGCCTGCAATCAGCATGCCAATTGCATGCTCCCTAAAAACTTGAGACATCTATGGCATTGTGTTGTGTGACAAAACTGCACATTCTAGAGTTGCCTTTTATTATCCCCAGCACAAGGTGCACCTGTGTAATAATCATGCTGTTTAATCAGCTTCTTGAGATGCCACACCTGTCAGGTGGATGGATTATATTGGAAAATGAGAAATGCTCACTAACAGGGATGTAAACAAATTTGTGCACACATTTTGAGAGAAATAAGCTTTTTGTGCGTATGGAAAATTTGTGGGATGTTTTATTTAATCATAGGACCAAGACTTTACATGTTGCGTTTATGTTTTTGTTCAGTATAGTTTTCAGGGTGCTACTTGCACCTATGTTTGATTTCAAGGAGGTGAAATGCCATTTTAGTAACTAATACCACCTCCTCCTCCTCTTAGCAGATTCACACTGTTGACTGCTTTCCTAAACATTGTATTTTGTAGGAACGCATTGAATATTAGCTTTTTCAATTTTGAGTAGTTTTTTAACCAGCATATTTATTATATGGTGCTTGGAGAAAGTAAAAGTAACCTCTGCAATACAGACAGTTTGTCAGTTGCAATGCTGTAGAGGTTCCGAACCGATGATGATGTATGTTCTATTTTTGCTATAGTGATGAATTGGAAATAGCCCGTTCAGAATTGCTGTGGGCTCTCCATTTATATCCAAGTTGGTTCTTTACTCATTTAATGAAAGTTATGCGTAGCAGTTTTATTTAAGTCCAGTTTGAAAATACATTTTAATAGTTGTGTGCTGCCATTTGCTATTTTTGTGAGGAAATTTTTTTTGGGGGGAAAATAATATTGTTAATTGTACATCTATAAGATGTTCTTACGGATTGTATCCCCTACTACCCATCTCCACTCGGCCAAGATCGTCAACCATGATGCACTTATTAGGATAGGATATAGGATAAGGTGGCCTTCAGATTATCGCCATTGTTTGCCTGTAAACTGCTGTTGTCTTGAGTGTAGGGTTGCAAAATTCCGAGAACTTTCAAAGAATTCCCACGTTTTCCAGAAATCCCGGTCGGAATATGCCTGGAATCAGGTGGGAATAAGCAGGAAATATGGATATACCCAAACTGGGATTTCTGGAAAACTTGGGAATTTTGAGAAAGTTACCAGCATTTTGCAACCCTAATTGAGGGTGAGAGTCACAGAACTGAGAGTATAGGTTACAGTTAGTTATAGAGGCCCACATTCACAGCAGTACCACTGAGCAAAAGGTTTATGTCATCATCATTCAATAGTATGGAAAGATTTATGACTTATAAAACATGGAAGAAAATAACTTTTTTATCAAATACTTTTATTGCTTTGTTTTATAATAATACATGTTCTATATTCAGAACCAGGAAGACACAGATGTAATTATTATAATAAGTAGTTTATTTAAAGATATAAGCTGTTGACTCAAGGGATCTTGTGTGCATCTCGAATGGCACACTATTCCCTAAATAGGGAGCAGGGTACCATTGGGACCGTTCCCAGGCCTGTTCATGTGTGACCTTTTGACCCTTGACCTCTTTCCTGTGTCTGTGATAAATGAACGCTGGACTTCTTCCATATTATCATTCATGCATTTTGTAAAGATAATTTTTGTTTCAGTAAATCATTTTTGGCTTGCATATGTCCTGTATTAGTGTTATTTGTTGGTGGTTCCATTACTATTTAATTACACTGGTTAACAATGTTTGACATGCTTATGACAATTATGACTACAATTTGCAGTAAATATAATCACACTTTCGGATACCTTCAGAGCTTTACAAGATAATACTTCATACCATTAAATCACAGTAGTGATAGTTTTACTCCATATGGAGGTAAATGTGTCAACTGAATGATTCCTGTCCTAAGATAAGGTCATACAGTGCATTCGGAAAGTATTCAGACCCTTGACTTTTTCCACATTTTGTTACGTTACAGCCTTATTCTAAAGTGGATTAAATAGTTTTTTCCCCCCTCATCAATCTACACACGATACCCCATAATGACAAGGCGAAAACAGGTTTTTAGATTTTTTTCTAATTTATTACAAAATAAACACAGAAATACCTTATTACATAAGTATTAAGACCCTTTGCTATGAGACTCGAACATGAGCTCAGGTGCATCCTGTTTTTGCTTTGTCATTATGGGGTATTGTGAGGGGAAAAAACAATTTATTCCATTTTAGAATAAGGCTGTAATGTAACAATGTGGAAAAAGTCAAGGGGTCTGAATACTTTACAGTAGCCCAGCCTTTACAAAAATAGTGGTTGTCATATATTGCTCTATTTATGAGTTGTACCAGCTCTCACACAGGTTGAATGCCATTTTTGTGTTTAGCAAGCATTTCTCATTGTTTTTTAATGCAGGCAAGAACATGAAAAGTGCTGGAAAGCCTTATGAATTTATGATTCTCTTCCCTATTTCTACATTTCTATTTGAATCCAATGATCTGATATTCAAGTCGCAACAATGTGGCTTCTTTCCACCCACACAACTAGCTACATTGTAGCAGAGGGGCACTGATGTGAAAAATATACAAAATAAAATGTGTAAAGTGGTTGTCCCACTGGCTATCATAAGGTGAATGCACCAATTTGGATAAGAGCGTCTGCTAAATGACGTAACTGTAAATGTTAATTTGGCGTATCAGAGATGTTCCCTCCCACTGTGTCAGTCAGTGTTGCCAATTTAGCGACTTTGTCGCTATATTTGGCGAGTATTCAGACCCCTCTAGCGACACATTTTCAAAAAAAGCGACTAGCGACTTTTTCTGGTGTTATTGGAGACTTTTGGAGACTGACGTGAAAGCACGTATCGTTCTTACTCTTCTCAACGAGCAGCGGGTGCTGCCGTCAGGCCCCACCCCTGTCCCAAAGCACTCACAGGCGGCACAGTATTCTTGCAGCAGTCCCTCCCAGCTGCAGTCAGAGCAGGAGATATTCACCCCTACGCGTCCAGACTGCAAATGAATCGCGCATGCGGGATGCCGCGGTTGGCTGATCCCGCCCTGGCTTACATTCAGGGCTGGATGTAAATGTAAAACATAAAAAAAAACAAGAATAGACAGAAGAAAGTTCATTTGTAGTTCTAAACATATTTAGGGTGTTTTTTACTCACTTTTTGTCTCTCCTACAGCGTCCATCACAGTTACATGCACATTGTAAACTATTTCAAATTGTGAACTGTGCAAATTAGGTGATGACGTCTTTAGCGACTTCTAGCTGTCAGTGTTTGGGCAACTGTGTTGTGTGTGTGCGCTGATAGCAACTGTACAGTGACATCTATTTACTTTTTGAGGAGGGTTCCACATACACTCGCTGCTGGATATCAATTTGAAATTGACACTGGAGATGGATAGCTAGCTTGCATATAAAGGCGAAATGTTTATTTTAGCTAGCAGTCACTTCGGCGACATCAAAGAAACGGTAAGGACACAAAAGGTGTCAGTTAGCCTAGTGCTAGCTAGGTTCTGTACTGTAACCAGCCATGCTTCATTGCTTAAGCAGTAGAATGTGATATAATGTAAAGTAGCTACCGGTATTTAACATATCGACAAGCCTGTGCAATACATTTCTGGTCTTGCGCTGTGTTTCTGTTCATTGTATGCAATGCTGTCAGTTTAGCTAGCTAGCTGGCTTAGCTGTCCCTCCATGTCCAGATATGATAACTTACTTGACAGCCACCTAGCTCACTGAGCTATAATAACAACGACCTATCTGGGCTGGCGACCATCGTGGTGCACTGCATGGACGTCACCAGGACCTGGCTTTCGGGACTGATTTTGGGTCAGCCCCGAATCTTTTGCGCTGCTTCAATGGTGTAAAAAAAGATATAGTCAACTGAATGCGCCACGTAGTTCATAGAGCTGTGGTTAGGTGACACTCCCGAAGTCATCCAACCGGTATAATCAGGGGTGTACTGCTGCTGGTGCGCAGCAGAGCAACGCTCCGCCACTTTTCAGAATGGTGCTATGTCTCGCAAGATCACTTAATTCTTAATTAGTATTCAACATAACAAACCGAATATAATAGCATGATAATATCAGGCTACTATTATACCAAAAACATGTAAGTTCTTATAATTTAGGATGATTGTGCTGAAATGTTGAATTGTTTTTCTCAATTCGATTATTTCTGCAGGTTAGCCACCCTTACTTACATCATTCAAGAAGATCGAAACGCATTTTCCATGAAACTGACTGGTATCAAATGGTTGGCATGCATGCAGCGTGGACGTTTCCCCTGTAAAACGTGAATACCTATCATTCACGATTGACAGTGATGATGGCCTAATTTATAATAAAGTAGGCCTAATTTGGTGTTTTAGGATTTTAAAAATAGAACATTTTCCCTTAGCTACTTACCGTATGTCAAATCAAATCAAATCAAATTGTATTTGCCACATGCGCCGAATACAACATGTGTAGACATTACCGTGAAACGCTTACTTACAGCCCTTAACCAACAATGCATTTATTTTTTTATAAAACAAGTAAATTAAAACAACAACAACAAAAAAGTGTTGAGAAAAAAAGAGCAGTAGTAAAATAAAATAACAGTAGGGAGGCTATATACAGGGGGGTACGGGTGCAGAGTCAATGTGCGGGGGCACCGGCTAGTTGAGGTAGCTGAGGTAATATGTACATGTGGGTAGAGTTAAAGTGACTATGCATAAATAATTAACAGAGTAGCAGCAGTGTAAAAAGATGGGGTGGGGGTGGGGGGGCAGTGCTAGCTGTTCAGGAGTCTTATGGCTTGGGGGTAGAAGCTGTTGAGAAGCCTTTTGGACCTAGACTTGGCACTCCGGTACCACTTTCCGTGCGGTAGCAGAGAGAAGTCTATGACTAGGGTGGCTGGAGTCTTTGACAATTTTGAGGGCCTTCCTCTGACACCGCCTGGTATTGAGGTCCTGGATGGCAGGAAGCTTGGCCCCAGTGATGTACTGGCCCGCACGCACTACCCTCTGTAATGCCTTGCGGTTGGAAGCCGAGCAGTTGCCATACCAGGCGGTGATGCAACCAGTCAGGATGCTCTCGATGGTGCAGCTGTATAACTTTTTGAGGATCTGAGGACCCATGCCAAATCTTTTCAGTCTCCTGAGAGGGAATAGGCTTTGTCGTGCCCTCTTCACAACTCTCTTGGTGTGTTTGGACCATGATAGTTTGTTGGTGATGTGGACACCAAGGAACTTGAAGCTCTCAACCTGTTCCACTACAGCCCCGTCGATGAGAATGGGGGTGTGCTCAGTCCTTTTTTTTTCCTGTTGTCCACAATCATCTCCTTTGTCTTGGTCACGTTGAGGGATAGGTTGTTATCCTGGCACCACACGGCCAGGTCTCTGACCTCCTCCCTATAGGCTGTCTCATCGTTGTCGGTGATCAGGCTTATCACTGTTGTGTCGTCGGAAAACTTAATGATGGTGTTGGAGTCGTGCCTGGCCATGCAGTCATGGGTGAACAGGGAGTACAGGAGGGGACTGCGTGGCAGATGTGTTGTTACTTACCCTTACCACCTGGGGGCGGCCCGTCAGGAAGTCCAGGATCCAGTTGCAGAGGGAGGTGTTTAGTACTAGGATCCTTAGCTTAGTGATGAGCTTTGAGGGCACTATGGTGTTGAACTCTGAGCTGTAGTCAATGAATAGCATTCTCACGTAGGTGTTCCTCTTGTCCAGGTGGGAAAGGGCAGTGTGGAGTGCAATAGAGATTGCATCATCTGTGGATCTGTTGGGGTGGTATGCAAATTGGAGTGGGTCTAGGGTTTCTGGGATAATGGTGTTGATGTGAGCCATGACCAGCCTTTCAAAGCACTTCATGGCTACAGACGTCAGTGCTATGGGTCGGTAGTCATTTAGGCAGGTTATCTTAGTGTCCTTGGGCACGGGGACTATGGTGGTCTGCTTGAAACATGTTGGTATTACAGACTCAGTCAGGGACATGTTGAAAATGTCAGTGAAGACACTTGCCAGTTGGTCAGCACATGCTCGGAGTACACGTCCTGGTAATCCGTCTGGCCCTGCGGCCTTGTGAATGTTGACCTGCTTAAAAGTCTTACTCACATCGGCTACGGAGAGCGTGATCACATAGTCATCCAGAACAGCTGGTGCTCTCATGCATGCTTCAGTGTTGCTTGCCTCGATGCGAGCATAGAAGTGGTTTAGCTTGTCTGGTAGGCTTTTGTCACTTGGCAGCTCGCGGCTGTGCATCCCTTTGTAGTCTGTAATAGTTTTCAAGCCCTGCCACATCCGACGAGCGTCAGAGCCAGTGTAGTACAATTCAATCTTAGTCCTGTATTGACTCTTTGCTTGTTTGATGGTTCGTTGGAGGGCATAGCGGGATTTCTTATAAGCGTCTGGGTTAGAGTCCCGCTCCTTGAAAGCGGCAGCTCCACTTTTTAGCTCAGTGCGGATGTTGCCTGTAATCCATGGCTTCTGGTTGGGGTATGTACGTACGGTCACTGTGGGGACGACGTCATCGATGCACTTATTGATGAAGCCAGTGACTGATGTGGTGTACTCCTCAATGCTATCTGAAGAATCCCAGAACATGTTCCAGTCTGTGCTAGCAAAACAGTCCTGTAGCTTAGCATCTGCGTCATCTGACCACTTTTTTATTAACCGAGTCACTGGTGCTTCCTGCTTTCGTTTTTGCTTAGGCTGATGCATTGCATGTATATTCTAAAATGATTCTATTCAATAGGCTTCATGTCGGTACCAACTTTCATTCAGAAATTATGGCTAATAATATATATTTGTTAATGGTAGGCTATCTAAAAATAGTTATAATAAATGTAATGGTCAACTGATAATTCCAGCACCGTTTTGATTGGGACAGCGTCATTGCACTGCTTTGAGACAAGCATGGGAACTCATGTTGATAAATCATTCGATGTCCGATTTTTGTTTTCACTGAATCTCTGTTTGGATATTTGGTTACAATTAGGCTGGGAAATGTTAGCTAAGTGGAGGTGAGTGCTGATGATCATTAGTCTAGCAATTGAAAGGTACTTTTTTTTGTCAGACCCACAAACCTCTCAGCTCTGGGCCCAGATTCACAAAACACTTCTTACGCAAAAACTTAAGAAGCTTCTTAAGAAAATAAGTTCATAAGACGTTTGTAAGAAGATATTTGAGAAGTTTGTAAGAAAATCATGAAATCTTAAGATATTGTTGAGGAATTGCACTTAGTTAAGAAGAAATTAGAGCCTTGAAAATAAAGTTATTGGAAATGTTCTTAATTCTAAGATAGCTAAAGCCTTGTCTTAAACTCAGGGAGGTGAGAAAATAAGCTAATGAAAGCAATTGAACATGTTTAATTCACTCACAAAATTCATATGAAAGTTTCAGTATTAATTATTTGAAACCCAAGAACATTCCTCAACAATATCTTAAGATTTCATGATTTTCGTACAAACTTCTCAAATATCTTCTTAAAATGATTGTCGATAGGCACCCAATTTAGCTAGCTAGCAATGGTAATCAGTTAGCATATTTCGTACTGAGATTACTGTTCTAAAACATGCCAAGTGGTGCCAAGGCAGGGGGTGCGGTAGCAGAGGAATGCTCAACTCCGTTCTCTTAAATCAAGGCCGAGTTGAGTTTTGATAAATGGTCGCGCGATTTGCTAGCAACAACATTGAGTCAACATCAGACGATACTTAAAAAAATTTAAATTCAGAAAATGCTTGCCCTTCATACTTTTAATAAAATATTTTATCGAATACAACTACTGACTTTTTCCTAATTTGTGTTGCTCAACTGGAGAGGTAGCGGCCTTGACGTTCTGTACGCAATTACGCTGAGTTGAAAACACAAATTATGAAAAAGTCGGTGGTTGTATTGGAAAAAGTTTTTATTAAAAGTATGAATTTGAACACCATGTGGAAGGACTGCGGTTGTAAAGGATAAACATAGGTACAGGTAAGAGTTTTCAGAATTGACATTTTTACAAGTATCAACTGATGGTTGTTGCTAGCATATCGTGCAACCAGTTATCAAAACTCAACTCTACCTCGATATTAGATAACAGAGTTGAGTGGAGTGGAAGTTTTACGCAATCAAGGAACTAAACCTGCTGCTATTCTATCCTGTTCTATTCTAATGTATTATTTTGAATCTCTTCTATAAAACGTGCATTGGAGGTCCATATATTAGATTGTATCCTATTCTATGCTATTATATTCTATACTAATCTTTCCTTTTCTATAAAAAATCCATGCATTTTGAAGTTGAATTTATCCTGATAACAATCAATCCCCTTCACCTACAATGTGGATGGTGCCATGTACAGTAGGAGGTGATGAGAATCATGAAGCCAACCCGTCACCTGCTCCTGGTGCTTTGTCCCATGGTGGTCCTGGGCTTCCTCTACTACTCCTCTGGGAGACTGCATCCCTGGGGCTGGGGACGTAAATCACGTAAGTACAGTATAGCAACTACCCATGTCCTAGACTGAGTGCCAATCTGTTTGTGCTATCATGCCAAATCATTGTTACTCATTGTCATGCCAAACATGTTTATAATGAGTATGATGCACCAAGCTTTGCCCCCACCCCCCACCCAGCATAATGTTTCCTGTCATTGTAGCAGCATGTTTTGTGTATACTACTTCTTACCAGAAGGGGGAGCTAAAAGACTAAGGCAACTAAGGAAACATGGAACTCTGAAAGATGTACTGTACATACAGTAAATTGAGAAATCACGTAACTAAACAAAAAGAAAAATTAACTTTACTATGGACCAAAGATAAATGATATAAAGCATGATAGTATAGAGCTCTGGAGTACCTTAAATGAAATTCTAGGTAAGAAAGCAAACTGTGCTCCATTTTTCATTGAGGTAGTTGGCTCATTCATAACAAACCCCTTTGATATTGCCAACCACTTTAATAACTTTTTTGTTGACAATATTTTGCAAACGTAGGAATGACATGCAAACAACAAATGCTGAGCCTTCATATTCATGCATAACGGACAGAATAATGAAAGACACACACTGTAGTTCTGATTTCGGCAAAGTTGGTGTGGAAGACGTGAAAAAATGGTTGTTATCTATAAATAAGGACACACCACCTGGTACCGACAACCTGGATGGTACATTGCTGAAGTTGGTAGCAGAATACATTGTGACTCCTGTTTGCCACATCTTCAATTTAAGCCTAGAAGACAGTGTGTGCCCTCAGACATGGAGGGAGGCAAAGGTCATTCTGCTATCCAAGAATACCCAAAGCACCCGTTAATGGTTCAAACAGCTGACCAATCAGCCTGTTACTAGTGCTTAGCAAACTTTTGGAAAAAATCGTTTTTGACCAAATACAATGATATTGTACAGAAAACAAATTAAAAACAGACTTTCAGCATGCTTATAGGGAAGGTCACTCAACATGCCCGGCACTGACATAAATGACTGATGATTGGCTGAAATAAATTGATAATAAGATTGTGGGAGATGTTTTGTTAGATTTCAGTGCATCTTTTGATATCATTGATCATAACCTATTGGTGAAAAAACGTAGGCATCATGGATTTAATTTGTATGTCGCTCTGGATAAGAGCGTCTGCTAAATAATGTAAATGTAAAATTTACATCCTCTGCCTTATCATGGATTGACAGTTACCTGTCTAATAAAACACAGAGGGTTTTATTTAATGGGTGAAAAAACGTAGGCATCATGGATTTAATTTGTATGTCGCTCTGGATAAGAGCGTCTGCTAAATAATGTAAATGTAAAATTTACATCCTCTGCCTTATCATGGATTGACAGTTACCTGTCTAATAAAACACAGAGGGTTTTATTTAATGGAAGCCTCTCTAATGCTAATTCGGTTGAGTGTGGTGGACCACAAGAGCAGCTGGCTTGGGTAATTATTGTTTTCTGTTTTTACTAATGACCTTCCACTGACCTTGAATAAAGCCTGTGTGTCTATGTACGCTGACGATTCAACCGTATACACGTCAGCTAAGACAGTTAAATAAGTAACTGACACCCTTAACATAGAGCTCCAGTCAGTTTTTGAATGGGTAACTAGCAATAGGCTGGTGCTAAATATCTCAAAGCATTGTTTTTGGGACAAATCACTCACTCAACCCTAAACCTCATCTAAATCTATTACTTAATAATGTGGCGATTGAGCAAGTTGAGGAGACTAAACTGCAGGGTGTAATCCTAGATAGCAAGCTATCTTGGACAAAACATATAGACTCAATGGTTGCTAAAATGGGAAGAGGTCTGTCCAAGATAAGGCATTGCTCTGCTTTCTTGGCATCTAAATCAACCAGGCATGTCCTACAGGCCTAAATTTTGTCGCACCTGGACCACTGCCCAGTTGTCTGGTTATGTGCAGCAAAGAAGGACATAGGAAAATTGTAGTTGGTCCAGAACAGAGCAGCACATATTGCACTTGGCGAATGTCAGTGGTATGCATGTCAATCTCAGAGTTGAGGAGAGATTGACTGCATCACTATTGGTTTTTGTGCGAAGTGTTGATGGGTTAACGGTACCGAACTGTCTGTTCAAGCAGTTGGCACACAGTTTGGACACTCATCAGTACCACACAAGACATGCAGCCAGAGGTCTCTTCACAGTCCCCAGGTCCAGAACAGAGGCTGGGAAATACACAGTATTAAATAGAGCCATGACTACATGGAACTCTCTACCACCCAAGGCAACTCAAGCTAGCAATAAAATCAGAATAAAAAAAAACAGATAAAAGAACACCTTACGGCACAACGGGGACTGTGAAGAGACACAGACATTTTTATATATTTTGGATTGTATTTTCCATTGTATTGTATAATATACACTGAGTGTACAAAACATTAGGAACACCTTCCTAATATTGAGATGCACCCCCATTTGCCCTCAGAACAGCCTCAATGTGTCGGGGCATGGAATCTACACGTTTTAGAAAGCGTTCCAAAGGGATGCTGGCCCATGTTGACTACAATGCTTCCCAAAGTTGTCAAGTTGGCTGGATGTCCTTTGGGTGGTGGACCATTCTTGATACACACGGGAAACTGTTGAGCATGAAAAACCCAGCAGCGTTGCAGTTCTTGACACACTCAAACCGGTGCGCCTGGCACCTACTACCATACCCCGTTCAAAGGCACTTAAATATTTTGCCTTGCCCATTCACCCTCTGAATGGCACACATACACAATCCATGTCTCAATTGTCTCCAGGCTTAAAAAATCCTTCTTTAACCTGTCTCCTCCCCTTCATCTACACTGATTGAAGTGGATTTAACAAGTGACATCAATAAGGGATCATAGCTTTCACCTTGATTCACATGGTCAGTCTGTCATGGAAAGAGGTGTTCCTAATGTTTTGTACACAGTGTATGATGTCTTTTATTTGTTGTGTTTTCTTTCCTGTTTGATCCCCAGGAAGAGTAGTTAATTGAGGATGCTAATAAAATACTAAATACTAATAATACATCAGGAATGTGAATATGTAAATAGGCTGCATCGCAGATTGACATTGCAGTGATGAGCTCATCTGGACTGAAACACCTTAAAACCAAAAAAGTTGGAGTTGCAAAACTGTAGTGTATTTTAACAAATGCTGTGACATAATACTAATGGATCATCAATCAATAATTTATTTGATGTGACTATACTCTATACACTGTCCTTTTCAGTTGTGTTTGTTATCCCCAGAATGATTTTGAATCTCCAAAGGATGTTTGTTTATTGTCATTAGCAATAAACATACATGTTTTATCACACAATGTAGTAATGCTGGAACCAGCTAGAACTGGTGCCTCTCCTTCTCTATCATGTGCACAACCATTATTTTGTGTATTTGATTTGTGATGGAAAGCTTGAATAACTTTTTCATGTGATATTGTGTCCGTCCTACTCTTTCATAGCATAAAGACAAGCACTTTTGGAGACAAGCATTAGCCATCTAGCTTCTCACAGATTCAACTTGATTCACTAAAGCATTCAATTACATTTGTTGCCAGGATTTAAAAACGGTTGCAAAATATTTTTCTATGGTGTGCTCCACTGAACACAACTTGGGTGTCTTTCTTGTATAGTAATCTTGTTCCCAGACACTTCCACCCAAATGTGCAAAGAGTCTGGTGGACCAATGCGTCAAACTTGGCCTTCGTTAGCCAATACAGAAAGACCAGGAGTTACTCCCGGCGTATAGGCATTGGCTTAATCAGCTTATAGCCAACTTTGAATCGTTGATTTCCCAGGCCTATATGTGTTGTGCACAATAGCCTGGGGATGAGGTTACTTGTAAAGTAACTTGTTGGTACTTTTAGTGGAAGAGGGCAATGTTTCCTCTTTGCTGTCGTTCACCTGTCGTTAATTTGTACTGTCACATTCTCCAGTAAAAACATTCTGGGGGTTACTGTACACAAACCTGTTGATGCATCACCTGTCTCAGTAAACACACAAATGACTGTGAGTGCATCCCAAATGGAACCCTGTTCCCTATGTAATTCTATATAGTGCACTACTTTTGCCCAGGGCCCTGGTCAAAAGTAGTGCACTATGTAGGGAATAAGGTACCATTTGGGACATGAACAAGGTGTTATGAGATGTTAGGGCTAACTGACAGACAGCAGAGGCACTTGGGCTTTTAACTGACAACAGCTTGTTGTAATGGACTAGGTAATTGTGTTGAATAACACCAAGGTGTCTGGGATTTATTAGAATCATGTCTTTGCCTCAACCGAGGAGACTTTTGTTTAGAAATCTTCTCCTTGGCAAGGCTCACTTTCAAATAATTATTATACTGTTAAATAATGTTATTCCAACCTGAGCTTTTCTCTGTGTAACAACAAAATGGTTTAACTTTATTCCTATGCAATTACCGGAATAAGCTAACTAAAGTTATATGTAACGTACAGTAGGCCTACAGCGTAACTACACAGGTATAGAGCATTAAAGTGTTAATGTTTATTTTTTACAGTTATACATACATGATCATTTTTAAAGTTACATGTTTAGGTTAAATGTCTAACTCAGGAGAAACAAGAACAACACTACTCTTCTCTTTCATTCTCTTATGTCCTTCCTTTCACTCTGTCAACTAGCACAGAAGGTCTTTGAAAATACACATCTTTCAAAGCAGAAAAGTATTCCTGTACCTCAGGCATATCAGCATTTGCTAGCAATTTGGGAGAGATGTTGTTTGTTCACCGCTCTCCACAGATGTAGGTTGAGTTTCCAAGTTCATAAAAGGGATGGAGGAGCGAGCCGAGCATGATGCTGGAGGGCTTCTTGTTCTCTGCCAACCTGAGTCCAGGCTTGATTTGAAAATAGCCCATTATGTAAAATCCAAGTAAACGTTTGGAGGTTAGTGCATTTAACTTTTCTTTGAGTCTTTAAGCTTTTTGGCAGACGAGCCAAAGAAAGAAAGTTGAGCAGGCTAATAGGTGTCCTCAAACAACAGTGTGAGAGCAACTCAACTCAACCACCTCACACTCCCTGTCCTGATTTTACGGTACATTTACGCCACTGCAGTGTCACTGTGGGGTAGGTTGAACTTTATTTGATGTGATTTGAGGCTGCATCCCTATACCCTACATAATGCACTACTTTTGACCAGAGCGCTATGGGCCCTGGTCAAACGTAGTACACTACATAGGGAATAGGGTGCCATTTGGGACACACCCCCATCTTACAGCTTGTTCTACAACAACAGATTGTTTACATTTACATTTACGCCATTTAGCAGACACTCTCCTATGGACCCACTACTAAGCAATGTACCTCTCAGAAAATTGTTTGGACTAGGCCGAATGTGTATTATTCACTTGTTTGGACTCCTGAATGTCCAATGATGTGCAAACCAAACCCTCAAACCAATCCCTTCAACTGTGTAAACTTGATTGAAATACTTCTCCTTTTAATCATCCTGTCATCAGTTTCTCCTACTCTGAACAACAAACACTCAGTGTAGTGTTGATCTAAGCCCTTTCACAGCTTTAATTCGTTTATTTCCATTAGGGTTGTTCCTTAATCTCGTGATTTGCAATGTGGTCCAACACTTTATAAAATGGCAGGTTGAGACGTTTTGAGTTTTGACCCAGTTTTGCCGACAGTGAATGATGATGTTGGTGGTAGAGCTGCCTAGTAGCAACAGAACAGGAGATGGATGTGGTCTTCTGAGCGAGGGTGAAGGTAGAGTTAGTGGAAATTACAAGGGTAGTGGTTAATGTGGCTTCTTGTTTATGTCAAACCCTATGACTAACAATACTCAATCAACCACCCGTGGCAAGTTATTATATATCTATGGTTTTCCCTTGGATAGGTGGGCTTGTCCAGCGATATCTAACTGAACAATTACTACCTTGGGGCTTAACTCGTCACTTAACTCTTGTGTTTCAGAGACAGACCTGGATAGTTTTTTCTCCGTGGGACGATTATTTCACTCAGGTAGTATAGATTAAGGTTTAGAGTTAAGCTAACCCTGCCACATATAAACCAGGCATCAATGTTGGGAGGTTTTGTAGATCATAGGAACTCATCTGCATTTTAAAAAGCCTGGCTTTCTCATAGTAGTCACTTAGGTGTTCTTACATTTGATGAACAAACACCATCTAGAATTGAGTGCAACTACTGTAAATAGTGTATCTGTCATATCAGATGATAATAGTGGTCATTCACTGTATTATTGAAACTATGTATTTAATTTATTGAAATCCATCACCTCCCAACATTGTAAAACATTTCCAAACTACCACCAGTTCAATCTTCTATGGTATGTCCACCTACTGAAATACAGTATATCTTACAAAGACAATTATCTTCTATCTACATGTGTTAGTTTTATAGGAAAAGAATGGCTGGAAATGTACAATGTCATTCAGTGTTTCTCTTTTGGATGTGTGTGTAAAACCACCTTTAATCTTTGAATGATTCACCACTGTACATTGAGAACCAGCCTTCTTTTGAATTTCATAACCAAAAGTGAGAATGTGGATCATTCAACCTCATTAATGACCTAAAATGTGACATAGAAACCCCCGTAGTCGACCAAAATCCACCCTGCAGTGAAGAGATATGTCTTTGTAAGAGCAGGACCTATGGGCTCCCCTGACTTCCAGACCCTGGAATCTAGAGCCCAGAGGTAGCTGGCTAGAGGCTTGCTGCTTTCCATCAGGGAACTGCTGCTAGAACAAATCTCACTCCCTGCCAAGCAATAATAAGAATCACCTATTTATCTCCTCCCCAACCAACCCACAATGCTTCACAATAAACCTCTCAATCCCATCAGCCCTCCATGAACCTGTCACCACAGCACTCGTCCCACACACACCGACACACAACACATTCACATACACACTCCACCACACGCTGTGGTCTAGTCTCCCACAGCCAGATGGCATTAGATCAATTTACGGCTTTATCTTCAGTGTTCTTGAAGACCTCCGACTGGCTGTCTTCTCTTTTTTTTAATGTGCTTTTAAGCAGCAGGGTGCACTGAGTTATTTGCTTTAGCAGGCAGATAGCAGCACACACCATGAAAGAGCTGGATAACTTGAGTAACTAATGAGAGGCCATAGATAAGATGGATCACTTATAAGATCCAAAATGGCGTAGCAGTGCGGTCGTGTTTTCTGTAGTGTCCTCAAATAGCCAGTTTTTTTGGTTTTGTATATATTTCTCAATCTCACTTTCCATCCTTTAACTAAATATACTTTCCTGTAACCCGCCTCACCCAATGTGGAACGGATTCTATTATTTCTTTATACCTTCTTATCTAGAACATCCGGCTGAAACTAGCCAGCTAACTAGCTACTTGCTATTAGCCACCTTTAGCTGTCTTCACCATTGTCCGTGGCCTGCACTACCTACCAGCCAGCTATAGACTGGACAATTATCGGCCAGTCTGCACATCGCGCTATCGGGCCATAGCATATCGGATTTTCTGCCGGAATCACTGAATCACTGGACCTTAACACCAGATCATCGCAACTAGCTAGCTGCAACCGAATGGCTGTTGTTGTTGGCTAATCACCGCTGTCCAGAAGCAAGCCCCAGTTAGCCTTGAGCTAGCCTCGAGCCAGGCCCATCTCCCGGCTATCTACCTCACTGTCAACCGGACGGGACCTCCTAGTGTTGACACGGAGCCCCGCCGATCCATCACGACTGGTCTGCCGACGTAATCATCTGATGTGGTTTCAACAGGCTTCCCGTCGCGACGACCACGAAGATCCATCTGCTAACCCCGGAACGCTAGTTAACGCAATCAACAGCCGTGCCTCCTGCTCGCCTGTGCTGTAGCAGCCACTGAACTGCTCGTGGACTTACCTTTTGCTGTTCACTGGACCTTATGATCACTCAGATACACAGCTGATGCCTGCTGGACTGTTCCTTTATACAGTACCCCATCCTGTTTATCTTTTTAGCCTCAGCTCAAACTTTCATCGCCATTACGAGTTGTTGTCTTAGCTCTCTCGAATAACACCTGTGATTGCTCTATGCCTCTCTCCCATGTCAATATGCCCTGTCTATTGCTGTTTCGGTTCTTACTATACTTTTTCACTGTAGAGCCCCCAGTCCTGCTCAACCTGCCTCAGATAGCTCATTTGTCCCACCCCCCACACACACAGAGACCGGCTCAATCGGTGCCTCAGTGATGCTATCTCTTTCATTGTTACCCAACGCTTAGGTTTACCTCCACTGTACTCATATCCTTCCATATCCTTGTCTGTACATAATGCCCTGAATCTATTCTACAACGCCCGGAAATCTGCCCCTTTTATTCTCTGTACCCAACGCACTAGAAGACCAGTTCTTAAAGCCTTTAGCCGTATCCTTATTCTAATCCTCTGTTCCTCTGGTGATGTAGAGGTTAACCCAGGCCCTGTAGCCCCCAGTATCACTCCTACTCCTCAGGCGCTATCATTTGTTGACTTCTGTAACTGCAAAAGCCTTGGTTTCTTGCATGTTAACATCAGAAGCCTCCTCCCTAAGTTTGAGTTATTCACTGCGTTAGCACACTCCGCCAACCCTGATGTTCTAGCAGTGTCTGAATTCTGGCTTAGGAAGGCCACCAAAGATTCTGAAATGTCCATTCCCAACTACAACATTTTCCATCTAGATAGAACTGTCAAAGGGGGTGGAGTTGCAATCTACTGTAGAGCTCTATCATACTTTCCAGGTCTGTGCCCAAACAGTTTGAGCTTCTACTTCTAAAAATCCACCTTTCCAGAAATAAGTCTCTCACTGTTGCCGCTTGCTACAGACCCCCTCAGGCCCCAGCTGTGCCCTGGACACCATATGTGAATTGATTGCCCCCCCATCTATCGTCAGAGTTCGTATTGCTTGGTGACCTAAACTGGGATATGCTTAACACCCCTGCCGTCCTACAATCTAAACTAGATGTCCTCAATCTCACACAAATTATCAAGGAACCTACCAGGTACAACCCTAAATCCGTTAACATGGGCACCCTCATAGATATCATCCTGACTAATTTACCCTCTAAATACACCTCTACTGTCTTCAACCAGGATCTCAGCGATCACTGCCTCATTGCCTGCGTCCGTAATGGGTCTGCGGTCAAAAGACCACTCCTCATCACTGTCAAACGCTCCCTAAAACATTTCAATGAGCAGGCCTTTCTAATAGGCCTGGCCCGGGTATCCTGGATGGATATTGACCTCATTCCGTCAGTAGAGGATGCCTGGTTGTTCTTTAAAAGTGCTTTCCTCTCCATCTTAAATAAGCATGCCCCATTCAAAAACTTCAGAACAAAGAACAGATATAGCCCCTGGTTCACCCCAGACTTGACTGCCCTTGACCAGCACAAAAACATCCTGTGGCGTACTGCATTAGCATCGAACAGCCCCCGCGATATGCAACTTTTCAGGGAAGTCAGGAACCAATATACACAATCAGTTAGGAATGCAAAGGCTAGCTTTTCAAACATACATTTGCATCCTGTAGCACTAACTCCAAAAAGTTTTGGGGAGCACCTCCTCCCAGCTGCCCACTGCACTGAGGCTAGGAAACACTGTCACTACCGATAAATCTACCTGGCTACCCCTACCCCGGCCACCAGCTCTGCACCTTCCGCTGCAACTTGCCCATGCCCCCCCCCCGCTTCTCCTTCACCCAAATTCAAATAGCTGATGTTCTGAAAGAGCTGCAAAATCTGGACCCCTACAAATCAGCTGTGCTAGACAATCTGAATTTTCTTTCTAAAATTGTCGCAACCCCTATTACCAGCCTGTTCAACCTCTCTTTCGTATTGTCTGAGATCCCCAGAGATTGGAAAGCTGCCGCGGTCATCCCCCTCTTCAAAGGGATCAAAACTGTTACAGACCCATATCCATCCTGCCCTGCCTTTCGAAAGTATTTGAAAGCCAAGTTAACAAACCTATCACCGACCATTTCGAATGCCACCGTACCTTCTCCGCTATGCAATCTGGTTTCCGAGCTGGTTCATGGGTGCACCTCAGCCACGCTCCTAAACGATATTATAACCGTGATCGATAAAAGACAGTACTGTGCAGCCGTCTTCATCGACCTGGCCAAGGCTTTCAACTCATTTTTCTTGGCAGACTAAATAGCCTTGGTTTCTCAAATGACTGCCTCGCCTGGTTCACCAACTACTTCTCAGATAGAGTTCAATGTGTCAAATCGGAGGGCCTGTTGTCTGGTCCTCTGGCAGTCTCTATGGGGGTGCCGCAGGGTTCAATTCTCGGGCAGACTATATTCTCTGTGTATATCAATGATGTCGCTCTTGCTGCTGGTGACTCTCAGATCCACCTCTACGCCGACGACACCATTTTGTATACATCTGGCCCTTCATTGGACACTGTGTTAACAAACCTCCAAACGAGCTTCAATGTCATACAGCACTCCTTCCGTAGCCTCCAACTGCTCTTAAACGCTATTAAAACTAAATGCATGCTCTTCAATCGAACGCTGCTTGCACCCGCCCACCTGACTAGAATCACTACTCTCGGCGGGTCTGACTTAGAATATGTGGACAACTACAAATACCTAGGTGTCTGGTTAGACCGTAAACTCTCCTTCCAGACTCACATTAAGCATCTCCAATCCAAAGTTAAATCTAGAATCAGCTTCCTATTTCGCAACAAAGCCTCCTTCACTTATGCTGCCAAACATGCCCTCGTAAAACTGACTTTCCTACCGATCCTTGACTTTGGCGATGTCATTTACAAAATAGCCTCCAACATTCTACTCAGCAAACTGGATGTAGTCTATCACAGTGCCATCCGTTTTGTCACCAAAGCCCCATATACTACCCACCATTGTGACCTGTACACTGTCGTTGGCTGGCCTTCACTACATATTTGTCGCCAAACCCACTGGCTCCAGGTCATCTATAAAGCACTGCTAGGCAAATCCCAGTCTTATCGTAGCTCATTGGTCACCATAGCAACACCCACCCGTAGTATGCGCTCCAGCAGGTATATCTCACTGGTCATCCCCAAAGCCAACACCTCCTTTGGCCGCCATTCCTTCCAGTTTTCTGCTGCCAATGATTGGAACGAGCTGCTAAAATCTCTGAAGCTGGAGACACTTATCTCCCTCATTATTTTTAAGCATCAGTTGTCAGAGCAGCTTAACGATCACTGCACCTGTACACAGCCCATCTGTAATTAGCCCACCCAACTACCCCATATTGTTATTTATTTTGCTCATTTGCAGTATCTCTATTTGCACATCATCTTCTGCACATCTATCACTCCAGTGTTAATAGTAAATTGTAATTATTTTGCACTATGGCCTGTTTATTGCCTTACCTCCATAACTTACTACATTTGCACACACTGTATATAGATTTTCTATTGTGTTATTGACTGTACGTTTTGTTTATTCCATATGTAACTCTGTGTTGTTGTTGTTTTTATCGCACTGCTCTGCTTTATCTTGGCCAGTTCGCAGTTGTAAATGAGAACTTGTTCTCAACTGGCTTACCTGGTTAAATAAAGGTGAAATAAAATAAAAAGATCTGGCTACTTCAGTGTCAGTTTAATTTAACTGCCCGGCAAATGTTAAAGATCTGTCCCTCTGCTTGTTTCTTTAACTGAATGTACTGTTTTGAAAGTGTGTGAACAGTGCTCTGCTGCTTTTCAAATAAAAGTGTGACCTCTGTTTACCTTTGTTTTAACAGGAAATGTTGGATTCAAAACTAATTTGTTTTCTTGTTTTAAACCTGGTATTGTGAATGAAGAAAGCTGTGTTTGAGATTATGTTGTCCTGACCTCAGTAAATCAGTTAAACTAAACCACAATTTATGTAGACATTTTAGCTAGCCCTGCTACTGCTGCCAGCCTGACCATTTGAGAAGAGCAAATATGATGTTCTGGGTCCTGTCCTGTTCCATCCAACCATTTGCGTTACTGTTTCACTCTCATAAAGACATGTACCAGGCCTGCATATAAAGGGCAGAGAGGACACAGTCATTACCAGTTTAAAGGACAGCTCCAGTGACCGCTGATATGATGAACATAATATAATGATTGCAGACAGACATGTTTTTATGAAGATTAAAATGTGTCCATGTCGTAAGTACGAATAACTACTGCCTCATGATCGATGACCCAGGCTCCAACAAAAAGTTCCCCAAAAATTTAATTTTCTCTCATTGCCTTCCACTTCAAAGATTGTCGTTTTTCTTTTAAGCTTCATGGTACCTATGGATCTTAGACCTTGACTGAAGGAAAAAAAGTATTTGATCCCCTGCTGATTTTGTACGTTTGCCCACTGACAAAGACATGATCAGTCTATAATTTTAATGGTAGGTTTAATTGAACAGTGAGAGACAGAATAACAACAAAAAAATCCAGAAAAACGCATGTCAAAAATGTTATAAATTGATTTGCCTTTTAATGAGGGGAAATAAGTATTTGACCCCTCTGCAAAACATGATTTAGTACTTGGTGGCAAAACCCTTGTTGGCAATCACAGAGGTCAGACGTTTCTTGTAGTTGGCCACCAGGTTTGCACACATCTCAGAAGGGATTTTGTTGCACTCCTCTTTGCAGATCTTCTCCAAGTCAATAAGGTTTCGAGGCTGTCGTTTGGCAACTCAAACCTTCAGCTCCCTCCACAGATTTTCAATGGGATTAAGGTCTGGAGACTGGCTAGGCCACTCCAGGACCTTAATGTGCTTCATCTTGAGCCACTCCTTTGTTGCCTTGGCCGTGTGTTTTGGGACATTGTCATGCTGGAATACCCATACACGACCCATTTTCAATGCCCTGGCTGAGGGAAGGAGGTTCTCACCCAAGATTTGACGGTACATGGCCCCGTCCATCGTCCCTTTGATGCGGTGAAGTTGTCCTGTCCCCTTAGCAGAAAAACACTCCCAAAGCATAATGTTTCCACCTCCATGTTTGATGGTGGGGATGGTGTTCTTGGGGTCATAGGCAGCATTCCTCCTCCTCCAAACACGGCGACTTGAGTTGATGCCAAAGAGCTCGATTTTGGTCTCATGTGACCACAACACTTTCACCCAGTTCTCCTCTGAATCATTCAGATGTTCATTGGCAAACTTCAGACGGCCCTGTATATGTGCTTTCTTGAGCAGGGGGACCTTGCGGGTGCTGCAGGATTTCAGTCCTTCACGACGTAGTGTGTTACCAATTGTTTTCTTGGTGACGATGGTCCCAGCTGCCTTTGAGATCATTGACAAGATCCTCCCGTGTAATTCTGGGCTGATTCCTCACTGTTCTCATGATCATTGCAACTCCACGAGGTGAGATCTTGCATGGAGCCCCAGGCCGAGGGAGATTGACAGTTATTTTGTGTTTCTTCCATTTGTGAATAATCGCACCAACTGTTGTCACCTTCTCACCAAGCTGCTTGGCGATGGTCTTGTAGCCCATCCCAGCCTTGTGTAGGTCTACAATCTTGTCCCTGACGTCCTTGGAGAGCTCTTTGGTCTTGGCCATGGTGGAGAGTTTGGAATCTGATTGATTGATTGCTTCTGTGGACAGGTGTCTTTTATACAGGTAACAAGCTGAGATTAGGAACACTCCCTTTAAGAGTGTGCTCCTAATCTCAGCTCGTTACCTGTATAAAAGACACCTGGGAGCCAGAAATCTTTCTGATTGAGAGGGGGTCAAATACTTATTTCCCTCATTTAAATGCAAATCAATTTATAACATTTTTGAAATGCGTTTTTCTGGATTTCTTTGTTGTTATTCTGTCTCTCACTGTTCAAATAAACCTACCATTAAAAGTATAGACTGATCATTTCTTTGTCAGTGGGCAAATGTACAAAATCAGCAGGGGATCAAATACTTTTTTCCCTCACTGTAGATGATCCACAGCTAAATTAATATGAAAGAAAGTAAACATTTTTGTTTTAGTTTGTATTCATCCGTTTTGTAATGTTTTGTTCCTTGTTCTCTAGCCATCAACATTATACTTAATCTCACTCTGTCGCTCTCTTTCTTTCTTTCTCGCTCTAGTGTATGACAAACAGGGATTCTTGCTGAAGTTGGATGGTAATCTGTAAGTATTCCCTTAATAGATTATTTTATCCAGTGTGTTGTGCTTTACCCCTTCACCTTGCTTTGTGTGTTTTGGCTACATGACTTTCATGTATGATTTCGGTAGCCTCAACAGTCGTCAAACTCTTAAGACTGTGTTACTGCTTCGGATCCTTATCGCAGGTATTCAGTCATTTCACAAGATACTTATTTTTGTGTGTTAGTGTGTGTTTGTTCGTGATTAAATTGATTAGTTATACATACGAGCATGGCACTAGCAACGTCAAGGTTGTGGTTTCCCTTCTCACAGGGGGGTCGTTCCATGTCATTTCAGCAAGCCATGACACCCAACATCTCAGATTGTTCTGAAATTGTTTCTGTAGTTAGAAACAAATAAGCATTCCAGAATCATTCTTTTGTTGAAATATAATTTGATCTCTGAGAAGTTAAGTTAATTGATTTCACCCAAATTAGCCATATTAATTTATTTATTTTTTAGACATTTATAGGATTCATATAATATTCAATAATTATAGTACCTAGCATCCGATTTGAACCAAACTTTTTTCTAACAATGAGTTAGACATGAAGGATCCAAAGAAGTGGTCAAAAGCCATCCAGGGACTTGCATTGAATTTGTGACACAAATGCAAAAAAAGTTAGCATTTGAAACAGTTGCCAGGTAAACAAAAGTAAAGCATGGGTTGCTGTCATACCAGAGGGGTACCACTGGACTGCCGCACAGAATAAATATCAGCCCGCACAGAGAAGCACGAGATAGAACTCAACTATCTAGAGTTTTCTCGTTTAGTTAACACTATCAACTTATTTTTTTACTGTGGGAATTGTGCTCGAATCAATGCAATATTAGCCACTTTCAATGTAACACACCGAAACAAAACAAACTATGCAAGACTTAGTATGCAAAACTAACTGCAAGAGATTTTCTTGTAGGCAGAGTGCATTGGAGTAGGATTCAATTGCATTGACAGGCACGACTCAGCCCGCACTCTACACAGACTGGTGCGCCATAACCAATCAGAGCTGCAGTAGGCCTATATGCAAATAGCCATTGCCATATATGGGATCTGTGCCATTCACTTTGAACTGGACTGTGTTTACAACATGAGCGGTCACAAGTAGGTGGGCTTGTTTTGAGATTAAAGCGAGAGCTGCATGTAGCCACCTGTGCACATTTGTTCAATATTCTTTGCTAGTTATTGAGTTATTAGCCTTGTTATAGCTAATTTATAGTCAAGAATGGGGGAGTGGTTGCGTCCTACAAGAGCACAAAATGTGTGCATTACTAGCCATCTTTGAAAAGCGAGTCAGGTAAAGAGCTTTTTTTTGTCTTAAAGGGGCAGTGTTGTATTTTGAGACAGGCTTGAATAAGCTAAGTAGCCAATAGGCAGAGGGTAGCATATTTTGTCTGATTCTCTGTAATAATGGTATGGGAATAATAATGCATTTTATTTTGTAAAGTGGTTTCTTGCATCAAACAACACAACATTTTCAGTCACCTCCTTGTCTGAAGGACAAGTGGATAAACAGTTTAATGTTTTTTTCAAAAGCCTCATGGAATGTAGACCTACATTGAACACATTTTAAAATGTTGAGTCATTTAGCAGACGCTCTTATCCAGAGCGACTTACAGTTAGTGAGTGCATACATTTTTCATACTGTTGAAAAAAACACCACACATTTGCTGCTAGTTTGGGCTGATGATAGAACAGCTATTTCCATGTTAATGTTATGGGATGAATTCTTCTCCATTGTTTTTTATGGTAGGCCACTGTGGTAGGCCTACATTATGATCAAATAGCCACAGTAGCCTACTTGGCCACTGTTTAAAACTGTAACTTAAAGTGGGGACAGCCTCAGTGTTCACAGTAAACGCGTGCCGCAAGTTGCACAGAATTTTCACAATGTTCAAGCTTGCGCTCAGCAGATGTGAAATTTGCTCAGTGCCGAAAATAATTAGAGGGAACGTTGCCTACGAAGCAAGCTAGATCTGCTCAGGGTTTTCTAAAGCTAACCAGTTTCAGTTAGCTTGATATTCCAGCTCAGTCTTCATCCGTACTACGGCGGTGGATATTGCTCGTCCGCCTGCCGCTAACACTAGCGGGCATGTAAGCGAAATTTCTGCATTTTATAGTTAATTTCCTGCAATTTTACAGAGTTTACCATGGGGCTTAGAGAGATGTGCAGTTTTACAGCAAATTTCCTGCAATACTACACATTTTGCCATATGGTGGAGAGATATGTTTGCAGTTTTTTATATGATATCTGACTGAGAGTGACTAACAAAATCAATGGGGGCCCCCCGGTGGGAAATTCGACCATGATTACTGCAAGTTTAGATTGCTGACTGCAACACTAACTTAAAATTGAACATATTTTAGCTGACGGCTTATTGAGTGACTTTCAGTGACTGACATCACAAGAAAAATCTGCTGATGACCGGTTATCGCAAGTTGAGCTCAGAGTTGACCAAAGTTACCTCGCTAACTCCTCAAACATGCTTCATAGGATACCCCTCTGGTCCATAGACTGCTTACAGTTGTTCTGCTTAAGAAAACCAATATGTAATTTGAGTGAACTTTCCCTTTAACAATGGGGGGGGGGGGTGTAGGATGGGACATAAAGCCAACAACTACAACGACACATTTCTCTGAACAGGGGGGAAAAAAACATCACCAATTCACTGTACATTACATAGGATGAAGAAACAATACTCAGAGCCGCCGCTCCATACTACTTATTAAATATAGAAAACTGATACTATGTACTCATTGTTGGTTTAGTTATGGACTATATTTATTTAATATTATATGGATCTTATAAATTAAAATGGCCAATTTGGGTGCAATCAATTAGGTTAATTTCTCAGAGATAAAATTTATATTTCAACAAACAATGTTGCAGAAATGCTAATCTTATATGTTTCTAACAACAGAATACGATTTCAGAACAATCTGAGATGGTGGAACGACCCAGGGATCACATTCATAAAATGTATGCTCTCAAACGTCTCTGCTAAGTAGAATAGATAAGTATTATACAGTATTACAATACTATGGTGTTGTGCCCTACTTTTCCCCAACTGATGTAGTTCCTCTGGCTTGTCTGTTTATTAGACTAGCAGTGATTAATATCAATGTGTGTGGTTTTCAGAATATGAGTGTCACGTTCGTTGAATGACGGGTCAGACCAAGGCGCAGCGTGATATACGTACATGTTTATGAACTTATAAACACAACGACAAAACAACAACCGAAACGAAACGTGAAGTCCAAGGTAGAACACACAACATACCTTACAAGGAACAAGATCCCACAACTAGACAGTGCCAATAGGCTGCCTAAGTATGATCCCCAATCAGAGACAACGAGCGACAGCTGCCTCTGATTGGGAACCACACCGGCCAACATAGAAATACACATACTAGAATATCACATAGATACAACAAAGAATATACACACCCTGACTCAACATATACGAGTCCCCTGAGTCAGGGCGTGACAATGAGCCTGTCTGCATCCCAAATGGCACCCTATGCCCTTTATAATGTCTACTTTTGACAAGGACCTATAGGGCTCTGGAATAGGGTGCCATTTGGGACGCAGACTCTCTCTGTGAGGTCAACCGTTTTCTGTTTACTTAACAAATTATCTCTTGACAACTGGTGCTCTCACCAATGACCAGCCCCACCTAGACTAGAAACCATTTTACGTCTTCAAGCCAAGTCACCTAATCCCTAATCATTTTAGGGGCCTCTTGGGGATATCTTTAGCTTGCTGGAAATGGAGGGATACTGTAATTCTGGGGCACGTCCTAATTTGGCCTCATTTTCAATTTGGTTCATTAAGAAATGCTAGTGGCCATGACTGAATTCCAACGTGAGTTGGTTTCGGGATGTGGTTTGATGTGGGTGTCTCTTGTGTGTGTTCACAGGCGGTAAGAGTTAGACAAACTATTTAGCCAATTAGCTTTAGCCGGCTGGTGTGCAACCGTGGCAAAGTTGGTTTGACTTTGGATAACCTCGTCCCAAGGCTTGAATTGCTGGCGCATAGAGCCTGGTAACAGTGTGGGACTGTTTGGAATTTAGGGGTTGTGGATTTACTGAGTGACATGCTAATCAATTCAAATTCTGTTTAGAGGCACGGCTCTAAATCGAGGCGGGAGAGGGTTGTCACTAATTAACACAGCCACAAAGTCATAAACCCTGCCTATTTCTACAATTTATCTTAAAATTTGATTTTAAAGCTAACCCTAACCACACTGCTAACCTTATGCCTAACCCTAACCTTAAATTATGACCAAAGCACATTTTTGTAGAACATTTTTAGTTTGTGGCTATGGAAGCTAGTGGAAACTGAGATGTTCTATCACATTAGCCATATTTTGGGGAATCCCAATTGAGTCTGGGAATTAAAGTTTATATGTGAAAACTATTTCTAAGATGCGTACTTTCAGATTTTCCCGAACTCACTTCCTTTAAATCACTTGCGCTACTTGAACTTTGAAGTCCACAATGTAGGGGGGAGGTTCTAAGGGTTGCACTAGATGGTGATGGACAGAGATATTTTTTTCTCTCAAATCAAATCAAATCAAATTTTATTGGTCACATGCGCCGAATACAACAGGTGCAGACATTACAGTGAAATGCTTACTTACAGCCCTTAACCAACAGTGCATTTATTTTTAACAAAAAAGTAAAAATAAAACAACAACAAAAAAAGTGTTGAGAAAAAAAAGAGCAGAAGTAAAATAAAGTGACAGTAGGGAGGCTATATATACAGGGGGGTACCGTTGCAGAGTCAATGTGCGGGGGCACCGGCTAGTTGAGGTAGTTGAGGTAATATGTACATGTGGGTAGAGTTAAAGTGACTATGCATAAATAATTAACAGAGTAGCAGCAGCGTAAAAAGGATGGGGTGGGGGGGGCAGTGCAAATAGTCCGGGTAGCCATGATTAGCTGTTCAGGAGTCTTATGGCTTGGGGGTAGAAGCTGTTGAGAAGTCTTTTGGACCTAGACTTGGCACTCCGGTACCGCTTGCCGTGCGGTAGCAGAGAGAACAGTCTATCACTAGGGTGGCTGGAGTCTTTGACAATTTTGAGGGCCTTCCTCTGACACCGCCTGGTATAGAGGTCCTGGATGGCAGGAAGCTTGGCCCCAGTGATTTACTGGGCCGTACGCACTACCCTCTGTAGTGCCTTGCGGTCGGAGGCCAAGCAGTTGCCATACCAGGCGGTGATGCAACCAGTCAGGATGCTCTCGATGGTGCAGCTGTATAATTTTTTGAGGATCTGAGGACCCATGCCAAATCTTTTCAGTCTCCTGAGGGGGAATAGGCTTTGTCGTGCCCTCTTCACGACTGTCTTGGTGTGTTTGGACCATGATAGTTTGTTGGTGATGTGGACACCAAGGAACTTGAAGCTCTCAACCTGTTCCACTACAGCCCCGTCGATGAGAATGGGGGCGTGCTCAGTCCTCTTTTTTTTCATGTAGTCCACAATCATCTCCATTAGCCAATTAAAATCGGTGGCTGTTTTCGGTGCTCCTGCCATAGGGCTCATTTGAGTGGATGAAAGTAGACTAAAGTCGAGGAGTGAAGATGGGGGAGGTGCATCTGTGACAGCCAAAAGTCGGACACTGATCTGGTTTTCCAACAGCAAGGCTAAGTGCAAAATGGCAGTGATGCCATTCTTTATAAAAGTTGTTCTCCAGCCCCCATATCACATACTTGAACTGAAAATGTATGTGTACATTGTACAATAAATTGGTGAGAGAAAACCTCATATCACATTAATTTGTACATTTCTATTTTATACATGAATTGTGGCAAAGTTGGTTCCTGTTTCAGTCACGTCATTGGTCACGTTTGCGTGGGTCAAACAAAAGCACCCTAATGATTGGTTGACAATAGAGCCTCCCACAATGCAGGAGATGGCTTCAGGATAACGTTGGTGAAGAGCAACTGCAGAGTCGGACAACTTTTATCCCCATAATGCAACACACACCAACGATGGTCACCAACTTGACAAAAGTGATCTGCTCAGAACGCGCCCATAGTCTCCCATTAAAGTTCCATTCTGAGGTGCTGTAAAACCAGATGTGCAACTTGTTAAGTTCCCCAGCAAGAAAACCAAAAATGTTGCTCAAACACAGGGGGGAACTAACAGTCAATGACCAACAACCAAAAAGAAACAGGTGGGGTTTTAGGAGGGGTTCTGAAAGACACTCATGAGGGTGTCACTGAAAGTTGACTAGCAACAACAACTGGAACCTAAAAGACACCCACCATGAGCACCCACTAAATTTGCCCAAGAAGAGGCAGACAAAAGAAAAACCCTCACCAAACTTAAAGACAGGAAGCAAACCAACGTAAATGCTTCGCTACTTAAACGCGTTGCCTTCTCCAATATAAACATGGCATCTACTGGATGTAAGGGGGGGGGATATACAGAAGCTAGCCCTAGTTATGGCCATATTATGGCAAGAACAGCTCAAAGAAGCAAAGAGAAACGGCAGTCCATCATTACTTTAAGACATGAAGGTCAGTCAATACTGAACATTTCAAGAACTTTGAAAGTTTCTTAAAGTGCAGTCGCAAAAACCATCAAGCGCTATGATGAAACTGGCTCTCATGAGGACCGCCACAGGAATGGAAGACCCAGAGTTACCTCTGCTGCAGAGGATAAGTTAATTTGAGTTACCAGCCTCAGAAATTTCAGCCCAAATAAATGCTTCACAGAGTTCAAGTAACAGACACATCTCAACATCTGTTCAGAGGGGACTGTGTGAATCAGGCCTTCATGGTCGAATTGCTGCAAAGAAACCACTACTAAAGGACACCAATAAGAAGAAGAGACTTGCTTGGGCCAAGAAATACGAGCAATGGCCATTAGACCGGTGGAAATTTGTCCTTTGGTCTGGAGTCCAAATTTGAGATTTTTGGTTCCAATCGCCATGTCTTTGTGAGACGCGTGTGGGTGAATGGATGACCTCCGCATGTGTGGTGCGACGCTGTCATCAAGGCAAAGGGTGGCTATTTGAAGAATATAAAAAATAGTAAAAATTAAGAAAAACCCTTGAATGAGTAGGTGTGTCCAAACTTTTGACTGGTAGTGTATATACAGTACCAGTCAAAAGTTTGGACACAACTACTCATTCAAGAGTTCTTCTTTATTTTTACTATTTTCCACATTGTAGAATAATAGTGAAGACATCAAAACTATGAAATAACACATATGGAATGATGTAGTAACCAAAGAAGTGTTAAACAAATCAAAATAGATTTTAGATTTTAGATTTAGAAGTACCCACCCTTTGCCTTGATGACAGCTTTGCACACTCTTGGCATTTTCTCAACCAGCTTCGCCAAATCACAGACAGTGTCACCAGCAAAACACCCCCACACCATCACACCTCCTCCTCCATGCTTCAAAGTGGGAATCACACATGCGGAGATCATCCGTTCACCTACTCTGCATCTCACAAAGACACGGCGGTTGGAACCAAAAATCTCAAATTTGGACTCATCAGACCAAAGGACAGATTTCCACCAGTCTAATGTCCATTGCTCGTGTTTCTTGGCCCAAGCAAGTCTCTTCTTATTATTGGTGTGCTTTAGTAGTGATTTCTTTGCAGCAATTCCACCATGTAGGCCTGATTCACGTGGTCTCCTCTGAAAAGTTGATTTTGAGATGTGTCTGTTACTTGAACTCACGTGAACCATTTATTTTGGCTGCAATTTCTGAGGCTGGTAACTCTAATGAACTTATCCTCTGCAGCAGAGGTAACTCTGGGTCTTCCTTTCCTGTGGCGGTCCTCGTGAGAGCCAGTTTCATCATAGCGCTTGATGGTTTTTGCGACTGCACTTGAAGAAACTTTCAAAGTTCTTGCATTTTTCCAGATTGACTGACCTTCATGTCTGAAAGTGATGATGGACTGTCGTTTCTCTTTGCTTATTTGAGCTGTTATTGCCATAATATGGACTTAGTCTTTTACCAAATAGGGCTATATTCTGTATACCACCCCTACCTTGTCACAACACAACTGATTGGCTGAAACACATTAAGAAGGAAAGAAATTCCACAAATTAACTTTTAAGAAGGCACACCTGTTAATTGAAATGCATTCCAGGTGACTACCTCATGAAGCTGGTTGAGAGAATGCCAAGCGTGTGCAAGGCTGGCATCAAGGCAAAGGGAGGCTACTTTGAAGAATCTCAAATATAAAATATATCTTGATTTGTTTAACACTTTTTTTGGTTACTACATGATTCCATGTGTGTTAGTTCATAGTTTTGATGTCTTCACTATTATTCTACAATGTAAGAAATAGTAAAAACAAAGTAAAAGCCTTTAATGAGTAGGTGTGTCCAAACCTTTGACTGGTACTGTATATGCTCCGTTTTTTTTTTAAATATATTTTTCCCCATATTTTTTTACTTTTTCTTTCTAGAGTTTTGAAAAACTCATGTACACTTCTAAAACTCTCGTCCCCTTGGAACAAGCCCAAACAAAACTAATCTCCAATACGGAAAAACATTCACTCAAAATAAATTGTGAGCCAGGGCAACACGCTGGCTAAATGCAAAACACAAAACTAATCAACTGCCCACCCTTGAAAGACAATCAGCAACCAGGTTGTCCTTACTACGGACATGTCTAATTTCAAGGGGAAACTCCTGCAATATCCGTAGTAACTTTCATCAAGTGATTTTCATTAGTTCAATGGCCTCAGGGAACAAGTGGCAGCACACATTATGGTCAAGAGAAACTGGTTACCACTCTTTGCTTTGGGTAAAGACCCAACACAATCCACCAGAACCCTGCTGAAAGGTTCTTAAAAAGCAGAAATAGACTTCAAAGATGCAACCAGTACAGCTTGGTTCGGTTTGCCCATCTGCTGGCAAACGCGACAGGATTTATAGTAAGCCACAGCATCCTGTTTCAGACCAGGCCAGAAGAAATTATGCAAGATACGGTCTTGTTGACCCCAATATGGCCTGCCACACTACCATCATTATCTCTTGTCGAAGTGCAACTGGAACGACAATTTGAGATGCACTGGGCCAATCGTCCTGCCCAGAAGTAGCATGAGAACGCCATTTCCTCATTAGAACACCATCTCTCTCAAAGTAACCCACACAAACTTAATCAAACTCCTCCTCTGGACGTATCTCAACAAAAAGAGGGGAGAGGGAAATGTCTTTACTCTGTTCCGCAATCAGCTGCTTCAAGTGTCAACTGTAGGGACCCTCTATTCTTCCAGCGGTCTTACATAATCGCTCACCTTTTGGGGTTTTCAAAGGAGAGGTCAACTCAGGAGGTTTAGCAAAATCAGGATTACCCATAAACGTCTCGGACAGATGGACCATGGAGGGATTCACCGCTGAAGATACTGCGAGACATTGGGGCCACCCAGTCCTTCATTTTGGAGGTACAAGCCGGCTGTACTCCGAATTGATGATTACTTGGGTGCTGCCAGCTGTGGGCATGTGGCACCATTAAAATAAACCCAACCCAAGGAAAACTGTTACGGTACCCTTCATTCCATGACATACCATTTTTTCCTATCATCTCGCAAATCTCAGTTTTGGACGAGACTGAATTTATGACCAAAATTATCCTATTTACACATTATAGTCAATTTTGACACTAGAATAAATGTTTTGATGCCTCATAGGCCATTTTCAAAACAAGAAGTTGCTTTTTAGGAGCAGTCGCCCTAAGTCTCCAAACTTAAGAAATGTATTTATGTCATGTTCTAATTAAATCCAAGGCAATAACAAACATATTGTTAAATTAATATAGTACAAAGTTATTGTTTATACACCTATTTATATTGAGAGGAAAATAAAGCCAATTATGATTTTTGTAATTTTTTAACACTATTATTTCAATAGAACATATTGAGTTGTTCTATTATTACATTGAAAGATACTGATCTAATTAGTAGTGTTGTTTAATCATCTTAAAAATAAAAAAATATTATAATAATTGTCCCACCTTTTGATGCCACTACCGAAACACACACATTCATTCTCTAGAGGCTAAGATGTTGGGGGGGGGGGGGTTATAAGCTGACATACAGTGCCTTCGGAAAGTATTCAGGCCCATTGACTTTTTCCACATTTTGTTATGTTACAGCCTTATTCTAAAATGTATTAAATCGTTTTTTTCCCTCATCAATCTACACACAATACCCCATAATGACGAAGCAAAAACAGGTTTTTAGACATATTAGATAATTTAAAAAAATTATAATAACTGAAGAATCACATTTACATAAGTATTCAGACCCTTTACTCAGAACTTTGTTGAAGCACTGTTGGCAGCGATTACAGCATTGAGTCTTCTTGGGTATGACGCTACAAGCTTGGCACACCTGTATTTGGAGAGTTTCTCCCATTCTTCTCTGCAGATCCTCTCAAGCTGTGTCAGGTTGGATGGGGAGCGTTGCTGCACAGCTATTTTCAGGTCTCTCCAGAGATGTTCAATCGGGTTTAAGTCTGGGCTCTGGCTGGGCCACTCAAGGACATTCAGAGACTTGTCCCGAAGCCACTCCTGTGTTGTCTTGGCTGTGTGCTTAGGGTTGTTGTCCTGTTGGAAGGTGAACCTTCGCCCCAGTCTGAGGTCCTGAGCGCTATGCTGTAACGTAACAATATGTGGAAATAGTAAAGGGGTCTCAAAACTTTTCCAATGCACTGTATATAGGTCTCATCTTTGTATCTGTTCCATTATGGCGTCTGTGACAACATCTCCATGTGCCATGCTCTACCAACTGAGCTACAGTGGACCACCATGTGGGTAGTGGACACGTGCACACTTCATGAAAAAGTGTAGAATATTGAGATGCATAGCCAGCAGGGGGGCTCCAACCCTCCAAGAGCCCAAACATTGACATCTATTTGGCCAAAACATAGACGTCTATAATGTGCTATACTGTACGCTACTGTGCTGTACCATACTCTACTGTACTGCGCTCTACTGTACTTTATTAGAGTTTACTCTACTTGAGTTTCTTACAATTGAAGAAAGGGCCCATTTACTCTTGATCTAGTGGTCTTGGTCTTGAGACCACTCAAGACCACATAAATTCAGTCTTTATTTTGTCATGATCTCAACTCACTGGGTCTGGATCTTGGGACCAATGTCCTGGTATAAATATTGGTCTTGGCTCCTTGATATTACCTTAATCTTTGGTTTACAAACCATAAGCCACCCAATTTGAAGATCGCTCCCAACCCATAGGAATCCCCACCCAGTTGACTACTTTTAAATGGCAATGTCTATACTAAAACTAGTTAAATCCATCTATTGACGCTTGACACTGAAACACCTGTTATTTTGCCAAAATAAAGATAGGTAAAGTGATCATTTAAACATCTAGCAACATAATTCATTAGATGCATAAGTAATTCAATCAATCAACAAGTTTCAGATTAATTCGATCAAAATGTAACTTTTTATTTATTAAAATTTTTTATGGGGTAGATCAGCTTTAATATTGCAGATATATTGTAACTTCCATCAATGTAATTGTCTGCATCACTTCCAATCCCCCATATGTTTTTTTTATTCTTTTTTTTTTCTCGCATATTCATTTATTATCGCATCGCAGTGCTAGCTGTGCCACTACAGATCCTGGTTCGAATCCAGACTCTGTCGTAGCCGGCCGCAACCGGGAGACCCATGGGGCGGCGCACAATTAGCCAGTGTTGTCCAGGGTAGGGGAGGGAATGGCCGGCAGGGATGTAGCTCAGTTGGTAGAGCATGGTGTTTGCAACGCCAGGGTTGTGGGTTCGATTCCCACGGGGGGCCAGTATGAAAATGTATGCACTCACTTAACTGTAAGTCGCTCTGGATAAGAGCGTCTGCTAAATGACTAAAATGTAAATGTAAAAAATGGGAGAACAAGTATTTGATACACTGCCGATTTTGCAGGTTTTCCTACTTACAAAGCATGTAGAGGTCTGTAACTTTTATCATAGGTACACTTCAACTGTGAGAGACAGAATCTAAAACAAAAATCCAGAAAATCACATTGTATGATTTTTAAGTAATTAATTTGCATTTTATTGCATGACATAAGTATTTGATACATCAGAAAAGCAGAACTTAATATTTGGTACAGAAACCTTTGTTTGCAATTACAGAGATCATACGTTTCCTGTAGGTCTTGACCAGGTTTGCACACACTGCAGCAGGGATTTTGGCCCACTCCTCCATACAGACCTTCTCCAGATCCTTCAGGTTTCAGGGCTGTCGCTGGGCAATACAGACTTTCAGCTCCCTCCAAAGATTTTCTATTGAGTTCAGGTCTGGAGACTGGCTAGGCCACTCCAGGACCTTGAGATGCTTCTTAAGGAGCCACTCCTTAGTTGCCCTGGCTGTGTGTTTCGGGTCGTTGTCATGTTGGAAGACCCAGCCACGACCCATATTCAATGCTCTTACTGAGGGAAGGAGGTTGTTGGCCAAGATCTCGCGATACATGGCCCCATTCATCCTCCCCTCAATACGGTGCAGTCGTCCTGTCCCCTTTGCAGAAAAGCATCCCCAAAGAATGATGTTTCCACCTCCATGCTTCACGGTTGGGATGGTGTTCTTGGGGTTGTACTCATCCTTCTTCTTCCTCCAAACACGGCGAGTGGAGTTTAGACCAAAAAGCTCAATTTTTTCTCATCAGACCACATGACCTTCTCCCATTCCTCCTCTGGATCATCCAGATGGTCATTGGCAAACTTCAGACGGGCCAGGACATGCGCTGGCTTGAGCAGGGGGACCTTGCGTGCGCTGCAGGATTTTAATCCATGACGGCGTAGTGTGTTACTAATGGTTTTCTTTGAGACTGTGGTCCCAGCTCTCTTCAGGTCATTGACCAGGTCCTGCCGTGTAGTTCTGGGCTGATCCCTCACCTTCCTCATGATCATTGATGCCCCACGAGGTGAGATCTTGCATGGAGCCCCAGACCGAGGGTGATTGACCATCACCTTGAACTTCTTCCATTTTCTAATAATTGCGCCAACAGTTGTTGCCTTCTCACCAAGCTGCTTGCCTATTGTCCTGTAGCACATCCCAGCCTTGTACAGGTCTACAATTTTATCCCTGATGTCCTTACACAGCTCTCTGGTCTTGGCCATTGTGGAGAGGTTGGAGTCTGTTTGATTGAGTGTGTGGACAGGTGTCTTTTATACAGGTAACGAGTTCAAACAGGTGCAGTTAATACAGGTAATGAGTAGAGAACAGGAGGGCTTCTTAAAGAAAAACTAACAGGTCTGTGAGAGCCGGAATTCTTACTGGTTGGTAGGTGATCAAATACTTATGTCATGCAATAAAATGCAAATTAATTACTTAAAAATCATACAATGTGATTTTCCCGGATTTTTTTTTAGATTCCGTCTCTCACAGTTGAAGTGTACCTATGATAAAAATTACAGACCTCTACATGCTTTGTAAGTAGGAAAACCTGCAAAATTGGCAGTGTATCAACATTTTACAGAGAACAATAGAGATTTATATTTCTCTAAATTCAATTTAAAGGTTTAGTAAATGTTTTTACTATTTTGATAATTTGGTATGCAAATAAAATGTCAAAAATGTATATTTAAAGGAAGGTTCATCAAAATGATCACTACTGTGCATGGTCCATCCTTTATCACTGAATCATTGGATATAGGTGAGAGTTTAAGTGAAATAAACAACGTCTCGGAGAGGCTGCCCTCCCTTTTCAGTGAAAATATTTTCTGAGTTTTTACCAGTTAGCCTCTTACTAAATCTACTACACTACAGCTGCTCCAGTCAGAACGGTTTCGGGGTATATGAGGCTAAACATTTTTAGGAGGGTATAATGCTCTTATGCATTATTAAATAAATTAAAAGCTATTTGTTTACAGTATAATTATTTGAGGATCTTTACAATAGAGCCATCAAATATTCATCAACATGTATTCTCTGCAATCTTATTAGGGATTCAAAGATTCAATGATCTGGTTGTTTGTTCTTAACAGTTACACTTTTGCTGTATACTCCTGGTTCTTTTTTAAGGCTTATGCAGATTGTTGGGCTTTTAGATAGCTTCTCTTCTCAGATTTTTTGGTCTTATTTTCAAGTTTTATTAGTTGTATGTACAGGATACACATGGTATACACCAGGGATACTCAAGTACTATTTGAGAAGGTCCGGTCACACAAATGTCCTAGGTGGCAAAGGTCCGTATGGATATTGTCATTTATCGGCGTAGTAACAAACCCCCACCCTGCAATCCATGCGACCCCAAACTGTTCACACCCCTCTTGTTGGTGGAGAGAAAATGGTGCAAATTTCCTGCAATTCTACACATATTTCTACGTCTTATTTGTGTTTATATGACACCAGTGGTCGAAGCCCTACCAAGTTCCCCAAATGTAAAATTGTATTTAAAATTGTAGTCGGGACCCACAGTCCGTATTGACCCCGTTCTGGGTCCGGATCTGTACCACGGTCAACCAGTTGAGTATGGGGGGTATACACTGTCCAACAAAATGCTTACTTGCAGGTTCCTTCTCGACAATGCAACAACAATAATAAATAATAAAATATAAGAATAGTGAAAAGTCGCTGGTTCAAATCCCTGAGCTGGCAAGGTGGAACAATCTGCCATTCTGCCCTTGAGCAAGGTAGTTAACCCCCAACAACAACTGCTCCCCAGGCACCGATAACGTTGATTATGGCAGCCCCCCGGACGTCTCTGATTCAGAGGGGTTGGGTTAAATGTGGAAGACACATTTCAGTTGAATGCATTCAGTTGTACTGACTAGGTATCCCCTTCCCTTTTATTCTCCTTGCGTGACCTTCTCTGTCTCTGACCTTACCTCTTTGTACCACAGGCCTTTGGAGCTGATGTACAAGTATGGCAATCTCAGCGAGGGCGTCTGCAAGCCTGGCTACGCAGCTGCCAAGATGACTGCCATTTATCCAAAGTAAGCAACAGCTTTTAATGTGCATGTGTTATTTTACATTTACATTTTAGTCATTTAGCAGACGCTCTTATCCAGAGCGACTTACAGGAGCAATTAGGGTTAAGTGCCTTGCTCAAGGGCACATTTACGTCATTTAGCAGACGCTCTTATCCAGAGCGACTCACAAATTGGTGCATTCACCCTATAGCCAGTGGGATAACCACTTTACAATTTTGGGGGGAGGTAGAAGGATTACTTTATCCTATCCCAGGTATTCCTTAAAGAGGTGGGGTTTCAAATGTCTCCGGAAGGTGGTGAGTGACTCCGCTGTCCTGGCGTCGTGAGGGAGCTTGTTCCACCATTGGGGTGCCAGAGCAGCGAACAGTTTTGACTGGGCTGAGCGGGAACTATGCTTCCGCAGAGGAAGGGAGCCAGCAGGCCAGAGGTGGATGAACGCAATGCCCTCGTTTGGGTGTAGGGACTGATCAGAGCCCGAAGGTACAGAGGTGCCGTTCCCCTCACTGCTCCATAGGCAAGCACCATGGTCTTGTAACGGATGCGAGCTTCAACTGGAAGCCAGTGGAGTGTGCGGAGGAGGGGGGTGACGTGAGAGAACTTGGGAAGGTTGAACACCAGACGGGCTGCGGCATTCTGGATGAGTTGTAGGGGGTTTAATGGCACAGGCAGGGAGGCCAGCCAACAGCGAGTTGCAGTAATCCAGACGGGAGATGACAAGTGCCTGGATTAGGACCTGTGCCGCTTCCTGTGTAAGGCAGGGTCGTACTCTCCGAATGTTGTAGAGCATGAACCTGCAGGAGCGGGTCACCGCCTTGATGTTAGCGGAGAACGACAGGGTGTTGTCCAGGGTCACGCCAAGGCTCTTCGCACTCTGGGAGGAGGACACAACGGAGTTGTCAACCGTGATGGCGAGATCATGGAACGGGCAGTCCTTCCCCGGGAGGAAGAGCAGCTCCGTCTTGCCAGGGTTCAGCTTGAGGTGGTGATCCGTCATCCATACTGATATGTCTGCCAGACATGCAGAGATGCGATTCGCCACCTGGTTATCAGAAGGGGGAAAGGAGAAGATTAGTTGTGTATCGTCAGCGTAGCAATGATAGGAGAGGCCATGTGAGGATATGACAGAGCCAAGTGACTTGGTGTATAGGGAGAAAAGGAGAGGGCCTAGAACTGAGCCCTGGGGGACACCAGTGGTGAGAGCACGTGGTGCGGAGACAGCTTCTCACCACGCCACTTGGTAGGAGCGACCGGTCAGGTAGGACGCAATCCAGGAGTGAGCCGCGCCGGAGATGCCCAGCTCGGAGAGGGTGGAGAGGAGGATCTGATGGTTCACAGTATCAAAGGCAGCAGACAGGTCTAGAAGGACAAGAGCAGAGGAGAGAGAGTTAGCTTTAGCAGTGCGGAGAGCCTCCGTGACACAGAGAAGAGCAGTCTCAGTTGAATGACCAGTCCTGAAACCTGACTGGTTTGGATCAAGAAGGTCATTCTGAGAGAGATAGCAAGAGAGTTGGCTAAAGACGGCACGCTCAATAGTTTTGGAAAGAAAAGAAAGAAGGGATACTGGTCTGTAGTTGTTGACATCAGTGGGATCGAGAGGAGGGGGGGAGGGGGAGGGGGAGGGGGGGGAGGATTCAGCAAGGAGGAAAATGTGGCAAAGAGCTTCCTAGGGTTAGAGGCAGATGCTTGGAATTTAGAGTGGTAGAAAGTGGCCTTAGCAGCAGAAACAGATGAAGAAAATGTAGAGAGGAGGGAGTGAAAAGATGCCAGGTCGGCAGGGAGTTTAGTTTTCTTCCATTTCCGCTCCGCTGCCCGGAGCTCTGTTCTGTGAGCTCGCAATGAGTCATCAAGCCACGGAGCTGGAGGGGAGGACCGAGCCGGCCGGGAGGATAGGGGACACAGAGAGTCAAAGGATGCAGAAAGGGAGGAGAGGAGGGTTGAGGAGGCAGAATCAGGAGATTGGAGGGAGAAGGATTGAGCAGAGGGAAGAGATGATAGGATGGAAGAGGAGAGAGTAGTGGGAGAGAGAGAGCGAAGGTTGCGGCGGCGCATTACCATCTGTGTAGGGGCAGAGTGAGTAGTGTTGGAGGAGAGCGAGAGAGAAAAGGAAACAAAGTAGTGGTCGGAGACATGGAGGGGAGTTGCAGTGAGATTAGTAGAAGAGCAGCATCAAGTAAAGATGAGGTCAAGCGTATTGCCTGCCTTGTGAGTAGGGGGACGGTGAGAGGGTGAGGTCAAAAGAGGAGAGGAGTGGAAAGAAGGAGGCAGAGAGAAATGAGTCAAATGTGGACATAGGGAGGTTGAAATCCCCCAAAACTGTGAGGGGTGAGCCATCCTCAGGAAAGGAACTTATCAAGGCGTCAAGCTCATTGATGAACTCTCCAAGGGAACCTGGAGGGCGATAGATGACAAGGATATTAAGCTTAAATGGGCTAGTGACTGTGACAGCATGGAAATCAAATGAGGAGATAGACAGGTGGGTTAGGGGAAAAATTGAGAATGTCCAATTGGGAGAGATGAGGATTCCTGTGCCACCACCCCTCTGACCAGATGCTCTCGGGGTATGCGAGAACACATGGTCAGACGAGGAGAGAGCAGTAGGAGTTGCAGTGTTTTCAGTGGTAATCCATGTTTCCGTCAGCGCCAGGAAGTCGAGGGACTGGAGGTTAGCATAGGCTGGGATGAAGTCAGCTTTGTTGGCAGCAGAACGGCAGTTCCAGAGGCTGCCTGAGACCTGGAACTCCAGGTGTGGGGTGCGTGCAGGGACCACCAGGTTAGAGAGGCAGCAGCCACGCGGTGTGAGGCGTTTGTGTAGCCTGTGCAGAGAGGAGAGAACAGGGATAGGCAGAGGCATAGTTGACAGGCTGTAGCAAATGGCTACAATAATGCAGAGGAGATCGGAATGAAATGAACTAAACATCTGGGAGAGGAGAGAGCAGGGCCTCCCTCACCAAAACTTCCACCTCAGAAACTATAATTGTTTCACTGAACCACCCGAACAAAAACTCTCCCAACTTCCACCTTTAGAAATCAGAATTGTTGTGAACCACAGCGGTTCAATGTTTAAAGGAATAGACTCAACCCACTTTATTCAGCTAGCTAACTATGACACCATAGCTAACTAGCATGCTAGCATCCAATAACACACAGTTTAGCACCAACACTTGGTCACAACAAACCACCAATAGTGTGTTAACACACTAAGCAGATAATTTGTGTCCGTGTCTAGTTCCTTTCATAACGCAGCAATAATTAAACGTTGGCTAGCTAGCACAAATATATTGTATTTAGCTGCCACAGTACAGCACACAATGGCTACTGTGTTGACTCTGTTCGAAAAACGGCTAGCTAGCTAGCTTCGTGCTACACCCGGCACCGCCGAAAACAATGCCAACCTACAGTAACTACCCACAACAGCCCACGATGCCTAACTATGACACCATAGCTAGCTAGCATGCTAGCATCCAATAACACACAGTTTAGCACCAATACTTGGTTACAACAAACTACCAATAGTGTGTTAACACACTAAACAGATCATTCGTTTCCGTGTCTAGTTCCTTTCATAACGCAGCAATAATTAAACGTTGGCTAGTTAGCACAAGTATATTGTATTTAGCTACTACAGTACAGTTAGCTGGTCGTGTTGGCTAGCTAGCAATGGCTACTGTGTTGACTTTGTTTGAAGAACGGCTAGCTAGCTAGCTTCGTGCTACACCCGGCACCGCCGAAAAAACAATGCTAACCTACAGTAACTACCCACAACAGCCCACGATGCCTAACTATGACGCCATAGCTAACTAGCATGCTAGCATCCAATAACACACAGTTTAGCACCAATACTTGGTTACAACAAACTACCAATAGTGTGTTAACACACTAAACAGATAATTCGTGTCCGTGTCTAGTTCCTTTCATAACGCAGCAAAAATTAAACGTTGGCTAGCTAGCACATTAACATTGGAAACAACTCTCCACCGTTGCTAAACGTTACCAGTAGCTACCCGCTAGCTAGCTAGCCTCGTGCTTCGCCGGGCTCCGCCGTAAACAATACTTACCTACAATAATTACCTACGGAAACCTACAATAACTACCTAAATAACTACCTAAATAAACTACCTACAATACCTAACTACAACTGCCTACCTACGATCTAAATACATGGTTTAAGCTTTACTCAACACCATATAAGAAGCCAAGCTTACCTCCTGCTAGAGAAAACACAACCTCTCTTCTGTGACGTAGCTTCACCAGCACGTCTGTCACCACACTGGGCTCCAGGAGATAAAAATCATCTGATCATCTGATCTGTTTTTCAGTTTTCATATTTGGTTTACGCTTTATGATATAATTTGGTTTATGATGCATCGTTATGATTCACCACCCCATAATAACTTTCTCTCCCATTTTTGTAAAGCGTTTTACTTCTGCTTGAGATGATGATGGCGCCACTTTGACAGCCTTATTCAAGGTTTTCTTTCACTCTCTGACCACAGCTTTCCATCTCATTACCATTCAGTTGTACTTTCTAATACTCTGTATCCTACTGTATTGTATATGCCACTTCATGGAGTCTCAGCATTTTTATTTGTATTTTTTTTATTTCACCTTTATTTAACCAGGTAAGCCAGTTGAGAACAAGTTCTCATTTACAACTGCGACCTGGCCAAGATAAAGCAAAGCAGTGCAATAAAAACAACAACACAGAGTTACATATGGGGTAAACAAAACATAAAGTCAAAAATACAACAGAAAATATATATATACAGTGTGTGCGAATGTAGTAAGTTATGGAGGTAAGGCAATAAATCCGTCTAGCCCCCCCCAAAAAAAACTGCTCTGGCACCCCAATGGTGGAACAAGCTCCCTCACGACGCCAGGACAGCGGAGTCACTCACCACCTTCCGGAGACATTTGAAACCCCACCTCTTTAAGGAATACCTGGGATAGGATGAAGTAATCCGTCTAGCCCCCCCCCCAAAAAAAAATAAAAAATTAAATTAAATAAAAATTAAAAAATATATATATATTTTTTTTTTTGTCAAGTGGTTAACCCACTGGCTATAGGGTGAATGCACCAATTTGTAAGTCGCTCTGGATAAGAGCGTCTGCTAAATGACTTAAATGTAATAAATAGGCCATAGTGCAAAATAGTTACAATTTCGTATAATACTGGAATGATAGATGTGCAAAAGATGATGTGCAAATAGAGATACTGGGGTGCAAATTAGCAAAATAAATAACAATATGGGGATGAGGTAGTTGGGTGGGCTAATTTCAGAAAGGCTGTGTACAGGTGCAGTGATCGGTAAGCTGCTCTGACAACTGACGCTTAAAGTTAGTGAGGGAGATAAGAGTCTCCAGCTTCAGAGATTTTTGCAGTTCGTTCCAGTCATTGGCAGCAGAGAACTGGAAGGAATGGCGGCCAAAGGAGGTGTTGGCTTTGGGGATGACCAGTGAGATATACCTGCTGGAGCGCAGACTACAGATGGGTGTTGCTATGGAGACCAATGAGCTAAGATAAGGTGGGGATTTGCCTAGCAGTGCTTTATAGATGACCTGGAGCCAGTGGGTTTGGCGACGAATATGTAGTGAGGGCCAGCCAACAAGAGCGTACAGGTCACAATGGTGGGTAGTATATGGGGCTTTGGTGACAAAACGGATGGCACTGTGATAGACTACATCCAATTTGCTGAGTAGGGTGTTGGAGGCTATTTTGTAAATGACATCGCCGAAGTCAAGGATCGGTAGGATAGTCAGTTTTACGAGGGCATGTTTAGCAGCATGAGTGAAGGAGGCTTTGTTGCGAAATAGGAAGCCGATTCTATATCTAACTTTTGATTGGAGATGCTTAATGTGAGTCTGGAAGGAGAGTTTACAGTCTAACCAGACACCTAGGTATTTGTAGTTGTCCACATACTCTAGGTCAGACCCGCCGAGAGTAGTGATTCTAGTCGGGTGGGCTGGTGCAAGCAGCGTTCGGTTGACGAGCATGCATTTAGTTTTACTAGTGTTAAAGAGCAGTTGGAGGCTACGGAAGGAGTGTTGTATGGCATTGAAGCTCGTTTGGAGGTTTGTTAACACAGTGTCCAATGAAGGGCCAGATGTATACAAAATGGTGTCGTCCGCATAGAGGTGGATCCGAGCGTCACCAGCAGCAAGAGCGACATCATTGATATACACAGAGAATAGAGTCGGCCCGAGAATTGAACCCTGTGGCACGCCCATAGAGACGTCCAGAGGTCCAGACAACAGGCCCTCCGATTTGACACATTGAACTCTATCTGAGAAGTAGTTGGTGAACCAGGCGAGGCAGTCATTAGAGAAACCAAGGCTATTTAGTCTGCCAATAAGAATGCGGTGGTTGACAGAGTCGAAAGCCTTGGCCAGGTCGATGAAGACAGCTGCGCAGTACTGTCTTTTATCGATCGCGTTTATAATATTGTTTGCATGATCACAATAAGCCCACAGATTATCGTCAGCTCCATCTCAGATCCTATATGAGTCGCTTCCTCCGTCCAGAAAAAAACCTTACTCATGGAACCATTTCCTTGTCTGCTGGCAGACCACTTGCCCATTGTCCGGCCCTCACCAGCTAGCTAGACAGCCATGGAGAGTCATAGGTGACCTGACCCCATACGATTGGTCAGAGTGACTCAGATGGTCCTCTCATTGGACAGCTCAGGGGTCAAAGGTCAGGGCACCCTCAGTGACGATGTTGACCTTCCTGTGGCTTCTTCTCAATTCATCTTTCCTTGATTCCTTGTGTCCTCTCTCTTCGCCACCTCAAAAACATATTGGTGGAGAAAATCTGAGGGGAGAGGACCTCGGATATTCTCCTCCAATGCATTTTTAGAAGGAGGTGAGGAGAGAGGCACAGGGAATCGAGGAAAAAACTATTGAGATAGACCATTTGCCTCTGCCTGGTGAAAGGTCACTGATATCCTACCATCCACAACACTATGGAAACACATGTTCATACTGGGTCATTACAAATTTCAGACAATTCTATTTTACACATCATTATCTATTACAAATGTCAGATGTCTCAATAAGTTACCACTGACATGAACTTTATTTGGTTGTTTTGATATTGGTCATTATTAAAAGGACAGCATAATTCACTATGAACGATACATACACAAATGTCTTCTCAAAGCCTGCAATTAATGATCATGGTGTGTAGTGAATGTTGACCTTGTCTTTTTGGTGACAAGAGAAGACTTTGGTCACTGAGCGATCCCGATCCAGTTCACATTTGTGTTCTTGTCTATCCAGGTGTTTCTCCTTCTCACATATAGAACATTTTATATTTAAGTTTGATCTAATATTACCACAATGTTCTCAACATGCAAATGTGTAGCTCCTTAAAGCAGTTTGGAATACATCCCCATTATGTTTCTCTCTTGATTTAATGGCAATTTGCATTTTAAGGTGATATTATGGGCCCAGAATATTATGGGGGCATTTTAATTTCATTTGAACATTTGAACAGCATTTAATCCTACAAACACAACCATATTTTTTACACTGCATATGTTGACAATCTGCACATTATTTCATTCATAGGACATTTGAACAGCATTTAATCTTACAAACACAACCATATTTTTCACACTTCATATGTTGACAATCTGCACGTGTGGTTTGAACCTGCAATGTTTGGTTCTCAAGCCAGGTCTTTTATCCTTTGCACCACCAGGGAAGCGCTCTTCCATATTACTTTTTCAGTAAATAGCCATGGTAGCAGTGGTGTAAAGTACTTAAGTAAAAATACTTTAAAGTACTACTTAAGTAGTATCTGTACTTTACTATTTATATTTTTGATGACTTTTACTTTTACTTCACTACATTCCTGAATAAAATATTGTACTTTTTACTCCATACATTTTCCCTAACACCCAAAAGTACTCATTACATTTTGAATGTTTAGCAGGACGGGAAAATGGTCCAATTCACACAATTATCAAGAGAACATCCCTGGTCATCCCTACTGCCTCTGATCTAGCGGACTCACTACAAATGTTTTATTAGTAAATTATGTCTGACTGTTGGAGATAGCCCCTGGCTATCCATACATTTAAAAAACAAGAAAATGGTGCCATCTTGTTTGCTTAATATAAGGAATTTGAAATTATTTATACTTTTACTTTTGATACTTAACTATATTTCAAACCAAATACTTTTAGACTTTTACTCAATTAATATTTTACTGGGTTACTTTCACTTTTACTTGAGTCATTTTCTATTAAGGTATCTTTACTTTTACTCAAGTATGACAATTGGGGACTTTTTCCACCACTGCATGGCAGTATGGTTAATCAGGAATTCCATGCTTTCTTTTAAGCCTTCTTATACATACAGTGAGGGAAAATGTTGTACGTTTGCCCACTGACAAAGATGTAAAAGAAATGATCAGTCTATAATTTTAATGGTAGGTTTTTTTGAACAGTGAGAGACAGAATAACAACACAAAAATCCAGACAAACGCTTGTCAAAAATGTTATAAATTGATTTTCATTTTAATGAGGGAAATAAGTATTTGACCCCCTCTCAATCAGAAAGATTTCTGGCTCCCAGGTGTCTTTTATACAGGTAATGAGCTGAGATTAGGAGCACACTCTTAAAGGGAGTGCTCCTAATCTCAGCTTGTTACCTGTATAAAAGACACCTGTCCACAGAAGCAATCAATCAATCAGATTCCAAACTCTCCACCATGGCCAATACCAAAGAGCTCTCCAAGGATGTCAGGGACAAGATTGTAGACCTACACAAGGCTGGAATGGGCTACTAGACCATCGCCAAGCAGCTTGGTGAGAAGGTGACAACAGTTGGTGCGATTTTTTGCAAATGGAAGAAACACAAAATAACTGTCTATCTCCCTCGACCTGGGGCTCCATGCAAGATCTCACCTCGGGAGTTGCAATGATCATGAGAACGGTGAGGAATCAGCCCAGAACTACACGGGATGATCTTGCCAATGATCTCAAGGCAGCTGGGACCATAGTCACCAAGAAAACAATTGGTAACACACTATGCCGCGAAGGACTGAAATCCTGCAACGCCCGCAAGGTCACCCTGCTCAGGAAAGCACATATATATCCCTTCTGAAGTTTGCCAATGAACATCTGAATGATTCAGAGGAGAACTGGGTGAAAAGTGTTTTTCTGCTAAGGGGACAGGACAACTTCACCGCATCAAAGGGACGGTGGATGGGGCCATGTACCGTCAAATATTGGGTGAGAACCTCCTTCCCTCAGCCAGGGCATTGAAAATGGGTCGTGGATGGGTATTCCAGCATGACAATGACCCAAAACACATGGCCAAGGCAACAAAGGAGTGGCTCAAGAAGAAGCACATTAAGGTCCTGGAGTGGCCTAGCCAGTCTCCAGACCTTAATCCCATAGAAAATCTGTGGAGGGAGCTGAAGGTTCGAGTTGCCAAACGTCAGCCTCGAAACCTTAATGACTTGGAGAAGATCTGCAAAGAGGAGTGGGACAAAATCCCTCCTGAGATGTGTGCAAACCTGGTGGCCAACTACAAGAAACGTCTGATCTCTGTGATTGCCAACAAGGGTTTTGCCACCAAGTACTAAGTAATGTTTTGCAGAGTGGTCAAATACTTATTTCCCTCATTAAAATATAAATCAATTCATAAAATTTTTGACATGCGTTTTTCTGGATTTTTGTTTAGTTTTTCTGTCTCTCACTGTTCAAATAAACCTACCATTAAAATTATAGACTTATCATTTCTTTGTCAGTGGGCAAACATACAAAATCAGCAGGGGATCAAATACTTTTTTCCCTCACTGTATATACCGTATTCTATAACATTCTACTGTATCGTAGTCCATGCCGCTCTGTCATTGCTCGTCCATATATGTATATATTCTTAATTCCATTCCTTACTTAGACTTGTGTGTATTGGGTATATGTTGTGAAATTGTTAGATATTACTTGTTAGATATTACTGCACTGTCGTTAGAAGCGCAAGCATTTCGCTACACCCGCAATCACATCTGCTAAACACGTGTATATGACAAATAACATTTGATTGGATTTTATTTTATTTTATTTGAAAATAGCTGTGCAGCTCCCCATCCAACATGACAGAGCTTGAGAAGATTTTGCAGAGAAGAATGGGAGAAACTCCCCAAATACAGGTGTGCCAAGCTTGTAGCGTCATACCCAAGAAGACTGCCAAAGTTGCTTCAACAAAGTACTCAGTAAAGCGTCTGAATACTTATGTAAATGTGATATTTCAGTAAGTTTTTCAGCTTTTATTTTGCAAAAATGTCAACCTGTTTTTGCTTTGTCATTATGGTGTATTGTGTGTAGATTGATGGGGGGGGCACAATTTAATCAATAAAAGCTATTAGAATAAGGCTATAACGTAACAAAATGTGGAAATATTCAAGGAATGCACTGTATCAGCCTCAATATCAGTTTATTTAAATTTTTTATTTAAGAAACATGTTTACAGAATATGTGGGATTGAACCTGAAATCTTCAGTTCTGCAGTCAGATCATTAAACGCCCACACCAGTAGAAATCCACTTTTTCGAGCTGAAAGACGATGGCCAGAGCTTACCCATGATGTTGCACAAAGATGTAAGTCAACAAGTCATCGTTTTAGTCAAAGTATGATATATTCGGGCTTGAAGTGCCAAATCTGAATGTATGACTCAGGATTATTCCATGAGTCTTACGTGTCTTTTCCTATGAGATGACGTGCAAATTCTTTTCAGTCTACGTTTCGTTTCAGGGCTGGGTTTTATTTAAATGTTACCACCCACCAGCATGACAATGTTTATTAATCAGAAAAACCTGCAGCAAAGTTCTTCCGATTCGCGAGTCGTCTGAGAACCAAACAGCTTTTCTCTGTAGCCTACACTTGGGTTTCCACTAGATAAAACAGCCACAAAGTCCAAATTGGCTATATCGTACAAATTCATGAAAAGAAAAATGAGCTTTTTTGTTCTTAGGGAGTGAACATTATTTATAATAAGGGTTACATGGAGAAAATTGGACCTCTCTGAAATGAATGGATGTCCCTCCCTTCAGCAAAATATATTTTATCTACACACTCCCTGAACGCTTGAAAAAAAACAAGTGACCCTCCTCTATACCCAAAACAATAATGAAAACAAAGTGGATAGCAGAGAACATGTCTACCATTTACCCTTAATTGTTGGACAGACCATTGCCTAGATATGCAGTTTTAGAAACTGTTCTTCATCTTGTCTGCATTACATGGCAACGCAGGAATTCTGATAGTGCACAAGGCTGCAGGCCAGAAGATTGTGGGTTCGCAGACCACCGTGGATAAGAGTAGGGTTAGAAAGATCTCCGTTATAGTAAAAGCATTGCATGAATCTATCATCGTATTTGGAGGTGTGAGAAAAAATTGCCTTTTATAAACATTTCATGCAATTCTACGTAATTTTACATATTAAAACCACATATGAAATGTTTTTTATACCACACAAATTACCGAAATTACAGGCTAAGAATGGACAGAGAGATAGGCCTGTGTTCATCTTATCATATTTCTCCAATGCCACAACAGTGTGTCTTGTTTGCAAAAACAATTTCCCTGTTTGCAAATAATTCAATCTAAGACGTCATTAGGAATCTTCAAAAGTCATTAGGTACTTTCAAAAGTTATGCCTACCTTTCCACCCCAGACAGAGTAGGCCTACCGACGCAGAACATTTTAAGCTTTAACTGCTGGCTACTCTTCTTCCGTACCTTAACCCAACGAGAGAAGGTCACAAGTGTTTCCCTAAAAGCTGTCTGGATTTAAACATCTTCTATTGTACAGCAAGTGCATAGCTTAATCAATTGATAGTGACAGAAATAGATGACTTCCCAAACAAAGTCAGCCTCTGAATGTCAAAGAAATGAAACAATGAAAGCGCTGTTATAGATCACTTTATATAATTGGATCTGTTTCATTTTTTTAAATCTTAAAAGCCTGTGCTTTTTGACATTTTCTTTAATAAAAGGTAGGCCTAAGGCATACCCTCTCATACCCCCTCAATTCGAGTATTGGTCTTAACAGCCTTTCACTGACACAGATGTAGGCTTTTTAAAGAGTACGTAGTGGGTGCCCTTACAAAAAAAAGATTGCAGATTTGAAACTGCAGTAAAAGTGCAGTAACTGATCGACTGATATTTTGGACGCAGTACCAGTACCTGGAAACCTAACGAAAATGTTTGGGGAATTTTCTGTGGTGGTTGTTACAGATGTTGTTCACAACATTTTAGTTAATGTTCAGAGAACATTCCAAGGATGTTATTTTTATAGCATATTCTTGGAATGTTCCCGGTTTGCTGGGCAGTCTGTAGCTGCTGTACATCCGAGGCCTAATGCCTTAAAGTGGAGACGGATGTGAGCACTAAATAGACAAGAATATCCTAAATGTTATTTGAGACACTAAACCAACAAAAACGAGTTAACTATGTAATTTGCATTTTACATGCATTGTTGAACATGCACCCTGAAACTCAATCAGACTTCAGATGTATGGGGAAAACTGTCTAAAAGGGAGAATCATCAATTGGAAATGTTGTATGTAGGATTATTACAGTTACTATAAGTCCTGTGGTAGAATGATTTATTTGAATTGGTGCAGGTGGCAGGGCATTTTGAAGGATGCTTTCCGGCCTCTGGGTAAACTGTTGTTGCTCCCTCTCACTGTAAAGACCAATGAGATACAATGCTGTGCAGAATGATAGCTCTTTATCTCACCCTCACCATCAGATGCACCTGAATCACAGTCAACTGCCTGCAATGAAGGGTGGAACTGCTGAATGTCACAAAGCATCTGATTTCAATGGATGATGGAACCATTGATTTTGTGTACAGTAGCCTGTGACGTACATTCATCACAGGTGTTTCATATTCAATAGGTTTTACCTTTGTGTGGTCTGTCAAGACGATGTGGCTAATCACAGGCAGGACATAGACAGCAGTATGGTTTGTTTGTCAAAACAACATAGTGGTGATGCTAAAACTTTCTGTCAGTGCATTGACAACTGTTTGAGACAGACTGGAGAGCAGGAGATTCCCGTTGAGGCATAACCCCTTGAAGTTCCCATGCATTCCTGCCAGTTGTCCAGACAGCGTTTGCTCAGCTAAGCCTATGTCCTAATCTGTTTTTAGATGCATCTCTGCATTTCCTCTCACGCTAGGTCGGATGAAGGATGCTCCCCTCTCGCTCTCTCTCTCTCTATCTCTCTGCCCATCCATCCATCCCTCCCTCCCTGTACTCTGGGTGCTGATAAAGACAAGGACAGCCAATAGATTACTTGAAACACAACTCCTGTAATCCTGTAGAGCATGCTGCCTCACATTAATCAGAGCATCTCCTGCCTTACCTCCACATGGGGGCTGTCTGTCTGTCTAGGTGATGTCTGCACTTACTGTGCATTTGGAAAGTATTCCGACCCCTTCCCTTTTTCCACATTTTGTTACGTTACAGCCTTATTCTAAAATGTATTAAATATTTTTTTCCCTCATCAATCTACACACAATACCCCATAATGACAAAGCGAAAACCGGTTTTTAGAAATGTTTGCAAATGTATAACATAAAAAAAACGGAAATACCTTATTTAAATATGAGAATCGTAATTGACCAAGAACCCAATGGTCACTCTGACAGAGCTCCAGAGTTGCTCTGTGGAAATGGGAGAACCTACCAGAAGGACAACCATCTCTGCAGCACTCCACCAATCAGGCCTTTATGGTATAGTGGCCAGACGGAAGCCACTCCTCAGTAAAAGGCACATTACAGCCCGCTTGGAGTTTGCCAAAAGGCACCTAAGGGACTCTCAGACCATTAGAAACAAGATTCTCTGGTCTGATGAAACCAAGATTGAACTCTTTGGCCTGAATGCTAAGTGTCACGTCTGGATGAAACCTGGCACCATCCCTACGGTGAAGCATGGTGGTGGCAGCATCATGCTGTGGGGATGTTTTTCAGCGGCAGAGACTGTGAGACTAGTCAGGATTGAGGGAAAGATGAACAGAGCAAAGTACAGAGAGATCCTTGATGAAAACCTGCTCCAGAGCGCTTAGGACCTCAGACTGGGGCGAAGGTTCACCTTCCAACAGGACAGTGACCCTAAGCACACAGCCAAGACAACGCAGGAGTGGCTTCGGGACAAGTTTCTGAATGTCCTTGAGTGGCCCAGCCAGAGCCCGGACTTGAACCCGATTGAACATCTCTGGAGAGACCTGATAATAGCTGTGCAGCGACGCTCCCCATCCAACCTGACGGAGCTTGAAAGGATCTGCAGAGAAAAATGGGAGAAACTCCCCAAATACAGGTGTGCCAAGCTTGTAGCGTCATTCCCAAGAAGACTAGAGGCTGTAATCACTGCCAAAGGTGCTTCAACAAAGTACTGAGTAAAGGGTCTGAATACTTGTGTAAAAAAAACAAACATGTGTTGTGTTTTTTACAACTGTTTTTGCTCTGTCATTATGGGATATATAGTCTCATTCTCAGTTGTTATATCTTGTGCTCTCTCTGTTTTTCTCTATCTCCAGGTTCACTAAACCAGCCCCCATGTTCCTTGATCTGAATTTTAGACGATTCACCAAGATCAGCAAATTCTTCCCACCTTTTGGAATGAAAAAGCAAGGTATGGACCTCCATTTTAGATCTATTTCATTTTGGATTACACAGAGGAATGGGGAGACCTTGGAGAGGACACTGTTGACCAGTAGCTCAACTACAGGGAGGAGGATGTCTATGCTCTGGGTCACTGCTCAAATGAGGGAGAGTACACCATGTCCAAATACTGGCCTTATTGAGAAGAACGTCACTGTTTCTCCTAGCTATGCAGGGATCAGGCTATCACAGCAAAGCAAAGCATTTCTTGCAGCCCCTCGCTTATCCTTTTTTTTTTTTTATGAGATCACCAGTGTAACTGGTGTTTAATCTCATCAAATCTCTTATAAAGTTGGTGTTACACGTGTTCATTTTACATAAATATAAATATTATAGCTGTTTTAATATAAATCTGTCTAAATGTAATGATGATAATGATGGTGTCAGTGCTCTCAAGTTGTGCTAAATATCCCTGGAAAGGTATCAGAAGGATGACTTTGTAGTCTAGCTCTCCATGTTGCATGTGCAGAACATGGCTTGAAGTTCATGGTTCTCGGTGTCAGAGGAAGGGTGTTTGCTAGCTAGTGTTCTCGTAGAAATCTGTCTGACTCTGATACCTGACTCCATCCATGCCCTGCCCTTTCTCGGTAACACTGAACAGTAACATTGAGCAGTACCAACACACTACAGAACCACTGTCTGACCATCACATCCTTCTGCCTACCAATCACTAGCCCTGATTGGAAAGCCCCAGTCTCAGCCCCACACCTTTCTTCCTCACGCCACAAGTCTCCCACCCAAACACATGTTAGTCGTGGAATGATTAGCTACAGTATGTAGACAGCCACTATCCTGTCTTCAACACAGCATCATCTAATCCGTTTTATTTATTTTAACCTGTATTTATACAGGTTATTCTCATTGAAATGATATCTTATGTAAGAGAGACCTATTAATCCATAATAATCAGTAAGCTATTTGTGGCCAGACTGCCTGCCCTCACCCTCATGGCTGATCTGAACCAGGATGCCCAACCAACACACTCTACTCTCTGGGATATCACCACAATAGTCAACACCTCCTCTCCCTGGCTGTGTCCCAAATTGCACCCTATTGCCTATATAGTGCACTACTTCTAAGCAGAGCCCTGTGGGCCCTGGTCAAAAGTAGTGCACTACAGTTGACGTCGGAAGTTTACATACACTTAGGTTGGAGTCATTAAAACTCGCTTTTCAACCACTCCACAAATTACTTTGGTGCGAATAGTGCAAATCAATCCCAGAACAACAGCAAAGGACCTTGTGAAGATGCTAGAGGAAACAGGTACAAAACGATCTATATCCACAGTAAAACAAGTCCTATATTGACATAACCTGAAAGGCCGCTCAGCAAGGAAGAAGCCACTGCTCTAAAACCGCCATAAAAAAGCCAGACTACGGTTTGCAACTGCACATGGGGACAAAGATAGTACTTTTTGGAGAAATGTCCTCTGGTCTGATGAAACAAAAATAAAACTGTTTGGCCATAATGACCATCGTTATGTTTGGAGGAAAAAGGGGGGGCTTGCAAGCTGAAGAACACCATCCCAACCGTGAAGCACGGGGGTGGCAGCATCATGCTGTGGGGGTGCTTTGCTGCAGGAGGGACTGGTACACTTCACAAAATAGATGGCATCATGAGGAAGACAAATTATGTGGATATATTGAAGCAACATCTCAAGACATCAGTCAGGAAGTTAAAGCTTGGTCGCAAATGGGTCTTCCAAATGGACAATGAACCCAAGCATACTTCCAAAGTTGTGGCAAAATGGCTTAAGGACAACAAAGTCAAGGTATTGGAGTGGCCATCACAAAGCCCTCACCTCAATCCTATAGAACATTTGTGGGCAGAACTGAAAAAGTGTGTGCGAGCAAGGAGGCCTACAAACCTGACTCAGTTACACCAGCTCTGTCAGCAGGAATGGGCCAAAATTCACCCAACTTATTGTGGGAAGCTTGTGGAAGGCTACCCGAAACGTTAAACAATTTAAAGGCAATGCTACCAAATACTAATTGAGTGTATGTAAACTTCTGACCCACTGGGAATGTGATGAAAGAAATAAAAGCTGAAATAAATAATTCTCTCTACTATTATTCTGACATTTCACATTCTTAAAATAAAGTGGTGATCCTAACTGATCTAAGACAGGGACTTTTTACTAGGATTAAATGTCAGTAATTGTGAAAAACTGAGTTTAAATGTATTTGGCTAAGGTGTATGTAAACTTCCAACTTCAACTGTATATAGGGAGTAGGGTACCATTTAATATGCTGCCCTCTCCCTCCCCATCTCTCCAGTGTTAGTCACACTACAGATATGCGAGTCATTTTTGACAGATCTGAGACTGTCTCTACATCAATGCTTTTATTGGCCTACAGTATGACACATAATAATAATAATAATAATAATATGCCATTTAGCAGACGCTTTTATCCAAAGCGACTTACAGTCATGCGTGCATACATTTTTTATTTTTATTTTTGTGTATGGGTGGTCCCGGGGATCGAACCCACTACCTTAGCGTTACAAGCGCCGTACACATGATTTTGAACAAATGACACATCCCGTGACACAATCTACTATAGTATAGTTAAGGATCACTCAGAGGCAGTCATTTCCTAATCCAGAGCCTGGGGACCCAAAGGGGTACACATTTTTGTTTTAGCACTAAACACCTCATTCCACTAATCAACTCATCATCAAACGTTTTACTAGTGAAATTGTGGGTTTTGTGCTAGGGCAAAAACTGAAATGTGCACCCTCCGTGTCCCCAGGACCAGGATTAAGAAACACTGCTATAGGCTAATAATACTTTTAGCAAAAATGTTTATTTTTAATTCACAATCTGTAGAAGCAATGAGAATAGAAAGGTTCAGAACTTTTGTAAAACATCACAGTACGGTTGAAATATATATGGCAAATAGAAATCATATATGGATGGTGTTAAGAGATAAATGGGAGGTATTGAATAGAGTTGAAGGATGGGACTAATAACAAATAACAACAAATAATAACAAAGATAGCTAATAATGTAAGCATACTGTGTCCATAATAAGTATATAGGTTGTATATTGGGAGCTTTTGGGAAAGAGCACAGTTAGAAAGATATGGCATATAGAAGCAAACCGGATGGACATCATGAAAATGATCGGAGAGGTTGAGAGTAGAAGAAGTTCAGGAGCAAAACAATTAAATAATATATATATATATATATATATATATATACACCTACTGGAGAGCTCTTCTTTTTCTACACCCATTCAGCGTCGTTCACACCCTGTTAAGCCCTAGCCCCACCCATCTCTTTAAGGATTCACATGTGAGGCTATGTACTAAACAACCAAATATTTCAAGACTAAAGGCTGGTTTATACTATGGGTGTGTTCGTAAATTCAATCTGGAGTGCCAGACTGCGCTCTGGGCATTCGTTAACTCAAATCAAATCAAATCAAATTGTATTGGCCACATGCGCCGAATACAACAGGTGCAGACATTACAGTGAAATGCTTACTTACAGCCCTTAACCAACAGTGCATTTATTTTTAATAAAAAAAGTAAAATAAAACAACAACAAAAAAGTGTTGAGAAAAAAAGAGCAGAAGTTAAATAAAATAACAGTAGGGAGGCTATATATACAGGGGGGTATCGGTGCAGAGTCAATGTGCGGGGGCACCGGCTAGTTGAGGTAGTTGAAGTAATATGTACATGTGGGTAGAGTTAAAGAGTAGCAGCAGCGTAAAAAGATGGGGTGGGGGTGGGGGGCAGTGCAAATAGTCCGGGTAGCCATGATTAGCTGTTCAGGAGTCTTATGGCTTGGGGGTAGAAGCTGTTGAGAAGTCTTTTGGACCTAGACTTGGCACTCCGGTACCGCTTGCCGTGCGGTAGCAGAGAGAACAGTCTATGACTAGGGTGGCTGGAGTCTTTGACAATTTTGAGGGCCTTCCTCTGACACCGCCTGGTATAGAGGTCCTGGATGGCAGGAAGCTTGGCCCCAGTGATGTACTGGGCCGTACGCACTACCCTCTGTAGTGCCTTGCGGTCGGAGGCCAAGCAGATGCCATACCAGGCGGTGATGCAACCAGTCAGGATGCTCTCGATGGTGCAGCTGTAGAATTTTTTGAGGATCTGAGGACCCATGCCAAATCTTTTCAGTCTCCTGAGGGGGAATAGGCTTTGTCGTGCCCTCTTCACGACTGTCTTGGTGTGTTTGGACCATGATAGTTCGTTGGTGATGTGGACACCAAGGAACTTGAAGCTCTCAACGTGTTCCACTACAGCCCTGTCGATGAGAATGGGGGCGTGCTCAGTCCTCTTTTTTTTCCTGTAGTCCACAATCATCTCCTTTGTCTTGGTCACGTTGAGGGATAGGTTGTTATCCTGGCACCACACGGCCAGGTCTATGATCTCCTCCCTATAGGCTGTCTCATCGTTGTCTGTGATCAGGCCTACCACTGTTGTGTCGTCTGCAAACTTAATGATGGTGTTGGAGTCGTGCCTGGCCATGCAGTCATGGGTGAACAAGGAGTACAGGAGGGGACTGAGCACGCACCTCTGAGGGGCCCCTGTGTTGAGGATCAGTGTGGCAGATGTGTTGTTACCTACCCTTACCACCTGGGGGCGGCCCGTCAGGAAGTCCAGGATCCAGTTGCAGAGGGAGGTGTTTAGTCCCAGGATCCTTAGCTTAGTGATGAGCTTTGAGGGCACTATGGTGTGAATGCTGAGCTGTAGTCAATGAATAGCATTCTCACGTTGTCCATTCGTAAATTCAGAGCATTTTCCTCTCGGAGCGTTCAGAGCACACACTGGACGCTCTGGCTGAGGAGTAGGGTTGATTCGAGCGTTCTGGCCCTAACAACAGCAGTCAAGCATCCACGCTTGGCTAGCTTGCTAGCTACTTCCAGACACAAATGAGAGAACAGCTCACTCTGACCATTTTACTCACCCTAGTAGAGCTGGTTAGGTTGTTTTTATGATTGTGACCGTAACTGTGCTTCTGGCAACAATTTAATTATGCTTTTTTGCCAACATTTACTGACGCCGGCCATATTCAATGGGTGTTGAGCATTCATACATTCGTCAGTATGACGAGAGTACTCTGAAATCGGAGTAGATAGCCAGAGTGAATTTACCAGCAACATCTATCGACAGTTGTCGCAGTGACATCATGAATATTCTATTGAAATGGTTACTTGCATAGTGGAATCTTTTGTTTAGACATGTACAGTGAGGGAAAAAAGTATTTGATCCCCTGCTGATTTTGTACGTTTGCCCACTGACAAATAAATTATCAGTCTATAATGTTAATGGTAGGTTTATTTGAACAGTGAGAGACAGAATAACAACAAAAAAATCCAGAAAAACGCATGTCAAAAATGTTAGAAATTGATTTGCATTTTAATGAGGGAAATAAGTATTTGACCCCCTCTCAATCAGAGAGATTTCTGGCTCCCAGGTGTCTTTTATACGGGTAATGAGCTGAGATTAGGAGCACACTCTTAAAGGGAGTGCTCCTAATCTCAGTTTGTTACCTGTATAAAAGACACCTGTCCACAGAAGCAATCAATCAATCAGATTCCAAACTCTCCACCATGGCCAAGACCAAAGAGCTCTCCAAGGATGTCAGGGACAAGATTGTAGACCTACACAAGGATGGAATGGGCTACAAGACCATCGCCAAGCAGCTTGGTGAGAAGGTGAAAACAGTTGGTGCGATTATTCGCAAATGGAAGAAACACAAAGTAACAGTCAATCTCCCTCGGCCTGGGGCTCCATGCAAGATCTCACCTCGTGGATTTGCAATGATCATGAGAACGGTGAGGAATCAGCCCAGAACTACACGGGATGATCTTGTCAATGATCTCAAGGCAGCTGGGACCATAGTCACCAAGAAAACAATTGGTAACACACTACGCCGTGATGGACTGAAATCCTGCAGCTCCCACAAGGTCCCCCTGCTCAAGAAAGCACATATACAAGACCGTCTGAAGTTTGCCAATTAACATCTGAATGATTCAGAGGAGAACTGGGTGAAAGTGTTGTGGTCAGATGAGACCAAAATCGAGCTCTTTGGCATCAACTCAACTCGCCGTGTTTGGAAGAGGAGGAATTCTGCCTATGACCCCAAGAACACCATCCCCACCGTCAAACATGGAGGTGGAAACATTATGCTTTGGGGGTGTTTTTCTGCTAAGGGGACAGGACAACTTCACCGCATCAAAGGGACGATGGACGGGGCCATGTACCATCAAATCTTGGGTGAGAACCTCCTTCCCTCAGCCAGGGCATTGAAAATGGGTCGTGGATGGGTATTCCAGCATGACAATGACCCAAAACAGACGGCCAAGGTAACAAAGGAGTGGCTCAAGAAGAAGCACATTAAGGTCCTGGAGTGGCCTAGCCAGTCTCCAGACCTTAATCCCATAGAAAATCTGTGGAGGGAGCTGAAGGTTCGAGTTGCCAAACGTCAGCCTCGAAACATTAATGACTTGGAGAAGATCTGCAAAGAGGAGTGGGACAAAATCCCTCCTGAGATATGTGCAAACCTTGTGGCCAACTACAAGAAACGTCTGACCTCTGTGATTGCCAACAAGGGTTTTGCCACCAAGTACTAAGTCATGTTTTGCAGAGGGGTCAAATACTTATTTCCCTCATTAAAATGCAAATCAATTAATAACATTTTTGACATGCATTTTTCTGGATTTTTTTGTTGTTATTCTGTCTCTCACTGTTCAAATAAACCTACCATTAAAAGTATTGACTGATCATGTCTTTGTCAGTGGGCAAATGTACAAAATCAGCAAGGGATCAAATATTTCCTTCACTGTAGCTAGCTAAACCATCATCTCAACTCATAACGTTACTACCCTGCAGGAATCTGAAGGTAGCTAACCAACCAGCTAGCTAGCTATCATTAGGCTATAACTAGCAATGCAAATGGCACTGAGATACAAATAATATTACTACAGTAACACAGATCATACACATAACGTTAGCTAGCGAGCCAGCCAGCTAACATTAGCTAGCTAGCTAACAATACGCTTTAACTTGAAATAAACGACTTTGACAAAATTAGAAACGTGTAATATCTGAAAATGTAGCTAGCTAGACGATCTTACCCGTATACATGGATGGACACTTCTCCCTCTCTGTCACGGATTCCATGGTTGCCCTTAGTTTGAAGATGTAATCCGGAGACAGGTGTTGTAAACAATAGTCTTCTGTGTGTTCTCTTTCGACTCCCTCTGCATATTTGCACTCAAACGCCAGAATTTTTGCCATCTCCTTAGTTATCATACTCTAATTCCACTGGAGAGCAACACTTTTGCTTTTTGCTGTTCTACTACGTGATATCGTTAAAAAAAGCCACGTTAGAAAGGATTACCTACACATACTGACCAGCTCATATTATAGACAAAAGCATGCAGACCACTATGGCAGACCAATCCGAACTCATCTCTCGGCATGTCTAGCCCACTCATTATCTCAGCCAATCATGACTAGCGGGAAGGTTCCTGTCTTTTTCGGTGGCTAAACCAACTAGGCTCGTAATTTAACAATTGTATTCGTATTTACAGATGGCATACACGTTTGTTATTAAGGCACATGAAAGTTCACATGTTCCAGAAAGCATTTCTGCCAAAAAACGCATTTTGATTGAAAAAATGTTTTACATTGAAATGGCTCTCCTGTGAAGTAGTGACGCATAACATACGCCTAGTTTCCTGAAATGAGTCACAGTATAAATACTGTAGTATTACTATAGTAAAAACTGTAGTATATACTATAGTAATTACTGTAGTGTTTTTGCCAATATTACTGTAGTATTTACTATAGTGTTTTTTGTTTAATTATCTTTGACATAAAAGTCTGTATTCTAAGGTTGTGATGTAACCTCATTCCCTGGGGTCCAAGGGTTGCTGCCAGGAGAATGTGCTTGTTTAACAATCTTCTATTTTCTCCTCAGAAAATATCATAGATAATATTCTGACTGCCACAAAGCGCTATGGTCTGGGAGATGAGCTGGACAGGTATGTCACACCTCTACCACAACAACATCAGGGGGCATCTTGGGATATTTAAAGGGTCATGCTTGCTTCTCAAGGACATTCAGAAACTAACCTCCAGTATGCAAACTCTCGGCTTACTCAGAAATATTCTAGCCTGGTCCCAAAAATGTTTGTGCTGACTTGCCAACTCTTATGGTCATTGTCATGCCAAAACGACCATATAAGTTGGCTAGACAGCACAAACAGATCTGGGACCAGGCAAGAAATATGTTCTACCAATCCCGAAAACGTTGCTGATTTTCCAGCGTTCTGTCTTGTTAAGGGCTTGGTTCTTTCCACAGCCACTATCTGCCGACCTGATATCATCAACTAAGGAAATTGGGAATGTGTTTAATTTTCCACCTGGAATGTAGAACTCAGACTAAACAGAGGTAACATTCTCTACTACATAATGCTGTCAGGGTACCTGATAGCGATTGGACAACTACTAATCATATCAGAATCAAATGAATCACTGTGCAGTATTTGTCATTTTCCTCTCTTCACAAACCTTACAGAACTTGTGTTTTTCTGCTGTTCTTTTCCTGCTCTTCTAGTCTGAGTTGTAAGAAGTGCATCATCATGGGAAATGGTGCTATTCTGGCCAACAAGTCTATGGGTGCAAGGGTTGACGAGTACAATGTGATTGCAAGGTCAGTTTTAAAAGGCACATCAACACCAGGATTCTTAAATAATCTTTCCTAGATTCCTTACATCGTCTATCCTTGCCTCGTTCTCAGCACTAGAGGAGAACATCCGAAGTTATCTGACCTTCTCCAATATGTTTTGAGAAGGATGCGAAGAGAGAGGATGCGAGGAATTGAGGAATTGAGGAAAGACAAATTGAGAACTAGCCAATGCTCTGTGATTGTGAGAACCCTATTTGTATAGGTTCATAATCCCAGTTGACCTGTATGTGTTGCAGGTTGAACGAGGCCCCAGTGAGTGGCTATGAGAAGGATGTGGGTTCCCGGACCACTATGCGTATCACCTACCCAGAGGGAGCCATCCAGAAGACTGAACGCTACGAACAGGACTCCCTCTTCGTCCTCTCTGCCTTCAAAGCTCTCGACTTCAAATGGCTGCGGTCCATCATCTTTAAAGAGAGGCTGGTAAGTGGTAATCCAGCTAAGAGTGAACATTCCTACAACGTTAGGTAAAGTTCCAATGGAGTCCCAATTCATGGAGAAAACTTTAAAGTCATGAGAACATCAGGGTTGGGGTCAATTTAATTTCAAATTCAATTCTGGAATTCAAGCAGGAAGTGGAGAATTTACTTGGAATTTAATCGAAATTGCAGCAGTCTTAATTGTTGTTTTATTGGAATTGAATTGGATTTTAAATTGTCTGAATTCGAATTGAAGAATAAAAACATCCTTAGAATGGATTTGGAATTAAATTGGAATTCAGACTGTCGGAATTGGAATTGAATTGGAAAATAAAAACATCATTGGAATGGAATTGGAATTTAGAATTTTAAAACTTGAATTGTATTATAATTGTGCAAATTCCAGTTACTGGAGTTAATGCATTTAGCATTGAAATTGAATGCAAACTTAGTTTTGAATCAAATAATTATATACATTACTGTGTCTAAATTATTTAATTAATGCTTTCCTATGAGGAGTTAACGTGATATTTTTCCAGTAAGATTAAAGTGATAGTTCACCCAAATTACATATTGGTTTCCTTACCTATAAGCAGTCTGAACTATGGTATTGTCATTTAGTAATTTGGATTAACTATCCTTTAAGGATGCCCTTTATATGGAGGCAAAATTCAAATTCCACTGAGTATTGTTTACTCAATTATTCTGTATTGCTTTATAATTCCACAACATATGCCATTTAGCAGACACTGTTGTCCAAAGCGATTTACAGTCATGCATGCATACATTTTTTATGTAAGGGTGGTCCCAGGAATTGAATTCACTATACTGCCGTTGTCATGCTCGACCAACTGAGCTGCAGAGGATGACAACATGTTGTATTGCTTACTTCTAGCCTTGGAAAAATAAATGTTAAATGGTGTCAGGGGTTGATTAACATATTTCCCAGCATGCTGTTTTGCTGGTCCATTTTTCAAATTATTTGTTTCTATTTATGTTTTTTTGGATTGTTATTTATATTATGCAGCACAAAGATAAGTAACCTACTTTTTTATTTATTTACTCTAATCTGTTAGTGGTTGGATTTATTGTGCCCGTTATTGAGATGGTGTAGCCAGTTCATATGGTTTAGGTTGTCTTATTAACTTTTTGCTCTCTACCTTGCAATCAGTCTGACTGCAAAAGGTGGGTGCTGAACGATTCCAAATGTTGCAAATCCGCCATTTGGCTGGGTTTCAATGACACCTGATTTACTTAAAGAGCGACTGCCCCTGAAACCCAACTAATCCCTTTGAAAATGTCCTATGTGGCATCGATATGAGTCAGAAACATTTATTATATAAATATGTATATAGGATAATTTTGGTCATAAAGCCAGTCTTTTTGGAACCTGAGTGCGTCACAACGGGTAAATAATGGGTTTGGATTGCAATTATGTCAACAATTCATGCCCCCTTTTGCCTATAAATATGTGTTGGCACTGTGTTTTCTGGGGAAAGACTGATTGGGTTGCTTTGCGGGCGAGCAACCTCTCCGATCATTTTCATGATGTCCATCCGGTTTGCCATATCTTTCTAACTGTGCTCTTTCCCAAAAGCTCCCAACATACAACCTATATATTTATTATGGACACAGTATGCTTACATTATTAGTTATCTTGTTATTATTTGTTGTTATTTGTTATTAGTCCCATCCTTCAACTCCATTCAATACCTCCCATCTATCTCTTAACACCATCCATATAGGATTTCTATTTGCCATATATATTTCAACCGTACTGTGATGTTTTACGAAAGTTCTGAACCTTTCTATTCTCATTGCTTCTACAGATTGTGAGTTAAAGATAAACATTTTTGCTAAAAGTATTATTATATTATTGATCGATTGACTATGTGGTCCTCTGTAGCTCAGCTGGTAGAGCACGGCGCTTGTAACGCCAAGGTAGTGGGTTCGATCCCCGGGACCACCCATACACAAAAATGTATGCACGCATGACTGTAAGTCGCTTTGGATAAAAGCGTCTGCTAAATGGCATATTATTATTATTATTATTATTATTATTATTATTATTATTATTATTATTATGACTTTTCAGATCACCCAGTAATGCTATCTGCAAGGTTAGCTCCAGGTAAATATTGCAATCCTTTAGCCATTCCTGGACCTGTGTCCAAAAACAAGCTACAAATGGACAGAACCAAAACAAATGATCTAATGATTCTGTCTATTCACAGCAAAATCTGCAGAGCTGGGAAGATTGTATCCCCCATATAAATAACATTCTATTGGTAGCAAGAATTGTATATAATAATTTAAATTGAAAGATTCAAATTTTTGAATCCGGTGTCGTTTTGCGTGTTAGTTCATAAACACTATGCCATGGGATCGGTACGTCAAAAATCTCTTCCCAACTATTTTGCAATCTAAATGGGACGGCTGTCAATCCTTTGGTCCTTAAGTGAAACTGATATACTTTTTTATTTATCACAGTTTTCCTTAACCAATTATGTTCTTTAATGCAAGGCCCACAGACAAGTTCCTTACTTTCTCCCCCTTCCACTTTCCTTTTCCACTTTTGCGGTAAGGCTGCAATTATTTGGTTATAATTTTGGGTAGAGCAGACATTTCCATATGTTTTTGTTAGCTGCATGTGAGTCATAACTCCACCAGTCCTACCGATGATATCATTTACGAAGATTATACCTTTTTTAAACATTCTGTCAAAAAATTAAGGTTTTTTGTCAATTAGTATATTTGAATTTAACCACACTATTTGTTGCATTATTTGTTCTGTCGTTTCTGGAGGATTAAATTGAAATTGCAACCAACTCCTTAAGAGGACCAATTGAATGGTCGAAAATGAGCAAACCCGCGGCACCGGATCACGTAAAACTAACTAGCCCACTGGAACGTCTTCCCCAGACAAGACGTGTGGTTAGTACTTGCCCTTGCTCGGGAAATAGCTACTCTCGTGAAAATGGGCTTCCATAAAGTTGTTCAACAATCTTTGGCAGATGGCCAGGATATGGATTACATCCGACTAGCTTCTACTTTGGCTGTCAACCGTCAAACCTGAGACTGGTGTCTTGTAGGTAAGTAGCTAAATTCTGTTTATAGCTAGCTACTATGTTAGCTAGCTTGCTACATGTCATTATTTGATAGGCTATGCCGCTATGATACTAGTGCCTTCAGAAAGTATTCATACCCCTTGACTTATTCCACATTTTGTTGTGTTACAGCCTGAATTCAAAATTGATTAAATATATGTTTCTTCACCCATATACACACAATACCCCATAATGACGAAGTGAAAACATGTTTTGAGAATTTTTTCAAATTTATTGAAAATGAAATACAGAAATATCTAATTTACATAAGTATTCACACCCCTTTGCTATGACAGTCCAAATTTAGCTCTGGTGCATCCAATTTCCTTTGATCATCCTTGAGATGTCACTACAACTTTATTAAAATTTTTAGGGGGTAGATCAGCTTTAATATTGCAGATAGATTGTGCGTTCTATCAATGTAATTGTTTGCATCATTTTTAATCCCTCATATAAAAAAAAGTGATATATATATATATATATATATATATATATATATATATATATATTTTCCTTGATTTTCCCCTAACCCTACCACCCCTCCAATTGGAGTAAACTAATGTACAACAATACTTACACTTCTACTTCCAGCTTATACAGTACATACTATATACATTTTATGGACACGGTACATTTTAAATTAGTTTTTTTTTTTTTGCCCCACCCTTCAGCTACTCTCAACCCCTCCCATCTATCTCTGAAAGCCTTCCGGTTTTCTACTTGCCATATATTTTTCAACTGTGCTGTGATGTTTCACAAAAGTTATGAACCTTTCTATTCTCATAGTTTCTACAGATAAACAATTATTATTATATTGTTGATCAATTGACTATGGCTTTTCAAGTCACCCAGCATTGCTATTTACAGAGTTAGTTTTAGGTAAAAGTTGTGATTTTTCAGCCATTCCTGAACCTGTGACCAAACACAAGCTACAAAAGCAAGTAATCTAACGATTCTGTCTCTTCTCAACAAAGTGTGCAGATATTCTATTGGTTGCAAGAGTTTTGTATAATAATTTAAATGAAAAAACTATTACGTTTTGAATCAGACGTTGTTTTGTGTATCAGTTCATGAACCATGTGCCATGGGATCCAGCCAGGTCACCCGTGATACAAGTCAGTATTAGACATCCATCCATGTCTGAGGACATCGGGAGATGACGTGGAAACCGGCCACTAGAGGCGACAGTGAACACTGTTACCTTCAAGTAGGTTTGGGTTTTGCTAGGGTGTTGTGGACGAGGATGGCGGATGGGCATAAGCATTTGCCTCTGGTGCAAAAGGTTGCATGCTCCAAGAAGTTTTTGAGATTTTTGTTTTAATCCGATCCCAAACCTTAACCCTTACCTTAACCATTCGTTGTTAAGATTAATTAATAGTTAATGCCTTAACAGAGCCTTATACACTTAGAAATGTGATGTTTTAGAACCATGTATGAACGTCTAATTCTCACGTGAGACTGTGAGAGCTTGTTGTGGAATCAGCACATCGAAAATCTCTTCCCAACTATTTTGCAACCTGTATGGTGCAACTGTACATTTTTTGGTCCTTCAATGGAATTGGTATACTTTTTTATTCATCACAAATTCTAACACATTTTGGCTTTGGTGCAGGACCGACAGACAAGTTCCTTACCTTCTCCTCCTTTCACTTGCCTCCTCTATTTTTGCGCTAATGCTGCAATCAGTTGATTTTTGGATAGAGCAGAGATTTCCATATATTTTTGTTAGCTGCATGTTTGACATAACTCCACCAGTCCTAATTATAATATCATTAACAAAGATGATACCTTTTTAAAAATAAAATAAAAATATGTTTTTAATCAATTAGTATATTTGAGTTTAACCATAATATTTGTTGTAATATTTGTTCTGTCTTTTCTGGTGGATGAAACTGAAATTGCAACCAGCTCTCTATGGCTTGTTTTAAAAATAGCTATATTTTGGAGATGATTTCATTTTTTTTTTAACGAAAGTGAGAGGTTTTAATCTGGGTAAAGGGAAAAAGGCCATTTTTTAACAAGGGGTGAGCCATTCTTACTAATCTGCTGGAGAACCAGTTCAGATTTAAGTGTATCTTTTGTATGACTGAAGCCTTTAGTGAGAGGTTCAATGCTTTAATATTTCAGCATTTTAGCTCTCCGAATTCATATCAAATAAAATTAGGCTATAAATGTCACTACAACTTGGAGTCCACCTGTGGCCAATTCAATTGTTTGGACACGATTTAGAAAAAAAAAAACACCTGTCTATATAAGGTCCCACAGTCGACAGTGCATGTCAGAGCAGAAACTATACCATGAAGTCCAAGGAACTGTCCGTAGATCTCAGAGATATAATTGTGATGAGGCAAATATCTGGGGAAGGGTATAAAACAATTTCTAGAGTGTTGAACGTTTCCAAGAGCACAGTGGTCTCCATCATTGGGACATTAAAAAAAGTATATGTAACTACCCAGACTCTGCCTAAAGCAAGAAGGACCTTCATCAGGGAGGTGACCAAGAACCAAATGACCACTGACAGAACTACAGAGTTTCTTGGCTGAGATGGGAGAACCTGCCAAAAGGACAACAGTCTCTACAGCACTTCACCAATCTGGGCTTTATGGGAGAGTGGCCAGACGGAAGCCACTCCTGAGAAAAAGGCACATGATGGCACGCCTGGAGTTTGCAAAAAGGCATGTGAGCATAAGGCAAAATATTCTGTGGTCTGATAAGGCAAACATTTTACTCTTTGGCCTGAATGCAAAGCGCTTTGTCTGGAGAAAATCAGGCACAGCTCATCACCCGTCTAACACCATCCCTACCGTGAAGCTTGGTGGTGGCAGCATCATGCTATGGGATGCTTTTCAGCGGCAGGGACTGTGAGACTGGTGAGGATAGAGGGAACAATGAATGGAGTCAAATACAGGAAAATCCTTGATGAGGTCCTGCTTCAGAGTGCAAACGACCTTAGACTGAGGTGAAGATTTACGTTCCTACAGGACAATGACCCCAAGCATACAGCCAAAGCAACGCTGGAATGGCTTCAGAACAAGAATGTAAAAGCCCTTGAGTTTCCCAGCGAAAGCCCAGACTTGAATGCCATTGAAAATCTATAGAATGATTGTCAAGCAAATAACTTCCAGTCTCACAGTAATTGACCATTAATTAACATAAACACATTTAGTAGCTCCTGGCTTCCACACATAGCCTACAAGTCACTGATGCAGACCTTTGGAACATCTACATTTAAAATAGTCTAATAAATCCATGTAATATAGCCTACACCTTCACAATAAATCCATTATTTATTTTAGACAGGTCTAAAGAAACATGATATGAAGAAAATGTAGTCTATTTCAGATGAACAGAATAGCATACTCTGAGTTGTACTTATGTTAGGTCATCATCTGGCTATGCCATATGGCTGTGGGCTACACCACTTAATTTAGCAGAAAATATTTGCTTAAAGTTCCGTGGCATTATTTTATAGCATTAAGAATACAATTGAACAAAGCTGAATAAAATAGAAAGGATATTTTCTCCAAATGATGAGGGAGTGCACACATGTGGCTATTCTGTGTTGAGCGGTTAACAAAGAAATAGATACTCCTATATGCTTAATTTAGAGTTATTAATGTAACTTTATTTGTTCTACAAATGTTGGGCTATAAATTATGTTTAGGCGTTTAATACATTGTAAGGCTGCATGATGCGACTCTAATGATGATTTGAAAAAGCCGGATGATTTGAAAAAAGTCACATGAAAGGCATGAGCTCTGCTTAGTTTTTTTTTGCGCAGACTGTACACACGTCATCAGTCTCTCATTCACAATTTGACAAGCACTTGCTAATGCCTCGAATTTCCCAGCGGCATCCCCTTTGTGTGGCCGTAATGCCCCCTAAAACAAATACATGCCTTTTGCAGCCAGTGGCCATTGTGCCCTTGGGCTGAATATAATAATGATAATTCCCTTCTCCCTGAGTGCTGCTTGCGCCGAAGCACCTCTCACTCACATGGCTCTCCATCAAGTGATCGGGTCTTTCTCACAGGCTACAAGTGAAGACAGACACATCGGGGACGCAACTGCGCACGTTCTTATCCAATTCCAAGGTGCATATTGAAGATATTGGAATAACTGTCCACATTCACTTTTCGTCAGCCAACAAGATGAGTAGGCCTAACGAACCGCAAAAGCACTAGCCTATGTCAGTCTACTATCCCCCATAGTACAAAAGTTGACCTATTCTGTGCGAGAAATAAATATTCCAAACATAGTCTGGGACAGTTGTGGGATGCAATAGATCCCAAATTAATACAACCAATAGCATCAAAAAACTGTTTTATGCAAAGAGGCTGACACAACAGATCAGAATGTTTAGCCTAAAATGTTGAAAAAAGGCATTGTTTCTTGCCTTATGCTGGGCATCATTCACATGATAATACAGTGCCCTCCACAATTATTGGCACCCCTGTTTAAGATGTGGTCGAGGACTTCCAAAAATTATCTTTTTTTTTCAAACAACATAGAACCCAAATGCAAAAAAAGTGAAAAATCCAATTATTTAAGTACATTACTTTGGTGTAAAAAAAAAAAAATCACACATTTAGAAAAAAAATAACTTGAAATCATGTGTCCCACAATTCAATCAAATCAAATCAAATTTTATTGGTCACATGCGCCGAATACAACAGGTGCAGACATTACAGTGAAATGCTTACTTACAGCCCTTAACCAACAGTGCATTTATTTTAAACAAAAAAAGTAAGAATAAAACAACAACAAAAAAAGTGTTGAGAAAAAAAGAGCAGAAGTAAAATAAAGTGACAGTAGGGAGGCTATATATACAGGGGGGTACCGTTGCAGAGTCAATGTGCGGGGGCACCGGCTAGTTGAGGTAGTTGAGGTAATATGTACATGTGGGTAGAGTTAAAGTGACTATGCATAAATACTTAACAGAGTAGCAGCAGCGTAAAAAGGATGGGGTGGGGGGGCAGTGCAAATAGTCCGGGTAGCCATGATTAGCTGTTCAGGAGTCTTATGGCTTGGGGGTAGAAGCTGTTGAGAAGTCTTTTGGACCTAGACTTGGCACTCCGGTACCGCTTGCCGTGCGGTAGCAGAGAGAACAGTCTATGACTAGGGTGGCTGGAGTCTTTGACAATTTTGAGGGCCTTCCACTGACACCGCCTGGTATAGAGGTCCTGGATGGCAGGAAGCTTTGCCCCAGTGATGTACTGGGCCGTACGCACTACCCTCTGTAGTGCCTTGCGGTCGGAGGCCAAGCAGTTGCCATACCAGGCGGTGATGCAACCAGTCAGGATGCTCTCGATGGTGCAGCTGTAGAATTTTTTGAGGATCTGAGGACCCATGCCAAATATTTTTAGTCTCCTGAGGGGGAATAGGCTTTGTCGTGCCCTCTTCACGACTGTCTTGGTGTGTTTGGACCATGATAGTTCGTTGGTGATGTGGACACCAAGGAACTTGAAGCTCTCAACCTGTTCCACTACAGCCCCGTCGATGAGAATGGGGGCGTGCTCAGTCCTCTTTTTTTTCCTGTAGTCCACAATCATCTCCTTTATCTTGGTCACGTTGAGGGAGAGGTTGTTGTCCTGGCACCACACGGCCAGATCTCTGACCTCCTCCCTATAGGCTGTCTCATCGTTGTCGGTGATCAGGCCTACCACTGTTGTGTCGTCGGCAAACTTAATGATGGTGTTGGAGTCGTGCCTGGCCATGCAGTCATGGGTGAACAGAGAGTACAGGAGGGGACTGAGCACGCACCCCTGAGGGGGCCCCCGTGTTGAGGATCAGTGTGGCAGATGTGTTGTTACCTACCCTTACCACCTGGGGGCGGCCCGTCAGGAAGTCCAGGATCCAGTTGCAGAGGGAGGTGTTTAGTCCCAGGATCCTTAGCTTAGTGATGAGCTTAGAGGGCACTATGGTGTTGAATGCTGAGCTGTAGTCAATGAATAGCATTCTCACGTAGGTGTTCCTCTTGTCCAGGTGGGAAAGGGCAGTGTGGAGTGCGATAGAGATTGCATCATCTGTGGATCTGTTGGGCGTGGCAAATTGGAGTGGGTCTAGGGTTTCTGGGATTATGCTGTTGATGTGAGCCATGACCAGTCTTTCAAAGCACTTCATGGCTACAGACGTCAGTGCTACGGGTCGGTAGTCATTTAGGCAGGTTATCTTAGAGTTCTTGGGCACGGGGACTATGGTGGTCTGCTTGAAACATGTTGGTATTACAGACTCAGTCAGGGACATGTTGAAAATGTCAGTGAAGACACTTGCCAGTTGGTCAGCACATGCTCGGAGTACACGTCCTGATAATCCGTCTGGCCCTGCGGCCTTGTGAATGTTGACCTGCTTAAAAGTCTTACTCACATCGGCTACGGAGAGCGTGATCACATAGTCATCCGGAACAGCTGGTGCTCTCATGCATGCTTCAGTGTTGCTTGCCTCGGCGAGCATAGAAGTGGTTTAGCTCGTCTGGTAGGCTTGTGTCACTGGGCAGCTCGCGGCTGTGCTTCCCTTTGTAGTCTGTAATAGTTTTCAAGCCCTGCCACATCCGACGAGCGTCAGAGCCAGTGTAGTATGATTCAATCTTAGACCTGTATTGACTCTTTGCCTGTTTGATGGTTCGTCGGAGGTCATAGCGGGATTTCTTATAAGCGTCCGGGTTAGAGTCCCGTTCCTTGAAAGCGGCAGCTCTACCCTTTAGCTCAGTGCGGATGTTTCCTGTAATCCATGGCTTCTGGTTGGGGTATGTACGTACGGTCACTGTGGGGACGACATCATCGATGCACTTATTGATGAAGCCAGTGACTGATGTGGTGTACTCCTCAATGCTGTCTGAAGAATCCCCGGAACATGTTCCAGTCTGTGCTAGCAAAACAGTCCTGTAGCTTAGCATCTGCGTCATCTGACCACTTTTTTATTAACCGAATCACTGGTGCTTCCTGCTTCAGTTTTTGCTTATAAGCAGGAATCAGGAGGATAGAGTTATGGTCAGATTTGCCAAATGGAGGGCGAGGGAGAGCTTTGTATGCGTCTCTGTGTGTGGAGTAAAGGTGGTCTAGAGTTTTTTTCCCTCTGGTTGCACATTTAACATGCTGGTAGAAATTAGGTAGAACAGATTTAAGTTTCCCTGCATTAAAGTCCCCGGCCACTAGGAGCGCTGCATCTGGATGAGTGTTTTCCTGTTGATTAATGGCCTTGTACAACTCATTCAGTGCAATCTTAATGCCAGCATTGGTTTGTGGTGGTAAATAGACAGCTATGAAAAATATAGATGAAAACTCTCTTGGTAAATAGTGTGGTCTACAGCTTATCATAAGATACTCTACCTCAGGCGAGCAAAACCTCGAGACTTCCTTAGTATTTGATTTTGTGCACCAGCTGTTGTTTACAAATATACACAGACCGCCACCCCTTGTCTTACCAGAGTCAGCCGTTCTGTCCTGCCGATGTAGCGTATAGCCTGCTAGCTGAATGTTATCATTGTTGTCGTTCAGCCACGACTCCGTGAAACATAAGATATTACAGTTTTTAATGTCCCGTTGGTAGGATAACCGTAATCTTAAATCGTCCATTTTATTCTCAAAAGATTGAACGTTGGCTAATAGGATTGATGGAAGAGGCAGTTTACTCGCTCGCCGTCGGATCCTTACAAGGCATCCGGATCTGCGTCCGCGATATCTCCGTCTCTTCCTCACGCGAATGACGGGGATTTGGGCCTTGTCGGGTGTCTGTATGATATCCTTCGCGGCCGCCTCGTTGAAGAAAAAATCTTAGTCCAATGCGAGGTGAGTAATCGCTGTCCTGATATCCAGAAGCTCTTTTTGGTTATAAGAGACGATGGCAGAAACATTATGTACAAAATAAATTACAAATAACGCGGAAAAACACACATAATAGTACAATTGGTTAGAGGGCTGTAAAACGGCAGCCATCTTCTCCGGCGCTGTTCCACAGGATCATTATTGGCACCCCTGATGTTAATACTTTGTACAACCCCCTTTTGCCAACAAGACAGCACTTAATCTCCTCCTATAACATTTCACAAGATTGGAGAACACAGAGAGAGGGATCTTTGACCATTCTTCTTTGCACAATCTTTCTAGATCATCCATTGTCCTGGGTCCTCTCTTATGCACTCTCCTCTTTAGCTCGCCCCACAGGTTTTCGATTGGGTTGAGGTCTGGGGACTGAGATGGCCATGGGAGGACCTTGAGTTTGTGACTGCTGAACCATTTTTGTGTAGATTTTGCCACATGTTTTGGATTATTATCCTGCTGAAAGACCCAATGACGACCCATCTTCAGCTTTCTGGCAGAGGCCATCAGGTTTTTATTTAAAATGTCCTGGTAGTTCAAAGCGTTCATAATGCCATGCACCCTAACAAGGTTCCCAGGGCCTTTGGAAGAGAAACAGGCCCACAGCATCACAGATCCTCCACCATACTTCACGGTGGGCATGAGGTGCTTTTCGGCATACTCATCTTTTGTTTTACGCCAGACCCACTTAGAGTGTTTGTTGCCAAAAAGCTCAATCTTAGTCTCATCTGACCAAAGCACACGATCCCAGTTGAAGTCCCAGTGCCGCTTAGCAAACTCCAGACGTTTACGTTTGTGAGTGTTAGTGAGAAAAGGCTTTTTCCTTGCATGCCTCCCAAACAGCTTGTTGGCATGTAGAGAGTGTCTGATGGTTGTTTTGGAGACTTTGTGACCCCAAGATGCCACTCTTTGATGCAATTCTGTGACAGTGAGCTTAGGACTTTTTTTTACTTCTCTTACCATCCTCCTCACTGTGCGTTGTGGCAAGATAAACTTGGGACCTCTTCCAGCCTTGTTTGTCACTGTTCCAGTTGTTTTAAACTTCTTAATGATTCCTCTGACTGTAGATACGGGCAAGTTAAGGCGAGTGGCTATTTTCTTGTAGCCATTGCCTGACTTATGAAGGTCGACACAAATCTGCCTTACTTGAATGGTATGTTCTCTTGTCTTTGCCATGTTGACAAATGGGTAAGAGAATTAGACCTCTGTGTCACGTCATATTTATACCCCAGGGAAACAGGAAGTCATGAATTACTAATTAAAAGTTCCTAGATACCCTGACCAACTTTAGCAACTACAGAAAAATATATTTTTAAAAAAATCAATTAAAATTTTCTGCGCAATTATTAGGGGTGCCAATAATTGTGGGACACATGATTTCACGTTTTTTTTTTCTAAATGTGTGATTTTTTTTTTTACCACCAAAGTAATGTACTTAAATAAAAGGTTGGATTTTTCTCTTTTTTTGCATTTGGGTTCTATGTTGTTTATAAAAAAAATGAGAATTTTTGGAAGTCCTCGACCACATCTTAAACAGGGGTGCCAATAATAGTGGAGGGCACTGTATATAGACAGCCGGTGTGGCGGTAATACGGTCACCATAACAGCCTAGTCATACCCAAAACGACTCAAAGCTGTAATCGCCACTAAAGGTGCTTCTACAAAGTATTGACTCGGGGGTGTGAATTCTTATGTAAATTAGATATTTCTGTATTTAATTTAATATATTTGCAAACATTTCTAAAAACATGTTTTCACTTTGTTATTATGGTGTATTGTGTGTAGATGGGTGAGTAATACCAGCATGACAGTGCTAGCACATGTCCCTTGTTATAGCTGGGAATCATCATCTCTAATTCGCTATGTTCAACCATGACTGTATAGTGACAGTCTCTCCCTCCCTCTCTTTCTCTGTGATAGGAGTTGGGTTGGATCTGTAAGTCAGGCTCCCTCATGACCCGTATCTGTGACGGGAGGGGCCTGGAGCTGATCTACTGGCGCTGGTAAACACCTAAGTAGGGACAAAAGGTGATTACTAATTTGCCAGAAGATACCAACCCTACCGTTACGCTTGTTTACACTGAGCTGCACTGGGGTCGGAACGCAATCAAGGCGCGAGATATGTGTTGAAAAACGTACCTCAGTGCAGGGATGGGATTTGCCACTGTATTCTAAGTTGTACCTTTATCGTCTTTGATACAGCTCTTTTGTGTTCAACGCAACGTGCCATTCCACAATGGCTGTTGTGGCTACTGCTAGCTAGTATGAGGACGAAAAGGGCAGTTTTCCAGGAAAACAAACAGTATTTTCATCTTCGATGGAGCAGTGTGGATAGAGGTCAAATTTGGAGTACAGTGGCATATCCCATCTCTGCATTTTCTGACCCATATCTCGCGCCAGCTCCACGGTGTCTTAATGTAACCATGATTGCGTTCTGGCCCCAGTGTAAACAGCCGTAATGGTAGGATCGGTATCTTCTGGCAAATTACTAATAAGACAGGACATTACAAGTGTTTAGTAATATCAGAATCACCTTTTTTCGCTAAATACATTTGCTTGTACAGGGATTTGACTCTGTGAAATAGTGCGGCCACAATAAACAACATTTACAGACAGACAAACTGATTATACGGACATGATAACACCACCCTTTCAATACATGTGTGACTCAACTCTACCTCGTTTTTCTACAGATGGAGGCATAGCTGTGGGAAGTAGTTTGGCGGTGGGGTTGCTGCGATTTTGTTTTTGCACTACTTTTGTGAATGTATTTTTATTTGTTACTTTTTTAACCCTCAGCACCTCTACTTCCCACGGCTATGGATGGAGGACAGAAGAGAAGCTTTGGTCATGGAGTTCTCTGACTGAAAGACAGGTTGATCCTGATGTCTGAATTGGGAAAGACACATTATTACTTTTTGTCTTTTGTTATTATTGAATTGAATGGTACTATCAATGGGGGACGGGGGGCATATGGGACACCATAAAGGAAGGTATGACGACTGACATGTTTGGCAAGGTAGCCCCAGCACCACCAGACAAAATGTTGATAGGTACAGTATCTGTAGTGGCTGTGAATGACAATGTAATATTTGCACATTGTTATATTAGCAAAAACCTTCTTCTACAGTGTTATGTGAAGGATGGTTTATTCTACATGGAACTATTACATTTGAAAATGATCAAAACACTGTTTAGAATGGCCTAGATTCAATCAGATCAAGCATTAACCGGCGATAGCCGACAACTGCATAGCTGATGTTTTGGCAGTGTCGGAGGTGGAACTGCGTTGGAGCTGTCAAATCGGTGAGCAGCTGCTCTTGTGATCATTGTCACGTAGCCACACCTGTCCCACTCGTGTTAGAAGTTCAGAATGAGAATAATGTTCAGAATGAGAATAATGATACTCAAAATTAAATTAATTAAATAAAATAATTAGGATTTCTATCAGCCTAATAGAGGTGTAGATTAGGCCTACATCTCACATTCCAGTGTTTGAACTTGTAAACTGTAGTGATATTAGTTCTGGGATTTGTCTTCCGGGAAATATCTAACAGCGGACATAAGATGAGAGGAGACAAAACTAGCCAGTTATAGAATTGTGTAAGACAGCTGAGCTGACTCAAAACCGGGCATTCAACTCGCAGTTGATACCGTTTCCACTGTATCATGTATTTACATGACATGATAAAACGTTGAAACTAAGTTGCAAGCTACTTTCATAGCAAAAATGTTGTAGAACGAGTGTCTTATGAAACACATTCCAGACACTGGCTCTTGCTATCTTGCCATAAATTATTTGAGAGAGAAATAACAGCTAGATAGGATAGCCAGCTGCAGCTATCACTAAGCTATGCTAGCTAGCTACTGTCAGCTTGGCTAAACACAAGGTCAGCACAGGCTTTAGCCTACACATAGAACTGAATTAGCTGGCCATCTTGAGATAACTAGTCAGTCAGGAGGGGAGAAGTCCTCAACTTCAAAACTTTGTTCTCTCTATGGCAAAGCTAGCTTAGTTTACCTCGCTGTACTCGCTACTGCCCTTGTTTGTTGTGATTGAACGGCAAAGACACACCCAAGAAACACCCACATCAAACCACACCCCCAAGACTACTCTCATTTGCCTTCTGTCATGGCCGTTAACATTTCTTAATGAGCATTAATGAAAAACGAGGCCAAATCAGGAAGTGCAGTCGCCCTTCAACAAAAGGTACATTTTTTTATTTTTTATTTTATTTCACCTTTATTTAACCAGGTAAGCCAGTTGAGAACAAGTTCTCATTTACAACTGCGACCTGGCCAAGATAAAGCAAAGCAGTGCGATAAAAACAACAACACAGAGTTACATATGGAATAAACAAAAACGTAGAAAATATATTTACAGTGTGTGCAAATGTAGTAAACTATGGAGGTAAGGCAATAAATAGGCCATAGTGCAAAATAATTACAATTTAGTATTAACACTGGAGTGATAGATGTGCAGAAGATGATGTGCAAATAGAGATACTGGGGTGCAAATGAGCAAAATAAATAACAATATGGGGATGAGGTAGTTAGGTGGGCTAAGTGATCGGTAAGTTGCTCTGACAACTGATGCTTAAAGTTAATGAGGGAGATAAGTGTCTCCAGCTTCAGAGATGTTTGTAGTTCGTTCCAGTCATTTGCAGCAGAGAACTGGAAGGAATGGCGGCCAAAGGAGGTGTTGGCTTTGGGGATGACCAGTGAGTTATACCTGCTGGAACGCTATGGTGACCAATGAGCTAAGATAAGACGAGGATTTGCCTAGAAGTTATTTATAGATGACCTGGAGCCAGTGGGTTTGGCGACTAATATGTAGTGAGGGCCAGCCAACGAGAGCGTACAGGTCACAATGGTGGGTAGTATATGGGGCTTTGGTGACAAAACGGATGACACTGATAGACTACATCCAATTTGCTGAGTTGAGTGTTGGAAGCTATTTTGTAAATGACATCGCCAAAGTCAAGGATCGGTAGGATAGTCAGTTTTACGAGGGCATGTTTAGCAGCATGAGTGAAGGAGGCTTTGTTGCGAAACCGGAAGCCGATTCAATAGGGAACATTTGTGAATAATCACCAGCAGTGGAAATAAAATAATATGCCAACATTACTGGACTAACAAACTGGCTGACTAACATTTTCAGAAACTTCTGTATCCCTTGGCCTTGGGTAGCAGCAGCAGATGGTTGAATCTTTATCGTTAGCTGCTGGCTGCATGATTACATCAACCTAGCTAGATAATGTTAGCTAACTAGCTAGGCTACTAAAGATAATGTTAGTAGTTTGTTAGCTTTAGATTGGATCATTCTAGATAGTTTTAGAGGATGACTTAACTGCTTTTATTAACACGTACCTTGTTTTCCATGAAAATGTGTGTTTGCTCTCTCATGAGGCAGGCAGGCAGGCAGGAGAGGAGGGTTGTCGCTAGTTACCACAGCCACAAATTCAAAAATGGCTATAACGTAAAAATGAGGCTCTGTAGGCTGTAGCTAGGAGACCACTGTGACTGACAAGGGAACCCACCTGTCGCAGACAGCGTGGAGGTTACTGCATGAAATCCCAGAGACAAATTGGCTGAAATTGGGGGAGGTACTTTGTAATCTTGTCCAATAAGAAACACCTGCTTTATTTTCCGTAGCAAAACATTTGTATACGTTTTTCTATGACGTGAACTAATGGATATATATGGTCAACACGTTCAGTGCTGCTGCTTTGAAAGTGGTGTGGCGTCTCCACACCAGATTACTGGGGAAAATGCTGTCTCGCCACACGTTTTCCAGTGGCTCTGGTGGCAGAATATTGAATTAAGAATTTTATTTTTGAATTGACTTAGAATTTGAATTTCAGATTAATTGAATTGAGTGAATTTTGGGGGCAGAATATTTAATTAGCAATGGTAGTTTTGAATTTACTAATAATTGGAATTCGAGATGAGATGCATTGAATTGATGGAATTTATAGAGAGAGGGAATTGAATTGGAATTGAATTTGTGGAATTGACCCCAACCCTGGAGAACATCCCTAGGAACCTCTGTCACACGTTAGGGGACATTTTTAGAAAACTTTAGGTTAATCAGGCTAACCAGTAGAGGGCAGTGGGAAGTTAGACATGCCTCCATCAGACCAACAGTGTCATTGCCAGAAGTACATTCATTTTCAATGTACTGCTGCATTTGCCTTGCAGCTTTGCATTGCAGAGGCAGTTGCAGTGCATTATATCCAACATGTGCATCAAATTGTATGCGTAGACTTGACAGAAATAGTAGCAAAAGGTGAATGTTGAACTTTTGTTGCACACATATCTAGTAAACAATGTACATAATGAAAGAAATGAGTGCAGAATTTATTATGCAACATTGATGCAATGACGCTGTCGGTATGACCGAGTCGTTAAGAGAGAATCCCTGGGCTAACTTTACCAAGCCATGAGCACCTATTTGTCCTGTGTTAACTATGGTGTCGTACTTTGCCCAGGAAATACCAGGGTTAATGTTGATGAAAAGAAACGTCAAGAGAGAAAAACACTGAAACATGGCATCAGATCAGACCCTGTGACCATGAAGTGGAAGATACAGGTAACTGCCAAAATAAAGGAAACACTTGAGTAAATGAGGGATACAATGTGTATTGAAAGCAGGTGCTTCCACAGAGGTGTGGTTTCTGACTTAATTAAGCAATTAACATCCCATCATGCTCAGGATCATGTGTAAAAATGCTGGGCAGGCCATTATTTTGGCCATCACTGAATGGTTTGAAGAGCACCAAAATGATGTAAACCGTATGACATGGCCGTCTCAGTCACCAAATCTCAACCCAGTGGCGAACGTGCATAAAGATGGCATAATTCAGATAGGATGTCATTGTTTTAGCACTATCCACTGAGTTTTTAAACTACAGAGCGCGATATGGTTTAATGTGTCAATACATTTTTCGGTTTTCCAAATTGCCAGCGTCTTGAAGCTAAAATTGGGATCATGTGTACTCTGCTAATGACCATACAAAAAAAAGAGTATTAATTTAGCAAACTTATCAAAATTAGCAATTAGTGGTTAGTGCATGCTGGCCGCCATCTTTATGCACCTGTGCTTTTGAACACTTATGGGAGATTCTGGAGCAGACCCTAAGACAGTGTTTCCACCACCATCAACAAAACACCAAATTATGGAATTTCTCGTAGAAGAATGGTGTCACATCCTTCCAATAGAGTTATGACACTTGTACAATCTATGCCAAGGTGCATTGAAGCTGTTCTGGCTCGTGGTGGCCCAATGCCATATTAAGACACTTTATGTTGGTGTTTCATTATTTTGGCAGTTACCTGTATGTACCCATCTTTACCACACTGTTTACCTCAATTGGATAATACTAGACTTTGAAACTCAGCACTTGTTGTGACTGGAGAATATTTGTGTCATTATACCAGTTCTATCATTATACCATACTGAATTGTATGAAGAATATGTATAAAACTAACTAGCTGGCATGTTTGATCCTCAACCCATGAGGGCAAGTCATGACAGTTTTGACCATGACAGTTTACAATCCAGGGGTACACCAAGCAGTTTAGTCTCCTCAACCTGCTCAATTGCCACATTATTCATTACAATATTTAGTTGAGGTTTTCAGGTTTAGTGAATGGTTTGCCACAAATACAATGCTTTTAGATTTTGAAATATTTAGTGCAAGCTTATTACTTGCCTTCTATTCTAAAACTGACTGCACCGCTTTGTTAAGTGTTGCAGTGATTTCACTTGCTGTGGTAGCTGACGTGTATATATATATATATATATATATATATTTTTTTGTTTGTTTGTTTTTGTTTGTTTTTTTTACCTTTATTTAACTAGGCAAGTCAGTTAAGAACAAATTCTTATTTACAATGACGGCCTACACCGGCCAAACCCGGACGATGCTGGGCCAATTGTGCGCCGCCCTATGGGACTCCCAATCATGGCCGGTTGTGATACAGCCTGGAATCGAACCAGGGGGTCTTTAGTGAAACCTCAAGCACTGAGATGCAGTGCCTTAGACCACTGCGCCACTCGGGAGCCCAATAATGTTGAGTCATCAGACACACAGGCTTTACTCAGTGCCAGTGGCAGGTCTTTATTTTTTTATTTTTTTATTATTTCAGCTAATCATCAGTAATTTGTGTAAGTTCTGAACATGTTGAGTGCCCCTCCCTATAAGCATGCTGAAAGTATGTTGTTAATGTGTTTACTGTGAAATAGCATTGTATCTGGTCAAACACAATTTTTCCAAAAGTTTACAACTAAGGGTAGGTAGCAGGCTGATTGGTCAGCTGTTTGAGCCAGTAAAGGGTGCTTTACTATTCTTGCGTAGCGGAATGACTTTTTCTTCCCTCCAGGCCAGAGGGCACACACTTTCCTGTAGGCTTAGATTGAAGAGATGGCAAATAGGAGTGGCAATATAGTCTGCTATCATCCTCAGTAATTTTCCATCAAAGTTGTCAGACCTAGGTGGCTTGTCACTCTTCCACACTCACTTTACGGAATTCAAAATTACAATGCATACTGCCCCAACAGATCCACAGATGATGCAATCTCTATTGCACTCCACACTGCCCTTTCCCACCTGGACAAGAGGAACACCTACGTGAGAATGCTATTCATTGACTACAGCTCAGCGTTCAACAACATAGTGCCCTCAAAGCTCATCACTAAGCTAAGGATCCTGGGACTAAACACCTCTCTCTGCAACTGGACCCTGGACTTCCTGACGGGCCGCCCCCAGGTGGTAAGGGTAGGTAACAACACATCTGCCACGCTGATCCTCAACACGGGGGCCCCTCAGGGGTGCGTGCTCAGTCCCCTCCTGTACTCCCTGTTCACCCATGACTGCATGGCCAGGCACGACTCCAACACCATCATTAAGTTTGCTGACGACACAACAGTGGTAGGCCTGATCACCGACAACGATGAGACAGCCTATAGGGAGGAGGTCAGAGACCTGGCCGTGTGGTGCCAGGATAACAACCTCTCCCTCAACGTGACCAAGACAAAGGAGATGATCGTGGACTACAGGAAAAGGAGGGTGGAGCACTCCCCCATTCTCATCGACAGGGCTGTAGTGGAACAGGTTGAGAGCTTCAAGTTCCTTGGTGTCCACATCTCCAACAAACTATCATGGCCCAAACACACCAAGACAGTCGTGAAAAGGTCACAACAATGCCTATTCCCCCTCAGGAGACTGAAAAGATTTGGCATGGGTCCTCAGATCCTCAAAAAGTTATACAGCTGCACCATTGAGAGCATCCTGACTGGTTGCATCACCGCCTGGTATGGCATCTGCTCGGCCTCGGACCGCAAGGCACTACAGAGGGTAGTGCGTACGGCCCAGTACATCACTGGTGCCAAGCTTCCTGCCATCCAGGACCTCTATACCAGGCGGTGTCAGAGGAAGGCACTAAAAATTGCCAAAGACTCCAGCCACCCTAGTCATAGGCTGTTCTCTCTGCTACCACACGGCAAGCGGTACCGGAGCGCCAGGTGTAGGTCCAAAAGGCTTCTCTGTTTATTATCTGTGTATAGTCACTTTACCTCTACTACATGTACATATTACCTATTATTATATATTATTATATTATTATAATATTATTATATAATTTTAAATATTACCAAGGGCCTTGTAGCCATCCCGGAAGGGAGAGTAACATTGGTCAAGCGTGCTCTCTCCTCGTGTAGCACAGGAGATGTGTTGGTAGAATTTCGGGAGTGTTTTCCTCAGATTTCCTTTATTAAAGTCCACAGCTACAATAAATGCGGCCTCAGGATATGAGGTTTCCAGTTTGCACAAAGTCCAGTGTAGTTCCTTGAGAGCCATCGTGATGTCGGCTTGGGGGGGAATATACAGGGCAGTGACAATAGCCAAAGATAATTATCTCAGGAGGTAATGTTGTCGGCATTTGATGGTGAGATTTTCCAGATCGGGAAAACAAAAGGACTTGAGTTCCTGCACATTACCACAATCACACCATGAGTTGTTAATCATGAGACATACCTCCCACCTTAGTTTTTTTCCAGAGAGTTCTTTCTTCCTGTCCGCGCGATGTAAAGAGAACCTTGTTGGCTGTATGGATGGGGACAATGTATAGGGAGAGAGCCTTGATTCTGTAAAACAGAGTATGTTACAGTCCCTTATGTCTCTCTGAAAGGAGATCCTAGCCCTGAGCTCATCTACTTTATTGTCCAGGGACTGAATGTTAGCGAGTAATATACTCGGAAGCGGTGGATGGTTTGCTCGCCGCCTGACTAGAACCCGAGCTCTCCTCCCTCTGGTGGAGCACCTGGGATGAATGCGGCTGCCTTGGGAAATCTAAACAAAAGATCCAGGTCAGGGAAGACGAACTTCTGGTCATATCTCTGGTGAGTGACAACCGATCAAATGTCCAAAATATATTTTCAGTTGTAGGAAATAATGCTAGAAACTTTCGTAGAAATACTGCAAAGTTGGCTAGGAGATAGAAACGGTGACTGTGTCTGTCGGTGCCATCTTGTCTGAACTGAGGACATACAACCACAACTTGCTCTATAAATACTTAGCATAAGTACTTTGGATAAATACATTTGAAAAGGAATGTCTTTAGTGAAGGCCACTCCTTTACAGGCTAGATTACGGAGTTAGTTATCTAAGCGTGCGATACATAGGCCTTCAAATCTATCTTTTTGACTAAAGAAAACACAGATGACAAACAGCCTGTGCTGTGAGGTAGTTCTTTACTTGTTTTTTTTATAAACTCCTAGCCTGTAAAAGGAACCCCTTGTTGCTGTAATAGTCACAGGGCTCCCTAAACCGGTCTGTGGTTCTCTGGAACACCTCTGTGAAGTATATACAGTAAGCTTAGTGCAGTAGAGTGGCCTCCCCACAAAAAAATTAGCCCTGATTTCCTGGACCTCCTCCCACCACAGTAGGCTAGGTTACGACCTGGAACTTTTTGGCTCTCCTCCCTGCCCCAGACCTAGCTTGGGATCTTGCTACAGGACCTGGAACTCTGTATGTGTGACTGACATGTGACATTATTGTATTTATTTTATTTAACCTTTATTTAACTAGGCAAGTCAGTTAAGAACAAATTATTATTTACAATGACGGCCTACCAAAAGACAAAGGCCTCCTGCGGGGACGGGGCTGGGAGTAAAAATAAAAATATAGGACAAAACACACATCACGACAAGAGAGACACCACAACACTACATGAAGAGAGACCTAAGACAACAACAGCATGGTAGAAATGGAGATAAAACTGTCCAGTTTGAGTGTTTTTTGCAGCTCGTTCCAGTCGCTGGCTGCACCGAACTGAAAAGAGGAACGACCCAGGGATGTGTGTGCTTTGGGGACCTTTAACAGAATGTGACTGGCAGAACGGGAGTTGTATGTGGAGGATGAGGGCTGCAGTTGGTATCTCAGATAGGGGGGAGTGAGGCTTAAGAGGGTTTTATAAATAAGCATCAACCAGTGGGTCTTGCGACGGGTATACAGAGATTACCAGTTTACAGAGGAGTATAGAGTGCAATTGGGTATATTTTGTTGATTGTGGCAAGTTGAATCTGAACAAGACCTTGGACAATATACTGTATCATAAATCAAATAAAGGCAATTCCCAATAAGTAAGTATAGGTGTCATCTTCCATCACTTTTCACCCTCAGAACAACCAGGTGAAACCTGAGACCACATGTTCTACAGGAGGGTGGGGGTGGGGGGGACTGTGTCCCTGGGCCTGGCTTTATGTGTCCCTTGCTGTGATGTTGTTGCCCTGTCAGAATCAGAAAGGCCCTTTATTCAGAACCAGTCTGACAGAGCGGTGTGTTGTGTCTGGGCTTGTCCTGGGCACACAGCCAAACCGCCTCAAAGCCACTTGGCTATATTTTAGTCACTCTTTATTTGGAAATATCAAAGGAAGCACTCTGGTCTATTTGTACAGATGACTTGGGTTAAAATTCCCTGACCAACTGGTAAGCATCAGCTCTCACTTTGCCAGTTTCTCAGCTGAAGAGAAGAATGAACGACTAATCACAAGGCAGAAGAACATGAGAAGCAGACCGTGGTTCAAATATGAACCTGAAATAATTTCAAATACATCACCTGTGCTTGATTAAGCTTGCCTGACTTAATGAACAAATAGAATAGTCCCAAAATGGCAAATCCTGCCCAGCTGGCACTCCAAGCAGGCTAAAGCAAAAGCTCAAAGTATTTGAAATTATATAAATTAGTATTTGAAACCACGTCTGATGAGAAGAGATGTTGAGGTGCTCTGGGCTGGCTGAGCTCCCTTGTAATTGATATGCAGTGGTCAGGTCTAAAAGCTGGAAGACTTGTGCTGTTGGAGACCACCAACAGAGAGAGGTCACATTGTTATAGCAAGTGGTAAATGTATTACTGATGTCTTCATTTGTTATTTCCATTTTTAATGCTATTATTCAAACTAACTTTTCTTCCTCTCTCTCTCTCTCTCTCTCTCTCTCTCGTAGCATAGTACAAATGGGTTCTGGAAGTCTGTGGCCCGTCATATCCCCAGGGAGCCCAGTGAGATGAGGATCCTTAACCCTTACTTCATCCAGGAGGCTGCCTTCAGGTTCATTGGCCTGCCACACAACAACGGAAAGATGGGGAGAGGGGTGAGAGACTGGGAAACTAACTGATCGAAACATAATGCCATCAACTGCAAGAATCAGGCTCTGGTTTTATACAGTTAACAACTAGTCATTTACATAAATAGCCTACAGAATATGTGTTATCAGGATACTCAAGGAAGTTAAATGGCATTCCAAGAAATTAAATATAAAGAACAATCCACTCCACAAATGTCTTGTTAACAAACTATAGTTTTGGCAAGTCGGTTAGGACATCTACTTTGTGCATGACACAAGTACATTTTCCAACAATTGTTTACAAACAGATTATTTGTAATTCACTGTATCACAATTCCAGTGGGTCAGAAGTTTACATACACTAAGTTGACTGTGTCTTTAAACAGCTTGGACAATTCCAGAAAATGATGTCATGGCTTTAGAAGCTTCTGATAGGCTAATTGACATAATTTGAGTCAATTGGAGGTGTACCTGTGGATGTATTTCAAGGCCTACCTTCAAACTCAGTGCCTCTTTGCTTGACATCATGGGAAAATCAAAAGCAATCAGCCAAGACCTCAGAAAAAAATTGTAGACCTCCACAAGTCTGGTTCATCCTTGGGAGCAATTTCCAAACACCTGAAGGTACCAAGTTCATCTGTACAAACAATAGTACGCAAGTATAAACACCATGGGACCACGCAGCCGTCATACCACTCAGGAAGGAGACGCGTTCTGTCTCCTACAGATGAACGTACTTTGGTGTGAAAAGTGCAAATCAATCCCAGAACAACAGCAAAGGACCTTGTGAAGATGCTGGAGGAAACCGGTACAAAAGTATCTATATTCACAGTAAAACGAGTCCTATATCGACATTACCTGAAAGGCTGCTCAGCAAGGAAGAAGCCACTGCTCCAAAACCGCCATAAAAAAGCCAGACTATGGTTTGCAACTGCACATGGGGACAGATATTGTACTTTTTGGAGAAATGTCCTCTGGTCTGATGAAACAAAAATAGAACTGTTTGGCCATAATGACCGTCGTTATGTTTGGAGGAAAAAGGCAGAAGAACACCATCCCAACCGTGAAGCACGGGGGTGGCAGCATCATGCTGTGGGGGTGCTTTGCTGCAGGAGAGACTGGTGCACTTCACAAAATAGATGGCATCATGAGGAAGGAAAATGATGTGAATATATTGAAGCAACATCTCAAGACATCAGTCAGGAAGTTAAAGCTTAGTCGCAAATGGGTCTACCAAATGGACCATGACCCCAAGCATACTTCCAAAGTTGTGGTAAAATGGCTTAAGGACAACAAAGTCAAGGTATTGGAGTGGCCATCACAAAGCCCTGACCTCAATCCTATAGAACATTTGTGGGCAGAACTGAAAAAGTGTGTGCGAGCAAGGAGGCCTACAAACCTGACTCAGTTACACCAGCTCTGTCAGGAGGAATGGGCCAAAATTCACCCAACTTATTGTGGAAAGCTTGTGGAAGGCTACCTGAAACGTTTGACCCAAGTTAAACAATTTAAAGGCAATGCAACCAAATACTAATTGAGTGTATGTAAACTTCTGACCCACTGGGAATGTGATGAAAGAAATAAAGCTGAAATAAATAATTCTCTCTACTATTATTCTGACATTTCACATTCTTAAAATAAAGTGGTGATCCTAACTGACCTAAGACAGGGAATTTTTACTAGGATTAAATGTCAGGAATTGTGAAAAACTGAGTTTAAATGTATTTGGCTAAGTCGTATGTAGACTTCCGAAGTCAACTGTATGCTATTGGAAGAATAATAATTAGGTTGTGTTTATAAAGGTAACATTAGAAAACGAAAAAACAATTATTTCAAAAAACATTATAGCATTTTCATTAGTTTATGTTACTCCAGGCTTTAAGTAAAAACGAAAAACCACTATTTCAAGTCCATCACAGTAGCCAGAACAATGCTGCCATGTGAGTGGTCATGTGCTGAAAGCATGGACAGCGCAGATATTATTGGAAAAAGTTACATTTGGAAATAGCTGCACCTCTTGAATTTTGAGAGTTATTTGACAAAGGTAAGTGTTATAGAAACTGCAGAATATGCTCTTTCTGATACTATATATAAATCAAAATGTTTTACCTGCATGACTCTGAAGGAGGATTTGATAAAGTGATGCTCCTTTCCCTACATCTGTCAATTACAAGATGTACAATTTGACAACTGATAATGCTGTCACTCATCAGACTATTGTCAATTTAATATTGTCTATAGGCTAGCTCTTATTATGTTTGAAATTAGTTTCCATATAGTTAAGGTGTAGTTTCGATGGGCTGGCTGTGCAGACTGACTGGCATCGTTTGTTTCCCCTTGCTCATCAACTTGGATAGAGTCAAGGATATATTTGGCATTATTCTAAAGACCTACTGCAACACGTAGCATGATTTCGTTTCCCGTACAATAAATGTTATTAGTAATAGCGTTATAGTAAATAAAACAGTCCCGTAACATCTTAATTTTACAAAGTAAAACGTAAGAGAATGATATCAACCCGCAAGAGGCGCGGTCAAATTATTAACATGAGTGCCAACGATAATAAATAGGCATATCACAAACTCATCATTACACTTTTGTTGTTCTAAATTAAATCAACCTCTTCACCCTCCTTATCATTCAGTTAGGCCTAATTTAAATTCGATTGTGAAGTAACGTGCAGAATTATCGCCCATTCATCCATTTGTCATTCATTCAGTGAGGAGAGAGAGAGAGACTCATTAGCGCCTGGCTGGGTACCAAGGTCCTACAGCGCATTGTCTTGGCGGGTTAAGTTGGGAATAGGTGTGATGAAAACAGGTATGAAAATGTATGCACTCACTAACTGTAAGTCGCTCTGGATAAGAGCGTCTGCTAAATGACTAAAATGTTTTAAAAAATGTAATGTAAATGTAAAAAGGCTCTAAATACTTTTCTGTTTCAGCATGAAAAATGTATGCACTCACTAACTGTAAGTCGCTCTGGATAAGAGCGTCTGCTAAATGACTCAAATGTAAATGTAAAAAAAATCATATTTCTGACAAATTAGTAATGCAAAATACAAACATTTAGGAAAAGAGCAGGACATAGCTTTTTTTAAATCTTTTTTTAAAAACTTTTTACCCCCTTTTCTCAACAATTTCGTGATATCCAATTGGTAGTTACAATCTTGTCCCATCGCTGCAACTTTTATTTTATTTTATTTATTTCACCTTTATTTAACCAGGTAAACCAGTTGAGAACAAGTTCTCATTTACAACTGCGACCTGGCCAAGATAAAGCATAGCAGTGCGATAAAAACAACAACACAGAGTTACATATGGGGTAAAACAAAACAAAAATCAAAAAAATACAACAGAAATACAATTAATATACAGTGTGCAAATTTAGCAAGTTATGGAGGTAAGGCAATAAAATAGGCTATAGTGCAAAATAATTACAATTTAGTATTAACACTGGAATGATGTGCAAGAGATGATGTGCAAATAGAGATACTGGGGTACAGATGAGCAAAATAAATAACAATATAGGGATGAGGTAGTTGGCGGGCTAATTTCAGATGGGCTGTGTACAGGTGCAGTGATCGGTAAGGTGCTCTGACAACTGATGCCTAAAGTTAGTGAGGGAGATAAGCGTCTCCAGCTTCAGAGATTTTTGCAGTTTGTTCCAGTCATTGGCAGCAGAGAACTGGAAGGAATTGCGGCCAAAGGAGGTGTTGGCTTTGGGGATGACCAGTGAGATATACCCGCTGGAGCGCAGACTACGGGTGGGTGTTGCTATGGTGACCAATGAGCTAAGATAAGGCGGGATTTGCCTAGCAGTGATTTATAGATGGCCTGGAGCCAGTGGGTTTGGCGACGAATATGTAGTGAGGACCAGCCAACAAGAGCGTACAGGTCACAGTGGTGGGTATTATATGGGGCTTTGGAGACAAAACGGATGGCACTGTGATAGACAACATCCAATTTGCTGAGTAGAGTGTTGGAGGCTATTTTGTAAATGACATCGCCGAAGTCAAGGATCGGTAGGATAGTCAGTTTTACAAGGGCATGTTTGGCAGCATGAGTGAAGGAGGCTTTGTTGCGAAATAGGAAACCGATTCTAGATTTAACTTTGGATTGGAGATTCTTAATGTGAGTCTGGAAGGAGAGTTTACAGTCTAACCAGACACCTAGATATTTGTAGTTGTCCACGTACTCTAGGTCAGACCCGTCTAGAGTAGTGATTCTAGTCGGGTGGGCGGGTGCAAGCAGCGTTCGGTTGAAGAGCATGCATTTTGTTTTACTAGTGTTTAAGAGCAGTTGGAGGCTACTGAAGGAGTGTTGTATGGAATTGAAGCTCGTTTGGAGGTTTGTTAACACAGTGTCCAATGAAGGGCCAGATGTATACAAAATGGTGTCGTCTGCGTAGAGGTGGATCTGAGAGTCACCAGCAGCAAGAGCGACGTCATTGATATACACAGAGAAAAGAGTTGGCCCAAGAATTGAACCCTGTGGCACCCCCATAGAGACTGCCATAGGTCCAGACAACAGGCCCTCCGATTTGACACATTGAACTCTATCTGAGAAGTAGTTGGTGAACCAGGCGAGGCAGTCATTAGAGAAACCAAGGCTATTTAGTCTGCCAATAAGAATGCGGTGGTTGACAGAGTCGAAAGCCTTGGCCAGGTCAATGAAAACGGCTGCACAGTACTGTCTATTATCGATCGCGGTTATAATATCATTTAGGACCTTGAGCGTGGCTGAAGTGCACCCATGACCAGCTCGGAAACCGGATTGCATAGCAGAGAAGGTACGGTGGGATTCGAAATGGTTGGTGATCTGTTTGTTGACTTGGCTTTCAAAAACTTTTGAAAGGCAGGGCAGGATGGATATGGGTCTGTAACAGTTTGGATCTAGAGTGTCACCCCCTTTGAAGAGGGGGATGACCGCGGCAGCTTTCCAATCTCTGGGGATCTCAGACGTTACGAAAGAGAGGTTGAACAGGCTAGTAATAGGGGTTGCGACAATTTCGCGGCTAGTTTTAGAAAGAAAGGGTCCAGATTGTCTAGTCCAGATGATTTGTAGGGGTCCAGATTTTGCAGCTCTTTTAGAACATCAGCTGTCTGGATTTGTGTGAAGGAGAAGCGGGGGCATGGGCAAGTTGCAGCGGAGGGTGCAGAGCTGGTGGCCGGGGTAGTGGTAGCCAGGTGGAAAGCATGGCCAGCCGTAGCAAAATGCTTGTTGAAATTCTCGATTATTGTAGATTTATCGGTGGTGATAGTGTTTCCTAGCCTCAGTGCAGTGGGCAGCTGGGAGGAAGTGCTCTTATTTTCCATGGACTTTACAGTGTCCCAAAACTTTTTGGAGTTAGTGCTACAGGATGCAAATTTCTGTTTGAAAAAAGTTAGCCTTTGCTTTCCTAACTGCTTGTGTATATTGGTTCCTAACTTCCCTGAAAAGTTGCATATCACGGGGGCTATTTGATGCTAATGCAGTACGCCACAGGATGTTTTTGTGCTGGTCAAGGGCAGTCAAGTCTGAGGAGAACCAGGGGCTGTATCTGTTCTTAGTTCTGTATTTTTTGAATGGGGCATGTCTATTTAAGATTGAGAGGAAATTACTTTTAAAGAACAACCAGGCATCCTCTACTGACGGAATGAGATCTATATCCATCCAGGATACCTGGGCCAGGTCAATTAGGAAGGCCTGCTCGCTGAAGTGTTTTTGGGAGCGTTTGACAGTGATGAGGGGTGGTCGTTTGACCGCGGACCCGTTACGGACGCAGGCAATAAGGCAGTGATCGCTGAGATCCTGGTTGAAGACAGCGGAGGTGTATTTAGAGGGTAAGTTAGTCAGGATGATATCTATGAGGGTACCCATGTTTACGGATTTAGGGTTGTACCTGGTAGGTTCGTTGATAATTTGCGTGAGGTTGAGGGCATCTAGCTTGGATTGTAGGATGGCTGGGGTATTAAGCATATCCCAATTTAGGTCACCAAGCAGTACGAACTCTGAGGATAGATGGGGGGCAATCAGTTCACATATGGTGTCCAGGGCACAGCTGGGGGGCTGAGGGGGGTCTGTAGCAAGCGGCAACAGTGAGAGATTTATTTCTGGAAAGGTGGATTTTTAGAACTAAAAGCTCAAACTGTTTGGGCACAGACCTGGATAGTATGATGGAGCTCTGCAGGCTATCTCTACAGTAGATTGCAACTCCACCCCCCTTTGGCAGTTCTATCTAGACGGAAAATGTTATAGTTGGGGATGGAAATTTCAGAATTTTTGGTGGCCTTCCTAAGCCAGGATTCAGACACTGCTAGAACATCAGGGTTGGCGGAGTGTGCTAACGCAGTGAATAACTCAAACTTAGGAAGGAGGCTTCTGATATTTATGTGCAGAAAACCAAGACTTTTACGGTTACAGAAGTCAATAAATGATAGCTCCTGGGGAGTAGGAGTGATACTGGGGGCTGCAGGGCCTGGGTTAGCCTCTACATCACCAGAGGAACAGAGGAGGAGTAGAATAAGGATACGACTAAAGGCTTTAAGAACTGGTCTTCTAGTGCGTTGGGTACATAGAATAAAGGGGGCAGTTCTCCGGGCGTTGTAGAAAAGATTCAGGGCATTATGTACAGAAAAGGATATGGAAGGATATGAGTACAGTTCAGGTAATCCTAAGTGTTGGGTAACAATGAAAGAGATAGCATCATTGGAGGCATCGATTGAGCCGGTCTCGGCGTGTATGGGGGGGGGAACAAAGGAACTATATGAGACAGTTTGAGAGGGACTAGGGGTTCTACATTGAAATTGTATAATAAGAACTAACCCAAACAGCAATAGGCAAGGCATAACTCCTGTATGGACTCGGGAGAGGCGAAGGTCGAGAGACATGCGTCCTCCGAAACACGACCCAGCCAAGCCGCACTGCTTCTCGACACACTGCTTGCTTAACCCGGAAGCCAGCCGCACCAATGTGTCAGAGGAAACACTGTACAACTGGCGACCTTGTCAGCGTGCATGTGCCCAGCTTGCCACAGGAATCGCTAGAGCGCAATGGGACAAGGACATCCCGGCCGACCAAACCCTCCCCTAACCCTGGACGACGCTGGGCCAATTGTGGGCCGCCTCATGGTCGCGGCTGGCTGCGACACAGCCCGGGATCAAACCCAGATCTGTAGTGACGCCTCAAGCACTGCAATGCAGTTCCTTAGACTGCTGCGCCACTCAGGAGGCCCCGACATTGCTTTTTTGGGGGGTGATATTTTAAAATGACAAAATCAAACGTCAGGCTAACGGCCACTATGGCCTCTCAAAGCACTTCATGATGACAGAAGTGAGTGCTACGGGGCGATAATCATTTAGTTCAGTTACCTTCGCTTTCTTGGGTACAGGAACAATGGTGGACATCTTGAAGCAAGTGGGGACAACAGACTGGGATACGGAGAGATTAAATATGTCCATAAACTCTCTAGCCAGCTGGTCTGCATATGCTCGGCAGCCTTACGAGGGTTAACGCACTTAAATGTGTTACTCAAGTCAGCCACGGAGAACGAGCACTCAGTCTCCACTTGCGACTCCACTTTGTCTCTGTACTGACGATTTGCCGAAGGGAGGGCGGGGGTGGGCCTTGTAGCCGTCCCCGAAGGGGGAGTAGCAATGGTCAAGAATTCTTGATGAGCAAGTGGCGCAGGTGATGTGTTAAAACTTAGGTAGCATTTTCCTCAGATTTGCTTTATTAAAGTCCCCAGCTACATTAAATGCGGCCTCAGGATATGCGGTTTTTAAGTTTGCACAAAGTCCAGTGTAGTTCCTTGAGGGCAGTCGCGGTGTTGGCTTGAGGGGGAATATACACGGCTGTGACGATGACCCAAGATAATTATCTCGGGAGGTAATGTGGTGGCCATTTGATAGTGAGTTATTCCAGATCGGGAGAACAAAAGGACATGAGTTCCTGAATGTTACCACAATCACACGAGTAGTTAATCATGAAACATACACCTCCACCTTTCTTTTTCCCAGAGAGTTCTTTCTTACTGTCCACACGATGTAAGGAGAACCCAGCTGACTGTATGGATGGGGACAGTATATCCATAGAGAGCCATGATTCCATGAAACAGAGTATGTTACAGTCCCTGATGTCTCTCTGGAAGGAGATCCTCGCCCTGTGCCGGTCTACTTTATTGTCCATGGACTGAACATTAGTGAGTAATATACTTGGAAGCAGTGGATGGTATACAACTAAAAGCACACTCCGTATTCCTCTTCTCCTTCGGTGGCGTCTTGGAGCAGCCCCTGGGATGAGTGGAAATGCCTTGGGAGGTACGAACAAAGAATCAGGAAAGTCTAATTTATGGTCGAAATGCTAGTTAGTGACCGGGTGATATAATATCCAAAAGTTATTTTCGGCTGTAGGTAATAATGCAAGAAATGTTCTGAGCAAATAATGTAAGAAATAACACACAAAAAAACGAAGTACTGCAAAGTTGGCTAGGAGCTAGGACCTGGGCGACCATGTCTGTCGGCACCATCTTGTTGAATCTTGACTCAGCTGTGACTAAAGTCTTTCAAATAGTTCCATGACTTCTGTTTTGGTAACCTTTTTACATTTTCACATTTCTTCTTTGTTAGCCCATTTTCTATTAACCTCCAGTAGTTCTAATAGGCTACTTTACTCACTGTCCTGTTTCAGGGAACATTTGTCTTCTCTTCTGTGTTTTCCAGAATATTCCGACACTGGGGACTGTTGCCATAACAATGGCCCTCCATAACTGTGATGAGGTAGACGTGGCTGGATTTGGTTATGACATGAGTACCCCCCACGCCCCCCTACACTACTATGAGAAGATCAAGATGGCGGCCATCAAACAGGTACCAGTGACGTGACACTGATGACAGCCATTTTCCCCGGCTACGTATTCTCTGTCGACCCCTTAAAGGGTCACAGTGGGGCCTTGACACACACACACATGCACACTTACACATATCATGGAAACATGAAAATAAATATGTCATGTATTTTGTAAACAACGCATTCATCTGACCATAAGGTCACACTGACCAAAAGCAGAAGGTTTGTTAAGATTTTTAGCAGAGTCCTGTTGAAATAATGGAAGCTGAAAGAGGGGTATGTGTAATGTATGCTGTCAGTCTGATAGTTAACTATGGATGAGGGTTGTGTCATCCTTACCAGCATCTCACCTCTCACCTACATGTTCACACACACACAAACACACACACACGCACACATTTCCAATAAAACCCGAGCCATTCTTTCTAGACTTTACTGTGTAGTGAACATGTGTCTGGTGTATGTTTGGCTATATCTAGATAGACTCAGATCTGCTTTTCATGCACTCACTCAGGTTGCATCCCAAATGGAACCCTATTACCTATAGGGCCTATATAGTGCACTACTTTTGATCAGGTTCCATAGGGAATTGGCTCCCATTTGGGACGCACCCGCAAACTTGTGTGAACTGAGGCGTTAGTCTCCTAAGTTTGGTTGTGAAAGCCAGGGTTAGGTTACCGTCGTCGCGAACCAGGCTTCCCTAAAACGGGAAGCCTGGGGTAGTTCCATGTCAGAAATCAGCTAAAGATGGGAATCCGGTGTAAATCAGTGACGCCTCGCAACACGTCAAACAAATCAAATGCCTTGCTTGGGCGGAGCTCCAAAGGTGCTCGCCAGATTAGTGCTGTAGGAACAAAAGTGTCTGAGGACAAAAAAAAAATCAACAAAACAAGCACTGGTGACAAAACATTATAGAACGTTTGCAGCACGCTGGTTTTCACTGCATTCCTATGTTATTTGAGATTAGCTAAAGCTGCAGCAAGAGGGGAGAAATGGTCCAAAGTGCTGGCCATATCAATATTTTTCATTTGGAAATTTCTGGATTGATATTTGGCTGTGCAGGCTAGCATGAGAGACAAGAAGTAGCTAGCTACAATGAGGTTTGTTTTGAGAAAAGTCAGCTAACCTTGTAAGGTATAACTAGCTAGCAGCCGTTAGCTACTAGCTAGTTCAATTTCTCCCACGATTTTAACAAAATGTTAATAAAAACAGCATGATGCTGCCACCCCCGTGCTTCACGGTTGGGATGGTGTTCTTCGGCTTGCAAGCACCCCCTTTTTCCTCCAAACATAACGATGGTCATTATGGCCAAACAGTTCTATTTTTGTTTCATCAGACCAGAGGACATTTCTCCAAAAAGTACGATATTTGTCCCCATGTGCAGTTGCAAACCATAGTCTGGTTTGTTTATGGCGGTTTTGGAGCAGTGGCTTCTTCCTTGCTGAGCGGCCTTTCAGGTTATGTCGATATAGGACTGGTTTTACTGTTGATATAGATACTTTTGTATCCAGCATCTTCACAAGGTCCTTTGCTGTTGTTCTGGGATTGATTTGTACTTTTCGCAACAAAGTACTTTTATCTCTAGGAGACAGAATGCGTCTCCTTCCTGAGCGGTATGACGGCTGCGTAGTCCCATGGTGTTTATACTTGCGTACTTTTGTTTGTACAGATGAATTGCTCCCAAGGATGAACCAGACTTGTGGAGGTCTACAATTCTTTTTCTGAGGTCTTGGCTGATTTCTTTTGATTTTCCCATGATGTCAAGCAAAGAGGCACTGAGTTTGAAGTGTATGTAAACTTCCGACTTCAACTATATATGGTTTGCCACATATACATTGTCTACTGGTATAATTTTTTATTGAGAACATATAGCTCAACGTGTAAACAATGTGTGAGTTTAGCTATTCTCTGCTTCAGATGACAGATCCACATAAGGCCAGTAATGCCATCATACTGTAGGCCTATGGCTGCATTGGCGATGCATGCCATACAGTGGAGGCTGCTGAGGGGAGGACAGCTCATAATAATGTCTGGTATGTTGCGAATGGAATGGCATCAATCACATGGAAACCATGTGTTTGATGTATTTGATACCATTCCACTAATTCCGCTCCAGTCATTACCACAAGCCTGTTCTCCTCAATTTAATACGATAAACTGAAAAATGGATTCAGATATACTGAGAGAGTGACAATCAAATAAAACAGATTGGAGATCTTACAACTAGACAAAAAGGAAATGTTAATTTGTGAATACAACACAGAAACACAGACACATTAGAGACAGAACTCCTTCCCCTCTTTATTGCAGGATTGTGATATTTGACCAACATTGACACAAGTTTATTGGTGCAATATGCAGAAATCACTCCGACATTTTCTGGTTGCTAAAATTCTAATTTCAGTTTATGTGACAAAACAAGCAATATAGAGTGAAGAGAATTGTACAGTTTAAACCGCTGTTAAATATACTTTCAATAACCAAAAATATAGTATTTTCAGCTGTTTGAAGCTGGTGTACAAACCGAAAATAAAAGACGCAAAAACAAAACTTATGAACAGGAAGCATAGAAATAGCGGACATAGAACACATCTACCGCTTCTTAGACTTGCTTTCAATGAGAATGACATTTCTATGTGAATTTGGTCGGGTCGCCCAAAAGGTTTACATATTGCAGCTTTAAACACTTCACAGAATCAACTCTTCATCACTACAAAATGTACAAATAAGTTAACTCGTATGTAAAGATAAGACATCTTAGTCTAAACAACAATAAATAATTGAGTAGTAACAAGTAGGATATTATTACTAAAGCATAATTTCAGGTGAACCAAAAAAATTCCATACCAACGGTGGCCAACCTTCCTCCGCTGATCCCTGCGCTACTGGGGTAAATTCTGTATGGAAATCCATATCTTGGGACATTCATTGGTACCTTTCTCTTCATCTGCAAAAAAAGTTTTCACAGCTTTCCATATCTGAGGACAGAAAACATCACAAAGAAACAGGCTTCATTATACTCAAATTAGACAGCAATGAATGTTATGTTGCTATGATCTCTCTGTCTTTCCCTCTAGGGACTGGAACTGGGGAATAATGTCCTCCCACAAAGTTACCTGCCGTATCCAGTAGCCTACATTCTCTCTTTACTGAATGCTGGAGCTGCAATTTCACCCTCTTCCTAATCAAATAAAATGTTATTGGTCACGTACATATATGTTGCAGATGTTATTGTGGGTGTAGCGAAATGCTTATGTTCCTAGCTAACAATACAAAACAATACACGCAAATCCTCATGACCCAGTCCTCATGACTGGTGTTGACCCGCGTCGGCAGCACATTGTTTTCTTTGAAGCGGGCGAAGAAGGTGTTTAGCTTGTCCGGGAGCAAGGCGTCGGTGTTAGCGACGTGGCTGTCTTTCCATTTATAATCCTTGATTGTCTTGAGTCCCTGCCATATACAGTTGTGGTCAAAAGCTTTGAGAATGACACAAGTATTGGTCTTCAAAGTTTGCTGCTTCTGTGTTTTTAGATATTTTTTTAGATGTTACTATGGTATACTGAAGTATAATTACAAGCATTCCATAAGTGTCTAAGATTTCTATTGACAATTACATTAAGTTTATGCAAAGAGTCAATATTTGCAGTGTTGACCATTCTTTTTCAAGACCTCTGCAATCCACCCTGGCATGCTGTCAATTAACTTCTGGGCCACATCTTGACTGATGGCAGCCCATTCTTGCATAATCAATGCTTGGAGTTTGTCAGAATTTGTGGGTTTGTTTGTCCACCCGCGTCTTGAGGATTGACCACAAGTTCTCAATGGAATTAAGGTCTGGGGAGTTTCCTGGCCATGGACCCAAAATGTCGATGTTTTGTTCCCCGAGCCACTTAGTTATCACTTTTGCCTTATGGCAAGGTGCTCCATCATGCTGGAAAAGGCATTGTTTGTCACCAAACTGTTCTTGGATGGTTGGGAGAAGTTGCTCTCTGAGAATGTGTTGGTACCATTCTTTATTCATGGCTGTGTTCTCAAAATTGTGAGTGAGCCCACTCCCTTGGTTGAGACGCAACCCCACACATGAATGGTCTCAGGATGCTTTACTGTTGGCATGACACAGGACTGATGGTAGCGCTCACCTTGTCTTCTACGGAAAAGCTTTTTTCCGGATGCCCCAAACAATCAGAAAGGGGATTTATCAGAGAAAATGACTTTACCCCAGTCCTCAGCAGCCAATTCCTGTACCTTTTGCAGAATATCAGTCTGTCCCTGATGTTTTTCCTGGAGAGAAGTGGCTTCTTTGCTGCCCTTCTTGACACCAGGCCATCCTCCAAAAGTCTTCGCCTCACTGTGTGTGCAGATGCACTCACACCTGCCTGCTGCCATTCCTGAGCAAGCTCTGCACTGGTGGTGCCCCGATCCCGCAGCTGAATCAACTTTAGGAGACGGTCCTGGCACTTGCTGGACTTTCTTGGGCTCCCTGAAGCCTTCTTCACAACAATTGAACCGCTCTCCTTGAAGTTCTTGATGATCCGATAAATGGTTGATTTAGCGGCAATATCCTTGCCTGTGAAGCCCTTTTTGTGCAAAGCAATGATGACGGCACGTGTTTCCTTGCAGGTAACCATGGTTAACAGAGGAAGAACAATGATTTCAAGCACCACCCTCCTTTTAAAGCTTCCAGTCTGTTATTCTAACTCAATCAGCATGACAGAGTGATCTCCAGCCTTGTCCTCGTCAACACTCTCGCCTGTGTTAACGATAGAATCACTGACATGATGTCAGCTGGTCCTTTTGTGGCAGGACTTTTGACCACGACTGTACATCTTGTGTCTGAGCCATTGAATTGTGACTGTTTTATTGCCTTACGGAGGGCATAACTGGACTGTTTGTACTCGTCCATGTTCCCAGTCACCTTGCCGTGGTTAATTGCGGTGGTTCACGCTTTCAGTTTTGGGCGAATGCTGCCATCTATCCACATTTTTTGGTTTGGATAAGTTCTAATCGTCACAGTGAGAACAACATCCTCTATGCACTTCCTCTATGAACACCGGCTGCCTGTGAGTTTTATAATTAATTTTAAGATTCTTGTATTGGTTTTTAAATCAATCCACGATTGTGCACCCCATTACGTGTCAGACATGCTTTTAAGTTATGTACCCAGTAGGTCCCTCAGGTCCTCTGACACTGGCCTTTTAACTATCCCAAAATCTAGGACCAAGAGGCATGGAGAGGCAGCCTTTAGTTATTATGCCCCCAGCTTCTGGAATAGCCTGCTAGAGAACCTGAGGGGGGCCGAAACTGTGGACATATTTAAAAGAGATCTTAAAACACATATTTTTAGCTTTGCTTTTCCGTAGGTGCTTTTTAGTTGTTCAGTTTGTCATTCTTTTGTTTTTTTATCTTATGCTTGTTGTGTAGTAAATATTTCAGCTTTTATTTTCATTTTGTATTTGTTTTTTCCTCTAAACCACATTGCGTTGCGTTGCATTCCATGTCTGAAATGTGCTTTGATTTGATCTGATGAATTCAGTCACCAAGTCAGTGTATATGTCAATGTTATTCTGATGCAACCCGGAACACATCCCAGTCCCCGTGATCAAAACAATCTTGAAGCATTCCGATTGGTCAGACCAACGTTGAACAGTCCTTACCATGGGTACTTCCTGTTTAAGTTTCTGCCTATAGGAAGGGAGGGGCAGAATGTAGGCGTGATCTGATTTGCCGAAGGAAGGGCGCTGGGGACGGCTTTTTAGCCACCCCGGAAGGGGGAGTAACAATGGTCAATATTTCCATGGCTATTATCTACAAATGCATTGGAAACTGTCTTTGTAATTTACAATGATTACATCAAGATAGCGAGCAAATAGAAAGTTAGCTGATTACATTTAATTCACTTAGCTAAACAGTGTGTAAAGTTAGCTAGCTAGCAGCTCAGTTGAGTTAGCCTACAAAGTGGCCTACTGCTATTACTGTCATACATTTTCTAAATGTATTTACTTACTTAAATAGGTTCTCCCACTGCCTCTGTTTTTTTTGGGTCCTTACAAAAACGAAATAATGGGCATTCTTCAAGATCTTTCCGGTGGTAGCAAAGCGCAGCAGCAGCCATGTGGACGAATGGAGACAAGGCACCAGAGCGGGTTAGATCGTGTAGCACTAGAATACACAACAATCAAAATCTTGCCGCTTGGAGCCAGCGGATCATTCAAACCTATTTTTGTAACACAAAATTCCCCAGACTTTCAAGAGAAGCGTGACAACGATGTGATTTTGGAGGTATGGCAATGCGAGACTAGGGTTAGGTTGACCTGTAAGAGACAGTCAGACTACCTTGTAGCGAATCCCAGTGTTTCAGTCAAAAAAGGGAAAGGTGATACCTAGTCAGTACAACTGAATGCATTCAACTGACATGTGTCTTCCACATTTAACCCAAGCCCTCTGAATCAGAGCGGTGCTGGGGGCTTCCTTAATCGACATCCACTTCATAGCCGACCGGGGAGCAGTTGTTGTTCTTCTGACCTGTTGTCTCTCTGAACCCCTGTGTCCAACTAAAGAACAGGCAGGAATAGGGGTCTGTTACTCCACCTGATAGGGTCTGTGATTGTCTGACCAGATCAGCTGACTGAGTCTACTAGCAACCTGGTCCCTAACACAGAGGTGTGAAGTGGCCTCTACCACTGGTCAAGCTGAGGCAGGGGATGGTAGCCTACCTCAGTAATAAAAAGCTACAAAGGTTAACTACCTTGCTCAGGGGTAGAACAACACATTTTTACCATGTCAGCTCGATCCAGCAACCTTTTGGGTACTGGCCCAATGCTCCTACCCGCCAGGCTACCTGCCACCACCTTTATAGAAGACTATAAAGATCATTATCTCATCCTAGGTTCCAGTGATTCATTCATGAAGTGAGTCATTTATACCTGCAGCCTTTATGTACAAAACCCTCTAACCTTTATCATTAAACCCTCAGACATTAACCATTCAAACCCTCTCCCTATCTGTGGGACTGAAGAGACAAACTTTGTAGCCTTTTACTGCTGGGGGGCAGAGAGGCAACAGGTCAGAAGAACTTTGCACCACCTCAACAAAACTCACCGCTGGACCCTTCCTACTAAGTGAATAGCTTTTACGTTGTCTGCCAAGGCCCAGAGCCTGTGGCCTACTAGCCTAGCATGCTATCCTGCCTCTGTATATACTGTCCCGTACTACTAGCCTGGTATTGCCTAACCTAGTGTGCTAAAATTTTTTTACATTTTAGTCATTTAGCAGACGCTAACTTACAGTTAGTGAGTGGATACATTTTCATACTGCCCTCCCCTGTGGGAATCGAACCCACAACCCTGGCGTTGCAAAAACCATGCTCTACCAACTGAGCTACACAGTACCAGTCAAAAGTTTGGACACACCTACTCATTCAAGGGAGTTTGGACACACCTGTCCTCCCGAGTGGCGCAGTGGTCTAAGGCACTGTATCGCAGTGCTAGCTGTGCAACTAGAGATCCTGGTTCGAATCCAGGCTCTGTCGTAGCCGGCCGTGACCGGGATACCCATGGGGCGGCGCACAATTGGCCTAGCGTCGTCCAGGGTAGGGGAGGGAATGGCCGGCAGGGATGTAGCTCAGTTGGTAGAGCATGGCTTTTGCAACGCCAGGGTTGTGGGTTCGTTTCCCACAGGGAATAATAATGTATGCACTCACTAACTGTAAGTCGCTCTGGATAAGAGTGTCTGCTAAATGACTAAAATGTAAATGTAAGGGTTTTTCTTTATTTTTTTTACTATGTTATACATTGTAGAATAATAGTGAAGATATCAAAACTATGTAGTAACCAAAAAAGTGTTAAACATATTTACATTTGAGATTCTTCAAATAGCCACCCTTTGCCTTGATGACAGCTTTTGCATTCTCTCAACCAGCTTCACCTGTAATGCTTTTCCAACAGTCTTGAAGGAGTTCCCACAAATGCTGAGCACTTGTTGGCTGTTTTTCCTTCACTCTAACATCCGACTCATCCCGAACCATCTCAATTGGGTTGAGGTCGGGGGATTGTGGAGGCCAGGTCATCTGATGCAGCACTCAATCGCTCTCCTTCTTGGTAAAATAGCCCTTACACAGCCTGGAGGTGTGATGGGTCATTGTCCTGTTGAAAAACAAATGATAGTCCCACTAAGCCCAAACGAGATGGGATGGAGTATTGCTGCAGAATGCTGTGGTAGCCATGCTGGTTAACTGTGCCTAGAATTCTAAATAAATCACAGACAGTGTCACCAGCAAAGCACCCCCACACCATAACACCTCCTCCTCCATGCTTTACGGTGGGAACTACACCAGCGGAGATCATCCGTTCACCCACACCGTGTCTCACAAAGACACGGCAGGTGGAACCAAAAATCTCCAATTTGGACTCAAGACCAAAGGACAAATTTCCACCGGTCTAATGTCCATTGCTCATGTTTCTTGGCCCAAGCAGGTCTGTTCTTCTTATTGGTGTCCTTTAGTAGTGGTTTATTTGCAGCAATTCCACCATGTAGGCCTGATTCACGTGGTCTCCTCTGAAAAGTTGATGTTGAGATGTGTCTGTGACTTCAACTCTGTGAATAATTTATTTGGGCTGCAATTACTGAGGCTGGTAACTTTAATGAACTTATCCTCTGCAGCAGAGGTAACTCTGGGTCTTCCATTCCTGTGGCGGTCCTCATGAGAGACAGTTTCATCATAATACATGATGGTTTTTGCAACTGCACTTGAAGAGACTTTAAAAGTTATTGAAATGTTCCGTATTGACCTTCATGTCTTAAAGTAATGATGGACTTCCGTGTCTCTTTGCTTAGTTGAGCTGTTCTTGACATAATATGGACTTGGTCTTTTACCAAATAGGGCTATCTTCTGTATACACCCCCCCACACACACACACACACACACACACACCTTGTCACAACACAACTGAAAGACATTCCAGAAATTAACTTTTAAGAAGGCACAGCTGTTAATTGAAATGCATTCCAGGTGACTACCTCATGAAGCTGGTTGAGAGAATGCCAAGAGTGTGCAAAGCTGTCATCAAGGCAAAGGGTGGCTATTTGAAGAATCTCAAATATAAAATATATTTTGATTTGTTTAACACTTTTCTGGATACTACATGATTCCATGTGTTATTTCATAGTTTTGATTTCTTCACTATTATTCTACAATGTAAAAAATAGTAGAAAATAAAGAAAAACCCTTGAATGAGTAGGTGTGTCCAAACCTTTGACTGATTGTGTATATACTGTCATGTTGTGTGCCACATTAGCTGGGTCCTACTAGCCTCTCTGTGTAGCCAATATTGCTAACATGCTAGTACTGCTCATGCTAATCAAATCAAATCAAATTTTATTGGTCACATGCGCCGAATACAACAGGTGCAGACATTACAGTGAAATGCTTACTTACAGCCTTTAACCAACAGTGCATTTATTTTAAACAAAAAAAGTAAAAATAAAACAACAACAAAAAAAGTGTTGAGAAAAAAAAGAGCAGAAGTAAAATAAAGTAACAGTAGGGAGGCTATATATACAGGGGTGTACCGTTGCAGAGTCAATGTGCGGGGGCACAGGCTAGTTGAGGTAATGTGGGTAGAGTTAAAGTGACTATGCATAAATAATTTACAGAGTAGCAGCAGCGTAAAAAGGATGGGGTGGGGGGGCAGTGCAAATAGTCCGGGTAGCCATGATTAGCTGTTCAGGAGTCTTATGGCTTGGGGGTAGAAGCTGTTGAGAAGTCTTTTGGACCTAGACTTGGCACTCCGGTACCGCTTGCCGTGCGGTAGCAGAGAGAACAGTCTATGACTAGGGTGGCTAGAGTCTTTGACAATTTTGAGGGCCTTCCTCTGACACCGCCTGGTATAGAGGTCCTGGATGGCAGGAAGCTTGGCCCCAGTGATGTACTGGGCCGTACGCACTACCCTCTGTAGTGCCTTGCGGTCGGAGGCCAAGCAGTTGCCATACCAGGCGGTGATGCAACCAGTCAGGATGCTCTCGATGGTGCAGCTGTAGAATTTTTTGAGGATCTGAGGACCCATGCCAAATCTTTTCAGTCTCCTGAGGGAGAATAGGCTTTGTCGTGCCCTCTTCACGACTGTCTTGGTGTGTTTGGACCATGATAGTTCGTTGGTGATGTGGACACCAAGGAACTTGAAGCTCTCAACCTGTTCCACTACAACCCCGTCGATGAGAATGGGGGCGTGCTCAGTCCTCTTTTTTTTCCTGTAGTCCACAATCATCTCCTTTGTCTTGGTCACGTTGAGGGAGAGGTTGTTGTCCTGGCACCACACGGCCAGGTCTCTGACCTCCTCCCTATAGGCTGTCTCATCGTTGTCGGTGATCAGGCCTACCACTGTTGTGTCGTCGGCAAACTTAATGATGGTGTTAGAGTCGTGCCTGGCCATGCAGTCATGGGTGAACAGAGAGTACAGGAGGGGACTGAGCACGCACCCCTGAGGGGCCCCCGTGTTGAGGATCAGTGTGGCAGATGTGTTGTTACCTACCCTTACCACCTGGGGGCGGCCCGTCAGGAAGTCCAGGATCCAGTTGCAGAGGGAGGTGTTTAGTCCCAGGATCCTTAGCTTAGAGGGCACTATGGTGTTGAATGCTGAGCTGTAGTCAATGAATAGCATTCTCACGTAGGTGTTCCTCTTGTCCAGGTGGGAAAGGGCAGTGTGGAGTGCAATAGAGATTGCATCATCTGTGGATCTGTTGGGGCGGTATGCAAATTGGAGTGGGTCTAGGGTTTCTGGGATAATGCTGTTGATGTGATCCATGACCAGACTTTCAAAGCACTTCATGGCTACAGACGTCAGTGCTACGGGTCAGTGCTACTGCTATTCCTTTGTATATATCCTGTTGTGTTCATTGTGTGCTATTAGCCAATATATTGCTTGCCACATTTATGTAGTTATTAGCACTGCTATTACCACGTTAGCATTACAATTACATTATTACTGCCTTTGTAGCTATAACAGTTGTGCATTGTCTGATTCTATCTCTCTTGTCTTTTCCTAGACAACCACTATCACTTTCACTACTACCATCAGTCCATTCCTATCGCTGTGTGTGTGCCCCTCTGTCAGTGTGGAATAAAGCGTGTTCTGTACATCTGTCTCCTGCTTGTCATTATCCGCCTTCTAACAGAGGAGCCGAGACAGTTGGACCTACATGTTAAACCAGCACCTCTATTGGAGTCCACCACCAGTTAGTGCCACTCTTTTCACTTTAGAATACATCAGTCCAGAAGACTATACTCTTTGAAAAAAGGGTTCCAATAGGGTTCTTCGGCTGTCCCCATAGGAGAACCCTTTTGTGGAAAGGGTCCTACCTGGAACAAAAAGGGTTCTTTAAATGGTTCTCCTATTGGGACAGCCGAAGTACCCTTTTAGGTTCTAGATAGTACCTTTTTTTCTAAGCATGTTGACAGGGTTAGTTTGTGAAGGGTTCGTTTGTAAAGGTTAGTTTATGAAAGAGTTATGACAGGGTTAGGTTCTGAAAGGGTTAGGTTGTGAAAGGGTAATTAGCTTACGAAAGAGTTAGGTTGATCTGAAAGAGACAAACAGACAACGTTGTGGGGGATCCCTTTGATGATGAGTCATACAGGTCACTTGACTGTGTTGCTGTGGTATCGGCTGTTCTCTGAACCCTTAGTTACTGGAACATACAAGTAAGATCCACCTATCCATCCGCCCACTCAAAGTCCACAGCTATGAACCTTACAGCCAGCCTGTGTTAGCATTCCCTGCTAAGCGTGTCTCTCTGTCTCCCGTTAAACTGCCCACCAACATCCTGTCTGTTTAGCTTTGCTAGTTTACTTCTCCCCAGTGGAAGTTTACACTAACCTTTCTGTCATTATTTAATACCCTTCTCCAAGAGTCCCATGGTTACTCTCTTATATTCATCATGTTACTTCCCAGTTCCCACCACCACACGAGAGGCGAGATGTGGAGTAGGATATTAAGTAGGATGTGTAAAGAAACTCAAGTGTATAGGAGCCTGTGGGTGCCGAGTTCTAAAGAGGGGGCACTACCACAAGCACCACAGCAAGTGTGTCCCAAATGGCACCCTATTCCCTTACTAGTGCACAACTTTTGACCAGAGCCCTAAAGTAGTAGGTTTAGACCAGAGCCCTAAAAAAGTAGTGCACTATAGGGAATAGGGACACAGACAACAACTTAGGACACAGACAGCCACTAGTCTCAGTGTCTAGAGGGGCCATCTGATCTGATGGTTAAGTACACAGCACTGACTGGTCATAAATCACTCTTTACTAAGGGATGTCAGAGCCCAGAGTGGCTGCTCTGGTCCCTCCATAGCTGACGTGATCACCCCCAGCACACACACACACAACTCCCCAACCACTAATCCGGACGCTTGTAAGAAATCCTGCTACACCCTCGGACAATCCATCAAACAGCCAAAGCATCAATACAGGACTAAGATCAAATCCTACTACACCGTCTCTGACGCTCGTCGGATGTGGCAGGGCTTGCAAACTATCACGGACTACAAAGGGAAACCCATCCGAGAGCTGCCCAGTGATGCGAGGCTACCAGATGAGCTAAATGCCTCCAATGCTTGTTTCGAGGCAAGCAACAATGAACCATGCGTGAGAGCCCCAGCTGTTCAGGACGACTGTATGATCAATCTCTCCATAGCCGATGCGAGTAAGACCTTTAAACAGGTTAACATTCACAAGGCCACAGGGCCAGATGGATTACCAGGACGCGTACTCAGAGCATGCACTGACCAGCTGGCAAGTGTCTTCAATGACATTTTCAACCTCTCTCTGACCCAGTCTGTAATACACTATATATACAAAAGTATGTGGACACCCCTTCAAATAAGTGGATTCGGCTATTTCAGCCACACCCGTTGCTGACAGGTGTATAAAATCGAGCACACCGCCAATCTCCATAGACAAACATTGGCAGTAGAATGGCCTTACTGAAGAGCTCAGTGACTTTCAACGTGGCACCGTCATAGGATGCCACCTTTCCAACAAGTCAGTTCATCAAATTTCTGCCGTGCTAGAGCTGCCCCGGTCAACTGTAAGTGCTGTTATTGTGAAGTGGAAACATCTAGGAGGAACAATGGCTCAGCTGTGAAGTGGTAGGCCACACAAGCTCACAGAACAGGACCGCCGAGTGCTGAAGCATTTAGCGCATAAAACTCGTCTGTCCACGGTTGCAACACTCACTACCGAGTTCCAAGCTGCCTCTGGAAGCAACGTCAGCACAATAACTGTTTGTCGGGAGCTTCATGAAATGGGTTTCCATGGCCGAGCAGCCGCACACAAGCCTAAGATCACCATGCGCAATGCCAATGTCAGCTGGAGTGGTGTAAAGTTTGCTGCCATTGGACTATGGAGCAGTGGAAACGCGTTCTCTGGAGTGATTAATCACGCTTCACCATCTGGCAGTCCGACGGACGAATCTGGGTTTGGCGGGGGGAAATCTTAACGCTACAGCATACAACTACATTTTACATTTTAGTCATTTAGCAGACGCTCTTATCCAGAGCGACTTACAGTTAGTGAGTGCATACATTTTTCATACTGGCCCCCCGTGGGAATCGAACCCACAACCCTGTTTCAGGAGGACAATGCCCCTGTGCACAGAGCGAGGTCCATAAAGAAATGGTTTGTCGAGATAAGTATGGAAGAACTTGACTGGCCTGCACAGAGCCCTGACCTCAACCCCATCTAACACATTTGGGATGAATTGGAATGCCAACTGCGAGCCAGGCCTAATCGCCCCAACATCAGTGCCCGACCTCACTAATGCTCTTGTGGCTGAATGGAAGCAAGTCCCCGCAGCAATGTTCCAACATCTAGTGGAAAGCCTTCCCAGAAGAGTGGAGGCTGTTATAGCACCAAAGGGGGGGACCAACTCCATATTAACGCCCATGATTTTGGAATGAGATGTTCGACAAGCAGTTGTCCACATACTTTAGTCATGTAGTGTGCCTACTTTTTTTAAGCAAACCACCATAGTCCCTGTGCCTAAGAATGCCAAGGTAACCTGTCTAAATAACTACCGCCTTGTAGCATTCAGATTTGTAGCCATGAAATGCTTTATAAGGCTGGTCATGGCTCACTTCAACACCATCATCCCAGAAGCCCTGGACCCACTCTAATTCGCACACCGCCCCAACAGATCCACAGATGACGGAATGTCTATTGCACTCCACACTGCCCTTTCCCACCTGGACAAAAGGAACACATACGTGAGAATGCTGTTCATTGACTACAGCTCAGCATTCAACACCATAGTGCCCTCCAAGCATCACTAAGCTAAGGACCCTGGGACTGAACACCTCCTTCTGCAACTGGGTGCATGCTCGGTCCCCTCCTGTACTCCCTGTTCACCCATGACTGCGTGGCCGTGCATGACTCCAACACCATCATTAAGTTTGCAGACGACACGACGGTGGTAGGCCTGATCACTGATGAGGAGGTCAGAGACCTGGCAGACCACTCCCTCAACGTGGGCAAGACAAAGAAGCTTTTCGTGGACTACAGGAAATGGAGGAATGAACACGCCCCCATTCACATCGAAGGGGCTGTAGTGGAGCGGGTCGAGAGCTTCATATTCCTCGGTGTCCACATCACTAAGGACCTATTATCGGAGGCTGAAAGGATTTGGCATGGGCCCTCAGATCCTCAAAAAGTTATACAGCTGCACCATTGAGATTATCTTGACTGGCTGCATCACCGTTTGGTATCACAACTGCTCAGCATCCGACCGCAAGGCTCTACAGAGGGTACTGCGTACGGCCCAGTGTATCACTGGGGCCAAACTCCCTGCCATCCAGGACCTCTATACCAGGTGCAGAGGAAGGCCCTAAAAATGGTCAAAGACTCCAGCCACCCAAGTAATAGACTGTTCTCTCTGCTACCGCATGGCAAGTGGTACCGGAGCGCCAAGTCTGGGACAAAAAGGCACCTGAACAGCTTCTAACCCCATGTAACCAATACAATTTGATTTGATTTGAACCAGGTGTCAGTGTGCACTCTCCTTATACTCATGTCAACTTGTGTTTTAATTTGCAGCATCACAAACCCGTCTCAGCCCCATCCCCACCCCCCTGCCATGTATAATTAAGAGCTGTGGTAGTACAGTATTCTCTCTCTGGGTGACCCAGGGCCCGTGTGAAGCTGTCAATCCAAGACGAACGCTGAGCCTCACACTCAAAGACCTTTGGGTCTGTGCCAGTAGAACCGCTCGGTCCAGCAGGATATCCTGCCTCTGAATTGGGCAAACACACACAGCTATGTACTGAACAGCTAGGACTGTTCAAACACTTATCATATGCTCTTCCTAATGATCCCTTAATGATTCACTGCACTGTTAGGTGCTATCTTGAAACGAAAGGGGTTCTTAGGCTGTCCTCATAGGAGAACCCTTTGAAGAACACTTGTTCCAAGTAGATCCCTTTTGTTTCCAGGTAGAAATCAAATCAAATCAAATCAACAACAAAAAAATAAGTAAAAATAAAACAACAACAAAAAAAGTGTTGAGAAAAAAAGAGCAGAAGTAAAATAAAATAACCCTTTCCACAGAGAGTTCTACATGGAACCCAAAAGGGTTGTACCTGGAACCCAAAAGGGTTCTACCTGGAACCAAAAAGCGTTCTCCTATGGGGCTGGCCAAAAAACCCTTTTGGAAAAAAGTGTGAGACCAACTGAAGCAAGACTCAACAAATATCACCTATACTGAGAGTACAAAACATTATGAACACCTGCTCATTCCATGACATAGACTGACCAGGTGAATCCGGGTGGAAGCTATGATCCCTTATTGATGTCACTTGTTAAATCCACTTCAATCAGTGTAGATGAAGGGGAAGAGATGAGCGCTTGTGTGGCCTACCACTTCGCGGCTGAGCCATTGTTGCTCCTAGACGTTTCCACTTTACAATAACAGTTGACTGGGGCATACTTTCTGGAAAGGTCGAATCCTATGACGGTACCACGTTGAAAGTCACTGAGCTCTTCAGTAAGGCCATCCTATCTCTGTAGAGGGAAGTCCTGGGTGGGGAGAAGGGAATGTGAAGCTCTGCTCTGTACCCTAGAAAGAGAGAAAGGGAGGGAGAGGGACAGAGAGAGCGAAAAATAGATAGGGAGAGCGAGAGAGAGTCTGAGGAGCAGGTGGAAGCATCTGAAGCCCTAGTCATCCCCCCCCCTCATCCCTTCCTCCCTTCCTGCTCTTCTGAGCTGTCAGTCACTCAGCTGTCCCTGCAGGCTCCAGACATGAACCAACTCTACCTGAGATAGCCAGTCTAGCCAACAGTACAGCATGGTTCTGCAGATAACGTCATTATAAAAAAGAGAACTCCCGCACACCCAATGTTTACCGTTCCACATTGTTTATTGTGTCTATTTTTTGGAAAGAGACCTGCAGATAACTTCTCCTAAGGAAAATGAAACACATTTATGGCAGTTATATAGGATAGTTACGTAAAGGGTGGTGTTTTAGACCAGACACACGATAGCTATTGCCTTTCAACTGTTTGACAACAGCTATTGGTTTCAGTAGAGGCAAGTATGGGATAGGTTGTTCCTGTAAAGCATGTGGTCGTGGTTGATACTAATACGTTTTTTGAACACGCCTGTAATGACACTAGTTTTCCCATCATCATTTACCGTCATATACCGGCATTTCTAACCTCAGATCTTTCACTATGGACGTTGCTGTTTTGAGCAGTGAATGGTTTTCACATTTAGCTTGTAAAGCCATAATAATAAAGCAGTTCTCTTTCTCTCTCTTATCTTTTGCATCCAACAGCCCACGTTAAAGTGGTTTAGCCACAACGTTTAGTGAACCACATTGTACAGTCATCTGGTATTGTCTCTCCCTCATCCCCTGTATTTAAGGGGCAGCTCCGTAAGTGGAGAAAGCTCCTTTAGAAAGACACAATAGTTTCCCTGTCAACCTCAATGGTCTGTTTACTTTAGTTTTTCTTTTATGTTACTATTGTACCTCTCGCCTTTGCATCCACTGAGAAAATCTCTGTGATCAAAAGTTGAAAGTAAAGTAATGGTATATGGACGCAACAGCTTTGTCATCCTCCCTACCTCCATTTTCAAAGAATGTTACTTTTTACCTCCATCTCCTGTAAAGCACCTAATTGTTTTCCTCTGCATCTCCTGTCCTCTACCCCTCTGTCCTTTCTACCCCTCTATCCTCCCTCTCTCCCCACCTATCCTCTCCTCCCTCCCTGTCTCCTGTTCACAGTCCTGGACTCATAACATTTCTGAAGAGAAGGAGTTCCTGATTAAGCTGGTGAAGGCGGGGGTTATACAGGACTTGACCCATGGGATCTGTGGCTCAGGGTGCTGATGACAACATCCAGCCAATCCCAGGTCACAGAGAGAGATGGAGGAGAAACACAGGGGCAGCATTGTGAAGTCCTGCTCTGTTCCCCTCAACCTAACCTTCACCCCTGGCTGAGACATACGGTTGTCAGGACAGAAGGCTGGTGAAGTGTTCTGAAGCATTCCTATCTCTGACAGAAGAGAACTGTGGTAGATGGCATCTTCACTGGAGAGATAGAACTACATACAACACTCAATAATACTCTAGAACACAGAGAGCTTGAACTCTGTAGAACACAGAGTTATACTGTTCTATTTTATGATTTGCTACAGTGTGACAATAGTTTCAAGTTTTATTAGTCGTATGTATGGGATACACATGGTATACACCGTCCAACGAAATGCTTACTTGCAGGTTCCTTCTCTACAATGCAACAACAATAAGAAATAATAAAATATAAGAATATGAACATAAAGTAAATGGCTCAGTAGAATATAATAAACATTTAGCATAAGTATAATACGGGAAGGCACAATTTATAGTCCAGTATTTACGCGTGTTTTGGGGAAGAGGGGATTTGTGGTATCAGACCTCATGTTCTGATACCATCTGCCTGACGGTAAGGGAGTAAACAGCTCGTGGCTGGGGTGTGTGGTGTCCTTGATGATGCTGTGAGCCTTCCTCAGGCACCGTTTAGATGTCCTGGGTGGGTGGGAGTATGGTCCCAGTGATGTGCTGGGCCGTCTTCACCACCCGCTGGAGGGCCTTGTGGTCGTGAATGAAGCAATTCCCGTACCAGGCCGTAATGCAACCGGTCAGGGCGCTCTCGATGGTGCAGCAGTATTATTTGGAGAGGACCCAGGGTGGCATGCTAGATTTCTTCAGCCGCCTTAGGAATTACAGACGCTGACAAGAGTGGTGGTGTTGTTGGTCCATGACAAGTCCTCTGTGATGTGGACACTGAGGAACTTAAAACTGCTGACTCAAAACAGTACTTTGAAAAGATGGGCTGAGATTCTGGACATAATGGGTTGTGCCAAGAATACCTTTGGAGGAGGAAGAAGTGCATACCTCTGCTCATACTACTACAGTATACTTGAATATATTCAGTCACCACATACACATTGCAGAAACTGTTGTTACTGTTCTTAAACTGTTATTTATGTTCATATCTCGTAATGGCTGCAGTGCCCTCTTTATCTGGGCTTCGTCAAATAGGATGGTTTACGTTGGGGTAGCAAATAATGCGCATACATATTCTGCTTCTACTGTATCAGGAAACAAAGGTGCTCATGACTTTTAGAAGCTCTCCACACCTTCCTTCCTTCCCCCTTTTAAGATGTATTACAATTATTTACCTTTAGAGATTACTTTGTTCTACTCTCTCTTTTTTCTTCAATGCAAAGAAGAGAAGGAGTGAACAATCACCTCACTGGATAAACATATTTTATATTTTAAGAGCCTATATATTATTTTACTGCTCTCTGTGAGAAACACTGGGCTTTGTGTGATCTTAAATCCATCAGTGTGGTTCCCAAACACTGTACTGTCCTGGATCACGTTTCACATTCACGTTTCTTTGCCTGAGCCCCACATTTTTAAAAACATTTGAGTCATTTAGCAGACGCTCTTATCCAGAGCGACTTACAGTTAGTGAGTGCATACATTTTCATACTGGCCTCCGTGGGAATCGAACCCACAACCCTGGCATTGCAAACGCCATGCTCTACCAACTGAGCAACACGGGACTACAAATGACACCCTATTATAGGCTCTCCAACCCCGTTCCTGGGGAGCTACCATCCTGTAGGTTTTCGCTCCAACACTAATCTAGTACACCTGATTCTAATAATTAGCTGGCTGATAAACTGAATCAGGGGGTTGGAGAAAAAAACATACATGGCTCTCCAGGAACAGGGTTCTTTTGGCCAGCAGCCTATACATCATTTAACAGACAATCTTATCCAGAGCGACGTACAGGAGCAATTAGGGTTAAGTGCCTTGCTCAAAGGCACATTTTCGACCTATTTAACTAGAGGATTCAAACCAGCAACCTTAACGCTCTTAAACACTAGGCTATAGGGAATAGGGTGACCTTTGGGACGCACCCTTTGTCTCAGGCCTTTGCATGGCCCACAAACATACTCAGTGTTACTACTGACTACTGTCAATTGTTGTATAAATTTTTTAATTTTCTTTTGTTCATTTTTGCCCAAATGAATTGTATTTTGTTAAGCAAAAATATGTGGTGTCTTAACCACCATTCTCTGTTCAACTACATATTGTCTTATTTTCTACTCATACACTGTAAAACATTTCCTGTAAAATGTACAGTAATTTACTGGAATAAATAAGTAAGTTACTGTAAATTATTTTACAGTACAGCTGTAATCCATTTTACGTTAATGCATTTTACGCTACCAAAAATGTTACTGTAATCTAATTTACAGTTTATTACTGGAATTACCCATGCAGCGACATATTACGCAGTGTTCTTTTCAAGATTTCATTTTTACATTTACATTTTGGTCATTTAGCAGGCGCTCTTGTCCTTAACAACTTACAGTTAAATCAAATCAAATACATTTGTATTTGTCACATGCGCCGAACAAGTGTAGACCTTACCGTAAAATGCTTACTTACTTAACCCATGGGCGGCGCACAATTGGTCCAGCGTCGTCCAAGGTAGGGGAGGGTTTGGCCAGCAGGGATGTGGGTTCGTTTCCCATGGGGGGCCAGTATAAAAAATAAAAATAAATAAAACATGTATGCATTCACTACCTGTAAGTCGCTCTGGATAAGAGTGTTTGCTAAAATGACTAAAATGTTAACCAACAATGCAGTTCAAGAAATAAGGTTAAGAAAATATTAACTAAATAAACTAAAATGTAAAATAAAAAGTAACACAATAAAATAACAATAATGAGGCTACATACAGGGGATACCGGTACCGAGTCAATGTGCGGGGGTACAGGTTAGTTGAGATCATTTGTACATGTAGGTAGGGGTAAAGTGACTATACATACTGTAGATAATAAACAGCGGGGGGGTTAAATGTAAATAGTCCGGGTGGCCATTTGATTAATTGCTCAGCAGTCTTATGGCTTGGGGGTAGACGCTGTTAAGGAGCCTTTTGAACCTAGACTTGGCGCTCCGGTACCGCTTGCCGTGCGGTAGCAGAGAGAACAGTCTATGACTTGGGTGACTGGAGTCTTTGACAATTTTTTGGGCCTTCCTCTGACACCGCCTAGTATATAGGTCCTGGATGGCAAGAAGCTTGGCCCCAAGTGATGTACTGGGCCATACGCACTTGTCACGGTTTCGGCAGAGGCTGCTCCTTCTCCTTGTTCGGGCAGGCTTCGGCGGTCGTCGTCTCCGGAGTACTAGCTGCCACCGTTCTATGTTTCTATGTTTGATTGGTTTTGTCTGTTTTGCTACACCTGTTCCTTATTAGTGTTTAATTAGGCGTCCTATTTAGTTCTCTTGTGTTTGGTCAGGTGTTGTGTGTAATTGTTCCTTGTCACGTTGTGTGTTAGTTCGTTTATTCTGTTCTCTCTGACTTTTGTGTTTTGAGAGAGAGTTCCGCACTTTGTGCGCCTTAGCTTACTTTACTGTTGTGCGTAAAGTTCGCCTGTAGCCTGTTGCCGTGTGTGGCTCGTTTTTTGGACTTTACTAAAGACGCTGTTCGAAACCTCTGTGTGTCCTGCGCCTGATTCTACACCACCTCTACACTCAACCCTGACAGCACTACCCTCTGTAGCACCTTACGGTCGGATGCCGAGCAGTTGCCATACCAGGCGGTGATGCAACTGGTCAGGATGCTCTCGATGGTGCAGCTGTATAACTTTTTGAGGATCTGGGGACCCATGCCAAATCTTTTCAGTCTCCTGAGGGGGAAAAGGTGTTGTCGTGCCCTCTGCACGACTGTCTTGGTGTGTTTGGACCATAATAGTTTGTTGGTGATGTGGACATACATTTAATTGTTAGGGAACCACTACCACATATCACTTAAATTGGTACATCACTCTCACTAACAGGTGCAACAAATATAGGCTCTTACAAGACATGCCTCAAAATGTGAGAATCAACAATACCACACACCCACTAATGTTCAAAAGGTTTTTGGCGCTCCAAAGATGCAGTATTGGTACCGTGTTCTGAATTGCAGTAAAATACTGGCAGCAATTGGCCAGGAAGTTACTGTAGAGTTTTAGGACAAGGTTTGTAGAATTCCTAAAATACAGTATATTAAGGCATTCTGTGGTGGTACAACATTCTCACTCACGGGTGCAACAAATACAGTATATCCTCTTACAAGGCACGCCTTAAAATATGTTAAGGAGCCAGAGACTCTTTCCCCACCCACAACATTTTCCTACAATGCGCCATAATTAATACTGTAAAACACATTTACGGCATTTTACTGTGCATTGTACAGTGTTTTACTGTTGAAATTACAGAAAGGTCTTACAGTGTACTGTAACACAAATGTATGGTATTTTACAGTGCATTCTACGGTAATCTACTGTATTCAGTTTATACAGTATTATACTGTTGATTAATACAGTAAGTTACTGATAAAATTGCAAAAACAGCTAACAGTGTATGCGGCAGCCAAAGCACTTATGTATTATGTATTTCTCATCGCTCATACAGTCACTACACTATGGATCGTCATGCGTCATGGTTTGACAAAACGAAATAAAGCAGATTATAATATGCTGTATCGCCTGACTCTGTCCCTTGTCATTTAATGAAATGCATACAACTGGAGAGAGATAATGAAATATGTTTTTTTTTTATTGTTTAATTTAATATGAAATCTACTGTCTTCCCTAGAAAACCTTTTTTTCATTTATAAAGCATCTACAGTATTTGATATTGCAAAACAGCAAAGTCTAACAGTGTTATTTTCTAATGCCATGTTGTTTAGATATAGTATGTTTGTATTTTATGTTCTCCACCCACCCATCCATGTGTTCCAGTAGTGGATACACCTTATCAGAAAGATCATCTCAGCTTTTTCTTGTCCCACTTTTGAGAGCTGTAAACTATTCCCCTTTTCATATGTGGCATCAATAAACAGTAGATGTTTATGAGAGAGTGCAGGTAAACATATTCAATGTAACTGATGGATCCGAGTAATCTTTGTGCATTGAGCTGGGTTCAACTACTATTCAAAATCTTTCAAAGTCTTTCAGGGTTTGCTCTATTCTGCCTGGAATGCCAGATAGGTGGCTGCTGCAGTTTTGGCACTTATATTCGTCCATAAAGCCAGGCAAACACAATCAAGCACAGATACAGTGTTTTGAATGATTTTGAATAGTGTTTGAACCCAGGTCTGGTGCTTTCCTGGGTGGGTTCTAGCAGGATATTTGTGTGGAAAAGGTCAAGAACGAGAAATGTTCTATGGTCCACACTTTGGAGACTGCCAACAACAGAACGGTATTCTTGACCATCATAACTCTTTCAGACTGACCACTTGTACGTGCGTGGTTTGTGTTTGTGCACGGGCGGAAATACGTTTTGCCATGGTTACTATTACATTGTAACTACACCTTTTTTTTTTTTTTTGAGCCAGAAGTGTTGGTGACCTACCAAAGCTTGTATTGCCTTCAGCCAGGAGGGAGAGTCCAACCCAACCATTTCGTCTGCAAGTTAGATCAGAGCTGTGGCTCAGAAAGGTTAGAGAGATGTGGTGTTGGCTCAGACTGCATAACACCAGTCCAACCGATATTGTATCTAACCTCTGTAAAGAGAAACAGGAGAAACCATGAGAGGCTGGGTCTAATGTGTATGTTTTGCTCTTCCACAGGGAATACAGTGGGGGAAAAAAGTATTTAGTCAGCCACCAATTGTGCAAGTTCTCCCACTTAAAAGATGAGAGAGGCCTGTAATTTTCATCATAGGTACACGTCAACTATGACAGACAAAATGAGAAGAAAAAAAATCCAGAAAATCACATTGTAGGATTTTTTATGAATTGATTTGCAAATTATGGTGGAAACATATAAGTAGATTATATTTTCTGACACCCTACAGTAAAGTTTTTGCACAGCAGAGTAGCTATCTAGCTATATAAACCATGCCCCTCTGCAAACACGCCTTCTCTGATGATTGTTACAAGGCGGTACTTATTTAAATTAGGTAAGAGAATTTCATGTTACCATTTGTGTATTAAAATGAGAGTTAAGGTGATGTCACCGTGTCCTCTTAATAATGAATCCAAGTGTTTGACATAGGGGAGGGGACCAGTCATTTTATGATCAAACTTTATCAATGTAGAAGCAACAGTTATTTTTCATACTTTCATCATCATACTTTGATCTGTTTTTTTTTTTTTTTTTGTTTTTTTTGAGGGCCTAGTTTTACCCTAATATAGGGGCCTGAAACATACACATCACTTTGAACAAAAGTATCATATTTCCCATCATGCTCTATAGCAGGTACATTTTTTGAATTGTTTATTTCAATATCTACAGTGGGGAAAAAAAGTATTTAGTCAGCCACCAATTGTGCAAGTTCTCCCACTTAAAAAGATGAGAGAGGCCTGTAATTTTCATCATAGGTACACGTCAACTATGACAGACAAATTGAGAAAAGAAAATCCAGAAAATCACATTGTAGGATTTTTAATGAATTTATTTGCAAATTATGGTGGAAAATAAGTATTTGGTCACCTACAAACAAGCAAGATTTCTGGCTCTCACAGACCTGTAACTTCTTCTTTAAGAGGCTCCTCTATCCTCCACTCGTTACCTATATTAATGGCACCTGTTTGAACTTGTTATCAGTATAAAAGTCACCTGTCCACAACCTCAAACAGTCACACTCCAAACTCCACTATGGCCAAGACCAAAGAGCTGTCAAAGGACACCAGAAACAAAATTGTAGACCTGCACCAGGCTGGGAAGACTGAATCTGCAATAGGTCAGCAGCTTGGTTTTAAGAAATCAACTGTGGGAACAATTATTAGGAAATGGAAGACATACAAGACCACTGATAATCTCCCTCGATCTGGGGCTCCACGCAAGATCTCACCCCGTGGGGTCAAAATGATCACAAGAACGGTGAGCAAAAATCCCAGAACCACACGTGGGGACCTAGTGAATGACCTACAGAGAGCTGGGACCAAAGTAACAAAGCCTACCATCAGTAACACACTACGCCGCCAGGGACTTAAATCCTGCAGTGCCAGACGTGTCCCCCTGCTTAAGCCAGTACATGTCCAGGCCCGTCTGAAGTTTGCTAGAGTGCATTTGGATGATCCAGAAGAGGATTGGGAGAATGTCATATGGTCAGATGAAACCAAAATATAACTTTTTGGTAAAAACTCAACTCGTCGTGTTTGGAGGACAAAGAATGCTGAGTTGCATCCAAAGAACACCATACCTACTGTGAAGCATGGGGGTGGAAACATCATGCTTTGGGGCTGTTTTTCTGCAAAGGGACCAGGACGACTGATCCGTGTAAAGGAAAGAATGAATGGGGCCATGTATCGTGAGATTTTGAGTGAAAACCTCCTTCCATCAGCAAGGGCATTGAAGATGAAACGTGGCTGGGTCTTTCAGCTTGACAATGATCCCAAACACACCGCCCGGGCAACGAAGGAGTGGCTTCGTAAGAAGCATTTCAAGGTCCTGGAGTGGCCTAGCCAGTCTCCAGATCTCAACCCCATAGAAAATCTTTGGAGGGAGTTGAAAGTCTGTGTTGCCCAGCGACAGCCCCAAAACATCACTGCTGTAGAGGAGATCTGCATGGAGGAATGGGCCAAAATACCAGCAACAGTGTGTGAAAACCTTGTGAAGACTTACAGAAAACGTTTGACCTGTGTCATTGTCAACAAAGGGTATATAACAAAGTATTGAGAAACTTTAGTTATTGACCAAATACTTATTTTCCACCATAATTTGCTAATAAATTCATAAAAAATCCTACAATGTGATTTTCTGGATTTTTTTTCCTCGTTTTGTCTGTCATAGTTGACGTGTACCTATGACGAAAATTACAGGCCTCTCTCATCTTTTTAAGTGGGAGAACTTGCACAATTGGTGGCTGACTAAATACTTTTTTTCCCCACTGTATGTTTGTGCATGGTCAGTGATTTATTAATTAATTAAACTTATACTACTCAAATATAAATTACTAAACTAATCCAATATGTTGCTTGACTTGTTGCACACGTTACTGAAATGGTTGTTCCAGTTTAGATGCTTTAGGTCAGGGGTCTCCAATAGTGATGGGAAGTTAAAAGTTTTCCTCCATTTGACTCAGTAATGCCCAGCGCACGCAGGACCCCCTACCAGCGAACGATGAACTGAAAACTCAAAATAGTCATAATTCTACAAGCCTCTGGTTCACATGTTGTTCACTGTAAGGGGCTTATTGGAGCTGTCAATTGTGACTGAGACTTGTAAGAGTGTGCATGTGTTGTACAATGTACATGTGTTGATTGCTAGGCATACAAATACGATTATTTCTTGGTACATTTGAAATTAGGTCTAGTTGTGGCCGCAACCGGACTAGATTATTATTAGATATTGTGAATGACTCTTGGTGGAATGCATTGCTTGAATGCCGTGAGGTTGATAAGCACAATATTGTTCGCGAACTGTAGCACCCCAAACGATTTGTATGTTTTGGTTCTACAAAGCTGTGTCCATCATAACATTCAATAATCAATTATATGCATTCATTCTTGCACCATCAATTATCAGTTCTAAACATATAACAGATAGTTGTTGGTCAGAGCACGTCTCCGGAGTCACCAGCAGAGTAATCCTGCTGTAGAATTAATTGCGGCCAGCAAGTCAAACGAACAAGTAAAACGAATCATGACTCTCAAGTCAGTAAAAAGAGTAGTTCAAAAAGAGTTAAGCAATGAGAACTGTAAAGTCATTGCTAAGTCTTCCCAATCCTGGCAGTCATTCTGAATACATATTGCAGGTGATAAAAAATTCCAAAAGTTGGAAATAGGAATTACTCATCACCTTGCAAGCCCAGAATAATGTGACTTACAGGCCTGACGTGGCCTGTAAACCATGAGTTTCAGGCCAAAATATTACACTCAGAAAAAAAAAGGTTTAGATTTGTTCCTAAACGGGTATAAACACTTGTCACTGCAGTGGTACCCTGTAAGGTCATCCTTTGTACCTTTAGTTATAAGTGCATAATTGTACAGCAGTTCATACCTCAGGCCACATCAGACCTGCAAGTAGGGTTGCAAAATTCCGGTGACTTCCCCAAAAATCCTGGTTGAAGGATTTTGGATTTCCTGCATCCGTTTCCTGGAAACTTCCAACCAGGATTTCTGGAAAAACTCAGAATTTTGGGAAAGTTACTAAGCTAACATATGGAATTGATTAAAATAGTCATACCATGGATCATTTAGCTATTTAGATTTGCCCATGCAAAAAACCTGATATCTCTAGTTTAAACTGACAGATGGGAGTTTTTAATTATGTTACTTAGATTGACGCACGGGTGCGTGATGGGCATGGTTTCGGTTCAATGTGATGTGATGTGTATGAGTTTCAGGTCCCTTTATTACACTGTAAAAACCGTAACTTATTTTTACCATAACATTCCGGCAGCTAGTTACCTTTAAGTTACTGTAAAAAAAGTGGTTTCTTTACAGTAATGTACTGTTAAACCAAAGTGTCTTTAGAATTTACAGTGACATACTATACTTTTTACCGTAAAAACAAGTTACAGGTTTTACAGTGTAGGGTAAAACTAGGCCCTTATAAAATACGTATGGCATTGTGTTATTATAATATAATTTTTTTCCAGTGGGTCAGAAGTTTACATACACTAAGTTGACTGTGCCTTTAAACAGCTTGGAAAATTCCAGAAAATGATGTCATGGCTTTAGAAGCTTCTGATAGGCTAATTGACATCATTTGAGTCAATTGGAGGTGTACCTGTGGATGTATTTCGAGGCCTACCTTCAAACTCAGTGCCACATTGCTTGATATTATGGGAAAATCAAAAGAAATCAGCCAAGACCTCAGAAAAAAATTATAGACCTCCACAAGTCTGGTTCATCCTTGGGAGCAATTTCCAAATGTCTGAAGGTACCACGTTCATCTGTACAAACAAGAGTACGCAAGTATAAACACCATGGGACAACTCAGCCGTCATACCGCTCAGGAAGGAGATGCGTTCTGTCTCCTAGAGATTAACGTACTTTGGTGCGAAACTTGCAAATCAATCCCAGAACAACAGCAAAGGACCTTGTGAAGATGCTGGGGGAAACAGGTACAAAACTATCTATATCCACAGTAAAACAAGTCCTATATCGACATAACCTGAAAGGCCGCTCAGCAAGGAAGAAGCCACTGCTCCAAAAACCGCCATAAAAAAGCCAGTCTACGATTTGCATCTGCACATTGGGACAAAGATTGTACTTTTTTGAGAAATGTCCTCTGGTCTGATGAAACATAAATAGAAATGTTTGGCCATAATGACCATTGTTATGTTTGGAGGAAAAAGGGGGTCGCTTGCAAGCAGAAGAACACCATCCCAACCGTGAAGCACGGGGGTGGCAGCATCGTGCTGTGGGGGTGCTTTGCTGCAGGAGGGACTGGTGCACTTCACAAAATAGATGGCATCATGAGGAAGGAAAATTATCTCAAGACATCAGTCAGGAAGTTAAAGCTTGGTCGCAAATGGGTCTTCCAAATGGACAATGACCCCAAGCATACTTCCAAAGTTGTGGCAAAATGGCTTAAGGAAAACAAAGTCAAGGTATTGGAGTGGCCATCACAAAGCCCTGACCTCAAACCTATAGAACATTTGTGGGCAGAACTGAAAAAGCGTGTGCGAACAAGGAGGCCTACAAACCTGACTCAGTTACAACAGCTCTGTCAGGAGGAATGGGCCAAAATTCACCCACCTTATTGTGGGAAGCTTGTGGAAGGCTACCCGAAACGTTTGACCCAAGTTAAAAAATTTAAAGGCAATGCTACCACATACTAATTGAGTGTATGTAAACTTCTGACCCACTGGGAAAGTGATGAAGAAATAAAAGCTGAAATAAATCATTCTCTCTACTATTATTCTGACATTTCACATTCTTCAAATAAAGTGGTGATCCTAACTGACCTAAAACAGGGAATATTTACTAGGATTAAATGTCAGGAATTCTGAAAAACTGAGTTTAAATGTATTTGGCTAAGGTGTATGTAAACTTCCGACATCAACTGTATATCTGTGGAAGGGTATAAAATAATGTCTTGAGTATTGAAACTTTCCAAGACCACCATCATTGGGAAATGGAAAAAATATGGAACTACCCAGACTTTGCCTAGAGCTGACCGTCCGACCAAACTGAGCAACAAGGACCTTGGTCAGGGAGGTTACCAAGAACCCAACGACCACTCTGACAGAACTACAGAGTTCCTTGGCTGAGATGGGAGAACCTGCCAGAAGGACAACAGTCTCTACATCACTTCACCAATCTGGGCTTAATGGGAGAGTGGCCAGACGGAAGCCACTCCTGAGAAAAAGGCACATGAAGGCACGCCTGGAGTTTGCAAATAGGCACGTGAAAGACTCTGAGAGCATAAGGCATAAAATTATGTGGTATGATGAGACAAAAATTGAACTCTTTGGGCTGAATGCAAAGTGCTATGTCTGGCGAAAACCAGGCACAGCTCGTCACCTGTCTAACACCATCCTTACCGTGAAGCATGGTGGTGACAGCATCATGCTATGGGGATGTTTTTCAGTGGTAGGTACTGGGAGACTGGTAAGGATCGAGGGAACAAAGAATGGAGCAAAAAACTGAAAATCCTTGATGACAACCAGCTTCAGAGTGCAAATGACCTTAGACTGGGGTGAGGATTTACATTCCAACAGGACAATGACCCCATGCATACAGCCAAAGTAACGCTGGAATGGATTCAGAACAAGAATGTGAAAGTCCTTGAGTGGCTCAGCCAAAGCCCAGACTTGAATCCCATTGAAAATCTGTAGAAAGACTTGAAGATTGCTGTTCACAGTTATTCCCCATCTAACTAAACAGAGCTTTAGAAAATCTGCTAGGAAGAATGGGAGAAAATTCCGAAATCCAGATGTGCAAAGCTGATACAGACATACCCAAGACGACTCAAAGCTGTAATCGCCGCTAAAGGTGCTTCTACAACATATTGAATCAGGAATGTGAATACTTATGTAAATTAGATATTTCTCTATTTCATTTTCAATACATTTAATTTTTTTCTTCTAAAAACATGTTTTCACTTTGTCATTATGGGGTATTGTGTGTAGATGGGTGAGAATCAATATAATTTAATCAATTTTGAATTCAGGTTGTAACACAACAAAATGTGGAATAAGTTGAGGGGCACTGTAAGTGCAACGGGTTTCCTAAAAAGTTTTGAGTAATGACTACATTGGGGTTTACAGAGGATTGGCTAATATCTCATGTGATTGAAATAGTAGGAAACATAGAAAGTCAGGACATACACTACCAGTCAAAAAATAGCCACCCTTTGCCCTGATGACAGCTTTGCACACTCTTGGCATTCTCTCAACCAGCTTCACCTGGAATGCTTTTCCAACAGTCTTGAAGGAGTTCCCACACATGCTGAGCACTTGTTGGCTGCTTTTCCTTCACTCTAACGTCCGACTCATCCCAAACCATCTCAATTGGGTTGAGGTCGGGGGATAGTGGAGGCCAGGTCATCTGATGCAGCACTCAATCACTCTCCTTCTTGGTAAAATAGCCCTTACACAGCCTGGAGGTGTGTTGGGTCATTGTCCTGTTGAAAAACAAATGATAGTCCCACTAAGCCCAAACCAGATGGGATGGCGTATCGCTGCAGAATGCTGTGGTAGCCATTCTGGTTAAGTGTGCCTTGAATTCTAAATAAATCACAGACAGTGTCACCAGCAAAGCACACCCACACCATAACACCTCCTCCTCCATGCTTTACGGTGGGAACTACACATGCAGAGATAATCCGTTCACCCACACCGCATCTCACAAAGACACAGCGGTTTGAACCAAAAATTTCAAATTTGGACTCCAGTCCAAAGGACAGATTTCCACCGGTCTAATGTCCATTGCTCGTGTTTCTTGGCCCAAGCAGGTCTCTTCTTCTTATTGGTGTCCTTTAGTAGTCGTTTCTTTGCAGCAATTCGACCATGAAGGCCTGATTTACACAGTCCCCTTTGAACAGTTGATGTTGAGATTTGTCTGTGACTTGAACTCTGAAGCATTTATCTGGGCTGCAATTTCTGAGGCTGGTAACTGAACTTATCCTCTGCAGCAGAAGTAACTCTGGGTCTTCCATTCCTGTGGTGGTCCTCATGAGAGCCAGTTTCATCATAGTGCTTGATGGTTTTTGCGACTGCACTTAAATAAACTTTCAAAGTTCTTGGCATTTTCCGTATTGACTGACCTTCATGTCTTAAAGTAATGATCGACTGTCATTTCTCTTTGCTTATTTGAGCTGTTCTTGCCATAATATGGACTTGGTCTTTTACCAAATAGGGCTATCTTCTGTATACCCCCCTACCTTGTCACAACACGACTGATTGGCTCAAACGCATTAAGAAGGAAAGAAATTCCACAAATTAACTTTTAAGAAGTCACACCTGTTAATTGAAATGCTTTCCGGGTAACTACCTCATGAAGCTGGTTGAGAGAATGCCAAGAGTGTGCAAAGCTGTCAAGGCAAATGGTGGCTATTTGAAGAATCTCAAATATAAAATATAGTTTGATTTGTTTAACACTTTTTTGGTTACTACATGATTCCATATGTGTTATTTCATAGTTTTGATGTCTTCACTAATATTCCATAATGTAAAAAATAGTAAAAATAAAGAAAAACCCTTGAATGAGTGGGTGTGTCCAAACCTTTGACTGGTACTGTATAACTACAACTTTCAAGACTGCCCAAAGGTTCAATTTGCTGTGACTGTCATTGTGCAATTCTTTGCATCGTCATCACTTAGCCTACCCATTTGGCTTGCGTCTCCAAGTTTCATCACTGCAAGTTAAAAGGCCATACAATTAAAATAATGCATAAGGTCACAGCATTTTTTACTTCACTGTGGGAAAGGGGCGGAAATACCGGTCATGTTGATATGCTTTTCAGTTTGCTCTCATGACTGGTTTCCATTGGCGACCCGTCATTCAGGGCAGGTGGGGCAGAGCCAACAGTTTAGCTGTTTTGCATGTTATTTTGGCGTTAATATGTGTCACATATTAGTTTGCAAACAATGATTTTTTTTTTATCTGAGTTAATGAAGCCGCATACAATCATGGTCTCTTTTTTGCTTTCTTGAGTAAGGCAGCTTCAAAATGCAGGTGTTTCAGCCTAGCTCAGTGGTTTCTGTGGTGGTGGGGCAGTCAGCGGAAAATGTAGGGGTTGGTAATGTTCTCTAGTTGTGCCCTGATTGGCTCTGTGTTCTGTCACTCATGGGGACACCATCACCGCAAAATCTACTGGGAGTGCTCGAATATTCTAGCCACTTGGGTGCTGCCATAGAGTTACATTAGAAGTGCCAATCCAAGAAGTCTCAAGGTCCTTGGCCACAGATAAAATGACGTCAAATCACGTTATATTGATTGGGCTGATCATGTCACCATTATACTTTCAAAATCTTAGCTAGCAGTCATCCTCTTGAATCAAGTTGACAATCAACTGGCAAATCATTTTCCATTCTTGTCATATGAAGATAAATTATAGATAAAGCGTATCAGTGTGTCACGCTCGTTGATAGACGGATCAGACCTAGGTGCAGCATGGTATGCGTACATATTCCTTTATTAACTGAATACAGAATCAAAACAACAAAATACAAACAAACGTGACGTTCAACAGGCTACACAAACACAAGCCAAAACAGAAACAAGATCCCAACAAGATCCCCCCAAAGGTGCGTACTCCGGCCGCACCAACCTGACCACCCTGTGTGCCCCCCAAAATGTTTTTATCTTGGGGCTGCCTCTCGGGCTTCCTTCGCGGTCTTGAACTATGATGTCGCCGTTGATCCTCTCCTGCCTGGCCTTCTTCCTTCGCCCAGGGTCCCTTACCGGCCAATATCTCCTCCCATGTCCAGAATGTTTTCCCCACCTGTGTCCAGCATGTCTGCTCCTCCTGGCCACACTGCTTGGTCCCTTGGTGGTGGGATCTTCTGTCACGCTCGTTGATAGACGGATCAGACCAAGGTTCAGCGTGGTATGCATACATATTCCTTTATTAACTGAACACAGAATCAAAACAACAAAATACAAACGAACGTGAAGTTCAACAGGCTACACAAGCCAAAACAGAAACAAGATCCCACAACTAAGGTAGGCAAAATGGCTGCCTAAGTATGATCCCCAATCAGAGACAACAATCGACAGCTTCCTCTGATTGGGAACCACACCCGGCCAACATAGAAATACAAAATCTAGAATTCACACCTTGACCAAACCAACTAGAGAAAACAGGGCTCTCAAGGTCAGGGCGTGACACAGTGCTCATCGGCCATTGGACATAAACATTACACAACAAGTTGGAAATCGCAAATTCAACAATGAGTGGTTTGGAAGCAACCACTAGCCTTCTATTCAGTGGAGTGGGTGTGTGGTCCAAGTCTGGGTTTAAGGGTATTTTTTCCAAGCTTAAAAGGATAAACATTCAACATTGGCCATGCTGTCCATCCATCATGACTTATGCCGCGTTCAAAACAACTGGAAACCCAGAAGTGAGAAATCTCAGCGTTCAAGACAACTGGGATCTCGGGAAAAAGTGAGCTCCGACTGGGAAAATACGTTTTGAACGGTCATCCAACTCGGAATTCCAAGCCGGGAACTTGGGCCTCTTTCTAGAGTTCTGACCTGAAGATCACTGATGTCATGTTTCGACTTCTTTTTTTTTTCCAGAGTTCCCAGTTGTCTTGAAAGCACCATAAATCCATAGAATTGCAGATTTTGATGCCCATGATGGTCCGCCGCGCATTCTTCCTGTTCAAGTGAGCACAACACAACAAGGTGAGTCCAAAAATGTATTGTATGCTGCTGCATAAATGATGTAATATGCCAGGGAGATATGTGTACTGTAGCTAAGAAAGTAATACTAGGTGTATGTTGTGTAGTAAGCTGTTAGCTGTTGGTGGTGCACATGTAGCCTATAGTCTGTTTTAGAGAAAGGTCATCTTCGAATATTGTAAGAGCTTTCATTGTCTGCTTATATGCCCCCTTTATTTATCCTACGGTTCTGACTTGGTGTACAGGGAGAATACTGTAAGAACGGTCCATGTTCTGAATTCTGTCGCTGTACATTTCAAAAGTGCTGAACAAATAGTTATATTGACTACGTCCGTCCTAGCTCGCTCATTAATGTCTTAATCAAAATTACGGATTGCCTCTTATCCGCTCGTCGTCCCCTTATGCCATAGTTTGTACATCTCAATTGTCAGTAGAAACCACATTTGTTTAAGCAAGTCAGCCATATCAGCTATGTTTTTTAAAAAGGCAGTAAATGAGGCTCAATTAGCTGTTTTGCTGCCAGAAAAGAATCCGCTGATAGCCAGGTGTAGCAGTGGTAAGGATTCACTCCATGGTGCTGAAAAGAAAGCTCTGCTGTTGTGACAGCTTTATGTAGGCCCTAACAGTTTGTGGGCACTGTTTGTCACCGTTATAGTGCAATTAATGTATTGTTTAGTGTTGTGTGTGTAGTGCAGGGTTCTTCAATTCCGGTCCTGGAGGGCCGAAACACTTCTGTTTTTTATTTCTACCTGGTAGTTAATTGCACTCACCTGGTGTCCCAGGTCTGAATTTGCCCCTGATTAGAAGGAGAGGATGAAAAACAGAGGTGTTTCGGCCCTCCAGGACCGGAATTGAAGAACCCTGGTGTAGTGGCTTTGCTGGCATGCATCTAAAACATTTTGGGAGAGTTTGCCCCACCCAGATTTACATGCTAAAATCGCCACTGCATTGGTCTCCAGCAATCAGAAGGAAAAATCATCTAAAACAATTGCTATTTGAATTTACAATCCCCTTTTCCAAACGGATTACTCATTTACCTAGGTCTTATCAATACCTCCTATCAATTTATAAATTACAGTGCAGATAGAATGGTATTATTTATATCGGAAAAAAGAAAGTAGACCTAGATGTTTTTCCACTTGGAATCGACAGGTTCGCTCGACCTTATTCATGATTTCCTCGTGCGTAAAGGTAGTGGAATTATGAGGGAATTAAGTCAAGGTCAGAATATGGCATATCTGTAGACACATCTCTGCCACACCTCAATTTCTGTGATTTCCACCCCAAATGAATACCTGGCTGGCACATGCATTTACCCATGCTTAAGTTCAAGGTCAGAATACTTGTAAACAGAGAAGTTGCTGCTCCCAAGTCTTTTGATCTTATTTTTCTTCCTCCTTCTGTCTGACCTGAAATACGAGCCATGGTTCTTGTTGGTGGGTCACATCATTTAGCTTTAATTCAACACTGAGCGAGACAGGGTTTTAGCAGAGTGTTCTCCAGCAGAGTGTGTCTGTGCAGTCTCAGGTTCCACAACCTATTTCCACTGACTCTACATCCTTACTGGATATGCCCATGGCTGCTACAACGCTGACCAATAAAAATGTTTACTCGAAAAGAGGAGACACTTGCAGATGGAGAACATGTTGTGGTAACACTTTACTTGATACCCAGTGTCATACGGTCATAAACATGTCATAATATGTCATAACAATTGACATAACTTGTCATAACCTGTCATAATATGGTCATAACACTGTCATGACCCATATATGTACACCTGTTGTGACATATATTGCGTTATTCTATGTCTGGTCATGACACCTACATAAGAGTGTCAAAACCCACATTTATTCAAATGAGTTTTTTCCCTGCCAAGAAGTTTTATTTCGTTTGAAAGTATGTTTCTTAAATCCTTTGTTGTTGTATTGAATTCTTTACAGTCATGTTTTTTTTCATCATATTTTTTAATAACTTATAAAATAGACTTTATGGCACTGTCATGAAGCATAATGATCATCCTGTGTCATTATTTTTTTTACCCATCCATCTCTTCGGAGGACATATATCTTATTTTGTTTTTACAGATTTTCAGCTACATGTACTGTACGTACATTTGATATATACATTTGACATACATGGTACTTTTATATACAGCAATCACATAACAATAATACATAACCAAACATAAGCTCTTTAATCCCACCCCTCAGCCACTCTCAGCCCATCCCACCTATCACCATAGACCACCCTCATTTGGTTTCCATGTGCCATATATTTTTCAATTGTGCTGTGATGATTTACATACATTTTGAACCTTTCTAATAGCATAGTATCCTCAGATTGTGAGCTAAAGATGAAAACCTCTCCTACAAGTATTATTATATTATTGACTGATTGACTATGGCTTTGCAAACTGCCCAACACTGCTATTTGTAAGGATAATATTAAGTGAATGTTGTGATTTTTTAACAATTTCTGAACCTGTGACCAGAAACAAGCTACATAGGGGCAATTTCAGAATAAACAATCTAGGGATTCTGTCTCTTTGCAGCAAAATCTACATAGCTGAGAACCTGTGTCACTTTACTTGGACTAAGAGAATACACTTTATGACACTGTCAAGAAGCATTATGACCATCCTGTGTCACTTTACTTGGACTAAGAAAATAAACTTTATGACACTGTCAAGAAGCATTATGACCATCATAATCATATAAGCTAGATAGGCCTATCACATACATGCCCTTATATCAGTCATCAGTCATAAAGAGGTGGTGTTGTCCTGCTCCTGAAATCTGCTCCTGCATTCATCTCAGTCATCATCAACAGAGCATTGGGGTAGATGCATGTCTGATATCATACTGTTGACATGTAGGCTATGCTGTAATGGAATGTTTTGCCATGTGTGGTAGGTTATGTCGGCTTTGACACTCTTATGTAGGTGTCATAACCAGCCATAAAATAACGCAATATTTGTCCCAACAAGTCATGACAGTGATATGACCATATTATAACAGGTTATGACAAGTTATGTCAGCTGTTTTGACATGGCTAACGTGTTATGACACTGGGTGTCAGGTAAAGTGTTACCCATGTTGCTCCTTTCTTCTCTCTTTTTTTCTAATTTTTTAGTCCCCCTCTGTTACGTGAATTATTTAACAAACTATTTCAGTGTCTCTGTGCGTCTCCCAAAATGTTGTACATTTTTTGGGATTTAAGTAACGGACAGAGTCCCGATCTGCATAGTCAGAGATCTTTATTCATTGAGAATTCTAAAACAAAATGGTGGTACAATCCTTTTGGATTGGCTGTCCTGAGGCAGAGCCTGAACCCATGGAGGTAGGGGACCTGGTTCCCATTTCACTGGCTGGTTGTCTCTCAGGTGTTGTCTCTACAGCTCTAGTGGACTCCGGTGCCGCAGGGAATTTCATCAACCAGGCCCTCGCCTCCTCCCTGAACATAACTTTGTACCCACTCTCCTCTCCTTTTCCGGTCCAAGCCCTGGATAAGCGACCATTGGGATCTGGCACAATCACGCATATCACAGCACCACTGGGATCCATGCACCAGGAAAGCCTTCCCTTCCTCATCATCACTGCATCCGTAGACAATGTCATCCTTGGCCTCCCTTGAATCCAACGTCATAACCCTAACATCTCCTGGTCGAGGATGAAAATCACCGCCTGGGGACCAGGATGCCGGAAGATCTACTTTCCCATACCATGTGGTTCCACGCTGGTTGAGAGTCCTGTAAGTGCCCGCCAGCCCATCAATCGGTCCTCCCGTATCGTTGGTCCCGTGTTTTGGAATGTAGATGTGGACATCCGCCAGGCTCTGGAGAGGGAACCCGCTCCTGCTACCTGCCCTCCAGAATGCATCTACATTCCCACGGGGGTAAGAGATCGGCTGTTGACCTGAGCTCACACATCCCTCGCTGCTGAACACCCAGGTATCACTCGCACTATCCAATCCCTCTCTGATAAGTACTGGTGGCCCAACTTGGCACAGGACGTCGCCCGCTATGTCAACTCCTGCTCCATATGTGCCCAAACCAAATCACCCTGACACGCTCCAGCAGGGAAACTACTTCCCCTTCCGTGCCTCAACGACCTTGGTCCCATCTGTCCATAGACTTCGTTACTGATCTCTTCCCGTCTGATGGTTCCACCACTGTTATGGTTGTTGTGGACAAATTCTCCAAATCCTGCCGTTTTATCCCTCTTTCTGGTCTCCCTACCGCTCTCCAGGTCGCTGAGGCACTGTTCCAGCAGGTCTTCCGGCACTATGGCCTTCCGGAGGTCATCGTCTCTACGACCGTGGCCTCAGTCCAATGTGGAGGTGGAGAGGACCAACCAGGAGCTGGGGAGATTCCTAAGGAGTCACTGCCAGGACCGACAGGGGGAGTGGGCCCAGTTCCTTCCCTGGGCGGAGTACGCCCAGAACCCACTTTGTCACTCCTCCACCGGGCTGACTCCCTTCCAGTGCGTCCTGGGATATCAACCGGCCCTGGCCGAGTCCTCCTTTTCCTCTATGAATGCAATCAAGACTTACGACAGGAACCGGCTTTCACATTACTCAATAGAGGACTGCCTGCGCATCAAAATCACATCCTTCTCACCCGACATCCACAAGATCATGTCCGAAGGGAAATGCAACTTTTCCCATTAAGTAAGTAAATTAGTAGCCTATATGACTGTATTTATTAAATACTAACATTATTGTGAGTGCTTATCCAAGGATATTTAGTCTCATGCTGACAGTATTTTCTGTTTGTTCTGTCGTTACAGGAGCAGGCTATCCCGAGACTCCCGATACAGACGTTTAGACATAGACGTCGCCTTTTTTTCTTTAAATTATTGTTTATGTTGGATGCTCCATTTTTGACCAGTTGCAATTGTAAGTAGGACTTATAAAAACAATCCCACTTCTATTAGACCATATCTTTTTTTCTTGTGAAAGAAGCTGCTAAAACACATAGCCTACCTCAATCAGTTAAGTTATTTTATATGGGCCTAGGCTAGGAAGAAATTGACTCCAATTAAGCCCTCTTGTTGTTTGTAAAGTCAAATTAAAATGAAGATTATTGTTGAAATGAGTTACTCATCTGGTGTAGTTTTTCTTCATCTGTTGCTGTGCCCCACTTGCATAACAAGTTAACTATATTTTCAGCACCAGACGCTGTTCACCTCCTATTGATTGCGCTGCGGTTGCAGTTTTACATTTCAGCACCACAAAATGGTCCGCTGCCTGCTTTATTAGTTGACTGTCTCCTGTATTCTCTCTCCTCATGAATTAAGTTAAAATGTAACCATTGCATTATTTAGGTAACTTCCTTCTTGGGACATTGCATTTAGGACTTTTTGCATCTCGGGTCCGAGATGTTTTTATTATTATTATTGTTTTTTATGAAAACATTTGGTGGGCTTTGGGGGGCCAAATAATATTGCTGGCGGGTCAGATTTGGCCCGCGGGCCGCTAGTTGGGGAACCCTGACATACACAGTTCACATCTGCAGTAGGGACAGAAGACAGAGAGAACAGGTGGTCTGGCCACTACAAATTCTCTTTTCCAATTATAATGTTAAATATATGTCAGACACTGAGGGAATAGATTATGTAATGTGATGTTCTCTGGAACAAGTTGTAATGTAATGTGGACCAGGTTTGTTCAGAAATCCTCTTTTACCACGCTGATCAACTGCTTGTTTTCTCAGGTCGCCAGATGCTTTAGAGATATCTTCACTTTTAGTATGCTCTCCAGAAATAGACTGAGTGGTTCACTGTGTTCCTAGCTCAGTGGAGTGGAATCACCACATCTAGTAGTCCCTTACAGGTCCCTCTGGGCCCCAGGTGATTTAGAAAAGGGAGAGAAAGAGGTGCTGACTACAGAACCTGTCCATCAAGCCTATCCACTGAGACTTCTCTCACTCTCATCTTTCTCTCTCCATCAATACAGCAATGTGAGTAATAGGCATATATTTGTGTATGCTTGCTTTGTTCTGTACTCTACCCCACAGTGTTTTACAAGGACATTCTGTTATAGTAGAATCAGTGTAGAAACCGGTCTACAATTAACAGTTTCTTTTAATGTAGAGATGACAGTCTGGGTAACAGAGGGCTGTAACAATACCCTGTCCAGACCAGACTAGACCAGTGTTCCCTGGATACAGGCATCCTATGCCTGGGAGGAATCCTCTGCCACCAACTCGTTCACAAGACCTGGATGCTGTGAATCAGCAGGTGACCTGAGGAACCTGGTAGCTTTGAACAGCAGGAGATTGAGGGGGACCATGCCTGGCCACCCAGAGACTGTCTGACCCCTGACCTCTAACCCTACCTCACCACAGGACCAGTAGACCCCAGGTCGAAAGGGACATCAGATAAATCAAACTATCTAATTCATTAAATCTTATCCTCCAGTGCCATTGTGAGCCTTACTCAGATGCCAAGATTAAGAGTTTCCTCATAGACAGAAACCCCATTGGAATAGATGGTGGATGGATGGATGGATCCACAGGCCAAGCGCAACAGGGGGCTTGACCTATAGGGCACAGGTTAATCAGGGTCATGTTCTGTTTTGGATTCACAGAGTGATAACCTGTGGTGGTTTTAGACTGGAAGGATAGTTGGTGACTATCAAGCTTTAAATTGGAAGATACTGTATATTTAACCTATTGATGCTGCTACTGTGACATCTCTATAGGCCTTTTCACACTGCATTGTTCTTAGCCCCGGGCTATCTTAGCCCCAGGCTAAGACTGGCCCTGGGATAGTTTATCCTGTGTTCACACAGGTATTTGTGAACCCTGGGCTAAGCTTTAGCCCTGGGCTAAGGATTCACACTTGTATTCCAAAGCCATGGTCTAATGGACAAACACACATGCAACCAACATTCTATCTCTGACAAATGACCAATGTTATAAGCAATAAGGCATTTTTTTAACACATTATTTCCTCTTGCTTCTAGCCTAGCATTTTATTTCCAATAGCGATGGTTTGATTAAACCTTGCTGTCTGCCTGTCCAACCTCGGAAACAATGTTTCACTTTTGAAATGCGATCTCGCCCATGTACAAAGAATGCTGTGTACAGACGACACATCAACCTTTCTGATCCATGTGAAATCATACAAAAAATATCATTATAATGTATAGCTACAGTGAGGGAAAAAAGTATTTGATCCCCTGCTGATTTTGTACGTTTGCCCACTGACAAAGAAATGATCAGTCTATAATTTTAATGGTAGGTTTATTTCAACAGTGAGAGACAGAATAACAACAAAACAATCTAGAAAAACGCAATTGATTTGCATTTTAATGAGGGAAATAAGTATTTGACCCCCTCTCAATCAGAAAGATTTCTGGCTCCCAGGTGTCTTTTATACAGGTAACGAGCTGAGATTAGGAACACACTCTTAAAGGGAGTGCTCCTAATCTCAGCTTGTTACCTGTATAAAAGACACCTGTCCACAGAAGCAATCAATCAGATTCCAAACTCTCCACCATGGCCAAGACCAAAGAGCTCTCCAAGGATGTCAGGGACAAGATTGTAGACCTACACAAGGCTGGAATGGGTTACAAGACCATCGCCAAGCAGCTTGGTGAGAAGGTGACAACAGTTGGTGCGATTATTCGCAAATGGAAGAAACCCAAAATAACTGTCAATCTCCCTCGGCCTGGGGCTCCATGCAAGATCTCACCTCGTGGAGTTACAATGATCATGAGAACGGTGAGGAATCAGCCCATAACTACACGGGAGGATCTTGTCAATGATCTCAAGGCAGCTGGGACCATAGTCACCAAGAAAACAATTGGTAACACGCCCGCAAGGTCCCCCCGCATCAAAGGGACGATGGACGGGGCCATGTACCGTCAAATCTTGAGTGAGAACCTCCTTCCCTCAGCCAGGGCATTGAAAATGGGTCGTGGATGGGTATTCCAGCATGACAATGACCCAAAACACACGGCCAAGGCAACAAAGGAGTGGCTCAAGAAGAAGCACATTAAGGTCCTGGAGTGGCCTAGCCAGTCTCCAGACCTTAATCCCATAGAAAATCTGTGGAGGGAGCTGAAGGTTCGAGTTGCCAAACGTCAGCCTCGAAACCTTAATGACTTGGAGAAGATCTGCAAAGAGGAGTGGAACAAAATCCCTCCTGAGATGTGTGCAAACCTGGTGGCCAACTACAAGATATGTCTGACCTCTGTGATTGCCAACAAGGGTTTTGCAACCAAGTACTGAGTCATGTTTTGCAGAGGGGTAAATACTTATTTCCCTCATTAAAATGCAAATCAATTTATAACATTTTTGACATGCGTTTTTCTGGATTTTGTTGTTGTTATTCTGTCTCTCACTGTTCAAATAAACCTACCATTAAAATTACAGACTGATCATGTCTTTGTCAGTGGGCAAACTTACAAAATCAGCAGGGGATCAAATACTTTTTTTCACTCACTGTATATCCAATTAAATTTCAATAGAAAAGATATGAAAACAGATTAAAATTGAACATTTGCTGCCCTTCCAGCTGTAGAGTTTGTGGCTTCAGTTGGCTAGCTAAGTGAGAAGACATTATCCAGCATGCATAACTGTTTTTGTTAGCCATAACAACCAATATTTTTGCACAGATGAAAGTATTTTCTTTTTGTCCTCAGATGGAAGGATGAAATAGTATAAATGTACTTATTAAAATAGCGTGCAGATCGCATCACAAGCATATGCAAATTAAGTGAAAGTGCAGCTTTTGTGAATGGACAGTGAAAATTCTATGCGTTGTTCTTGACCCCGTTTCACCCTGGCTATTTTGGAACCGTGTTTCTGGAGCTAGCCAGGTTGGTGCTAGCCCACTTTAGAATGTGCAAGTGTGAACACTCACTTAGCCCCAGGCTAAATTCTCCCTTAGCCCAGGGCTAAGGAGGCTAATACAGTGTGAGCACGCCTCATCAGAACGTACATGTGTGGTTTGGCAATGTGGCACGAATTGTATTTCACTTTGCTCTAAACAAACAGTTTTTGCTTTGTGAGAAATATAGCCTACATCTCTGCTGAGTTGCAATACTGTAATTCACTTAAAGGCATAAGAAAGCACTCTGGATCAGGACCGGGAATAAAGTTACAAAAATAAAGTAGTAGCTTAGAAAACTACATCAAATAACTCTCTCCCCGTTTAAATACATACCCAGGTTTCGGTTTGTGCACATACTGACGGCCCGGGATCCAATTTCCCTACTATTATCCATCCTAACAGCCAATGATGGTGTCCCAAATGGCAGACATTTGTGATTTGTTTGTTCACATAAAGTGTGGAGCTATCCAACCCTTGTCATATGATGAAGCTGTAAAGTCTCAAAATAACATTTCGCTTGTTTGCAATGTATGCTGTTTAAATGCGGTGCCAAACATTGGGATGCTGGACACAAGCAGGGATGATGAGTGCAATCTAGATGAGATAGTCGATGTATCAGCAGTGGGGACAGAAAATGACATGTTTGACTGTTTCAATCAGAGAGGACTTCACTTTATCCATGTGAACTCACAGAGCCTGCTGACAAAATTAGAGGAATTAAAACTCCTCGCTTATAACACACGGGCTGCAGTTGTTGCTGTGACTGAGACATGGCTCGATGGGTCAATTGAGGACAATGAGGTTGGGCTACCGGGTTATAGCATTCATAGAATTGACCGAAACGGTGGCGGTGTGTGTGTTTTTACTAGGAATTATGTGCATTTTAACCCTCGTTCAGATCTGGAAATGGATGGTCTTGAGGCTGCATGGGTAGATATACTTCTTCCTAAATGTCGTCCTATACTTGTTGGTGTGTGCTATCGTCCTCCTAAGCAGAATAATTTATATGATTTACTTGAATCAAATTGCTGTGATCACAATGTATTTGCTGATAGGGATTGTATTCTGCTTGCCGATTTTAATACAAATGTGCAGTTATCACCCAAGAAAAGTACACTAGTATTTTATTTTATTTTATTTTATTAGTAAATGCCCTGTATAACTTTAATCAGTTATTTGGACTGAAACAATTGATTGTTGAGCCAACCAGGGTGTGTATTGACAGTAAATCAACTTTGGATTTGATTATTGTATCAGACCAAGAGAACGTCTGTCAGTCATGAGTCTTAAATATTGGGTTTAGTGATTATATGGTAACTTACTGTACCCGCAAGATACAAAATGGATAAGGCCAAATCCCAACATTACATAGATGCTGTTAATGACAATTTACATCAGCCTCATAAACTGTGGAAAATGTTTAAGGACATAGGCTCAAATACTCCCCATAAAGTTAAATCCTGTAGTATTGTCCTGGATATTGATGCAGTTTTATGCTATGACCAGGCAAAGGTTAAAAAAAAATTTTTTTACCACTATAGCCTGATCTCTAGTTATGAAATTACCGACCTGCTCTGGACACTATGGCCAGTCTTTCATTATGAACCTTTATCATAGCAAAGAAATCACAAATGATTTGTTTGAGCTGTGCATGGTAACAAAGAACAACGTTTCCAATCTACTATGCTTAACGAGCACAAACAAAGCAACTGAGCTTGATAACCTTCCTGCAAGATTCATAAAGGATAGTGCTTGTGTCACTGCTACAATGATAATGCATATTGTAAACCTTTCTATTAGTAGTGGTACATTCCCCAATGATATCAAAACAGCCCGAGTGGTTCAGATCCACAAGAAGAGCAGTAAAATAAATGTGGGAAACTACAGGCCTGTGTCGATCCTCAGCACCTTTATCCAAAGTTGTTAAGAGATTCGTTTTAAATCAACTTGAGGTATACCTTCTCGAGCACAAACTTCTTTATGAACTCCAATCTGGCTTTAGAACAGCTCTTTCCACTGATACTTGCCTTATCCACCGTTTTGACCCCATCAAGCAGGAAAGTGAGAAGGGGAACTATACAGGTATGGTCATGTTAGACTTGCAGAAAGCTTTTGACACTGTGGACCATAATATTCTCCTGATGAAATTGAAATGCATGGGTCTAAATGATGTAGCAGTTAATTGGTTTAGGTCTTATCTGACCAACAGAACACAAGTATGTAATGTTGGTGATGTTCTGTCAGAGGCCAAAGAAATATCCTGTGGAGTACCGCAGGGATCAATTTTAGGGCCTCTCTTATTTCTTATATACAGTGGGGAAAAAAAGTATTTAGTCAGCCACCAATTGTGCAAGTTCTCCCACTTAAAAAGATGAGAGAGGCCTGTAATTTTCATCATAGGTACACATCAATTATGACAGACAAATTGAAAAAAAATAAATAATAATAATCACATTGTAGGATTTTTTATGAATTTATTTGCAAATTATGGTGGAAAATAAGTATTTGGTCACCTACAAACAAGCAAGATTTCTGGCTCTCACAGACCTGTAACTTCTTCTTTAAGAGGCTCCTCTGTCCTCCACTCGTTACCTGTATTAATGGCACCTGTTTGAACTTGTTATCAGTATAAAAGACACCTGTCCACATCCTCAAACAGTCACACTCCAAACTCCACTATGGCCAAGACCAAAGAGCTGTCAAAGGACACCAGAAACAAAATTGTAGACCTGCACCAGGCTGGGAAGACTGAATCTGCAATCGGTAAGCAGCTTGGTTTGAAGAAATCAACTGTGGGAGCAATTATTAGGAAATGGAAGACATAAAAGACCACTGATAATCTCCCTCGATCTGGGGCTCCACGCAAGAGCTCACCCCGTGGGGTCAAAATGATCACAAGAACGGTGAGCAAAATCCCAGAACCACACGGGGGGACCTAGTGAATGACCTGCAGAGAGCTGGGACCAAAGCAACAAAGCCTACCATCAGTAACACACTACGCCGCCAGGGACTCAAATCCTGCAGTGCAAGACGTGTCCCCCTGCTTAAGCCAGTACATGTCCAGGCCCGTCTGAAGTTTGCTAGAGTGCATTTGGATGATCCAGAAGAGGATTGGGAGAATGTCATATGGTCAGATGAAACCAAAATATAACTTTTTGGTAAAAACTCAACTCGTCGTGTTTGGAGGACAAAGAATGCTGAGTTGCATCCAAAGAACACCATACCTACTGTGAAGCATGGGGGGTGGAAACATCATGCTTTGGGGCTGTTTTTCTGCAAAGGGACCAGGACGACTGATCCGTGTAAAGGAAAGAATGAATGGGGCCATGTATTGTGAGATTTTGAGTGAAAACCTCCTTCCATCAGCAAGGGCATTGAAGATGAAACGTGGCTGGGTCTTTCAGCATGACAATGATCCCAAACACACCGCCCGGGCAACGAAGGAGTGGCTTCGTAAGAAGCATTTCAAGGTCCTGGAGTGGCCTAGCCAGTCTCCAGATCTCAACCCCATAGAAAATCTTTGGAGGGGAGTTGAAAGTCTGTGTTGCCCAGCGACAGCCCCAAAACATCACTGCTCTAGAGGAGATCTGCATGGAGGAATGGGCCAAAATACCAGCAACAGTGTGTGAAAACCTTGTGAAGACTTACAGAAAACGTTTGACCTGTGTCATTGCCAACAAAGGGTATATAACAAAGTATTGAGAAACTTGTGTTATTGACCAAATACTTATTTTCCACCATAATTTGCAAATAAATTCATAAAAAATCCTACAATGTGATTTTCTGGATTTATTTTTCTAATTTGGTCTGTCATAGTTGACGTGTACCTATGATGAAAATTACAGGCCTCTCTCATCTTTTTAAGTGGGAGAACTTGCACCATTGGTGGCTGACTAAATACTTTTTTTCCCCACTGTATGTTAATGATATGCCAGATACAGTAAAGTGCAAACTCCTGCTTTATGCTGATGACTCAGCCACACTGGTATCAGGGAAGGATACAGTTTACATAGAGGAGACCCTGAGTAAGGAATTGCATTTTATTAGAGATTGGTTGACTGACAACAAATTGTCGCTACATTTGGGAAAAACTGAATCGATTTTGTTTGGAACAAAACATAGATTGCTTAGGGCTGACAAGATAAAGGTAAACTCTGCAGGCAAGGAGATGTAATCTAAAACAAGTGTAACTTATCTTGGTGTGTCCCTAGATCAATTCCTTACTGGAGACCTGATTGCTGCTAAAAATATTTATAAAATGGCGAACAAATTGAAATGTTTGTATTGTAACACTAGATATTTTAACATCAAAGTTAAGAAACTGCTTGTCTCAACCTTGATTCAGTGTCATTTTGATTATGCCTGCTCTGCTTGGTATAGTGGGCTATCAAAAAAGCTGAAAAAGAGAATGCAGGTCATGCAAAATAATGTTATCAGGTATATGCTGAATGTCCCCCCTAGGATCCACATAGGGGTACAGGATTTCTGGGAGGTGGGCTTGTTGCCTTTGGAGTCCAGAGTGGACCAACTTAAACTTAATCATATGTTTGACATCTTACATGATCGTGCCCCAGGTTATATGAAAAACCACATTGATATGGCTATAACCAACACAGTTACAATACCAGAGCTAATGTTATGTCTTGTAAAATCCCAAAAGTAAACAGTATTGCGAGGAGCACATTTTTCTATACAGGCATTTGTCTATGGAATAGCTTCTCCTTGGAGTTCAAGCAAAGAAAAAGTAGAAATAGTTTTAAAAAGCAGGCAAAGGTTTTCATTTGGACAAGTTTGTCTAAGTAAGAGAAACCACTCCACTGCCCTTTGTGCCCCCTACTGCTGGTCAGGTGTATTTATTTGAATTATAGGTATGATGTGCAATGCATAGATTGTTTTAATGTGAAATTAATATGGTTGATTTTTAAGGTTAGGGAAAGGTGCAGTGAATAGTGCCATTTTTTAGGATGTCAATATAAATTAATGGATTTATGGTTATTTGTAATTTTGTCTTGCCTTTTAATCATTATATGTATTCTTGTTTTTACCATTGAGCACCACTTTGGAAACAAGCATTTTAATTAATACTTTCAAGTGATATCCTCTGGGTCCACATTGTACATTTTGTTGTATATGTCTGTTACCCAAAATAAATTAAATTCGATTTGGGGTGCAATCATGAGCTCTCTGTTTGTCACGAGTGTCAGTGTAATGCGGTGGATCGAAGTCGGGCGCAGGACACAGAACTCTCAGAAACGTACTTTACTGGAGTAAGTAAAGAATACAACACAGAATACCTCCACACAGGGAGGAACTAACCCGCTCACCAACGACACACGAAACGAAAAACAACCACGCACAAAACACATTGGGAGCCACTGGGTTAAATAGGGAAGGCGTGATTACAATAATGGGCAACAGGTGTGTGACAATAGACAACAGGTGCAACATTGAAAATAGATCGGCAGCAGCTAGTATTCCGGTGACGAACGCCGAAGCCTGCCCGAGAAAGGAGGAGGGGCAGCCTCGGCAGAATCCGTGACACTGTTGTTCCAGCTGAATTCTATACGCCTGAAAATACATCACTCTGACAGAGGCCAAATTGAGTTTAAATGGCTATTTGAAATACAATTATTTCAGTCATCAATTCCTTTTGAAGGGTTCAGCCATCATTCCTGTAGAGAGGGAAGGAAAGTTAATTGTATCCATAGGGAAGTCCACTTGTGCAGCCTGGAAAGCACTGAGAACATTCATTCATGGTCATTGGTCCCGTTATAAATACATGTGAATTTAATCATCCAGTTGTGCTTACAGTAGGAGGCTATAGCAGAGAGAGGCTTGGGGAATGTGGTGAGGGAGATCTGAACTTCTGAAAGAGGTGGATGGGAGGTGGGCTTATGGCGGTGGGCTAGCCGAGTGTCTGGAGCGCCAGAGACAGAGCATGGCAGGACAAGGCTTCCTGCTATAAGTCAGGGACTGGCAGTGTGGTCTCCTGGTTGCCTGGCTGGCTTTGAGGAGTGTGTCATCCCTGCTGGAGGACCTCATTAACTTCTCCCTATGAGCAGAGGTCAACAAGGTCCTCATTACGTACCTCTAAACCACTACACAAGAACAGTCCAGGAGGCAACTATGTCCTTATGCTTTTGGACCACAACAGTCTGCTGCCAGGACCTCATACCTTTAGACCACAACACTACTCACAGCCACTGGTCACAGTCCAGGGGTCAACTAGCTCCTCATGGCTCTATAGACTACAAAACTGGTCAAAGACTCAAAGTCCAGGGCTGCCTGCTGCCCCCATCCAACCTGCTTTATACATTTTGGTTGTGGTTGTTTTGGTCGTGCTGATGCTGATGCTATTCACTGAGCAGTCATGAATAAAGACCTGGCTACAGAGTCAACAGTGCGACCTGGAGTCACTCCTCAGTGCCCCTGTGAGCCCTTCTGTCTCCTGCCCCGGTGCCCCAGTCAAGCCCCAGTCAGCCTCCTGTCCTGTCTCCCAGCCCTAGCTCCAGGTAGGCTGGCGCAGCGGCTGGTCTCTCACCGTCAGAGAGCCTCCAGGCTAGGCACTGCTTGATCAGCGGAGGGTGGCAGGGTCAAGCACCAGCAGCATCCATTGAGCCAGTCAGCCTTCCATCGCTGTCCAAAGAAGGCAAACCTCTGTGGGGCTTTAATCTGTTGTTTGGCGATGATATGGCTTCGTGCTAGGGGTGGAGAAGAGATCCACAATCTGGAAAAGTCTGCATTCCAAATGGCCCCCTATTCCTTATATAGTGCACTACTTCTGACCAGAGTCCTATGGGTCCTGGTCAAAGGCAGTTCACAACATAGAAAATAGAGTGCCATTTGGAATGGACATTTAGAGTTTAGAGCTGGCTGGCCCTGTAGTCAGTCGGGTGGGTTTGATTCCAGGCCAATCTTGATAAATCCTCTAAAGCTTGAGATTTAGATTGCACCCCAGTCGCTTTCGGGAAGTTTGGTCATGAAAGGCTGCGTCCCAAATGGCACCCTACATTGTTAGAAAAAAAGGTGCTAAATAGAACCTTATAAGGTTCTTCGGTTTGTCCCCATAGGACAACCCTTTTTGGTGCCTAGAACCCTCTATGTAGAGTTATTTATAGGACCCCACTGTATTGTTATACCTAGAACCCTATATTAAGGGTTCTGCCTTAAAACCCTCTATGAAGGGTTCTACCAAGAACCATTTTATCATCTAAAGGTTCTTGCTAGAATCTTATATAAAGGGTTCTACCGATAACCATTTCATCTATCGAGGGTTATTCCTAGAACTGTCTATGAATGGTTCCAACAGCCTTATTAGCATTTAAAATACAATTCTTTATGACAATAATTACATATATCATAAGGCCTTTCTTTGAGGGCTTAGTTATCACTGTGTTAGGACCGCTTGGTTTACAGTAGTGATGTTAGGTTTGATACCGGAGCTCCTAGGCATGCATCGGAATCACTAAGCAGCTAACTTCGAAGCAGTGTGCCGATGCGTGTGTCACTTTATCAGAAGTACGTCATCAATGACGTCCGAAGCTTCGTTTGATCACATGCTTTTTCTCAGATTCCAAGCTGCTTTCAAACACAGACCTCTACTGGACACCGTACTTACAAATATAGTTAGGATTTGTACCAAAGGCTTTATTTGATTTGTAGTTAAGCAGGTAGAGTAAGGAACTATGGAACATTCAGGGACGTGAGGGTATATGGTCGAATCCTGTTGAAGACACACTGTTTAGAAAATTGTTTTATGTGAAACCACACTTTCTGCACTGTTGTTAAAATATTTTTGATTTATTTAGTATAGTATAAGCTTCTGCCTTAAGCATGCTAAATAATGCCATAGATTCCGTTTTTGAAAAATAGTAAACTTGAAGGTAAAAAAGGGAAGCATGATGTGATTGTCACGCCCTGACCTAGAGAACTCTTGTTGGTTGGGTCAGGGTGTGAGGTCAGTTTGAAATCTATGTTATTGTATTTCTATGTTGGATTCTAGTATTTGTATTTCTATGTTTGGCCGGGTGTGATTCCCAATCAGAGGCAGCTGTCGCTCGTTGTCTCTGATTGGGGATCATACTTAAGTAGCCTGGTTGCCTACCTTAGTTGTGGGATCTTGTTTGTGTTCCTGTTAGGCTTGTTGTGTGTATAGCCCTTAGGACTTCACATTTTTGTTATTTTGTCTAGTGTTTATTCGTCTCAATAAACATGTATGCATACCACGCTGCACCTTGGTCTGACCCGTCTCTCAACGATCGTGACAGCGATCCTGGTATTCTATCTGATTATAGGCTATTAAACGCCAATGACTTACCCCTGTACCACAGGGAATACTGTTTTAGATCTGATAATCACACAATGGTGTTTATTGCTGACCAGCAGATGTCACTAATTTAAATTGTGAACAGATAATGAAGCACAGATTAATTAATTAACCATTTTTCGGCACAATTTGGTGAAAGTGCCCAAGTCTCCTTCAGAAAGCCTCGGTTTCTCATCACTAGTTTACAGGCCACATCAGGCCTACAAGTCACATTCTGCTGGCTTGCAAAGTGATGTGTAATTCCTATTGGAATCCAGCCAGAGTTAGGATATACAACAAGTGGAATTTTTTTGTCACCTGCAACCTGCATTCAGAGTAACTGCCAGGGTAGGAAATATAGAATATTGAGACTACCTCAATCATCTAAACTGGAATAACCATCCCAAGGGGTGCAATATGTCGTAAAATTACTAAAAGATGGGATTAGTTTAGAAAAATGTGTGTTATTTATCTTTGTGTAGCATAAAATGTATCAACCAATCAATGTACATGCAAAAACACAGATATTAAAACAAACAATTATGAAAATCCCCCTCCAATAGAGCATGCTGGGAAATATGGCTCTGTGTAGAACCCTTCTTCCCTTCTAAAGAACCCTTCTTGCTTCCCAAAGAATCCTTCTTGCCTTCCAAAAACCCTTTCTTCCAAAAACTGTCCTTATGTAAAAGGTTCTAGGTAGAACCCTTTGCCTTACAAAGAACCCTTGTGCTCCAAAAAGGGTTATTCAGATCAAAATAACCCTTTTGGAACAATTTTCCTCTATTTAGTGCACTACTTTTGACCAGGGCCCATAGTGCACTATATAGGGTGCCATTTGGGAAGTAGCCTGGCTCATTACTGATGTTGTTTTATTAATTGTGTGACTGGTGGTTTGAATGGCCTTTTCTCAGAAACAACAAGCTTTGGGTCAATTGTGGTCAGATAGAAAAGTCTGGGTATTGATTACACATCAAGCAAGTAATTGCCCTGAAAACCACTTGAAATACAACCTCTTTCAAAACAAAGTCCCTTTCTTAAAGCTTTGGGTCAATTGTTGTCAGATAGAAAAGTCTGGGTATTGATAAGTAATTGTCCTGAAAACCACTTGAAATACAACCTCTTTCAAGTCAAGCAAGCACTGATATGTTGAAATATCACAAGGGTCATTCAACAGGCAAAACGAGAAGACAATACAACAATTACACATTTTTATGGGTGGCAAATTATGATTGTTAGAGGTCATTTTGGTCTATAGTTTTTTTCATGAGATAACACATGATACAAGTACTGCAGTGCAGTGTGTAAAGTTAATGCCCAAGGGCTGAGCTCAGCAGCAGTATGGTAGCATTTGGCGCTAATAAAAGGGGTGTACCTCCTATCTGTTGCCTTGAAGCGCTCATTTAACATGCGCAGTTAATAGACACCGCCAGTCTGGCGCGAGCCTTTGAAGACTTACTAATGGAACGCGCCAGACGTTCTAACTGAATCGGGTCAACTTTCGGGTCAAAGAACGACATAAGGAATCAAGTTAATGTTTACATTAAAAGAAGGAACCAAAATCAGTAAGTAGGCCTTATTATATGCTTTTGTAGGTTGAGTGTCATGTCACAGAAAGCAACCTGTGTATTGTGGTCTGGGATCATGTGATAGATGGTGGAATTTGACACCCCAGGCTTTAAAAAACCTGAGCCAACTCACATCTGTACTTGGAGCTACAATTTAACACTAACATCTGCAATTTTCAGTGGAGAAAGAGGGAGACGTTGTCTATTCAATGAGAACGATACCTGTGACGCGGTCGGTTCATAACGCATCTCGTGTGCATTTTTGACCATTGTGGAACATACAGAATCCCAGGGTCAAGTGAACTTCCACATGGAACTCTTATCATAGCCTGGCTATGTGGAAGTTTTTGAGAAAAATGTGGCCGCATATTTTTTTATTGAAACTGTGATTGCGCTATTATGCCATGTATATAAGAGAGGAATCCAGATAAAGCTTTCTAAGGGGTAAAGTGCCATTACATTTGGATTTTTTTGGTTTTATAACGTTTAGATTTTTCTGCTCACACACGTCCATGATTGGGAAGGTTGTCAGAGTCTGTAAAGGTAAGAATAAAATAAACACTGTTGTTTTGTGGGCTAGTTGTATAATAATCTATGTTTATTCAAATGTATTGTTTGTTTTTGCTTACAATAAAGGTTAATGTTGTACGTTATATAATGGCCCTACACAAGCAAACAAAGTTAATGTGGCCTATACTATATATAATATGTCAGTAATTGCAGCTTAGTTATTGCAGTCATGTTCAAACTCCAGCGCGGCTTGAATTGGACTCCCTTCTGCCGCGCTCTGTAATGATAATTTGACTTTGTGCCAAATGTGCATGTAATTACATGTAATTCAATGTAACCTATATTCGTTTGTATTGCTATCAAACTTACTCTGACAAAACCAATGATAGCAGAAATACTAATCCTACTTCATCTACTTATCATAATAATTGTAATTGATTATATCTTACTATTACTACAACGAATGATTATGGGGGTCATAATAATGACAATATTAGTAATAGTCCAATTATAATAATAGCAATAACAATAACAAGAAGGATAGTAAAGTTATTGATAAAGAACAATCAAACTTTAATTCCATTCAATACAAATGTTAGCTGTGCTTTTTCTGTCTACATATTTGTGTTTCTAAAGCATTTATTCACTTGGGAAGCATACATCAACTTAAATATATTAATCTTCTAATTTGAAATGCAGAGAATTCATAACAAGAAAGCAGTGTAAAAGAAAGACATGGTAAATATCTGGAAAGTCAAACGTTTTATTTGATTTCGCAGTTGGATAGTAAAATTGACATCTCAGCCACACTATGCGTAAATGCGGATCATGGAGTGATATTCCTTAGAGCGCGAGCAGGACCTACTGGCGCACAGATCAATTGTGGCTTTGTTTTTTTCCATCATCGGGTGACAGGTCACTTTATTTTCCTGATCTACTGGCGCACAGATAAATTGTGGCTTTGTTTTTTTCCATCATCGGTTGACGGGTCACTTTATTTTCCTGATCACACAGATGTCAGTCTGTGTGGTAATATTGAAGTCAACGCCCTCTTAAGCGTTTTCCAAAGAGGGCGACAAAGCACCTGCTACTTGTGTGATTCAATTGTTTAGCTCCCGGCAGTAGCGGTGCGTGGGTAAAATCACTGAGGAAGCCAAGCCAAACCAGTAAAAAAGCCGTAGTACAACCTACAGTATGTTGTAATAATTGCGTTGTTTACTCTATAACCCATTCGTTCATACACAATCGTGATATACAATAAGGCTGTGACAACAAAAAGACAGCCACACAGTGATGGAATAAATTCAACTACACATACGTTTGTTTCACCACAAAACCAGAGAGCAACATCTGTCCAATGAAGCCCACAAAGCAAATATTGCATGTAACAAACAGTTATATAACCTGCAGCATGGTCAAGCAAGTTCATGTTTTCCTCAATTTAGTAAACAACTACTGATTTAGAACCACAGAGTTACTCAAAGTCAGCACAAAGACAACAGGAGCCCTGCCTCCGCTATTCCAGCACCATTTCAACTTAAACATTTAAACATCATCAAATCAACAAGGCTATATATGCTTTGTTTAATACACCGAAAACAAACTTAAAGATGCCAAAACAACTTAGTCCAATCGATGTTGCTAAATATCATGTGTGTGTGTGTGTGTGTGTGTGTGCCAAGTAAAACAAACCCTACTTGTAGACTAGTTGAATGCTAATGCCACCCTCTTTCTTTCATGTTGGCAAAACGGTCTATGGCTATGTCATATACTTTTAGTTTTTATCATCATAGGCTACCTAGCTAAAATGCTTGCTACTAGCCTAAGTTCCTTGCATGGCCAACAATGAACCAGCTAAATTAGCTACAGTTGAAGTCGGAAGTTTACATACACTTAGGTTGGAGTCATTAAAACTCGTTTTTCAACCACTCCACAAATTTCTTGTTAACAAACTATAGTTTTGACAAGTCAGTTAGGACATCTACTTTGTGCATGACACAAGTCATTTTTCCAACAATTGTTTACAGACAGATCATAATTCCAGTGGGTCAGAAGTTTACATACACTAAGTTGACAGTGCCTTTAAACAGCTTGGAAAATTCCAGAAAATGATGTCATGGCTTTAGAAGCTTCTGATAGGCTAATTGACATCATTTGAGTCAATTGGAGGTGTACCTGTGGATGTATTTCAAGGCCTACCTTCAAACTCAGTGCCTATTTGCTTGACATCATGGGAAAATCAAAAGAAATTAGCCAAGACCTCAGAAAGAAAATCGTAGACCTCCACCAGTCTGGTTCATCCTTGGGAGCAATTTTCAAATGCCTGAAGGTACCACGTTCAGCGGTACAAACAATAGTACGCAAGTATAAACACCATGGGACCACGTTGCCGTCATACCGCTCAGGAAGGAGACGCGTTCTGTCTCCTAGAGATGAATGTACTTTGGTGTGAAAAGTGCAAATCAATCCCAGAACAACAGTAAAGGACCTTGTGAAGATGCTGGAGGAAACAGGTACAAAAGTATCTATATCCACAGTAAAACTAGTCCTATATCGACATAACCTGAAAGGCCGCTCAGCAAGGAAGAAGCCACTGCTCCAAAACCGCCATAAAAAAGCCAAAATATGGTTTGCAACTGCACATGGGGACAAAGATCGTACTTTTTGGAGAAATGTCCTCTGGTCTGATGAAACAAAAATATAACTGTTTGGCCATAATAACCATCATCATGTTTGGAGGAAAAAGGGGGTCGCACACCATCCCAACCGTGAAGCACTGGGGTGGCAGCATCATGCTGTGGGGGTGCTTTGCTGCAGGAGGGACTGGTGCACTTCACAAAATAGATGGCATCATGAGGAAGGAAAACTATGTGGATATATTGAAGCAACATCTCAAGACATCAGTCAGGAAGTTAAAGCTTAGTCGCAAATGGGTCTTCCACATGGACAATGACCCCAAGCATACTTCCAAAGTTGTGGCAAAATGGCTTAAGGACAACAAAGTCAAGGCATTGGAGTGGCCATCACAAAGCCCTGACCTCCATCCTATAGAACATTTGTGGGCAGAACTGAAAAAGCGTGTGCGAGCGAGGCGGCCTACAAACCTGACTCAGTTACACCAGCTCTGTCAGGAGGAATGGGCCAAAATTCACCCAACTTATTGTGGGAAGCTTGTGCAAGGCTACCCGAAACGTTTGACCCAAGTTAAACAATTTAAAGTCAATGCTACCAAATACTAATTGAGTGTATGTAAACTTCTGACCCACTGGGAATGTGATGAAAGGAATAAAAGCTTAAATAAATCACTCTCTCTACTATTATTCTGACATTTCACATTCTTCAAATAAAGTGGTGATCCTAACTGACCTAAGACATGGAATTATTACTAGGATTAAATGTCAGGAATTGTGAAAAAAATGAGTTTAAATGTATTTGGCTAAGGTGTATGTAAACTTCCGACTTCACCTGTAGCTTGCTAACGTGAGCCTACTAGGCTACATCTAGGCTATATATCAATCGTCTCAGGCCAGTGGCACAATATATTAATTTATGGTTAGATCAGAATCTGTGTCATAATCATTAGCCTGTACAGAGAATTAAGTCAAAACCACAAGTCCAAATCCCCATCTCCATCCGTGGCTTAAGAAAGGGCCGATATAGCAAGCTAGCTACTGCAAGAAACAGACAAGTTTTTCTGAAAAGGAAGTGATTTAAATGGTCTGAAGCCAAATCCAAATTGGCCTCCCTTGGGGGGTGTTTTGCTGCACCAGGACAACCCTGCTCAGCTCAACGCTGATTGGCTAATAATTTTATAATTTCTTAATCAAGGGAGGCCAAATTCTGGCAGGCATCAATCAATCAAATGCTATGGTGGCAACATGTTATACTCTTTTGGTCCAGACATCATCAGATACATGGGCTACACATACTGAGACAGAGGGGTGCTGTTTCCCTCGCTCAGATTATTTGTCCAGTGAGATTCAGCCACTTGCGAATTGATGGAAAATTATGAAAACACAGAGAGACGAAAGATAAATTATTTTATAATTTTTATTGGTCAAATATTTGGGGAAGCCTGGCTTCCCTTGGCACCCATGAATACATGCCACTGGCTCCGGGCAGTATTTTAGTTCTAAAGAGACAGTTTCATTGGTATGGATGTTCATTGATGCACCTTTGCAATTTTCATTTTAATCAGGGACGCAACTTTCACTGGGGACGGGGGGGACGGGGAACGGGGACATGTCCCCACATTCTGAAATTGCATTTTTGCCCCCCCCCCCAGTTTTATCATTGGAATATGATACACAACGAGGCAACGGTGTGCTTTAGGACCATGCGGAAGCCTCCAAGCAGTCTGGTAGGCTGTTTGGAGTGTTTATCCGACTGGTTAAAAAAAATATTATAATAATTATGGCCCCCCCACTTCTAAAACCAAAGTTGCGCCCATGATTTTCATGTTAGCTATTTTTCACATGACATTTGTAGTACTAAGTTGACAAGTTTGTTTTTCTTCTAATGTCTTTAAATATGTGGCTGATAATAGGATATGAGTGTTTTTTCACTTATGAATGAAACCAAGCTGAAAATTGCATTAGAAATAAATAACAAGTTCAAAATGGGTTAACCAGAAAATAGATGCAGACAGTGATCGTTATCTACAGTAACTTGAGGCTGGAGCAAATTACCTTACAGTGCTGTAAAGATCAATGCATTATGGGGGCTCAATGGCATTCGGCTACATTGCTGTAAAATCTTACAATACAATTTTACAGTAAAGTACTGCATTACTGTGAATTATGGTGCATTGGGGGCAAATGTTGTGGGCAGGAAAATAATCTCTGACTCATTGACATATTTCGAGGCATGCCTTGTAAAAGGCTATATTTGTTGAACCATTTAGTGAGAATGTTATGCCCCACAGAATACCGTATCGTATTGTATTTTTGCACTCTAAAAACATTTTCCTGTAAATCTACAGTAATTTAGTGGCTACAGTGCTGCCAGTTTTACTGTAATTAATACCACCCCACAGAATACAGTACCATACCGTATTTTTTGGAGAGCCAAAAACCTTTTGAACACTAGTGGTGCATGGTAGTGTTGTTTCATTAACATATTTTAAGGCATGCCTTGTAAGAGGCTATATTTATTGCACCCGTTAGTGCTAGTGCTCTACCAATTTACTGAAATTGGGTAATAGTTTCCTAACAATTTAATGTGTGTAGGAGACAGATCAGAGTGGCAGCAAGTCTCAAACCTTTAATGATTGAGTGTTTAGCCATATCCTTTTTGATCTGTTTTGCCCTGTAGTCACTGTCAGTTTAGAAGCATTTGGTTAGGCCTCTAGAAGTGCAAGTGATATAAAACACCAAATATTAATTGCTATGCTGTAATATATAATTACATGCACTATTAGTAAATACTGTATTGCTGTATATTTACTACAGCCTTCTGTGAATTGTGGAAAATAATTGTGATATTACAGAATCTTACAGGAAACTGGTAAAAATGTACTGTGAATATTACAGTAACATATTTGGCACTAGCCAGAGATGGGCAAAGATGCATCAAAAGGTATCTTGTTACAAATACAAAGTACCTTGAAGAACAATGTATCCTTAACTACAACAACATTCCCAGTAACGGTTACAGAAACATTTTATTAGCTATGACTTTGAATGTTTACATATCACAGTCAAAGCAAGTAAAAAGATGATGTTACAGATACCAAGAATGTTGTTGTAGTTAAGCGGTAGTTGTACTAGAAAATACAAAATAATTAAACTGTTACAAAATACATAAATTCTACTTCAAGCCCGTGAAATACAAATTACAAAATAGGTATTGAAGCTATTAATGCCTACAGTACCAATCAAACATTTGGACACGCCTACTCATTCAAGGGTTTTCTTTATTTTTAATATTTTCTACATTGTAGAATAATAGTGAAGACATCAAAACTATGAAATAACACATATGGAATCATGTAGTAACCCAAAAAGTGTAAAACAAATTAAAAATATATTTTATATTTGAGATTCTTCAAATAGCCACCCTTTGCCTTGATGACGTCTTTGCACACTCTTGACATTCTCTCAACCAGCTTAATGAGGTAGTCACCTGGAATGCATTTCAATTAACAGGTGTGCCTTCTTAAAAGTTGCAGCCAAAATAAATGCTTCACAGAGTTCGAGTAACAGACACATCTCAACATCAACTGTTCAGAGGAGACTGTGTGAATCAGGCCTTCATGGTCGAATTCCTGCAAAGAAACCACTACTAAAGGACACCAATAAGAAGAGGAGACTTGCTTGGGCCAAGAAACATGAGCAATGAACATTAGACTGGTGGAAATCTGTCCTTTGGTCTGATGTTTCCAAATTTGAGATTTTGGTTCCAACCGCTGTGTCTTTGTGAGATGCAGAGTAGGTGAACAGATGATCTCTGCATGTGTGGTTCCCACCGTGAAGCATGTAGGAGGAGGTGTGATGGTGTGGGGGTGCTTTGCTGGTGACACTGTCTGTGATTTATTTAGAATTCAAGGCACACTTAACCAGCATGGCTACCACAGCATTCTGCAGCGATACGCCACCCCATCTGGTTTGCGCTTCAACAGGACAATCACCCAACACACCTCCAGACTGTGTAAGGGCTATTTGAACAAGAAGGAGAGTGATGTATGGTGTTGCATCAGATGACCTGGCCTCCAAATCTCCCGACCTCAACCCAATTGAGAAGGTTTGGGATGAGTTGGACCGCAGAGTGAAGGAAAAGCAGCCAACAAATGCTCAGTATATGTGGGTACTCCTTCAAGACAGTTGGAAAAGCATTCCAGATGAAGCTGGTTGAGAGAGTGCCAAGAGTGTGCAACGCTGTCATCAAGTCAAAGGGTGGCTACTTTGAAGAATCTCAAATATAAAATATATTTTGATTTCTTTAACACTTTTTTGGTTACTACATGATTCCATATGTGTTATTTCATATTTTTGATGTCTTCCTTATTATTCTACAATGTAGAAAACAGTCAAAAGAAAGAAAAACCCTTGAATGAGTAGTACTGTATATCAAATAGATGTATCAGAAATACTGCCCGTTTTAGGTACTAGCTGCCTGCACGGTAAATCTGCAACAGTTTAGTAACCACTGTGCTTCCAGTAATGTGCTGTAAAATCTAGAAATATAGCATGTTGCTGTAGTCAGGTGTACAAGAAATATGCTGTAAATATGTGTTTCAGTAAAGGTCCTGTAAATCTACTGTAATTTTATGTGTTCTGTGCTGCCAGTTTTGTACGGTAAATTTACAGTAACCTACTGGCTACTTTGCTGCCAGTAATTTAATGTAAATATTTCAGGATTTTTTTTACAGTGAACAATTTGCTCATTTATTGCAGTGCACTGTAACAAATAGCTGTACATTTACAGCAAAAATGTTTAAAAAATTTAGGCTTGTATGCAAGGTTATTATAGTAAACGAAAACAAACTAAAAATATAAAATACAATTGGAAAAACAATTCAGTAAACTGAAATAAAATAAGAAAAACATTTGACAAACTTAAACTATACTGAAACCATTATATTTGCCTGCAAAACTAACTAAAATCAAATTAAAACCATCTTAAATTATTCCTATTTATTTTTTCTTCTAAACTTTTGGCAAAAATCGAATGTGTTTTTTAAGCTTTTTTTTTCTAAATGGGTTTTCGAGCCTCTGACTCTGGTGGGTAAATGTTGCCAGTAGATGGCAATGTTTCAAATTGGCCTAGCTTGTGTATCACTATCACTAGCTATCAGTAGCTAACAGGGAAGAAATCCGAGGGCGAGTGCGAAACATAAGCATGAACCATAGGCGTGAACAATGGCGGCAGCAAACCCAACATCAGCAGTGGTCAGTCGCAAAAGGCAAAGCCCCGTATGGGATTATTTGGAGTACATTGCTGGAAAGGGCAAAGCAAATTATTGTAGTGTCAGAAGATGGCAGTGTGTGTGGAACAGAGATAAAAGGGGAAAACCCAACCACCTCTACTAATAGGTGCCCTTTTTTTCGAGGCGTTGAAAAACCTCCCTGGTCTTTGTGGTTGAATCTGTGTTTGAAATTCACTGCTCGAATGAGGGACCTTACAGATAATTGTATGTGTGGGGTAGAGAGATGAGGTACTCATTCAAAAATCATGCTAAAAACTATTATTGCACACAGAGTGAGACCGTGCAACTGGTGTGAATTGTTAAGCAAATGTGTACTCCTGAACTTATTTAGGCTTGACATAGCAAAGGGATGCATTCGGAAAGTATTCAGGCCCCTTCCATTTTTCCACATTAAGTTACAGCATTATTCTAAAATTGATTAAATCAATGTTTTTCCTCATCAATCTAGACACAATACCCCATAGTGACAAAGTGAAAATAGGTTTTTAGAAAATGTTGCTAATTTATTACAAATAAAAATCAGAAATACCTTATTTACATAGGTATTCAGACCCCTTGCTATGAGATTCGAAATTGAGCTCAGGTGCATCCTGTTTCCATTGATCATCCTTGAGATGTTTCTACAACTTGATTGGAGTCCACCTGTGGTAAACTCAATTGATTGGACATGATTTGGAAAGGCACAAACCTGTATATATTAGGTCCATCAGTTGACAGTGCATGTCAGAGCAAAAACCAAGCCATGAGGTCGAAGGAATTGTCCGTAGAGCTCCGAGACAGGATTGTGGCTAGGTACAGATCTGGGGAAGGGTACCAAAAAATGCACACAGCCAAGACAATGCAGGAGTGGCTTCGGGACAAGTCTCTGAATGTCCTGATCAAACATCTCTGGAGAGACCTGAAAATAACTGGGCAGCGACGCTCCCCATCCAACCTGACAGAGCTTGAGAGGATCTGCAAAGAAGAATGGGAGAATCTCCTCAAGTACGCGTGTGCCAAGCTTGTAGCGTCATACCCAAGAAGACTCGAGGCTGTAATTGCTAACAAAGGTGCTTCAACAAAGTACTGAGTAAATGGTCTGAATACTTATGTAAATGTTATATTTCCGTTTTTTATTTTTAATAAATTTGCAAACATTTCTAAAAACCTGTTTTTGCTTTGTCATTATTGGGTATTGTGTGTAGATTGATGAGGGGAAAAAAACAATTTAATCAATGTTAGAATAAGGCTGTAATGTAATAAAATATGGAAAAAGTCAAGGGGTCTGAATACTTTCCAAATGCGCTGTACTTATTGACTCAAGACATTTCAGCTTTTCATTTTTTATTAATTTGTTAACATTTCTGAAAACATAATTCCTCTTTGACATAATGGGACATTGTGTGTAGGCCAGTGACACAAAGTCTCAATTTAATAAATTTTAAATTCAGGCTGTAATATAACAACATGTTTAAAAACTCAAGGGGTGTGAATACTTTCTGAAGGCACTGTAAATGGCTCCTAGCCTCCCATGCATAAGGGTACTTTCTGTCCCAAACACTAAAACTTAAACTGAAACTAAATAATATAAAAAGGAATTCGATTTTCTTTTTAAATCAAACTGAAACTGAATAAAAACGAGTAAATCAAGTCTGAAAACGAACTGAAAATAAACGGAATTTCAAATAAAATCTAAAAACGAATATAAATAAAAACGAATTGAAAATCACAAAACTATAATAACCTTGCTTGTAAGAGGCTATATTTGTTGCACCTGCTAGTGAGAATGCTGTACCCCACGGAATACAGTACCATACCGTATTTTTGGATTCTAAAAATGTTATTCTGTAAATCTACAGTAACTTACTGGCTACTGTGCTGCCAGTAATTTACAGTAATTCAGTACTACCCCACAGAATACAGCACCATGCTGTATTTTTGGAGCACCAAAAACCTTTTGAACACTGGTGAGTGTATGGCATTGTTGTTTCTGGCTCATTTACAGATTTTGTGAGAGTGCTGTACCAATTTCACTGAAATGTGGTAGAAGTTTCCTAACAATATAATGTGTGTAGGAGACAGATCAGAGTGACAGCAAGTTTGAAACCTTTAATGGTTAAGGGTTTAGCCATGTCCCTTTGATCTCTTTTGTCCTGTAGTCACTGCCAGTTTAGAAGCCTTTATTAAGGCCTCTACAAGTGCAAGTGATAGAAAACACCAAATATTAAGAAATATGCTTTAATATACAAATACCTAGCAGCCAACCCGCTTGCACCAATCCATTGTTAATATTAAAGTAGTGTACTTGGCACTAGCCCGAGATCAAATCAAATCAAATTTTATTGGTCACATGCGCCGAATACAACAGGTGCAGACATTACAGTGAAATGCTTACTTACAGCCCTTAACCAACAGTGCATTTATTTTTAACAAAAAAAGTAAAAATAAAACAACAACAAAAAAAGTGTTGAGAAGAAAAAGAGCAGAAGTAAAATAAAATAACAGTAGGGAAGCTATATATACAGATGGGCAAATATACATCAAAAGGTATCTTGTTACAAATACAAAGTACCTTGAAGAACAATGTATCCTTAACTACAACAACACTCTCAGTAATGGTTACAGAAACGTTTTACTTGCTATGATTGATATGTGTATTTTTTTAATCAACCTTAGAATGTCAGTCACGCTGGACAAGAGCTTCTGCTAAATGACCAAAATGGAAATGTAAAAATGAACTCTTGCAATCACACTGCTGGGTACTATTCTAATGAGCTCGGCCCTCAAACTATTTGTATTTTGACTTACAGTCAGTGCATTAAACTAAGGTAGATTAACAAAAACAAATCACAGTCATAGCAAATCATTTTACTGTTACCGAGAATGTTGTAGTTAAGCGGGTACTTGCAAGTTTATTTTTGTATTAGAGAATACAAAATACATGCATTCTAATTAAACTGTTACAAAATACATGAATTGTACTTTATGCCAGTAAAATATAAATGACTAAATAAGTATTGAAACTATTGAAATACCTCTATCAAATACATGTAACAGAAATACTGCCCATCTTTAGTACTAGCTGCCTGCACTGTAAATCTGCAACAGTTCACTATCCACTTTCCTTCCAGTAAGGCAATGTAAATTCTAGAAATACAACATGTTGCTGTAGTCAGGTGTTCCAGTAATATGCTGTAAATTTGTGTTTCAGTAAAGGTCCTGTAAATCTACAGCAATTTTCTGGCTTCTGTGCTGCTAGTAATTTACTGTAAAAATTACAGGACATTTTGTACACTGTAGACTCACAGCCTCACTATTAGCCCAGCTGAACATCTGCTCCACACAAGTCACGCTCACATGGAAGGAGCATGCTGGGAATGCAAACAGCCTCCACTTAATTTGTAAAAGCCAAATTTATAAAATGTCTTCCAGACAGGGGCTCATCCATCAACAGACTCGGAGTGGGTCCGCCAGGCCGCTGAGCTGAGTGGGCGGGCATTGGCTCTGGTTGCTGCTCCACACACACACACACACACACACACACACACACACCTGCACCCACGCACGCGCACACATACAACTCTTTAAGATATCATAGTAGGCCAGGTAGCCTAGCGGTTAAGAGCGTTGAATCCCTGAGCCGACTAGGTTAAAAATCTGTTGATGTTCCCTTGAGCAAGGCACTTAACCCTATTTGCTCCTGTAAGTCGCTCTGCATAAAAGCGTCTGCTAAATGACTTAAATGTAATACACACGTAAACATATATACATTTAATCCAATTATGGTGTTGTTTTGGTGGTGTACTGTTAAAGTGGCCAATATGCAGTTGAAACAAAAACAAAGTGTATTCCTGCCTCTGTTTCAGTAAAAAGCTGAGGGATGGGGCTGGAGAAATGTAACCACTCTCAAATTCATAGACAGAGCTAATGGCTGCAAGGACTGCCCATCCATGATATCAAATTATCGTTTTAACTATGTTTTGAGGCTAAATACATTGCTCAAAAAAATAAAGGGAACACTAAAATAACACATCCTATATCTGAATGAATGAAATAATCTTATTCAATACTTTTTTCTTTACATAGTTGAATGTGCTGACAACAAAATCACACAAAAATTATCAATGGAAATCAAATTTATCAACCCATGGAGGTCTGGATTTGGAGTCACCCTCAAAATTAAAGTGGAAAACCACACTACAGGCTGATCCAACTTTGATGTAATAAGTCAAAATGAGGCTCAGTAGTGTGTGTGGCCTCCACGTGCCTGTATGACCTCCCTACAACGCCTGGGCATGCTCCTGATGAGGTGGCGGATGGTCTCCTGAGGGATCTCCCAGACCTGGACTAAAGCATCCGTCAACTCCTGCACAGTCTGTGGTGCAACGTGGCGTTGGTGGATGGAGCGAGACATGATGTCCCAGATGTGCTCAATTGGATTCAGGTCTGGGGAACGGGCGGGCCAGTCCATAGCATCAATGCCTTCCTCTTGCAGGAACTGCTGACACACTCCAGCCACATGAGGTCTAGCATTGTCTTGCATTAGGAGGAACCCAGGGCCAACCGCACCAGCATATGGTCTCACAAGGGGTCTGAGGATCTCATCTCGGTACCTAATGGCAGTCAGGCTACCTCTGGCGAGCACATTGAGGGCTGTGCGTCCCCCCAAAGAAATGCCACCCCACACCATGACTGACCCACCGCCAAACCGGTCATGCTGGAGGATGTTGCAGGCAGCAGAACGTTCTCCACGGCGTCTCCAGACTCTGTCACGTCTGTCACATGTGCTCAGTGTGAACCTGCTTTCATCTGTGAAGAGCACAGGGCGCCAGTGGCGAATTTGCCAATCTTGGTGTTCTCTGGCAAATGCCAAACGTCCTGCACGGTGTTGGGCTGTAAGCCCAACCCCCACCTGTGGACGTCGGGCCCTCATACCACCCTCATGGAGTCTGTTTCTGGCCGTTTGAGCAGACACATGCACATTTGTGGCCTGCTAGAGGTCATTTTGCAGGGCTCTGGCAGTGCTCCTCCTGCTCCTCCTTGCACAAAGGCGGAGGTAGCAGTCCTGCTGCTGGGTTGTTGCCCTCCTACGGCCTCCTCCACGTCTCCTGATGTACTGGCCTGTCTCCTGGTAGCGCCTCCATGCTCTGGACACTACGCTGATAGACACAGCAAACCTTCTTGCCACAGCTCGCATTGATGTGCCATCCTGGATGAGCTGCACTACCTGAGCCACTTGTGTGGGTTGTAGACTCTGTCTCATGCTACCACTAGAGTGAAAGCACCGCCAGCATTCAAAAGTGACCAAAACATCAGCCAGGAAGCATAGGAACTGAGAAGTGGTCTGTGGTCACCACCTGCAAAACCAGTCCTTTATTGGGGGTGTCTTGCTAATTGCCTATAATTTCCACCTGTTGTCTATTCCATTTGCACAACAGCATGTGAAATGTATTGTCAATCAGTGTTGCTTCCTAAGTGGACAGTTTGATTTCACAGAAGTGTGATTGACTTGGAGTTACATTGTGTTGTTTAAGTGTTCCCTTAATTTTTTTGAGCAGTGTAGTATTTGTGAACAAATATTGGAGTAAAATAAGCTTATATTTTGGTTTATGAAGGGGTACGACAGTTGAACTAAGCTCATGAGGCATTTATAAGTTCAATTCTTCAACAATCAATGGGTACATATCATTAATTTATAAGTCCAAAAAAGGATGTAGCAACTGCAAATTGCGGCTCTAAGGAAGTGGAATAGTGTTTGTTTGGACGGTTGGTGGTCTAAATTCCATATTAGGCCTAAATTCAATCAGATCAAGCATTAACCAGCGATAGCAGACACCCGTATAGCAGATGTTTTGGCATTGTCAGAGCTGGAACTGCGTTGGAGCTGTCAAAATCGGTGAGCAGCTGCTCTTGCCATCATTGTAATGAAGCCACACCTACACCACTCGAGTTGGAAGTTCAGAATGAGAAAGTGTAGGCCAGGGTTCTTCAATTCCGGTCCTGGAGGGCCGAAACACTTTTTTTTATTTTTTTCTACCTGGTAGTTAATTGCACTCACCTGGTGTCCCAGGTCTGAATTAGCCCCTGATTAGAAGGAGAGGATGAAAAACAAAGGTGTCTCGGCCCTCCAGGACCGGAATTGAAGAACCCTGGTGTAGGCTATATAGAAATAATTATGGTCAAATTGAAAAATCATGAAACTAAATAAAGAGCATTTCTATCATCCTAGATTAGGTTTACAGCTCACATTCCAGTGTTCGAACTTGTAAACAAGGCTGCATTGGATTTCTGTTAAAGCGACTATGTGCAATCAATGGCAATGTCTGCTTTAGGTATAGCCTAATGCCGGTAGCCACTTGTGGATTTGACAGCTCTAACGCAGTCCACCTCCGACACCTTCAAAACAACCACTATGCCGATGTCACTAAAGCAGATCTGATTGAATAGAGCCCTAGTCACAGTAGCTTTGGCTTTCTCCTCAGTGGAGAGTTATCTAGATTGTAACCTGCTGTGTATTACCATATTCTCACGCTGGATAAATGGATGAAGGTGATTACTCTCTGAAGAGTAAAGGGGATCTGGATAATGGTTATTTTAGTCATTACATCCTTCTATACTGTAGTGTTAATATTAAACTTATTCTAGTGAAACACGTCACTGTAACCAGGGATATAGGCATCCATCTGTGAACACTTGCTGCATGCTAATTAAATGCCTTAATGAATGTAGGGCTGTCACTCTGAATAAGGCATGCTATGCCACCATACCCTCACGTCCTACAATAAAAATTGTTTTGCCATAGCTCCAGTAGTGTTGACATGAAAGGGTGGTTTCTGGAACCTTCAGTACCTTCCAGAACTTTCCATCCTGTAACTTCAGTACAGGAACTAACTGCATGGGTGGCTTCTGTATATTGTTCAATGGTAGTGATGCTCATGATGTTAATGTACCTAAATGTTACTCAGACTTCTGTTTAGGTTATAGATGACGTGACTGAGTACCCATTACCTAATGAAGGATTTCACCGGATTTAAAGACAGATTTTAAACAGATTGTAACATGCAAAACAAGTGTTACTGTTTGTGACCATGGCACACAAACTGAACAGCTACTCCAGTGGTCAACTCTCATGGTCAAAAGTAACATCACCTTTCTGTTACTGAGAACAACTCTTTAAGCTATCATAGTAGGCCACACACAAAGTCTGTCAGCTCTTGGAGGACAAATACTTTACTGTTAAAAAAGTGAGGTAGCTGCAGTATTGTTCTTGTTTTTTTCTCGCTTGAGCCAACAGGTCCTCAGGTATGTTTAGCAGACGCTAGTCTTTACCCTGCAAGTGGTTCTATTTTTCACAGTCTGAAAGGAAACTGGGCCTCCATGACGGCTCAGTCAGGCAGCGAGGCTGTGTCCCTCTTTGGCTGAGTCCCAGGGACCAGGCCTGTTTTGACACGTCCCCATTCAGAGTGGCATGCCAGATTAAGGATAGCCAGCTAATTGCCATTCTAACCATAAACAGGCCTAATCCTGAGCTGTGAACCATGTCTAAATTCAAGCATCTCCCATCAGCTTTAAATCATCTGCTGCCTGATAGTGTTACCATTTTCCTATTCTGAAGAGTGCATAATATGCGTATACTGTAGGCCAATGCATTCTAGATATCATTCAACATAACCCCAAACTTGGGAAGGCTACACAAATTTTGAACCTATATTGGATCTGGAAAGGATTTGCCTATATTCTTTATACACTGAACAAAAATATAAATGCAACATGCAAAGTGTTGGTCCCATGAGCTAAAATAAAAGATCACAGAAATTTTCCATATACACGAAAATGTGTTTACATCCCTGTTAGTGAGCATTTCTCATTTTCCAAGGTAATCCAACCACCTGACAGGTGTGGAATATCAAGAAGCTGATTAAACAGCATGATCATTACACAGGTCCACCTTGTGCTGGGGGCAATAAAAGGCCACTCTAAAATGTGTAGTTTTGTCACACAACACAATGCCACAGATATCTCAAGTTTTGAGGGAGCGTGCAATTGGCATGTTGACTGCAGGAATGTCCACCAGAGCTGTTGCCAGAGAATGTAATGTTCATTTCTCTACGTAGTTTTAGAGAATTTTTCAGTACGCCCAACCGGCCTCACAACTTCAGACCACGTGTAACCACGCCAGCCAGGACCGCCACATCGGGCTTCTTCACCTTCTGGATAATCTGAGACCAGCCACCCGGACAGCTGATGAAACTGTGGATTTGCACAACCGAAGAATTTCTGCACAAACTGTCAGAAACCGTCAAAGGGAAGCTCATCTGCATGCTCGTCGTCCTCACCAGGATCTAGACCTGACTGCAGTTCGGCGACGTAACTGACTTCAGTGGGCAAATGCTCACCTTCGATGGCCACTGGCACACTGGAGAAGTGTGCTCTTCACGGATGAATCCCGGTTTCAACTGGATGTTAGACAGAGTGTATGGTGTCGTGTGGGTGAGCGGTTTGCTGATGTCAACGTTGTGAACAGAGTGCCCCATGGTGGCGGTGGGGTTATGGTATGGGCAGGCATAAGCTACGGAGCAATTTGAACGCACAGAGATACCGTGACAAGATCCTGAGGCCCATTGTGCCATTCATCCGCCGCCATCACCTCATGTTTCACCATGATAATGCACGGCATCATTTCGCAAGGATCTGTACACAATTCCTGGAAGCTGAAAATGTCCCAGTTCCTCCATGGCCTGCATACTCACCAGACATGTCACCCATTGAGCATGTTTGGGATGCTCTGGATCAAAGTGTACGACAGCGTGTTCCAGTTCCCAACAATATCCAGCAACTTTGCACAGCCATTCAAGATGAGTGGGACAACATTCCACAGGCCACAATCAACAGCCTGATCAACTCTATGCGAAGGAGATGTGTCGCGCTGCATGAGGCATATGGTGGTCACACCAGACACTGAATGGTTTTCTGATCCACGCCCCCACCTTTTTTTAAAGGTATCTGTGACCAACAGATGCATATCTGTATTCCCAGTCATGTGAAATCCAACGATTAGGGCCTAATTCATTTATTTCAATAGACTGATTTCCTTATATGAACTGTAACTCAGTAAAATCATTGAAATTGTTGCATGTTGCGTTTATATTTTAAACCTGAGAAAGAATTGCATACAGTCTGTGGTGCTGAAAAATAGGAGGTGAAGGAGCTATGTATAGACTGTAAAGCATATACAGTCTGCACATGTTGTACAAAGCTTCTACCTACCAGACCATATCAGAAGCATATATTAATGATGTTTCACTCCCCACACAGGAGACAGTTCAATTCTATGTGATGTGTATCTGTGGTTGAATCCCACGATGATTAGTCACTAGTCACTGATCATAATAGTAGTGATGATAAATAGTGGAGGATGAGTCATGAAGCCCCTGCCTAGTAGCCTGGTCACACATCCTTCATGTTTGGCATGACAATGAACATAGTAGTTGGCAAGACAGCACAAACAGATCTGGGATCCAGGGTAGCAGTCTAGTGACGCAACATCACATTCCCCAGTGTTGTTGTAAGCATACTTCACATTGTCTCTCTCTCTAAGCTGTAAACACAAGGACATACACTTCATGAACAAAAGTATGCGGACACCTGCGAACATCTCATTCCAAATATCATGGGCATTAATATGGAGTTGGTTCTGTATGGACCTCGCTTTGTGCACGGGGCATTGTCATGCTGAAACGGGAAAGGGCCTTTCCCAAACTGTTGCCACAAAGTTGAAAGCACAGAATTCTCTAGAACGTCATTGTATGCTGTAGTGTTAAGATTTCCCTTCACTGGAACTTAGGGGCCTAGCCCGAACCATGAAAAACAGCCCCAGACCATTATTCCTCCACCACCAAACTTTACAGTTGGCATTATGCATTGGGGCAGGTAGCGTTCTCCTGGCATCCGCTAACCCAGATTCATCCGTCGGACTGCCAGATGGTGAAACATGATTCATCACTCCAGAGAACGCGTTTCCACTGCTCCAGAGTCCAATGACGGCAGCTTTAGCCAACGCTTGGCATTGCGCCTGGTGATCTTAGGCTTGTGTGTGGCTGCTCGGCCATGGAAACCCATTTCATGAAGCTCCCGATGAACAGTTGTTGTGCTGACGTTGCTTCCAGAGGCAGTTTGGAACTCGGAAGTGTGTGTTGCAACCAAGGACAGACAATTTTTACGCATTTCAGCACTCGTCTGTCCTGTTCTGTGAGCTTGTGTGGCCTACCACTTCGCGGCTGAGCCGTTGTCGCTCCTAGACATTTCCACTTCACAATAGCAGCACTTACAGTTGACCGGGGCAGCTCTAGCACGGCAGAAATTTGACGAACTGACTTGTTGGAAAGGTGGCATCCTATGACGGTTCCACGTTGAAAGTCACTGAGCTTTTTAGTAAGGCCATTCTACTGCCAATGTTTGTCTATGGAGATTGCATGGCTGTGTGCTCGATTGTATACACCTGTCAGCAACGGTTTTGGCTGAAATAGCCGAATCCACTAATTTGAAGGGGTGTCCACATACTTTTGTAAATATAGTCAGTGAAACGATACAAGTTAGCCAAGTTAGCTACCTTGTACCTTCAGTAGGGTAAAATATTTTTGCTCTGATTTCAGTCATTTTTATTCATTCATTCGATCATTCATTCAGTCAATCATTCACTCCACCATAGTTTGGACACGTTTGGAGATCCAAGCATTGCGGGAAGCTCTTAAAGGTGTACACACAAATGTATCATCATGAGTAAGGAACTATGAAAATTGTTCAAATAAATCCTATTTAATCTATTTTTTTAAACTTTTGTCACAGAAAATTTATGATTTTGCAGTATGGATCAGATGAGATAGAGGTTATTACCACTAAATTATTTCATAGGGACATTATTATTATTATTATTATTATTATTTTATTTTAATTTTTTTATTAGCCTTTAAAATGTAATTATTTGTGACAATACATTACATATATCATAAGGCCTTTCTTTGAGGGCCTAGTTATACCCTAACACAGGGGTGTTAGGAATCTCCTGCTTTACAGGCCACATCAGGCCTACAAGTCACATTATACTGGCTTGCAAAGTGATATATAATTCCTATTGGAATCCAGCCAGAGTTAGGATATCCAACAAGTGACATTGTTAATCACCCGCAACCTGCATTCAGAATGACTGCCAGAGTAGGGAAGGTACAGTATTGAGACTACCTCAATCATCTAAACTGGAACAACCATCTCAATAACGGGTCCAATAAATCCAATTACTAACAGATTGGATTAGTTTAGGAAACTGTATATTGTTTATCTTTGTGTAGCATAAAATGTATTAACCATTCAATGGACATGAAAAAACAGATATTACAGTAAAACAAACAATTCTGAAAATCTCCCTGCAATAGAGCATGCTGGGAAATATTATATATGGTTCTTTGCCTTCCAAAGAATCATCAAAGAGTAATTTCTTCCAAAAAATGGTTCTTAGGATGTTAAAGGTTCTAGATAGAACCCTTTGCCTTACAAAGAACCCTTGTCTTCCAAAAATGGGTTTTCAGATAGAACCCTATCCCTCCGCAAAGAACCCTTTTGGAATCAATAGATGCTGAAAAAGCACTCAATAGGGTGGAATGGGCATATTTGGTGGCTTAAAAAAGTTTGGTTTTGATCCGGTATTTATTTCCTGGATTGAGCTATTGTACAAATCCCCCAAAGCATCTATATGAACAAATAGACAGATTTCGGAATCATTTAATTTATCATTAGGGACAAGACAGGATGCCCTTTGTCTAGTTATTTATTTTCTTTAGCCACAGAACCCCTAGCATCAATAATTAGAACTCCTGGCTCAATCCAGGGCATATAGATTGGTGGAGATCAACATGTGATATCATTGTATGCAGATTATATTTTATTTTATATATCTGAACCAGAACATTCTCTGTCAATTTTTTTTTACTACTGTTGGACACATATGATGCTGTATCAGGATTCAAAGTGAATCGGGAGAAAGCTTAAATAATGCCCATTTCTAACCATGACTTCGCAAGCTTAGAAAGTACATTTACAGTAAGTGGAAATGGACAAAGACACATATGAAATACCTGGGTGTACTGATACCATGCAATCTGGAGCAGGAATATAACATCAATTACTATTTTTTAATAGATAGGCTTGAATCTGATGTTCAGAGATGGAGATCTCTCCCTATTTCTATGTTAGGTAGGGTCAACATGTCAAAATGAATATATTACGAAGGCTGATGTATTTATTCCAGGTCTTGACAGTTTCAATTCCATCCAACTTAATAAAATAAATGGCCTACTCTCCAACTTTATTTGGAATAGAAATACCTCAAGAGTCAAATTGACTGTTTTACACTTACCCTATAAATCAAGTCAAATAAAATAAAATGTTGTTTGTCACATGCTTCGTAAACAACAGGTGTGGACTAACAGTGAAAACCTTACTTACTGGCCTTCCCAACAATGCAGAGAGAAAGAAAATAGAGAATCATAGAAAAGTAAAACACGTAATAAAAAGTAGTAATAGATATACAATGAGTAGCAATAACCTGGATATACAGTATACAAGGGGTACCAGTACCGAGTCGATGTGCAGGGGTACGATGTAATTGAGGTGGAGGTCTTGGACCACCTCATATGAAGATCTATTACTGGGCTGCACAACTATGTTCACTTAAACAATGGACAGTAGACTATCATTGTGCATGGAGGTGTATGGAAGCCACAAGTGTAATACCATATGATCTAAAATAGATCCACTATTTCAGGTCCAAGGCATTGAAGAAAAAAACTGACAATCAATGATTCTCAATTCCATTCGTATTTGGGAAAATGTACAGTACCAGTCAAAAATTTGGACACACCTACTCATTCAAGGGTTTTTTTTGTAAAAAAAAAATATATTTTCTACATTGTAGAATAATAGTGAAGACATCACAACTATGAAATAACACATATGGAATCATGTAGTAATCAAAAAAGTGTTAAACAAATCAAAATATGTTTTATATTTTAGATTCTTCGAAGTAACCACCCTTTGCCTTGATGACAGCTTTGCACAATCTTGGCATTCTCTCAACCAGCTTCATGAGGAATGCTTTTCCAACAGTCTTGAAGAAGTTCCCACATATTTCCTTCACTCTGCGGTCCAACTCATCCCAAACCATCTCAATTGGGTTGAGGTCGGGTGATTGCGGAGGCCAGGTCATCTGATGCAGCACTCCATCACTCTCCTTGGTCAAATAGCCCTTACACAGCCTGGAGGTGTGTTTTGGGTCATTGTCCTAATGAAAAACAAATGATAGTCCCACTAAGTGCAAACCAGATGGGATGGCGTATCGCTGCAGAATGCTGTGGTAGCCATGCTGGTTAAGTGTGCCTTGAATTATAAATAAATCAGCGACAGTGTCACCAGCAAAGCACCATCACACCTCCTCCTCCATGCTTCACAGTGGGAACTAAACATGCGGAGATCATCCGTTCACCTACTCTGCGTCTCACAAAGACACGGCAGTTGGAATCAAAAATCTCAAATTTGGACTCATCAGACAAAAGGACAGATTTGTCCATTGCTTGTGTTTCTTGGCCCAAGCAAGTCTCTTCTTCTTATTGGTGTCCTTTAGTAGTGGTTTCTTTGCAGCAATTCGACCATGAAGGCCTGATTCACGCAGTCTCCTCTGAACAGTTGATGTTGAGTCTGTTACTTTAACTCTTTGAAGCATTTATTTGGGCTGCAATTTCTGAGGCTGGTAACTAATGAACTTATCCTCTGCAGCAGAGGTAACGCTGGGTCTTCCTTTCCTGTTGCGGTCCTCATGAGAGCCAGTTTCATCATAGCGCTTGATGGTTTTTGCGACTGCACTTGAAGAAACTTTCAATGTTCTTGACATTTTCCGGATTGACTGACCTTCATATCTTAAAGTAATGATGGACTGTCGTTTCTCTTTGCTTATTTGAGCTGTTCTTGCCATAATATGGACTTGGTCTTTTACCAAATAGGGCTATCTTCTGTATACCATCCCTACCTTGTCACAACATAACTGATTGGCTCAAACACATTAAGAAGGAAAGAAATTCCACAAATTAACTTTTAACATGGCACACCTGTTAATTGAAATGCATTCCATGTGACTACCTCATGAAGCTGGTTAAGAGAATGCCAAGAGTGTGCAAAGCTGTCATCAGTGCAAAGGGTGGCTACTTTGAAAAATCTCAAATATAAAATATATCTTGATTTGTTTAACACTTTTTTGGTTACTACATGATTCCATATGTGTTATTTCATAGTTTTGATGTCTTCACGATTATTCTACACTGTAGATTAATAGTAAAAATAAAGAAAAACCCTTGAATGAGTAGGTGTGTCCAAACTTATGACTGGTAAATTCATGAGGTGGAAAGAACCAATATCGCCAAGCACCCCTATTTGGAATAACCCCATCTTACGTCCAGCGTTTAATGATAACACTTTTAAGTTCTGGTTCCAAAGTCGCATCATGAATTTTGAACATGTGTACTATGATGGATCTCTACTATCATTTAATCAATTACAAGAAAGATTTGGATTATCCAAGGCCAATTTCTTTAAATGTTATTTGATCGCTTCAACAAAATCTGGATGAACCTAAGGCATCTAGAATAGCAAAAATACTGAAAGAAGCTGCTACACTAAAGAAGTTGATTGCCAAGTTATATCAAGGGTTGATTGAAAAGCTACCTGATGGCTCAGAACCATCTTATAACAAGATTTCCCAAACTCTGCCCTTGGGCCCCGAATGGGTGCACGTTTTGGTTTTTGCCCTAACACTACACAGCTCATCAAAGCTTGATGATTAGTTGATTATTTGAATCAGCTGTGTACTGCTATGGCAAAAAACTAAACATGCACCCTTTGGGGTCCCGAGGACCGAGTTTGGGAAACCCTGCATAAGAAAAAAAAGGGAAACAGATCTAAAGGAAGAAATTGAGAAGAACCATTGGTCACAGATATGTGATTATGTTCATACCTGCTCCTACAACCTAATACATAAACTACTGCAATTTAAGATAATTCATAGGACTTAGTACACTCCAGAATGCATGTAATGCACCAAGAAATGTCACATCTCTGTTGGAGATGCAATAAGCAGAAAGGAACCCTATTACATATGATGTGACCTTGTGACCAACTGACACCATTTTGGGATAATGTATGTGCTATCATTTCATTGTGTCTAGGAATTTATATCTATCCATCTCCACGATTAAGTCTGTTGGGAAATGTAAATATTGGTGATCAATATCAGAGACATTTTGTAATCTAGGTCTAATTGCTGCAAAAAAAATGTATAGCCATCAATTTGAAAGCCTCATATCCACCCACAATAACAAACTAAGTATGTAGCTACATTCCATTAGACTCTATATATTATATGATCATTTGGAAACCGTATGTTGACTATCTTAGAGAATGTGCTGTAAAGTGGGCGTTTCGTTTTGGTGTTGTGTTTTTTTGCTTTTGTGTTTTATTCGCGGATCCCTCTGTGATAATTAATGTATGTTGATTTGTGTGGGTGGGGGGAGGTGGGGAGGGGTTGGGAGGGAGATGTACTGTATATTGACACGGTGTGAGATTAAACTTGACTGAGTTCTGTAGAAAAACAATTTGTCAAAAAAAGAAGAAAGAAAAGGTTGGGAACCACTACTCTAAGAGGTAATATCTGTCTGAACGGATTTGAGGTAGACTATACCAAGTGACAGAGTGATGGGCGGATGAGCTATGGATGTGTAAGCAGTAGCAGCTGGAAGTGGAACATTAAAGCCAATCAAATCCATGTGGGTTGTTAAGCCTCCCCTCTTACAGGTGTGTGCTTGCTTTGTGTGTGTGTGTGTGTGTGTGTGTGTGTGTGTGTGTGTGTGTGTGTGTGTGTGTAAATTTTTGTGTGTGCATATGTGTATGCGTGCATGTCTGCCTGAGTGTGTGCAAGGTTGCATGCCTCCCTGCACGCTGGCAATCCTTGACTCTGCAAGATCTCACTGTGTCATGGTTTAGTTTGCCTCTCTCCTTTATCCTCCTGCATTACTGTGATGGATCTGAGGGTGTGAAGCATTGTTGGGTCACGGTGCAACATTCCAACCCTGTCTTGACCTCCACACAGGGTTATTATTCTCTGCTATTAATGCCCGTGGCCAGCCACTCAAAGTTCAAGCTGATGAAGGAGCTGGGGATGCGTCCCAAAGGGCTCCTTATTCCCTTTATAGTGCACTACTTTTTATAATCATGTATTACATTTGTAAAGCGCTTTTCATTAAGAGCTAATCTCAAAGTGCATAGAGATAGAGAGCGTGGGGCCAGTAATTGCAAGGCTGTTGGTTCGATTCCCCGAGCTGACTAGGTGAAAAATCTGTTGATGTGCCTTCGAGCAACCCTAGTCGCTCTGGATACACCACACATGTGTAATGCGTGTGGTACGTAAGATCACTTCAAAGCCAGCTTGAAATGTTGTGGATGGAGCCATCCAATTGGCACTTTTTGGGTGGCTCAACCTGTTGGAATGTTGTCAAGGAGAGGATCGCTGGTTCGAGCCCAGTATGGGGCAGTCAGTAAGTGGAGGAAGCTAAGCTGTTAGCAGCACAATGACCCCAGTTACACACGCATGCACACACACACTTGACTTTAACCTTCTACAGTTACTAGTCTCCCTTTTTAGGCCAGGGTGTTCCAGTCCAACACTTAACCACCATGATTAAGTATGCACAGTGTTACGATGACCTAAAAGCTTGGCTTTTCTCTTAATAGTGCACTACTTTTGACCAGTGTCCATAGGGTTCTGGTCAAAAGTAGTGCACTATATAGGGAATAGGGTGGCATTTGGAAAAGATACCTCCTCTTGTTTGGCCTAGGGCTCTATTCAATCAGATCCGCTTTAGCCGACATCCATATAGCGGTTGTTTTAGTGGTGTCGGAGGTGGAACTGCACTAGAGCTGTCAAATCCACAACGACTCCTGGCATTATACCTAAAGCGGATATTGCCACTGGCTGCATGGAGTCACATTAAGAGAAAGCCCATGCAGCCTTGTTTACAAGTTTGAACACTGGAATGTGAGATGTAATCTACACCTCGATTAGGATGATAGAAATCCTCATTATTTCCTTTAAGGATTTTTCTAATTGAGTGTAATTATTTCTATGTAGCCTACACTTTCTCGTTCTGAACTTCTAACACGAGATGGTGACAATGGTTGCAAGATTAGCTGCTCAACGATTTGATGGCTCCAACACAGTTCCACCTCCAACACCGCCAAAACATCCACTATGCGGCTGTCGGGTGATCTGATTGGATCTAGGCCCTAGTCATGGTTTCCTCCATCTAGAGCAGGGTTTCCCAAACTCGGTCCTGGGTGCACATTTAGTTTTTTTGCCCTAGCACTACACAGCTGATTCAAATAACCAACTCATCATCAAACTTTGGTTATTTGAATCAGCTGTGTAGCGCTAGGGCAAAAAACAAAACATGTGCCCAGGGGGGTGCCTGTTTGGGAAACCCTGCTCTAGAGAGTCCTTTCCCACTCCATGCTAGTTGGTTGTATCTTGTGGTTTTAATAGTAGTATCCCAGTTTACTGAGCATAATAGGCTATTGATTACCTGATTCCCTGGGTTGTGGCGGCCTGGCTGTCGGGGCTAACTGGTTTTGTGTAATGGGAGTCTATTCCTAACCTTTGTACTACTCCTCATGTCATTCCCGTCATCCAACCTGCAAGCAGGAAGCACTGTGTCAAGGCTTTGTCTGCCAGGGATATTTTTAGAAACGTACAGTCATAAAACAGGGATATTAAAAGACTGAGATAAAGCAGATAGGACATTATTGTTGACATATTTGGTTAGTTAGATCATCTTTGGAGGAAGAAAGGTGCTCGTTTAGATTCTTTATGGCTGTTACCTTTGTATCTGCCTTTCTGGGACATCACATATATGTGTTTAGTGTGAACTTTGAGTCTTCATGGTCCAAGTACTGTCTGCAATGTAATGTATAGTACCTTATTCTGTTATCAGATTATATGACATAAAGTGAGGATGACATTCAAGTCGGCCTCACCAGTTGTTTTATTGATAAAACACATTGACTTTTAAATCAAGGACCCTTTTAAGCCATTAAATGGTAAAGCAATTAATCCTATTTTACTAGGTCTGTTACATTTTTGAGATTTAAAGGTAGATTCAACGAAATGACGTTGCCACGAGCAGCACCGCAGATATTGAGATGAGCGAGATGCAAGACTTCGCTCTCACATAGTCACACAGAGTATCTGCACATGTGCATGGGTTCGCTTCACGCTGTTAGAGCGTTGTAGCCACGGGACCAAAACAGCAGAGAAGTTGAGCCACGCGCTTCAAAGCTTTTAGTTGTTGTGGAAGTTGACCCACTATGCTGTTTACTTTCTGCATCTACGTCATATCGCTGAGTCTACCTTTAAGAATATTTTATTAGTGTCCTATCCAGGACCTAATTGTTTTGAACAGAGAGGCTGTATGCAGGAACGACTGTCTGCTCAGAACCTGCTCCTGACATATCTTGTTCTGAGCAGTGAAAGCTGTAAAATTAACAAGAGCTCTCTCCCAGACAATAAGAGTTGAGAGAGATGACACTGGACTAGAATGCAAGGTGCATCTGAACCATTTCAAATCAAATAACATTTTATTAGTCACATGCGCCAAATACAACAGGTGTAGACTTTACCGTGAAATGCTTACTTGAGAGCCCTTTCTCAACAATGCAGAGTTAAAGGAAAATCCACCCAAAACCTCTCATTCCTATAATATGTGAGAACAATATTTTTTGTGAACAAATGTTTCATTTTGTCATTATAATAAGGTTACAAAATCCACAATGCAGTGCTCTCTCTATGGGCTGGCTGGCTAGCTATCTAGCTAGCAAACGTAGCTAGTAACAATAATACCAAAATCAATATCACCTGAAGAGTGATAGCACCTGAAGAGTTACCTGAAGCTTGAGAGGAATGGGAGATGCAGTAAAGGAATGCAGTACTGAGGCAGAGGGTTCGTAGTGAGGACGACTGGCTACTACTCGGAACTGTGTGTGGTGAGCTTTCTGGCGCCCAGAACTGCTGAGGCATCATCTAAGTGGGTGCCAAACATTGTAAAGGAGGAGATCCAGTAGCTACATGACTCAGGCTGGTTCCCAGAGTAGCCATCTACATGATCGTCACCCGACTCTTCATCAACCATCTCCCTGACCACCTTCCTCTGATCAAGCCATGAACTGTCCCTCTCCATCTTTAGAGGATGCATACACTCAAATACATGGCCTCTATTGGTTGACCTAACTATAGCTAGGCTACTCATGATGCTGTACCTGTATTGCTTGTTTTTTTGTTTTTTGTTTTACTTTTGAAGCGCTTTGAGCGCTATAGAAATTTAATTTAGTATTATTATTATTATTATTATTATTTATTATTATTATTATTATTATTATATCAGCATGTAAAGTAGCTAGTTAGCTGTAAAATTGCCTAAACAAACTGCACTATCAATTTAGGTGTCTACAATCTCACCATGTTCAACCTGCAGATCGATGTGCCTCAAAGAGTGGAGTCTGACATTCGCAACGGCACATGCAATGCACCCTGGACTGAAAAGGCAGACAAATAGGATAAATGTGTTAGACCCTCTGTTAAATTACACATTTCTTGAGGTAAAAAAAATATTATCAATGGCTCATTTGAGAGACGATAACCTCCCACGTTAAGACATCGGCCAGTATTTAAATCTGACATATACAGTGGGGGAAAAAAGTATTTAGTCAGCCACCAATTGTGCAAGTTCTCCCACTTAAAAAGATGAGAGAGGCCTGTAATTTTCATCATAGGTACACGTCAACTATGACAGACAAATTGAGGAAAAAAAATCCAGAAAATCACATTGTAGGATTTTTTATGAATTTATTTGCAAATTATGGTGGAAAATAAGTATTTGGTCACCTACAAACAAGCAAGATTTCTGGCTCTCACAGACCTGTAACAACTTCTTTAAGAGGCTCCTCTGTCCTCCACTCGTTACCTGTATTAATGGCACCTGTTTGAACTTGTTATCAGTATAAAAGACACCTGTCCACAACCTCAAACAGTCACACTCCAAACTCCACTATGGCCAAGACCAAAGAGCTGTCAAAGGACACCAGAAACAACATTGTAGACCTGCACCAGGCTGGGAAGACTGAATCTGCAATAGGTAAGCAGCTTGGTTTGAAGAAATCAACTGTGGGAGCAATTATTAGGAAATGGAAGACATACAAGACCACTGATAATCTCCCTCGATCTGGGGCTCCACGCAAGATCTCACCGCGTGGGGTCAAAATGATCACAAGAACGGTGAGCAAAAATCCCAGAACCACACGGGGGGACCTAGTGAATGACCTGCAGAGAGCTGGGACCAAAGTAACAAAGCCTACCATCAGTAACACAACGCCGCCAGGGACTCAAATCCTGCAGTGCCAGACGTGTCCCCCTGCTTAAGCCAGTACATGTCCAGGCCCGTCTGAAGTTTGCTAGAGTGCATTTGGATGATCCAGAAGAGGATTGGGAGAATGTCATATGGTCAGATGAAACCAAAATAGAACTTGTTGGTAAAAACTCAACTCGTCGTGTTTGGAGGGCAAAGAATGCTGAGTTGCATCCAAAAAACACCATACCTACTGTGAAGCATGGGGGTGGAAACATCATGCTTTGGGACTGTTTTTCTGCAAAGGGACCAGGACGACTGATCCGTGTAAAGGAAAGAATGAATGGGGCCATGTATCGTGAGATTTTGAGTGAAAACCTCCCTCCATCAGCAAGGGCATTGAAGATGAAACGTGGCTGGGTCTTTCAGCATGACAATGATCCCAAACACACCGCCCGGGCAACGAAGGAGTGGCTTCGTAAGAAGCATTTCAAGGTCCTGGAGTGGCCTAGCCAGTCTCCAGATCTCAACCCCATAGAAAATCTTTGGAGGGTGTTGAAAGTCTGTGTTGCCCAGCAACAGCCCCAAAACATCACTGCTCTAGAGGAGATCTGCATGGGGGAATGGGCCAAAATACCAGCAACAGTGTGTGAAAACCTTGTGAAGACTTACAGAAAACGTTTGACCTGTGTAATTGCCAACAAAGGGTATATAACAAAGTATTGAGAAACTTTTGTTATTGACCAAATACTTATTTTCCAATTTATTAGCAAATAAATTCATTAAAAATCCTACAATGTGATTTTCTGGAGAAATTTTTTTCTCATTTTGTCTGTCATAGTTGACGTGTACCTATGATGAAAATTACAGGCCTCTCTCATCTTTTTAAGTGGGAGAACTTGCACAATTGGTGGCTGACTAAATACTTTTTTCCCCCACTGTATGATAGACGTTTTCGCGATCTAAAAATCATATTCCTATTAACTTCCAGTGTAGTGAGAGCAGCTTTATTGTAATGCTACGTCATACCGGCGGGATTTCTGCCTGCTTGAACAGCAATAGCTCAGATACAAATGAAAACATGAAATGACCTAGGGAATCGATAGAACATTGCTCAGAGATGCACAAAAAGAATATAACATTTAAAATAGGTGAATCTTTACTTTAAAAAGTAAGAACAATTTGCAAAAAATGGGAAATAGTAACACAATAAAATAACTATAACGAGGTTATATACAGTATAAGGAGTAGTGGTACCGAGTCAATGTGCAGGGGTACGAGGTAGTTGAGGTAACTGAGGTAATATGTACATGTATGTAGGGGTAAAAGTGACTAGGCAATCAGGATAGATAATAAACAGAGTAGCAGCAGCGGATGTGAAGAGTGTGAAAGAGTGTTAAAGTGTGTCTATTTGTGAGTGTGTGTTTGTGGCGTCAATATGCATGTGTGTGTGTGTGTTTTGTGTGTGTGTGAGCGTATGTAATGTGTGTGTAGGTGTCTACAGTACCAGTCAAAAGTTTGGACACGCCTATTCATTCAAGGGTTTTTATTTATTTGTACTATTTTCTACATTGTAGAATAATAGTGAAGACATCAAAACTATGAAATAACACATATGGAATCATGTAGTAACCAAAAAAGTGTTAAACAAATCAAAATATATTTTATATTTGAGATTCTTCCAAGTAGCCACCCTTTGCCTTGATGACAGCTTTGGACACTCTTGGCATTCTCTCAACCAGCTTCATGAGGTAGTCACCTGGAATGCATTTCAATTAACAGGTGTGCCTTGTTAAAAGTTAATTTGTGGAATTTATTTCCTTCTTAATGTGTTTGAACCAATCAGTTGTGTTGTGACAAGGTAGGGGGTGGTATACAGAAGATAGCCGTATTTCGTAAAAGACCAAGTCCATATTATGTCAAGAACAGCTCAAATAAGCAAAGAGAAACTATTTACAGTTGAAGTCGGAAGTTTACATACACCTTAGCCAAATAAATTTAAACTCAGTTTTTCACAATTCCTGACATTTAATCCTAGTAAAAATTCCCTGTCTTAGGTCAGTTAGGACATTTCTCCAAAAAGTATGATCTTTGTCCCAATGTGCAGTCGCAAACTGTAGTCTGGCTTTGTTATGGCGGTTTTGGAGCAGTGACTTCTTCCTTGCTGAGCAGCCTTTCAGGTTATGTCGATATAGGACTAATTTTACTGTAGATACTTTTGTACCTGTTGCCTCCAGCATCTTCACAAGGTCCTTTACTGTTGTTCTGGGATTGATTTGCACTTTTCGCACCAAAGTACGTTCATCTCTAGGAGACAGAACTCGTCTCCTTCATGAGCGGTATGATGGCTGCGTGGTCCCATGGTGTCACGCCCTGACATAGAGTTCGCTAGTTGGTTTGGTCAGGGTGTGAGTATTCTATGTAATGTGTAATTCTATGTGGAGATCTAGTATGTTTAGATCTATGTTGCCGGGTGTGGTTCCCAATCAGAGGCAGCTGTCGATCGTTGTCTCTGATTGGGGATCATACTTAGGTAGCCTGGTTGCCTACCTTAGTTGTGGGATCTTGACTCGTGTTTGGCTTATTGTGTGTAGCCACTGTTTGAGCTTCTCGTTTTGTCAAGTGTTTATTCGTCTTAATAAACATGTACGCATATCACGCTGCACCTTGGTCTGACCCGTCTCTCAACGATCGTGACACATGGTGTTTATACTTGTGTACTATTGTTTGTACAGTTGAACGTGGTACCTTCAGGCGTTTGGAAATTGCTCCCAAGGATGAACCAGACTTGTGGATGTCTACAATTTTTCTTCTGAGGTCTTGGCTGATTTCTTTTGATTTTCTCATGACGTCAAGCAAAGAGGCACTGAGTTTGAAGGTAGGCCTTGAAATACATCCACAGGTACACCTCCAATTGACTCAAATGATGTCAATTAGCCTATCAGAAGCTTCTAAACCATGACATCATTTTCTGGAGTTTTCCAAGCTGTTTAAAGGCACAGTCAACTTAGCGTATGTAAACTTCTGATCCACTGGAATTGTGATACAGTAAATTATAAGTGAAATAATCTGTCTGTAAACAATTATTGGAAGAATTACTTGTGTCATGCACAAAGTAATGTCCTAACCGACTTGCCAAAACTATAGTTTGTTAACAAGAAATTTGTGGAGTGGTTGAAAAACGGGTTTTAATGACTCCAACCTAAGTGTATGTAAACTTCCGACTTCAACTGTATATTTGAGATTCTTCAAATAGCCACCCTTTGACTTGATGACAGCTTTGCACACTCTTGGCATTCTCTCAACCAGCTTTTCCAACAGTCTTGAATGAGTTCTCACATATGCTGAGCACTTGTTGGCAGCTTTTCCTTCACTCTGCCGTCCGACTCATCCCAAACCATCTCAATTGGTTGGTGTCGGGGGATTGTGGAGGCCAGGTCATCTGATGCAGCACTCAATCACTCTCGTTCTTGGTAAAATAGCCCTTACACAGCCTGGAGGTGTGTTGGCTCATTGTCTTGTTGAAAAACAAATGATAGACCCACTAAGCCCAAACCAGATGGGATGGCATATCGCTGCAGAATGTTGTGGTAGTCATGCTGGTTAAGTGTGCCTAGAATTCTAAATAAATCACAGACAGTGTCACCAGCAAAGCACCCCCACACCATAACACCTCTTCCTCCATGCTTTACGGTGGGAAATACACATGCAGAGATCATCCGTTCACCCACACCGCGTCTCACAAAGAAACGACGGTTGGAACCAACAGTCTCCAATTTGGACTCCAGACCAAAGGACAAGTTTCCACCGGTCTAATGTCCTTTGCTCATGTTTCTTGGCCCAAGCATGTCTCTTCTTATTATTTGTGTCCATTAGTAGTGGTTTCTTTGCAGCAATTCGACCATAAAAGGCATGATTCACACAGTCCCCTCTGAACAGTTGATGTTGAGATGTGTCTGTGACTTGAACTCTGTGAAGCATTTATTTGGGCTGCAATTTCTGAGGCTGGTAACTCTAACTTATCCTCTGCAGCAGAGGTAACTCGGTTTTTGCGACTGCACTTGAGGAAACTTTCAAAGTTCTTGCCATAATATGGACTTGGTCTTTTACCAAATAGGGCTATCTTCTGTATACCCCCCCCCCCACCTTGTCACAACACAACTGATTGGCTCAAACGCATTAAAAGAAGGAAAGAAATTCCACAAATTAACTTTTAAGAAGGCACACCTGTTAATTGAAATGCATTCCAGGTTACTGCCTCATGAAGCTGGTTGAGCTTACTACATGATTCCTTATGTGTTAATTCATAGTTTTGATGTCTTCACTATTATTCTACAATGTAAAAATAAAGAAAAACCCTTGAATGAGTAGGTGTGTCCAAACTTTTGACTGGTAGTGTATGTGTGTGTTGGAGTGTCAGTGTAGTATGTGTGTGTTTGGGTAGAGTCCAGTGAGTGTCCATAGAGCCAGTGAAAGAGAGCCAGTAAAAAATAAATAAAAGGGGGTCAATGTAAATAGTCCGGCTAGATATTTGATTAACTGTTCAGCATCTTATGGCTTGGGGGTTGAAGCTGTTCAGGAGACTTTTGGTCCCAGACTTGGCGCTCTGTTACCGCTTGCCGTGCAGTCTGACTTGGGTGGTTGGAGTCTTAGACCATTTTTGGGGTCTTCCTCTGACACCGCCTGGTATGGATGTCCTATATGGCAGGCAGCTCGGTCCCAGTGATGTTCTGGGCCATATGCACTACTCTCTGTAGTGCCTTATGGTCGGATATCAAGCAGTTGCCATACCAAGCGGTGATACAGCCAGGCAAGATGCTCTCAATGGTGCAGCAGTATAACTTTTTGAGGATTGGAGGGAAGAGGCATTGTAGTGCCCTCTTCACGACTGTGTTGATGTGTTTGGACCATGATAGGTCCTTAGTGATGTTGACACCGAGGAACTTGAAGCTCTCGACCTGCTCCACTACAGCCCCATCGATGAGAATGGGGGCATGCTCGGCCCTCCGTTTCCTATAGTCCACTATCAGCTCCTTTGTCTTGCTGACATTGTGGGAGAGGTTGTTGTCCTGGCAGGTCTCTGACCTCCTGATAGGCTGTCTCATCGTCGTCGGTGATCAGGCCTACCACCGTCGTGTCATCGGCAAACTTCATGATGGTGTTGTAGTGGTGCACGGCCAAGCAGGCATGGGTGAACAGGGAGTACAAGAGGGGACTAAGCACAAACCCCTGAGGGGCCCCCATGTTAAGAATCAGTGTGGCGGATGTGTTGTTGCTTACCCTCTCCACGACCCGTCGGAAGTCCAGAATCCAGTTGCAGAGGAAGGTGTTCAGTCCTAGGGTCCTTAGCTTAGTGATGAGCCTGGAGGGCACTATGGTGTTGAACGCTGAGCTGTAGTCAATGACAACATTCTCCCGTAGGTGTTCCTTTTGTCCTGGTGGTAAAGGGCAGTGTGGAGTGCAATAGAGATTGCATCATCTGTGGATCTGTTGGGGTGGTATGCGAATTGGAGTGGGTCCAGGGTGTCTGGGATGATGGTGTTGATGTGAGCCATGACCAACCTTTCAAAGCATTTCATGGCTACAGATGTGAGTGCTATGGGGCGATAGTAATTTAGACAAGTTACCTTGGCGTTCTTGGGCACAGGGACTATGGTGGTCTGCTTGAAACATGTAGGTATTACAGACTGGGTCAGGGAGAGGTTGAAAATGTCAGTAAAGATACTCCGTCTGTCCCTATGGCCTTGTGATTGTTGACCTGTTACATCAGCTACAGAGAGTATGATCACGCAGTCATCTAGAACAGCTGGTGTTCTCATGAATGGTTCAGTGTTGCTTGCCTCAAAGCAAGCATAGAAGGCATTTAGATCATCTGGTAGGCTTGCGTCACTGGGCAGTTTGTGGCTGGGTTTCCCTTCGTAATCTGTGATAATTTGCAAGCCCTGCCACATCGGAAGAGTGTCTGAGCCGGTGTAGTAGGATTCGTTCTTAGTCCTGTATTGACACTTTGCCTGTTTGATGGTTCATCGGAGGGTGTAGCGGGATTTCTTATAATTAGTGTCCCGCTCATTGAAAGCAGCAGCTCTAGCCTTTAGCTGAGTGCTGATGTTGCCTGTAATCCATGGCTTCTGGTTGGGATATGTACGTATGGGCACTGTGGGGACGTCGTTGTCGATGCACTTGTTAATGAAGCCAGTGACTGATGTGGTAAACTCCTCAATGCCATCGGATATTCCAGTCTGTGCTAGTGAAACAGTCCTGTAGCTTAGCATCCGCTTCATTGGACCACTTCCATATTAAGCGGTACTTCCTGTTTGAGTTTTTGCTTGTAAGCAGGAATCAGGAGGATAGAGTTATTGTCAGATTTGCCAAATGGAGGGCGAGGGAGAGATTTGTATGCCTCTCTGTGTGTGGAGTAAAGGTGATCTAGAGTTTTTTCACCTCTATTTGCACAGGTGAGATGCTGGTAGAAATGAGGTAAAACGGATTTCAGTTTTCCTGCATTAAAATCACCGGCCACTAGGAGCGCCACTTCTGGGTGAGCATTTTCTTGTTTGCTTATGGCTCTATACAAGCTCGTTGAGTGCGGTCTTAGTGCCAGGGTCAGTTTGTGGTGGTAAATAGACTGCTACGAAAAATATAGATGAAAACTCTCTTGATAAGTAGTATGGTCTACAGCTTATCATGAGGTATTCTAACTCAGGTGAGCAGAACCTCGAGACTTCCTTAATATTAGAGATCGCTCAACAGCTGTTGTTAAGAGACACACACCACCCCCATTGAGTTTACCCGACGCTGCCGTTCTGTCCTGCCGATGTATAGAAAAAACAGCTAGATTTATATTTTCCATGTCCTTGTTTAGCCGCGACTCGTTCTCACTATCTCAAGCCTCAACACGCAGAACTCAGTGAGGTGCATCATGTACTGTCTTTATGGTCTGGTTGGATGAGATAGAAACCAGTCCAGCCCAGCCCCATGGCATGGACACAAATGTGTTGAGGTTGACAAAAAAAAATAAAGAGGCCGGCTGTCAACCTTAACACATTTGTGTGTAAAGTGCCTGCAGCATGGGATGAGGTGCTCCTATTGAGGGAAACAAGGATTCCATTAATTCACCACTCTTCTCTTCCACACCAATGTCCTCTGTTCTTGTTTGCTTCCCAAATGGCACTCTATTCCTTATGTAGTGCACTACTTTAGACCAGGGCCAATAGGGCGCTAGTCAAAAGTAGTGCACTATATAGGGAATAGGGTGCCATTTAGGATACAGTCCACGTGATGATGTCATTAACAGAAGAACCAGAGTTACTGAAAGCAAAGCAAGGGGAAAGCTAGCGTATCAACATGCTATTTTAATGTGTTGTTCCTCGTTCGTTCTGCATTCAAATCTATACCTGTGAAGTATTTTAAAATATGTTGTAGTTAGACTCATGACAGTAAGCCTACAGTACAATGAGGGAGTGGAACGTAGAGAGAAGTATGTAGTGATTGTTCAACAGAAACAGTTAATTTTTTACAGATGGAAAGATGTGGAGGAGGCAGGAACTGTCAACTGCCCAATATCACCAGAGGAACTGGAAGGTGAGTTTACCATTATAACAACACAACACCTTAAAATCTCAAAATTAATGAACATGTCTAAAACCTCCACAATTAAATAATGAAAAGCGGAGCAGAGGGTTTGCTTGCTTGCTGGCAGCCTGCTTAGAGTATGGCTGTAGAGGGATATGTTTCAGCCATGTCAGTTTCCACTACACTGATCTGGGCCTTTGGCTGGCCTGGCAGACATATGCTGCTGCCTCCAGAGAAACTCATTTTATAAGTGCCTCTGAAACATTACCCCCGCTTGGCCATGGAGGGGTGTCGGCTGTCAATTAAGTAATTAAAGAGGCGATGTGTTGGCCACAGCCGGCCCACAGGCCTGTCAGTGGGCTATCCAGCAGACAAACAGCTATTTTAGAGCTGTTGGTTTAGCCTTCCTGGAATGCCAGGTATGCAGGGTTTTCACTTTTGGGACATTACAATATGTACCATTGCAACAGGTATTTTCAATCAAGCACAGCTAAATTATTTAAAATGATTTAAAATAGTATTTGAACCCAGGTCTGTTTCAGTGGGCCCTGGGCCTTGTTAGAGAGGCCTGATCAGGGAGGGAGTGTCTCTATGTCAGACTAGGGGGCTGGGGGCTAGGTGCTGGGGGCTGGGGGCTGATGGTGATGGGACAGTAAGGATAGGGATCCGGATCACCTTACCTACAACAGCTTGGAGTCCCACAACCTCACAGGGATTATGTAACATACAGTGGCTTGCGAAAGTTTTCACCCCCTTGGCATTTTTCCTATTTTGTTGCCTTACAACGTGGAATTAAAATCTATTTTGGGGAGTTTGTATCATTTGATTTACACAACATGCCTACCACTTTGAAGATGCAAAATATGTATTATTGTGAAACAAACAAGAAATAAGATTAAAAAACAGAACTTGAGCGTGCCTAACTATTCACCCCCCAAAAGTCAATACTTTGTAGAGCCACCTTTTGCAGAAATTACAGCTGCAAGTCTCTTGGGTTATGTCTCTATGAGCTTGGCACATCTAGCCACTGGGATTTTTGCCCATTCTTCAAGGCAAAACTGCTCCAGCTCCTTCAAGTTGGATGGGTTCCGCTGGTGTGCAGCAATCTTTAAGTCATACCACAGATTCTCAATTGGATTGAGGTCTGGGCTTTTCCAAGACATTTAAATATTTCCCCTTAAACCACTCAAGTGTTGCTTTAGCAGTATGCTTAGGGTCATTGTCCTGCTGGAAGGTGAACCACCGTCCCAGTCTCAAATCTCTGGAAGACTGAAACAGGTTTCCCTGAAGAATTTCCCTGTATTTAGCGCCATCCATCATTCCTTCAATTCTGACCAGTTTCCCAGTCCCTGCCAATGAAAAACATCCCCACAGCATGATGCTGCCACCACAATGCTTCACTGTGGGGATGGTGTTCTCGGGGTGATGAGAGGTGTTGGATTTGCGCCAGACATAGCGTTTTCCTTGATGGCCAAAAAGCTCAATTTTAGTCACATCTGACCAGAGTACCTTCTTCCATATGTTTGGGGAGTCTCCCACATGCCTTTTGGCGAACACCAAACGTGTTCGCTTATTTTTTTCTTTAAGCAATGGCTTTTTTCTGGCCCCTCTTCTGTAAAGCCCAGCTCTGTGGAGTGTACGGCTTAAAGTGGTCCTATGGACATATACTCCAATCTCCACTGTGGAGCTTTGCAGCTCCTTCAGAGTTATCTTTGGTCTCTTTGTTGCCTCTCTGATTAATGCCCTCCTTGCCTGGTCCGTGAGTTTTGGTGGGCGGCCCTCTCTTGGCAGGTTTGTTGTGGTGCCATATTCTTTCAATTTTTTAATAATGGATTGAATGGTGCTCTGTGGGATGTTCAAAGTTGTGGATATTTTTTTTTATAACCCAACCCTGATCTGTACTTCTCCACAACTTTGTCCCTGATCTGTTTGGAGAGCTCCTTGGTCTTCATGGTGCTTCTTGCTTGGTGGTGCCCCTTGGTTAGTGGTGTTGCAGACTCTGGGGCCTTTCAGAACATGTGTGTATATATACTGAGATCATGTGACAGATCATGTGACTCTTAGATCGCACACAGGTGGACTTTATTTAACTAATTATGTGACTTCTGAAGGTAATTGGTTGCACCAGATCTTATTTAGGGGCTTCATAGCAAAGGGGGTAAATAAATATGCACGCACCACTTTTCCGTTAATTATTTTTTAGAATCTTTTGAAACAGGTTATTTTTTTATTTTCACTTCACCAAGTTTGACTATTTTGTGTATGTCCATTACATGAAATCCAAATAAAAATCAATTTAAATTATAGGTTGTAATGCAACAAAATAGGAAAAACGGCAAGGGGGATGAATACTTTTGCAAGGCACTGTACAACAACCAAATCAAATGCAAATCGTCCACAGGCAGGGCAGGCCTACAGAGATATTCTGTAACCAACTAAATTCAATTAAATGAACTGTATTCATCCCCAAGGAGCAAATATTGCTGGGCATACAAGGAGTCAAGTAAACAACAATATGATAACAGGAGAGATGTGTTCCATAACCAGCCAAGCAACGTTGTAGTGGTTGTTGCCTGCTGTCATAGAGATAACATTACATTTACATTTTAGTCATTTAGCAGACGCTCTTATCCAGAGCGACTTACAGTTAGTGCATTCACCTTAAGATAGCTAGGTGAGACAGCCACATATCACAGTCGTAGTAAGTACATTTTCCCCCAATAAAGAAGTTTTCAGCAGTCATTGGGGCGGGTGGGTTACATGGGGGGCTCATTAAAAAGTATTTGCATGCCTTCTGTGACTTGCAATCCAGATAAATCAATATACAACTTATCTATTTCTCTAAATGTTAGTTAGTTGTTTTGCTTGTGGTGACATTGCATAATCACCATCAGTGGTTGGTATGTCTGTGTCCTTTTGTATGTTTTCTAGCCACAGTTTTATGTCTGTTTTTGTATTTACAGTACAATTATGTGTTTATGTTTATATGTTTACTTATGCTATATTTAATTTGTCTGCTCTATGTTGTTTTTTTACAATGTTTATTTATTCAACATAAACTCAGCAAAAAAAGAAACGTCCTCTCACTGTCAACTGCGTTTATTTTCAGCAAACTTATGTGTAAATATTTGTATGAACATAAGATTCAACAACTGAGACATAAACTGAACAAGTTCCACAGACATGTGACTAACAGACATAGAATAATGTGTCCCTGAAAAAAGGGGGGGTCAAAATCAAAAGTAACAGTCAGTATCTGGTGTGGCCACCAGCTGCATTAAGTACTGCAGTGCATCTCCTCCTCATGGACTGCACCAGATTTGCCAGTTCTTGCTGTTAGATGTTACCCCACTCTTCCACCAAGGCACCTGCAAGTTTCCAGACATTTCTGGGGGGAATGACCCTAGCCCTCACCCTCCAATCCAACAGGTCCCAGACGTGCTCAATGGGATTGAGATCCGGGCTCTTCGCTGGCAATGCAGAACATTGACATTCCTGTCTTGCAGGAAATCACGCACAGAACGAGCAGTATGGCTGGTGGCATTGTCATGCTGGAGGGTCATGTCAGGATGAGCCTGCAGGAAGGGCACCACATGAGGGAGGAGGATGTCTTCCCTGTAACGCACAGCGTTGAGATTGCCTGCAATGACAACCAGCTAAGTCCGATGATGCTGTGACACACCGCCCCAGACCATGACGGACCCTCCACCTCCAAATCGATCCCACTCCAGAGTACAGGCCTCGGTGTAACGCTCATTCCTTCGACGATAAACGTGAATCCGACGATCACCCCTGGTGAGACAAAACCGCGACTCGTCAGTGAAGAGCACTTTTTGCCAGTCCTGTCTGGTCCAGCGATGGTGGGCTTGTGCCCATAGGCGACGTTGTTGCTGGTGATGTCTGGTGAGGACCTGCCTTACAACAGGCCTACAAGCCCTCAGTCCATCCTCTCTCAGCCTATTGCGGACAGTCTGAGCACTGATGGAGGGATTGTGCGTTCCTGGTGTAACTCGGGCAGTTGTTGTTGCCATCCTGTACCTGTTCCGCAGGTGTGATGTTCGGATGTACCGATCCAGTGCAGGTGTTGTTACATGTGGTCTGCCACTGCGAGGACGATCAGCTGTCCGTCCTGTCTCCCTGTAGCGCTGTCTTAGGCGTCACACAGTACGGACATTGCAATTTATTGCCCTGGCCACATCTGCAGTCCTCATGCCTCCTTGCAGCATGCCTAAGTCATGTTCACACAGATAAGCAGGGACCCTGGACATCTTTCTTTTGGTGTTTTTCAGAGTCAGTAGAAAGGCCTCTTTAGTGTCCTAAGTTTTCATAACTGTGACCTTAATTGCCTACCGTCTGTAAGCTGTTAGTGTCTTAACGACCGTTCCACAGGTGCATGTTCATTAATTGTTTATGGTTCATTGAACAAGCATGGGAAACCGTGTTTAAACCCTTTACAATGAAGATCTGTGAAATTATTTCAATTTTTACGAATTATCTTTGAAAGACAGGGTCCTGAAAAAGGGACATTCCTTTTTTTGCTGAGTTTAGTTTCTGTGTCATTTCTATATTTCTCTGCCTTTTCTTTACTTATCAATTCAGTTATATTGAATATGTTGAAATGGCTGTAGTAATTGCAGTAGTGACATACTGTATCCCTGTTTGTCCTAGATGATGCTTCGGGTTAATGTTTTGTAATAAGTGTAGTAACTAACTCTAATGGTGTAGTGACATGTACTCTCCACCTGGCCCTCCCATACGATGCTCTGTGTTGTAATGGGTGTAGTAAACTCTACTCTAATGGTGTTGTGACATGTACTTTTTTCCACTCCCGATCAGATAATGATGTGGGTAGTGGCCTTTCTGCTAACCCTGGTGGAGGGAGTGTTCTCTGAGGAGGACCTCAAGGAGGCCCACACTGAGCATCTCCAAGTCCAGGAGAGGACCACCGCTGCTGGGGCCTGGCTCCCAGAACACTACCCAGAGGTCCACGAGCTGGGAGAGAACAGGGACGGCCATGTCCAGGCCTCCTGGCCCAGTCTGTTTGGTTAGTACTTCCTCAGAACTCTTCATGACCTCCATACTGGATGCTGTCACATAAACTACATCACATAAAGGCAATGGGCTCTGCTTAAAATAAGTGCACTGTATGGGAATAGGGTGTTATTTGGGATGCAGCGAAAGTATCTCTGGAGCAGATGTCCATGGGAACGCATGTATCATTACATTATATGAAGGTTTCTGGCTGCTGCGTGGGAGCCATCTAACAGTACATACCCAGCCTTGCCCTGCATGCTCTGCTGGGTTTTTATTAAATTGGGAAGGTCATTCTTGCTCTTATTCTTCATCCTTCCTAATCAGTTTTGGAGCAGTCAAGCTGTCTCTCTGAGAACACTGATTCATAAATCCAAAGATAAAACCCTGATTTGTAATGGCCATAAAATAAGAGACTGTCTGTGTCCCACAGAGCCACCTCTTCCTATATGCAGACTACGTGCTGCTCTTAGGGCCCCGTGGCCGCTAGGGGGCCCTCAACCCCCCCCAAAATTGAACTTAGTCGGTGTCTCAACTTACTGTTGAGAGTTAGAAAAGTCGAAGGTGCAATTTCGAAATGTGGTAGTGCATCAGCAGTTTTCCACTTCAGTCAATTAGCCCATGTCAGCTAAAATATTTTGGTGGCTGGCTAGACTACCTTACCTAGCAATCTAAACCTTGTAGTAGGCCTAATCATCACCAAATTGCCGACTGGGCACGCAGAGCATGTGCTCAGGGGTCCTGACCTCCAGGGGGCCCCGATTTTAATTGTTTTAGTCACGCTCACACAGATACAGTATAATATGAACATGGCATGGCAAAATGTGTAGAATTGCACTAAAACGTTTTGCCCGTGATTTGAGGGGGACCTACCAAATCTCGCTTAGGGCACCCAAAACTCTAGAGGCGGCACTGGTGTCCCATATGGCAAGAGTTCCCAAAGTGTGGTCCATGGAGGTACTGCATGGGGTCTGCAGACAGATCTAAAATATATATATATATATATATATATATATATATATTTTTTTTTACAACATTTGGGAGGCGCACGGCGATGCAGTACAGAGCTCAATTTGGCCACTGCATGCCTCCGGAGGCTCCACAATTGCATCACACCCTCAATACGGAGCCCCCGACCACATTTTCGGATCAAGCATAAATTGGCTTTTAGATGCAGAACAACAGTCTGGGAGGCTCACAAACCAAATTTCTTCTTTTATTCTCCCCAAAGTTTGTTTTGAACATAATGCCCTGTAATTTAAGTGTTGAAACGGCAAGATTTTCTCTCAGCCCCATGGCAAAATATATAGAATTGTACAAAATTAGCAATAAAACTGCAACATTTTCTCTCTGCCCCAAGGCAAAATGTGTAGAATTGCAGAAAATGCTCTTTAAAAATGCTATATGTTGTCTCTGATGCGTACCCTCTGAAATGTACCCTTTCCCAGGGCCCAAGACTTGATTAGTCTGACCATGCACTGCGGAAGTCATAGTAAAACTGATTGTATGCTATTTTTATCGCACTCTAAAGTAGGAGTTGTGCTCTGATATTATGAGGGGGCCCCTGATGAATTTGCTATCACAAAAGGGGTCTCTGAAGCAAAAACGTTTGGGAACCCCTTCCAAATGGCACACTATTCCCTATATAGTGCACTACTTTTGACAAGAGCCCAATGGGACTCGCTATGGACCCTGGTCAAAAGTAGTGCACTACATAGGGAATACGGTGCACTACTCTTATGACTCATAGAACTTCTGGAAGTATGCCTGGTAGTTTTCATCGCAACAGCAGGACACGGCCTTGGTCAGTGGAGCAATAGAGCGTGCTCTCCCACATGCTACAGGGATAAAAATAATACTCTAATGTACAACTTTGTGTCATGCTGTCATGTTGCTGTATATATTATGTCCTGAGGCTGGGTGGGTGGATCTCCACTGACCTCTGTTGAGAACATACAGGAGTAACTCAGAGGCCAAGATAGTTTCAAGATATATGAGTACATATCTTTGGTTTACATTGCTCTTACCTCTTTACTGACTTCACAATTACTATAATTGTCTCTTTCCCCAAAAACATTGTTTTACTAGTGAAGATGATTTTTTTTGTCTTTGCAGCAACACTGTCAGAAGTGATTCCCTAAAGCTTGTGGAATATTTCTATAATTGTATGAAATTATAAAAAACCCTTGTGGCATGTTTTAACATGGCTAGATGTGGAAGGATTTGACTACCAGCTCCCTTGTTCTTGTTTTGCCTGAGGAAAATGTTTATTCAAATGTATATTTTTTAGTTTTCTAAAACAACAAGACATGAACTGACCAGGGCCGGTGTTATGGGCGGGCCTTAGGGAGCCTGGCCCGCCCTACCGTAGCTCCTTGCCCATCCAAATAAAATATTGATAATTGATTTGTCTGAGACCCACGCTGACAGAAAGACGCATCAATCTCAGATAAAGCATCCAAGCAAGCGAAACAGCGCCCCTCTGTGTCAGTATGTGTAGACCATGTATCTGATGCTGTCTGGACCAAACGAGTATAGCATGTCATACTATTTCTGTCCAGACAGCATCAGATACATGGGCTACATATAGTAAGACAGAGGTGCGCTGTTTCGATTTCTCCGGTGAGAGTTTCAGCACAGAGGACTCACTCTAGCCAAAATCTGTCCAGAATATGCCCAACGCGTTTCTATGGGCATAATATGCAGACCTAAACTTATCACCTGCCTTCCCGCCTTTGGGACATCGACTCCAATTGTTAGGGCGGAGACATGAGCATCTCGTCATTATATACAGATCTCTGGTTTCAGCCCCTTGCGAATTGGAAAGCAAAGTTGGCAGGCGCACAGTGCACTGTTAGGATGCTGGCTTCCCCTAAAGTAAATGTATGTTTTGCCAAAATTATATAATTACTCCTGTTTGAATAAAAACATTCAAAATACTTTACCAGAGGATGACTTCGGCACAGAGGATCATTAGCTTCTTTAAAAATAATAGCTGTGGATTGTTTCAAATCAGAAGTGTGTAGGTCTATGCCTATTTGGGAATCCCGTAATTTGGGCAGCACGCATGGCTGTCTAGCTGATTGCATTGCGGCTCTCAGTAAAAAGCATCTAAAATATGTGTGACGATAATGTGTCTTGAGTATAATTTAGAATGTTGCAAAAAGAAGGAGGGGTGTGTGGTGAAGATATGGCGTGTCTCTCTCCAGAATGCATGCACTCAGCTCTCCAGAATGTGCTCAGCTGTCTCTTGACAATTCTTGCCCATTCATTGTTTCATTGTGTGACTTGTTTGCCCTTTTTATGGTTTCTTTTTTAAAATCAATTCTCCATTACATACACTGCTAAAAAAAATAAAGGGAACACTTAAACAACACAATGTAACTCCAAGTCAATCACACTTCTGTGAAATCAAACTGTCCACTTAGGAAGCAACACTGATTGACAATAAATTTCAGATGCTGTTGTGCAAATGGAATAGACAATAGGTGGAAATTATAGGCAATTAGCAAGACACCCCCAATAAAGAACTGGTTCTGCAGGTGGTGACCACAGACCACTTCTCAGTTCCTATGCTTCCTGGCTGATGTTTTGGTCACTTTTGAATGCTGGCGGTGCTTTCTCTCTAGTGGTAGCATGAGACGGAGTCTACAACCCACACAAGTGGCTCAGGTAGTGCAGCTCATCCAGGATGGCACATCAATGCGAGCTGGGGCAAGGTTTGCTGTGTCTGTCAGCGTATTGTCCAGAGCATGGAGGCGCTACCAGGAGACAGGCCAGTACATCAGGAGACGTGGAGGAGGCCGTAGGAGGGCAACAACCCAGCAGTAGGACCGCTACCTCCGCCTTTGTGCAAGGAGGAGCAGGAGGAGCACTGCCAGAGCCCTGCAAAATGACCTCCAGCAGGCCACAAATATGCATGTGTCTGCTCAAACGGTCAGAAACAGACTCCATGAGGGCCAGACGTCCACAGGTGGGGGTTGTGCTTACAGCCCAACACTGTGCAGGACGTTTGGCATTTGCCAGAGAACACCAAGATTGGCAAATTCGCCACTGGCGCCCTGTGCTCTTCACAGATGAAAGCAGGTTCACACTGAGCACATGTGACAGACGTGACAGAGTCTGGAGACGCCGTGGAGAACGTTCTGCTGCCTGCAACATCCTCCAGCATGACCGGTTTGGCGGTGGGTCAGTCATGGTGTGGGGTGGCATTTCTTTGGGGGGCCTCCATGTCCTCCATGTGCTCGCCAGAGGTAGCCTGACTGCCATTAGGTACCGAGATGAGATCCTCAGACCCCTTGTGAGACCATATGCTGGTGCGGTTGGCCCTGGGTTCCTCCTAATGCAAGACAATGCTAGACCTCATGTGGCTGGAGTGTGTCAGCAGTTCCTGCAAGAGGAAGGCATTGATGCTATGGACTGGCCCGCCCGTTCCCCAGACCTGAATCCAATTGAGCACATCTGGGACATCATGTCTCGCTCCATCCACCAACGCCACGTTGCACCACAGACTGTCCACCTCATCAGGAGCATGCCCAGGCGTTGTAGGGAGGTCATACAGGCACGTGGAGGCCACACACACTACTGAGCCTCATTTTGACTTGTTTTAAGGACATTACATCAAAGTTGGATCAGCCTGTAGTGTGGTTTTCCACTTTAATTTTGAGGGTGTCTCCAAATCCAGACCTCCATGGGTTGATAAATTTGATTTCCATTGATAATTTTTGTTTGATTTTGTTGTCAGCACATTCAACTATGTAAAGAAAAAAAGTATTTAATAAGATTATTTCATTCATTCAGATCTAGGATGTGTTGTTTAAGTGTTCCCTTTATTTTTTTGAGCAGTGTATGTCACCAGTAGGCCTAGTAAATGTACCGTTAATCCCTCTTCATTTGGTTAAATACATTTCTGTTTAAACTACTGCATTTATTAATTACAGTCCTTTACGTTGTTTGCAGAGTTCACACCGTGCTACACTTGTGAGAAACACGTTTTGGTTTATTTCATAACCATTACGAGTTTTGTCAATCTTTCAATCGTCTTTTGTTTGGAGTGTTCCATGAGCAATGAGCGTGTGTCTGGTTTCTCTGTCCTGATAACGTTGAGGGAGCGCGCGTGCCTGAGCACGCATAGAAGTATGTCCTCTGTAGCTCAGCTGGTAGAGCACGGCGCTTGTAACGCCAAGGTAGTGGGTTCGATCCCCGGGACCACCCATACACAAAAATGTATGCATGCATGACTGTAAGTCGCTTTGGATAAAAGCGTCTGCTAAATGGCATATTATTATTATTATTATTATTAAGTAGGCCTACCTGGTCTGCTGCATGCAAATGTAGGAAAGTACCCATTTGGCAATGTCTGATTGTCTTAACTACCACGTGAGCTGAGCTTCTCAGTCATTTTTTCTTCACCTCACACATTATAAACAAAGTCAGTTTTTTTAATATCCATTGCAAATGATAGTTCCTCAGTATTTGAAAAATCTTTCCAACACTTCCGGCCTTGATAATCACCAAGCCTCAGTGTGAAAGTAGGGCCCCGTGTAGCTCAGTTGGTAGAGCATGGCGCTTGCAACGCCAGGGTTGTGGGTTCGATTCCCATGGGGGGGCCAGTATGAAAAACAAAAAATGTATGCACTCACTAACTGTAAGTCGCTCTGGATAAGAGCGTCTGTTAAATGACTAAAATGTAAAAAAATGAAAGAGCAAAATATCATGATCTGATGATCCCGAGCTCACTGATGCAGGAAACTCTGAGGGCCCGGAATAGGCTATTTGAGCTATTTAAGTTCACTAGCAACAGCTTCGGTCCGGATCCATTTGATGCATTGAAATCCATAGATTAGGGCCTAATTAATTTATTTCAATTGACTGATTTCCTTATATGAACTGTAACTGAAATTGTTGCATGTTGCGTTTTATATACAGTGGGGGAAAAAAGTATTTAGTCAGCCACCAATTGTGCACGTTCTCCCACTTAAAAAGATGAGAGAGGCCTGTAATTTTACTCATAGGTACACGTCAACTATGACAGACACATTTAGATTTTTTTTTCCAGAAAATCACATTGTAGGATTTTTAATGAATTTATTTGCAAATTATGGTGGAAAATAAGTATTTGGTCACCTACAAACAAGCAAGATTTCTGGCTCTCACAGACCTGTAACAACTTCTTTAAGAGGCTCCTCTGTCCTCCACTCGTTACCTGTATTAATGGCACCTGTTTGAACTTGTTATCAGTATAAAAGACACCTGTCCACAACCTCAAACAGTCACACTCCAAACTCCACTATGGCCAAGACCAAAGAGCTGTCAAAGGACACCAGAAACAAAATTGTAGACCTGCACCAGGCTGGGAAGACTGAATCTGCAATAGGTAAGCAGCTTGGTTTGAAGAAATCAACTGTGGGAGCAATTATTAGGAAATGGAAGACATACAAGACCACTGATAATCTCCCTCGATCTGGGGCTCCACGCAAGATCTCACCCCGTGGGGTCAAAATGATCACAAGAACGGTGAGCAAAAATCCCAGAACCACACGGGGGGACCTAGTGAATGACCTGCAGAGAGCTAAGACCAAAGTAACAAAGCCTACCATCAGTAACACACTACGTCACCAGGGACTCAAATCCTGCAGTGCCAGACGTGTCCCCCTGCTTAAGCCAGTACATGTCCAGGCCGGTCTGAAGTTTGCTAGAGTGCATTTGGATGATCCAGAAGAGGATTGGGAGAATGTCATATGGTCAGATGAAACCAAAATTGAACTTTTTGGTAAAAACTCAACTCGTCGTGTTTGGAGGACAAAGAATGCTGAGTTGCATCCAAAGAACACCATACCTACTGTGAAGCATGGGGGTGGAAACATCATGCTTTGGGGCTGTTTTTCTGCAAAGGGACCAGGACGACTGATCCGTGTAAAGGAAAGAATGAATTGGGCCATGTATCGTGAGATTTTGAGTGAAAACCTCCTTCCATCAGCAAGGGCATTGAAGATGAAACGTGTCTGGGTCTTTCAGAATGACAATGATCCCAAACACACCGCTCGGGCAACGAAGGAGTGGCTTCGTAAGAAGCATTTCAAGGTCCTGGAGTGGCCTAGCCAGTCTCCAGCTCTCAACCCCATAGAAAATCTTTGGAGGGAGTTGAAAGTCTGTGTTGCCCAGCGACAGCCCCAAAACATCACTGCTCTAGAGGAGATCTGCATGGAGGAATGGGCCAAAATACCAGCAACAGTGTGTGTGAAAACCTTGTGAAGACTTACAGAAAACGTTTGACCTGTGTCATTGCCAACAAAGGGTATATAACAAAGTATTGAGAAACTTTTGTTATTGACCAAATACTTATTTTCCACCATAATTTGCAAATAAATTCATTAAAAACCCTACAATGTGATTTTCTGGATTTCTTTTCTCTTTTTGTCTGTCATAGTTGACGTGTACCTATGATGAAAATTACAGGCCTCTCTCATCTTTTTAAGTGGGAGAACTTGCACAATTGGTGGCTGGCTAAATACTTATTTTCCCCACTGTATCACCTGAGTTCAATGCACTCATTTCTTTAGCCACCAATGGACCACAGTGTATCAATGTGTCCATATGGCAAAGGCTGGTGCTCTTGCCTTAGTTGAATTTTAACTTTTAGATTTGTATAATTTTACTTCAGATTTCTATGATTAACCATGTGACAATGATTTTGAGAAGAAAAAAAACGTTATTATTGAAATGAAAACTGTTCCACGAAAATGTGCATATAGAAATAATCATAACTTTCACGCAGATCGGTAGAAATGGTAGGATAAATGATAAGCTTCCCCAAACTTCAAACTCACGAGCTGTGTATGGTCTTTACAATAACATAGGAGGTTCCGTGAAAAAACGTGCCCGCCTATGAATATCAAAGGCCCGTCCAACTGATTCGTTCTGGCGCCGGCCCTGGAACTGACAAGTGGGTTACTGTAACTCTCCATGCATCAGCTCATTCACTGAAAGAAAGCATTCTCCCCTTAAAGAAAACCCATTACCCAAGACATATGAGCATATTAAGGAGTTGACCTACAAAACTTCAATAGTGCAGGGCAAAACTATTTTCAGGTCAGATTAATGTTGAAACAGCTCTAATGCCTGTGCTATGTTACGCCTGTAAAGTAAAAACCTTCAATTTGTTCATGCATCATACATACTGATGGGATTCAGTAAGTTTATTGAAGGAAATCTCCCTTCGAAATATTTCCTATAACTCACACAGAGCAACATTAATTCTCCTTTTGGAGACCAGCCAGCCAGCCGTTCCTACTCTCCCACCTCTCCTCCGGTGGTAATCACCCTACATCATGACAGTACACTTTGCACCACTCAGCTGATAACAAAAGGAAGTTCACTCCCAGTTTCAACACCAACCCTATCTGCTTTCAATTTAGCCACACATGCTCTGCTCAAGCTACCCCACTAGACTAGTCCATACACACATGAGCAAGTACACACACACACACACACACAGACTCACGTACGTACATGCATGCACACGTACACACACACACACAGAGAGAGACTTCAGCACACACACGCCACAGGCTGCAGCAGTACCTACACTGCACTCAATGGCTCTCACCCAGCAAGACTGTGAGAAGTTCAACTTACTCTTTAAAGGTCCTATCAGACATCTGGGATATATCTGAAATCTGTATTTCATTTAATGTTATGGTTGCTTTATCCACCCTTCTGGAAAAGCCACAAATGTTACGTGATCACATGTGATCTCATGTGATTACGTGATATTATGTGAAGTTAACGTGATAACATGATCTCATGTGAAATAAGTGTGACAACATGGGGATGCAAAATTTCAACATGTGATGTCATGAAACATTTGAAAACCCTAGGTGTCAAATGTCATTGAGAATATGGTGGTCCTCTGTAGCTCAGCTGGTAGAGCACGGCGCTTGTAACGCCAAGGTAGTGGGTTCGATCCCCGGGACCACCCATACACAAAAAAAATGTATGCACACATGACTGTAAGTCGCTTTGGATAAAAGCGTCTGCTAAATGGCATATTATTATTATTATAATATTTTACAATGCATTTACATTAATTCCATTTAAACATTCATGCTGCAGGTTTTGTCTAGTTCCCAGTTTGTCCTCAAGAACATTTTTATAATTTGTGTCATGTTCCCCTGGATTACTTTTAACTCAACCTCGCTTGGCATTTGAAATCACCACCTCTTGGTTGTTAGGTACCTGATGTTCCTGCTGTGCCACCAGGTCTGCAGACAAATTGGAGATTGGCGAACAAACACTGAGTGTATAAAACATTAGGAACACCTTCCTAATTATTGCGTTGCTCCCCCTTTTTCCCTCAGAACAGCCTCAATTCGTCAGGGCTTGGACTCTACATGATGTCGAAAGCGTTCTACAGGGATGCTGGCCCATGTTGACTCCAGTGCTTCCCACAGTTGGGTGAAGTTGGGTGATGTCATTTGGGTGGTGGACCATTCTTGATTCATACGGAAAACTGTTGAGCATGAAAAACCCAGCAGCATTGCAGTTCTTGACACACTGAAACCGGTGCGCCTGGCACCTACTACCATACCCCTTTCAAAGGCACTTAAATATTTTGTCTTAGCCATTCACCCTCTGAATGGCACACACACAATCCATGTCTCAATTGTCTCAAGGCTTAAAAACCCTTCTTTAACCTGTCTCCTCCCCTTCATCTACACTGATTGAAGTGGATTTAAGAAGTCACATCAATAAGGGATCATAGCTTTCACCTAGATACACCTGGTCAGTCTATGTCATGGAAAGAGCAAGTGTTTCTAATGTTTTGTACACTGTGTATATTGTCAAGAATACATTTTTGTTGCACTTTGCCTTAAGTATATACAACAACTTGAAGGTGTTATTTCTATCAAATGACAGTGTGCTTCTGTATTCTGATTTCAATTAGTGTAAAAAATATATGTTATTTTGTACTGTGAGTACACTTAGGACTCAGCCTTAACTGGGATTTGAACTAAAAACCTCTTGGTCCCTAACAACATAAAATGTCCTGCTACACCACCAGGTCTGTGAGCATGAAGGAGATATGGCTACAGACTTATTGTCAAGAATACATTTCTGCACTTCGCTAAAAGCTGCCCAGAATCAAGTAATTAATTGTCCAATTCTCACCACCATTGTTACTTCAACGTAAACTAGCAGTGCTCAAGGACCCTTGACATAGATTAATTCTTCGTGGATTTGAAATTGCAACCTCTTGGTTGAGTGCATCAATGTTTCTGCAGTGCCACCAGGTTCATACCTATTGCTTGGAACATGTATGAACACACTCTTACAAAATAAGGGTATGTTTAGGGTACAGTGTTGTTCCCAGGGGTACAAAAAACTGAAAGGTACACATATGAATTCACATGGTACAGGACATATTTGACCCAATATTTTGAATATAATGTACGATCATTATTGATAGATAGGGACCATGTACTGGTGGGGCTTGTTCTTATCATGTCTGAGGCATTTCTCGGACATTGAGATGTATTTCACACATAATTATCCAGGAGTAAGGTAGGTCTGGTCTTCGCGCGCTGAACGATACACCCTATGACGGCTTCCTGTGTGTTGATGGGGAGGGTCGAGATAAAAAATAAATAAATGTAGTCCTGTATTGTGGCATTTCGCGAAGTCTCTATGTTATACTGATCGCACTATATGTTTTTGTGCGTGTAGATATGGTTGTCCTTGTTCAATAGAGCCATTGGATGTCTTTCAGCAATGTTCCTATCGGCGGATTCATTGATAAATATACAAGCAGACACATTTTTCCAGTCTCTGAAAGACTACAACTTGTGTTGGGCAGTGCTTCGTGCTCTGGCCCTCGTTCCTCCCCCAAGACGGGCTTATTTGAAAAGGAGGATGACACAATCCTTTGCCGGGCAAACCTTAAAAAACTGAACAGACGCAATGGCTTCAAGTGATACCTCTCATCAAACATAGAGCATTTTTTATATTCCATTAGCTACATGGTGATATTCAACCACACATGTTCCAACCGGAATATAGCGAAGAGGATTTGAAACAAAGAGCTGGGTTTATCTACGTTAGAAGCTCAGCTACAGCCGATGCCAGCAACAACAGGGCAGATTACAAATATATGGTGCCTAGCTAGCTAAGTAAGTTATTTTTCCTGCAAGCCACCTAGCTAGCTAGCTAACTAACTTTAGTTTATCTACTGAAACCCATATGTGACTTGTTTCAGGAAACTAGGTGTATGTCGCGCGTCACTACTTCACAGGAGCGCCATTTGAAAGTAAACTTTAAAAAATAAAAAAATAAAAAATCATTTTGGGGCAGAAATGCCTTCTGGAACATGTGAACTTTCATGTGTTCACATGGTAGATCAATTTGTAGAGCATGGCGCTTGCAACGCCAGGGTTGTGGGCTCGATTCCCACAGGGGGCCAGTATGAAAAATGTATGAACTCACTAACTGCAAGTCGCTCTGGATAAGAGCGTCTGCTAAATGACTAAAATGTAAATGTAAATGATGTGCCTTAATAACAAATGTGTATGTCATCTGTCAATATGAGATAATGAGTAAATGGCTGAGATAATGAGTGGGCTGGACATGCTGAGAGATGAGTTCGGATTAGTCTGCCATGTAGCACGCTGCTGTCTATATATTATGAGCTGGTCAGTATGTGTAGGTAATCCTTTCTAACATGGCTTTTTTTGAAAGATGTAACGTAGTAGAACTGCATGAGTGTTGCTCTCCATTTTCTGGAGGACCGGGTTTTGAAATCAGTTGAATTAGAGTATGATAGCTAAGGAGATGGAGAAAATTCTGGCATTTGATTGCAAATATACAGACGGAGTCGAAAAGAAACACACAGAAGGCTGTTGTATAAAACACCTGTCTCCGGATTACATCTTCAAACTAAGGGCAACCATGGCATCCGTGAAAGAGAGGGAGAAGCGTCCATCCATGTATATGGGTAAGAGAGTCTAGCTAGCTACATTTTCAGATTTTACACGTTTCTAATTTTGTCAGAAAGTTGTTTTCATTTCAAGTTAAAGTGTACTGTTAGCTAGCTAGCTAACGTTACGTGAATGATCTGTGTAGTAATATTATTCGTATCTCAGAGCCATTTGCATTGCTAGTTATAGCCTAATGTTAGCTAGCTAACATTTAACCTGGTTGGCTAGCTACCTGGAGATTCATGCAGGGTAGTAACGTTATGAGTTCGGATTATGGTTCCTTGTTTAGCTAGCTAGCTACATGTCTAAACAAAAGACTCCACTATGCAAGTAACTATTTCAGAACTTAGAATCTTTCAATTTAAATTAATATATAAAATTATTGCTACCAATAGAATGTTATTTATATGGGGGATACAATCTTCCCAGCTCTGCAGATTTTGCTGCGAAGAGACAGAATCATTAGATCATTTGTTTTGGTACTGTCCATTTGTAGCTTGTTTTTGGACACAGGTCCAGGAATGGCTAAAGGATTGCAATATTTACCTGGAGCTAACCTTGCAGATATTATTACTGGGTGATCTGAAAAGTCATAGTCAATCGATCAAAAATATAATAATACTTTTAGAAAAAATATTCCATTTACAATCTGTAGAAACAATGAGAATGGAAAGGTTCAGAACTTTTGTAAAACATCACAGTATAGTTGAAAAATATATGTCAAATAGAAATCCTATATGGATGGTGTTAAGAGATAGATGGGTGGTGTTGAATGGAGTTGAAGGATGGGACTAATAACAACTAATAACAAGATAACTAATAATATAGGTTGGGAGCTTTTGTGAAAGAGCACAGTTAGAAAGATATGGCATATAGAAGCAAACCGGATGGACATCATGAAAATAATAATCAGAGAGGTTGAGAGTAGAAGAAGTTCAGGAGAAAAAACTAACAAAATATAATTATTGTAAAATTGACTGTGTCCATAAAATGTATATAGTAAGTATAAGCTGGAAGTAGAGGCCTAAGCATTGTTGTTCACTAGTTTACTCCAATTAGGGAAAGGGTGGTGGGGTTGGAAAGTAATAAAGGGGAATATATTTTTAAAAAAGGATGTGTATGTATGTATGTATATGTATGTGTGTATGTATGTACATGTATGTATGTGTGTATATACAGTGAGGGAAAAAAGTATTTGATCCCCTGTTGATTTTGTACGTTTGCCCACTGACAAAGAAAGGATCAGTCTATAATTTTAATGGTAGGTTTATTTGAACAGTGATAGACAGAATAACAACAACAAAATCCAGAAAAACGCATATCAAAAATGTTATAAATTGATTTGCATTTTAATGAGGGAAATAAGTATTTGACCCCCTCTCAATCAGAAAGATTTCTGGCTCCCAGGTGTCTTTTATACAGGTAACGAGCTGAGATTAGGAGCACACTCTTAAAGAGTGCTCCTAATCTCAGCTTGTTACCTGTATAAAAGACACCTGTCCACAGAAGCAATCAATCAGATTCCAAACTCTCCACCATGGCCAAGACCAAAGAGCTCTCCAAGGATGTCAGGGACAAGATTGTAGACCTACACAAGGCTGGAATGGGCTACAAGACCATTGCCAAGAAGCTTGGTGAGAAGGTGACAACAGCTGGTGCGATTATAAAACAAATGGAAGAAACACAAAAGAACTGTCAATCTCCCTCGGCCTGGGGCTCCATGCAAGATATCACCTTGTGGAGTTGCAATGATCATGAGAACGGTGAGGAATCAGCCCAGAACTACATGGGAGGATCTTGTCAATGACCTGAAGGCAGCTGGGACCATAGTCACCAAGAAAACAATTGGTAACACACTACGCCGTGAAGGACTGAAATCCTGCAGCGCCAGCAAGGTCCCCCTGCTCAAGAAAGCACATATACAGGGCCGTCTGAAGTTTGCCAATGAACATCTGAATGATTCAGAGGAGAACTGGGTGAAAGTGTTGTGGTCAGATGAGACTTATTATTATTATTATATTTATTTATTCTTATATTATATTTATTTATTATTATTATTATTATTATTATTATTACCAAAATCGACGTTTTTGGCATCAACTCAACTCGCCGTGTTTGGAGGAGGAGGAATGCTGCCTATGACCCCAAGAACAACATCCCCACCGTCAAACATGGAGGTGGAAACATTATGCTTTGGGGGTGTTTTTCTGCTAAGGGAACAGGACAACTTCATCGCATCAAAGGGACGATGGACGGGGCCATGTACTGTCAAATCTTGGGTGAGAACCCTCAGCCAGTGCATTGAACGTGGGTGGTGGATGGGTATTCCAGCATGACAATGACCCAAAACACACGGCCAAGGCAACAAAGGAGTGGCTCAAGAAGAAGCACATTAAGGTCCTGGAGTGGCCTAGCCAGTCTCCAGACCTTAATCCCATAGAAAATCTGTGGAGGGAGCTGAAGGTTCAAGTTGCCAAACGTCAGCCTCGAAACCTTAATGACTTGGAGAAGATCTGCAAAGAGGAGTGGGACAAAATCCCTCCTGAGATGTGTGCAAACCTGCTGGCAAACTACAAGAAACGTCTGACCTCTGTGATTGCCAACAAGGGTTTTGCCACCAAGTACTAAGTCATGTTTTGCAGAGGGGGTCAAATACTTATTTCTCTCATTAAAATGCAAATCAATTTATACAATTTTTGACATGATTTTTTCTGGATTATGTTGTTGTTATTCTGTCTATCACTGTTAAAATAAACATACCATTAAAATTATAGACTGATCATGTCTTTGTCAGTGGGCAAACGTACAAAATCAGCAGGGGATCAAATACTTTTTTCCCTCACTGTGTATATATATATATATATAACATTTGAAGTGATGCAGACAATTACATTGATGGAAGTTACAATCTATCTGCAATATTAAGCTGATCTACCCCCTAAAATTAAAATAAATAAAAAAAGTAACTATTTCAGTAGAATGTTTATGATGTCACTGCGACAACTGTCGATAGACGTAGCTGGTAAATTTGCTTTGGCTATCTACTCCGATTTCAGAGCACTCTCGTCTGAGTGCGCCAGAGCGCAGAATAACTGACGAATTTACGAACGCTCAAAACCCGTTGAATATGGCCGGTGTCAGTAAACGTTGGCAAAAAAGCAAGCTAGCCAATGTTAGCCAGTTAGCTTGTGTGCTTGCTCGCTGTTGTTAGGTCAAAATGCTCTGATCAACCCTACTCCTCGGCCAGAGCGTCCAGTGTGCGCTCTAAACACTCCGAGAGCGAAACACTCTGAATTTACGAACGGACAATCTAACAACGCTCTGAGTTTATGAACGCCCAGAGCACACTCTGGCACTCCAGATTAAATTTACGAACACACCCATAGTATAAGCCAGCCTTTAGTTTTGAAATCTTTGGTTGTTTAGTACATAGCCTCACATGTGAATCCTTAGAGATGGGTGGGGCTAAAGCTTAAGAGAGTGTGATCTATGCTGAATGGGTGTAGACAAAGAAGAGCTCTCCAGTAGGTACCAAAACATTCAAGGGCCATATTCTCAAAAGTGAGGTTACAAGTTTATCAACTTTCAAAGCAGAATTACTTTCCAATTGTTCCTCAACTGTAGTGTATGATATACCATTTTCTAGCTCTGAGTCTCTACTTTTATCCAATGTGAAAAACAAAATGTCAAATTTTGCTACATAAGACCGAATCGAGCCAGTCAGTCACATGTTGTGTACTGCTGGCTAACATACTACTGTGTTACAGTTGGGGGTAATACATTTATTTTTCTGTTTGCTAACTTTGCTAGCTAGGTAGGTAAGTTAGCTAAACAACTACCGGTAGTCATATATATGACAAAAAATAGAAGAGGTTTTACAATCTGAGATCTTTTGTATCTCGATTGTGAAACCTTTTCTCTTTATAGTCGTGAATATGGCTACTAAACAGCAAGCTACAACATTACAACCAGCCAACTAAAGCTAGGTTTACCAGCAAACATTAGCACATGACTGGAGATGGCTAGGTAGTTAGCCTGGCGCCTGCTAACTTGTTATGCGCCATGTCTCGCGTTTGTAACTTGTTGGCAAATGTGTAACATCTGCAACTGTAAATAATTTTACTAGCTAGCTATGTAACATAATTGACGAGGGTTGACATTGGTTATGATTATGACCATGGATGTATTTCAGTCTCACAAAATGATAGTCATGATGCAAGATAGGATTCCAAACAGATGTAAATAACTAGTATTGTATACCCAGCAAGCTAGCTAAGTTTACTAGCAAACAGTGAGGAGAAACAATAATACACCAATTTACTGTTGCAAATCTCTAAAAAATAAGCTGGTTTTACTATAAAAATATTTGCCTAAGCATGCCTGATAGACATGGCTGTAGGTAGATACTGTCTGCCTACCTACCTAGGTATATTTGTACGGTGTGGTCACTGTGCAAAGGTTGAGGGTTATGCCATATTTATTTATATTAGGCTAAATATTGTTCTAAATGTAATCTCTGTGCCTGTGCACATGTACAATATGCATGTTCAACTAGTCTACCCTAATGTTGATGTTATGCTGGCACAGTTCAACTGTCGTTCAAACTACAATAGAGTATAATAATTGTTTTTGTTTTGTTTTACAGACAATACCTCGGTGCCTGGGCTTCTTCCTGGAATGGATTCTAGATACAGAAACAGAATTCCTTTGCCTGCGTGTGTCATTGTAGCAGAACTGTATACCGTGAACTGTATCCCTCTCAAGGGATTAGACATTATGCTGGATTTCAAGCAGATTACTCATGAGGAGCTGAATGGCAGTTTGATCTGGGCAACACTCCTCCCACAGATTTACAAGTATTCTCTGAACGTTACTACACTGATCATACTGGATTTTCTTACTCTATGTTTCTTTGTGAATGGCAATTTCATCATGAACACCAGTTCTCTTAGCTAAATATTGTTACACCAGATAATGTGATTTAACCAAATATTTTTGGTATCCACTACTAGGAGTTACAGGATAGGTACTGTTTGGTGTAGCACAGAGAATTTTGAACCAACCTTAGCGATGCCGTCTTCGTCCTCGATTCGGGGAAACAGGAGTCTCATAAAATGTCAGTGTCCAGTTGCAGGGGGTCAGTTTGAATTTAGAAACTGCTCCGTTATTAAAATAAATACTTGTTTTGCTCCATGAAGTAATCCAACAATGTGTATGCTGGCATCTTGTCTTTTTCAAGTCTTCTCTCATTGATCGAGACAGGTCTCTGTCATCATGACATGCAGCACTTTGGGGTGGACACCCACCTTTCTCGATCGATGAGAGAACACTTGAAATAGACAAGATGTTGGCAAAAATCTTTGGGTAAATCACATTATCTGGTGGAACAATCTGTATCTACAGTTCTTTGCACTTGTGTGTCTCTACACCTGAGACACACTCGGACACACTGAACTGCACTACACTGTTCATAAAAAAATGTCTATGTTACTTTTACCTTATAACATTCTTGTGGAATACCCTGTTCTCTTGAGTTACCATTAAATCGTTTCTTAAGATATCTGAATGTCTAGCATCTGTTTGATGCTACAGAGCCCTGTACAGCTTATATAACACATTTAGAAGATTGATAGAAAATATCCATATTTATTTTATGGTGGATCTACATCAGGGCTCTCCAACCCTGTTCCTGGAGAGCTTACCGTCCTGTAGGTTTTCACTCCAACCCTAATCTGGCAAACCTTATTCTCATAATTAGCTGGTTGATAAGATGACCCACGTTAGTTACAAGTGGGATTGGAGCGAAAACCTACAGGAGGGTAGCTCTCCAGAAACAGGGTTGGAGACCCCTGTTCTATATGGTCTTATGCTGAGCCACACTAGCTGTGTTCACATAGGCAGCCCAATTCTGATATTCTTCCCACTAATTGGTATTAATCACATCAGCTCTTTTTCAGAACTGATCTGATTGGTCAAAAGACCAATTAGTGAAAAAAAGATCAGAATTGGGCTTCCTGTGTAAAAACAGCCATAGTCATTCATCCGGCTTCGGTACACTGGCTATGGTGTTCGGCATGGTGGGCTGGGGAAGCTGAGACTCTTTGTGCTTATGGCAAATGGTCATGTCCTGTCTGTGGTGAACGGCCAGCTGGATAAGAGTCTGCCGAAAGTGGTGTAGAGCTTCTTAACCACCAACTGTTTGGTTCTCTTGCAGAAGATTTGCTGGTACTGCACGTCTCCTGGAAAGACATGGTTGTGGTGTTAGCGTTTTACACTTTTTGTGGAAGCGTATTGTTTAGGGACAATGAGAGGACATTGGGATCTGCTTTTGAGAGGAAAGATCAGTCAATAAAGTGAATGGGCTGGGGGGCTAAAGAAGTTGTGAAAAGTCTTAGGAGGGCAGTTGTTACACAGTATGAATTGTTGTGTATGGGAGATTGATGAGAAATGGCACCTCAACTGTTCTCATACACAACAACACATTTACTGTCTAAGCACAACTCTGCACAACCAAAACCTCCTTCATCTCAAAGTACTGTCTGTAAACCTCCCCCAGCCCATTGACTTTTACAGATCATTCTTGTGAATAGTTGCCCTTAGCAGGGGATTTTTGTAGACATGTCTTTGTATTGTGTTGAGAATCTGCAGAGAGGAGGAGGTGGTTGTGTCATTACTGTTGTAGTCTTGATTTTATACCTTTCAGTGTCCCTTGCTGGTTTCTGTCCCACAATCTTGTTGTGCTCCATAACCGCAAGGTGTGTCCACTCTCTCATGCTTGTGTACCCAAAATGCCACCGCTATGGGGTATTTTTCAGCAGGGCACTGTGGAATGACTCCAGATAACCTGAGTTTTACAAAGAGAAAAGGTAAAAAGAGAAGAGGGGTAGACTAAATTGATTACATGGTCTGGAAGGTACTCTGTGGCCCTCAGGCTACATCTAACCACCTGTAACCCCATAACACAAACACTACCGAATTCATGTTTATGCCATGCTTACTGTAAATTGAGCTATCTTCGCCGTCAGCTTGTAAATATTTTTGCCAACTTACCTTCACCTTATACAGAGCTAGGGGTTGGAAGCGCATGTTAGTGGAATCAGATTCTGTACCATCTACAACAAAATACACAACAATACACAATTTAACCACCCCCCTAATTGTATTGATCTATCTCTATTAGACTGGCAAGCTTATCATACCTAACATGGACATTTCAATATTGTCTGCTTGCTGTTGGCTAACTAGCTATAGCCATAGGGTGGCGCACAATTGGCACAGCGTCGTCCGGGTTTGGCCGGTGTAGGCCGTCATTGTAAATAAGAATTTGTTCTTAACTGACTTGCCTAGTTAAATAAAGGTTAAAAAAAAAAATGGCTGCAAGATTGCTATCCAGCTGAGACTGACTGAGAACCAGCTAACCAACCATAAACAATTTATACACATTCATCATTGCTAACATTACCAACACACAAACAGAGAGTGAGTTAGCTATATCGACAATTCAATTTTTAGTAACAGAGTGATATCCAGAAATTGTGGAATAGATGGCTACCAGATTGAGTTACTCTTATTTGCTAACATTAGCTAGCTTACGTTAGCTAAAGTCAGTCAAAGATAGAAGGAACAAACTAACACGTTTACTCTGCTGAAGGTAGTTACCAGTCTAGCAGTGACTACCATGGCAAAGGGGAAATTGATTGACAGTGTGTATACCAATAAAGATAGCTATATGATTTAGCTGATGGCTTTCAGAGTTCAATATAGGACAGCAACGTCGATAGCTAGCTTTCTAGCCTAGCTAGTTAAGCTAGGTAAGTTGGCTAGCTAGCTAATGTTAGGTTACCTCTAATCGAGAATCTTTTGTTTTGTTGTGAAGGGAAAAAATAGATGGTATCGCATCACTTCTCAGGTGTCGTCGAAATGGATTCTCCATCAGTTCAGCCTGAAAATTCCTCTGATAATATTTGGTCACCGTAAGGCGCATCATTCTTGATAGCCACAAGCCACTGGTAAATCTCTGTTAGGTAGAACGGTGATAACTCATTTTCCCGCTTGTTTGTAATTAGCACAGCCAGGCACAGAACACCACACAGGCATGATGACAAACATTAGTGAAAAACAAATATTTTCCAAAAAAATCTTCCCTACAGAAGTTCTGCCATCGTCCAAGTTTGTGGGCACGCCCCATCTACCTTAGCGGGCGGTATCTGCATTCACTATGAATGCAGGACTTTGTGGTTCACTATGAGCATACGAATACACAGGAAGTCGAAACTTCCCGATTCTACCAGTGAAAAGAAAATGTGCTTGTGCTAGCTTAAGGTTTGGATAATTGTGATGTTGATGATAAAAACATAATGTTGTTAATATTGTAATGACTATATGTGACCGACCGCCTCGACTTGGTCTTATGTAGCAAAATTTGAACTGGTGTTTTTTACATTGGATAAAAGTAGAGACTCAGAGCTAGAAAATGGTATATCATACACTGCAGTTGAAAAACAACGGGGAAGTAATTCTGCTTTGAAATTTGATAAACTTGTAACCCCACTTTTGAGAAAATGACCCTTGAATGTTTTAGTACACCTACTGGAGAGCTCTTCTTTGTCTACACCCATTCAGCGTCGTTCACACTCTCTTAAGCCTTAGCCCCACCCGTCTCTTTAAGGACTCACATGTGAGGCCATTTGCTAAACAGAGTGATTAGTTTAGTAAACAACCAAAGATTTCAGGACTAAAAGTGGTGAAAGTAGTAGCCTACAATAAAGAAAAACTGCATGTAAAAATACACTTTATCTAGTCCTTGGCCTATATCCTAATCTGACTTTGGTGCAGGTCATGTTGTCCTTCACACTATACATTTACATTTTAGTCATTTAGCAGATGCTCTTATCCAGAGCGACTTAGTTAGTGAGTGCATACATTTTTCATACTGGCCCCCCGTGGGAAACGAACCCACAACCCTGGCGTTGCAAGTGCCATGCTCTACCAACTGAGCTACATTATAGTCTCTGGTAAACACACACACTATATCAAATAAAATAAAAAGTTGATTTGTCACATGCACAGGATACAGAAGGTGTAAACAGTACAGTGAAATGGTTACTTGCAATATCAAAAAAAGAAATTGTCCAGATAAAATTATATTTTAGAATTATTAGATGACGCTTACCTGACACACTTGTCTAAATTGATGGGTCATGTGAAGGAAATGCTATAACCAACCCCCAGCCACATCTAGCTAAGTGGATGGGTCACTATTGTCTAGACATGTACACATGTTGTGGTAATCACCCCCAGACACACCTGGCTAACGTGATGGGTCATGTAATCATCTGGCGAAGTGTTTTGTTTGACATGTAGCTAGCTAGCTAAACAATGAACCGGCATAATCCCAACTCATACTACTACCAACCAATACAAACATTGTCAAAGCTGTGTAGTATGAATCTCCAGGTAGCTAAAGCTAACCAACCAGGTTCAATGTTAGCTAGCTAACAGTAGGCTATGACTAAGAACACAAATTGATTTCTGATTCGAATAATAATACTACACAGATCATACACGTAACATTAGCTAGTGAGCCAGCAAGCTAATGTTCGCCAGCTAGCTAACAGTACGCTTTAACTTGCAATGAAAACGACTTTCTGACAAAATTAGAAACTCATAATATCTGAACATCTAGCTAGACTCTAACCCGTATACATTGATGAATGCTTCACGGCAGACTGGTGGAACCATTTAACTCTGTTTTGTTTGTAGCTACATCTTGTTTGGCCAGCGTTGTGTCAAGTCACTCCGGTTCACACTGACCATGGCGTGTGCAGAAAGTAGCAAATCACTTTTTCCAACTGATCTGTCGATAGTGCCTGCTAAATTCAGGGCATCAATGTTGTTGAGAAAATAAGCAAAGCTTTTGTAGTTCTCGATGGTTAATGTTATATGTTTCAAAAACGGCGCAGTAGAAAGGACTACCAACACATACTGAGCAGCTCACGTTATAAACAGAAGCATGCTACATGGCAGACAAGGTTCCTGTATTTTTCCATGGCTAAACCAACTAGGCTCGTAATTGTAACTATTTTTTGTGTATTTACGGATGGAATACAAGTTTCTTATTAAGGCACATGAAAGTTCCAGAAGGCATTTATGCCAAAAAAATGCATTTTGATTAAAAAATATATGTTCACGTGCCTCTCCTGTGAAGTAGTGATGTGCGACATATATATCGTTTCCTGAAACGAGTCACATATGCCGTAGCAGAGCCAGGGTGAAATTCCCCTGTAAGTACATGTGAGACCAAAGAAAGTATTTTCATTTATAGCTAGTCATTATAATACTCACTTCACTGCCACACCATCAGGTCAGTAAGTGTGACAGATGAGCTATAGTAAGTTACTGTGAAATTTACAACTACAGACTTGCAGCTAGTTGACTGTAAGTTATTGAAAATTAAACACTAACTTTCTGTGAACCAGATGCCATCGAGCGACTGGAAAATGCACCGTAACCTTTTAACAATTTAGCTTTTCATTGTCACAAGTACTTACAAAGATGACAGAACTGAGAGTGTCAATAAAGGTGCTCAACCTTGAGCAACATAACGATAAACCACTTAAACTTGTACAACATTTCCACTGACAGTTGACACAAATACAACATGTTTTACACCATGGCCCCAAATATGCTAATGAGCCCGAACCAGCACATTACCACCGCCTACATTTCAAAGTGCAGTAATGATTGTACCTTATATTGAATATATTATGTAGAAAAATTTACCGTTATACTAGATTATCTACACATGTACCGTAAAAGGTACCAACTTGTACCATGTGCATTCCTATGTGTACCTCTGAAAGTACCTTATGTGTACCTTTGACCTTTTTGTAAACCGGGAACAACATTGTACCCTAACCATACTCTTACCTTTGAGAGTGTGTGGATATACGTTCTTGGGTACAAATCAGTATCTGATGGCACTGCTGAGACATTAACCCTTAGCCTACAATGGTCGCGCCCCTGTGGAAATCTAATAAAAAATCCCTATCAAAATCTGTCTGTTTAAGCTAGAGATATCAATCCAGCGCATCCACCGATATCGCCCTTACGCATCTGCGGTGAAAGGTGGCAGAGCTAGAGCAGTGTTTGTCAGACCATGATACGTCCCGAAAAATCGGTCTTCTCACAAAATCGTATGTAGCGTCCAAACGGTTTGGCCTACAAACTATTATGACCACTCTATTGAAAGATGTGACTCTCACGAACACGATGGTGGATGCCTAAAAATGCCCAAAAGCCTCACAAGACTCGTCTGAAGGTCCCCGATAACAGGTAAAAAAAATTATGGAAGTATGTAAGGAGATAAATACAAGTTTAAATAGTTTCCTGATCTTTCTTTTTTAACCCCCTTTTTCAGTCTTGTCTCATCGCTATGGGACTCCTGATCACAGCCATTTGTGATACAGCCTGGGATCGAACCTGGGTCTGTAGTGACGCCTCTAGCACTGCGATGCAGTGCCTTAGACCGCTGCACCACTCGGGAGGCCCCGATCTTTCTCATACGTGTGAAATTCCAGGGCATTGACATGACATTGTATTCATGAATATTATGTCATTGCCTCACTGTTCATTCACCTGGTCTCTCCATGTCTCATAACGTTTCTCCATGTGTCCTTTCTCCTGTAGAGTACCACAGTCTGGAGGATGACGGAGAGAGCTACCCGGGCAGGTGGCAACGTTCGCCCCCAGACCCCTCCCGAAGAGGCTCCCGCAAGAACCGCAAGAAGCCCAAGAACGGCAGCCGGGACTGCCGCATGGAGAAGAAGGAGATGCGTGTCAGAGACCTGGGCCTGGGCTTTGACTCGGACGAGATCGTCCTGTTTAAGTACTGTATGGGGACGTGTTCGAGCTCCCGTAAGAACTACGACCTGGCCCTCAAGGCCCTGACAGAGAACGGAAGTATCTCCAGCAGGAAGGTGAGTGCCCACCCCTGCTGCCGGCCCACCCGCTACGAGACTGTCTCCTTCATGGATGCCCAGACTATATGGCAAACCATCAAGTGGCTGTCCGCAGCTAACTGTAGCTGTGTGGGGTGATGGGCAGGGATTAAGAGGAAGTCTACCTGCAGAACACACATGCATAAAGAAGCTTCAGGGTGAAGAGTAGAAGAGGCTGAGATGCCTTCACTGTGGGTGTGTTGGGCATAAAGGGTGGATCAGAGCCTGGATTGAAGCCTCTTCTTCCAAAAGTTGGGTCTCAGCCTGACGTGGATCTACTTTGGATTAATCAGTCAGAGCCCAGGAGTCGCAGCTCTGGAGACTGGAGAGGACTGGAGCTCCTTGGCAGGGGTTGGTTAGGAGTAGTCAGAGCCAAATGTTTAGAGAGTTAGGCCAACTTTTAGAATGTTGAATATTGTAGAAATTATAGACAGGAAGTTACATAGCATTGTTTAAATATTCTCCATGTAATGTTAATGTGGCGCTAACATGGCTGCCATAGAATGTTGAAGTGTCATGTAAATGCATCAAAATGCAGAAACCGCATTGGCCAAATTCTCTAAATACATGGCTCTGGGAGTAGTTGTCTTCCTCCCTATGACTCACTCCCTGTGCTGACAGCAAGATGCCACATAAGAAGGTGGACCTCCCTTGGTGTCTGCCCTCATCTGCCTTTTGTTACATCTAAAAAAAGGAGATCATGAAGCAAAACTATTGGACCATTGGACCATAACTCTAAACCAGAAGAGAAGCATTGTGGGTTACAGGGCAACTGACTGTATAGAGGGCAACCAGTTTGAAGACCAAATACTTTGATGTGAAGAAATATTAAGAAGCGAGAAGTGAAGTTGTTTGGTTTCGAAGGCTCTCTAAAAAGAACAGAATAACTATCATGCATTTGTATGTTTCCTTCTTCAATGGCAGCTCATCCACATAGGGTTTGGTCATATCATAGCAAGGTAGCTTTGAGCCAATCGTAGTAAAAAAGAAATAATCTAATCCTATCTCCCACTGTCTCTATACACAGGCTATGGGAATTAAATTACATAGACATACACCATGGCATTCAGTTGATTCCAATCACTAAGCACACATCTACTCTTACTTTAGTAACGCAGAACTCATGCATGCCTTGAGAACAATATCAAAACTGTATCAACTGTACCTACCTAGATTAAGACTTGCAGAATCTGAGGCACTTGTTTGTAGCTTGTTTACTGTACATGTCTATAAACAGTGTGTTGTAGGATGCCATCACAGGGCCAAGGTCAGTCATGGCCCAGCCAAACCTCACGCTGACTGACACACATGGTTTATTTTCAGCTCTGAATGTGGTACATCACCGATGTCAACTAAAGGTTTTGGATTACAAAAATAATTTAGCATATTGACAACTGTTATTCTGAATGTGCTTATAATACTTTTTATTGTGATTAGAATATATATCTCATATCATATTGTTTATCTATGTGATGTTTCTTATGGACAAATATAACTCTTCATTTACACCACTCTGTTGCAGCTGTGTTGAAGGAACGTTTGTGTGGACTACATAAGTACATAATGTCTTCTGATTGGCTGCCTCTCCACACCTGACCAATGAAATGGAGACATACGGCAGAGAGAATAAGACACCATGTAGATACAGTAATGCAAACAAGGGGAAGGTTTACATAGTAATGTATCACACATACTGCATTATAGTGTTGAGAAATCTATATTTATATCAAGTGGTGTTAAAATAATTTTTAAGTGAAGCATTTTTGTTCAACTGTTGGAGCTTGTAGAGTAAGTAGGTTTCCATAAAGTAAGGTTATATTTTCATCTGTATGTAGTATAACATTGTGTACATTGTATAGTTCTGCATCATTCTCTCAGGACCATGCTGTAATGTTTTACATTAGCGGAAAGACATACACTACCGTTCAAAAGTTTTGTGTCACTTAGAAATGTCCTTGTTTTCGAAAGAAAAGCTATTTCTTTGTCCAGTAAAATAACATCAAATTGATCAGAAATACAGTGTAGACATTGTTAATGTTGTAATGGCTAATGTAGCTGGAAACGGCTGATTTTTAATGGAATATCTACATAGGCGTACAGACGCCCATTATCAGCAACCATCAGTCCTGTGTTCCAATGGCACGCTGTGTTTGCTAATCCAAGTTTATCATTTTAAAAGGCTAATTGATCATTAGAAAACCCTTTTGCAATTATGTTAGCACAGCTGAAAACTTTTGTGCTGATTTAAAGAAGCAATAAAACTGGCCTTCTTGAGACTAGTTGAGTATCTGGACCATCAGCAATTGTGGGTTCGATTACAGGATCAAAATGGCCAGAAACAAATAACTTTCTTCTGAAACTCATCAGTCTATTCTTGTTCTGAGAAATGAAGGCTATTCCATGCGAGAAATTGCCAAGAAACTGAAGATCTCGTATAACGCTGTGTACTACTCCCTTCACAGAACAGCGCAAACTGGCTCTAACCAGAATAGAAAGAGGAGTGGGAGGCCCCGGTGCACAACTGAGCAAGAGGACAAATACATTAGAGTGTCTAGTTTGAGAAACAGACGCCTCACAGGTCCTCAACTGGCAGCTTCATTAAATAGTACGCGCAAAACACCAGTCTCAACGTCAACAGTGAAGAGGCGACTCCGGGATGCTGACCTTCTAGGCAGAGTTGCAAAGAAAAAGCCAATAAAAAGGAAAGATTAAGATGGGCAAAATAACATAGACAAGGGACAGAGGAAGATTGGAAAAAAGTGTTATGGACAGACGAATCGAAGTTTGAGGTGTTCGGATAACAAAGAAGAACATTTGTGAGACACAGACGAAATGAAAGATGCTGGAGGAGTGCTTGATGCCATCTGTCAAGCATGGTGGAGGCAATGTGATGGTCTGGGGGTGCTTTGGTGGTGGTAAAGTGGGAGATTTGTACAGGGTAAAAGGGATCTTGAAGATGGAAGGCTATCACTCCATTTTGCAACGCCATGCCATACCCTGTGGACGGCGCTTGATTGGAGCCAATGTCCTCCTACAAGAGGACAATGACCCAAAGCACAGTTCCAAACTATGCATGAACTATTTAGGGAAGAAGCAGTCAGCTGGTATTCTGTCTATAATGGAGTGGCCATCACAGTCAACGGATCTCAACCCTATTGAGCTGTTGTGGAAGCAGCCTAAGAAGTGCCAATCAAGCCAATCCAATTTGTGGGAAGTGCTTCAGGAAGCATGGAGTGAAATATCTTCAGATTACCTCAACAAATTGACAACTAGAATGCCAAAGGTCTGCAAGGCTGTAATTGCTGCAAATGGAGGATTCTTTGACGAAAGCAAAGTTTGAAGGACACAATTATTATTTCAATTAAAAATCATTATTTCTAACCTTGTCAATGACTACATTTCCTATTCATTTTGATGTATTTCCTATTCAAACTAAGTTCATGTATGTTTTCATGGAAAACAAGGCCATTTCTAAGTGACCCCAAACTTTCGAACAGTAGTTTGTAGTTGGATATCATCTGGAGAACTATCGTTCATTATAGAAATGTTATGATCAGTCTTTCAAAACTTGTTTGTATTCACAATAACAAACAATCAAGAGTCTATTGAAAGATGTATCCATACACTGTTATTGTTCTATTCATGATGTCATTCATTGTCTCAATCTTTGTGTTTTCTACCCAGATCCCATCACCAACTGTACTACAGTATAACCAAAGCATGTACTGAGAGAGATTTCCATCCTGTTTTAATTATGTGCTTCAACTGTAACACATGCAGAGATTTTGTGTTTATTCATTGTTCACAGCACTATATTTAGGGACTGACAAAGTGTGAACAAAGAAGATTACTAATCTTTATTCTGCCTTCAGTTCATGTCTGGTTTGTGGTTCTATGAAGCTGAAGCATCTGGTGTGTGTTTGATCTGCAAACATGTGGCTGATTAAGTCCAAACTTAACTTCCCTGTTAGATGCTATGCATCTCATTATCGCCTTACTGTACATTCGGGAAAGTATTTATTACATTACAATTATTTATTTATTGTATTTCATGTTATACACTTGTTCTTACAAATATCAGATATTTATTATTTATGAAATGGCCATGTATGCTTTTTTTAAATGTTACCTTTGTTTCTCTGTGAAAGAGCAAGAATGTTTCCAAGCAAGTCACACACACAAACACACACACACACACACACACACACACAGAGGTGTATCCACTATCCACTAACTTTTTATATGAGAGATGAGTGCCAGTTCCTGGCACGGTATTAGAGACCAAACACATCTGTTCCCTTTAGATGTAGCTCTAAAGCCTAATGTATACCCTACACAAGTACACAATGCAAGAACTACGATTAGCTATGCAAAATAGCGATCCTGTGTAGTTGCGTAGCAAAAATATGCAAACGTGTGCAGTCCCACAACTCAAAGCGAATATATAGGATTGCCTCTTGCATAGCTAACTGCATTCTTGCGTTGCATACTTGTGTAGGGTATTTATGTTGTTTTTATTGATGTTACTGTTATGTCTGAAGGGTCGCAGGACACTATTTTTGTACCTCTTTAAGGAATAAAGCTTTTTAAACTTAATGAAAATGTATTGCCTGTCCTGATATGTATTTCTTTACATACACCTAACCATTCTCCTGACAAAATTGAGCATTAAGATAGAAATACACAAAGGGGCATATATGGCAAATTTGCAATAGGCCTAGTTTAATTAAGGAAGGTTTGTGACTGTATATTTATAACTATTTATAACTAGTTCTTACTATAGGAATAAATGGCTTATACAGTGGGGAACAAATTATTTAGTCAGCCACCAATTGTGCAAGTTCTCCCACTTAAAAATATGAGAGAGGCTTGTAATTTTCATCATAGGTACACGTCAACTATGACAGACAAATTGAGATTTTTTTTTCAAGAAAATCACATTGTAGGATTTTTTATGAATTTATTTGCAAATTATGGTGGAAAATAACTATTTGGTCACCTACAAACAAGCAAGATTTCTGGCTCTCACAGACCTGTAACTTCTTCTTTAAGAGGCTCCTCTGTCCTCCACTCGTTACCTGTATTAATGGCACCTGTTTGAACTTGTTATCAGTATAAAAGACACCTGTCCACAACCTCAAACAGTCACACTCCAAACTCCACTATGGCCAAGACCAAAGAGCTGTCAAAGGACACCAGAAACAAAATTGTAGACCTGCACCAGGCTGGGAAGACTGAATCTGCAATAGGTAAGCAGCTTGGTTTGAAGAAATCAACTGTGGGAGCAATTATTAGGAAATGGAAGACATACAAGACCACTGATAATCTCCCTCGATCTGGGGCTCCACGCAAGATCTCACCCCGTGGGGTCAAAATGATCACAAGAACGGTGAGCAAAAATCCCAGAACCACACGGGGGGACCTAGTGAATGACCTGCAGAGAGCTGGGACCAAAGTAACAAAGCCTACCATCAGTAACACACTACGCCGCCAGGGACTCAAATCCTGCAGTGTCAGACGTGTCCCCCTGCTTAAGCCAGTACATGTCCAGGCCCGTCTGAAGTTTGCTACATTGCATTTGGATGATCCAGAAGAGGATTGGGAGAATGTCATATGGTCAGATGAAACCAAAATAGAACATTTTGGTAAAAACTCAACTCGTCGTGTTTGGAGGACAAAGAATGCTGAGTTGCATCCAAAGAACACCATACCTACTGTGAAGCATGGGGGTGGAAACATCATGCTTTGGGGCTATTTTTCTGCAAAGGGACCAGGACGACTGATCCGTGTAAAGGAAAGAATGAATGGGGCCATGTATCGTGAGATTTTGAGTGAAAACCTCCTTCCAACAGCAAGGGCATTGAAGATGAAACGTGGCTGGGTCTTTCAGCATGACAATGATCCCAAACACACCGCCCGGGCAACGAAGGAGTGGCTTCGTAAGAAGCATTTCAAGGTCCTGGAGTGCCCTAGCTGTCACGGTTCAGACAGACGACAAGAGGACCACAATTGCGTCACACCAGAAAGTTTATTTAAACTTAAGGGGAAAGGGATGTAGGGAGTGAGTGAAGGCTCCAGGGGTTATCCCGTCCGATGTGCTGGGTCTGTGCCTCCCCCAGTGGCAGCGATGCGTCCGATGACGCCGGTGGTTGGTGGTCCAGAAGTCCGGGGATTGAAGAGTAGTCAGGAGTCGTAATGGCAGAAGCAGGTCTGGATCTCCTGAGGCAGAAGAGTATCCAAAAACCAGGCAGGTCCGGGGTCACAAAACCAGGGTGAGCCAGAAGCGCGAGCAAACAGGTTCCGGGTGTGAGCTTTGCAGACGATCTGACACCGGAGAGCTGAAAGACAGGGCCTTAAATACTGGGAGAGGTTAGTGGGTAATGCAGCGCAGCTGGCAGAGTAATTAGAGCCGAGCAGAGCAGGGACAGGTGGAGCTAGTTAGGCTGAGTAGAGAGAGGGAGGTGAGCAGAGTGGAAGATAGTGGAAACCAATTAAGGTGGTAACCCGGTGGAGTGAGAGGGCTCATGACAGAACCCCCCAAGGGACGGCCCCAGAAGTCCCAAGAGCAACACCACGCCGGGCGGGAGGAGGGGAGCCGGAGGAGGGCTAGAACTCCTCCGAACGGTCCGAGTGAACGTCCTCATCCTCGGAGGAAGCCGGAGGGCCGTGGTCGGGAGATGGGACAGGTCCCTGTGACAGGATCAGGCACAGGACAGGAAGCCGAGCGGGCCGGACGGTTAGGGACCCCCTCTGGGGCGGCCCCTACGGATTGCAGGTTGATCAGGATGCCGTTGGTGGAAAGCGGTGATGAGAGTCCTATCCACAATCCGACTAGCTGGCACCCAGGTCCTTTCCTCAGGTCCATAGCCCTCCCAGTCAATGAGGTACTGGAGACCCCTACCCCTCCGTCTGGACCGAAGCAGGCGGCGGACGGTGTAAACCAGACCACCATCGACGAGCCGTGGAGGAGGAGGACAAGGCGCAGCAGGGACCAGCGGACTCCTGGGCACAGGCAGGGGCTGCAGCAATCCGGCTGGGGGGCTGGCAGGACGACTTGTGTTGGTTGCAGATGGGGCAGGCTTGGACGAATTCCCGTACATCCTTCCTCAGAGAGGGCCACCAGAACCTCTGGGCGAGCAGGTTGTAAGTGCGGGTGGAGCCAGGGTGACAAGCTAGGCGGGAGTCATGTCCCCACTGAACGACCTGGGACCTCAGGTCTTCGGGGACAAAAAAGGCGGTCAGCTGGGCAAGTGCTGGGACCTGGCTGGTTACGGAGAGCCTCCAGCACCTGTTCCTCAACAGCCCAGGTCAGAGCTGCAACGATGCAGGGACTTGGCAGAATCGACACAGGGTCCTTGGAGGGGTCAGGAGCGGAGTTAGTAGGTACTGGCCGAGGGGGTAGTGCGGCGGCAAGCAGGCAGGTTCGGTGGCAGTCCTCTCCCCACTCCCTGATCACCCCGGTCACCCAGTCGAGCTGAGGGTTGTGCCGGCGGAGCCATGGGTAACCCAGGATGAGGGGTTGGCCTGGAGAGGGGAGCAGGTGAAACTGGATAGTTTCTTGATGGTTTCCGGACAGACCCATCGAGACCGGGGCCGTGACATGAGTGACCGATCCGAGTAAGTGTCCGTCCAGTGCCCGGGCAGGAATAGGAGGTGTCAAACGGAGGTTCTCCAGTCCCAGTTGGCGTGCCAGCTTGATGTCCATTATGTTGGCTTCGGGGCGCCAGAATCCACCAGAGCAGCCAGGGTGTGAGTAGAGTCAGGGAGGCGGAGGTGAACTTGCAGCAGGGGTTTGCGGTCGGAGGACTGGATGGTCATTGAACTCAACCGGACTCCCCCTATGCCCGGTGAGCTTCGGCCCTTTAAAGGGCAGGTTACCACACGATGTCCATCACCTCCACAATAGAGGCAGAGGTTTGAGGTGAAGCGTCGCTGGCGCTCTGCAGGAGTGAGAGAGGCTCGCCCAATCTCCATAGGCTCAGACTGATCAAGCTGACCTGGGTGAGTGGCAGTAGATGACAGGAGCCCAGTCGGATCTCTCCGAATGCCGGTAGTAGGTGGACCTTGGCGCCCCCTCTCACGACGACGGGTCTGTATCCCTCTGTCGATCCTGACAGTCAGTGCGATGGCTTCATCAAGAGTGGAAGGCAGTTCATGGGAGACCAACTCGTCCTTGATATAGTCAGCCAAACTATGGAAGAACGCGTCCACCAACGATGGTGTGTTCCAAGAACTTCGTCTAGCCAGGGTTCGGAAGTCGATGGAATGGTCTGCGACTGTACGTCTGCCTTGTCGAATACTGAACAGTTCACGAGACGCCTCTGCGGTTGGTGAATCCAGGTCAAACACCTTCAGCATCTCCTCAGCAAACAGGTCGAAGGTTGCACATGCGGGGGTTTGACGTTCGAACTCTGCTGTTCCCCAGAGTCGAGCTCGGCCCGTCAGGTGAGTGATGGCATACCCAACTCTAGCCCCCTCCGTGGCGAAGGTCCTTGGCTGCAAGGAGAACTGAAGTCGGCAGCTAGTCAGGAATGGCCGGACCTGGGTTGAATCGCCGTTGAACCGCTCGGGGTTTCCAATCTTGGGTTCCGAGCAGCGGCTGCAATGACCGGGGCAGGTAACTCGGGGGCAGGGCTGGTGGGCAGACTGGCTGGGGTCAGGTTGGTGAGGAGTTGAATGATCATGGCGAGTTGTTGTTGCTGCTGCTGGGACTGCTGCTGGTGCTGCTGGAACTGCTGATGCTGTTGGTGGCCGACCTGAAGCAGAGAGGAGATGACGCCGCTCATGCGGCCTAGCTCTCTCTCAGTGTGTTCCAGGCGTAGCATGGCGGTGGGGTTGCTCAGGCTCTTCGGTTTCCATGTCGGGGGAAGTGTGCGCTGAGTCCATGATGGTCAGATCGTACTGTCACGGTTCAGACAGACGACAAGAGGACCACAATTGCGTCACACCAGAAAGTTTATTTAAACTTAAGGGGAAAGGGATGTAGGGAGTGAGTGAAGGCTCCAGGGGTTATCCCGTCCGATGTGCTGGGTCTGTGCCTCCCCCAGTGGCAGCGATGCGTCCGATGACGCCGGTGGTTGGTGGTCCAGAAGTCCGGGATTGAAGAGTAGTCAGGAGTCGTAATGGCAGAAGCAGGTCTGGATCTCCTGAGGCAGAAGAGTATCCAAAAACCAGGCAGGTCCGGGGTCACAAAACCAGGGTGAGCCAGAAGCGCGAGCAAACAGGTTCCGGGTGTGAGCTTTGCAGACGATCTGACACCGGAGAGCTGAAAGACAGGGCCTTAAATACTGGGAGAGGTTAGTGGGTAATGCAGCGCAGCTGGCAGAGTAATTAGAGCCGAGCAGAGCAGGGACAGGTGGAGCTAGTTAGGCTGAGTAGAGAGAGGGAGGTGAGCAGAGTGGAAGATAGTGGAAACCAATTAAGGTGGTAACCCGGTGGAGTGAGAGGGCTCATGACACTAGCCAGTCTCCTGATCTCAACCCCATAGAAAATCTTTGGAGGGAGTTGAAAGTCCGTGTTGCCCAGCGACAGCCCCAAAACATCACTGCTCTAGAGGAGATCTGCATGGAGGAATGGGCCAAAATACCAGCAACAGTGTGTGAAAACCTTGTGAAGACTTACAGAAAACGTTTGACCTGTGTCATTGCCAACAAAGGGTATATAACAAAGTATTGAGAAACTTTTGTTATTGACCAAATACTTATTTTCCACCATAATTTGCAAATAAATTCAAAAAAATTCTACAATGTGATTTTCTGGATTTTTTTTTCTAATTTTGTCTGTCATAGTTGACGTGTACCTATGATGAAAATTACAGGCCTCTCTCATCTTTTTAAGTGGGAGAACTTGCACAATTGGTGGCTGACTAAATACTTTTTTTCCCCACTGTAAGTAAATACTGAATGCAGATCTGAGTTCATCATCAATAAGTATTTGGCTTCTTTGTTTCTCCCATGTAAACTCAGCAAAAAAAGAAACATCCCTTTTTCAGGACCCTGTCTTTCAAAGATAATTTGTAAAAATCAAAATAACTTCACAGATCTTCATTGTAAAGTGTTTAAACACTGTTTCCCATGCTTGTTCAATGAACCATAAACAATTAATGCACCTTTGGAACGGTCGTTAAGACACTAACAGCTTACAGACGGTAGGCAATTAAGGTCACAGTTATGAAAACTTAGGACACTAAAGAGGCCTTTCTACTGACTCTGAAAAACACCAAAAGAAAGATGCCCAGAGTCCCTGCTCATCTGCGTGAACGTGCCATAGGCATGCTGCAAGGAGGCATGAGGACTGCAGATGTGGCCAGGGCAATAAATTGCAATGTCCGTACTGTGCGACGCCTAAGACAGCGCTACAGGGAGACAGGACGGACAGCTGATCGTCCTCGCAGTGGCAGACCACGTGTAACAACACCTGCACAGGATCGGTACATCCGAACATCACACCTATAGTAAGTTACCGGCTAGTATGTTGCTGTGAAAATACTGGAAACAACTTTTTATGTATTTCTACAACTGAACTGTATTTTTACAGTAAATATACTGTACAACAACAAACTGTATTCATTAAGTACACAGCATTTCCAATTCTAATTCCAATTATTTTCATTTCCGGAAAATCTTTCTAAATTGACTGGAACTTAAATGGAATTGACCTAAACATTATTATTTATTTTTTTCATCTTTATTTAACCAGGTAAGCCAGTTGAGAACAAGTTCTCATTTACAACTGCGACCTGGCCAAGATAAAGCAAAGCAGTGCGGTAAAAACAACAACACAGAGTTACATATGGAATAAACTAAACGTACAGTAAATAACACAATATAAAATCTATATACAGTGTGCGCAAATGTAGTAAGTTATGGAGGTAAGGCATTGAATAGGCCATTGTGCAAAATAGTGGTCAATATCCATCCAGGATACCCGGCCCAGGTCAATTAGAAAGGCCTGCTCGCTGAAGTGTTTTAGGGAGCGTTTGACAGTGATGAGGGGTGGTCGTTTGACCGCGGACCCATTACGGACGCAGGCAATGAGGCAGTGATCGCTGAGATCCTGGTTGAAGACAGCGGAGGTGTATTCAGAGGGTAAATTAGTCAGGATGATATCTATGAGGGTGCCCATGTTAACGGATTTAGGGTTGTACCTGGTAGGTTCCTTGATAATTTGTGTGAGATTGAGGGCATCTAGTTTAGATTGTAGGATGGCCGGGGTGTTAAGCATATCCCAGTTTAGGTCACCAAGCAATACGAACTCTGAGGATAGATGGGGGGCAATCAATTCACATATGGTGTTCAGGGCACAGCTGGGGGGCTGAGGTGGGTCTGTAGCAAGTGGCAACAGTGAGAGACTTATTTCTGGAAAGGTGGATTTTTAGAAGGAGAAGCTCAAACTGTTTGGGCACAGACCTGGATAGTATGATAGAGCTCTGCAGGCTCTCTCTACAGTAGATTGCAACTCCGCCCCCTTTGGCAGTTCTATCTAGACTAAAAATTTTGTAGTTGGGAATGGACTTTCAGAATCTTTGGTGGCCTTCCTAAGCCAGGATTCAGACACTGCTAGAACATCAGGGTTGGCAGAGTGTGCTAACGCAGTGAATAACTCAAACTTAGGGAGGAGGCTACTGATGTTAACATGCAAGAAACCAAGGCTTTTGCGGTTACAGAAGTCAACAAATGATAGCGCCTGGGGAGCAGGAGTGATACTGGGGGCAACAGGGCCTAGGTTAACCTCTACATCACCAGAGGAACAGAGGAGGAGTAGAATAAGGATACGGCTAAAGGCTTTAAGAACTGGTCTTCTAGTGTGTTGGGTACAGAGAAAAAAAGGGGCAGATTTCCGGGCGTTGTAGAATAGATTCAGGGCATTATGTACAGACAAGGATATGGAAGGATATAAGTACAGTGGAGGTAAACCTAAGCGTTGGGTAAAGGTGAAAGAGATAGCATCACATTGGTTAGCAAACTTGGGACAAAATCACACCTAGGATTTGAACTCACAACCTGAATTTCCTGCTTCACCACCAGGTCTGTGGATATGACAGATTTATTGGCAAGAATACATTTCTGCACTTTGATAAATGTTGCTCAGAATTAAGTCAATAATCACACCAACAAAAAACTAGCTGTGTTCAGGGACACTTGACATTAAGGTCTAGATTTAATCAGCTCATGCGTAAATACGTGATTGTCAACACCCGCATAGCTGATAGAATCTAACTGTGCATAAATGCTCTTGGAATTTGAACTTACAACCTTTTGGTCTTGAGTTTATTAATGTCTCAGCAGTGCCACAACATGGTTATTTGTTACAAAGAACATATATCCACACACTCTCAAATATAAGACTATGGTTACGGTACAAAAAGGTCATGGAAATTCTTACACAGGAACACTCAAAGTCAATCTTAAATGAATCATTGTTTATTGTCAGCGCGCTGGAGAGGTTCCAACAAGCTTGATGCACCATAGTGAACGTCTGTCAGGAGCTCTAACGGGGCAGTCCCGTTTAGTTCCCTTATATACTAGTTACAGACACATTACATAGGCATAGTTCATAGGGTTGGTTCCGGCATATGTCTGGCACCGTCTCCTATCTTAACTTAAAGAACATATTCTGGGCGTTCTGCCAAATAGTCTAAAGGATGAGGTCATGACGGCCCCCCCTCATATCTTTACCAGGCACAGTCAGGAACCAAGGATTGTTTATGACACCAAAGCCAAGTAAAAATAAGATTTCCTTCACAGGAGATACACATAGTAACTCTGGTCGGTACCGTTTAGGGTACATGTGCGGATAATCTAGTATAACAGTATATTTTTCTACCCAATATATTCAATATAACGCTGCGTTTGTACCCATGTGGGAGGTGGGAATTTACCAGTTGTGAAGTCGAAAATAACAGTTGGATGCATTCATGTGTGTTGAACTCGTTGAAAAACGTCAATTGGCCAATGGCCAACAAGCTGTGTCATCCATAAACTAAAAGTAAAGCTATCAAGCTTGTAAACAAATTATTTGAGTTAAAAAAACATATAAATAGATTGCTTTTTATAAATAATGTTTTGTTGTTACATTTAACTGCCGAAAATGCTGTTATAGAGGTCATTTCCTTAGCAGGTGATGTCAGAGGTCAGCATGTGGGAGAAGTTGGAGCTAAGGGATGATAGACGCATTTCTCACTAGTAATTACCAGTTTGTATCACGTTTCAGGATAAGACCCAGATGCAGACAGTGTCGAAGTAACAAAAGTTTATTACAAAAACAGGTGGCAGGCAAACGACAGGTCAAGGGCAGGCAGAGGTCAGTAATCCAGGGTGGTGCGACAAGGTACAGAACAGCAGGCAGGCTCAGGGTCAGGGCAGGCAGAATGGTCAAAACTAGAAAACAGGAACTTGAGAAAGACAGGCGCAAGGGGAAAAATGCTGGTAGGCTTGACGAAACAAAATGAACTGGCAACAGACAAACAGAGAACACATGTATAAATACACTGGGGATAGTGGGTAAGATGGGCTACACCTGGGGGGGGGGTGGAAACAATCACAAAGACAGGTGAAACAGATCAGGGTGTGACAGTTTGAGGGCCATTCAAGTGGATTTTTTAAAGTTGAATGTGGTAAATTCCCACTTCCCACTTGATTACAAACGCAGGATTAGGTACAATCATTACTGCACTTTGAAATATAGGTGGTGGCAATGTGCTGGTGGTGGCTCATTAGCATATTTGGGGGCGAGCTTCTAAAATATGTTGAATTTGTGCCAACCGTCAGTGGAAATGTTGTACTAGTTTAAGTGGTTTTATCATTATGTCGATGAAGGTTGAGCACTATTTTTGAACACGGTCCCTTCTGCAATCTTTATAAGAACTTCTGACAATTAAGAGCTGTACTGTTAAGAATTACTGTGCTTCTTCCAAAAGCTTAATGGAAGCTTGTTCACAGAAAGTTAATGTTTCATTTTCAATAACTTACTATTAACTAGTTGCAAGTGGGTTATTATAAAATTCACAATAACTTACTGAACCTGGTAGTTAAGTGAGTATTAAGCCCAAATCAAACGAAAAGCGATTTTTTAAAACTCGGGTGAATGAACGTGTGCACGCTGAAATTAGAATGCACAGGAGTGAATGAGAGAAAACAGATGGGCCGCGAGCGTCAAAGGCCTCATAATGCTTCAAATGAGAAAGTACGTCTATTTTTCTTGCGTCTACGCGGAGCAATGCTGGTAAAATAAGCAGATAAATTGCATGGGTTGTTTGTTGAAAAGGAATTAGAGGAATTGTAAAGATCTTCCCTATGCTAAGTAGACTAAAGATGTAGTTTAAAACAATTTGAGAGTGTATTAATTGCCTTTGGAAAGTATTCAGAACCCTTGACTTTTTCCACATTTTGTTAGGTTACAGCCTTATTCTAACATTGATTAAATTGTTTTTTTCCCCCTCATCAATTTACACACAATACCCCTGTTATGATGAGTTTCTGGTATTGAGAAGATCAGGATGCAAGAGAATCTGGGACACAGATGGAGAGTTGATTTAGTCATTATTTAATGGTTACAATAATGGATTCAATGACAGGCGGTACGGATGTAGCCTCTTGTCATATGAATGACTTCCATACAAAATCTCAGTTTATATATAATGCTCTCCGAGCTGCTTCTTCCAACATCTGCCAACCATCATTGAGTGTCACTCATCTACCACAATAGCATCCACACACTTGGTATTGTGTGTCACCCTAGCCAGGCCATTCCATCACATACACCTTCTAAGATTAGCCCAAGTGGCCCCCAATTTATCTTGGCACGCAGACCTTCTGTCCCTCACCAGTGACCTCTATAACACATGGCGTGTCCTTGTCCTCTCTCCCTCACATACATCTTATGAGTTTTACATACATTAATTAATCTTGTATCACAAGTCATTATAACAACCTCATAATGGCAAAGCAAAAACAGGTAATTTTAGCTAATTTATGAAAATAAATATCACATTTACATAAGTATTCAGACCCAAATCTGGTGGTGTAGCTGCACTGTAGCAGGTTGGTAGCGAGCGAGGGGTTATTAGTTCAAATCCCATTTAAGGCTGAGTCCCAATTTTGTTCACAGTACAAAATTATACAAGATTTTACAATAATAGAAATCAGAATACAGCATCATACTATCATTTTTTATACAAATAATACCTTAAAATTGTTGTATATTTACTTTATTTTTTGTATTGTCAATAAATATATAGCCAATCGCCATTACGTCCATATACCTAATTTCATGGTATCACATTAAAATGTTGCATCCCCATGTTGTAAAAAAAAAAAATCACGAGCTCAAATGTTGTCACACGAGTAGTTTCATGTTCTCACATGTTGACATTGTGCATCCCCATGTTGTCACATTTATTTCACATTAATTTCACGAGATCATGTGCTCACATGTTGTCATGTGTAGTTTTATGTTATCACATGTTGTCAATTTGCTTCACATTAAATCACTTAATCACGAGATCACATTTGATCACATGTGACATTCATGGGGTTTTTCCATAAGGGACGCAACAGGGTTGACCTTAAAATGAGGGACATACTTTAGTATACAGTATATAGTGTATGTGGACACCCCTTTAAATGAGTGGATCCGGCTAGTTCAGCACACAGCCATGCAATCTCCATAGACAAACATTGGCAGTAGAATGGCCTTACTGAAGAAATCAGTGACTTTCAACGTGGCACCGTCATAGGATGCCACCTTTCCAACAAGTCAGTTCATAAAAGTTCTGCTCTGCTAGAGCTGCCCCGGTCAACTGTAAGTGCTGTTATTGTGAAAACATCTAGGAGCGCCAACGGATCAGCCGCGAAGTGGTAGGCCACACAAGCTCACAGAACAAGACCGCCGAGTGCTGAAGCGCGTAAAAATTGTCTGTCTTCGGTTGCAACACTCACTACAGAGTTCCAAACTGCCTCTGGAAGCAACGTCAGCACAAGAGCTGTTTGTCGGGAACTTCATGAAATGGGTTTCCATGGCCGAGCAGCCGCTTCACCATCTGGCAGTCCGACAGACAAATCTGCGTTTGGCGGATGACAGGAGAACACTACCTGCCCCAATGCATAGTGCCAACTGTAAAGTTTGGTGGAGGAGGAATAATGGTCTGGGGCTGTTTTTCATGGTTCGGGCTAGGTGCCTTAGTTCCAGTAAAGGGAAATCTTAACGCTACAGCATACAATGACATTCTAGACGATTCTGTGCTTCCAACTTTGTGGCAACAGTTTGTGGAAGGCCCTTTCCTGTTTCAGCATGACAATGCCCCCGTGCACAAAGCGATGTCCATACAGAAATGGTTTGTCGAGATCGGTGTGGAAGAACTTGACTGGCCTGCACAGAGCCCTGACCTCAACCCCATCGAACACCTTAGGGATGAAATGGAACGCCGACTGCGAGCCAGGCCTAATTGCCCAACATCAGTGCCCGACCTCGTGGCTGATAGGAGGCAAGTCCCCACAGCAATGTTCCAACATCTAGCGGAAATTCTTCCCAGAAGAGTGGAGGCTGTTATAGCAGCAAAGGGGGGACCAACTCCATATTAATGCCGATGATTTTGGAATGAGATGTTCGACGAGCAGGTGTCCACATACTTTTGGTCATGTAATGTACGTAAATTAATCTCTAATCACATTAAATAAATAATAACCTTCAGAAATGACTTTGTCAAAGAAACAAAATAACAAGGGCTTTACCATGATGGTGAAAAGTTGGAGACATTTTGGGGTTAGGTGGCTTAAACCCTCCTAGAAGTCACAGAGGGTGCATGGAGGGACATGTCAAAATGCTGAATTATGGCACTTTAGTAAGTCTTTATTCATATTAACAATAAGTTGAATTGAATTCTCCCAGTGGTCTATATTAAAGAGCACTTCATTTAATATAACAGGCTTTTCAAATTCAATAATTTTGCACAATTTCTATCTAAAATATAAAAGGGATACAAAAGGCCCTCCATTTGTTAGTGGAGGCAGGAGGCAGGTTCTTCATTCCCAAAACACTGGCCTATTTACCACCTGCCTGCAGCTCAAGTTGTTTGGCCGCCTGCCCTGTGACTGTGGGAAATTAGTAGTACACTTTGTTCTCTCTTCAGGGGTAAGCAGAGATCAGAATATAGATATACACCTCTTAGAGCAGGTCCTCCCTCTGACTGTGTGTGGTGCAATTAGTCATGCAATGTGCTGTAGCATAGACAGACTATGGCACATTGTCATACAGAGTGGGGCATTACTGGGCAACACGGGGGCCTCTTTGCCCTATGGTTTAAAAAAAAGTGTGTTCATGCAAAAGAAAAGGCCTATCAATAGTTTGATGGTGTTGGATAAGAGAACAAGACGGGCCTTGTGTAGTAGTTTACAGAGACGTGCAGTATGTGGTGTCAGTGCTGCGCTTCACTACAAACTCCTGTGGGAACTCCTTTTTCAATTGAGGCCCTGTCGCTTAGACCAGGGTTTCGCAAAGTTGGTCCTGCATTCCCCCGCTTCTCTGGGTGCACATTTTGTTTTTTGCCCTAGCACTACAAAGTTGATTAAAATAATGAACGCTTGATGATGATTTGTTCATTTGAATCAGCTGTGTAGTGCTAGGGCAAAAAAACAAAACGTGGGAGGTGACCGAGTTTGGGAAACCCTGGCTTAGACCATGGCAGAATGTGGGCGGTAACCCCATACACATGCACCCATCAAAGGCCTTTCATGTGATATAACCATTCTGATCACATTTTACATTTACATTTTAGTCATTTAGCAGACGCTCTTATCCAGAGCGACTTACAGTTAGTATCACCGTTGCATGTCTTCACAAAATTGAGACTAAAATGTGTTATATTCTCAGGCTTTCTCGGTCCCCAGAACCAAATAAGCTACTTGATTTTGGGTCTGTCACGATAGTGTGTTATTAGCTACTAGGGCCAAATCTAACACATGAATTAAAATGCTGCAGAGTAGCCTAGTCCAGTCTATAGACTCAGTCAGTGATAATGATAATTGACTCAGATGTGTCTAAAATAGGAACGTGACCCTGGATCTTATCACCTGTCCTTTCACCCGTCCACCTCTGTCTCTCTTGCACGAGAGACAGACAGACCACAATAAAACACATGCTGATTAGGAAACCCTTAGGTTGTATCCCAAATGGCACCCTATTCCCTACATACTGCATTACTTTTGACCAGAGCCCTATTGACCCTGGTCAAAAGTAGTGCACTTTATAGAGAATATGGTGCCATTTGTGATGCACAAACACACTGTGGCGGCAGGCCAGGCCAGTGGTTACCTAGACCTCACCTCACCACACCTCACCACACCCTGGTCATGGTTTACAAAGGATAAAAAGGAGTCTGTGGAAAAACCTTGCAGAGTTTATGGAAACTCTTATGTTTCTTATCAGCAGTGTGAATGGGAGATCTGCATTGGCACTAGGAACAATTAACTCCAGGTTAACACAGGCGTGGTACAGATGCCAAAGCACAGAGATGAACGTGATGATAAAGATATTTAAGCTTTCCACACTTGGAGTAGCATAATCTGAAACTAGCAATCAGTTTGGTAAAAGGGGAATTCCGTCTTTGGTAGGATTTCCCAGGGCCAAATCAGTGACCTTAGTGTCCACCCTGAGATTAGAAGGTTGGGAGTTCAATCCCCAACCGAGTTATACCAAAGACTGTAAAAATGGACCTCTGCTTAGCACTCATCAGCATTAAGGGTCCAATGCTGCCATGTTTGGTCTCAATATCAAATCATTTCTGGGTAACAATTAAGTACCTTGCTGTGATTGTTTTAAATTAAAATGGTCAAAAAGAAACAAAAATCATTTTCACAGTATTATTCCAACCTAATAGTGTGCTAGGGCATTTTGCATCATCATGACGTGGCCGGTGACACTTTGCTTCTTGAAAGTCCAATATCTTGAAAACTTGACGGTTGACATGTAAAACATTTTGGGACTGCAAAATTCCCCTTTAAGGTCCTGGGATACACTAGCATTCTGTCCAGAGGGTGTCCTTGTACATCAAGCCGTTCCGGCTCGCACAAGCCAAGGCTCGTGCAAAGGTGCAAGACTACTTAATTAGGGTTTCCCAACTCTGTGAATTGTGGTTTAAGACAACAGATGTCAACAATAAAGACATAAAGGGGACACAGCTGGACACATGATAAAATACTGATCATGATAAAACGACTGAATAAAACTGCCTCATTCAACTTGTCATTCAATATTACCATGTCACAACATGTGTAATCTGTTCAGGGTTGGGTAGGTTACTTTCTAAAGGTAATCCGTTACAGTTACTAATTACCTTTCCAAAATTGTAAACAGTAATGTAACTTTTGTAAACTCAGTAATGTAATCTGATTACTTTATTTTGTATTACTTTCCCTTTAAGAGGCAATAGAAGAAGACAACAAGCATCCATCAAATGAATTTGGTGTGTCATCATAGTGGTCTCTGACATATGGTCAGACTCTCTCAGGTGGAACAACCTTAAAGTTTTGCCCTTTTTCAATGCTGAATTGAATGTCATTGAGAAAACAGAAAGGTGTCATAATCAATTTTTTAGCAAACATCCTTTCTGAATTGAAAAGTAATCCAAGAAGTAATCATCTAGTTTCTCAAAAGTATCTGTAATCTGATTATAATATTTTAGCTGGTAACATAACTGATTACAGTTACAGTTTTTTGGTAATCAGATGACATGTACATCACCGGGACCATGCTCGCACCCATCCAGGACATCTACTCGAAACGGTGCCTGAGGAAGGCATGCGGCATCATCAAGAACCCCACACACCCCAGCCATGAGCGGTTCTCTCCCTTACCGTCGGACAGATGGTATCGGAGCATGAGGTCTGATACCAACAGGCTCAGAGACTGTTTCTATCTACAAGCCATCAAACTGCTGAACACTTTAACTGGGCTGACCACCTGCTCTGATTCTCTGCACCTTAGCACACATGCACTCACTCATGCACACTACCACACAGACATCCAAACAGACATACACACACAAATATACACTGAACAAAAATATAAAAAGCAACATGCAACAATTTCAAAGATTTTACTGAGTTACAGTACATATAAGGAAATCAGTCAGTTGAAATAAATTAATTTGGCCCTAATCTATGGATTTCACATGACTGGGAATACAGATACGCATCTGTTGGTCACAGATACCTTTTTTTTTTAAAGGTGTGACCACCATTAGGATCAAACCACATCTCCTTTGCATAGAGTTTTTATTTTATTATGATTTTTATTTTTTATTATTTTTGATTAACCCATCCACCTCTTAGGAGGACAAATATATATATATATATATTGTTTTACAGCTTTTCTGCTACATATACATTTTACATACACATTTTGCATACATGGCACTCGGAGCGGCCTGCTGGATCGTGGCACTCGGAGCGGCCTGCTGGATCGACTTAGGAGGCGTGCACACCACCCACTGCTTCCAAGTATACTACTCGCTAATGTTCAGTCTTTGGATAACAAGGTCGAAGAGCTCAGGGCAAGGATTTCTTTCCAGAGAGACATCAGGGCCTGTAACATACTCCTCTCTGGGGATATTCTGTCGAAATCGGTCCAGCCAGATGGGTTCTCAGTTCATCGCGCAGGCAGAAATAAATATCTCTCCGGGAAGCAGCAGGGCGGAGGTGTGTGTTTCATGATGAACAACTCACTGTTTAATTGTAGTAACATACAGGAACTCTAGTCCCTTTGTTCACCCGACCTAGAATACCTCACAATCAAATGCCGACCGTATTATCTCCCAAGATAATTTTATTTGGTTATAGTCACAGCCGTGTATATCCCCCCTCAAGCCGATACCACGATGGCCCTCAAAAAACTTCACTGGACTTATGCAAACTGGAAACCACATATCCTAAGGCTGCATTTATTGTAGCCGGGGATTTTAACAAAGCAAATTTAAGGACTAGGCTGCCGAAGTTCTATCAACATATCGACTGTTGTGCTCGGGCTGCTAAAATCCTCAACCGTTGCTATTGGAACTTCCGGGATGGTTATAAGGCCCTCCCCCGCCCTCCTTTCGGCAAATCTGACCACGACTCCATTTTGCTCCTCCCTTCCTATAGGCAGAAACTCAAACAGCGCTGGTCTGACCAATCGGAATCCACGCTTCAAGATTGTTTTGATCACGCGGACTGGAATATGTTCCGGGTAGCTTGCGAAAATAATTTAGACGAATACACTGAAACGGTGACTGAGTTTATCAGGAAGTGTATAGGTGATGTTTTGCCCACTGTGACTATTAAAACCTACCCTAAACAGAAACCGTGGATAAATGGCAGCATTCGCGCAAAACTGAAAGCGCAAACCACCACATTTAACCATGACAAGGTGACTGGGAATATGGCAGAATACAAACAGTGTAGCTACTCACTCTGCAACGCAATTAAACTGGCAAAACATCAGTATAGAGACAAAGTGGAGTCGCAATTCAACGGCTCAGACACGAGATGTATGTGGCAGGGTCTACAGACAATCACAGACTACAAAAAGAAAACCAGCCACGTTGCCGACACCGACGTCTCGCTAAACACCTTCTTCTCCCGCTTTGAGGATAACACAGTGCCACCGACGAGGCCCACTACCAAGGACTGTGGCCTCTCCTTCTCCTTGGCCGACGTGAGTAAGACGTTTAAGCATGTTAACCCCCGCAAGGCTGCAAGGCCCAGACGGCATCCCTAGCCGCGTCCTCAGAGCATGCGCAGACCAACTGGCTGGTGTGTTTACGGACATATTCAATCTCTCCCTTTCCCAGTCTGCTGTCCCCACATGCTTCAAGATGGCCATCATTGTTCCTGTACCCAAGAAATCAAAGGTAACTAAACTAAATTACTATCTCCCCGTAGCACTCACCTCTGTCATCATGAAGTGCTTTGAGAGACTAGTCAAGGATCATATCACCTCTACCTTACCTGTCACCCTAGACCCACTTCAATTTGCTTACCGCCCCAATAGATCCACAGACGATGCAATTGCCATCACACTGCACACTGCCCTATCCCATCTGGACAAGAGGAATACCTATGTAAGAATGCTGTTCATTGACTATAGCTCAGCATTCAACACCATAGTACCCTCCAAGCTCATCATTAAGCTCGAGGCCCTGGGTCTGAACCCCGCTCTGTGCAACTGGGTCCTGGACTTCCTGATGGGCCGCCCCCAGGTGGTGAAGGTAGGAAACAACATCTCCACTTCGCTGATCCTCAACACTGGGGCCCCACAAGGGTGCGTGCTCAGCCCCCTCCTGTACACTCTGTTCACCCATGACTGCGTGGCCAAGCACGCTTCCAACTCAATCATCAAGTTTGCAGACGACACAACAGTAGTAGGCTTGATTACCAACAATGACGAGACAGCCTACAGCAGGGTTCGACCCCTCCAGGACCGGAATTGAAGAACCATGGCCTACAGGGAGGAGGTGAGGGCTCTGGGAGTGTGGTGCCAGGAAAATAACGTCTCACTCAACGTCAACAAAACAAAGGAGATTATCGTGGACTTCAGGAAACAGCAGAGGGTGCAACCCCTTATCCACATCGATGGGACCGCAGTGGAGAAGGTAGAACGCTTCAAGTTCCTTGGTGTATACATCACTAACAAAATGAAATGGTCCACCCACGCAGACAGTGTGGTGAAGAAGGCGCAACAGGTCTGCTGAACGCATTACCGGGGGCAAACTACCCGCCCTCCAGGACACCTACAGCACCCGATGTCACAGGAAGGCCAAAAAAATCATCAAGGACATCAACCACCCGAGCCACTGCCTGTTCACCCCGCTATCATCCAGAAGTCGAGGTCAGTACAGGTGCATCAAAGCTGGGACCGAGAAAATGAAAAACAGCCTCTATCTCAAGGCCATCTGACTGTTAAATAGCCATCACTAGCACATTAGAGGCTGCTGCTGCTTATTGAAATCACTAGCCACTTTAAGAAATGGAACACTAGTCACTTTAATAATATTTACATATATTGCACTACTCATCTCATATGTATACACTGTATTCTATAATATTCTACATTATCTTAGTCCATGCCGCTCTGTCATTGCTTGTCCATATACAGTGAGGGAAAAAAGTATTTGATCCCCTGCTGATTTTGTACGTTTGCCCACTGACAAAGAAATGATCAGTCTATAATTTTAATGGTAGGTTTATTTGAACAGTGAGAGACAGAATAACAACTAAAAAATCCAGAAAAACGCATGTCAAAAATGTTATAAATTGATTTGCATTTTAATGAGGGAAATAAGTATTTGACCCCCTCTCAATCAGAAAGATTTCTGGCTCCCAGGTGTCTTTTATACAGGTAACGAGCTGAGATTAGGAGCACACTCTTAAAGGGAGTACTCCTAATCTCAGCTTGTTACCTGTATAAAATACACCTGTCCACAGAAGCAATCAATCAGATCAGATTCCAAACTATCCACCATGGTCAAGACCAAAGAGCTCTCCAAGGATGTCAGGGACAAGATTGTAGAGGCTGGAATGGGCTACAAGACCATTGCCAAGCAGCTTGGTGATAAGGTGACAACAGTTGGTGCGATTATTCGCAAATGGAAGAAACAAAATAACTGTCAATCTCCCTCGGTCTGGGGCTCCATGCAAGATCTCACCTCATGGAGTTGCAATGATCATGAGAACGGTGAGGAATCAGCCCAGAACTACACGGGAGGATCTTGTCAATGATCTCAAGGCAGCTGGGACCATAGTCACCAAGAAAACAATTGGTAACACACTATGCCGTGAAGGACTGAAATCCTGCAGCGCCCGCAAGGTCCCCCTGCTCAAGAAAGGACATATACATGCCTGTCTGAAGTTTGCCAATGAACATCTGAATGATTCAGAGGAGAACTGGTTGAAAGTGTTGTGGTCAGATTAGACCAAATTGGAGCTCTTTGGCATCAACTCAACTCGCCGTGTTTGGAGGAGGAGGAATGCTGCCTATGACCCCAAGAACACCATCTGCACCGTCAAACATGGAGGTGGAAACATTATGCCTTGGAGGTGTTTTTCTGCTAAGGGGACAGGACAACTTCACTGCATCAAAGGGACGATGGACGGGGCCATGTACCGTAAAATCTTGGGTGAGAACCTCCTTCCCTCAGCCAGGGCATTGAAAATGGGCCGTGGATTGGTATTCCAGCATGACAATGACCCAAAACACACGGCCAAGGCAACAAAGGAGTGTCTCAAGAAGGAGCACATTAAGGTCCTGGAGTTTCCAATATAAAGGATCCAAACTGGTGAAGGAATAAAAATAGCATGAATAGGAAAGTATACCAGTTTCATTTGAAGACCAGGATGTTGACAGCTGTGCCATACAGATTGCAAAATAGTTGGGAAGATATTTTTGATGTACCGATTCCATGGTACGAGTTGATATATAAAATGACGCAAGATTCAAGGCTTGGGGGGGCAGCATCATGCTATAGGGGTGTTTTTCAGCGGCAGGGACTGGGAGACTAGTCAGGATCGAGGCAAAGATGAACGGAGCAAAGTACAGAGAGATCCTTGATTAAAACCTGCTCCAGAGCGCTCAGTACCTCAGACTGGGGCGAAGGTTCACCTTCTAACAGGACAACAACCCTAAGCACACAGCCAAGACAACGCAGGAGTGGCTTCAGGACAAGTCTCTGAATGTCCATGAGTGGCCCAGCTAGAGCCCGTACTTGAACCCGATCTAACATCTCTGGAGAGACCTGAAAATAGCTGTGCAGCAACGCTCCCCATCTAACCTCACAGAGCTTGGGAGGATCTGCAGAGAAGAATGGGAAAAAGTGTGCCAAGCTTGTAGCGTCACACCCAAGAAGACTCAAGGCTGTAATTATTTCCAAAGGTGCTTCAACAAAGTACTGAGTAAAGGGTCTGAATACTTATGTAAATGCAACATTTCCGTTTTTTTATTTGTATAAATTAGCAAACATTTCTAAAAACCTGTTTTGGCTTTGTCATTATGGGATATTGTGTGTAGATTGAAAAATCTATTTTAGAATAAGGCTGTAATGTAACAAAATGTGGAAAAAGTCAAGGGTTCTGAATACTTTCCGAATGCACTGTATGTAAGCCTTTAACAAGGCTGCAGAACTGAAATTTTATAAGCTTAATGTTTATGTACAGAATACAACAGAGCACATTAACTGGGATGACATTCCCTCTCATGCGACACTAAAAAGACTGGCCTTTATGCATTTTGGAGTACGCTTCCCTTAATCTGTGATGCCAATTGTCTGCCTGTTCAACAACTCTAGCTATTTATCTAGTCAGTTACACTAGGAATAAATTATTATAGAGGAAGGAAAAACTGAAGTACTGTTTCCTAGTCCTTATTTTCCCTGGGTCTTTCCACTATTTAAATAGCCAGTTATTCTAGGGAGGCCTAGGGAGTAACTATGAAGGACAATTCCCTATAGTCAGACTGAGATGCTCCTGTCTGTACAACAACACTAGCTAGCCTATTTATCTAGCCAGTTATTCGAGGAAGATATAGAAGAGTAAAGAAAGGAATAATTGCAATCCGAATGTTTTCTATGCAATTGACATGGGTAAATACACTTGGCCTATAATTCAGGAGATCAAAATAACAGCAATTGCCAAAACAATTGAGGGCTGAATCGCTGGACCATTTGTCACGAGATGAAAGTCCACATGATTTGGCAATTGTATACTGTAGGCCTAGGCCTAGTAGGCTACTTGCATGTTATTCATGATTATTGACATTAAACTAAATTGCCAGTGCATTAAATTGCTATTAGACACTAGTGTTCAATTCTCAGAGGCAATGGAGATCATAAAACCATGACCAAAAGATGACCAATTTTAGCATATTTTTTTTTCATTTACCAGACTTTATGGACATAATTATTACTATAATTTTGTCATGAGGCATTTTCAAAAAATTGAATCAGCCCATTGTGAAAACGATATAGCCTATAGCAGTGTTTCTTAATCCTGGTCCTGGGGACACGGAGGGTGCACATTTTAGTTTTGCCCTAGCACAAAACCCACAATTTCACTAGTCAAAAGTTTGATGATGAGTTGATTAATGGAAACAGGTGTTTAGTACTAAAACATAAATGTGCACCCCTTTGGTCACCAGGCTCTGGATTAGGAAACATTGGCCTACAGTATGACACATGATTTTTGAACAAATGACACATCCCGTGACACAATCTACTATAGTATAATTAAGGATCACTCAGAGGCAGTCAAAAGCATTGATATAGAGACAGTCTCAGCTCTGTCCAAAATGACTCGCATATCTGTAGTGTGACTAACACTGGAGAGATGGGGAGGGCTGCATGTTAAATGGCAAGTAGTGCACTATATAGGCAATAGGGTGCAATTTGGGACGCATCCTGGGAGAGGAGTTGTTGACTGCTGTGGTGATATCCCTGATATAAACAGACTAGAGTAATCAGGCTGTAAAGAAGGTAATTCTGTTTTTATTTTTTAGTAAATTTGCAAAAACGTATAAAAACCTGTTTTCACTTTGTCATTATGGGGTATTGTGTGTAGTTTGCTGAGGATTTTATTGTATTTAATCAATTTTAGAATAAGGCTGTAACGTAGCAAAATGTGGAAAAGGTCAAGGGTTCTGAATACTTTCCGAAGGCACTGTATATACAGTTGAATTCGGAAGTTTATATACACTTAGGTTGGAGTCATTAAAACTCGTTTTTTAACCACTCCACAAATTTCTTGTTAACAAACTATAGTTTTGGCAAGTTGGTTAGCCAAGACCTCCACAAGTCTGGTTCATCCTTGGGAGCAATTTCCAAACACCTGTAGGTACCACATTCATCTGTACAAACAATAGTACACAAGTATAAACACCATGGGACCACGCAGCCAAAATACCGCTCATGAAGGAGACGCATTCTGTCTCCTAGAGATGAACATACTTTGGTGCGAAAAGTGCAAATCAATCCCAGAACAACAGCAAAGGACCTTGTGAAGATGATGGAGGAAACAGTTACAAAAGTATCTATATCCACAGTAAAACGAGTCCTATATCGACATAACCTGAAAGGCCGCTCAGCAAAGAAGAAGCCACTGCTCCAAAACGGCCATAAAAAAGCCAGACTACGGTTTGCAACTGCACATGGGGACAAAGATCATACTTTTTGGAGAAATGTCCTCTGGTCTGATGAAACAAAACTAGAACTGTATGTCCATAATTACCATTGTTATGTTTGGAGGAAAAAGAGGGTTGGTTGCAAGCCGAAGAACACCATCCCAACCGTGAAGCACGGGGGTGGCAGCATCATGCTCTGGGGGTGCTTTGCTGCAGGAGGGACTGGTGCACTTCACAAAATAGATGGCATCATGTGGAAGGAAAAATGTGTGGATATATTGAAGCAACATCTCAAGATATCAGTCAGGAAGTTAAAGCTTGGTCGCAAATGGGTCTTCCAAATGGACAATGACCCCAAGCATACTTCCAGTGTTGTGCCAAAATGGATTAAGGACAACAAAGTCAAGGTATTGGAGTGGCCATCACAAAGCTCTGACCTCAATCCTATAGAAAATGTGTGGGCAGAACTGAAAAAGCGTGTGCGAGCAAGGAGGCCTACAAACCTGACTCAGTTACACCAGCTCTGTCAGGAGGAGTGCGCCAAAATTCACCCAACTTATTGTGGGAAGCTTGTGGAAGGCTACAGGAAATGTTTGACCCAAGTTAAACAATTTAAAGGCAATGCTACCAAATACTAATTGAGTGTATGTAAACTTCTGACCAACTGGGAATGTGATGAAAGAAATAAAAGCTTAAATAAATCATTCTCTCTACTATTATTCTGACATTTCAAGTTCTTAAAATAAATTGGTGATCCTAACTGACCTAAAACAGGGAATCTTTACTAGGATTAAATGTCAGGAATTGTGAAAAACTGAGTTTAAATGTCTTTGGCTAAGGTGTATGTAAACTTCCGACTTCAACTGTATATATATATATATATATATATATATATATATATATATACAGTGGGGAGAACAAGTATTTGATACACTGCCGATTTTGCAGGTTTTCCTACTTACAAAGCATGTAGAGGTCTGTAATTTTTATCATAGGTACACTTCAACTGTGAGAGACGGAATCTAAAACAAAAATCCAGAAAATCACATTGTATGATTTTTAAGTAATTAACTTGCATTTTATTGCATGACATAAGTATTTGATACATCAGAAAAGCAGAACTTAATATTTGGTACAGAAACTTTTGTTTGCAATTACAGAGATCATACGTTTCCTGTTGGTCTTGACCAGGTTTGCACACACTGCAGCAGGGATTTTGGCCCACTCCTCCATACAGACCTTCTCCAGATCCTTCAGGTTTCGGGGCTGTCGCTGGGCAATACGGACTTTCAGCTCCCTCCAAAGATGTTCTATTGGGTTCAGGTCTGGAGACTGGCTAGGCCACTCCAGGACCTTGAGATGCTTCTTACGGAGCCACTCCTTAGTTTCCCTGGCTGTGTGTTTCGGGTCGTTGTCATGCTGGAAGACCCAGCCACGACCCATCTTCAATGCTCTTACTGAGGGAAGGAGGTTGTTGGCCAAGATCTTGCGATACATGGCCCCATCCCCCTTTGCAGAAAAGCATCCCCAAAGAATGATGTTTCCACCTCCATGCTTCACGGTTGGGATGGTGTTCTTGGGGTTGCACTCATCCTTCTTCTTCCTCCAAATACGGCGAGTGGAGTTTAGACCAAAAAGCTATATTTTTGTCTCATCAGACCACATGACCTTCTCCCATTCCTCCTCTGGATCATCCAGATGGTCATTGGCAAACTTCAGACGGGCCTGGACATGCGCTGGCTTGAGCAGGGGGACCTTGCCTGCGCTGCAGGATTTTAATCCATGACGGCGTAGTGTGTTACTAATGGTTTTCTTTGAGACTGTAGTCCCAGCTCTCTTCAGGTCATTGACCAGGTCCTGCCGTGTAGTTCTGGGCTGATCCCTCACCTTCCTCATGATCATTGATGCCCCACGAGGTGAGATCTTGCATGGAGCCCCAGACCGAGGTTGATTGACCGTCATCTTGAACTTCTTCCATTTTCTAATAATTGCGCCAACAGTTGTTGCCTTCTCACCAAGCTGCTTGCCTATTGTCCTGTAGCCCATCCCAGCCTTGTGCAGGTCTACAATTTTATCCCTGATGTCCTTACACAGCTCTCTGGTCTTGGCCATTGTGGAGAGGTTGGAGTCTGTTTGATTGAGTGTGTGGACAGGTGTCTTTTATACAGGTAACGAGTTCAAACAGGTGCAGTTAATACAGATAATGAGTGGAGAATAGGAGGGCTTCTTAAAGAAAAACCAACAGGTCTGTGAGAGCCGGAATTCTTACTGGTTGGTAGGTGATCAAATACTTATGTCATGCAATAAAATGCAAATTAATTACTTAAAAATCATACAATGTGATTTTCTGGATTTTTGTTTTAGATTCCGTCTCTCACAGTTGAAGTGTACGTATGATAAAAATTATAGACCTCTACATGCTTTGTAAGTAGGAAAACCTGCAAAATCGGCAGTGTATCAAATACTTGTTCTCCCCACTGTATATATATAATATATATATATATATATACAGTACCAGTCAAAAGTTTGGACACACCTACCCATTCAAGGGTTTTTCTTTATTTTTACTATTTTCTAATAGTGAAGACATCAAAACTATGACATAATTAATATGGAATCATGTAGTAACCAATAAGTGTTAAACAAATCAAAATATATTTTAGATTTGAGATTCTTCAAAGTAGCCACCCTTTGCCTTGATGACAGCTTTGCACACTCTTGGCATTCTCTCAACCAGCTTCATGAGGTAGTCACCTGGAATGCATTTCAATTAACAGGTGTGCCTTGTTAAAAGTTAATTTGTGGAATTCCTTTCCATCTTAATGCGTTTGAGCCAATCAGTTGTGTTATGACAAGGTGGTTGGGTATGCAGAAGATAGCCCTATTTGGTAAAAGACCAAGTCCATATAATGGCAAGACAGCTCAAATAAGCAAAGAGAAACGGCAGTCCATTATTACTTTAAGACATGAAGGTCAGTAAATACAGAACATTTCAAGAAGTTTCTTCAAAGACAGTCGCAAAAAACATCAAGCGCTGTGATGAAACTAGCTCTCATGAGGACCGCCACAGGAATGGAAGACCCAGAGTTACCTCTGCTGCAGAGGATAAGTTCATTAGAGTTACCAGCTTCAGACGTTGAAGCCCAAATAAATGCTTCACAGAGTTCAAGTAACAGACACATCTCAACATCAACTGTTCAGAGGAGACTGTGTGAATCAGGGCTTCATAGTCAAATTCCTGCAAAGAAACCACTACTAAAGGACACCAATAAGAAGAAGAGACTTGCTTGGGCCAAGAAACACGAGCAATGGACATTAGACCAGTGGAAATGTGTCCTTTGGTCTGGAGTCCAAATTGGAGACTGTTGGTTCCAACCGCCGTGGCTTTGTGAGACGCGGTGTGGGTGAACGGATGATCTCCGCATGTGTATTTCCCACTGTAAAGCATGGAGGAGGAGGTGTTATGGTGTGGGGGTGCTTTGCTGGTGACATTGTCTGTGATTTATTTAGAATTCAAGGCACACTTAACCAGTATGACTACCACAACATTCTGCAGCGATACGCCATCCCATCTGGTTTGGGCTTAGTGGGACTATCATTTGATTTTCAACAGGAGAATGATCCAACAAACCTCCAGGCTGTGTAAGGGCTATTTTACCAAGAAGGAGTGTGATGGAGTGCTGCATCAGATGACCTGGCCTCCACAATCACCTGACCTCAACCCAATTGAGATGGTTTGGGATGAGTCGGACCACAGAGTGAAGGAAAAGCAGCCAACAAGTGCTCAGCATATGTGGGAACTCCTTCAAGATTGTTGGAAAAGCATTCCAGGTGAAGCTGGTTGAGAGAATGCCAAGAATGTACAAAGCTGTCATCAAGGCAAAGGGTGGCTATTTGAAGAATCAAAAATATATTTTGATTTGTTGAACACTTTTTTGGTTACTACATGATTCCATATGTGTTATTTAATAGTTTTGATGTCTTCACTATTATTCTACAATGTAGAAAATAGTAAAAAAATAAAGAAAAACCCTTGAATGGGTAGTTGTGTCCACATTTTTGACTGGTACCATATATATACACACTGCTCAAAAAAAATAAAGGGAACACTTAAACAACACAATGTAACTCCAAGTCAATCACACTTCTGTGAAATCAAACTGTCCACTTAGGAAGCAACACTGATTGACAATACATTTCACATGCTGTTGTGCAAAAGGAATAGACAACAGGTGGAAATTATAGGCAATTAGCAAGACACCCCCAATAAAGAAGTGGTTCTGCAGGTGGTGACCTCAGACCACTTCTCAGTTCCTATGCTTCCTGACTGATGTTTTGGCCACTTTTGAATGCTGGCGGTGCTTTCACTCTAGTGGTAGCATGAGACAGAGTCTACAACCCACACAAGTGGCTCAGGTAGTGCAGCTCATCCAGGATGGCACATCAATGCGAGCTGTGGCAAGAAGGTTTGCTGTGTCTGTCAGCGTAGTGTCCAGAGCATGGAGGCGCTACCAGGAGACAGGCCAGTACATCAGGAGACGTGGAGGAGGCCGTAGGAGGGCAACAACCCAGCAGCAGGACCGCTACCTCCGCCTTTGTGCAAGGAGGAGCAGGAGGAGCACTGCCAGAGCCCTGCAAAATGACCTCCAGCAGGCCACAAATGTGCATGTGTCTGCTCAAACGGTCAGAAACAGACTCCATGAGGATGGTATGAGGGCCCGACGTCCACAGGTGGGGGTTGTGCTTACAGCCCAACACCGTGCAGGACGTTTGGCATTTGCCAGAGAACACCAAGATTGGCAAATTCGCCTCTGGCACCCTGTGCTCTTCACAGATGAAAGCAGGTTCACACTGAGCACATGTGACAGACGTGACAGAGTCTGGAGACGCCGTGGAGAACGTTCTGCTGCCTGCAACATCCTCCAGCATGACCGGTTTGGCGGTGGGTCAGTTATGATGTGGGGTGGCATTTCTTTGGGGGGCCGCCATGTGCTCGCCAGAGGTAGCCTGACTGCCATTAGGTACCGAGATGAGATCCTCAGACTCAATGCAAAATGAATTACTTAAAAATCATACAATGTGATTTTCTGGATTTTTGTTTTAGATTCCGTCTCTCACAGTTGAAGTGTACCTATGATAAAAATTACAGACCTCTACATGCTTTGTAAGTAGGAAAACCTGCAAAATCGGCAGTGTATCAAATACTTGTTCTCCCCACTGTATATATAAAACGTATTGACATTTTCCGCATTGACTGACCTTCATGTCTTAAAGTAATGATGGACTGTTGTTTGTCTTTGCTTATTTGAGCTGTTCTTGCCATAATATGGACTTGGTCTCTTACCAAATTTGGCTATCTTCTGTTTACCACCCCCTACCTTGTCACAACAAAACTGATTGGCTCAAACGCATTAAGAAGGAAAGAAATTCCACAAATTAACTTTTAACAAGGCACACCTGTTAATTGAAATGCATTCCAGGTGACTACCTCATGAAGCTATTTGAGAGAATGCCAAGAGTGTGCAAAGCTGTCATCAAGGCAAAGGGTGGCTATTTGAAGAATCTCATATACAAAATATATTTTGATTTGTTTAACACTTGTTTGGTTACTACATGATTCCATATGTGTTATTTCATCGTTTTGATGTCTTCACTATTATTCTACAATGTAGAAAATAGTAAAAATAAAGAAAAACCCTTGAATGAGTTGTCACGGATTCAGCCGAGGCTGCCCCTCCTCCTTGCTCGGGCAGGCTTCGGCGTTCGTCGTCACCGGAGTACTAGCTGCTACCGATCTATGTTTCTATGTTCGACTTGTTCTGTCTTGATTGTGTACACCTGTTTCCCATTATGTTGTATTGTCTTCCCTATTTAACCCTCTGTCTTACACTGTGTGTTGTGTGTGATTGTATTCGTGATCAGCAGTCGTTAGTGTGCGGGTTATTTCCTCCCTGTGTGGAGTTTGTTTATTCTCAGTTTACTTTCAAGTAAAGTACGCTTTCGGATCAGCTCTGTGTCCTGCGTTTGACTTCGCCCACCGCATTTCACTGACGCCTTTTGACATGAGTAGTGTTGTCCAAATTTGACTGCTACTATATATATATATACATACAGTATCTCACAAAAGTGAGTACACCCCTCACATTTTTGTAAATATTTGAGTATATCTTTTCATGTGACAACACTGAAGAAATGACACTTTGCTACAATGTAAAGTAGTGAGTGTACAGCTTGTATAACAGTGTACATTTGCTGTCCCCTCAAAATAACTCAACACACAGCCATTAATGTCTAAACCGCTGGCAACAAAAGTGAGTACACCCCTAAGTGAAAATGTCCAAAATGGGCCCAAAGTGTCAATATTTTGTGTGGCCACCATCATTTTCCAGCACTGCCTTAACCAATTTGGACACACCTACTCATTCAAGGAGAATAACAACACACAGTTGAAACAATTTTCCCCCCAAATTGGCTCATACTCCCCTATCATCTTGGCGACCTCACTGCAGAGTTACAGGGTCAGGGAGTCAGAGGGCTAATCCTTAGGGAGAAATCCCGACCATCCAGCAGACCCAATCTGGTGAGATTTGTATTGAAGCAAGACAAAAACAAAACAAACAACAGCAATACACCTCTTCATATATCACTCGAGGTTGGGAAAGCTTCAATCCATTTGGAGTAACTGTCAACCATTACCAACATATATTTTTTCCTTTCACCGGCAGGCATGTGAAGAAAATCAATTTGTTTATTTACCAAAGGGTCCCAGGGGACCGGTAAAAACAACAACACTGCCTGTTAAATCAAAATAACAAATACAATTAGAATTACAACCCTTGATAACTTCAAGGAATAGTAAACTAGACTAGACAGGTGTCCCTCATTCAGGGGCAGCGCTCTCTCTCTCGCTCCTTCTCCCGTGGTCCGAATCACACATAGGACTGTTGATAAATTATAAACTTCTTCCTAATTATCAGTGTTTACCACCCATTTAAATCTCACCCAATGTCTCTAGTCTTTCAAGTGAAGGTGATCAGGCCTCACCAGAAAGTCATTTTCTTTCCCTGTACCTCAGACATTATTTAAAGATATTTCAAACATTCCAAACATTTTGTGTACCAGGTTTACATTGGGTTTTTCAGCACATTTCTTATCAAGAGAATTTACATGTGTGCAACCAAAACTCTGACAATAGATACTTCAGAAAATTTCATTTGTGTGCCCTTTAAGGTGCATGCTTTCTAACCTGTGAAAAATCCACTAAAACCAAAATAAAAAGACCCCACACAATAAATCAGTATTAACATAACTAATAAATATTTATAACAGGTGGGTTGTGTGTGGGTGCTGGCGTGTGTGGTAAAACCGTAGGGTAAAAACAAACAAAATGGCCAGGCCTTACTTAATTTGGGAGCTCCCTTAACAGCCGGATCCGGGTACCTTTACACAGTCTCAATAACTGCTCTCCTAAGGCACCTGCCTCAGGAAGCCTTTCAAAGGGATAGATACAGAATCATTGGTAAACTCATCAGAAAACTTGGTAGTGGACATTCCATAAGTCCTAGAAGATTCTTAATCTTAATCGAGTTTACTGCATCTTGGGTAGGAAGTCTTAATAAAACCATGCGTATACAGAATCATACTTCAGACACATCAGATGATACGGTGTCCCATCAAACGGAATAGGCACCTTCTAAAGTAAACAATCCCAGAGCCCCTCTCTTGTAATCTTATCATTTTGATCTGTTGCATTGACGTATGTCCCTGTACTGACTGTGCCATCAACTAGTCAAAATATGAAACCTGATGTTTAACAAATCTGCTAGGACCTTCGAAAAGTTTGTGCTGGCTTATCAGCTCAATATTCGGTAGTAAAACATTTACTTGGATCTACTTCAATTCTGGACACAGTTCCACGTAATGGAAACAGATTATTGTTTCAGATGACATTACCTTTTTACTTAAATAATTTGTGTTACACAAAGAATTGTGTAGTAATAATAATAATAGGAAATTGTCAAAAACGTCTCTTCAATTATTCATACCACTGTCTCAAATTTCCCCACTGTGTCCCTTACAGCCTGTTTGAGTTCAGTGAGTACTGGTGGCTATCTATTGTTCCACAGGAAACTTATCTCAAACCCAAACACCAGATGGCGGCCTCTAATTTAATATCAGTCCCAATGCTCAATCCCTCTGTTCGTCATGTGACCTTGTATTGAAACATTTACTCTTCAAATTACTAAAATATTGCATTATTAGAGTGCTATCTGAAAGCCACTAATATAACCATTCACTTTGTTACTTTCACTAGTCTCCATATCGGTTTCCCTCAACTAGTAACCTTCTTTCCAATAGGAAGACCTTCTCAATCTCTACTGCTAACACACTCAGATCACTTTCAAACAATGTTCTGCTTTTCCCACTATTGCAAGGTTTAAAACAAAACAAACATAACTTTCTCCATATTGGAAGGAATTGTTTTAATTTTAGTCTACCCTAACAATGTTACTCTATATACAGTTGAAGTCAGAAGTTTACATACACCTTAGCCAAATACATTTAAACTCAGTTTTTCACAATTCCTGACATTTAATCCTAGTAAAGATTCCCTGTTTTAGGTCAGTTAGGATCACCACTTTATTATAAGAATGTGAAATGTCAGAATAATAGTAGAGAGAATTATTTTTTTCAGCTTTTTTTTCTTTAATCACATTCCCAGTGGGTCAGAAGTTTACATACACTCAATTTGTATTTGGTAGCATTGCCTTTAAATTGTTTAACTTGGGTCAAACGTTTCGGGTAGCCTTCCATAAGCTTCCCACAATAAGTTGGATCAATTTTGGCGCATTCCTCCTGACAGAGCTGGTGTAACTGAGTCAGGTTTGTAGGCCTCCTTGCTCGCACACGCTTTTTCAGTTCTGCCCACAAATGTTCTATAGGATTGAGGTCAGGGCTTTGTGATGGCCACTCCAATACCTTGACTTTGTTGTCCTTAAGCCATTTTGCCACAACTTTGGAAGTATGCTTGGGGTCATTGTCTTTAACTTCCTGACTGATGTCTTGAGATGTTGCTTCAATATATCCACATAATTTTCCTTCCCCATGATTCCTCTATTTTGTGAAGTGCACCATTCCCTCACAGCATGATGCTGCCACCCCCGTGCTTCACGGTTGGGATGGTGTTCTTCGGCTTGCAAGCAACCCCCTTTTTCCTCCAAACATAACGATGGTCATTATGGCCAAACAGTTCTATTTTTGTTTCATCAGACCAGAGGACATTTCTCCAAAAAGTACGATCTTTGTCCCCATGTGCAGTTGCAAACCGTAGTCTGGCTTTTTTATGGTGGTTTTGGAGCAGTGGCTCCTTCCTTCCTGAGCGGCCTTTCAGGTTATGTCTATATAGGACTCGTTTTACGGTGGATATAGATACTTTTGTACCTGTTTCCTCCAGCATCTTCACAAGGTCCTTTGCTGTTGTTCTGGGATTGATTTGCACTTTTCGCACCAAAGTACGTTAATCTCTAGGAGACAGAACGCGTCTCCTTCCTGAGCGGTATGACGGATGCGTGGTCCCATGGTGTTTATACTTGCGTACTATTGTTTGTACAGATGAACGTGGTACCTTCAGGCGTTTGGAAAGGTCTACAATCTTTTTTTCTGAGGTCTTGGCTGATTTCCTTTGAATTTCCCATGATGTCAAGCAAAGAGGCACTGAGTTTGAAGGTAGGCCTTGAAATACATCCACAGGTACACCTCCAATTGACTCAAATTATGTCAATTAGCCTGTCAGAAGCATCTAAAGCCATGACATAATTTTCTGGAATTTTCCAAGCTGTTTAAAGGCACAGTCAACTTAGTGTATGTAAACTTCTGACCCACTGGAATTGTGATACAGTGAATTATAAGTGAAATAATCAGTCTGTAAACAATTGTTGGAAGAATTACTTGTGTCATGCACAAATTAGATGTCCTAACTGACTTGCCAAAACTATGGTTTGTTAACAAGAAATGTGTGGAGTGGTTGGAAAACAAGTTTTAATGACTCCAACCTTAGTGTATGTAAACTTCCGACTTCAACTGTATTTATTAATAATTTCTGTTGGATATTCACTTTCTGCTTCACACTTATTAAATGTCTATTATGTTAAGATTAACATGTAATGCGCTGAATTTATAAAATGCATTGGCCAATTCAGAAGGGGAGGGTGCTTCCTTTTTTAAGGTAGCTCTCGAGACTAGTCTCTTTCTGGGATCAACTTTCACAATAACTGGGCTGGCACTGTCTATCAGTCCCCTATAGATGGCGTGCTCTGTCCATACTAAGTCTCTACCTAGCAAGTTAAACTCTAGTAACCCATTATACTATTCATTTATCTTAATACGTTTTACACCACTTATACTTGGGTGTGCAAGTTGTATATTATTATTATTTTTTATATTGTTACTTCATCAAATCTCTAGTAACCCATTACACTCTTCTTCACAAATTCCTCCTTTACACCAGTGTTCTATTCATACAGGGGTTTAAATATTTACTCTAGTGTTCTATTTAAGAGCATATTCTGAAATAGCACTCTCTCCATTCATATCTCCATACAGAATCCCTATATAACGTTATACATCAACTTAGGTATTTACATCCACACCACCAGCAACGATCACAGCCTCTCGAGGAAATCTCAGTGTCCGGGGGCATCAATGAACTCTAGCCTTCATTGTTACAACCCTTATCCATCTCTGCTGTTACCCTCTCAAATTTTTTAATGGCTTCTCCTGTCAGTGCTCACTACATGTAGATCGACGGGTGGTGGTGGACAGAACCCCTAGATAATGTTACAGATTCAAAAACTCAGCTAACACAGAACTGGTTGGGGTATCCATTCATTCCACGCACTCAGTAATCTCCCATATTACCTCTTTCACACCGGAGCTAGTCCCCTGACAGCTCTCATTCACTCAGTACTTAATAGTAATAATATATTTTAGTATTCTACATTTTAATATTCTTATTATCCAAATTTCAATCAGCTTAATATCCACATTTCTGTCAGTTTATTATCCAAATTCCAATCGTCCTTTCCACTCACACCCACTTCATACTATTCCCAAACACACTCAGTAACCTCCCTTATTACTCCATGTGCATCTTCAACGATTCTCCTGTCGTTACTTCTTATGGACCATATGTATCTTTCCATACATATAGAATAGCACCTGGTGCTATTATCAGTGGTTGCAGACCACGTAGACACTTCTCTTATAAATGCCTACAGACAGCTGTCAGCGGGGCATGGTACCATTACTTGCCCTCGCTCTAGTCTTATCTCTTAAGACTAGCTTCTAGCCTTCTTCCACATCATATGTATCTTCAACGGTTCCTCTATAGTCTCTCCAGTCGCCATAGTCTCTACAGTATCTATAGTCCCTGAGCATCCATAGTATCTATGGTCCCTATAGCATCATAGTCCCTACAGCATCCATAGTATCAACAGTTTATATAGTCATAAATGCTATGGTCTCTATAGACTCTATAGTCTTGCTGCTTCCCATACATATAGAATAACACCTTGTGCTATTACTTAAGACTAGTGGTACCCTCCTTCTACATCTTTGTTTATTTTTAATGGTTAAATTATTATTTTTATAAATTCATTTAAATTGACTTACTGAAATCAGTTGCTGTGTCCCTCAATTGTTAACGGATGCGCCTCCTCCTGGGCAGCTCACAGTAAGGGTCTGGGCGGGTCCTCGTCCTCTTTTTGTCAGACGGGAATTTCCCTCACGCTTCATAAAATGCGCCATGGGTTTTCCTCGCAGACCCTCACTGGAAAGCTCCGCAGGCAGAACCAATCAATCCTTTTCATGATGCCAAATTGTCGTGGAAATTCTACACAGGGACACTCGAAGTCAATCTTAAATGAATAATTGTTTATTAACAGCAAGCTGGAGAGGTCACAGTCAAATTTATGCATAAAGTACTGTTCTGAAGTGAGCTCCATCGGGCCCATCCCGTTAGATCTCTTATATACTGCTTACACAGACAAATTATATTAGCATGATTTCGTTCATGCATATGACCAACCAATACTGGTTCATGCATGTGACAGACCAATACCTCAAGAGGCTTCTTCTCTCCAAGCTGAGACCTTGAAACTGAGATATCCCTTTCTCAAAACAAGGTTCTGGGCATACTGCCAAATTGCAGATACTGATAGTGAGGATTCTTTCAGTCACTTGCATGACCACAGAAATTGCTTATTAGAAAAGCACAAACAATAAAAAATTCCAATACAAATGTTTGCAGTTTTAATATGATATCGGAGTGAGAGTAACAAAATCAAACGGGGTCCCCCGGTCGGTAATTCGACCAGGATTAGATTGCTGGCTAGACTAATTTACCAATCTAAAAATGGGGGGGATTGATCCGCATTTGCCTATCCCTGTTCTAGGTCAATGACCCAACAAACATAAACATGATTTGTAAGGGCTGCAGATGCTGCATTACGAACATGACAATATGTCAACAATAAAGATGCTGAATGAACAGCTGAACAAGATATAATAAAGGAGATGGTGCATTTGTTGATCTTTGAAAAAACAATTAGGATACTAAGTTCTTATGCCATCATTTCACAATTTGAATGTTTTTTGTGTCATTTAGCAGACGCTTTTATCCAGAGCGACTTACATCCAGAGTGAGTGCATACATTTTTCATACTGGCCCCCCGTGGGAAACGAACCCACAACCCTGGCGTTGCAAGCGCCATGCTCTACCAACTGAGCTACAGGGGACTATATGCCAAATATAAGGCCACTTGTATTTATGTAGCACATAGTTTTTGGCTTATTAGGCCTGCAACTGCCTTAACATACAAAACAGCAACTTCCCTATGAGTGTTGTAAACTGGAATATATTGTTCATATTTGTTTTCCGATGCAAAACGTTTTACAGTGTTACTAATGAACGCAACCCAGAATTTGCAGGGCTACGAGGTGAAGATTCCCCTATATACAGGTCTAGGACCAGCTTCCCCTCCCTCACTCCAAATTAGTGAGGGAAATGCAAAACTGTCCCAAGATCAGCACCTAGAGGCAACTTGACCCTACTCCATTCGCAAGACCTAAGACCTAGTTCACATGATGCTGATGTGGTCAGCCATGGTGTCCCTGGAGTTCCAGTGGTCAGTGATGAGGTCACAAAGGTGACTGAGCGTGCCCAGTGCCGTGTCCCTCAGCTCCAGGTCTCTGTCCAGTGGGTTGCTCTTCAGGGTGAGGAGTAGTCTCTCGGGAGGACGGTGGGTCTCCAATAACCTCCCTAACTCCAGCAGCTCAGGAGGCTGGATGAAGTTGGAGCTATCAACGACAAGACAGGAAATACAAGATACAGAATGGCTATGTTCCGATTTGCCATCCTTCTCTCAAAGTTTGCAGTTGTACACTCTCCATCATGGATTTAACAGTGGTGGAACTGGAAACTCCCTTCAACCAATGCTTACACCAATCCATGAATGGGAGTTTGCAAGCGCACACTTTGGGGGAAGTGTGGAGAATCGGGACAGAGCCCAACTCTCATAAAACAAATTAGGCCTCTACACAAAATGCCAAAATAGCCTACGATACGACTGAAATGCTTATAACAGCTACTTGCCTGATGTCCAGTTCTTTCACTGTGCTTGGTGAGGGTCCTTTGAAGAGTTCCCCCAACACTGTCACAGTCTTGGCTAAAAGGACAAAATAAAAATAGCTGTTTTCAATTCATACATTCCATTTCAAAAAACTAATTCATACTGTCCAGAGGTGTAGTAGCTTCGCGTGTTGTATTGTTGTCTCTACCTTCTTACCTTTGTGCCCAATAATGTTTGTACCATGTTTTGTGCTGCTACCATGTTGTGCTGCTACCATGTTGTTGTCATGTGGTGTTGCTACCATGCGGTGTTGTCATGTGTTGCTGCCATGCTATGTTGTGGTCTTAGGTCTCTCTTGTTGTATATATGTGTGATTTGTCCTATATTTTTATTCTTAATCCCAGCCCCCGTCCCCGCAGGAGGCCTTTTGCCTTTTGGTAGGCCGTCATTGTAAATAAGAATTTGTTCTTAACTGACTTGCCTAGGTAAATAAAAATAAAAGGTGGCGGGGGACGTAGCAAGAAAAGTCTGAACGAAACCTTTGAAACATATCTAAATTGGCCTCTTACCGAGGCGGTTTTGAGCCAGGTTGAGGGACAGGAGAGATGGAACCTTTTTGAGAGAATTAACCAGCTGTCGGACAACATCTTCCTTGTCACTGCATTTCTCCAGAAGCCGACAGTCCTTCAATGACAACGCTGTCATTATGGAGCAGACAAGAGAATACAATTAGGATGCATCCCAAATGGCACCATATTCCCAAACTGATAATTAATATGAATTTTGATACATCATTTGATACAGAAACTACTTCATGGAAATCTTTCTTTACCTTCCAACATACAGTAGTTATCCAGTAGCTGGAAGATTGCACAGTGACAGTCAGACAGGTTGATATCCTCCAGGATGAGTTCCTTCAGGTGGCGATTGGACTCTGCAACAGCAGGAACACAAAAACTATTTAACCAAATGAATTAGAACAACACAATAACCATTTTACCATATGGGAGAAAATACACCGAAATATATCCTACAGCTATGAAGAGTTGCACATGCACAGTACATAAAGTTATTGCTGAAGCAAGTGGAAGCACACTAATAAAAAAAGACAGATAATGCATATTCTAGTCCATTAGTCTGCTAAATGACTGAAATGAAATGTAAATTATGTGAGCACAGCAGCGTCAACTTACACATACAAAACTACTAGACAATAGCACTTGAACGCACTGACTAAGTCGCTCTGGATAAGAGCATCTGCTTATTCTAAATGACTAAAATGTTAAAATGTAATGTGGTACTTGTACTCTACGTTGACAGTGGTTTTAAATGACTCCATGTTACCTGCCACTGTGTTGAGGAGGTGGCTGGGTGAGAAGCTAGTTGAGCTGTTGATTCCTGAGACGTGAAGTGAGGTGAGGTGAGGAGAGCGTAGCAACACACACATCAGACTCTCCACACTGGTCCTCAATTTGGGTACTTTCACACACAGCTTCTCCAGTGAGAGTTCTAGCAATGGAAAGTTGGGACAAGTCTCAAATACAATACAAAAACAAATGCTCTTTGTAGACATCCAATTCTCTGCTACTCAATTTTAGTATACTCAAGTATACATACATTTATATACCATTGCTTTATAAATGCGTATATGCAATCTTCATGCCTTAATATGTTTACCTTTCTTATGTTCAGATTTCACTTTTCTTGTTAAATTAATCTCACCTAACCCTACAACTCACTAAAACTTGACTTTAGTTAAAATCTGCATTTCATCCAAGACTAGGATTACTCGGTGTCTGGTAAACCGGCCCCATAAGCTACAATAAAACAAAAACATATTTAATCCAGGTTGGATATTAATAACTTTGCGTGGTCTATATGCTACATTGTCAGCCACCTGCTTGGTGTGCAGGCTGGGGAATCCTTCTCAGTGGGGCTCTGTGGTACTCTGCTACAGGGTGGATCTCCATGGAGAATGACCTGAGGGTGGGGCATGCATTCAGCAGGGACTCCATGAGAGCAGGGTGGGTCAGGGACCCCACACTCAGCTCAATCAGGGAGCAGCCTGGTGTAGCAGACAGCTGCTGGAGAGACTCTGCCAGGCTCAACGCATCACCCTCCTCAAAGGTCCCTGCAGACAAGAGGCATCAACAAGAGAGACACTAAGGCCGTGTCCCAAATGGCACCCTATACCCTTTATAGTACCCTATTCCCCTTACCCTGGTAATGCACTATATAGGGAATATGGTGCCATTTGGGACCCATAAGATTCCAGCACTACTTTTGACCAGGGACCTTAGTGCACAATAAAGTGAATAGGGTGCCATTTGGGATGCAGCCAAAGAGTGCATTCCACTTTCATAAATGTCCTTTTTAGCATACCACTGCTTTGTAATAAACACATAAAGCAGAATAGACTGTAGAGATTGTACACTTACAAGCACTTTGCAGGCTTAGAGAGTGGAGGCACAGCCAAGAAGGCAGGAGAGGAAGTAGTACAGGGAAGACTCCACCTCTGATATCATTGATCTTTACTGAATGGATTTGTCCCTTGGAGCAAATCTCTGTCGAGTGACCAGCCGAGGGAATAAACATCTGGCACAGTGGCTTGGGGACCATACATTGGCATGGGGAGCTGGTCAAGTCAAGCTCTGCCTTCGCTGAGGCAATACTCAACCTTGGATGCTTGCATGGAGTCCCACCATTATTATCCACTTCATCAGGCTCCTCTTCCTCTGGGACCTGGCAGTTGGCTGCTTCAGCATCTCCAGCAGTGGTTCCTGCAGTGTTTGCCACTTGGGCACATTTGACCATCTCACCTTGCCTGGACTCCATTGGACATTGGTGGCTTTTACTCTGAGGTCCCCTGCCGTGAAGAATCCAAGCCAGCAGACGAGGATCTGGGCTCTGGTTTATGATGACTTCACTGGCTGCCCCATGGTCCAGTAAACGGTGCATGGCGTATAAGACATCGCTGGGCCACTCTCTGAGCTGAGTGCTCTCTCCCAGTTGAATGCACCTTACACCCTTCTCCAGAACGCTCAGAACAGACCTCCTTGCGAAGAAGTAGCCGTGTGGTCGTGATGTTCGAAGAACCAGGTGCTGGATGTATTTGGCCATGACCAAGAGAAGGGAGTTAAAGTTGACATTCAGGAGGTATTTTGTATCATCTCTGAACCTGAAGCCATAGAAGGCCAAGTTAAAGAGCTTATGCATGCTTATCGCCCTCCATTCATCTTCGGTGAGTATGGTCTGGAAAAGAAACATGAATAACATAATAATTATGACAAAGGAATACATTCTCTAGAAGGTTTAAATCAGAACTAGTGTTATAGGCTTCAGAACTAGTGTTTCAGGCTATAGATCACATCCCTGGAACTAAAACTAGGAAGAACTAGTTAGCCGGCTTTTGTTTTGTACTTTTCAACATTCTCAGTGGATTGCCTCACCTCAGTATGTGGTGGAGAGTGAACTTAACTCCATGATGGAACTCAAATAGTGAAAAAGCTAGATTTTATAAAGGGGATTATTGTGTTGATAAGATACTTACACTCCCTTTGCGAGGCCCAGAGATTTTTCTCAATATTCCTGCCCACACATAGGAGGTGGAGATTCCTGAAAGACAGACAAATAAAGTGTTTAATAGAATAGCAGTAGTTAGCTACCCTCTGTCTGAATAATGGTGTGCCTGCCTGCAACATCAGCAGTGTGATTTGAGGTCTGTTGGTTTTATATAGCTCTGGTCCAGTGCGTCATTTGGCTGCGCTGCTCTCTCTAGTGACAGTCATATTGAAAGTGTAGCTGACAACGCCATGAACCAGAGCTAGGCTTTACAGTACTTACCTTTCCGGTTCACTGCAGGCTGAATTCTATCCAGATCAACAATGTTTAAATGATGCAGGAGCTCCTTGATCAGTGAGATTGGTAGGTCTAAATGGGTAATATTAAAAACTGTTAATTTTCAGGATATTCAGACTGCCTTATCTTGTTTATCCTCTTCAGGAATACAGTAAGTAAAGCGCATTCTAGCTAGTCATTACACATAAGAGTCATTGGACGAAGGCGTCCTCTGCATGTGGGAGTTTAGTTAAGAACACCAACGCTCAATCTGAACATTGACAAATGTCGCTTGAGGTACAGTTTTGGAAGCATAAGGACCTTATCTTTCATATCAGCGAGAAATCATTTTCAAAAAACAAAAGGTTAAATTGATACACACCTTAATAGGATTAGTGTTTCCACATGGCCATATCTCCATGTCACAGCGCTTGTTTGCAAAAAAAACAGAAGGAAGACAAGAGACAACCACCTGCGCTAATTGCCTATCTATACTGAACAAAAATATAAACGCAACATGCAACAATTTCAAAGATTTTACTGAGTTACAGTCCATAACTGGAAATCAGTCAATTGAAATAAATGTATTAGGCCCTAATCTATGGATTTCACATGACTGGGAATACAGATATGCATCTGTTGGTAACAGATACCTTAAATAAAGGTAGAGTCGTGGATCAGATAGCCAGTCAGTACCTGGTGTGACCACCATTTGCCTCATGCAGCGCGCGACACATCTCCTCTGCATAGAGTTGATCAGGCTGTTGATTGTGGCCTGTGGAATGTTGTCCCACTCCTCTTCAATGGCTGTGCGAAGTTGCTGGATATTGGCGGGAACTAGAACATGCTGTCGTACACGTCGATCCAGAGCATCCCAAACATGCTCAATGGGTGACGTGTTTGGTGAATATGCAGGCCATGGAAGAACTGGGACATTTTCAGCTTCCGGGAATTGTGTACAGATCCTTGCGACATGGGGCTGTGCATTATCATGCTGAAATATGAGGTGATGGCGGCGGATGAATGGCACGACAATGGGCCTCAGGATCTCGTCACGGTATCTCAGTGCAATACAATTGTGTTCGTTGTCTGTAGTTTATGCCTGGCCATACCCTAATCCCACCACCACCACGGGGCACTCTGTTCACAATGTTGACAACAGCAAACGATGCCATACATGTGGCCTGTGATTGTGAGGCCGGTTGGACCTACTGCCAAATTCTCTAAGACAACGTTGGAGGCCGCTTATGGTAGAGAAACGAATATGAAATTCTGGCAACAGCTCTGGTGGACATTCATGCAGTCAGCATGCTAATTGCCCGCTCTTTCATTTCAGCTAATGAAACATGGAAGCAACACTTTACATGTTGCGTTTATATTTTTATTAAGTGTAGCATGCTCCGAACACCTGTGTGTAAGCATAATTCAGGAAGTGTAGTTTCGTTGGATGGAGGCACCAATAGCTGTATGGATCTGTGCAAAACTGCTACAATAAAGTGTATCTTTTTTTATTTTAAGGATTCTTTCTCGATGATTAAAGATAAGGGCCATATGTTTCGAAAGCCATATCGCAAGTTTCTAAACATTAAAACTGCGTCGGGATTGTAGTTCACATGAGTCAGTCGTGGGCGAAGTTAATAATGGCTGAAAACTGTAGGGAGAAGGCAGAATGCCACCTAGCGTTTTCGAGAGCTAGGTTGGGTACCAGCCCATTCATGTATTGTACATGCATTAGCTAAAATTGCTGAGAAACACTTAGCTTTGATGCAACCAAGATCGTCTTTTGTCCAGCACAATGGAAAAACTCCCTTGGTTGCATCGAAGATGTGACACTTACCAAGAACTTTCTTGTCTAGTACATCCATGTGACGACTCACTGTTTTGAGGCATATCTCCTTCAAGGTGGGTGTAATGGTGGAAGGAACTTTGGCATCCTGCCGGTCCTTGGCTCTTCTAACTTGTTCAAGGTAAGGAGCAGGCATGCTCAGTATCAGATGAAAAGCGAGGCAGATTAAATAAACATGCAGACTTCACGGTGTTAAAACTAGCAGCAGTCAGATAATATTTGCCAATACTCAACAGTCCAGCTGCGCTATTCTTTTTTTTTGTTGCGCTATTTCATCATTTATGCATTAATACCTAAAAAAACAAAACAACAACGAGCTAGTTAACCAGAAAATGGTCATACAAAAAAAACTACATATCTCTTCTTCAAATTGATGCAGGTCGTTCTTCGGTTCCTGTAGACTTCCGGTTAGTCACTAGCTATCCTGACATCACAGCTGGCAAGGAGAAAGAAGTACTGCCGGGTCACATATTTTTGGAATCCTTCAAAATAATAGTTCTGTCCTGTATACATTGTAAATTAAGAATTAGGGAGACAATTATGGAAAATGTGCACAATTAACGATATTTTATACTCGTTATCATACAAATAATAATTTAAAGTATTTCTGTAAGATATGTCATTATTTTATAAAATAAATGTCAAGCCTAAATTGTCAACAATGTTTTTTGTGTGTGTACTTCGATAATTTATTCCACCATACAAAATTATCTGTAAATTGTGTCACAGTAAAAGGGTGATCCATTCCACTCAGGAGAACTTCAGCTTTCCAAATCCACAGAGTTTACACACAGAGGAGCGTCGCTGCTCATTTGGCAGCCCTTATAGAGTGGCCCATCAACTTCAATCCAATACTTTTTTTCATATTGGACATACATTTTGCACCATACAAAATTCTCTGTAGGTTGTGTTCAGTAAAAAGGGGGTCCAATCTACTCAGGAGCACTTCTAGTTTCTAAATCCACAGAGTTTACACCCAGAGGAGCGTCGCTGCTCAGTTGGCGGCCCTTATAGAGCGGCCCATCAACTTAAATCCAATCGTTTTTTCATACTGGAAGTACATATCAAATCAAATGTTATTGGTCACATACAGTTGAAGTCGGAAGTTTACATACACCTTAGCCAAATAGATTTAAACTCAGTTTTTCACAATTCATGACATTTAATCCTAGTAAAAATTTCCTGTCTTAGGTCAGTTAGGATCACCACTTGATTTTAAGAATGTGAAATGTCAGAATAATAGTAGAGAGAATTATTTTTTTCAGCTTTTATTTATTTCATCACATTCCCAGTGGGTCAGAAGTTTACATACAGTCAATTAGTATTTGGTAGCATTGCCTTTAAATTGTTTAACTTGGGTCAAACGTTTCGGGTAGCCTTCCATAAGCTTCCCACAATAAGTTGGGTGAATGTTGGCCCATTCCTCCTAACAGAGATGGTGTAACTGAGTCAGGTTTGTAGGCCTCCTTGCTCGCACACGCTTTATCAGTTCTGCCCACACATTTTCTATAGGATTGACGTCAGGTCTTTGTGATGGCCACTCCAATACCTTGACTTTGTTGTCCTTAAGCAATTTTGGCACAACTTTGGAAATAAGCTTGGGGTCATTGTCCATTTGGAAGACCCATTTGCGACCAAGCTTTAACTTCCTGACTGATATCTTGAGATGTTGCTTCAATATATCCACATCATTTTATTTCCTCATGATGCCATCTATTTTGTGAAGTGCACCAGTCCCTCCTGCAGCAAAGCACCCCCACAGCATGATGCTGACACCCCCGTGCTTCACGGATAGGATGGTGTTCTTCGGCTTGCAAGCTCACCCCTTTTCCTCCAAACATAACAATAGTCATTATGGCCAAACAGTTCTATTTTTGTTTCATCAGACCAGAGGACATTTCTCCAAAAAGTACGATCTTTGTCCCCATGTGCAGTTGTAAACCATAGTCTGGCTTTTTTATGGCGGTTTTGGAGCAGTGGCTTGCTGAGCGGCCTTTCAGGTTATGTTGATATAGGACTCGTTTTACTGTGGATATAGATACTTTTGTACCTGTTTCCTCCAGCATCTTCACAAGGTCCTTTGCTGTTGTTCAGGGATTGATTTGCACTTTTCGCACCAAAGTACATTCATCTCTAGGAGACAGAATGCGTCTCCTTCCTGAGCGGTATGACGGCTGCGTGGTCCCATGGTGTTTATACTTGCATACTATTGTTTGTACAGATGAACGTGGCACCTTCAGGCATTTGGAAATTGCTCCCAAGGATGAACTAGACTTGTGGAGGTCTACAATTTTTTTCTGAGGTCTTGGCGGATTTCTTTTGATTTTCCCATTATGTCAAGCAAAGAGGCACTGAGTTTGAAGGTAGACCTTGAAATACATCCACAGGTACACCTCCAATTCACTCAAATGATGTCAATTAGCCTATCAGAAGCTTCTAAAGCCATGACATCATTTTCTGGAATTTTCCAAGCTGTTTAAAGGCACAGTCAACTTAGTGTATGTAAACGTCTGACCCACTGGAATTGTGATACAGTGAATTATAAGTTAAATAATCAGTCTGTAAACAGTTGTTTGAAAAATTACTTGTGTCATGCACAAAGTAGATGTCCTAACCGACTTGCCAAAACTATAGTTTGTTAACAAGACATTTGTGGAGTGGTTGAAAAACAAGTTTTAATAACTCCAACCTAAGTGTATGTAAACTACCGACTTCAACTGTACACATATTTAGCAGATGTTATTGCGGGTGTAACGAAATGATTGTGCTCCTAGCTCCAACAGTGCAGTAGTATCTAACAAGTCACAACAATACACACAAATATAAACGTAAATAATGGAATTAAGAAATATATAAATATTGGGACGAGCAATATTGGCGTGGCATTGACTAAAATACAGTAGAATACGGTATATACAGTGCATTTGGAAAGTATTCAGACCACTTGACTTTTTCCACATTTTGTTATGTTACAGCCTTATTCTAAAATTGATTAAATTGTTTTTTCCCCTCATCAATCTACACACAATAACCCATAATGACGAAGAAAATACAGATTTGTAGACATTTCTGCACATTTTATAAAAATAAAAAACTGAAATATCAGACCCTTTACTTTACTCTTTGTTGAAGCACCTTTGGCAGCGATTACAGCTTCTAGTCTTCTTGGGTATGATGCTACAAGCTTGGCACACCTGTATTTGAGGAGTTTCTCCCATTCTTCTCTGCAGATCCTCTCAAGCTCTGTCAGGTTGGATGGGGAGCATTGTGGCACAGCTATTTTCAGTTCTCTACAGAGATAATTGATCGGGTTCAAGTCTGGGCTCTGGCTGAGCCACTCAAGGACATTCAGAGACTTGTCCTGAAACCACTCCTGTGTTGTCTTGGCTGTGTGCTTAGGGTCATTGTCCTGTTGGAAGGTGAACATTCGCCCCAGTCTGAGGTTCTGAGCGCTCTGTAGCAGGTTTTCATCAAGGATCTCTCTGTACTTTGCTCCGTTCATCTTTCCCTCAGTCCTGACCAGTCTCCCAGTCCCTGCCACTGAAAAACATCCCCACAGCAGGATGCTGCCACCACCATGCTTCACCATAGGGATGGTGCCAGGTTTCCTCCAGACGTGATGCTTGGCATTCAGGCCAAATAGTTAAATCTTTGTTTAATCCCCCGATTTCTCAGTTTGGCCGGGCGGACAGCTCTAGGAAGAGTCTTGGTGGTTCCAAACTTCTTCCATTTAAGAATGATGGAGGCCACAGTGTTCTTGGGGACCTTCAATGCTGCAGAAATGTTTTGGTACCCTTCCCCAGATCTGTGCCTCGACACAATCCTGTTTCAGAGCTCTACGGACAATTCCTTCGACCTCATGGCTTGGTTTTTGCTCTGACATGCACTGTCAACTGTGGGGCCGTATATAGACAGGTGTGTGCCTTTCCAAATCATGTCCAATCAATTGAATTTACCACAGGTGGACTCCAATCAAGTTGTAGAAACATCTCAAGGATTATCAATGTAAACAGGATGCACCTGAGCTCAATTTCGTGTCTCATAGCAAAGGGTCTGAATACTTATGTAAATAAGGTGTTTCTGTTATTTATTTTTAATACATGTCCAGCAAAAAAATGAAAAACCTGTTTTCGCTTTGTCATTATGGGGTATTGTGTGTAGATTGATAAGGAGGGAAAATCATTTATTCAATTTTAGAATAAGGCTGTAACAAAATATGGAAAAAGTCAAGGGGTCTGAATGCTTTCCGAATGCACTGTACATAGGAAATGAGTAAAACAATACGTAAACATTATTAAAGTGACTAGTGTTCCATTATTAAAGTGACCAGTGATTCAATGTCTATGTACATAGGGCAGCAGCCTCTACGGTGCAGGGTTGAGTAACCGGGTGGTAGCCGGCTAGTGATGGATTTTTAACAGTCTGATGGCCTTGAGATAGAAGCAATTTTTCAGTCTCTCGGTCCCAGCTTTGATGCACCTGTACTGACCTCGCCTTCTGGTTGATAGTGGGGTGAACAGGCCGTGGCTCGGGTGGTTGATGTCCTTGATGATCTTTTTGGTCTTCCTGTGACATCGGGTGCTGTAGGTGTCCTGGAGGGCAGGCAGTGTGCCCCCGGTGATGCGTTGGGCAGACCGCACCACCCTCTGGAGAGCCCTGCGGTTGCGTGCGGTGCAGTTGCCGTACCAGGCGGTGATACAGCCCGACAGGATGCTCTCAATTGTTCATCTGTAAACATTTGTGAGGGTCTTAGTGGGCCAAGCCAAATTTATTCAGCCTCCTGAGGTTGAAGAGGCGCTGTTGCGCCTTCTTCACCACACTGTCGGTGTGGGTGGACCATTTCAGATTGTCAGTGATGTGTACGCCCAGGAACTGCGGTCCCGTCGATGTGGATAGGGGTGTGCTCCCTCTGCTGTCTCCTGAAGTCCACCCTCAGCTCCTTCGTTTTGTTGACGTTGAGGGAGAGGTTATTTTCCTGGCACCACTCCGCCACCTCCTCCCTGTAGGCTGTCTCGTCATTGTTGGTAATATTGGTAAAATTGCACCATACACAATTTTCTTTGCATTGTAGTCAAAATGAATACGTCATCTTAAATCCATATGAAAGTATAGAGCTTTAATTAATTATTCAGCTCCAACTTTCTAAGTAAGTACTTAATTTCTGTCAACACATACAACAGACACTCTCTCATACCCGTGTGACAAAATCGATTAATACTTCCTCCAAAAAGCACTGCTTTGGAAAACAAACATATAGAAACCACAACTGCTGCCATCTGTCTGTTTTAGAAATGTAGGGCATTGATTACAGAATTCATAGTCGAGACTAATATACACCACAACTCCATGACATGCCAAGTATTGCACAGCCAGGTATTTTTGCAGTTCGTACATAATGCCCTCAAGCTCCATTTCATATAGCTGTAAGGAGTCCATTATTCTACAACTTAATGTTATGGTTGTACCATTTGTCACTCTGTTTCTTGTCAATTGCTATGGATACCCAATGTGAGGATCTCACATTCACAGGTATTATCACTACCTCAAAACACCACCAATTGAACACTGCTTCTGGGACCTTTGGCAGAATATCTATGTTTTACCAATAGAGGTTATGCAATTCTTGGCTAACCAAAGAAGCAGGAGCCATTAATACATTATTTTCTTCTTGTGAGATTTCACCTGATTGTTGTAAACATCTATAATCCCACCACTAAGCCACTTTCCATTTCTTATCGTATCATAATCCTCTCTAGTTAGTGGAGATGGTAGGCACATAGATGGACTGGGAATTTCACCAGGTGAATGCTTGTCATTGCATCGGTCAGTGCACAAATTAGTGGTCTGTTTCCGATGTAAATTCAGTATGTTTGTGCTCTGTGTTCTTCTATATGCTACCACAACAAATTAAGCTTCAGAAAATAAATGTTAGACTAATTCAAAGGTATAGGCTACTGGAGATTTTGTTCTTTGAGTACAGTTAATGTACCAAAGTTAATCCTAACATTTGGTGTACATTTTCTAAAATTTATATTTATCTGAAAATGTCAATATTTCAAAAATTTATATTTATCTGAAAATGTCATTACACTAGACAATTCATATGTGTGCTTGCTATGTATGCTGGACAGAGTAAAATGTGTAGGTAAATAGCTTTTTGTTGTCATAACCATCTTTACTAGTAGTGTCTTTGGTGCATGGAGTACACAGCTTTGATGAATATTGCAAGAAGTATTGCACATGCTAGAAGTCCCTCTCTGTTGGGCTAATTACTGTTCAAGATAATAAATAAATTTTATGAAAATAAATCACTCCATCTGTGTTTTCATTATTCTTGGAAATTTATGAAATATGCAGGTCATCTGACTTCAATTCGAAACCATCAAAAATCAACTGTGACCTGTAGTGCCCCTATTTTTCTGTTTTGCCTGAGTGGCATATTACTGAGCTCAATCTGTATGCCTGCCTGTTGTTGCCAGCTGGAATGTCAATACTACGAGATGGGGATATCGGATCTCGCCTAACTGATTTACCATCTGAGGTAACACGGTTAACATGAAGGATAAGAATATCTGGAGTGGCAGTCCACACTGTTTGTCTGATTAGCACTAAATCACATTTTCTACATGTACAATGCCTTAAGAAAGTATTCATACCCCTTGACTTATTCCACATTAAGAAAGTATTCATACCCCTTGACTTATTCCACATTTTGTTGTGTTAAAGCCTGAATTCAAAATGTATATAAAAAACAAAGCTCACCCATCTACACACTATACCCCATAATGACAAAGTGAAAACATGTTTTTTGGAAATGAAATACAGAAATATCAATTTACATATGTATTCACACCCCTGAATCATTACATGTTAGAATCACATTTGGCAGTGATTACAGCTGTGAGTCTTTCTGGGTAAGTCTCTAAGAGCTTTGCACACCTGTATTGTACAATATTTGCACTTTATTATTTGTTTTATTCTTCAAGCTCTGTCAAGTTGGTGGTTGATCATTGTTAGACAGCCATTTTCAAGTCTTGCCATACATTTTCAAGTCAATTTAAGTCAAGACTAACTAGGCCACTCAGGTACATTCAATGATGTCTTGGTAAGCAACTCCAGTGTATATTTGGCCTTGTGTTTTAGGTTATTGTCCTGCTGAAAGGTGAATTTGTCTCCAAGTGTCTCTTGGAAAGCAGACTGAACCAGGTTTTCCTATAGGATTTTGCCTGTGCTTAGCTCTATTCCGTTTATTTTTATCCTAAAAAAAACTCCCTAGTCCTTTCCGATGACAAGCATACCCATAACCTGATGCAGCCACCACCATGCTTGAAAATATGAAGAGTGGTACTCAGTGATGTGTTGGGTTGGATTTGCCCCAAACATAACACTTTGTATTCAGGACAAAAAGTTCATTTCTTTGCCACATTGTTTGCAGTTTTACTTTAGTGCCTTATTGCAAACAGGATGCATGTTTATTCTGTACAGGCTTCCTTCTTTTGTCTCTGTCATTTAGGTTAGTATAGTAACTACAATGTTGTTGATCCATCCACAGTTTTCTCCTATCACAGCCATTGAACTCTGTAACTGTTTTAAAGTCACCATTGACCTCATGGTGAAATGCCTGAGCGGTTTCCTTCCTCTCCGGCAACTGAGTTAAGAAGGATGATTGTATATTTGTGGTGACTGGGTGTATTGATACACCATCCAAAGTGTAATTAATAACTTCACCATGCTCAAAGGGAAATTCATCTGCTTTTTGTATTTTTACCCATCTACCAATAGGTGTCGTTCTTTGTGAGGCATTGGACAACCTCCCTGGTCTTTGTGGTTGAATCTGTGTTTGAAATTCACTGCTGGACTGAGGTGCAGAGATGAGGTAGTCATTCACAAATCATGTTAAACCATTATTGCACACAGAGTGAGTCAAGGGGTGTAAATTATTTCTGAAATCACTGTACTAGGTGCATCCCCCTTGTTATTAAATGCTGGAAATGTCAGCAAAGGATTGTGTTGATAGATTAACTGTAAAAACAGACGTTGGCATGCCATTCTGCAAAACACAGGTTTTACATTTCTCACAGTAATCTATGTATTTGTCATTGACAACAGTTTTAAGCCCCAAATCATGTAGCCAAAACATTAATTTATCTATCAAATCTAGCGGATCATTACATCTATCTATTGACAAAGATAAAACTGTTTTATTGATCTCAGTCAAAGCATTTCTCATCTCATCATGTTGGGCGCTGTAGCCTGGAGTCTGACTTGCAGACTGAAGTAAAAAAAGCAAAGTTATCTTTTATCTGAGTTTTACTGCACTCTTAGAAAAAAAGGTGCTATCTAGAACCTTAAAGGGTTCTTCGGCTGTCCCCATAGGATAACCCTTTGAAGAACCCTTCATGGTTGCAGGTAGAAACATTTTGGTTCCAGGTAGAACCCTTTTGGGTTCCATAAAGAACCATTTCTACAGAGGGTTCTACATGGAACCCAAAAGGGTTCTACCTGGAACCAAAAAGGGTTCTCATATGGGGACAGCCAAAGAACCCTTTTGGAACCCTTTTTTCTGAGAGTGTGGTAATGATCTGGTTGTCAATTTCTTTTAATGTTTTTTTCACCTATAGGAGAAGCAAAAAGGACTGTAAAGAGGAGTTAAGCCAACAGTTTAAGCTTGCATTTGGGAATTTACATATGTCTGGCATGCTTCCTGATTTTGTCAGAACACTGGTGGAGATTTCACAGAGTCCTCCTGAGATTTATCAGACTCCAAAACATTCAATTATTTATATTGTTGTTTAAATACTTAGTTTAGCATGGAGTTGATTCTGCTACCAAGAACTATGCAAATATCATATACCATGGATGTAGTGTTAGATTAAAAGAGTTCACCAGTAAAATGTACATGCCCACCTTATACCTTTCATCCTTACTGCTGTACTGTGATTTACAAAGTTCACAGCCTGCCGCATTAAATGACTTTTACATGCCCGTATGATACAGAACTCGAGATCCGTTTGAGTGGCCACTCCAATAACTATTTTCCAACAGCGCCACAAATACATCTTCATAGTGTCCCTATTAAATACTTTAATATCTGCTTACAACAAAGCTATGGATCTATCACTAGTCATTGGTACAGGAAATGTATTAGTGTTATGTATTTCCCTCTCTTTAGCCATTACTGCATTCAGAAGTTGATCAACAGAGCTCTGTGTGTGTTGGTCAGTAAGCATAAATGCCACAGGTGCTGAAATATAGGTTTTAGATGGGGTTGAAATTCCAATTTCATAATATCACATTTATATGGGACTCGTACGGTTGGTGAGCAATCAGTCCCTTGGTTACTCACTAGCCTCAATCAGCCCCAATTAGTCCTGGCCGGAGGGCCCGTCGAGACCTGGCACGTCCAGCAGAGGGAGCCATCGCCGCGTGATGTAGACTCCATCTGTCACCAGGCCTCAACAAGTCTCCCCCTGGTGGCTATTCTGCGGTACGCCACAGCTTGTAATATTCATATGTGTAAACATTCTGAATTGTAATTGGTTGCATTCTACCCTCATATCATACTGCGTGCTATGATTGATTAAGACCACCCAGGTCGTGAGGTCATTTCAGTTGATCATGGCCGGAGACACATGATAATGTCAGTTATAGTTAGATAATAATGAGCTATGTTTTATAAAGATCTTGTCTTACTGCATTTTATTATTTTGTACAAAGCGTGCAAAACAAGACACTGTTCAGACTTAATCTTTCTCATTACTGAACTATCTGGTCCAATACCACTTCTGTTAGAAGCTGCCAAAGACTGGGGGTCTACTGATGCTAAAAGACCATTGTAAAAATTAAATGCTCTTTCTTTTTCAAATGATAAAGCAAGTTTCTGACACTCAGGAGTTCATATTAGTCTAGGCTTGATTACATGTCCTTCATGTGCTATATTGCCTTCATACGCAACCCTAAAGTTCAAAGTATCCTTTGTCAACATAACTACGGTGAATGATCAATTGCATGAGGAATGTGTGGGATCCATTAATGTTAAGATATGGCTTCTTAGAACGCCTTTTCTCTGCAATAGAAATTGTATGGTAATGGAAATATGCAATATGAATTTGAATATTTTATTTTCTTCTCGAATGTACCCTCCAGTGTGAATTTTTAAAAATACTTGCCAGATATGTGAGTGAATCTTAACCCATTAATTTGGAGTCAATGTAAACATGGAATTTGATGGAGTTTCATGCTTGAATTCCCCATAATTAGCCTCATCTGACAAAATACACCTCATGGTGTCCTCACTTACAGAAATAATAGTTTTACATTCTTCATCTACCATTCCAAAAGCAATTTGACTAACGTTAGGCCTATCTGATTCACGCTCTGTCGCAATGTCATTGTGCACAAGTTCTTCATCAAATAAATTACACTCAATAGTGTTAACCTGAAAGTCAGGTGTCTGAGGTCTGATTTCTTTTTGTTACTGAAGTTTCTTTATTTGAACTCACCACAATCGTCTGGTAATCCAGAATCTCTGATTTGTCCTCAGTGCCTTGCTCATTAGGCATTTCAACATAAGCCATAGGGATATCCTCATTAGAATAATTTGCAGAATTTAGGTGAAAATAGGGAATAGCCACTTGCTTGTCTTGACCTTCTACAAACTGTCATGAAACATTCACGGTTTGTACCATTTTGTTTATTGTTACCTTATTGTCACTCATTGCGAAAGTATTCACCCCCCTTGGCATAAAAAAAAACAAACAAAAAACATGAGCGTGCATAACTATTCATCCCCCTAAAGTCAATACTTTATAGAGCCACCGTTTGCAGCAATTACAGCTGCTAGTCTCTTGGGGTATGTCTCTATAAGCTTGGCACATCTAGTCACAGAGATTTTTGCCCATTCTTCAAGGCAAAACTGCTCTACCTCCTTCAAGTTGGATGGGTTCCGCTGGTGTACAGCAATCTTTAAGTCATACCACAGATTCTCAATTGGATTGAGGTCTGGGCTTTGACTAGGCCATTCCAAGACATTTAAATGTTTCCCCTTAAACCACTTGAGTGTTGCTTTAGCAGTATGCTTAGGGTCATTGTCCTGCTGGAAGGTGAACCTCCGTCCCAGTCTCAAATATCTGGAAGACTGAAACAGGTTTCCCTCAAGAATTTCCCTGTATTTAGCGCCATCCATCATTCCTTCAATTCTGACCAATTTCCCAGTCCCTGCCAATGAAAAACATCCCCACAGCATGATGCTGCCACCACCATGCTTCACTGTGGGGATGGTGTTCTCGGGGTGATCAGAGGTGTTGGGTTTATCGCCAGACATAGAGTTTTCCTTGATGGCCAAAAAGCTCAATTTTAGTCTCATCTGACCAGAGTACCTTCTTCCATATGTTTGGGGAGTCTCCCACATGCCTTTTGGCGAACACCAAACGTGTTTGCTTATTTTTTTCTTTAAGCAATGGCTTTTCTCTGGCCACTCTTCTGTAAAGCCCAGCTCTGTGGAGTGTACGGCTTAAAGTGGTCCTATGGACAGATACTCCAATCTCCACTGTGGAGCTTTGCAGCTCCTTCAGGGTTATCTTTGGTCTCTTTGTTGCCTCTCTGATTAATGCCCTCCTTGCCTGGTCTGTGAGTTTTGGTGGGCGGCCCTCTCTTGGCAGGTTTGTTGTGGTGCCATATTCTTTCAATTTTTTAATAATGGATTGAATGGTGCTCCGTGGGATGTTCAAAGTTTCTGATATTTTTTTATAACCCAACCCTGATCTGTACTTCTCCATAACTTTGTCCCTGACCTGTTTGGAGAGCTCCTTGGTCTTCATGGTGCCGCTTGCTTGGTGGTGCCCCTTGCTTAGTGGTGTTGCAGAATCTGGGGCCTTTCAGAACAGGTGTATATATACTGAGATCATGTGACAGATCATGTGACACTTAGATTGCACACAGGTGGACTTTATTTAACTACTTACAGTGGGGAAAAAAGTATTTAGTCAGCCACCAATTGTGCAAGTTCTCCCACTTAAAAAGATGAGAGAGGCCTGTAATTTTCATCATAGGTACACGTCAACTATGACAGACAAATTGAGAAAAGAAAATCCAGAAAATCACATTGTAGGATTTTTAATGAATTTATTTGCAAATTATGGTGGAAAATAAGTATTTGGTCACCTACAAACAAGCAAGATTTCTGGCTCTCACAGACCAGTAACTTCTTCTTTAAGAGGCTCCTCTGTCCTCCACTCGTTACCTGTATTAATGGCACCTGTTTGAACTTGTTATCAGTATAAAAGACACCTGTCCACAACCTCAAACAGTCACACTCCAAACTCCACTATGGCCAAGACCAAAGAGCTGTCAAAGGACACCAGAAACAAAATTGTAGACCTGCACCAGGCTGGGAAGACTGAATCTGCAATAGGTAAGCAGCTTGGTTTGAAGAAATCAACTGTGGGAGCAATTATTAGGAAATGGAAGACATACAAGACCACTGATAATCTCCCTCGATCTGGGGCTCCACGCAAGATCTCACCCCGTGGGGTCAAAATGATCACAAGAACGGTGAGCAAAAATCCCAGAACCACACGGGGGGACCTAGTGAATGACCTGCAGAGAGCTGGGACCAAAGTAACAAAGCCTACCATCAGTAACACACTACGCCGCCAGGGACTCAAATCCTGCAATGCTAGACGTGTCCCCCTGCTTAAGCCAGTACATGTCCAGGCCCGTCTGAAGTTTGCTAGAGTGCATTTTGATGATCCAGAAGAGGATTGGGAGAATGTCATATGGTCAGATGAAACCAAAATATAACTTTTTGGTAAAAACTCAACTCGTCGTGTTTGGAGGACAAAGAATGCCGAGTTGCATCCAAAGAACACCATACCTACTGTGAAGCATGGGGGTGGAAACATCATGCTTTGGGGCTGTTTTTTCTGCAAAGGGACCAGGACGACTGATCCGTGTAAAGGAAAGAATGAATGGGGCCATGTATTGTGAGATTTTGAGTGAAAACCTCCTTCCATCAGCAAGGGCATTGAAGATGAAACGTGGCTGGGTCTTTCAGCATGACAATGATCCCAAACACACCGCCCGGGCAACGAAGGAGTGGCTTCGTAAGAAGCATTTCAAGGTCCTGGAGTGGCCTAGCCAGTCTCCAGATCTCAACCCCATAGAAAATCTTTGGAGGGAGTTGAAAGTCTGTGTTGCCCAGCGACAGCCCCAAAACATCACTGCTCTAGAGGAGATCTGCATGGAGGAATGGGCCAAAATACCAGCAACAGTGTGTGAAAACCTTATGAAGACTTACAGAAAACGTTTGACCTGTGTCATTGCCAACAAAGGGTATATAACAAAGTATTGAGAAACTTTTGATATTGACCAAATACTTATTTTCCACCATAATTTGCAAATAATTCATAAAAAAATCCTACAATGTGATTTTCTGGATTTTTTTTCTCATTTTGTCTGTCATAGTTGACGTGTACCTATGATGAAAATTACAGGCCTCTCTCATCTTTTTAAGTGGGAGAACTTGCACAATTGGTGGCTGACTAAATACTTTTTTTCCCCACTGTATGTGACTTCTGAAGGTAATTGGTTGCACCAGATCTTATTTAGTGGCTTCATAGCAAAGGGGGTGAATACATATGCACGCACCAGTTTTCCGTTAGTTATTTTTTCGAATTTTTTTGAAACAAGTTATTTTTTTCCTTTCACTTCACCAATTTGGACTATTTTGTGCATGTCCAATACATGAAATCCAAATAAAAATCCATTTAAATTACAGGTTGTAATGCAACAAAATAGGAAAAACGCCAAGGGGGATGAATATTTTTGCAAGGCACTGTACCTATTACAATCACCTCTAAGAGTAAGCTCTCTGTCCAATGACTGCACTTGAACTTGACATGAGTTTAAGTTGCAGACATAAGGTTTTGATTCTATTTCCTTACACGTAGCCAAAGGTATGCCAATACACTCCAACTGATACCAATTTTGGTATACATGACATGCCACCATCTCTATTTGGTGAATTACATATACAAAACTGTTTCTTCACTTTTTTGGTCTGTGTAACCCATTCCTTTCCATTTTACTTTTCAATGCCCTCACTCTTTACACTACTCTTTGTTTTATGGGTGTTGGTTCCATTGCATTCTTCACTACGTCTACGTTGGACACCTGCGGGATCATCTGAGACCAGCCACCCGGACAGCTGATGAAACTGAGGAGTATTTCTGTCTGCAATAAAGCCCTTTTGTGGGGAAAAACTCATTCTGATTGACAGGTCCTGGCTCCCCAGTGGGTGGGCCTGGCTCCCAAGTGGTTGGGCCTATGCCCTCCCAGGCCCACCCATGACTTCAGCCCTACCCAGTCATGTGACATCCATAGATTAGGGCATAATGAATTTATTTCAATTGACTGATTTCCTTATATGAACTGTAACTCAGTAAATTTGTTGAAATTGTTGCATGTTGCGTTTATATTTTTGTTCAGCAATAGGTCTCTCTCTATACCACAATTAACTCCCTCTCTAGCTGCCCTGAGTTCCCGCTTTCCCTGATATTTTCTCTGTCTCACCAAAGTCAAGCAGATCATTAACACTGAAGTCCATCCCAAACTGCACCCCACTACCTCCTTGCCTTACCTTGCTGTCACTATCTACTTGCCTTTTGTCGCTGCCTACTCCTTTTTGCAACTGCTTAACAAGATCACGGATGACACCGTTCTCATCTTTCCATTGCCACTTAAACCGGTTGGCACTAACCCTTTCTGTGTTTGTTGTAGAAATTGGCCATAGCAGAATTTGGGCTACTTCCTTCCAAAATGTGTTATCTATTTTATAATTATGCTGCATAAAAGAATGAATTGTAATTGAAATAGCAGGATAATTCTTAGGTCTGAGTGTCTTCTCTTTCAGTGTCTGAGCTTGCCCTTTCCTGGCCCCCCTGGCTGTGCCCTCCTGTCCTTGATCTGACCCTGTCCCTACCTCACTGGCTGTCCCCCTTCTTACCTAGCCCTGTAAGTTTGTGTGGAAGAGGTGGAAAAACTAATGTTACCATCAATAATGAGAAGCCACTAGGTATAGACAACCTAGATGGGAAAATATTGAGAATGGTAGCAGACTGTATTGCCACCCCTATTTGCCATGTATTTAAAGGAGTGCGTGTGTTCACAGGTGTGGAAGGAAGCTAAAGTAATTCCACCACTTAAAAATAGTAAGGCACCCTTTGCTGGCTCTAACAGCCACCCAATCAGTTTGCTGCCTGTTCTTAGTAAACTGATGGAGAGAATTGTGTTTGAACAAATACAATGCCATTTTTTAATGTTAACTACTGACTTTCAGCATGCATATAGGGAAGGGTACTCAACTTTAATAATAATATAACATTTAGCAGACGCTTTTATCCAAAGCGACTTACAGTCATGCGTGCATACATTTTTACGTATGGGTGGTCCCGGGGATCGAACCCACTACCCTGGTGTTACAAGCGCCATGCTCTACCAATTGAGCTACAGAGGACCACGCAACTTGTACTGCACTGACTCAGATGACTGATGATTGGCTAGAATAAATGGATAATAAGATCTGTATTGTTAGATTTCAGTGCAGCCTTTGATGTCATTGATCAAAATGTGTTATTTAAAAAATGAACGTGTTATGGCATTACATCACCTGCCATCATGGTTGGAGAGTTACTTATCCAATAGAACTCAGAGAGTATTCTTAAATGGAAGCGTCTATAATATCAGATATGAACAGTGCGGTATCCCTCAGGGCAGTTGTCTTAGGCCGTTCCTCTTCGCTATTTTTACAAATGATTTGCCACTTGTCTTACTAAAAGCTAAAATGACTACAGTCGTGGTCAAAAGTTTTGAGAATGACACAAGTATTGGTCTTCACAAAGTTCGCTGCTTCAGTGTTATGAGATATTTTTGTCAGATGTTACTATGGTATACTGAAGTATAATTACAAGCATTCCATAAGTGTCAAAGGCTTTTATTGACAATTACATTAAGTTTATGCAAAGAGTCAATATTTGCAGTGTTGACCCCACACATGATTGGTCTCAGGATGCTTTACTGTTGGCATGACACAGGACTGATGGTAGCGCTTACCTTGTCTTCTCCAGACAAGGTGTTTTCCGGATGCCCCAAACAATCGGAAAGGGGATTCATCAGAGAAAATGACTTTACCCCAGACCTCAGCAGTCCAATCCCTGTACCTTTTGCAGAATATCAGTCTGTCCCTGATGTTTTTCCTGGAGAGAAGTGGCTTCTTTGCTGCCCTTCTTGACACCAGGCCATCCTCCAAAAGTATTCACCTCACTGTGCGTGCAGATGCACTCACACCTGCCTGCTGCCATTCCTGAGCAAGCTCTGCACTGGTGGTGCCCTGATCCCGCAGCTGAATCAACTTTAGGAGACGGTCCTGGCGCTTGCTGGACTTTCTTGGGTGCCCTGACGCCTTCTTCACAACAATTGAACTTCTCTCCTTGAAGTTCTTGATGATCCGATAAATGGTTGATTTAGGTGCAATCTTACTAGCAGCAATATCCTTGCCTGTGAAGCCCTTTTTGTGCAAAGCAATGATGATGGCACGTGTTTCCTTGCAGGTAACCATGGTTAACAGAGGAAGAACAATGATGTCAAGCACCACCCTCCTTTTAAAGCTTCCAGTCTGTTATTCTAACTCAATCAGCATGACAGAGTGATCTCCAGCCTTGTCCTCATCAACACTCTCACCTGTGTTAACAAGAGAGTGACTGACATGATGTAGGGCTGAAATGCAGTGGAAATTTTTTGGGGGATTAAGTTCATTTTCATGGAAAAGAGGGACTTATTATTAATTGCAATTCATCTGATCACTCTTCATGACATTCTGGAGTATATGCAAATTGCCATCATCAAAACTGAGGCAGCAGACTTTGTGAAAATTAGTATTTGTGTCATTCTCAAAACTTTTGACCACGACTGTATGTATGCCAGTGAGCTCAATGAGACTCTTAGCAAGGAGTTACAGTCAGTGCCAGAATGGGTAATTAAATACATCTAAAACCAAATGCATTGTATTTGGTTCAAAGCATTCTCTTAGACCTAAACCTCAACTGGAGTTGTGTATAAAGGGTGTGACGATTGAACAAGTTGAAGAACCTTAACTCCTAGGAGTAATATTGGATGGTTAGTTATCATGGTCAAGTCATATTGACAAAGTTGTTGTGAAGATGGGGAGAGGTATGTCTGTTATAAAAATATGTTCTGGTTTTTGACACAAAGATCAACTGTACTAATTGTTCAGGCTTTGATCTTGTTCCATCTTGATTACTGCCCGGTAAAATGTTCAGGTGCAGCAAATAAAGACCTAGCAAAGCTACAGCTGGCTCAAAACAAAGCATCACGCCTCACCCTTAACTGCACATACAGAACTAACATCAACAACATGCATGATAGTATTTCATGAGGGTTGAGGAGAAATGGACTACTTCTCTTTTAGTCTTTTTAAGAAACATTTCTGTGTTAAAAATACCTAACCAATTGTATAAGCTATTCGCATACACTTCAAACAGACATACAAACCACACCAGACACGCCACTATGGGCTTCTTCACGGTCCCCAAACCAAAAACAGATTTAATGCGTCGCTCTGTTATCTATAGAGCCATGCCATTGTGGAATGCTCTGCCACCAGAGGTTACTCAGGCAAAAATAAAGTTTAGCTTTAAAAAACATACAGTGGGGAAAAAAAGTATTTAGTCAGCCACCAATTGTGCAAGTTCTCCCACTTAAAAAGATGAGAGAGGCCTGTAATTTTCATCATAGGTACACGTCAACTATGACAGACAAAATGAGAAAGAAAATCCAGAAAATCACATTGTAGGATTTTTTATGAATTTATTTGCAAATTATGGTGGAAAATAAGTATTTGGTCAATAACAAAAGTTTCTCAATACTTTGTTATATACCCTTTGTTGGCAATGACACAGGTCAAACGTTTTCTGTAAGTCTTCACAAGGTTTTCACACCCTGTTGCTGGTATTTTGGCCCATTCCTCCATGCAGATCTCCTCTAGAGCAGTGATGTTTTGGGGCTGTCGCTGGGCAACACAGACTTTCAACTCCCTCCAAAGATTTTCTATGGGGTTGAGATCTGGAGACTGGCTAGGCCACTCCAGGACCTTGAAATGCTTCTTACGAAGCCACTCCTTCGTTGCCCGGGCGGTGTGTTTGGGATCATTGTCATGCTGAAAGACCCAGCCACGTTTCATCTTCAATGCCCTTGCTGATGGAAGGAGGTTTTCACTCAAAATCTCACGATACATGGCCCCATTCATTCTTTCCTTTACACAGATCAGTCGTCCTGGTCCCTTTGCAGAAAAACAGCCCCAAAGCATGATGTTTCCACCCCCATGCTTCACAGTAGGTATGGTGTTCTTTGGATGCAACTCAGCATTCTTTGTCCTTCAAACACGACGAGTTGAGTTTTTACCAAAAAGTTCTATTTTGGTTTCATCTGACCATATGACATTCTCCCAATCCTCTTCTGGATCATCCAAATGCACTCTAGCAAACTTCAGACGGGCCTGGACATGTACTGGCTTAAGCAGGGGGACACGTCTGGCACTGCAGGATTTGATTCCCTGGCAGCGTAGTGTGTTACTGATGGTAGGCTTTGTTACTTTGGTCCCAGCTCTCTGCAGGTCATTCACTAGGTCCCCCCGTGTGGTTCTGGGATTTTTGCTCACCGTTCTTGTGATCATTTTGACCCCACGGGTGAGATCTTGCGTGGAGCCCCAGATCGAGGGAGATTATCAGTGGTCTTGTATGTCTTCCATTTCCTAATAATTGCTCCCACAGTTGATTTCTTCAAACCAAGTTGCTTACCTATTGCAGATTCAGTCTTCCCAGCATGGTGCAGGTCTACAATTTTGTTTCTGGTGTCCTTTGACAGCTCTTTGGTCTTGGCCATAGTGGAGTTTGAGGTGTGACTGTTTGAGGTTGTGGACAGGTGTCTTTTATACTGATAACAAGTTCAAACAGGTGCCATTAATACAGGTAACGAGTGGAGGACAGAGGAGCCTCTTAAAGAAGAAGTTACAGGTCTGTGAGAGCCAGAAATCTTGTACTGTATGCTTTATGTGGACCCCAGGAAGAGTTGTTGCTGCATGTGCAGTAGCTAATGGGGATCCTAATAAACTAAACTAAACCCAACTGGCAGTCCCCTCCTGTCCTTGATCTGACCATGTCCTTACCCCACTGACTGTCCCCTTCTGTCCTTGAATAATTATTCATATTTTTATGGGTTTTTCCCAGCAGTTTGTGATTTGTTAGTACTTTGTATCAGGGGTGGCTTCATGTTCAAGCCCCGTTCTACCACACCTGATTCTACTAATCAGCTCATTATTAGAAACATGTATGGTAGAACTGGGCAATATGTATGTCCAAGATGAAAAAACGATTGGATTTAAGTTGATAGGCCACTCTATAAGGGCCGCCAAATGAGCAGCGATGCTCCTCTGGGTGTAAACTCTGTGGATTTGGAAACTAGAAGTGCTCCTGAGTAGAATGGACCCCCCTTTTACTGCGACACAACGTACAGGAAATTGTGTACTACGGTGCAGTATGTCCAATATGAAAAACGTACTGAACATCGTGCAATATGAATATGGGCTAATTAACAATGGGATTTTAAAGTGTTTTTCTAAAGTTGATTATTATAATTATTATAATAATATTATTACTCAAATCAAATCAACTATTATTGGTCACATACACATATTTAGCAGATGTTATTGCGTGTGTAGCGAAATGCTTCTGTTCCTAGCTCCGACAGTGCAGTATGATCTAACAATTCACAACAACACACACAATCTAAAAGTAAAATAATGGAATTAAGAAATATAAATATTAGGATGAGCAATGTCGGAATGGCATTGACTAAAATACAGTAGAATACAGTATATACATATGAAATGAGTAAAGCAGTATGTGAACATTATTAAAGTGACTAGTGATTCCATGTCTACAGTATGTACATAGGGCAGCAGCCTCTAAGGTGCAGTGTTGAGTAACCGGGTGGTAGCCGGATAGTGATGGCTATTTAACAGTCTGATGGCCTCGAGATAGAAGCTGTTTTTCAGTCTCTCGTCCCAGCTTTGATGCACTTGTACTGACCTTGCCATCTGGATGATAGCGGGGTGAACAGGCCGTGGCTCGGGTGGTTGATGTCCTTGATGATCTTTTTGGCCTTCCTGTGACCGTGTGCTGTAGGTGTCCTGGAGGGCAGGCAGTGTCCCACTGGTGATGCGTTGGGCAGACCGCACCAACCTCTGGAGAGCCCTGCGGTTGCGGGCGGTGCAGTTGCCGTACCAGGCGGTGATACAGCCCGACAGGATGCTTTCAATTGTTCATCTGTAAAGGTTTGTGAGGGTCTTAGGGGCCAAGCCACATTTCTTCAGCCTCCTGAGGTTGAAGAGGGCGCTGTTAACACTGTCTGTGTTTCAGATTGTCAGTGATGTGTACTCCGAGGAACTTTCACGTTCTCCACTGCGGTCCTGTCGATGTGGATAGGGGCGTGCTCCCTCTGCTGTCTCCTGAAGTCCACAAGATTGTTACTATTGTTATTACTATTATTATTATTAATAGTAGCCTTATAACTGTTGTTACAATGATAACTATCTAGTAATGATTACTTTTAATGCTGTTAACAATAATGTCAATGCTATAATATAATTTGTTCTATAAAGGCGATTAACTTTATTCCTTTTTTCATATTGTTAAACTAAGTCTGCTAACATTTCCTCATAAAATGTTACGAATTTCGACCACTTGTATTATTTTTCACGATCTTATTTCCAGACTTTTACTTTTTAAATAAGGTCGACCTTATTCTTGCTAGGTCTTTCTTGTTTTTGTTGGCGGAACGGAGGTGATCGAATCAACAGCACCGCCTCTTCAGCGGGTCGCTACAAGCGCATGCGCAAATTGGTACCAGTCCAAAGCAGTCATTGGTCCAAAGCCTTAGCGGGTTGTTTAGCTAACAGGTGAAGCCTTCGTATTTTTTTTATTTATTTAACTTTTCTTAGTGGTTAGAGATGGCCGCCCGATATGATAGAGCTATAACAGTATTTTCCCCTGATGGACACCTGTTTCAAGTGGAATATGCGCAAGAGGCTGTGAAAAAAGGCTCCACTGCGGTGAGTGTTATTAGCTAGCTAGCTTAACTAGCCACGCTAGTTAGCTAATTTGCTAACGTTAGCTAGCTACTTGAAGTTGCGTTTGGTTTCCAGTCGTAACTACTTCCGTTGCTTTGTGAATTCGAACTGACAATGGATTGTAGCTTTAGCTGTGAAGAAGCATCTTGCTCATTTTCAAGCTAGCTAGTTACATATTTAGCGGATAGCTACCCCGTTACTTACACAGCGGGGCCAGCATGACTTGCATGTTGTTGCTAACCTGCCAACTATCCCAGCTAGCTAACGTTGCCAAACAGGTTTCGTTCCAGGTCGTCATTATTACAGTCTGGCTGCTCATCTCAGAAAATGATAACAGATTTGCTTAATTTTATATGGAGCTATGCAGACTAATCATTCTTGCTAATGTGTGCAGGTTGGCATCCGTGGTAAAGACATTGTCGTTCTGGGTGTTGAGAAAAAGTCTGTCGCTAAACTCCAAGAGGAGAGGACTGTACGCAAGATCTGTGCACTGGATGATCATGTGTGCATGGCATTTGCAGGTAATGTGATTAGTTATCGTTATCATTTAGCCTCTGCTGTGGATTTCAGATGCAAGGCCTGCTTTTTATTTTGTGGAAGAGCAGGTGTTTTGTGTTGGTTTTGAGTAACAGGCCTGAAATGTATGATGTTGTGACTGATATTGTCTCTCTCCTGACCTTCCAGGTCTGACAGCAGATGCTCGTATAGTTATCAACAGAGCCAGGGTGGAGTGTCAGAGCCACAGGCTCACAGTAGAGGACCCTGTTACGGTGGAGTACATCACACGCCACATCGCTACACTCAAACAGGTAGGCTGCACCGAAACACTGGTATGAACATGAGTCATTGCCACACTCAATCACTCAGCTCAAGTGTTCATTGGAGCACACTGTAGTGAAACACTTTCCAACAGAAAATAAAAATGACTTTCTTATTGGTAGTGTCCAGGTAGTGGTAGTCATCCCAGTTTCAGTTTTCTTCCATTTGGTGACAAATGAACATGACCAAGGCATTTTCTCACACAGTCAAACCCCTTGATTAAGAATGTATCTCTCTTAACACGCCTCCAGCGCTACACACAGAGTAACGGACGAAGACCCTTCGGTATCTCTGCTCTAATCGTGGGCTTCGACTACGACGGAACCCCACGGCTATACCAAACCGACCCGTCTGGAACATACCATGCCTGGAAGGTGTGTGGCAGACAGTGGCCTCATATCTGGCTTTATGAGTAGAAAGCAGAACACACATGCCCACACTAATACTGGCTTTATTTAACCTATTTTTTTTGTTGTTGTAAGAAATGGTGTTGTAAATTGCCTTGGATTTGTGGTTTAAATCAGTCAAACTATTTTGTAAGGTTACTTCATTTTTTGTTGGTAACCTCTCCATCTACTCTTCTGCAGGCTAATGCCATCGGTCGCAGTGCAAAGACTGTCCGGGAGTTTCTGGAGAAGAACTACACAGACGAGTCCATCGCCACTGACAACGAGGCTATAAAGCTGGCCATCAAAGCCCTGTTGGAGGTAGGCTAGTGCAAACACCAGCACTTGCCTGATCCACACTATATGGCCAAGGCGAGCTGTACTGGGCTGGCCTGATTACGCATCCACTATAGTTGCTGGAAAGGACAATGTGAAACGAAAATATCTGCGCCGGCACAATATGGTTTGGGTCGATTCTATAGTGTGAATCGTGCAACTAAGTCACTAATGGTGGTTGATGGTAATGAACAACAGCATGCTAACCTCCTGACCCTATCCTCACAGGTCGTCCAGTCAGGAGGAAAGAACATTGAGCTGGCTGTGATCAGGAGAAATCAGCCACTGAAGGTACACACACTAATAGCTCAAAAGCAGTTAACTGACTTATTCTCTGGATGGATGTCTTTTGAAATCATTTCCTGTTTTGTACATCTTTCTCTCTCAGCTTTTGGAGTCTAAAGAAATTGAAACCCTTGTGGCTGAAATCGAGAAGGAGAAAGAAGAGGAGGCAGAGAAGAAGAAGCAGAAGAAATCAACATAAATCAAACTGGTCTTTCCAGTGAACCTGTTTTCACTTTGTGTGAGGATAGGATACGTTTCAATTCAGGGTGAATGCATTCAATACACCCTGTATCCAACAACACACACTCCTGTCTTCACTTCTTTCGTTCTGTAGCGTGGTTACATTAGCTACGACCATTCTGTTCACTGTTATGTTAGCACATTACGCTGACCCTGAAGCATTTGACTCCACAAATAATGCGGTTTATAAATGTAATATTGAATAATAAAATATTATTCTTTGTATTTAACTGATCAAGTGTCTCATTTACACATTGATATCAAGAATTGAGTAAAAAAAGCTTTCCCACTCAGGTATTGATCTGTATGCAAGTGCTTACCATAAATAGCAAATAGAATATAACCAAGAGATGAGAATTGTCATATTGCGTTTGTTGCAGATGGTATAGCTTTGGCCAATTTTGTTGTGTAGCCTACCTATATGTGCAAATAATAGGTTCCAGACTCTTTCTATAATTTCTGTAGTGAAATTTAATATGGTTCAAGTGCTCACCTTTGGGGATGCTTGGCTTGCAGGCAGCATCAATTCTCCTTGAAACACTTTTTTTTTTGTGGAAAAGTCAGGCAAGAACACATTACAAAACCACTGTACACATCTAAATAATAGAAATAAGATGACTAATCACATTTCATCATAAATCAAAGGCTGCATTGTAATATTCTACAGTCAGTTTCACCACAGGTTTAAAAGAGGTGTGGCAAAATTCGTATGTGTCTTTTCTGGGGCCTGGAGTTTTTCCTGATCTCATGACCTGGTCAGGTAAAACTCGGGGTCCTATATTCTTAGGCTACAGTATGACAAAATATTATTATTGAACAAAAATATAAACACAACATGTAAAGTGTTGGTCCCATGTTTCATGAGCTGAAATGAAAGATCCCAGAAATATTCCATACATGGAAAAAGCTTATCAGAAATGTTCTGCACAAATTTGTTTACATCCCTGTTAGTGAGCATTTCTCCATTGCCAAAAGAATGTGTGGCATATCAAAGGTGTGGCATATCAAAAAGCTGAGTATACAGCATGATCATTACACATTTGCACCTTGTGCTGGGGACAAAAGGCCACTCTAAAATGTGCAATTTTGTCACAACACAATGCCACAGATGTCTTAAGTTGAGGGAGCATGCAATTGGCATGCTGACTGCAGGAATGTCCACCAGAGCTCTTGCCAGAGAATGTAATGCTAATTTCTCTACCATAAGCCGCCTCCAACGTCGTTTTAGAGAATTTGGCAGTACGTCCAACCGAACACAATCGCAGACCACGTGTAACCTCGCCAGCCCAGGACCTCCACATTCGGCTTCTTCACCTGCGAGATTGTCTGAGACCAGCCACCCGGACATCTGATTAAACACAACTAATCTTCTCCTTTCCCCCTTCTGATAACCAGGTGGCGAATCGCATCTCTGCATGTCTGGCAGACATATCAGTATGGATGACGGATCACCACCTCAAGCTGAACCCTGGCAAGACGGAGCTGCTCTTCCTCCCGGGGAAGGACTGCCCGTTCCATGATCTCGCCATCACGGTTGACAACTCCGTTGTGTCCTCCTCCCAGAGTGCGAAGAGCCTTGGCGTGACCCTGGACAACACCCTGTCGTTCTCCGCTAACATCAAGGCGGTGACCCGCTCCTGCAGGTTCATGCTCTACAACATTCGGAGAGTACGACCCTGCCTTACACAGGAAGCGGCACAGGTCCTAATCCAGGCACTTGTCATCTCCCGTCTGGATTACTGCAACTCGCTGTTGGCTGGCCTCCCTGCCTGTGCCATTAAACCCCTACAACTCATCCAGAATGCCGCAGCCCGTCTGGTGTTCAACCTTCCCAAGTTCTCTCACGTCACCCCCCTCCTCCGCACACTCCACTGGCTTCCAGTTGAAGCTCGCATCCGTTACAAGACCATGGTGCTTGCCTATGGAGCAGTGAGGGGAAAGGCACCTCTGTACCTTCGGGCTCTGATCAGTCCCTACACCCAAACGAGGGCATTGCGTTCATCCACCTCTGGCCTGCTGGCTCCCCTTCCTCTGCGGAAGCATAGTTTCTGCTCAGCCCAGTCAAAACTGTTCGCTGCTCTGGCACCCCAATGGTGGAACAAGCTCCCTCACGACGCCAGGACAGCGGAGTCACTCACCACCTTCCGGAGACATTTGAAACCCCACCTCTTTAAGGAATACCTGGGATAGGATAAAGTAATCCTTCTACCCCCCCAAAATTGTAAAGTGGTTATCCCACTGGCTATAGGGTGAATGCACCAATTTGTGAGTCGCTCTGGATAAGAGCGTCTGCTAAATGACGTAAATGTGCCCTTGAGCAAGGCACTTAACCCTAATTGCTCCTGTAAGTCGCTCTGGATAAGAGCGTCTGCTAAATGACTAAAATGTAAATGTAAATGTAAACTGGGTTTGCACAACAGAAGAAGTTCTGCACAAACTGTCAGAAACCATCTCAGGGAAGCTCATCTGCGTGCTCGTCGTCCGTCGGCTTCGTAACCGACTTCAGTGGGCAAATGCTCACCTTCGATGGCCACTGGCACACTTGCTTTTCATGGTTGAATCCCAGTTTCAACTGTACCGGGCAGATGGCAGACAGTGTGTATGGTATCGTGTGGGCGAGGAGTTTGCTGACGTCAACGTTGTGAACAGGCATAAGCTACGGACAACGAACACAATTGCATTTTATCGATGGCAATTTGAATGCACAGAGATACTGTGACGAGATCCTGAGGCCCATTGTCGTGCCATTCATCTGCCGCCATCACCTCATGTTTTAGCATGATAATGCATGTCACAAGGATCTGTACACAATTCCTGGAAGCTGAAAATGTCCTAGTTCCACCATGGCCTGCATACTAACCAGACATGTCACCAACTGAGCATGTTTGGGATGCTCTGGATTGACGTGTATGACAGCGTGTTCCAGTTACCGCCAATATCCAGCAACTTTCGCACAGCCATTGAAGAGGAGTGGGACAGCATTACACAGGCCACAATCAACAGCCTGATCAACTCTATGCAAATGAGCTGCATGAGGCAAATGGTGGTCACACCAGATAGTGACTGGTTTTCTGATCCACGCCCCTACTTTTCTTTTAAAGGTATCTGTACCAACAGATGCATATCTGTATTCCCAGTCATAATCCATAGATTAGGGCGTAATGAATTTATTTCAATTGACTGATTTCCTTACTCCGACTCTTCAGATGTCAGATACTGTAGGACCAAAGGACATCTGATGTAATATTAGCATTATATTGTCTATTGTTGTATATTTTGATTATACAATGCATTCGGAAAGTATTCAGACCCCTTGACTTTTCGCACATTTTGTTACGTTACAGCCTTATTCTAAAATTGATTAAATTGTTTTTTTTTCTTCTCATCTACACGCAATACCCCATAATGACAAAGCAAAAATAGGTTTTTAGAAATTTTTGCAAATGTATTAAAAATAAAAAACGGAAATACCACATTTACATAAGTATTCAGACCCTTTACTCAGTACTTTGTTGAAGCACCTTTGGCAGCTATTACAGCCTTGAGTCTTCTTGGATATGATGCTACAAGCTTGGCACACCTGTATTTGGGGAGTTTCTCCCATTCTTCTCTGCAGATCCTCTCAAGCTCTGTCATGTTGGAGTGTCGCTGCACAGCTATTTTCAGTTCTCTCCAGAGATGTTAGATCGTGTTCAAGTCCGGGCTCTAGCTGGGCCACTCAATGACATTCAGAGACTTGTCCCGAAGCCACTCCTGCGTTGTCTTGGCTGTGTGCTTAGGGTCATTGTCCTGTAGGAAGGTGAACATTCACCCCAGTCGGAAGTCCTGAGCGCCCTGGAGCAGGTTTTCATCAAGGATCTCTCTGTACTTTGCTCCGTTAATCTTTCCCTCGATCCTGACTAGTCTCCCAGTCCCTGCCGCTGAAAAACATCCCCAGAGCATGATGCTGCCACCCCAATGCTTCACCGTAGGGATGGTGCAAGGTTTCCTCCAGACGTGACGCTTGGCATTCAGGCCAAAGAGTTCAATCTTGGTTTCATCAGACCAGAGAATCTTGTTTCTCATGGTCTGAGTCCTTTAGGTGCCTTTTTAGCAAACTCCAAGCAGGCTGTCATGTGCCTTATACTGAGGAGTGACTTCCGTCCGGCCACTCTACCATAAAGGCCTGATTTGTGGAGTGCTGCAGAGATGGTTGTCTTTCTGGAAGGTTCTCCCATCTCCACAGAGGAACTCTGGAGCTCTGTCAGAGTGACCATCAGGTTCTTGGTCACCTCCCTGACCAAGGCCCTTCTCCCCCGATTGCTCAGTTTGGCCGGGCGGGAAGAGTCTTGGTGGTTCCAAACTTCTTCCATTTAAGAATGATGGAGGCCACTGTGTTCTTGGGGACCTTCAATGCTGCAGAAATGTTTTGGTACCCTTTCCCAGATCTGTGCCTCGACACAATCCTGCCTCGGAACTGCATGGTTTCCTGAGTCGTAGTGGGAGGACCACACACCATGTCATCCCGTGACTCCAAGTTTACTTCCATATGATGGTTATTATATCAATATTTGCACATAAAGGCGTTTACACCACAATTTCTCTGATTATACATTTTACCAACACAAAAAGATCCCACCGTGTCGAACTAACAAATTATCTGTTGGCATTTATAAAATTGTACCGAATCTTCCTGTTTCCATCAGATGTCATGATTTTTTAAAATATGGTATGACTTCACTCGCATAAAAACTGTGGATGGAAACGTGGTTGTCTTTAAATATTAATTTCACTCTATACACACACACAATTTTATAGCCTGACTACTCACGCTAAATTATTACGCTGCTCTGTCATCATTAAAATACTTTAGAAGAAACTAATGTCTGTGTGTGTGGGGTAGCGTTTGGCCAGAGCAAGGAGTCTGGTTAGCCAGACAAACAATGTTAAGCAGTGGACTTTCAATGTAGAAAAGTATTTTAATTTTATGTCATAAAATCTATTATTTGGGTTGCATTTAATACTATACACAGTAGATGTTGTAACAAGGCAGGGTTACAATTAACACTATACACAGTATACTTTGTAACATAGTTTTTTTATGTGTAAGTCATAAAACCTTTAAGCTTGGTTCACTGGCGCTCATTGGAACTGATTGCAACTGAATCCATAAATTCACTAATTAAATCAACTACTTTCAACGTTTTAATTGAAAATAATATCCACCTTTTCATAAAGTAGATTTTATTGAATGTCACTCATTCTATTGCACTCTATTCTAATCAAACCTGCATTACCAGTTCATATGAGTAGGTGTCACTATTCACTAGCTAGTCAAAAAATACTGATGCCATGATGGCTGCCTGTTTCTGTATTTGTGAAAGTTATGGTGGTGCTAGAATCCATCAATTCTCTATTTCTGAATTAGCCATCCATCTGCTATGGTTGGACATGTGTTCATATTCTCTGTGTAGACTGTGGCAGAATTTGTAGGTTTTTTACTTTTAAGACAGTGAAATTGCACCACAAACATTTGTGAAAAATCACAAGCAGTGGAAATAAAATAATATGCCAACATTACTGGATTAACAAACTGGCCGACTAACTTTTTCAGGAACTATCCCTTGGCCTTGGGTAGCAGCAGTGAATCTAAATGATTAACGTTAGCTGCTGGCTGCATGATTGCATCAACCTAGCTAGCTATCCAGCTAGGCAAGTAAAGCCAATGGTAGTAGTTTTGTTAGCTAGCTATAGACGGGATAATTCGAGCTAGTTTTAGAGGACGATTAAACTGCTTTTATTTGTTTTTCTATGACGTGAATAAATGAATATGTCTGGTAAATGCGTTCAGTGCTGCTGCTTTTAAAGTGGTGCCACCAGATTGAAAGGTACTGGGGCAAATGCTGTCTCGCCACACATTTCACGGTGGCTCTGTCTACAGTTATTTTACTATGTCTACAAAATTAATACTTTAAAGGGGAACTGCACCCACTGATTTGGCCTCGTTTTTTACCTTGCTCCTCAATAAATGATGGTGGCCATGACAGAAGCCAGATATACTGGATTTATTCTGCATTCACGTGCTATCAGAGATATTGGAAGTTCCGACTTGGAAGTTTCACTTGAATGACCCTCCAAGTCGGAATTACAAGTGGGAAATGTTGTTGCCCGAGTTGTGATGTTTCACAACTGACCTTTTACCTTTTCAACCAAAAGATGACAACAAATCCATTTTTGACAACTACAATATGGTTAATGTAGCTAACTTTGACCATATTGTCAATGTTAAAGGGATACTTCGGGATTTTGGCATTGAAGCCGTTTATCTACTTCCCCAGTGTCAGATTAACTCGTGGATACCATTTTTATGTCTCTGTGTGCAGTTGGAAGGAAGTTGTTAACTAGCGTTAACGCAATGACTGGAAGTCGGTAGTAGCTGATCTTATGCTAGTAGATACCATAGACTTCCAGTCATTGCGATAATACTAATTAGCATTTGCTCTCAAAACTACCTCCAGCTTCATTGCCAAAATCCCTAAGTATCCCTTTAAGCAAGCTAGCTAAATGTATTATAAAACAATTAACTAGCTAGCTTATCACGCTAGCTGCAATCTTATTGGTTTGAAAAACTGTTCCGACCAAAAACTTCATGAATGAAACCAGAGAGGAAGAGGTGAAGCGAGAGGCCCAAATCGGCCCAAAATCTGTCTTCTCCAGCAGGTGGCTGTTTTTTTGTTTTTTTGCCACCAAGCAAGGAGTTTTGTATGGCGGTCAATGAGAGAGTGTGGAATTTGGCTAACAAAAAATGTAATGGCTTATTTGCTACGTAAGGCCTATTTGATCAACTAGAAATTTCGTAATGCTTACATACTGACTACACCGGGCACGCACGTGCACCATTGCACACATGTTGATTTTGTCTATCCACACCAGACACGATCAGGACATGCAGATTGAAATATCAAAACAAACTCTGAACCAACTATATTAATTTGGGAACAGGTCAAAACACATATGGCCATTTAGCTAGCTAGCTTGCTGTTGCTAGCTAATTTGTCCTGGGATATAAACATTGGGTTGTTATTTTACCTGAAATGTACAAGGACCTTTTTTTTTGCTGGATCTTTGTAGAATATCGACCCATTTTGAATCACAGAAAATCGTGTCTACTCTACTCCGACAATTAATCCACAGATAAAAGGGGAAACATAGTTAGTTTCTAGTAATCTCTCCTAGTTCAGTCTTCTTCTTCTGTGGATTTTATATGGCATTATTGCAGCCAACTGTACTGGAGTGTGGACCTCGTTCATCTTTTGATCATCCAGTTGGGTAGATGCTCCTAAAAACCAACGAGGAGATGGGAGAGGCAGGACATGCAGCGCGTCAAGCGTCTAAAATAGAACAAAGTTCTATTTTAGTGCCTGGCTACACATAAACTTGTTGACGCACGCAATCAGTTTGGATCTTCCAGTGTCTGGTGGAAAGCAGACTGAACAAGATTTTCCTCCACACACACACACACACACAAACAGGATGCATGTATTCACTCTGTCTATTAGGTTAGTATTGTGGAGTAACGACAATGTTGTTGATCCATCCTCAGTTTTCTCCTATCATAGCCATTAAACTCTGTAACTGTTTTAAAGTCACCATTGGCCTCCATTGGCCCACCAACTTCCAAGTAACCAAATGTGCTAGCTGGGAAGGGTTTTGGAACCTCACCCAGGTAATTTGACTGGTAAACTCATGGGTATGCTCAAAATGGCTGTCAGTCCTGATTTGAATGGCCACTTTCGTTCTATGGATTCTATTTCTATGGATTCTATTTCTCTTAGCGCTGTCAGTGAATATCTAAAGACCTTTCACAAATTTCAAAATACAATTGTGGGAAATACGTTTGATAAACAAATACCTACTGCTGAAAAGAGAAGTCTAATTGGTCATTAGAAGCTACCATTTTCTTTCTCAACAACTCAGACGGGGCTGTAGTGGAACAGGTTGAGAGCTTCAAATTTGTTGGTGTCCACATCACCAACAAACTATCATGGTCCCAACACACCAAGACAGTCGTGAAGAGGGCACGACAAAGCCTATTCCCCCTCAGGAGACTGAAAATATTTGGTATGGGTCCTCAGAAAGTTATACAGCTGCACCATTGAGAGCATCCTGACTGGTTGCATCATCGCCTGGTATGGCAACTGCTCAGCCTCCAACTGCAAGGCACTACAGAGTGTAGTGCGTACGGCCCAGTACCAAGCCATCCAGGACCTCTATTACATTTACATTTTAGTCATTTAGCAGACGCGCTTATCCAGAGCGACTTACAGTTAGTGAGTGCATTATAATTTTTTTCATACTGGCCCCCCGTGGGAATCGAACCCACAACCCTGGCGTTGCAAGCACCATGCTCTACCAACTGAGCTACACGGGACCTCTATACCAGGCAGTGTCAGAGGAAGGCCCCAAAAATTGTCAAAGACTCCAGCCACCCTAGTCATAGACAGTTGTTTCTGCTACCGCACAGCAAGCAAAAGTCTAGATCCAAAAGGCTTCTTAACAGCTTCTACCCCCAAGCCATAAGACTTCTGAACAGCTAATCATGGCTACCCAGACTACCTGCATTGTCCCCCCCACTCCACCCCACCCCACCCCTATTTTACGCTGCTGCTACTCTGTTTATTATCTATGCATAGTCACTTTAACTCTACCCACATGTACATATTACCTCAATTTCCTCGACTAATCGGTGCCCCCGCACATTGACTCTGTACCGGTAGCCCCTGTATATAGCCTCCCTACTGTTTGTTTTTACTGCTGCGCTTTAATTATTTGTTTATTTTTATTTTTTACTTAACACTTTTTTTCTTAAAACTACATTGTTGGTTAAGGGCTTGTAGGTAAGCATTTCTCTGTAAGGTCTACACCTGTTGTATTCGGCGCATGTCGCAAATAACATTTGATTTGATTTGATTTGATTTGACGAACAGCACTGTTTTTCAAAGTAGCTCAGGCCTATCTTGAGACCATCACCAGTACAGTGAGAAGCCTAGGCTACGCATATTCATGCTATCTTCATCATTGGGTGAGTCAGTGGCACTGGAAAGTTGATTTAGTAGCCTACTGTAGCCTATAATATTTATACATTTCCTCCTAATATTGTACAATCTGTGTGTCTCCCTTCTTTTTATAGGCCCTGGGCCAGGTCAATACCAAGGCCAGTTTCCCAAAAACTAAGTTAATCTAAGAACCATATATGGTCGTTTTTATTTATCTGTTTGACACTGTCAGAGTAGCCACTCATTTGTGTAGTATTAAAAAATATTCTGATAATGTCTCCTGTCATGTAGGCCTAAATTACGTAGAATTGCATGCGATGCGTTGTCCCCAACACAAGGTGCACCTGTGTAATGATCATGCTGTTTAATCAGCTTCTTGATATGCCAAACCTGTCAGGTGGCTGGGATCTTTTATTTCAACTCATGAAACATGGGACCAACACTTTACATGTTGCGTTGATGTTTTTGTTCAGTGTACTTTTTATTTAACCCCCTCTTCTTTTCCCTGGCACGCTGTCTTCTTTCCTCCAGGATAGGAGACTTGAACCTGATTAGTTCACTAACCAACTCTACCGTGAGTGCGAGTCTTCTCCCCAGCCCTACCTGGTGCATTTTCTCAAGGTGATGTGATTAGAGAGAAACACCAACACATTTAGACCACAGACACATTCAAACCAGCTCGTCACGGACTGGATAATGTCCTGTGAGCAGATTCAACGTGTAGACCGAGAGAATCTGCCAGGACTGAATGGGATGCGCGAGACAGTACAAGCAGCATTCATTCCGGTTTTGGGGTTTTCGTCACTGGTTATTTGGACGTATCAGGATCGGCTGAGAGACAGTTTTTTGCCTGAACTCTCAATTTCTAACACATATGAACACAGAAGTTAATCACGCAGCTGACCAATTGACGCAATATTTTACTTTTGTGTTAACAGAGATTACAGACTGGACATTCTCTTCCTTATTCATCTCTATCTCCTCTCATTCTCTCCCTCCTTTCCTCACCTCACCTCACCTCTCCACTCCTCACCTCTTCTCCCTCTCTCTCTCCTCTCCACCCCTCTCGCTCTCCATACTCCATTCCTCCAGAATAGACTCCCAGCTGTGTGGCAGCTCACCCCCAACCCACAGCTCTTCATCCAGGAGGTAGACCAACCCAAGCGACAGGCTCCAGCAGCCTCCAAGGCTCCAGCCCCCACCCCAGGCCACACCCCTACCCTTCTCTCCACCAATGCCAGGCCTGCCCACTTCAGCACTGACAGTGGCTAGCCAATCAAGTTTACTCAGCTGGTAAGCTACACCCCTCAATGTTCACCCTTTTTCACCAAAGCATCAGGCAGTTGATTCTGTCAGGATGTAAGGTATTCCTTTATATTCGACAAAACACAACCACCCAAGCACGACTCTAGGGACTTGGTTGAGGCTCCTATATTCTCAGGAATACATCCACTCAAATTCTCTGGTACTGTAGAGTCCAAACCTGTATGAAGTACCTCAGATCTTCTCCACAGGTTTACATAGTAATCCACTTTAATGTGTATTTTATTTATACAGTCCCTGTTGTGTTGCAGGCAGCTCACTTCTTACGTTTTTCTCCGCACTTTGTTTTCATTCTCTCTCTCTCATAACATACGGAGGCCTCAGGTAAGGCCCAATTCAGTTAGAGGCTGAGGACTAACTAGGTTACTGCTACTGCTCCCAAAATTAGGATTCTCATCAGTTCTCCTCTGCAGACACACAGTTCTCTCACCTTCAGAGGGAAAACTCATAATGTGGAGAGCAATCACAACATTATTCTGATTTTCTGTAATGTTATTTACTTTATTAACAGCTTTGTGTGAATGCCTATCTCCCACTGTAAACACAGATACCCCACTCTCTGAAAAGCTCTGTATGAGTGACTGTAGTTCTGTTTGAATTTGACTTTTAGAAGCATCACACTTGTGTGTCTGTGTGTGTGCCCCCGCCCACAGGTCATAGACTGTTCTCTCCTGTGTTTATAGCCAAGTTATCATTACTCATTGTGTATTTATTCCTTGTGTTATTAATTTTATTTGATCCAACAGCCTGCTGTCACATCCTCAACCCCGACCCGTACATACTGTACCTGTCAGATCAGAACAGGAGCCTGGCCAAACCAATGATGTATATAAACCCTGGATTGCTGATGCTATGTATTGGCAAATGACAGGCTTTGAAACCACTGGTCAGCCATATTGGCACTCCTCAGAAAAAGCAGTCCAGTCTATTGTTGTAGTGGGGACAGTAACAATTTACTTTCAAAAAAGTATACTTTATGTAAAATGTTTTAATATATTTGTTAATAAAACATAAAAATAAAATAAAAAAATTGTTTTGCTCACATAATATAATTTAAAAGTATGCATTAAGGTGTCTGTAATATAATAAACGTGGCAAAAGCCAAGTAGACATTAATAAATGCATTTCTAAGCTTCCAAAATATTTTTTTACAGTGGTGGGGGAGTGCCAAGATTGAGGCGCAGTGGCTTCAAAACAGCGTCCCCCTGTCAGTCATCTAGTGTGTATATATAAATCATAGGGCCAAACTCATGATCCTACAGTCAGGACAACACAGGTCAGACACACACACACACACACACACTGGTCAACCACTTACATCTTACAATCACGCCAACTGACAAAGGCTTTTTATGAGCCGAACCGTTGTGGATTAATAAAGCATGGGGAGCAACAAAAACACTGTGTGGGTTCGCCTCACTTCTTAATGTGTGTTATCTCCCTTGTTGTCCTCGTAGGTGCACTTGTCAGGCAGACTCCTTTTCTGGTTCCACCCCCTCCAGCCCAGTGACACTCCTTCAAGGACAGTGTTGGTTCCTTCAGGTTACACATACAGTACATTTGTGACCAGAGCCTGTTGTGTACTGCACAAGTATGGATGGATGGTCCAAATACTGTACAGCTATTCACTCTAAGCCAGATCCCAGTTATCTTGTGTGTTTGATAGGGCTGGCACAATTACCGTCAAACCATGTAACCAACGGTTATATAAAATAACCTTCATAACAAGTTTGTGGAACGAACAGAAGACTGAAGACGGGACGGCCGGGCATTCGTGCTGTTGAGACCGTTTCTGGGGTGACATGGACACTACAACCTGATTAAACTTTGTTGCTCCTTGCTGAAACAAGCTGGGTGTTGTAGCAAGCAAGTCTTCGGTTGCCACGGCAATGCCCCCCTCCTTGCAGCAGCAGCACATGCAATCAGGAGTGGAGGAGAGGAGAACATTTGCATATTATTTAAATAAAATGCTATTCCAATGATTATAACGATGACCACGGTCATTTGGCAGACCAATAACTGTCATCCAAAATTCCATGACCGTTACAGCCCTAGTGTCTGAGGTAAATTTGTTATCTGTTAACTCTGTTTGTTTGTTTACCTCAGGGAGGAGGATGACATCAACGATGTTGCCTCCATGTTGCCTCAACCTGAGTGAGGAGAACACCCTTATCCTAACAACCCCCTCTGGGCAGGTGGACAGCCCCGCTGTTCACACATCCTCCACACCGGTACCCACAATCCACCTCTACTGCTCTCACACATCTTCCACATCGGTACCCACAATCCCTCTCTCTACCCACAATCCACCTCTCTGCTACTTACACACATCCTCCACACTGTTACCTTCAATGCATCTCTCTACTCATGCCCCCCCACCCTACTCCATGTCAATACTCCCAAAGTCTCTGCCCATCCCCATCTCTGCCCTGAACACCTGTCACTACCCATAAGACACCTCTCACTACTACTGCTACTTGAGCACCAGGAGTGAGAGGTGAAGGACTGTCGCTCAGGTATGAATTAAGGTATGAATTAAGCGGTGATCAGGTGATGGATGTAGTTCAGACAGAGACAAACATTAAATCTCAAGTCTCACTGAGTCTCTTTGGCTGCGTGTACACAGGCAGCCCAATTCTGATATTTTTTCCACTAATTGGTACTTTTACCAATCAGATCTGAAAAAGATCAGATGTGAAAAGATCTGATGTGATTGGTAAAAAGACCAATTAGTTGGAGAAATATCAGAATTGGACTGCCTGCGAAAAATGTTGGCACTCCTTTTTAATCTTAGACAGGTGTCATTCATCTGGTCTCCAGCAGGGAGCAATGTTGAATAGAAATGGACCATTCTTAACCTCAGAGAGATTAGCCAATCAAAAGATCTTTATCTTGCTTTCTATCTTTCTTTCTTTCTTTCTTTCTTTCTTTCTTTCTTTCTTTCTTTCTTTCTTTCTTTCTTTCTTTCTTTCTTTCTTTCTTTCTTTCTTTCTTTCTTTCTTTCTCTCTCTTTTTCTTATTCTTGTTCTCTCCCTCTCCCAAGGCGTTTGGAGTGTCCGAGGTGGGATCAGACGTGGTCAGTCTGATGTTTCAGGCCACACAGGAGCGTCTCAGAGACCTGCTGGAGAAAGACATTTAAATGTCTTGGAATGGCCTAATTAAAGCCTAGACCTCAATCCAATTGAGAATCTGTGGTATGATTTAAAGATTGCTGTACACCAGCAGAACCCATCCAACTTGAAGGAGCTGGAGCAGTTTTGCCTTGAAGAATGGGCAAAACTCCCAGTGGCTAGATGTGCCAAGCTTATAGAGACATACCCCAATATACTTAATTGCTGTAATTGCTGCAAAAGGTGGCTCTACAAAGTATTGAATTTGGGGGGGTGAATAGTTATGCACGCTCATTTCTTGTTTGTTTCACAATAAAACATATTTTGCATTTTCAAAGTGGTAGGCATGTTGTGTAAATCAAATGATACAAACCCAACAAAAATCTATTTTAATTCCAGGTTGTAAGGCAACAAAATAGGAAAAATGCCAAGGGGGGTGAATACTTTCGCAAGCCACTGTATACACACGACAACACCCCTACCCTGGCATCATTACATATACTAACAATACAACAGGGGTCTCCAACTCCACTTCTGGAGAGCTCCTGGCAGTACAGGCTTTTGATTCATCCCTGCATCACACACCTGATTTAAATATTCAACTAATCAAGCTCTTCTCTCTGCTTCACCATGATTAGCTGAATCAGATGGGAATTTTAGTTGTAGTGTTATCTACACTATGTTATATTAGGTATTTTATTTGATGTGTTGTATTTTTTGACCCCAGGAAGAGTAGCCACTGCCTTGGCAGCGTTTAATTGGGGATCCCAATAAATATTACTGAAGAGCTGGACTGAAATCCTACACATCCAGTAGCTCTCTGGATCCAGAGTTAAGAAACCCTGCACCACAACATCATTACCAACATAATGCCCTCATAATACGTGTACTACAACCATGGCACTATTTCACTACAGCTCTCATAGAATCTTCATCGTCTCCTTGTGTGGGAGGACTACCGTCACGTGCAGACCAGTGACGTGCGTTCCTAGCTCCGCTTTCTGGAAGAGCTGGAGAGGAGAGAAGACGAGAAGAGGGGGACACTGCTCCGCAACGCCAGGGTACATGCTGCAGAGTTAGGGGTTACTAAGGAGCTACTAACATGCTGACTAGACCGGCCACGCTGTGTGCGCAAGTCTGAGTGTCTGGAGAGCTACTGGGTGTGCAGGAGCTCTTCCATGAGTCAGCTTTTACTTTTCAATCAAACTCATTTCCAAACGATGGAGGGACTGTCCCAGGCATGGATGAGGAGAACACACACACACAAACCTCATCAGCTCAATAAGGCTCTATGCTTTTACTGCTTTTGCTGCTGAGTGAGCTCCATTTTAAATTGTTCTCCCCTACAAAGTTATAGCGCAGTTGTGGAGCTTTTTTTGTTTTACCCTATCTAACCTAATATATACTTTTCAGAATTAATGTTTGGGAATTCTATAAAGCCTGCTATTTTTCAGAGTAACTGTTCATTTAGTAAATCAGTGTGAATGTTTGGCCGGGGGGTTAGAGGGGATGGATCTGTAGCTTGATGAGACAGAGACAGATGTAGGTAGTGTGGTTATATAGAGCGAGAAGAGGAGAGACTATTTGAGAGGTTGTTTTCTCTCCGTTGGTGGATCGCTCACAGCAACAATGTTCCCAGCGGTCTCTCCACGGCAACAGCAGAAATCCACAAAATCTGTTCATTTTCATGCCCAGCCAATGTGTGTGTGTGTGTGTGTGAGTTCGTGTGTGTGTCTGACCCCCACACACACACACACACACACACATCCAAGCCCCAGAGAAGGTGCAGCTCTAATTGGAGCTAATTTTAATGGAGCCTGTTTTGGGGGTTGGAGTTGAGGCCTGCGGCAGGCACAAAGCTGAATCAAATTAAAGCACCTACAGTGTGTGTGTGTGTGTGTGTGTGTGTCAGCGTGTGAGGTTGTCTCTATGTGACCTTGATAACATTTACATATTAATTATTTGAGATTTAACTAGTGTGATACTTTATTGACCTGACTGTATATCGTTTTATAGAAATTACCCTAGTTTCACACTGTTTCAGTTATTCCTTTATGAGCATTCAACTACTCGTCCTTTAGAGGGTTTTACAACCCTCTCTCTCCCTCCCTATAGCTGCAGCAGTTGGAGCAGGCTCAGCTGCAACACAGAGAAGCCAACCTCACTGCCCTGCCTGCCATTAGACCTCGCAGGAAGAGACCACTTGACTCCGCAGGAAACCAGGTACAGGTTCACCACTCGCCTGTCTGTGTGTGATTATTCTGAGAGAGTGGATGAAGGTTCTTGGTTATCAGTGGTTTTATGGTGGGTAGGTATGCTTCTATGGGGAACACCTATGTTAATGTCACTTCTGAGAAACAACTTCAGGGGAGACTAGATCTTTACAGTATTATAGCAGACATGTGAAGGACTGTTAGTTTAGGTTAATGAGTGTGTAATTGTACTCAGTTTGTTTAATTCCCTGGCCCTGCAGGCGATGAGTTTAGAGATAAATCTCTGTAAATTGAACACATTAACCACTGCCTTTGAACTCCATTACCCAGAGAACCCTGCTGCCTGAGGAGCTTTTCCTCTCTTGCCTCCTCTCTCTTTCCTCTGTAGCGCTACAGGGCCTTCCTTTCTGCTCTCTCAGGCATCGCCTCAGTCTGTCAAAATGTGAAAAAGAAACAGGAGAGAAGGGAAACTGTCTGGCATAGTGGTGTTGTTATTTTTTAAAATGAACGCTTTATCTCTTGGTTGTTTCATCTTTCTCTCTCTCTCTCTCTCTCTCTCTCTCTCTCTCTCTCTCTCTCCTCTCTCTCTCTGTCTGTCTCTCTCTGTCTCACTCTCTTTCTCTCTCAGGTGGGGCCAGCAGGCAATATGTCAGCACTACAGAGGGCTGGGTTTCAGAGGGTTACTCGGTTCTCTCTGCCTGGAACAGGACCCTCCTCTACGACACTCTCTCACTCTCTACAAGTCCCTGCTTTAGTGAGAACAGTCTGATTAACCTCTTAAGATTCAGACCCCTAAAATGACATGCCCAAATCTAACTGCCTGTAGCTCAGGACCTGAAGCAAGGATATGCATATTCTTCATACCATTTTAAATTAAACACTTTGAAGTTTGTGGAAATGTGAAATGAATGATGGAGAATATAACACATTAGATCTGGAAATGCAAGAGAAAGGTCAATATAATATTGCAGTTTAGGCACTATTTAGATGATGGCGACTAGATGGCAGCAGTGTGTGTGCAAAGTGTCAGATTGATCCAGTGAAGCATTGCAATACTAAACTATTTTGTAGAAAGTCTGCCCAAATGTGCCGAATTGGTCAATTGATACATTTTCAAGTACATAACTATAGAGAACATACAAAAACGATATGGTAAAACAAAATGTAAGTTTACACACTCCCAGGAATGTCATACATGATGGATGATTAGTTTATATACTAACCTTTACATTTTAGCCATTTAGCAGACGCTCTTTTCCAGAGCGACTTACAGTTGGTGCATACTTTTTTTTCTTTTCATACTGGCCCCCCGTGGGAATCGAACCCACAACCCTGGCGTTGCAAGCGCCATGCTCTACCAACTGAGCTACAGGAGGGCCCCCTTTCACACATCTAGATGGCCAGGTGGGGTGGGTGTTGAGCCAGAGACAGCAAGGGTTCAAACTGTAGAACCCAGTTCCTACATTTGAATGTAAAAATTGATTTTATCAAACAAAACTATGCTACATTTTATCTCTAGGACCCTCAGGATGACAAATCAGAGCAAGATTATTGAATGTAAGTACATTATTTACCTTCAGAGGTGAATGTATCAAACCAGTTGCCGTGATAAGGTTTTTTTGTTGTGCACTCTCCTCATACAATAGCATGGTATTTTTTTCACTGTAATAGCTACTGTAAATTGGACAGTGCAGTTAGAGTAATAAGAATGTAAGCTTTCTGCCCACATAAGACATGTCTATGTCCTGGAAAGTTTGCTGTTACTTACAACAGCCATGCTAATCACATAAGCACACGTTAGCTCAACCGTCCCGTAGAGGTTAAACAGTATAAGACTATCCATGTCTCTCTCTGGATAAGAGTGTCTGCTAAATGACTAAAAATGTAAAATGTAAAATGTTTTGTTGTTGATATTTTTTGTATTATTATTATTATTATTTTATAACAATTTGTAGCACAGTCAACAATGTCACTGAGCTCTGCTGGTACATGCTGTTAAATATTGCAGTCATGTTGGCAGGACCAAAAAACGAAATATTGCACTTACTGAGCGGGGCAAATCTGTGTGTTAGAGAAGAGGTCAGAACAGTAGAAGTCAGCTCTGTATGTTACAGCCCAAAGCAGTGACCCTCTGCTCTTAGTGTGATTCAGAGAGTGGTCTGCGGTGAGGTCACTGTCTTTTTCCTTGTTTTTCAGTTCAGTTTCATGCTAATAATGTCACAGACTGATTGATATCTGTGACAGCCATTCCTTACTCTGATGTTTACATGGTTCACCTGATGATTGTAAACCTGTGACAATTCAATTAAGTTAATGGAGTGATTCCATACGAAACCAGGACAAAAATAGACAATGATTTTGGGGAGTTTCACAAAAATGAATCCCTACAATGGTCCTTTGAAAGAAGGAGTGTTAACATATATTTGACATTTGCATCTAAAAGCATAATTGAGAAGTAATTCATCAAAGTTGGCATATTTATGACATTTTGGCCTTACCCAGGCCTCCTTTAAAGAGCGACTGCACTTCCTGATTTGGCCTCGTTTTAGATTTGGTTCATTAAGAAATGCTAGCGGCCATGACTAAATTCAAACGCAAGTTGGTTTCTTCGTGTGGTTTGATGTGGGTGTCTCTTGTGTGTGTTCGTAGGTAGTTAGAATCACTCTATAGCAAACCTAGTTGATTGACAGTATTGTGTACTTTTACAGTATATCAGTGATTCTTTGTTTATTTCCTCATTATTCACAAATTGTCATTAAAATGGTATGCTGACATCTTTAGGTGGTCGCTTGGAGGAAAAATAGTGATCCTTTGGGGCGTGTGTATGTGTGGAAAAGTGTGTCAGGGAGAGTTGTGGATGTGGGATGTGTTTGAGATTCATTATTCCACTACCTTTAAATGCAGTGTAGAGGAGCTTTACGCACAGCTCTACCTTGGGTTATGAAATACAGAGAGAGAGGGAGGAGAGAATTAAATGGATCAGAATTATTTCAGCTGAAATGACTGCTGACCTCTAACGTAACAGCAAGCTAGAAAAATTGACAGTGTGCCAGTTAAAGCAGGATCTGATAGCAGAAATGAATGCTGGCCCTTAATCGAGGTCAGCTACGTAGACTGTTTCATATGACTGCCAGTTACAGCAGAGGCAAATAGTGTGGGGGTATTTTAATTAATGTGTTTACTGTTTGATTAGGTGATTGTTCAATTATTGATCGTTGTCATCTGTAATGTTAATGACTGCATCATCATGCGTCCCCCCCTTCCTGTTCCTGTTCCAGATCAAAGACAATGCCCTCCTTCCTTTGACAGCTCGTCAAATCCAGGAAGACAAAAGCAATTTTGAATCATTTAGATTCATAAATTGCTCATGCATATTCATTATCTACTTCCTCTTAAAATCTGAAGCAAGTGGGATATTTACCATGGTGGTATCTAAAGTTGATGCAAACCTCCCCCTAAATCATCCTGTTTCAATTCTACCATCAGTCTGCAGTGATGGAAGGTTTAGATTGTGTGTCTTCTGATCAGTGATTGGAGTGTTCCCCTCTCCTGATTGCTAGAGTGAAACTAGCCTAACTAATATTAACATTTGAGTCAATATTCTCATCATTTAGTTTCCTGAATAACGGTTAATACACACAATTTTTTTGGTATGAAACATTTATTTACATTTTTGTGGTACATTCATCCATACAAGTTTTCCTCTAGTGAGATAGAGGGAGACGGTTTTGATACAGACCTCAAATCCTCTCTGCTCCTCTGTAATGCTCAGCATAAAACATGCATCAATTTAATCTCTGACAAGACAAATCTCTTTTATCAATGTGATGAATATAAAATGTTGAAGTCTCATGAAGAACCTTTTCAGAATTCCATTCTCATGACAAGTTAATTACTTAAAACTGGGAAAACCATATTTTTGGTTTACAACATTTCCTAGAAGAAAAACTTCCAAAAGTGTCTCATAATAATGACTTCACAGAACCACACATTACCTTTTATCTATTTAGTTTAGGCTGGGTTAGATTTCCCAGACAAGGATGGCTGTGCTTGTTTGCACTTGTGCTTTTTAACATTCAACTGCATATCATCCATATTCATCAGTGCCATTTCTCAATTTTAGAGTTTCAGTCAAGAATGCATCCCGTTTCTATGATTATTTACATTATTGTAAGAATCTGAATGAATCCACATTCTAATGAATTATTATGACACTATAAAACAATAATCCTACATGAAAACATGAGTAGTATTATGACAGTGCTGATGTTGCTGCTCTGTGTGCTCTAGGTCCCTGCTTGAAGGGAGAGAGGTGTAAGTCACTAGGCAGGTTTCCATTGATCCAGGTTTATTCAACAAAAGCAACGTCGGCAAAACAATAATTGCGACATTTGTAATGGAAACGGCAGTTGTAGGATACATTTTTGAAAGATCTAATACATTTTTATCCATTCAAGGGGTGGATTTATTGTGACAAATGATGATGGAATAAATTAAGATTGCAAAATAATTTGGAAGGTACGCGGGGCATGTGATGTTATCGCGTAACTATAAAGCTCCACTCCACATTTAATTCTAAATGCCTACTGCTTGCAACATAAAATTTCTCAACTATAAAAATAATGTTTATTTGCAAGACAAGGATTGTTTTGACTTTCAACAATGCCTGAAATGCTTTACATTGGAATTTGAAATTTCACCATTAAATTGTTTCAAATCTCAAATAGGCCTACATGAATGCAAGTTACACCATGACACGGACCATGACGATAAGTAGGCACATGAGAATGAATAACATCTGGCAAATATTAGTCAATTCTTGCATTCTATCCATTCTGGCTTTTGCGAGCTACCTGAGACATGAAACAGATAGGTCGGCGGGCTATACAGGCTGTGGCCACTTTATTAATGCACAATTTGCCGAAATTGATCATTTAAAACACTTCAACCACTTCATTTTTATTCGACATCATTAAATGCAGCTGTTTTTTTTATCAACACAAGACAGTTCAATGTAAACGCACCGGGGTGGGCAATTGTTGCTTCTACTTTCTATGCAATCTTTCTAAATGTCAACAAAAAATGACTGGACAAGTTAATGGAAACCTAGCAAGTGTCTAGCTGCGTACCGCCTGGTTAGTGACTTAAATGGTTCATGGCGGAGAGGTTATAGTTCTATTGCGCTCCTATTGGTGTAGGTACGAACACCATCACCGTCATAGCACTATGTCCAGAAATTCGTTTTACATTAGTTACCACAAATACAAAGTCGGAATTGTCTATCTTGTAAAATATAATGAAAACAAAAATGTGCTTTTTGGTCTACATTTAAGGTTAGAGTTAGGCATAAGGTTAGCAGTGTGGTTAAGGTTAGGGTTATGTTTAAAATCACATAATTTAAGAGAAATTGTAGAAATAGGCGGGGTTTATGACTTTGTGGCTGTCGTAACTAGTGATGACCCTAAAATTCTAAAACAAACTTCAGGTCAGACTCTGTTGGTGTTCCCTTGGAGATGGAGGTGTGGCTTTCAGCTCCTCTCCTGACCAATCATCCACTGTGACCCCTGACCTGGGCAGGACTTAGTCCAGTGCTTCCTGTTTGATGCAGATGAGGGTGGGGCCACGCTGTCCGTTGCTCCTCCCCTCCCTGCGTAGGACATACTCGCTGAACTGGGAGGAGTCTACTCCTCCACCACACGCCCCTGCTATCTCGAACCCTCTCTGCTGCAACCTCTCCAATACCTGTCAATCAAACACACATGCATTGTTGTCAGAAGTAATTTCAGAGAGGGGCTGATTCAGGGTCGAGTAATACCACACAGTCATACAGGAATCCAGTCTGTGGAAGAAAACCAACGTGTGTGTAACTGTGCAAATGTGTTACTAACAACAGCACAGACAGTGCCCAAAATTATAAACACAACATGTTGGTCCCATGTTTCATAAGATGAAATAAAAGATCCCAGTCATTTTCTATATGCAAAAAAAGCTTATTTCTCTAAAATGCACTTCTCCTTTTCCAAGATAATCCATCCACCTAACAGGTGTGGAATTTTAAGAAGTTGATTAAACAGCATGATCATTACAAATGTGCACCTTGTGCTGGGGACAATAAAAGGCCACTCTAAAATGTGCAGTTTTGTCACAACACAATGCCACAGATGTCTCAAGTTATGAGGGAGCGTGCAATTGGCATGCTGACTGCAGGAATGTCCACCAGAACTGTTGCTAGAGAATGTTCATTTCTCTACCATAAGCCGCATCTAATGTCATTTTAGAGAATTTGGCAGTACGTCCAATCGGCCAAACAACCGCAGAACATGTGTAACCATGCCAGCCCAGGACCTCCACATCCAGCTTCTTCACCTGCAGGATTGTCTGAGACCAACCACCCGGGCAGCTGATGAAACTGTGGGTTTGAACAACCGAAGAATTTCTGCACAAACTGTCAGAAACCGTCTCAGGGAAGCTCAACTGTGTGCTCGTCGTCCTCACCAGGGTCTTGACCAGACTACAGTTCGGCATCATAGCCGACTTCAGTGGGCAATGTCTCACCTTAGATGGCAGGCTGGAGAAGTGTGCTCTTCACGGAGGAATCTCGGTTTCAACTGTACCGGGCAGATGGGAGACAGCGTATAGTGTGTGGGTGAGCGGTTTGCTGATGTCAACGTTGTGAACAGAGTGCCCCATGGTGGGGTTATGGTATGGGCAGGCATAAGCTACGGACAACAAACACAATTCCCATTTTATCAATGGCAATTTGAATGCACAGATATATCGTGACAAGATCCTTAAGCCCATTGTTGTGCCATTCATCTGCAGCCATCACCTCATAATTCAGCATGATAATGCACAGCCCCATGTCACAAAGATCTGTACACAATTCCTGGAAGCTAAAAAAATATATATTTAACGAATTGGCCGCAAAGGATTTACTTCAGACACCTGATACGGTATATATTTGCGAGAAAAAAAAAACATATGGGGGATTAGAAGTGATGCAGACAATTACATTGATGGAAGTTACAATCTATCTGCAATATTAAAGCTGATCTACCCCCTAAAATATTAAAAATACAAGGGGTGGTGGTCTGTGTATTTGTAAATAACAGCTGGTGCACGAAATCTAATATTAAGGAAGTCTCGAGGTTTTGCTCGCCTGAGGTACAGTATCTCATGACAAGCTGTAGACCACACTATTTACCAAGAGAGTTTTAATCTAAATTTTTTGTAGCTGTCTATTTACCACCACAAACCGATGCTGGCACTAAGACCGGGCTCAACGTGCTGTGTAAGGCCATAAGCAAACAAGAAAATGCTCATCCAGAGGCGGCGCTCCAAGCAGCCGGGGACTTTAATGCAGGGAAACTTAAATCTGTGTTACCTCATTTCTACCAGCATGTTAAATGTGAAAGCAGAGGAAATAAAACTCTAGATCACCTTTACTCTACACACTGAGCTACGTACAAAGCTCTCCCTCACCCTCCATTTGGCAAGTCTGACCATAATTCTACACTCCTGACTCCTGCTTACAAGCAAAAACTAAAACAGCAAGTACCAGTGACTCGCTCAATACAGAGGTGGTCAGATGACGCAGATGCTAAGCTACAGGACTATTTTGCTAGCACAGACTGGAATATGTTCCGGGATTCTTCCGATGGCATTGAGGAGTACACCACATCAGTCACTGGCTTCATCAATAAGTGCATCGATGACGTCGTCCCCACAGTGACCGTACATACATACCCCAACCAGAAGCCATGGATTACAAGCAACATCCGCACTGAGCTAAAGTGTAGAGCTGCCACTTTCAAGGAGCGGGACTCTAACCTGGACACTTATAAGAAATTCCGATATGCCCTCCGACGAACCATCAAACAGGCAAAGCGTCAATACAGGACTAAGACTGAATCGTACTACACCGGCTCGACGAATGTGGCAGGGCATGCAAACTATTACGGTCTACAAAGGGAAGCACAGCCGCGAGCTGCCCAGTGACACGAGCCTACCAGATGAGCTAAATTACTTCTATGCTCGCTTCGAGGCAAGCAACACTGAAGCATGCATGAGAGCATCGGCTGTTCCGGACGACTGTGTGATCACGCTCTCCGTAGCTGATGTGAGTAAGACCTTTAAACAGGTCAACATTCACAAGGCCACAGGGCCAGACGGATTACCAAGACGTGTACTCCGAGCATGCGCTGACCAACTGGCAAGTGTCTTCACTGACATTTTCAACCTGTCCCTGACTGAATCTGTAATATCAACATGTTTCAAGCAGCCCACCATAGTCCCTGTGCCCAAGAACACTAAGGTAACTTGCCTAAATGACTACTGATCCGTAGCACTCACGTCTATAGCCATGAAGTGCTTTGAAAGGCTGGTCATGGCTCACGTCAACACCATTATCCCAGAAACCCTAGACCCACTCTAATTTGCATACCGCCCCAACAGATCCACAGATGATGCAATCTCTATTGCACTCTACACTGCCTTTTCCCACCTGGACAAAAGGAGCACCTACGTGAGAATGCTATTCATTGACTACAGCTCAGCGTTCAACACCATAGTGCCCTCAAAGCTCATCACTAAGCTAAGGACCCTGGGACTAAACAACTCCCTCTGCAACTGGACTTCTTGACGGGCCGCCCCCAGGTGGTAAGGGTAGGTAACAACACATCTGCCACGCTGATCCTCAACACGGGGGCCCCTCAGGGATGCGTGCTCAGTCCCCTCCTGTACTCCCTGTTGACCCATGAGTGCATGGCCAAGCACAACTCCAACACCATCATTAAGTTTACCGACGACACAACAGTGGCAGGCCTGATCACCGACAACGATAAGACAGCCTATAGGTAGTAGGTCAGAGACCTGGCCATGTGGTGCCAGGATAACAACCTCTCCCTCAACTTGACCAATGATTGTGGACAACTGGAAAAGGAGGACCGAGCACGCCCCCATTCTCATTGATGGGGCTGTAGTGGAGCAGGTTGAGAGCTTCAAGTTCCTTGGTGTCCACATCACTAACAAACCATCATGGTCCAAACACACCAAGACAGTCGTGAAGAGGGCACGACAAAGCCTATTCCCCCTCAGGAGACTGAAAAGATTTGACATGGGTACTCAGATCCTCAAAAAGTTCTACAGCTGCACCATCGAGAGCATCCTGACTGGTTGAATCACCGCCTGGTATGGCAACTGCTCGGCCGCCGACCGCAAGACACTACAGAGGGTAGTGCGTACGGCCCAGTACATCACTGGGGCCAAGCTTCCTGCCATCCAGGACCTCTATACCAGGCGGTGTCAGAGGAAGGCCCTAAAAATTGCCAAAGACTCCAGCCACACTAGTCATAGACTGTTCTCTCTGCTACCGCACGGCAAGCGGTATCGGAGCGCCAAGTCTAGGTCCAAAAGGATTCTTAACAGCTTCTACCCCTAAGCCTCCTGAACAGCTAATCAAATATCTAACTGGACTATTTGCATTGTCCCCCCCCTCTTTTTACATTTTAGTCATTTAGCAGACGCTCTTATCTTATCCAGAGCGACTTACAGGAGCAATTAGGGTTAAGTGCCTTGCTTAAGGGCACATCAACAGATTTTTCACCTAGTCGGCTCGGGGATTAGAACCAGCAACCTTTCGGTTACTGGCACAACGCTCTTACCCACTAAGCTACCTGCCGCCCCTTACGCTGCTGATACTCTCTGTTTATTATCTATGCATAGTCACTTTACCTCTACCTACATGTACATATTACCTCGATTACCGCGACTAAACCGGTACCCCAAGTATATAGCCTCGTTACTGTTATTTTACCGCTGCTCTTTAATTATTTGTTACTTTTCTATTTTTCTTCTTATTTTTTTTATTTTTTTTACTTCTTTTTTTAACACCTATTTTTCTTAAAACTGCATTGTTGGTTAAGGGCTCGTAAGTAAGAATTTCACTGTAAGGTGAACCTGTTGTATTCGGCGCATGTGACAAATAACATTTCATTTGATTTGATTTGATTTGTAAAGTTCTCCACCATTGGACTTTGGAGCAGTGGAAACGCGTTAACTGGAGTGATGAATCACGCATCACAATCCGGCAGTCCGACAAACGAATCTGGGTTTGGCGGATGCCAGGAGAACGCTACCTGCTCCAATATATTGTGCCAACTGTAAAGTTTGGTGGAGGATAAATAATGGTCTGGTGCTGTTTTTCATGGTTCGGGCTAGGTACTTTAGTTCCAGTGAAGGGAAATCTTCACGCTACAGCATACAATGACATTCTAGACAATTCTGTGCTTCCAACTTTGTGGCAACAGTTTGGGGAAGGCCCTTTCCTGTTTCAGCACAATGCCCCCATGCACAAAGCGAGGTCCATACAGAAATGGTTTGTCGAGATCGGTGTGGAAGAACTTGACTGGCCTGCACAGAGCCCTGACCGCAACCCCATCGAACACCATTGGGATGAATTGGAACACCGACTGCGAGCCAGGCCTGATCGCCCAACATCCGTGCCCGACCTCACTAATGCTCTTATGGCTGAATGGAAGTAAGTCCCCACAGCAATGTTCCAACATCTAGTGGAAAGCCTTCCCAGAAGAGTGGAGGCTGTTATAGCAGCAAAGGGGGGACCAACTCCATGTTAATTACTATGATTTTGAAAGATGTTCGACAAGCAGGTGTCCACATACATTTGGTCTTGAGAAAGTATTCACCCCCCTTGGCATTTTTCCTATTTTGTTGACTTACAACCTGGAATTAAAATGGATTTTTGGGGGGTTTGTATCATTTGATTTACACAACATGCCTAACACTTTGAAGATGCAACATATTTTTGCTTGTGAAACAAACAAGAAATAAGACAAATAAAAATAAACTTGAGCGTGCATAACTATTCACCCCCCCAAAGACAATACTTTGTAGAGCCACCTTTTGCAGCAATTACAGCTGCAAGTCTCTTGGGGTATGTCTCTATAAGCTTGGCACATCTAGCCACTGGGATTCTTGCCCATTCTTCAAGGCAAAACTGCTCCAGCTCCTTCAAGTTGGATGGGTTCCGCTGGTGTACAGCAATCTTTAAGTCATACCACAGATTCTCAATTGGATTGAGGTCTGGGCTTTGACTAGGCAATTCCAAGACATTTAAATGTTTCCCCTTAAACCACTCAAGTGTTGCTTTAGCAGTATGCTTAGGGTCATTGTCCTGCTGGAAGGTGAACCTCCGTCCCAGTCTCAAATCTCTGGAAGACTGAAACAGGTTTCCCTCAAGAATGAGAGGTGTTGGGATTGCGCCAGATATAGCGTTTTCCTTGATGGCCAAAAAGCTCAATTTCTGTCTCATCTGACCAGAGTACCTTCTTCCATATGGCTTTTGGAGAACACCAAGCGTGTTTGCTTATTATTTTCTTTAAGCAATGGCTTTTTTCTGGCCACTCTTCCGTAAAGCCCAGCTTTGTGGAGTGTACGGCTTAAAGTGGTCCTATGGACAGATACTCCAATCTCTGCTGTGGAGCTTTGCAGCTCCTTCAGGGTTATCTTTGGTCTCTTTGTTGCCTCTCTGATTAATGCCCTCCTTGCCTGGTCCGTTAGTTTTGGTACGCGGCCCTCTCATGGCAGGTTTGCTGTGGTGCCATGTTCTTTCCATTTTTTTAATAATGGATTTAATGGTGCTCCGTGGGATGTTCAAAGTTTCGGATATTTTTTTATGAACCAACCCTGATCTGTATTTCTCCACAACTTTGTCCCTGACCTGTTTGGAGAGCTCCTTGGTCTTCATGGTGCCGCTTGCTTGGTGGTGCCCCTTGCTTAGTGGTGTTGCAGACTCTGGGTTCTTTCAGAACAGGTGTATATATACTGAGATCATGTGACAGATCATGTGACACTTAGATTGCACACAGGTGGACTTTATTTAACTAACTATGTGACTTCTGAAGGTAATTGGTTGCACCAGATCTTATTTAGGGGCTTCATAGCAAAGGGGGTGAATACATATGCATGCACCATTTTTCCGTTATTTATTTTTTAGAATTATTTGAAACAATTCACCAATTTTGACTATTTTGTGTATGTCCATTACATGAAATCCAAATAAAAATCAATTTAAATTACAGGTTGTAATGCAACAAAATAGGAAAAACGCCAAGGGGGATGAATACTTTTGCAAGGCACTGTATTCCCAGTCATATGAAATGAATAGATTAGGGCCTAATTTAATTTATTTCAATTGACTGATAAATTGACAAATAAAAGTGTGCTTTCAATAATCTTTATTATTTGCTAAAATAACTTGGTCCATTGTTGAACTGTGTCATGGGAGTCACTGGGAGGTTGCATCTGAAACACAAAATATAATGTACAAATTACCTCTGTGCAGTTAACATCTGTATTTGAAAATAATGTATTTGAACATCAAATTGATACTTACAATGCAGATTCCTTCACCTCCAGTTTCCATTTTCAGACTCACAACTTGGCAGTTACTCCGTGGATAATGCAGAGACAGAGAGTCAGTGAAACACTTCTACACAAGATGAAGAATAAATAAGGGGTTAATCTTCATGAACACATTTTAATTTCATTGAGAACTAGCTAGCTAAATGATACAAAATACTACTTACATTGGCTGGGGTCTGTCCATAGGCAGCTGAGGCTCCAGACCAGAAGGATTCACTTGAGGGAAAAATACAGTGGGGAAAAAAGTATTTAGTCAGCCACCAATTGTGCAAGTTCTCCAACTTAAAAAGATGAGAGAGGCCTGTAATTTTCATCATAGGTACACGTCAACTATGACAGACAAAATGAGAAAAAAATTCCAGAAAATCACATTGTAGGATTTTTAATGAATTTATTTGCAAATTATGGTGGAAAATTAGTATTTGGTCAATAACAAAAGTTTCTCAATACTTTGTTATATACCCTTTGTTGGCAATGACACAGGTCAAACGTTTTCTGTAAGTCTTCACAAGGTTTTCACACACTGTTGCTGGCATTTTGGCCCATTCCTCCATGCAGATCTCCTCTAGAGCAGTGATGTTTTGGGGCTGTCGCTGGGCAACACAGACTTTCAACTCCCCTCCAAAGATTTTCTATGGGGTTGAGATCTGGAGACTGGCTAGGCCACTCCAGGACCTTGAAATGCTTCTTACGAAGCCACTCCTTCGTTGCCCGGGCGGTGTGTTTGGGATCATTGTCATGCTGAAAGACCCAGCCACGTTTCATCTTCAATGCCCTTGCTGATGGAAGGAGGTTTTCACTCAAAATCTCACGATACATGGCCCCATTCATTCTTTCCTTTACACGGATCAGTCGTCCTGGTCCCTTTGCAGAAAAACAGCCCCAAAGCATGATGTTTCCACCCCCATGCTTCACAGTAGGTATGGTGTTCTTTGGATGCAACTCAGCATTCTTTGTCCTCCAAACACGGCGAAGTTGAGATTTTACCAAAAAGTTCTATTTTGGTTTCATCTGACCATATGACATTCTCCCAATCCTCTTCTGGATCATCCAAATGCACTCTAGCAAACTTCAGACGGGCCTGGACATGTACTGGCTTAAGCAGGGGGGACACGTCTTGCACTGCAGGATTTGAGTCCCTGGCGGCGTAGGTGTTACTGATGGTAGGCTTTGTTACTTTGGTCCCAGCTCTCTGCAGGTCATTCACTAGGTCCCCCCCGTGTGGTTCTGGGATTTTTGCTCACCGTTCTTGTGATCATTTTGACCCCACAGGGTGAGATCTTGCGTGGAGCCCCAGATCGAGGGAGATTATCAGTGGTCTTGTATGTCTTCCATTTCCTAATAATTGCTCCCACAGTTGATTTCTTCAAACCAAGCTGCTTACCTATTGCAGATTCAGTCTTCCCAGCCTGGTGCAGGTCTACAATTTTGTTTCTGGTGTCCTTTGACAGCTCTTTGGTCTTGGCCATAGTGGAGTTTGGAGTGTGACTGTTTGAGGTTGTGGACAGGTGTCTTTTATACTGATAACAAGTTCAAACAGGTGCCATTAATACAGGTAACGAGTGGAGGACAGAGGAGCCTCTTAAAGAAGAAGTTACAGGTCTGTGAGATCCAGAAATCTTGCTTGTTTGTAGGTGACCAAATACTTATTTTCCACCATAATTTGCAAATAAATTCATTAAAAATCCTACAATGTGATTTTCTGGATTTTTTTTTCTCAATTTGTCTGTCATAGTTGACGTGTACCTATGATGAAAATTACAGGCCTCTCTAATCTTTTTAAGTGGGAGAACTTGCACAATTGGTGGCTAACTAAATACTTTTTCCCCCACTGTATATATAGCTAGTATCAGAGATACCCAACCCTCACTAAAGCTAGCTAAGCTAGCTAGCTAGCAAGCAATACATTGTGTGGTTGGCCAAGAACATTTAACAATAGCTTTGGCAATACAATAAAATATAATACATACATGACATTAACTCTACTGAACTCTTATCAACTTTAACTTTCGAAACAATTCTTACCTTGATCAGTCACACCGCACGTTGATGGCAAGCTAAAGAAGGTGCTAGGTAGATTTGTTAGCAGATTGATGAAAAGTCTTGCTTGCAGTTGAATAAATTGTCTTCTTCCTCTGTCACCCACTAGGTTAAAAACATATTTTGATTCAATGTTATGAACGTATAATCAAATAAAATGCCATTATCCACAAGAAAGCTTTTTGATGGTGGCAGCTGCTCTTCTTCTTCTGGAAAAAAATCTAAATTGTAATGGTTGCTCTGGCAGTTGGAGGTGGGGCTTGGGAACGTTTCAAATTGTGATTGACAGCTCGGGAAAAATATATTTTTAATATATCTTAAAATATATTTGCAGATATGTTCTACGTTCAAGTGCCTTTCGAAATATTTATTTTTACTACGTTTCATAAGTGGCAGGTAATTTATTTTCTACTACTCAATGAACTTTTGCATGCAAAACGGCATTTTGGTACCATAGAGACTTAACATTAACATCGGGGTAGAGAAGGTTATGAGGTGTGAGTGTGTATTTTACACATATATTTTACAAATACATACAGTACCAGTCAAAAGTTTGGACACACCTACTTCAAAGGTTTTTCTTTATTTTCACAATTTTCTACATTGTAGAATAATAGTGATGACATCAAAACTATGAAATAACACATATGGAAGCATGTAGTAACCAAAAAAGTGTTAAACAAATCAAAATATATTTTATATTTGCCGACTACAAAGTATTTTTTATCTTTGCGCTGGATGTGTCAAAGTGTAGTTCAAACATGGCAAAACCCTTGAATGAGTATGTCACACCCTGGCTCTGGGACTCTATATGTTGAGCCAGGGTGTGTTCATTCTGTTGTGTTTATTTCTATGTTGGCTAGAGTACCTCCCAATCAGAGGCAACGAGTGTCAGCTGTCGTTGGTTGTCTCTGATTGGGAGCCATATTTAAACTGTCTGTTTTCCCTTTGTGTTTGTGGGTTCTTGTTCCGTGTTGGTCATTGTTACCGAGGACGTTACGAGTCGTTTGTTGTTTTGTTGATTGTTGTTTCTATTATCACTAAAGATAATAAAGTTAACCATGTTCGTTCATCACGCTGCGCCTTGGTCTATTCAATACGACGATCGTGACAGAGTAGGTGTGTCCAAACTTTTGACTGGAGTTGTATATGTACATATATTTTATTTAGTTATATATTTGCTAAATACATTTTTCCAATATTTTTTTTTTTTTGTAATATAGTTAATATATAATTTTTCCATATGGGCTCACAGTTTGTCTCTGAGCAGGCAGAAGCCAGCCATCACACCATGTCCTTCCCTGATCTAAAAACACACATCCCCTCTCTCATGACAACTCACACATACAACACAGACAGACAAATGCATTCACAGACACAAACCCTTTTTCTATAATAATATTGGCCGCATCCCAAATGGCACCCTATGTAGTGCACTATAGGCCCTTGTCAAAAGTAGTGTACTAAATAGGTAATAATGTGCCATTTGGTTGGAAGACATTCTTTCTATAGTTGCAAGATGACATGCCATTAGCATGCCCTGAAGGAGCAGCTGTTCCTCTATACTCTCTGTCTGCCTCCATCCCTGGCTCTCTCTCTCTCTCTCTCTCTCTCTCTCTCTCTCTCTTGCTCTGTCGCTCTCTTCTTCTCTTTCTGTGTGACTGGTGCAGGCAGTACAATAGAATCCTCTGTTTGCCTCATCTCGCTCCCTGTTTTTCTCTTTCTCTGCCTCCTTCTGTCTGTCTCTTTCTCACTCTCACTCTCCCTCCCTCTCTCTGTGACTGTCGCTCTTTCCTGCCATTCCAGCAGACCCAGTAGCCGATGGCTACATGTTTCATATCTAAACAGGATTAGTCTCTCTTTCCCCTGGCTGGTCTGGCCCTGTATGAGGGTATTTGAGGTTATACTATGCTTATGCCATGGGTACTGGTTAGTGTGATGTTACCTGTATGGAGTTAAAGAGATTTTGTATACTTTTTAGCCAGTAGTTCTGAAAGTAGCTCTCATGAGCCAAAAGTGGTCCCGAACATTGCGTACTACGTCACATATGTGCAGATATGTACACCACGTCATTGCGCTCTCTCTCGTTCTGCTGTGTGTGCATTATGTGCCTCTTGCTAGCTGTCACTCAAATGGCGAGGGGCTGAAGCTTATTCTGTTGCTTTCAAACTAGTGATTTCATGGCTAATTGAGGTAAAACAGTATTTCTACTCATAGATTATATATGTTTGAACTACACTTCGACACATCCAGCGCAAAGATAAAAAATAGTTTGTAGTCGCCAAAGTTCTGGAGCATGTCTTTAAGGCTACATGCACAGAGTTGAGGTGGATTAATGTGATGTTATGAGTTGAGGTGACGTAATCTGTTAATTTAGGATGTTGGGTTGTTATTTTCATGGTAAGCAGTGGTATTGTAAGGGTAGTGTCTGTCATGTTACCTGTACAGAGTTGAGGTGACAGTATCCGTTGAGTGGGAAGCGAATTACGTGAGTAGAGTCATGATTCCAGCCTGCGTTCATGGAGTTACACATGACGTCCCCGACCTCTGGAAACACGTCCTCGATCAAAGCCCTGTCCCCACTCAGAGTGATCCTCTCTCCCAACTCTGGAGCTACACGTACCACCACACACTCACACACACGCCACACACTCCTGGCCTCGCGCTCACTCCTCCAGTTTTCTAATTCTTCTTGTAGTGGGGATAGCTGGAAGAACCTGGCCTCCTCATAGAGTAGAGAGAACTCCTGGAACACATACGCACATACGCATACACACACAAATACACAATGATACATCAGATTCTTTAAAAAAGATTACCAACAAAGTTTCACACTATGTTATCAGAAAGGAATTATAGACAAGGTTTTCCAGGCCTGAGTGCAGGGTCAGAGATACTCACTTTGAAGTCTTCGGGGAGGAGCAGTTTGGCCGTCCGCAGGAAGTTGAGGATGTAGCGGAATATATGGCCGTCTCGGTCTATGAAGTAGTGCTGCTTCAGACTGTCTAACACTATGGGCTCTGTCCCGTTGAACAGACGACCAATCCTGGTGGAAGGCGATATCATCATTGTGATTGTCATCAGAGTGTGCATGTATCAGTCCGAGCAAGGTGAGGCGCAAAATCACCAATCTTGATCACATAATGAGTAGTTATTTGGAATGCAAGGTCATTGGTAGATCAGTGACTGTGCAATCCACTTCAATGTAGCTGATCTCAAACATGTGTGTGTGTGTCTTACCGTGACTCAGGGTACTTGGTGAGTGTAGCCAGGCTGCTGGTGTACATGTGTCCTCCTACATCTATGTGTACAGGGGCGTTGGTCTTTGTGAGCTGGGCTGGGGTGGGGATACCCCCGATACCCCCAGAGCCCAGCGGAGAGGCAGGGGACTGGGAGACCAGCGGCCTACTGGCCATGCTGCTATTACGGCTATCCTGGGAGAAAATAAGAAGAAAAAGAAGAAGAATACTTTATTGTCCAATGTACACAAATGTCCAACGAAAATGTGTCACACATACTGTAAATCGTTAAACACATGAGACATTACAGAGTTCTTCCATGAGCGACTAAGTAGAGACAGGACACTGGTAAAGAGTGGTAGACTGAGACTTCATTCATACTGTGTCAACGCTTTAAGCATAGAACTCATGATGCACTGCACTACATGACAAAGAGTGTATTTGCCTTTTTCAGAGTCTGTGTGTATATCAGGGCTAGCTTAGGGTTGTGAAGAGACATCTGAGTGTAGTTAAAGGAGCTCAGAGACAGATAGGAGTCTGCCTCCTCCGCTCCTCTGCTATACAGGTGACGGTTTGAGACAGGTGAGGACATTACCTTATAGAGGAAGGTTTAAAAACCCTTGTAAATGCTTCACGAAAGTCTGCACTTCTGAAAAACTGACATGCTATAAAGTCTACTGGTCAGCATTTACTGTGGTAAGTGCAGTGAGAGCGAAAGACAGCCATGGCTGCAGGCAGAGTCTCCCTCTTTAAGCTGAGAAAACAGTAAATGGTAAGATACTGTAGATATACAGAGATAGAGGGAGATAAAGAGAGAGAGAGATGTAGCTGATAAAGCAGAAATCGGATGAGCAGAGCTGTTGGTAATGCAGCAGACATGTCCATCTCCCCATGGCCACACAACAGGCAGGCTCATTAGAGGAATGGCTCAAAAACATGAAACTCGTAAGAGACTGGACACACACACACACACACACACACACACACACACACACACACACACACACACACACACACACACACAAACACACACTGTCATTAGAGGAAAGAGACTTGAGACAGCCTGCCATACTATGTTTCATTATAGTGCCTGTGTCTCAGGAAAATGTGAGCTTTAGGCGAATGGGTATAAGAGATGTGTGCTGTGTGTGTGTGTGTGTGTGTGTGTGTGTGTGTGTGTGTGTGTGTGTGTGTGTGTGTGTGTGTGTGTGTGAGCTTGCACGCTCTGGCTATACCCCTGCGGGCTCCACTGTGGTGCATGGTGAATAACTGTGGGCCTGGGGCACAGTAACCCATAGCAACAGACAAAGTCCCAAAGAAAACTCACTTGTGTGCTCTCCTCTGCACTCACAGGTCACGTCCCAAATGGCACCCTAATCCCTATTTTTATTGAGCTTTTATTTAATCAGGGGAGCCCATTGAGACCAGGGTCTCATTTTCAATAGTGCTCTGAGGACAACAAATTCAACACTGACATTCCAATAAAAAAGAAATCAACAACTACAGGTTACAATTTCAAAAACTACAATTTCAACACCACAATAAATGTGTACATTTAATCAAAACAAATGCAATTCTCCTTTAACAAACTCAACATTAGATTCCTAAACTGAATCAAGACGCAGGTGCACTATATAGGGAATATGGTGCCATTTGAGTCGCACACACAATGTTCATGACCTCTTTACTAAAGCACCTAGAACACCCAATGAGAATACCGAACTCACAACCAACACACATCGTACAGGTCAATACTTTCACAGTAAATTGAAAATGATGTAAGTCTCTATACACTTAAACACTTGATTAACACAGAAAATGGTGTGTGACCAGATGGTGACATAACCTATTAAGCACTCATTACATTTAATTAATTACGCTTTAAGTAAGGTTATCCTGCATTGCATTACATACAAACATTCAAAAGCATAATCTCTGTCGGTGCACTGTATGAAACTCTGTTACCTGCGCGGATACCACGTCAGTCAGTAAAGGAGCGGGTGGCTGACCGTGGGGCTCCAGGGGTCGGGTGTCCACAGGCTCTATACCGTCCTCTATGACCACAGGGGACTTTGCGCGTTCTCCGGGACGCACACAGAGCTTCTTAGGAGAGGGAGGTCCCGATACGTCGCCGGGGCAGAGAGCACGAGCTTTCCATGTTGTTCTCTGCGGCTTCAGTTCCACTGCGTCTGTGGCCTGTCGGATGTACGGGATCACGAGCTGGAGATGAGACTGCACGCCACCATTGACTGTTTCCGAGGCAATCTGAAGCGACACCAACTTTGACCCTATACCGGCAATGCTGTTGAGCGTTGCTATGGAGACGGCGCCGATGCAGTGATTGGTGTAGGTCTTTGACAGCTTGGCAGCACGCGACAGCATCTGCATCCTCGTGCCCAGCAGGTTTTTACCGATGGCTTTGTTCTCATACCATGTCATGTCGCTTGCGCAACAGTGGTCTCGTGGTCGTTGGAAGAATGCTTTGCACAACGGGTTCCGTTTCGAGACATACTTTACAAAGCTGGCATATGGACAAAACTCAGTTCCCGTCTCATACATGCGCGGCAAAGTATCTTCATCCATGTCTGGTCTCTTTTTATTCCAGCACGCAGAGCGAGACTTGTGATAAGGCCCCAGTGCTTTGAAATAGATAAACTTTCTCCCATTCTCGTCTATGGCCAGGCCAAATGAATCCTCCTCCAGCTCGCGCTGATTCTCTCGCCCTCTTGTACAGAAATACATGCATGTCTCGAACCACACTTTGTTGAGCAGCCCGAACGGCGTATCGATGTTAAACACAATGGAGGTGTAGAGGTTTCGCAGATCCGCACGCGTGATTGCCTGTTTCTGCACCACGGGACCAGCACCCTGCTCCTCCAGCTTTCTGATGACTGCGGCCAGGGTCAGGTTGGCGCTGCGCAGCTCCGGGTCCTTGGTGAGGTCCAGGGTGCGACAGTACGGTGGCTCATTCAGATAGCGGTTCAGAGAACTCCGAATACTGATGAGAGAAGACTTGCTGTAGAGCTGGCCGCTCTTAGAGCGTGCCTCCGCGTAGAAAGACCGCAGGACCGCGCACAGCGCCTCCTTGTCCAGAGTTTCAAAGTCAGGACTTTGGGATTTCTCGCTCAGGTACTCCCGGAAGATCCGCACCGCATACCTGGTAGCCAGGCGGGTGTTCTCGCTCAGTCTGGAGCGGTCAGACCGCTGCAGGTCTCCATCCGGATCTGAGTCCAGTCCGGGGATGTGAAACAGTCTATGGTCCGCCCCCGCTCCCGGTCCCAATCCGCTGCACTGGTCCGTACTACGCATAAGGACCGCTTCTGTCTCCATAGCGGAGCAGCTGTCGGGGTCTGCGCACTCTGCCTCCCACTCCAGCTCATCCTCCCCGTACTCCTCCTCCCCGGTGATCTGCACCTCCTGGATCTCATCATCCTCCTCATCTCCGCTCCTCTCAGTCTCCGGGCAACTCATGTGCTCCTCCCGCTCTGTCCCCACTGTGTAGCTAGAGCAGTCTGCTCTGCCAGGCATTCTCGACATATTGCAGTCTGTGTAGCAGTCCTCAGGCAGAGCGCATGCGCTGTATTGGACCACAGAGCTGTGAGAGCTTTGTGTTTAGTGACCTTCAACTAGGCAGGCACTCTTAAAGGTGCAGGGAGCGAGCGCTGCGAGTGGGTTAAGGGAGCGCGCTCCCAAAAAAGGCTGCAGTATTGGACTGCATATTGGACCACTCAAAAGCAGCATGGGATATATGTAACAAGGTTTCAGATCTTGCTTTATTGGAAGTAATTACCGCAATATCTGACAAACAAACACACACACACATACCTGCCTATAAGAACAGTGTTGACAGCTCCAACAGCTTGATTTGAGAGAATGCAGCTTTAAAGATCCATAGTGTATCTGCAGTGATATGTGCTCTCTCATCTCCTATAAGATAATAACCATGCAGCGTGTTCACATAATTCTCGCTGCACGGGGACATGAGAGATGCATAGGCCTCTGGGGAAAATATATGTAAACTCTTTATTGGACATACTTTCCTGGTTGTCATACACAGTTCTCCATCTGAGCGCTATGTGAAGTGTGTTGTTAGACTTAAAATCAAATCAAATCATATTAAATTTGTCACATGCGCCGAATACAACAGGCGTAGACCTTACAGTGAAATTCTTACTTACAAGCCCTTAACCAACAATGCAGTTTTAAGAAAAATAAGTGTTATGTAAAAAATAGAAAAGTAAAAAATTAATAAAAATAAAATAATAAAAAAACAAAAATAACAAATAATTAAAGAGCAGCTTTAAGATAACAGTAGCGAGGCTATATACATGGGGTACCGGTACAGAGTCAATGTGCGGGCGCACAGGTTAGTCGAGGTAATTGACATAATATGTACATGTAGGTAAAGTGACTATGCATAGATAATAAGCAGAGCATAGCAGCACCAGAGGGGTTTGGGGGTGGGGGGACAATGCAAATAGTCCGGGTAGCCATTTGATTAGCTGTTCAGGAGTCTTATGGCTTGGGGGTAGAAGCTGTTAAGAAGCCTTTTGGACCTAGACTTGGCGCTCCGGTACCGCTTGCCGTGCGGTAGCAGAGAGAACAGTCTATGACTAGGGAGTCTTTGGCAATTTTTAGGGCCTTTCTCTGAAACTGCCTGATATAGAGGTCCTGGATGGCAGGAAGCTTGGCCCAAGTGATGTACTGGGCCGTACGCACTACCCTCTGTAGTGTCTTGCGGTCGGCGGCCGAGCAGTTGCCATACCAGGCGGTGATGCAACCAGTCAGGATGCACTTGTGTATTGATTTGAGAATAAATGCCAATTCCTCAGAAGTACAACGCAATTATATTATATTATTTTTAACATATAACATCATCACCCTGCTGTACCTCCAGGCTAAGAGCACTGCTTCTCCCATGGGCACCCATGACCTTTTTACAGCTTCATACAGGGTGTCCTCCATGCGATGCTCCTATTACAACTTTAAAAGGCTCTATGAGCTTTTATAAAGTCTCATAGGTTAGCTCTGTTGCCCTTGTGAAGGTACATATTTCTGATCCTGCTCTTGTGTAGGTTCATAGTTATGCTGCTACCTTAGGTTCATATGTCCTCTATACGCTGCTGCTATTACAGCTTATAAGGACAGTCTGAGCTGTTCCTACAAAGGTTAATACGTTAACTATTTTGCCCCTTTGAAGGTTCATAGACTTCTTATACTGCCCACTTAGGGTTCATATAGACATATAGTAAAAGTTTCCCTTACTTTCCCCTAAGGAGATAGAGGTAAAACGTTGTTAAAGACCCTCTTCCCCAACTATACCCAGAGTAACAACACAGGAAGACCTGTGAGAAGCCAAGTGCCTAACAAAGCTGTTAGTTAAATTCAAATATAATATGACAGTTGACAAATCTCAAACTGTCTCTGCTGCTACATGGCAGTGCTGGATGTCATGGGTGATTTGGTGTTATGTGTAAGAGGTGGCAGTAATGGATATCGTCAGGCAGACAGACTCAACAGTGTGTATCTACAGGGAGTGTGTTAATGACATTTATTACAATTGAAAAAGCAGCATGATCCACTTCAATCCATCACAGCAGTGCAAAGAATAGAACAGAGCAATATCAACATATTTCCAGAGTGTGTGTGTTGTGATGGGAATGTGTCAAAATGTTAAATATGTGAGGGAATTAATATAGGAACACATTTGGGGCCCTTTCCCAGCCCACATTAAGCCTGGTCCTAGACTGAAAATCACTTTTAATGGACATTTTTCATTGAGAATGCTTTTTTGTCCAGGATTAAAATTATTAATGTTATTAATATTAAGTCCAGTATGGGAAGGGGTCCAGTATGGAAGAAGCAACCAACAAGCAAATACTGCCCTACAGAAACAGTCGTTATGAAACCTTCCTTCCTGAAACATTTTTTGTCTCTGACTGAGTTCCAGCTCCCAGGCATGTCACCAGGAAGGAAGGCTGAGACATTTGGAAATGAAGAAAAAAAAAAAAAACACCACATTTTAATTCTTGTTAGCAGCGCCTCGTTTCGCAACTCCATACCCAATTAGCAATTAGCCAGCTCTTTAAGTGGAGACCTTTACCGTGGTGTCTGATCCCAGCCTGATTTGTATGCCGCTTGTGCAGTTGATGATAAGAAGAGGGCCCCAGAATACATGTTAGAGTTTTACATTTAATTTTATGATGATTTGCATGCCAGGAGAGCCTTCGGGGCTCGAGGAAATAACATGGCCGCTCTTCAAAAGGAGATCTGTGCGCCACGTGGCAGCAAAGTGTGTAGGATTGTGCTTTTTTTGTGTGCAGGCAGGTGATTTACTCCCTGACTAATCTGCAGAGATAGGGAGAAGCTGTAGAAGAAAAAGCACTTACACAAAGAACAAGGCTCTCTCTCGCTCTGAGGCTCCTTGTCAAAACCTGAGGAAATTAACACCAAGGTGTGATAGCTAGTGCTGCTCCCGCAGCCTAGGGCTGGCATGAAAGAGTAGAGGGATGTGTTCGTTTGTGGGGGTATGTTTGTGGGTGTGTGGAAGAGTGTGTGAGCATATCAATTTTTTTTGGTGTGTGTGTGTGTGCTGTCTTATAAACAAAAAGCCCTCACTCTACACCTGCCCTTTACACTCATTATTGACTACAACAGTCATGCTTCCCAGCAGTAGTTTGTAATGAGAACACAGTCAGGAACAAACACTCTGTTCATCTGTCTGTCCGATGGGAGAGACCTGCAACACCATGTACACATACACTAAATCAAACAACAAGTGCACACACACACTAAACCCACACACACTAATTCAGAAACTATTTGCACACATACAAAGCCTATTAAAGTAATGCTTGTCACAACAAAGAATGTAGGGAAAACCTTGAAGATTAGATTACACAGCCAGTAGGACACCATCCCTTACATACACAATATCATGAACATTATAGCACAAAATACCTACACAACTGCACAATCATTATTAGTGTAAATACTTTACAACAGTGTAATAACCACATATGAAGTAAGCCTACACATCAATATAACATAACACCTTTAATGCCTTACCTAGACTCTATCAAACTCATATATACTTTCTGATCATATATTTGGTATTATATACTCCTGAAACATTTCATTATCTTGAAGAGGTCTAAACAGCTGGAGTACAGATTTTTTTTGGAATGTGCATAAGCATTTTTCTCTCCCTGCCAGCCGGTGTAAATAGCAAGCTGTCACTTCAGCTTTAATGAGTTCTAGGATCCATTATTAATGACATGCCAAACAACTGGATGGCTCAGGGCTGACTGCACATCCAATACAGTACACAGTGTCTGCTCCACTACCTCTACACACATGCACACATGCAAGGGTGCAAGGAACCACACATACACACACGTACACCACAAACACCTACACACACACACACACACCAGGGTTGGGCTCAATTCGAATAGAAGGCAATCAAGTCAGGAAGTAAACTAAAATTACAATTCAATAATTTAAAAAAATTGGCATTTATTTTCAATGACTTCTCAATAAACCGAAAAGTAGAAGCTATTTATTTCCCCAAAACATAATTTCTGAATTTTTAATTCAAATCACTTCCTGAATGGACACACACACACACACACACACACACACACACACACACACACACACACACACACACACACACACACACACACACACACACACACACACACACACACACACACAGCGTCCCAGAGTGTGGAGAAATATGAAACATAAAGTATGATGAGATGCTAACTGGAACAATACAACTGCAGTATAACAACACAATATTGTCATTATTCTATTTCCATATTTAACTTTACATTTGAATAAGGTGTAGTGCCAAGAGAGGGCATTCCCGCACGGGACACACCCGGGAGCTGTCCTTTCAGCATAAAACTGCCCTGGACAGCAACCCCAGATAAGCCATCAGCACCCTCTACATGTACAGGACCATGGACAGCGACACCTAACAAGGCTACAGAGCTCAGAATTTCCTCACCACAAGTGATTAATCATTTTGGCAGCAAATTGTAGCGCTTGTCCACTATCCTAGCAGATGTGTGAAACACCGCTGCTAGCCTATAAGTTCCACTAACCACCTCCACAACCTGTACGAGGAAATGAAAAACTAACCCAATCTCAGACAGTTCTTACCTGAAACATCCAACATCAATCCTTGGTTTCCTGATCTGAATCCAGGCTATATGCTGCTTCCCCGGCATGCCAGAGAGAAAGGGCTAGCGAGGGAGGGAAGACAACCACATACAGCGAACAGGTGCTCCGAGGCTCCGCTAGCCCCTCAGGTTATTCCTCCATTCTCTGTACACACACGAGAGAGACAACAACTTCTATCAAATCAATATTATTCTGGCTTCCATTTATAGCTTTTATAATAATCAACTCTATACAACAATAATCATTATATTCCAGTATATTCGGAAAGTATTCAGACTCCTTCCCTCTTTCCACATTTTGTTACGTTACAGCCTTGTTCTAAAATTGATTAAATATTTTTTTCCCCTCATCAATCTACACACAATACCCCATAATGACAAAGCGAAAACAGGTTTTTACCTCATTTTTCTAATTTATTACAAATAAAAAACAGAAATAGCTTATTTACATAAGTATTCAGACCCTTTGCTACAACTCGAAATTGACATCAGGTGCATCCTGTTTTAATTTATGTTTCTACAACTTGATTGGAGTCCACCTGCGGTAAATTCAATTGATTGGACATGATTTGGAAGGGCACACACCTGTCTATATAAGGTCCCACAGTTGACAGTGCATGTCAGTGCAAAAACCAAGCCATGAGGTCAAAGGAATTGTTCGTAGAGCTCCGAGACAGGATTGTGTTGAGGCACAGATCTGGGGAAGGGTACCAAAACATGTGTGCAGTATTGAGACTAGTAAGACTCTTCCTAGAGCTGGTCCCCCAGCCAAACTGAGCAATCGGGGGAGAAGGGCCTTGGTCAGGGAGGTGACCAAGAACCCGATGGTCAATCTGACAGATTGGCCAGACGGAAGTGGCCAGACGGAAGCCACTGCTCAGTAAAAGGCACATGACAGCCTGCTTGGAGTTTGCCAAAAGGCACCTAAAGGACTCAGACCATGAGAAACAAGATTCTCTGATCTGATGAAATTAAGATTGAACTCTTTGGCCTGAATGCCAAGCATCACGTCTGGAGGAAACCAGGCACCATCCCTACGGTAAAGCAAGGTGGTGGCAGCATCATGCTCTGGGGATGTTTTTCAGCGGCAGGGACTGGGAGACTAGTCAGGATCAAAGGGAAAGATAAACGGAGAAAGTACAGAGAGATCCTTGATGAAAACCTCCTCCTGAGCGCTCAGGACTTCAGACTGGGGCAAAGGTTCACCTTCCAACAGGACAACAACCCTAAGCACACAGCCAAGACAACGCAGGAGTGGCTCCGGGACAGCGACGCTCCCCATCCAACCTGACAGAGCTTGAGAGGATCTGCAGAGAAGAATGGGAGAAACTCCCCAAATACAGATGTGCCAAGGTTGTAGCATCATACCCAAGAAGACTCGAGGCTGTAACCGCTACCAAAGGTGCTTCAACAAAGTACTGATTAAAGGGTCTGAATACTTAAGTAAATGTGATATTTCCATTTTTATTTTATAAGAGACATTTGTTAAAATTAATACAAACCTGTTTTTGCTTTGTCATTATGGGGTATTGTGTGTAGATCAATGAAGAAAAAAAAAATATTTAATTGTTTTAGAATAAAGCTGTAACGTAACAACATTTTGAAAATGTCAAGGGGTTTGTTTGGATAGGCTCCCTGCCATAGAGTCCTGTCTCTTTCGCGCTCCTGCCCTTTAGCTCACCTCCGCTGCTCTCCGTACGTCGGGAGAGGCTACGAATTAAAAGGATCTCGGCATTGATGTTAATCGTGATGTTTAGTTTTGATGGATGGAGAGCTACTGCTGACGGTGGTTATATAAACTGTAGCTTGTGTCAATCGCAAGTATTTATCCAAAGTGCTTGATATGAGCAAATGTGTAGGCCTACTGTACATTAGAGCAAAATGACCTCTTGGACACTATTTAGACCAATCAACAGTGTGAATCTCAATCAAGAGGAAGAGATATGAGCCAGACTGTGTTGACTATTCAGTAAGGAACGGATAAAGTGTGTGTCAACATCTCTAATTTCATTATTGTGTATGCTGACCTGTATCTATAGAGAAGATATGATGCTGACCTGACCCATGTTTGCCCTTCTCCCTCCAATTAATTTAAATGGAGCAATTATATAAAAACATGTAATAAATAGAAATTGCCATATGATAGAACAGAGCTCTGTGAGGAGAGAGGGGCTCCACTGTACCAACATCACAGTTTACTAAGCACTTTCCTGGGAATGGCCTACTGTATACACACACACACACACATGCATGCACAAGACATGCTCTCAGCCCTTATAGAAAAACCACATGATTCTCACGTGATCACATATGATTTTCTGTGATCTCATATGACTACGGGATTTTATGTGAAGTTAATGTGATAATGTGAAAACGTGAAAAAATATCTCATGTGAAATAAATGTGTTAACATGGGGATGCAAAGTTTCAACATGTGATACCATGAAACTACACATGACAACATTTGAAAACCCAGGTGTCAAATGTCACTGAGAATGTTTTACTTTATAATGCATAATTGACATGAATTCAATCAAGGTCTCCTACAGGTTTTGTCTGGTTCCCTTATTTTTTTCCCAGGGACTTTCCCAAGAACATTGTGTCTTGGTCCCCTGGATTACTTGTGATTCAACCTCACTTGGGATTTGAACACACAACCTCTAATTGCTAGGTACCTGAAGTTCCTGATGCACCACCAGGTCTCTGGACTTAATGGAGATTGACTATACATATATTGCCAAGAATAAATGTTTGCACTTTGCCTAAAGTATATAAGACAGTGGAGGCTGCTGAGGGGAGGACGGCTCATAATAATGTCTGGAAAGGAGTGAATGGAATGGCATCAAACACATGGAACCCATGTGTTGGATGTCTTTGATTCCAGTCCACTAATTCCACTCCAGCCATTACCACGAACCTGTACTTCCCAATTAAGGTGCCACCAACCTCCTGTGATATACAACAACTTGTAGGTGTTATTTATATAACAGGACAGTACGCTGTTGTATTCTGATTTAAATTAGTGTATGTTTTTTATTTTTTATTTTGTACTGTGACCACACTTGAGACTTAGCTGGGATTTGTCGTTAGCAACCTGAAATGTCCTGCTACATTTTCTGCTACACCACTAGGTATGTGAACATAAAAGAGATATGGCTACAGATTTATTGACAAGAAGACATTTCTGCACTTTGCTCAAATCTTCCTAGAATCTATTAAATCATTGTTCAATTATCACCACCAATGTTAAATCAACATAAAACTAGCAGTGCTCAAGGACACTTGACATAGAGTATACATGAACAATTCAGGGATTTGAACTTGCAACCGCTTGGTTGAGCGCATCAATGTTTCTGCAGTGCCACCAGCTTCATACTTATTGCTTGGAATATGTATTAATTAACACACTAAAAAATAAGTGCATGGTTAGGGTACAGCGTTGTTCCCTGGGGTACAAAAAAGTGAAAAGTACACTTCACAGGTACATATATGAACGCACATGGTACAGTTCGGTACCTTGTAGGTATAATGGTGAATTGTTCTACCCAATATTTAGAATTTAAGGAATGCTCATCATTGATAGGTGGGGGCAAAATACTGATATCATGATATGGTCAAATATACAGCACCAGTCAAAAGTTTGGACACACCTACTCATTCAAGGGTTTTTCTTTATTTTTACTATTTTCTACATTGTAGAATAATAGTGAAGACATCAAAACTATGAACTAACACATATGGAATCATGTAGTAACCAAAAAAGTGTTAAACAAATCTAAATATATTTTAGATTTTAGATTCTTCAAAGTAGCCACCCTTTGCCTTGATGACAGCTTTGCACACTCTTGACATTATCTCAACCAGCTTCATGAGGTAGTCACCTGGAATGCATTTCAATTATCCTCTAAGGGATCGGTGTCCATTATATGGGACGGTTGTTGCTCAATATGCGATATGTGACTAGAATGGTGTTGTAAACAACAGCCAACTTTCTGGGACACCGATTCTTGTTAATCTAACTGCAGTGTCTAATTTACAGTAGCTATTACAGCTAAAAAATATGCTATTGTTTGAGGATAAAGCACAACAACAAAACACTTTTATCACGGCAACTGGTTTAGTACATTCACCTCTGAAGGTAAATACCGTACTTACATTCAGTAATCTTGCTCTTATTTGTCATCCTGAGGGTTCCAGAGATAAAGTGTAGTGTAGTTTTGTTTGAAAAATTATTTTATATATTCAAACGTAGGAACAGGGTTCTACAGTTTGAACTCTGACTCCACACTCACCCCGCCCGGCCATCTAGATGTGTGAAGGTTAGTGTCTTTTATGTAGGGAAGCTAATGATCAATCATTTATGACATTCCTGGGAGTGTGCAAACTTAAATGTTGTATTACCATAGCATTTTTGTATGTTCTCTATACCTATATACTTGAAAACCAATTCGGCACATTTGGGAAAACTCCTGGCAGATTTGATACACAATATTGTGTAGTGATGTAATTCTTCACTGGATCAGTCTGGAACTTTGCACATACACTGTTGCCATCTGGTGGACAACATCTAAATTACATCTAGAATCCTACATCACTGTCTGCCCTTTCTCTTGCATTTCAAAGATGATACAACAATTTTTTAAAAATGTTTTATTTTCTTTTACCAGACCTAATGTGTTATATTCTCCTACATTAATTTCACATTTCCACAAACTTTAAAGTATTTCCTTTCAAATGATATCAATAATATGCATATCCTTGCCTCAGGTCCTGAGCTACAGGCAGCTAGATTTGGGTATGTCATTTTAGGCGAAAATTGAAAAAAAGGTCTGATCCGTAAGAGGTTTTTAACAGGTGTGCCTTGTTAAAAGTTAATTTGTGGAATTTATTTCCTTCTTAATGCATTTGAGCCAATCAGTTGTCTTGTGACAAGGTAGGGTTGGTATACAGAAGATAGCCCTATTTGGAACAGCTCAAATAAGCAAAGAGAAACAACAGTCCATCATTACTTTAAGACATGAAGGTCAGTCAATCAGGATAATTTCAAGTGCAGTCGCAAAAACCATCAAGCACTATGATGAAACTGGCTCGTATGAGGACTGCTACAGGAAAGGAAGACCCAGAGTTACCTCTGCAGAGGATAAGTTCTTTAGAGTTACCAGCCTCAGAAATTGCAGCCCAAATAAATGCGTCACAGAGTTCAAGTAACAGACTCAACATCAACTGTTCAGAGGAGACTGCGTGAATCAGGCCTTCATGGTCGAATTGCTGCAAAGAAACCACTACTAAAGGACACCAATAAGAAGAAACTTGCTTGTGCCAAGAAACACGAGCAATGGACATTAGACCGGTGGAAATCTGTCCATTGGTTCGATGAGTCAAAATTTGAGATTTCTGGTTCCAACCGCCGTGTCTTTGTGAGACGCAGAGTAGGTGAACGGATGATCTCCGCATGTGTGGTTCCCACCATGAAGCATGGAGGAGGCGGTGTGATGGTGTGGGGTTGCTTTGCTGGTGACACTGTCTGTGATTTATTTAGAATTCAAGGCACACTTAACCCGCATGGCTACCACAGCATTCTGCAGCGATACGCCATCCCATCTGGTTTGCGAGTAGTGGGACTATCATTTGTTTTTCAACAGGACAATGACCCAACACACCTCCAGGCTGTGTAAGGGCAATTTTACCAAGAAGGAGAGTGATGGAGTGCTGCATCAGATGACCTGGCCTCCACAATCACCCGACCTCAACCCAATTGAGATGATTTGGGATGAGTTGGACCGCAGAGTGAAGGAAAAGCAGCCAACAAGTGCTCAGCATAATTCTGAACTCCTTCAAGATGGTTGGAAAAGCATTCCAGGTGAAGCTGGTTGAGAGAATGCCAAGAGTGTGCAAAGCTGTCATCAAGGCAAAGTGTTGCTACTTTGAAGAATCTAAAATCTAAAATATTTAGATTTGTTTAACACTTTTTTGGTTACTACATGATTCCATATGTGTTATTTCATAGTTTTGATGTCTTCACTATTATTCTACAATGTAGAAAATAGTAAAAATAAAGAACAACCCTTGAATGACTAGTTGTGTCCAAACTTTTGACTGGTGCTGTATATTTGACCATATCATGACCCCACCAGTATTTTGCCCTCACCTATCAATGATGAGCATTCCTTAAATTCTAAATATTGGGTAAAAAAAGTACCATGAATGAGTAGGTGTGTCCAAACGTATGACTGGTACTCTGTAGCTCAGCTGGTAGAGCATGGCGCTTGTAACACCAGGGTAGTGGGTTTGATCCCCGGGACCACCCATACACAAAAATGTATGCACGCATCACTGTAAGTCACTTTGGATAAAAGCGTCTGCTAAATGGCATATTTTTAAAATATTTGTTTTATGTGTATGCGTATTTGGAAGGTAGCTTAGTGGTTAAGAGCGTTGTGCCAGTAACTGAAAGGTTGCTGGTTCTAATCCCCGAGCAGACTAGGTGAAAAATCTGTCAATGTGTCCTTGAGCAAGGCACTTAACCCTAATTGCTCCTGTAAGGCGCTCTGGATAAGAGCGTCTGCTAAATGACAAAATAATAAATACATGTAAAGTGTTTAAGTATTTGATGCTGATGCAAGTTGAGCACCTTCTTTGACACTGTCTGTTCTGCAAACTTTGTAAGAGCAAGTGTCACTAATGAGCTGCTCTGTAAAAATGTTATTGTGTATTTCCCAGTAATTTTACATTAACTTAACTGGAAACCATTTGTCAGTAAATTATTGTAAAGTTCATAATAACACACAGGCAACTGGCTGCCACTTGCAATACATGCCAGTAACCTACTGTGCCTTCAGTGACTCTTCTGTTGACATACATTACTTGCTAATTGGCAGCATACTGTAGCAGTGGCATGCTTGTGCCTTCCCAAAAACTAAAACTCAAGCCTTTCCTGAGGTCGTTGGTGCCCTCTGCTGTTAGACAGTGGTAAGTACACCTGCACACTGCTCAAACTTAAGTTTAAGTTTATAGCCTCAAACATGCAGGGGATTTGTTTTGGAAAACATTGTATCCCCATAGTGCTGGGATAGGGAAAACATACTCTACATTAGAAATCCTGTTGCTAAATCAATCAACCAATTAATTCATCAATAAATTAATCAACCAATCCATCGGCCAGTTAACTTAATTAGTTATGAGGTACCTCAGTATACTGCAGCACAGCTCAGTGGAGAGACAATTTATATAAAATTCAAGAGATATGCCCAACATTTTAACAGTAGAAAAACAACATGAAACAGCTACATGATCTGCTCTTTACACAATCACTCAATAGATTATAGTATTTACCTAAAACAGAGGAAGATCAGTCTGTGAGTGTATGAGAGTGTGTGCGTCTGTGATTAAGTGCTTGAATTAATCTGTATCGCTGAAGTTATAGCGCGCTTGAAATTTAAAGGTAATTTCCGATTGAGCTGAGATATGCGGTCTCCACTAACGTGGGGAAATTGCCTTTAAATTCCTATGCGCTGTAGCGCAGCTCTTCAGCGCTACGGATTGAATCGAGCCCAAAATATGTTTGTGAGAGAGAGGGATAGGAGGGGAGGACATATTAACAAAAGCAATAATCATAAGGAAGGGAGACAGTAAAAGAGTAAAAATAAATACAGTAAAAGTATAATAAATCTCTCCAATCCACCTCCAATAATCTTTATTCATGAACATTGTTCATCCCTGCCACATCTTATTTACATATGTAACCGGTGTGAAATGGCTAGCTAGTTAGCGGTGCACGCTAGTGGCATTTCAATTGATAACATCACTTGCTCTGAGACCTTGAAGTAGTTGTTTCCCTTGCTCTGCAAGGGCTGTGGCTTTTGTGGCGCGATAGGTAGCGATGCTTCTTGGGTGACTGTCGTCAATGTGTTCAGAGAGTCCCTGGTTCAAGCCCAGGTTGGGGCGAGGAGAGGGACGGAAGCAACAGTCTGTGTGTGATATAGCCATATATGAACTCATAAGTTAGTAAATCAATATCTGTTATCTATTGGAGAAACATCTCATATAGATCATTCAGGCCATAAAGGATGAGAAGAGAAAGAGAGGAGCACCCAGTAGAAAGGGTGGAGATTTTAACACGCACACTGAGAAAGGAGGACCGCGGCTGTATGTTATCTAGGGGTTGGTCTGTATTTGTGTCTATATTGCAAGTGTCTACATACAGAGTATGCTGTATGTGTTAAGTCTGTCTGTTTCTCTACAGAAGGCAAATCTATGGTTATGTCTACAGTCTTTGACTGTCAGTTTGCATAGCAGGTCAGTCTCTGTAAGAGGTCAAGTCAGTCATAAGAGTAAGTCTTTAGGTCGGTCTCTGTCAGTATTTAAGACATCAGTCTGTCAGAGATCAGTCTCTAAAAGATGTCAGTCTCTTTGAGGGGAGGGTATAGGTTAGGGGACTGTACAGCGGTCTGGTCTTCTCTCCCAGTGCACCTCACTAGTCATACAGAGGAGAGCACCTCCCCTGACGTCTCTCTCTCCCTCTCCTTCTGTTCGGCTCTCTCCACATCCATCACGGTGAAGGGGTGTTCTTTGACCAGTTGGACGCGGTCTGCCCTTAAGCTGCTCTGGACCTCGCGGTATTTGGTGGAGGTGAAGTCAGTCTTGGAAAGGACCTCAGTATAACGTCTCTTCAGCTCAGGGTCGGGACAGAACAAGTACTCATACAGAGTTGCAGCTATCACACCGCCCAGCACTGGGCCTACCCAGTACACCTGAGATGAGACAGAGGGAGAACTGTTAGTATAATGTAGATACCTGTGTGTGTATGTATGTATGTATGTATGTATGTATGTATGTACGTACATACGTATGTATGTACGTACATACGTATGTATGCATGTATGTGTCCCTATGTGTGTCTATGGGTGCGTCAGTGTGAGAGCATAGCAGTGTGTGTGATGTATCTGATGTATATAAGTGAAGTTGTGAGAGAGGATGTATGCGCTTGTGTTTGAGTGATTGCATGTGGTTGTATAATGTTGTGTGTAGCTTGTGTATGGTTGTGTATGGTTGTATGTGGTTGTATATGTTTGTATGTGGTTGTATGTGCATTGTGTATCATTTGTTCTCTCTTACCCAGTGGTTCTCCCAGCTCCAGGTGACCATGGCAGGTCCAAATGATCGAGCAGGGTTCATACTGGCACCAGTGTAGGGGATCTAAACAGAGGAGTATAGAGATATTACACACATATACTAATTGGGACATTCCAACCAGAGGACTTGTGTAGTGTAGTTTCCATGGTTATTTTGGCCCCAGGTAGCAATATGGCCAGTTTGGCAAACCATCATGGATCCAAACTCCTACACTGGCGATTGCAATGGAACATTCAGTAATTTTGTTAATTAACAGGTAATCTATGAAAATCTATGGTAACTTTTGTAATTTATACTTGAACAACATGTGTTATTCAAAATGTTTTCATATATACAGTAGTATTCCGTTTTTATATCTGTGTCCATATTGTCCATGAGTTTCTAGTCGATGGATAGACCATATGGTTCAAGAGGAAATAGCCATACGCGGGGCTCTAAAGTGCGACGGAATATTTTGCTGTGCGACCAGAAGTTTTATTTTGGGAGCACTGTGGGACTATGAAAAAAATATCCAAGATAATAATTGTTGTAATGATAAGGCTTTCCTGTACCGTTGTTTCCGAGTGCTTTAGAGAAACAAGCGAGAGCAGATTCGTTTGTGTGAAGGTTGCATCATTACTACAGCGAAAACGGCTTGCTTCTAGCCCAACCAGGTCAAAAGATCTGACCGATATTCCCGGCGCAACATTTCTATCTTCCTAATGCTGGGACCGCATTTTACATTAAAAAACCATGTCGTGGGCTGTTCTAAAACTACTCGCGCGTCGACGTTGTTAACCATTTGTTTTCACTTTGTTCAGTCATGTTACCTCATTGGCTAGCTTCCTAACAAGCTGGTAACTTTAACCAGTATATCTAAAAATTTGGGGGCACAGAAGGAAAGGAAAAGGAGATCAATGACCATGGCAATGAACGAAAGACAGATCGCTTGCATGTCTTCGTCACAAACCTGATGTTTTTAAAGAGACAGTTTGCCATTTAATGTAACGCATGTCAATAGCAAAATTGTGCTTTTACACTGGGGGGTGTCGTCACTAGTTACCACAGCCACAATGTCATAATTATGCCTAAACCCTGCCTATTTCTACTATTTATCTTCTTAAAATCCGATTTTAAACTTAACCCTAAACGTAACCACACTGCTAACCATATACCAAACCCTAACCTTACATTAAGACCAAAAATATTTTGTTTTCATGAATATTTACAATAAAGCCATTTATGAATTTGTGGCTGTGGTAACAATGTAGAAACCTAATATTCCATTAACATTTGAGTCATTTAGCAGACGCTCTTATCCAGAGCAACTTACAGTTAGTGAATACATTTTTCATACTGCCCCCCCATGGGAATCGAACCCACAACCCTGGCATTGCAAGCGCCATGCTCTACCAACTGAGCTACAGGAGGCACAAATGACTTTGTAATTTCAATAAAAGGTATTCGTATCAACATTTTAGCTTTTATAATAAACTAATGTATTTACAGTGTTACATATTAGTTTCTAGGCCACAACATGTGCTTCAAAAGTAGCTAGAACTCATATAGGCCCAATACATGCTGTATCTCAATCAATTTACAAAATGTTATTTTCTGGTGCTCCTTAATTTCATTTGGTGCTCCTAACTTTTTTTATTTGGGAGCTCCAGTGCTACCAATGAAATGTTTTAATTTAGAGCCCTGGCCATAGGTCAGACCTACCTCTTCAAAGAGTATCTTTAATAATCCCACAGCACCCCCACCCTGCAAAAACATAACATTACATAAAAATAACTAACACCATTTCAATTTGTGAACTAACACTCACGCTTGACTTTTTCCTACGAGACTGCCTTTGCTGATAGCTAATTTATTTAGGAAAAATGTATAACTGAGATGTGGTTGTCTCACCTAGGCATCTTAAAATGAATGCACTAACTCTAAGTTTCTCATGAAAAGAGCGTCTGCTAAATTACAAAAAAATGTAATGTAAAATGTAGCCTGATTAATGAAAAAAGCATCTAATCAACAATGGCATTATTTTAAATTAACTATGCAACTCTTCCAACTACTGTCTTTTTTGGTGCCAAAACATTTACAACAAAGACTAATTGACATAGTAAAATAAATAAAAGTGTGTAAAAACACTCATGAATGGTATTCACTAAGTTGATGGTTTATATTTATGATGTTTTACAGCTTTGTCTTTCCATTTTTTTTATCATCTTATTTTATTATTTTATATATTTTACACGTAATAAGGCCACAATAAAATAAAGGTTAAATAAAATAAAAAAATAAAACCAGAAGACCAGAGATAATTACAGACACTTGTGATAAACTGAAGTAGCTACCCAAAAAGGCCCCTAGATGTCATGTGAGAAAATTCCCCAAAACATTGAAAGTTACCAAAGTTCTGGTAGTTTACTGGTACGCTTTCAATGTTATCAGTAATATACCCTCCCTTTGCAACCCTAGCTATTGCTGAAAACAGGTTAGTGTTGAGGCTAGGGTTAGGGCTAGAGTTAGGTTTAGGGGCTAGGGGTAGGGGGTAGTGCTAGGGTTAAGGTTAGTGTTCCTCGTTGACTGATTAAGTGTTGCTAACTCTGTTGGCTATCTGAGGTACTACTCACAGCAAACAGGTGTCCAATGCAGACAGAGAAGCCGATGGCCAGGGCAGCCGAGCCCTTCAGGTCGCTGCGTTTGGAGTCACAGGTGGCGAACACAGTGAAGACGAGCTCAAAGGTGATGAAGAATTCTATCACCAGGGCGTGGCCCACAGAGATACTGGTGTTCACCTGGGGAGAGTCACATGACCTTGGTTAGCCAACAGGACAGGATGTAAGGCCCATGCAGTAGACATGAGGACAAGGTCTGAGTCCCAAATGGCACCCTATTTCCTATAAAGTAGAACCCTTTCTGTGGAAAGGGTTCTACATGGAACCCAAAAGGGTTCTACCTGGAATCAAAAAAGGTTCTTTAAAGGATTCCCACTGGGCACACACTGGTTGAATCAACGTTGTTTCCATGTAATTTCATAGAAATGACGTTGAACCAACGTGGAATAGATGTTGAATTGACGTCTGTGCCCACTGGGTTAGCTTATGGGGCCAGCCAAAGAACATATTTAGGCTCTAGATATAGCACATTTTATTCTAAGAGTGTAATTTCTCTTCAATGATGATGAAAACAGTTAACATACCCTATAGTCAGTTTGAATAAGTCAACAGAATTGGCTTTCAGACAAAAAACTCCAAACACTCAACTTCTATTCATTCTACAATTAAGACGACTATTTCAGTCACATCCAGATTATCAATGTTAAAGTCCAGAGTCAATCTCCCCCCTCCTCCTTACTGATGTGACGCCCATCTCGCCCCTGACGGTGCCTGGAGTAACCCCGTAGAGCACAGCCGCCCCCACTACCGCCCCCAGACACTGGGCCAGCACGTAAAACACAGCCTTTGCCAGGCTGAGTCTCCGAGTCACCACCATGGCAGTAGTCACCGCAGGGTTAATATGGGCTCCGCTGATGTGTCCGAAGCACTGGACCAGGGTGGCGATACTGAGTCCGAAGCAAAGGGAGATGAGGACCAGGTCAGGGTGGGGTGGATGCTCCTCCTTGACTGCCCAGTTGATGGTGGAACCCAGGCTGAGGAGGACGAAGATCATCATGGCCAAGAACTCCGCCCCGACGGAACGCCAGAACTCCTGCGTCCAGATCCCCTTGAAGGCAGCCATGATCTGGTCACTACAGCAACACGCAGGCCAGGAAGGAGAAGAGATGGGTTGCCACTGTTCGGTACGTAAAGGACTGACACACCGGGACCAACACGTCCTGCAGAGAGGGAGAGAGAGAGAGACCGAGAGAGAGGAGAGAGGATGAGGATGAGGGAGAGGATAAAGAAGAGGAGAGAGAGGGTAAGGTGGAGGGGAAAGAAAGAAAGAGTGAGACAGAGAGAAGGAAGGAAGGAAAGGGTAGAACAAAAACAGTGTGAGAAAGGAGACAAAGGGAAAGCAGGTGCCCTCCAGCTTCACTCACTGGTAGCTTATAAATATACGTTTATTTTACAAAAATTTGAACAACAAATTTGGCCCTGCAGTGCACTGTTAATAGATGATGCTGATGATGTTTTGTGTGTATCCATCAACATCCCCACACTGCTGATATAGGCTACACTGCTCAGTTTGGGTAGGGAACAGACAGATCATCGCTGATTATAATAGCCTATCTGTCCATGATGAAGCCTTTCGAGTTTCTCCGCCATTCTAGTTCTAATTTGCGCGCAATTCTTATGGAAATTTGTTCCATTTGAGTGGCTCGCTCTGCGCACTCCACATTCCGGGAAGCACCAGATGGGAAAGAAGCAAGGGGGGAGAAGAGAGACGATGGGACAACAGAGATCGTAAACAACCACCATACAGAATGAGAATGAGAGGTGCAGACCGGAGCCTACCAAAATGAGCAGGACAGAGAACACAACAGAAAAACAACTAAATAATACAACGCCATTTTCGTTATAAAAATAACCAAGGTTATATATTAGGCTGCAAAAGGGACACATTATCTTTTATATTCACGTATGTGGTGAGAATAACTAATCATGCAGGTAGGCTGAAAATAAATCCATATCACCAAGGAATAAATAGGTTACCCTATCAGAGAAACTTAACGGAAAATCCATCAATAAACCAATAGTATAGGCCATGAAAGACAAACTTACCGGCAACATTCATTCCTTACATTTTCTGAAATATTAACGCGGGTATAATCTCCACTCAAACGTATGCCTATTTGTGATGGCATATTACCCACAAACTATAAGCTAGGCTACATGTAAAAACAAGTAAATCTAAAAGTGTAACATTCCAAAGCACATGCACCTGCCACAGACGCAAGTCGGAGACAGAACTATTCTAATCAAGACTTTCCTTGTACTCTCTTTGTAGCTACTTACGTGGGAATGGTGCGTCTGGAGGAGTGGAGAAGTGTGTGTGAGTGAGTTTGGAAGTTTGGAAGCGACCTTGAAGGCAGTGGTGCTAAAAGTACCCAATTGCCATACTTGAGTAAAAGTAAAGATAACTTAATAGAAAATGACTCAATTGAAAGGGAAAGTGTAAAATGCTACTTGAGTAAAAGTCTAAAATTATTTGGTTTTAAATACACTTAAGTATCAAAAGTAAATGTAATTGCTAAAATATACTTATAATATTAAGCAAACCAGATGGCACGATTTTTATTTATTTTATTTACTGATAGCCAGGGGCACAGTCCAACATTCAGACATAATTTACATTGAAGCATGTGTGTTTAGTGAGTCCGCCAGAAAAGAGGCAGTAGGGATGACCAGGGATGTTCTCTTGATAAGTGTGCGAATTGGACCATTTTCCTGTCCTGCTAAGCATTCAAAATGTAACATGTACTTTTGGGTGTTAGGGAAAATGTATGGAGTAAAAAGTACATTAATTTCTTTAGTAATGTAGTGAAGTAAAAGTAAAAGTAGTCAAAACATATAAATAGAAAAGTAAAGTACAGATACCCCCAAAAACGACTTAAGTAGTACTTTTACTTAAGTACAGTGAGGGAAAAAAGTATTTGATCCCCTGATGATTTTGTATGTTTGCCCACTGACAAAGAAATTATCAGTCTATAATTTTAATGGTAGGTTTATTTGAACAGTGAGAGACAGAATACCCAGAAAAACACATGTAAAAAATGTTATAAATTGATTTGCATTTTTAATGAGGGAAATCAGTATTTGACTCCTCTGCAAAACATGACTTAGAACTTGGTGACAAAACCCTTGTTGGCAATCACAGAGGTCAGACGTTTCTTGTAGTTGGCCACCAGGTTTGCACACATCTCAGGAGGGATTTTGTCCCACTCCTCTTTGCAGATCTTCTCCAAGTCATTAAGGTTTCGAGGCTGACGTTTGGCAACTCAAACCTTCAGCTCCCTCCACAGATTTTCTATGGGATTAGGGTCTGGAGACTGGCTAGGCCACTCCGGGACCTTAATGAGCTTCTTCTTGAGCCACTCCTTTGTTGCCTTGGCCGTGTGTTTTGGGTCATTGTCATGCTGGAATACTCCTCCACGACCCATTTTCAATGCCCTGTCTGAGGGAAGGAGGTTCTCACCCAAGTTTTGACGGTACATGGCCCCATCCATCGTCCCTTTGATGCGGTGAAGTTGTCCTGTCCCCTTAGCAGAAAAACACCCCCAAAGCATAATGTTTCCACCTCCATGTTTGACGGTGGGGATGGTGTTCTTGGGGTCATAGGCATTATTCCTCCTCCTCCAAACACGGCGAGTTGAGTTGATGCCAAAGAGCTCAATTTTGGTCTCATCTGACCACAACACTTTCACCCAGTTCTCCTCTGAATCATTCAGATGTTCATTGGCAAACTTCAGACGGCCCTGTATATGTGCTTTCTTGAGCAGGGGGACCTTGCGGGCGCTGCAGGATTTCAGTCCTTCACGGCGAAGTGTGTTACCAATTGTTTTCTTGGTGACTATGGTCCCAGCTGCCTTGAGATGATTGACAAGATCCTCCCGTGTAGTTCTGGGCTGATTCCTCACCGTTCTCATGATCATTGCAACTCCATGAGGTGAGATCTTGCATGGAGCCCCAGATCGAGGGAGATTGACAGTTCTTTTGTGTTTCTTCCATTTGTGAATAATCGCACCAACTGATGTCACCTTCTCACCAAGCTGCTTGGCGATGGTCTTGTAGCCCATTCCAGCCTTGTGTAGGTCTACAATCTTGTCCCTGACATCCTTGGAGAGCTCTTTGGTCTTGGCCATGGTGGAGAGTTTGGAATCTGATTGATTGATTGCTTCTGTGGACAGGTGTCTTTTATACAGGTAACAAGCTGAGATTAGGAGCACTCCCTTTAAGAGTGTGCTCCTAATCTCAGCTCGTTACCTGTATAAAAGACACCTTGGAGCCAGAAATCTTTCTGATTGAGAGGGGGTCAAATACTTATTTCCCTCATTAAAATGCAAATCAATTTATAACATTTATGACATGCGTTTTTCTGGATTTATTTGTTGTTATTCTGTCTCTCACTGTTCAAATAAACCTACCAATAAAAGTATAGACTGATCATTTCTTTGTCAGTGGGCAAATGTACAAAATCAAAATGAAATACTTTTTTCCCTCACTGTACTTTACACCACTGCTTTAAGGATATTTAACCATTTTTTTCCAATTTTCGCCTAAAATGACATACCCAAATCTAACTGCCTGTAGCTCTGGACCTGAAGCAAGGACATGCATATTCTTGATACCATTTGAAAGGAAACACTTTGAAGTTTGTGGAAATGTGAAATTAATCTAGGAGAATATAAACAATATAATATTGCAGTTTAGGCGCAATTTAGATTTTGGCCACTAAATGGCAGCAGTGTGTGTGTGCAAAGTTTCAGGATCCAGTGAACCATAGCAATACTAGACTATTTTGTTTGAAGTCTGCCCAAATGTGTTGAATTGGTCAATTGAAGTACATAACTATAGAGAACATACTAAAATGATATGGTAATACAAAATGTAAGTTTACACACTCCTAGGAATGTCATACATGATGGATCATTAGCTTATACACTAACTTTCACACATCTAGACCGGGCGGGGTGGGTGTGGAGCCAGAGACAGCAAGGGTTCAAACTGTAGAACTCAGTTCTTTCATTTGAATATAAAAATTGATTTTATTAAACAAAACTATGCTATATTTTAATCTCTGGGACCCTCAGGATGACAAATCAGAGCAAGATTACTGAATGTAAGGACATTATTTACCTTCAGAGGTGAATGTATTAGACCAGTTGCCGTGATACGTTTTCTGTTGTTGTGCACTCTCCTCATACAATAGCATGGTGTTTTTTTCACTGTAATAGCTACTGTAAATTGGACAGTGCAGTTAGATTAACAAGAATGTAAGCTTTCTGCCCATATAAAACATGACCATGTCCTGGAAAGTTTGCTGTTACTTACAACAGTCATGCTAATCACATTAATAATAACAATATGCCATTTAGCAGACACTTTTATCCAAAGCGACTTATAGTCATGTGTGCATACATCTTTACGTATTGGCTGGTCCCGGGGTTCGAACCCACTACCCTGGCGTTACAAGCGCCATGCTCTACCAATTGAGCTACAGAGGACCACGTTAGCTCAACCGTCCCGTATACGGGACACCGATCCCGTAGAGGTTAAAAAGATCTAACCACACATTTCCAACCCAGTCAGCTCGTGAGGTAGCCCTTGATCATGACTCTCAGTTTCATTACGTTACACACAAAGGCATCTTCTATACAGGGGAGTTCTGTTAAGAGCCCAGACGCTAGGTCTGAACAACCCCCTTTTGAATATTGAATGGCTCCCTGTGTGTTTATGCTAGAGACTTACCGTTTCTTGTAGTGGCTGCAGCTCAATCCCCTATTTCTGCTGATATAAAGTTTGCTCCTATTCCATATCATGGGGCTTGTGAAAGCGGCCTTTTTCTACACATGAGAGCATCCAGACAAGACAATTATAACGAAATGGTCTGTAAGTTGTTCTGCTCTGCAATGCACACACGCTTCAGGGGAGTCATCTGAAAGTAACCCAGTACCAGGCTGTAAAATGTGCTAAAAGTACATAGGGGTCAAATGGGTCATGAATAAGGTGACCAAACATGGGTCTAGAAATCTATATATTTGTCTCTTGTTTTCTTATATCTCTCAGATATAGGACAGACACTTCAAAACCTTGTTCCTTATGATTAATTTTTTGACTGTTTGTTTTGCCATGTACAAATGTGTTATTCAATGCATTTCTATGGGCAATAGCATTAGAGGCCAAATTCAATGTTTCATATATATATCTATATTTTTTAATACCTTACTAAATTCATGCAAATGTTTTCGTTTGGAGAGAAATGTTTGCAGTTTTTTGTATGATATCTGAATGAGACTGACTAACAAAATCAATGGGGGCCCCTGGGCTCTAATTCAACCTTTATTACTACAAGTTTAGATAGCTTGCTGCTAGACTAACTTACCAACCTAAAACATTTTTGCTGGCATCGGCTAATTGAGTGACTATAAGTGACTTGACATATCAAGAGAAAAACTCTTGATGCACATCCAAATGTCAAAATTGCACCTTTTGTATTTTACGATTCTACCTCGTAAGTTTAGACCCCGACTGATCCAAAGGCCTTCAAAAAACAAAACGTTAAATTGATACACACCTTTATGGGGTCAGGGTTAGTGTTACCACATGGCCATATCTCCATGTTACAGCGTATGTTTACGGAAGACAGAGGGAAGACAGAGGGACCACCTGTGCTATTAGCTATCTAGCATGCTCCCAACACCTGTGTGTAATGAAAGAAGGCCACCAGAAATGTGTTGTCGCTGAAAAATACTGTTAGCTGCAACTGTGATAAAGCCGGTTAAAACAGTGTACAATAAGTGTGTATTTTGCATTTGTGAAATTATTGTGATGTGATATTAAAGTAAAATACTTTATGTTTGTAGAACCGTATCGCAATTGAGAACCGATTACGTTTAGATGGAGTATTTGGCAGTTTTGGCTGCCAGAGCCAGTCTACCTCTGAAAATAACATATCAGGTCCTTAAGGAGTAACGGTAATGTTAGGTTCCTTAAGAGTACATCTTGGGCTACTCACAAGGGTAACAGAGTAACAGGCTATAACTCTTTCAGTACTGAACAATGCTGAGCAGAAGAACTAAAGAAACAACCAAAAAACAATAGGCCTAATGAAACAACAATTAACCAAATGTTTCTATAGCCTACACTTAAGTCATTTAGCAGACGCTCTTATCCAGAGCGACTTACAGTAGTGAGTGCATGCATTTTCATATTGGTCCCCCATGGGAATCAAACCCACAACCCTAGCGTTGCAAGCACCATGGTCTACGAACTGAGCTACACGGGACTAGCATAGCAACGCAACAACCTAAAACCACCACAATAGGCCTAATGAAATATAGGTGATTTTTATAGGGTAGGCTAATTAGGGTTGCCATTGCTATGGCAGCAGGATGACAGCAGGTAAAGCATAACTCGAAGTGATAGGCCTACAGTATTAGGCTACATGTCAGAAAGATGGTGACACGTGGCATATTTGTCCATATTCAATATGTACTCATATATTGCATTTTTATGGATAATTTAATTAACCCTAACCTTAAATCCTTCAATCAAATGAATATAATTAATGTTTCTATTTAATTGCAAGACACTATTTTGATTGAGGGACACATAGGCTTCTTCTCAAGAAATTCGCATTGTACCAAGAGATCAGAATTGTGCATAATTGACTAACATTGAGTAACCATATATTGTCCTTCAAATATTTAAAAAAATTATATTTTCACCAAAAGCAGATAACATTTTCATTGGAATGTAGCCTATTCTAACGGGTGTAATTATTATTTTTTTAAACATTCCAAGGAAAGCATTGTAAAATTCCTCTGACTCATGATACAATGTTGCAAACAAAGCTTCAGAAACACTGTATAGGCCTATATCTCAGACAGACCAAGCATCAAACACACCAGACAAGCCCACTTAAATAATGATCTCAAATGCACCTCATAAAAAAAATATCAAGATTATCAACCCAAGGCGATGCATGGAAGCATCATATAATAAACTGTTAACCTGTTAACTGGTCCTTAACGCTTGCATCCCCAAGACGCACCCTTTCGCCCTACTCACCTCAGGCGCTCTGCTGCCCCGCTCTCAGTTGTCATGCCTGCGATGCAGCCGACCCTGATTGTGTGTGTGTGTGTGTGTATGTGACTTTATAGCTTTGTCTATGTTGTGTGTGTTCTCCCCATCCCTTTGGCTCCTCTCATCTTTCTCACCTCCCTCATCTCCCCCTTCTCCCCTCCCCCTCCTCCCGTCACCGTGCAGCAGCACCCCTCTAGAGGAGCCATGGACACAAACAAAGAAAGTTTGAGCAGAACCAACTTTGACAGGACAGAGAATGAGGTTGAGAAGGGAGAGCAATAGAGAACAGTACTGAAGCGGGGAGAGCTTTAATCTGCTTTTCTCTTCTCTAATACACATAGATGTTGTCCTTTTTTAACAGAAGAGTTTCTTATTCTCTACATAATCCGAGTTTATTTAGAGATTAATTCTAGTTTCAGGGCTATCTTTGTGTGTTTGAGGGGTTCAATATGTGTTTTGAGTGTGTATTTTAGGATTGTGTTCAGTTCAAAGTGGGGTTCACAGTGTACATGGCTCATAGAGTGTGTGTCTGATTGGTGGGTGTATGAAGACTGAGGCAGCAAAGACACATTACTCATTCATGCCTGCTGCAGATTCCTGAAAGAGTGAAAGCCCACAGAATGAAACACTGGCCGGTCCAGTCAGCCAAATCAATAGTTCTGAATAGAGGGGAGAGAAGAGAGAGGAGAGGACTGAAAAGGGTTCTCTTCCACCCCTCTCTAGTCCCATCAAACCCCTTACCTCCCCCTTTCCCTCCCCTTCTCTCCCAACCTCAACCCCTTACAGAGCCCCACTCTTGCATACTGTAGAGAAGCTTGGCAATAGCAGTTCCCCTAGTGTACACCTCAGATAGCGAGAGAAGGATAAGAGGGAGGGAGAGGACATAAGAAAAATAGTAAAAGGGATAATTCATCACACCTTTTTCTTGTTCAAGAAACCTAGAATGGCTGAAGTCAAAACCTTCCAGCCTTTATCTGAACTGACAGCCTGGTATCATAGACTAGACGTAACATATAATTAAATCCGGGACACTCCAATTAGTATGATATGTTACGTTTTGTAGGGTTACAGAAGACAGATGGTTACTAAAGGCAAAAACGAAAGTAGGGTGGTTGGCCGGGGTGTATGGTTAGACGTATAACGTGAACGTCTAGCAACCCAAAGGTTGCGAGTTGAAATTTCATCATGGACAACTTTAGTATTTTAGCAACTTTTCAACTACTTACTACTTTTTAGCTACTTTGCAAGTACTTAGCATGTTAGCTAAACCTTCCCCTAACCCTAACCTTAACCCTTTTAGCAAACCCTTCCCTAACCTTAACCCTTTAACCTAACTCGTAAACTTAACCCTAACCTTAACCCTAACCCATAACTCTAACCCCTAGCCTAGCTAACGTTAGCCAGCTAGCTAACGTTAGCCACCTAGCTAGAATTCGTAACATAATGATATTACGTTTTGGAAATTCGTAACATATTGCACGTTTTGGAAATTCGTAACATATTGTACATTTTGCAAATTCGTGACATGTAATACGTATTGTAATTCGTAACATATCATACAAAATGGGTGATGGACATCCACAAATGAATACATACCATACGAAATGTAACATACTAAATGGAGTGTCTCGGATTTACATACAGAACTATTTGAAATGCTCTGAAGTTGTTTAAGTCCACCTTGACAGAAAAATAGTCATATAGCCACAGTCATAGAGAGAAAGAGTCCTATGAGTTCACTGCCTTTGACCCCGCAGTTAGATAGTCTATGCCTGTTCAGACATCATCAATGACCTTTTATCATTACATAGATGATGGCCATCAAATACTCGATGATTGCAGGAATCCACCATACTGAGTTTGATTTATCTGGCCTGATGGTGTATGAAGTGTCTGAGCGTTAACTCATTATCAAACCACACACGGTCTCTCTCTCCCTGCACCCCTACAGAGAGGCTAATCTGGGGCTGACTCTGGGCCAGAACACACATACACATGCAAAAACACACACACACACACACACACACACAAACAGGCACAAAGACATGCATGCACGCACACATGCACACACATTAGGGGTAAGCGTTTAAACAGTTGGGTTGGCTGAGAGTGCCAAGCAAACACAATGGAGTGTAAGATTTTGCACACACACAACAACAACAAAAACACCCATACAAGCACCATACTGGGGACATTGTTGGGTCATAGCCCCACTTTCCTGATATGCGCAGAGATGTCCAAGTTATTAGTGTGTTGAGTATTACATTTATTTGAATTGTATTCCCATGGTGTTGTGGTTGAATTTCAAGGGATATATGGCTCTCTATGGCATTCTGTATTTATCAGTATAACAGGACACTAGTGGCAGACGATCACATTACATCAGGGATCATCAACTAGATTCAGCAGCGGGCAGATTTTTTCTTGAGTGGATGGTCCGGTGGCCGGAACATAATTACAAATCATTTGTAGACTGCAAACTGACCACAAGAATCCCAAAGAAATATAATATTTGACGAAAACATAAACATTTCAAACCTTTGCTTACATTTGTATATACTGAACAAAAATATAAACGCAACATGCAACAATTTAAAATTATTTTACTGCGTTACAGTTCATATAAGGAAATGTGTCAATTGAAATGAATTCATTAGGCCCTATTCTATGGACTTTACATGACTGGGCAGGGGCGCAGCCATCGGTGGGCCTGGGAGGGCATAGGCCCACCTACCGGGAAGCCAGGCCCAGCCAATCAGAATGAGTTTTTCCCCACAAAAGGGTTTTATTACAGACAGAAATACTCCTCAGTTTCATCAGCTGTCCGGGTGGCTGGTCTCAGACGATCCCACAAGTGAAGAAGCCGGATGTGGAGGTAATGGGCTGGCCTGGTTACACGTGGTCTGTGGTTGTGTGTCCAGTTGGACTCCATCTGTGGCATTGTGTTGTGTGACAAAACTGCACATTTTAGAGTGGCCTTTTATTGTCCCCAGCACAAGGTGCACCTGTGTAATGATCATGCTGTTTAATCAGCTTCTTGATATGCCACACCTGTCAGGTGGATGGGATTGTCTTCGCAAAGGAGAAATGCTCACTAACAGGGATATAAACAAATTTGTGCACAACATTTCAGAGAAATAAGCTTTTTATGCGTATGGAACATTTCTGGGATCTTTTATTTCAGCTCATGAAACATGGGACGAACACTTTACATGTTGCGTTAATATTTTTGTTCAGTATATATGATCACGTCTCTATTATGCGTGGGAATACTTGAGAACAGAGTTCCAAAATTAAAATCAATTGGAGCTGATATCCTGGTGTTTTTACAGTCTTCTATGTCCAAAAATGGAACTTGCTTTTTCTGCTCAAAAAAACTTGGGGGGCCAAATATAACCATTTGTTCCACGGGCCACCAGTTGGGGAACCCTGCATTACATTAAATAGTTTGACTAAGAGCTATACCTATAGAGGACAGCAGAGTTCTTTAGAAAGTACATTCACTGAACAAACTCACTGTGGTGGTAAAGTGATTACAATCTCTCGCTCGCGCTCTCTCTCTCATTCTCTCTCTCTCGCCACTCCCTCCTTCTCTCCCATATCCCTCTCTCTCTGGCTATAAAGAATGTTCTACGCGTCAGGGACTGGCTAATTGATCCTGACATTTCCACAGCCTGATCATTGATAATTTCCTCCTGTCATGAATATAAATGTGTGTCAATGTCTCTCTGAGAGTTTGCATTTGACTAGGAGTGTGGTGCATAGTGTGTGCCAGTGGAGGCTGCTGAGGAGAGAAAGGCTCATAATAATGGCTGGAACGGAGTGAATGAAATGGGATCAAACAGTGTTTGATACCATTCCATCTATTCCGCTCAGAATGTCATTAAGAATACCGCATAAATTCCAATTTGAATTGAAGTAGTAAACATGATACATAATTGTAATACAAATTTGAAGTGAAATTCAATTAAATTCAAACGCCTCTTCTGTTCTATATTAGGTGAAGCTTATACAAATATACATCTGGTACATAAAACATCAAACATGTCGTTATATACATACAGTTGAAGTCGGAAGTTTACATCCACTTAAATTGGAGTCATTCAAACTTGTTTTTCAACCACTCCACACATTTCTTATTAACAAACTACAGTTTTGGCAAGTCGGTTAGGACATCTACTTTGTGCATGACACAGGTAATTTTTCCAACAATTGTTTACAGACAGATTATTTCACTTATAATTCACTGTATCACAATTCCAGTGGGTCAGAAGTTTACATACACTAAGTTGACTGTGCCTTTAAACAGCTTGGATAATTCCAGAAAATGATGTCATGGCTTTAGAAGCTTCTGATAGGCTAATTGACATAATTTGAGTCAATTGGAGGTGTACCTGTGGATGTATTTCAAGGCCTACCTTCAAACTCAGTGCCTCTTTGCTTGACATCATGGGAAAATCAAAAGAAATCAGCCAAGACCTCAGAAAAAAAATTGTAGACATCCACAAGTCTGGTTCATCCTTGGGAGCAATTTCCAAACGTCTGAAGGTACCACGTTCATCTGTACAAACAATAGTACGCAAGTATAAACACGTGGAACCACGCAGCAGTCATACCGCTCAGGAAGGAGATGCGTTCTGTCTCCTAGAGATGAACATACTTTGGTGCGAAAAGTGCAAGTCAATCCCAGAACAACAGAAAAGGACCTTGTGAAGATGCTGGAGGAAACCGGTACAAAAGTATCTATATCCACAGTAAAACGAGTCCTATATTGACATAACCTGAAAGGCCACTCAGCAAGGAAGAAGCCACTGCTCCAAATCCGCCATAGAAAAGCCAGACTATGGTTTGCAACTGCACATGGGGACAAAGATTGTACTTTTTGGAGAAATGTCCTCTGGTCTGATGAAACAAAAATAGAACTGTTTGGCCATAATGACCATCGTTATGTTTGGCGGAAAAAGGGGGCCGCTTGCAAGCTGAAGAATACCATCCCAACCATGAAGCACGGGGTGGCAGCATCATGCTGTGGGGGTGCTTTGCTGCAGGAGGGACTGGAGCACGTCACAAAATAGATGGCATCATGAGGAAGGAAAATGAGGTGGATATATTGAAGCAACATCTCAAGACATCAGTCAGGAAGTTAATGCTTGGTTGCAAATGGGTCTTCCAAATGGACAATGACCCCAAGCATACTTCCAAAGTTGTGGCAAAATGGCTTAAGGTCAACAATTCAAGGTATTGGAGTGGCCATCACAAAGCCCTGACCTCAATCCTATAGAAAAGTTGTGGGCAGAACTGAAAAAGCGTGTGCGAGCAAGGAGGCCTACAAACCTGACTCAGTTACACCAGCTCTGTCAGGAGGAATGGGCCAAAATTCACCCAACTTATTGTGGGAAGCTTGTAGAAGGCTACCCGAAACATTTGACCCAAGTTAAACAATTTAAAGGCAATGCTACCAAATACTAATTGATTGTATGTAAACTTCTGACCCACTGGGAATGTGATGAAAGAAATAGAAGCTTAAATAAATAATTCTCTCTACTATTATTCTGACATTTCACATTATTAAAATAAAGTGATTATCCTAACTGACCTAAGACAGGGAATTTTTATTAGGCTTAAATGTCAGGATTTGTGAAAAACTGAGTTTAAATGTTTTTGGCTAAGGTGTATGTGTCATGAACCCTGCATCCTGAGTCGGTTCCTGCCTGTGTTGCCATTTTTCTGCTCGGAATCTCCAGTTTCCTGAGGGTTCTTGAACGCTCCCGGCCTGGTTGCCGGGCGACGTTGCTAGGCGGGAGATCTCCCGATTAACCGCACCTGCATCTCATCAGCGGTCTGCACACCTGGTCCTGATCATCACCCTTCATAAGCTCTGACCTGACATCCATTCCCTGCCGGATCGTTAGCCATGAACAGTATGTTTGTCAGTGTATCAGCCTTGGAGTTTCTAGCGTTAGTTTTGTTGTTTTGCACCTTGTTGGCTTGCCGTGTACTTACCTCCGTTTTGTTTCTATCTGCAGTCAATCTCCCGGAACCTTCACCCAACCCCTGCCTGGTTTTCGGCGGCTGCCGAGCCATTATTGGATCTGCCACTGCACCTCCACCAACTCATCTCCGCCGCCCGCTCTGTCCCCTGGATTATTCTGCATCGTTTTTTGAATCTGTTAAATAAATACTCACCTTCGTTTCAACCCACCTTGTCCTGGTCTGCTTCTGGGTTCTGGCTTAGTAAACCGTGACAGAACGATCCGGCCAGAAATGAACCCAGCGGACCTGGACTCTGTTCGCCATGCCATTACCCATCAGGAGAAGATGTTGGGACAACATAGCACGGCACTACAGGAGATAGCATTGTCCGTTCGGAACTTTTCTACCAGTCTGACGAAGATCCAGGCTCAGCTCAGTTTGCCGGTGGAGAATCCACTACCGGTTTCACCCATCTCGCCTGCCGCTTCTGGAGCTGTGCCCTTCCGTGAGCCCAAGGTTCCGACGCCTGATAAGTATGAGGGGGAGTTGGGAAGATGCCGTTCTTTTCTTATGCAGTGTGGATTAGTGTTCGATCTACAGCCCCACTCTTATGCCAAAGACAAGGCTAGGATAGCCTTTGTCATTGAGTTGCTGCGTGGTCGAGCTCTGGAGTGGGCTTCAGCCGTATGGGAACGACAGGACACCTGCATGGCTTCATACCAGGAGTTCACGACCGAGATGAGGAAGCTGTTTGATCATCCCGTCCGAGGTATGGACGCAGCTAAGCGCCTGTTTTCGCTTCGCCAAGGAACTCGCAGCGTTGCCGACTTCGTTATCGAGTTCAGGACATTGGCTGTGGAGAGTGGGTGGAATGAGGAGTCTCTGCAAGCGGCCTTTTACCAGGGGCTGTCGGAGCAACTCAAGGATGAGTTGATCTCCTATCCGGAGCCTAGTGACCTGGACAGCTTGGTAGCCTTGTCTATTCGGGTGGATAACAGAGTTCGAGAGAGAAGGAGGGAGAAGCAATGGGGCCCGTCCAATCAATCAGCTTCTCAGTTCCCAGTCGGGTCAGGGTGGACCAGATTACGTCGATCATTGTCCACCACACAGGATTAGTGGAGAGGTCCTGCCTCCAGATTCTGAACCCATGCAAGTGGGGCGGCACGGGTTAACCAAGGAGGAGCGCCAACATAGACGTAAGACCAACTGCTGCCTCTACTGTGGTAGTTCGGGACATTACATCTCCACTTGTTCCCGGCGGTCGTCAAACTGCTCGGCTCGCTAAAGTTGGGAGGACTTTTAGCGAGCCAGTTTCAACCTCTCAATACCTCTGTCAGACCCCGTTTCCCGGCTACCCTCATGAACAGGAATCAGAGTTTAGCGATTAACGCTTTCGTCGATTCAGGTGCCGATGGAAGCTTTATTGATGCCGAAGTGGTGGAACAGCTGGAGCTTTCCAAGGAGCGATTACCGGAAGCCATTGAAGCTACCACTCTGAACGGCAGTAGTCTGGCACGTATCACGATGAGAACTGAACCGGTTAAGATGCTGTTGTCAGGGAATCATTCTGAGGTTATCTCATTCTTCATTCTGCCTTCTTCCCATGTTCCTCTAGTCCTTGGATACCCCTGGCTGAAAGAACACAATCCCACGTTCGATTGGGTGACTGGCAAGGTAACTAGTTGGAGCCTTGATTGTCATGCTAACTGCCTCAAGACTGCCTGTTCCCATTCTGTTCCCAGTCAGGTGATTGAGGCTAAACCCCCAGATTTGTCCCTGGTTCCCGAGACATATCACGATTTGGGGGAAGTGTAAGCAGAGGGCTCTGTCACTCCCTCCCCACCGACCATATGATTGTGCCATAAACCTGTTCCCTGGAGCTGTCTATCCCAAGAGATCCCCAGAGATTGGAAAGCTGCCGCGGTCATCCCCCTCTTCAAAGGGGGTGACACTCTAGATCCAAACTGTTACAGACCCATATCCATCCTGCCCTGCCTTTCAAAAGTTTTTGAAAGCCAAGTCAACAAACAGATCACCGACCATTTCGATTCCCACCGTACCTTCTCCGCTATGCAATCCGGTTTCCGAGCTGGTCATGGGTGCACTTCAGCCACGCTCAAGGTCCTAAACGATATTATAACCGCGATCGATAATAGACAGTACTGTGCAGCCGTTTCATTGACCTGGCCAAGGCTTTCGACTCTGTCAACCACCGCATTCTTATTGGCAGACTAAATAGCCTTGGTTTCTCAAATGACTGCCTCGCCTGGTTCACCAACTACTTCTCAGATAGAGTTCAATGTGTCAAATCGGACGGCCTGTTGTCTGGACCTATGGCAGTCTCTATGGGGGTGCCACAGGGTTCAATTCTTGGGACGACTCTTTTCTCTGTGTATATCAATGACGTCGCTCTTGCTGCTGGTGACTCTCAGATCCACCTCTACGCAGACGACACCATTTTGTATACATCTGGCCCTTCATTGGACACTGTGTTAACAAACCTCCAAACGAGCGTCAATTCCATACAACACTCCTTCAGTATCCTCCAACTGCTCTTAAACACTAGTAAAACTAAATGCATGCTCTTCAACCGAACGCTGCTTGCACCCGCCCACCCGACTAGAATCACTACTCTCGACGGGTCTGACCTAGAGTATGTGGACAACTACAAATATCTAGGTGTCTGGTTAGACTGTAAAGTCTCCTTCCAGACTCACATTAAGAATCTCCAATCCAAAGTTAAATCTAGAATCGGTTTCCTATTTCGCAACAAAGCCTCCTTCACTCATGCTGCCAAACATGCCCTCGTAAAACTGACTATCCTACCGATCCTTGACTTCGGCAATGTCATTTACAAAATAGCCTCCAACACTCTACTCAGCAAATTGGATGTTGTCTATCACAGTGCCATCCGTTTTGTCTTCAAAGCCCCATATACAGTGGGGGAAAAAAGTATTTAGTCAGCCACCAATTGTGCAAGTTCTCCCACTTAAAAAGATGAGAGAGGCCTGTAATTTTCATCATGGGTACACGTCAACTATGACAGACAAAAGATTTTCTATGGGGTTGAGATCTGGAGACTGGCTAGGCCACTCCAGGACCTTGAAATGCTTATTACGAAGCCACTCCTTCGTTGCCCGGGCGGTGTGTTTGGGATCATTGTCATGCTGAAAGACTCAGCCACGTTTCATCTTCAATGCCCTTGCTGATGGAAGGAGGTTTTCACTCAAAATCTCACGATACATGGCCCCATTCATTCTTTCCTTTACACTGATCAGTCGTCCTGGTCCCTTTGCAGAAAAACAGCCCCAAAGCATGATGTTTCCACCCCCATGCTTCACAGTAGGTATGGTGTTATTTGGATGCAACTCAGCATTCTTTGTCCTCCAAACATGACGAGTTGAGTTTTTACCAAAAAGTTATATTTTGGTTTCATCTGACCATGTGACATTCTCCCAATCCTCTTCTGGATCATCCAAATGCACTTCAGACAGGCCTGGACATGTACTGGCTTAAGCAGGGGGACACGTCTTGCACTGCAGGATTTGAGTCCCTGGCGGCGTAGTGTGTTACTGATGGTAGGCTTTGTTACTTTGGTCCCAGCTCTCTGCAGGTCATTCACTAGGTCCCCCCGTGTGGTTCTGGGATTTTTGCTCACCATTCTTGTGATCATTTTGACCCCACGGGGTGAGATTTTGCGTGGAGCCCCAGATCGAGGGAGATTATCAGTGGTCTTGTATGTCTTCCATTTCCTAATAATTGCTCCCACAGTTGATTTCTTCAAACCAAGCTGCTTACCTATTGCAGATTCAGTCTTCCCAGCCTGGTGCAGGTCTACAATTTTGTTTCTGGTGTCCTTTGACAGCTCTTTGGTCTTGGCCATAGTGGAGTTTGGAGTGTGACTGTTTGAGGTTGTGGACAGGTGTATTTTATACTGATAACAAGTTCAAACAGGTACCATTAATACAGGTAACCGAGTGGAGGACAGAGGAGCCTCTTAAAGAAGAAGTTACAGGTCTGTGAGAGCCAGAAATCTTGCTTGTTTGTAGGTGACCAAATACTTATTTTCCACCATAATTTGCAAATAAATTCATTAAAAATCCTACGATGTGATTTTCTGGATTTTTTTTCCTCAATTTGTCTGTCATAGTTGACGTGTACCTATGATGAAAATTACAGGCATCTCTCATCTTTTTAAGTGGGAGAACTTGCACAATTGGTGGCTGACTAAATACTTTTTTCCCCCACTGTAATACCCACCACTGTGACCTGTACGCTCTTGTTGGCTGGTCCTCACTACATATTCGTCGCCAAACCCACTGGCTCCAGGCCATCTATAAATCACTGCTAGGCAAATCCCCGCCTTATCTTAGCTCATTGGTCACCATAGCAACACCCACCCGTAGTCTGCGCTCCAGCGGGTATATCTCACTGGTCATCCCCAAAGCCAACACCTCCTTTGGCCGCAATTCCTTCCAGTTCTCTGCTGCCAATGACTGGAACAAATTGCAAAAATCTCTGAAGCTGGAGACACTTATCTCCCTCACTAACTTTAAGCATCAGTTGTCAGAGCACCTTACCGATCACTGCACCTGTACACAGCCCATCTGAAATTAGCCCGCCCAACTACCTCATCCCTATATTGTTATTTATTTTGCTCATTTGTACACCAGTATCTCTATTTGCACATCATCTCTTGCACATCTATCATTCCAGTGTTAATACTAATTGTAATTATTTTGCACTATAGCCTATTTTATTGCCTTACCTCCATAACTTGCTAAATTTGCACACTGTATATTATATGTATTTCTGTTGTATTTTTGACTTTGTTTTGTTTTACCCCATATGTAACTCTGTGTTGTTGTTTTTATCGCACTGCTTTGCTTTATCTTGGCCAGGTCGCAGTTGTAAATGAGAACTTGTTCTCAACTGGTTTACCTGGTTAAATAAAGGTGAAATAAAAAATAAAAAAATTAAAAAAGGGACGGTTATACAGCATCTCCCGACCTGAACGTGAGGCTTTGGAGACCTATATCAAGGAGTCCCTAGCTGCTGGTCTCATTCGTCCCTCGTCATCACCCCTGGGGGCAGGATTCTTCTTTGTGGGTAAGAAGGATGGCTCTCTTCGACCGTGTATTGATTATCGGGGGTTGAACGATATCACGGTCAAGAACAAGTATCCCCTGCCCTTGATGAGCTCTGCCTTCGACTCCTTACAGGGTGCTACTGTGTTCACCAAGCTAGACCTACGCAATGCGTATCACCTGGTCCGGATCAGAGAGGGGGACGAGTGGTTGACGGGTTTCAATACACCGATGGGTCACTTCGAGTATCAGGTGATGCCGTTTGTACTGACCAATGCTCCAGCAGTGTTCCAGAGTATGGTGAATGACGTCCTGAGAGATATGATCGGTCACTTTGTGTTTGTTTACCTGGATGACATTCTTATCTTCTCGAAGGAACCTTCCAGCCACGTCCAGCATGTCAGGCAGGTTCTGCAGCGATTGTTGGAGAATCGCCTGTTCGTGAAGGCCGAGAAGTGCGAATTTCACGCCCACACTACATCCTTCCTCGGGTACATCATCTCCAGGGGAGAGATTAGGATGGACCAGGAGAAGGTTAGGGCGGTTCTGGAATGGGCCCAGCCCGGTACGAGATTGCAGCTCCAGAGGTTTCTGGGGTTTGCGAATTTCTATCGCAGATTCATCCGGGATTACAGCCGTGTGGCCGCTCCTTTAACTGCCCTGACTTCCAGTACCAGGACCTTCAGTTGGAATCCTGAGGCGGACCGAGCGTTCCTGGATTTGAAGAGGCGATTCACCAACGCACCGATTCTCTCTCAACCTGACACGGCCCGTCAGTTCGTCGTTGAAGTGGATGCGTCTGATGTGGGGGTTGGCGCCATCCTGTCCCAGCGATGCTCCACTGACGGGAAACTCCATCCCTGCGCCTACTACTCTCGTCGTCTTTCGTCTGCGGAGAGGAACTACGATGTGGGTAACCGGGAGCTTCTCGCGGTGAAGCTTGCCTTGGAGGAGTGGCACCACTGGTTGGAGGGGGCGGAGCAACCGTTTATTGTCTGGACCGACCACAAGAATCTTGCTTATGTGCAATCGGCTAGACGTCTCAACTCCCGTCAGGCCAGGTGGGCTTTGTTTTTCGGACGCTTTAATTTTTCCCTGACGTTCCGACCTGGGTCTAAGAACGGCAAGGCGGACGCCTTGTCCCGGATGTTCTCCAAGACGGAGGAAAGTGGGGCCAAGACCGAGACGATTCTTCCCCGGAACTGTGTCGTGGGAGCAGTTATGTGGAGGATTGAGGAGGAGGTTATGGCGGCCCTTCGGACGCAGCCCGGTCCCGGTAACAGTCCACCCGGTCGATTGTTTGTGCCTGAGTCGGTTCGTTCTGCTGTCCTCCAATGGTCCCACGCCAGCAAGATGGCTTGTCACCCTGGCGTGGCTCGGACGATGGCGTTACTTCGCAGACGATTTTGGTGGCCTGCCATGGGAGAAGATACTCGGAGGTTTGTTGCTGCCTGTCCAGTGTGTACGCAGAATAAGAGTGCCAACCGGCCCAGCTCTGGACTACTTCACCCCCTCCCTATTCCCCGGCGACCATGGTCGCATCTGGTCCTGGACTTTGTCACTGGGTTGCCCTCTTCTGAGGGGAACATGGTCATTCTGACTATCGTGGACAGATTCAGCAAGTTCGCCCACTTTGTGCCCATTTCCAAGCTTCCCTCGGCCTCTGAGACGTCCGAGATCCTGGTTAGGGAGGTTTTCAGGGTCCACAGGTTGCCCAGTGACATAGTTTCCGACCGTGGTCCTCAGTTTACCTCTGCTGTCTGGAAGTCTTTCTGTTTGGCCATTGGAGCTACAGTCAGTCTCACATCTGGTTTTCACCCCCAATCTAATGGTCAGGCAGAGAGAGCCAACCAGAAGATGGAATCCACGCTACGCTGTCTTGTCTCCTCCAACCCCACCTCCTGGGTCTCTCAGTTGCCTTGGGTTGAGTATGCCAACAATACTCTCCCTACATCTGCCACTGGGATGTCTCCCTTCCAGTGCCTGTATGGCTACCAACCTCCCTTGTTTCCTTCTCAGGAGAAGGATCTCTCAGTGCCCTCTGTTCAGGCCCACATTCATCGTTGCCACCGGACCTGGCATCGGGCCAGAAAGGCCCTCCTTAGAGTTTCTGACCGGTATCAGCTCCAGGCGAATCGTCGCCGGATTCCCGCCCCCACCTATACCATCGGAGATAGGGTCTGGTTGGCCACACGGGGATCTTCCTCTGCGGACTGAGTCTAAGAAACTGTCACCGAAGTTCATTGGTCCGTTTGTGGTGGAGAAGGTGATCAATCCTGTTGCGGTTCGACTCAAGTTACCTAGAACGCTCAGAGTCCATCCCACCTTTCATGTCTCCTGCCTCAAGCCTGTTCTCCTCAGTCCTCTGTTACCCCCTCCGCCTCCTCCTCCTCCCCCTCGGATGATCGGAGGTGGTCCTGCCTACACGGTGCGCCGCATTATGGATTCCAGACGGCGGGGCTGGGGTTTCCAGTATCTCGTGGACTGGGAGGGGTATGGTCCTGAAGAGAGGAGTTGGATTCCTCGGCGCCAGATCTTTGATGCTGACCTCCTTCGTGACTTCTACCGCCTCCATCCTGGCGCTCCGGGTAGTCCGCCCGGTGGCGTTCGTCGGGGGGGTACTGTCATGAACCCTGCATCCTGAGTCGGTTCCTGCCTGTGTTGCCATTTTTCTGCTCGGAATCTCCAGTTTCCTGAGGGTTCTTGAACGCTCAGGAAGGTTCCGGGAGACGTTGCTAGGCGGGAGATCTCCCGATTAACCGCACCTGCATCTCATCAGCGGTCTGCACACCTGGTCCTGATCATCACCCTTCATAAGCTCTGACCTGACATCCATTCCCTGCCGGATCGTTAGCCATGAACAGCGTTAGTTTTGTTGTTTTGCACCTTGTTGGCTTGCCGTGTACTTACCTCCGTTTTGTTTCTATCTGCAGTCAATCTCCCGGAACCTTCACCCAACCCCTGCCTGGTTGTCGGCGGCTGCCGAGCCATTATTGGATCTGCCACTGCACCTCCACCAACTCATCTCCGCCGCCCGCTCTGTCCCCTGGATTATTCTGCATCATTTTTTGAATCTGTTAAATAAATACTCACCTTCGTTTCAACCCACCTTGTCCTGGTCTGCTTCTGGGTTCTGGCTTAGTAAACCGTGACAGTATGTAAACTTCCGACTTCAACTGTACATATAAAATATTGTTAAAACAATTGATTTTCAGGAAAAACTCTTCAAATGAATGATCAAGGAAAACAAACCTGTATGCAAATATTCTAAGTCATTATATTTCATTAATCACTTATATTTTCTTCAATGTGGGGAAAATACTACATTGCCTAGAATGCATTATGTTAACCCTCAAGTTGATCCTGAGGCCTTCAGAAAGAAGCCAAACAAATGAAATGGTTGGTGGAAATATAAAATTGGCTATTCTAAGCACTAAGGTTAAAAGAGTATACTAAAATAGTTTTCAGAGAAAAGTGATATATTCTTTGTATCTGGAAGTGTAACCTGTCATGTTCTATGACAAAGTAGAATTTCTTTGAATTCCACTGAAGTCAATTCTACTTCCTGTCACTCCAACTCAAATTCTACATCCTGTGGGGTGTGGCCAATTCAATTCGAATTCCCACTCATGACTTGAATGGGAGTCAATTCCAAAATTCTGGTTTGAAAAAGCCATATCTCAGACTGCCCATCTTAATATTTTATTTTTATTGGCCAGTCTGAGATATGGCTTTTTCTTTGCAACTCTGCCTAGAAGGTCAGCATCCCGGAGTTGCCTCTTCACTGTTGACATTGAGACTGGTGTTTTGCGGGTACTATTTAATGAAGCTGCCAGTTGAGGACCTGTGAGGCGCCTGTTTCTCAAACTAGACACTCTAATGTATTTGTCCTCTTGCTCAGTTGTGCACCGGGGCCTCCCACTCCTCTTTCTATTCTGGTTAGGGCCAGTTTGCGCTGTTCTGTGAAGGGAGTAGTACACAGCGTTGTACGAGATCTTTAGTTTCTTGGCAATTTCTCGCATGGAATAGCCTTCATTTCTCAGAACAAGAATAGACTGACGAGTTTCAGAAGAAAGTACTTAGTTTTTTGGCCATTTTGAGCCTGTAATCGAACCCACAATTGCTGATGCTCCAGATACTCAACTAGTCTCAAGAAGGACAGTTTTATTGCTTCTTTAATCAGCACAACAGTTTTCAGCTGTGCTAACATAATTGCAAAAGGGTTTTCTAATTGTCAATTAGCCTTTTAAAATGATAAACTTGGATTAGCAAACACAACGTGCCATTGGAACCCAGGACTGATGGTTGCTGATAATGGGTCTCTGTACGCCTATGTGGTTATTCCATTAAAAATGGAATCAGCTCCATTCAACCCCTCCCATCTATCTCTTAACACCATCCATATTGGATTTCTATTTGCCATATATTTTTCAACTGTGCTGTGATGTTTCACAAAAGTTCTGAACCTTTCTATTCTCATTGTTTCTACAGATTGTAAATTGAAAATAAACATGTTGTCACGACTTCCGCCGAGGCTGCCTCCCCTCCTTGTTCGGGCAGGTTTCGGCGTTTGTCGTCACCGGCTTACTAGCCACTGCCGCTCCATATATCATCATTCCATTTGTCTTTTCTTGTTAATTACACACACCTGGTTCATATCCCCTCATTAGTCCGTGTATAAGGGTTCCCTCTGCCCCCTTGTCCTTGTGGGTGATTGTTTAATGTGAAGATGAGTGTAGCTCGGTTGAGCTACCCGTACGTTGTATTGCCGGGGTTATTTCTCCCTGTGTGCCTGTATTGTGTTCCAGTGCGCCTGTATTACGCCCTGTGCAGTTGATGCTATCCAGCGTGACTGTGTACTACGGAATAAACTCTGTATTCAGTGATTTACCCTCCTGCGCCTAACTCCTTCAAATCACATTCTCACACATGTATTAATATATTATTGATCGATTGACTATGACTTTTCAGATCATGTAAAGAGTTGGTCCCATGTTTCATGATCTGAAATAAAAGATCCCAGAAATGTTGCATATGCACAAAAAGCTTATTTCTCTAAAATTGTGTGCACAATTGTCTTTACATCCCTGTTAGTGAAAATGTGTCATTTGCCAAGATAATCCATCCACCTGACCGGTGTGGTATATCAAGAAGCTGATTGAACAGCATGATCATTACAAAGGTGCAAATTGTGCTGGGGACAATAAAAGGCCACTCTAAAATGTGCAGTTTTGTCACGCAACACAATGCCACAGATGTCTCAAGTTTCGAGGGAGCGTGCAATTGGCATGCTGACTGCAGAATTGTTCACCAGAGCTGTAAGCCACCTCCAACGTCGTTTTAGAGAATTTGGCAGTATGTCCTACTGGCCTCACAATCACAGACCACATGTATGGCATTGTGTGGGCTAGCGGTTTGCTGATGTCAACAATGTAAACAGAGTGCCCCATGGTGAAGGTGGGGTTATGGTATGGGCAGGCATAAGCTACGTACAATGAACACACTTGCATTTGATCAATGGCAGTTTGAATGCACAGAGATACAGTGACGAGATCCTGAGGCCCATTGTCGTGCCCTTCATCTGCCGCCATCACCTCATGTTTCAACATGATAATGCACGGTCCCATGTCGCAAGGACCTGTACACAATTCCTGGAAGCTGAAAATGTCCCAGTTCTTCCATGGCCTGCATATTCACCAGACATGTCACCAATTGAGCATGTTTGGGATGCTCTGGGTCGACGTGTACGACAGCATGTTCCAGTTCCAACCAATAACCAGCAACTTCGCACAGCCATTGAAGACGAGTGGCACAACATTCCACAGACCACAATCAACAGCCTAATCAACTCTATGTGAAGGACATGTGTCGCACTGCATGAGGCGTGGTCACTCCAGATGCTTACTGGTTTTCTGATCCACCCACAACCTATTTTTTTAAAGCTATCTGTGACCAACAGATGCATATCTGTATTCCCAGTCATGTGAAATCCATATTTTAGGGCATCATTTATTTATTTCAATTGACTGATTTCCTTATATGAACTTTAACTCAGTAAAACCTTTGAAATTGTTGCATGTAGCATTTATATTTTTGTTCAGTATATGTCTTCCTCTGCACTCACAAGCAAAATAAAAACTATTGCCCAGCACTGGTGATGCTCAGAGCCAAAGTGTGCTGCTCAGACCACTGCACCACCGCAGTTCACATTGCTCTGGCAAGCCGTGAGAATACTTAATGATACTTGATGGTAATAGCGAGTCATTTTTTATTGTTTTGTTTTAAGACTTCCCCAAACCATAGCCCTAACCTTAACAACTCGGAATTAATGCCTAAACTGTTAACCTTTGAGTTGTTTCTGTTTTAACTCCGTAACCACTTGGAATTAACCCTGTAACCATACGGAATTAAGGCCTCAAAAATAGACTTTCATCCATAATGTGTCGAATTTCGAATATCTTGTTGTGATCTTGTTGCAGCTGGGAGCTGGGACTGAGCCAGTGCTTTGAGTTGGTTGTTTATACAATGTTGGATAGGCAGAGTAGCGTAAAATCAAGATTACAACTTCAGCACTGTGATTGGCATAAATGCAGTTGAGGACTGATTGGAGATGTGCTGAAATAATCAAAGGAAAATCATTTGGTTATGAATTAGTAACGAAGACGTGTGTGTGCGTGGGTGCGTACATGTGTGTGTTTGTGTGTGTGACTACCTGCTCCAGTCTCAAATTGGGTCAGGGTGTCACCACAGTGTGTAATGCAGACTGGGTCCTGCCTCCAGCCATACATATTAGAGCAGGACAGGTCAATAGAGACTAGAGTTGGTGCTACAGTATGGACTACTTGACTCTCTTTGTACCCTATAGTGGTATGGACCATTCAGATTCCTCAGCATCATTAGTCCCCTGATGATTGACTGAGAACGTCCGCTTCAGTAAGACATCTATACCCTCATAGGTGCAGGGACATCAAATCTATTATATTCACAACCAAATGAAAGGTTTGTTTATGAAATTTGCCTGAGCTCTGGGACACTGAAAAGAGGGCAATCTCAGCCACTCAGACTGACCTTTTATGTCATCCATCTTCTTAATTGCCATGGGACTTCAGCTTTAAAAGTATTGGCTAATACTGTATCTCATGAAAAGCATGAGCTGGCACACACCCAGAGAAAATTAATTAGAGTAGAGGTGCTGACTAACGGCGAATAAACTGTAAGCTATAAAAATAAATAAGGAGAGTGCATTCGGAAAGAATTCAGACCCCTTTACTTTTTCCACATTTTGTTACTTTACAGCCTTATTCTAAAATTGATTAAACTGGGCTCTTGCTGTGCCACTCAAGGACATTCAGAGACTTGTCCCGAAGCCACTGCTGCGTTGTCTTGGCTGTGTGCTTAGGGTCGTTGTCCTGTTGAAAGGTGAAACTTCACCCCAGTTTGAGGTCCTGAGCGCTCTGGAGCAGGTTTTCATCAACGCGCTCTCTGTACTTTGCTCCCTTCATCTTTCCCTCGATCCTGACTAGTCTCCCAGTCCCTGCCACTGAAAAACATCCCCACAGCATGATGTTGTCATCCGTAGGGATGGTGCCAGGTTTCCTAAAGATGTGACGCTTGGCATTCAGGCCAAAGAGTTCAATCTTGGTTTCATCAGACCAGATAATCTTGTTTCTCATGGTCTGAGAGTCCTTTAGGTGCCTTTTGGCAAACTCCAAGCAGGCAGTCATGTGCCTTTCACTGAGGAGTGGCTTCCGTCTGGCCACTCTACAGTAAAGGCCTGATTGGTGGAGAGCTGCAGAGATGGTTGTCCTTCTAGAAGGTTTTCCCATCTCCACAGAAGAACTGTGACCATCGGGTTCTTGGTCACCTCCCTGACCAATGCCATTCTCCCCCGATTGCTCAGCTTGGCCGGACGGCCAGCTCTAGGAAGAGTCTTGGTGGTTCCAAACTTCTTCCATTTAAGAATGATGGAGGCCATTGTGTTCTTGGGGACCTTCAATGCTGCAGAAATGTTTTGGTACCCTTCCCCAGATCTATGCCTCGATACAATCCTGTCTCGAAGCTCTACGGACAATTCCTTCGACCTCATGGCTTGGTTTTTGCTCTGACATGCACTGTCCGAATGCACTGTAGACAGCTGTGTGTCTTTCCAAATCATGTCCAATCAACTGAATTTACCACAGGTGGATTCGATTCAAGTTGTAAAAACATCTCAAGGATGATCAATGGAAACAGGATGAACCTGAGCTCAATTTCGAGTCTCATAGCAAAAGGTCTGAATACTTATGTAAATACAGTGCCTTGCAAAAGTATTCATCCCCCTTGGAGTTTTTCCTATTTTGTTGCATTACAACCTGTAATTTAAATGGATTTGTATTTGTATTTCATGTAATGGACATACACAAAATAGTCCAAATTGGTGAAGTTCAATGAATTATTTTTTTTTTTTCAAGAATTTCTAAAAAATAAATAACGGTAAAGTGGTGCGTGCATATGTATTCACCCCCTTTGCAATGAAGCCCCTAAATAAGATCTGGTGCAACCAATTACCTTCAGAAGTCACATAAGTAGTTAAATAAAGTCCACCTGTGTGCAATCTAAGTGTCACATGATCTCAGCATATATACACCTGTTCTGAAAGGCCCCAGAGTCTGCAACACCACTAAGCAAGGGGCACCACCAAGCAAGCGGCACCATGAAGACCAAGGAGCTCTCCAAACAGGTCAGGGACAAAGTTGTGGAGAAGTACAGATCAGGGTTGGGTTATAAAAAAATATCCGAAACTTTGAACATCTCACAGAGCACCATTAAATCCATTATTAAAAATTGAAAGAATATGGCACCACAACAAACCTGCCAAGAGAGGGCTGCCCACCAAAACTCACGGACCAGGCAAGGAGGGCATTAATCAGAGAGGCAACAAAGAGACCAAAGATAGCTCCACAGCGGAGATGGAAGTATCTGTCCATAGGACCACTTTAAGCTGTACAGTCCACAGAGCTGGGCTTTATGGAAGACTGGCCAGAAAAAAGCCACACGTTTGGTGTTTGCCAAAAGGCATGTGGTAGACTCCCCAAACATATGGAAGAAGGTACTCTGGTCAGATGAGACTACAATTGAGCCTTTTGGCCATCAAGGAAAACGCTATGTCTGGCGCAAACCCAACACCTCTCATCACCCCGAGGACACCATCCCCAGAGTGAAGCATGGTGGTGGCAGCATCATGCTGTGGAGATGTTTTTCATCGGCAGGGACTGGGAAACTGGTCAGAATTGAAGGAATGATTGATGGCGCTAAATACAGGGAAATTCTTGAGGGAAACCTATTTCAGTCTTCTAGAGATTTGAGACTGGGACAGAGGTTCACCTTCCAGCAGGACAAAGACCCTAAGCATACTGCTAAAGCAACACGAGTGGTTTAAGGGGAAACATTTAAATGTCTTGGAATGGCCAAGTCAAAGCTCAGAGAATCTGTGGTATGACTTAAAGATTGCTGTACACCAACGGAACCCATCCAACTTGAAGGAGCTAGAGCAGTTTTGCCTTGAAGAATGGGCAAGAATCCCAGTGGCTAGATGTGCCAAGCTTATAGAGACATACCCCAAGAGACTTGTAGCTTTAATTGCTGCAAAAGGTGGCTCTACAAAGTATTGACTTTGGGGGGTGTATAGTTATGCACGCTCAAGTTTTTTTGTCTTATTTATTGTTTATTCCTCACTAAAAAATATTTTGCATCTTCAAAGTGGTAGGCATGTTGTGTAAATCAAATGATACAAACCCCAAAAAAATCAATTGTAATTCCAGGTTGTAAGGCAACAAAATATTGAAAATGCCAAGGGGGGTGAATACTTTCACAAGTCACTGTAAATTTGCTAAGATTTCAAAAAATCTGTTTTCGCTTTGTCATTATGGGGTGTAGAGTATTTCCGAATGCAGTCATTTATTGGGTAAAACACCAACGTTTTGGCATCACTCTGCCTTCTTCAGGGTAATGTCATGAACGCTTGAACAGGTTATGTAGACAAACAGTGTAATTAGTGCAACCAATGACAATAATGAGGGGTGTGTCTTGATTATTAGGTTGATTAGAATGAATTGATTGAAACTGTTAAAAGACAATAGTTTACAGCATATAGAATATATTAGGCTATTGTTATCATATGGAAACATAATTAGATATTGTACATAATATTAGCATCAACATACACTGCTCAAAAAAATAAAGGGAACACTTAAACAACACATTGTAACTCCAAGTCAATCACACTTCTGTGAAATCAAACTGTCCACTTAGGAAGCAACACTGATTGACAATAAATTTCACATGCTGTTGTGCAAATGGAATAGACAACAGGTGGAAATTATAGGCAATTAGCAAGACACCCCCAATAAAGAAGTGGTTCTGCAGGTGGTGACCACAGACCACTTCTCAGTTCCTATGCTTTCTGGCTGATGTTTTGGTCACTTTTGAATGCTGGCGGTGCTTTCACTCTAGTGGTAGCATGAGACGGAGTCTACAACCCACACAAGTGGCTCAGGTAGTGCAGCTCATCCAGGATGGCACATCAATGCGAGCTGTGGCAAGAAGGTTTGCTGTGTCTGTCAGCGTAGTGTCCAGAGCATGGAGGCGCTACCAGGAGACAGGCCAGTACATCAAGAGACGTGGAGGAGGCCGTAAGAGGGCAACAACCCAGCAGCAGGACTGCTACCTCCGCCTTTGTGCAAGGAGGAGCAGGAGGAGCACTGCCAGAGCCCTGCAAAATGACCTCCAGCAGGCCACAAATGTGCATGTGTCTGCTCAAACGGTCAGAAACAGACCCCATGAGGGTGGTATGAGGGCCCGACGTCCACAGGTGGGGGTTGTGCTTACAGCCCAACACCGTGCAGGACGTTTGGCATTTGCCAGAGAACACCAAGATTGGCAAATTCGCCACTGGCACCCTGTGCTCTTCACAGATGAAAGCAGGTTCACACTGAGCACATGTGACAGACGTGACAGAGTCTGGAGACACCGTGGAGTATGTTCTGCTGCCTGCAACATCCTCCAGCATGACCGGTTTGGCGGTGGGTCAATCATGGTGAGGGGGGGGGATTTCTTTGGGGGGCCGCACAGCCCTCCATGTGCTCGCCAGAGGTAGCCTGACTGCCATTAGGTACCGAGATGAGATCCTCAGACCCCTTGTGAGACCATATGCTGGTGCGGTTGGCCCTGGGTTCCTCCTAATGCAAGACAATGCTAGACCTCATGTGGATGGAGTGTGTCAGCAGTTCCTGCAAGAGGAAGGCATTGATGCTATGGACTGGCCCGCCCGTTCCCCAGACCTGAATCCAATTGAGCACATCTGGGACATCATGTCTCGCTCCATCCACCAACGCCACGTTGCACCACAGACTGTCCAGGATGCTTTAGTCCAGGTCTGGGAGGAGATCCCTCAGGAGACCATTCGCCACCTCATCAGGAGCATGCCCAGGCGTTGTAGGGAGGTCATACAGGCACGTGGAGGCCACACACACTACTGAGCCTCATTTTGACTTGTTTTAAGGACATTACATCAAAGTTGGATCAGCCTGTAGTGTGGTTTTCCACTTTAATTTTGAGGGTGACTCCAAATCCAGACCTCCATGGGTTGATAAATTAGATTTCCATTGATAATTTTTGTGTGATTTTGTTGTCAGCACATTCAACTATGTAAAGAAAAGTATTTAATAAGATTATTTCATTCATTCAGATCTAGGACGTGTTGTTTAAGTGTTCCCTTTATTTTTTGAGCAGTGTATATTATTGTTTAATATAATTTCACATATATATATTTAATTGTTTCCAATTTCATTACATTTCATCCAATTCCATGTAATCTTTTGGTTCAACCATAATGCATAATAAGCATCATCAACAGGGGGAACATATTAGGTGTACGCTGATAAGCTGTAGAAAGAATATATTCATTTATAAGACTTGTTCATAAAGAAGAGAGAAGAAACAAGAATTGTTCATAAAGGCCTGAGTCAAAGTCAATATTCAGACCAGTAGGGGTCAATGTTTTTAAAAAGGATATCCAGTAAGCCTCCCTCTGTAGTATCAGAATCTCGATGTTACCTCCTCTCCTTGGTAGAGCAACATGCTCAATGCCTGTGTATTTGAGGGAGGAGATAGGATGGTTAGCTTCAAAAAAGTGAGCTGCTACTGGATAGTCAGTGTTCTTACACCTGATTGAGCTGCGGTGTTCAGCTATGCATTGTTTAAATTGCCTTTGTTTGTTCTACATAGGCTTTCCCGCATGAACAGATGATGAGATAGATTACGCCCTTTATCTTGTATGAGATGATACCCCTAACAGGGATTTTTCGACCTGTATGTGGGTGTCTGAAGAAGGATGTTTTTGTAGTGCTATTGAACTTTGCGCATGAGCCACATTTGTAGTTCCCATTTGGAATGGGTCAAGAGTGTCTGAGTGGGCTCAGGGGGCAGGTCAGATCTCACTAAGCTATCCCAATATTGCGACCATGCTAATAGACCACCAGTGGGGGTTCCTTGAAGATGTATGCAATTATTTTGTCTGTTTCCAGAATATACCAGTGCTTTTTCAGGATTGCTTTCATTTTCTCCGAAACACTTGGTGTACTTAGTGCAAAAGACTGTTGCGTTGTTTTTCTTCTTTGGTTTAGTTTTTAGCAATTCCTCTCTTGGTTTTTGAGATATGTTCATCATTGCAGCATCAAGAGTTTCGTACTTATAGCCTGTCAAAATCTGACTGGTGGCCACAGATTAATTTAACCCTGCATAACTGGCTATATGGTAGACCATTCTTGAGGGGAAGGGAATACATACTATCCGCACGTAGCAGGGTATTTTGGTATGTGGGCTTTGTGTATAACTCTGTGCGTAATATACCATTCTCTTTGATGATCCATAAGTCCAGGTATTATTTTTTCTCTCATTGGTCTGCATGGTGAATTTGAATTTAGTTCCTGCTGACTTCCTTCCCAGAGCACAAAGACATACTGTATCTCCACCATGGAAAGTAGAATGATAAAAAAGTATTGGATTTGGAGAGGAAAACTAAGAATGGAAACTACCTGAGGGCACTGTTCTGATGCCATGTGGAAAATTACCACCGTTTTCTGCTGGAAAAATAACCTTTTCTAATTCTCTGATTCTAAAAAAAACTAAAACAAACTACCAAAAAATAGTTCTTTTTATTTGTATTTTGCTAAACACAGCACAACGCTAAAATATAAGTTACAATAAAAGTGTGTGCTTTTGTGTATGTATGTGCATGACTGTTCATTCATGTGTGTGTATGTGTGTATGTATGTGCACGTGTGTGGCATGCTTAAGTGTGTGTGCTGAGGTGCGTGTTTATGTGTGTAAGGGGTTAGTTTGTATCCCAGCTCAGCCCTTTACCATCATGTTGTGACAGATGATGTCCTGCCTGTGATTGAAATGTCACCATGGTCTTTACAAAACAAACAGTGGGTCAGCCATGTAAAGCCTCTGATATGCCAAAATTACTGAATAGATGAATGAGATCAAATAGGCAGTTGGTAAAGAGAGTGCTAACAGTGGAATGACCTTTCGTAGGTGCATAAGCTCTCCCTCTGCTCGGTGCCTCCCTCAGACAACACAAAGACACAAAGAGTTTGAGTAAAATCACAACATGAAATGCCAACCTCTTCACAGCAGGATCTCTTCATAGAAACAAGGTGGCCCTGTGACGGTGACTGTGTCAACTAGAAATCTCCAGTAGAGAGGTCTCATAACATAATTTCATTAGCACAGAATGGAGGAGAATAATAAAGAGATGAACAGTTAATACAAATTATATAAATTGAAATGTACAGTTGAAGTCGGAGGTTTACATACACCTTAGCCAAATACATTTAAACTCTGTTTTTCACAATTCCTGACATTTAACCCTAGTAAAAACTCCCTGTCTTAAGTCAGTTAGGATCACCACTTTATTTTAAGAATGTGAAATGTCAGAATAATAGTAGAGTGAATGATTTATTTCAGCTTTTATTTATTTCATCACATTCCCAGTGGGTCAGAAGTTTACATACACTCAATTAGTATTTGGTAGCATTGCCTTTAAATTGTTTAACTTGGGTCAAATGTTTTGTGTAGCCTTCTACAAGCTTCCCACAATAAGTTGGGTGAATTTTGGCCCATTCATCCTGACAGAGCTGGTGTAACTGAGTCAGGTTTGTAGGCCTCCTTGCTCGCACACGCTTTTTCAGTTCTGCCCACACATTTTCTATAGGATTGTGGTCAGGGGTTTGTGATGGCCACTCCAATACCTTGACTTTGTTTTCCTTAAGCCATTTTGCCACAACTTTGGAAGTATGCTTGGGGTCATTGTCCATTTGGAAGACCCATTTGCGACCAAGCTTTAACTTCCTGACTGATCTTGAGATGTTGCTTCAATATATCCACATAATTTTCCTTCGTCATGATGCCATCTATTTTATGAAGTGCACCAGTCCCTCCTGCAGCAAAGAACCCCCACAGCATGATGCTGCCACCCCCGTGCTTCATGGTTGGGACGGTGTTCTTCGGCTTGCAAGCAACCCCCTTTTTCCTCCAAACATAACGATGGTCATTATGGCCAAACAGTTCCATTTTTGTTTCATCAGACCAGAGGACATTTCTCCAAAAAGGACGATCTTGTGCAGTTGCAAACCGTAGTCTGTGTTTTTTATTGCGGTTTTGGAGCAGTGGCTTCTTCCTTGCTGAGCGGCCTTTCAGGTTATGTCGATATAGGACTTGTTTTACTGTGGATATAGACACTTTTGTACCTGTTTTCTCCAGCATCTTAACAAGGTCCTTTGCTGTTGTTCTTGGATTGATTTGCACTTTTCGCACCAAAGTATGTTCATCTCTAGGAGACAGAACACGTCTCCTTCGTGAGCGGTATGATGGCTGCGTGGTCCCATGGTGTTTATACTTGCGTACTATTGTTTGTACAGATGAACGTGGTACCTTCAGGCGTTTGTAAATTGCACCCAAGGATGAACCAGACTTGTGGAGGTCTACAATTTGTTTTCTGAGGTCTTGGCTGATATCTTTTGATTTTCCCATTATGTCAAGCAAAGAGGCACTGAGTTTGAAGGTAGGCCTTGAAATACATCCACAGGTACACCTCCAATTGACTCAAATGATGTCAATTAGCCTATCAGAAGCTTCTAAAGCCATGACATCTTTTTCTGGAATTTTCCAAGCTGTTGAAAGGCGCAGTCAACTTAGTGTATGTAAACTTCTGACCCACTGGAATTGTGATACAGTGAATTATAAGTGAAATAATCTGTCTCTAAACAATTGTTGGAAAATGACTTGTGTCATGCACAAAGTAGATGTCCTAACCGACTTGCCAAAACTATAGTTTGTTAACAAGAAATTTGTGGAGTGGTTGAAAAACAAGTTAATGACTCTAACCTAAATGTATGTAAACTTCCGACTTAAACTGTAAACTTTTTGCTGAAACAAGGGTGAAATAATAGTTGTTGTTTTTTATCTCCTGTAGTAATTCTTTATCTCTGTAGGTAGGTATCCATTCAACTGGCGACAGATTTTCATGCCAATATTCAAAAATCTGCATAAAAACAAAATGCAAATTTCCCCCCCAGAAATGTTTCCATCAAATTGACTTGTTGCAGATAAAGGCTGTGCGTGATGACGTAGTGTACATAAAAATACATTTTGTGGTTAAATTCCCATGTACCGAATAAAACTGAAGTTAAATGGGGTTCCATCACATTTTCATTGTAACAACTTCCTCTGAAGCTGCCTCCTCTCCTTGTTCGGGCATGCTTCGGCGTTCGTCGTCACCGGCCTTCTAGCCACTGCCGCTCCTCATCTCATCATTCCATTTGTTTTGTCTTGGTTTTACACACAACTGGTTCATATCCCCTCATCAGTCTCTGTATAAGTATTCCCTCTGCCCCCCCATGTCTTTGTGTGTGATTGTTTCCGTGTGGAGGTGTTGATAGCTCGGTGGAGCTTTATGTACTTCTATGTTTTTTGTTTTCCCCCCAGTGCGGCATTTTAGCCGCACTGTAGTTGTTTTACGCATTGCTGTGTACCGCTGTATTTGCCGAATAAACCATTATTCTGTGATTTACACGTCCTGCTCCTGACTCCTTCCAAATCACCCGCTAGAGAATCACACACCCAACAGCATGGAGTCAGCAGGAGCGGGGAATATGCCTGGAGTTGTTGAGTGGGTCCGGGAGCATTCCAACATGTTACCCAGCTTTGGCGAAGCGATGGATCGGGTTCTCCAGGTCGTCCAAAGCCTGGAGAGGAGAGGACCCAACCCTGCGGAACCAGCTGAGCGACCGGATCCAGCCACCCACACCCTAGCACTCAGAGATATTCACCTGTCTCGACCGAGGGAATGTGACGGGTCAGCGCCCCCCTGCCAGGGTTTCCTCCTGCAGCTGGACCTCTATTTCACCAACATCAGCCCGGCTCCATCGGATCGGGAGAAGGTGTCCGCCTTCGTCTCCTGCCTCTCGGAGAAAGCCCTGGAGTGGGCCAACATGGTCTGGAGTGAAGGAGGAGACGCGTTGGACAACTACGGAGAGTTCACTCACCTTTTCCGGGCAGTCTTCGATCATCCCCCCAAAGGAAGAGAGGCGGGCGAGCGTCTGGTCCATCTGAGGCAGGGGACGAGGACCACGCAATACTTTATCCTGGAGTTTAGAACTCTAGCGGCTGGGTCCGGGTGCATCGATCACTTCCGATGCTGCCTGCGTGAGGAAGTCCAAAGGGAGCTAGACTGCCTGGATACCACGTTGACCTTAAACCAACTGGTGGACATGGCCATCCGGTTGGACAACCTGCTGGCTTCGAAAGGATGTCCTGGAAGGGGCCTGCCCGTTTCACCCCCCTTCAACCCGGATCACGTTCCGATGAAGCTGGGTGGGGCAGCGATCCGGGAGAACGGAGGATGACAGATCCAGTGTCACTCATGTGGCAAGAGAGGACATTCTGCTGTACGATGTCGTCAGAGTTCTTCTGGTTCTGGAGGCGGCAGGCAGAGCACTCTCGCGTCACCCTCCGGTTAGATGCTGTGCCTCCCAGGAGTCATGTATATCCCCTGTCGCAGGCTGAAACGGAGGCTATGGAGACATACGTCTCAGAGTCCCTGCGTCAGGGGTTCATACGTCCCTCCTCTAGTTTCTTTTTCGTGAAGAATAAAGATGGTTGTCTTCATCGATGACATCCTGGTGTATTCCGCTACACGCGCCGAGCATGCGTCCCTGGTTCGCAGAGTGCTGGGCCGACAGTTGGCGCATGACCTGTATGCCAAGGCAGAAAAGTGTCCGTTCTTCCAACAATCCGTCTCCTTCCTCGGATACCACATCACCACCTCAGGTGTAGAGATGGAGGGAGACCGCATTTCAGCCGTGCGTAATTGGCCGACTCCAACCACGGTAAAGGAGGTGCAGCGCTTCATTGGCTTTGACAATTACTATCAGAGGTTTATCCGGGGCTTTGGCAAGGTCGCAGCTCCCATCACCTCTCTGTTGAATGTTGGGCCGTCCCGGCTCCGCTGGTCTGCTGAGGATGACAGGACTTTCAGTAGCCTGAGGGCTCTGTTCACCTCAGCCCGGTACGGGCCCATCCCGATCCATTATTGCCGTTCGTAGTGGAGGTGGATGCGTCCGAGGTAGGGGTAGGCGCTATCCAATCCCAATGCTCGGGCACACCAACCAGAAGCTCAGCCTGGCAGAGCAGAACTACGACGTTGGTGATCGGGAGCTGTTGGGTGTTGTCTGAGCCCTGACAGCGTGGAGGCACTACCAGGACCGGCCGGGGGAGTGGTCGGTGTCTGTGTTCTTGCCATGGGCCGAATATGCCCAGAACTTTCTCCGCCACGCTTCCATTAACCAATCACCCTTTTGTTGTGTTTTAGGATACCAGCCAGTCCTGGCACCGTGGCATCAGAGCCAGACCGAAGCTCCTGAGGTGGACGACTGGTTTTGACGCTTGGAGGAGACATGGAACCCTGCCCACGTCCACATCCAGCACGCTGTGCGTCGCCAGAAAGCCAACGCTGACGGTCACCCAAGTGAGGCCATGGTCTTTGTACCGGGTGATCGGGTCTGGCTCTCGACCCGCAATCTGCCCCTCCGCCTGCCCTGCCGGAAGCTGAGCCTGTGGTTTGTGGGGCCTTTCAATGTCCTGAGGAGAGTTAACGAGGATATGAATAGGTTGCTGCTCCCTCCTGATTACCGTATTAACCCCTCGTTTCACGTAGCTCTCCTCAGGCCGGTGGTAGCTGGTCCGCTCCAGGAGTCTGAGGTGCGGGAGGTCCCACCGCCCACTCTGGACATCAAGGAGGCCCCGTCGTACTCAGTCTGTTCCATCCTGGATTCGAATCGTCGGTTGGGTGCCTTCAGTACCTCGTGGAGTGGGAGGGGTACGGTCCGAAGGAGCGGTGCTGGGTCCCGGTGAAGGATGTCCTCGATCCCTCCCTGTTGCGGGATTTCCACCGTTGCCATCCGGCTCGCCCTGCTCTGTGTCCTCCTGGCCGTCCCCGAGGACGGTGTCATCGCGCTGCTGGAGCTGCGCGTCAATGGGGGGGGTACTGTCATTACTTCCTCCGAAGCTGCCTCCTCTCCTTGTTCGGGCATGCTTCGGCATTCGTCGTCACCGGCCTTCTAGCCACTGCAGCTCCTCATCTCATCATTCCATTTGTTTTGTCTTGGTTTTACATACACCTGGTTTATATCTCATCATCAGTCCCTGTATAAGTTATCCCTCTGCCCCCCATGTCTTTGTGTGTGATTGTTTCCATGTGGAGTTGTTGATAGCTCTGTGGAGCTTTATGTACTTATTCGCCGAGATATTCACCCGTGTGTTTTGTTTTCCCCCAGTGCACCGTTTTAGCCACACTGTAGTTGTTTTACAAATTGTCAAAACTCTTCACACAGTCAGTGAAACAGAAGTGTATGTGGACCAAACTGTGAATCATTTTTCATTGCTTTCACACAAAATGCATTTAATGACCATATTCTCTGAAATCCATTAACTCTTTTCTCATTCATACTCATCCACCTGCAAAATTCTGGAAGGTGGTCAGTGACTCCGCTGTCCTGTCATCGTGAGGGAGCTTGTTCCACCATTGGGGTGCCAGAGCAGCGAACAGTTTTCACTGGGCTGAGCGGGAACTGTGCTTCCGCAGAGGTAGGGGGACCAGCAGGCCAGAGGTGGAAGAACACAATGCCCTCGTTTGGGTATAGGGACTGATCAGAGCCTGAAGGTAAGGAGTGCAGTTCCCCTCACAGCTCCGTAGGCAAGCACCATGGTCTTGTAGCAGATGCGAGCTTCAACTGGAAGCCAGTGGAGTGTACGGAGGAGCGGGTTGACGTGAGAGAACTTGGGAAGGTTGAACACCAGATGGGCTGCAGCGTTCTGGATGAGCTGTAGGGGTTTAATGGCACAGGCAGGGAGCCCAGCCAACAGCGAGATGCAGCAATCCAGACAGGAGATGACAAGTGCCTGGATTAGGACCTGTGCCGGTTCCTGTGTAAGGTAGGATCGTACTCTGCGAACGTTTAAGAGCATGAACCTACAGGATCGGGTCACCGCTTTGATGTTAGCGGAGAAGGACAGGGTGTTGTCCAGGGTCACGCCAAGGTTCTTTGCACTCTGGGAGGAGGACAGAACAGAGTTGTCAACCGTGATGGCGAGATCATGGAGTGGGCAGTCCTTCCCCGGGAGGAAGAGCAGCTCCGTCTTGCCGAGGTTCAGCTTGAGGTGGCGATCCGACATCCACACTGATATGTCTGCCAGACATGCAGAGATGCGATTCGCCACCTGGTTATCAGAAGGGGGAAAGGAGAAGATTAATTGTGTGTTGTCTGCATAGCAATGATAGGAGAGACCATGTGAGGATATGACAGAGCCAAGTGACTTGGTGTATAGAGAGAATAGGAGAGGGCCTAGAACGAGCACTGGGGGACACCACTGGTGAGAGCACGTGGTGCGGAGACAGATTCTCGCCACGCCACCTGGTAGGAGCAACCTTTCAGGTAGGACGCAATCCAAGAGTGAGCCGCGCTGGAGATGCCCAACTCGGAGAGGGTGGAGAGGAGGATCTGATGGTTCACAGTATCAAAGGCAGCAGATAGGTCTAGAAGGATGAGAGCAGAGGAGAGAGAGTTAGCTTTAGCAGTGTGGAGAGCCTCCGTGACACAGAGAAGAGCAGTCTCAGTTGAATGACCAGTCTTGAAACCTGACTGGTTTGGATCAAGAAGGTCATTCTGAGAGAGATAGCAGGAGAGTTGGCTATAGACGGCATGCTCAAGACTTTGAGAGAAAAGAAAGAAGGGATACTGGTCTGTAGTTGTTGACATCGGAGGGATCGAGTGTAGGTTTTTTGAGGAGGGGTGCAACTCTCGCTTTCTTGAATATGGAAGGGAAATAGCCAGCGGACAAGGATGAGTTGATGAGCGAGGTGAGGGAGATGGTTTCCGGAAATGGTCTGGAGAAGAGAGGAGGGGATAGGGTCAAGCGGGCAGGTTGTTGGGCGGCCGGCCGTCACAAGTCGCAAGATTTCATCTGGAGAGAGAGGGGAGAAAGAAGCATAGGGTAGGGCAGTGTGAGCAGGACCAGCAGTGTCATTTGACTTAATAAATGAGGATCGGATGTCGTCAACCTTCTTTTCAAAATGGTTGACGAAGTCATCCACAGAGAGGGAGGAGGGAGGGGGAGGTGGAGGAGGAGGATACAGCAGGGAGGAGAAGGTGGCAAAGAGCTTCCTGGGGTTAGAGGCAGAGGCTTGAAATTTAGAGTAGTAGAAAGTGGCTTTAGCAGCAGAAACGGAGGAAGAGAATGTAGAGAGGAGGGAGTGGAAAGATGACAGGTCCGCAGGGAGTCTAGTTTTCCTCCATTTCCGCTCGGCTGCCCGGAGCCCTGTTCTATGAGCTCGCATTGAATCGTCAAGCCACGGAGCAGGAGGGGAGGACTGAGCCGGCAGGGACGATAGGGGACATAGAGAGTCAAAAGATTCAGAGAGGGGGGAGAGTAGGGTTGAGGAGGCAGAATCAGGAGATTGGAGGGAGAAGGATGTAGCAGAGGGAGGAGATGATAGGATGGAAGAGGAGAGAGTAGCGGGAGAGAGAGAGCGAAGGTTGTGACGGCACATTACCATCTGAGTAGGGGCAGAGTGAGTAGTGTTGGAGGAGAGCAAGAGAGAAAAGGATACAAAGTAGTGGTCGGAGTCTTGGAGGGGAGTTGCAGTGAGATTAGTAGAAGAACAGCATAGTAAAGATGAGGTCATGCGTATTGCCTGCCTTGTGAGTAGGGGGGCGGTGTGAGGGTGAGGTCAAAAGAGGAAAGGAGTGGAAAGAAGGAGGCAGAGAGAAATTAGTCAAAGGCAGACGTAGGGAGGTTAAAGTCACCCAGAACTGTGTGGGGTGAGCCATCCTCAGGAAAGGAACTTATCAAGGCATCAAGCTCATTGATGAACTCTCCAAGGGAACCTGGAGGGTGATAAATGACAAGGATGTTAAGCTTGAATGGGCTAGTGATTGTGACAGCATGGAATTCAAATGAGGAGATAGACAGATGGGTCAGGGGGAAAAGAGAGAATGTCCACTTGGGAGAGATGAGGATTCCTGTGCCACCGCCGCGCTGACCAGATGCTCTCGGGGTATGCGAGAACACAAGATCAGACGAGGAAAGAGCAGTAGGAGTAGCAGTGTTTTCTGTGGTAATCCATGTTTCTGTCAGCGCCAAGAAGTCGAGGGCCTGGAGGGTGGCATTGGCTGAGATGAACTCTGCCTTGTTGGCCGCAGAACGGCAGTTCCAGAGGCTACCGGAGACCTGGAACTCCACGTGCGTCGTGCGCGCAGGGACCAATACAGAGAGGCTCATTTATTTTCTGGATGACCTGCATAATCGACTTGTGCCAGCGGAGGAGAGAGGGGCAAGAAACTCCCCTACCTTCGTTGTTGTGTGGTATAATGTGGCATTCCACCACTCTGCTGCAGTCACAGACTGGTTTGCTGCACATCCCAGGATGTCAGTACTATTCCTGCCTCCATACTCCCCCTTCCTAAACCCCATAGAGGAGTTCTCTGCGTGGAGCTGGAAGGTTTATGACAACTATCCACATGACCAGATGTCCTTACTGGATGCCATGAATGCGGGGTGTGGAGACACTTCTCCTGAAGACTGCCAGGGTTGGATGAGACATTCCAGAAGATACTTTCCAAGATGCATCGCCAGAGAAGAAATAAGATGCGATGTTGATGAGAACTTGCAGGAGAACTAGAACCCTCACAGTACTGTACAGTATGAGTGATTATACTATACATGTTGTTGATGTTTTTTGGGGTAATTATTATTGCAGCCCTGGAATTTCAGGAATTTGTTTTTTGTTTCAACTTTTAATTTTTCACAAGTAAATAACTATATGCAAAGATAGAAAATAAATGCTATTGAAGCAAATTGCTGCATTTCTTAATCATTCTTGTTACATATACTTTAGTAGTCAATAAAGTGAAAAGGTGTTATTCTTATTCTATAATGAAATGCTGATTTATGTGAAAAATCATTCAAACTTCAAAGAGAAAAGTTCATCATTTATGTAATGCTCCCTGTTGTTAGTATTTTTTTAGGTCAGTGTGTTATGAGTGACAATGTATGCCTTCGGACTGAGAATTGTTGCCAGTATTATGGTCGAACAAGCTTATTTTGAGACATGTATGAAGTATTTTGGTGGTTTTAGTGAGGTTTGGAGGTGAGATTAACTGTTTGGCCAAGATGCATGTTGGTAATGCAGACTGTGTGAAGAGTTTTGAAAAAGTGGCTTCAGTATTGACCTATGCTTGTTAGCAATTGAAAAAAACTGTAACACCAAATAAACATTTTATCATGAAATTGTCCCGAACTCCCAACTGTTTACTGTGTCCTCTAAATCAGGTAGGCACGTTTCTTCATATGATGTGGGAGTGCCCTCCAGTTAAATGCTACCTGGACAAAGTTACAAAATGTATATGAAAGAGCATGAATGTAAATATTCTATGCTTTGCAACCACATTATACTTAACAGTGATGGCTCCTTGAATGTCTCAATCAATTGTATTTATTTATTTTATTTAGAAAGGGAGTCATGCTGATACCAAAGTCTATTTTATAGATGAGCCATGCATACACATCAATACACAAACAAAACACATGAATATTTTTATTTGATTTCATTTCACCTTTATTTAACCAGGTAAGCCAGTTCTCATTTACAACTGCGACCTGGCCAAGATAAAGCAAAGCAGTGCGGAAAAAAACAACACAGAGTTACATATGGAATAAACAAAACGTACAGTCAATAACACAATAGAAAATCTATATACAGTGTGTGCAAATGTAGTAAGTTATGGAGGTAAGGCAATAAATAGGCCATAGTGCAAAATAAATACAAATATAATTTAGTATTAACACTGGAATGATCGATGTGCAGAAGATGATGTGCAAATAGAGATACTGGGGTGCAAATGAGCAAAATAAATAACAATGTAAATAACAACATGGGGATGAGGTAGTTGGGTGGGCTAATTACAGATGGGCTGTGTACAGGTGCAGTGATCGGTAAGTTGCTCTGACAACTGATGCTTAAAGATAGTGAGGGAGATAAGTGTCTCCAGCTTCAGAGATTTTTGCAGTTCGTTCCAGTCATTTGCAGCAGAGAACTGGAAGGAATGGCGACCAAGGGAGGTGTTGGCTTTGGGGATGACCAGTGAGATATACCTGCTGGAACGCATACTACGGGTGGGTGTTGCTATGGTGACCAATGAGCTAAGATAAGGCGGGGATTTGCCTAGAAGGGATTTATAGATGACCTGGAGCCAGTGGGTTTGGCAACTAATATGTAGTGAGGGCCAGCCAACGAGAGCGTACAGGTCACAATGGTGGGTAGTATATGGGGCTTTGGTGACAAAACGGATGGCACTGTGATAGACTACATCCAATTTGCTGAGTAGAGTGTTGGAAGCTATTTTGTAAATGACATCGCCGAAGTCAAGGCTCAGTAGGATAGTCAGTTTTACGAGGGCATGTTTAGCAGCATGAGTGAAGGAGGCTTTGTTGCGAAATAGGAAGCTGATTCTAGATTTACCTTTGGATTGGAGATGCTTAATGTGTGTCTGGAAGGAGAGTTTACAGTCTAACCAAAAATAATTAGTTAAATGAAGCCCACCTGTGTGCAATCTAAGTGTCACATGATCTGTCACATGATCTCAGTATACAGTGGGGAAAAAAAGTATTTAGTCAGCCACCAATTGTGCATGTTCTCCCACTTAAAAAGATGAGAGAGGCCTGTAATTTTCATCATAGGTACACATCAACTATGACAGACAAAATGAGGAAAAAAAATCCAGAAAATCACATTGTAGGATTTTTAATGATTATATTTGCAAATTATGGTGGAAAATAAGTATTTGGTCACCTACAAACAAGCAATATTTCTGGCTCTCACAGACCTGTAACTTCTTTAAGAGGCTCCTCTGTCCTCCACTCGTTACCTGTATTAATGGCACCTGTTTGAACTTGTTATCAGTATAAAAGACACCTGTCCACAACCTCAAACAGTCACACTCCAAACTCCACTATGGCCAAGACCAAAGAGCTGTCAAAGGACACCAGAAACAAAATTGTAGACCTGCACCAGGCTGGGAAGACTGAATCTGCAATAGGTAAGCAGCTTGGTTTGAAGAAATCAACTGTGGGAGCAATTATTAGGAAATGGAAGACATACAAGACCACTGATAATCTCCCTCGATCTGGGGCTCCACGCAAGATCTCACCCCGTGGGGTCAAAATGATCACAAGAACGTTGAGCAAAAATCCAAGAACCACACGGGGGGACCTAGTGAATGACCTGCAGAGAGCAGGGACCAAAGTAACAAAGCCTACCATCAGTAACACACTACGCCGCCAGGGACTCAAATCCTGCAGTGCCAGACGTGTCTCCCTGCTTAAGCCAGTACATGTCCAGGCCCGTCTGAAGTTTGCTAGAGTGCATTTGGATGATCCAGAAGAGGATTGGGAGAATGTCATATGGTCAGATGAAACCAAAACTTTTTGGTAAAAACTCAACTCGTCGTGTTTGGAGGACAAAGAATGCTGAGTTGCATCCAAAGAACACCATACCTACTGTGAAGCATGGGGGTGGAAACATCATGCTTTGGGGCTGTTTTTCTGCAAAGGGACCAGGACGACTGATCCGTGTTAAGGAAAGAATGAATGGGGCCATGTATCGTGAGATTTTGAATGAAAACCTCCTTCCATCAGCAAGGGCATTGAAGATGAAACGTGGCTGGGTCTTTCAGCATGACAATGATCCCAAACACACCGCCCGAGCAACGAAGGAGTGGCTTCGTAAGAAGCATTTCAAGGTCCTGGAGTGGCCTAGCCAGTCTCCAGATCTCAACCCCATAGAAAATCTTTGGAGGGGAGTTGAAAGTCCGTGTTGCCCAGCGACAGCCCCAAAACATCACTGCTCTAGAGGAGATCTGCATTGAGGAATGGGCCAAAATACCAGCAACAGTGTGTGAAAACCTTGTGAAGACTTACAGAAAACGTTTGACCTGTGTCATTGCCAACAAATGGTATATAACAAAGTATTGAGAAACTTTTGTTATTGACCAAATACTTATTTTCCACCATAATTTGCAAATAAATTCATTAAAAATCCTACAATGTGATTTTCTGGATTTTTTTCCCTCATTTTGTCTGTCATAGTTGACGTGTACCTATGATGAAAATTACAGGCCTCTCATCTTTTTAAGTGGGAGAACTTGCACAATTGGTGGCTGACTAAATACTTTTTTCCCCCCCTGTATCATGGATAAATGCCAGGGAAGGTTTTTAGTTATTTATTTATCTTCATAATTATACAAGGTCAATGTTTTTCTGTTTCTTATCTCTATTACATGTAATGGGACAGTGATCACTGATGTCATTAGCAAAAACACCACTCAATAAGTACTTGTGGTGGCTGATTGTCAAAATTAGGTCAATCAGTGAGGAGTTTGCTGGGTTTCTTAAATTAATTACTGTAGGTTTGGAGATTAGTTGAGTCAGGTTAAAGTCAAGACAAATATTCTTCAAATTATCAAAGGCCGGGGTAAACCAATCCAAGTTAAAATCTACTAAAATGACTAATTCAGATGACAGAAAAGGTTTTCAATATTCAGAAATAGTATCAGTAGCTTCCGTCAGTGCAGCAGTGCGTATTTTGGCATAAGGCCACATCTATAACCAAACACTCAAACTTTTTGGGGATAGCTTAGAGCACCTCCAAATTGACTCAAATTATGTCAAGAGTCGATTTCACGTATATAGCCACCCGTCCCCCCTTTTTCAATCTATCACACTTGAAGATGTTGTAATCAGCTATTTCAATGTCCTTATCCATGATCGAACCCTTGAACCAGGTCTCCGTGAGAACCAGAATATCAGGGCTCGTACCATACACCCAGACATCAAGAAGGTCCATCTTTGACATCAAGTTCTCACATTTGAGTGCAACAGCCCAAGCCCTCTATGTGATTTGAAAACCGAGTGGGTCTCCATATTTGTGGAATTCACAATAGAAGTAATAGCACTTGTTGAGTTAACCACTAGCTGCTGGGTTGACAGAGGTATTGTCGGATTGATAGAGGTATTCAGGTGAGTTAGAGGAACATAAATCAGGGTACTTACATTGGCCAAACTTCTACGAGACATAACATGCTTTCCATGTCCTCTGTTGCTAATTATGACAGGGAAGACTGGAGTACTAACAGACCCGGACTGTCAGTCTCTAAAACAATGTTGCTGGAAATACTCCTGGATCCTCTGGGGTTAGGGTGAATCCTGTTTCTTTTAAAAAGCGCTGGTTTCTCCAATAGCAAACAAAGTTGTCACAAAAGGAAACATTCTTGTTATTGCAAAGTTTCTTGAGGTGCTCATTTAGGGCAACGAGGCAGCTGAAATGTTCCAAACATTATTTTGATTTTCCCATGATGTCAAGCAAAGAGGCACTGAGTTTGAAGGTAGGCCTTGAAACACATCCACAGGTACACCTCCAAATTGACTCAAATGATGTCAATTAGCCTATCAGAAGCTTCTAAAGCCATGACATAATATTCTGGAACTTTCCGAGCTGCTTAAAGGCACAGTCAACTTAGTGTACGTAAACTTCTGACCCACTGGAATTGTGATACAGTGAATTATAAGTGAAATAATCTGTCTGTAAACAATTGTTGGAAATATTACTTGTGTCATGCACAAAGTAGATTTCCTAACCGACTTGCCCAAACGATAGTTTGTTAACAAGAAATTTGTGTAGTGGTTGAAAAACAAGTTTTAATGACTCCAACCTAAGTGTATGTAAATTTCCTACTTCAACTGTATATATATATACACTACCGTTCAAAAGTGGGGTCACTTAGAAATGTCCTTGTTTTCGAAAGAAAAGCAATTTCTTTGTCCATTGAGCAAGCGGACAAATACATTAGAGTGTCTAGTTTGAGAAACAGGCGTCTCACAGGTCCTCAACTGGCAGCTTCATTAAATAGTACCTGCAAAACACCAGTCTCAACGTCAACAGTGAAGAGGCGACTCCGGGATGCTGACCTTCTAGGCAGAGTTGCAAAGAAAAAGCCATATCTCAGACTGCCCATCTTAATCTTTTATTTTTATTGGCCAGTCTGAGATATGGCTTTTTCTTTGAGGGAATGAGGGAGAAAGATAGTCCTTGGCTCTGAGACCATCATATCATTCTTTATCTCTGTGTTTGTGTGGAACACTGTCCTTCCTCTCCGCCCCCCCCTCTCTCTCTCTCTCTCTCTATCTGTCTGTCTGTCTCTCTCTCTCTCTCTTTCTCTCTCTCTCTCTCTCTCTCTCTCTCTCTCTCTCTCTCTCTCTCTTTCTCTCTCTCACTGTGTCTATATCTATCAATCCCTGTGTCTCTCTGAATTAATTCATTTGGAAACCAAAAGATGTGTATGGCACGGTTCGTAAAACACACCCACAACCTGATAGAGAGCAAACTGAATTATAATCTACTACATTGGTTTTATTGTCCGGAACAAACCGAAAACAACATATTTCAAACACACATTCAGACAGAGAGAGCGAGAGAGAGAAAGAGAGAGCGAGCGAGAGAGAGAGCGAGAGAGAGAGAGAGCATGAATGAGAGAGACACACACCTAAGTGCAAGACAGTGTGTATGTGGGAGATAAACAGATCAATATCACTGCTGAGTTCCCTCCATTAAAACATCAACAAAATAAACTGAGTCATTCGGACCGACAACCTCTCTCTGTCCTTGAGCTAGCCCACACTATTCTCTCTCCTGTCTCCAGACTGTGTGTGTGCTGTGTGTGTGTGTGTGTGTGTGTGTGTATGTTTGTCAGAAGAGACATAACACTGACATACATGCAGTATGAGCCTGCATGCGTGTGGTGTGTGTGCAATGTGCGTGTGTGTGTGTCTGACTGTGAGTGGCGTGCGGCACAGTGTGGTGTGATGTCCATGCCCTTTGTTCCACCAGCTGTCAGACACACAAACACACACACACACCACACACACACACACACACACACAAACACACACACATACACACACACCTTTGAGTTCTCCCTCCACAAACGCTCCGTCCCGTCTCTAGCTGACAGAACAAAACCCCGGATAGCCCTCGGAATTCTGCCCTTCACACTCCGCTGGTTTCCAACCGTCACTTGGTGGTGAAGAAGCAATTCCCCAGAATTGATTTGAGAGAAAGGGCTCCGACTGGGGAAAGAGGAAAATCAATGGAGTCTATAGAACCTGCGGCAGGTACACAGGTAGACTACACCTCCCTACAACAAAAGGCCAAAACAGGAATTACGTCCCAAATGGTACCCTATTCCATATGTGGTGCACTACCTTGGACCAGTCCAAAACAGGGAGAGATGCCTATGCCTCTGAATGAGATGACTCTGAACATCCCACTTCAGTCTGCAGAATGTGACAGCACAACACAACACAGCCAACTGAGATTAAGGGCTCTATTCAATCTGTATCACTGAAGTGTTACAGATTGCGCAATTGAAATGTAAAGGTAATTTCCGATTGAGCCGACATATGCAACGCTTACCGTGAATGCAGTCCCACTAATGTGGGAATATTGCCTATACATTTAAATTATGCTGTCAGGCTGAACTTCCGCGATACATACAGGCACTAATATAAGAGAGAATATATCTGCATCCCAAATGGCATCCTAGTCACTATGTATAGTAGGGATTCATATTTTCCCGAAAACCTACCATATAGGTTTTTTCCCGCGAGACCCAGAAGGTGCCCATTTAAAGCGTTGAGGGTTCCTCAAGGGTTCTTTGGCAAGGGTGATGGTTCTATGTGGAACCATACTGACCCAAAGAACGCTTTGAGCCCTTCAATGGTTCTTTGCAGTTCAAAAAAGTGTTGTGTAGGAAAATCAAGTGGCGGCGGCTCATTATAATATTTTTGTGCAACCACGAGTGAGAGGGTCATTCCAGTTTAACTAATCTGTTGTTTTATGTTATTCTTTATTATAAGTGATTGACCAGTGACAGTGTCTTGTGAAAGACTCATGTTTGGCCTTGTGTCAACTAGGAATGGTTGATTAAGTCAGTAGTTCCCAATTATCTTCTCAGAGACTCCAAGCTGGTCCAGTAGTGATGGGGAAATGAAGCTTCCTGAAGCATTAAAGCTTTCCAGACAATTATGTAGAAAATATGTTCATTACTTGAGGCTTTGATCAATGCAGTGTACACTAGTGGCATCTGCTGGTCAAAATAATTTAGAGCAGCCAAGTTATTATAGATGAAGCACACGCCGGAGTGCGTGCGCAGCGTAGCCTTTTTGTCTTCCACTGAAACCAATACCAAACCAATCAGGTGGTTGTTCGACGAAATGAAGCTTCGGATGTCATTCATCACGTGCTTCTGATAAAGTGATACAGGCATCCGCACACTGCTTCGAAGTACAGTGCTTAGCGATTTCAACGCACGCCTCGGGCGCCGGTAACAAATCATCACTACGTTCCAGAGCTAGCACACCTGACTGAAATTGTTAATAAACAGTAATAAAACCTATGGAATTTTAACATTAAATTATGGCTATTAAAGCAGAATAAAAAAACCTGTATGGTTCTACAAAGAAGCTTTGAGACTGAGAAATATTATTTGTAGATCAAATCAAATCAAAATCAAATCCAATTTTATTGGCCACACGCACCGAATGCAACAGGTGCAGACATTACAGTGAAATGCTTACTTACAGCCCTTAACCAACAGTGCATTTATTTTTAACAAAAAAGTAAAAATAAAACAACAACAAAAAAAGTGTTCCACTACAACCCTGTTAGAACCATTGTTAATAAAGTTTCTATAAAAAAACATAAAAAAGGGTTCTATATACAGTGGGGGGAAAAAGTATTTAGTCAGCCACCAATTGTGCAAGTTCTCCCACTTAAAAAGATGAGAGAGGCCTGTAATTTTCATCATAGGTACACGTCAACTATGACAGACAAAATGAGATTTTTTTTCTCCAGAAAATCACATTGTAGGATTTTTTATGAATTTATTTGCAAATTATGGTGGAAAATAAGTATTTGGTCAATAACAAAAGTTTCTCAATACTTTGTTATATACCCTTTGTTGGCAATGACACAGGTCAAACGTTTTCTGTAAGTCTTCACAAGGTTTTCACACACTGTTGCTGATATTTTGGCCCATTCCTCCATGCAGATCTCCTCTAGAGCAGTGATGTTTTGGGGCTGTCGCTGGGCAACACAGACTTTCAACTCCCTCCAAAGATTTTCTATGGGGTTGAGATCTGGAGACTGGCTAGGCACTCCAGGACCTTGAAATGCTTCTTACGAAGCCACTCCTTCGTTGCCCGGGCGGTGTGTTTGGGATCATTGTCATGCTGAAAGACCCAGCCACGTTTCATCTTCAATGCCCTTGCTGATGGAAGGAGGTTTTCACTCAAAATCTCACGATACATGGCCCCATTCATTCTTTCCTTTACACGGATCAGTTGTCCTGGTCCCTTTGCAGAAAAACAGCCCCAAAGCATGATGTTTCCACCCCCATGCTTCACAGTGGGTATGGTGTTCTTTGGATGCAACTCAGCATTCTTTGTCCTCCAAACACGACGAGTTGAGTTTTTACCAAAAGGTTGTATTTTGGTTTCATCTGACCATATGACATTCTCCCAATCCTCTTCTGGATCATCCAAATGCACTCTAGCAAACATGTACTGGCTTAAGCAGGGGGACACGTCTGGCACTGCAGGATTTGAGTCCCTGGCGGCGTAGTGTGTTACTGATGGTAGGCTTTGTTACTTTGGTCCCAGCTCTCTGCAGGTCATTCACTAGGTCCCCCCGTGTGGTTCTGGGATTTTTGCTCACTGTTCTTGTGATCATTTTGACCCCACGGGGTGAGATCTTGCGTGGAGCCCCAGATCGAGGGAGATTATCAGTGGTCTTGTATGTCTTCCATTTCCAAAAAATTGCTCCCACAGTTGATTTCTTCAAACCAAGCTGCTTACCTATTGCAGATTCAGTCTTCCCAGCCTGGTGCAGGTCTACAATTTTTTTTCTGGTGTCCTTTGACAGCTCTTTGGTCTTGGCCATAGTGGAGTTTGGAGTGTGACTGTTTGAGGTTGTGGACAGGTGTCTTTTATACTGGTAACAAGTTCAAACAGGTGCCATTAATACAGGTAACGAGTGGAGGACAGAGGAGCCTCTTAAAGAAGAAGTTACAGGTCTGTGAGAGCCAGAAATCTTGCTTGTTTGTAGGTGACCAAATACTTATTTTCCACCATAATTTACAAATAAATTCATAAAAAATCCTACAATGTGATTTTCTGGATTTTTTTTTCTCAATATGTCTGTCATAGTTGACGTGTACCTATGATGAAAATCACAGGCCTCTCTCATCTTTTTAAGTGGGAGAACTTGCACAATTGGTGGCTGACTAAATACTTTTTTCCCCCACTGTAACACCCAAAATGGTTGTAACCATAGTGGAACCCTTTTTTGGTGCTATGTAGAAGCTTCTTTAATGGTTTTTTATAGAACCTTAGGAAAGGGTTCTTTACAGCACCATACTGGTTCCATTTAGTTCGTTATGGGCATGGTTATTTATAGAACCTTCAAAAAAAGTTTCTGCTATGGTTACAAGCAAAGTACCCTTATTTGGCACTATATAGAACCTTTTGTTTTTAGAGTGCAAGATATGGTCACTATGCCAGGGTTCTCCCAAAATAAGAAGGGCGCTGTGCTACCTTGTCGGCTTGGCTGTGCCACTATGTAAAGATTTCAGAGCAAATTAAACTGATATTTAATAATAGAGTAACTATCTTTGACCGCCAATGACATTGGCGTTATCATGTTCCTCAATTAATTCAGAGCATTTCAGCAGTAGATTAGCTCGACACAGAACGTGCTCAGGACGCACAGAGCGCACCCCCAGTATCACAGGAGGTTTCTGAGGGGAGGATGGCTCATAAAAATGGCTGGAATGGAGCGAATGAATGCCAAGGTAACCTATCTAAATGACTATCGCCCTGTAGAACTAACACCTGTAGTCATGAAATGCATTGAAAGGCTGATCATGGCTCACATCAACACCATCATCCCAGACACCCTGGACCCACTCCAATTCTAATACCACCCCAACAGATCCACAGATGACGCAATTTCTATTGCACTCCACACTGCCCTTTCCCACTTGGACAAAAGGAACACCTACATGGGAATGATGTTCATTGACAACACCAAAGTGCCCTCCAAGCCCATCACTAAGCTAAGGAACCTGGGACTGAACACCTCCCTCTACAACTGGATCCTGGACTTCCTGACGGGACGCCCCCAGGTGGTGAGGGTAGGCAACAACACATCTGCCATGCTGACGCTCAGTCCCCTCCTGTAATCCCTGTTCAACCACTACTGCGTGGCCTCGCACGACTCCAACACCATCATTAAGTTTGCAGATGTCACGATGGTTGTATGCCTTGATCACCGACGATGATGAGACAGCCTATAGGGAGGAGGTAAGAGACCTGGCAGGCAGTGTGGTGCCAAGACAACAACCTGTCCCTGAACGTCAGCAAGACAAAGAAGCTGATCATGGACTACAGGAAACAGAGGGCCGAGCACACCCCCATTGGCTTGAAGGCCAACAGGTCACTGCACAATAGCTAGCAGTAGTTTTCCCATGGTCTAGCTAGCTTTTGTTGTCGAATAGTTTGGCAGCTGATGCAGCAGGTGTTATCAAAAAGGATGTTGTTGGTAATTTGTGAGCTTCTCCCTTTTCAGGAATAACTTTCAACAAGAAGTTAAGTTTCATTTCATCATCATCTGGTGAGTGGAACTGTCTTTTTTATTGCAGCGCACTTGCTGTTGTTAGCCATCTCTTTGAAAATAACTTATGAGTGTGAAACGTTGCATTTAAAGTGGAACTGAAAGCATTTTAGCAACATGAAATCGTATTAAAATCTGTTAATATACAGTGGCTTGCGAAAGTATTCACCCCCTTGGCATTTTTCCAATTTTGTTGCCTTACAACCTTGAATTAAAATAGATTTTTTGGGGGTTTGTATCATTTGATTTACACAACATGCCTACCACTTTGAAGATTTACATTTACATTTTAATCATTTAGCAGACGCTCTTATCCAGAGCGACTTACAGTAATGAGTGCATACAACAACCTGTGTTTCAATAAATTCCTTGGTTACTTCATCCCAGTCTCCTCGTCTGAGTCTGCTCTTGGGTTCCTCTGTTCCACTCCGCGTAACACATACACTTTGTATTACTTTCTTAGCTACAGTATACATATCTTCAGTCCATGGCATATTACATAATTTATGTAGCAGCGTACAATACATTTTTGGACTCACCTTGGTCATCAAACTTTGTCATCAATGTCTGGCATTCTCTTGATTTATGGTGCTTTCAAGACAACTGGGAACTCTGAAAAAAATAAAGGTTGAATAATGACGTCAGTGATCTTCAGGTCGGAGCTCTAGAAAGAGGCCCAAGTTCCCGACTTGCAATTCCGAGTTGGATGACCGTTCAAAACTTATTTTCCCAGTCTGAGCTCTTCCCCCCCAATTCAGACATTCCAGTTGTTTTGAGCGCGACAGAAGTCATGCTGGTTTGACATCATGGCCATTGTTGGATGTTTACTCTTTTAAGCTTGGACCCTTAAACCCATACTTGGACCACACACCCACTCCACTGAATAGCAGACTTGTTATTGCTCTGCAATGCTTGCAGTTAGCCACTGATTCCTTCCAAACCACTCATTGTTGAGGATTTGCCAGTAGATTGTCGACTTGATTCATGATGATGACTGCTAGCTTGCTAGCTAAGATTTTGAAAGTATGATGTTCACATGATCAGTCCAATCAAAGCTACTGTAGATATAATGTGATTTGACGTCATTTTATCTGTGGCCAATGACCTTGAGTCTTCTTGGATGGGCACTTCTAATGTAACTCTATGGCAGCACCCAAGGGGCTTGAACTTTCGAGCTCTACACATAGATTTTGCGGTAATGTAGTGTCCCCATGAGTGACAGAACACTGAGCCAATCACGGCGCAACAAGAGAACATTACCAACCCGCTACGCTACGTATTTTTTGCTGGCTGCCACACCACCACAGAAAGCACTGAGCTAGGCTGAAACACCTGCATTTTGGAGCAGCCTTACTCAAGAAATCAAAAAAGAGACCAAGTTTGTATGCGGCTTCATTAATTCAATGACATTTCTTTTTTACTTTGTTTGCAAACTGATATGTGACACATATTAATGCCGAAATAACATGCAAAACAGGCAACCCAACATTTTGTTTTGAGCTAAACAGGTGGGGCTGATAACAGGTGGGGCTCTGCCTCACCTGCACTGAATGACTGGTCGCCACTGAACTTAAGATATCTACCAGTAAATACTACCTAAGGCAACAATGGGTATGCAAACCAGGTATTGAAAAAATGTTGTCCGAAGTGTCGGTTAGTTGGCTATCAGAGCCAGACCTGTTTTGAGCCCCACATTTTTTGCAAAAAAAAGGCTGTTTTGCATGTTATTTTGGCATGTATATGTGTCACATATCAGTTTGCAAACAATGGAGAAAAAAAACAAAAAACATTGAGTTAATAAAGCTGCATAAAAACATGGTCTCTTTTTTGCCTTTTTTGAGTAAGGCAGCTCCAAAATGCAGGTGTTTCAGCCTAGCTCAGTGCTTTCTGTGGTGGTGGGCCAGACAGCGTAAAATACGTAGCGTAGGTGTTGGTAATGTTCTCTAGTTGCGCCGTGATTGGCTCAGTGTTCTGTAGGCCTTAACAGTTTGTGGGCACCGTTTGTCACCGTCATAGTGCAATTAATGTATTGTTTAGTGTTGTGTTGTGTAGTGGCTTTGCTTGCATGCATCTCCAAATTTTTGTTTTTGTTTGCCCCACCAAGACTACATGCTAAAATTGCCACTGCTTAAGTTGAAACGTCTTTCCTACCCTACTGGCTACCGATGTCATTCTTCTGTGAGCTACTCCATGCCAAAACCAGTTGAGAGCTGCACACTGTTGCTACCTGCAGATTATATTCCGCTGAAGCTAGGCTATGTGTGTGGCACGCATGTGAATATATTTCACATGCTTTGCGATTGTGTAGGCTACTTAGCGCATGACTTCTCTATTGGACTACTTAATTGATCAATCTTATACCTCCTTCTACACTACTTTGATACACATCATAAGGGATTAAGAAGTGAGTATAGGCAATGCCCACTGAAAAAAAAGTGGATATACGGTTCATACTTAAGCAATATGGTCAGAGGGGGTGTGGTATATGGCCAATATACCACAAACCCCCGAGGTGCCTTATTGCGATTATAAACTGGTTACCAACGTAATTAGAGCAGTAAAAATAAATGTTTTTTCATACCTGTGGTATATGGTCTGATATACCACGCCTGTCAGCCAATCAGCATTCAGGGCACGAACCATCCAGTTTATAAATGCAAATACCCTCCACTACACCACTGGCCCTTCTTGTTTTACAAAAAGTGAACTCTCCTACATGAGTGCGCTGGTATTACAGTCAAAATCACGAACCTTTCACATACTGAAGTACAAGTATGTTTATAAGAGATACAGTTGAAGTCGGAAGTTTACATACACCTTAGCCAAATACATTTAAACTGAGTTTCACAATTCCTAACATTTAATCCTAGTAAAAATGTCCTGTTTTAGGTCAGTTAGGATCACCACTTTATTTTAAGAATGTGAAATGTCAGAATAATAGTAGAGAGAATGATATATTTCAGCTTTTATTTCTTTCATCACATTCCCAGTCGGTCAGAAGTTTACATACACTCAATTAGTATTTGGTAGCATTGCCTTTAAATTGTTTAACTTGGGTCAAACGTTTCGGATAGCCTTCCACAAGCTTCCCACAATACGTTGGGTGAATTTTGGCCCATTCCTCCTGACAGAGTCAAGTTTGTAGGCCTCCTTGCTCGCACACGCTTTTTCAGTTCTGCCCACAAATGTTCTATGTTCTTTGTGATGGCCATTCCAATACCTTGACTTTGTTGTCCTTAAGCCATTTTGCCACAACGTTGGAAGTATGCTTTGGGTCATTGTTCATTTGGAAGACCCATTTGCGACCAAGCTTTAACTTCCTGACTGATGCCTTGAGATGTTGCTTCAATATATCCACATAATTTTCCTTCCTCATGATGCCATCTATTTTGTGAAGTGCACCAGTCCCTCCTGCAGCAAAGCACCCTCACAGCATGATGCTGCCACCCCCGTGCTTCACGGTTGGGATGGTGTTCTTCGGCTTGCAAGCAACCCCCTTTTTCCTCCAAACATAACGATGGTCGTTATGGGCAAACAGTTATATTTTTGTTTCATCAGACAAGAGGACATTTCTCAAAAAAGTACGATCTTTATCCCCATGTGCAGTTGCGAACTGTAGTCTGGCTTTTTTATGGCGGTTTTGGAGCAATGGCTTCTTCCTTGCTGAGCGGCCTTTCAGGTTATGTCGATATAGGACTCGTTTTACTGTGGATATAGATACTTTTGTACCTGTTTCCTCCAGCATCTTCACAAGGTCCTTTGCTGTTGTTCTGGGATTGATTTGCACTTTTCGCACCAAAGTACGTTAATCTCTAGGAGACAGAACGCGTCTCCTTCCTGAGCGGTATGACGGCTGCGTGGTCCCATAGTGTTTATACTTGCGTACTGTTGTTTGTACAGATGAACGTGGTACTTTCTGGCATTTGGAAATTGCCTCCAAGGATGAACCAGACTTGTGGAGGTCTACAATCTTTTTTGTGAGGTCTTGGCTGATTTATTTTGATTTTCCCATGATGTCAATCAAAGAGGCACTGAGTTTGAAGGTAGGCCTTGAAATACATCCACAGGTACACCTCCAATAAGCCTATCAAAAGCTTCTAAAGCATGACATAATTTTCTGGAATTTTCCAAGCTGTTTAAAGGTACAGTCAACTTAGAGTATGTAAACGTCTGACCCACTGGAATTGTGATACAGTGAATTATAAGTGAAATAATCTGTCTCTAAACAATTGTTGGGAAAATGACTTGTGTCATGCACAAAGTAGATGTCCTAACCGACTTGCCAAAACTATAGTTTGTTGACAAGAAATTTGTGGAGTGGTTGAAAAACGAGTTTTAATGACAGACTTCAACTGTAAGTCTGTTAAGATATTAATGTTTCAAGAAAGGACTGTATATGTTTGGCCTGGCGAAGCGGTTTTGTGCGCTGACAGAATGGAAGTTGATAATTATGAGTTTTTTACTCCGCTGTTTTCGGCTGGTCTAGGGAAGAAATTAGGAGTCCTCACTGTCCGAGACCGAGTCAAGACCGAGTACAAATGTATCCCACACCGAGACACTCAACATGTGTTCTCGAGACCTGACTCCAGACCAGTACTACAACACTGCTTTTTGCACTAACTTTTTTGACATAAGCTGGTGCTACTGTACTATCTGTCACTTTATTATAATAATACAAAATTATATGTTTTAAGTGAAATACAGGGCCTTCAGAAAGTATTCATACCCCTTGACCCTTACGAAAAAAAGATTGCAGTCAGAGTGCAGTATAACTGCGGTACACAGCAGTATAACTGTAGTTAGAGTGAAGTATAACTGCAGTATGCTGCAAATACCTCGTCCAAAATAACACAGTTTCTTTTACTGCAGTAATTTTGCAGTGTAACTGCAGTTGGAGTGCATCCTGAATTCAAACTGGTTTAAATGTATAATGTATTTTCTCATCCATCTACACACAATACCCTATAATGACAAAGTGAAAACATGTTTTTAGACCTTTTTGAAAAATCATGTTAAATGAAATATAGAAATAGATTCATTTACATAATTATTCACACCCCTGAGTCAATACCTTGTAGAAGCACCTTTGGCAACAATTACAGCTGTGAGTCTTTTTGGGTAAGTCTCTAAGAGCTTTCAACACATGGATTGTGCAACATTTGCCCATTATTATTTAAAGAATCTTGAAGCTCTGTCAAATTGGTTGTTGATCATTGCTAAACAACCATTTTCAGGTCTTGCCATAGATTTTCAGGTATATTTAAGGAAAGACTGTAACTCTGCTAATCAGGAACATTCACTGTCTTGGTAACCACCTCCAGTGTATAGGTGGCCTTATGTTTAAGGTTATTGTCCTGCTGAAAGGTGACTTCGTCACCCAGTGTCTGGTGGAAAGCAGACTGAACCAGGTTTTCCTCTAGGATTATGCCTGTGCTTAGCTCCATTACGTTAATTTTGATCCTGAAAAAGTCCCTAGTCCTTAACGATTATATTAAGGCTGTTACAAAACTAAATGTGGAAAAAGTCAAGGGGTGTGAATACTTTCTGAAGGCACTGTATTAGCTTTTGTCTGAAGCCGAAAAAGACAGGAAATTCTAAAGCTAATTTGACCTATGCACTAACAAGGCTTTTCCGCATAAGCAGCTTGACTATTGCTAAAGTACAGTAGCTTTATTGATCTACTCTACTTTAACAACAGATGTACTCACATTGGATGGGTTGATTAGGATTCAAACCTTTTTTGAAACAGCCTCTTAGAGTAGGTTTAACCCATTAATGTACTTGGAAATGTAAACATGTTTTTTCATGTAAGACATCATCCCATTTCACTGATTTAAACATTATGGAGAGGTTTTCCCGGACACAAATTAAGCCTAGTCCTGGAATAAAAAGCAAGATCTATGGAAAATCTCTAGCCAACATTATTTCTAGTCCAGGACTAGATGTAATCAGTGTCCTTGAAACAGCTCCTTAACCCTACATTTTACCTAGCCTAATACATAAGCCTACTCAGATGGGAAATGGAAAAGGTAGTTGACTTAGATGGTTTATGTTCCTGTAATAAACAATGGAGTAATGCAACCTTATATTTTGGGTTATGATAGGGTAAGACAGTTACACTATGCTCTTGAGACATTTATGAATTGTCGTATTTAAAGCAGAGGTGGCACCACAGTGTAATGAATACTCGTACAGAGTGGTAAGATCCAATCGCAGAATAGCGATGCTTTATTAGAGTACAGACAAGGGTATAGCTTAATCATGGTCGGGCGGGCTGTGGTCAAAACCGGGCAAGGCATAGACAGGCAGAGGTACCAAAGGAGCGGGCTTAGTCGTAGTCGAGGGCACAGGCACAGGATCAGAGCACGGTAATCACTGGGGTAGACAAGCAGAGGATTAAGCAATTCGGGAAGTCAAACAAGGCACAGGTCGGATACACGGTTAATCAAAACAACAAACTCTCTCTTTCTCTCGGAACAAAACGCTTAGCAAGTCACAAAGGAACAATACCTCGCACCGACTGAACCTCTGAGCACACCTTATATCCTACCCTAATTACGGACAGGTGTGCTCAGAACTCCGGTGAACAAGATCGAGTCTGATGACTCCCCCTCTCTGTAGATCGGGGAAGTGTCAGACTCTGTCTAGACCCAGCCAACCCCCGATCCCTTACAGTATCCCCCTCCCCAGGGCCGGCTCCTGACGGCCTTCTACCTCTACCGGGTGGTCTTCCTCTGGGTCGGGGTCCGGGATGATCTGGGTGTTCAGCGTGGAAAGTGGCCTTGAGAGCGGGGTCTAGTATGTCCTTAGCAGGAACCCAGGACCGTTCCTCCGGTCCATATCCCTCCCAGTCCACGAGATATTCGATGCCCCCTCGTCTCCGTCTTGACTCCAGTATCTCGTGGACTGTATAGGTGGTGTCCTGTTCATCCTCCAAAGGTGGTGTAGTAGGTTGTTGAGCGATGGGTGGATACATCGGGCTATAATGGACAGGTTTCAACAGGGAGACGTGGAACGTTGGGTTTATCCTGTATTGTCGAGGGAGTAACAGACGGTAGGTGACAGGGTTAATACGTCTCTGTACTCTGAAGGGACCAATGTACCTGGGTTGGAGCTTCTTGCAGCTCTGTCGGAACCGCAGGTCTCGGGTAGACCGCCACACTCGTTGCCCGGTTTGATAAGTGGGAGTAGGTCTCCGGCGTCGGTCGGCATAGGTCTTTTGCTGCTGTGAGGCTTGACTGAGATGTTGATGGGCCGTCTCCCAGACCTGCGCACTCCGGCCGGAACCACTGCGTCCAACGCCGGTACCATCCCGGGTGCGGTATCCCACGGGAACAGGGGTGGTTGATACCCTAGAACACACTGAAAGGGCGTTAGACGTAGGGGAGGTGTGAATGAGTGAGTTCTGAGCATACTCTACCCAAGGCAGGAATCGGCTCCACTCTTGCGGCTGCCGCGAACATTGTTGCCGTAGATACTTCCCAATTTCCTGGTTGAGCCGTTCTGTCTGCCCATTGGCCTGGGGATGATATCCGGAGGTGAGGCTCACCGAGATGCCCAAGCGTTCGCAGAAGGCCTTCCAAACCCGGGATACGAACTGGGGTCCCCGGTCGGAAACAATATCCTCTGGAACACCAAACTGCCGGAACACCTGGTTAAATATAGTCTCCGCCATCTGAGTGGCGTTAGGTAAACGGGTCATGGGTACTAACCGACACATCTTTGAGAATCGATCGATGACCACAAGAATTACAGTATGGCCCTCTGATTCTGGTAGGTCGGTAACAAAGTCCATCGCAATGTGCGACCAGGGTCGTTGAGGAGTTGGCAATGGCATCAGCTTACCCTCCGGTAGTGCTCGAGGCGCCTTGGACTGAGCACATACTGGGCAGGATAATACGTAGTCTCGGACGTCATCTGTGAGGGAATCCCACCAGTATTTTCGACTGATGAGTCGGATAGTTCGAGTGATTCCAGGATGACCAGATCCTAGCGACGTGTGGCACCATTCCATCAGTTGAGGTCGAAGCGGAGCTGGTGCAAACACCTTCGACACCGGGGTTTCTGGAGGGGCTGTTTCCGCTTGTAGGCTCTCCTGAATCGTGTCATCGATAGCCCACCTCACAGGACCAGCACGGCAACTCATGGGGAGGATAGGTTCTGGTTCAACCGGTCTGTCCGCGCGCTCGAACCGTCGGGAAAGCGCGTCCGCCTTACAATTCTTGGACCCGGGAATATAAGAGACAGTGAATTGAAAACGGTTGAAGAACAAAGACCACCTTGCCTGTCGGGAGTTCAGTCGTTTAGCACTGTGAAGATACTCCAGATTTCGGTGGTCCGTAAGCACTTGGAACGGATGAGCTGCTCCCTCCAGCCAATGTCTCCACTCCTTCAGCGCTAACTTCACCGCCAGTAATTCACGATTTCCCACGTCGTAGTTCTGCTCGGCCGGATTCAGCTTCTTCGAAAAAAAAGCACAGGGTCGTGATTTGGGAGGCTCACCTTGGCGCTGGGATAGCACGGCTCCAACTCCAACCTCCGAGGCGTCCACCTCCACGATGAATGGCAAGGTAGGATCCGGCTGACATAAAATGGGGACAGTGGTGAATCGTTGTTTCAATGTCTCAAAAGCCCGCACTGCCCCCTCCGTCCATTTCAGACCACGCCCCTTGTGGCTGGTCATCGCCGACAGGGGAGCAGCGGTGGTGCTGAAATTACGCACGAACCGTCTATAGTAATTGGCAAACCCCAAGAATCTCTGAAGCTCTTTCACTGTCTGGGGTTGAGGCCAGTCTCGTACAGCTTGTACCTTGGATTCATCCAGTCTTACCCCGTCGGGAGTGAGTATGGCCCCAAGGAAGGAAATCGTTGTGACATGGAACTCACTCTTCTCGGCCTTCACGAACAGAGAGTGTTGGCGGAGTCGGTCCAGAACCTGTCGTACATGGGACACATGTTCACTCAGAGAGTTAGAGTAAATTAGGATGTCATCAATGTACACTATGACGAAACGATCAATCAAGTCCCTAAAAATGTCATTCATGAACGCCTGGAACACCGAGGGCGCGTTAGTAAGTCCATAGGGCATGACACAATATTCATAATGTCCTCGATGGGTGATGAAGGTGGTCTTCCATTCATCCCCCTCTCTAATGCGCACCAGATTGTACGCACTCCTGAGGTCCAGTTTACTGTAGATGGAGGCCTGTCCCACCTGCTCGAGGGCTGCTGGAATCAAAGGAAGGGGGTAACGATTTTTAATGGTGATATCGTTCAAACCTCGATAGTCTATACAAGGACGCAGTCCGCCATCCTTTTTCTTAACAAAGAAAAAACTGGATGCCGCTGGAGACGTAGATGGGCGAATGGCCCCTTGCTGAAGTGCCTCGTCAATATACTTGCTCATTGATTCCCGTTCCGGCTGTGACAAAGGGTAGATTCGTCCCGCGAGGAGGTGTAGCCCCGGATAGCAGATCAATTGCACAATCCCAGGCCCGATGCGGTGGTAACACGGTAGCCCTCTCCTTGGAGAACACCGGCGCGTAATCCTGGTACTCTGTAGGAACAACAGTAGACACCGCACCCTTCGCATCCTCCACAGTAGACGTTTTGCAAGGTAAAATGAGGCACTCAGCCCTACATACCTCACTCCAAGCCGTGATATCGCCAGATTTCCAGGAGATGACCGGATCATGGGTAACGAGCCAGGGGTGGCCGAGGACTAGTGGCCGAGGATGACGAACAGAATGATGTTCTCATGGTGCAGAGAGCCCACTTGTAACTTGATCTCCCCGGTACGGTGCGTAATGAACCCAGTGCCCATGGGCTCACCGTCTAGCGTGTTGACTCGCAGGGGAGGTTGAATTGGGATAAGTTGAACCCCCAACTCCTCAGCAAGACCCATATCCAGAAAGCTGGCCGCCGCTCCGGAATCAATAAGTCCTTCCAACCTGCGCACTTTCTCTCCGACAGATAAGGTAACCGGTACATACATTTGTCTAGATGTAATGTTCAAAACGGGAGTCTCACTCACTGGTTTGGCAGTTCCGAGGCGATATCCTGGGGTATGGTTAGGTCGTACCGGACAGTGACGAACGAAATGACCCGACTGACCACAATACAGGCATAGTCCGTCTTGCCGACGTTGTTGTCTCACCGACCCTTGTAGAGGTGACCGTCCCAGTTGCATAGGTTCCTCCTCAGATTCTCTCCTCCGCTCTGTCGATTGCATAGGACCAGTGATCGAGGGCTCCCGAACAGTGGATGCCTTGTGTTGCACTATAAGATTATCAATAGCGATGGCTATTTTGATAAACTCATGTAGCGCAGTGATATCTCCTCGACAAGCCAACTCAGTCTGTACGTCTTTGCGCAGCCCTCTTCGGAAAACTGTGAGCAAAGCAGTCTCGCTCCATCCGCTACCGGCTGCTATAGTACGGAACTCTAAAGCGTAGTCGGCTACTGTGCGACGGCCCTGCTGAAGTTCGCACAGTTGGTCTCCCACACTACGCCCAGATACTGGGTGGTCGAACACCTCTTGAAACAGTCTCTTGAACTGAACTTCCGCATTCAGCTCGGGGACCTCAGCTGCCCAAAGCGCAGTAGCCCAATCCAGTGCTCTTCCCGTTAGCAGAGAAATCATGAAATCCACCCTGCTACGGTCATCGGAAAACATAGTACGATTATATGACAGATACAGGGACATCTGGAGTAGAAACCCCTGACATTTGCCAGGTTCCCCGTCGTACCTTGTAGGTAGAGAAATCGGAGGTGCATGACGAGGACTGACCGTGCTCGGTGTGGTGCCTTCAGCCGCACCAGCGTGGAGTAGCTGTAGGAGTTCATCCATCCGTTTCTCCTGTATCTCCCATCGCCTCTGTAATTCCGCTGGATCCATGGTAATGGCGAGGTATTCTGTAATGAATACTCGGACAGAGTGGTAAGATCCAATCGCAGAATAGCGATGCTTTATTAGAGTACAGACAAGGGTATAGCTTAATCGTGGTCGGGCGGGCTGTGGTCAAAACCGGGCAAGGCATAGACAGGCAGAGGTACCAAAGGAGCGGGCTTAGTCGTAGTCGAGGGCACAGGCACAGGATCAGAGCACGGTAATCACTGGGGTAGACAAGCAGAGGATTAAGCAATTCGGGAAGTCAAACAAGGCACAGGTCGGATACACGGTTAATCAAAACAACAAACTCTCTCTTTCTCTCGTACAAAACGCTTAGCAAGTCACAAAGGAACAATACCTCGCACCGACTGAACCTCTGAGCACACCTTATATCCTACCCTAATTACGGACAGGTGTGCTCAGAACTCAGGTGAACCAGATCGAGTCTGATGACTCCCCCTCTCTGTAAATCGGGGAAGTGTCAGACTCTGTCTAGACCCAGCCAACCCCCGATCCCTTACACACAGGTTCAAAAGTGGTGTAGCAAATTGCGTACGTGTCTTTTCTGGGGCCTGGAGTTTTCCCTGATCTCATGACCTGGTCAGGTAAAACATTGGGTCCTATTCGTAGGCTATGACAGGGTCCAACGCTAACTTTTTTTCTCACTGGCACGACCATGCCAGTTGGCCAAAAATCTTCCGGCTCAAACATAATTTGTACTGGCCCAGTGATGGAAAAAGTACCCAATTGTCATACTCAAGTACATTTACATTTTAGTCATTTAGCAGATGCTCTTATCCAGAGCGACTTACAGTTAGTGAGTGCATACATTGTTATTTTTTTATTTTTTCATAATGGCCCCCCGTGGGAATCGAACCCACAACCCTGGCATTGCAAACGCCATGCTCTACCAACTGAGCTACATCCCTGCCGGCCATTCCCTCCCATACCCTGGACGACGCTGGGCCAATTGTGCACCACCCCATGGTAAAAGTGACCCAGTAAAATGCTACTTGAGTAAAAGTCTAAAGGTATTTGGTTTTAAATATACTCAAGTGTCAAAAGTAAATGTAATTGCTCAAATATACTTAAGTATTGTCGTAGAAATATTTGACTCAAAAGTAGTCAACTCAAAAATATCTCTCAAGAGACTGGAGCTTGTGAATCCAAAAATGTAGACTTTTTTGCGCAATAAAGCCGAGCTTGCTCCATGGAGCAACTGCTTGCCCTTGGCTTAAAGATCTCCTTTTATACACACACAAATGCATAGTCATGCTTACATAGAATACACAGTTACTCCCCCCAAGATAAATGATTAACATCTTTCACCATCACGCCACCGTTATCTTTCAAAGTCCAACAACACATGTTGTTTACTCTACAAGGGCTACGTGCGCTTTCCAGTTGAGGCCTCTCTCCCTTATCTCTTTATATTGGTGGCGTGACTCAGACACTTTCTTAAAAAACAATATACATACATTAATTAAAGCATGGTTACACACTGTATTGGCTATATTCCTTATTTAGACATACATCTGGATTATAAAAATGTCAATCATGTTTACTATATTTTACCTTTGACATTTCCCAACATTTTGCCTTAATGATACATCATTTATTTCTATATATTCCCCCCTTTGTGACTTCCAATAAAGTCCCAATAATTCAAAGATTAATTTTAAATGAATGTAAGCCTGTGCATTTACTTATTCTTAGCTTTGCCATATGTGGTTACATTTTATATGCATATATTTAAACCAATATATCTTCCTCATTGTTTGACCCATCCTAATGAGGACCCAGAGCCCAGTCAGGTATTGGATACAAGTCTAAAAGGTTTTTCTTTACATTAACCTCCAAGTTTTCCTGTTGGGCTTTGTAACCATGGCAGGCCCATCCACCCCCAGGAACAACACCATACAGACATTCAGGATTCCCAAATGGAAAGTCCATTGGTCCTCCTTGAACTTTACAAGGTTTCCCATATTCAGTAACATACTGTCCTGGAGCTCCCTGAACTGGATGTATTTCTTTGTAAACATTGCTCCCCACTTTTGTTTAGTTGTTGCATTTCCCTAATGTGTTAGTATCCTAACACATCAAAATATGCAACTTTGTCTTAACAATAATATCAAGGACATGTTAAGAATGGTGTCAACATCTTTAGCTTACATAAACTTTTTCACCCATATCACAAGTATTATAACAATCAAAATAATCAATATCAATATCTAATCCATGAATTGCAATATCAACATCATTAGGCATTAATATTAATAACTTATTCAGATCAATCAGTCCACTTATAATTTATAATCATAATCAAATTAATTACCCAAAACAACTTTAGAATGACAATTCTTAGTTAGTCACCTTGGTTCCTTCATTCAAAGTTAAAACTCTCACCTTGGCACATATTGACACTGGCAGAATGTATATCTATATTATCATAATTCTAGCATTAACTTCCTCATAACGAGAATTACAACAGATCAGTATCTTAATGCATTCCTAGTCTAAATTACTATAAATGTAGCAGTGTATAATACCTCCTTAATCAACATACTACCTCAACTAACACACCCTTCCTCTACCGGCATTCAATCTTCTGGCGTCTTCATTATGTTCTTCAGATAGCTTCATAGTTCATCTTGGATTGCCCATGGCAATATCCCAATTCCAATGTCACACCTGAACCACCTCACCTCTACCCCCATTCTGTTTTGTCCATTTGCCAACCAGTATACCAGCACCATCAGAGATGTTATATTTAAATACATCTCTATTCATGCCCACTCCAAATGGACTCCTGTCACACTCTTGGGAGAAAAGGCATAAGAGAAAAGAAAAGGCAGTTGATTGCTTCGATTGGATGTTGGTTCTGATTCAGGTCTTCTGGTAGAGGTGATGCTGGACAGGAACATCTTCAACGCCTTTGTTGCTCCTCTTCAGCCGGGTAGAGTTTATTTTTATTTTTTATTGAGGTTCACACCGTTCTGGACCGAATTATCTCTGCTATGCATCAAGACACCATCCGTTGCAACCTCGAGAAAGGACAAATCATAACAATTTAGTTGAGTTAATTTCCAATCCAAAACATCCCTATAAGCATTGACTATATGACAAGTTATTATGTTTCACCAATCATTCTTAATACCAATTTCTAATACTTGATCCTGCTGCCTGATACATTTTTCCTTGAGGGGTCCCTGTATTCCAAAGACTATCTGTATAAATGCCACATATTTCACATTCTCCCTTGTATTCTTCCAATTTCTATAACCCAATTGTTTTATTGTACCACTCCTATATATTTGCTCATAGTCTATTTGACATTACTCTGGTGTTTTCCTTTTCCTTGTTCCTATTCTAACCACTAATTGCTTACCATTCTCTCCCCATCCTGGTTGATTATAAAATTGTTTATTTTTAGGATTTCCTAAATATTACAAATATTCTGCTGGCCAATATGGTCTTTCCGAGTTCCTTATATGACAAAAGTTGTGGTTGAATCATAGCACAGTCATAGTAACTGTGGAGATGTTGAACTACTGTTAATGATTTAAAACGGAGATGTGGTGCATATTAGACTATTTTCTTTATTTAATTTTAATGCAATATATTATACTCATCTATACCAATCATTTTTTAACGGCTCCTTCCATTCCCTTTCTTCTGTATTTGGTATGGCTCTAACATGTACAGCGTTTGGTGCACTTTCCCAAGGAATAACTACTCCAACAACACTTCCCCCTGGAAATCTAACACTAAATACTACATCAAATTGTTTTTCTAAGTCTTGGGCTGTTCTCCTTATGTCTAATATTCACCTGTCTCTTTCTTTCATTATCTTAAGGGCATACTACCCCATGTGACTTCCCCATACACTTTGTGCTGGTTCCTCCCACACCAATAATAATTTAACCCTTGTATTTTAGTAGTGATTCCTTCCTGTACTTTAGTTATGGTTCCTGCCTGTGCAAGAATATACATTTTAATCCTGTCTATATCCCTTCTATGTCTTGTTCTTCTGCTCTTTACTATTATCAGTACCCCATTCCCCTTATTCTCAGGGAACTAGTCGAGTGCAGAGAAATCAATGATGGGGATATCTGGTGCATCTTGAATGTCTGGAATATCTCGAAGATCTAGGAGGTCTTGAAGGTCTCGGAAGTCTCGAAGTTCTCGAAGATCTCGAAGATCTGCCCCTCCGCCGAGGGAATCAGCAAGAACACGTAGCTCATCAGTAATTGCCATCCTGACCCATCTGATTCTCGCCAGCATCCTCAGCCCTCTCATCTCTCAGTCATCGGTTCCCTCACTGGTACAATGGTTTAGATGATACCAGGTCACGCTCCCCTCTATCCGTACCGCCGTTGATGTAACCTGGACGACGATGTATGGTCACTTTAGCTGTTAACCTTCTTCCGTCACTAGGGTCTCCAGATCAGCCAGAGTCCCTCTCAATCTATCGACATTGGTCTGCGAAGAGTGTCCTTCTACCAGCCTACCCATAGGGAAGCTCGGAATTACTGCTGCAAAGACACACAAGCACAGACAAACACAAAAGACAACAATGCTACCCAATGGGGGCCGTCTTCCTCTCCTGGGGTTGGAACACTCCTATAGTGGGAAACATGGATCTAAGTATCGGTCTCTCCCACTTTTACCATCATTGAGGTAGCCGACAACACCTGGTATGGGCCCCTCCACATAGGGTCTTTCCAGCTCTTTCTTCTGTAGTCTTTTGCCATCACATAGTCTCCAGGGTGCAGAAAATACTCATATTCTCCTACTCAGTTGAGTTATCTTCACCTATGAAAAGAAAATCTTAAGAACATTGTCAGGTTAGGTGAGACACAGTATGCTACTTATGTCCTCTCATCCATCAAGAGAAGCCTTGAGATTATGAAGCGCACCAGCTTGTTGTAGTCCACTCATTTCATAGACAGACCCCCTCTACACCATGCCTCCTATCACAAAAACAAAAAAGATTTAACCTAACCCACAACACATATTACTACTGCTCATATCCTTAATACACCTTGCATATTTCCCCACAAAACCATTATTAAACATTAAAACCTCTGTAAGCCCAACTTCCCCCCTTGGACACATGCATCACATCGTGATTCATGTGTTCAAAAAACAAAACAACAACAATATTGCCTATCAAACCAAAAATAATAACTAAACTTAAAATGACAATCTTTGAGCATATCTTTACTTAACTGTATCCCATAACACTATTCAAGGAATACCTCTCCTTCAGGATTAACTCTCTCACTTCATCCTTGTCCTGTCTGGACTAATATATAGGATTTTTTCCAAATTATAAACTTCTTCACAATTATCCTTATTATATCTAATCCCCAATTCAGAATTCCTCTAGGATTTACGGTGTGGGTGATCAGGTCACACTATAAAGCCAGAACAGATTGCAGAGGTCATTGGAATCATTCAATGAATTGTTCCATCCAAATGTATACTACTCATTAACAACCATCAAAATATTTCATAAATGTTGTATCCCGAGTGTACAGTAAGTCCTTAGTACAGCTCTTGTCAAAATAAATCACACGTATTTACTTATCCCTCAGTAAATAAAAACCCAAATGACATGTGTTTGCCCCTTTAAGATATTTCACTTCTATCCCGTGAAAAAAAACTAAAATACAAATAAAAATCCTATACAGCTAACATTTCATACTAAGTGGGTTGTTTGTGGTTATTTAAACACTATATAGTAAAACAATACACAAAAAATGGCCAGGCCCTATTTATAGTCTCTGAAATTAATTCAAAGAAAAGAGAAAATCACTCCCCCCTTTTTCCTGGAAGAAAAAGTACACATTTAGTTAGTTTACATTTTGATACCTCCTAACCAATCCAAACAATCTAAATTCGAAATTCTCACTCTCTATTCCCACATCTCCTAATTCTCCTACTCAGAAAACCCTCAAGAACATCACTTGTGACTGCTCCCTTCCCCGATGAATTCCACAATCCAGTGCACATAAAACGACATAAAGTCCCATAAGATTTAAACCCAGAGGCTTTTCCGTAACCACAAATACAGTCAATTTCTCTGTGTAAGGAATCAGTAATATTTTGATCCCAAGTATCTATTAAAATATTGTTTGAGATGTGGGTCTCCTACATCTCCTTCATCATTCATTCTGTAGGGGATTTCCATCAATCCCAGAAAAGACTCCGAACCAAGACACATCAGACATTTATCATGTTTCATTAAGTGGAATATACACCTATAACATAACAAACCCATAACCACTTTCCAGTAATCTAATACAGTGGGGGGAAAAAGTATTTAGTCAGCCACCAATTGTGCAAGTTCTCCCACTTAAAAAGATGAGAGAGGCCTGTAATTATCATCATAGGTACACGTCAACTATGACAGACAAATTGAGAAAAAAAAATCCAGAAAATCACATTGTAGGATGTTTAATGAATTTATTTGCAAATTATGGTGGAAAATAAGTATTTGGTCACCTACAAACAAGCAAGATTTCTGGCTCTCACAGACCTATAACTTCTTCTTTAAGAGGCTCCTCTGTCCTCCACTCGTTACCTGTATTAATGGCACCTGTTTGAACTTGTTACCAGTATAAAAGACACCTGTCCACAACCTCAAACAGTCACACTCCAAACTCCACTATGGCCAAGACCAAAGAGCTGTCAAAGGACACCAGAAAAAAAATTGTAGACATGCAACAGGCTGGGAAGACTGAATCTGCAATAGGTAAGCAGCTTGGTTTGAAGAAATCAACTGTGGGAGCAATTATTAGGAAATGGAAGACATACAAGACCACTGATAATCTCCCTCGATCTGGGGCTCCACGCAAGATCTCACCCCGTGGGGTCAAAATGATCACAAGAACGGTGAGCAAAAATCCCAGAACCACACGGGGGGACCTAGTGAATGACCTGCAGAGAGCAGGGACCAAAGTAACAAAGCCTACCATCAGTAACACACTACGCCGCCAGGGACTCAAATCCTGCAGTGCCAGACGTGTCCCCCTGCTTAATCCAGTACATGTCCAGGCCCGTCTGATGTTTGCTAGAGTGCATTTGGATGATCCAGAAGAGGATTGGGAGAATGTCATATGGTCAGATGAAACCAAAATATAACTTTTTGGTAAAAACTCAACTCGTCGTGTTAGGAGGACAAAGAATGCTGAGTTGCATCCAAAGAACACCATACCTACTGTGAAGCATGGGGGTGGAAACATCATGCTTTGGGGCTGTTTTTCTGCAAAGGGACCAGGACGACTGATCCGTGTAAAGGAAAGAATGAATGGGGCCATGTATCGTGAGATTTTGAGTGAAAACCTCCTTCCATCAGCAAGGGCATTGAAGATGAAACGTGGCTGGGTCTTTCAGCATGACAATGATCCCAAACACACCGCCCGGGCAACGAAGGAGTGGCTTCGTAAGAAGCATTTCAAGGTCCTGGAGTGGCCTAGCCAGTCTCCAGATCTCAACCCCATAGAAAATCTTTGGAGGGGAGTTGAAAGTCTGTGTTGCCCAGCGACAGCCCCAAAACATCACTGCTCTAGAGGAGATCTGCATGGAGGAATGGGCCAAAATACCAGCAACAGTGTGTGAAAACCTTGTGAGGACTTACAGAAAACGTTTGACCTGTGTCATTGCCAACAAAGGGTATATAACAAAGTATTGAGAAACTTCTGTTATTGACCAAATACTTATTTTCCACCATAATTTGCAAATAAATTCATTAAAAATCCTACAATGTGATTTTCTGGATTTTTTTTTTTCTCATTTTGTCTGTCATAGTTGACGTGTACCTATGATGAAAATTACAGGCCTCTCTCATCTTTTTAAGTGGGAGAACTTGCACAATTGGTGGCTGACTAAATACTTTTTTTCCCCATTGTATGTATTTATGGTTGTTTGTCATTTTGTCTTGCCTTTTAATCATTATATGTGTTATTGTTTTTACCACCGAGGACCACTTTGGAAACAGCGTTTTAATAAAATTTTCAAGTGATATCCTATGGGCCAACATTGTACATTTTGTTGTATATGTCTGTAACCCTGAATAAATTCAATTCAATTCAATTCAATACCTGACCCCTGCAGAAACTAAAGAAAATCAAGTGGGCCTAAAAAAAAACATGTCACGACTTCCTCCGAAGCTGCCTCCTCTCCTTGTTCAGGCAGGCTTCGTCGCTCGTCGTCACCCGCCTTCTAGCCACTGCCACTCCTCATCTCATTATTCCATTTGTTTTGTCTTGTTTTTACTCACACCTGGTTCATATCCCCTCATCAGTACCTGTATAAGTATTCCCTCTGCCCCTCATGTCTTTGTCTACATCGATGACATTCATCAAAGCATCTGTCCCTTGTTCGCAGAGTGCTGGGCCGACTGTTGGAGCATGACCTCTATACCAAGGCAGAAAAGTCTCTGTTCTTCCAACAGTCCGTCTCCTTCCTAGGATACCACATCACCATCTCAGGTGTGGAGATTGAGGGAGACCGCATTTCAGCCGTGCGTAATTGGCCGACTCCAACCACGGTGAGGGAGATGCAGCGCTTCATTGGCTTTGCCAATTACTTTCGGAGGTTTATCTGGGGATTTGGCAAGGTCGCAGCTCCCATCACCTCTCTGTTGAAGGGTGGGCCGTCCCGGCTCCGCTGGTCTGCTGAGGATGACAGGGCTTTCAGTGACCTGAGGGCTCTGTTCACCTCAGCCCCGGTACTGGCCCATCCCGATCCATCATTACCATTCGTAGTGGAGGTGGATGCGTCCGAGGTAGGGGTAGGCGCTGTCCTATCCCATTGCTCGGGCACGCGACACAAGATCCACTCCTGTGCCTTCTTCTCTAAGAAGCTCAGACCTGCGGAGCAGAACTACGACGTTGGTGATTGGAACTGTTGGCTGTTGTAAAAGCCCTGACCGCGTTGAGGCACTGGCTCGAGGGGGCGAAACACCCTTTCCTCGTCTGGACTGACCACCATAACCTGTATTACATTCAGGCAGCGAGGAAGCTGAACACTCGCCAGGCCTTCACGCTGTCCTACATAACAGGCACAAAGAACGTGAAGGCAGACACACTGTCACGGCTATACGACACAGAGGATAGGCCCATTGACAACACCCCAATACTCCTGGGCTCCTGCATTGTGGCGCCGGGAGTGGACGCAGATATAGAGCGGGCGTTACGCAGAGAGCCATCTCCACCTCAGTGCCCAGCTGGGCTGCGGTACGTGCCATCTATTGTCCATGATCTATTGGGCACGCACGTTCCCCTCCTCTGGTCCCCCAGGCATCGGCCGTACAGTGCGCTCCCTGACCGGGAAGTACAGGTGGCCTACCTTGGCTAAGGACGTGAGAGTGTATGTCTCCTCTTGCTCGGTGTGCGCCCAGAGTAAGGCACCTAGGTACCTTCCAGAGGGTTAGTTACATCCCTTACCAGTTCCACAACGGCCATGGTCCCACTTATCAATTGACTTCCTAACTGATCTTCCCCTCTCTCAGGGTAACACCACCACCCTGGTCTTTGTGGACCGCTTTTCTAAAGCCTGCCGCCTCCTTCCTCTGCCCGGTCTCCCCACAGCCCTGAAAACTGCGTAAGCCCTGACCGGCCTTCTAGCCACTGTCGCTCCTCATCTCATCATTCCATTTGTTTTTATTGTTTTTACACACACCTGGTTCATATCCCCTCATCAGCACCTGTATAAGTATTCCCTCTACCCCCACGTCTTTGTGTGTGATTGTTTATTGTGGAAGTGACGATAGCTCGGTGGACGCTATGATTGTAAAATGTGTAAAACTTCAATAAAGATTATTAAACAAAAATTAAAACTCATCCCTCAAAATAAGACCTTATATATGAAATACTTTTTGTACTGTGTTAAACTTTTTTTTTTTATAACATATTCACTTAGGATCTCACTTGGTGAAGTTCATAGGACTGTCACTAACAAATATAGTCATGGGTGGTAACTTTACAATTCATAATAAAATTAAATGACTCACACAGACAGGCATGCACACACACACACACAACTTTATATATACTAGTACTTCAAGGTGTTATTTCTATAAAATGAGAGTATGCTGCTGTATTCTGATTTAATTTAGTGTAGCTATGGCTACAGACTTATTTGCAAGAATACATTCTCAAGCTGCCCGGAATCAAGTAAATAATTGTCCAATTATCACCAGCAACATGACATCAATGTAAAACTAGCAGTGCTCAAGGACATTTGACATAGAGTATACATGAATGCTTCGGGGATTTGAACTTGCAACCTATTGGTGCCACCAGGTTCATACTTATTGTTTGGAACATGTATTATCAAACTCTTTAAAAATAAGGGTATGGTTAGGGTTTTTCCCTGGGGGACAAAAAAGTGAAAGGTACACATATGGTACAGTTCTGTACCCTGTACGTATAATGGGAAAAAAATTATACCCAATATTTGGAATATAACGTACAATCATCATTGATAGGTGGGTGCAATGTACTGTTGGGGCTCATCAGCATATGTGGGGACCAGATCGACCCTTGTCTAGCGTATTTTCTTTTGTCAAAATTTGGAAAGTTAACGGAAAATTTTTCTGTTTCCATCAGGCCTTTCATGACATTTTCTACCCGACACGTACTTTAAATAAGGTTAGATGGAATAAAAAGGTTAGATGGAAACCTGGTTATTGAAACAGAATACTATGCCCCACCAACATTAGACAACTATACAGAAAACCCTCAAATTGCTGAAATACGTTAATGAAATCAATGATGAGAGAATAGTCAGATTAATTGAACAATAATTACTGTATAAAAAACATACACAATGTAGTCAAATATGTAAGTTGAAAACTCTATGTTAAAAGCACTGTGTATCATAATTACTTTTTTTCCCCCACATGTGTAGTGTTCCAAAACTACGTTTTTACATGTGACATTTGTTCCAAAATCACGTTTTCACATGTGAAATGTCATATGTGAAGTGTTTCAAAAACCCATGTTTTCATATGTGAAATGTCACGTGAAGTGTTCCAAAAGCACATGTTTTCAAATGATTTCACATGAGATATCATGTGATTGTCCACGTGAAATCATGTAATTTTTTTTCGTAAGGGAGTAACCTGTGTAATTGCCTTGTCAAATAATTAATTTCCCCAGTGTAAATAGGGACTGAGGTGTGCTCTACAAATGGCTGTACAACAAATATTATTACACCTAACTGAGCCACTCAGCACCAAGCTAAAGGAGAGGGAGGAAAGAGGATGTGTAAATTACAATGAATGCCTATGTAAAAGACTAGAATGACTGTGCCGAACCTGGAAGTTCAGGAATCACTGGCAATACCTTGTAGGATGGTGGTTATGTACATATAAGAACCACCAACCCCTTAATGTTGGCTTGAGGTGAGCAAATAGCCATATTATAAACTACCTTACATAACATCATACAGTGGAGTACAATCATTACCCACAGCTGCCAGAGGGGACGCACTTGCTGCATGAATGAATGTGAGCGTGTGCTCTAACCCAGTGGTTCCCAAACTTTTTCGGTTACTGTACTACCAACTGAATTTTGTTCTGCCTGGAGTACCCCTGAAGTACCCCCTATAATGTGCATTTTACCATTAGGTCTATGGTCTCATGGGTCTTCTCAAAACCCCTCTGTGGATAGGCCAAGTTAACCCTGGTTGGGAACCTCTGCTCTAATCTAATGTCCATTACAACCACCAGGGTTGGGGGCAATTCAATTTCAACTCAGTCAATTTAGGAAGTAAACTGACAGGCCAAACAATACAAATTCTCCTCATTGCTTTGGAGTTGGAGTTGGAATTTGAATTTCTGTTTACTTCCTTTACTGACTCTATCTCATCCTAGAATGTTGACCACATTTAGCTTAGTGGTTAAGAGCGTTGTGCCAGTAACCGAAAGGTTGCTGGTTCTAATCCCTGAGCCAACTAGGTGAAAAATAATTTGACCAATCCCACTAAGCTTGGTAACATCCATGGGCTAATCATGTTAGAGCACAGATTTCACTGTTTGTAGTTTATTCACCTGGGGCAACTCAAAAGAAAAACATGCAATGACACACACATACACACACCCACCCACCACTTACACACAGTAAAAGGAAAGGTCACCTCATTTAATCAGTTCAGACTGTCTTCCGGTCTTTGACCTTTCAGACTGCTCCCCTGATGGAATGAAAGGTGGTGAAATACCTAGAATGCGGCAGCACATCTCTGGATACGTTTCAGTAATTAGAGTTTAGCACTGAGAAAGGTTACAGGCCATATCACACAGGAGAGAAAGAGAGAGTGAGAGACACTCTCTACTTTCATGCTGTTTTCCGTCAGTAGGACAGGCGTCTCTCTCTCTCTCTCTCTCTGCTGAAACAAGCCCTCTCTGTAGCTATGGCAACCAGTCGGATTGGCTTGACTGAATATGCAAGATAAGGCCGACTTGAAAGAGTGAGAAAATCTGTTACCTCCCTATATTTCTCCTTTCTCTCTCCTCACTCCCCCCTCCCTTTCCTTCTCTCCCTCCCTTTCTCTCCTCTCACGCTCACGCTCCGTTTCCCTCTGCCTCTCTCTTCCCCTTATTTCCTTCTCTCTCTTTCTTTCTTCTTTCTCCCTGCATGGAATTATACTGGCATAAGCACACAGTGAGATAAGAGGCCTGGCATGGTTATGACATTCTCCATCTGTCTTTGAGACACAGAGACTCAGAAAGGGAGAAGAGACTTCAGAAGAACTGCCACAAGGAGAATACAGCGCTCTGTATATTTTTACTGTGCGTTGGTTTATGTACGTGTGTATACAGCGCTTCAAGGCTAAATCTGATCTTCCACTTGAACAGAACAAATGCTCCAATTCTGATTGAATGATTCTCTCCTCTCAGCTCTCCTCTCTCAGCTCTCACACTGATGTCTCCATGGAATTGAAATTGGGTTTTTGTTTCTTTGCAAGGCTGTCAGACTATTTAACAAGATTATGGACTGATCAGACTTATGTGAGTAAGTGTATGTGTGTGTCACAGAGTGAGACAGAATGTGTGTGTGCTATTTAAAGGTCATGAACAGTGAATCATATTTTTCATGACATTTTATGATATTTGAAGTATGAAATGACTGTTGCTTATATACTGAACAAAAATATAAACTCAACATGCAACAATTTCTAAGATTTTACTGAGTTACAGTTCATATAAGGAAATCAGTCAATTGAAATAAATACATTAGGCCCTAATCTATGGATTTCACATGACTGGGCAGGGGCGGTGCCACCCACTGAGGAGCCAGGCCCAGCCAATCAGAATGAGTTTTTCCCCACAAAAGGGCTTTATTACAGACAGAAATACTCCTCAGTTTAATCAGCTGTCCGGGTGGCTGGTCTAAGAGGATCCCGCAGGTGAAGAAGCCGGATGTGGAGGTCCTGGGCTGGCGTCGTTACACGTGGTCTGCGGTTGTGAGGCCGGTTGGAAGAACTGCCAAATTCTCTAAAATGATATTGGAGGTGGCTTATGGTCAGTGGTGTAAAGTACTTTAAAGTACTACTTAAGTAGTTTTTTGGGGTATCTTTATAATTTACAACTTATCTTTTTGACAACTTGTACTTCACTACATTCCTAAAGAAAATTATGTACTTTTTACTCCATAAATTTTCCCTGACACCCAAAAGTACCCGTTACATTTTGAATGCTTAGCAGGACAAGAAAATGGTCCAATTCACGCACTTATGAAGAGATCCCTGGTCATCCCTACTGCCTCTGATCTGGCGGACTCACTAAACACAAATGCTTCATTTGTAAATTATTTCTGAGTGATGGGGTGTGTCCCTGACTGTCTGTAAATAAATAAAACAACAAGAATGGTGCCGTCTGGTTTTCTTAATATAAGGAATTTGAAATGATTTATACTTCTACTTTTGATACTTAAGTACAGTGGGGAAAAAAAGTATTTAGTCAGCCACCAATTGTGCAAGTTCTCCCACTTAAAAAGATGAGAGAGGCCTGTAATTTTCATCATAGGTACACGTCAACTATGACAGACAAAATGAGAAAAAAAATTCCAGAAAATCACATTGTAGGATTTTTTATAAATTTATTTGCAAATTATGGTGGAAAATAAGTATTTGGTCACCTACAGACAAGCAAGATTTCTGGCTCTCACAGACCTGTAACTTCTTCTTTAAGAGGCTCCTCTGTCCTCCACTCGTTACCTGTATTAATGGCACCTGTTTGAACATGTTATCAGTATAAAAGACACCTGTCCACAACCTCAAACAGTCACACTCCAAACTCCACTATGGCCAAGACCAAAGAGCTGTCAAAGGTCACCAGAAACAAAATTGTAGACCTGCACCAGGCTGGGAAGACTGAATCTGCAATAGGTAAGCAGCTTGGTTTGAAGAAATCAACTGTGGGAGCAATTATTAGGAAATGGAAGACATACAAGACCACTGATAATCTCCCTCGATCTGGGGCTCCACGCAAGATCTCACCCTGTGGGGTCAAAATGATCACAAGAACGGTGAGCAAAAATCCCAGAACCACACGGGGGGACCTAGTGAATGACCTGCAGAGAGCTGGGACCAAAGTAACAAAGCCTACCATCAGTAACACACTACGCCGCCAGGGACTCAATCCTGCAGTGCCAGACGTGTCCCCCTGCTTAAGCCAGTTCATGTCCAGGCCCGTCTGAAGTTTGCTAGAGTGCATTTGGATGATCCAGAAGAGGATTGGGAGAATGTCATATGGTCAGATGAAACCAAAATAGAACTTTTTGGTAAAAACTCAACTCGTCGTGTTAGGAGGACAAAGAATGCTGAGTTGCATCCAAAGAACACCATACCTACTGTGAAGCATGGGGGTGGAAACATCATGCTTTGGGGCTGTTTTTTCTGCAAAGGGACCAGGACGACTGATCCGTGTAAAGGAAAGAATGAATGGGGCCATATATCGTGAGATTTTGAGTGAAAACCTCCTTCCATCAGCAAGGGCATTGAAGATGAAACGTGGCTGGGTCTTTCAGCATGACAATGATCCCAAACACACCGCCCGGGCAACGAAGGAGTGGCTTCGTAAGAAGCATTTCAAGGTCCTGGAGTGGCCTAGCCAGTCTCCAGATCTCAACCCCATAGAAAATCTTTGGAGGGAGTTGAAAGTCTGTGTTGCCCACCGACAGCCCCAAAACATCACTGCTCTAGAGGAGATCTGCATGGAGGAATGGGCCAAAATACCAGCAACAGTGTGTGAAAACCTTGTGAAGACTTACAGAACTTTTGAGCTGTGTCATTGCCAACAAAGGGTATATAACAAAGTATTGAGAAACTTTTGTTATTGACCAAATACTTATTTTCCACCATAATTTGCTAATAAATTCATTAAAAATCCTACAATGTGATTTTCAGGAATTGTTTTTCTCATTTTGTCTGTCATAGTTGACGTGTACCTATGATGAAAATTACAGGCCTCTCTCATCTTTTTAAGTGGGAGAACTTGCACAATTGATGGCTGACTAAATACTTTTTTCCCCACTGTATATTTTAGCAATTTCATTTACTTTTGATACTTTTGATACTTTTAATATATAGACATTTACTCAAGTAGTATTTTACTGGGTGACTTTCACTTTTACTTGAGTAACTTTCTATTAAGGTATTTTTACTTTTACTCATGCCACACCTGTCGGGTAGATGGATTATTGTGGCAAAGGAGAAATGCTCACTAACAGGGTTGTAAACAAATTTGTGGACAAGATTGGAGAGAAATAAGCTTTTTGTGCATATGGAAAATGTCTGGGATCTTTTATTTCAGCTCATGAAACATGGGACCAACACTTTACACGTTGCATTTATATTTTTGTTCAGTGTGGACTGATAAAGCTTGATCGTAAAGTTACTGGTCCCCTCCCCCATGTCAAACACTTGTATTCAGTAGGCTGGATTATTAAGGGGATAGGGTGACATCACCCTAACGCTCATTTTAATACACCAATGGTAACATGATATTCTATTACATAATTTAAATAAGTACCACCTTCTCACCAACATCGGAGAAGGTGTGTTTGCAGAGGGGCGTGGGTTATACAGCTAGATAGCTACTCTACTGATGTCAAAATTTGACTGTAGGGTGTCAGCGAACATAATTACAACTTTACACTATTAATCTATGCAATGATACTTACAGTGCCTTGAGAAAGTATTCACACCCCTTGACTTTTTCCACATTCTGTCACTGGCCTACACACAATACCCGATAATGTCACAGTGGAAGAATGTTTTTAATTTTGTTTTTACAAATTAATAAAAAATGAAAAGCTGAAATGTCTTGAGTCAATAGGTATTCAACCCATTTGTTATGGCAAGCCTAAATAAGTTCAGGAGTAAAAAGGTGCTTAACAAGTTACATAAGTTGCATGGACTCACTGTGTGCAATAATAGTGTTGAATATGATTTTTGAATGACTACCTCATCTCTGCACCCCACACATACAGATAATTGTGAGGTCCCTAAGTCGAGCAGTGAATTTCAAACACAGATTCAATCACAAAGACCAGGGAGGTTTTCCAATGCCGCGCAAAAAAGGGCACCTATTGGTAGATTAAAATAAAATAAAAAAGCAGACATTGAACTATTGCTTTGAGCATGGTGAAGTTATTAATTACGCTTTGGATGGTGTATCAAAACACCCAGTCACTACAAAGATACAGTTGTCTTTCCTAATTCAGTTGCTGGAGAGGAAGGAAACCGCTCAGGGATTTCACTATGAGGCCAATGGTGACTTTAAAACAGTTACAAAGTTTAATGGCTGTAATAGGAGAAAACTGAGGATGGATTAACAACATTGTAGTTACTCCACAATATTAACCTAAATGACAGAGTGAAAAGAAGGAAGCCTGTACAAAATACAAATATTCCAAAACATGCATCCTGTTTACAACAAGGCACTAAAGTAATGCTGCAAAAAATGTGGCAAAGCAATTCACTTTTTGTCCTGAATACAAAGTGTATGTTTGGGGCAAATCCAATCCAATACAACACATTACTGAGTACCACTCTCCATATTTTCAAGCATAGTGGTGGCTGCATCATGTTATGAGTATGGTTGTAATCGTTAAGGATTGGGGAGTTTTTCAGGATAAAAAAGAAACGGAATGGAGCTAAGTATATGCAAAATCCTAGAGGAAAACCTGGTTCAGTCTGCTTTCCACCAGACACTGGGAGATTAATTCACCTTTCAGCAGAACAATAACCTAAAACACAAGGCCCAATGGAGTTGCTTACCAAGAAGACATTGAATATTTGTGAGTGGCCGAGTTACAGTTTTGACTTAAATCTACTTGAAAATGTATGGCATGACCTGAAAATGGTTGTCTAGCAATGATCAACAACCAATTTGACAGAGCTTGAAGAATTTTGAAGAGAATAATGGGCTAATTTAGGTATGGAAAGCTCTTAGAGTCTTACCTGCTAAAGGTGCTTCTACAAAGTATTGACTCAGGGCTGTAAATACATACAGTATGTAAATTATATATTTCTATATTTCATTTTCAGTATATTTGCAAACATTTCTAAAAATATGTTTTCACTTTGTCATTATGGAGTATCGCATGTAGATCGGTGAGAAAAAAACAACAGTTTACTCCGTTTAGAATTCAGGCTGTAACACAACAAAATATGGAATAAGTAAGGTGAATTCATCTGTGTCTGGCGTTAGCTACTGGCTAGCTAGGTCTTCAGCCAGCATGGAACAAAAGGGGGTGGAAGGGTCATTTAAAACTCTGACGCAGTTGTCATGTCAACACATCCGCCAGTGCTGCTGTGAACCGCATCACAAGAGACCTGCCAAACGGGAGATGTAAAAAAAATGTTTTATATCATTGATGCAATTTCTATGTTGTTTGAGTTGCTTTATGTATCACCAAATTATCTTGAGATTGTTTTACTGCAACACTGCTCACTGCATCCAAGTTTCTTGACATTTAAAAAATAAATCAGTCAAGGCTGTGCTGCCAGCAATGTACTATAATTCAGTACCAATACACAGAATACAGTACCATACTGCATTTTTGGAGTGCCAAAAACCTTTTGAACAACACACTGTAAGGGGTTTGCCATACATCTTACAGTATCTTAAAGGCAGCTCAGTGGCGAGTAAAATAATGTATTTCATATTACATTAGACCTACTGTAATATAAATACGGTGTCAAAGCAAGTACTGTTTAATGACACAAAGTACAATACTGTAAAATTGACTAGTATACTGTTTAAAAGTAAATCCTACCCTAATCAATGAATCAATGAATGAATTAAATTCATTGAGGGGAGGGGTTTGTATTTCACAGTATTTTACTGTAATTACAAGTGATTGGTGCAAGCAGGTTAGCTGCTAGGTAAAGTGATTGAAGATTACATTATATTAATGAATATTTAGTGTTTTATGTCACTTGCACTTCTAGAGGCCTTAGCATAGGCTTCCAAAACAAGAGCGACTACAGGGCAAAACAGAACAAAAGGACATGGCAAAAAAAGTTTGAGACTGTCCGGAGCAGACCAACACAGTAGACCAACACCAAGGCCAGACCAGAACCAACACCTTTCCAACCCTCCTTCTCCAAATCCCCCCAGCCAAAGATGACTGGGATGAACCCAGGAGGGATGTGCCGCTACAACGTGGTGAGGCTGACGCTAGGCTGCCGCTAGGCTGACGCTAGGCTGACGCTAATCCCCAACGAGGAGGCTGCCAAGGACAGAGCAACTAATCGCCGGGGAGTAGCAACGGCAACAACAACCGCCAGACCAGAAACCATGACCTGCCTGGAATTCAGGAGGGCAGTTCTTCAGAGAGGTATGGGATTTGTGTCGTCTGACCTAAACTGCCTGGTGAAACCCCCAGGGCCACAAGAATAACTTGAAGCCAATTTTAAGACCCCCAAGTTACTAGAACAGTTTTGTTTAAAATACAGAAATTGCAAAGATTCAGCCCTGTTTAACAGATTCAGAGCATACCCTCTATCCGACACAGAATCCAAAGTAGTTATAGTACAGCTTCACAATGAATGCATCCAGGACTATGACATACAAGTTTGGTAAAGCAGGTTCGGCACCCTCAAGTCAGCGGCTAGGAGGGTCCTGGACGAAGACAACGCCTGGACTGGGACACAAAAATGGCTGGTCCGGTTAAGATCAGACCCAACCGGAGTGGGTGAAGTCCAACACCTCCCCAGCACCATCAAGCTGGGGAACAACCGAGGCTCAACTACTACGGCATGCCCAAACTGTGCAGGAACTGCGGCCTGTAGAGCCATAATCTGTATGATCTGTAGAGACAACCATCCCACCTCAGACTGTACCTCCACAAGACCCTGCAACCTGTGCAGGAAAGGGGGCCACTTCTTCAGAACCTGCCCCAGTTCCTTCGCCGGCAGAAAAAGGGCCAACGCCACCAACCCCAACCCCACTAACCCTTTCCCTACTCCTAAGGCTATAAATTCCTACCGCCAGTTGGTGAGCGGAGTTTGCCGTTCAAGATTTTCTTTGCATCTCTGGTGGGTAGCCCCCACTCATAGGACCGCTATAAGCCATTGGCAGGCCGGTTTTGCATCTCTGGCATTTAGACTCAACTCAGAGGACAGCTATAAGCCTTCGGCAAGCCATCTAGCCATGAGTTAATTTGATAGCAAGGAAGTGTTGATCACTGTCATTAAGGGTGAAATTGTCTATGGTCGTGAAACCAATTCCAATCCAATGTTGCAACTTGCAATGCAAATAATTTACATTACAATTATTTCAATGAAGCCTGCATTGCTATACTGTTGGAATCCATAGCCATTTCATTGGGAGGATGTAAGCCTTTTAAAATTAAAATCAAATTTTATTTGTCAAATGCACGTGTTTAGCAGATGTTATTGCGGGTGTAGCGAAATGCTTGTGCTTCTAGCTCCGACAGTGCAGTAATATCTAACAAGTAATATCTAACAATTTCACAACATATACCCAATACACACAAATCTAGCAAGGAATGGAATTTAAGAATGTATACATTTTTGGACAAGCAATGACAGAGCGGCATGGACTAAGATACAGTAGAATATTATAGAATAGAATACAGTATATACATATGAGATGAGTAGTGCAAGATATGTAAACATTATTAAAGTGACTAGTGTTCAATTTCTTAAAGTGGCCAGTGATTTCAATAGGCAGCAGCAGCCTCTAATATGCTAGTGATGGCTATTTAACAGTCTGATGGCCTTCAGATAGAAGCTGTTTTTCATTCTCTCGGTCCCAGCTTTGATGCACCTGTACTGACCTCGCCTTCTGGATGATAGCGGGGTGAACAGGCAGTGGCTCGGGTGGAGGGATTCAAGTTGTGGAGTTAAAAGAAAACATGAATCATCAGTGTACAATGACACCTTTGTTTTTAAGCCCTGGATTTATAATCCCTTGATATTATTGTTGGATGTGATTTTAATAGCTAAAATTTCGATGGCCATAATAAATAGATATGCCGATAGTGGACAACCTTGTTTTACTCCTCTTGACAGTTTAAAACTTTCCTAGAAATAGCCATTATTTACTATCTTACACCAAGGGTTACTATACATGATTTTAACCCATTTCATAAGAGATTCTCCAAAATTGAAATGCTCTAGGCATTTATATATAAACTCCAGTTTTACTTTATCAAAAGCCTTTTCAAAGTCAGCTATGAATAGCAGGCCTGGTTTCCCAGATTTTTCATGGTCTTATATAAGTCTTATATTATCTCCAATGTATCGTCCATGTAAAAAACCTGTCTGATTAGAATTAGTAATGTCTGACAATACCTTTTTAATTCTATGCGCTATACATTTCGCTATACATTTTGCATCACAACACTGAAGTGTAAGGGGCCTCCAATTTTTTAAATGTAATGGATCTTTAAATTTCCCACTTGTATCCTGTTTCAGTAAAAATGAAATCATACCTTCTTGTTGAGTGTCTGATAATCTACCCTTTACATAGGAGTGGTTAAAACATGCTAATAACGGTCCTCTGAGTATTTTAAAAAAAGGTGAGGTATACCTCAACTGGTATGCCATCCAACCCTGGAGTTTTCCCGGACTTAAAGTCTTTAATTGCATCAAGAAGTTCCTCCTCTGTAATTGCACCTTCACATGAGTCTTTCTGTATGGCTGTTAATTTTACATTTTAGTCATTTAGCAGACGCTCTTTTCCAGAGCGACTTACAGTTAGTGAATACCTTTTTATTTTGTTATTTTTTTTATACTGGCCCCCCGTGGGAATCGAACCCACAACCCTGGCGTTGCAAACACCATTCTCTATCAACTGAGCTACATCCCTGCCGGCCATTCCCTCCCCTAGCCTGGACGACGCTGGGCCAATTGTGCGCCGCCCATGAGTCTCCCGGTCGCGGCCGGCTGCGACAGAGCCTGGATTCGAACCAGGATCTCTAGTGGCACAGTTAGCACTGCGATGCAGTGCCTTAGACCACTGCGCCACTCAGGAGAATTTTACATTATCAATAGAAAAAATTATCCATACAATTAGCTTCAGTTAGAGGAGATGGAGGTGACTGAAATGAAAACATACGCTGAAAGTACTTTGCTTCCTCCTTCAAAATATAATTTGGTGAATCATGGGTGACTCAGTCATTTGTAACCAGTTTCAGTAAAAATAAATTATAGCATTTCTATGTTGAAGATAAAAAAATAATTTGGTGCATTTTTATTTTTATAATATATTACACTTGATCTTCCTTGAATAAGTTCTTCCATTTCATTTCATTTTTTCTCTAATTTATTCTGAGCCTCTATGTTACAGTTTTTATTGCTATCTATCTGTTCTGTTAGACCTTCTATTTCCTTTGTTAGTATGGACTCTTTTGACATAAATTGCTTTTGTTTTCGAGATGAGTACTGAATTGCATGGCCTCTAAAGGCACATTTAAAAATGTCCCATACAATAAGGGTATTTGCTGTACCTATGTTATGTCGGAAAAATTCAGTTATAAATTCCTCTGTCCTAGTTAAAAACAAGTTATCATTCAATAGGCTTTGATTACATTTCCAATATTCATGCCCACGTGGAAATTCAGTAAGAGTAATGTATATGCCAATTATATGATGGTCCGACCGCATTCTGTCCCCTATCAACACTTTTTAAACTTTTGGTGCCAACGAGAATGACATAAGAAGAAGTCACGACGACTAGCTTGATTGAGTCTCCGCCATGTATATCACACTAGGTCAGGATATTTAAGCCTCCATATATCCACTAGTTCTAATGTATCCATGACATTCATGATTTCCTTAAGAGCATGAGGGTGATAGTTTGTAGTGTGATTTCCTTTATGGTCCATTGAGCTATTTAAAACAGTATTATAATCTCCCACCATAATAATATAGTCTTGTATTGCTTGCAGGGTTGATCATTTATTATATATATTTTCAAAGAAGAATGGATCATCATTATTTGGTCCGTAAAGGTTAATGAGCCATATCTGTTTAAGGTCCAATAACATATTTAAAATCATCCATCTACCTTGAGGATCTGTTTGGACAATTTGCACATTCGGATCAAAATTACTGTTAATTAATATCATCACCCCTTTTGAGTTTCTTTGCCCATGGGAGAAGTATATTTCAACCCCCCACCCCAGTCCCTTTTCCACTCAACATCTAGAATTGTTGAATGAGTGTCCTGTAAACAATAGATATTATATTCCTTCTCTTTGAGCCAGGTAAATATTGTTCTTCTTTTCTTATTATCTGCTAAGCCATTACAATTATAACTGGCTATACTTATTTCACCATTTATCATAATGAGATACAAGTTTCAAATCTATTCATCATAATATACTGTATGTTTGTAAATGTACCATTAAAAAGTACCATAGCGATTGAGTATCCATATAGCTATACCATGATATTTGCATTGCTACTAAGTAACCCTCCAATTGTTGTCCACTATTCCCCCCTCTAAAGCCCCTCCCCATCCCAAGTTGGGTTGTCATCCCAGTGATCGGCAGACCACCCCCGTCCCCCCGGATCCCTAGGCCCCCCGAGAGGCCAGGACCCATCCTTTGAAAACAGCACACAGTGCCACCCACAAAACAGAAGCAGGTCAACCGCCAAAAGCATTTCCAATGCTCTCACCGCAATTTTCTTTATATATATATAGCTATTAAAAATATGTATCTATTCAAATATCTTGCATATCTTAATTTCCATCATTATCAATTGATATGCGTAATAATGTCAGCAGTTCATGCAAAGGATTGATACCTATAACCCGGATTGCCATTACATTTTTGGCAAGCAATTATTATTTTAGCAAACAATTACTGTGGTTCATCCTACATTCTCCCTAACATCCTTACCCCCTTGCAACGGATGTGGGATACACACACACACACACACACACACACACACACACACACACACACACACACACACACACACACACACACACACACACACACACACACACACACACACACACACACACACACTCTTACACACTCAACCCCTTTCCTCCACAATCAACCATAAACTCAGATGCTCACCGGTTGTTACATCCCAGAGCCCAACTCAAGAAAGGACCTGATTTACGAATGCATATACAGTTACAGCTGTTTGAGAAAGCATGCAAGATTGAGCAAAAATTGACAACAATTTGAGATTTGATTAACCTACGTCAAGTCCTAGGTGATGGAAATCAGATCCACCCCCTTCCCCTGAAACACACACATGCTGGTCCCCCGTTGTGACCATTTTCCCCAGCATCTCTGTGCAGTCAGACCTTTGATTATTTTGTGCCACCAGGGCCACAATAATATGCCCCCTCTCTGATTGTCCAAGTGTGACCCCCTCCCCATGGGTTACTGCAGCCAGTGTTGCCAGCACTGCCACTACCTGGGTGGGGGTACCCCACCGGAATCCCCACCGGCTAGGTACAAGGTCGTCAAGGTTCTCATTAGCAGCTTTGAGAATTCCCATGTATATTATGCTCTCCCATCAGGGGGCTCTGGCTTTGTAGGACCAACCCTGACAGGCAGGCTCAGAATCTTGAGGGGGTGGTGCTGCTCTAGTAGGTCTCTGACCGCATTTATCTTTCTGTTTGGGCTGCAAATAGGCAACTTACAGCAGGGCCATAAAACAGAAGGGGACTTCTCTTTGGTGTATAGGTCGCTCAGGTGGGTGTCTAGGGTATAGGGTTGGGGACCGTTCCATCATGATAGGACAATTAAAAATAAATTAAATTTATATCCCTCATCTGCACAAAATTGAAAGCTCTCTCTCACGACCCCTGCTCACAGACACACATTGGTTCTGGGATATGCAACCATTTCCTTTCGCCACACTTTTCCAAACACAAAAACGCACACAACACCTTCCATCACAATACATCCACACATGCCCACATACTGTGCCTTCTATGTCTTCTGTTTGCTGTGTTTTTATCTCCACTATGTTGATTGAGTACTTTTGTGTTCTAATTAGTTGTATTTGAAGATGTACTATTTTACTAGTTATCCTTTCTTCTAATGCCGTCTTATCCATTTATAAATACTATTTTTCCGTCATAACATAGGTACAGCTAATCCCTTATTGTATGGGACACTTTTAAATGTGCTTTTAGAGGCCATGCAATTCAGTACTCATCTCGAAAACAAAAGCAATTTAGGTCAAGAGTCCATACTAACAAAGAAAATACAGAACAGATAGATAGCAATATATATACAGTGGGGAAAAAAAGTATTTAGTCAGCCACCAATTGTGCAAGTTCTCCCATTTAAAAAGATGAGAGAGGCCTGTAATTTTCATCATAGGTACACGTCAACTATGACAGACAAAATTAGAAAAAAAAATCCAGAAAATCACATTGTAGGATTTTTAATGAATTTATTTGCAAATTATGGTGGAAAATAAGTATTTGGTCAATAACAAAAGTTTCTCAATACTTTGTTATATACCCTTTGTTGGCAATGACACAGGTCAAACGTTTTCTGTAAGTCTTCACAAGGTTTTCACACACTGTTGCTGGTATTTTGGCCCATTCCTCCATGCAGATCTCCTCTAGAGCAGTGATGTTTTGGGGCTGTCACTGGGCAACACGGACTTTCAACTCCCTCCAAAGATTTTCTATGGGGTTGAGATCTGGAGACTGGCTAGGCCACTCCAGGACCTTGAAATGCTTCTTACGAAGCCACTCTTCGTTGCCCGGGCGGTGTGTTTGGGATCATTGTCATGCTGAAAGACCCAGCCACGTTTCATCTTCAATGCCCTTGCTGATGGAAGGAGGTTTTCACTCAAAATTCTCACGATACATGGCCCCATTCATTCTTTCCTTTACACGGATCAGTCGTCCTGGTCCCTTTGCAGAAAAAACAGCCCCAAAGCATGATGTTTTCACCCCCATGCTTCACAGTAGGTATGGTGTTCTTTGGATGCAACTCAGCATTTTTGTCCTCCAAACACGACGAGTTGAGTTTTTACCAAAAGTTATATTTTGGTTTCATCTGACCATATGACATTTTCCCAATCCTCTTCTGGATGCACTCTAGCAAACTTCAGACGGGCCTGGACATGTACTGGCTTAAGCAGGGGGACACGTCTAGCACTGCAGGATTTGAGTCCCTGGCAGCGTAGTGTGTTACTGATGGTAGGCTTTGTTACTTTGGTCCCAGCTCTCTGCATGTCATTCACTAGGTCCCCCGTGTGGTTCTGGGATTTTGCTCACCGTTCTTGTGATCATTTTGACCCCACGGGGTGAGATCTTGCGTGGAGCCCCAGATCGAGGGAGATTATCAGTGGTCTTGTATGTCTTCCATTTCCTAATAATTGCTCCCACAGTTGATTTCTTCAAACCAAGCTGCTTACCTATTGCAGATTCAGTCTTCCAGCCTGGTGCAGGTCTACAATTTTGTTTCTGGTGTCCTTTGACAGCTCTTTGGTCTTGGCCATAGTGGAGTTTGGAGTGTGACTGTTTGAGGTTGTGGACAGGTGTCTTTTATACTGATAACAAGTTCAAACAGGTGCCATTAATACAGGTAACGAGTGGAGGACAGAGGAGCCTCTTAAATAAGAAGTTACAGGTCTGTGAGAGCCAGAAATCTTGCTTCTTTGTAGGTGACCAAATACTTATTTTCCACCATAATTTGCAAATAAATTCATTAAAATCCTACAATGTGATTTTCTGGATTTTTTTCTCAATTTGTCTGTCATAGTTGACGTGTACCTATGATGAAAATTACAGGCCTCTCTCATCTTTTTAAGTGGGAGAACTTGCACAATTGGTGGCTGACTAAATACTTTTTTTCCCCACTGTATATATAAAATGTACCGTAGAGGAAAGGTAAATACCTGTCTATATGTGGAAAAATCTCCCTGATTAACTCTTTAGTCATATCCCAGATTATGGTCTTGCCTACACCTAGCGAACAGTTTTTTTAATTATATGAGAAAAAAATATTCAATTTTATTTGGAACGGCAAGCCAGACAAAATTAAACTGGCCTATTTATATAATGAATATGAATTCGGAGGGCAGCAATGATTAAATATTAAACCATTAGACCTCTCACTATAGGCTTCAGTCATACAAAAGTTATACTTAAATCCGAACTGGTTCTCTAGCAAATTAGGAAGAATGTCTCACCCCATGTTCAAGAATGGCCTTTTTCCCTTTATTCAGATTACAACCTCTCACTTTCAGTTATTTGAATAGGAACTAATCTCCCAAATATCACTATTTCTAAAACAAGCCATAGAAAGTTGTTTGCAATTTCAATTTCATCCACCAGAAACGACAGAACAAATAATACAACAAATAGTTGGGAATTGATTCATGACGTACCGATTCCATGGCACATGGTTTATGAGCTGATACACAAAACGACGCCGGATTCAAAACTTAGAATATTTATATTTAAATTATAATACAAAATTCTTGCAACCTATAGAATGTTATTTCTATGGGGGATACAACCTTCCCATCTCTGCAGATTTTGCTGCGAATAGACCGAATCATTAGATCATTTGTTTTGGTACTGTCCATATGTAGCTTGTTTTTGGTCACAGGTCCAGGAATGGCTGAAGCACATCCGTCGCTATGGGCGGGCCATAGGGGGCCGGGCCCGCCCCCAAAAATGCTTGTTTCAATTTACAATCTATAGAAACAATGAGAATAGAAAGGTTCAGAACTTTTGTGAAACATCCCAGCACAGTTGAAAAATATATGGCAAATAGAAATCAATCCGGATGGACATCAGAAATAGATGGGAGAGGTTGAGGGTAGAGGAAGGACAGGAGTAAAAACAAACAAAATATAACAATTGTAAAATAGACTGTCCATAAAATGTATATAGTATGTATAAGCTGGAAGTAGAGGCCTAAGCGTTGTTGTTCACTAGTTTACTACAATTAGGGGAGGGATGGTAGGGTTACAAAGTTATAAAGTAAAATATATAAAAATGATATGTATATATATATATATATATATATATATAAATGTATGTGTGTGTATTTATATGTATGTATGAATGTGTATGTATGTATTTATATGTGTATGTATATGTGTGTATGTATGTACTGTATGTATATATATATTAGCAAAACAATATATGGGGGATAGGAAGTGATGAAGACAATTACATTGATGGAAGCTACAATCTATCTGCAATTTTAAAGCTGATCTACCCCCTAAAAAATATATATATATAAAAAATACAATAACAGTACTTCTACTTGAGTAGGATGTTTCATTACTCTTTCCACCCTTGGATACAGGGCTCTGTGTTTCAGTGATCAATGCGAAAGCACAGACAGGACACTACAACATCTATGCAGAGGAGGGACCAATACACTATTATTCAAGTCACAAGCAAGTCTCAGGTCACAAGGTCCAAGTCTCAAGTCGAGTCCCAAGTAGAAGGGGTCGAGTCTTGAGTCAAGTTCAAGCCGTGTATTCTAAGAGCAAGTCAAGTCTAGTCGAGTCACACATTTTTTTAAAGTCAAGTATATATACAGGCAATGACTTGTTCAACTACAAATCTTTGTCTATTTATTGAGGCTACTAGACAGCCCTTTACATTTTGATTATGTAATTGTATTAATTTGAACAACAAATTCCAAATTTCAAGCAATTTTGACATACCAAAAGACCAGTAGGCCTGTGGTAGTCATTATTGCTTGATGCCCAATTGCTGGTGAGCTTACAAAGTAATCGATTCATATTATTTTACTACAATTTGACGTTTGCGCTGCACCCGATCCCATAACTGTACAGCAAATCAGCAATCTGTTCGCTAGCTCTGTGGTTTTCAAACTTTTTGACCCGCGACCCCCAAAAAGCATTGGTTCAAAGCTTGCAACCCCCGCACATGCACATGGCAAACGTGCGCACAATCGCTGCGCAAATGTAGTTACAGCCATACAGTCATTAGACCATAAACGGTGAAGCATTTTCTAAACGCAAGTTAGATAATAAAACTGTGTTTTACACCTGCATTTTGAGCTGAAAGTTATTCATGTTCGCAATCAACATCGACTAGGGCTATCATGTCACATTGTAACTTCTCTGGAGACCAGAGCAAGCAGGATCATACAGCCTACCTGTCTGCAGCAGGGGTTGCAGGATCGGATGGAAAGCATGATCTGTCTGTAGTATTTTTCTTCCTCACAAATATCGTAATTAATTTGCCAGAATGTTACATCTTCATCCCATAATTATTGAAGGTATTACAATGTTACAGCTATTTAGACATTTAGCCAGTACCACAACTCAGGTATATACACTGAGTATACAAAACATTAAGAATCTTCCATGACATAGACTGACCAGGTGAATCCAGGTGAAAGCTATGATCCCTTATTGATGTCAATTGTTAAATCCAATTCAATCAGTATACTGTAGATGAAGGGGGGAGACAGTTTAAAGAAGGATTTTTAAGCCTTGAGACAATTGAGACATGGATTGTGTATGTGTGCCATTCAGAGGGTGAATGCGCAAGACAACAGATTTAACTGCCTTTGAACAGGGTATGGTAGTATGTGCCAGGCGCACCGGTTTGTGTCAAGAACTGAAACGCTGCTGGCTTTTTCACACTTAACAGTTTCCCATGTGTCTCAGGAATGGTCCACCACCCAAAGGACATCCAGCCAACTTGACACAACTGTGGGAAGCATTGGAGTCAACATGGGCCATCATCCGTGTGAAACACTTTCAACACCTTGTAAAGTCCATGCGCCGATGAATTGAGGCTGTTCTAAGGGCAACTCAATATTAGGAAGGTGTTTCTAATGTTTGGTATACTCCGTGCCTTCAGTAAGTGTCCATAACCCCTACTTATTCCACATTTTGTTGTGTTACAGCCTGATTTCAAAATTGATTAATTTTATATTTTTTTCTCATCCATCTACACACAATACCACATAATGACAAAGTGAAACATGTTTTTATTTATTTTTTGCAAATGTATTGAAAATGAAATACAGAAATATCTCATTTACAGAAGTATTCACACCCTTGAGTCAATACTTTGTTGAAGCACCTGTGGCAGTGATTACAGCTGTGAGTCTTTCTGAGTAAGTATCTAAGAGCTTTCCACACCTGGATTGTGCAACATTTGCCCGTTATTATTTTAAAAATTCCTAAAGTTCTGTCAAATTGTTTGTTAATCATTGCTACACAACCATTTTTAGGTCTTGCCATAGATTTTCAAGTAGATTTAAGTCAAAACTGTAACTCGGCAACTCAGGAACATTCATTGTATTCTTGGTAAGCAACTCCAGTGTAGATTTGGTCTTGTGTTTTAGGTTATTGTCCTGCTGAAAGGTGAATTCATCTCCCAGGGTCTGGTGGAAATTAGACTGAACCAGGTTTTCCTCTAGGATTTTGCATATACTTAGCTCCATTCCGTTTCTTTTTTATCCTGAAAAACTCCCCAGTCGTTAACGATTACAACCATACTCATAACATAATGCAGCCACCACTATGCTTGAAAATATGGAGAGTGGTACTCAGTAATGTGTTGTATTGGATTTGCCCCAAACATACACTTCGTATTCAGGACAAAAAGTGAATTTCTTTGGCACATTTTTTGCACTATTACTTTAGTGCCTTGTTGCAAACCAGATGCATGTTTTGGAATATTTAAATTCTGTTCAGCCTTCCTTCTTTTTACTCTGTCAATTAGGTTAGTTAGATTTGTGGAGTAACTACAATGTTGTTGATCCATCCTTAGTTTTCTCCTACCACAGCTATTAAACTCTGTAACTGTTTTAATATATTTTTTCCCATTCAGTTTCACACTCGCAACCCCCCAAAACCTTCTCACGGCGCTAGCTCACCCGATCTGTGTTGATTGACAGTTTGCTGGTCCAATCAGAGGGCCGAGTGTGCATTTCACCGTCCAGTCTGTTTTTTTTGCAAATGCGTCAGTGTCTCTGGCTCCGTGGAGAGAAATCCACTGAGACTTTGTGACATAAAATTAGTGACAAAATGTTACAAAACATGGCCAGATAATTTCAAGTCATCAGTATCAAGTCAAAGTCGAGTCCCGAGTCTTCAGGCTCCAAGTCCAAGTCAAGTCTCAAGTTATTTAATTTGTGACTCGATCCAAGTAATGTGACTCGAGTCGACACCTCTGCATCTGTGAGATAGCTTACATCTCTGTTACTCACTCACACAGATTTTCACTCACACACTTTCACTCACTCATACACACGCACACACAGCCTCCTAAGAGAGCATGTGAACATGAGCAATCCCTGTAAGATGAATTCTACATGAACTAGTCTCTCCAGGGGGCAGCTCTGATTAAATTTCCTTTGAATGTTTCACATGGAATGGAGGAGTGGAAGAAACTGCCTGTTGCCTCTGAGAGGCGGAGAAACACAGCACACAGACACACACACACAGTCACACACAGGACGAGAGATACACATACACAGGACCAGAACACAAACACAAGACGTGAACACACACACATCACGTCAGTGAGCATTACAAAAAGAAAAATGGCCTAACGGCACTGTCTAGATTCACTAAGTGCAGCCATCTCTTTGAGAGAGGTAAACAAAAAGGCAGACACAAAACTCAACCTAGAGTGCTGCTGTTGTAGTATGTGGTGGTAGAGTAAGGAATCATAAAAGATGGCAGATACTCTAGTAGACCTTCACACAAACTGACAGAGGAGCGGAGAAACCGTAATGGACAAGAGAGAGAGAAGGAGAGAGGTGCATCAATGATTTATCCTGCCATAGGGAACAGAACAGTGGCACCTTCCATGTCTTTGTTGGTAGAGTTAAAATTCCCGCAGACCTCAGGAGAGAGTGTGTGTGTATATAAATGTGTGTGTGTGTGCGTGCGTGTGCGCACACACACTGACAGGTCCCATCACAGTAAATGTGTTTCTCTTCTGCTTCTGCTGCTGAGGCAGATTTTCAAAGTAGACATTTGAGAGCTTCCATAGAGAAGAAATGGTTCCATAGTGGGCTGCTGAAATTCACAGATAAGGCATATAATATGTATAATTCACAAAAGGAAACATTGACAAAAACAACTGTGGTACATGGAAGCTTCGGCACAGAAACCTTCTACAGAGCTCCATTCTGTGGAGCTCCATTCTGGCTGCATCCAAAGTTTTACACTATTCCCTATATAGTGCATTACTTTGGACCAGGGCTCTTAGGGAATATGCTGCCATTTGGGACACAACATCTGAGATTTTGAACCATAGAATCAGGAGGATGAATCTCTCTATCTAATAAAACTACTACATTTCTCCCTCGTCTTTTTACCCGAAATTCAACACATGATAAGACCAGGTCCACCATACCTCATATGTGAAATGATTGGAAATGCCATAACACTATGGTTGTGTCCCAAATGGCACCCTATTCGCTACATAGTGCACTTCTTTTGATCAGGCCCATAGGGAACCCCATAGGGCTATGGTCAAAAGTAGTGCACTATAAAGAGCATGGCTCTCCAACCCTGTTCCTGGAGAGCTACCGTCCTGTAGGTTTTCACTCCAACCCTAATCTAGCACACCTGATTCTAATAATTAGCTGGTTGATAAACTGAACCAGGTTAGTTACAACTGGGGTTGGAGTAAACTCTTACAGGAGGGTAGCTCTCCAGGAACAGGGTTGGAGACCCCTGATATAGAGAATAAGGTGCCATTTAGGAGGCACCTGTAGCACGACTGTTCTTCTGAGGTTTAGTGTTAATTAAACATATATTAAACAGCAATAGAGACTTTAATTGTCCTCTGTAGCACACATACAGTATCTGAACCAGGAGCTTCATTTGAAACAAAAAAAGAGAGAGAGAGGTTGCGTCCCAAATGCCACCGTATTCCGTATATACTGCACTACTTTTGACCAGAGCCCTATGGCCATGGTCAAAATGTGTGCACTATAAAGGTAATAGGGTGCCATTTGTGACCTAGCAGTGAGCAAAAAGAGCGCTAGTCCTTTAAAGAGCGAGTGTCGAGAACGTTTGTTTGTTCGCCAGCGGAAAACGCCTCGCTCTCATAAGTATGTGGACACCCCTTCAAATTAGTGGATTTGGCTATTTCAGCCACACCTGTTGCTGACAGGTGTATAGAATCGAGCACACAGACATGCAATCTCCATGGACAAACATTGGCAGTAGAATGGCCTTACTGAAGAGTTCAGTGGCTTTCAACCTCATAGGATGCCACCTTTCCAAGTCAGTTCGTCAAATTCCTGCCCTGCTAGAGCTGCCCCTGTCAACTATAAGTGCTGTTATTGTGAAGTGGAAACGTCTAGGAGCAACAACGGCTCAGCCGCAAAGTGGTAGGCCACACAAGCTCACAGAACGGGAACGGCGAGTGCTGAAGCGCGTAAAAATCTGTCCTCACTACCGAGTTCCAAACTGCTTCTGGAAGCAACGTCAGCACAAGAACTGTTCGTCGGGAGCTTCATGAAATGGGTTTCCATGGCCGAGCAGCCACACACAAGCCTAAGATCACCATGCGCAATGCCAAGCGTCAGCTGGAGTGGTGTAAAGCTTGCCGCCATTGGACTCTGGAACAGTGGAAATGTGTTTTCTGGAGTGCTGAATCACTCTTCACCATCTGGCAGTCCAACGGCCTAATCTGGATTTGGCGGATGCCAAGAGAACGCTACCTGCCCCAATGAATAGTGCCAACTGTAAAGTTTGGTGGAGGAGAAATAACATTATGGGCTGTTTTTCATGGTTCGGGCTAGGCCCCTTAGTTCCAGTGAAGGGAATGGACTGCTGAGGACTGGGGTAAAGTCATTTTCTCTGATGAAACCCCTTTCCGATTGTTTGGGGCATCCGGAAAAAAGCTTGTCCGGAGAAGACAAGGTGAGCGCTACCATCAGTCCTGTGTCATGCCAACAGTAAAGCATCCTGAGACCATTCATGTGGGGTTGCTTCTCAGCCAAGGGAGTGGGCTCACTCCCACAATTCTGCCTAGGAACACAGCCATGAATAAAGAATGGTACCAACACATCCTCTGAGGGAGCAACTTCTCCCAACCATCCAAGAACAGTTTGGTGACGAACAATACCTTTTCCAGCATGATGGGAGCACCTTGCCATAAGGCAAAAGTGATAACTAAGTGGCTCGGGGAACAAAACATTGACATTTTGGGTTCATGGCCAGGAAACTCCCCAGACCTTAATCCCATTGAGAACTTGTGGTCAATCCTCAAGAGGCAGGTGGACAAACAAAAACCCACAATTTCTGACAAACTCCAAGCATTGATTATTCAAGAATAGGCTGCCATCAGTCAGGATGTGGCCCAGAAGTTAATTGACAGCATGCCAGGGTGGATTGCAGAGGTCTTGAGAAAGAAGGGGTCAACACTGCAAATATTGACTCTTTGCATAAACTTAATGTAATTGTCAATAAAGGCCTTTGACACTTATGGAATGCTTGTAATTATACTTCAGTATACCATAGTAACATCTGACAAAAATATCTAAAAACACTGAAGCAGCAAACTTTGTGAAGACCGATACTTGTGTCATTCTCAAAACTTTTGACCACGACTGTACTGTATATTAAAAGCACTGTGTGTATCATAATGACACATTTTTGTTTTCACATGTGTAGTGTCTCCAAAACCGCGACATGTGAAATGTCACGTGAAGTTTTCCGAAAACCATGTTTTCACATGTGACATTTGTTCCAAAACCACGTTTTCACATTTGAAATGTCACATGTGCAGTGTTCCAAAACTACATGTTTTCACATGTTAAATGTCACATCTGAAGTGTTCCAAATCCATTTTTTTAAACATGTTATTTGTTCCAAAACCACATGTATTCACATATGAAAGATCACGTGAAGTGTAAAAAATAAACACGTTTTCACAAGTGAAATGTCATATGTGAAGTGTTCCAAAAACACATTTTTACATGTGAAATCATATTGTTTTTCCTTAAGGGTACTTCTGATGTATTCAACTATTATTTAAGGTAGCACCTCTGCTCCTGTTGTTCGAGTGCAAAACCCCCTTTTCCTTAAAGACATACTGTCTATGAAACATGTTTGTGAGAAGAACTTCTCTCTCCTTACTCCTTACTTTCAAAGTGTGGTCCTCTGTAGCTCAGCTGGTAGAGCACGGCGCTTGTAACGCCAAGGTAGTGGGTTCGATCCCCGGGACCACCAATACACAAAAATGTATGCACGCATGACTGTAAGTCGCTTTGGATAAAAGTGTCTGCTAAATGGCATATTATTATTATCTGGAGAGTTGGCGGTGGGTGGAAAGAGACTGGTAGAAGAGAGGGATGTGGTCAGAGAGAAGGGAGTTGGAGAAAGTTGAATAGAAGAGAAAGGGAGAAAGACATGGAGTATGCATGGTCTGAATACAAATAATGGTAAGACCAATATATATTTAAGGGTTATAAGAGAAGTCTAGGATGGTGTAGTAAGTCTCCATTGGGTCATGTTATTCACAGCTTCACAGCTTTACTCAAAATAAAAAGTGAAACAAACAACAAATAAGACAGATAATCAGAAAACTTGAGCGTGCATAACTATTCACCCCCCTATTTTGTAACTTGTATTTCACTGGCCTGAACTACAATTCATGTAGCCTATTTTGTAAAAGTTTAATTAGAATACATGTATTTTGTATTTTGTATTACAAATATATACTTGCAAGTAGCTCGCTTAACTACAACATTCTCGGTAACACAATATTTTTACTCGTATATTCTTGTTTACCTTAGTTTAATACACTAACCTTTTTATGCATGTAAAGTGCATGTCGAAAAACATTTTTTATGACAGGCCTGATTCAAAAGGAACTTTCCAAATGTGGACAAAAGAAAATACGCTAGACAAGGTGTGATCTTTTTGTGTCAGTGAAATGAATTATGCGAGAAATATCGGTGGAAACGCTTTCATGCGCAATAACCATCATATCGAAGTAAATTTGGAGTCATGTTGTATGGTCCTCCCACTACGACCTGTCTGGGAAAAGCATTCAGTTTATTAGGCTACAGATGAAAGAAGTTATGATGAACTTCACAGGGTGGTGAAAATGCAAGGTGATGAGGTTGACGCTCCTTTCCAGTAAATATCGAGGGTCTTATTCTGGTGACATGATCATCGATGCTTGGTTGCTGTTTGAAAAATATAGTCTCATCATGTAGGCTATACAGTGAGGGAAAAAAGTATTTGATCCCCTGCTGATTTTGTATGTTTGCCCACTGACAAAAAAATGATCAGTCTATCATTTTAATGGTAGGTTTATTTGAACAGTGAGAGACAGAATAACAACAACAAAATCCAGAAAAACGCATGTCAAAAATGTTATAAATTGATTTGTATTTTAATGAGGGAAATAAATATTTGACCCCCTCTCAATCAGAAAGATTTCTGGCTCCCAGGTGTCTTTTATACAGGTAACGAGCTGATATTAGGAGCACACTCTTAAAGGGAGTGCTCCTAATCTCAGTTTGTTACCTGTATAAAAGACACCTGTCCACAAAAGCAATCAATCAATCAGTTTCCAAACTCTCCACCATGGCCAAGACCAAAGAGCTCTCCAAGTATGTCAGGGACAATATTGTAGACCTACACAAGGCTGGAATGGGCTACAAGACCATCGCCAAGCAGCTTGGTGAGAAGGTGACAACAGTTGGTGCGATTATTCGCAAATGGAAGAAACCCAAAATAACTGTCAATCTCCGTCGGCCTGGGGCTCCATGCAAGATCTCACCTCATGGAGTTGCAATGATCATGAGAACGGTGAGGAATCAGCCCAGAACTACACGGGAGGATCTTGTCAATCATCTCAAGGCAGCTGGGACATTAGTCACCAAGAAAACAATTGGTAACACACTACGCCGTGAAGGACTGTATCATGCAGCACCCGCAAGGTCCCCCTGCTCAAGAAAGCACATATACAGGGCCGTCTGAAGTTTGCCAATGAACATCTGAATGATTCAGAGGAGAACTGGGTGAAAGTGTTGTGGTCAGATGAGACCAAAATCGAGCTCTTTGGCATCAACTCAACTCGCCGTGTTTGGAGGAGGAGGAGGAATGCTGCCTATGACCCCAAGAACACCATCCCCACCGTCAAACATGGAGGTGGAAACATTATGCTTTGGGGGTGTTTTTCTGCTAATGGGACAGGACAACTTCACCGCATCAAAGGGACGATGGACAGGGCCATGTACCGTCAAATCTTGGGTGATAACCTCCTTCCCTCAGCCAGGGCATTGAAAATGGGTCGTGGATGGGTATTCCAGCATGACAATGACCCAAAACACACGGCCAAGGCAACAAAGGAGTGGCTCAAGAAGAAGCACATTAAGGTCCTGGAGTGGCCTAGCCAGTCTCCAGACCTTAATCCCATAGAAAATCTGTGGAGGGAGCTGAAGGTTCGAGTTGCCAAACGTCAGCCTCGGAACCTTAATGACTTGGAGAAGATCTGCAAAGAGGAGTGGGACAAAATCCCTCCTGAGATGTGTGCAAACCTGGTGGCCAACTACAAGAAACGTCTGACCTCTGTGATTGCCAACAAGGGTTTTGCCACCAAGTACTAAGTCATGTTTTGCAGAGGGGTCAAATACTTATTTCCCTCATTAAAATGCAAATCAATTGATAACATTTGTGATATGTGTTTTTCTGGATTTTTTTGTTGTTATTCTGTCTCTCAATGTTCAAATAAACATACCATTAAAATTATAGACTGATCATGTCTTTGTCAGTGGGCAAACGTACAAAATCAGCAGGGGATCAAATACTTTTTTCCCTCACTGTATGTGCGCTCCTGCCACCACTGTAGGCCTATCTGCACGCTGCGCGCTGTTGGCTAGAGTGTGCCAATACCACTGCAACATTTTTTGTGAGAAAACCATCAGTAGTGTTGAAAGTGCGATGGAAACCTAGCTACTGACTGTAAGTTGCTCTGGATAAGAGTGTCTGCTAACTGATCAACATTTTTATGTAAAAATGAAAACTTGCAATGCACACTGTTGGGTATTATTCTAATGACCTCCACCCCCCAAAAAGGCCAAATTTGAACAAAATACAGAATAGTTTGAAGGCAGAGTCATTTGAATAATACCCAGCAGTGTGCTTTGCAAATGCCAATTTTTTACATTTACATTTTGGTCATTTAGCAGATGAGCGACTTACAGTCAGTGCATTCATCTAAGGTTGATAAAAAACCATATATCACAGTCATAGCAAGTAAAACGCTTCTGGAACCATTACTGGGAATGTTGTTGTAGTTAAGGATACATTGGTCTTCAAAATATCCTTTATGTATAACAAGATACAGTACCTTTTGGATGTGTCTTTACCCATCTCTGGCTTTAATAATCACTGTAACTTGCCACCAGCTTCCTGGTAAAAGTTACAGTGACATAGTTTGGTACTGTAAAATTAGCCTACAGTACTGTAAGAAATGAAATGCTACTGTAATCATGTTGGTATTTTACTGTAATTACATGGGATTAGTGCAAGCAGGTTGGCTGCTAGGTAAGTTATTTGTGTATTACAGCATATTTATGAATAGTTGGTGTTTTATGTCACTTGCAATTCTAGAGGTGCAACAAATATAGGCACGCCTCAAAATATGTTAATGATCCAGTGATTATTTTCATTTTTCAATGCTGCAGTTAATATACAGCAAAATTGCTGTATTTGTTCTTAAACTGTATTGTAATAAAATTCAAGCAATTGCTAACAGTGAATATGTAATTATATATGGGTGGTACTGATTACAGTAAAATACTGGCAGCACAGTAACCAATAAATTACTGTAGATTTACATTTCTTTTTTTTACGGTATGCTACTGTATTCTGTGGGGCATTCTCACTAATGGGTGCAACAACTATAGTTTTTTACAAGGCATGCCTCAAAATATGTTAATGAACCAGAGATTATTTCGCCGCCCACAATATTTTGGGTTGGGAAGAGAGAGATTGAGAGATACTACTACTAGCTTGGGGAGCATTTAGTTTTCATACTGATCTCTGAAATTGTAGTTTCTCTGCCCTGTGAAAGTACTTATCGATTGATCTACTACAATATCTGTATGTCTATCCACAACTGTTTATTGGCTGGTGAAGCATGATGAAGGACTTCAAAGTCAAGTAAAGTCAGAACCAAACCAGACCCTGAAACGCTTTATTTTTCAATTATCCCACAACAATACAGAATGTGTCAGTGACCCTGAGATTCATGGAGCCTTTTCAACAGATCTGAAACTGTCACAGATTTTTTACCTAATGTTTGGGAGTCACTGGGCTGTATTGTGTGTGTGTAGACCTAGTCGGCTCATTGGTCTGTATTGTGAGGGGTTGTGTGTCTTATGTGATTGAATACCTTTGTGTATATTCCCGTAACTGTGTGTTAGTGTGTGTGCTTGTATTTGTTTTGTATTGTGCGTGTTCACTGATAGTGGCTAATGTGGTGAGCTCACTGGGATGGCATTTTGGAGGTGTCCTAGCACCCCTTCTCCCTACTGAGTACAGTACCTTCCCCTGTCCCCCTGCCAATACTGACCCAAAGAGAGAGATGGGGAGAGAGAGAGAAACTGAGAATAAGAGAAAGAACATCCTTCATCTGAGGTAGCACTAAAACCATGAGAAGAAATGCTGAGCACAGAAAGAGAAAACAAAATAAATAAATAAAAGAAAGAGAGGGTGTGAAACATATGGCAAGGAGGAGGAGAGAGAAAAATGTAGCAGCAACCTTTACGACCGTTCTAAGCTGTGGATGGGGAGAGAGTTGGCCTTTAACACAGCTGAGACAGAAGCATGCCATAATGAGCAACCTTTTACAGAACTAAGTGTTATGGGCTGGTTGTGTCCCAATTTGGCACCCTATTCCCATATAGTGTACTACTTTTGACCAGAGCTCAAAGGGTAGTGCGTTATGTAGGGTAAAGGGTGCCATTTTGGAAACAGCCATAGTGTTGTAAAGACTGGGGAGAGAGAGTGAACAAGAAGAGACAGTTCACCAGTTTAGCCTATTCTGTACCAGAAGACAGACTGACTCATAAGGTCATCTTAGAAGTTTTTGACATAAGTAAACATTTTAGGGCAGGCAGCAGAAAAGTGCAGGGGAGTTAGGAGAAAGCTCTGACTTTGCTGATAGCTACTTTATTGAGGAAAATATATGTGGTTGTCCCACCTAGCTATCTTAAGATGAATGCACTCACTAACTGTAATAAGGATAAGAGCATCTGCTAAATGACTAAAATGTAAAATGTAAAGGGAAGGTGAGTTAGCTAGTGAATTCTTTAATAACACTAATGCTAAAACCTTTATTAAAAGCCCAAGATGCAGTGAGAATCTATTTTTCTTAAATAGATGTACAGATGAGCTTGTTGAGATATACTAATGAGATGCAAAGCCCCTCTGTAGACATGTCTCTCTTTTAGCGAGTGGTGTGTGTGACTGTGTGTGTGTGTGAGCAGTGTGTGTATGTGATTAGTAATGCTAGCAGATAGCTACGTACACATAAGCAATAGCAGCAGAAAATAAAGCTCTGCATCACACAACATCGTGGAGGTCAGCAGATTTCTCTGTTTGATCCTGTTTTCACACCACTGGCTCTTGTTGTTCTTCTTTAGGATTGGGTTGGCAGATTGCATCCAACTTTTAAGGCACATACAACACCACCTAATGTACTGGAGTGTGAGGCCACTCACGACCTACCTACATAAAATTATCTTCATTATTCCTGTTCCTCTGAGAAAGTAAAATAGAGCCCTAGACACCACTCCCCTCCCCTTACTCCTCCCACTACACCACCCAAACCCCAACCCCGTCCAGTCCCTCTAACCTTTTCACACAATCTCTCCCTATCTACGTCATACAGTTCACAAAATATCAACACATGCTCCACCATTTCCTCCACTAAACACTCATCACACAGACCTGTTTCATGTCCCCCTATCATCCACAACGTGGCATTCAAACCTGTGTGGCCAAACCGTAGTCTATAATATAATATAATATGCCATTTAGCAGACGCTTTTATCCAAAGCAACTTACAGTCATGCGTGCATACATTTTTTTTGTGTATGGGTGGTCCCGGGGATCGAACCCACTACCTTGGCGTTACAAGCGCCGTGCTCTACCAGCTGAGCTACAGTCTACTCCACATAACTTCCTCACTCTTACATCCCATACTCCCCACCTCTTCCTTTGCTGACCGATGTACGCAATAAAATTGCCTATCCTTAAAATTGCCTCCCATCCTCTTCAATCCCATTAACAGCACCATCATCTCCACAAACAAGTCTCCCCTATCCGAGCTGCCAATCTTCACACTACTGAATACTGCAGTCGAATCAAAGCAGATCACCACTCTGAGTGGTTTCATCTCCTCCACCCATCTCAGACCTATAATCATGGCCATCAACTCGGCCGCATACACTGAAACATAATCAGTTAAGTGCTTACATACTCTAACATTGAAATCTGGGATATACACCCCTGCCCCCACCCTACCACTGACTGGCTAATTTGAACCATCTGTATATACAGTGGGGAAAAAATGTATTTAGTCAGCCACCAATTGTGCAAGTTCTCCCACTTAAAAAGATGAGAGAGGCCTGTAATTTTCATCATAGGAACACGTCAACTATGAAAGACAAAATGAGGAAAAAAAATCCAGAAAATCACATTGTAGGATTTTTAATGAATTTATTTGCAAATTATGGTGGGAAATAAGTATTTGGTCAATAACAAAAGTTTCTCAATACTTTGTTATATACCATTTGTTGGCAATGACACAGGTCAAACGTTTTCTGTAAGTCTTCACAAGGTTTTCACACACTGTTGCTGGTATTTTGGCCCATTCCTCCATGCAGATCTCCTCTAGAGCAGTGATGTTTTGGGGCTGTCGCTGGGCAACACGGACTTTCAACTCCCTCCAAAGATTTTCTATGGGGTTGAGATCTGGAGACAGGCTAGGCCACTCCAGGACCTTGAAATGCTTCTTACGAAGCCACTTCTTCGTTGCCCGGGCGGTGTGTTTGGGATCATTGTCATGCTGAAAGACCCAGCCACGTTTCATCTTCAATGCCCTTGCTGATGGAAGGAGGTTTTCACTCAAAATCTCACGATACACGGCCCCATTCATTCTTTCCTTTACACGGATCAGTCGTCCTGGTCCCTTTGCAGAAAAACAGCCCCAAAGCATTATGTTTCCACCCCCATGCTTCACAGTAGGTATGGTGTTCTTTGGATGCAACTCAGCATTCTTTGTCCTCCAAACACGACGAGTTGAGTTTTTACCAAAAAGTTCTATTTTGGTTTCATCTGACCATATGACATTCTCCCAATCCTCTTGTGGATCATCCAAATGCACTCTAGCAAACTTCAGACGGGCCTGGACATGTACTGGCTTAAGCAGGGGGACACGTCTCGCACTGCAGGATTGGAGTCCCTGGCGGCGTAGTGTGTTACTGATGGTAGGCTTTGTTACTTTGGTCCCAGCTCTCTGCAGGTCATTCACTAGGTCCCCCCGTGTGGTTCTGGGATTTTTGCTCACCGTTCTTGTGATCATTTTGACCCCACGGGGTGAGATCTTGCGTGGAGCCCCAGATCAAGGGAGATTATCAGTGGTCTTGTATGTCTTCCATTTCCTAATAATTGCTCCCACAGTTGATTTCTTCAAACCAAGCTGCTTACCTATTGCAGATTCAGTCTTCCCAGCCTGGTGCAGATATACAATTTTGTTTCTGGTGTCCTTTGACAGCTCTTTGGTCTTGGCCATAGTAGAGTTTGGAGTGTGACTGTTTGAGGTTGTGGACAGGTGTCTTTTATACTGATAACAAGTTCAAGCAGGTGCCATTAATACAGGTAACGAGTGGAGGACAGAGGAGCCTCTTAAAGAAGAAGTTACAGGTCTGTGAGAGCCAGAAATCTTGCTTGTTTGTAGGTGACCAAATACTTATTTTCCACCATAATTTGCAAATTAATTCATTAAAAATCCTACAATGTGATTTTCTGGATTTTTTTTCTCAATTTGTCTGTCATAGTTGACGTGTACCTATGATGAAAATTATAGGCCTCTCTCATCTTTTTAAGTGGGAGAACTTGCACAATTGGTGGCTGACTAAATACATTTTTTCCCCACTGTATCCTTAAAAACGAATACAACATATTATGTATATATCTCTCCACACACCGTCTCACGTCCTCACCCCATCCTCTCCTGCCCACAATCATGTCCACATCTACACTTGGTTTTGGAAACAGCCACGGAGGAACATTCCCCAATGCAATTGCCGGCCCTATCTCTCCCTACCCCAAGACATATTCTACTACATTCTGCTCGACTGTCCACCCGTACGCCCTCTGCTTACCCACTCCTCGCTCTCAGCGTTCCCCAGTTGCCATGACCGCAGGATGTCCTTCTGAACTCCCTTTCAACCTCACTCAGTACTCCAATGCAAGTTTGTCCCACCTTATCCTCTGTGGCAGTTCCCCACTATCCACCTGCAATGCCTCAACAGGTGTCGTCCTGAAAGCACCCACACACAATCTCCGGGCCCTTGACTGTATCCTATTCAGACAGATACCGTTTTGGCTGCTGATCCATATACAAAGCACCCATAATCCAAAGATGACCTGATCAATGCCTGATATATATATATACAATAGTGTTTGTCTATCCGACCCCCAATCATATCCTGCCACTGCCCTCATGAGGTTCAGCACCTTCCTACACTTAATTTCAATGTCTCTTCCACGTAAGCATCTCATCAAACCACATACCTAAATACTTAAACTCAGACTCCCTACCTATATCCTGACTGTATATTTGCTGCCTAACATCTTTAACCTTCCTCCTAGAATACACCATAAAGCAGGACTTGGCCACAGACATCCTAAACTCCCCTGTTAGAGACCAATCTTCCACAACTCCCATAGCTTCTTGCATTTTCCTCATCACATATTTCACACCTCTCTTCCATACAGTCCCATCATCAGCATACAAGACCACACCCACTGCCTGTCCCACCTCCTTAAATATGTAATCTATCATCAGGGTGAACAACACCGGACTAACCTCACTTCCCTGAGGAGTACTGTTGTCCACTTCAAACTCCACTGACAATTCTGACCCCACCCTCACCTGTATGACTCGATCGAACAGAAAGTCCATGATCCCGTTATACAGATGTCCCCCAATGCCCAATGCACTCAACTTGATCAACAACCCTTCCTTCCACATGGTATCCGTAAGCTTTCTCAATGTCAAAATACACAACACTCATCACCTATTTTATTGTTAGGGCCTTGGCTATCTCTGTACTAACTGTCACCAGAGCATTCATGGCAGACCTCCCTCTCCTGAACCCACTCTGTGCTACGCTCATCAAACCCCTAACTTCCAAAAGATACATCATCCTACTCACTATCATCTTTTCTATCAATTTACACATGTTGGATGTCAGCGCGATAGGCCTATTACTGCCCGCCCTAGTGGGATCTTTACCTGGTTTTAGAAACGGCAACACCACCACACATTTCCACCCAGCTGGTATCAGCCCAGTCCTACATAACTTATTATACAACACTAACACTGCTTCCAACACACTGTCCAGTGCATGCATAAACATCACATAATACACCCTATCTTCTCCAGGAGCAGTCCACCCGCATCCTCCAATGCCCTTGTCATCTCAAACATAGAAAACTCTGCATCCATAGCTGCTCCTGACTCCCCTTTTCTCTTTAAGACATCTCCATACTCCTTTAATTTTTCCCTACGTCTCCTCTTACTCTCATCACATAGGTGCTCACATCTATGAACCGCTGAAAACGCACCACCTAGGACATTTACCTTTTCTTTACTTGATAAAGCTGTGACGTTGCCTTCTCCCAACAGTGGAATTCCAGCAGTTTTACCCTTCCCCATCATTGCATTTTTAAAAATCCAAACTGCACCAATTTCGGTCCCTCTACCAATAGTGGAGCAAATTCCAACCATGCCTCCCTTTTCGCCATTTTAATCATTATTCTTGCCATCACTCTCTTCCTTTGATACTCCATGAGATTATTTTCTGTCAAGCAATTCTTAAGTTCCCGTAGAGTTATATCCCTTTCCTGCACCACCTTTGAGCACTCATCTGTCCACCACGGCACCACCTGCCGTCTTCCTCCCCAGAACACTCTGGAACAGTCCCGTCTGCAGCTGATATAATTACAGACATTACTGCCTCAGCGCACTCATCCACAGACCCCTCCATTGATAACTTTTGCCCCGCCCTCTCACACTGGTACTTGAACATCTTCCAGTTAGCTTTCTCAAAGCACTACCTCATGTTATTGCCTCTACTCTGCACACACACACACATATTGACCTTACCTCGACCCGGAAAATGATTCTCCTCAGGGAAGATATTAGTAATCTAGTCATTAAAACTATTTTTCAATATAATTTATTGTGGCAAAACCTAAGAAAAATGGTTGTGTTCATACTGTAGATACAGTGGGGGAAAAAAGTATTTAGTCAGCCACCAATTGTGCAAGTTCTCCCACTTAAAAAGATGAGAGAGGCCTGTAATTTTACTCATAGGTACACGTCAACTATGACAGACAAATTTAGATTTTTTTTTCCAGAAAATCACATTGTAGGATTTTTAATGCATTTATTTGCAAATTATGGTGGAAAATAAGTATTTGGTCACCTACAAACAAGCAAGATTTCTGTCTCTCACAGACCTGTAACTTCTTCTTTAAGAGGCTCCTCTGTCCTCCACTCGTTACCGGTATTAATGGCACCTGTTTGAACTTGTTATCAGAATAAAAGACACCTGTCCACAACCTCAAACAGTCACACTCCAATGTCCACTATGGCCAAGACCAAAGAGCTGTCAAAGGACACCAGAAACAAAATTGTAGACCTGCACCAGGCTGGGAAGACTGAATCTGCAATAGGTAAGCAGCTTGGTTTGAAGAAATCAACTGTGGGAGCAATTATTAGGAAATGGAAGACATACAAGACCACTGATAATCTCCCTCGATCTGGGGCTCCACGCAAGATCTCACCCCGTGGGGTCAAAATGATCACAAGAACGGTGAGCAAAAATCCCAGAACCACACGGGGGGACCTAGTGAATGACCTGCAGAGAGCTAAGACCAAAGTGACTAAGCCTACCATCAGTAACACACTACGTCACCAGGGACTCAAATCCTGCAGTGCCAGACGTGTCCCCCTGCTTAAGCCAGTACATGTCCAGGCCGGTCTGAAGTTTGCTAGAGTGCGTTTGGATGATCCAGAAGAGGATTGGGAGAATGTCATATGGTCAGATGAAACCAAAATTGAACTTTTTGGTAAAAATTCAACTCGTCGTGTTTGGAGGACAAAGAATGCTGAGTTGCATCCAAAGAACACCATACCTACTGTGAAGCATGGGGGTGGAAACATCATGCTTTGGGGCTGTTTTTCTGCAAAGGGACCAGGACGACTGATCCGTGTAAAGGAAAGAATGAATGGGGCCATGTATCGTGAGATTTTGAGTGAAAACCTCCTTCCATCAGCAAGGGCATTGAAGATGAAACGTGGCTGGGTCTTTCAGCATGACAATGATCCCAAACACACCGCCCGGGCAACGAAGAGTGGCTTCGTAAGAAGCATTTCAAGGTCCTGGAGTGGCCTAGCCAGTCTCCAGCTCTCAACCCCATAGAAAATCTTTGGAGGGGAGTTGAAAGTCTGTGTTGCCCAGCGACAGCCCCAAAACATCACTGCTCTAGAGGAGATCTGCATGGAGGAATGGGCCAAAATAACAGCAACAGTGTGTGAAAACCTTGTGAAGACTTACAGGAAACGTTTGACCTGTGTCATTGCCAACAAAGGGTATATAACAAAGTATTGATAAACTTTTGTTATTGACCAAATACTTATTTTCCACCATAATTTGCAAATAAATTAATTAAAAACCCTACAATGTGATTTTCTGGATTTCTTTTCTCATTTTGTCTGTCATAGTTGACGTGTACCTATGATGAAAATTACAGGCCTCTCTCATCTTTTTAAGTGGGAGAACTTGCACAATTGGTGGCTGACTAAATACTTATTTTCCCCACTGTATGTATTCTACACTGTTAAGAAACAGTGTAGATTTGCAGGTAATTTGTTTGAAAAATCCCCCACGCCCCCCCACCAAGCTGTTGCATCCCCACTTTCAGACAAAATTAAGTGCCCATACACATGGATGTTACACACACACACGCATGCACACGCACACACACACAAATAGAACACACGCACACACACTTATATGGCTCACACTAAAATAGACTGGTCTTTGATAACCCTTAAGACATAAACTCCTCCATTCAGTTCCACACTGCTCCTACAGTATCTCATCTCAGTGGGTGTTATTCCTCACAGTGCTGCTGTCTTGTGGCCATCAACAGGCTAGCACAGATTAGCTATGTTTATTATACCACTTTACATTAATCTCCCAAATGGCACCCTATTCCCTATACTGTATAGTGCACTACTTTCGACCAGGGTCCATAGGGTGCCATTTGGGAAACAGCATTTACCTTGATTCATTCAGATCGAGCATTAACCAGTGTTAGCTGACACCTGCATAGCTGATGTTTTGGCGGTGTCGGAGGTGTAACTACGTTGGAGCTGTCAAATCATTGTCACAAAGCCACACCAGTCCCACTCACGTTAGAAGTTCAGAACGAGAAAGTGTAGGCTATATAGAAATAATGTGTAGGCTATACAGTGGGGAAAAAAAGTATTTAGTCAGCCACCAATTGTGCAAGTTCTCCCACTTAAAAAGATGAGAGAGGCCTGTAATTTTCATCATAGTTACACGTCAACTATAACAGACAAATTGAGGAAAAAAAATCCAGAGAATCACATTGTAGGATTTTTAATGAATTTATTTACAAATTATGGTGGAAAATAAGTATATGGTCACCTACAAACAAGCAAGATTTCTGGCTCTCACAGACCTGTAACTTCTTCTTTAAGAGGCTCCTCTGTCCTCCACTCGTTACCTGTATTAATGGCACATGTTTGAACTTGTTATCAGTATAAAAGACACCTGTCCACAACCTCAAACAGTCACATTCCAAACTTCACTATGGCCAAGACCAAAGAGCTGTCAAAGGACACCAGAAACAAAATTGTAGACCTGCACCAGGCTGGGAAGACTGAATCTGCAATGGGTAAGCAGCTTGGTTTGAAGAAATCAACTGTGGGAGCAATTATTAGGAAATGGAAGACATACAAGACCACTGATAATCTCCCTCGATCTGGGGCTCCACGCAAGATCTCACCCCGTGGGGTCAAAATTATCACAAGAATGGTGAGCAAAAATCCCAGAACCACATGGGGGGACCTAGTGAATGACCTGCAGAGAGCTGGGACCAAAGTAACAAAGCCTACCATCAGTAACACACTACCCCGCCAGGGACTCAAATCCTGCAGTGCCAGACGTGTCCCCCTGCTTAAGCCAGTACATGTCCAGGCCCGTCTGAAGTTTCCTAGAGTGCATTTGGATGATCCAGAAGAGGATTGGGAGAATGTCATATGGTCAGATGAAACCAAAATATAACTTTTTGGTAAAAACTCAACTCCGTCGTGTTTGGAGGACAAATAATGCTGAGTTGCATCCAAAGAACACCATACCTACTGTGAAGCATGGGGGTGGAAACATCATGCTTTGGGGCTGTTTTTCTGCAAAGGGACCAGGACGACTGATCCGTGTAAAGGAAAGAATGAATGGGGCCATGTATCGTGAGATTTTGAGTGAAAACCTCCTTCCATCAGCAAGGGCATTGAAGATGAAACGTGGCTGGGTCTTTCAGCATGACAATGATCCCAAACACACCACCCGGGCAACGAAGGAGTGGCTTCGTAAGAAGCATTTCAAGGTCCTGGAGTGGCCTAGCCAGTCTCCAGATCTCAACCCCATAGAAAATCTTTGGAGAGAGTTGAAAGTCCGTGTTTCCCAGCGACAGCCCCAAAACATCTCTGCTCTAGAGGAGATCTGCATGGAGGAATGGGCCAAAATACCAGCAACAGTGTGTGAAAACCTTGTGAAGACTTACAGAAAACGTTTGACCTGTGTCATTGCCAACAAAGGGTATATAACAAAGTATTGAGAAACTTTTGTTATTGACCAAATACTTATTTTCCACCACAATTTGCAAATAAATTAATTAAAAATCCTACAATGTGATTTTCTGGAATTTCTTTTCTCATTTTGTCTGTCATAGTTGACGTGTACCTATGATGAAAATTACAGGCCTCTCTCATCTTTTTAAGTGGGAGAACTTGCACAATTGGTGGCTGACTAAATACTTTTTTCCCCCACTGTATACAGTGGGGAGAACAAGTATTTGATACACTGCCGATTTTGCAGGTTTTCCTACTTACAAAGCATGTAGAGATCTGTAATTTCTTTTTTTTTTCAAAAATCCAGAAAATCACATTGTATGATTTTTAAGTAATTAATTTGCATTTTACTGCATGACATAAGTATTTGATCACCTACCAACCAGTAAGAATTCCGGCTCTCACAGACCTGTTAGTTTTTCTTTAAGAAGCCCTCCTGTTCTCCACTCATTACCTGTATTAACTGCACCTGTTTGAACTCGTTACCTGTATAAAAGACACCTGTCCACACACTCAATCAAACAGACTCCAACCTTTCCACAATGGCCAAGACCAGAGAGCTGTGTAAGGACATCAGGGATAAAATTGTAGACCTGCACAAGGCTGGGATGGGCTACAGGACAATAGGCAAGCAGCTTGGTGAGAAGGCAACAACTGTTGGTGCAATTATTAGAAAATGGAAGAAGTTCAAGATGACGGTCAATCACCCTCGGTCTGGGGCTCCATGCAAGATCTCACCTCGTGGGGCATCAATGATCATGAGGAAGGTGAGGGATCAGCCCAAAACTACACGGCAGGACCTGGTCAATGACCTGAAGAGACCTGGGACCACAGTCTCAAAGAAAAACATTAGTAACACATTATGCCTTCATGGATTAAAATCCTGCTGCGCACGCAAGGTCCCCCTGCTCAAGCCAGCGCATGTCCAGGCCAGTCTGAAGTTTGCCAATGACCATCTGGATGATCCAGAGAAGGAATGGGAGAAGGTCATGTGGTCTGATGAGACAAAAATAGAGCTTTTTGGTCTAAACTCCACTCACCTTGTTTGGAGGAAGAAGAAGGATGAGTACAACCCCAAGAACACCATCCCAACCATGAAGCATGGAAGTGGAAACATCATTCTTTGGGGATGCTTTTCTGCAAAGGGGACAGGACGACTGCACCGTATTGAGGGGAGGATGGATGGGGCCATGTATCGCGTTCTCCCCAAATACAGGTGTGCCAAGCTTGTAGCGTCATACCCAAGACTCAAGGCTGTAATCGCTGCCAAAGTTGCTTGAAGAAAGTACTGAGTAAAGGGTCTGAATACTTATTTAAATTTTATATCTCCATTTATTTGTTAAATTTTTTTTGCAAACATTTCTAATAACCTGTTTTTGCTTTGTCATTATGGGGTATTGTGTGTAGATTGATGAGAATATATATATATTTGATTATTTTTCTTCGTGGCAGATTCTGCACAGGGATGACTGTTCAATGCCCAATATGTTGAGCATTCTTTTAGTGACGAGAATTTTATTTAAAATTTAATTGAAAATAACAGATGTGTCAATTCTTGTTTTGTATATCAGTTCATAAACCCGATGCCATGGTATTAAAAAATCTGTTCCCAACTATCTTGAATTTTATGGGGTATAGTATAACCTCTTGACCTGAAGTGAAACTGATACATTTCACAATTTATACTAGTCATTTTAAGCCATTCATGGTTTTTCATTGGAGGCAGACAAACCAATTCTTCCCTTTCTTCTTTGAGCAATTGCCTCTTCCATTCTTGTAGCAGAGCTGCGATGAATTCGTTATACTTTTGCATCGAGCATACATCTCCATACACCTTTGATAATTGCTTGTTTTACTTAATTTTACTGTCATTATTTACAATGTCATTCATAAACATGATACCTTCCTTATAAAAGAATTCCAAGAAAATGTCTCTTTCCTCTATCAGTACATTGGAGTTTAGCCATATTATTTGCTGTAATATTTGTTCTGCCTCTCCTGGAGGATGAAATTGGAATTGTAACCACCTCTGTGTGGCATCATTTAAGAAGGAGGATCCTTTAAACAGGGATCCATTGTCAATCCACTGGAAATTGTTGGTTTTAATCTGTATATCAGCAACAATACCTTTTGAACATTGGATATGACTCTCTTAGTAGCCTGCTGGAAAACCAGTTTGGATTTAGATATCATTTCGGAATATTGGAGGCTTTAGAAGAGAGGTTTAATTCCTTAATATTGAATAGTTTTAGCCCTCCAAACTTATGGTCATTATATAAATATGCCTGTTTAACTTTATCTGGTTTGCCATTTCAAATTAAATTAAATGATTGATTCTTTCATGATTTGAAAAAGGATTCTCCTGGAGTTGGTAGAGCCTTGAATAAATATGTCAACTGCAATATCACTAGAGAATTAATCAGGGTAATTTCCCCATAGATGGACAGGTGTTTATTTCTCCATGGTTTCAAGACCTATCTATTTTTGCTACGTTTTCAATCAAAGTTAATAGTTGAAAGATAGCTCAACTTTTCCGGAATATGAACACCAAGCACATCAACTTCACCATCCACTCATTTAATCGGGAGACCACATGGCAATTTAAAGTTTGTATCTTTTAGAGTACACTTATCATAGTTGGATTTTTGTCCAGAGAAACTGGAGAAATGATCCAGGTCCTCAAGAAGGCTCTTCAAGTTTGAAGATGAAGGACTCAAGAAAAAAACTTGAATCATCGGCGTACATGGATACTTTTGTCTCTAATCCATTCATTTTTAGGACATTAATCCAGAAATGTTAAAATTTGATCATTAGATATGATTTTTATAGCTAACAGTTCAATGGCCATAATACATAAGTATGGTGACAGAGGGCAACTTTGTTTTACGCCTCTTAACAATTCAAAGTTCTCAGAGACGTAACCGTTATTTATTATTTTACATAAATGATTGCTGTACATTACTTATGATAGATTCTACAAAGTAAAAAAAATCTGGCATTTGCAAACAGATTCTAGATGTACTGTATCGAAGGCTTTCTATTGATCTTCTATAAAGATTATACCTGGTTTCCCTGCATTCCCATAGTTTTCAATTATTTCTAGTAGTTGTCTGTTGTCTCAATATATCCACCTTTTAAGAATCCCGTCTGATGGTGATGAATATTGTCCAAGTTGAGCTATATTGTTTGCTAGAAAGAATTGGGAAATTATATAATTTTATACAAATACAATTGCTCAAAGAGATTTTGTTAAACAAGATATATTTTTTTATCTGAAAAAGATGGCGGTCAACATTATTGCCACCCCTGTTTTCATTACCTTTTAATATCTCACCTTGAGAGGATAACGGCACTGAACCTTTTTCGAAAATGTTTTATGAGATTGGAGAACACATTGTGACTGATCTTAGACCATTCCTCCATACAGAATCTTTCCAGATCCTTGATATCCTTCGTCTGCGCTTATAGACTGCCCTTTTCAATTAAAATCACAGGTTTTCAATGGGGTTCAAGTCCAGAGACTGAAATCGCCATTTACAATTTTAGATTTGGTGGTCAATTAACAATTTTTTTGTGGATTTTGATGTGTGCTTGGATTTATTGTCTTGCTGGAAGATCCACTTGCGGCCAACTTTCAGCCTCCTGGCAGAGGCAACCAGGTTTTGGGATAAAATGTCCTGGTACATATATTTTATATATACAGTACCAGTCAAAGGTTTGGACACACCTACTCATTCAAGGGTTTTTCTTTATTTTTACTAATTTTTTTTACATTGTAGAATAATAGTGAAGACATCAAATCTATGAAATAACACATATGGAATCATGTAGTAACCAAAAAGCTCTGTCACTGTCATTTCTTTAAGTATTCAGGTAGTGAGTGCATTGAGGTAATAAAGTGGTGTTGATTGAACGTATTGCCCTCCTCTCGTCGTTCTCTCAGTAAGAAATAATTATTTCAACTCTCTCTGTTTGAATCGAACAGCATCCGTTCCTGTTTTCTCTACCTCCCACATTCTGTCTCCCCCTCTTTCTTCTCTATTTCTCTCTCTGTCTCCGGCAGGCTGTAGAGTAAAGATATACAGTAGCTGACATACCCTTGAGGGAGTTAATGGATGCCACACTGGAGGGTGAAACCAGTGTGAAACCACAATGTGTTTCATGTTGGATTTAAGATAAAGGAAGAAGAGAAAGAAAGGAGAAGATTTAAACCTTCCACAGAACGCTACAGCTCAAGCGTCCCTACTGAGAGAACTAGAGGACAAACAGACACAGAATAACAAACTGGGAATTACAGTGTGTGTGTGTGTGAGAGAGAGAGAGACAGAGAGAGAGAGAGTGTGTCTGTGTACAATAAGTCAGTATGTGGTGTTTATATAAGACTATTATATACACACCCCCACTATTCAGTTAACGGGAAATCAATGTTTAGATAATAAACTATGTGCAATTAAAAAACAGAACATATGCCTCCCGAGTGGCACAGCGGTCTAAGGCACTGCATCGCAGTGCTTGAGGCGTCACTACAGACCTGGGTTCGATCCCAGGCTATGTTGTGACCGGGAGTCCCATAGGGCGGTGCACAATTGGCCCAGCGTCGTCCGGGTTAGGGGAGTGTTTGGCCGGGGGGGCTTTACTTGACTCATCGTGCTCTAGCGAGTCCTTGTGGCTGGCTGGGCGCCTGCAGGCTGATTTCGGTCATCAGTTCAACAGTGTTTCCTCTGACACGTTGGTGCGGCTGGCTTCCGGGTTAAGCGGCTGGGTGTTAAGAAATGTGGTTTGTGGGTCATGTTTCGGAGGACGCATGACTCAACCTTTGCATCTCCTGAGCCCGTTGGGGAGTTGCAGCAATGAGACAAGTTCACAATTGGATATCACGAAAAAGGGGTAAAAAAAAAAATTGACATTTGGTCCTAACGACCAGGTTACTGGAATTGACTGATTAAGGCTGTGTGTATTTGTAGGTAAAGGCCCTTGGAAGATGAAAGAATGCAGAGATAGGTGTGTGTGTGTTGGTGGGGGGTGTTAATATAGGAATGAGAATAGGAAAAATAATAGGGATGAGAGAGAGAGTGTGTATTTTTAAAATAGGACTTGCTGGTTGATTATGATATTGAGCAACAGATACCGGACTGGAGAACTGCCCACAGAGGACCCCATACATACGCACACACACAGTGAGATGGAGGTAGCATGGTGGTTTGTATGCTGCCTAAGGCATTAGCAACCTAAATTCCAAACCACAGACACACACTAACAGCCCACTATCCTCACCACACTGTCTATTATGGAAGGACAGTGGGCCCTGGGGATGGAAGAATGGAGAGAGGGAGAAAAGATAGCCCTGAAAAAGAGCTGGAATCCCTGGGTTGGGGGTAGGGAAGGGAGTGTCTCTCTCCCTGTTTGTATGTGTGTGTGTTTGTAAAGATTTGGAAAATACCTTTTTGTATAATGAAAAGATAAAAACATGCAAAACATTTTTAATCTGTAATCCAAATTATACATATACAAGGTTCAGGATAGTAGCATTTCTTTCAGAGACCACGCTCAAAAAAGAACAACAACTGAAAATAAAATACAATCTGTACATATTTGTTTTTACAGTGAATAGCCAATCAGAGAAGAGTACCAGATGAACACTAAGGCAGATGAACGGACAGAATCAACATCTTCATCATCATTGTCATCTTGGTTAAGTCAGAGTTGGAGTAAATCCCTTTTTAATTTAGTCAATTCTGGAAGTAAACTGAAATTACAATTACAATTCAAAATGTTGGAATTGGAATTTCAGTTTACTTCCTGAATTGACTGAATTAAAGTGGAATTGACCCCAACTCTGGTTTTGGTCGACTCCACCGACCAAACCTCAGAGTAACTAAACAATATGTCTGCTACAAAATGTAGGACTGGTGACTCACTTTACTTAGCAATAAGTTACAACGTGAAAAAAGCTTAAAACAAAACAAAGAAAAACTGGGAAACTATCTAGAGTCTTTTAGCATTTACTGTACATTTATTCTCTCAATGCTCTCGATCCAGCAATGGGGAGTGTTCGTCCTGTGTGTCTCCATGGCAATGACGATGACTTACACACTCTGGCAGTGAGGTGTAACCCGAACGAAAACACTTTCTTTCACACACCACACACACGTGGTGAAGCATTCGTTCCTCATTTTAGACATCCGCTCTCTTAGAGCCAAAAATCCCTGCTAGAGTCAGGACCTTGAAAGTAATGAACAACAGAAAACTAAAACAGAATCCAAATAATGTACAAAAAGGCACATTTTTACCCCAGCGCTTCTGTACTGTGAGATTCAAGTGTAACTAAGCGTCTTTAGCGTCGTTAACCGCTGAGTGAGCGCCCAGGCTCTCTCATTCCCGTTAACCACCCGTCAAACTACCAACGGTCGGTTTACTTCCAATGTTCTCCTCTGAGCGTTAAGCGTCCCTAAGCATGTGGGCTAACACTCTGCTAGCCTCAGTTAACCTGTATGCTAACTGGCTAGGCTAGCAGTCGCCACAGAAATGCACTCGAGTTGTTAGCGACCCTTAGCATGTAGGCTAAAACTACATGCTAACCTCAGTTAGCATGCATGCTAGCAGGCTAACAGTCACCACATTCTCCTCTGAGTTTTAGCGATCCTAAGCATATGAGCTAACACTCCACTAGGCTCAGTTATCCTGTATGCTAGCTCAGTTATCCTGTATGCTAGCAGGCTAGCAGGTGCCACACCAACATACTCCACTTTGTTTCTGTTCCTCTGTTCCAGTCAGCCAAAATAGAAGTATCTTTACAACCAGCACTCCTTCCCTGTCCCATGATAGAAAAGTGCCACTCATGTTCCCTCCCCCATCCCACCCACCCGTTGCCAATTCCCGACCCCTCTCCGGCCCCAGCACGGAGCTAGTCCTAGTTGTCCCCTCCACCATAGAGGTCTGCCAGCTTGCGGAAGCGCGGGCCCCAGTCACTGAGGTAGTCGTAGTCCTGGTCGCCGCCGGAAGAGGAGGAGTGAAGGGAGCTGATGGAGCCAGCGGTGGAGCCACTGCCCTCGTAGTCAAACACCAGAAGACTGTCGTAGGGGGGCGCTGTCGGGTCGTTATCAGCTGCCTTCAAACCCTGCGGAGGGAGAAGAGAGATAAGGGTAGAGGAAGAGAGAGATAAATAATGAGAGAGAGGGGGGAGAGATAGGTAAAAGGAGGGAGTAAAGGAGAGATAGAGAGAAAGAAGAGACAAATAGGGGAAAGAGAGAAAAAGGGGAAAAAATTGTCAGGAGAGAGAGAAACAGAGCAGGAATGAGAGATATAGAATGAGAGCGATAGAGGGAGCAGGAGAGTAAGGGTAGAGGAGAAAAAGGAGGGATTATGGAGGGCAGAGGAGAGAAGAGAGGAGGATTTAGGTCAGGCTAGACAGATGCTGGGTCTGTCTCTCTGAGGAGGTTCAGCAGATTACTGAGCACTATATTTATAACCAACCCATACTTCACACGCACACGCACATGCGCACACACACACACACACACACACACACACAAACCCTGCTACACACCACAGCTGACAGACTTTGTTATAATATAATAATAACTTTGTCTTAAAGTGTTGTCATTGACTGATGTCTTGTCTCAGTGCTAAAATTAATACAACAAATCTGATAAGATGAGGCTCTAGACATGTTTTTTGAACATGTCAGTCTTTGTCACAGCAAATTTGTGATCAGACTTTTAACAACCACAGTGTTAAATGTAACACTTTCTTAGAAATTATATGGGACCATCTCAAATAGTGTTAACCTTAACTTTTCAAAGTGTTGATAAACTAACACCCCAAGAGTTGTGGGTCCTTAACACAACGGGTGTTGCAAATTCTGACTTCAATTAACACTTTAATGGAACTGATGCTGTTACACGTTCTCAGTGTTAAGGAATTAACACCTGTGGTGTTACAGTAACTCATTTTGGGGTGTTGTTATAAAACTGTAAGGTGTAAAGCCTTATTAGCATTTTCTTTTTTCCAGGGTGCCTTTTGAGTGAATTTTAGAGGTACCAGTAACAGCCATGAATGTGTTTGCTAGTGACAGAGACATGATTGTTGCATTCGCTTGCTTTCAGTGTTATATCCTTCACCAAGTGAGTGCCTAAGTTAATATTGTATCATAAAATTATGACAATACATTACTTTTTTTTACATTACCGTACTTTGACAGCATAGTTTTACCCTAACACAGTGGTCTGAAACTCCTGGTTTGCAGGACACATCGGCAAGTCACATTATGCTGGTTTGTAGTGATGTTACGTTTGATACCGGAGTTCCGAGGCATAAGTCAAAATCACTAAGCAGATAACTTCAAAGCAGTGTGCCGATGCGTATATCACTTTATCAGAATTATGTCATCAATGACAACCGAAGCTTCATTTGATCACATACTTTTTTTAACTGTGTGTTGCAAAATGTGAGATCTCACTAATTTCGCCATGGTTCCGGTGCTTTCAAACACCGACCTCTACTGGACACCATACTTTTTATACAAAAAGTTTCACTTGACCGTTAACTTAGCAGGTACAGTAGGGAACAATGGAACATTCAGGGACGTGAGGATATGAGGTTGGATCCTGTTGAAGACACACTATTTAGAAAATTGTTTTATGTGAAACCACACTTTCTGCACTGTTCTTCAAATAATTTGTTATATTTAGATTAGTTTAAGCTTCTTTCTCTAAGCAGCCTAAGTAATGCCATAGATTCAATTTTTTTTAAACCATAAAAAAAAAAAAAGTAAACAACTGATTATAGGCTACTAAAGCCAACTACTTACTGCTGCACAACGGAGATGTGATGAAAACAGTGGAGAGAACAAAAAAATTTCTGTCTAAGAATCAAACACTGCTATTTATTGCTGACCAGCAGATGTCACGAATGTGCATTGTGAACAGATAATGAAGCTCTGAGTAATGAACCATTTTCAGCACAATTTGGTAAAAGCGCCAAAGCCTTCAGAACACCTCAGTTTCCCACCACTACTGGTTTGCAAAGTGTAATATAATTCCTATTGGAATTCAGCCAGAATAACCAACAATAGGAACGTTTAAACATGCACAGTTGCAGCAAAGGTTGGGAAGGTTGTTAAATGAGACTACCTAAAGCATCTAAACTGGACCAACCATCTCAATAACGGATTAAATAAATCCAACCACTTACACAGATTGGATTAGTTTAGAAAAATGTATGTTATTTATCTTTGTGTAGTGTAAGATAAAATAATCAATCAATGTGCACGCAGAAACATAGATATTAAAACAAACTATTTTAAAAAGCAACCTGCAACAAAGCATGCTGGAAAATATGATAATGAGGCTCCTCCCATGTCTTTTTCAGTTAACTGAAATTAACTCAACACAGTCAATTCCACTGTGATTCAAATAACACTTCATTTATTCACTGCAGGTTGTGTCAATTTCAGTCCCACTGGTGTTAACCCCACTAGAATCAAAACTCAAGATATAGCACTAACAACACTTTTTACCTCAACACCAACATTTTAATACCTGCACATTTCCTGTGTAAGGATTTCTACATGTCATACCCCAAACTATTTCCTTCATTTGATTGATTTAAGGAGGAGTGAGGCAGTGGTAGAAGCATCGGCTTGTCATGTCTGCTAGATTAAGCTGTCTAGATCAGCTTGCCATGTCTGACAGCTCGCCTCATTATTCAGAGCTGTGTTTGGCAGACATCTCTATCCTTCCTGCCTAACCCAGTGACACACACACACACACATCATTTTAACTTAATTTTTACCAGTATGTCACCTGTGCAACTGGAGGCGACAAAGCTCTTGATCACCTGTACTCCACACACAGAAACACATACAAGGCTCTCCCTTACCCTCCCTTTGGCAATTCTGACCATAATACCTTCCTGATTCCTGCTTACAACCAAACACTTAAACAGGAAGTACCAGTTACACGCTCAATACGGAATAAGTCAGATGAAGCAAATGCTAAGCTGCAGGACTGTTTTGCTAGCATAGACTCGACTATGTTCCGGGATTCATCCGATAAAATTGAGAAGTTTACCACATCAGTCACCGGCTTCATTAATAAGTGCATCAACGACATTGTGCCCATAGTGGCCGTACGTACAAACCCCAACTGGAAGCCATGGATTACAGGCATCCACATCGACGGGGTTGTAGTGGAGCGGGTTGAGATCTTCAAGTTTCTAAGAAATTAACATGGTCCATACACCAACACAGTCGTGAAGAATGTACGACAACGCCTTTTTCCCCTCAGGAGGCTTAAAAGATTTGGCATGGGCCCTAAGATCCTCAAAAAGTTGTACAGCTGCACCATTGAGAGCATCTTGACTGGCTGCATCACAGCTTGGAAGGCAGGTTTATGTAGATTTACAGGACCTTTACTGTAACACAAATTTACAGCATATTACTGGAACACCTGACTACAGTAACTTGCTGTATTTCTAGAATGTACAGTGCATTACTGGAAGCACTGTGGTTAATAAACTGTGGCAGATTTACAGTGCAGGTAGCTAGTGCCAACAACAGGCAGTATTTCTGTTACATGTATTTGATATAGTTATTTCAATACTTTCAATACTTATTTTGTCATTTGTATTTCACCTTTCTGAACTACAATTAATGTAGCCTATTTTGTAACAATTTAATTAGCACATATGTATTCCATATTTTCTAAAACAAATATATACTCACAAGTAGCCTGCTTAACTACAACATTCTTGGTAACGGTAACATTATCTTTTTACTTGCTATGATTGTGGTATATTCCTGTTTACCTTAGTTTAATACACTGACTGTAAGTCGTCCTGGAAAAGAGCGTCTGCTATATGACCAAAATGTAAATGTAAATGTAAAAATGAACACTTGCAAAGCACACTGCTGGGTATTATTCTTATGGCCTCCGCCCCCAAACAAGGCCAAATTGGATTTAAAAAGTACAAATAGTTTGAGGGCGGGGCTTATTAGAATAATACCCAGCAATGTGCTTTGCAAATGCTCATTTGTAAAAAAAATTATGCACTCACTAACTGTTAGTCGCTCTGGATAAGAGCGTCTACTAAATGACTAAAATGTAAAATGAATATGTAACTATATAGTACAACATACCAATGAATATTTTGTGTTTTATATCACTTGCACTTCTAGAGACCTAAACAAAGGCTTCTAAACTGGCAGTGACTACAGGGCAAAACAGATCAGAAGGACATGGCTAAACACTCAATCATAAAAGGTTTGAGACTTGCTGCTACTCTGATCTGTTCCCTATATACAATTCATTTTGAGGGAACTACTACCACATATCACTTAAATTGGTACTGTACAGCACTCTCATTAACGGGTGCAAGTATAGCGTCTTACGAGGCACGCCTAAAACAATACCATATACCAACAAAAGGTTATTGGCATTCCAAAATTACAGTATGGTACTGAATTACAGTAAATTACTGGCAGCACAGTAGCTAGTAAATTACTTTAGATTTACAGGACAAATATATATATATATATATATATATATATATATATATATATATATATATATATATATATACACACAGTGGGGAGAACAAGTATTTGATACACTGCCGATTTTGCAGGTTTTCCTACTTACAAAGCATGTAGAGGTCTGTAATTTTTATCATAGGTACACTTCAACTGTGAGAGACGGAATCTAAAACAAAAATCCAGAAAATCACATTGTATGATTTTTAAGTAATTAATTTGCATTTTATTGCATGACATAAGTATTTGATACATCAGAAAAGCAGAACTTAATATTTGGTACAGAAACCTTTGTTTGCAATTACAGAGATCATACGTTTCCTGTAGTTCTTGACCAGGTTTGCACACACTGCATCAGGGATTTTGGCCCACTCCTCCATACAGACGTTCTCCAGATCATTCAGGTTTCGGGGCTGTCGCTGGGCAATACGGACTTTCAGCTCCCTCCAAAGATTCTCTATTGGGTTCAGGTCTGGAGACTGGATAGGCCACTCCAGGACCTTGAGATGCTTCTTACGGAGCCACTCCTTAGTTGCCCTGGCTGTGTGTTTCGGGTCGTTGTCATGCTGGAAGACCCAGCCACGACCCATCTTCAATGCTCTTGCTGAGGGAAGGAGGTTTTTGGCCAAGATCTCACGATACATGGCCCCATCCATCCTCCCCTCAATACGGTGCAGTTGTCCTGTCCCCTTTGCAGAAAAGCATCCCCAAAGTATGATGTTTCCACCTCCATGCTTCACGGTTGGGATGGTGTTCTTGGGGTTGTACTCATCATTCTTCTTCCTCCAAACACGGCGAGTGGAGTTAAGACCAAAAAGCTCTATTTTTGTCTCATCAGACCACATGATGGTCATTGGCAAACTTCAGACAGGCCTGGACATGCGCTGGCTTGAGCAGGGGGACCTTGCGTGCGCTGCAGGATTTTAATCCATGACGGCGTAGTGTGTTACTAATGGTTTTCTTTGAGACTGTAGTCCCAGCTCTCTTCAGGTCATTGACCAGGTCCTGCCGTGTAGTTCTGGGCTGATCCCTCACCTTCCTCATGATCATTGATGCCCCACGAGGTGAGATCTTGCATGGAGCCCCAGACCGAGGGTGATTGACCGTCATCTTGAACTTCTTCCATTTTCTAATAATTGCGCCAACAGTTGTTGCCTTCTCAGCAAGCTGCTTGCCTATTGTCCTGTAGCCCATCCCAGCCTTGTGCAGGTCTACAATTTTATCCCTGATGTCCTTACACAGCTCTCTGGTCTTGGCCATTGTGGAGAGGTTGGAGTCTGTTTGATTGAGTGTGTGGACAGGTGTCTTTTATACAGGTAACGAGTTCAAACAGGTGCAGTTAATACAGATAATGAGTGGAGAACAGGAGGGCTTCTTAAAGAAAAACAAACAGGTCTGTGAGAGACGGAATTCATACTGGTTGGTAGGTGATCAAATACTTATGTCATGCAATAAAATGCAAATTAATTACTTAAAAATCATACAATGTGATTTTCTGGATTTTTGACTTTTTTAGATTTTAGATTCCGTCTCTCACAGTTGAAGTATACCTATGATAAAAATTACAGACCTCTACATGCTTTGTAAGTAGGAAAACCTGCAAAATCGGCAGTGTATCAAATACTTGTTCTCCCCACTGTATATATATATATATATATAATGGTATGGTACTGTATTCTGTGGGGTACAGCATTCTCACTAATGGGAGCAACAAATACTGTATAACCTTTTACATGGAACGCCTCAAAATATGTTAATGAGCCAGAGATTATTTTGCCCTTCCACAACATTTTCCCACAATGCAACACAATTCACAGTATGCTGCTGTAAATATACAGGTAATACAGTACTTTACTGTAAAATTGCATTGTCAAATTATTTTACAGCAGTGTAGCAGAACGTCATTGAGCCCCCATAATACATTGCTCTTTACAGTACTGTAATATAGAATTACAGTAGGTAACTGAAAGTTTTGCTGTAAATTTACAGCAAATTCTTACAGTGCTCCTGTTGTTTACGAAGCATGGGACAAATAACATTTGATTTGATTTGATACACAAGACCTAGGAAACACAGGGAAAGGGATGGGGATATCTAGTCAGTTGCACACCTGAATGCATTCAACCAAAATGTGTCTTCTGCATTTAACCCAAACCCTCTGAATCAGAGAGGTGCGGGGGGGCTGCCTTAATCGAAGTCCACGTCATCAGTGCCTGGGGAGTAGTTATTGTGGGGGTTAACTGCCTTGCTCAAGGGCTCGGGGATTCGACAAGCAACCTTTTGGTTACTGTCCCACTGCTCAATTGAAAAATATACTGTATTAACCCTTGTCCAAGAGCTGTCCTCATCGCCTAGATATAGACATAAACTCACTAGATTCAACACACATATTAAATCTACCTAACTTAGATTGTGCTATGACTATTCTGTTGTAGCCAACTGGAGCTGTCTAGAGGTGGAGCCCAAAGCCAGTCTCACTCTGGGGATTAATGAAACTCAGTGGATTTACCTTAAATTAGCCAGCCGGGCCAGCCCATGTAGTGACCACGCTAATCCTCACTGTTAGCAAAGCTAATTAAGAATTACACACAGAGGCAGGGGCCCCTCTCTCTCTGTGTCACACACAGTGAGTCACATACACACACACACAGTCATGCACACACAAGCTCATACACATAGTTTCACACAATGACACACATGTAAGCAAGCATGCTCACAATCAGACTCAGACTCACTCACACACACACACACACACACACACACACACACACACACACACACACACACACACACACACACACACACACACACACACACACACACACACACACACACACACAGTAGCTACCTCGTGGATGAAGTCTCCTATATCTCCGGGGTGGGGTGCAGCAGAACGGAGGGGGTACAGGTGGTCCTGGTGTAAGGGTCTCTCATCCATACGCCTGATCCCCACCTTCACCATTTCCGTCTCCAAAGCATCGGGCTGCTGCAGCTGGCTCAGGTCATAGTCCTGGAGGGGGAAGGGAATGAGGGGGGGAGAGAGGGAGAAAGGGGGGAGTGAGAGAGAGACAGAGAGAGAGATTAATACACTGAATCAAACACTGTAACACAGACTGCACTACCACGTAGAGAGAGATCCTTAGGTATTATTCCCATGTTGGTCACACTGTGGTGCAGTAACCATGATTGAAACGGTCATAAGCAGTTTATTCTATATAAACAATCCATGATTATAGATCTCATAAAGTTATAAGATGATCTTCTGACACTGGTTGTATATGAAGTGATGTATTGGTGAAAAAATATGTGGGTAAATGCTGATTGCCATTTGCTGTGAATAATGTAACGCTCACTATACTTTCAGTTTAGCTTTCACTGCACCACTGTGTATACACTGTAAAAAGCGGCATGCAGTGCTTGTAATCCAACTGAAGAAATGTAGGTAGGTAATTCCCCTCCAAAAATGGGTTGTATTTACATGAAATATTAGTTTGTATTTGTTGTTTATTAGGTTTAATAAAAGGGGAAACATATGTTGAGTGTTGAATGAAATAGGTTGCAACTTGAAATATAGGTTTGGTAATAATCAAATAAAACAGTTGGCATTGAATCATACATTTGAATTCAACAAATGCAGTATTTTTCAATTGAGAAAACCTAACTCATTTACTTGTAAGCAGTTTAAGTATTTTTTTTAGGTTGATCCAGAGTCATTTTTAACAGTGTAGGTATCTGCTGTAATTGTCCCTCTCTCTCATACCAACACGACCTTACACTGACTCAGTGAATGAGAGAGAGTGTTAATTTTTTTATTGTTTATTTCACTTTTGTTTATCTATTTTACTTGCTGTGGCAATGTAAACATACATTTCCCATGCCAATAAAGCCCTTAAATTGAATTGAATCAAATTGAGAGAGAGAGAGAGAGAGAGAGAGAGAGAGAGAGAGAGAGAGAGAGAGAGAGAGAGAGAGAGAGAGAGAGAGAGAGAGAGAGAGAGAGAGAGAGAGAGAGAGAGAGAGAGAGAGAGAGAGAGAGAGAGAGAGAGAGAGAGATGTGCTCTGATCTTTCTCCTTTTGAATTGCCAGTGTCTGCTTAATTGAGAAATCATCCAGAAACACATGATGAAACATCCATCTCCAAGGGGGATCGACTTAAAGAGCATTTTCAGGGACAATATAGCCCGGCTGCTGTAACAGCTAACCAATGAAACACTTTCAGGGGAAAGCTGTGAATGCCACCATAAGATGATGGACAAAGAGAGAAGGAGAGGAAATGGATGGATAAATACAGAAGGCTTTATTGTTATTTCCTAGACAGAGGAGAACACGCGCGGGCTGATTTCCCAATGGCACCTTATTCCCTTTAAAGTGCACTACTTTTGACCAGACCCAAAAGTAGTGCACTATACAGTGGGGGAAAAAAGTATTTAGTCAGCCACCAATTGTGCAAGTTCTCCCACTTAAAAAGATGAGAGAGGCCTGTAATTTTCATCATAGGTACACGTCAACTATGACAGACAAATTGAGAGAGAAAAAATCCAGAAAATCACATTGTAGGATTTATTATTAATTTATTTGCAAATTATTGTGGAAAATAAGTATTTGGTCACCTACAAACAAGCAAGATTTCTGGCTCTCACAGACCTGTAACTTCTTCTTTAAGAGGCTCCTCTGTCCTCCACTCGTTACCTGTATTAATGGCACCTGTTTGAACTTGTTATCAGTATAAAAGACACCTGTCCACAACCTCAAACAGTAACTCTCCAAACTCCACTATGGCCAAGACAAAAGAGCTGTCAAAGGACACCAGAAACAAAATTGTAGACCTGCACCAGGCTGGGAAGACTGAATCTGCAATAGGTAAGCAGCTTGGTTTGAAGAAATCAACTGTTGGAGCAATTATTAGGAAATGGAAGACATACAAGACCACTGATAATCTCCCTCGATCTGGGGCTCCACGCAAGATCTCACCCCGTGGGGTCAAAATGATCACAAGAACGGTGAGCAAAAATCCCAGAACCACACGGGGGGACCTAGTGAATGACCTGCAGAGAGCTGGGACCAAAGTAACAAAGCCTACCATCAGTAACACACTACACCGCCAGGGACTCAAATCCTGCAGTGCCAGACGTGTCCCCCTGCTTAAGACAGTACATGTCCAGGCCCGTCTGAAGTTTGCTAGAGTGCATTTGGATGATCCAGAAGAGGATTGGGAGAATGTCATATGGTCAGATGAAACCAAAATATAACTTTTTGGTAAAAACTCAACTCCTCGTGTTTGGAGGACAAAGAATGCTGAGTTGCATCCAAAGAACACCATACCTACTGTGAAGCATGGGGGTGGAAACATCATGCTTTGGGGCTGTTTTTCTGCAAAGGGACCAGGACGACTAATCCGTGTAAAGGAAATAATGAATGGGGCCATGTATCGTGAGATTTTGAGTGAAAACCTCCTTCCATCAGCAAGGGCATTGAAGATGAAACGTGGCTGGGTCTTTCAGCATGACAATGATCCCAAACACACCGCCCGGGCAACAAAGGAGTGGCTTCGTAAGAAGCATATCAAGGTCCTGGAGTGGCCTAGCCAGTCTCCAGATCTCAACCCCATAGAAAATCTTTGGAGGGAGTTGAAAGTCTGTGTTGCCCAGCGACAGCCCCAAAACATCACTGCTCTAGAGGAGATCTGCATGGAGGAATGGGCCAAAATACCAGCAACAGTGTGTGAAAACCTTGTGAAGACTTACAGAAAACGTTTGACCTGTGTCATTGCCAACAAAGGGTATATAACAAAGTATTGAGAAACTTTTGTTATTGACCAAATACTTATTTTCCACCATAATTTGCAAATAAATTCATAAAAAATCCTACAATGTGATTTTCTGGATTTTTTCTTCTAATTTTGTCTGTCATAGTTGACGTGTACCTATGATGAAAATTACAGGCCTCTCTCATCTTTTTAAGTGGGAGAACTTGCACAATTGGTGGCTGACTAAATACTTTTTTTCCCCAATGTATATGGAATAGGGTGCCATCTGGGATGCAGCCACAGACATCTCTACAGCCAGCCAGGGAGCCTGCTAGCAAGGGACTCAGCCATCGTTACTGGAGGAAAATAGCTGGGCTCTGTCATCGCTCACCATGCTCAGTCTTTGACACCAAGACGATAGGCTAAGTACACAAAAAGCTGATGAAATTGTATTATCCCTTTAAAACGCTTACTGTAACATGTGCAATGTGTGTGTGTGTTTGTCATTTGAGAGGCTGTATTATAACTGTATATCTGGAAGTCTTTGTGTTTGGGTCTTCTGAAAGAGGTTTGTGCTTTTGTTAGCAGTGGCTGACTGAAGAGGATATGGCCATTAGTACCAGGGAAGAGAGCCACAATGTGTGATTAATGTATAGAGAGACTTACTTTTTGGATTGTCTTGATTTGTTATAGGTCAGGCCTGTGCTGTTGTTAGCATTGGCTATGACCATGAACACAAACTGCTGTTAGCCTCAGTCTAGTAACTGTTAAGGACCAGAGGGCCAGACTTTGTCTACATCCCAAATGTCTCCCTATTCCCTTTATAGTGTACTTTTGACCAGGGCCCTATGGGATGCACACTCTGCGGCTCTGCTATTGGCATCAGTGTAGCATAGTATCCGTTTAGCACCAGAGAGCCAGACTGTGTGACTGCTCCTGTAGCTGTCTCTGGCCTGACCACTCCCCATAGCCCCTCACCACTGGGAGTCCCAGACAGACATTACTAATCCATCCCACAGCAGGGGGACTGATCAGGCTGAACTAGCCGCTCCACTCTCCAACAGTTCATTTTCCCGGTACTGCCAATTCCTCGACGTGACAATTTTCCAGAACAATAGGCGGGGAGTACCATCCATCGCAGTGAAAGATGGTCTCTTGCCTTGACCATTGCCATGGCAATAAATGTTTATCACCCCCTATCAGAGTGCCATTATTAATATCCAATGACTGGTCGGCTAGGTCCTACAAACCCCCATGGGCAATTCCACTGTAACGGAATTACACTGAGACTCATCCATTGATTTCCAAGTTTAACAAACCATACAACTCTATGAACAAGTACTACTTATAAAAATGTACATAGAACATTTTACAAAAACACATTTGCTTGAAAAACAGTGCAGATGCAAAGTTTGGTTACAGAATGACGATTTTTGCTGTTGGTGCCTTCATTCTGTTACCAAACTTTGCATCTGTACTGTTCTTCAAGTAAATGTGTTTTAGTATATATTTTTTCTGTGTAAATTGTACATTTGGCATACATTTTAAAGTGAAAAATCGGAGTCTCAGCATAATTCAATTTTCGTGGAATTGCCCCTATGTTACAGTCCCTCAGTGTGTGTGTGTGTCTGCGTGTACAGTCCCTCTTTCCCATCCACTGTAAATCCTCCTTGCCTCCCCCCTCCCCCTTTACCCAAACACTGACCTTCTGTCTCCCACTAGCCGTTAGCGGACGGCTAACCCTCCATCTGAATCAGCAGCTGATTGGCTATGCTATCATTATGCTAATGTTAGTGTGTGTTTTCTCTACCTGGTCCTCCTCTCCTCCTCCTTCTTCGTCGTACTTCAGTATGTTGTCTCTGACATCGTCCTCCGGGTCGATGAGCAGCTGCTTGGCCTGACGTTCCTTATCCCTCCTCTTCATCCACATCACAAAGAACAACACCATCACTACGGAGAGGGGGGGAGGGAGAAATAGGAAGGAGGAGGGGAGGGAGAGAGGGAGGAGGAGGGGAGGGAGGAGGAGAGGAGGAGGAGAGAAGAGAGAGGGGAGAGAGAGAAAGAGGGAGGGAGAGAGGGAGGAGGGGAAGAGAGGGAGGAGGGGAGGGAGAGAGGGAGGAGGAGGAGGGAGAAGGAGAAAGAAGAGGAGAGAGGAGGAGGGGAGGGAGAGAGGAGGAGGAGGGGGAGGGAGAGAGGGAGGAGGAGGGGAGGGAGAGAGGGAGGAGGAGGGGAGGGAGAGAGGGAGGAGGAGGGGAGGGAGAGAGGGAGGAGGAGGGGAGGAGAGAGGGAGGAGGAGGGGAGGGAGAGAGGGAGGAGGAGGGGAGGGAGAGAGGGAGGAGGAGGGAGAAAGGAGGGAGAGAGAGGGAGGAGGAGGGGAGGGAGAGAGGGAGGAGGAGGGGAGAGAGGAAAGGACAGAGGAAGGAGGGGGAAGAAAGAGAGGAATAATTAGAACTTCACAACCATTTCATTTGACCACTGCACACTGCATCAAAGGGCACGTTTACACTACATTCCCTTATAATAATATAATTTTTAATAATTATCTGAGTGTTTCTCTCTGAGAACACTCAGAGAGAAAGAGAGAGAGAGAGAGGGAGGCAGGAACGAGGGTAGAATAAAGAGGGTGGAGGCGGGGAGAAGATAGAAAGGAGGTAAGGATGAAGGGAACAACATGCAGCTTCAGTTTTATCCATTTTTATTCATCCATATTTCTCTGCTGTTAAAGAGAATCCAGAGAGGTTTTAAGCTTGAAAGGAGCTTGATCAGCAATTCCCTGCTTTGATCAACATAATCAGTGCAGATTTCAGAAGATGGCTGGGTGTGAGGCTGGGGTGTTGACGATTACATTAAGGGTGAGGCAGGGGGCTAGACTGGGGGAGGCTGGGGGTAGACCGGGTGAGGGTGGTAGAGGGCTGTCAAAGGGCTGTAAAGGGAGGAGGGGGTTAGGAAGTACCAGTGACGTGCTCAATACGGAAGTGGTCCGATGAAGCGGATGCTAAGCTAAGGAGACTGTTTCGCTAGCACAGACTGGAATATGTTCTGGCATTCATCCGATAACGTTGAGGAGTTTACCACATCAGTCACCGGCTTCTTTAATAAGTGCGACGTTGTGACCGTAAGTACAAACCCCAACCAGAAGCGATGGATTACATGCAACATCCGCACTGAGCTAAAGGCTAGAGCTGCCACTTTCCAGGAGCGGGACAGTAATATGGACACTTAGAAAAAATCCAGCCACGACCTCCAACGAGCCATCAAACAGGCAAAGCGTCAATATAGGACTAAGATCGAATCCTACTACGCCGGCTCTGATGCGCGACGGATGTGGCAGGGCTTGCAAACTATCACAGATTACAGGGCAAGACTCGAGGCAAGCAACACTGGACCATCATGAGCTGGAGGCAGGGCTTTCTCCTATAGAGCAACATTTTTATGGAATGGTCTGCCTATCCATGTGAGAGACGCAGACTCGGTCTCGACCTTTAAGTCTTTACTGAAGACTCTTCTCTAGGTCCTATGATTTAATGTACTCTGGCCCAGGGATGCGAAGGTGAACGACAACGCACTGGAGCGACAAACCGCCCTTGCTGTCTCTGCTTGGCCGGCTCCCCTCCCTCCATTGGGATTCTCTGCCTCTGACCCTATTACGGGGGCTGAGTCACTGGCTTACTAGTGCTCTTCCATGGCGTCCCTAGGAGTGGTGCATCACTCGAGTGGGTTGAGTCACAGACGTGATCTTCCTGTCCGGTTTTGCGCCCCCTCCTGAGGTACTGACCTGTTGCACCCTCTACAACCATTGTGATTATTATTTGACCCTGCTGTTCATCTATGAACGTTTGAACATATTGAAGAACAATCTGGTCTTAATGGCCATGTACTTTTATAATCTCCACCCGGCACAGCCAGAAGATGACAGGCCACCCCTCAGAGCCTGGTTCCTCTCTAGGTTTCTTCCTAGGTTCCTGCCTTTCCACCGTGCTTCTACATCTGCATTGCTTGCTGTTTGGGGTTTTAGGCTGGGTTTCTGCATAGCACTTTGTGACATCTGCTGATGTAAAAAGGGCTTTATACATACATTTGATTGATTGATGAGCACACCAGCTGTTCCGGACGACTGTATGATCTCGCTCTCCGTAGCCGATGTGAGTAAGACATTTAACCCCCTAAGGTCAATGTCCGTGCTCCCACGGAAATCGAATTAGCGTAATAAAAGATCCCCATAAAAATCTGTCAATTTAAGCTAGAGAGACACTAAATGTAGAAAAGTATGTGGACAGCCCTACAAATTAGTGGATTCAGCTATTTCAGCCACACCCGTTGCTGACAGGTATATAACATCGAGCACACAGCCATGCAATCTCCATAGACAAACATTGGCAGTAGAATGGCCTGACTGAAGAGCTCAGTGACTTTCAACGTGGCACCGTCATAGGAAGGTCAAGTAGCAGTCATGCATTCACCTATATAACACTTCTGCATCTGCGGTGAAAGGTGACAGAGCTAGAGCGGTGTTTGTCAGACCATGAGACATCCCGAAAATCGGTGTTCTCACACAATCGTCTATAGCGTCCAAACTATTTGGCCTAGAAACTATTATGACCCCTCTATGGAAAGATGAGACTCTCCGTTTTGCTTTATGACCCCCACAAGCATCTTGGGACTAGTCTGAAGTCGGTACAGCCGATTTGCCAACTTCTGTCTGTAGCATCCGAACAGTTTGGGCTACACGCTAATATGACCCCTCTGTGTAAAGGCAAGACTCTCACGAACACGTACATATCAGGCCTCACAAGACTTGTCTGAAGGTCCCCCGGTACCAGTCAAAAAAGTGAATGGAAGTACAGTATATATGGAGACTGTTTAGTGACCAAAATATGGGGTTAAATACATGTAAAAAAAAAATAAAGAATAAAATGTTTCCTGTTCTTTATTATATCTCTCAGATATAGGATAGACACTTCAAAACAAACTTCCTTCAGATTTGTTTGGGGGGACTATCTGTTGTTCCATGTAGCGAATCTGTTATTCAATGCATTTGTATGGGCTAATAGTAGTAAGGCCAAATACAATTTTTCATCAAATAATTTATTTATATATATTTTTTTGATACTTCAAGAGGTCTTAAAATTCACAATCAAATAGCAAAATGATCCTTGGTATGACCTTCTTAAAAAAAATCCATATAGCTTAGTAGTAACCCCCCTCCACCAGCTTAGACAGGGTTAAACAGGTTAACATTAGCAAGGCCGCAGGGCCAGACGGAATACCAGGATGCGTACTCAGAGCATGTGCTGACAAGCTGGCAAGTGTCTTCACTAACATTTTAAACCTATCACTGACCCGGTCTGCAATACCAACTTGTTTCAAGCAGACCACCATAGTACCCATGCCCAAGAACACCAAGTTAACCTGCCTAAATTAATATTGCCCTGTAGCACTCGCATCTATAGCCATGAAATGCTTTGAAAGGGTGGTCATGGCTCACATCAACACCATCATTCAAGACACCCTGGACCCACTCCAATTCGCATACCACCCCAACACATCCACAGATGATGGAATCTCTATTGCACTCCACACTGCCCTCAAACACCTAGACAAAGGGAATACCTATGTAAGAATGCTGTTCATTTACTACAGCTCAGCATTCAACACCATATTCCCCTCTAAGCTCATCACCAACCTCAGGACCCTGGGTCTGAACACCTCCCTCTGCAACTGAATCCTGGAGTCCTGACGGGCCGCCCCCAGGCGGTGAGGATAGGCAACAACACATCCGCCACGCTAACAATCAACACGGGGGCCCCTCAGGGGTGTGTGCTTAGTCCCCTCCTGTCCTAACTGTTCACCCACAACTGCGTGGCCGCGCACGATTCCAACACCATCATCAAGTTTGCTGACAACACGATGGTGGTAGGACTGTCGACGATGAGGCAGCCTACAGAGAGGAGGTCAGAGACGTGGCAGCCAGTGTGTTGCCAGGACAACAACCTCTCCCTCAACGTCAGCAAGACAAAGGAGCTGATCGTGGACCACAAGAAATGGATGGGTGAGCATGCCCCCATCCACATCGTTGGGGCTGAAGAGGTGCGGGTCATGAGCTTAGATTTCCTCGGTGTCCACATCACTAAGGAATTAATATGGTCCACACACACCCACACAGTTGTGAAGAGGGTACGACAGCGTCTCTTCACCCTCAGGAAGCTGAAAAGATTTGGCATGGGCCCTCAGGTCCTCAAAAAAGTTATACAGCTGCACCATTGAGAGCATCTTGACTGGCTGTATTATCGCTTGGTACGGCAACTGCAAGGCACCTGACCGCAAGGCGCTACAGAGGGTGGTGAGTACGGCGCAGTACATCACTGGGGCCGAGCTCCTTGCCATCCAGGACCTCTATATCAGGCGGTGTCAGAGGGCCCAAAAAAAGGTAAAAGCCACCCAAGCCATAGACTGTTCTCTCTGCTACCACACAGCAAGCAGTGCCAGTGCACCAACTCTGGAACCAACAGGACCCTGAACAGCTTCTACCCCCAAGCAATGAGACTGCTAAACAAAGCTGCTAAATAGCTATTTAAATGGCTACCCTTACTACCTGCATTTACCCTTTTTTAAAACGAATTCTCTTGCACTGACTCTATGCACAAACACTGGACACACACTCACACATACTTACACTGACACCCCAACACACACACACAACGCACGCCCCCACATGCATACTGACGCCACACACACACACACACCTACTACTACTACTCCACAAACGCTGCTGCTTTAGCTCAGTCTATTATCTCTCCTGTTTCCTAGTAGCTTTGCCCCTACCTATGTGTACATAGCTACCTCAATTACCTCGTACCCCTGCACATCGACTCGGTACTGGTACTCTCTTTATATAGCCATGTTATTTTTACTCTTTATTGTTATTTGTTATTCACTGTGTATTTATTCCTTGTGTCACTATTTCTATTTTTTTATTTAAGATTTTGTATCTTTATTTTCAACTCTGCATTGTTGGAAAAGGACCCGTAAGTAAGCATTTCACTGTTAGTCTACACCTGTTCTTTACACAGCATTTGACAAATAAAATTTGATTTGATCTCAGAAATACGGTTATGGTATTGTCCCATGGGGTAAAAAAAGGTCAAAATACACACAATGTACCTTCAGAGGTACACATAATGATCTCACATGTCACTGTTCGGTACCTTTTAGGATACATGTGCGGATAAAGGGTATAATGGTACATATTTGTACCCCACATTTTTTATATAAATGTACAATCATCACACTCACTCTCAAAAAAAAGGAATACAACGTGAAGGTACATTTCTGTTTCCCAGGGTACAAACATATTGTGTGTACCCTCAATACCCTTAATACCCACCATAAGGTAAAATGATTAATTTTGCCACCTAAAAGGAACTAACGGCTTTGTCACTAGGGTGGTACCCTAAAAAGGCACATTTGTACCGTAATTATTATGATCATTATATTTCCCAGCATGCTCTACTACAGGTAGATTTTAGTATCTGCTTTTGTATGTACAGTGATTGATTGATTGATTGATGAATTTTATGCTACACAAAGATAAATAACATACATACATTTTGGGTTAAATAGTCTCCTCATAGTGTTCCTAACCCTGACATTCTTTATGAATGCAGGTTCCGGGTGAATAAATATTCCAACTGTTCAGCTCGTGCTATATGGGGTGGGCCGAAGGCTTATCCCACCGAAGGCCTTCACCAAGCTCTGGCTCACCCTCACGTGTCTTTGGTAGCCACTGACGCCCTGGCGTGGTACGAACAAAAGGTGGCATCGACACCACAACACTTAAGGTCCCAGCGGCCAAGGCCTGACAGCGCTGTGGCGCCTAGGGCGATGCGCCTAGGGGAGGGGTCTCCTCTGGGCCTTGACGGATTGGTACGTAGTTAATTCGGAAGAGGCTTTTTTGATAAGGACTCACCCCGTTCATATACAAAGGACCGAAGACAGCTTTTTTAACGAAGTTAATATTTAACATGTTATCCATGTCTTATATTTTTTATAATTTTGTTTGAAATCATATGTGCACATTTTTGAGGGGGGTTTGTTTCTTTTTTCTTTTTTTTTAGGGGTAGACCAGCTTTAATATTGCAGATAGATTGTAACTTCCATCAATGTAATTGTCTGCATCATTTCCAATCCCCCATTAGTTTTTATTTCTCGCAAATATATACAGTGAGGGAAAAATCCTTCCTGAGATGTGTGCAAACCTGGTGGCCAACTACAAGAAACGTCTGATCTCTGTGATTGCCAACAAGGGTTTTGCCACCAAGTACTAAGTCATGTTTTGCAGAGGGGTCAAATACTTATTTCCCTCATTAAAATGCAAATCAATTTATAACATTTTTGACATGCATTTTTCTGGATTTTTTTTCGTCCATGTAAAAAACCTGTCTGATTAGAATGAATAATGTCCGACAATACCTTTTTAATTCTATGCGCTATACATTTTTCTAGAATTTTTGCATCACAACACTGAAGTGTAAGGGGCCTCCAATTTTTTAAATGGACTGGATCTTTATATTTTCCACTTGTATCCTGTTTCAGTAATAATGAAATCAGACCTTCTTCTTGAGTGTCTGATAATCTACCATTTACATAGGAGTGGTTAAAACATGCTAATTTATTCGGAGCCTCTATTGTTACAGTTTTTATTTCTATCTATCTGTTCTGTTAGACCTTCTATTTCATTTGTTAGTATGGACTCTTTTGACATAAATTGCTTTTGTTTTCGAGATGAGTACTGAATTGCATGGCCTCTAAAGGCACATTTAAAGGTGTCCCATACAATAAGGGGATTTGCTGTACCTATGTTATGTCGGAAATAAATCAGTTATAAATTCCTCTGTCCTAGTTAAAAACAAGTTATCATCCAATAGGTTTTGATTAAATTTCCAATAGCCTCGCCCACGTGGAAATTCAGTAAGAGTAATGTATATGCCAATTATATGATGATCCGACCGCATTCTGTCCCCTATCAACACTTTTTAAACTTTTGTTGCCAACGAGAATGACATAAGAAAGAAGTCAAGACGACTCCGCCATGTATATCTCACTAGATCAGGATATTTAAGCCTCCATATATCTACTGGTTCTAATGTATCCATGACATTCACAATTTCCTTAAGAGCATGAGGGTGATTGTTTGTAATGTGATTTCCTTTACGGTCCATTGAGCTATTTAAAACGGTATTATAATCTCCCACCATAATAATATAGTCTTGAATTGCTTGCAGGGTTGATAATGTATTATATATATTGTCAAAGAAGCATGGATCATCATTATTTGGTCCGTAACGATTAATGAGCCATACAGTGGGGAAAAAAAATATTTAGTCAGCCACCAATTGTGCAAGTTCTCCCACTTAAAAAGATGAGAGAGGCCTGTAATTCTCATCATAGGTACACGTCAACTATGACAGACAAAATGAGGAAAAAAAATCCAGAAAATCACATTATAGGATTTTTTATGAATTGATTAGCAAATTATGGTGGAAAATAAGTATTTGGTCAATAACAAAAGTTTCTCAATACTTTGTTATATACCCTTTGTTGGCAATGACACAGGTCAAACGTTTTCTGTAAGTCTTCACAAGGTTTTCACACACTGTTGCTGGTATTGTGGCCCATTCCTCCATGCAGATCTCCTCTAGAGCAGTGATGTTTTGGGGCTGTCGCTGGGCAACACAGACTTTCAACTCCCCTCCAAAGATTTTCTATGGGGTTGAGAGCTGGAGACTGGCTAGGCCACTCCAGGACCTTGAAATGCTTCTTACGAAGCCACTCCTTCGTTGCCCGAGCGGTGTGTTTGGGATCATTGTCATGCTGAAAGACCCAGCCACGTTTCATCTTCAATGCCCTTGCTGATGGAAGGAGGTTTTCACTCAAAATCTCACGATACATGGCCCAATTCATTCTTTCCTTTACACGGATCAGTCGTCCTGGTCCCTTTGCAGAAAAACAGCCCTAAAGCATGATGTTTCCACCCCCATGCTTCACAGTAGATATGGTGTTCTTTGGATGCAACTCAGCATTATTTGTCCTCCAAACACGACAAGTTGATTTTTTGGTTTCATCTGACCATATGACATTCTCCCAATCCTCTTCTGGATCATCCAAATGCACTCTAGCAAACTTCAGACGGGCCTGGACATGTACTGGCTTAAGCAGGGGGACACGTCTTGCACTGCAGGATTTGAGTCCCTGGCGGCGTAGTGTGTTACTGATGGTAGGCTTTGTTACTTTGGTCCCTGCTCTCTGCAGGTCATTCACTAGGTCCCCCCGTGTGGTTCTGGGATTTTTGCTCACCGTTCTTGTGATCATTTTGACCCCACGGGGTGAGATCTTGCGTGGAGCCCCAGATCGAGGGAGATTATCAGTGGTCTTGTATGTCTTCCATTTCCTAATAATTGCTCCCACAGTTGATTTCTTCAAACCAAGCTGCTTACCTATTGCAGATTCAGTCTTCCCAGCCTGGTGCAGGTCTACAATTTTGTTTCTGGTGTCCTTTGACAGCTCTTTGGTCTTGGCCATAGTGGAGTTTGGAGTGTGACTGTTTGAGGTTGTGGACAGGTGTCTTTTATACTGATAACAAGTTCAAACAGGTGCCATTAATACAGGTAACGAGTGGAGGACAGAGGAGCCTCTTAAAGAAGAAGTTACAGGTCTGTGAGAGCCAGAAATCTTGCTTGTTAGTAGGTGACCAAATACTTATTTTCCACCATAATTTGCAAATAAATTCATTAAAAATCCTACAATGTGATTTTATGGATTTTTTTTTCTCATTTTGTCTGTCATAGTTGACGTGTACCTATGATGAAAATTACAGGCCTCTCTCATCTTTTTAAGTGGGAGAACTTGCACAATTGGTGGCTGACTAAATACTTTTTTTCCCCACTGTAGCTGTTTATGGTCCAATAACATATTTAAAATAATCCTTCTACCTTTCGTATCTGTTTGGACAATTTGCACATTCGGATCGAAATTACTGTTAATTAATATCATCACCCCTTTTGAGTTTCTTTGCCCAACGCAACTTCATCTAGAATTGTTGAATGAGTTTCCTGTAGACAATAGATATTATATTCCTTCTCTTTGAGCCATGTAAATATTGTTCTTCTTTTGTTATTATCTGCTAAGCCATTACAATTATAACTGGCTATACTTATTTCACCACATGCCATAATGAGATACAAGTTTCAAAACATTTTTTAATGGCTTTACAGATTGGATATTTTAAAAAAGTACTTTTGTCTTAGTTAACAACACATACTTTTAAACTAATATATGTAATATTCAATGCTGTTTTTAATACATATTATGCAGTTTTTAAAGTGTACATATGATGATGTAAATATATGAGCTGTGCAAGTGAAATTGTGTTAAAAACATTTTATTTAAAAAAAAAAAATAATAATATATTCCAACTGTATCCTAACTCTGGCTGGATTACAATAGGAATTACAAAACACTTTGCAAGCCAGTATTATGTGACTTGCAGGTAGGGCTGCAAAATTCCAGTTACTTTCCTGTTTAATAAGCTTCTTGATATGCCACACCTGTCAGGTGGATGGATTATCTTGGCAAAGGAGAAATGCTCACTAACAGGGATGTAAAAAATGTGAGAGAAATAAGCTTTTTGTGCATATGGAACATTTCTGGGATCTTTTATGTCAGCTAATGAAACATGGGACCAACACTTTACATGTTGTGTTTATATTTTTATTCAGTATAGTTCATAGGTAGAGAGTGGATGGAATACTCAGTTACTGCAGATGCGGCATTTTGTTTCCCATGTCGAAAGTTCTGTGTAGGGTCCAACGCTAAAGCAGACAAGGCCTGCATCCAAGCTGGGTATTCTAACTGGAAGAATGCTATTGATAGTACCAAATGATTTGCTAGGAATGCATCAAGCAAAGAGCATTTGAAATACACTGCACTGTGGAAAGAAAAACTAGTTTGACGTGCTATGGGAACAACGCTGTCAACACTTGTTAATGATGGGCAGCTGGCAAGAAATCGCATGTATTTGTCTGTGATTATGGACATTATTGAGTTCCTTGTTTCAAACCAGCAACCACTGAGGGGGACATTGGACGCAATAGAGCCAAGAGAGGAGGGGAGGGGGGCAGTGAACTTTTTGGAATATAGTCTCCAAAAAGACAATGAACTTGGCAAGGTGTTTAGCACCATACCCTACAATGCTGCAACTCTTCTGAAAAGGTAAGAAACAATCCAGCTGGTTGGTTTTTATCAAAATATTGGTGGTATATCCAGTAGTGTCATTTCAGGAAAAACCTAGGGTATGGAATGGCAAAATGACTTCCTTAGCCAGCCTAGGTTTACAACGGCCTTGCTTAGTGTGTAGGGCGCCGTCCATGGCGCTGATAAAGCACAGCGTAGATTCCGCGCCAACCTGTCACTTCTTGTTCAAAAGCACTCAATGGTCTCGGCATTTTAACTTTTATGTTTATTGTAGTATAGCGTGATATATGCATAATTTAATATAATTCCAATGCAAGAACCCCAAATTACGCCCCTGGGTATAGCTACATATCGGTATGTTTCATCATAGAAATAGATACATTCTATTATGGTTTTCTTGGTAGCCTATACTCTTAGAAAGAATGGTTCCAAAAGGGTTCTTTGGCTGTCCCCATAGGAGAACCCATTTTGGTTCAAGGGAGAACCCTTTTGGTTCCTCTTTGGAAAGGGTCCTACATCGAACCAAAAAGAGTTCTACCTGGAACCAAAAAGGTTCCTTCAACCATTTTAGGTTCCAAATAGCAACAACAACAAAAATCAGTGTATTGGTTTTCGTGGTTGTAAATGGATTGCGTGGGTCGAATTTTATCCACAGAAGTGTAATGTGCCATTTCACAAGGTGTTGCTGAACTCATGAGCGGCATGATTTTCCATGTTTGAAGTAGGCCTATAGGCCTTTCTATTTGGCAAGGCAGCTGTGCATGGCTGCATCTCACTGTAGTAGGCTGTAGGCTATTTTTTGGTTATTTGGATCTCCATTCACCTTTTGTTTACTGTGTTTATTTATTGTTACATTAACTAGCCTACATATATATATTTTGTTTACTAGGCCTACTTGGTAGGCCTACCTCTGTTTTGTTCTGTTCGCATTCATTTGTTCGTTCGGATTCATAGTTGTCGGTATTCTAAGCCAAACTGCTATTCAGTATTTTTTTCGCATGCATGAATAACTAGGCTACTACTTTCAGCATTTAGTTTGCATTATTTTGGGAAGACAGCTGTGTGTACGGCTGCATTCACAGAGGCTGTTTGTAATAGGTGAATGACCTTGTAGCCTATATCATTACCAAAACAGCATTGCTGTAGGGCGCTGTCGATTGTGCTGATACAGCACAGCAGAGATAGGCTACAGATTTCAAAAGAACTCAATGACCTCGGAGTATCGGCATTTTAAGTTGAGAAGGCATGGTGCCCGCTATAATAAGGGGTCGGCTGCACTGATAGACAGGCTTGATCCGTGAGACACACTTGACAGAAGTTCCCTGGCTAAACTGCTTCGTCATTTTACATGTTATTCTTAATTACAGATCACATACGAGTTTGTTTTTACGGCACATGCAAGTTAATTTGCTCAAAAAGGCATTTCTGCAACAAAAAAAAGCATTTTGACGAAAACACTTTTTTTATTTATTTAAATGCCTCTCCTGTGAAGTAGTAACGTCTGTCTTGCCCACTGTTCGCGTGCGGCATCACAAATACAGTCATGAGTGGTAACTCTACAACTCGAAAAGACAAGGCACATTGGCTACTTATATTGGCAGCGTGGCTTAGTGAGGGTGTGGCTTTCAGATAGTTATGTTTGGCCACCCTTGAGTGGAAGTGTTGTACCAGTTTAACTGGTCTATGGTAGAGGTACATATTTGCCATTTAAAAGGAACAAATGGCTTTGTAACTGTGGTGGTACTATATGTGACTTGTTTCGTTCTGTACGCTCCGAGAGCAAAACGCTCTGAATTTACAAACAACGAATCTGATAATGCTCTGAGTTTACGAACGCCTAGAGCACACTCTGGCACTCCAGATTACAATTACGAACACACCCGTAGTATAAGCCAGCCTTTAGTCTTGAAATCTTTTGTTGTTTAGTACATAGCCTCACATGTGAATCCTTAAAGAGATGGGTGGGGCTAAAGTTTGAAAGGGTGTGAACAATGCTGAATGGGTGTAGACAAAGAAGAGCTCTCCAGTAGGTACCAAAACATTCAAGGGCCATTTTCTAAAATGTGAGGTTACAATTTGATCAACTTTCCAATCAGAATTACTTTCCCATTGTTCCTCAACTGTAGTGTATGATATACCATTTTTTAGCTCTGAGTCTCTACTTTTATCCAATGTAAAAACACTATTTCAAATTTTGCTACATTAGACCAAATTGAGCCAGTCGGTCAAATATGAAGGCAATGAGCATGCTTTTTTAACTGTCGAGAAAGGTAGTGTTGTTACGTTTGACGCCGGAGCTCCGAGGCATGCGTCAAAATTGCTAAGCAGTGTACTTTGAAGCAGTGTGCCGATGCATGTATCACTTAATCAGAAGCACATGATCAATGGCGTCCGAAGCTTCGTTTCGTCGAACAACCACCTGATTGGTTTGGTAGAAGAGAAAAAGGCTACGCTGAGCACGCGCTACAGGGTATGGGACGTCATCTATAATAATTTGGCTGCTCTAAATTCTTTTGACCAGCAGGTGCCACTAGTGTACACTGTGTTGATCAAAGCCTTCGAGTAATGAACCTATTTCCGACACAATTGGTTGGAAAATCTCAACGCTTCAGGAAGCTTCATTTCTCCATCACTAAAGAAATGTACTATCTGAGGTATGTACTGGGGTACAATTATGTACCTACAGTATAACTAAAAGTACAAAGGAGGACATGGTACCACCCCCGTGACAAGCAGTTGTCCCCCTTTAGGAACAAATAATCCAAACATTTATTTCTGAGAGTGTACTGGAGCTATAAAAAGACCCAGATAGGAGAATGAGGGAGATAAGGCAGGGGATATGGCTGTGTGCTGTTAGTGTGGGTGTGTGCAAGTCTGCTTGAGTGTGTGGGTAAGCCTGTCCTACATGTGTATGTACAACCAGACTCACCTAGCAGTATGATGATACAGATGAGGATAGCGATGATGGCTCCAGTGCCCAGCCCTGCAGCGATTATGCGTTCCATGTCTACACAATCTCCATGGGGATCACACTGACACACCTTGACCCGCAGGTAGGATGTATTGGACATGGGCAGGTTGCCTGAGTCTGTGATGATGATAGGAACCTCGTAGATACCACTCTCCAGAAAACCTATCCGCAGCCTGATCTGAGCATATTCACCTGGGATAGGGACACACACACAGGGGGAGAGAGAGAAAGAGAGAGAGGGGGGGAGAGTGGGGGAGGAAGAGAGCGAGAGAGCGGGGGAGGAAGAGAGAGAGAGGGGGGAGGAAAAGGAGAGAGAGAGAGAGAGAGAGAGAGAGGGGGAGGAAAAGAGAGAGGGGGAGAGAGTGTGTGGGGAGTTACAGATGCAGGTAGAGAGTTTTAGGGACAAAGAGAGAAATGAAGAGACGGCGATAGACAGGAAATAAGAGAGCGAGAGAGAGTTATGGAGAGAGAGAGAGAGTAATAGAGGGAAGGATGAAGAAAGAAAGAAAGAAAGAAAGAAAGAAAGAAAGAAAGAAAGAAAGAAAGAAAGAAAGAAAGAAAGAAAGAAAGAAAGAAAGAAAGAAAGAAAGAAAGAAAGAAAGAAAGATGAGGGAGAATGTTCAACAAGTTATTTTGTCATGGCAATAAAAATGGGTTTTATTCAATTCAATTCAATTGAGAGAGAGCGATAGAGAAATGGAGAGAAAGAAAGAAGGGGAAAGATAAAACACAGACAGACTAACCATTGAGGCGTGTGAGGGTCCAGTTCCTGCGTGCGTCTGCCGGCCGGTTGGCCATTTCGAAGGCGAAGGGGCCGGCGTTAGGGGTCAGATCGGAGTCGCTGGCGGTGATGTTGATGGCATTGGGCTCAGGCTTCTCACACATCTCCACCTCTGGAGGGAAGACACGAGGAGCGTTGTCGTTTATGTCCAACAGGTACATCTGTAATGTACCTGTACCACTGGCTGGGGGGATGCCTGAGAGAAAGAGGACAAAGGGATGGAGGAGAGTGAGAAGGAGAGACTAGTGAGATAGGCAAAGTTAAGAAAAAGGGCCCTTACAAAGGCAGGAATAATACAACAATTACAAAAAGACAACCTGTTCGGTGCAACATACAGTTGAAGTCGGAAGTTTACATACCCTTAGGATGGAGTCATTAAAACTTGTTTTTCAACCACTCCACAAATGTCTTGTTAACAAACTATAGTTTTGGCAAGTCGGTTAGGACATCTACTTTGTGCATGACACAAGTAATTTTTCCAACAATTGTTTACAGACAGATTATTTAACTTATAATTCACTGTATCACAATTCCAGTGTGTCAGAAGTTTACATACACTAAGTTGACTGTGCATTTAAACAGCTTGGAAAATTCCAGAAAATGATGTCATGGTTTTAGAAGGTTCTGATAGGCTAATTGACATCATTTGAGTCAATTGGAGGTATACCTGTGGATGTATTTCAAGGCCTACCTTCAAACTCAGTGCCTCTTTGCTTAACATCATGGGAAAATCAAAAGAAATCAGCCAAGACCTCAGAAAAAAAATTGTAGACCTCCACAAGTCTGGTTCATACTTGGGAGCAATTTCCAAACACCTGAAGGTACCACGTTCATCTGTACAAACAATACTACGCAAGTATAAACACCATGGGACCACGTAGGCATCATACCGCTCAGGAAGGAGACGCGTTCTGTCTCCTAGAAATGAACGTACTTTGTTTCGAAATGTGCAAATCAATCCCAGAACAACAGCAAAGTACCTTGTGAAGATGCTGGAGGAAACAGGTAGAAAATTATCTATATCCACAGTAAAACGAGTCATATATCGACATAACCTGAAAGGCCGCTCAGCAAGGAAGAAGCCACTGCTCCAAAACAGCCATAAAAAAGCCAGACTACGGTTTGCAACTGCACATGGGGACAAAGATCATACTTTTTGGAGAAATGTCCTCTGGTCTGATGAAACAAAAATAGAACTGTTTGGCCATAATGACCATCGTTATGTTTGGAGGAAAAAGGGGTATGCTTGCAAGCAGAAGAACACCATCCCAACCGTGAAGCACGGGGGTGGCAGCATCATGCTGTGGGGGTGCTTTGTTGCAGGAGGGACTGGTGCACTTCACAAAATAGATGGCATCATGAGGAAGGAAAATAATGTGGATATATCGAAGCAACATCTCAAGACATCAGTCAGGAAGTTAAAGCTTGGTCGCAAATGGGTCTTCCAAAAGGACAATGACCCCAAGCATAATTCCAAAGTTGTGGCAAAATGGCTTAAGGACAACAAAGTCAAGGTATTGGAGTGGCCATCACAAAGCCCTGACCTCAAACCTATAGAAAATGTGTGGGCAGAACTGAAAAAGCGTGTGCGAGCAAGGAGACCTACAAACCTGACTCAGTTACACCAGCTCTGCCAGGAGGAATGGGCCAAAATCCACCCAACTTATTGTGGGAAGCTAACTGAAACGTTTGACCCAAGTTAAGCAATTTAAAGATCATGCTACCAAATACTAATTGAGTGTATGTAAACTTCTGACCCACTGGGAATGTGATTAAAGAATAAAATATTAAATAAATCACTCTCCACTATTATTCTGACATTTCACATTCTTAAAATAAAGTGGTGATCCCAACTGACCTAAAACAGGGGATATTTTTACTAGGATAAAATTTTAGGAATTGTGAAAAACTGAGTTTAAATGTATTTGGCAAAGGTGTATGTAAACTTCCGACTTCAACTGTAGATACTGTGCTGAACCACAATGCCTTCGGAAAGTATTCAGACCCCCTTGGCTTTTTCCACATTTTGTTATGTTACAGCCTTATTCTAAAATGTATTAAATAAATACAAATCCTCAGCAATCTACACACAAAAACAGTTAATTTTTTTTATGTTTGCAAATTTATAAAATAAAAAAACCCGGAAATACCTTATTTAAAAGTATTCAGCCCTTTTGCTATGAGACTCGAAATTGAGCTCAGGTGCATCCTGTTTCCATTTATCATCCTTGTGATGTTTCTACAACTTGATTGGAGTCCACATGTGGTAAATTCAATTGATTGGACATGATTTGGAAGGGCACACACCTGTCTATATAAGGTCCCACAGTTGACAGTGCATGTCAGAGCAAAAACCAAGCCATGAGGTTGAAGGAATTGTCCGTAGAGCTCAGAGACAGGATTGTGTCGAGGCACATATCTGGGGAATGGTACCAAAACATTTCTGTAGCATTGAAGGTCCCCAAGAACACAGTGGCCTCCATCATTATTCAATGGAAGAAGTTTGGAACCACCAAGACTCTTCATAGAGCTGGCCGCCCAGCCAAACTGAGCAATCGGGGGAGGAGGGCCTTGGTCAGGGAGGTGACCAAGAACCTGATGGTCACTCTCACAGAGTTCTTCTGTAGAGATGGGAGAACCTTCCAGAAGGACAACCATGTCTGCAGCACTCCACCAATCAGGCCTTTATGGTAGAGTGGCCAGACGGAAGCCACTCCTCAGTAAAAGGCACTTGAAAGCCCGATTGGAGTTTGCCAAAAGGCACCTAAAGACTCGCAGACCATGAGAAACAAGATTATCTGGTCTGATGAAACCAAAATTGAACTCAGGCTTTGGCCTGAATGCCAAGTGTCACGTCTGGAGGAAACCTGGCACCATCCCTACGGTGAAACATGGTGGTGGCAGCATCATGCTGTGGGGATGTTTTTCAGTGGCAGGGACTGGGATACTAGTCAGGATTGAGGCAAAGAAGAACGGAGCAAAGTACAGAGAGATCCTTGATGAAAACCTGCTCCAGAGCGCTCAGGACCTCAGACTGGGGCAAGGTTCACTTTCCAACAGGACAACGACCCTAAGCACACAGCCAAGACAACGCAGGAGTAGCTTTGGGACAAGTCTCTGAATGTTCTTGAGTGGCCCAGCCAGAGCCCGGACTTGATCCCGATCTAACATCTCTGGAGAGACCTGAACATAGCTGTGCAGCAAAGCTCCCCATCTAACCTGACAGAGCTTGAGAGGATCTGCAGAGAATAATGGAGAAACTCCCCAAATACAGGTGTGCTAAGCTTGTAGCGTCATACACAAAAAGACTTGAGGCTGTAATCGCTGCCAAAGGTGCTTCAACAAAGTACTGAGTAAAGGGTCTGAATAACATCACAAAATGTGGAAAATGTAAAGGAGTCTGAATATTTTCTGAAGGCACTGCAAATGTTGAAAGGAGCACATTACAGGCACATTACAGCACTCAACACAAACAGGATTCATGCTGTCATACATAATATTATGTCACTCCCCAAACCATATTGCAACACCCACATTTCTCAAAATAACACTTCGTCAACAGCTACATATGACTTTAGTGAAACTAACCTCCTAAATAAGAGATGTGATGAAAGAAATGTGTGATCAAACACACCAGAAGGGTGAGTAAGGGAATGAGGGAGAGGGAGATCAGTATGTTAGGGAGGCTGCTTGAGGCACACAGCTGATCTGCCTGTGTGCGTGTGTGTGTGTGTGTCTCTGTGTGTGCGTGCGTGCGAGCAGGAGCGTGTGTGTTTTTGGCGGAAGCACAATGAAGAGCTCTGTCAGAATTCAGCTGAGACACAAGAGGAGCTTTGTGTGTGTGCGTGACAGGGAGAGTGTTTTTAGAGAATGTGTATGTGAACACTAGTTTGTGTGCTCATGTGTATACATATGATTTTCTATAGTAGTACTACCATTGTCATCTGATATTTTCGTAGATATTTTTTTGGGGGGGGCAACAAAAGAAAGTGAGTAAAACTAAATGGATTGTAATTTAATTGAATGAATGTGAATAGTGAGATTTAGCTTTAAGAGCTTCTCTGCAAGAGTACCCCATCCCCCCCACACAGCTATACACTGTAGGTTCCAAAAACAGAACAGACGCACTCTCACCATTGTCAGAGGCCATGAAGGTGATGTTATAGAGGTTATTCTTCACATAGGGAGACTCTCTGTCCAGCACAGCGATGGTGGAGATCCGCCCGTTTACAGGGTCTATCTCCAGCCAATTAGCAGGGTCGAACATCTTGGTGTACCTGGAAATCAACCAATGAAATGACAGAACACAATTTACCCTTTGCTATGCCCCGCCCCCCTTGGTTACTGTTGCAACCTCAGACAACATTTTCTCGGGAAGCCCAATTCACCACTCAAACCACTGGCGAAATCCCCTCACAATGATATCAAACTGTGTCTTTAATATACAAGGAAATTAATAAGGAGTTTTGGCCTTCCATGGCGACATCACCATGCGGTAAATTAGTTAATAGACCAATAAGAAAGAGAGTTCCAAACCTCTCTGCCAAAACCAGCTAATTTTCAATTTTCCCCTCCCCACTCATACCACTCCCAGACAGGCCTAACAACATTTTTGCTTGACAAATTGCTCTTTGCTAAGAATACATTTATATTTATTTTTGACCATTTTAATTGAAAACAATCACAGTAAGGTACTCAATTGCTGCCCAGAAATTATTGGATATTACAATAAAAACGGCTGCATTGGACCTTTTAAGTGGCTAGCTAGCAATGTTATGTGGTCAATGAGACTGAGAGCTTGCTAACCAGCTGAGCTCGCAAACAATGTAACAAAAGTATAATTTCAGATTTAAAAAAATACTCCATCAACAGGCTCTGCATTTCAGGAATCACAGTAGCAAGTTCCCCTGGTGCACTGTTCAGTTATTTAGCCATTTCAACAGTACTTTTTTAAAAGAATAGCTCTCTGTTTTTGCCATTGCCCTCACTTGCTTACATGCGTTTGAAACGTGAGCTTGTTCGAGGTGTCAGACTCGTTGCTATCCACTGGAGTGCTGCGAATGGTTGGCCAAAATGTTGGGGCGGGGCGTAGCGAAGAGTCAATTACAAAAGGAAGTAACGTGACACTCTATATAATGCATTTGAAACACACACATTCAACACATAAAAAAACATCATAAAACATATTATAAGCCAACATGCACATCTCTCTCATCTCCATACCGTATGTTCTGTTGCATGTATCTGTCAGGGTCCTGTGCTGTAAAGGTGGTGAGTAGCGAGCCGGCCAGTAGCCCCTCCTCTAGTTTGATGACTTTGGGGTTAGGGGAGAACTCTGGGCTCTCGTTGACGTCTGTGATGCGTACAGACACGGTGGCGGTGGACTGACGGGGTAGGTGGATACCACGGGCCAGGGAAACCTCGTTCTCAGCCAGTACCGTCAGCACGAAGGAACGACTCACCTCATAGTCTATAGGCTGGAGAGATACACACATACCAGTTAGCCACACAGTTTATACACACACTTCAATTTGTTTACCATATCCACATACATTCTTTGTAAATCTTACATTCCAGAACTTTCACTTTGAAAACAGCTGTAATGTACAGTGCCTTCAGAAAGTATTCACACCCCTTTACTTTTTCCACATTTTGTTGTTACAGCCTGAATTTAAAATGGATTAAATTGAGATTTAGTGACAATTATGTTTTTAGAAATTGTTACAAATTAATTAAAAATGAAAAGCTGAAATGTCTTGAGTCAAGTATTCAACCCCTTTGTTATGGAAAGTCTAAAGTTCAGGAGTAAAAATGCACTTAACAAGTCACAAAAGTGTGCAATAATAGTGTTTAACATGATTTTTGAATAACTACCTCATCTTTGTACCCCACACATACAATTATCTGTAAGGTCCCTCAGTCGAGCATTGGATTTCAAACACAGATTCAACCACAAAGACCAGGGAGGTTTTCCAATGCCTCGCAAAGAAGGGCCCCTAATGGTAGATTGGTAAAAATTAAATAAAAAAGCAGACATTGAATATCCCTTTGAGCATGGTGAAGTTATTCATTACACTTTGAATGGTGTATGGTCTCCTGAGTGGTGCAGTGGTCTAAGGCACTGCATCGCAGTGCTGACTGTGCCACTAGAGATCCTGGTTCGAATCCAGGCTCTGTCGCAGCCGGCCGCGACCGGGAGACTCATGGGCGGCGCACAATTGGCCCAGCGTCGTCCAGGGTAGGGGAGGGAATGGCCGGCAGGGATGTAGCTCAGTTGATAGAGCATGGCGTTTGCAACGCCAGGGTTGTGGGTTCGTTTCCCACGGGGGGCCAGTATAAAAAAATATATATATGTATTCACTAACTGTAAGTCGCTCTGGATAAGAGCGTCTGCTAAATGACTAAAATGTAAATGTAAAATATGTGTATCAATCAACCTAGTCAATACAAAGATACAGCCATCCTTCCTAACTCAGTTGCCGGAGAGGAAGGAAACCGCTAAGGGATTTCACCATGATTTCACCAAAAAATGTGGCAAAGAAAGGAACTTTATGTCCTGAATACAAAGCCTTATGTTTGGGGTAAATCTAACGCAACACATTACTGAGTAAAATGCAAATTAATTACTTAAAAATCATACAATGTGATTTTCTGGATTTTTGTTTTAGATTCCGTCTCTCACAGTTGAAGTGTACCTATGATAAAAATGACAGACCTCTACATGCTTTGTAAGTAGGAAAACCTGCAAAATCGGCAGTGTATCAAATACTTGTTCTCCCCACAGTGGCTTGCGAAAGTATTCACCCCCCTTTAATTTTTTTGGGGGGGGTTGTATCATTTGATTTACACAACATGCCTACCACTTTGAAGATGCAAAATATTTTTTCTTGTGAAACAAACAAGAAATAATACAAAAATACAGAAAACTTGAACGTGCATAACTATTCACCCCCCCAAAATATGTACTTTGTAGAGACACCTTTTGCAGCAATTACAGCTGCAAGTCTCTTGGGATATGTCTCTATAAGCTTGGCACATCTAGCCACTGGGATCTTTTCCCATTCTTCAAGGCAAAACTGCTCCAGCTCCTTCAAGTTGGATGGGTTCTGCTGGTGTACAGCAATCTTTAAGTCATACCACAGATTCTCTTTGCTTTGACTTGGCCATTCCAAGACATTTAAATGTTTCCCCTTAAACCACTTGAGTGTTGATTTAGCAGTATGCTTATGGTCATTGTCCTGCCGGAAGGTGAACCTCCATCGCAGTATCAAATCTCTGGAAGACTGAAACAGGTTTCCCCAAGAATTTCCCTGTATTTAGCGCCATCCATCATTCCTTCAATTCTGACCAGTTTCCCAGTCCCTGCCGATGAAAAACATCCCCACAGCATTATGCTGCCACCACCATGCCTCACTATGGGGATGGTGTTCTCGGGGTGATGAGTGGTGTTGGGTTTGCGCCAGACATAGCGCTTAGCTTGACGGCCAAAAAGGTCAATTTTAGTCTCATCTGACCAGAGTACCTTCTTCCATATGTTTGGGGAGTCTCCCACATGCCTTTTGGCGAACACCAAACGTGTTTGCTTATTTATTTCTTTAAGCAATGGCTTTTTTCTAGCCACTCTTCCGTAAAGGCCAGCTCTGTGGAGTGTACGGCTTAAAATGGTCCTATGGACAGATACTCCAATCTCTGCTGTGGAGCTTTGCAGCTCCTTCAGGGTTATCTTTGGTCTCTTTGTTTCCTCTCTGATTAATGCCCTCCTTGCCTGGTTCGTGAGTTTTCGTGGGCGGCCCTCTCTTGGCAGGTTTATTGTGATGCCATATTCTTTCCATCTTTTAATAATGGATTTAATGGTGCTCTGTGGGATGTTCAAAGTTTCTGATATTTTCTTATAACCCAACCCTGATCTGTAATTCTCCACAACTTTGTCCCTGACCTGTTTGGAGAGCTCCTTGGTCTTCATGGTGCCGCTTACTTGGTGGTGCCCCTTGCTTAGTGGTGTTGCAGACTCTGGGGCCTTTCAGAACAGGTGTATATATACGGAGATCATGTGACAGATCATGTGACACTTAGATTTCACACAGGTGGACTTTATTTAACTAATTATGTGACTTCTGAAGGTAATTGGTTGCACCAGATCTTATTTAGGGGTTTCATATAAAAGGGGGTAAATACATATGCACACACCACTTTTCCGTAATTTATTTTTTAGAATTTCTTGAAACAAGTTATTTTTTTCATTTGTCTTCACCAAATTGTCCCTTACATGAAATCCAAATAAAAATCAATTTAAAATTACAGGTTGTAATGCAACAAAATAGGAAAAACGCCAAGTGGGATGAATACTTTTGCAAGGCACTGTACAGATATGTGCTATGCACATACAGAATGTGATATGTTCATCAGTTCAAGTTAATTTTCTATTAATAAAAAATACATTGGAAATATTACTCATCAGAGCTGTGTGAATCCATACCTTAACCACAGTGACCAGTCCCTCGTTGGTGGTGAGGTCAGTGGGGATGGAGAGGCGTCCAGTGGGGTCTCCAGCTGTGATCCTGTACACAGTACTCCAGGCTGCAGTGTGGGGCTGGTCCTTATCTGTTACTGTCAGATTAGCTACGATCACATTCACACGGTTCTCCTGCACCTCTCCATAGAACTACAGAGTGAGGGGAAGTGAGAGAGAAGGGGCAGGGGGAGAGAGAGAGGAGGGAGTGAAAGATGAAAAATCATGCTCAATAATATGAGAATGATTGTCTCTTTTGCTAAAACATTTGTACTGGTTTATTTGTAAAACAAATATTTGGTGGTGTTTTTTCAACGTGAGAGAGAAAGTGTGTGTGTGTCTGTTTGTACGTGTTCGTGTGTGTGTATTGTATGTCTGTATGCATCTGTGTGTGTGTGTGCACGTTCATGTGTGTGTATGTCTAATCTGTCTGTTTGTCTGTCTGTGACATACTTTGTCAGCGGTGAACTCTGGGGGGTTATCATTGACGTCAGTGATCCTGATTATAGCTGTAGCTGTGTTAGACAGACCATAGGTAGGGTTCCCCTCCATGTCAGTAGCCTGGATGATCAACGTGTACTGAGGAACTTTCTGGAAGAAGGAAGAAACCGGGGTCAGGTCCATATTAAAGAGTATAATATAGACAGTCTATATTGTGAACACACAATCATAAAAACAATTAACACATTGATAGACAGCACACACACGCACACACACCTCTCTGTCGAGCCCTGCAGCCACAGTGATGATTCCTCCTGTCTTGTTGTTGATGGTGAACATGTTGGAGGACGGGCTTTCGGGGTTCTGAGATAGAATCTTGTATCGGAGCATCCCATTGGCTGTTTTAGGGTCATCCTTGTCCAGTGATGTCACTGTCATCACAAAGGACCCTGGGAAGGTAAACCAAACAGTCAATTAAAAGCTCTCACACAATGGAATGTGTGCATGTGTGCGCGTGTTTGTGTGTGCGTGCGTGCGCACTGTTACCTGGTTTGGATCCCTCTGGTACTGATCCGTTGTAGATGGTGTGTGTAAACTCTGGTCTGTTGTCATTCATGTCTATGACGTTGATGACGATGTCTATGGGGTTCTCTATCTGGTTCCCATTCAGGTCCACAGCATGGGCTCGCAGCTACAGAGATGCATACAGTAGTACAGGTTTAACGCATGGTAAGGACATGGGCTCTCAACTACAGACACACAAATACAGGTTCATGGTTAGGCACATTTATGGGAATGGTATGGGCTCGCAGTTCCAGAGACAAATACAGGGTTAGGGCATGGTTGTCTTAACCTGGTTAAACCAGACTGTTAGCATAGCGTTCAGTCTGAATTCACCAGGCCATGGCTGTTCTCTTTCTATCACATCATGACTTTCCCTCTTTTCTTGTTTGCTCTCTCACATGGATCAGAAAGGATTCTATATGTGTAAGCAATATGGTAATATCTCCTCATAGACCTTGGATAGGATTGGTATAGTTTTCAGCATATTGCTTACACTTCATAGGGCAAGCCACCAAGGGCAGAGAGAGGGGAAGGGTGTAAATTATTGGGATTGGAACAGGACTATTGACTCTGAGGTTTGTGTACACTTGGCCTCTCAAGGGTGGATCTAAACATCCTTAAGTGTTTCTCTCCTAGGGCCTCTCCCCTATTGCTCTCTAATAGAGCACTACAGGGATAAAAGCTGAGTACGCTCCCCCTGTATCCTGTCTCCAAAACAGCCATGGCAGGGAGGTAGAGAGGCCTACCACTAGGCAGGGAGTAGTAGCTGCCATAACATACAGCCGTTACAGTACCTACTCCTATACCTTGTGTCATAGCTGCATTACTGGCTGTGCTGCTCCCTATACCCTGTATCCAGTACTGCCACACCTAATTAATATTAATGACAGAGCTTCAGTGACTCTGACAACCACATCACTCTATGAATATTCATGAGATGGTCCAATCCTTCATGCAAATGCTCTGTTGCAGATCAGAGTTGCTTGTGTGTCTGCATTGAGTGTGTTCTCAAGATCCAAGTATCCTGTCCAACTCTGTATGGCGTTTTACTACATTTCACATAGACCAATAAAGAATGTTGGCCACCAAGCCACCCATTATGGAGTAATTGACATGAATAGGGATGCCAATTCTACTCATTCTAATTCTATGAGCTGAACACTAACGTGGAAGTTGGAGATGTGTTCCCGGTCGAGGGGTTTGGTCACAGAGAGCTGACCAGAGATGGGGTTGATGATGAAGATCCCGGTCGGAGGCTGGTCAGCACCGGGTCCAGTCACACTGTACCGTAAGAGACTGTTCTTATCACGGTCTGACCGGATCTAGCAGGAGGGAGAGAGATATTCCCAGGTTAGATACAGTTACAACCACACATTATTTAAAACATCTTTAGCTCCCCTCAACACCATACATAGGCTGTACAGTACAGACAGGAAACAGCAGATGCACCATGAACCTTAATAAAATATGTATAAATCACCATCACACTCCCATTAACCCCCTGCCTCACCCTTATACATATCAGCAGATGGTGTTAGGAGGAAATAGTGAGCTCTATACACACAGGAACCGCACACATACACATACATATACACAAACACTGTACACACAAACACACACTCTATAAAACCCTGTGACAGTGTGTTTGTCTTCCCTTGATTAACCCCACTGGCAAATTTGTCAAATGTGTCCTTTGAACTGTGTGTGTTGTGTGTGTACACTATGTGTGTGTGTGTCTCTGTGTTTGTGTGTCTCCTTGTATGTGTCTCCCCTACCCTGACTAGCTCCTCTGGGAACTGTCCTCGTGAGTTCTCAGGGACATTGATGGGGGGGATGACCCAGTCCCTCTTCACCCGCCTCAGAGATCCATCGTCCCCAACGACCAAGCTGTGCCAGGGAAACACGATCTCCCGCACCTGCTGAGTCACAGCTGCAGAGCTGGAGTTCACCTGCAGAGATGAGACAACAACAAAGGTTATCCACAGGTTGTGCAACCCCCAACACACACACAGACAGAGGCAGAGACATGCAGATTACTCAGACCCACACACCAACACACACACACACACACACACACACACACACACACAAACACTATGACAAACACTATGACTCAGTGTATTTATGGCCTCGCTCCACAGAGCTGGATTAATGACATCATTACTGAGGACCTGACCAATGATCAGACTGGCTGGCTGGCTGGCTGTGTGTGTAACCTGTGTGTGTGTCCTCTAATATATTTGTAGCCTAGGAATGCAGTTGGTTTCCTCCACACTCTAATCTGAATCTGAATACATCCCTTTAGCCATCTCATCCTCTCTCTGTATCCCTCCACCTCATCTCTATCCCTATATTTTCATCCTTTCTCTCTTTCTCTCCATTCTCTCCATTATTCCCCTATATACCCTCATCCAATAGCCTTCTGCTGCGTCATAACTCTTTCTCCCGCTTGCCTCTCCAAACCCTCCCTCTCCTTCCTCCCTCCCTTTTCTCTGAGTATTCTGATCCATCCGTCTGTTGAAAGAGCTAGCTGACTAATAGCTGCCTAACACACTTGTTCAATTTCAAAGCTTTTATTCACAAGTTTGATTTTGGTGGTATTTTATCAGCTTTTTCTTTCCTCCCACTGTTTTCCCTGCTCCCACAGAGGGTTGAGAGACTTTAATGGACAAACTAAGCATATGGCACTGCACTATTTCTGGGAAAATGTTTACTGGGGGATGTAAGCGAGTTCATGTATTAATGTCTCCTCATATAGAGAGGACCTCCTTATTGCTCTAATTCACACACAGCAGGCAGTAGCACCACAAAGCAAATTGTCCAGTGTTAAAGAACAAACAAATTAACACTGAACGTGTTAAATCAATATTCAAATATTTCCCAGAGTGCCTTGCCTTTAGAGTCAATTATAGAATTACCACCCATGACTCTATTTATTACTGACAGAGACATGGTAGTTGAATTCATCCATTTTCAGTCCTGTGGCCTTCACCAAGTGAGATCCTAAGTGAAAATGTTAGGGCCTAGTTTTACCCTAATACGCGGTCCTGAAACTTATATGCATCGCTTTGAACAAAAACCACGCCCATCATTATCATATTTCCCAGCATGCTCTATTGAAGGTTGATTTGTATTGTTTGTTTCAATATCTATGTTTGTACATGTAATCTTATGCTTTTCAAATATAAATTAGAAACATTTTCTAAACTAATCCAATACGCTACTTTGAATTATGGCACCTGTTACTGAAACGGTTGTTCCAGTTTAGATGCTTTAGGTAGTCTTATAGCTTAGTCTTTCTAACCCTGGCAGTCATTCTGAATACAGGTTGCAGGTGATTAGAAATTCCAAAAGTTGGACATCCCCACACTGGCTGGTTTCCAATAAAAATTACACATCACCTTGCAAGCAGAAAATGGAACAACCATGTCTCTGTCACTAACAACTTGAGTCATGGGTGTTAACTCAATTAGAATAAGGCTTTACACTAAGCAGTGTGTTAATTTAACACTGTTCCACTGTCTATATCGGTCCACAGACTCAACACTTTCAGTGTTGATTTAACACTCAGTGTTCATTTGTTTGTTTTTTAACACTGGAGAATTTGCTGTGCAGATGCTGTTTGCATTCCAAATGCTACCCTGTTCCCTATATAGTGCACTACTATTCAAATACAATGCAAATAGTCCGGGTAGCCATTTGACTAGCTGTTCAGGAGTCTTATGGCTTGGGGGTAGAAGCTGTTAAGAAGCCTTTTGGACCTAGACTTGGCACTCCGGTACCGCTTGCCATGCAGTAGCATAGAAAATAGTCTATGACTAGGGTGGCTGGAGTCTTTGACAATTTTTAGGGCCTTCCTCTGACACCGCCTGGTATAGAGGTCCTGGATGGCAGGAAGCTTGGCCCCAGTGATGTACTGGGCCGTACGCACTACCCTCTGTAGTGCCTTGCGGTCGGAGGCCGACCAGTTCCCATACCAGGCAGTGATGCAACCAGTCAGGATGCTCTCGATTGTGCAACTGTAGAACTTTTTGAGGATCTGAGGACCCATGCCAAATCTTTTCAGTCTCCTGAGGGGGAATAGGCTTTGTCGTGCCCTCTTCACGACTGTCTTGGTGTGTTTGGACCATGAAGGTTTGTTGGTGATGTGGACACCAAGGAACTTGAAGCTCTCAACCTGCTCCACTACAACCCCGTCCATGAGAATGAGGGCGTGTTCGGTCCTCTTCTTTTTTCTGTAGTCCACAATCATCTCCTTTGTCTTGATCACGTTGAAGGAGAGGTTGTTATCCTGGCACCACATGGCCAGGTCTCTGACCTCCATATAGGCTGTCTTATCGTTGTCTGTGATCAGGCCTACCACTGTTGTGTCGTCGGCAAACTTAATGATGGTGTTGGAGTCGTGCCTGGCCATGCAGTCATGGGAACAGGGAGTACGCACCCCTGAGGGGCCCCGGCTGTTGAGAATCAGCGTGGCAGATGTGTTGTTACCTACCCTTACCACCTGGGGGTGGCCCGTCAGGAAGTCCAGGATCCAGTTGCAGAGGGAGGTGTTTAGTCCCAGGGTCCTTAGCTTAGTGATGAGCTTTGAGGGCACTATGGTTGACCAGGGTCCTGGGCAAAAATAGCACACGATATATGAAATAGGGTGCCATTTGGGGTGCACTCTATACTGTAGCGAGCCTCGTCTTCTTTCTGTGGTTATCAGCACTTTACTGGCCATCAAAGACTAACAGAGTAGGTATATACCCACCGATGACATTATACTTCATCATCATGTTTCCATTGGGTCTTTTCTATACAACTAAGGCCAGGACTTTTTATGGAATGCATAGGTTGTCTTTTCATTTCCCGCATGGGCCACATATGCGTAGTGTAAACGTGTGTTGCTTTGGATAAAATCGTCTGTTAAATGAAAATGTTTTGATATTATATCCCATACCTGTTTGATGTGTTTGTGTTCTGTCGTCTCTCGCATTCCGTCTTTGCGGAGGAGGAGGTAAACATGTGTCTTCCAATCCTCCTTGGTCTCCAGATCCCTCGCTCGCACCACCAGGAAGGCTCTCTTCCTGTCCGCCAGACGGAAGGCGTGCCGGGCGTACACCATGCCATCCTCATCCAGCCTGAAGTCCTCCACGTCGCCCACCTCCAACAGCACCCTGTCGCCCAGGCCACAGTCTGCAAACCTCACTGCAGGGAGAGAGGGAGAGAGATGTCAGCAAGATATAAAAACAGAGGAAGACAACATATAACTATATACACTAAATGGCCAAAAGTATGTGGGCACACCTTCAAATGAGTAGATTCAGCTATTTCAGCCACACCTGTTGCTGACAGGTGTATAAAATCGAGCACACATCCATGCAATCTCCATAGAAAAACACTGGCAGTAGAATGGCCCGTACTGAAGAGCTCAGTGACTTTCAACGTGGCACCGTCATAGGATGCCACCTTTCCAAAAAGTATGTTAGACAAATGTACACCCTGCTAGAGCTGCCCTGGTCAACTGTAAGTGTTGTTATTGTGAAATGGAAACGTCTAGGAGAAACAACGTCTCAGCCACAAAGTGGTAGGCCACACAACCTCACAGGACTGGACCGCCAAGTTTTGGAAAAGCCCTTTCCTGTTTCAGCATGACAATGCCTACGTGCACAAAGCGAGGTCCATACAGAAATGGTTTGTCGAGATCGTTGTGGAAGAACTTAACTGACCTGTTAAAATGTTAAAGTTCAGGTAACACTTTGATTGAAAAGTTGAGTAAATTAAAAAAGGCTGTGGAACCAGTTACTTAATAGTAATTAGTTGAAATAACTATAATTGTTTTACAGTGCACAGTGGACCAAACATGGACCTACAGACACAAGAGTAGCATTCTTTACACTCTCCCTCCTCCGCATCAATGATTCACACACAGATGTGGGCTGCTCTTATCACTCTACCTCCCACTCTCTGTCTCTCTGTCTGTGTGTGTGTGTGTGTGTGTGTGTGTGTGTGTGTGTGTGTGTGTGTGTGTGTGTGTGCAGCTAATGTAGAGTTACATTGCCTGCCAACTGAGTTGGAGGTAATGTTTGGCTGTTTGAGCTGACACAGACTCTATCTGCCTGAGTGCACGGTCTGTTCAGAACAGATAGGGCCATAACTGAGAGCGCCAAACACTACTAAACACTACACTACATGAGCAGTAATACACTGAGTAGACAGACATGGTTAATGGATGATGATATACTCATTCCAAAATCATGGGCATTAATAGGGAGTTGGTCCCCCCTTCGCTGCTATAACAGCCTCCACTCTCCTGGGAAGGCTTTCCACTAGATGTTGGAACATTGCTGCGGGGACTTGCTTCCATTCAGCCACAAGAGCGTTAGTGAGGTCGGGCACTGATGTTGGGCGATTAGGCCTGGCTTGCAGTCAGCGTTCCAATTCATCCCAAAGGTGTTCGATGGGGTTGAGATCTTCCACACCGATCTCGACAAATCATTTCTGTATGGACCTGAGCTCTTCAATAAGGCCAATGGTTTGTCTATGGAGATTGCATGGCTGTGTGCTCTATTTTATACACCTGTCATCAACAGGTGTGGCTGAAATAGCCAAATCCACAAATTTGAAGGGGTGTCATCTTTATTGGAAAAATATAAATACATATAAGCTACATAGTAATTTGACAGTAATGAACTGTCCATTGTTCAGCACAGCAATTGATAACACAGGAACATGTTTGAAAAAAAAAGCGGTTCTGAGCTTATGTCAATATTACAAAGGTAAGCTAACGGTTACAGAAATCAGTAATGCAGACAGGCTCTATATACCTTTATATCTATATGAGTGACTGTGTCAAACACGCCACCTCCTGTTGTTCTGTTAGGTACCTACTGACCAAAATATATGTTATAAAATATATTCATTTTTCAATGACATGTATTGTTAAAATTACGTTTTCAGGAAATGCAGGCAGGCACCACATTACTACAAAACAAAATAGCTCACTCAATCAAGCCTGATGGTGTTGTAAGTATAAAAGCAAAGCTTGCTTTCATATGATAAAAAAAAGCTTCAAAAGATAGTGGAAAGATGTAATGTCTTAGTGCGGGGTGGGAAGATTGCAAGGCATTACCTTGTATGTGGCACAAATCCCATTATTGTGGGAGCACCTCCTTTAAGAGTATGCATGAGGCTGTTTGAGAAGGTTTGAATCCTAAGCAACCTGCCAACACATTGTTGGAAGTAATAGACCAACATAGCTACTGTAGTAGGACAAAGCTGTGTGCTGGAAAATCTTGTTAGAGCATGGGTGAAGTACGCATTGTAGTGCTCATGTGAATTTCCTATTTTTTTCAACTTCAGACCAATGCCTACTTCTCACTTAAAACATATAGTTTTTGTTTTTAATTATATATGAAGTATTAAATTACTTTGAGACTGAGGGTTATTTGTGTAACTTCATTTGCCATTAAAGGGACATTTCAAAAATGTTCAACTTCAGAATCATCATCTCCAGCACCACCCCAACATCAACATACAGTTGAAGTCGGAAGTTTACATACACCTTAGCCAAATACATTTAAACTCAGTGTTTCACAATTCCTGACATTTAATCCTAGTAAAATGTCCCTGTCTTAGGTCAGTTAGAATCAACACTTTATTTTAAGAATGTGAAATGTCAGAATAACAGTAGAGATAATGATTTATTTCAGCTTTTTATTTCTTTCATCACATTCCCATTGGGTCAGAAGTTTACATTTACATTTACATTTTAGTCATTTAGCAGACGCTCTTATCCAGAGCGACTTACAGTTAGTGAATAAATACTTTTTTTTTTCTCCATACACTCAATTAGTATTTTGTATCATTGCCTTTAAATAGTTTAACTTGGGTCAAACGTTTCGGGTAGCCTTCCACAAGCTTCCCACAATAAGTTGGGTGGATTTTGGCCCATTCCTCCTGACAGAGCTAGTGTAACTGAGTCAGGTTTGTAGGCCTCCTTGCTCGCACACGCCTTTTCAGTTCTGCCCACAAATGTTCTGTAGGATTGAGGTCAGGGCTTTGTGATGGCCATTCCAATACCTTGACTTTGTTGTCCTTAAGCCATTTTGCCACAACTTTGGAAGTATGCTTGGGGTCATTGTCTATTTGGAAGACCCATTTGCGACCAAGCTTTAACTTCCTGACTGATGTCTTGAGTGTTGCTTCAATATATCCACATAATTTTCCTTCCTCATGATGCCATCTATTTTGTGAAGTGCACCAGTCCCTCCTACAGCAAAGCACCCCCACAGCATGATGCTGCCACCCCCGTGCTTCAGGGTTGGGATGGTGTTCTTCGGCTTGCAAGCACCCCATTTTTCCTCCAAACATAACGATGGTCATTATGGCCAAACAGTTCTATTTTTGTTTCATCAGACCAGAGGACATTTCTCCAAAAAGTACGATCTTTGTCCCCATGTGCAGTTGCAAATCGTAGTCTGGCTTTTTTATGGCAGTTTTGGAGCAGTGGCTTCTTCCTTGCTAAGCAGCCTTTCAGGTTATGTCGATATAGGACTTGTTTTACTGTAGATATAGATACCTTTGTTTCCTCCAGCATCTTCACAAGGTCCTTTGCTGTTGTTCTGGGATTGATTTGCACTTTCTCTAGGAGACAGAATGCGTCTCCTTCCTAAGCGGTATGACGGCTGCGTGGTCCCATGGTGTTTATACTTGCGTACTATGGTTTTAACAGATGAACGTGGTACCTTCAGGCGTTTGGACATTTCTCCCAATGATGAACCAGACTTGTGGAGGTCTACACATTTTTCTTTCTGAGGTCTTGGCTGCTTCCTTTTGATTTTCCCATGATGTCAAGCAAAGAGGCACTGAGTTTGAAGGTAGGCCTTGAAATACATCCACAGGTACACCTCCAATTGACTCAAATGATGTCAATTAACCTACCAGAAGCTTATAAAGCCATGACATCATTTTCTGGAATTTTCCAAGCTGTTTAAAGGCACAGTCAACTTAGTGTATGTAAACTTCTGACCCACTGGAATTGTGATGCAGTGAATTATAAGTGAAATAATATGTCTGTAAACAATTTTACTTGTGTCATGCACAAAGTAGATGTCCCAACCGACTTGCCAAAACTATAGTTTGTTAACAAGAAATTTGTGGAGTGGTTGAAAAACTAGTTTTAATGACTCCAACCTAAGTGTATGTAAACTTCTGACTGTATGTGAAAATGTAACGTTTCTATGTTTAGCAGTAAAAAACATAGAGGAAAATAAGTGTTTCTGTAGGTCTATAACCTCTCACAATAGCCGTAATATGAACTCCTGCAGAATTAAGCATGTCTTGCAGTAAAATGATACACCAAACGGAGGCAAAATTTTGACTCAGGAACTGGACTGGAGAAATATGATTTATTGAGAGAATGCGAATGCCCAGTTAGATACTGTCTGTAGAGGTGCTACCTTTATCATCATCATAAATGCTGGTAGGGTTTCAACCACATAAAATATGCATCCAAGCTTAACTGAAATCTTATCAGAAACACATAGGGTTGTTTTCACAGCTTTCTATTTCCTTACAACCGGTCAAACTGATGTCATCTGGAATTGTTGCACAGAAAATATTTCTGTTTTTTTATTATTTATTTTTTATTGCATTTTCTCCCCGGTCCCTAAACGTCTTTGCTCCACAAAATCAAATCACATTTTATTGACCACATGCGCCGAATACAACAGGTGCAGACATTACAGTGAAATGCTTACTTACAGCCCTTAACCAACAGTGCATTTCTTTTTAACAAAAAAAGTAAAATTAAAACAACAACAAAAAAAGTGTTGAGAAAAAAAGAGCAGAAGTAAAATAAAATAACAGTAGGGAGGCTATATATACAGGGGGGGGTACCGGTGCAGATTCAATGTGCGGGGTCACCGGCTAGTTGAGGTAGTTGAAGTAATATGTACATGTGGGTAGAGTTAAAGTGACTATGCATAAATAATTAACAGAGTAGCAGCAGCGTAAAAGGATGGGGTGGGGGGGCAGTGCAAATAGTCTGGGTAGCCATGATTAGCTGTTCAGGAGTCTTATGGCTTGGGGGTAGAAGCTGTTGAGAAGTCTTTTGGACCTAGACTTGGCACTCCGGTACCGCTTGCCGTGCGGTAGCAGAGAGAAAAGTCTATGACTAGGGTGGCTGGAGTCTTTGACAATTTTGAGGGCCTTCCTCTGACACCGCCTGGTATAGAGGTCCTGGATGGCAGGAAGCTTGGCCCCAGTGATGTAATGGGCCGTACGCACTACCCTCTGTAGTGCCTTGCGGTCGGAGGCCAAGCAGTTGCCATACCAGGCGGTGATGCAACCAGTCAGGATGCTCTCGATGGTGCAGCTGTATAATTTTTTGAGGATCTGAGGACCCATGCCAAATCTTTTCAGTCTCCTGAGGGGGAATAGGCTTTGTCGTGCCCTCTTCACGACTGTCTTGGTGTGTTTGGACCATGATAGTTCGTTGGTGATGTGGACACCAAGGAACTTGAAGCTCTCAACCTGTTCCACTACAGCCCCGTCGATGAGAATGGGGGCGTGCTCAGTTCTCTTTTTTTTCCTGTAGTCCACAATCATCTCCTTTGTCTTGGTCACGTTGAGGGAGAGGTTGTTGTCCTGGCACCACACGGCCAGGTCTCTGACCTCCTCCCTATAGGCTGTCTCATCGTTGTCGGTGATCAGGCCTACGAACCAGAAGTTCAAACTAGGGACATTTTGTTGGTCCCCACAAGGTCAAATGCTATTTCTAAAGGGTTTAGGGTTAGAATTTGGTTAAGGGTTAAGGTTAGGGTTAGGGTAAGAGTACGGTTTAGGGTTAGGGGTTAGGGAAAATAGGATTTTGACTGGGACTGAATTGTGTGTCCCCACAAGGTTAGCTGTACAATACTGTGTGTGTGTGTGTGTGTGTGTGTGTGTGTGTGTGTGTGTGTGTGTGTGTGTGTGTGTGTGTATAAGCGTGTTTGCATGTATTTGAAACATAATTATTTTTGTCTGGTCAAGCCTGGCACAGACACAAATAAACTCATACAAAAGTTATACTTAAATCCGTACTGCTTCTCTAACAAATTAGTAAGATTGTCTCACCCCATGTTCAAGAATAGCCTTTTTCCCTTTATTCAGATTACAACCTTTCACTTTCAGTTATTTGAAAAGGAAATCATCTCCCAAATATCACTATTTCTAAAACAAGCCATAGAAAGTCGGTTGCAATTTCAATTTAATCCTCCAGAAACGACAGAACAAATAATGCAACAAATACTGTGGTTGAACTCAAATCTACTATTTCATTAAAAAAACATTATTTTTTGACAAAATGTTTAAAAAAGGTATATCTTCGTAAATTATATCATAGGTAGGACTGGTGGAGTTATGTCGCACATGCAGCTAACAAAAACATATGGAAATATCTGCTCTACCCAAATTTACAACCAAATAATAAAGAAAAAATGGAAGAGGAAAGTGGAAGGGGGAAAAAGTAAGGAACTTGTCTGTCTGCATTAAAGACCAAAATTGGTTAAAGAAAACTGTGATGAATAAAAAAGTATACCAGTTTCATTTAAGGACCAAAGGATTGACAGCCGACCCATATAGATTGCAAAATAGTTGGGAAGAGATTTTTGTCGTACCGATTCCATGGCATAGTGTTTATGAACTGATACGCAAAACGACGCCGTTTTTTCTACCAAAGGCTGTGCTACTAAATAGTAAGTCTGGGGTGTCAATAATTTTGTCAATGCCATTTCTGTTTATTTTCTGATTTAAATGGATATATTAAGTTCTGAATCAAAAACAAAGGTTATGTAATATTAATAGTGAAATAAAGACTTGTGAAGACCAAATACTTTGGTCAATTTCAACTTATTAATAGGGAAAATTGTGAGTTACTTGAAAAAAGTGCAAGGGTGCCAATATTTTTGGCCACGACTGTAGATGATTGATGGGTTTGTATAACAGCTGTTCAATGTGTGTGTGTGTGTGTGTGTGTGTGTGGTTACAGTGACAGTTGGGGGTCAGTGGATGACAGAGCTTCCCCTCCCTCCCTCCATCCAAGCCTCCTTCCCTCCCTCTCCTCTTCTGTCACAATCACTAACCCTGCCCCAGTCACTATTCCCTGCCTCATAAACTCCATATTAACAAAACATGTCCATTTCAACTCCCACATACTATACCCTTCATGCTCCAAGAACTACCACTCAGAAACGACAGCAACCAGTTACAGTTGCAAAGCCATTTTCAAACCCCTTCATTAGCTTGTTATTAAAAATGACCCTTAGTAATTCAGCTCTGTCCCCAATCTCTGCCAAAAACACAGAATGCATCACAAATGGCACTTTATTCCCTATGTAGTGCACTATTTTGGGCCAGGGCCCTTAGGGCTCTGGTCAAAAGTAGTACACCATATAGGGAATAGGGTGCCATTTCGGACACAGACACCCACTCCTGCAGAGAGGAGCTGGCTGCTTAGCGCTGCTCTGGTAACCCCTGACAACCTCCAGACGGTGATGCCTTTCTCTCGCCTAGGGGGCGGGGCTGGGTATTGAGGGGGGAGGGGCCGTGGCTCCATTGTTCACTACCAGCTCCTCCATATTAAATCAATCGGCCACATCCTGAAAAGCCAATATGGTGCCCATAAACAGGCCCTAAGGGAACAGTGACCCATCACATAACACATATGCACACGCATAAACACTGTAATGACACACATAAGTGCACACACGTACACATGTACACACACACAAACACACACACACACACAACATTGTTATGAGCTACTGTAGATAGCTGTGTTGAGTTGTGTTGCATTGTGAATACAGTAAATAAGCACTATGATGTGCTAGGCTACACTGTAGATCCCATCCACCTGCAATTATCCACACCGCAGCATTAAGACTGAAGAGAATCCTGATGAATATATCCACCCAGTCACACACAGCAGGTACATTACAGTTATCAGAATAAAATAGCAGAGGAGATGAGATCCACTCAACAGCCAGCCTCCTTCAGTCCCTCTATCCACCAGTAATGGTAGGGCCATTATCACGGTTTAAAGCTTTTTACACATATACTGTAACATAATAACATCCATCTGTGTGTATGTGTGTGTGTGTGTGTGTGTGTGTGTGTGCGTGTGTGTGCGACGGGGCAGACGGACGGGCCCTGGACAAATTTAGTGCACTAAATAGGGAACAGGGTGTCATTTGGGATGCTACCTTACATTAACACATCAGTATAGATTAGTGGGTTTATTGAAGATTAGCCAGACAATAAAGAGGTGGATCAACGCATACAATTACTGTATATATAGAATCACTATGAATTATAGGATCTCTGTAGCTCATCAGTCATGTTGTTGTGACTGATGCAGCTATAACTGAACACATGAAGGATGTTTTTCAATATAGATCACTTCTGTACTTAACTAAGATGAACTATGTTTTGACACTCAAGGAAGGAGGCGGAGCGAGCAAATACAACCGCATACATACACCATATCATATACAAAACATATACAACGTTGAATAATGTTGCATAATGTTGCAAAACAGTAACTCGTGACATGAGAACCTGAGAGACAGGCTAGACTACACACAGGGGATGTCATGCTGTCATCGATAAATATGAATTAGTCCTGGTAAATAAAGGTTAAATAAATCTGGGACCTTGTCTGTGGAGAGGGAGGGAGAGGAAAAGACAGACGATTCTACACCTCATAATCTGTCGTTTTCCTGTATGCTGTTTAAACCTGTGATTTCTTCCAATTATCACCTTCTGTACTCTGAAAACACCCTACCGAGCACCACACACTACTATGCTTCACAAACAGACACACACACACACACGCGCACACACACACAACTGTGGTAATAAAGCATCTCTGCTGTGTTAATGAAGCTATTCACAGGTCTTCTATACAGCAGAACAGAGCTTATGCCTCCCAAACGGCACCCTATTCCCAAAATAGTACATTACTTTTAACCAGAGCCTATGCCTATGGCTCTGGTCAAAAGTAGTGTACTATATAGGAAATAGGGTGCCATTTGGGACGTAATGTAGGCCTTTATCCTATTAACAGGCCAGGCCAAGGCATTCAGCTATGTAACTCTGTTAGACACCACATGCTAACTAAGGCATGGTAGGTTTCACGCAGAGTTACCACACAAAGGCAATCTCAAAGCATGTATGTGTGTGTGTGTGTGTGTGTGTGTGGTGGAGTTTGATAGGGGGTAAGAGTAGGGGTAAGTGGTTTTGACAGACAGGAGACTGTACAGACAGACAGAGCTAATCAATATAGGACAGCTGTCATGTTACAGACCTGACCCTGATTCCAGGATGGACACACACACACACACACATAAACAGAGACATACCCCAAGAGACTTGCAGCTGTAATTGCTGCAAAAGGTGGCTCTACAAAGTATTGACTTTGGGGGGGTGAAAAGTTATGCACGCTCAAGTTTTCTGTTTCTTTGTCTTATTTCTTGTTTGTTTCACAATAAAAAATATATTTTGCATCTTCAAAGTGGTAGGCATGTTGTGTAAATCAAATGATACAAACCCCCCAAAAATCCATTTTAATTCCAGGTTTTAAGGCAACAACTTAGGAAAAATGCCAAGGGGGGTGAATACTTTCGCAAGCTACTGTAACCTGCCTAAATGACTACCGACCTGTAATACTCACGTCTGTAGCCATGAAGTGCTTTGAAAGGCTGGTCATGGCTCAAATCAACACCATTACCCCAGAAACCCTAGACCCACTCCAATTTGCATACCGCCACAACAGATCCACAGATGATGCAATCTCTATCGCACTCCACACTGCCCTTTCCCACCTGGACAAAAGGAACACCTACGTGAGAATGCTATTCATTGACTACAGCTCAGGGTTCAACACCATAGTGCCCTCAAAGCTCATCACTAAGCTAAGGACCCTGGGATTAAACACCTCCCTCTGGATCCTGAACTTCCTGACTCGCCACCCCCAGGATGTAAGAGTAGGGAACAACACATCTGCAATGCTGACCCTCAACACGTGGGCCACTCAGGGGTGCGTGCTCAGTCCCGTCATGTAGTCCCTGTTCACCAATGACTGCATGGCAAAGCACGACTCCAACACCATCATTAAGTTTGCCGACAACACAACTGTGGTAGGCCTGATCACTGACAACGATGAGACAGGTCCAAATTGCTTCTTAACAGCTTCTACCCCCAAGCCATAAGACTCCTGAACAGCTAATCAAATGGCTACCCGGACTATTGGCATCGTCTCCACCCCCTGCTTTTTACGCTGCTGCTGCTACTCTCTGTCTATTCCCTCTCTCCGACCACATTCCCTAAATCTGATTAGCATGTTCCTGCATTAATTTGCTGTGAGAGCCTAGTGAGCGTGTCTGTGTGTGTGTGTGTTGGACCACACAAAATGGCCACAGCGGGAGCAGTAATGAGGTCGTGACATGGTTGTGTGTGTGTATGTTCATGTGTGTGTCTTCAGGAATGTGATGATGTGGATGGAGGTGTAATAGTCTGTGACAGGCCTAAACGCCACTGACATGCCCAACTGATTACATTTCCTCTCCATTAACTAAAGACACAGCCTGCCTCCCAAATGGCACCATATTCCCTATTTGGTTCACTACTTTGTAACGAGAGAGAGAGAGAGAGAGAGAGAGAGAGAGAGAGAGAGAGAGAGAGAGAGAGAGAGAGAGAGAGAGAGAGAGAGAGAGAGAGAGAGAGAGAGAGAGAGAGAGAGAGAGAGAGAGAGAGAGAGAGAGAGAGAGAGAGAGAGAGAGAGAGAGAGAGAGACTCGCAGTCCCATTCGGCGCTCTCTGTTTACCAGCTAGGGAGGAGAACAGACACCACACATGCCCACCACACAGTAAATCACATTACTGAAAAGCATCCTGCGAGGATTACCTACCCACCAAAACAGCTGCATCTGCACTTGACAATAATAAAGGGATAATATCTGTTTTTATCTGTCAGTAATAGTACGACTACATATCTGTCCTTATCAGTCAAATCGTTCTGCCAAATACACTACAACACTACAATGTGTGACCGACCGCATTGATTTGGTCTTATGTAGCAACATTTTAAATGTTTTTTTTTTTTTTTTACATTGGATAAAAGTGGAGACTCAGAGCTAGAAAATTGTATATCATACACTGCAGTTGAGGAACAATGGGAAAGTATTTCTGCTTTGAAAGTTGATAAACTTGTAACCCACTTTTGAGAAAATTGCCCTTTGTTTTGGTACCTACTGGAGAGCTCTTCTTTGTCTACACCCATTCAGCATCGTTCACACCCTTTTAAGCCTTAGCCCCACCCATCTCTTTAAGGATTCACATGTGAGGCCATGTGCTAGTTTAGTTTAGTGAAGAACCTAAGATTTTCAGACTAAATGTGGTAAAAGTAGTAGCCTACAATAAGGAAAACTCCAGGTAAAAATAAACTTATCTAGTCCTTGGACTATATCCTGATCTGATTTTGGTGCAGGTCATGTTGTTCTTCACATTACCGTCTCTGGTAAACAGACAATATATCAAATATAATCTAAGTGTATTTGCCACATGCACAGGATACAGAATGTGTAAACGGTAAAGAAAGTGTCCATATAAAAATATTTATAATTATTAGATGATGCTTACCCGACACTCTTGTCTAAATTGATGGGTCATATGAAGGAAATGCTATAACCACCCCCCAGCCACATCTAGCTAAGTGGATGGGTCACTATTGTCTAGACATGTACACATGTTCATGAAATATAATAGATGGCTGTAATCATCCCCACACACACCTGGCTAACTTGATGGGTCATGTAATCATTTGGCGAAGTGGAGTATTTTGTTAAGACATGTAGCCAGCTAGCTAAACAATGAACCGGCATAATCCCAACTCATACTACTACCAATACAAACAATCTGCAGGTAGCTAAAGAGCTAACCAACTAGGTTCAATATTAGCTAGCTAACATTAGGCTATAACTAGCAATGCAAATGGTTTCTGATTCGAATAATATTTCTACACAGATCATACACGTAATGTTAACTAGCGAGCCAGCAAGCTAATGTTTGCTAGCTAGCTAACAGTACGCTTTAACTTGCAATGAAAACGACTTTCTGACATTACAAATGTATAATATCTGAAAATGTAGCTAGACTCTTACCCGTATACATGGATGAACAATTTACAGCAGACTGGAACTATTTAACTCTGTTTTGTTTGTAGCTACATCTTGTTTGGCCAGCGTTGTGTCAAGTCACTCCGGTTCACACTGAAAATGTAATCGAATACATAGAGAAAAGAGCAATGTTCGCTCACTGTTTTCCTGCACTTTTGGAAAACAGTGAGTGGAAATTCCCTCATATTCTTTCTCTCTCTCTCTCCCTCTCAAACACACAACCTTCAGAGGGTCCGTCACTCACATTAGGAGTTTAAATAAGGATAAGGACAGATACTCAGAGGCTTAACAAGTGGACAGACAGACAGACGGATGGACGGACAGACGGACGGACGAACGAACAGACCCATTCAACAATAGCTGCACTGTGTATCTGATAGTAGTACCACACGGAGGAGAGGCTTTCAAAACACTGATATCAACTGATGATTAACACACACCAGTGCTCGCAAAGGCACACACTCAACACACAAACAGACGCACATACACACGTATGCATGCACCCACACAAACATTCATGATCCTCTAGGACGCAGGTGAGAAATTCAACATCCCTCCTCTATCTATCCAAAAAAGGAGGTAAGGAGGATGGGAGGAAAAAACAGGAAGAGAGAAAGACAGAGGACTATGAACATGAAAACGAAGACGCAGAAACAGAAACAGACAAACACACAGACACAGAAACATGCAGGGTCATCATAGTGCACCAACGAGCCAAACTCCTGATCCTCACTCCCCCTGACTGGCATTCCTTAGATACTTGTAGAGGTCTGCATGGCATGGCTGGTTTTTCTCAGTAAGTCGGACACACACACAGACATCTAATCAGAACCAGACCCAGTCAAAAGGCTAAACCCCTCTTACACACGCACACACGTTCACACACGCACGCACACACAAACACACACACACACAGCCTCTCTGCCTGGTTGTTGTGCACGGTACTTTGAGTAGAGTTCATGGTGAACGGTGAACTGTATCTGGCTCTGCGCTGTGGTAGCTCTGCGGTCACTAAATGTCTCCTGCACTCAGATCAACTCTCACTGACCGTGAAAAGACCACTGTGACCTCCCTGTCACTCGAGTGCAGTCCAACCACTGACAAACCAACTGCTGTGATTATACCTCAAAACAGAAACCGCCCAGGGCAGGGAAAGAGCACGGAGCAGTCTCAGAGGAAAACATATAAAGAGGAGAAAGTATATGACGGGATGGAGAAGAAAATCAAGGGTTTTAGGTTGACGGCTGTTGATCTACTAGGAAGCAGTCTCAAAGGAGAGAGGGGAAAATATGGAGGGATAGAGGGGAGAAAAGAAGGAGGTGTTTTGGTTGATCGCTGATGGTCGAGTCCACTAATCAGACATGTGGAGTGATTGTGTTTGACAGTAGCCCCTCCCTCCTCTGTTAGCTAGTTCCCCTGAAGACCTGCGCTAGCACTTCCTTATACACACGCTAACAGGCTAACACGTGTCACACACTATACCTCAGATACATACAACTCCATTCTCTCACAGAGAGAGAGAGGGGGTGGAGGGACATAGGGGAGGTAAGAGAGATAAAGTTAAATAGAGAGGGGGTAGAGACAGAGAGAGAGACAGAGAGAGAGAGAGAGAGAGAGAGAGAGAGAGAGAGAGAGAGAGAGAGAGAGAGAGAGAGAGAGAGAGAGAGAGAGAGAGAGAGAGAGAAAAGGAGTAGACAGAAACAGAAACAGAGAGATTAGAGAGGAAGAGAGAGAGAGAATAAAAAGAGATAGAGCTCTCTGTCTCCAGTCCCAAAATATGCAGCAGACAGAGCACTGGCGTAGCACACACCCCAGCAGCCCACGCAAGGCGGGTGGACCCCCCCAAGCTTTGGGTTCCCCCTGGAAGTCGTGCCCCCCAAATAGCATATGAACACGTCATAAGCCATAAAAAAATCTATAATTTTGCTTTAAACTGCAAAATGTATGGACCCTGCGGGGGGGCCCCACGAAACTGTGCTACGCCACTGAGACAGAGACAGTGACGTATGGGGTTGAGTGTAACTGGGACAATCTCCCACACAGAGAAAAGAGGGAGAGCAGAGAGAGAGGAAATAGAGAACAGAGAGAAGGGAGATAGTGAGGTCAAGCATGAATAAAATCGGTGTCTTCTGCTTCCCAACAGGCAGTGCAGTTGTGTGTGGAATTTACATGTGTGTGTGAATGAATTGACATGATGCCACTGCACAACACACTGCCTAGTGACCACTAGCTGACCGTGATACAATCCCTCTCTCTCACTCTTTCTCTCTCTTTGTCTCTCTATCTATCTCTCTCTCTCTCTCTCTTTCGCTCTCTCTCTCTCTCACACACACTCCTCCATTACCGGGAAGGATGAGCAGGGTTCGAGTCAGCCTACCACCACTCCACACCCCTAGTCTCTGTCACCAGGGTGACCATAAATACACAAACACAATGACAATCATGATCACATATCAAACATTCATCTCCACAATGACTCCAAAAACAGCCCCAAAACTCCCTATTTCTAAAGAGTGTTGTGGTCAAATGATTCTGCTTCCCCATACAGAGAAAGGTTCAGAGAAAGTCAGCATTGACCAGAGAGTGACCACTGGCTGACCACCATGCCCAAACAAACACGCTGAACCAACAGGAGAGCCAATCCTCCAATTCAGGCCCCATAACCTATACAGACAGCTCAATCAGCTAATGGTTAGGTCAGGCTGAGAACGAGAGTCCAGCCTATGAGGCAGCAGTGATCATCATGGGTCAGCAAACTAGAGATATAACCTATTCACCAGCCAGGAATGCCAGATCACCACTAGAAGCAACAACCACAGAGAATCACAGGAAGACGTGGATACAAAGACCGTAGGATGTGGCCCATATATGGAGCACCTATGAACTTTCCTCCACCCCCATCCCTGATGCACATCCCTCTCTTTCCATCCTTTTAGTGTTATCTCTCCTAACTCCTCTTTCTCCCTTACCTAACCTCTACTACACCCTAGCTCCTCTCTCCACCCCAATACCTTTTTATCCATCTATCCCGCCCTCCATCCCCCTCCTTCTGATTTTAATTATGGCTCCTCTCCATCCCGTCATTAATAATTGACTCTCTTCCTCCTGCTCCAATTAAATAATTAACTAAGCCTCCAGCCGTCTGTACCCCAGGGCAGTCTGTCTATGGCCCTCTATTTGTCTGTCTGTCTCTGTCACTCTCTCTCTATATTTGTCTGTCTCTCTCAGTCTCTCTCTCTTTGTGTCTGTGTGTGTGTGTGTGTGTGTGTGTGTGTGTGTGTGTGTGTGTGTGTGTGTGTGTGTGTGTGTGTGTGTGTGTGTGTGTGTGTGTGTGCGTGCGTCTGTCACTCTGTCTGTTCCTCTGTCTATGTTTGTCTCTCTCTGTCCCTGTCCGTATGATGAAGGCCTTCCTGTATGTGACTCTGTCTGTCCTGCTGTCTGTTTGTCTGTTTGTCTCTGTCTCACACTGTAAACCCCAAGGCATTAACACAAATACTTCTAGTAAGTTGAACTCAAAGTCAATGAAAAGTTAAACAAATGTAAATGTTTATGTGGTACTGACTGAAAAAGAAATGAGAAGTCACATCAACTACATTTTTTAAAGTTACGATAAAAAATACATTTTTCTTCCCAGCATGCTCTACTGAAGGTTGATCTTTTGGGGAATAGTTTTTCATATTTGTGTTTTTGCATGTACATTGAGTGATTGAGTGATTAATGCTACACAAAGATGAATAACATACATTTTTCTAAACTAATCCAATCATTTAGTTTGCTTTTTTGCACCCATTAGTGAAATGGTTGTTCCAGTTTAAATGGCTTAGTTAGTCTCCTCTCACTGTTTCTAGCCCTTGCAATCATTATGAATGCAGGTTGCAGTTGAATAAACATTTAAACTGTTGGCTATCTTACTATCTTAGCTCTGGCTGGATTCCAATAGCAATTACACATCACTTTGCAAGCCAGCATAATGTGACTTGCAGGTAGGGTTGCAAAAGTCTGATACATTTCCCAGGTTTTCCTAGAAATACCGGTTTGAAGATTCATGGAAATCCTTCAACCAGGATTTTTTATTAAAATCTTGGAGTTTTGTAGAAGTTACTAGACTTCTGCAGTCTACATGCAGGACTGACGTGGCAGGTAAACCACCAGTTTCAAGGCTCAAAATAAGGCCATATTAGATATGTATTGTCATAAAGACTTCACCCACAATAATAACATTCACCTAGAAACTCACTTGACAGGACTGAAAATAACCTAATTCAACAACCATGTCTCTGTCACAAACAAATACAGTCATGGGTGGCAACTCTACAATTCACACGAAAAGGCAAGGCACACTGGGAAATTATATTGGAGGCTTGGCTTATTGGGGGCGTCACAGTGACTCAATGACTATCGGTTTGAGTAATGACTACAAAATCACTTTAAGTAACGGTACTCATATATAGTTTTGAGTAATGACAGCACATTGGGGTTTACAGTGCACTGTGTGTTGTTCCTTCCGTCATGTTCTCCTGTTTTTAAACATGCTACAATATAATGTATGTAACACACACATGCACTTACACCTACACTCAATACACACACTCAGCCAGAGGCATGGTCAAACACTCTTCTGCCATGTTATCCTGTCTCTCAGTCTGTTGAGGTGAGTGTTGTCCTGTTCTGGTACACTGGGTGCATCCAGAACCACACACACACACCACCCCGTGACATAACTGTTGAAAGCCTTTTCCCTACTGAAACAGATACCGGGTGCCTCCACCCTCTCCTCTCTATGTAAACTCCCTGTGATTGGTTGACACAGTTTCTCCATCACTAAACCAAGTGTTGGGCTGTGCCACTAATGACACTCTTTTGACCAGAGCCCCTTTTTTTGACCAGAGAGCCATTTTGGGACCAGCCTGTTAATATTCACACATAACAATATCAAAGGGTTTCCATGACTTGCTGCAAGAGAAAATAACGAGGCAGGAAACAGGAAGAATTTATCTCCAGGCTGTGCCATCTGTCTCATGGTTATGTCCCAAATGGCACCCTATTCCTTACATAGTGCACTACTTTTGACCAGAGCCCTATGGGCCCCATGTACAGAGTAGGGTGCCATTTGGGATACAGTCAGGGCCTCTGAGAGAAAGAGAACCATGGTCGTACTAGATTGATGCTGCTAACAATGGTGGTTTCAATCAAAACACCAATTCGGACTTTGGCCTTTCAAACTAAAACCAAACTAATAAGGTGTCCTCCTGGTGTGTGTGTGTTCATGTGTGTGTGTGTATATACACAACCTAATGGCTAATCTCCTGATACAAAGAACAGACTAAATGAATCAGCAGGACAATCAAAAGGTTATTTAGCACAGGTGACGTCGTAAAACACACACACGTCTCTCTCGCTTTCCTTCCCCTCTCTCTCTCTCCCTCCCTCTCTGTGTTTTACCATGGCACCCTGTCAGAACACTCGCTTAAAGAAGTCGGATCACAAGTCACAGTTTCACAGGAGCCAATGAAAAGTAAATAAAATAAATAGCCAACAGACTAGAGACTACAACAGGACAGGTAGCACAATAAACTCTGAATTAACCATCCTGAACACACACAGACTCACAACTAGGTCTGCCTCTGTATGCCTCTGGCACTAGTATCAACAACACACACACACACACACACATATAATAGTGAGACCCTGGGCGGGTCACCCTGTCTGTACACACACAAAGGTCATTGATCAGAGGATGGATACAGGCTGACAAGATCAATATAATTTATCACACAGTGTTTCATTTGTGTGTGGAGTGTGCGTGTGCGAGTGAGCGTGTGGGGGAGCACCCACTGTCTGTGTGACGAGGCAGATGGTTTCAGCCCCTTCCACCCTCCTGCCCCGAACCCTCACGTCTACCCCCTAATACTCACCTAATCCTCCACCTCCCTAAGTGATCGTAATGAAAAACTCCTCCATATTGTTGCATAGTGCAGAGTGAATACTCCACCCACTGACTGCAACACTTACCAACGGGATATTAAAAACGGTAATATCTTATGTTTCACGAGTCGTGGCTGAACGACGACATGGAAAATATACAGTTGGCTGGGTTTTCCGTGGATCGGCAAGACAGAACAGCTGCCTCCGGTAAGACAAGGTGTGGCGATCTGTGTCTATTTGTAAACAACAGTTGGTGCGCGAAATCTAATATTAAGGAAGTCTTGAGGTTTTGCTCGCCTGAGGTAGAGTATCTCATGATAAGCTGTAGACCACACTATTTACCAAGAGAGTTTTCATCTATATTTTTCGTAGCTGTCTATTTACCACCACAAAACGATGCTGGCACTAAGACCGCACTCAATGAGCTGTACAAGGCCCTAAGCCAACAAGAAAATACTCATCCAGAGGCGGCTCTCCTAGTGGATGTGGAGCTTAATGCAGGGAAACTTACATCCGTTTTACCTAATTTCTACAAGCATGTTACATCTGCAACCAGAAGAAGAAGAAAAAACTTTACTCCACACGCTGAGACGCATACACAGCTCTCCATCGCCCTTCATTTGGCATATCTGACCATAATTCTATCCTCCTGATTCCTACTTACAAACAAAAACTAAAGCAGGAAGTACCAGTGGCTCGCTCAAGCTAAGGACCCTGGGACTAAACACCTCCCTCTGCAACTGGATCCTGGACTTCCTGACGGGCCGCCCCCAGGTGGTAAGGGTAGGCAACAACACATCTGCCATGCTGATCCTCAACACGGGGGCCCCTCAGGGGTGCGTGCTCAGTCCCCTCCTGTACTCCCTGTTCACTCATGACTGTGTGGCCAAGCACGACTCCAACACCATCATTAAGTTTGCCGACGACACAACGGTGGTAGGCCTGATCACCGACAACGATGAGACAGCCTATAGGTAGGAGGTCAGAGACCTGGCAGTGTGGTGCCAGGATAACAACCTCTCCCTCAACGTGATCAAGACATAGGAGATGATCGTGGACTACAGGAAAAGGAGAGCCGAGCACGCCCCCATTCTCATCGACGGGGCTGTAGTGGAGGAGGTTGAGAGCTTCAAGTTCCTTGGTGTCCATATAACCAACAAACTATCATGGTCCAAACACACGAATACAGTTGTGAAGAGGGCACAACAATGCCTATTCCCCCTCAGGAGACTGAAAATATTTGGCATGGGTCCTCAGATCCTCAAAAAGTTATACAGCTGCACCATCGAGAGCATCCTGACTGGTTGCATCACTGCCTGGTATGACAACTGCTCGGCCTCCGACCGCAAGGCGCTACAGAGTGTAATGCATACGGCCCAGTACATAACTGGGGCCAAGCTTCCTGCCATCCAGGACCTCTATACCAGGCGTTGTCAGAGGAAGGCCCTAAAAATTGCCAAAGACTACAGCCACCCTAGTCATAGACTGTTCTCTCAGCTACCGCACGGCAAGCGGTACCGGAGTGCCAAGTCTAGGTCCAAAAGGATTCTTAACAGCTTCTACCCCCAAGCCATAAGACTGCTGAACAGCTAATCAAATGGTTACCTGGACTATTTGCATTGACCCCCCCCTTTTTTACGCTGCTGCTACTCACTGTTTATTATCTATGCAGTCACTTTACCCCTACCTACATGCACATATTACCTCAATTACCTTGACTAACCTGTACCCCCGCACATTGATTCGGTACCGGTACCCCCTGTATATAGCATCGTTATTGTTATTTTATTGTTGCTCTTTTATTTTTTTTTGCTTTAGTTAATTATTCTTAAAACTGCGTTGTTGGTTAAGGGCTTGTAAGTACGCATTCCACAGTAAGGTCTACACCTGTGCATGTGACAAATAAAATTTGATTTGATTTGATTACCCAACCCTCAGTCCTGGCCCGCAGCTAAAAACATTACCACTCAAATATCACCCAAACATAATATGAAGCTACTCCCAAAACATTTAATGTTAGGTTACTCCCAAAAAATATCCCCTCCCAGAGTTTTATGTAGTGGTTGAATCGCCAGACCCTGTGGTGAAGTAGGGCGTGTGTCTGTGTGTCTGTGTCTGTGTGTGAGTGTGTGTGTACCAGTGAGGAGTGCTTGTCCCTCTCTCAGCTCCTCGTCCACGGCAACACTGTACTCCTCCTGGGAGAAGCCTCGTGTGCACTGCAACGTCCCCTGCCTCCGTGGCAATGACCCCACGGCCCCTCCACCCTGCACAGCAACCTGGAGAACAGAGAGGAAGAACAGAAGGGTGTGGGAAAAGAATATCAATATAGTCCTGGATAGGTTACACATACTTAAATATGTATGCACTCACTGCACTCTAAACTGCTTTGGAAAAAGTGTCTACTGAGTAGCTTATATTAAAAGACTTCATAACGATGTAATAACCACAAATAAATATCATAATAGGCAAGAGAAGTGACATAATAACCACCATCAAATGCAATATATTATATAGACTGCATAAAAGAGACATCATATTCTAATGTTTAATGTATAACATAACAACATATAGGCCTACAACTGTGTCAAATAAGAGCAACAATAATTGCATATTAGGAGGGGCCTAGCCCAGCGGCACAGACAGACAGACAACTAATATCAAGCCTGTAGGCTACCTATCTATGACCCCCGCCCTACCCCCCTCACAGAACGGCACAATGGCATATGTTGCTGTTAAGAGTCTACTCAGGCTGGTGATTGGAGTAATGAGTGTAAGGGTAAGCGGGTAGCATGATTAGTCTGAGAGAGACCCCCTGTCAGCATCCCAAATGGCACTTTATTAGTGCACTACCAATGGGCTCTGGTCAAAACGGGTGCACTACATAGGGAATAGGGTTTCATTTGGGAGGCAGACCCTATACAGCACTTCAGAAACACACCCTCCCTCTTCTCCACCATCGTTGTGATCACAGATCTGACATGGCTATACAAGTGAAAGCTATGTATTGGAACCCCTTGCTTGCTTTTACCTACCAGATTGTTTTCAGATCAGTGATTCCTTCAGGGAAGATATGGAGAAATAGGGTATTTCAGAAGTATTGAAACTTCAGTGTGAGAGCAGAGCACTACATGGGGAAACGGAGCCGTGACCAAACCAGACCAACACACATCATAGATCGGGGTGTGTGTGTGTGTGTCAGAAATCTGTAACCCTTGACCTTTCCATGATGTGACCAAACTCATTCATCTCATGCCTATTCTATTCAATTCTAATCAAAACCAATTCAATTCTAATCTGCCAACTCTGCAAATCACTCTCATCTGACTCTATTACTTTCTAACATAAAACATCTCGACATGTTTCAAACACTGATACTCTTCTAAATGAAGACATTAACAGAATGAAGATGCAAAACCAAATGGGTTGGGTAGTAGGGCTGACCCCATTTAGTCGACTGGTCGATTGTTTTGTCTTTAGGCTGTTGGTCGACTGAGATTTCTTTAGGATGTTAAAGGTTCTAGATAGAATCCTTTGCCTCACAAAGAACCCTTGTCTTCCAAAAAGGGTTATTCGGATCAAAACAGTTCTTGGTAGAACCCTATCCCTCCGCAAAGAACACCTTTGGAACCCTTTTTTCTAAGAGTGTATAAAGGTTCTTTATATAATCTCTATGGAGAATGGTTCTATAAATAACCTTTCTCAATCACAAAGGTTCTTTGTAGATCCCTTTGAAGAACCATATAGGTTTTTTATTTTGGTTAGCCATAATATATTGTTAAAGATCATGAACAGTCAAAATCATGTTTCTCATGAAATTTGATGATATTTGGATGAAACCAGATCAAAGTATGATGACCAAAGTACAAAAATGACTGTTGCTTCTACATTTTCTATTTTTATTTATACATGGTGGGTCACCATTGAGACCAGGGTCTCATTTGCAAGGGAGCCCTGTGAACATGAACATACAATAAATAATATAAATACAATAAATACAACAAGATTAATCAAAACAAACACAACTCTCACATATCACCTACCTCTAAACTGTCCAATGAAGACCAGCGAGTCTAATTTCAAGGTTGCCTGAAGGCTATTCCATGTTTCCCCAGGTCAGTGGAGACCCGTGGGACCTTCAGAACTAGCCAGTCCAGAGAGCGGGTATTAAAATAGCTGAATCTCCAGTTAATACGTGAGCTGAGGTAGTGGGGAAGTCTCTGAAGAACCGTTGTATATACAAAAAGTAACCAATGCTGGGCCCTTCTGGTAGTCAGAGACTTCCAGCCAACATAACTATAAAAACTGAAGTGATGTTAACAAAAATGGTCCCCAGTGATAAAACGCAGTGCTGAATGATTTTTAAGCAGAGGTTGCTGCATGCATGTAGATTTTATCACCATAATCATGTACTGGGAGAAGCGTTGCTTGAACAATCTTCCTTCTACTTTTCAAAGTGAGGCAGGATTTATTTCTATAAAAGAATCCAATCTTAACTCTCAACTTTTTTTCAATATTGCACATATTCTAAGACAAGTGTAGCTGCTGAAACAGTGCTTAGTCCAGTTCTAAAACCAGATTGGTTCTAATTAAGAATAGAAGGAGAAGTTTAAAAAGTTCTAAGTTGAGAGTTTGCCAGGGACTCTAAAACTTTGGCAAGGCAACATAGCTTGGCAATTGGACAGTAGTTATATAATTCAGAAGGATCTCTGCCTTTGTGTAGGGGGAGGACTTGTGCCGTTTTCCAGATCTTAAGGATAACCCCAGAAACAATTGTCAAGTTAAAAATATAGGTTAATGATTCTGCAATAAGTGGGGCAGACCGCTGCAGCAAAAAGGGATCAAGTGAGTCAGACTCAGTGGATCAATTTTACATCACTTAGTATATCATAGACATCAAATAGTTTAAATGAAAATGAGGAATGTGTATCTGGGAATGTATGGATCTCTGCGACCTGGCTCGAGGTGTATAAAGGACTCCCTCTGCTGGAATCAGAGTTTTCAGAAGCTATTTTATCAAATAGGTGGCCCGCTGAGGCAAAGTGGTTATTAAAAGCACCACAAATGTCCATCAATACTACGCAAGTATAAACACCATGGGACCACGCAGCCATCATACCGCTCAGGAAGGAGACGCGTTCTGTCTCCTTGAGATGAATGTACATTGGTGCGAAAAGTGAAAATCAATCCCAGAACAACAGCAAAGGACCTTGTGAAGATGCTGGAGGAAACAGGTACAAAAGTATCTATATCCACAGTAAAACGAGTCCTATATCGACATAACCTGAAAGGCCGCTCAGCAAGGAAGAAGTCACTGCTCCAAAACCGCCATGAAAAAGCCAGGCTACGGTTTGCAACTGCACATGGGGACAAAGATCGTTCTTTTTGGAGAAATGTCCTCTGGTCTGATGAAACAAAAATAGAACTGTTTGGCCATAATGACCATTGTTAAGTTTGGAGGAAAAAGGGGGTACGCTTGCAAGCCGAAGAACACCATCCCAACCGTGAAGCACGGGGGTGGCAGCATCATGCTGTGGGGGTGCTTTGCTGCAGGAGGGACTGGTGCACTTCACAAAATAGATGGCATCATGAGGAAGGAAAATGTTGTGGATATATTAAAGCAACATCTCAAGACATCAGTCAGGAAGTTAAAGCTTGGTCGCAAATGGGTCTTCCAAATGGACAATGACCCCAAGCATAATTCCAAAGTTGTGGCAAAATGGCTTAAGGACAACAAAGTCAAGGTATTGGAGTGGCCATCACAAAGCCGTGACCTCAATCCTATAGAAAATGTGTGGGCAGAACGGAAAAAGCGTGTGCGAGCAAGGAGGTCTACAAACCTGACTCAGTTACACCAGCTCTGTCAGGGGGAATGGGCCAAAATTCACCCAACTTATAGTGGGAAGCTTGTGGAAGGTTACCTGAAACGTTTGACAAAAGTTAAACAATTTAAAGGCAATGCTACCAAATACTAATTGAGTGTATGTAAACATCTGACCCATTGGGAATGTGATTAAATAAATAAAAGCTCAAATAAATCATTCTCTCTTCTATTATTCTGACATTTCACATTCTTAAAATAAAGTGGTGATCCTAACTGACCTAAGACAGGGAATTTTTACTAGGATTAAATGTCAGGAATTGTGAAAAACTGAGTTTAAATGTATTTGGCTAAGGTGTATGTAACTTCCGACTTCAACTGTAGATAGATAGCTACTCTACTGGTGCCAAAATGTGACTGTAAGGTGTCATGAAGTATAATTAAAAGTTTACAATATTAATCTATGGCAAAGACACGTATATGTTTCTCCTTTCATCCGTGGCTGGTGTTTGCTAAGTTAATGGCAAGCTAGGTCTTCAGCTAGCATGGAACAAAAGGGGGGGGGGGGAGTCGTTCAAAAATCTGACGCAGTTGTCATGTCAACACATCCGTCAGTGCCACATCACAAGAGACATGCCAAACGGGAGAATCAAAATAAAAGTTGGTTGGGTTGCTTTGTGTATCACCAAATTTTCTTGAGATGATTCTACTGCAACACTGCTCACTGCATCCAAGTTTCTTGACATTTCAAAGAGCAGTCAGTCAAAGTGAATTCATGAATATAAGCTTCCCGCCCACTCAGCCTGTCTTTTAAAACGTCTTGGTAGTTATCCGTGAGAGAAAAATGACTTTTTCTCACATTTTTAGTATTTCTATCCCCAAAAAATATGATGGTTGATATTTTAGTCACTCAAAAGGTTATTTTACATGGGAATCAGATTGACTGTTCGGGACCTTTAAAATTCCATAAGTGTTATTATTGTGTTAATTGACAAGTTGAATCAGAAAAAAAAGGTGTGTTAGCTCTGGAACAGCTGAGGGTTGCTGAGAAGAGAATTGAGAACCACTGATTTAGTCAATTGAGTCTTTCACAAAACAATGTCACTGGCCATAGTCGTCTATAACATAACATAACTAAATAGCATTAACATATCTAAAGACCATTCCTCTAAGCCGATTTGTGGAGCGGAAACAGGTGATTGTCCAGCGGTTACTTCAATGTCTGTAAATGGTTACAGTTGTTACATTGTTACCTCCATCCTTAGATCAGAACACGTGTATGTGACAAATAGAATTTGATTTGATTTTGAATACACATCCAATTTAGTGCACGGGCGCAACTTCAGCCTTATTACGTGTCTACAGTACACAATTATAACCGTATCGTCTCAAATAGACATATCGGCATCGCATAGGCTAGAAACGTCTACCTTTCTACACCCGTCCCACAACCCTGTATAGCCTAGGCTACAGATCAAGCCTACAGTTAACGACCACAATGAATCATGGGCGAATACAGAGCAGAGCATAAACTAAACGGTCGCTATGAGGCTATTTGGAATAGTTCCAATAACAACAACAATTCCCTTAATCGAGTAGGCTATTGCGCGTCAATTGTGTAGCTCGATTAGGCAATTCATTACATGCTGACGCAAAATAAATGTACACATACATGTTATTCAATCATTGCACCCTCACTGCTCGCGCGCGTCAACGAGCATCTGCGTGGCAAGACGCTTTAGTACCAAGTTAGCTAGCTGAATAAACTAAGTTAGTCTATTCCTGGAAAAGTCTATTCCTGGAAACATTGAACTACTGTAGATTACAGCAATTATAATTTCTAAAGTGGAAGTTGGAAGAGTTGTATTTGAGTGTTTCATTGAAAGGTTAGTGAGGGAGGCCTCGTTTCCCCAGATGTTTAGTTAATTTCATTCTGATCTCCTTTGCATTAGTGTAGCCTTTTCTGTAGCCTGTCAACTATGTGTCTGTCTATCCCTGTTCTCTCCACTCCGCACAGGCCATACAAACGCCTCTCACCGCGTGGCTGCTGACTCTCTAACCTGGTGGTCCCTGCACGCACGACCCACGTGGAGTTCCAGGCTCTCCGGCAGCCTCTGGAACTGCCATTCTGCGGCCAACAAGGCAGTGTTCATCTCAACCTATGCTACCCTCCAGTCCCTCGACTTATTGGCGCTGACGGAAACATGGATTACCACAGAAAACACTGCTACTCCTACTGCTTTCTCCTCGTCTGACCATGTGTTCTCACATACCCCGAGAGCATCTGGTCAGCGCGGCGTTGGCACAGGAATCCTTATCTCTCCCAAGTGAACATTCTCTCTTTCTCCCCTGACCCATCTGTCTATCTCCTCATTTGAATTCCATGCTGTCACAGTCACTAGCCCATTCAAGCTTAACATCCGTATCATTTATCGCCCTCCAGGTTCCCTTGGAGAGTTCATCAATGAGCTTGACGCCTTGATAAGTTCCTTTCCTGAGGATGGCTCACCCCTCACAGTTCTGGGTGACTTTAACCTCCCTACGTCTACCTTTGACTAATTTCTCTCTGCCTCCTTCTTTCCACTCCTCTCCTCTTTTGACCTCACCCTCTCACCGTCTCCCCCTACTCACAAGGCAGGTAATACGCTTTACCTCATCTTTACTAGATGCTGTTCTTCTACTAATTTCACTGCAAATCCCCTCCAAGTCTCCGACCACTACTTTGTATCCTTTTCTCTCTCGCTCTCCTCCAAAACTACTCACTCTGCCCCTACTCAGATGGTTATGCGCCGTCGCGACCTTCGCTCTCTCTCTCCCGCTACTCTCTCCTCTTCCATCCTATCATCTCTTCCCTCTGCTCAATCCTTCTCCCTCCAATCTCCTGATTCTGCCTCCTCAACCCTCCTCTCCTCCCTTTCTGCATCTTTTGACTCTCTATGTCCCCTATCCTCCCGGCCGGCTCGGTCCTCCACTCCTGCTCCGTGGCTTGACGACTCATTGCGAGCTCACAGAACAGGGCTCCGGGCAGCCGAGTGGAAATGGAGGAAAACTAGACTCCCTGCCGACCTCTCATCTTTTCACTCCCTCCTCTCTACATTTTCTTCCTCTGTTTCTGCTGCTAAAGCCACTTTCTACCACTCTAAATTTCAAGCCTCTGCCTCTAACCCTAGGAAGCTTTTTGCCACCTTCTCCTCCCTGCTGAATCCTCCTCCTCCTCCCTCCTCCCTCTCTGTGGATGACTTCGTCAACCATTTTAAAAAGAAGGTTGACGACATCCGATCCTCATTTATTAAGTCAAATGACACCGCTGGTCCTGCTCACACAGCCCTACCCTATGCTTTGACTTCTTTCTCCCCTCTCTCTCCAGATGAAATCTTGCGACTTGTGACGGCCGGCCGCCCAACAACCTGCCCGCTTGACCCTATCCCCTCCTCTCTTCTCCAGACCATTTCCGGAGACCTTCTCCCTTACCTCACCTCGCTCATCAACTCATCCTTGACCACTGGCTATGTCCCTTCCGTCTTCAATAGAGCGAGAGTTGCACCCCTTCTCAAAAAACCTACACTCGATCCCTCCGATGTCAACAACTACAGACCAGTATCCCTTCTTTATTTTCTCTCCAAAACTCTTGAGCGTGCCGTCTTTAGCTAACTCTCTTGCTATCTCACTCAGAATTACCGTCTTGATCCAAACCAGTCAGGTTTCAAGACTGGTCATTCAACTGAGACTGCTCTTCTCTGTGTCACGGAGGCTCTCCGCACTGCTAAAGCTAACTCTCTCTCCTCTGCTCTCATCCTTTTAGACCAATCTGCTGCCTTTGATATTGTGAACCATCAGATCCTCCTCTCCACCCTCTCCGAGTTGGACATCTCCGGCGCGGCTCACTCTTGGATTGCGTCCTACCTCACAGGTCGCTCCTACCAGGTGGTGTGGCGAGAATTTGTCTCCGCACCACGTGCTCTCACCACTGGTGTCCCCCAGGGCTCAGTTCTAGGCCCTCTCCTATTCTCTCTATACACCAAGTCACTTGGCTCTGTCATATCCTCACATGGTCTCTCCTATCATTGCTACGCAGACGACACACAATTAATCTTCTCCTTTCCCCCTTCTGATAACCAGGTGGCGAATCGCATCTCTGCATGTCTGGCAGACATATCAGTGTGGATGACGGATCACCACCTCAAGCTGAACCTCGGCAAGACGGAGCTGCTCTTCCTCCCTGGGAAGGACTGCCCGCTCCATGATCTCGCCATCACGGTTGACAACTCCGTTGTGTCCTCCTCCCAGAGTGCAAAGAACCTTGGCGTGACCCTGGACAACACCCTGTCGTTCTCCGCTAGAAAACAAACTTTTCCGTTTCATCTGTCAATTAATTGTCGGAGTAGAGGACCTTGTGCATTTCAGGTAAAATAACAACTCAATGTTTATATCCCAGGACAAATTAGCTAGCAAATGCAAGCTAGCTAGCTAAATTGCCATAAATGTTTAATGCTTTTCGACCTGTCCGAATTAATATAATTGGTTCAGAGTTTGTTTTGCTATTTCAACCTGCGTGTCCTGATCGCGTCTGGTGTGGGGGGACAAAATCAACTTGTGCACGATGGCGCATGCAGACACACGCGCGCGTTCTGTTTGGGTAGCATGTTAGGCAATTCAGTTTTTAAAAAAAACAGAGAGCTGCAGTTTAAACAAACTGTAGGCTACTGTAGCGGCTATCACTGCAAGACAGTGTGCTAGACCGATATTCAGATATTCATGTTTAAAAAATGAAATGCACAATTAGCCTACATTTGAGCAAGATCCTAACGCATACACTCTTAGAACAAAGGGTTTGAAAAGGGTTCTTTGCAGAGGGATAGGGTTCTACCAAGAACCGTTTTGATCAGAATAATCATTTTTGGAAGACACAGGTTCTTTGTAAAGCAAACATCCAAACATCCAAACATCCAAACATCCTAAGAACCATTTTTGGAAGAAAGGGTTCTTTGATGATTCTTTGGATGGCAAGAAGGATTCTTTGGAAGTATAGGAATATTTTATGTATCATTAAGGCAAATGTAGGGAGATGCCAAAGGTAAACTATAATAAACATGATTTACATTTTATAATCCAGATGCATGTTTAACTAAGGAATATAGTCAATACAATGTGTAAACATGCTTTAATGAATGTATGTATTTTTTTTTTTAAGTGTCTGAGCCACACCACCAATATAATGAGATAAGGGGAAGAGGCCATATGGAAAAGTGCCCATGGTCTTTTGGAGTAAACAAAATGTGTTGTTGGACTTTGAAAGATAATAGTGCCGTGGCAGTTAAAGATGTTAATCAGTTATCTTAAGGGGAGTAGCTTTGCATGCTATGTAAACATGACTGTGCATTTGTGTGTGTATAAAATAGATTTCTGAGCCAGAGAGAGACAGTTGCTCCATGGAGCAAGCTCTGCTTTATTATGCAATAAAGTCTAATTCTTGGATTCACAAGCTCCAGTTTCTTGAGAGATATTTTTGAGTTGACTACAGTTTAGTCAAATATTTCTACTACATAATTGGCGAGCTTTGCCAGGAGTTGAAAAACAGGGACCAGAGACGGTATACATCTGCAGTTGTGAAACGGCTTGGACGGACCATACAAACAAAAGCGGCCGCTTTTAAAAGGTAAGCCAAGTTCTTACTTTTATAGTATAACGTTTGTGTGGTTCGATCCGGGGCTCGGCATCAGCTGCAGAAATACCAAGTAGGTCTCTCCAAATTTAAGAACCAGAAAATTAGAGACTGGGAGCTTTTGGATTTAAAATGCATGCTAAATGATGAAAAGCCTCGAGGGTTGCAATAAGTAGAAAATAGTATAAGTAGATTTTCTCTGTAGGTGGATGGTCTGCTTGGGTTGGTTTGAGTCAGTCATTGTGGTTGAGTGGGGTGGGTTATCTGTCTCGTTTGAGTTGATCATTTTGTCAGTATGAATGCATCTGTTTGACTAAACCGACGGTTTGACGCGTCTTGTACTCGTCGATGACACTCGGTTGTTCGTCTGAACCGTTTCTTCAAAACATTTGATTCAATTGTTCATCCTGCTGGTAATTCTGTTTAATCCATTGTGATTTGATTGGTTGTGGTCAAGTTGGATGATTAATCTGTCTCATTCAGGTTACTAAACTGGACAGTCTGATCGATCTGTTTGATTCGATTGCTCAATTCGTGCGTTCAATCGTCGGGGTCACTCGGTTGCTCATCTGATGCGCCTGTTCGATTCGGTCGATTAATTTGATTCATTTTGCTGATCACTGTCTGGGTCATTTCGGCACGGGCGGCTGTCCATCTGGCTGAGCGATCAGATAATAACATGTTACAAAGTCCTGCGAATACCGCTTTAAAACGTGTCGAGGAAGTGAATCGTTTTTTAGGACTTCTTAGGTAAGTGAAATCCTGTACAAATATCGCTTTTTCTCTGTGTCGAGGAAGTGAATCAGAGAAAGAGAGCAGAACTTACAGGTCGCTTAGGAAAGCGTAGTAGAAGTCCGGGTGTGTCGAGGAAGTGTATCACCTAGGGGACTAGATAAATATAAATCCTGTTTAAAACTGTTTTCTTGTGTCGAGGAAGTGTATCAAGAAGGGGTTAAGTTTACAGGTAACTTAGACAAGTGCGTGAAAGAGTGAGAGTGCAAGTGAGTGTGAAAATCTCTGTCCTTGGTGGGGAAAGGTTGACGCACCTTATCTGGACCGTTACTTAAGTGTAACCTGGTAGGAAGGACGCACCCGGTCTCACACCAGGAGAGAAAGAGTGAATGGTGTGTGGATGCTCGTAGGGGTAGGAACACACATATAGCTGAGTGATTTAAAGCTAAGATAAAACACTAGCAAGGGAAAGATTTATGAGGTGTCCACACAAAGGAAAAGTGGACATCAGGAGAAATTATTTTATTATTACATAAAGAATATAGCTGAGTGATTTAAAGCTAAGATAAAACACTAGCAAGGGAAAGATTTATGAGGTGTCCACACAAAGGAAAAGTGGACATCAGGATAAATTATTTTATTATTACATAAAGAATATAGCTGAGTGATTTAAAGCTAAGATAAAACACTAGCAAGGGAAAGATTTATGAGGTGTCCACACAAAGGAAAAGTGGACATCAGGAGAAATTATTTTATTATTACATAAAGAATAGAGCTGAGTGATTTAAAGCTAAGATAAAACACTAGCAAGGGAAAGATTTATGAGGTGTCCACACAAAGGAAAAGTGGACATCAGGAGAAATTATTTTATTATTACATAAAGAATATAGCTGAGTGATTTAAAGCTAAGATAAAACACTAGCAAGGGAAAGATTTATGAGGTGTCCACACAAAGGAAAAGTGGACATCAGGATACATTATTTTATTATTACATAAAGTATATAGCTGAGTGATTTAAAGCTAAGATAAAACACTAGCAAGGGAAAGATTTATGAGGTGTCCACACAAAGGAAAAGTGGACATCAGGATACATTATTTTATTATTACATAAAGAATAGAGCTGAGTGATTTAAAGCTAAGATAAAACACTAGCAAGGGTAAGATTCATGAGGTGTCCACACAAAGGAAAAGTGGACATCAGGAAATATTATTATGATATAAAGAGACTGTCAAATGCCCATTAATAATAAATAAGTTCTAACCAAACAATAATCAAAGAAGCACAAATAGTTTAACAATAAAAGCAAATACTAATATCAAAAATAAATAAATAGGAGGAATACTAAAATAGATTAAAAAATAAGTTAAAAATATAGGCCATAAATATAATAAAACGGCGGTAGAAATACTGAGTGCTAGGTATCCCTTAGGCAAGGAAGATATAGCGAAAACATCTGAAAAATGGGAGAAACGCACCAGGAAAATGGCCACCAAATGGCCAGAAGGAGGAACATTTGATGTCTCGGTGTGTGAGGAAATGGAAACACTGATAAAGAACCATAAAGCAAAAAACACAGGAAAGAAGAGAAGCGCCAAAAAAGAAAGAGAAAAATAAGTACTCAACATGTTCAAAATGGAAGGAGAAGGATTGCTAAAGAACATGCAAGAAGCCAGGAAACTGACTCAACTCCAATTGGAAGAACTGACAAACAGAGGGAAGAAGAAAATCCAGACCCCAGTAACAGCACCTGTAAATGAAACAGGAATAATGGCTGCAGTCACTCCAGGAGGGCCATATCTGCCTCCCGCACCACAGGCCCAAGTACAACCCACAGTACCAGTAGTGAATGTGTATGCACAACAACCCCGGCAATGGAATAATAACAATAAACAACAAAAATGTCAGCAAAATAATCAAAAAGGAGGAAATCGGGGCCCACAAGGGCAACCTGGAATTAAACCTGGAATTTGCTGGGGATGCCAGCAGCAAGGGCATACCAGACGAAACTGCCCCACAAACCCCTGGCAACAACAGGGGAACAAAAACCAAAATAATTGGAAGCAACCTGACGGCTGGCAACAAAATCAGCAACAAATCCAAGGTCCTGTGAATCCATGGGCAGGGCCCAATCAGGGGTGTTAGGGGTGCCCAGAGAATCCTACCGGGGACGGTCAGTTTACAGTACTAACTACACAAGCTGATCAAGAACCTATGCTGCAGGTTCAAATAGAGAACAGAGGCACACCCATGATGGTTGACAATGGAGCCACTTACACTTGTGTAAGTCCAAATTATGCCTCTCACCTCCCCATGTCTGGCAAATATGCCAAAACTATAGGATTCTCAGGACAAACGCAGTTAATTCCAATGACAGCTCCAGTTCGCCTGACAGCGGATGACAAATCCGCAAACCTCCCTATACTTGTATCAGAACACACCCCTGTCAATCTATTGGGAAGAGATGCCCTATGCAAAATGGGTATACAAATTCGATGTTCCTCTGAAGGGGTAATTATAGACAGGGCAGGGTTAAACTTACAAATGATAATGAAACAGGATACAGCAAATGTCTATTGGTTAGGGGATATTGAGACAGAAGTAGATAGGGTAGTAAAGAAATGGGGTAGGTTTATTCAGGCTCAGATACCAGAAGCAGAAAGAGGAAAGTCAGAATTTCACTGCACCATGCAATATGATCCCTATCGTGATGATCTTTTAGAGCAACTGTGGTTGTTAAGTACAAATGGGAAATCAGTACCTATAATGTCTCAGTACATAATTATAGGAAAACAAGGAGCAGCAATGGAGGTGACGGACATGGATGGCTCAGACTTTGTGGCAAAATGGTATAATGTTTCTGAAGCTGCCCCACACATTACCTTGCTGGTGAACAAGGGAATGGAGGCCAAGGATTTGGGCACCATGATGAAGCGAGCAAAAACAATTCAATGGAACAAAACAGAAAATCCACTGATTTATCACTCGAAAGATAAAGCCTTAATCAAGATACACCATACTACAATAATGACTGGGGACCCCAGGGAAGTGAAAGTTACATCCCAACAGCTAACACAGCTAGGGGAAGTAACATAATTTGAGGACAAGCAAAAACAGGAAATTGAGAAAAACATACCTCAGGAGGTATGGTCACAACATGATACAGATGTTGGATTGGTAAAATCGGCAAGTCCTGTGTTTGTCAAAACAAAGCCAGATGTTAAGCCCCCTTGGATGGCTCAATACCATATGAAACCTGAAGCAGAAGAGGGCATCAGTGGCACAATTGAAGGACTGATAAAAGCAGGAGTACTGATAGAAACACAAAGTTGTTGTAATACACCTTTGTTGCCGGTCCTTAAAGCAGATGGGAAAACGTGGAGGCTGGTACATGACTTAAGGGCCATAAATGACATAGTACAAGATTGGCCTGCTGATGTTCCAAACCCTCATACGCTACTCACCAATGTTCCCCCAGAAGCAAAGTACTTCACAGTGATTGACCTATGTGGAGCATTTTTTTGTGTGCCCCTGGCAGAAGAGTGCAGACACTTGTTTGCATTTACCTACAAAGGTAAACAACATACATATACTCGGACTCCACAGGGATTTAAGCATTCTCCTCATGTGTTCAATCAGGTGTTAAGAATAGATCTAGAAGATCTAATACTTGAAGGAACATTGATCCAGTACGTGGATGATCTGTTGATCTGCGCTCCCTCCTTAGAACAATGCCATGCTGATTCTATGAAGGTTTTAAAGCGACTGGCAGAAGGAGGACACAAGGTGTCAAAAAAGAAATTTCAGTACTGCCAATCTCAAGTTGAATATCTAGGAAGAACAATTGCACATGGAACAAAGGCGATAGCACCAGGACAATTGGAAGGAATCAGCAAGGCACCACTTCCTCAAACAGTTGCTCAGATGATGACGTTCTTAGGGATGACTGGATTCAGCTCAGACTGGATAGAGGAGTATGCGGTTAAAACTGCTCCTCTGCGAGAAATCATGAAAGAAGCAGGACAACTAGACCTTAGAGCAAGCCTGGAATGGAACAGTGACGCATTGACTGCGTTCGAAACAATAAAGAAGGAAATACAGTCAGCTCCGGCTCTAGCAGCCCCAGATTACACAAAACCATTATTGTTGTATGTGGCAAATAGATGTGATAGGTATGCAACAGCGGTACTTATGCAAGAGACATGCAGTGGAAGACGAAAACAACCTATTGCGTATTATAGTTCTAAACTAGATTCTGTTGCCCAGGGATATCCACCCTGTTATCAAGGTCTAGTTGCATTACAATATACATATGACAAAGCGTCCACAATTACTATGGGATACCCGGTAATAATATATACACACCATAAAATAGTGGAACTAATAGAACAAGGGAAGTTTGTCCTTACCAATGCTAGAACTTTGGAATACATGACTCTATTGACCTATCCAGATGTTTCCATTAAACGATGCAGTACAGTAAACCCAGCTGAAAGAATCCCCTTAGAGTTTGAGGGGCAAGCACATGACTGTGTAGCAGATTCATTGACATTTACTCGACTAAGGCCAGACTTAGAGTCAACCCCGTTGTCCAGCCGGGGGGAAGAGTGCAGAGAAGAGTATTTGGTTGATGGATCCTGTTATAAAGATCATGTGGGAAATAATAATAATAATAATAATAATATGCCATTTAGCAGACGCTTTTTTCCAAAGCGACTTACAGTCATGCGTGCATACATTTTTGTGTATGGGTGGTCCCGGGGATCGAACCCACTACCTTGGCGTTACAAGCGCCGTGCTCTACCAGCTGAGCTACAGAGGACCACAAAATCATGCAGGCTATGCAGTAGTGCAAAAACAAGGAGACATTTTCAAAGAAGTGATAGCAGAATACTGTCCACAGCCATGCTCAGCCCAGTTGGCTGAACTAAAAGCACTCACTGCAGCTTGCATCCTAGGAAAACGAAAAACTGTTAATATCTATACTGATTCAGCATTTGCACATGGGGTGTGTCATCTATTTGGGGCAGTCTGGAAGCAGCGAGGGTTCAAGAAAAGCGATGGTACACCCATACAACACCACGAGCAGATTGTGAAATTAATGATGGCATTAATGTATCCCACTAAATTGGCGATAGTGAAATGTCAGGCGCATAGAAAAGGAAAATGATTTATAACCAAAGGAAATAATGCATCTGATGAAGCTGCAAAGAAGGCATCTAGATGCACCGTCCCAGTGTTAACAGCACCAATGGTCATTATTGAATCCATACCACAGCCAGATGATATAATAAGGATGCAGGAAAGAGTAGGACCTTATGAACAGACAATGTGGCACCAAAGAGGGGCCACCAAAGATGTGAAGGGATTATGGAGGTCTCATGAAGGAACCATAGTAGCACCCATTGTGTTGCTCAACTTACTGATAACTGATGCGCATGGTTTTGACCATTGCGCAAGGGGGGAAATAGTAAGGAAAATTAAAAAACAAGGATACTGGTCTCCATACCTACAGGCAACAATAGATGAGGCATTAGCAAGATGTGAGGTGTGTGCAGAAAACAATGTAAGGAAAGGAATAAAAACGCCTATAGGGCACATACCAGTTCCTGAAGGACCATTTCGACACTTAGTCATGGACTATGTAGATATGATAAAAAAGGTGAATGGCAAAAGGTACATGGTAGTGATCATAGATAGATTCAGTAGATGGGTAGAAGCGGTACCCTCAGCAGATCTAGGATCAGGAACAGGAACAGTAATCAAATTTCTAACCAGAGAAGTAATACCCAGATGTGGAATACCAATAGAAATCAGTTCAGACAATTGATCAGCGTTTATTCAGAAAACAGTGAAGCAAGTATTACAGCAGCTAAGGATTAAGCAAAGACTAGGGTGTGTGTATCGGCCGCAATCTCAGGGGATGGTTGAGAGAATTAATGGCACCCTCAAGGCTAAACTGAATAAAATCTGTGCTAGTGCAAAGCTCAATTGGGTGGATGCACTAGCACTAGCATTGATTAGTTATCGCATGCAAACTAACAGAAATACGCATCTAACCCCACATGAAATGCTTACGGGTCGACCCATGCCAGTGCCAGGTCTAAGAGGGCCCTACAAAGGACCCTCATTGGAACAATTAGAGATGGAACTTGAAGCATATGTAAGACAACTAACTGCTATACATAAAGTGATCTATCTCCAGGAAAAAGGGCGAGAACCGGAACCTGGACCAGAGGAGCCAGGGCCGGTGATTCCAGGAGATCGAGTCTACATCCGAGTGTTTCGCAAGAAGTGGAACGAGCCCAGGAGAGAAGGACCATATACGGTGATCCGAGCGACGCCCACAGCAGTACAGGTGGAAGGAAGCACGACGTGGTACCATCTAAATCACTGCACCAGGGTCCCGAAGAGAACCGGTCTGCCATCGGCGAGCCATGGGGAAGAGGAGGATGTCGAGGCACCAGATGGAGTCCAAGAAGAAGAAGCATGCACGAGTCCAAGTGCCAACGTCGAAGGACAACAGGCACTCCCACCTGAAAATCCGGAGAGTCTGGAGGTGGGGCCTGATGATGTGGGGAATACTGCTGATAGGATACCTGCCATGGCAGATCCCCCAAACACAAGCAGACACCCAGGGAATGGAGGGACAACAGGAGAAGGAGGAGGAAGCAATCTTTCTACCATTGAAGGAAGAGACTCCTCTGCTGTTGAGGAAAGGGACTTTCCCACAATTGACTTCTCTGCCCTCACATGATCTCCGACAATTTAAGAACTGTGGAATTGCTCTAACGGTAATAGCAGTTAACCTAGGAGAGATGGTGGTGAGTCTGCCTACAACTATACAATATTCTAGAGATAGTCTTACTGAGCCAGGAAGAATTGTTGTTGTAAATAAAGAACAAGTATCGTACACAGGATGGCCTAGATTGGGGAAATGTCAGCTTGAAGGATATGCAATGTTTAGAATAAAATGCCTAAAAAATAATTGTGTAGAAGTTGAGATAAAAGGGAATGGACATGGAAAAAGAATGGATATAAAACAAGCCAATCATCTCATGATTTCGTCAGTACTTAAGAAATTGGTTCCTGAAGCTAAAATAAGGAATAGAATAAAAAAGCATGTACCTTTGAAAATAGCTCGAACCAGTATTGCTATTCCAGCCCAAGTACTGACAGCTATGGAAACTCAAAAATCATTTTCAATACAAAGGATAAAACCTCTGCCAGAAAAATCACTTTGTGGGTGGGCTAATCATCAAACAAGAGGAGAAGCAATCTGGGATGAATATGGCTGCCAAATAGAAGTTAACAAAGGAGACACTAATTGGGAAATTATCTTAAAGGAATTGACTCAAGAAAATAATGCAAAGTACATATTGGAAATAGTTAGTGTTAAAGGGTTAGAAGGGAATAGTATAATAACAATGGATATTGATCCTATTTCCAAACACCAATCTAGACAGGAAGAAGAACCTGAAATAGTTAATGTAACTATGACCACTACCCAAGGACCACTAATTACTATAGCAGTTGAACCAACAAAGACAGGATTAGAAATAATAGGAACAAATGGGTTTTTTCAAAATGTATGGGATTCTTTAACTAATTGGGAAAACCAAAAAAATAGACAATCTACCTCAGCCCCAACAGTAACACCGAAAGTAATGATAGCATCAACAAAAATAGAAAGGCTATGGGAGGGAGCCATGCAAAATGATTGGTACAAATGGGCACAATATTCAGCTAAAATAATGAATAGAAAAACTAATTGTTTAGTATGTGCTCCTTCTATTCTGATAGTAATACCAAATCCACACAGTTAAAAGGACTGTGCTAAGCTACTGTCATCTTAAAAGAGGAGAAAGGCCCTACTGTCCTGCAGAATGTTTATCATTTTTGGGAAATCCCTATCATTACAGATTCTATAATCAAGTAGGATGGGGAGAGTGGTGTAAAAAATGTGATACCAGAATAGAGCCCAGAAAAATGGAAGCACCGGAAAAATACCGTATAGACTATAATCAAAATTATGAATGCTACAATAAAACAGATGGGGAGCACGATTTGGGAAAATTTAAGGGAAAGTGTGAGATCACATACAGTGGGGAAAAAAAGTATTTAGTCAGCCACCAATTGTGCAAGTTCTCCCACTTAAAATGATGAGAGAGGCCTGTAATTTTCATCATAGGTACACGTCAACTATGACAGACAAAATGAGAAAAAAGAATCCAGAAAATCACATTGTAGGATTTTTAATGAATTTATTTGCAAATTATGGTGGAAAATAAGTATTTGGTCAATAACAAAAGTTTCTCAATACTTTGTTGTATACCCTTTGTTGGCAATGACACAGGTCAAACGTTTTCTGTAAGTCTTCACAAGGTTTTCACACACTGTTGCTGGTATTTTGGCCCATTCCTCCATGCAGATCTCCTCTAGAGCAGTGATGTTTTGGGGCTGTTGCTGGGCAACACGGACTTTCAACTCCCTCCAAAGATTTTCTATGGGGTTGAGATCTGGAGACTGGCTAGGCCACTCCAGGACCTTGAAATGCTTCTTACGAAGCCACTCCTTCGTTGCCCGGGCGGTGTGTTTGGGATCATTGTCATGCTGAAAGACCCAGCCACGTTTCATCTTCAACGCCCTTGCTGATGGAAGGAGGTTTTCACTCAAAATCTCACGATACATGGCCCCATTGATTCTTTCCTTTACACGGATCAGTCGTCCTGGTCCCTTTGCAGAAAAACAGCCCCAAAGCATGATGTTTCCACCCCCATGCTTCACAGTAGGTATGGTGTTCTTTGGATGCAACTCAGCATTCTTTGTCCTCCAAACACGACGAGTTGAGTTTTTACCAAAAAGTTATATTTTGGTTTCATCTGACCATATGACATTCTCCCAATCCTCTTCTGGATCATCCAAATGCACTCTAGCAAACGTCAGACGGGCCTGGACATGTACTGGCTTAAGCAGGGGGGACACGTCTGGCACTGCAGGATTTGAGTCCCTGGCGGCGTAGTGTGTTACTGATGGTAGGCTTTGTTACTTTGGTCCCAGCGCTCTGCAGGTCATTCACTAGGTCCCCCGGGTGGTTCTGGGATTTTGCTCACCGTTCTTGTGATCATTTTGACCCCACGGGGTGAGATCTTTGGGAGCCCCAGATCGAGGGAGATTATCAGTGGTCTTGTATGTCTTCCATTTCCTAATAATTGCTCCCACAGTTGATTTCTTCAAACCAAGCTGCTTACCTATTGCATATTCAGTCTTCCCAGCCTGGTGCAGGTCTACAATTTTGTTTCTGGTGTCCTTTGACAGCTCTTTGGTCTTGGCCATAGTGGAGTTTGGAGAGTGACTGTTTGAGGTTGTGGACAGGTGTCTTTTATACTGATAACAAGTTCAAACAGGTGCCATTAATACAGGTAACGAGTGGAGGACAGAGGAGCCTCTTAAATAAGAAGTTACAGGTCTGTGAGAGCCAGAAATATTGCTTGTTTGTAGGTGACCAAATACTTATTTTCCACCATAATTTGCAAATAAATTCATTAAACATCCTACAATGTGATTTTCTGGATTTTTTTTTCTCATTTTGTCTGTCATAGTTGACGTGTACCTATGATGAAAAGTACAGGCCTCTATCATCTTTTTAAGTGGGAGTATTGATTGGTTAATAAATTTTATGCTACACACAGATAAATAACATACCGTTTTCTACACTAATCCAATCTGTTGGCGTTATTGCACCCATTACTGAGATGGTTGTTCCCGTTTAGATGATTGAGGTAGTCTCAATACTGTACCTTCCCTACCCTGGCAGTTATTCTGAATGCAGGTTGTGGGTGATTAACAATTCCATTTGTTGGATACCCGAACTCTGGCTGGATTCCAATAGGAATTACACATCACTTTGCCAGCCAGCATAATGTGACTTGCAGGCCTGATGTGGCCTGTAAACCGGGAGATTTCTAACACCACTGTGTTAGGGTATAAGTAGGTCCTCAAAGAAAGGCCTTAAGTTATACTGTATGTAATGTATTGTCATAAATAATCAAATTTTAAAGGCTAATATGGGTGGTGGAACTGTTCATTGAGGGTTCTAGGAATAACCCTCCAAAGATAAAATGGTTCAAGGTAGATCTCTTCATAAATGCTTCTAAGAAGAACCTTTAGATGATAAAATGGTTATTGGTAGAACCCTTCATAGAGGGTTCGAGGTAGAACCATATACAGGGGGTTCTCTGAAGATCCTTACATAGGGGGTTCTACCCAGCACCAAAAAAGGTTCCCCTATGGGGACAAACCGAAGAACCCTGTATGGTTCTACTTAGCACCTTTTATTCTAAGAGTGTAGTTTAAAATCAATATAAACCAACAACCTAATATGGAGGCAATGTAGAAGGAAAGAAATGCAGTGATTTCCCCGCAGACTGAGACTGGGTTGGTTGTCTCATGTGTTGGTTGTCACAGCGCTAATTACTCCCAATATAAATGGCGTTGTGTAATATTTTTGAGGTTAAAATGTGTGAATTCTTTGAAAGAACTCATCCACCTGGTCAATTCATGTCAACATGACAAAACATTGATGTGAAAGTAAAAAATAAATGATTGATATTTTATTTGTAAATGTTTGAATTATGGGAGTATTCACTAACAATTATGTACACACACAAAAATGTAATGTTATTCTCACGGCATAAATGCTTAATTTTGTTAGGAATATCCTTTGATCAAACAAAGGCTTGGCTATTTCTAAGGCTGTATGCTATATTGGTTAATTTCATGTTACAAAAGGAATATGCTGCTAGCAAATGTTGTGACAACCAACCCCATACTGTGTGTCATCCAATCCCGCGATGAGGCTGGTTGTGTGTGACATCCAACCCTGCAATGGGGCTGGAAACTGGTTTTCACAAGTGGACTTAGTGTTTGATGGTTTATAACTCTTCGTTGGAATATAAAAAGGGTCCCCATTTCAACCCAAGAACTTGGTCTTTCTCTTAATATTGAAATTAATATTGTAAAGTATACTGGTGCTGAGCAATACACATGAGACTAATAATTGTGACAACCAACGCCGGTCTCCCCTACTGAGTTGACCATCATCATATAGCGAAAACCAACCCGTCACTCAGACCCCTGTCCCATAGCCAACCGACCCCTGTCCCATAGCCAACCAACCCCACCACTCCGCCAACCAAAGTAACGGTTTCGTAGCCTACCTGCACAGCTGCCAGTAGAATTACCAGCGCGACTAAGGTTAGAAACATGATTAAAATCCCTCCTTTGAATGCGTTGTGAAAAGTCTCGGTCTCTCTTCGCGGTCCAATGCGAGAATGTTCAATAGTAAACGAGCAGCAGCGGCATGTAGCAGCCTCGTGTCTCTCCTCGCCGTCCCTGTTCTGTGCTATGCTGCTGAGCAGAGTGCACTCTGTCTGGTACTGAGGCTGAATGACTAACTTCCTACCAGTCGGACCGACCAACAACACCGGCCTCAGTGTCTCGACCTAGCGGATAACATCAGATATGGCAGGAATCACACAAAGATCCCTTTCTCTCTCTTTTCCCTCTCTCTCTCTTCTTCTCTCCCGGCGAAGAATGCCAGACCACGCCCCTCCTGTACAACCAAATGAAAAGAGTCCTACCCTACACAGCCACTCTCCGAGGAGTAAACGTGGTTGGAGGGAGTTGGGAATAGGGATTGTCTGTTGATGTGAAATAATTACTTGGCTTATGTTTGAGCAGTAAAAAATGAGGCCAATGACTGACCATGTGAAGTGGTGCTATTGGTGGTGGTTTCAATGCAACAAGCTCTCACAGTCTCATGTCAGAATTAGACGTTCATCCATGTTTCTCAAACATCAAATTTCAAAGTTGTTCCAAATATCAAACTTAGAAGTGTTTAAGGTTAAGGTTAGGCATTAACTCTGATTTTTTTAAGGTTAGGTTTAAGTTTAGGCATTAACTCCGAAATCTTAAGGTTAGGCATTAACTCTGAATTGTTAAGGTAAGGGTTAAAGTAAAGGGTTAGCCTAGCAAAACCGAAATCTACTTGAAGGTAACAGCACTCACTGTTGCCCCTAGTGGCCGGTTTCCATCAGACATGGACGGATGTCTAATACTGACTTGTATCACGGGTGACCTGGCTCTTCAGTGAGGAGGCAAGACAAGATGTTTGCAATGGACAGGCAAAGTGAGGGATTTTATTAGTTGAGAAGGAAAGGCGCCTAACCCAACAAACTGAAAAGTAAATCAACTTTGGTAACACCATAGAGAATGATAGAGGACTCTTCTTTGTATCTGTCCCACTATGGCACATTATCTGAGCGCACGGGCAGCGCCATTGAGGCCATTTGCATTTAGTCAGAATTGTCCATCTGTAGATGCTCTACAGATGCTCATACTATCAACAAACTATCTGTTGATAAGCAACTGCTTGCCAAGGTTATGGTTATGGTTAGGTTTAGAATAAGGGTTAGGGTAAGGGTTAGGGTTAGGATAAGGGTTAAGGTTAGGTTTAGAGTTAGGGATAGTAGATAGTTAGTTGAAATGTTACTGATAGTCTGTAGAGCATCTACAGATGGACTATCCAAATAAAGTGTTAACCAATTTTCTTATTTTAATACTTCTATGAGTTGGTAAATAATCTGAAAGGGTGCATACTGCCACCTAGAATACGTTGTTTGAACAGGTATTAAGCAAAGATTGCCGATTTACTGCCACCTGCAGTTATGGAATGTTTGCTCACGAGCATAATTCATTGGCTGATCCCTCCTGATGACCTGGATGGAATTAAGTGATCCTTCCTTAACCCATAGGAAGTCCGACCCAGTTGACTACTTAAAAATGGTGAAAGTACTCCATGCTAAAACAGGCTTTTGGGCACCACTCTATGGTTAAAACCAATGGCTGTCAGCATCCGGTCAACACATGTGTTAAGCGTCAAAGGCCTACAGGTTTCAGATTGATTGAAAATAAATGCAGTAGGCCTACTCAGAATTCAGTCTGCCTTCTATGTAGTAGACCTATACTAGGCCATATATACAGTACAACGACCTGAGAGCGGTAAAGCGAATTACAGGACCTTTTTAGTGCAGTAGGCTAATCTTGCAGGCTGAGAGATACAGTACATACACACACACTCATTGCTTCATACTTGCTCACACTGCTCTCTCTCTCTCTCTCTCTCTCTCTCTCTCTCTCTCTCTCTCTCTCTCTCTCTCTCTCTCTCTCTCTCTCTCTCTTCGCTCTCTCTCTCTCACACATACACACACACTGATTGTCCTGGGATTGCAAGGACATTGCAGGTGTACGTTTGTTATTTATAGGCTAATTGTGTGTGTGTGTGTGTGCGTGTGTTTTCATGCCGTGTCTCAGTGAAGTGAAAAGCTTTCAGCAGCTACGTTAAGTGGAGTCAAAGCCCAACGCTGATCACGACAATCCTCCTGCATACCTCTCTCGCTCTCTCGCTCTCTCTCTCTCTCTCTCTCTCTGACCCTTCCTTTATCTTTCTCCCTCTGCCTTTTGCTTTCTCTATATGCCTTTACTCTCGCTCTCTCCCTGTGCCTTCCTCTCTCTCTCTCCTTCTCTCTATGTCCCTTCCTCTATCTCAATTCAATTCAATGGGCTTTATTGGCATGGGAAACATATGTTTACATTGCCAAAGTAAATGGAATAGACAACAAACAAAAGGGAAATAACAAGGGATGCATTAGTGAACATTACACACACAAAAGTTGTAAAATAATATAGACATTTCAAATGTTATATTATTGGCTAAGTACAGTGTCAAAACAATGTAGGTAATCCTCGCAGGATGCTTTTCAGTAATAATGTGATTTACTGTGTGGTGGGCATGTGTGGTGTCTGTTCTCCTCCCTAGCTGGTAAACAGAGAGAGCCGAATGGGACTGCGAGTCCTCTCTCTCTCTCTCTCTCTCTCTCTCTCTCTCTCTCTCTCCTCTCTCCTCCCTCTCTCTCTCTCTCTCTCTCTCTCTCTCTCTCTCTCTCTCTCTCTCTCTCTCTCTCTCTCTCTCTCTCTCTCTCTCTCTCTCTCTCTCTCTCTCTCTCTCTCTCAATTACTGACCTGATGATGTGGCAGAGAATTGAATATGACATGGTGACTAGCTGTAATTTAAATAGTGTGTGGCTCTTTGGCAGGGGTGTCAAACTCATTCCATGGAGGGCCTAGTGCCTGCGGGTTTCTCCTTCTAATTAAGACAGGTGATGGGAGTTATTTACTAATTGTTGATCTTAATTAATCAATCAAGTACAAGGAAAGAGCTTAAACATCCACAGAATGAGTTTGACACATGCACAACTTGGTACCAATTGTATTTATGGCAACATTTATAAAGGCATGACACCTGACAGTGTAGAGGTTCAATATTTATAAACAGAAATAAGCAGAAAGTATTACCTTGGATGACATTCCTACTCATGGGAGACCATAAAGAGCTAGCTGAAAGCTATACCTCCAATAAGCCACGCCTGCAATATTCTGATAGGCTGCTGCTGCTAAAGTATGCTGCTAATCAGCAAATAATGTTGCATGTTGTCAACATCGTATGTTAATGACATGTATTGCTAGTGACAGCAAGTTGCCTGTAGGTTACTGGTAACATTTTGCCAGTAAGTTACCGGGAATTCTACAATAACTTGCCTACAAAAGGTTTTCAGTTAAGAAATGACAGATTGACTACAAATTCTGGCAACAAGTTGCCATTAAGTTACTGGAAAATACACACCTAACTCTTTACAGTGCAGCCAATTACTGAGTTCTTACAGTTCATAGTTCTTACAAAGTTTGCAGAAGAGACAGTGTCAGAGGAGGTGCTTAACTTGCATTAAACCATGACTGTTTAAATTTAATTAATGTAAATTATGCCTTTTAAAGTAATATATTCTCACCTGGGTTTTTACATGCTCAACTTTTGTCAGGTGTAGTTTCATGGTATCACATTAAAATGTTGCATCCCCATGTTTCCCCATGAGATACTGATAATCTATTATTGAGAAGAGAATTGTATTGGATTCACCGTTTGTGTACCATGTCTCCTAGAGGTCTGAACCAAGAGTTTGATATCAGACCATTTCTTACATGAATATGTCACTTTGATTTGTCTTGCCATCCAGGTCACCTACTTGGTCATTTTGTAAATATATCATATTTTCTGTAACTACTACATGTGCCCGTCTCAGTGATGTCAAATTCTTAGAGATACACAAATTGTTTTTACACCCACCATGCGTCTTGTCCGCAATGGTCATGTGAGGTGAAATGTGTATATTTTGGGATGTGAGCACTCAGTTTGTTTGTTTGTTTGACCTGACGAAGATCCGATTCAGATCAAAACGTTGTCAATAAAGCTGTGAATTGGGAGCTTTAACAGTGTGCGGGCCTTCTTGTTCTTGACTAGCATCCCCATGTTTTCACATTTATTTCATGAGATCATGTTTTCAAATGTTGTTACTTGTAGTTTCATGGTAGCACATGTAAAAATGTTGCATCCCATGTGTCACATTTATTGATCTCACATTTATTTCACGAGATCAATAATGTTGATTCACATATTGTCACTTTTATCACATTAACTTCACAATAAATCACGTGATCACATGAGATCACACGAGAGTGTTTTTTCTGTAAGGGTTCTTTGCTTCCCCTTCTCTCTTGTGTCCCCCCACCCCTCTCTTTCTCACTCTCTGCATTTACCTCCATCTCTTTTTTTTATTTTCCACCTACTCTCATGCCCACTCTCTTCCTCTATCCCTAATCTGTCTCTCTGATTAGCCATCTGTCTCATCTTGATTACTATCGGTCTCCTCAAATCATTCCAGAGGTCTCGCTAGGGTGCTGTGGTGTGTGTGTGTGTGTGTGTGGAGGGGGGTCTGTTTAATAAAAATGCTTCGATCTGTTTTACTGCTTGTGTAAGAGTTTGACTGTGGTCTCAGTCACTAGAACAAAAACAAAAAAACTATATGCAAAACCATATGACTTTCACTCTGAGCCCCAGTCTCAGGATGTCTGATGATTGGAGCTCCTGTTTATACAGTGCTATGAAAAAGCACTGTATATAAGATACGGCCATATTCAGTCTATAGGGCCGTAGGGATTAGTGCGCTAAATGGCGAACCGCTCTGATGAGAGGGATCTAATAGATATCCCCGGGCCCTGGCACTTATCTGGGCTGTGGAATGAGCAGCATTCAGTCCTGTCTGTGGAGTTCAGCACTGATACATTCTCACTTAGCACTTTTAGCATAAGCATCAATGCTAGCTGTGTGTTCATAGTAACTAGCCTAGCATAGTCTAGCGTAACATTGGCCCCAGAGATATTGGCTAGGTACAGTAATATGCTCACTGTACTCTAATTATCTTTAGCACTTTAGCGAGGTCTGACACTGAATGCTTTCTAATGGGGTCCAGGCCAGACCTGCACTGTTAAACCCTCATCCATATCCTCCCTGCTCTCAGCACTCAGCCTTTAAGTGCTGTGCTGCACATTACCATTTGTCCAAGTTAACGTTAGTGAGCAGAGCTCCCCTCCAGTCCTGTATACTGGAATAAAGAGGATTAGGTTAGCCCGTGACATTGTTACAGTGTGGTTGCGTCCCAAATGGCACCCTATTATTTGCTATATAGTGCACTACTTTGTGTAAAGGGCCGCCTTACCCTTACCCATGCTGTGCTCTTTACATGTTCCCACTAATGGATGTTCCTCATCGTTCAACTCGTACCCTGAGGGCCTCTTGTTCAAATTCTACCCTGAGGTGGGTTTGAGCTAATGTGGGTTGTAGTCTTCCACTTTCTCTCTATATATCTTTGTCTTTCTTCATCTTTCTGAATAGAGTGGCTTGCGAAAGTATTCACCCCCCTTGGCATGTTTCCTATTTTGTTGCCTTACAACCTGGAAATAAAATAGATTTTTTTAGGGGTTTGTATCATTTGATTTACACAACATGCCTAGCACTTTGAAGATGCACAATATTTTTTTGTGTGAAACAAACAAGAAATGAGACAAAAAAACTGAAGACTTGAGCGTGCATAACTACCCCCCAAAGTCAATACTTTGTAGAGCCACCTTTTGCAGTAATTACAGCTGCAAGTATCTTGGGGTATGTCTCTATAAGCTTGGCACATCTAGCCACTGGGATTTTTGCCCATTCTTCAAGGCAAAACTGTTCCTGCTCCTTCAAGTTGGATGGGTTCTGCTGGTGTACAGCAATCTTTAAGTCATACCACAGATTCTCAATTGGATTGAGGTCTGGGCTTTGACTAGGCCATTCCAAGACATTTAAATGTTTCCCCTTAAACCACTCGAGTGTTGCTTTAGCAGTATGCTTTGGGTCATTGTCCTGCTGGAAGGTGAACCTCTGTCCCAGTCTCAAATCTCTGGAAGATTGAAACAAGTTTCCCTCAAGAATGTCCCTGTATTTAGTGTATAGCGTTTTCCTTGATGACCAAAAAGCTCAATTTTAGTCTCATCTGACCAGACTACCTTCTTCCATATGTTTGGGGAGTCTCTCACATGCCTTTTGGCAAACACCAAACGTGTTTGCTTACTTTTTTCTTTAAGCAATGGCTTTTTCCTGGCCACTCTTCCATAAAGCCCAGCTCTGTGGCGTGTACGGCTTAAAGTGGTCCTATGGACAGATACTCCAATCTCCGCTGTGGAGCTTTGCAGCTCCTACAGGGTTATCTTTGGTCTCTTTGTTGCCTCTCTGATTAATGCCCTCCTTGCCTGGTCCGTGAGTTTTGGTGGGTGGCCCTCTCTTGGCAGGTTTGTTGTGGTGCCATATTCTTTCATTTTTTAAATCATGGATTTAATGGTGCTCCATGGGATGTTCAAAGTTTCTGATATTTATTTATAACCCAACCCTGATCTGTACTTCTCCACAACTTCGTCCCTGACCTGTTTGGAGAGCTCCTTGGTCTTCATGGTGCCGCTTGCTTGGTGGTGTCCCTTGCTTAGTGGTGTTGCAGACTCTGGGGCCTTTCAGAACAGGTGTATATATACTGATATCGTGTGACAGATCATGTGACATTTAGATTGCACACAGGTGGACTTCATTTAACTAATTATGTGACTTCTGAAGGTAATTGGTTGCACCAGATCTTATTTAGGGGCTTCATAGCAAAGGGGGTGAATACATATGCACGCACCACTTTTCCGTTATTTATGTTTTTTCATTTTTTTAAACAAGTTATATTTTTCATTTCACTTCACCAATTTGGACTATTTTGTGTATGTTCATTACATGAAATCCAAATAAAAATCCATTTAAATTATACGTTGTAATGCAACAAAATTGGAAAAATACTTTTGCAAGGCACTGTATCTCTTCATCCTCTGCCTTTAAGGGAACTAAACACTTAAGATTTCTCCAGTGTACTAGACCTGAGCATCTATACATACACTAAAACACACACACTCACACATACACACAGAAACACACACTCTCAAGACAGACGCGCATCTCTCTCTCTCTCTCTCTCTCTCTCTCTCTCTCTCTCTCTCTCTCTCTCTCTCTCTCTCTCTCTCTCTCTCTCACACACACACGCACACACACATCTGATGAAACTCGACTCTTCTAGCTACCTGTCTCTGAACAAAGAGTCTCCTCTGATGGAAAACATCCAACCTGTTCTCTGTGGACCTTCATTTACTTTTCATTAATTTAGTTTGTGTCCCAAATGGCCCCCTTTTCCCCCATATAGTGCATTACTTTTGACCACTGTCCATAGGGTTCTGTTTATAGAATAGGATGCCATTTGAGACGTAGAGTTAGACAAAATTCTTATCTAGAGAACTTACAGTACATTTATACAGAGGAGGATGAAACACAACTTTTATATGAGCACTGTATACGTATAAAACAATTTGTTAACAAGGACTAGGCTGTGTTGCCCAATGATGTAAAAAATCACAGACTAACAAATGCAAAATGATGCAAGGAAGAACAGATGGAATTCTAATCAGACAAATTAATTAAGTCAAACAAAATCATCAAACTCAGTCAAGTGGATCAAAGCCAGCATCTCCCTCACCTGCTCCTTTTTTAGGGCACACACACATGCAAATGGGAGGTGACCAAGAACCCGATGGTCACTCTGACAGAGCTCTAGATATATATCAGAGCATATGAGCGGAGTGGAGCGGTGAGAATCTCAGCTCCTCGCTCACGGAGTTGTTCACCCCTCCGCTCCCCCCGCTCAAAGCCACATCAGGCCAGTCCGCTCATTATCGCTCAGCGCTCAGCGCAGTTTGCATCGCGCTCCACTCAAATTGCCCCCTGCTCACTCCAGTGTATCAAATACTTGTTCTCCCCACTGTATATATATATGCACACGCACACGCACACGCACACGCACGCACACACACACACACACACACACACACACACACACACACACACACACACACACACACACACACACACACACAGTCTTCACCTGCTCCCTCCTCAGGGCACACACACCAATGGCTCATTAGCCATGTTACCCAGTGACACCAATTAACCAAATACCCACACAGCCATCCATTGGCTTAGAAAACACATACAACGTATTAGCACAAAGTATTAGGTCAAAGTACGTTTTTATTTGTGTGTGTGCGTGCTGCGTGCATGCGTGCGTAAGCGTGAGGGGTTTTGTCTCCACTGATTGAGACACTTTCAGAAAACTGACACACAGGCTGCGTTTAGACAAGCAGACCAGTTCTGGAAAAGAGCTGATGGAGGAAAACTAAACTTCGGGAGGACCTATTATCCTTCCACTCCCTCCTCCTCCCGCTCTGTGGAAGACTTTGTCAACCACTTTGAAAAGAAGGTTGACGACATTCGCTGATACCAATTAGTGGGAAAAAATCTGAATTGGGCCGCCTGTCTAAATGCAGCCATGCAGATATTTTATTGGGTTAGTGAATAATTTTTTTCTCTGAACATGAGGAATTGGTTGTTTTTATTTTCTGTCTGACTATGGCATTGCAATAAAGAAAGCAATTTATTGAGCCAATGCACAAGCCCACAGTAATCTGAGGAGAAATTCAGCAATGTGTAGCAGCAGTTAATGAGAAATACCTCAGCAAAAGCTTTGGACTGCTACTGTAATCAGCTGGAATTCATTTTAAGAGAAAGACAACCTTCTGAAGTATTTTTATGGTATCAGAGCTGTGCTATGTCATTTTCCAAGAATTCTAGATGTAGGCCCACACGCACATACACCACACTGACATGCACTCTCTCTCTCTCACACGGACCTTTAAGATCCATTGAACTAGTCAATAGAGGAACTGAGATACTGTCCTTTTTGGTTGATGGGTTAATAATCAGCTCTGAAGACAATCAATGCCTTCCAGGCCACTTAAAAAACACTATAGTACACTATGGTATTAATACTATAGTATTCACTGTAGTGTTTTTGCGGACTAAAGTCAGCAGAAACACTACAGTGAATCCTGTAGTAGTTACTGTAGTATACTGTACTACACTGTAGTATTTACAGTTAACTATATATTTTTGATTGATGTGATTTATTTAAGTGTAATTCAGCTACCGGTGCCTTACAAGACACTACTAAATATAGCATAGTTTTCCATGTACTCAAAACAAAATAACATTTTACAAATGAAACGCATAGAATAATCATGGTAAGTACAGATACCATCTAGCCACACTACACAAACAATGCATTTATCCTTCTCCTCCAGGCATTCTAAACAAACTGAGCAATCACAAACACGCCATGTCTGAAACTCAGTCAAGCTAGTCGTCTTGACTACTTTCTTATGTCATTCTCGCTGGCACCAGGGGACAGAATGCGGTCGGAGTCGGACCATCAAATAATTGGCATATACATACATTACACATCTCCTCCAAGCATTGTGAACAAATGGAGCAATCTCAAACATGCCCTGTCTGAAACAAAAGTCAAGCCCCTGCTCATCCCATTACCAGTCAAGTGTGGCTGTTAGTTCATGAATGGCATTTTATTTTTTATATATTTTCTTGTTTTATTGTGGGGGGAAGGAGGTGTTGTGGGATTATTTCAAATACTCTTTGAAGAGGTAGGGTTTCAGATGTCTTCGGCATGAACCTGCAGGAGTGAGTCACTGCTTTGATGTTTGCAAAGAACGACAGGGTGTTGTCCAAGGTCACGCCAAGGTTCTTTGCACTCTGGGAGGGGAACACCGTTGAGTTGTCAAACATGATTGAGAGGTCTTTGAGCAGGCAGGCCTTCCCCGGGAGGAAGAGCAGCTCAGTCTTGTCGAGGTTGAGCTTGAGGTGGTGGCCCGCCATCCAAGCTGAGATACAGTATCTGCCAGGCACGCAGAGATGCGTTTCGCCACCTGGGTGTCAGAAGGGGTGAAGGAGAAAGGTAGTTGAGTGTCATCCGCATAGAAATGATATAACAGACCATGTGAGGATATGACATGACACCTGGATGGATGCAATCCAAGAGTGTGCAGAGCCTGAGACGCCCAGCCCTGAGAGGAAGATCTGATGGTTCACAGCGTCGAAGGCAGCGGATAGATGTAGGAGGATGAGAACAGAGGAGAGAGAGTCAGCTTTGGCAGTGCGGAGAACCTCCGTGACACAGAGAAGAGCAGTCTTGGTTGGGTGACCCGTCTTGAAGCCTGACTGGTTAGGGTCAAGAAGAGCATTCTGAGAGTGAGAGCGAGAGAGTTGGTCAGAGACAGCAAAAGAAAGAAGGGATACCGGCCTGTAGTTTTTGACATCAGAGGAGTTGAGTGTTGGTTTCTTGAGGAGGGGAGCAACTCGGGTCATTTTGAAGTCAGAGGGGACGCAGCCAGTGGTCAGGGATGAGTTGATGAGGAATGGGAGAAGATCTCCAGAGATGGTCTGGAGAAGAGAAGAGGGGATGGGGTCGAGTAGGCAGGTTGTCGGGTGGCCGGACCTAGCTAGTCGCAGGATTTCATCTGTAGAGAGAGGAAAGAAAGAGGTCAAGAAATAGGATAGTTCTGTGTAAGTGGGACAAGTGGACTCAATAGGCTGAGTGAATGAGGAGCGGGAGGAGGAGGGAATGGAAGGATAATAGGTCCTCCGGAAGTTTCGTTTTCCTCCATTTTCGCTCAGCTGCCCGCAGCCCTGTTCTGTAAGCTCACAATGAGTCATTCAGCCACGGAGCAGGAGGGTAGGAAAGGGAGACAGAAAAGGAAACAAAGTAGTGATCAGAGACCTGAAGGGGGGTTGCAGTGAGATTAGTAGGCAAACAGCCTAGTAAAGAGGAGGTTAAGAGTATTGCCTGCCTTGTGAGTGGGAGGGGATGGGAAAGGGTGAGGTCAAAAGAGGCAAGGAGGCGAAAGAGAGTTGGAAATAAATTAATCGAAGGCAGACGTCGGGAGGTTGTCGCCAAGTACGAAGAGCAGTGAGCCATTGTCAGGAAATGAGGTTGTTAAGGTGTCAAGCTAATTGAGGAACTCTCCAAGGGCACCTGGTGGGCGATAGATGACAATAATGTTAAGCTTGAGTGGACAAGTGACAGTGACAGCATGGAATTCAAATGAGAAGATGGACAGGTGAGAGAGGGAGAAAAAAAAGAAAATCTCCACTTAGAATAAATAAGTTGCCCTGTGCCACCACCGCGACGACCAGATACTCTTGTACTATGAGAGAAAATGTAGTCAGATGAAGAGAGAGCAGCTGGAGTAGCAGTGTTCTCTGGGGTGATCCATGTCTCCGTCAGGGTCAAAAAGTCAAGGGACTGAAGGGCAGCATAGGCTGAGATGAACTCGACGTGCTTGACCACAGATCGGCAGTTCGAAACGCTGCCAGAGACCAGGAATTCTACATGGGTTGTGCGTGCAGGATACACTCAATTAGAAGTGTTCCAGCCAATTGGTGGGGAGCGTCTGTAAAGCCTACAGGGAGAGGCACGAACTGGGATAGAAAACACACATTTAGTTGCCAAAGCTACAAAATAGCTAAATTAGATAATCTGAAGAAAAAAAACTAGGTAAAATACTCAAGTACTCAACTCCTCAGAAAAACTTGACAGAACCGTCTTTGTTTCGGCGACTATCTTAGTTTTGCGACGAGACTGCCACTGACATGGCCACCGCTGAGAAAAACTGAAGTACTAACACGAATTGCTAATTGCCTTGCAAAGGTGAAGAGCACACCTCCCGGTACTAATTGCTGATTGCTTAGGAGAGGAGAAACCACTCCCCCTCCAATACAGCCACTGATTACCAAAACAACAACAGTCACAAATTGCCCTGCCACTTAATCCTGGTGGATATGTCAACAATCATCTGAAAGCTAATAGCAGTCAGCAGTTCACACACCAAGTCGGCTACTGGTAAGACAGGCAGAAACTCAGAGGCAGCAACTCAGATCCCGTCTCTATAGCGCACAAACTGACCTTTGGCTTTTTGTTAGCTTCTGGCGGACATATGGTTCAGGGCAGTGGAGGCTGCTGAGGGGAGGACGGCTCATAATAATGGCTGGAATGGAGTAAATGGAATGGTATCAAAGATATAGTTTCCATGTGGTTGATAACACTCCTTTGACTCCATTCCAGACATTATTATGAGCCATCCTCCACTCAGCAGCCTCCACTGGTTCAGGGGTGGTCGTTCTCTTTGATGAGAGTCTACGTTCTAAGTTTAGGTTTAAACCAAATATCAGCTGCCCATTTTTCCTTGTGGATCAGAAAATACTTATCCTTGATTTTGTTAACACCACATGGTATAATGTTCCTGAATATATACTTGAAATTAGCTTAACCAAAAATGTATAACAATTTTCTAGCCCACAGAGAGTTATGAGTAAGGTCCCAGTCAAACACTTTTTTTGTGATTCTGTGTTCTGGCATATTTATAAGTCTGGTCCATAGACATACCATGTTACTTTTTGCCTAACTACACATGGTTCCCAATCCATATCTCCACAAATGGCCAGGTTTGGAGTCAGCAATTGATCAGACAGCTATACCCCTCACATCAACCCCACAGTTGTTTTCTAACCAACAAATGGTAAACTCAATATTATTGAATATGTCAGGATAAGAGTTGGTTTATCAATGAAACTCCATAGAGTTTTGTCATATCCATTCCTTTCCTAACTAGCAGTATTATCCTTATTCCTGTGGTTGAGACAGAGAATAATTGTGTGTGGGTGTGTGTATGTATGCTCGCTGATACAGTGAGGAGCAAGCAGATGCTCCGAGGCCGTGATGGGTCATGGTGAACGCTTGAGCTGAGACCATTATTGTCTGACTTACTGCAAAATCAAATTTTCTACATGATTGCGTCCCCGCTGAATTAGACATACAGTAAACCCATCATGGCTCTAATGTGTTTACTTAGCTGGCCTGTGACCTCGGATGCTACATCACCACAGCACACTGAGCAATACAGACAGAACACAATATGGTATTCATCTACATCCGCTATAGTGAACAACAGGCACAACCATGGCTCTAAAGTGTCACCGTGCTACATGTTTTTTTGCTGTGCGACCAGTACTTTTATTTTGGGAGCACTTTGTGACTAAAACATTATCCAATAAAAAATTTAATGCGTAACAATATTTAGCCGCACACAGGCTGTTTACAAATCATAACCAATCATAATGCTACAAATGTTTAAATGTAACTAATTAAACCAATCACACGCCGGGCACACGCCAGGCACACAACCATTCCTTATTCAGGCAAACTTTCCCTCAGAACTCCTTTCTGTCAGCTAAGTAATGGCATTAGCTGGGTCATTGCTATGCTGAGCCTTTTGGACCTCATAACTTTTGAAATGAAAATGTATATATTAAAACAATTAAACGTATTTATCAGAAAAAGGACATGTTTTACTTTCAGAAAAACATATTGGTGAAGCTCAGGCACTTAATATATTTTTAGGTGCATTTTACAACCTGTTAGGTGCATAATCCTAACAGGGTGGAACCTAACAGGGTGGAGATTTGGAGCCTAAATTAGCCATAGCTCTGTGAGTGAGAAAGATTGAGCTAGCATAATTGTGAACACTTGAACAGGATTTTAACTTCTCTATCAAACAAATGTGATTTTTTTAAAAAATATATATATTTTTGCCTAACAGGGTGGAAATGTATGAGTGGGACATACAGACTAACAACATGAAACATGGAAAAATAGATCAAACTGAGTGTTTATACTGTTGTCTTCCCACCAAAGACATTATGACACTTCCTGAATGTGGTGTCATTGTTGGAAAGGGTTGTTTTCTTAAATGGAGAAATACAACAAACTAACAGGTTGTAAAGTGATATTAGGTATACACAGAAAATCTTAAAGGTCCCGAAAAGTGAAAATAATGTTTTTCATCAAATTGGATGATATTTGGATGAAACCAGTTCATAGTAAGTTGACCCAAGTATGAAAAATGACTGTAGCTGGAAGGGGTTTGCCAAGTACTCAGACAACATGTGTATCATAATGAATATGGAGAATTTTCAGAATACTGTTATGACATGAGTATTTTTTGTAATTATCCGTGATAGGAAAAAAGTAATTTTCAGCTGCTAGCACGCATCTCTCTTTCATTCAAACAATGTGAAGCGCTATGTGCTCTAAACAACTATTGGCTAGTTCTTCTGTCTGTAAAGAAACGTCTTTCTACTTGAGTTGTTTAGTAGACCTACTTTGTCTGTCTGTATAATTATTCCATTGCTGACGATTGATTATAATTTCTTCCCGCCAAGGCATATTTACAGAGTGACAGATCATTTGAAAATAAAATAACAAATGTGGATAGTTTATTTTGATTGTACAAATGTTGTGCTTTGAGAGAAAAGTTGTGCTTCTCTCGAAAGTGAAACAATAGGCAATATGGGTTAAGCCTACCTTCATCTTATTCAGTGTCTGTAATAAATGGAGGCAGTAGTAGCCAGCCATGCATTAGGCTATTTATTAGCCTATTTCGTTGATAATAGAATAGGACTAAGTAAGTAAATCATGTGCATTTTCATCTGTCGGGGTTGTAGCCTATCTTTGAACAATTTGTGTGAATGAGTGAAGGAACATAACGACGCGCTCTGAGTGATATGATAGCACTGTAATGCGGACTTGAGGTATAGGCTTTACCGGCATTTAAAGCGCACTTTCAGGTTTTCCGATTATGAGTATCAAGTGTGATAAAATGGATGCGATTACATATACGAGTATGACGAGATCGCCACACCCGTAGTAGCTGGTACATTGACAAAGTTGATCATAAAGTTACATGTCCCCTCCCCATGTCTTGGATTCAGGAGGCAGGCATTACTTTCAGCTTCATGCAACATCACATAAAGCCGGAAATTTTATACACCAATGGTAGCTTCTTATAATCTTAACTAATTTAAATATGTAACGCCTTAAAACCGTCATCATAAGTGCACATCATATGGCTTTGTTTACAAATGGTAAAATAGCTCAAGCAGACCATGGCAGAATGATACCGGTCACTAACCCCTTTTAATCCATGTTATGACTGGATGCCATAATGTTAATTTAACATTACACTATTTTCTGAAGAATGAATACAGCTGACATCATTGGCTGCTTTTCATTTTGGATGGGCAGGCTGGACCGAAAATTCATTTTGTCACGCGTGTGCAGTGCACATTTCGAGCGAAGTTGCTTTATCAATTGGGGAGAACATTCGATGGGTCTTGCCAGGAAGGTAATCCTGAAGACGGATGCTGTACAATCATTGACAGTGGATCAGTGGATCTTGCAAGCGCTGACCATAATGTAAGTATCAGAGTTTGATGAGTCTGACATGGTAGCTGTAACTGTGGCTGTTTGACTTGTGAACGGTATATTTTCTGTAAGACCTGATAGTCACTATGGTTTTTGTTCCTCCATCCCTAAGCCCCCTAAGTTGAGTCTGAGAACTGCAAGCACACAGCTGACATGAAGGAATGTTGTCAACAAAAGGAGTTGAGGTGTGTATAGTATTTGTAATTTACCCCTGAAAATCATATTCTGCCATTCCATTGTGTGGGTTGTTGTCTTACAGGTGATGTAGCTTGCGTCAATGGGGCTAATCATGACACTTCTATCTTCCTTTGTCTTTCAATTATCATCAAGCTGTAATGATAGACATAAAAAAAAAATCAGCATCTACTCTGTCTACACAGCTTCCCAGGCAAACACCACAGCAGGAATGCTGTGATACAAAGAAGGGGGGATATGCTGTGAATCCTGTGAAGACAGACTCAACATAATGTAAGTCATAGGGCGGCAGGTAGCCTAGTGGGTAAGAGCGTTGTGCCAGTAACCGAAAGGTCGCTGGTTCTAATCCCAGAGCCGACTAAGTGAAAATTCTGTTGATGTGCCCTTGAGCAAGGCACTTAACCCTAATTGCTCATGTAAGTCGCTCTGGATAAGAGCGTCTACTAAATGACTAAAATTTAAATAGTTATTCATTTAAAATCAATTGAGCATTTCATGCACAAACATTGAGTGCATGACCAAATATTGCGTATTCCAAATTGAGTACTTCAAAAACACCAGAAAACACATTGTAGAATGAGTAGATCACTACATCAATGAATTGATAGCGTCATAACTCAGAACAGTAAATAAAAGGAAATTAAATTCACTACCCATTTAACATACATTTACCTTTTCAAAAACATTACAGGCTACGTAGACAGGCTCCTGGATCTCCTATTACTGCCTAATATTTATTGTGATAATAATGTATTATATGTATTCAATTGACCATATGTACATGCCTCTAGAGCTTATTTAAGCAGGTGTGTTTCACAGTGGTGTATGACCTGACGAAGATCCAACTAGGATCAAAACGTTGTCTTTATTGTGCGTCTGATTAAAGCACCATGGGAGCATACCAGAGTTGCAGACCAATATTTCTCACCTTTATTTCTCATGAGTGTTCATGTTGATCAATATTTCGGCTATGCTGGCCTATTGTGAATGATTAAACAAATGTCTGATCAATACATACAATTCTGAACATATTGTCACGTATAATGCTAATGCAAAGGCACCAGTAAATTATCCAGTACACGTATTTTATGCTGTTTTCATGTACATTCACTTATGTCTAAGCTTCTCAGGATTTACTAATTATTGTGAAGAAGTGTATCAGTGAACTGTATTCATTGTTTACCTTGTTACCTGGCAATGACCACAAGGGTGCTGTCCGTCAAGGCAAGCTCATGAATATAATCTCCCTGCCCACTCAGCCTGTTCTTTCAGGCTTCCTGATAGTTAGAGATGAGAGAAAATGTACTATTTCTTCAATTCTGAGCATTTTAATAGTGTAAAAATATTATGGGTGATGTTTTGGTCATTCAAATGATATTTTTACTTGGGAAATAGGATGATTGTGTGGGACTTTTAAATAAAATAATAAGAAAAAATATCATCATGAAAAAAACTTTGTTGATGAGAGAGAATGTAACTATGACTATAAAAGAATGAAGAAAGATTTTAAATATACTGAACAAAAATATAAACGCAACTATAACCATTTTAAAGATTTTACTGAGTTACAGTTCATATAAGGAAATCAGTCAATTGAAATAAATTCAGTAGGCCATAATCTATGGATTTCACATAACTGGTAATACAGATATGCATCTGTTGGTCACAGATACCTTAAAAAAATGTCAGGGGTATGGATCAGAAAACCAGTCAGTATCTAGTGTGACCACCAAATGCCTCATGCAGCGCGACACATCTCCTTCACATAGAGTTGATAAGGCTGTTGATTGTGGCCTGTGGAATGTTGTCCCACTCATCTTCAATGGCTGTGCGAAGTTGCTGGATATTGGCGGGAACTGGAACACGCTGTCGTACACATCAATCCAGAGCATCCCAAACAAGCTCAATGGGTGATATGTCTGGTGAGTATGCAGGTCATGGAAGAACTGGGACATTTTCAGCTTCCAGGAATCATCTACATATCCTTGCGACATGGGGCCGTGCATTATCATGCTGAAACATGAGGTGATGGTGGCGGATGAATGTCAAAACAATAGGCCTCAGGATCTCGTCACGGTCTCTCTGTGCATTCAAATTGCCATCGATAAAATGCAATTGTGTTCGTTGTCCATAGCTTATGCCTGCCCATACCATAACCACCTCCACTATGGGGCAATATGTTCATAACATTGACATCAGCAAACCGCTTGCCCACTAGACACAATACACATGGTCTACGGTTGTGAGGCCGGTTGGACGTATTGCCAAATTCTCTAAAACGACGTTGGAGGTGGCTTATGGGAGAGAAATTAACATTACATTTTCTGGCAACAGCTCTGGTGGACATTCATGCTGTCAGCATGCCAATTGCACCCTCCCTCAAATCTTGAGACATCTGTGGCATTATGTTGTGTGACACCTTTTACATTGGCCTTTTCTTGTCCCCAGTACAAGGTGCACCTGTGTAATGATCATGCATCTTGATATCCCACATCTTTCAGGTGGATGGATTATCTTGGCAAAGAGAAATGCTCACTAACAGGCATGTAAAATTTGTGCAAAACATTTTAGAGAAATAAGCTTGTTGTATGGAGAATTTCGGGGATCTTTTATTTCAGCTCATGAAACATGGGACCAACATTTTACATGTTGCGTTTATGGCTTATATTTCTCGTGGAAGTTGATGAATAACACCCGGGGACATGGCAAAAACCTACATCTACTGAAAAAAAATAATCTAAATGCATAACATTCCCTTTGTCACGCTCTGGCTCCGGGACTCTGTATGTTGAGCCAGGGTGTGTTCATTCATTGGGTGTATTTCTATGTTGGTATTTCTGTTGGGTTGTATTTCTTTGTTTGAAGGAGTGACTCCCAATCAGAGGTAACGAGTGTCAGCTGTTGGCTCGTTGTCTCTGATTGGGAGCCATATTTATACTGTCTGTTTTCACCTTGGGGTTGTGGGTTTTTGTTCCTTATGCGGTCAGTGTAACCGTGGACTTCACGAGTCGTGTTTTGTTTGTTATTTAGATACTTTAATATAATAAAGTCATGTTCATTTCACACGCTGCGCCTTGGTCTACTCTCCTTTACGACGATCGTGACAGAAAAACCCACCATACAACGACCAAGCAGCGTGTCCAGGAACACACGCAGGAGGTGACTCTGGTGGATGTCCTCCTCGGTTGGGGGCAGATCACCGAGGAGGAGGCCGTCCGGTACCGGAGGGCTATGAAGGGGGAGACCCAGGCAGGAGAGGAGCAGCGGCGTCAGCAGTGCCATCGTCGGACGGACGAGAGGCACCCCCAAGGATTTTTTTAGGGGGGGGCACACGGCATGGGCGACTGGGCCAGAAGGCAGGTTGGCGGAGCCTGGATGGAGAGCAGAGCCAACTCCCCGTACTCAGGCATGGCAGCATGAGACTGGGCAGATTCCGCGGAGTGCGGAGATGCGCACTGTGCCGCGAGTGGTCCGGCACAGTCCTGTACGTCCTGTGCGAGCACCCCGCACGTGTTGTGCGAAGGTGGGCATGCAGCCAGGACGGAGTGTGCCGGATCAGCGCTCGCGGCCTCCAGTGCCTCTCCTCGGTCCCGGATATCCTGCGCCAGTGTCGCGTGCTGTTATGCCAGTACGGGTACACAGCCCTGTACGTCCTGTGCTGATGCCTCACACAGAATGTGTGAAGGTAGGTATTCAGCCAGGACGGGTTGTGGCAGCTCTTCACTCCAGGTCTCCTATCCGTCTCCATAGCCCGGCCCGGCCTGTTCCTGCTCCACGCACCAAGTCTACGGTGTGCGTCGACAGCCCTGCCCGGCCTGTTCCTGCTCCACGCACCAAGGTGCCTGTCCCTGCTCCACGCACCAAGTCTCCGGTGTGCGTCGACAGCCCTGCCCGGCCTGTTCCTGCTCTACGCACCAAGTCTCCGGTGTGCGTCGACAGCCCTGTCCAGCCCAGTCCTGCTCCCCGCACCAAGTCTACGGTGTGCGTCGACAGCCCTGCCCGGCCTGTTCCTGCTCCACGCACCAAGTCTACGGTGTGCGTCGACAGCCCAGTCCGGCCCGTTCCTGCTCCCCGCACCAAGTCTGTGGTGCGTTTCGTCAGCCCTGTCCGGCCCAGTCCTGCTCCCCGCACCAAGTCTGTGGTGCGTTTCGTCAGCCCTGTCCGGCCCGTTCCTGCTCCCCGCACCAAGTCTGTGGTGCGTTTCGTCAGCCCTGTCCGGCCCGTTCCTGCTCCCCGCACCAAGTCTGTGGTGCGTGTCGTCAGCCCTGTCCGGCCCATTCCTGCTCCCCGCACCAAGTCTGTGGTGCGTTTCGTCAGCCCTGTCCGGCCCGGTCCCGCTCTCCGCACCAAGTCAGGGGTGCGCTTCGTCAGCCCGGTCCGGCCCATTCCTGCTCCCCGCGCCAAGGCAGTGGTGCGCGTCGTCAGCCTGGTAAGGCCCGTTCGTCCTCCACGCACCAAGCCAGGGGCGCGTGTCGTCAGTCCGGCTCCGGCCAGCGGGGCTAGACAGGACCAGGGGTACTTTGGGGGGTTGGAGAGGAGGTGGGGATCAAGGCCGGAGCCAGAGCCACCGCCGAGGAGGTATGCCCGCCCAGCCCTCCCTTGTTTAGCCCGTATTGAGGCGCGGTCGCAGTCCGCGCCTTTAGGGGGGGGTACTGTCACGCTCTGGCTCCGGGACTCTGTATGTTGAGCCAGGGTGTGTTCATTCATTGGGTGTATTTCTATGTTGGTATTTCTGTTGGGTTGTATTTCTTTGTTTGAAGGAGTGACTCCCAATCAGAGGTAACGAGTGTCAGCTGTTGGCTCGTTGTCTCTGATTGGGAGCCATATTTATACTGTCTGTTTTCACCTTGGGGTTGTGGGTTTTTGTTCCTTATGCGGTCAGTGTAACCGTGGACTTCACGAGTCGTGTTTTGTTTGTTATTTAGATACTTTAATATAATAAAGTCATGTTCATTTCACACGCTGCGCCTTGGTCTACTCTCCTTTACGACGATCGTGACACCCTTTCAAGGTCCATATTTTTGTGTTTTTAAGGTAAAGGAAATCTGATCTTATATTTAAAGCCTTTTGGAATCCACATTTTATACTAAATTAGAAGTGATATTTCCTGGGGATAGAAAAGGCACTGCATTGTAGGAATTATCCAACTAGCAAGCAAGCTAGTAAGAACAATAACAATGAAATTGAATTTTTCTTTAACAAAAAAACAAATGATGAAATGATCAACCACAACCAGAAGAAGATGATGATGAGGACAATGTCTGAGATGCTGCTACCAATCCTGCTCCTCAGAAAAGAAAAAAAAGATCTACATGTTTCGAGAGGCGTGGCTTCGCAAATTCAAGTGGCAAGAGGGACAAAACTAGCAACAAAATGTTCTGTGAGTACTGCCGAAAGTGTGGAGCAAAAGCAGCAGGGAATACTTTTTTTGCTACTGGATCCAGCAACCTAAAACACAAGTCGTTGCTAAAACATAACTTAAGCCAAAAGCACATCAAGTGCCGGGACAAGTTCATCAGGGCAGGGGTGGGAGCAACATCACTATGTCTACCAGATGCACAACTTTCACTGGATACGGGGAGGGGGGACATGTCTGAAATTGTATTTTTGTCCCTGCCAGTTTTATCATTGGAATGTGATACAAAACGAGGCAACGGTCTGCTTTAGGACCATGCAAAAGCCTCCGAGCGGTCGGGTAGGCTGTTTGCTGTGTTTATCTGACTGGATATTTTGAAAAAAGAACGGAAGTGAACGTTTTGCCTATTCTGGGAACGTTAATATTTTGGTTACAGGGAGGTTCTGAGAATGGAAATTATAGGTTATTTTGAGGTTTTTGTAAAAACTTCCTTAAAACGTTCACAGAATGTTTCAATAAAACGTTTATTAACACTGCTAGCTTATTTGGGGTTAACTTTTTTTGAAATCCAAGCACTGATAGGACACATGGACATTCATTTCCTTAGGCATTAATCATTATTTTTTGTTGTGACACAGCATCAGCGATATTCAAACCTATAATCTTCTGTTCTCTATCCAAGGAATTAGTCCCCTGTGCCACAAGGATGGATCTAGCATGCCATGTTTTTTTACACATACAAAGCTGTTCATTTTAGTCTATTTAAACATACCCCATTTCAAAGGAAACAGGCATGTCTATGATCAGATGTGACCAATTAGTTGGCGTGGCCAACACACCTGAACACACTTAACAAGATAGAGGATAGAGAGAGTTTTGTTGATGCTGAGAATGGAATATATATGTATTTTTTTTACATTCTTAGAACATTCTCTGAACACTACTAAAGGTGTCTTGTGTTTTTTATGGAACGTTTTCTTAACGTTCTCTGAACTATTTGAGAACATTCCCAATGTCGAACATTACCAAAACTGAAATGAAAGTAACCATGTTTGAACTTTTAGGAAACGTTCTGTTAAAGTAATGAACTACCAAGAAAAAGTTGTTTTGTCAAGTTCCTTAAATGTGCTGAGAATGTTCTAAATCCAAGCAACTATCCTGCACCATTCCCAGAAAGTTGTAGGAAGGTTGTATGCAAAATAACCATAGGACAACCATGCTCTCACCAAGCTCTAAGAAACATATGGTTCTCAAAATGTTATGTGCTAGCTGGGGATATAGTAGGAACCTAGACCAATGAAATGCATCCTGTCCTGAAGAAGGTTGTATTTTGTGTTTGTGTCGATAACACAATATGTGACTAGGAAGGGAGGTGGAGGAAGAACGGAGGAAGGAAAGGAGAAATAAGTAGAAGGGAATGGAATGGACTCGGTAGATGTATGAATACTGTACTGTATACTACTGTACTGTACTCTGCTGTATTGCAGTCTACTGTGTACTGAGTGAGACATAATAAAAGACAGGACATAGGTAGTTAACAGGGGACAGAACAATACTGAACCCTCAACTCAACCCTAGCTCAATCCCAGCTCACCTTCAAACACTGCCCCTCCCTGTTCCCACTAAGAGCTTTCTTCACCTTGATGAGATAAAACCCATCAATAGGAATCTAATTGTCTCACTGACGCCACATCACTGACTGGCAGCAGGGAAATTATTTATAATTTAAGTGCATGATGGCATCTTTAAACACAGTGATTCAGCTTGGTGTGTTTGCCCTCTGCGGCGCAGCTATCTTTAATTTTCTCAAGCTGTCGCATCCATTACAGTGTTGAAATGGAATCAGGAAGCAGCAGAAACAGTTGTGTGTCCCAAATGGCATCCTTTTTACTGTAGTGCACTACTTTTAACCAGGGCCCATAGGGCTCTGGTCAAAAGAAGTGCACTGTACAGGGAATAGTGTGCCATTTGGAAATCAAGCAGTGCTATTGTTGGACTTGACACCACCTGCACTGTGCACGCCTCGTGAGAATAGAAGCACTGTGATATATTGTTTTCTGGGTCTAACGGAGCAGAATGTCAGAAGTGTGAGTGCATGTGTGTGTGCGGCACGTGTTGACACTGTAACACTGTCATATGGTTCAGGCTGACGCTCTCTCACATCCTCCAACACAAACCTGGGTTCTGTTCATTAGGTGATGCAACTGATTTTTTTTAAAAGTGCTTTGTAATAGAAACAAAGAATGAGTGTTTGACGATGTGCCTATGAGCCATCGCCATGTGGGGACATTTTCCTCCATTTCTCCCCACACAACTGGACTGACTGTTTGGTACAACCACCACCTCCTCGCTCTATATCTATCTCTGTGACAGTGTGAACGTGTTAACAACACTGCTCTTTCTCTCTACTTCTTTTGGATACTCAACTCTTTCTATATATTTTCTCCTCTGTTGTCCCTTTTACCTCCCACCCATTCACACCCACCCTCTCACTCTCCACCCTCTCTCTCATTGTCTCTCCCTCCCCACACTTGATCTGTCTCTCTCCCTATTTCCCTCCACCCTCTCTTCCTCTCTCTCTCCCCCTCGCCCTCTCTCTTTCTCTCTTTCTCTCTCTCTCTCTCCCTCCATTTCCCTCAAATATTTATTCCGCTCATTCTCTCCATCTCTCTCCTTCCCTTCCTCTCTCTCTGTCTTCTCTGTCATAGAGCCTTACTGTCTGACTCTGTTATCTCTAGTTTCTGCTGGCTGTCTGGGCTGCTATGGTTCAGCAGGCTGTGCACAGCACAGGGAGGTCTAGCCGAGCCTAGTCACACATGAGAGAGTGAGTGATTTGTCCTCCATAGCCCCTGTTCATTAAAACAGATAAGAGATTGCATTAGCATACAGCACTAACATTGAATGTCGTTACTGTAAGTATGTACACTTTCAGTCAAAAGTTTTAGAACACCTACTCATTCAAGGGTCTTTATTTTTACATTGTAGAATAATAGACATCAAAGCTATGAAAGAACACATATGGAATCATGTAGTAACCAAAAAAGTGTTAAACAAATCAAACTATATTTTGAAATAGCCTTTATGACAGCTATGCACACTCTTGGCATTCTCTCAAACAGCTTCATGAGGTAGTCACCTGGAATGCATTTCAATTTACAGGTGTGCCTTCTTAAAAGTGAATTTGTGGAATTTAATGCGTTTGAGGCAATCAGTTGGGTTGTGAAAAGGTAGGGGGGTATACAGAAGATAGCCCTATTTGGTAAGTCCATATTATGGCAAGAATAGCTCAAATAAGCAAAGAGAAACAACAGTCCATCATTACTTGAAGGTCAGTCAATACGGAATTTTTCAAGAACTTGGAAAGTTTCTTCAAGTGCAGTTGCAAAAACCATCAAGCGCTATGATGAAACTGACTCTCATGAGGACCGCCACAGGTATGGAAGACCCAGAGTTACCTCTGCTGCAGAGGATAAGTTACTTAGAGTTACCAGCCTCAAAAATTGCAGCCCAAATAAATGCTTCACAGAGTTCAAGTAACAGACACATCTCAACATCAACTGCTCAGAGGAGACTGTGTGAATCAGGCCTTAATGTTTGAATAGCTGCAAAGAAACCACTACTAAAGGACACCAATAAGAAGAAGAGACTTTCTTGGGCCAAGAAACACGAACAATGGACATTAGACCGGTGGAAATGTGTCCAAATTGGAGATTTGTGAGAAACAGTGTGGGTGAACGGAGGATCTCCGCATGTGTGGTTCCCACCATAAAACATGGAGGAGGAGGTGTTATGGTGTGGGGGTGCTTTGCTGGTGACACTGTGATTTATTTACAATTCAAGGCACACTTAACCAGCATGGCTACCACAGCATTCTGCAGCAATACGCCATCTTATCTGGTTTGGGCTTAGTTGGACTATCAGTTGTTTTTCAACAGGACAATGACCCAACACACCTCCAGGCTGTGTAAGGGCTATTTTACCAAGAAGAAGAGTGATGGAGTGCTGCATCAGATGACCTGGCCTCCACAATCCCCCGACCTCAACCAAATTGAGATGGTTTGGGATGAGTCGGACCATAGAGTGAAGGAAAAGCAGCCAACAAGTGCTCAACATATGTGGGAACTCCTTCAAGACAGTTGGAAAAACATTCCAGGTGAAGCTGGTCGAGAGAATGCCAAAGAGTGGCTATTTGAAGAATCTAAAATCTAAAATATATTTTGATTTGTTTAACACTTTACTACATGATTGCATATGTTCACTATCATTCTACAATGTAGAAAATAGTAAAAATAAAGAAAGTAGGGGTTCTAAAGCTTTTGACCGGTAGTGTATGTCTATGTGCTAATCACAGCAAAGGCCATTGTTTGTTTTGACTTGGTTAAGTAGGCTTTGTGTGTGTGTTTGGCCTATCACGGCACTGACGATGAATGTAAATGAAGTGGATCTCAGTCTCACATCTGTGTCCCAAATGGCACCCTATTCCCTATGTAGTGCACTACTTTTAACCAGGGCATATGCTTTCCTTCCACACAATGGGTCCTACTGCATAACTCTGAACAAAACACAATGTACCTACTCTAAACTGCGTGATTATTCTTCCCACCACGCACCCAGAAGAGTTTAGCTTTCTTTCTGAGTTTAGCTTTCTTTCGTTGCACCTAAACAAGTTGAGCTCTCTTAAAAAGTCAACCACATCTCTACTCCACCTCCGGGCCAATTCCACCAACTGTTCCTCCATATTTATGAGGTGTAAAACAAGAGAAGCAGGCCCGGATCTCACCCCGAGCCATGGAGAGAAGTTATAAAACAAACCACAAACCAGCACTGTTTCCTCAACAGCTTTTGATGCAGATACCCTGCCAAAGGGTTGGATATGGGGAAATGTGTGTGTGCGAGAGAGTGTGTGAGTTTTTTTGGGGGGGCTCGTCTGTATTTCTGTGAACAGGGAATCGATTTGTATACTGTATGTAGAGATAAGTGTGCATGTGTGTGTTTCTGTTTGTGTGTATCCCTGTGTGTATGCGTTTGTGTGTGTGTGTGTGTGTGTGTGTGTGTGTGTGTGTGTGTGTGTGTGTGTGTGTGTGTGAGCTGGCTGGCTGGAGGGCAGCGGATACCATGCAACGGAAAACTTTTAAAGTGCTTTGCAAATAATTTGTGTTTCTTATTGCACAAGTTCAGGTAATTCCTCCCTGTTTCTCTCTGTTTCAGGACATTTTCATCTATTTATTGCCTGCTCAACAGCATCAAGGTTGAGAGGTTGAAGACAGAGTGAGAGGTAAGAGGAGGATAAGAGGATGAGAGGAACAGAGAAGAAAAAGAGAAAAGAAAACACTCAGGTAAATTATGCATCAGCTGCCTCACTTTAACAACGAAGACTGTAGGAGCTGTAGTCTGTAACACGTTTCCAAACAACGGGGGAAAAAGAGGAATAATATTTGTCTAGATAAAAGTTAGGCTGGCGACTTTATAATTTATGACACTAGAGGCGGTGTCATCGCTCTGCCTACTGACCAAAGACAAGCTAACAAGCAACCCAATCAGTCAGTCAGGGACATGCGGGATGCAGCAGTCACACAATTTACCTACGCTAGTTTATAGTAATACAGGGTTAACATGGGGCTTGCTAACACAGTACCACTGTAAGTTAGCCCTAACCCAATCAGTCAGGGAGGGCCATCACGATGCAGTAGCCACACACACTGTATCTACAGTAGTTTACAGTAATATAGGGTGAGCATGGGGCTAGCGAACACAGTGCAAGATCCATGGAAAGTGTGGTGGGGCTAATGTAGAGGATGGCTAAGTCTTGCTCTAGACCCAGAAATGCCTTGGCATTGAATAGCACTGAAATCCACTCAACCAAGGCCCGCCAATAGGGCTATTTGTACTGTCTATTCTCTCCTCAGAGTCCTACTCAACTTACAGTAATATAAAGTTGTGTAAGATTATCTAAGAGAGTGTGTGGATTGAGGTGCAAATTGAGAGAGATAGATATCATGAAGAAAGTGTGTTTTCATTAGGTCTGTGCAAATGTCATTGATTCACTGTGTATTCTAATGACTTATGATTAACTAGTAGAAAAGCTCACACAACAGAAAAACCCATTGACTATGTCCCAAATGGCACCTGCCTCTTCTCTATACAGTGGGGGAAAAAAGTATTTAGTCAGCCACCAATTGTGCAAGTTCTCGCACTTAAAAATATGAGAGAGGCCTGTAATTTTCATCATAGGTACACATCAACTATGACAGACAAATTGAGAAAAAAAAATCCAGAAAATCACATTGTAGGATTTTTTATGAATTTATTTGCAAATTATGGTGGAAAATAAGTATTTGGTCACCTACAAACAAGCAAGATTTCTGGCTCTCACAGACCTGTAACTTCTTATTTAAGAGGCTCCTCTGTCCTCCACTCGTTACCTGTATTAATGGCACCTGTTTGAACTTGTTATCAGTATAAAAGACACCTGTCCACAACCTCAAACAGTCACACTCCAAACTCCACTATGGCCAAGACCAAAGAGCTGTCAAAGGACACCAGAAACAAAATTGTAGACCTGCACCAGGCTGGGAAGACTGAATCTGCAATAGGTAAGCAGCTTGGTTTGAAGAAATCAACTGTGGGAGCAATTATTAGGAAATGGAAGACATACAAGACCACTGATAATCTCCCTCGATCTGGGGCTCCACGCAAGATCTCACCCCGTGGGGTCAAAATGATCACAAGAACGGTGAGCAAAAATCCCAGAACCACACGGGGGGACCTAGTGAATGACCTGCAGAGAGCTGGGACCAAAGTAACAAAGCCTACCATCAGTAACACACTACGCCGCCAGGGACTCAAATCCTGCAGTGCAGACGTGTCCCCCTGCTTAAGCCAGTACATGTCCAGGCCCGTCTGAAGTTTGCTAGAGTGCATTTGGATGATCCAGAAGAGGATTGGGAGAATGTCATATGGTCAGATGAAACCAAAATATAACTTTTTGGTAAAAACTCAACTCGGGCGTTTTGGAGGACAAAGAATGCTGAGTTGCATCCAAAGAACACCATACCTACTGTGAAGCATGGGGGTGGAAACATCATGCTTTGAGGCTGTTTTTCTGCAAAGGGACCAGGACGACTGATCCGTGTAAAGGAAAGAATGAATGGGGCCATGTATCGTGAGATTTTGAGTGAAAACCTCCTTCCATCAGCAAGGGCATTGAAGATGAAACATGGCTGGGTCTTTCAGCATGACAATGATCCCAAACACACCGCCCGGGGCAACGAAGGAGTGGCTTCGTAAGAAGCATTTCAAGGTCCTGGAGTGGCCTAACCAGTCTCCAGATCTCAACCCCATAGAAAATCTTTGGAGGGAGTTGAAAGTCTGTGTTGCCCAGCGACAGCCCCAAAACATCACTGCTCTAGAGGAGATCTGCATGGAGGAATGGGCCAAAATACCAGCAACAGTGTGTGAACACCTTGTGAAGACTTACAGAAAACGTTTGACCTGTGTCATTGCCAACAAAGGGTATATAACAAATTATTGAGAAACTTTTGTTATTGACCAAATACTTATTTTCCACCATCATTTGCAAATAAATTCATAAAAAATCCTACAATGTGATTTTCTGGATTTTTTTTTCTCATTTTGTCTGTCATAGTTGACGTGTACCTATGATGAAAATTACAGGCCTCTCTCATCTTTTTAAGTGGGAGAACATGCACAATTGGTGGCTGACTAAATACTTTTTTTCCCCACTGTGTATGTGTGGCGGCCCAGAAGAACCTGACGGATGTCGCAGCCACCCATTGTTGGCAAAATGGAAATAAAATGCCAGGAGTGAAAATGACTTTTTCATGGAAATTGACATTTGTAATGAATCAGATACTTTGAACCCTTTACTTTCTTGTGGTGTATGAATAGTATGTGTTTACAAGTCTTAAATTGGTAAATGTAATTGTTTTGACATGCTAGCGAAAGTGAAACTGTTCACGTTCGGTGCCTGGCTAGCCAACTGACAGATCCTGTGTTGGCTTAGGCTAATAGCCTCCTAGGCTACATTGTGAAATAAAGCTGATTGAGAAATGAATAGGATAATTGCCCCTTTCTAGCAATATAACTTGTGGTACAAGAGTGACTATTATAGGCTACTAAACTCAGCAAAAAAAAGAAACGTCCCTTTTTCAGGACCCTGTCTTTCAAAGATAATTTGTAAAAATCCAAATAACTTCACAGATCTTCATTGTAAAGGGTTTAAACACTGTTTCCCATGCTTGTTCAATTAACCATAAACAATTAATGAACATGTATCTGTGGAACGTTCGTTAAGACACTAACAGCTTACAGACGGTAGGTAATTAAGGTCACAGTTATGAAAACTTAGGACACTAAAGAGACCTTTCTACTGACTCTGAAAAACACCAAAAGAAAGATGCCCAGGGTCCCTGCTCATCTGCGTGAACGTGCCTTAGGCATGCTGCAAGGAGGCATGAGGACTGCAGATATGGTCAGGGCAATAAATTGCAATCATATAATTGGCATATACATTACTCTTACTGAATTTCCACATGGGCTTGGATATTGGAAATGTAATCAAAGCCTATTGGATGATAGCTTGTTTTTAACTAGGACAGAGGAATTTATAACTTTTTTTCCCCAACATAACATAGGTACAGCAAATCCCCTTATTGTATGGGACACCTTTAAATGTGCCTTTAGAGGCCATGCAACTCAGTACTCATCTCGAAAACAAAAGCAATTTAGGTCAAAAGAGTCCACAGTAACAAAGGAATTAGAAGGTCTAACAGAACAACAGATAGATAGCAATACAAACTGTAACATAGAGAATAAATTAGAGGAAAAACAAAAATTTATGGAGAAACTTATTCAAGAAAGATCAAGTGTAATATATTATAAAAATAATCATAATAAGCCATTTAGCAGACGCTTTTATCCAAAGTGACTTACAGTCATGCGTGCATACATTTTTGTAGATGGGTGGTCCCGGGGATCAAACCCACTACCCTGGCGTTACAAGCGCCGTGATCTACCAGCTGAGCTACAGAGGACCACAATAAAGCAAACTGGATGGAATATGGGGAAAAATTCACCAAATTATTGTTTAATCTTCAACATAGGAATGCTACCAAAAATAATTTATTGAAACTGGTTACAAATGACGGAGTCACCCATGATTCACCAAATGATATTTGTAAGGAGGAAACAAAGTACTTTAAGCAAATGTTTTCGTTTCAGTCGCCTCCATCTCCTCTAACTGAAGCAAATTGTAGAGATTTTTTTTTCTATTGATAATGTAAAATTAACTGCCATACAGAAAGACTCATGTGAAGATGAAATTACAGAGGAGGAACTTCTGGATGCAATTAAGGACTTTAAGTCCGGGAAAACTCCAGGGTTGGATGGCATACCAGTCGAGGTATACCAAACCTTTTTTGATATACTCAGAGGACCGTTATTAGCATGTTTTAACCACTCCTATGTAAATGGTAGATAATCAGACACTTAAGAAAATGTTCTGATTTCATTATTACTGAAACAGGATACAAGTGGAAAATATAAAGATCCAGTCCATATAAAAAATTGGAGGCCCCTTACACTTCAGTGTTGTGATGGAAAAATTCTAGCAAAATGTATAGCGCATAGAATTAAAAAGGTATTGTCGGATATTATTCATTCTAAACAGACATGTTTTTTACATGGGCGATACATTGGAGATAATATAAGGCATGTACTGGAAACAATAGAACACTATGAAAAATCTGGGAAACCAGGCCTACTATTCATAGCAGACGTCGAAAAGGCATTTGATAAAGTACGAATGGGGTTTATATATAAATGCCTGGAGCATTTCAATTTTGGACAATCTCTTATAAATTGAGTTAAAATCATGTATAGTAACCCTAGGTGTAAAATAGTAAATAATGGCTATTTCTCAGAAAGTTTTAAACTTATGATGATAAATGTACTATATTACGTATTGAATCACAACAAAAATAAAAAATGTACATTACCATGTACAGTGGGGGAAAAAGTATTTAGTCAGCCACCAATTGTGCAAGTTCTCCCACTTAAAAAGATGAGAGAGGCCTGTAATTTTCATCATAGGTACACGTCAACTATGACAGACAAAATGAGGATTTTTTTTTCTCCAGAAAATCACATTATAGGATTTTTAATGAATTTATTTGCAAATGATGGTGGAAAATAAGTATTTGGTCAATAACAAAAGTTTCTCAATACTTTGTTATATACCCTTTGTTGGCAATGACACAGGTCAAACTTTTTCTGTAAGTCTTCACAAGGTTTTCACACACTGTTGCTGGTATTTTGGCCCATTCCTCCATGCAGATCTCCTCTATAGCAGTGATGTTTTGGGGCTGTCGCTGGGCAACACGGACTTTCAACTCCCTCCAAAGATTTTCTATGGGGTTGAGATCTGGAGACTGGCTAGGCCACTCCAGGACCTTGAAATGCTTCTTACGAAGCCACTCCTTCGTTGCCCGGGCGGTGTGTTTGGGATGCTTGTCATGCTGAAAGACCCAGCCACGTTTCATCTTCAATGCACTTGCTGATGGAAGGAGGTTTTCACTCAAAATCTCACGATACATGGCCCCATTCATTCTTTCCTTTACACGGATCAGTCGTCCTGGTCCCTTTGCAGAAAAACAGCCCCAAAGCATGATGTTTCCACCCCCATGCTTCACAGTAGGTATGGTGTTCTTTGGATGCAACTCAGCATTCTTTGTACTCCAAACACGACGAGTTGAGTTTTTCCCAAAAAGTTATATTTTGGTTTCATCCGACCATATGACATTCTCCCAATCCTCTTCTGGATCATCCAAATGCACTCTAGCAAACTTCAGACGGGCCTGGACATGTACTGGCTTAAGCAGGGGGACACGTCTCGCATTGCAGCATTTGAGTCCCTGGCGGCGTAGTGTGTTACTGATGGTAGGCTTTGTTACTTTGGTCCCAGCTCTCTGCAGGTCATTCACTAGATCCCCCCGTGTGGTTCTGGGATTGTTGGTCACCGTTCTTGTGATCATTTTGACCCCACGGGGTGAGATCTTGCGTGGAGCTCCAGATCGAGGGAGATTATCAGTGGTCTTGTATGTCTTCCATTTCCTAATAATTGCTCCCACAGTTGATTTCTTCAAACCAAGCTGCTTACCTATTGCAGATTCAGTCTTCCCAGCCTGGTGCAGGTCTACAATTTTGTTTCTGGTGTCCTTTGACAGCTCTTTGGTCTTGGCCATAGTGGAGTTTGGAGTGTGACTGTTTGAGGTTGTGGACAGGTGTCTTTTATTCTGATAACAAGTTCAAACAGGTGCCATTAATACAGGTAACTAGTGGAGGACAGAGGAGCCTCTTAAAGAAGAAGTTACAGGTCTGTGAGAGCCAGAAATCTTGCTTGTTTGTAGGTGACCAAATACTTATTTTCCACCATCATTTGCAAATAAATTCATAAAAAATCCTACAATGTGATTTTCTGGATTTTTTTTCCTCAATTTGTCTGTCATGGTTGACGTGTACCTATGATGAAAATTACAGGCCTCTCTCATCTTTTTAAGTTGGAGAACTTGCACAATAGGTGGCTGACTAAATACTTTTTTTCCCCACTGTATATATATATATTTGCGAGAAAAATAAAAATAAATTTAAAAAATGTCCGTACTGTGAGACGACTAACAACACCTGCACAGGATCGGTACATCCGAACATCACACCTGCGGGACAGGTACAGGATGGCAACAACAACTGCCCGAGTTACACCAGGAACACACAATCCGTCCATCAGTGCTCAGACTGTCCGCAATAGACTGGGAGAGGCTGGACTGAGGGCTTGTATGCCTGTTGTAAGGCAGGTCCTCACCAAACATCACCGGCAACAACGTTGCCTATGGGCACAAACCCACCGTCGCTGGACCAGACAGGACTGGCAAAAAGTGCTCTTCACTGACAAGTCGCGGTTTTGTCTCACCAAGGGTGATGGTCGGATTCGCGTTTATCGTCGAAGGAATGAGCATTACACCGAGGCCTGTTCTCCGGAGCGGGATCGATTAGGAGGTGGAGGGTCCGTCATGGTCTGGGGCGGTGTGTCACAGCATCATCAGACTGAGCTTGCTGTCATTGCAGGCAATCTCAATGCTGTGCATTACAGGGAAGACATCCTCCTCCCTCATGTGGTACCCTTCCTGCAGGCTCATCCTGACATGACCCTTCAGCATGACACAGCATGACAATGCCACCAGCCATACTGCTCGTTCTGTGCGTGATTTCCTGCAAGACAGGAATGTCAGTGTTCTGCCATGGCCAGCGAAGAGCCCGGATCTCAATCCCATTGAGCACGTCTGGTACCTGTTGGATCGGAGGTTGAGGGCTAGGGCCATTCCCCCCAGAAATGTCCGGGAACTTGCAGGTGCCTTGGTGGAAGAGTGGGGTAACATCTCACAGCAAAAACTGGTAAATCTGGTGCAGTCCATGAGGAGGAGATGCACTGCAGTACTTAATGCAGCTGGTGGCCACACCAGATACTGACTGTTACTTTTGATTTTGCCCCCCCCCTTTTGTTCAGGGACACATTATTCAATTTCTGTTAGTCACATGCCTGTGGAACCTGTTCCGTTTTTGTCTCAGTTGTTGAATCTTGTTATGTTCATAAAATATTTACACATCTTACGTTTGCTGAAAATAAACGCAGTTGACAGTGAGAGGACGTTTCTTTTTTTGCTGAGTTTATAAACTATGTTGGCTATCAACAGATCGGAGAGAATCATTTTCCATCTCAATACGATAGCTCATTTGTACAGTCGCAGAGCCTACAGCCAGATCAGCTGCCGGTCCTTGCTGCCCGAGCTGTGAAATGTGTTATTCACACACATGAAAGGATGATATAAAGCTATTACAGAAACAATTGCCAGTTCCTTGCAACTAGGCTATGTATCAACAGATCAGAGCGCAGAATGATTCTAATTTTCCATCTCATTATGACGTTGATGCGGACGCGGGGAGTTTATCTGCGATTGCTTTCCTAGCCTAACTGAAAGCTAAATCCATTCAGCTGGCCCAAATGAAAAGATAGGCTATGGAGTTGACAGACAAGGATCAAAAGACAAACAGTGATGTATATTTCGTACCCTACTTCATGTTAAACGATAGCCTAGCCTATTCTTAAAACATTAGAAATGAGAGACATTTCAGTCACCCTGTCCTAATTCACATTCAATTTTCCTGCATTTGTCTGCCTCCTCCCAATGATCACAGCATAGGCAGTGGATTATATGCTATCCTTTATTTCAGTTAAAGTATAATCTATAAATCTTTTAAATGAAAAGCAATCGCAGAGAAACTGCCCGCAACCGCATCTCATGAAGATGATTAAAGTATTCAGCTGCACATCCCGCTTTGCGTCTCCCCCTCCCTCGCGCTTCCCGCCGTGTCTGAAATGAAGACATTAACTTCCAAATTGATAGCTGTCAATCATCAGGATGGAAGCCTTTTCAGATACTGAAGTTGATTGTTGTTTAAACAAATTACATCTAATTAATATGAGTTGCTTACCAAGAAGACAGGACCCCTTTAGGTATCCCTAAAGTATGAAAAATAATTATTTGATAAAATATTGAATTTGGCCTTTACTGCTATAGCCCAGAGAAACACATTGAATAACACATTCATAAATGGCAAGAAAAGACAAAAAATAAATAAATCATAAGAAACTAGGTTTTGAAGTGTCTGTCCTATATCTAGGAGATCTCAGGAAATATATATACAGTGGGGAAAAAAAGTATTTAGTCAGCCACCAATTGTGCAAGTTCTCCCACTTAAAAAGATGAGAGATGCCTGTAATTTTCATCATAGGTACACGTCAACTATGACAGACAAATTGAGAAAAAAAAATCCAGAAAATCACATTGTAGGATTTTTAATGAATTTATTTGCAAATTATGGTGGAAAATAAGTATTTGGTCACCTACAAACAAGCAAGATTTCTGGCTCTCACGGACCTGTAACTTCTTCTTTAAGAGGCTCCTCTCTCCTCCCCTCGTTTCCTGTATTAATGGCACCTGTTTGAACTTGTTATCAGTATAAAATACACCTGTCCACAACCTCAAACAGTCACACTCCAAACTCCACTATGGCCAAGACCAAAGAGCTGTCAAAGGACACCAGAAACAAAATTGTAGACCTGCACCAGGCTGGGAAGACTGAATCTGCAATAGGTAAGCAGCTTGGTTTGAATAAATCAACTGTGGGAGCAATTATTAGGAAATGGAAGACATACAACACCACTGATAATCTCCCTCGATCTGGGGCTCCACGCAAGATCTCACCCCGTGGGGTCAAAATGATCACAAGAACGGTGAGCAAAAATCCCAGAACCACACGGGGGGACCTAGTGAATGACCTGCAGAGAGCTGGGACCAAAGTAACAAAGCCTACCATCAGTAACACACTACGCCGCCAGGGACTCAAATCCTGCTGTGTCCCCCTGCTTAAGCCAGTACATGTCCAGGCCCGTCTGAAGTTTGCTAGAGTGCATTTGGATGATCCAGAAGAGGATTGGGAGAATGTCATATGGTCAGATGAAACCAAAATATAACTTTTTGGTAAAAACTCAACTCGTCGTGTTTAGAGGACAAAGAATGCTGAGTTGCATCCAAAGAACACCATACCTACTGTGAAGCATGGGGGTGGAAACATCATGCTTTGGGGCTGTTTTTCTGCAAAGGGACCAGGACGACTGATCCGTGTAAAGGAAAGAATGAATGGGGCCATGTATCGTGAGATTTTGAGTGAAAACCTCCTTCCATCAGCAAGGGCATTGAAGATGAAACATGGCTGGGTCTTTCAGCATGACAATGATCCCAAACACACCGCCCGGGCAACGAAGGAGTGGCTTCGTAAGAAGCATTTCAAGGTCCTGGAGTGGCCTAGCCAGTCTCCAGATCTCAACCCCATAGAAAATCTTTGGAGGGAGTTGAAAATCCGTGTTGCCCAGCGACAGCCCCAAAACATCACTGCTCTAGAGGAGATCTGCATGGAGGAATGGGCCAAAATACCAGCAACAGTGTGTGAAAACCTTGTGAAGACTTACAGAAAACGTTTGACCTGTGTCATTGCCAACAAAGGGTATATAACAAAGTATTGAGAAACTTTTGTTATTGACCAAATACTTATTTTCCACCATCATATGCCAATAAATGCATTAAAAATCCTACAATGTGATTTTCTGGATTTTTTTTTCTCATTTTGTCTGTCATAGTTGACGTGTACCTATGATGAAAATTACAGGCCTCTCTCATCTTTTTAAGTGGGAGAACTTGCACAATTGGTGGCTGACTAAATACTTTTTTTTCCCCCACTGTATATATATATATATATATATATATATATATATATATATATATATATATATATATATATATATATATATATACAGTACCAATCAAAAATGTGTACTATTTTCTACCTTGTATAATAATAGTGAAGACATCAACACAATGAAATAACACATATGGAATCATGCAGTAACCAAAAAAAGTGTTAAACAAATCAAAATATATTTTTGATTTTAGATTCTTCAAAGTAGCCACCCTTAGCCTTGATGACAGCAAATTGTATGGTTGAGAGGGAGGAGGCAAAAGAGATGGCAAATACAGTAGGTCTGGCTGTACAACTGATTGGCAAACGTACTGCAAATTGAGCAATCATGTGACTAAACTGAATAAAAAGAAGAAGAAACTAAACTATGAAATAAAGATAAATGACATAAAGAATTATAGTAAAAAGCTTTGGAGCACCTTAAATGAAATTTGGGGCAAAAAGGCAAACTCCGCTCCATCATTCATTGAATCAGATGGCTCATTCATCACAAAACCCACTGATATTACCAACTACTTTAATTATTTTTTCATTGGCAAGATTAGCAAACTTAGGCATGACATGCCAGCAACAAACGCTGACACTACACATCCAAGTATATACATTTTGTTACCCCCTTTTTCAACCCAATTTCATAGTATCCAATTGGTATTTACAGTGTTGTCCCATCACTGCAACTCTCGTACGGACACGGGAGAGGTGAAGGTAGAGAGCCATGCGTCCTCCGAAACATAACCCAACATAGCCGCAATGCTTCTTAGCACAATGCCCGCTTAACCCGGAAGCCAGCCGCACCAATGTGTCAGAGGAAACACCGTACACCTGGCAACCGTGTCAGCGTGCACTGCTCCCGGCCTGCCACAGGAGTCGCTAGTGCGTGATGGGACAAAAACTTCCCTGCCGGCCAAACCCTACCCTAACCTGGACGACACCGCCCCATGGGTCTCCCGGTCGCGGCCGGCTGCGACAGAGCCTGGACTTGAACCAGGATCTCTAGTGGCACAGCTAGCATTGCGATGCAGTGCCTTGGACCACTGCGCCACTCGGGAGGCGCACAGCCAAGTATATCTGACCAAACTATGAAAGACAAGCATTGTAATTTTGAATTCTGTAAAGTAAGTGTGGAAGAGGTGAAAAAAGTATTATTGTCGATCAACAATGACAAGCCACCGGGGTCTGACAACTGAGATGGAAAATTACTGAGGATAATAGCGAATGATATTGCCACTCCTATTTGCCATATCTTAAATTTAAGCCTACTAGAAAGTGTGTGCCCTCAGGCCTGGAGGGAAGAAAAAGTTATTCCCCTACCTATGAATAGTAAAGCCTCCTTAACTGGCTCAAATAGCCGACCATTCAGCCTGTTACCAACCCTTAGTAAACTTTTGGAAAAAATTGTGCTTTACCAGATGAAATGCTATTTTACAGTAAATTAACAACAGACTTTCAGAACGCTTATAGGGAAGGACGTTCAACAAGCACAGCACTTACACAAATTACTGATGATTGGCTGAGAAAAATTGATGATAAAAAGATTGTGGGGCTGTTTTGCTAGACTTCAGTGCGGCTTTTGACATTATCGATCATAGTCTGTTGCTGGAAAACGTATGTGTTATGGCTTTACACCCCCTGCAATATTGTGGATAAAGAGTTACCTGTCTAACAGAACACAGAGGGTGTTCTTTAATGGAAGCCTCTCCAGCAAAATCCAGGTAGAATCAGGAATTCCCCAGGGCAGCTCTCTAGGCCCCTTACTTTTTTTCCATCTTTACTAACGACATGCCACTTGCTTTGAGTAAAGCCAGTGTGTCTATGTATGCGGATGACTTAACACTATACACGTCAGCTAACACAGCGACTGAAATGACAGCAACATTTAACAAAGAGCTGCAGTTAGTTTCAGAATTGGTGGTAAGGAATAAGTTAGTCCTAAATGTTTCAAACACTAAAAGCATTGTATTTGGGGCAAATCATTCACTAAACCCTAAACCTCAACTAAACCTTGTAATGAATAATGTGAAAATTGAGCAAGTTGAGGAGACTAAAATGCTTGGAGTAACCCTGGATTGTAAACTGTCATGGTCAAAACATATTGATACAACAGTAGCTAGGATGGTGTAGAAGTCTGTCTATAATAAGGACTGCTCTGCATTCTTAACAGCACTATCAACAAGGCAGGTCCTACAGGCCCTAGTTTTGTCACACCTGGAATACTGTTCAGTCGTGTGGTCAGGTGCTACAAAGAGGGACTTAGGAAAATTGCAATTGGCTCAGAACAGGGCAGCACGGTGGGCCTTGGATGTACGCAGAGAGCTAACTTTACTTATATGCATGTCAATCTCTCTTGGCTCAAAGTGGAGGAGAGATTGACTTCATCACTACTTGTATTTGTGAGAGGTATTGACATGTTGAATGCACCAAGCTGTCTGTTTGAACTACTGGCACACTGCTCGGACACCCATGCATACCCCACAAGACATGCCACCAGCACTCTCTTCACAGTCCCCAAGTCAAGAACAGACTATGGGAGGTGCACAGTACTACATAGAGCCATGACTACATGGAACTCTATTCCACATCAAGTAACTCATGCCAGAAGTAAAATTAGATTAAAAAACTGATAAAAATACACCTTATGGAACAGCGGAGACTGTGAAGCAACACAAACATAGACACATGCATACAAACACATGATAACATACACACTATACAAACATGCACACATGGATTTTGTGTTATAGATATGTGGTAGTAGAGTAGAGGCTCGAGGGCACACACTTAATATAATGTTAAATCTGTTATGAATGTACTGTAATGTATTTAAAATGTATAACTGCCTTTATTTTGCTGGACCCCAGGAAGAGTAGCAGCTAATGTAGATCCATAATAAATACAAATACAAATACAGTTTAGCACACTCTTGGCATTATCTCAACCAGCTTCATGAGGTAGTCACCTGGAATGCATTTCAATTTACAGGTGCGCCTTCTTAAAAGTTAATTTGTGGAATTTCTTTCCTTCTTAATGCATTTGAGACAATCAGTTCTGTTGTGACAAGGTAGGGATGGTATACAGAAGATAGCCCTATTTGGTAAAAGACCAAGTCCATATTATGGCAAGAACAGCTCAAATAAGCGAATAGAAATTACAGTCAATCATTACTTTAAGACATGAAGATCAGTCAATACGGAACATTTCAAGTGCAGTCACAAAATCCATCAAGCGCTATGATGAAACTGGCTCTTATGAGGACCGCCACAGGAAAGGAAGACCCAAAGTTACCTCTGCTGCAGAGGATAAGTTCATTAGAGTTACCAGCCTCAAAAAATGCAGCCCAAATAAATGCTTCCCAGAGTTCAAGTAACAGACACATCTCAACATCAACTGCTCAGATGAGACTGTGTGAATCAGGCCTTAATGTTTGAATTGCTGCAAAGAAACCACTACTAAAGGACACCAATAAGAAGAAGAGACCTGCTTGGGACAAGAAACACGACTAATGAACATTAGACCGTTAGAAATCTGTCCTTTGGTCTGTGTCTTTGTGAAACGCAGAGAAGGTGAACGGATGATGTCTGCATGTTTGGTTCCCACCATGAAGCATGGAGGAGGAGGTGTGATGGTGTGGGGGTGCTTTGCCAATGACACTGTCTGTGATTTATTTAGAATTCAAGGCACACTTAACCAGCATGGCTACCACAGCATTCTGCAGCAATACGCCATTCAATCTGGTTTGCTCATAGTGGGACTATCATTTGTTTGTCAACAGGACAATGACCCAACACACCTCCAGCCTGTGTAAGGGCTATTCGACCAAGAAGGAGACTGATGGAGTGCTGCATCAGATGACCTGGCCACCACAATCACCTGACCTCAACCCAATTGAGATGGTTTGTGATGAGTTGGACCGCAGAGTGAAGGAAAAGCAGCCAACAAATGCTCAGCATATGTGGGAACTCCTTCAAGACTGTTGGAAGACTTCATTCCAGGTGAAGCTGGTTGAGAGAATGCCAAGAGTGTGCAAAGCTGTCATCAAGGCAAAGGGTGGCTACTTTTACGAATCTAAAATCTAAAATATATTTTGATTTGGTTAACACCTTTTTGGTTACTACATCATTCCATATGTGTTATTTCATAGTTTTGATGTCTTCACTATTATTCTGCAATGTAGAAAATTAGTAAAAATAAAGAAAAACCCTTGAATGAGTAGGTGTGCCCAAACCTTTGACTGGTACTGTGTATATTTATTTATTTTGCCTGTTTTGCATGTTATTTTGGCATTAATACATGTCACATATCAGTTAGCAAACAATGTAAATATAAATATTTGAGTTAATAAAGCCTCATACAAACATAGTCTTTTTTAAATTTATTGAGTAAGGCAGCTCCAAAATGCAGGTGTTTCAGCCTAGCTCAGTGCTTTCTGTGGTGGTGAGACAGCCAGCGAAAAATAGGGGTTGGTAATGTTCTTTAGTTGTGTTGTGATTGGTTCAGTATTCTGTCACTCGCCACAACGTCACTGCAAAACCTATGGTGAGAGCTTGAAAATTCAAGCCCCTTGGGCGCAGCCATAGAGTTACATTAGACGTGCCCATCCAAGAAGGCTCGAAGTCATTGGCCACAGATAAAATGACATCAAATCACCTTATATCTACCATAGCTTTGATTGGACTGATCATGTCAACATCATACTTTCAAAATCTTTCCTAGCAAGCTAGACAAGCAGTCATCATCATAAATCAAGTCGACAATCTACTGGCAAATCCTGTTCAATCCTTGTCATATGAAGAGATATTATAGATAAAATGTATTGGTTTTCATTGGCCATTGGACATAAACATTACACAACAAGTTGGAAATCGCTAATTCAACAATGAGTGCTTTGGAAGGAATCAGTGGCTAACTGCAAGCATTGCGATGTAATCACTAGCCTGCTATTCAGTGGAGTGAATGTGTGGTCCAAGTCTGGGTTTAAAGGTATCTTTTCCAAGCTTAAAATGAGAAACATTCACATACAACACCATGGGCCAGAAAAGGTTGAATACAGCACGAGTGAATGAGTTCTTTACATCTTTGTTAATTTATGCTAAAACCGTTTTTATTCAGTGTGGATGGGCTCCCGGTTTGAAAGTGTAAACTCCTTTGACACACCTCCGGTGAGCGCCGCAGTTATTTTGTCAGCTCTAGGACAGGGAATAAGACAGCTGGCCGTTTCAACACCGGCAAAACGCAGGACAGAGGAGGTCAGCACTGCGGCGGGATTTGAATCAAATTAGTTCAGTAAAAGAGGTGAGTTTGGGTTTTGCATTGTAGTGAATTTTCTATAGTGTCAATTGCTCAACAATATATGCTAAGATAATGTTGGTGCAAGCATGTAAAGACAATAACAGAGCTATAACGGTTTGTTTAGCCTAAAAGGTCGAATACATTGGCCATGTTGTTAATCCAGCATGACTTCTGCTGCATTCAAAACAACTGGAAACTCGGAACTGGAAATCTCAGACTTCAGTGAGTTCAAAACAACTGGGAACTCTGAAAAATACGAACTCAGACTTGGAAAATGCGTTTTGAATGGTAATCCAATTCGGAATTTCACGTCGGGAACTCTGGCATCTTTCTAGAGCTCTGACCTGAAGATCACTTACGTCATGATTCAACCTTGTTTTTTTCAGAGTTCCCAGTTGTCTTGAAAGCACCATAAATCCAGAGAATGCCAGACTTTGATGACAAAGTTTGATGACCAAATTTGCTCACAAGAAGGACCGCCGCACCACCTTCCTGTTCAAGTGAGCACAGCACGACAAGGTGAGTCCAAAAATTTATTGTATGCTGATGCATACATGATGTAATATGCCAGGGAGATATGTATACTGTAGCTATTAAAGTAATACTAAGTGTATGTTGTGTAGTAAGCTGTTAGTAGCCCATGTGCCTCACCCTAATAATTTTATACAGTTCCCCCTTATAACTTAGCCTACTGTTCTGACTTGGTGGTGCACATGTAGCCTATAGCCTGTTTTATTGAAACGTAATCATCGAATATTGTACAAGCTTTCATTGTCTGCTTATATGCCCACCTTGAGTAAGACATTTATGCGTGTTAAACCTCGCAAAGCTGCCGGCCCAGACGGCATCCCTAGCCACGTCCTCAGAGCATGTGCAGACCAGCTGGCTGGACTGTTTACGGACATATTCAATCTCTCCCTATCCCAGTCTGCTGTCCCCACTTGCTTCAAGATGTCCACCATTGTTCCTGTACCCAAGAAAGCAAAGGTAACTGAACTAAATGACCCCGTAGCACTCACTTCAGTCATGATGATGTCCTTTGAGAGGCTAGTTAAGGATCATATCACCTCTACCTAACACCCTAGACCCACTTCAATTTGCTTACCACCCCAATAGATCCACAGATGATGCAATCGCCATCGCACTGCACACTGCCCCATCCATCTGGACAAGAGGAATATATACGTAAGAATGCTGTTCATTGACCATAGCTCAGCCTTCAACAACATTGTACCCTACAAGCTCATCATTAAACTTGGGGCCCTGGGTCTGAACCCCGCCTGTGCAACTGGGTCCTGGACTTCCTGACGGGCCGCCCCCAGGTGGTGAAGGTAGGAAACAACACCTCCACTTTGCTGAACTTCAACACAGGGGCCCCACAAGGGTGCATGCTCAGCCCCCTCCTGTACTCCCTGTTCACGTATGACTGCGTGGCCACGCAAGCCTCCAACTCAATCATCAAGTTTGCAGACGCCACAACAGTAGTAGCCCTGATTACCAACAATGACGAGACAACCTAGAGGGAGGAGGTGAGGGCCCTGGCAGAGTGGTGCCAGGAAAATAACCTCTCCCTCAACATCAACAAAAAGAAGGAGCTGATCGTGGACTTCAGGAAACAGCAGAGGGAGCACGCCCCTATCCACATTGACGGGACCGCAGTGGAGAAGGTGGAAAGCTTAAAGTTCTTCGGCATACACATCACTGACAATCTGAAATGATCTACCCACACAGACAGTGTGGTGAAGAGACTGCGCAACAGTGAAGAAATTTGGCTTGGCCCCTAAGACACTCACAACCTTTTACAGATGCACAATTGAGAGCATCTTGTCGGGCTGTATCACCGCCTGGTAAGGCAACTGCACAGCCCGAAACCGCAGGACTCTCCAGAGGGTGGTGCGGTCTGCCCAACGCATCACCGGGGGCACACTGCCTGCCCTCCAGGACACCTACAGCACCCGATGTCACAGGAAGGCCAAGAACGATCAAGGACATCAACCACCCGAGCCACGGCCTGTTCACCCCGCTATCATCCAGAAGGCTAGGTCAGTACAGGGGCATCAAAGCTGGGACCGAGAGAATGAAAAACAGCTTCTATCTCAAGGCCATGAGACTATTAAATAGCCATCACTAGCCGGCTACCACCCGGTTACTCAACCCTGCACCTTAGAGGCTGCTGCCCTGTAAACATAGACATGGAATCACTGGCCACTTTATTAGTCTATATACTGTATTCTATTCTACTGAATTTTAGTCAATACCACTCCGACATTGCTCGTCCTAATATTTATATATTTCTTAATTCCATTCTTTTACTTTTAGATTTGTGTGAATTGTTAGATACTACTGCACTGTTGGATCTAGGAACACAAGCATTTCGCTACACCCGCAATAACATCTGCTAAAAATGTGTACGTGAACAATAACATTTCATTTGATTTATTAATCCTATGGTTCTGAGTTGGTGTACAGGGAGAATACTGTAAGAACGGCCCATGTTCTGAATTCTGTCGCTGTACATTTCAAATGTGCTGAACAAATAGTTACATTAACAGCTTAAGGATCGGATCCTTTTTTTTCAATTTTCGCCTAAAATGACATACCCAAATCTAACTGCTTGTAGCTCAGGACCTGAAGCAAGGATATGCATATTCTTAATACCATTTGAAGGAAACACTTTGAAGTTTGTTGGAATGTGAAATTAATGTAGGAAAATATAACAAATTAGATCTGGTAAAAGATAATACAAACAACAAAACATGCGTTTTCTATAGTTTTTTTTGTTCCATCATCTTTGAAATGCAAGAGAAAGGCCACAATATAATATTGCAGTTTAGGCACAATTTTGATTTAGCATTGTATTGGCTGTGTGCTTAGGGTCGTTGTCCTGTTGGAAGGTGAACCTTCGCCCCAGTCTGAGGTCCTGAGTACTCTGGAGCAGGGTTTCATCAAGGATCTCTCTGTGCTTTGCTCCGTTCATCTTTCACTCGATCCTGACTAGTTTCCCAGTCCCTGCCGCTGAAAAACATCCCCACAGCATGATGCTGCCACCACCATGCTTCACCTTCGGGATAGTGCCAGGTTTCCTCCAGACGTGACGCTTGGCATTCAGGCCAAAGAGTTCAATCTTGGATTCATCAGACCAGATAATCTTGTTTCTCATGGTCTGAGAGTCCTTTAGGTGCCTTTTGCTGAGGAATGGCTTCAGTCTGACCACTCTACCATAAAGGCTTGATTGGTGGAGTGCTGCAGAGATGGTTGACCTTTTGGAAGGTTTTCCCATCTCCACAGAGGATCTCTGGAGCATTGTCAGCGTGACCATCGTGTTCTTGGTCACCTCCATGACCAAGGCCCTTGTCCCCCGATTGCTCAGTTTGGCTGGGCGGCCAGCTCTATGAAGAGTCTTGGTGGGTCCAAACTTCTTCCATTTAAGAATGATGGAGGCCACTGTGTTCTTGGGGACCTTTAATGCTGAATAATGTTTTGTTACCCTTCCCCAGATCTGTGCCTTGACATAACCTGTCTCGGAGCTCTACGAACAATTCCTTCGACCTCATGGCTTGGTTTTTGCTCTGACATGCACTCTCAACTGTGGGACCGTATATATACAGGTGTGTTCCTTTCCAAATCATGTCCAATCAATTGAATTTACCACAAGTGGACTCCAATAAAGTTGTAGTAAAATCTCAAGGATGATCAATTGTCAGAATGGCGACAGTGAAATGCGGTAGGCGAAGTCACACGCAGGACACAGAGCTACTGGAAACCATACTTTAATAAAAGTCGCCAGTGAAATAAACAGTCTCCAAACAACGGAGAAAACGAACAACCCGCACACTGCCGATGACACAAACAATAACACACAACACACAATGCTCGACAGAGGGTTAAATAGGGAATACAATACAACATAATGGGGAACAGGTGTACACAATCAGACACAACAAGTCAAACACCGAAACATAGATCGGTGGCAGCTAGTACTCCGGGGACGACGAAAGCCGAAGCCTGCCCGAGCAGGGAGGAGGAGCAGCCTTTTGATGAATCCGTGACAGTACACCCCCCCCCCTTGACGCGCGGCTCCAGCCGTGCGCTGACCCCGGCCTCGGGGATGGCCAGGAGGAAGCGGAGCAGGGCGAGTCGGATGACTCCGGTGGAAGTCCCTCAACAAGGAGGGATCAAGAATGTCCCTCCTGGGGACCCAGCACTGTTCCTCCGGACCGTACCCCTCCCACTCCACGAGATACTGCAGGCCCCCCGTCCGACGCCTCGAATCCAAGATGGACCGGACTGAGTACGCCGGAGCCCCCTCGATGTCCAGCAGGGGCGGAGGAGCCTCTCGTACCTCATTCTCCTGGAGTGGACCAGCCACCACCTGCCTGAGGAGAGACACATGGAACGAGGGGTTAATGCGATAATACCTGGGCAGTTGTAACCTATAACATACCTCGTTCAATCTCCTCAGGACTTTAAAGGGCCCCACAAACCGCCAACCCAGCTTCCGGCAGGGCAGGCGAAGGGGCAGGTTTCGGGTCGAGAGCCAGACCCGGTCTCCTGGTGCATACACCGGAGCCTCACTGCGGTGGCGATCGGCGCTCGCCTTTTGCCGCCTGATGGCACGCTGCAAATGGACGTGCGCAGCATTCCAAGTTTCCTCTGAGCGCCGAAACCACTCGTCCACCGCAGGGGCCTCGATCTGGCTCTGATGCCAAGGTGCCAGAACCGGCTGGTAACCTAACACACACTGGAAAGGTGTCAGGTTAGTAGACGAATGACGGAGGGAGTTTTGGGCTATCTCTGCCCAGGGAATATATCCCGACCACTCCCCCTGCCGGTCCTGGCAAGATGACCTCAGAAACCTACCCACATCCTGGTTAACTCTCTCCACCTGCCCATTACTTTCGGTGTGAAAACCTGAGGTAAGGCTAATCGAGACCCCCAGATGTTCCATAAATGCCCTCCAGACCCTAGAGGTGAACTGGGGACCCCGATCAGACACTATATCCTCAGGCACCCCATAGTGCCGGAATACGTGTGTAAACAGGGCCTCAGCGGTTTGTAGGGCAGTAGGGAGACCTGGCAGGGGAATGAGGCGGCAGGCTTTGGAAAACCGATCCACAACGACCAATATCGTAGTGTTTCCCTGAGAGGGGGGAAGATCCGTCACAAAATCCACCGAAAGGTGAGACCACGGCCGTTGTGGAACGGGTAGGGGTTGTAACTTCCCCCTGGGCAGGTGTCTAGGCGCCTTACACTGGGCGCACACCGAGTAGGAGGAAACATAAACCCTCACGTCCTTGGCTAAGGTTGGCCACCAGTATTTCTCACTAAGGCAGTGCACTGTCCGACCAATACCTGGATGACCAGAGGAGGGTGACGTGTGAGCCCAGTATATCAACCGGTCACGAACCTCGAGCGGCACGTACCTCCGACCCTCTGGACACTGTGGAGGAGTAGGGTCGGAACGTAACTTCCGCTCGATTTCCGCATCCACCTCCCACACCACCGGTGCCACTAAACAAGACTCCGGGAGTATGGGAGTGGGCTCAATGGACCTCTCCTCGGTGTCATATAGTCGGGACAGGGCGTCTGCCTTAGCGTTCTGGGACCCTGGTATTTATGTGAGCTTAAATACAAAGCGGGAAAGGAACATTGACCACCTTGCCTGGCGAGGATTCAACCTCCTCGCTGCCCGGATGTACTCCAGGTTACGATGGTCAGTCAGAATGAGAAAAGGGTGTTTAGCCCCCTCAAGCCAATGTCTCCACACCTTCAGGGCTTGAACCACAGCCAGCAGCTCCCTATCCCCCACGTCATAATTGCACTCCGCCGGACTGAGCTTCTTAGAATAGAAAGCACAGGGGCGGAGTTTAGGTGGCGTACCCGAGCGCTGAGACAGCACAGCGCCGATCCCAGCCTCGGAAGCGTCCACCTCCACCTGGAATGCCAAAGAGGGATCCGGATGCGCCAGCAACGGAGCCGAGGTAAACAGGTCCTTCAAGCGTTTAAACGCCATATCAGCCTCAGCTGACCACTGCAGGCGCACCGGACCACCCTTTAGCAGAGAGGTAATGGGAGCCGCTACCTGTCCAAAGCCCCGGATAAACCTCCGGTAGTAATTGGCAAAACCCAAGAAGCGCTGCACCTCCTTTACCGTGGTCGGGGTCTGCCAATTACGCACGGCAGAAACGCGGTCAACCTCCATCTCTACCCCTGACGCGGACAACCGATGTCCCAGGAGGGAGATGGACTCCTGGAAGAACATACATTTCTCCGCCTTCGCATACAGGTCATGTTCCAACAGTCTACCAAGCACTCGACGCACAAGGGACACATGCTCGGCTTGTGTAGCGGAATATATTAGGATGTCATCAATATATACCACAACACCCTGTCCATGCAAGTCCCGAAAAATCTCGTCCACAAATGATTGGAAGACTGAGGAGCATTCATTAACCCGTATGGCATGACGAGGTACTCATAGTGACCCGAGGTGGTACTAAATGCTGTCTTCCACTCATCTCCCTCCCTAATGCGCACCAGATTGTACGCGCTCCTGAGTGAAGAATCGCGCCCCGTGTAATGACTCCGTCATGCTAGCAATCAGAGGTAGAGGATAGCTGTATTTGATGGTGATCTGATTTAGACCACGGTAATCAATACACGGGCGTAAACCCCCATCCTTCTTCTTCACAAAAAAGAAACTCGAGGAAGCAGGGGAAGTAGACGGCCGTATGTAACCCTGTCTCAAAGATTCGGTGACGTAGGTTTCCATAGCGGCCGTCTCCTCCTGAGATAGAGGATACACGTGACTACGTGGAAGCGCAGCGCCTACCTGGAGGTCTATCGCACAATCCCCCTGTCGATGAGGTGGTAATTGAGTCACCTTCCTCTTACAGAAGGCGAGAGCCAAATCGGCGTACTCAGGTGGAATATGCAAGGCGGGAACTTGTTTCGGGCTTTCCACCGTCGTTGCCCCTACAGAAACGCCGAAACACCGCCCAGTACACTGATCAGACCATCCCTGGAGAGCTCTCTGCTGCCATGAAATGTTGGGGTAATGAGCTGTTAACCAGGGAAGCCCCAACACCACGGGAAACGCAGGAGAATCAATCAAATACAACCGTACTATCTCCTCATGACCCTCCTGCGTTTTCATCCGGAGAGGCGCCGTGACCTCCCTAATCAACCCAGACCCCAACGGGCGGCTATCTAGGGCATGAATGGGGAAGGGCACATCAACAGGCACGATAGGAATCCCTAACTTATAGGTGAACTGACGATCAATGAAATTCCCAGCTGCGCCTGAATCTACTAGCGCCTTATGCTGGGAGTGAGGAGAAACCTCGGGAAACACCACTTTAATACACATATGATCAGCAGAGAGCTCTGGGTGAGTTGGGTGCCTACTCACCGGGAAAGACTCATCAGTGCGTCGCCCACTGCCCCGATTCCTAGGAGACCTTCCCCAGCACTGACCAGCAGTGTGTCCTCTGCGGCCACAGTTGGTGCAGGGGACAGCCTCCCTCCTGGTCTCCCTACTAGTCTCCCTAGCACCAGCATCCCCGAGCTCCATAGGGGTCGGCTCGGAAGTGCTGGGGGATGGAATGGACAGCCCCGAATCCGGACGTCCGTGGGTAGCCAACAGGGTATCCAGGCGAATCGACATGTCCACCAGTTGATCAAAGCTGAGGTTGGTGTCCCTGCAGGCTAATTCCCGACGCACGTCCTCCCTCAGGCTGCATCTGAAGTGGTCGATGAGGGCCCTCTCATTCCATCCCGTGTTGGCGGCTAGCGTCCGGAAGTCCAGCGCGAACTCCTGCGCGCTCCTCCTCCCCTGTCTAAGGTGGAATAGACGCTCACCCGCCGCTTTACCCTCTGGGGGATGATCGAATACTGCCCGGAAGCGGCGGGTGAACTCTGCATAGCTGACCGTAGCGGCGTCTATCCCACCCCATTCGGCGTTGGCCCACTCCAGCGCCTTGCCAGACAGACAGGAGATGAGGGCGGACACGCTCTCGTATCCCGAGGGCGCCGGGTGAATGGTGGCGAGGTAGAGTTCAACCTGGAGTAGGAACCCCTGACACCCGGCCGCGGTGCCATCATAAGCCCTCGGGAGCGAGAGCCGAATCCCACTGTACTCCGGAGATGGACCGATGGGTATGGCTGATGGTGGTGGCATCGTGGGAGGAGGTGTGGGCAAACCTCCCCTCTCCCATCGCCTCAAAGTGTCCATCACTTCTTGCATGGTGGTACCCAGGTGCTGGATCCTGGCCTCTTGGAGGATTACGCGCTCCTCCAGTGATCCCTAGGCACAACCGATCCTTCTGACTCCATGGTGGTGTGTTATTCTGTCAGAACGGCGACAGTGAAATGCGGTAGGCGAAGTCACACGCAGGACACAGAGCTACTGGAAACCGTACTTTAATAAAAGTCGCCAGTGAAATAAACAGTCTCCAAACAACGGAGAAAATGAACAACCCGCACACTGCCGATGACACAAACAATAACACACAACACACAATGCATGACAGAGGGTTAAATCGGGAATACAATACAACATAATGGGGAACAGGTGTACACAATCAGACACAACAAGTCAAACACCGAAACATAGATCGGTGGCAGCTAGTACTCCGGGGACGACGAACGCCGAAGCCTGCCCGAGCAGGGAGGAGGAGCAGCCTCGGCTGAATCCGTGACATCAATGGATTTTCGCATTGTCTTTTTGGGGTATTTTTAGTAGATTGATGAGGAACATTTTTCATTTAATCCATTTTAGAATTTGGCTGTAAAATAACAACATTTTGAAAAAGGGAAGGGGTCTGAATACTTTCTGAAAGCACTGTATATTGACAAGAAAGGCTTTGTGCTCTTTGCCTAAAGTATATAGAACAACTTGAAGGTGTTATTTCTACAAAATTACAGTATGCTGCTATATTCTGATTTAAATTAGTGTAATACAATTGTCTATTATTTTGTACTGTGACCACACATGGGACGGTGATTTGAACTTAAAACCTGTCGCTAGCAACCTGAAATGACTTGCTACATGTCCTGCTCCACCACCAGGTAAGTGAGCATAATAGAACTATGTCTACAGACTTATTGGCAAGAATACATTCCTGCACTTAGCTAAAAGCTGTCCAGAATCAAGTAAATCATTGTCCAACTATCACTACCAACATTAGTTACATCAATGGAAAACTAGCAGTGCTCAAAAACACTTGATATAGAGTATACATGCTTCTGGGAATTGAATTTGCAACCTCTTGGTTGAGTGCATCAATGTTTATGCAGTGCCACCAGGTTCATCACCAGGTTCTTATTGCTTGGAACATGTATTAACACACTCAAAAAATAAGGGTATGTTTAGGGTACAGTGTTGTTCCCTGGGGTACAAAAAAGTGGAAGGTACACATGAACTCACATGGTACAGTTCTGTACCTTGTGGTATAATGGGTCAATATTTTGAATATAAGTTACGGTCATCATTGTTAGGCGGGGGCAACGTACTGGTGGGGCTTATTAGCATATTTGGGGACGTGGTCAAATATATGTCTATTTGTGCCAAACGGCCACAGACCTGGTGTTTTAGCAGGAAATTCCGATTGTTGGCATCCCCCTTATAGAAAAAACACAACTTTATGTGGACAATCACATGATTTTACATGTGAAATCATACGAAAACTTGTTTTTGGAACATTTCACATATGAAAATGGGGTTTTACACATGTGAAACTGTTGTTTTGGAACACTTCACATGGGACATTTCACATGTGAAAACATGTGATCACGTGAAATTCATGTGATTTTTCCATTAACGTGAGGACCATGTCAGGATGTTTGTGAGAGTTTCTCAAGACATTTGTTTTACCAGTCGTCAGGACGTCACATGATGGTCCCAGATGGCCTCAAACCATCCCAAAACATTATAAGTAAAGAAATGAAATGGTGGTTTTAAAGTTATTGGTACGCTGTTCAGCGTATATATGACCCCACCTGGGATTTGAACTCACAACCTCTGGTTTTTAGGTGCACAAATGTTGCTGCTGCGCAATAAAGCCTGTAGCATTCCTATACACATTCATTACCTATAATACTGAACTTACATATAATCTCTGAACTTAGCAAAAGAGTGCCACATGCACTGCTATTTTAGTTATCAATAAATCGGACTATGCTCTCGTCATTGACTTAATTGACTTATTTCAGCAATTTGAAGGTATTCTGTATAGTTGTCTAATGTTTGTGGGGCATATTATTCTGTTTTAATGTTACTCCTGAATCACTATGATAAGTATAATACTTGCTCTTGAGTTTATTCTTTAACAATGCTGAGATTCACTTTGAAGACCAAAGTGTAAGAATATAAGTGAAATCAGTTAGTAATACAGGCGTGGTGGCGCAGCAGAAAGAACTGACTTTTGTGGACCAAGAGGTTGTGAGTTCAAATCCCAGGTGAAGACATGTTGAGTAGTAAGTACAGTATACATACACAATGTAGTCATTTCTGTCAAACTGTGTGAAATATGGAAGTTGAAAACACATGTTAATGGCACTGTGTGTATCATAATGACTCATTCTTGTTTTCACGTGTGGTGTTCCAAAACCAAATGCAAAGTGTTCTAAAACCACGTTTTTATACATGTGAAATGTCACGTGAAGTGTTCCAAAAACAAGTTTTCACGTGACATTTCACATGTGAAATCATGTGGGTTTTCCATAAGGGGCCTCCTGTCAAAGCCACATAAATAAGCCAGGATTTCATTATCCAATCATGCGTGTCTGTGTCGGGTTAATTAGCTCACCATGGAACCTTTACACAATACATCCATTAGCTTCATTCACAGAGCTGTCAGATCACAACCCAGATGGGACATGTGATCACACACACACACACACACAAGTAGACACATACAGTACACACACACACACACACAAGTAGACACATACAGTACACACACACACACAAGTATGTACAAACTCACTGAATTGTTAACTTCCCCTAGTAAATATAGAGCTAAATCTGTGGTTGATAGCTTGCCTATGTCTGCCTGGTCACATTGGGGGAAAGGGGATTCTGCATGTAGATGCAGTAATAAGAGGCTGCTCTGCCACCTGATCAACAGCCTAGAGAAGGAGAGAAGGAGAGAAGGAGAGCAGGAGAGGAGAGGAGAGGAGAGGAGAGGAGAGGAGAGGAGAGGAGAGGAGAGGAGAGGAGAGGAGAGGAGAGGAGGAACAGCAGCGAGAGAAGGAAAAGAGGAACAGTGAGATAAAGAGAGGAGGAACAAGGAGAGGAGGAGAGGAGAGAATAAGAGGAGGAACAGGTAGAGAAGAAGAGAAGGAGACAAGAGAAGGATAGGAGGAACAGGGAGAACAGAACAGGAGATGACAGCGTAAATACACATACACATATCACCATCACATGGCATGTCAGAACTTATCACAGGAAATTAACATGGTTCTCGGACTGGACTGTTTGTTTTGTGTGTGTGTGTGTGTGTATGTGTGTGTGCATGAGTGTGTGTGTGAGAGAAAAAGAGATAGAAGACAGAGAGAGGTAAATGGTTTCATATTGAGTCTGTATTATTAATTTCATCATTCATTTCTATCTCCCAGTTGGGTTACATGCACTACAGTCTTAGAAAAAAGGGTTACATAAGGGTTATTTGCTGAGGGACAGGGTTCTACCAATAACTGTTTTGATCAGTTCTTTGATCATTATTTGGAAGGCTAGAAGGATTCTTTGGAAGGCAATAAGGGTTCTACATAGAAACATATATAATATTTACCAGCATGCTCTAATGTAGGGAGATTTTCTGAATTGTTTGTTTTACTGTAATATATGTGTTTTTGCATTGAATGGTTGATGAATTGTATGCTACACAAAGTTAAATAACATACAGTTTTCTAAACTAATCCAATCTGTTAGACATATAACACTGGTGCCGACGAAGATGGCGGCCTCGCAACTAGCTCTTAGGAAACATTGCAGTATTTTTAAAAAAAATATTATTATTTTTTTACATTATTAGCTCAGAAAGTGTTTTGCATCATTACATACAGCCGGGAAAAACTATTGGATATCAAAGCGGCGGTAACTCACCAGCATTACGACCAGGAATACAACTTTCCCGAAGCAGATCCTTTGTTTGCTCTCCCCAGGGCAACTGAACTGATTCCAGCGGCTGACCCAAAACATCGCCGGCGGAGGAGAGGCACTCGGAGCGGCCTGCTTGTTCGACTTAGGAGGCGCGCACACCACCCACCGCTTCCAAGTATTCTACTCGCTAATGTTCAGTCTTTGGTTAACAAGGTCGACGAACTACAGGCAAGGATTTCTTTCCAGAGAGACATGAAGGCCTGTAACATACTCTGTTTCACGGAAACATGGCTGTCTTGGGATATTCTGTCGGAATCGGTCCAGCCAGATGGGTTCTCAGTTCATCGCGCAGACAGGAATAAATATCTCTCCGGGATGCAGAAGGGCGGAGGTGTGTGTTTCATGATTAACGACTCATGGTGTAATTGTAGTAACATACAGGAACTCGAGTCCTTCTGTTCACCCGACCTAGAATATCTCACAATCAAATGCAGACCGTATTACCTCCCAAGATAATTTTCTTCGGTTATAGTCACGGCCGTGTATATCCCCCCTCAAGCCGATACCATGACGGCCCTCAAAGACCTTCACTGGACCTTATGCAAACTGGAAACCACATATCCTGAGGCTGCAATTATTGTAGCCAGGGATTTTAACAAAGCAAATTTGAGGACTAGGCTGCCGAAGTTCTATCAACATATCGACTGTTGTAGTCGCGCTGCTAAAATCCTTGACCATTGCTATTCGAACTTCCGGGATGGGTATAAGGCCCTCCCCCGCCCTCCTTTTGACAAATCTGACCATGGCTCCATTTTGCTTCTCCCTTCCTATAGGCAGAAACTCAAACAGGAAGTACCCGTGCTAAGGACTATTCGACGCTGGTCTGACCAATCGGAATCCACACTTCAAGATTGTTTTGATCACACGGACTGGGATATGTTCCGGGTAGCTTCCGAAAATAATTTAGACGTATACACTGAAATGGTGACTGAGTTTATCAGGAAGTGTATAGGTGATGTTGTGCCCACTGTGACTATTAAAACCTACCCTAACCAGAAACCGTGGATCGATGGCAGCATTCGCGCAAATCTGAAAGCGCGAACCACCGCATTCAACCATGGAAAGGTGACTGGGAATATGGCAGAATACAAACAGTGTAGCTACTCACTCCTCAAGGCAATTAAACTGGCAAAACATCAGTATAGAGACAAAGTGGAGTCGCAATACAACGGCTCAGACACGAGACGTATGTGGCAGGGTCTACAGACAATCACAGACTACAAAAGGAAAACCAGCCACGTCGCCGACACCGACGTTTCGCTTCCAGACAAGCTAAACACCTTCTTTGCCCGCTTTGACGATAACACAGTGCCACTGACGAGGCCCACTACCAAGGACTGTGGCCTCTCCTTCTCTATGGCCGACGTGATTAAGAGATTTAAGCATGTTAACCCCCGCAAGGCTGCCGGCCCAGACGGCATCCCTAGCCACGTCCTCAGAGCATGCTGGTGTGTTTATGGACATATTCAATCTCTCCCTTTCCCAGTCTGCTGTTCCCACATGCTTCAAGATGGCCAGCATTGTTCCTGTACCCAAGAAAGCAAAGGTAACTGAACTAAATGACTATCGCCCTGTAGCACTCACCTCTGTCATCATGAAGTGCTTTGAGAGACTAGTCAAGGATCATATAACCTCTACCTTATCTCTCACCCTTGACCCACTTCGATTTGCTTACCGCCCCAATAGATCCACAGACGATGCAATCGCCATCACACTGCACACTGCCCTATCCCATCTGGACAAGAGGAATACCTATGTAAGAATGCGGTCCATTGACTATAACTCAGCATTCAACACCATAGTACCCTCCAAGCTCATCATTAAGCTTGAGGCCCTGGGTCTGAACCCCGCCCTGTGCAACTGGGTCCTGGACTTCCTGACAGGCCGCCCTCAGGTGGTGAAGGTAGGAAACAACATCTCCACTTCGCTGATCCTCAACACTGGGGCCCCACAAGGGTGTGTGCTCAGCCCCCTCCTGTACTCCCTGTTCACCCATGACTGCGTGGCCAAGCACGCCTCCAACTCAATCATCAAGTTTGCAGATGACACAACAGTAGTAGGCTCGATTACCAAGAATGATGAGAACACCTAAAGGGAGGAGGTGAGGGCTCTGGGAGTGTGGTGCCAGGAAAATAACCTCTCACTCAACATCAACAAAACAAAGGAAATGATCGTGGACTTCAGGAAACAGCAGAAGGTGCACCCCCCTATCCACATCGATGGGACCGCAGTGGAGAAGGTGGAAAGCTTCAAGTTCCTCGTACACATCACCGACAAACTGAAATGTTCCACCCACACAGACAGTGTGGTGAAGAAGGTGCAACAGAGCCTCTTCAACCTCAGGAGGTTGAAGAAATTCGGCCTAGCACCTAAAACCCTCACAAACCTTTACAGATTTACAATTGAGAGCATCCTGTCGGGCTGTATCACCGCCTGGTACGGTAACTGCACCGCCCACAACCGCAGGGCTCTCCAGAGGGTGGTGCGGTCTGCCGAACGCAATACCGGGGGCAAACTACCCGCCCTCCAAGACACATATAACACTCGATGTCACAGGAAGGCCAAAAAGATAATCATGGACATCAACCACCTGAGCCACTGCCTGTTCACCCTGCTATCATCCAGAAGGCGAGATCAGTACAGGTGCATCAAAGCTGGGACCGAGAGAATGAAAAACAGCTTCTATCTCAAGGCCATCAGGCTGTTAAATAGCCATCACTAGCACATTAGAGGCTGCTGCTGCCTATTGAAATCACTGGCCACTTTAAGAAATGGAACTCTAGTCACTTTAATAATGTTTACATATATTGTACTACTCATCTCATATGTATATACTGCATTCTATTCTATAATATTTTACTGTATCTTAGTCCATGCCGCTCTGTCATTGCTTGTCCATGCAGTTGAAGTCGGAAGTTTACATACACCTTAGCCAAATACATTTAAACTCCGTTTTTCACAATTCCTGACATTTAATTGTAGTAAAAATTCCCTGTCTTAGGTCAGTTAGGATAACCACTTTATTTTAAGAATGTGAAATGTCAGAATAATAGTAGAGAGAGTGATTTATTTCAGCTTTTATTTATTTAATCACATTCCCAGTGGGTCAGAAGTTTACATACACTCAATTAGTATTTGGTAGCATTGCCTTTAAATTGTTTATCTTGTGTCAAACGTTTCGGGTAGCCTTCCACAAGCTTCCCATAATAAGTTGGGTGAATTTTGGCCCATTCCTCCTGACAGAGCTGGTGTAACTCAGTCAGGTTTGTAGGCCTCCTTGCTCGCACACGCTTTTTCAGTTCTGCCCACACATTTTCTATAGGATTGAGGTCAGGGCTTTGTGATGGCCACTCCAATACCTTGACTTTTTTGTCCTTAAGCCATTTTGCCACAACTTTGGAAGTATGCTTGGGGTCATTGTCCATTTGGAAAAACCATTTGCGACCAAGCTTTAACTTCCTGACTGATGTCTTGAGATGTTGCTTCAATATATCCACATAATTTTCCTTCCTCATGATGCCATCTATTTTCTGAAGTGCACCAGTCCCTCCTGCAGCAAAGCACCCCCACAGCATGATGCTGCCACCCCTATGCTTCACGGTTGGGATGGTGTTCTTCGGCTTGCAAGCCACCCCTTTTTCCTCTAAACATAACGATGGTCATTATGGCCAAACAGTTCTATTTTTGTTTCATCAGACCAGAAGACATTTCTCCAAAAAGTACGATATTTGTCCCCATGTGCAGTTGCAAACCGTAGTCTGGATTTTTTATGGCAGTTTTGGAACAGTGGCTTCTTCCTTGCTGAGCGGCCTTTCAGGTTATGTCGATATAGGACTAGTTTTTACTGTGGATATAGATACTTTTGTACCTGTTTCCTCCAGCATCCTCACAAGGTCCTTTCCTGTTGTTCTGGGATTGATTTTCACTTTTCGCACCAAAATACGTTAATCTCTAGTAGACAGAACGCATCTCCTTCTTGAGTGATATGACGGCTGCGTGGTCCCATGGTGTTTATACTTGCGTACTATTGTTTGTACAGATGAACGTTGTACCTTCAGGTGTTTGGAAATTGCTCCCAAGGATGAACCAGACTTGTGGAGGTCTACACATTTCTTTCTGAGGTCGGCTGATTTCTTTTGATTTTCCTATGAGGAAAGAGGCACTGAGTTTGAAGGTAGGCCTTGAAATACATCCACAGGTACACCTCCAATTGACTCAAATTATGTCAATTAGCCTATCAGAAGCTTCTAAAGCCATGACATCATTTTCTGGAATTTTCCAAGCTGTTTAAAGGCACAGTCAACTTGGTGTATGTTTATTTATTTATTTCACCTTTATTTAACCAGGTAAGCCAGTTGAGAACAAGTTCTCATTTACAACTGCGACCTGGCCAAGATAAAGCAAAGCAGTGCGATAGAAACAACAACACAGAGTTATATATGTGAACTTCTGACCCACTGGAATTGTGATACAGTGAATTATAAGTGAAATAATCTGTCTGTAAACAATTGTTGGAAAAATTACTTGTGTCATGCACAAAGTAGATGTCCTAACCGACTTGCCAAAACTATAGTTTGTTAACAAGACATTTGTGGAGTGGTTGAAAAACGAGTTTTAATGACTCCAACCTAAGTGTATGTAAACTTCCGACTTCAACTGTATATGTATATATTCTTAAATCCCATTCCTTACTAGTTTTGTGTGTATTGGGTATATGTTGGGAAACTGTTAGATATTACTTATTAGATATAACTGCACTGTCGGAGCTAGAAGCACAAGCATTTCGCTACATCCGCTATAACATCTGCTAAACACGTGTATGTGACAAATAAAATGTGATTTGAATTTGATTTGAATTTGATTTATTGCACCCGTTACTTAGATGGTTGTTCCGGGTTAGATGATTGAGGTAGTCTCAGTATTACATTTTCCTGAATGCAGTTTGTGGGTGATTAACAATTCCACTTGTTGGATATCTTAACTCTGGCTGGATTCCAATAGGAATTCACATTACTTTGCAAGCCAGCATAATGTGACTTCCGTGACAATCAAAAGTACTTGTTACATTTTGAATGCTTAGCAGGACAGGACAAGGGTGCAATTCACACACCTATCAAGAGAACATCCCTGGTTATCCCTACTGCCTCTGATCTAGTGGACTCACTAAACACAAATGCTTCATTTGTAAATTATGACTAAGTGTTGGAGTGTGCCCCTGGCTATCCGTAAACAAAAAGAAAAAAAAGAAAATGGTGCCATCTGGTTTGCTTAATATAAGGAATTTGAAACTATTTATACTTTTACTTTTACTTTTGATACTTAAATATATTTGAGCACTTACATTTTCTATTAAGGTATCTTTACTTTTACTCAAGTATGACAATTGGGTACTTTTTCCACCACTGCCTATGGGGACAAACCGAAAAACCCTGTATGGTTCTACTTAGCACCTTTTTTTCTAAGAGTGCCCCTGGTCCCTAGAGATGGACTTTCTCTGCAGGTTCTCTCAAGGACAACTAGGCTGCCCAATATAGAGCTGCCCAGCACAGCATCAAAATAGACTGACAGGCACAGGGAAAACCCCTCTCTCCTCTCTCTGTCTTTGTCTCTCTCACATTCATACTCCCACACTGAGCCAATATGTGAGAAAGTTGCTCGTTAAAAAGGAACTGTTTTAACTTGTGGTGCCATCAACCTGCCAGAGAGAGTGTTTCCCGGACACCGCTGTCACAGCATGAGAAGGCTCCCAACTCTACTCTACCTCTCTCTACTCTACTCTACCTCTCTCTACCTCTCTCTCTCTCTCTCTCTCTCTCTCTCTCTCTCTCTCTCTCTCTCTCTCTCTCTCTCTCTCTCTCTCTCTCTCTCTCTCTCTCTCTCTCTCTCTCTCTCTCTCTCTCTCTCTCTCGCTCTCTCTCTGTCTCTCTCTCTCTCTCTCTCTCTCTCTCTGTCTCTGTCTCTATTACACACACACACATTTGCATGCACACATATACGCACCAATGTGGTACACGCACACATACAGTCAGGTCCAAAGTTATTGGCACACTTGATAAAGATAAGCCAAAAAGGCTGTATAAAATAAATAACACAAATACTGAGCTATTATTGGCACCTCTGTTTTCAATACCTTTCAATACCTCACCTTGTCTCCATAAATATTTTTTACTTGTCTTTCCAGCCTCCTATTGGGTAAACAATGTGATGTCAGGAGAAGACTATTCTTGTAGTGCTGTCTTGCATATATACACTCAGTTTATTAGGTACACCACCCTGTTCACGAAAATGGTTCTCTCCTACAGACAGTGAGTCACGTGGCCGTGGCTTGCTATATAAAGCAGGCAGGCATCGAGGTATTCAGTTACTGTTCGATTTAATCTTAAAATAGGCAAAACGAGTGACCCAAGCGACTTTGAGCGTGGTATGATCGCCGGTGCCAGGTGCGCCAGTTCCAGTATCTCAGAAACTTCCGGCCTCCTGGGCTTTTCACGTACGACGGTGTCTAGCTCGTTGATGAGAGGTCGAAGGATGGTGGCAAGAATCGTTCAAGCTAACAGGTGGGCCACAAACAGGCAAATAATGGCGCAGCACAACAATGGTGTGTAGAACGGCATCTCGGAACGCACAACTTGTCACGGATGGGCTATTGCAGCAGACGACCACACCAGGTTCCACACCTATCAGCTAAAAACAAGAAGAAGCGGCTCCAGCGGGCACGCGGTCACCAACACTGGACAATTGAGGAGTGGAAAAACATCACCTGGTCCGATGAATCCCGGTACCTGTTGCGTAATGCTGATGGTAGAGTCAGGATTTGGCATAAGCAGCATGAGTCCATGGCCCCATCCTGCCTGGTGTCAACAGTACAGGCTGGTGGTAGTGGTGTAATGGTGTGGAGAATTATTTCCTGGCACAAGTTAGGTCCCTTGATACCAATTGAGCAACTTTTCCATGCCCTGAAGAATTCAGGCTGTTCTGGAGGCAAAGGGGAGTCCGACCCGGTACTAGATGGGTGTACCTAATAAACTGGCCACTGAGTATATGTATCGCATCAGTTTCTGGTGATCTAATGAGGCTCTATCTGAGAATGACATTGCACGAACAGCAGCAATTTACTGCGATCCATAACTATGTATTCTCTGCGTACACACACGCATACATGCACAGACACACATGCACGCACGCACACACCCAGGTCCCTGGGCATTGTATGTCATATCAGCATTATCATCTCTCTGCTCTAGGCAGCTGCAGACACCTAATTAATGCTAGTAGAACTATTCTGGACCAGGTGCACTGTCAGTATGAGAATGGGGGCGTGCTCGATCCTCTTCTTTTTCCTGTAGTCCACAATCATCTCCTTTGTCTTGATCACATTGAGGGAGAGGTTGTTGTATGTGTTGAGTCTGTGCTTGCTTGTATGTGTGTGTGTGTATGTGCGTGTGTGTTTGTGTAATGGATTACTCAGAGCGCTGCGGGTAGGGGCAATGGCAGTGTGGGTATGAATGAATAAGGAGGACATAATGCTTATGTTATGTTCTGGCCTGTGGCACTGTACTTAAATGGGCTTATTCTTTATAGATAATCCTGCTACACCGCATGCCCAACCTCCCTTAGGGACAACACTATTGCACACTGAGTAAAAGCGATAACATTAACCACACCACCTGACAACACACACACGCACACTGTCAATACCCTCAGGAAATGCCACTGTGCAGGCCAATGCTGTAACACTCTCTAAGGTATTCAGTATGAGAAACAACGTTGTTTATCTCAAAGTGAATTTAAACACAGAAACACCACTGACAGCATTTAAGTTGCCAACACTAAACATAAATCAAATCCCTGTTTACCCAAGTTGAAGCCTAAACTCCTAAACCCCTCTTTCCATCTTTTTACCTACTACTAACACTCTCTTTGCACCAACACTATTTCAACTTCAAGCTATTGCTCATATCAAAATGTTGGATTAAAGGTAATATTACTGGTAGATAGTTAGATCAGCCTTACCATCCAGTGATCGTGAAGTCCTGTAAATTACCCATGGTGTGAGCTCAGGCATCCATACACACAGTGTAGACTGGAGGGATTAGATTCCGTTTAAAGTATCCACATGAAAAAAAACTACAGTATAATTTACTATAGAATTCTACAGTACTTATTATAGAATTCTACGGTAAACTGTAGTATACTGTAGAATACTATATTACACTGTAGTTTCCCTCGATCATGTGTAGTACTTACTATAGTATGTTATAGTAAATAGTATAATATTATTTGCAAAAAGCAAAACACTGTAGTAAATACTACAGTAATGTCTGCAAAAACACTAAACTTCTTAACTATAGTAAATACTACAGTATTTAATTTGCATATACTCTGCCCATTCTCCTCCCCCATATCGCAATTTGTGCCACCCATAAGTGAGAAACCTGCATGCCAAGTACAGACGATATATTGTGTGCTCTACAGGTTCTAGTAAAGTCCAGAAGTGCTGAACTATTCATTCAGTCCCCAGTTCTATTTGCAAATAGGCTATGGAAAATTAGCTGTGTTAGTGTTACTTCAGTAGGTTTCCTGAAGGAGAAAGCCTCTACTTGTCAAAGATAACAAAATAAAAACACCATGGGAAATACTGGAGTATACTACAGTCTGCAAAACACTGCAGTATATTAGTCTGCAAAAAACACTACAGTATAGTAGTCTGCAAAATCACTAACGTAAATACTACAGTATACTACAATCCGCAAAAACACTACATGAATTACTATAGTATATACTACAGTTTTCTTTAACTACAGTATTTATACAATATGTAATTGTAAATACTACAGTATACTACAGTGAATACTACAGAAAAAGTCCCCTGTAGCTCAGTTGGTAGAGCATGGCACTTGCAACGCCAGGATTGTGGGTTCGCTTCCCACGGGGGGCCAGTATGAAAATTTATGCACTAACTAATTGTAAGTCGCTCTGGATAAGAGCGTCTGTTAAATGACTAAAATGTAAATGTAAAAAGCTACAGTGAATACTACAGTAAAGTCTGCAAAAACACTACAGTGAATACTATACTATTTATACCATAGCATACTATAGTATTTTTTCATGTGGGTAGTCTGATTTCAAAGCTGGCTGGGTGGGAATCTAATAACACACTCTTACACTCTTCTGATCTTCCACACTCAGGTAAATACTCTGGATTACAGCCTTCCTGAGAAACACATGCACGCACACACAAACACACACGCACACACACACACACACACATATTCCAAGTGGGGTGCTATGAATACGTAGCGATTTGTTCAGGTATCTGGGTTCTCTCATGAGTGAGGTAGGGGGTAGAGTGGTAAAGTAGGCAAACAGAAGGAGGTCTGGAAGCGGCTGCATAAGGATGGAGGAGAGAAGCAGAGAAGCAGAGATAAGCCAAATAGGAAAGTTAATATATGCAGAAGGCCTTCCCCATGCAATGGAAGAGAGCTTGATCTGCATATCATGAGCTTTTCTTGGGCTGGCAGCTCTGGGCCTAGACCATAAGCCATAGGCCATAGACCATACAGACACACACCATAGACCCCTAAAACTCAACTCTGGACCTCGAATCCAGTTCCACTGCTTTTTTTCCATTGTCTAATCAGGGACTAATTTAGACCTGGGACACCAGGTGTGTGCAATTCATTATCAGCTAGAACAGAAAACAAGCAGGACCTCCGGACCTCGTAGGGTAAGAGTTAAATACCCCAGCCATAGTCCATATACTGTATTAGGGCCAGCTGAGACAGAAGAAACCAGGAACATAAACCTGTAAGATGGAGTCAGTCTGGGGGTCCAGGATGCCTGTAGGACAACACACTGAGCGCTTCTGAAGGATTATTGGTCTTTCAGCCTCAGACTGGAAGCTGATTCGCCAGGCATCTCTGTGTTTTGCAAAATATGTTTCTGCAAAGCCTTATGCAAAATAGTTTTGATTTCACAGGAATCTCACTGCAGGCACACATACACACATACACACATACACACACACACACACACACATACACACACACACACACACACACAGGGCCGGACTGGGATCAGAAATCGGTGCAGGCATTTCTAATGCACCGGCACATTTTTTTTATTGAGGCCCACACACCGGCCCAGCTCTTCCTTGAGGCCCCCATTACTAGCGAGATAATGATAATTTTTCAGAAAACCCAAGTTAGAATGGGCCAGTCTATCTGGCATTTGCCCGAATAACCAGATTGCCAGTCCGCCCCTGCACACACACAGGGATTTGTCTCATGCAGGATTTTTCTTTGAACCTCCTCTCGGTGGAAGAACAGCGCCGGAAGAAGATGGCTGCCGTTTTACAGCCCTCTAACCAATTGTACTATTATGTGTGTTTTTCCGCGTTATTTGTAATTTATTTTGTACATAATGTTTCTGCCATCGTCTCTTATAACCAAAGAGAGCTTCTGGATATCAGGACAGCGATTACTCACCTCGCGTTGACGAACACTTTTTCTTCAACGAGGCGTTCGCGAAGGATATTCTACAGACTCCCGACAAGGCCCAGATCCCCGTCATTCGGCGTGAGGAAGAGACGGAGATATCGTGGGACGTAGGTCGGGGTGCCTTGTAAGGATCCGACGGCGAACGAGTAAACTGCCTCTCCCATCAATCCTATTAGCCAACGTTCAAGCTTTGGAGAATAAAATGGACGATTTAAGATTACGGTTATCCTACCAACGGGACATTAAAAACTGTAATATCTTATGTTTCACGGAGTCGTGGCTGAACGAGCGACAATGATAACATTCAGCTAGCAGGCTATACGCTACATCGGCAGGACAGAACGGCAGACTCGGGTAAGACGAGGGGTGGCGGTCTCTGTATATTTGTAAACAACAGCTGGTGCACCAAATCAAATACTAAGGAAGTCTCAAGGTTTTGCTCGCCTGAGGTAGAGTATCTTATGATAAGCTGCAGACCACACTATTTACCAAGAGAGTTTTCATCTATATTTTTCATAGCTGTCTATTTACCACCACAAACCAATGCTGGCATTAAGATTGCACTGAATGAGTTGTACAAGGCCATTAATCAACAGGAAAACGCTCATCCAGATGCAGCGCTCCTAGTAGCAGGGGACTTTAATGCAGGGAAACTTAAATCCGTTCTACCTAATTTCTACCAGCATGTTAAATGTGCAACCAGAGGGGAAAAAACTCTAGACCACCTTTACTCCACACACAGAGACGCATACAAAGCTCTCCCTCGCCCTCCATTTGGCAAATCTGACCATAACTCTATCCTCCTGATTCCTGCTTATAAGCAAAAACTGAAGCAGGAAGCACCAGTGATTCGGCTAATAAAAAAGTGGTCAGATGACGCAGATGCTAAGCTACAGGACTGTTTTGCTAGCACAGACTGGAACATGTTCCGGGATTCTTCAGACAGCATTGAGGAGTACACCACATCAGTCACTGGCTTCATCAATAAGTGCATCGATGATGTCGTCCCCACAGTGACCGCACGTACATACCCCAACCAGAAGCCATGGATTACAGGAAACATCCGCACTGAGCTAAAGGGGTAGAGCTGCCGCTTTCAAGGAACGGGACTCTAACCCGGACGCTTATAAGAAATCCCGCTATGACCTCCGACGAACCATCAAACAGGCAAAGAGTCAATACAGGTCTAAGATTGAATCATACTACACTGGCTCTGACGCTCGTCGGATGTGGCAGGGCTTGAAAACTATTACAGACTACAAAGGGAAGCACAGCCGCGAGCTGCCCAGTGACACACGCCTACCAGACGAGCTAAACCACTTCTATGCTCGCTTCGAGGCAAGCAACACTGAAGCATGCATGAGAGCACCAGCTGTTCCGGACGACTATGTGATCACGCTCTCCGTAGCCGATGTGAGTAAGACTTTTAAGCAGGTCAACATTCACAAGGCCGCAGGGCCAGACGGATTACCAGGACGTGTACTCCGAGCATGTGCTGACCAACTGGCAAGTGTCTTCACTGACATTTTCAACATGTCCCTGACTGAGTCTGTAATACCAACATGTTTCAAGCAGACCACCATAGTCCCCGTGCCCAAGAACTCTAAGATAACCTGCCTAAATGACTACCGACCCGTGGCACTGACGTCTGTAGCCATGAAGTGCTTTGAAAGACTGGTCATGGCTCACATCAACAGCATAATCCCAGAAACCCTAGACCCACTCCAATTTGCATACCGCCCAACAGATCCACAGATGATGCAATCTCTATCGCATTCCACACTGCCCTTTCCCACCTGGACAAGAGGAACACCTACGTGAGAATGCTATTCATTGACTACAGCTCAGCATTCAACACCATAGTGCCCTCAAAGCTCATCACTAAGCTAAGGATCCTGGGACTAAACACCTCCCTCTGCAACTGGATCCTGGACTTCCTGACGGGCCGCCCCCAGGTGGTAAGGGTAGGTAACAACACATCTGCCACACTGATCCTCAACACGGGGGCCCCTCAGGGGTGCGTGCTCAGTCCCCTCCTGTACTCTCTGTTCACCCATGACTGCATGGCCAGGCACGACTCCAACACCATCATTAAGTTTGCCGACGACACAACAGTGGTAGGCCTGATCACCGACAACGATGAGACAGCCTATAGGGAGGAGGTCAGATATCTGGCCGTGTGGTGCCAGGACAACAACCTCTCCCTCAACGTGACCAAGACAAAGGAGATGATTGTGGACTACAGGAAAAAAAAGAGGACTGAGCACGCCCCCATTCTCATCGACGGGGCTGTAGTGGAACAGGTTGAGAGCTTCAAGTTCCTTGGTGTCCACATCACCAACGAACTATCATGGTCCAAACACACCAAGACAGTCGTGAAGAGGGCACGACAAAGCCTATTCCCCCTCAGGAGACTAAAAAGATTTGGCATGGGTCCTCAGATCCTCAAAAAATTCTACAGCTGCACCATCGAGAGCATCCTGACAGGTTGCATCACCGCCTGGTATGGCAACTGCTTGGCCTCTGACCGCAAGGCACTACAGAGGGTAGTGCGTACGGCCCAGTACATCACAGGGGCAAAGCTCCCTGCCATCCAGGACCTCTATACCAGGCGGTGTCAGAGGAAGGCCCTCAAAATTGTCAAAGACTCCAGTCACCCTAGTCATAGACTGTTCTCTCTGCTACCGCACGGCAAGCGGTACCGGAGTGCCAAGTCTAGGTCCAAAAGACTTCTCAACAGCTTCTACCCCCAAGCCATAAGACTCCTGAACAGCTAATCATGGCTACCCGGACTATTTGCACTGCCCCCCCACCCCATACTTTTTACGCTGCTGCTACTCTGTTAAGTATTTATGCATAGTCACTTTAACTCTACCCACATGTACATATTACCTCAACTACCTCAACTAGCCGGTGCCCCCCGCACATTGACTATGCAACGGTACCCCCTGTATATATAGCCTCCCTACTGTCACTTTATTCTATTGTATATATAGCCTCCCTACTGTCACTTTATTTTTACTTCTGCTCTTTTTTTCTCAACACTTTTTTGTTGTTGTTTTATTCTTACTTTTTTTGTTTAAAATAAATGCACTGTTGGTTAAGGGCTGTAAGTAAGCATTTCACTGTAATGTCTGCACCTGTTGTATTCGGCGCATGTGACCAATAAAATGTGATTTGATTTGATTTGATTTGATCTTCCATCCTCTCCCTAAGTGCTCCCAAAAGAGATCAACTGCTGTGGAATTCCAGAAACCCGAGATCCCCTCATCTTCCCCTCTTCCTCTATGTCTCTCTCTCATCCCTCCTCCTTTTCCCCCTCCTCATCTTCCTCCACCTCTTATTCCCTCCGCCCCCTGCCCCCTCCCCCTCCTCCCGTGACCACTTTTTCTCAACCCGCATCCTCCTCCTCCCGTCTTCCCCCTACATCTCCCTCTCATCCTTCCCCTACATTAAAAAATGCTAGGTTAAAATCAACCCAATGTGGGTTATTTGGTAACCCAGAGCTGGGTAAATACTTGACAGAACACAAGCTGGGTTATTTTGACCCAGCCAGGGTGGTTGGGTGAATAATCCAACATGTTGGGTTGTTGGGATTACCTAAACATGGGTTAATTTAACACATTTGTTTCCAAATCTTTTGCAGACATCACTATGCAAATCTCATGACACTAGTAACCCTAACATGGAATCCATATAGATTTTATTTATATTTTTTATTTTTTCCCAGTCACAATTGTGACCGATGGGAACATACAGTGCTCTGCCTATAATGCAATTCACAGACATTTACCCCTATTCCTCAGCCCACTTACACACACACCTAAACCCAATCACCCACACACCCCAGCTCTGTTACCCCAATGCCAATACCCTAATATTGATATAATCAAGTAGTGATACACCCATATCCCAGTCCTAAATGCCCTATGTGTTACTCATAGACCCGAGTTCCTTTGCCAATACACCTCATCCCTGTTACTTTGTCTATCTCAGCCGTGTTACCCACTTTTCCTAGGCCTGTATTCCCAAAGTCACCAACAGTAGCCTATATCTGTCACGGAATCAGCCGAGGCTGCTCCTCCTCCTTGCTCGGGCAGGCTTCGGCGTTCGTCGTCCCCGGAGTACTAGCTGCCACCGATCTATGTTTCGGTGTTTGACTTGTTTTGTCCTGATTGTGTACACCTGTTCCCCATTATGTTGTATTGTATTCGTCATCGGCAGTGTTTCGTGTGCGGGTTGTTTAATCCTCCTTATGTGGAGATTGTTTTTCTACTCTGGTTACTTTCGAGTAAAGTACGTTTCCAGTAAGCTCTGTGTCCTGCGTTTGACTTCGCCTACCGCATTTCACCGTCGCACTCTGACAATATCTAGCTATTCGCTGCACCTAACCCTGTAATTTGCATATCTTAAACAATTTCTTCAACATTGAAGGTCCCCAAGAACACAGTGGCCTCCTTTATTCTTAAATGGAAGAAGTTTTGAACCATCTCTGCAGCACGCCACCAATCCGGCCTTTATGGTAGTGGCCAGACGGAAGCCACTCCTCAGTAAAAGGCACATGACAGCTCGCTTGGAGTTTGCCAAAAGGCACCTAAAGACTCTCAGACCACTAGAAACAAGATTATCTGGTCTGATGAAACCAAGATTGAACTCTTTGGCCTGAATGCCAATCGTCACGTCTGGAGGAAACCTGGCACCATCCCTACGGTGAAGCATGGTGGTGGCAGCATCATGCTGTGGAGATGTTTTTCAGCTGGTTGGACTGGGAGACTAGTCAGGATCGGGAGACTAGTCAGGTCTGATAAAACCAAAATGGAACTACGGTGAAGCATGGTGGTGGCAACATCATGCTGTGGGGATGTTTTTCAGCAGCAGGGACTGGGAGATGAAAGATGAGGGAAAGATGAATGGAACCAAGTACATAGAGATCCACACAGCCAAGACAACGCAGGAGTGGCTTGGGGACAAGTCTCTGAACGTCCTTCAGTGACCCAGCAAGAGCCAGGACTTGATTCTGATCAAACATCTCTGGTGAGACCTGAAAATAGCTGTGCAACGAAGCTCCCAATCCAACCTGACAGAGCTTGAGAGGATCTGCAGAGAATAATGGGAGAAACTCCCCAAATACAGGTGTGCCTAGCTTGTAGCGTCATACCCAAGAAGACTTGAGGCTGTAATCGCTGCCAAAGGTGCTTCAACAAAGTACTGAATAAAGGGTCTGATTTACTTATGTAAATGTAATATTTCCATTTTTTATTTTTAATATATTTGCAAACATTTCTAAAAACCTGTTTTTGCTTCATCATTTTGGGGTATTTTGTGTAGATTGATGAAGAAAAAATACAATTTCATCCATTTTAGAATAAGGCTGTAACGTAACAAAATGTGGAAAAAGTCAAGGTGTCTGAATACTTTCCGAAGGCACTGCATATAAAACTGGTCTACCCCAGTGCCCAAGCCTCAACATTATTACAAACCAGGTGTACACCTGCACATCTAACCCAATATTGATTAAAAAACATTTTTTAAAACAAGTCTACTGCTACATGTCAGCCCCAATTGTCCAACCAATTGGTGTACTTCTATATTTCACACAAACCAGGTCTACACCTTTACTTCAGCTCCAATGTACACAACTACAAAGTCTGCACCTGTGCTTGATATCAATTAGTCCACTAAGACAGGATTAAATGTGCCGAAGCCTGAATACTCATAAGCTGTAAACCATGTATACCCCTGCACCTCAGCTCCAATACTAATATAAACCAGATCTACACCTGCATATCTCAGCCCAAATATCCATACGAACCAAGTTTACACCTGTGGCTATGTCCCAATACTCCGATAAACCTACCATTGTGCAAGAGACATGAAACAAACCTATTGACATGAAATATTTGTTCATATATTCAGCTAATTCAGTTTATGGGTCTATACATGGTCAATTCCCCCTGAAATAACAAAATATGACGTTTTACAGTCAAAATCACTGATTTAAACATATGTAAAGGCTAATGGATAATGGTAAAATCATCTGTAGGATCATCTTGATCAAGTATATCCACAACCAACTTCAATTTACAAAAGAAAAAAAAAATCTGAATATACAGTGGCTTGCGAAAGTATTCACCCCCCTTGGCATTTTTCCTATTTTGTTGCCACTAGGATTTTTGCCCATTCTTCAAGGCAAAACTGCTCCAGCTCCTTCAAGTTGGATGGGTTCCACTGGTGTACAGCAATCTTTTAGTCATACCACAGATTCTCAATTAGATTGAGGTCTGGGCTTTGACTAGGCCATTCCGAGACATTTAAATGTTTCCCCTTAAACCACTCGAGTGTTGCTTTAGTAGTATGTTTAGGGTCATTGTCGTGCTGGAAGGTGAACCTCCGTCACAGTCTCAAATCTTTGGAAGACTGAAACAGGTTTCCCTCAAGAATTTCCCTGTATTTAGCGCCATCCATCATTCCTTCAATTTTGATCAGTTTCCCAGTCCCTGCCGATGAAAAACACACCACCATGCTTCACTGTGGGGATGGTGTTCTCAGGGTGATGAGAGGTGTTGGGTTTGCGCCAGACATAGCGTTTTCCTTGATGGCCAAAAAGCTCAATCTTAGTCTCATCTGACCAGAGTACCTTCTTCCATATGTTCGGGGAGTCTCCCACATGCCTATGTTCTATGGACAGATACTCCAATCTCCGCTGTGGAGCTTTGCAGCTCCTTCAGGGTTATCTTTGGTCTCTTTTTTGCCTTTCTGATTAATGCCTTCCTTGCGTGGTCTGTGAGTTTTGGTGGGCCGCCCTCTCTTGGCAGGTTTGTTGTGGTGCCATATTCTTTCCATTTTTTAATAATGGATTAAATGATGCTCCGTGTGATGTTCAACGTTTTTGGATATTTTTTTTGAACCCAACCCTGATATGTACTTCTCCACAACTTTGTCCCTGACCTGTTTGGAGAGCTCCTTGGTCTTCATGGTGCCGCTTGCTTGGTGGAGCCCCTTGCTTAGTGGTGTTGCAGACTCTGGGGCCTTTCAGAACAGGTATATATATGCTGAGATCATGTGACAGATCATGTGACATTTAGATTGCACAGAAGTGGACTTTATTTAACTAATTATGTGACTTCTGAAGGTAATTGGTTGCACCAGATCTTATTTAGGGGCTTCATAGCAAAGGGGGTGAATACATATGCATGCATCGCTTTTCCGTTATTTATTTTGTATATTTTTTTGAAACAAGTGATTTTTTTCATTTCACTTCACCAATTTGGACTATTTTGTGTATGTCCATTACATGAAATCCAAATAAAAATCCATTTAAATTACCGGTTGTAATGCAACAAAATAGGAAAAACGCCAAGGGGGATGAATACTTTAGCAAGCCACTGTATGGTGTCTTAATAGGGCATTGGGCCGCCAGAACAGCTTCAATGCGTCTAGGCATAGAAGTGTGTGGAACTTCCTGTGTGGAAGCACCCCGTGCTTTCAATATATACTGAACAAAAATGCAAAATGTAAAGTGTTCGTCCCATGTTTCATGAGCTAAAATAAAAGATACCAGAAATGGTCCAAATGCACATCAAGCTTATTTCTCTCAAATTTGTTTACATCCCTGTTAGTGAGCATTTCTCCTTCTCCAAGATAATACATTGACCTTTATTTATTTATTTTATTTTATTTCACCTTTATTTAACCAGGTAAACCAGTTGAGAACAAGTTCTCATTTACAACTGCGACCTGGCCAAGATAAAGCAAAGCAGTGCGATAAAAACAACAACACAGAGTTACATATGGGGTAAAACAAAACAAAGTCAAAAATACAACAGAAATACATATATATACAGTGTGTGCAAATGTAGCAAGTTATGGAGGTAAGGCAATAAATAGGCTATAGTGCAAAATAATTACAATTAGTATTAACACTGGAATGATAGATGTGCAAGAGATGATGTGCAAATAGAGATACTGGGGTACAAATGAGCAAAATAAATAACAATATAGGGATGAGGTAGTTGGGCGGGCTAATTTCAGATGGGCTGTGTACAGGTGCAGTGATCGGTAAGGTGCTCTGACAACTGATGCTTAAAGTTAGTGAGGGAGATAAGTGTCTCCAGCTTCAGAGATTTTTGCAATTTGTTCCAGTCATTGGCAGCAGAGAACTGGAAGGAATTGCGGCCAAAGGAGGTGTTGGCTTTGGGGATGACCAGTGAGATATACCTGCTGGAGCGCAGACTACGGGTGGGTGTTGCTATGGTGACCAATGAGCTAAGATAAGGCGAGGATTTGCCTAGCAGTGATTTATAGATGGCCTGGAGCCAGTGGGTTTGGCGACGAATATGTAGTGAGGACCAGCCAACAAGAGCGTACAGGTCACAGTGGTGGGTATTATATGGGGCTTTGGAGACAAAATGGATGGCACTGTGATAGACTACATCCAATTTGCTGAGTAGAGTGTTGGAGGCTATTTTGTAAATGACATCGCCAAAGTCAAGGATCGGTAGGATAGTCAGTTTTACGAGGGCATGTTTGGCAGCATGAGTGAAGGAGGCTTTGTTGCGAAATAGGAAACCGATTCTAGATTTAACTTTGGATTGGAGATTCTTAATGTGAGTCTGGAAGGAGAGTTTACAGTCTAACCAGACACCTAGATATTTGTAGTTGTCCACATACTCTAGGTCAGACCCGTCGAGAGTAGTGATTCTAGTCGGGTGGGCGGGTGCAAGCAGCGTTCGGTTGAAGAGCATGCATTTAGTTTTACTAGTGTTTAAGAGCAGTTGGAGGCTACTGAAGGAGTGTTGTATGGCATTGAAGCTCGTTTGGAGGTTTGTTAACACAGTGTCCAATGAAGGGCCAGATGTATACAAAATGGTGTCGTCTGCGTAGAGGTGGATCTGAGAGTCACCAGCAGCAAGAGCGACGTCATTGATATAGACAGAGAAAAGAGTTGGCCCAAGAATTGAACCCTGTGGCACCCCCATAGAGACTGCCATAGGTCCAGACAACAGGTGTGGCATATCAAGAAGCTGATTAAACAGCATGATCATTACACAGGTGCACCTGTTGCTGGGGACAATAAAAGGCCACTCTAAAATGTGCAGTTTTGTCGAACAATTTGTGTCAAGTTTTGAGGGAGCGTGCAATGCTAACTGCAGGAATGTCCACCAGAGCAGTAGACAGATAATTGATTGGCAATTTCTCATCGTTTGAGAGAATTTGGCAGTACGTCCAACCGGCCTCATAACCGCAGACCACGTGTAACCACGCCAGCCCAGGACCTCCACATCTGGCTTCTTCACCTGCGGGATCGTCTGAGACCATCCACCTGGACAGCTGATGAAAATGTGGGTTTGGATAACAGAAGAATTTCTGCACTAAAGGTCAGAAACTGTCTCAGGGAAGCTCATCTGCGTGCTCTTCGTCTTCACCAGGGTCTTGACCTGACTGCAGTTTGGCATCGTAAATAACTTCAGTGGGCAAATGCTCACCTTCGATGACCACTGGCATGCTGGAAAAGTGTGCTCTTCATGGATGAATCCCGGTTTCAACTGTACCGGGCAGATGGCAGATAGTGTGTATGGCTTCATGTGGGCGAGCGGTTTCCTGATGTCAACGTTGTGAACAGAGTTCCCCATGGTGGCAGTTGGGTTATGGTATGGGTAGGCATAAGCTGAAGACAACAAACGCAATTGCATTTTTTTGATGGCAATTTGAAAACACAGAGATACCGTGACGAGATCCTGAGGCCAATTGTCGTGCAATTCATCCGCCGCCGTCACCTCATGTTTCAGCATGATTATGCCCGGCCCCATGTCACAAGGATCTGTAGACAATTCCTGGAAGCTGAAAATGTCCCAGTTCTTCCAGGCCTACATACTCACCAGACATGTCACCCATTGAGCATGTTTGGGATGCTCTGGATTGACGTGTACGACAACATGTTCCAGTTCCCGCCAATATCCAGCAACTTTGAATAGCCATTGAAGAGGAGTGAGACAACATTCCACAGGCCACAATCAACAGTCTGATCAACTCTATGCAAAGGAGATGTGTCGCACTGCTTGATGCAAATGGTGTTTAGGTATCTGTGACCAACAGATGCAGATCTGTATTCCCAATCATGTGAAATCCATAGATTAGGGCCTAATGAATTTATATGAATTGACTGATTTCCTTATACGAACTGTTACTCAGTAAAATCTTTGACATTGTTGCATGTTGCGTTTATATTTTTGTCCAGTGTACTTTGTAGCCTTCCTTTACTCAAGTGTTTCCTTTATTTTGACAGTTACCTGTAAAATGGATGGAGAGGTATCGCTCGAGTCGCAACAAAATGGAATATAACATTGCGGATACATTTTGGAAGCACACAATTTCATGTGTACAACATCTAAAGACCTGCATCACTTTACGGAGAGCTTTGCTGTTTCTAAAATGATCTATTTCGTTTTTTTCGGGGCCCCCATACTACACAATTTGCTGTTCAGGGTAAGTTTCTCTAAAACGTGAAATCATAAAATAATGGTCTGGACCCTTCTATAATATTAGATTTACAGTACATCATTTTTTTTTATGTAGTTGTAAAAAAGAAAAGTTATCCTTTAAGGAATTCTTACAGTTGTGTAAGCATCATGACCTGACAAAGTTCCAACTCAGATCGAAACGTTGTGTTTTTTGTGCGTCTGATTAAATCACCATGGGAGCATAACAGAGTTACGGACATTCCTTTTTTCTCTCATATCTCAATAGCTCATCATCAACAATCCAACATTGCTCTTTTTAAAGAAAACAACCCAACTAAGTGACCCAACGCCTGCAACCCAGCAGTTGGGTCTGCTAAACAACCCAGCATTTTTTTAGAGTGTACTCCCTCTTCTTTGCCCTACCTTTGCCTCTTATCCCCTGTGTACTTCCTTATTCCTTCTCCCCAAGAGAAACCTGAAGCAATTAACGAAACAAACTAACTATTCAAATGCATGCATACGGTAACAGCCATTGCCTATAAAGACAGCTTTAAATATGCTAATGGGATGTGTCTTAGAAGCATGAAAAAGAGAGCCTGGAGAAGAGAAAAGAGGGGCTTTACTCTCCACTCTAAATCCAACCCATACAGTACACAGCTACATGGGCCTTTGTGTGTATGTGTTTACATGTGTGAGTGCTTGTGTATGTGCCTGCAAGCATGTGTTCATGTGTGTTGCTCTTACCCTATGGTATACCAAAGTGGCAGGAAGGCAGGATTTGAGCATTTCCCTGCTTGATTATAAATAATCAATTAACAAAGGGGTTCAATATTTCCATATCTGTGAGACCTATAGGTTAAGTCCCAAATGGCACCCTATTCCCTATATAGTGCACTACTTTTGACTAGGGACCATAGGGTGCCATTTGGGGGACACATAGTGTAACAGCCTTGACTCCTCAACTGATTAAGACGGACGCAGGAGACGTTATTAAACATAATGATTGGCATTTCCAAATGTTAGCATGCCCTTAATAATTCATAACCTAATATATGTGCAACATGGGACTGTGAAACGACACTCTTATCCAATTATATTATAGACCGTATTTCCTTCCCCTCAATCCAACCTGAATCACACAGCTAATAAATGCCTTTACAGATGAGAGCTTAATCTCGGTAATAATAAGAGGTACACTGTAAATCCCAATGTGCTGTCATTAATCAAAACTTTTGAGGAAACCCATTGCACTTAATGTCTCTGAGTACAGTTACTTATAGTGATTTTGTAGTCATTACTCAAACCGATAGTCACTGTGACCTTGAGTAACTCCCCCACAGTGTGCCTTGCCTTTTCGAGTGATTTGTAGAGGTACCACCCACTTTTTTATTTTATTATTATTTTAATTTTTTTATTTAGGGGGTAGATCACCTTTAATATTGCAGATAGATTGTAACTTCCATCAATGTAATTGTCTGCATCACTTCCAATCCCCCATATGTTTTTTTCTTCTTCTTTTTTCTCGCATATACAGTGAGGGAAAAGAAGTATTTGATCCCCTGCTGATTTTGTACGTTTGCCCAATGACAAAGAAATGATCAGTCTATAATTTTTATGGTAGGTTTATTTGAACAGTGAGAGACAGAATAACAACAACAAAAATCCAGAAAAACGCATGTCAAAAATGTTATAAATTGATTTGCATTTTAATGAGGGAAATAAGTATTTGACCCCCTCTCAATCAGAAAGATTTCTGGCTCCCAGGTGTCTTTTATACAGGTAACGAGCTGAGATTAGGAGCACACTCTTAAATGATGTGCTCCTAATCTCAGCTTGTTACCTGTATAAAAGACACCTGTCCACAGAAGCAATCAATCAATCAGATTCCAAACTCTCCACCATGACCAAGACCAAAGAGCTCTCCAAGGATGTCATGGACAAGATTGTAGACCTACACAAGGCTGGAATGGGCTACAAGACCATCGCCAAGCAGCTTGGTGAGAAGGTGACAACAGTGGGTGCGATTATTCGTAAAAGAAGAAACACAAAATAACTGTCAATCTCCCTCGGCCTGGGGCTCCATGCAAGATCTCACCTCATGGAGTTGGAATGATCATGAGAACGGTGAGGAATCAGCCCAGAACTACACGGGAGGATATTGTCAATGATCTCAAGGCAGCTGGGACCATAGTCACCAAGAAAACAATTGGTAACACACTACGCCGTGAAGGACTGAAATCCTGCAGCGCCCGCAAGGTCCCCCTGCTCAAGAAAGCACATATACAGGGCCGTCTGAAGTTTGCCAATGAACATCTGAATGATTCAGAGGAGAACTGGGTGAAAGTGTTGTGGTCAGATGAGACCAAAATTGAGCTCTTTGGCACCAACTCAACTCGCCATGTTTGGAGGAGGAGGAATGCTGCCTATGACCCCAAGAACACCATCCCCACAATCAAACATGGAGGTGGAAACATTATGCTTTGGGGGTGTTTTTCTGCTAAGGGGACAGGACAGCTTCACCGCATCAAAGGGACGATGGACGGGGCCATGTACCGTCAAATCTTGGGTGAGAACCTCTTTCCCTCAGCCAGGGCATTGAAAATGGGTCGTGGATGGGTATTCCAGCATGACAATGACCCAAAACAAACGGCCAAGGCAACAAAGGAGTGGCTCAAGAAGAAGCTCATTAAGGTCCCGGAGTGGCCTAGCCAGTCTCCAGACCCTAATCCCATAGAAAATCTGTGGAGGGAGCTGAAGGTTCGAGTTGACAAACATCAGCCTCGAAACCTTAATGACTTGGAGAAGATCTGCAAAGAGAAGTGGGACAAAATCCCTCCTGAGATGTGTGCAAACCTGGTGGCCAACTACAAGAAACATCTGACTTCTGTGATTGCCAACAAGGGTTTTGCCACCAGGTACTAAGTCATGTTTTGCAGAAGGGTCAAATACTTATTTCCCTCATTAAAATGCAAATCAATTTATAAAAATTTTTACATGCGTTTTTCTGGATTTTCTTGTTGTTATTCTGTCTCTCACTGTTCAAATAAACCTACCATTACAATTATAGACTGATTATTTCTTTGTCAGTGGGCAAACGTACAAAATGAAAAAATGTTATCCCTCAGTGTATATATATATATATATATATATATATATATATATATATATATATATATATATACACATACATACACATACATACATATACGCATATACATACATACATATATATATATATATATATATACGTACATATTGTTTAAAAATATATATATTTCCCTTTATTACTTTCCAACCCCACCATCCCTTCCCTAATTGGAGTAAACTAGTGAACAACAATGCTTAGGCCTCTACTTCATGCTTATACATACTATATACATTTTATGGACACAGTCAATAATTATATTTTGTTTGTTTTTACTCCTGAACTTCCTACGATCATTTTCATGATGTCCATCTGGTATGCTTCTATATGCCATATCTTTCTAACTGTGCTCTTTCACAAAAGCTCACAATATACAGTGCTATGAAAAACTATTTGCCTCCTTTCTAATTTTCTCTACTTTTGCATATTTGTGATACTGAATGTTATCAGATCTTCAACCAAAACCTAATATTAGATAAAGGAAACATAAGTGAACAAATAACACAACAATTACATATTTATTTCATAAACAAAGTTATGCAACACCCAATTCTCCTTTGTGAAAAAGTAATTGCCCCCTTACACTCAATAACTGGTTGTGCCACCTTTAGCTGCAATGAGGAATTTTGGCCCACTCTTCCATGCAGAACTGCTTTAACTCAGTGACGTGTGGGTTTTCAAGCATGAACTGCTCGTTTCAAGTCCTGCCACAACATCTCAATTGGGATTAGGTCTGGACTTTCATTCCAAAACGTCCAATTTGTTGCTTTTTAGCAATTTTGGTTTTCGTCAGGCATAATGGGACCCATCTTGTCCAAAAAGTTGACTCAAGTTTGCCAAAAATCACCTGGATGATCATCAAGACTCTTGGTAAAACGTTCTATAGACAGATGATTCAAAAGTATAACTTTTTGGACGACATGGTTCCAGTAATGCCTGGCGAAAACCAAACTCTGCATTCCACAGTAAGAACATCATATCAAAGGTCAAGCATGGTGGTGGTGGTGTGATGGTTTGGGGATGCTTTGCTGCCTCAGGACCTGGACGACTTGCCTTAATAGAAGGAACCATGAATTCTGCTCTGTATCAGAGAATTCTACAGGAGAATGTCAGACCATCCGTCTTTGAGCTGAAGCTGAAGCGCAGCTGGGTCATGCAGCAAGACAATGATCCAAAACACACAATCAAGTCTACATGAAAATAGCTAAAAAGCAACAAATTGGAAGTTTTGGAATGGCCTAGTCAAAGTCCAGACCTAATCCCAATTGAGATGTTGTGGCAGGACTTGAAACGAGCAGTTCATGCTTGAAAACCCACACGTCACTGAGTTAAAGCAGTTCTGCATGGAAGAGTGGGCCAAAATTCCTCCACAGCGACGTGAGAGACTGATCAACAACTACAGGAAGCATTTGGTTGGAGTCATTGCAGCTAAAGGTGGCACAACCAGTTATTGAGTGTAAGGGGGCAATTACTTTTTCACAAAGGGGAATTGGGTGTTGCATAACTTTGTTTATGAAATAAATGAAATAAATATGTAATTGTTGTGTTATTTGTTCACTTATGTTCACTTTATCTAATATTAGGTTTTGGTTGAAGATCTGATAACATTCAGTATCACCAATATGGAAAAGTAGAGAACATTAGAAAGGGGGCAAATATTTTTTCATAGCACTGTATAACCTATATACTTATTATGGACACAGCATGTCTTACACTAGTTATCTTGTTGTTATTAGTTGTTGTTATTAGTCCCATCCTTCAGCTCCATTCAACACCTCCCATCTATCTCTTAACACCATCCATATTGGATTTCTGTTTGCCATATATTTTTCAACTGTACTGTGATGTTTTACAAAAGTTCTGAACCTTTCTATTGTCATTGTTTCTACAGTTTGTGAATTGAAAATAAACATCTTTGCTGAAAGTATTATTATATTATTGATCGATTGACTATGATTTTTCAGATCACCCAGTAGTGCTATCTGCACGGCCTGCTCCATGCCAATATTGCAATCCTTCAGCCATTGCTGGACCTGTGTCCAGAAACAAGCTACAAATGGACAGTACCAAAACAAATTATCTAATGATTCTGTCTCTTCACAGCCAAATCTGCAGAGCTGGGAAGATTGTATCCCCCATACAAATAACATTCTATTGGTAGCAAGAATTGTATATAATAATTTAAAATGAAAGATTCTAAGTTTTGAATCCGGCGTCGTTTTGCGCATCAGTTCATAAACACTATGCCATGGAATCGGTAGGTCGACTGTATTTGTTAGTGACAGAGACATGGTTGTTGAATTTGTTAACAATTCAATTCCTAGGTAAATTGTATCATTATTTTTGCGTATCAGTTCAGAAACACTATGCCATGGAATCGGTACGTCGACTGTATTTGTTAGTGACAGAGACATGGTTGTTGAATTTGTTAACAATTCAATTCCTAGGTAAATTGTATCATTATAATTAAACTCTTTATGACCATACATTACAAATCTCATGTGGCTGTGCTTTAACCTAATACAGTGGCCATAAACCTGTGGTTTACAGGCCTCATCAGGCCTGCAAGTAGGGTTGAAAGTTTTGTGTTTTTTCCAAAATTCTCAGATCCTCAAAAAAATTCCTGGTTGAAAGATTTCCAGAAATCTTCCAAATGGGCTTTCTGGAAAACATGGGAAATGTATTGACATTTTGCAACCCTACCTCGAAGTGACATGTAATTCCTATTGGAATCCAGCCAGAGTTAGAACACCCAACAGTTTACATTTTTATTCACCTGCAACCTGCATTCATAATGACTGCCAGTGTTAGGAACAGTGTGAGGAGACTACCTAAGACATTTAAACTGGAACAATCATTTCAGTAACGTGTGCGACAAATGTAACTAAATGATTGGATTAGTTTAGAACAATTTCTGTTATTTATCTTTGTGTAGCATAAGATTAATCAACCAATCACTCAATGTACATGCAAAACCACAGCTATTAAAAACCTTTTTTTTTTTTTATCGACCTGCAGTAGAGCATGCTGGGATTTAAAAAAAATCATAATAAATAAAAAATTGAGTTGACATGACTTCTCATTTTAAGTAATAATAACTTTTCATTGACTTGAAGTTCAACTTACTATAAGTATTTGAGTTAAAAATGCCTTGGAGTTTACAGTGTACGAGCTCTGTATACACACATACGCAGGCATGCACACACACACTGTAAGGAAACTAAAGTCACCATGACAACAACTTGTGAGGCTCCATGGTGAACTGAAGTATATTTCTATTAGCTTTTAGAGAAACAGAGAGAATCAAAAGAGAGTTGGAGTTATAGAGGAAGGCAGGAGAGGAAGGGAGGAGAGGAAGCAGAAAAGGAAGTGCTGATGAAGATAGGAGAGGAATGGAGGGAGGGAAGGAGGTAGAGAAGCATAGCTGATGGAGGTAAGAAGGAAGTATGAAGTGAAGGAAGAGAAGAAGAAGGCCCAGTAGGGAGGTAGAGAATTCTTATTTGGTTAAAACAGCCTTTCCACAGCAGGGGTATGGTAAGTGATTCTGTAACAGGCTATTAGATGGGCTCTTTACCTGCTATAGGTTGTTACTGTATGTTTACAGAGGGTCTTTACCTGGTTAATGTGAGGCAGTCTGGCAGTCAGATGTGTCTTTAACGACAGACAAGGAGCGAAACACCGCCCAAGCAGCCCTTCTTTTTAGGAACAGAGAATAAATTAAAAGGGCAAATCGCTGGAACACGCTCTAATTGAATTTCATATTGAAGTGGGGAAGCAATTTCTGCCTCAATCCCCATGTTACACAGACGAGATCAAACATCAAAACCTGTCTTTTATTGTGGCGGCTTAGAGAGGGCACGCACGAGGGCACGCACGGTGCTCCACGGTAGGTTGGTAGTGTTTTGATTCTGTGTGCTGTGATACATGATATAACAAGAGCACTTCTTGGTGAGAGAGGGAGAGGAGGAATGACAGGAGAGCAGGAGAGAGGGAATGAGAGAAACATCAATAAACGACAGAGTGAGATTACGCAAACAAGCTCTTTTCACTAGGACTAGAACACAGGGTTGACTGTCAGTGACAACAACACACAGCATCAATACTGATGAGCAGCGGAGGAGGGGTGGATGCTACTGTATCTGTGTGTGTTTGTGTATGTGCAGGGGGTTGACCCCTCAAGTCCCTATCCATAATGCACCAACAAAAGAGAACAAAGACAAAGGAAAACAGAAAACAACAATGCAAAAAACTAAATAATCAAGGACAACAAAAATCATAACAGCAAGGCCAACTGAATATGTTTGAGTGCATGTATGGCACTATTTACATGTGTGTGTGTCCGTGTATGTGCACATGTGTGCATTTGAATGAGAGTGTGTGTATGCATGTGTACAATATCGTCTTAGTCCACCACATCTGCCTATGTCTGCCACATTTACATTGTGACGTATTTCATTACGCTGTACGTCGTCTTCACGGAGTCTTGCCCCGCTACTGAATGGACAAGTGTAGTGTTTGTAACGCAATATTGAGGAGAGCCTGTCTCTCATCAGAGTTTCCGTATATTTTGGGAGTTGATCAAATATGACCTTTTCATTCGAGACAGGTGATAATAAAAAATGTTTTGTTTAGTTACTTTTTCCTCAACTTGTTTCTCTAACTTTATTGCAAGTCAAGCTAGCTTGCACTGCAGAGCAGCTAGCTAGCTAGCTAAAAGCTATTGTGGCTAACAACCTCCACCTAACAATTATCATCAAAAACAAAGGTCATTACCATCACAATAAACTTAAACGGGACGCAACAGTCATATAATATAATTGTCTTAACAGCCAATGTGTATTATTTAACGTTACTATTAAAATACTACTCACTTAAAGGAATGGGTAATTGTTTACAAGTTGCTAGCTATCCCATAAAGCCATCACTGAAAACCATATATTTTTATCTTCTTCTCTGTTTTGGTAACTTCCTGTTCTTTAACGGACTCAAAGTATGCGATGTCCGTCTTGCAACAGAGCCTTCAACCAAAAGGGGCGTTGCATTTTCACTCAGTTGTGGGCATCTCCATTGAAATGCATGACATCTTGCATAACGTAACGCAGTGCTTATGGGTAATGTGAACGCTTATGTCGGCCTTCCGCATCTGCAGTGGAAGGTGGCCGAGCTACAGAGGTGTTTGTCAGACCATGAGACGTCCCGAAAATCGGTCTTCTGATGAAAACGTCTGTAGCGTCCGAACCGTTTGGGCTACAAACTAATATGACCCCACCTTGGAAAGGGGAGACTCTCATGAACTCTCAGTTTTGCGCTACGAAGGCTCTCATCTGAAGGTAACCCATACAAATGAATAGAAGTATGGAGGTAGGGGGTTAAATATGTGTCCCAAAAAAACAAAAAAAATAATCATGAACACTTAAAAACCTTATTCCTTATAATGTATTTTTTACTGTATTTTTTGCCATTTATGAATGTGTTATTCACTGCATTTATATGGGCTATAGTAGTAAAGGCCAAATGAAATGATTTATCAAATAATTTGTAAACATAATTTTTTTATACCTAAAGGGGTCCTAAAATTCAAAATCAAATAGCTAAAGGATCCATCTTAAAAAAAAATCCATATGTTAGTTTAGTATCTGTAATCACATTAAAATATTTTTCCTGGTAACGGAACGGATTACAGTTACAGTTTTTTTTTTTTTATCAGTTACATGTAACAGATTACATGCAATCCGTTACTCCCCAACCCTGTGTGTGTGTGCATCCATGTGTGCTCATGGGAGTGAGAGAGTGAGACCTAAGTGACTGTACTGTGTGTCATTGTACAGTGGATTGCGAAAGTATTCACCCCCCTTGGCACTTTTCCCATTTTGTTGCCTTACAATCTGGATTTACAATGGATTTTGGGGGGGTTTGTATCATTTGATTTACACAACATGCCTACCACTTTGAAGATGCAAAATATTGTTTATTGTGAAACAAACAATAAATAAACAAGACAAAAAAACGGAAAACTTGAGAGTGCATAACTATTCACCCCCCAAAAGTCAATACTTTGTAGAGACACCTTTTCCAGCAATTACAGCTGCAAGTCTCTTGGGGTATGTCTCTATAAGCTAGGTACATCTAGCCACTGGAATTTTTGCCCATTCTCCAAGACAAAACTGCTCCAGCTCCTTCAAATTGGATGGGTTCCACTGGTGTAAAGCAATCTTTAAGTCATACCACAGATGTTCAATTGGATTGAGGTCTGAGCTTTGACTAGGCCATTCCAAGACATTTACATGTTTCCCCTTAAACCACTCAAGTGTTGCTTTAGTAGTATGTTTAGGGTCATTGTCCTGCTGGAAGGTGAACCTCCATCCCAGTCTCAAATCTCTGGAAGACTGAAACAGGTTTCCCTCAAGAATTTCCCTGTATTTAGCACCATCCATCATCCCTTCAATTCTGACCAGTTTCCCAGTCCCTGCCGATGAAAAACATGCTCACAGCATGATGCTGCCATCACCAGGCTTCACTGTGGGGATGGTGTTCTCGGGGTGATGATAGGTGTTGGGTTTGCGCCAGACATAGTGTTTTCCTTGATGGCCAAGAAGCTCAATTGTAGTCTCATCTGACCAGAGTAGCTTCTTCCACATGTTTGGGGAATCTCCCACATGCCTTTTGGGGAATACCAAACGTGTTTGCTTATTTTTGTCTTTTAAGGAATGGCTTTTTTTCTGGCCATTCTTCCGTAAAGCCCAGCTCTGTGGCGTGTACGGCTTGAAGTGGATCTATGGACAGATACTCCAATCTCCACTGTGGAGCTTTGCAGCTCCTTCAGGGTTATCTTTGGTCTCTTTGTTACCTCTCTGATTAATGCCCTCCTTGGCTAGTCCGTGAGTTTTGGTGGGCAGCCCTCTCTTGGCAGGTTTGTTGTGGTTCCATATTCTTTCAATTTTTTAATAATGGATTTAATGATGCTCCGTGGGATGTTCAAAGTTTTGGATATTTTTTTATAACCCAACCCTGATCTGCACTTCTCCACAACTTTGTCCCTGACCTGTTTGGAGAGCTCCTTGGTCTTTATGGTGCCGCTTGCTTGGTGGTGTCCCTTGCTTAGTGGAGTTGCAGACTCTGGGGCCTTTCAGAACAGGTGTATATATACTGAGATCATGTGACAGATAATTTGACACTTAGATTGCACACAGGTGGACTTTCTTTAACTAATTATGTGACTTCTGAAGGTAATTGTTTGCACCAGATCTTATTTAGGGGCTTCATAGCAAAGGGGGTGAATACATATGCACGCATCACTTTTCCATTATGTATTTTGTATAATTTTTTGAAACAAGTTATTTTTTCCATTTCACTTCACCAATTTGGACTATTTTGTGTATGTCCATTACATGAAATCCAAATAAAAATCAATTTAAATTACAGGTTGTAATGCAACAAAATAGGACAAACGCCAAGGGGGATTAATACTTTTACAAGGCACTGTATGCCTGTAAGTGGGGAAGAGAACAGCAAAATATGGCAATGTATAGCTGATGTCTTTAATGTTATCTAAATCCTCTTCTCTTATCTCCTATTATCTCTTCTTTCTCCTCTCTTCTCCTCTCCTCTCCCAAATGCGGTATCCGTGCCTTGGCAATATAATGGATAGTAATGGTTTGAGAACATTCCAAGATCTGAAAGAAGCATTTATATATCCAGGTAACTATTTTTTTCTTCATGTCCAACTTAGGTCAGCTGTGCTCCATGAGTTCCATGGGAAACTCAGCTGTCAAACCATCCAATGATGGAATTTCTAAACAGATTATCTTGTCTCCCGAAAGGACTAATCTCTGTAATAAATATACAACTATTGTAAATCTCATACTCTGAGCTAGCCATTAAAAAAGTATGGCCTACGGATCTAAATGTAGCTGAATCATCCTTTAACTGGACCAGAATATGGAAAAATATGACCTTGGCCTCTCGTAATCCGAACCATCAATTTACTCATTTCAAGTTTGTTCACAGACTTGATCTAACACTCAATAAATATTTTATAATGAAATTGGCCTGAACTTCCAAATGTTCACTGTGTCCCTAAATCAGGTAGGCAAATTCCTTCATATGATGTGGGAGTGCTCTGCTTTGGGACAAAGTCACAAAATGAAAGAGCATGAATGTAAATATTCAATGCTTCCCAACCATTGTGTTACTTAATGATGATAGCCCCTTGAATCTCTCAATCAATCCAATTTTCTTTGGCTCTAAAATGGCAACCACCACACTCTCTCCAATTTAACCAGTGAATAAAGAAGTTATAACAGGCTGGGTGGGAAACATGGTTTCTGGATGGGGAGGGAGGGAGGATGCGGGCGGGGTAATGGGGACTGAAGGGGGGAATGAATTGGGGAGGGGGAGCCTTTTTTGTTTATTTTCCTTGCATACAAAATATTATAAAACTGTTGATACTCTTCGTTATCTTCGTATGCATTTCTCTGATTGTTTATTTTCTTCTTCTTCTTTCGAGTGGCATATATGACAACTGAATACTGTATATCTGAATGAATATGCTTTTGAATGTTATACCTGTACCTGTAACCCCTTCTGAAAAAATGACAAACTAAATATAAATTTGGTCACCATTTAAACACCATACACAACATGAATAATACATCAGTGAAAACAAAGAGATCTCTTCACGTGTACCTCTTCACCACAGTAGGCTGCTGAGGGGAGGACGGCTCATAATAATGTCTGGAACGGAACAAATGGAATCGCATCAAACACATGGAAACCATGTGTTTGATGCATTTGATACTATTCCACTCATTCTGCTACAGCCATTACCATGAGCCCATCCTCCCCAATTAAGGTGCCACCAACCTCCTGTGCTCTTCACCATATATCACCCCATTTCTGCCAGCTATCTTACCCGCTCTACTCCATCTCTCTGCTCCCCTCTCTCTCTCTCTGCTCCCCCCTCTACTGTATATACAGTATCTCTCCGCTCTCTCTCCCTCTCTCTCTCTCTACCCCACCCCCTCTCACTCCTATCTCTCTCTCTCTCTCTGCTCTGCTCCCTTCTCTCTCTCTGCTGTTTGTAGTTGTCTGAAGTCCCAGCGGACTAGCAGTAGTAGTGCTGTAGCTTAGCTGTTCTGTCTCAGCTCTCTGCTTTCTACTTTCATGCCCTCTCACTTATTCATGCCTGGTGTCTACTGAGCCAAAGCGCTGCCCGTATTCACCCTGCCCTCAAAGTCACCTAGCGCTTTGTTCTGCTTTGTACTGGGGAACGGAACTAGAGGCCGCACCTGAACCTTGAACTGCTACTTCTGTGTGTTTGTACATGTGTAGTATTGAGAGCCTTAGTACAGATGATCCACCTGACCCTTGAACTGACCAACCAGTAATCATCTGCCTCAGAGGTGGACAGTGAGAAGGCAGATTGCTCAAGATTCACTCAGAAATTGGACTTCTGTCGATGTCGTAAAGACTTCGGGAAATGCCTTCAAAACCAGCCACTAGGGACAACAGCGAGCGCTATTACCATCAAGTACGCTTGGGTTTTGCTAGGGCATTGTGGACCAGGGTGGTGATCTCACAACTCTGGATCTGAAGGTCACATGTTCAATCCCAGTGGTAGAAACTAATTTTTAGTTTTTTGTTTTAACCCTACCCCAAACCTTAACCCTTAACTTAACCATTCGGAACGAATGCCTAAACTTAGTGGCCTGATTGCAATGAAGATGCGGAAACTGTGGGTTACCTGCAGGTGACCGCTGGATTTCTTAACAGCGGGTTAAGAACGGGATATTACAGCGCCGAGCTAAAATAACCATGGTTGAAAGCAAAAAAAATTTGTAGACCTCCACAAGTCTGGCTCATCCTTGGGAGCAATTACCAAATGCCTGAAGGTACCACGCTCATCTGTACAAACAATATTACGCAAGTATAAACACCATGAGACCACGCAGCCGTCATACTGCTCAGGAAGGAGATGCGTTAAGTTTCCTAGAGATGAACGTACTTCGCTGCGAAAAGTGCAAATCAATCCCAGAACAACAGCAAAGGACCTTGTGAAGATGCTGGAGGAAACAGGTACAAAAGTATCTATATCCACAGTAAAACGAGTCCTATATTGACATAACCTGAAAGGCCGCTCAGCAAGGAAGAAGCCACTGCTCCAAAACCGCCATAAAAAAGCCAGACTACAGTTTGCAACTGCACATGGGGACAAAGGTCGTACTTTTTGGAGAAATGTCCTCTGGTCTGATGAAATAAAAATAGAACTGTTTGGCCATAATGACCATGGAGGAAAAAGGGGAAGGCTTGCAAGCCGAAGAGCACCATCCCAACCGTGAAGCACGGTGTGGCAGCATCATGTTGTGGGGGTGCTTTGCTGCAGGAGGGACAGGTGCCATTCACAAAATAAATGGCATCATGAGGAAGGAAAATTATGTGGATATATTGAAGCAACATCTCAAGACATCAGTCAGGAAGTTAAAGCTTGGTTGCAAATGGGTCTTCCAAATGGACAATGACCCCAAGCATACTTCCAAAGTTGTGGCAAAATGGCTTAAGGACAACAAAGTCAAGGTATTGGAGTGGCCTCAAAGCCCTGACCTCATCCTATAGAAGATTTGTGGGAAGAACTGAAAAAGCATATGCGAACAAGGAGGCCTTCAAACCTGACTCAGTTACACCAGCTCTGTCAGGAGGAATGGGCCAAAATTCACCCAACTTATTGTGGGAAGCTTGTGGAAGGCTACCCGAAACTCAGCTGGTAGCTCAGCTGGTAGAGCACGGCGCTTGTAACGCCAAGGTAGTGGGTTCGATCCCCGGGACCACCCATACACAAAAAATTTTTATGCACGCATGACTGTAAGTCGCTTTGGATAAAAGCGTCTGCTAAATGGCATATTATTATTATTATTATAAACAATTTAAAGGCAATGCTACCAAATACTAATTGAGTGTATGTAAACTTCTGACCCACTGGGAATGTGATGAAAGAAATAAAAGCTGAAATAAATAATTCTCTCTACTATTATTCTGGCATTTCACATTCTTAAAATAAAGTGGTGATCCTAACTGACCTAAGACAGGGAATTTTTACTAGGATTAAATGTCAGGAATTGTGAAAAACTGAGTTTAAATGTATTTGGCTAAGGTGTATGTAAGCTTCCGACTTCAACTGTATATGGGTTACCTTCAGACTAGTAAATGTCCCGTGACACTTGTGGGGGTCGTAGAGCAAAACGAAGAACACCATAGTGTTTGTGAGAGTCTCATCTTTCCATGGATTGGTCATTTTGGTTTGGATGCTACAGATGTTTTCGTGAGAAGACTGATTTTCGGCATGTCTTATGGTCTGAAAAATACGCTGTAGCTCGGCTACCTTCCACCGCAGATGTGGAAGGCCGACATAGGTGGATGAGGTGGATTGAGACGCAGCCCATGCAAAATATCTCTATCTTAAACTGACAGATTTTGATGGAGATTTTTTAAATTATGTTTGTCAGATTGATGCACTGGTGTGTCAATAGACTCAAGGATAAAAATTGCAAGATCAAACTGTTCCGATGATAATACCCACCAAAGGGTGAAATCGTCTTGAAAAATGCTGGTTGCAATCAGGACTAAAGATAGCACTGACATCCGTGTTATGGAGCAGTAAATCGGTGGCACATGATGGATGAAATTGATATCAGCTGTGAGGGGGATTTTAGCAGTGAGATCTGCCTTTAGCTCTACAGCTGGGGTCATACACGCAGGGAGCAGTGACTGAGACTGACACTGACTGAAAAATATATGTTTTTATTATCGGAGTGGCGGCGGTTCCGGATTTTCTTGAACCTACTCTGCCATGGATAATGATACGGAGATTTCTGCGAATGTGCAGGATTTTTTTTACGTAGCTGCTGCCCAATCCGTTGCCTACTTAGCTTCTGCTCAATGCTCCTTGATACGGAGGGAAACTTCATGCTGTACACTAAATACCCTTTTTTTTGTACAGTCAATGCTAAAGACATGGTCGACATGTTCGAACTATGAATTCCATGCCTCAAGCGCTATTTAATGTAATTTTTTAAGGAGGGTTCCATGCAGCTATCATGAGCTAACAACCTATAAAGATTAGCCTGCATCATCACACAAAAATTGTTGATTGTTTTTGCTCCAATGTAATATGTAGGGAATGTGACCTGCTTGTGCAACTGCAATATCAGTTACAACACACAGAGAAGGTTGTATAGCCTTCATAATATATATTTTTTGGAACGTTCGTTCAAATCGCTGCAGGGTTTTTATTTCAGCTATTCAGAAATATGAGGCAGAGACATAGGCTGCATCATGGTTCAGAAGAGGATGAGTAAAGAGAGAAACATGAAGGGAGGGGGAGAGTGAGCAGCAGCTACGTAGTTTGCTTAAAATAACACATGCGCAGAACGTGATTCGGTTTCTTAGCTTTGAGAAAGAGATTTCCCGAAGGGGCGGAGGCAAAAACTCCGTACTTGCAGCCACAGCCTTTTATTATTAACCCACTTCTTTTTTAAGTAGACCTGCTCTATAATAAACCAATTCATATACACATTTAGAAAATATGTTGTATTTTTTAACACATGTTGTGTTACTTTTAGCGCAATCACTGTGTTGGTACAACTTGATTTGTGTAAATGTTTCAACACATTTTGTGTAAATTCCTGCAATTAATGAAAAACATGTAACACACCCTAGATGTGTTAGACTATTGACCAATCACATTGCGGATCCGAAGTGTTCATTTATCTATGCCGCGGCCCCACACCCTGGCCCTCACGCTCTGAAAAGTGAACAACTGACAGCCTGGAGTGAGCCTCAGCCAGCCAGGAGGAGGAATATGAAACAAGGTCAACTTACTCTTTATCTGAATTAGGTGACCATTTGAGGCTAATGTGGAGCGGACACAGCAACATTTTAGCCCTGATTTATACGTTTTCAAGAAGTTAGGCTAGTTAGGCACATTTTTAACATACTCATTGTCATTATGATATTTCCCAGCATGCTCTACTGCAGGTTGATTTAAAAAAAATAGTTTTTAACCCTATCAGTCTGTTTTTGCATGTACATTAAATAACTGATTAATCTTATTCTACACAAAGATACATTGTAAGCTATAAAAATAAAGACAGTCGCACACTCTATATATATAAACTCCAAGTAATTTATTGGGTAAAACACCAATGTTTTGGCATCACTCTGCCTTCCTCAGTGTGCGCCAGCTCATGCTTTTTATTACACAAAGATAAATAACATACATTAACCTAAACTAATCCAATCAGTTAGTTATATTTTTTTGCACCTATTACTGAAAGGGTTGTTCCAGTTTAAATGGCTTAGGTAGTCTCTTTCAAGAAGGTACAGCATTTGTTTCATGTAAGATTTTGTATATGGAGCACTGTATTAATTAGTTTTAAAGTGGATTTAATTGTAATACAACACAATATGTGTAGAAAAAAATATATACACATTTTCTAACACATCCATGTGTCTAGTTAGGAATGACACGTGTTACCTTTAACATAATCACTGTGTTGAAAAGTGTGTTAAAAGTAACACAACGTCTTGTTTTAACACATCTGTTCTAAGAGTGTAGATGCCTGATGACTTCAGATCCACAATATGATTGGTAAATAATCTAACACATCTGTTGTGTGGTTTTCAGCTTTTAACAAATTCATTGCAGGCATTGACACAAAATGTGTTGAAACATTTATAGAAATCATGTTGTACCAACACGGTGATTGTGTTAAAAGTAAAACAACATCTGTCATCCCTAATTACACACACGGATGTGTTAAAAAATAAATCATATTTTCTAAGAGTGTAGCATTGCATGTCTGTATGCACTCTAAAAAATATAATCATGTCTCCCATATTTCTGAGCCACAGATGGAATTGAACTTTAAGATATATCTGAAAGATCTTAGAGAAAGGACAGACGAGAGCAGAGGAGTTAAGCTCAATAAAGTCATAAATGATTGTATGGTATTTCTGACCAACTCCAGCACTTAGTCTCATGAGGAGAGGAGGAACTGTGGAGTGTATGGACATTTCAAGTGGAAGGTTTACAAGGGGAGTGAGTGTTGCAAATTGTACAAATCTATTGGCCTTGTTGATTTTCTTAATACACTTGATCCCTCTGTTCCTCTGTGCTGCATTCTGCCCCTCCACTTTATCACAATCACCCCAGAGCATCCCTCACTCATTTACATCCCTGAGAGAGAGAGGAAGCGAGAGAGGGAGGGAGAAAGACAGATCAATAGGAAGAGAGATAGAGAGAGTGAGAAAGAAGAGAACCAGAGAGAGAGAAAGAGAGTGAGACAGGGAGATGGAGATAGTTGGATAGAGGTATATGGAGTGAGATGGAGATAGAAAGAGAGAGAAACTGGAACAAATCACACACTCTGATTATTTAGTCACCACTGTAACCCATCATCGGGCAGGGGTTAGACTGCTTTATGCAAATGAGGGGTGAGTGTCGGACCATAACAAGGAAGATGAAAATACAAAGAAATGTCCCCTTCCTCTGCTGTCACTGATTTGATGGGCAATGTGGCTCAAAAACAAAGCTGAAAAGCCTAGTGGGAATGTCACTTAGGTCTCGCTCTTTCTCTCTCACTCTTTTACACACATGTGTGCGGGCAGGCAAGCAAGCAGGCACGCAAACACAAGCAGACACACACACACTTACACAAAGACATGCACATGAGAGTCTGTGTCATTAGGGATGACAGACAATTTGAACCCCTCTGCCCGCCACACACACGATCACAGACCCAGTATTGTGGGTGGCACTTACAGTAGCTTTGTGGTTTGTAACTGTGTTTCCTACTGCTGTCTTGATTTCTCTAGTAGGAAGATGGCAACAGTAGCATTGATGCTAAGCCTCTGTCACCCTGCCTCTGCCTCTCTGTCTGCCTGCCTGGGCTAATCAAAGTCTATAGAATCACACACACATACACACTCATCATATGCTGTTGCTACACTGCCCTTCATTTTACTCTTATTATTATCTATCCTGATGCCGAGTAATTTTTCCCTGCCTTTATATACATACAGTGCCTTCAGAAAGTATTCATACCCCTTTTCTTATTCCACATTTTCTGCTATTACAGCCTGAACAAGTTTTTAGACATTTTAGCAAATGTATTGAAAATGAAATACAGAAATATCTGATTTACATAAGTATTCACACCCCTGAGTCAATACATGTTAGAATCACCATTGGCAGCGATTACAGCTGTGAGTCTTTCTGGGTAAGTCACTAAGACCTTTGCACACCTGGATTGTAGAATATTTGCACATTATTAATTTTTGTATTCTTCAACCTCAGTCAAGTTGGTTGTTGATCATTGCTAGACAGCAATTTTCAAGTCTTGCCATAGATTTTCAAGCCGAGTTAAGTCAAAACTGTAGCTAGACCACTCAGGAACATTCAATGTCATCTTGGTAAGCAACTCCAGTGTATATCTGGCCTTGTGTTTTAGGTTAATGTCCCGCTGAAAGTTGAATTTGTCTCCCAGTGTCTGTTAGAAAGCAGACTGAACCAGCCTTTCCTCTAGGATTCTGCCTGTATTTAGCTCTATTCAGTTTATTTTTATCCTAAAAACTCCCTAGTCCTTGCTGATGACAAGCACACACATAACATGATGAAGCCACAACCATGCTTGAAAATATGAAGAGTGGTACTCAGTGATGTGCTTTCTTGGATTTGCCCCAAAGATAACTAAATCAATAAACTAAACTAAAACAATTATCCTGAACTTATTTAGGCTTGCCATAACAAAGGGGTTGAATACCTATTGACTGAAGACATTTCAGCTTTTCATTTTTAATTAATTTGTAAAAATGTCATAAAACATCATTCCACTTTGACATTATGGGGTATTGTGTGTAGACCAGTGACACACAATTCAGACTGTAACACAACAAATTGTGGTAAAAGTCAAGGGGTGTGAATATTTTCTGAAGGCCCTGAATCTACCTCAAATACCTCGTACCCCTGCACAGTGATATGGTACTGGTGCTGCTAGTATAATAGCTTCATTCTTGTGTATTTTATTCCTCTTGTGTTACTATTTTATTTTTTCGTATTTTTAATTCTGCATCGTTGGGAAGAGCTCATAAGTAAGCATTTATTTTATTTTATTTTAATCATCACCATTCATCTAATATATTTTTGTCATTACATGACATTTTGATGAGATTAATTCATTTTTGAGTGCCACTTCTGTATATTTAGAATATTCCCTTGTGCTTCTGTGAATGTCTGTGTGTGTTTACATGCGTGCATGAGTGTGTGTGTGACTTACTGAGTGTGAGAGTGTGACCGGCGACCATTTGATACACACAGTACAGTACATGATCAGATACTGTACTGAGATAAACAGTGTGATGTGCAACATAAGAGCTAGTAGTACTAACACTCGATGATGGTCCAACTAATTTCCATAAAGTTTGATTTAAATCTACGAAGCTGTGGCTTGAGGCAATGTTTGTCAGCATGCATGTATGATAGTGGGATGTACAGTATCTTTGTTTGTGTGTGTGCGCGCGTGTGTGTGTGTGTCGCTGGTATGCATGTGTGTATTCGTTAGGTGTGTGTGTGTGCGCGTGTGTGTGTCGCTGGTATGCATGTGTTTATTCGTTAGGTGTGTGTGTGTGCGTATGGTGTGAATGTGGCGCAGTGGTCTAAGGCACTGCATCGCAGTGCTAGCTGTGCCACTAGAGATCCTGGTTAGAATCCAGGCTCTGTCGTAGCCGGCCGCGACTGGGAGACCCATGAGGTGGCGCACAATTGGCCCAGCGTCGTCCAGGGTAGGGGAGGGAATGGCCGGCAGGGATGTAGCTCAGTTGGTAGAGCATGGCGTTTGCAACGCCAGGGTTGTGGTTTCGATTCCCACGGGGGGCCAGTATGAAAAATAAAAAAAATAATGTATGCGCTCACTAACTGTAAGTCGCTCTGGATAAGAGCGTCTGCTAAATGACTAAAAATTTTAATGAGTGAGTGTATATACACTGAGTGTACAAAACATTAAGAACACCTTCATAATATTGAGTCTCCCCCCCAGTGATGCTGGACAATGTTGACTCCAATGCTTCCAAGAGTTGTGTCAAGTTGGCTGGATTTCCTTTGGGTGGTGGACCATTCTTGATACACACGGGAAACTGTTGAGGGTGAAAAACCCAGCAGCGTTGCAGTTCTTGACACAACCAGTGCACCTGGCACCTACTACCAAACCCTGTTCAAAGGCACTGAAATATTTTGTCTTTCCCATTCACCCTCTGAATGGCACACATACACAATCCATGTCACAATTGTCTCAAGGCTTAAAAATCCTCCTCATCATCTACACTGATTGAAGTGGATTTAACAAGTGCCATCAATAAGGGATCAAAGCTTTCATCTCCATTCACCTGGTCAGTCTATGTCAAGGATAGATCAGGTGTTCATCATGTTTTATGCACTCAGTATAGTGTGCATAGACTCAGTGCACGATAGGGTCAATGCAGATAGTCTGGGTAACCATTTAATTAACTACACTGAACAAAAATATAAACGCAACATGGAACAATTTCAAAGATTTTACTGAGTTACAGTGGAAATGTCTAGGAGCAACAACGGCTCAGCCGCGAAGTGGTAGGCCACACAAGCTCACAGAACGGAACTGCCGAATGCTGAAGCGCGTAGTGTGTAAAAATGGCCTCTCCTCGGTTGCAACAATCACCACCGAGTTCCAAACGGCCTCTGGAAGCAACGTCAGCACAAGAACTGTTCGTCGGGAGCTTCATGAAAATGTTTCCATGGCCGAGCAGCCGTACACAAGCCTAAGATCACCATGCACGATGCCAAGCATCGGCTGGAGTGGTGTAAAGCTCGCCTCCATTGGAATCAGTGGAATCAGTGAAAATGTGTTCTGAATCACACTTCACCATCTGGCAGTCTGATGGACGAATGTGGGTTTGGTGGATGCATAGTGCCAACTGTAAAGATTGGTGGAGGAGTAATAATGGTCTGGTTTTTCGTGGTTTGGGCTAGGCCCCTTAGTTCCAGTGAAGGGCTACAGCATACAGTGACATTTTAGATTATTTCATGCTTCCAACTTTGTGGCAACAGTTTGGGGAAGGCTCTTTCCTGTTTCAGCATGACAATGCCCTCATGCCCAAAGCGAGGTCCATACAGAAATGGTTTGTCGAGATCGGTGTGGAAGAACTTGACTGGCCTGCACAGAGCACTGACCTCAACCCCATCAAACACCTTTGGGATGAATTGAAAAATTGACTGCGAGCCAACATCAGTGCCCGACCTCACTAATGCTCTTGTGGCTGAATGGAAGCAAGTCCCAGCAGCATTGTTCCAACATCTAGTGGAAAGCCTTCCCAGAAGAGTGGAGGCTGTTATAGCAGCAAAGGGGGGACCAACTCCATATTAATGCCCATAATTTTGGTATGAGATGTTCGACGAGCAGGTGTCCACGTACTTTTGGTCATGTAGTGTACCTTAAAAAAAGGTAGGGGTGTGGATCAGGAAACCAGTCAGTATCTGGTGTGACCACCATTTGCATCATGCAGTGCGACACATCTCCTTCGCATAGAGTTGATCAGACTGTTGACCGTGTCCTGTGGAATGTTGTCCCACTCCTCTTTAATGGTTGTGCGAAGTTGCTGGATATTGGCGAGAACTGGAACACCATGTCGTACACGTCAATCCAGAGCATCCCAAACAAGTTCAATGGGTGACATGTCTGGTGAATATGCAGGCCATAGAAGAACTGGGACATTTTCAGCTTCCAGGAATTGTGTACAGATCCTTGCGACATCGGGCCGTGCATTATCATGCTGAAACATGAGGTGATAGCGCAGATGAATGGCACAACAATGGGCCTCAGGATTTCGTCACGGTCTCTCTGTGTATTCAAATTACCATTAATAAAATACAATTGTGTGCGTTGTCTGTAGGTTATGCCTGCCCATACCACAACCCCACCGACACCATGGTTCACTCTGTTCACAAAGTTGACATCAGCAAACCACTCCCCCACACGACGCTATACACGCTGTCTGCATCTGCCTGGTACAGTTGAAACCGGGATTCATCCATGAAGAGCACACTTTTCCAGCATGCCAGTGGCCATCAAAGGTGAACATTTGCCCACTGAAGTCAGTTACGACGTCAAACTCAGTCAGGTCAAGACCCTGGTGAGGATGACAATAACGCAGATGAGCTTCCCTGAGACGGCTTCTGACAGTTTTTACAGAAATTATTTGGTTGTGGAAACCCACAGTTTCATCAGCTGTCCGGGTGGCTGGTGTCAGATGATCCCGCAGTTGAAGAATATGGAGGTTCTGGGCTGGCATGGTTACATGTGGTCTGCAGTTGTGAGGCCGGCTGGACGTACTGCTAAATTCCTCTAAAACAACGTTGGAGGTGGTTTATGGTAGAGAAAATAACATACAATTCTCTGGCAACAGCTCTGGTGGACATTCCTGCAGTCAGCATGCCAATTGCACACTCCCTCAAAGCGTGAGACATCTGTGGCATTGTTTTGTGTGCTGCACATCTTAGAGTGGCCTTTTATTGTCCCCAGCACAAGGTGCACTTGAATAAAGATCTTGCTATTTAATCAGCTTATTCATATGTCACACCTGTCAGGTGGATGGATTATCTTGGCAAAGGAGATATGTGACAGACCAGCTCAATTTGGTCTTATGTAGCAACATTTGAAATTGTGTTTTTTACATTGGATAAAAGTCGAGACTCAGAGCTAGAAAATTGTATATCATACACTGCAGTTGAGGAACAATGGGAAAGTAATTCTGCTTAAAAAGTTGATAAACTTGTACCTCACTTTTGAGAAAATGGCCTTTGAATGTTTTGGTACACCTACTGGAGAGTTATTCTTTGTCTACACCCATTCAGCATCATTCACACCATTTTAAGCTTTAGCCCCACCCATCTCTTTAAGGATTCACACGCGAGGCTATGTACTAAACAACCAAAGATTTCAAGACTAAAGGCTGGTTTACAGAGTGTGCTCTGTGCATTCGTAAACTAAGAGCATTGTCAGATTGACCGTTCGTAAATACAGAGCGTTCCGCTCTCGGAGCGCACACTGGACTCTCTGGCCAAAAAGTAGGGTTGAGCCGAGCATTCTGACCTAACAACAGCAGTCAAGCACTCAAGCTAACTGGCTAATGTTGGCTAGCTTGCTAGCTACTTCTAGACACAAATGCAGAGCTGGTTAGGCTGTTTTTATGTTATCCAGAGCATTGGTGACTGCAACTGTGCTGCTGGCAATAATTTAAGTACGCTGTTTTTTGTCAGCGTTTACTGACACCAGCCATATTCAACGGGTGTTAAGCATTTGTAAATTCGTCAGTTATACTGCGCTCTGGCACACTCTGAAATCGGAATAAATAGCCAGATTGAATTTACCAGCTACGCCTATCGACAGTTGTCACAGTGACATCATAAACATTCTATTGAAATAGTTACTTGCATAGTGGAGTCTTTTGTTTAGACATGTAGCTAGCTAGCTAAACAATGAACCATAATTCCAACTCATAATGTTACTACCCTGCATGAATATGCAAGTAGCTAACCAACTAGGTTCAATGTTAGCTAGCTAACATTAGGCTATAACTAGCAATGCAAATTGCTCTGTGATATGAATAATGTTACTACACAGATCATACATGTTACGTTATCTAGCTAGCCAGCCAGTTAACGTTAGCTAGCTAGCTAACAGTACACTTTAACTTGAAATGAAAACAACTTTCTGACAAAATTAGAAACGTGTCATATCTGAAAATTTAGCTAGCTAGACTCTCTTACCCGTATACATGGATGGACGCTTCTCCCTCTCTGTCATGGATGCCATGGTTGCCCTTAGTTTGAAGATGTAATCCGGAGCCTTCTGTGTGTTCTCTTTTTGACTCTGTCTGCATATTTGCAATCAAACGCCAGAATTTCCTCCATCTCCTTAGCTATAATACTCTAATTCCACTGATTTCAAAACTCGGTCCTCCAGAAAGTGGAGAGCAACACTTATGCAGTTCTATTACGTGATATCATTTTTTTTTTAAAGCAGCGTTAGAAAGGATTACCTACACATACTGACCAGCTCATATTATAGACAGAAGCTTGCTACATGGCAGACCAATACGAACTCATCTCTCGGCATGTCCAGCCCACTCATTATCTCAGCCAGTCATGGCTAGCGGGAAGGTTGCTGTCTTTTTCCATGGCTAAACCAACTAGGCTCGTAATTTAACAATTGTAGTTGTATTTACAGATGGCATACGAATTTACACATGTTCCAGAAGGCATTTCTACCCCCCAAATTTTTTTTTTCAAATGGCGCTCCTCTGAAGTAGTGACGTGCAACATATGCCTAGTTTTCTGAAACAAGTCACAAATGCTCACTAACAGGGATGTAAACAAAATTGTGCACAACATTTTAGAGAAATAAACTTATTGTGCATATGGAACATTTCTGGAATCTTTTATTTCAGCTCATGAAACATGGGACCCACACTTTACATGTTGCGTTTATATTTTTGTTCAGTGTATTTAGCAGTCTTATGGCTTGGGGGTAAAAGCAATCTCATCAGTCTGTTGGTCTGAGGGCCGATGGTCCAGTACCGTTTGTCGGACGGTAGAACAGTAAATGTCTATGGCTTGAGTGACTGAAGTATTTGCCAATTTTTCAGGCCTTCCTCTGACACAGCCTGATATAGAGGTCATGGATGGCAGGGATTGCAGCTCATGTTATCTACTGGGCCGTCCGCACCACCCTCTGTAGTGTTTTGTGGTCGAGGGCGGTGCAGTTGCCGTACCAAGTGGTGATGCAACCAGTCAAGATGCTCTCAATGGAGCAGCTGTATAACTTTTGAGGATCTGAGCGCCCATGCCAAATCTTTCTGCCTCCTGAGGGGGAAGAGGCGCTGTCGTGCCCTCTTCACGACTGTGCCGGTGTGTATGTGGACCATGCTAAGTCCTTAGTGATGTGGACGCCAAGCTCTCGACCCCTCCCTTGACCTCCCTTCGGCCAATCAGATCACGACTTATCCTCCTGCTTCCTGTTTACAAACAGTAGCCATAGTTGCATACAAGAAGTCTCACTACGACCTCCGTAGAAACACCAAACATGCAAAAGACAAAAAAGGAATAAGGTGGAATCCTACTACACTGGCTCGACGCATGTAGCAAGGATTGAAATCTGTTACGGATTATAAAGGAAAATCCAGCCGTGAGCTGCCCAACGACGCCACTCTACCAGACAAACGTAATGCCTTTTATGCATGCTTCGCTGACAACAATACTGAACCTTGCTTTAAGGCTCCCACTGTTCCGGATGACTGGGTGATATCACTCTCAGAGGCTGATGTTAGTAAGATCTTTAAACGGATCAACACTCATAAGGCTGCTGGGCCAGACGGAATACCAGGGCGCATCCTCAGGGCATGCTCAGACCAGCTGGCAGTCGTCTTGACGGACATTTTCAACCTCTCCCTTTCCCAGTCTGTAATCCCCACATGCCTCAAATAGACCACCATCGTTCTTGGCTGGCTGCATTACTGCCTGATATAGCAACTGCACCGCCCTCGACCACAAGGCCATACAGAGAGTGATGCAGACCGCCCAGCACATCTGGGGGCGAGCTCCCAACCATTCAGGACATACACACCAAGCAGTCCGAGGGAGGTTCGAAATATTGCCAAAGACTCCAGCCTCCCCTGCCATAGACTGTTCTCTCTGCTTTCGTCCGGCAGGCGGTACCAGAGTATCAGGTCTCGGACCCACAGGCTCTGAAACAGCTTCTACTCCCAAACAATGAGACTTTTAAACAGATAGACAATAGCTGCCCACCCCCACCAAGGACTATTTGCTGACGTACAGGTCTCTACACAGCAAATCCTCCAGTGTTAAATCAACACTTAGTGTTGAATTAACACTGAAAGAGTGGGACCATATACACACTGAAACCAGTGTTAAATTAAAGGTCATGAACAGTCAAAATCATGTTTTTCATTAATTTTGATGATATTTGAAGGAAAACAGATCAAAGTAAAATGAATGTTGCTTCTACATTGATAAAGTTTGATCACAAAGTTACTGGTCCCCTCCCCTATGTCAAACACTTGGATTCATTATTAAGGGGACAAGGTGACATCACCTTAACTTTAATTGTAATACACTAATGATAACATGATATTCTCTTACCTAAGTACTGCCTTGTAACCAGCATCGGAGAAGGCATGTTTGCAGAGGGGCGTGGTTTATATAGCTAGATAGCTACTCTAATGGTGCCAAAATTTGACTGTAGGGTGTCAGCAAATATCATTAAAAGTTTACCCTATTCATCTATGGCAAAGATACTTATATGTTTCCCCTTTCATCTGTGTCTGGTGTTAGCTAGTTACTGGCTAGCTAGGTCTTCAGCCAGCATGGAACAAATGGGGGGAAGGGTCGTTCAAAACTCTGACGCAGCTCTCAAGTCAACACATCTGTTATTGATGCTGTGAATTGCATCACAAGAGACCTGCCAAACGGGAGATATAAATAAATAATTGATGCAATTTCAATGTTTAAGTTGCTTTGTGTATCACCGAATTTGCAAGTTTCTTGACATAGGCGTTTCAAGGAGCTGTCAGTCAAGGTTAGCTCATTAATATAAGTTCCCCACCCACTCAGCCAGTATTTTCAAACTACCTGGTAGTTTGCCATGAGAGAAAAAGTACTTTTCAGAATGACTGTTCAGGACTTTTAACACACTGCGCAGCGTAGAACCTTATTGCATTGCTTTTCTGAGTGAATTATAGAGTTACCACCAATGACTGTATATGTTAGTAACAGAGACATTATTGTTGCATTCATACATTTTCGGTCCTAAAGACTTCACCAAGTAAGAGCCTAACAATATTGTATCCTAGTTTTAAAAATTGTTTTACACAATACCATTCACATTTCATAAGGTCTTATTTTAAGGGCCTAGTTTTACCCTACAAGGGCCTGAAGCTCATACACATCACAGTGAACCAAAACCATCATCAATTCCCAGCATGCTCTATTGCAGGTAGATCTCTAGAATTTTTGTTTTAATATCTATGTTTGTGCAATTACTTTAATTGATTAATTCATCTTACGCTATTCAAATATAAATGACATACATTTTCTAAACTAATCCAACCCGTTACTGAACTGGTTGATCCAGTTTAGATGCTTTATCTAGTCTCATATCATGCTCTTTCACACCCTGGCAATCATTCTGAATGCATGTTGCATCCCTTCTCTGGGAGTTATACAGTGCCTTGCAAAAGTATTCATCCCCCTTGGTATTTTTCCTATTTTGTTGCATTACAACCTGTAATTTAAATTGATTTTTATTTGGATTTCATGTAATGGACATACACAAAATAGTCCAAAATGGTGAAGTGAAATGGAAAAAATAACTTGTTTCAAAAAATTATACAAAATACATAACGGAAAAGTGATGCGTGCATATGTATTCACCCCCTTTGCTATGAAGCCCCTAAATAAGATCTGGTGCAACCAATTACCTTCAGAAGTCACATAATTAGTTAAAGAAAGTCCACCTGTGTGCAATCTCAGTATATATACACCTGTTCTGAAAGGCCCCAGAGTCTGCAACACCACTAAGCAAGGGGCACCACCAAGCAAGCGGCACCATGAAGACCAAGGAGCTCTCCAAACAGGTCAGGGACAAAGTTGTGGAGAAGTACAGATCAGGGTTGGGTTATAAAAAAATATCCGGAACATTGAACATCCCACGGAGCACCATTAAATCCATTATTTAAAAATGGAAAGAATATGGCACCACAACAAACCTGCCAAGAGAGGGCCGCCCACCAAAACTCACAGACAGGCAAGGAGGGCATTAATCAGAGAGACAAAAAAGAGACCAAAGATAACCCTGAAGGAGCTGCAAAGCTCCACAGTGGAGACTGGAGTATTTGTCCATAGGACCACTTAAAGACATACACTCCACAGAGCTGGGCTTTATGGAAGAGTGGCCAGAAAAAAAGCCATTGCTTAAAGAAAAAATAAGCAAACACGGTTGGTGTTCGCCAAAAGGCCTGTGGGAGACTCCCCAAACATATGGAAGAAGGTACTCTAGTCAGATGAGACTAAAATTAAGCTTATTGGCCATCAAGGAAAACGCTATGTCTGGCGCAAACCCAACACCTCTCATCACCCCGAGAACACCATTCCCATAGTGAAGCATGGTGGTGGCAGCATCATGCTGTGGGGATGTTTTTCATCGGCAGGGACTGGGAAACTGGTCAGAATTGAAGGAATGATGGATGGTGCTAAATACAGGGAAATTCTTGAGGGAAACCTGTTTCAGTCTTCCAGAGATTTGAGACTGGGATGGAGGTTCACCTTCCAGCAGGACAATGACCCTAAGCATACTGCTAAAGCAACACTCGAGTGGTTTAAGGGGAAACATTTAAATATCTTGGAATGGCCTAGTCAAAGACTAGAACTCAATCCAATTGAGAAGCTGTGGTATGACTTAAAGATTGCTGTACACCAGCAGAACCCATCCAACTTGAATGAGCTGGAGCAGTTTTGCCTTGAAGAATGGGCAAAAATCCCAGTGGCTAGATGTGCCAAGCTTATGGAGACATACCCCAAGAGACTTTGGGGTGGCTCTAAAAAGTTTTGACTTTGGGGGGGGTCAATAGTTACAGTGAGGGAAAAAAGTAGTTGATCCCCTGCTGATTTTGTACGTTTGCCCACTGACAAAGACATGATCAGTCTGTAATTTTAATGGTAGGTTTATTTGAACAGTGAGAGACAGAATAACAACAATAAAATCCAGAAAAACGCATGTCAAAAATGTTATAAATTGATTTGCATTTTAATGAGGGAAATAAGTATTTGACCCCTCTGCAAAACATGACTTAGTACTTGGTGGCAAAACCCTTGTTGGCAATCACAGAGGTCAGATGTTTCTTGTAGTTGGCCACGAGGTTTGCACACATCTCAGGAGGGATTTTATTCCACTTCTCTTTGCAGATCTTCTCCAAGTCATTAAGGTTTCGAGGCTGACGTTTGGCAACTCGAACCTTCAGCTCCCTCCACAGATTTTCTATGGGATTAAGGTCTGGAGACTGGCTAGGCCACTCCAGGACCTTAATGTGCTTCTTCTTGAGCCACTCCTTTGTTGCCTTGGCCGTGTGTTTTGGGTCATTGTCATGCTGGAATACCCATCCATGACCCATTTTCAATGCCCTGGCTGAGGGAAGGAGGTTCTCACCCAAGATTTGACGGTACATGGCCCCGTCCATCGTCCCTTTGATGTGGTGAAGTTGTCCTGTCTCCTTAGCAGAAAAACAACCCCAAAGCATAATGTTTCCACCTCCATGTTTGATGGTGGGGATGGTTTTCTTGGGGTCATAGGCAGCATTCCTCCTCCTCCAAACACGGCGAGTTGAGTTGATGCCAAAGAGCTCGATTTTGGTCTCATCTGACCACAAAACTTTCACCCAGTTCTCCTCTGAATCATTCAGATGTTAATTGGCAAACTTTGGTCTTGGCCATGGTGGAGAGTTTGGAATCTGATTGATTGATTGCTTCTGTGGACAGGTGTCTTTTATACAGGTAACAAGCTGAGATTAGGAGTACTCCCTTTAAGAGTGTGCTCCTAATCTCAGCTCGTTACCTGTATAAAAGACACCTGGGAGCCAGAAATCTTTCTGATTGAGAGGGGGTCAAATACTTATTTCCCTCATTAAAATGCAAATCAATTTATAACATTTTTGACATGCGTTTTTAGGGATTTATTTGTTGTTATTCTCTCTCACAGTTCAAATAAACCTACCAGTAAAATTACAGACTGATCATCTCTTTGTCAGTGGGCAAACGTACTGTATGCACGCTCAAGCTTTCAGTTTTTTTGGTCTTATTTCTTGTTTGTTTCACAATCAAAAATAATTTGCATCTTCAAAGTGGTAGGCATGTTGTGTAAATCAAATGATACAAACACCCCAAAAATCCATGTTAATTCCAGGTTGTAAGGCAACAAAATAGGAAAAATGCCAAGGGGGGGAGTACTTTCGCAAGCCACTGTACATCACTTTGCAAGCCAAAACAATGTGAGTTGCACGACTGATGCGGCCTGCAAATCAGGAATTTCAGGCAACTGTATAATTTTTTTTTTAACACTAGCTTTGAAACTTTAGTTGTAGGTACATAATACACAGGGTACCACCACAGTTACGAAGCCATTTGTTCCATACCTCTACCATAGACAACTCAAACTGGTACAACACTTCCACTCATGGGTGGCCAAAAATAACTAACTGAAACCACGCCCCCACTAAGCCATGTTTTCAATATATTTTCCCAGTTGCCATTTCGAGTAAATTGTAGAGTTACCACCCATGACTGTATTTGTTAAGAAGAGGAATAATATTTTCAATCATGTTGACTTTGACAAGTGAGTTCGTAGGTCAGGGTTCTTCAATTCCGGTCCTGGAGGGCCGAAACACCTCTGTTTTTCATCCTCTCCTTCTAATCAGGGGCTAATTCAGACCAGGGACACCAGATGAGTGCAAATAACTACCAGGTAGAAATGAAAAACAGAAGTGTTTCGGCACTCCAGGACCGGAATTGAAGAACCCTGTCGTAGGTGCATGTTGTCATTGAACTTAAAGCAAAATTCGACGCCAAGACTATCTTTTGGTATTTGTTTAATGAGTCCATTGTTGATATATTCCCCAAATAGTTGACTTGTCAGCAATAACGTTTTCCAGATACAGTTGAAATTGGAAGTTTACATACACTTAGGTTGGAGTCATTAAAACTCATTTTTCAACCACTCCACAAATTTCTTGTTAACAAACTATAGATTTAGCAAGTTGGTTAGGACATCTACTTTGTGTAATTTTTCCAACAATTGTTTACAGACAGTTTATTTCACATATAATTCACTGTATCACAATTCCAGTGGGTCAGAAGTTTACATACACCAAGTTGACTGTACCTTTAAACAGCTTGGAAAATTCCAGAAATTATGTCATGGCTTTAGAAGCTTCTCATAGGCTAATTGACATAATTTGAGTCAATTAGAGGTGTACCTGTGGATGTATTTCAAGGACTACCTTCAAACGTAGTGCCTATTTGCTTGACATCATGGGAAAATCAAAAGAAATCAGCCAAGACCTCCACAAGTCTGGTTCTTCCTTGGGAGCAATTTCCAAACGCCTGAAGGCACCATGTTCATCTGTACAAACAATAGTACGCAAGTAGAATCACCATGGGACCACGCAGCCGTCATACCGCTCAGGAAGGAGATGCGTTCTGTCTCCTAGAGATTAATGTACTTTGGTGCGAAAAGTGCAAATCAATCCCAGAACAACAGCAAAGGACCTTGTGAAGATGCTGGAGGAAACAGGTACAAAAGTATATATATCCACAGTATAACGAGTCCTATGTCGACATAACCTGGAAGGCCGCTCAGCAAGGAAGAAGCCACTGCTCCAAAACCACCATGAAAAAAGCCAGACTACGGTTTGCAACTGCACATGGGGACAAAGATCGTTCTTTTTGGAGAAATGTCCTCTGGTCTGATGAAACAAAAATAGAACTGTTTGGCCATAATGACCATTGTTATGTTTGGAGGAAAAAGGGGTGGCTTGCAAGCCGCGGAACACCTTCCCAACCGTGAAGCACGGGGGTGGCAGCATCATGTTGTGGGGGTGCTTTGCTGCAGGAGGGACTGGTGCACTTCACAAAAAAGATGGCATCATGAGGAAGGAAAATTATGTGGATATATTGAAGCAACATCTCAAGACATCAGTCAGGAAGTTAAAGCTTGGTCACAAATGGGTCTTCCAAATTTAGAATGACACCAACTCCAAAGTTGTGGCAAAATGGCTTAAGGACAACAAAGTCAAGGTATTGGAGTGGCCACAAAGCCCTGACCTCAATCCTATAGAAAATGTGTGGGCAGAACTGAAAAAGCGTATGCGAGCAAGGAGTCCTACAAACCTGACTCAGTTACACCAGCTCTGTCAGGAGGAATGGGCCAACATTCACCCAACTTATTGTGGGAAGCTTGTGGAAGGCTACCTGAAACGTTTGACCCAAGTTAAACAATTTGAAGGCAATGCTACCAAATACTAATTGAGTGTATGTAAACTTCTGAACCACTGGGGATGTGATGAAAGAAATAAAAGCTGAAATAAATAATTCTCTCTACTATTATTCTGACATTCCACAAATAAAGTGGTGATCCTAACTGACCTAAGACAGGGAATTTTACTAGGATTAAATGTTGGGAATTGTGAAAAACTGAGGTTAAATGTATTTAGCTAAGGTGTATGTAAACTTCCGACTTCAACTGCATTTAACTTCTAAAATACAGAAGTTATCCCCATATAATGCAAAATGTATCATACAGGGATGTTTTCTGTGTTTTGAACCATTTGGATGAGGCTCTGCATTCTTTAACGCACCTGCCACCGCAGTAAATTTATCCTCACTCTCGTCATGTTCAATTTCCTTCTGCAGCACTCCATATTTACTCTTAACCTTTTCACGTGTGAGTTCCAAATATCTCTAATGGTCGCCCCAGCATTAGTTTCTTTATGCACGCGATGTCAGAATGCACTCACTGTTCCCAAATGTGATTGTTACGCAGCAGGACAGTTACCCGCGCTCCCCTCAAACCAAGGCACACTGCCTTCTAATTATCTATAGGCCATGTTTCAACTTGTCAATTTCAAATTATTTTCTAACAAGTTTTATTTTTTAACAATAGTTTGAATTGAGGTGTGTTCCGCCTCCTCATTAATTCACATAATAAGTAGCCTATTTCACTGTTGCAGACAATGTATGTTTGAGGCTTTACTGAGCCGGACAAACTTCCCCAAGCTTTACTGAGCCCAAGCACTTCCCCAGTGTTTCCCCAGATCAAGTATACAGGCATTTGCACATCTCCAGTCAGAACAGGCCTTGCACGAACGTTTTCGCCCTGGCACATTTTCTGGCTGGCGCCCGCATTGCCTTCATTGTTGTTTTACTTACAAATAATAACTTTGGACGTGTGCGTTCCTGTCAAAGTAAGTGCCTTATTTTCTGTATATCGTGTTGTCTTTTCTACTGTAGCATACCGTATGTATGTATGGAGCATAATGTATTTACTGTTTTATTCATATTTTCAAGTACTGGTGACAAATCATGCATTCCAATTCTTGCATAGATTGTAATGGACGCATATGATGTGTGTAAAATACTTTCTTGAAGGTTGTACTGATTATGATGAGCTAATGCTAAGCTATTTGCCAGCTATGTGCGGCGCCATATTTGTTGACATCATACAATGCATTCTGGTTGTCATGTAAGCGTCTGTCAGACCAAAGATGTTATACCAAAACGAGGTGAAGGGATGGTTCACTGGACTGACTTATGGTGCTTTCAAGACAACTGGGAACTCAGAAAAATCCGAGGTCAAATCATGATGTCAGTGATCTTCAGGTTGGAAAGTCGAAGCTCTAGAAAGAGGCCCGAGTTCCCGAGTTGGAATTCCGAGTTGGATGACCGTTCAAAACTATTTTTCCCAAGTTCCCAGCCTTTTTGAACGCGGCATCAGATTGTAACTATGGTACCTCAGGGTTGCCAGCTAGTTTAATTTTTATTTAGCTCATAAACTCCCCATTTCTACCCCCCATTGACATGAAAACCCCCTACAAATGAAATGAACCTCCCCAAAAACCTGTTAAAATGGTTTAATCCATACTGGCAACCCTGTTTAGCTTTAGTGTTATGGTTAGGCTAGGCAGTAGGCTTGTATTTGGGTTGATGATCTGTGAGGTGATAACATTTTATTTGCTTTGTGAATTGTCAAGTCATGTGCTCTGGTTCTTGTACAGTGGGGAAAAAAAGTATTTAGTCAGCCACCAATTGTGCATGTTCTCCCACTTAAAAAGATGAGAGAGGCCTGTCATTTTCATCATAGGTACACGTCAACTATGACAGACAAATTGAGAAAAAAAATTCCAGAAAATCACATTGTAGGATTTTTAATGAATTTATCTGCAAATTATGGTGGAAAATAAGTATTTGGTCACCTACAAACAAGCAAGATTTCTGGCTCTCACAGACCTGTAACTTCTTATTTAAGAAGCTCCTCTGTCCTCCACTCGTTACCTGTATTAATGGCACCTGTTTGAACTTGTTATCAGTATAAAAGACACCTGTCCACAACCTCAAACAGTCACACTCCAAACTCCACTATGGCCAAGACCAAAGAGCTGTCAAAGGACACCAGAAACAAAATTGTAGACCTGCACCAGGCTGGGAAGACTGAATCTGCAATGGGTAAGCAGCTTGGTTTGAAGAAATCAACTGTGAGAGCAATTATTAGGAAATGGAAGACAAACAAGACCACTGATAATCTCCCTCGATCTGGGGCTCCACGCAAGATCTCACCCCGTGGGGTCAAAATGATCACAAGAACGGTGAGCAAAAATCCCAGAACCACACGGGGGGACCTAGTGAATGACCTGCAGAGAGCTGGGACCAAAGTAACAAAGCCTACCATCAGTAACACACTACGCCGCCAGGGACTCAAATCCTGCAGTGCTAGACGTGTCCCCCTGCTTAAGCCAGTACATGTCCAGGCCCGTCTGAAGTTTGCTAGAGTGCATCCAGAAGAGGATTGGGAGAATGTCATATGGTCAGATGAAACCAAAATATAACTTTTTGGTAAAAACTCAACTCGTCGTGTTTGGAGGACAAAGAATGCTGAGTTGCATCCAAAGAACACCATACCTACTGTGAAGCATGGGAGTGAAAACATCATACTTTGGGGCTGTTTTTCTGCAAAGGGACCAGGACGACTGATCCGTGTAAAGGAAAGAATGAATGGGGCCATGTATCGTGAGATTTTGAGTGAAAACCTCCTTCCATCAGCAAGGGCATTGAAGATGAAACGTGGCTGGGTCTTTCAGCATGACAATGATCCCAAACACACCGCCCGGGCAATGAAGGAGTGGCTTCGTAAGAAGCATTTCAAGGTCCTGGAGTCTCCAGATCTCAACCCCATAGAAAATCTTTGGAGGGAGTTGAAAGTCTGTGTTGCCCAGCGACAGCCCCAAAACATCACTGCTCTAGAGGAGATCTGCATGGAGGAATGGGCCAAAATACCAGCAACAGTGTGTGAAAACCTTGTGAAGACTTACAGAAAACGTTTGACCTGTGTCATTGCCAACAAAGGGTATATAACAAAGTATTGAGAAACTTTTGTTATTGACCAAATACTTATTTTCCACCATAATTTGCAAATAAATTCATAAAAAATCCTACAATGTGATTTTCTGGATTTTTTTTTTCTCATTTTGTCTGTCATAGTTGACGTGTACCTATGATGAAAATTACAGGCCTCTCTCATCTTTTTAAGTGGGAGAACTTGCACAATTGGTGACTGACTAAATACTTTTTTTCCCCACTGTATACACTGTAACAAGTACATGAAAGATTTGTAATATGCTGAAAAGTGGCCAAACTAAGTTCATATTTTTCAGGCAATCTTTGACTTTGACTTTGTTTATTTGCGTCTCATTGTGAATGCCATTCTGGGATTAGGGAGTTTTCGCTTGTCAAACATAAACAAACATGGCTGCCATCATAAAGAATTTACTGCTGTTAGCTTAGCTGACAAGCATTTATTTTCTAAACAATATTACATTTCTCCCTTGTGCTCACCAGAGATGTGATACATTGTAAACAAGTCTAGCTGTTAGGTAGCTAACTTATGTTTTGTTTTTTTGTCAGCACAACCTGTTATTTAGACTGGTTTATGGAAAGAGTTTGGTTGTGGATGTGTTCGTGTGATGCTTGGATGATGAAGTTCGCATTTACCTTTTACAATAAAAGGTGAAATTGAGGAAGACAGTTGTGAAGACCTTTATTTCCCATCAGTACAAACCATTGTTTAGATGCTTTTCAGACAACAAAGCTGTTTAGACATGTTTGTTACGTCATACATTATGTTGCTACTGTTCCAATCACATATTTGCCATGGTACGCTGCAGGGACCACTCAACAATGATTACAAATATGTGATCGAACACGTAAAAGGGTTATTAATATGTTCCGCAGTCTTCCTTTTTCCCCCTGCATGCCTTCTTACCAACCTCAATGGGTTCTCCTGACTCCCATCTTCAAGTCTGACAACCAATCGGGTGTACCCGCCATCTTGTGACTCATCCTGGCACGGTCCCTCCCCGCTTCCGAGGACCTCCTTGACTCTATCCACTTAGGAACATTCTTCTTCTTCTTCTTCTTCTTCTTCTTCTTCTTCTTCTTCTTCTTCTTCTTCTTCTTCTTCTTCTTCTTCTTCTTCTTCTTCTGTGAGGTTTAAAGGCAGTTGGCATCCAATATGTTGCATTGCCGCCCCCCAACAGAACTATAGGATAGATCCGTTGCACTTTACACAAATATACATATATTTTAATTAACCTAAAAACTAACCCTATACTCATTAAAACCCATCACCTTAGTCCACTACTTTAACCCTATCTGATCCTACCCCAGGCCAACGGCCTGAGAGGATGGGACACTACCCCTCAACAAATGCTGTAATACCCCCAAGTACTTCTCTACAGCTGCCACCACAACATATATTTTCTGTGATTTACATTCAATTTCTGCGTTACAGTTGATAACCATTGCTATAAATACTAAGAAGTCTAAGAAAGACTAAGAAAACTTTACTGAAGCATACACTACTGTTGAAAAGTTTTGGGTCACTTAGAAATGTCCTGGTTTTCAAACTAAAAGCAATTTTTTTGTCCATTAAAATAACATCAAATTGATCAGAAATACAGTGTAGACATTGTAGCTGGAAACGGCTGATTTGTTATGGAATATCTACAAAGGCGTACATGGGCCCATTATCAGCAACCATCAGTCCTGTGTTCCAATGGCACATTGTGTTTGCTAATCATTTTATAATTTTAAAAGGCTAATTGATCATTAGAAAACCCCTTTGCAATTATTTTAGCACAGCTGAAAATTGTTGTGCTGATTAAAGAAGCAATAAAATGGGCCTTCTTGAGACTAGTTGAGTATCTGGAGTATCTGGAGTCTAGTTTGAGAAACAGACGCCTCAAACAGGTCCTCAACTGGCAGCTTCATTAAATAGTACCCGCAAAACACCAGTCTCAACGTCAACAGTGAAGAGGTGACTCCGGGATGCTGACCTTCTAGGCAGAGTTGCAAAGAAAAAAACGTATCTCAGACTGGCCAATAAAAATAAAATATTAAGATGGGCAGTCTGAGATGTGGCTTTTTCTTTGCACAAGGACATTTCTAAGTGACCCCAAACTTTTGAACGGTAGTGTATATCACTCATTGGCCTATCCCTCTGTTCTGGCACAGATCTACTATTCACAGGGATCCTCTCAGAATCCCTCACCCTTGACCTATCCTCCTCTACATTATTCACTGCCTCAGCATACGACACCTTCTGCACTACCCTGACTCTAGCCACTTCAACCTGCCTCTTTTGCACCAGACACTTCTGATCCCCAGTAACATGTGCACCCCTACAGTTGACACACACAACTTTATCCACCGAAACTACACAATTCTCTATCCCATACCCTCCTGCACACTTCCCACATCTTGGAATCTCCCTCCTACATACTGCTGCGACATGACCATAAATGTTACACCTGAAACAGCGCAGTTGATTCGCCACAAAAGCTCTAACAGGATAACTGATATATCCTTACATTACCTTGTCAGGTAAAGACTATGATTCAAAACTCAAAAGGACAGACAGTGACTCATCTGTTTCACCACACTCACCACCAGGTCTGCATCGTACCAAATGGCAGGCATCACACCAGGAATCTTCAACTTTAATTGTTCCACCTCCACAATTAACACTACACCAGAAATCACTCCTTTCAATGGTGTCCTGTACCTAAGCGCAAAGCAAGATACAGGTATTTTCCCAAGTTTCCCTCCGATCTGAAGAAACACAAAAAAACATCACAAGTCCACTTCGGGTTACCTTCACTGACTCATCAGCACTCACCATCTTATCCACCCAAATTGAAACCCCCCATGGATCAGCCAAAAGGCCTCGTCCCACCCTCTTCAAAAATCACAATCCCATTGGACCAAACTTATTTTTATCATAACCATGTCCATCAAGCTCGGACTCCGAGCTCCTCACAACACCATCTACCCCTTCCATTTCACCTCCAGAATTCGAACTGGCATCTGGCTCACTCTGTTTGAACTTGACACCAATCTTCCTTGACATACCCTCTCCCTTGTTATTGCTAGCTTCAAAAGATTCAACCCTATGCTCTGCCTCCTTCAGTCTTTTCAACCTCCTCTCTCTTTCCCTCCAATCCTCCTCCCTTAACCAATTACCCAAATCCTTCAGAAAATACCCTACTTTTCCAAGCTGAAATCTCTAAGCAATCCTAAACCCTGTCCTCCCCCCACTTCAAAATCGATAAAGCATCCTACTCCTTCAGGTCTCCACAATCTTGACTAATCTCTAACTAACTGATTGGATTAGTTTTAAAAAAATGTATATTATTTATCTTTGTGTACATTAATGTACATGCAAAAACACACATATTAAAAACAATTACCTGCAGTAGAGCATGCTGGGAAATATGACAATGATGGCCGTGGTTTTGATTCAAAGTCATGTGTATGAGTTTCAGGCCCCTGTATTAGGGTAAAACTTGGGAAGGGCTTGCAATTTAAGCATTTCACTGTACTTGTGCATGTGATAAATACAACTTGAAACTTTCATGCAAGACTCAGTTTTCCTCGAAGTGAGCATAAGGCATTTAGCTTATTTGGGAGGTCTGCGTCACTAGGTATCTCACGGTTGAGTTTCCCTTTGTAATCCCAAGGCCTCCCGAGTGGCGCAGTGGTCCAAGGCACTGCATCACAGTGCTTGCTGTGCCATTAGAGATCCTGGTTCGAATCCAGGCTCTCTTGTAGCAGGCCGCGACTGGAAGACCCATGGGCGGTGCACAATTGGTCCAGGGTAGGGGAGGGAATGGCCAGCAGGGATGTAGCTCAGTTGGTAGAGCATGGCGTTTGCAACGCCAGGGTTGTGGGTTTGATTCCCACAGGGGGCCAGTATGAAAAATAACAAATAATGTATGCACTAACCAACTGTAAGTCGCTCTGGATAAGAGTGTCTGCTAAAATGACAAAAAAAAAAATAATCTGCTATCCTCTGCAAGCCCTGCCACATCCAATGAGGGCCGGAGCTGATGTAATAGGATTCCATCTTCCTCCTATAACGTCCTTTTTCATGTTTGATGGCTTATCCAAGGTCGTAGCGGCTGTCTTGTATGCGTCCATGTCCCTGTCCCGTTCCTTGTAAACTGTAGCTCTAGCCTTCAGCACAGCGCGGATACTACCTGTAATCCATGTTTTTTGGTTTGGATTTCACTGGTACTTCCTGTTTGAGTTTTTGTTTGTAAACAGGAAGCAGCATGATAGAGTCATGGTCTGATTTGCCAAAGGGAAGGCCTTGTATGCGTTTCTGTGGGTAGAATAAAAGTGGTCTAGAGTTTTAGCACCCCTTGTGGTGCAGGAGATGTGTTGGTAGAAAGGTGGTAAAACAGTTTAAAGTTTCCCTGCACTAAAGTCTCCACCTACAAGAAACGCTGCCTCTGGTTGTGAGATTTCTTGTATGTTTACAGCCCCATTCAGTTCGTTGAGTGCCAAAGTGATGTTGGCTTGTGGTGGGATGTAGACAGCCGTGATAATTACGGATGAGAACTCTCTTGGCAGATGAAAAGGTTTACAGCTTACCATGAGGTATGCTATGGGTGAACAACAGCTTGAGATTTCCTTCACACTGGAAGCACCGCACCAGTTGTTGTTTATGACGAGGCGCACCCCTCTTTGGACTTGCCTGAGACTGCTGTCCGGTTGTGATGCTGCATAGGGAAACCTCTGATGTGTATATCTATAAATTCTGTCAGCCAAGTTTTTGCAAAGCATGGAATATTGCAGTTTTTTTGAAAAGAGACTATTGAATTAAGCTGATCCATTTTATTATCGATTGACTGGACATTTGCCAATAAAACGGAGGGGAGTGCTGGTCGATTTTCTCTTCGTCTCAGTCTCAGCAGGATGCCAGCCCGTCTCCTGCGGGGTTTTGGTGGTCCAAACAAAGGAATAGGGTCCGGTATAATCAAGGGAACAGCTGAGTTGGAGTTGAAGTCGGATTTGAAGACGAAATCGAGGTTAGTAACAGGTAGGAGCTCATAAGATGTCGACCTTCTCCGTCGGTGCCATCTTGTCAAAAGACTGAATGCGGTGCAAAAAATTATGAAAGACCAAAAACAAAATAATAAACGTAGCTTTGAAACTGTAAAGAAAAGTTAATGAAAGAAAAAGCATAAATCCAGAGGCGTTGTCTCAATGTGAGCGGATCTATTAATCTGTCATAAATCAACTGTGTTTGTGTACACTGTGTGTGTCTGTGTGTGTGTACGATGCGTGTGTGGGCACGTGTGTGTGACGCCACCAAAACAATTAAAAGGTCATTACCTCCCTCAAAGCCTGCTGGGAAATCATCAACCTCTGTGTCCCTTCTAAGAGGAATAATGTTGGAATGATAACCCTTACAAAAAAATAACTTGAAATTTGCAGTTTCTCGTTTTCACATGAGAAGTGGCTGTTTTCACATGTTGAGCTTAACTTTCACATGTGAAACCATATTTTCACATGAATACATTTTTTATTCACCTGACAGCCCTCTTGGAGTTTGCCAAAAGGCAACTGAAGGACTCTCAGACCATGAGAAACAAGATTCTCTGGTCTGATGAAACCAAGACTGAACTCTCTGGCCTGAATGCCAAGTGTCTGGAGGAAACCTGGCACCATCCCGACGGTGAAGCATGGTGGTGGCAGCATCATAATGTGGGGATGTTTTTCAGCGGCAGGGACTGGGAAACTAGTCAGGATCAAGGGAAAGATGAAAGGAGCAAAGTACAGATTGATCCTTGATGAAAATCTGCTCCAGAGCGCTCAGGACCTCACACTGGGGCGAAGGTTCACCTTCCAACAGGACAACGACCCTAAGCACACAGCCAAGACAACGCAGGAGTGGCTTTGGGACAAGTCTCTGAATGTCCTTGAGTGGCCCAGCTAGAGCCCGGACTTGAACCCGATCAAACATCTCTGGAGAAACCTGAAAATAGCTCATCCAACCTGACAGAGCTTGTGAGGATCTGCAGAGAAGAATGGGAGAAACTCCCCAAATACAGGTTTGCCAAGATTGTAAGTTCATACCCAAGAAGACTCGAGGCTGTAATCGCTGCCAAAGGTGCTTCAACAAAGTACTGAGTAAAGGGTCTGATTACTTATGTAAATGTGATATTATTTGTAATAAACTTGGAAAAATGTCTAAAAACGTTTTTTGGTTTGTCATTATGGGATATTGTGTGTAGATTGTGTGTAAATTGAACATTTTCACATGTGAGTTCCAAATATCTCTAACGGTCGCCCCAGCGTGAGTTGTTTTATGCACGTGATGTCAGAATGCACTCACTCTTCCAAAATGTGATTGTTACGCAACAGGACTTGCATGCTGCATACTAACTATCTATAGGCTATGTTTCAATTAGTCAATTTCAAATTATTTTCTAACAAGTTTTATTTTCTAACAACATTTTGAATTGAGGTGTGTTCTGCCTCCTCATTAATTCACATACAGTGCCTTGCAAAATTATTCATCCGCCTTGGAGTTTTGCCTATTTTGTTGCATTACAACCTATAATTTAAATAGATTTTTATTTGGATTTCATGTAGTGGACATAAACAAAATAGTCCAAATTGGTGATGTGAAATGAAAAAAATAACTTGTTTAAAAACATTCTAATAAATAAATAATGGAAAAATGGTACGTGCATATGTATTCACCCCCTTTGCTATGAAGCCCCTAAATAAGATCTGGTGCAACCAATTACAGTGGGGAAAAAAAGTATTTAGTCAGCCACCAATTGTGCAAGTTCTCCCACTTAAAAAGATGAGGGAGGCCTGTAATTTTCATCATAGGTACACGTCAACTATGATAGACAAAATGAGAAAAAATATTCCAGAAAATCACATTGTAGGATTTTTAATGAATTTATTTGCAAATTATGGTGGAAAATAAGTATTTGGTCAATATCAAAAGTTTCTCAATACTTTGTTATATACCCTTTGTTGGCAATGACACAGGTCAAACGTTTTCTGTAAGTCTTCACAAGGTTTTCACACACTGTTGCTGGTATTTTGGTCCATTCCTCCATGCAGATCTCCTCTAGAGCAGTGATGTTTTGGGGCTGTCGCTGGGCAACACGGACTTTCAACTCCCTCCAAATATTTTCTATGGGGTTGAGATCTGGAGACTCCAGGACCTTGAAATGCTTCTTACGAAGCCACTCCTTCGTTGCCCGGGTGGTGTGTTTGGGATCATTGTCATGCTGAAAGACCCAGCCACGTTTCATCTTCAATGCCCTTGCTGATGGAAGGAGGTTTTCACTCAAAATCTCACGATACATGGCCCCATTCATTTTTCCTTTACACGGATCAGTCGTCCTGGTCCCTTTGCAGAAAAACAGCCCCAAAGTATGATGTTTTCACTCCCATGCTTCACAGTAGGTATGGTGTTCTTTGGATGCAACTCAGCATTCTTTGTCCTCCAAACACGACAAGTTGAGTTTTTACCAATAAGTTCTATTTTGGTTTCATCTGACCATATGACTTTCTCCCAATCCTCTTCTGGATGCACTCTAGCAAACTTCAGACGGGCCTGGACATGTACTGGCTTAAGCAGGGGGACACGTCTAGCACTGCAGGATTTGAGTCCCTGGCGGCGTAGTGTGTTACTGATGGTAGGCTTTGTTACTTTGGTCCCAGCTCTCTGCAGGTCATTCACTAGGTCCCCCCGTGTGGTTCTGGGATTTTTGCTCACCGTTCTTGTGATCATTTTGACCCCACGGGGTGAGATCTTGCGTGGAGCCCCAGATCGAGGGAGATTATCAGTGGTCTTGTATGTCTTCCATTTCCTAATAATTGCTCCCACAGTTGATTTCTTCAAACCAAGCTTCTTACCTATTGCAGATTCAGTCTTCCCAGCCTGGTGCAGGTCTACAATTTTGTTTCTGGTGTCCTTTGACAGCTCTTTGGTCTTGGCCATAGTGGAGTTTGGAGTGTGACTGTTTGAGGTTGTGGACAGGTGTCTTTTATACTGATAACAAGTTCAAACAGGTGCCATTAATACAGGTAACGAGTGGAGGACAGAGGAGCCTCTTAAAGAAGAAGTTACTGGTCTGTGAGAGCCAGAAATCTTGCTTGTTTGTAAGTGACCAAATACTTATTTTCCACCATAATTTGCAAATAAATTCATTAAAAATCCTACAATGTGATTTTCTGGATTTTTTTTCCTCATTTTGTCTGTCATATTTGACGTGTACCTATGCTGAAAATTACAGGCCTCTCTCATCTTTTTAAGTGGGAGAACTTGCACAATTGGTGGCTGACTAAATACTTTTTCCCCCCACTGTACATTCAGAAGTCACATAATTAGTTACATAAAGTCCACCTGTGTGCAATCTAAGTGTCACATGATCTGTCACATGATCTCATTATATATTCATCTGTTCTGAAAGGACCCAAAGTCTACAACACCACTAAGCAAGGGGCACCACCAAGCAAGCGGCACCATGAAGACCAAGGAGCTCTCCAAACAAGTCAGGGACAAAGTTGTGGAGAAGTACAGATCAGGGTTGGGTTAAAAAATAAATATCAGAAACTTTGAACATCCCACGGAGCACAATTACATCCATTATTAAAAAATAATAAGAATATGGCACCACAACAAACCTGCCAAGAGAGGGCCGCAGACCAAAACTCACAGACCAGGCAAGGAGGGCATTAATCAGAGAGGCAACAAAGAGACCAAAGATAACCCTGAAGGAGCTGCAAAGCTCCACAGCGGAGATTGGAGTATCTGTCCATAGGACCACTTTAAGCTGTACACTCCACATAGCTGGGCTTTAAGGAAGAGTGGCCAGAAAAAAGCCATTGCTTAAAGAAAAAAATAAGCAAATACGTTGGTGTTCGCCAAACGCCATGTGGGAGACTCCCCAAACATATGGAAGAAGGTACTCTGGTCAGATGAGACTAACATTGAGCTTTTTGGCCATCAAGGAAAACGCTATGTCTTGCGCAAACCCAACACCTCTCATCACCCCGAGAACACCATCCCCACAGTGAAGCATGGTGGTGGCAGCATCATGCTGTGGGGATGTTTGTCATCGGTAGGGACTGGGAAACTGGTCTGAATTGAAGGAATGATGGATGGTGCTAAAAACAGGGAAATTCTTGAGGGAAAACTGTTTCAGTCTTCCAGAGATTTGAGACTGTAACGGAGGTTCACCTTCCAGCAGGACAATGACCGTAAGTATACTGCTAAAGCAACACTTGGCAACACTCTTGTAGTTCAGTTGGTAGAGCATGGCACTTGCAACGGCAGGGTTGTGGGTTCGATTCCCACGGGGGGGGCAGTATTAAAAATGTACACACTCACTAACTGTATGTCGCTCTGGATAAGAGTGTCTGCTAAATAACTAAAATGTAAATGTAAAAAATGTTTAAGGGGAAACATTTAAATGTCTTGGAATGGCCTAGTCAAAGCCCAGACCTCAATCCAATTGAGAATATGTGGTATGACTTAAAGATTGCTGTACATCAGTGGAACCCATCCAACTTGAAGGAGCTGGAGCAGTTTTGCCTTGAAGAATGGGAGAAAATCCAAGTAGCTAGATGTGCCAAGCTTATAGAGACATACCCCAAGAGACTTGCAGCTGTAATTTCTACAAAAGGTGGCTCTACAAGGGGGTAAATAGTTATGCACGCTCAAGTTTTCTGTTTTTTTGTATAATTTCTTGTTTGTTTCACAATAAAATATATTTTTCATCTTCAAAGGGGTAGGCATGTTGTGTAAAACCTCAAAAATCCATTTTAATTCCAGGTTGTAATGCAACAAAATAGGAAAAAATGCCAAGGGGGATGAATACTTTCGCAAGCCACTGTATAGAGGTCTATAGAGCCTGTCTGCCTTCCTGATTTCTGTAACCTTTAGCTTACCTGTATAATAGGTAAGCTCAAAAACAATTGCTTTGCAAACATGGTCATGTTTTATCAATTGCCGTGCTGATCAATGGGCAGCTTATTACTCCTGTCAAATGAGTATGTCGCTTAAAATTATGTGTGTATTGGTATTTATTTTTGCTGTAAAGATGGCAACGCTACAATAACGTAATAATTTACAATAGGCCTACAGTGCCTTCAGAAAGCCCACCCCTTGGCTTAAAAAAAAGTGTTGTGTTACAGCCTGAATTGAACCTTTTCACTTGTGAGTTCCAAATATTTCTAACGGTCGCCCCAGCATGAGTTTTTCTATGCACTTCAGAATGCACTCACTGTTCCAAAATGTGATTGTTATGCAAATAGGCAGTTAACCCCCGCTCCCTTCAAACCAAGACACGCTGCCAGCTAATTATCTATAGGCTATGTTTCAACTTGGTAATTTCAAATGAACAAGTTTTATTTTCTAACAACAGTTTGCGCCATGCTCTACCAACTGAGCTACAGGAGGCCACATAGAAGTAGCCCATTTCACTGTTGCAGACAATTTATGTTTGAGGCTTTACTGAGACTGAAAAACATATTTCCTCGAGGTGAGCCCAAGCACTTCCCCAGTGTTTCCCCAGATCAAGTATGCAGACAATTGCACAGTCTTGCACAAACTTTTTCCCCCTGGCATATTTTCTGGCTGGCACTCGCATTGCCTTCATTGTTGTTTTCCTTATAAATAATAACTTTGGACGTGTGTGTTCCTATCAAAGTAACGCCTCGATCACACCGACAGCCTCATTGCATTTTGGTACACCAGAAGTACATTCATTTCCAATGGAATTATGCGTTTGCCTTGCAGTGTTGCGTTGCAGAAGCAGTTGCAGTGTGTTCTGTGTGGTGCATACGTTGGATTTCTTGAACGTAGAAGGCTTGATAGAAATGATAGCAGAGGGTGAATGTTTAACTTTTGTTGCACACATATCCAGATGATGCTGTGTACTATGTTGCACAATGACGCTAGCGGTGTAATCAAGGCGTAAGTGCCTTATTTTCTGTATATCGTGTTGTCGTTTCTACTGTAGCATATGTATGTACAGAGCATAATGTATTTACAGTTTTGTTCACATGTTTTCAAGTACTGGTGACAAATCATGCATTACTATTATTGCATATATTGTAATGGACACCTATGATGTGTGTAAAATACTTTTTGAAGGTTGTACTGATTATGATGAGCTAATGCTAAGCTATTTGCCAGCTATGTGTGGCGCCATGTTTGTTGACATCATACAATGCATTCTGGGTTCCACATAAACGTCTGTCAGACCAAAGATGTCATAACAAAATGAGGTGAAGGAATGGTTCATTCATCTTTCGAGTAAACTTCTGGAAGTGAATAAAGGGAAGTGAATGATCGTAGATGACACATCCCCTTCAACATGCATACTGCAAACAGACCAAACTCCTATTTTTATCTTTGGTTGACGCAAAAAAAATTAACATGGTGGCAGTGTTTTACTCAATTATTTAGATCAATGGTGAACTCACCTGTGATGTGATGAATTGTAAATAGTAATTACTATTAGCTAATTCATATTGTGATTTCTGTCAGCTGAGAGTTAGCTAAATATGACCGCTTGTGTTACATCAATCTTTCCCCAGTTAGCGCTAGGACTAATGTAGCCTACATTTTCCAGTTTGGATGATTGTGTTATGCTGTCGCTACATCTGTGAATGTCTGAACATTGCATTAAAAAATAAACTGGTCACATTCAGGACATAACTTTGTAAGGACTGTGTTTGTGCAAAATGTTTCTGTGAAAAAATAGTGTGACGCTGCCTGTTGTGTCAGTCGAAACTGGACGTTCTAAATAAGCGTTCTAATCACACTGGTTTGAGCGTATGCTGCAGGGACCGCTGTAGAATGATCACACCCATTTGTTGGTGCATGTCAAAGGGTTAAAATGGATTACATTTAGATTATGTATCACTAGCCTACACACAATACCCCATAATGTCAAACTGGAATTATGTTTTTAGAATTAATTAAAAATAAAAAGCTGAAATGTCTTGAGTCAATAAGTATTCAATCCCTTTGTTATGGTAAGCCCAAATACAAATGTGCTTAACAAGTCAAATAATAAATTGCATGGATTTTTTTTATGACTACCTCATCTTTGTACCCGACACATACAATTGTCTGTAAGGTCCCTCAGTCGGGCAGTGCATTTCAAACACAGATTCAACCACAAAGACCAGGGAAGTTTTCCAATGCCTCGCAAAGAAGGGCTACTATTGGTAGATGGATAAAAATATAAAAAAAGCAGTCATTGAATATCCCTTTGAGCATGGTGAAGTTATTAATTACACTTTGGATGGTGTATCAATACACCCAGTCTCTACTAAGATACAGGCGTCCTTCCTAACTCAGTTACCGGAGAGGAAGGAAACTGCTCAGGAATTTCACCATGAGGCCAGTGGTGACTTTCAAACAGTTACAGAGTTTAATGGCTGTGATAGGAGAAAGCTGAGGATGGATCAACAACATTGTAGTTACTCCACAATACTAACCTAAATGACATAGTGAAAATAATGAAGCCCGTACAGAATAAAAATATTCCAAAACACAGATCCTGTTTGCAATAAGTCACTCATGTATAACTGAATAAAATGTTGCAAAAAAATAAACTTTATGTCCTGAATACAAAGTGTTATGTTTGGGGAAACTCACTGAGTACCACTCTCCATATTTTCAAGCATAGTGGTGGCTGCATCATGTTATGGGTATGCTTGTCATCGGCAAGGACTGTAGAGTTTTTTAGGATAAAATAAACGGAATACAGCTAAGCACAGACAACATCCTAGAGGAAAACCTGGTTCAGTCTGCTTTCCACCAGACACTGGGAGATGAATTCACCTTTCAGCAGTACAATAACCTTAAACACAAGGCCAAATCTACACTGGAGTTGCTTACCAAGAAGACAGTGAATGTTCCTGAATGGCTGAGTTGAAAATCTATGGCAAGACCTGAAAATGATTGTCTAGCAATGATCAACAACCAATTTGACAGAGCTTGAAGAATTTTGAAAGGAATAATGGGCAAACGTTGCACAGTCCAGCTGTGGAAAGCTCTTAGAGACTTAACCAAAAGGACTCACAGCTGTAATCGCTGCCAACAGTGATTCTCACATGTATCGAATACTTATCTAATCAAGATATATTAATGTATTATTTTTATTAATTTGCTTATTTGTTTTTACAAAGGTTCAAATTTGACTTCCACTTTTACATTACAGAGTATTTGGTGTAGATCGTTCATAAAAAATGACAATTAAATCCATTATAATCCCACTTTGTAACACAACAAAATGTGGAAATATGTGAAATGTGAATCTTTTCTAGAGGCATTGTACATACATTATTGACTGTCACATTAGGTGGCTCAGAGAGCAAGGCATGAAGTGGCACAAACTGCTCTGTGTTCTGCGCCAGCGTAGGGCCTGTGCTACTTCTCCCCCTGACATCTTAGTCATCCACCTCGGTGGAAACAACTTGGGATACACCAAGGGGACGGCACTGGTGTTGCAGATGTGCATATTTAGACATGGTCATCTGAATGTTTCCCATGCTCTGATATCGCGCAGCGGAGGAGATGGATTTTCCAGTGGGACCAGAAGATAAACAAGTGCATAGAGTTGGCCTGGTGCTCCATCAATCAGCTGGTGTACCCATTTCAGTGAACACAATTCGCCACCCTGCCATTAAGCAGTGTGTCCCTGGGATGCACCGTAGGGGTGGAGTCCATCTGATTGATGAGGGCAAGGATTTTTTCCTTAGGAGTTGAGAGTTGGTCTCTCCAGTTTTCACTGTTCTCTCCTCCGTAGTAGCAAGATGGAGAAGGGTGCAATTGCGGCCCGCAATTCGGGGGCATTCCTGCATGTGGGAATTCCTGAATTTGCAGGAAACCCTCTTTATACTTCTATTGGTAAATTTTTTAGCTAGGACTCCAGTACACAGACGGGAGTGCTCCAGTACAGTAGGTGGCGGTAATGCACCATAACATTGGATGCCAACCGCCGATAAACCCCACAGAAGAAGAGGCTCGGGTGACAACATCGGTAGCTAACTAGCTACGGACAACGGTAGACAGTTTCCTTCGTCCCCGCCTATAGGGCAGTGTTTTCCCGCAGTTCTGCTACAGTGAGGGAAAAAAGTATTTGATCCCCTGCTGATTTTGTACGTTTGCCCACTGATGAAGACATGATCAGTCTATAATTTTAATGGTAGGTTTATTTGAACAGTGAGAGACAGAATAACAACAAATAAATCCCTAAAAACGCATGTCAAAAATGTTATAAATTGATTTGCATTTTAATGAGGGAAATAAGTATTTGACCCCCTCTCAATCAGAAAGATTTTGACAACTCAAACCTTCAGCTCCCTCCACAGATTTTCTATGGGATTAAGGTCTGGCGACTGGCTAGGCCACTCCAGGACCTTAATGTGCTTCTTCTTGAGCCACTCCTTTGTTGCCTTGGCCGTGTGTTTTGGGTCATTGTCATGCTGGAATACCCATCCATGACCCATTTTCAATGCCCTGGCTGAGGGAAGGAGGTTCTCACCCAAGATTTGACGGTACATGGGCCCGTCCATCGTCCCTTTGATGTGGTGAAGTTGTCCTGTCCCCTTAGCAGAAAAACACCCCGAAAGCATAATGTCCTCCAAACACGGCGGGTTGAGTTGATGCCAAAGAGCTCGATTTTGGTCTCATCTGACCACAACACTTTCACCCAGTTCTCCTCTGAATCATTCAGATGTTCATTGGCAAACTTCAGATGGCCCTGTATATGTGCTTTCTTGAGCAGGGGGACCTTGCAGGCGCTGCAGGATTTCAGTCCTTCACGGCGTAGTGTGTTACCAATTGTTTTCTTGGTGACTATGGTCCCAGCTACCTTGAGTTCATTGACAAGATCCCCCCGTGTAGTTCTGGGCTGATTCCTCACCGTTCTCATGATCATTGCAACTCCACGAGGTGAGATCTTGCATGGAGCCCCAGGCCGAGGGAGATTAACAGTCCTTTTGTGTTTCTTCCATTTGTGAATAATCGCACCAACTGTTGTCACCTTCTCACCAAGCTGCTTGGCGATGGTCTTGTAGCCCATTCCAGCCTTGTGTAGGTCTACAATCTTGTCCCTGACATCCTTGGAGAGCTCTTTGGTCTTGGCCATGGTGGAGAGTTTGGAATCTGATTGATTGATTGCCCTCCCTTTAAGAGTGTACTCCTAATCTCAGCTCGTTACCTGTATAAATGACACCTGGGAGCCAGAAATCTTTCTGATTGAGAGGGGGTCAAATACTTATTTCCCTCACTAAAATGCAAATCAATGTATAACATTTTCTACATGCATTTTTCAGGATTTTTTTGTTGTTATTCTGTCTCTCACTGTTCAAATAAACCTTCCATTAATATGATAGACTGATCATTTCTTTGTCAGTGGGCAAACGTACAAAATCAGCAGGGGATCAAATACTTTTTTCCCTCATGGTAAGTAGTACTTTAAAGTATTTTTACTTAAGTACTTTACACCACTGCCCATGAGTGACATAACACTGAGCCAATCACGGTGCAACTAGAGAACATTACCAACCCCTACGCTCCGTATTTTCCACTGGCTGCCCCGCCACCACAGAAAGTACTGAGCTAGGCTGAAACACCTGCATTTTGGAGCTGCCTTACTCAAGAAAGCAAAAAAGAGACCATGTTTTTATGCGGCTTTATTAACTTAATGATTATTATTTTTATTTTTTACATTGTTTGCAAACTGATATGTGAAGCGTATTATTGTCAAAATAACATGCAAAACAGGCAACTTTTTATGTTTTTAGCTAAACAGGTGGGGCAGAGCCCTGAATTACGGGTCACCACAGATTGTAGCCAATTTATAAATTCTCCTGCTCCCTAATAATAATCTGTGATTTCATTTTTGATCAGTTTTTGAGAGAGATATGGCCACTTTCATTTGTTTCCCGCCACTTCAATTGAAAGGTGTTGCGATACTCTGTGTAGTTATTATGAGGATGACAAAATCTAATGCTGGCTTCAACTTGGCTTTCCATACAAATCCTTCCATTAAAAGAGTTACCTGGTTTTTGGTCACTTTGTCATTATAAAAACAGTGATGGTGAGATTCAAATGGTGAGATTAATGCTACCGCTATTCATGGTTTTATTATGTGTGCCTGGGTTGGCCACATAGGCTAGAGAAAAATTGGCATGCATGCAGCAAATCTATTTAGTCAGGCAATGGCCACATTATTCTCACATAGAATGTATTAATAATTTGAATATCAATGTATTGGCAGTAATTGAAGTGGTAATGGCCTACTTTTTGGACACTTTTTGCATGTTTTTTTGGGGAAGGGTGTTCTATATTAGGCCCTGTATGTACAATTATATAAATTATACAATTGTATAACATTTAAGTGCTTGAAAACGTCCCTGTAAGTCCTTGATTTTGACTTGCCAATGTCTGTATAAACCCTTCTCAAAGGATGTATAGTCCTAGGCCTATGTTGTTGTATAGATGGAGTTATGGGCCATATATTCACATGTGGAACTGCATGAAAATAATTTGTATTTTTGTTTCAAACCATTTCAAAATGTTGATCCCAATGTCACACATTGGCCCCATTATATATAGAAAGTCCCAGGTACAGTGTCTTCAGAAAGTATTCATACCCCTTGACTTATTCCACATTTTGTTGTGTTATAGCCTGAATTCAAAATTGATTAAATAGATTTTTCCCACCCATCTGCACAATACCTCATAATGACAAAGTGAAAACATGTTTTTAGAAATGTTTGCAAATTTATTGGCCTCTTGGTGAAATCACTGAGTGGTTTCCTTCCTCTCCAGCAACTGAGTTAGGAAGGACGCCTGTATAACTGTAGTGACTGGGTGTATTGATACACCATCGCAAGTGTAATTAATAACTTCACCATACACAAAGGGATATTCTATGTCTGTTTTTTTTTTTTGTTTGTTTGTTTTTTAGGTGCCCTTCATTGCAAGGCATTGGAAAACCTCCCTGGTTTTTGTGGTTGAACCTGTGTTTGAAATTCACTGCTCAACTGAGGGACCTTACAGATAAGTGTATGTGTGGTGTACAAAGATGTGTGCAGGTGTTCGGCAGGTGTTAGCGAAGGACACTGGGTGCTCGCTACTTACCTCTGAAGCTAAGCAGGGTTGGTCCTGGTTGATCCCTAGATGGGAGACCAGATGCTACTGGAAGTGGTGTTGGAGGGCCAGTAAGAGGCACTCTTTCCTCTAGTCAAAAAACAAATGTCCCAATTCCCCAGGGCAGTGATTGGGACCATTGCCCTGTGTAGGGTACCGTCTTTCGGATGGGACGTTAAATGGGTTTCCTGACTCTGTGGTCACTAAAAATCCCATGCCACTTATAGTAAGAGTAGGGGTGTTAACCCCAGTATCCTGGCTAAATTCCCGTCATGGCCACCTAATCATCCCTAGGATGAGGGCTGCAGTAGTTATCTCAGATATGGGGGAGTGAGGCCAAAGAAGGTTTTATAAATATGCATCAACCAGTCGGTGCAGTGATGTGTCCTATAAGGAGCATTGGTGGCAAATCTGATGGTCGAATAGTAAAGAACATCTAGCCACTCGAGAGCACCCTTACCTGTCGATCTATAAATTACTTCTCTATAATTGTAAAGTGGTTGTACTACTGGCTATAAGGTGAATGCACCAATTTGTAAGTCGCTCTGGATAAGAGCGTCTGCTAAATGACGTAAATGTAAATGTAAATAATCTAGCATGGGTAGGATGGTTATCTGAATCAGGGTTAGTTTGGCAGCTGGGGTGAAAGAGGAGCAATTACGGTAGAGGAAACCAAGTCTAAATTTAACCTTAGCCTGCAGCTTTGATATGTGCTGAGAGAAGGACAGTGTACCGTCTAGCCATACTCCCAAGTACGTGTATGAGGTGACTACCTCAAGCTCTAAACCCTCAGAGGTAGTAATCACACCGGTGGGAGAGGGACATTCTTCTTACCAAACCACATTACCTTTGTTTTGGAGGTGTTCAGAACAAGGTTAAGGGCAGAGAAAGCTTGTTGCACACTAAGAAAGCTTTGTTGTAGAGCGTTTAACACAAAATCCGGGGAGGGGCCAGCTGAGTATAAGACTGTATCATCTGTATATAAATGGATGAGAGAGCTTCCTGTTGCCTGAACTATGTTGTTGATGTAAATTGAGAAGAGGATGGGGCCTAGGATCGAGCCTTGGGGTACTCCCTTGGTGACAGGCAGTGGCTGAGACACCAGATGTTCTGACTTTAGACACTGCACTCTTTGAGAGTGGTAGTTAGCAAACCAGGCCAAAGACCCGTCAGAGACACCAATACTCCTTAGCCGGCCCACAAGAATGGAATGGTCTACCGTATCAAAAGCTTTGGCCAAGTCAATAAAAATAGCAGCACAACATTTCTAGCTAACAATAGCTAGGACACCACTGTTCTTTGCCCCTGTTTTCCTGCAGTTCTGTTAACAACAGCGAGGACAGGTGTTCGGCAGGCATTAGCGAAGGACACTGGGTTCTAGCTAGGAGGACTCCAGTACACAGCAGGCGGGAGGTCCTTCACCCTCAAAAAAGAAGAAATGTTGATTATAATGACAAGAAGAAAATTGCATTGACAGAGGAGGGAGTGTTCTGAATCAATGCATAAGGTAAGGGCTGTAACGTTAGCTAGCTACATTGCTAAGCAAACTAGGTTGACTAGTGTATGGAGTAACATTAGCTAATGTTAAAATTAGATCAGGAATGCCCATTGCATCTATTATACATTCATGTGGTCCTCTGTAGCTCAGCTGGTAGAGCATGGCGCTTGAAACGCCAAGGTAGTGGGTTCGATCCCCGGGACCACCCATACACAAAAAAAAATGTATGCACGCATGACTGTAAGTCGCTTTGGATAAAAGCGTCTGCTAAATGGCATATTATTATTATTATTGTAAAAAATCCTACAGTGTGATTTTCTGGATTTTGTTTCCTCATTTTGTCTGTCATGGTTGACGTGTACCTATGATGAAAATTACAGGCCTCTCTCATCTTTTTAAGTGGGAGAACTTGCACAATTGGTGGCTGACTAAATACTTTTTTTCCCCCACTGTATAATGGTAGGGTGTTTGAATTTAACATTGAGCTTCAACCAATAAATACAGTGCATTCGGAAAGTTTTCAGAACACGACTTTTTCCACATTTTGTTACATTACAGCCTTATCCTAAAATGGACTAAATTCAAAAAGATACTCATCAATCTACACACAATGCCCCACAATGACAAAGCGAAAACAAGTTTTTAGAAATGTTTGCAAATTTATAAAAAATAAAAACAGATAGACCGTATTTACATAAGTATTCAGACCCTTTACTTTGAGACTCAAAATTGAGCTCAGTTGCATCCTGTTTCCTTTGATCATCATTGAGATGTTCTACTACTTGATTGGAGTCCACCTGTGGTAAATTCAATTGATTGGACATTATTTTGAAAGGCACACACCTGTCTATATAAGGTCGCATAGTTGAAGGGTACCAAAACATTTCTGCGGCATTGAAGGTCCCCAAGAACACAGTGGCCTCAGTCATTCTTAAATGGAAGAAGTTTGGAGCCACCAATACTCTTCCTAGAGCTGGCCGCCAGGCCAAACTGAGCAATCGGGGGAGAATGGCCTTGGACAGGGAGGTAACCAAGAACCCGATGGTCACTCTGACAGAGCTCCAGAGTTCCCCTGTGGAGATGGAAGAACCTTCCAGAAAGACAACCATCTCTGCAGCACTCCACCAATCACGCCTTTATGGTAGAGTGGCCAGACGGAAGCCACGCCTCAGTAAAAGGTACATGACAGCCTGCTTGGAGTTTGCCAAAAGGCACCTAATGGACTCTCAAGCCATGAGAAACAAGATTCTCTGGTCTGATGAAACCAAGATTGAACTCTTTGGCCTGAATGCAAAGCGTCACGTCTGGAGGAAACCTGGCAACATCCCTATGCTGTGGGGATGTTTTTCAGCGGCAGGGACTGAGAGACTAGTCAGGATCAAGGGAAAGATGAACGGAGCAAAGTACAGTGAGATCCTTGATGGAAACCTGCTGCAGAGCGCTCAGGACCTCAGACTGGGGCGAAGGTTCACCTTCCATCAGGACAATGATTCTAAGCACACAGCCAAGACAATGCAGGAGTGGTTTCGGGACAAGTCTCTGAATGTCCTTGAGTGGCCCAGCCAGAGCCCGGACTTGAACCCGATCGAATATCTCTGGAGAGACCTGAAAATAGCTGTGCAGCAACACTCCCCATCCACCTGACAGAGCTTGAGAGGATCTGCAGAGAAGAATGGGAGAAACTCCCCATATACAGGTGTGCCAAGCTTGTAGCATCATACCCAAGAAGACTCAAGGCTGAAATCACTGCCAAATATACTTCAACAAAGTAATGAGTAAATGGTCTGAATACTTATGTATTTGTGATATTTCAGTTTTTTATTGTTAATACTTTTGCAAACATTTCTAAAAACCTGTTTTTGCTTCATCATCATGGGTATTGTGTGTAGATTGATGAGGAAAAAATACAATTTAATCAATTTTAGAGTATGGCTGTAACGTAACAAAATGTGGAAATGTGGGGTCTGAATACTTTCCGAATGCACTGTATACTATTGTGGGGTCAATAATTAATGGCCAACAGTTGCAAGAAATGACATCCCAAAAAAACACCCATTAAACGTTATAACACAAATGGCTCCTAGCCTCAAATGCATGCTTTCTGTCTCTAGCACTAAAACTAAAACTGAAACTAAATAATACAAAAGCAAAGTATAAATAAACTACCAAATCAGGTCTGAAAACAAACTGAAACTAAATTGATTTGAAAACAAAAAACTACGATAACCTTGGTGTGCGCACACTCACGCCCATGTGCATTCATGGTTGCTGATGTCTAGGAGAGAAGATTGTAAATTATGGCATGATTATTTATATTATGGTGATGAACTGAAAGCCTCAGCTAGCTGGAGATTTATATTCTGAAAAGTTATACAAATGATGCTCAAGCATGAGATGAATATCTGATAAACACTTGAAATATACAGTGGGGAGAACAAGTATTTGATACACTGCCGATTTTGCAGGTTTTCCTACTTACAAAGCATGTAGAGGTCTGTAATTTTTATCATAGGTACCCTTCAACTGTGATGAAATCACATTGTATGAATTAATTTGCATTTTATTGCATGACATGCGTATTTGATACATCAGAAAAGCAGAACTTAATATTTGGTACAGAAACCTTTGTTTGCAATTACAGACATCATACGTTTCCTGTAGGTCTTGACCAGGTTTGCACACACTGCAGCAGGGATTTTGGCCCACTCCTCCATACAGACCTTCTCCAGATCCTTCAGGTTCCGGGGCTGTCGCTGGGCAATACGGACTTTCAGCTCCCTCCAAAGATTTTCTATTGGGTTCATGTCTGGAGACTGGCTAGGCCACTCCAGGACCTTGAGATGCTTCTTACGGAGCCACTCCTTAGTTGCCCTGGCTGTGTGTTTCGGGTCGTTGTCATGCTGGAAGATCCAGCCACGACCCATCTTCAATGCTCTTACTGAGGGAAGGAGGTTGTTGGCCAAGATCTCACGATACATGGCCCCATCCAACCTCCCCTCAATACGGTGCAGTCGTCCTGTCCCCTTTGCAGAAAAGCATCCCCAAAGAATGATGTTTCCACCTCCATGCTTCACGTTTGGGATGTTGTTCTTGGGGTTGTACTCATCCTTCTTCTTCCTCCAAACACGGCGAGTGGAGTTTAGATCAACAAGCTATATTTTTGTCTAATCAGACCACATGACCTTCTCCCATTCCTCCTCTGGATCATCCAGATGGTCATTGGCAAACTTCAGACGGGCCTGGACATGCGCTGGCTTGAGCAGGGCGACCTTGCGTGTGCTGCAGGATTTTAATCCATGACGGCGTAGTGTGTTACTAATGGTTTTCTTTGAGACTGTGGTCCCAGCTCTCTTCAGGTCATTGACCAGGTCCTGCCGTGTAGTTCTGGGCTGATCCCTCACCTTCCTCATGATCATTGATGCCCCACGAGGTGAGATCTTGCATGGAGCCCCAGACCGAGGGTGATTGACCGTCATCTTGAACTTCTTCCATTTTATAATAATTGCGCCAACAGTTGTTGCCTTCTCACCAAGCTGCTTGCCTATTGTCCTGTAGCCCATCCCAGCCTTGTGCAGGTCTACAATTTTATCCCTGATGTCCTTACACAGCTCTCTGGTCTTGGCCGTTGTGGAGAGGTTGGAGTCTGTTTGATTGAGTGTGTGGACAGGTGTCTTTTATACAGGTAACGGGTTCAAACAGGTGCAGTTAAATCAGGTAATGAGTGGAGAACAGGAGGGCTTCTTAAAGAAAAACTAACAGGTCTGTGAGAGCCGGAAATCTTACTGGTTGGTAGGTGATCAAATACTTATGTCATGCAATAAAATGCTAATTAATTACTTAAAAATCATACAATGTGATTTTCTGGATTTTTGTTTTAGATTCCGTCTCTCACAGTTGAAGTGTACGTATGATAAAAATTACAGACCTCTATATGATTTGTAAGTAGGAAAACCTGCTAAATCGGCAGTGTATCAAATACTTGTTCTCCCCACTGTACGTACTTTTGAGCACAGCAAAATCATTTTTGTTATTTTAATCATAATGGCAGAGAGTAGAGATATAGCTATATCATATATAAAACGACACACAAGCACACACACATACACACACACAGTGCCGATGTGATGATTTAAAGATGAGGGATCATCCATCAAAAGTTCATTGTCTTTGCAGTATGCCCTACAGGGTACTACTGAGCAACTCCACACTACTTCATAGAAGACCAAAACAAGCTCAACCAACGAAGAAAATCCTCAAACTGCTGCACGCTATGGTTGCGTCCCAAATGGCACCATATTCCCTATATAGTGCACTACTTTTGACCGGAACCCATATGTAGAGAATTTGGAATGCAACTCAAACTCCAACTTCTAACAAACTCCCATTCTAGCAACTTCAAACTACCCAGACTTTCAAAGAAGATATGAAGATGAACAATATATCTTTAGTGAATGGAAATACGTATTTTTTTTTTAGGTACTTTATTGTACAGTAGATCATTTGTTAATGATTATTTTACAGTAAATCGGCTATCTTGGAATATATTGATCATAAAATATACATTCATTCAAGCATGCAGACACGCAAGCAGGCATGCGCACACTAATGCACGCACGTGCGCGCACACACACCACACACACCGGGCACACACACACACACCTCTCTACATCCAATAGCTGTGCTATTTCCCATAAATCAGAGCATTAGTGGTTCGTGTGGTTGAGAGTCTTAGAATGAGACACATAGAAATAACTAGACTGCCCTGCCTGCCAACAGACACACACACACACGCACACACACACACACACACACACACACACACACACACACACACACACACACACACACACACACACACAAACACACACTTCTCTCCCACACTCATTCAACACACACCACTCACCAGCTAAAGCAACTAAAGCAAACTTATGGCCAATATGCAACGACATAGATTTGGAATTTACATTTCCTATCGTTGAGGAGTGCCAACCTCTCAGGGAGTGTGGGCCTATCCGTGACCACGGAAACATGGTGCCGAGCCTCCACAATGTTATCATAGCAACCCAGCTTTTAGCATCATAACCACGACCGTAACTACGACACACACGAAAGGAGAGGGGTACACCCCACTTAACCACCCCCAGTCAATCCCCAATTATCGACCAATTTAGAGTACCCTCACCTTCTCTTTCAGTGACTCTCTCAGATCCGATTCTCTCTCTCTCTCTCTCTCTCTCTCTCTCTCTCTCTCTCTCTCTCTCTCTCTCTCTCTCTCTCTCTCTCTCCCTCCATCACCCCTCCCTCTGTCTCTCTCTCTCTCTCGCTCTCTCTCTCTCTCTCTCTCTCTCTCTCTCTCTCTGGATATGGAGTATAAGGGCTCTCAATATCCCTCAATGTCATGTCAGCTTGATTCTGTAGCACCTCTCTCCACCTCTCAGCCCATATCAGTGGCGTACAGGGTCTTCCACTCTAACCCTCTACAGTGGTCAGTCTAGTGACCCAGTGTTTGGTCTAGGCCAGTCTTCAAGGCTTTAGGGTTAAAGATAGAAAAAGGGATAGAAAGAAAGAAATAGAGCCTCTGATCCTTCCTTCTGATCTTTAATCCGGCCCGTAACCATGGAGATTAAGATTGTGATCTCATCTGCCCTCTCAGCTAATCTGATTCATATTTAAAGGTTCTACAGTTTTGATGCCAAACTCTAAGAATACATTTTCTGTGGAGCATTCTGAGAAAGCACATTACAAGGTCAAATATGTCCAACTTCAGGATGTTTATACAAAAATTAAGAGATAAAAATTGAGATAAAAAAAGTTCTGTCTACTGTATCGAATTGTAGCCCATAGCATCACATCGTTTCACATCATCCATGTTGATTAGGGATGTGGTCATTAAGTGTTGCTGTGGGCGGAGGATTTCTGTCATACAGGACAACAGCAGCGGCACTATCAGAGGACACTCATTAGAGAACACAAGCTATTCAGCAGGACAGTCCTTTATGTCTAGACCTGACACACACACACACTCGCACTCGCACACACACACACACACACACACACACACACACACACACACACACACACACACACACACACACACACACACACACACACACACACACACACACACACACACACACACACACACACACACACACACACACACACACAAACACACACACACACACACACACACACACACACACACAGACACACATACATGCACACACAGGACTCAAACGGATCAAAGCGTAAGTGCATGTACGCACACACGCACATGCACTTTCAGGCGTGCCCACACACACACACACGTACACATGTACACCTCCATCCCACCTGTTTTTTCCAGGTGACTTCCCCAGCTGCTTGTGTGTCGGTTTAAATCACCTTCTCCTTTGATTGGGCGGTCAAGCCACAACCCCCCCAACTCGCTCTCTCTCTGGCTACATCCCAAATAGCACCCTATTCCCTACATAGTGCACTACTTTTGATCATAGCCCTATGGGAATAGGGATGCATTTGAGACGCAGCCCCCAGCTTCATTAGCTCTTTGGCTCCTCTGGCAGCTGATCTGTCATCACTAATTACCCTCCTTATTTGTTTATGATGTTTTGTTCTTCTTAAAGAAGGTTGTCCTAATTAAAAGTTTGACTCCCTGGTGAGTTTAATAGATGTTGTTTATCCCGTCCTGTCCTTGTAAATTCCCTGCTTCTCATTACGTCAAGGTTAAAGCCCATATCTGTGTCCCAAATAGCACCCTTTTCCCTATATAGTGCAATATGGACCCTGGTCAAAAGTAGTGCAATATATAGGGAATAAGGTGCCATTTGGGATGCAGGCTCAGTGAATGATAAGGACGCCCTTCTTTAGGATAAACGCTGCTACACGCTAATCGACAAAAATAGGTTATTCAGTAATGGAGGCTACTGTGACTGAGCCTGTATATCCTATCCTCCATTCCAATGTCCTCTCACTCTCCCTCACATCATTTCCCATGGATTATCCTCATTCTTCCTCTCATTGGCCCTGCGATAGACTAGCATCCTGGCTAGGGGGTGTACTTGTATATCAAGCTGCCTCATGCTGCAGAAACAGGGGAACAACCTTTCTGGCTCTGACGAGACTACTTACTTTCCTCTCTGTGGTAGGTTGTTCTCCCTCTGTATTTCCTTCCTGGTCTCCTGTGGTTCACTCCCTCATAGTATTGCAGTAGTAAACCCAGTGCCTTTACAGCAGCTCTCTGAAACTAGCTGACACTATAAGCTTGTACAAGCCGGGCCTCTATTCAAACCTCCACCTTATCAATATGTTCCGGAAGTGTTTTTTTCTGCCTCTTTTCTAAATAAATGTATCAAAATAGTATTTTTTCTTCTCTGACTCATAGAACAAGTGAGGTATTGAATTCTGACCATAAATCTGAATTCAGAACATAAGAAAAACAACTAGTATGATTTGAAGTAGGTGAAAGGTTTGGGCTCTTTGGATCAAAGAGACCAATTGAGAAACCAGAAAGCTCGACACAAAGCTCAGAGCGCTGGATCTGGACACCACCCTCTGCAACTGGATCATGGACTTCCTCCACTCTCACTCTTAATACAGCCCCCCCCCCCCTCTGCTGTACTCCTTGTTCACCCAAGACTGCATGGCTTTGCAATACACCAACTCCATCATCAAGTTTGCTGACGATACCACAGTTGTAGGCCTGATAACCAACAACAACGAGTCAGCCTACAGGGAGGAGGTAAGTGAACTGGCATTGTGGTGTCAAAAGTTTTAAGTTCCTCAGCATCCACATCATCATGGACCAACAACACCACCCCTCTTGTCAAGAGGGCATAACAGCGTCTCTATTTCCTAAGGTGGCTGAAGAAATCCCTCTCCAAATACCTATGCTGCACCATCGATAGCATTCTGACCGGTTGCATCACAGCCTGGTACGGGAATTGCTCCATCCATGGCCCTCCAGTGAGTGGTGAAGACGGCCCAGTACATCTCTGGGACCATGCTCCCACACATCCAGGACCTCTACTTAAAACGGTGCCGGAGGAAGGCACGTAGCATCATCAAGGACACACACACCCCAGCCACGAGCTGTTCTCTCCCTTATCGTCACGCAGACAGTGTCAGAGCATGAGGTCTGAAACCAACAGGCTCAGAGACAGTTTATATCTACAAGCCATCAGACTGCTGAACACTTGAACTGGAATGACCACCTGCTCTGATTCTCCACACCTTTCGACACATGGGCCTTTCTATAAGTAAAGAGGCCAATGTGTGACATTAGGGTCAACATTTAAAAATGGTTTGATATACATTTAAATATGATTTTCTTGCAGCTTCACATGTGTAGTTAAAGGACTAAGAGTCTAGGTAGTCACAATGAGACCATAACTCCTAGCAACATCAAAACATCTACAGTACCTTGCAAAAGTATTCATCCTCCTTGCCATTTTTCCTATTTTGTTGCATTACAACCTGTAATTTAAATGGATTTTTATTTGGATTTCATGTAATGGACAGACACAAAATAGTCCAAATTGGTGAAGTGAAATGAAAAAAATTACTTATTTCAAAAAATTCTAAAGAATAAATAACGGAAAATTGGTGCGTGCATATGTATTCAGCCCCTTTGCGATGAAGCACTTAAATAAGATCTGGTGCAACCAATTACCTTCAGAAGTCACATAATTAGTTAAATAAAGTCCACCTGTGTGCAATCTAAGTGTCACATGATCTCAGTATATATACACCTGTTCTGAAAGGTCAAAGAGTCAGCAACACCTCTAAGAAAGGGGCACCACCAAGCAAGGGGCACCATGAAGACCAAGGAGCTCTCCAAACAGGGCAGGGAGAAAGTTGTGGAGAAATACAGATCAGGGTTGGGTTATAAAAAAATATCCGGAACTTTGAACATCCCACGGAGCACCATTCAATCCATTATTAAAAAATGGAAAGGATATGGCACCACAACAAACCTGCCAAGAGAGGGCTGCCCACCAAAACTCACGGACCAGGCAAGGAGGGCATTAATCAGAGCCAACAAAGAGACCAAAGACAACCCTGAATGATCTGCAAAGCTCCACAGCGGAGATTGGAGTATCTGTCCATAGGACCACTTTAAGTGGCCAGAAAAAAAGCCATTGCTTCAAGACAAAAATAAACAAACATGTTTGGTGAATGCCAAAAGGCATGTGGGAGACTCCCCAAATATATGGAAGAAGGTACTCTGGTCAGATGAGACTAAAATTTAGCTTTTTGGCCATCAAGGAAAACACTATGTCTGGCGCAAACCCAACACCTCTCATCACCCCGAGAACACCATCCCCACAGTGAAGCATGGTGGTGGCAGCATCATGCTGTGGGGATGTTTTTCATCGGCAGGGACTGGGAAACTGGTCAGAATTGAAGGAATGATGGATGGCGCTAAATACAGGGAAATTATTGAGGGAAACCTGTTTCAGTCTTCCAGAGATTTAAGACTGGGACGGAGGTTCACCTTCCAGCAGGACAATGACCCTAAGCATCCTGCTAAAGCAACACTCGAGTGGTTTAAGGGGAAACATTTAAATGTCTTGGAATGGCCTAGTCAAAGCCCAGACCTCAATTCAATTGAGAATCTGTGGTATGACATAAAGATTGCTGTACACCAGTAGAACCCATCCAACTTGAAGGAGCTGGAGCAGTTTTGCCTTAAATGAATGGGCAAAAATCCCAGTGGCTAGATGCTTATAGAGACATACTCCAAGAGACTTGCAGTTGTAATTGCTGCAAAAGGTGGCTCTACAAAGTATTGACTTTGGGGGGGGGAGGGGGGGTGAATAGTTGTGCAAGCTCAAGTTTTCTGTTTTATTGTCTTATTTCTTGTTTGTTTCACAATAAAAAATATTTTGCATCTTCAAAGTGGTAGGCATGTTGTTTAATCAAATGATACAAACCCCAAAAAAATCCATTTTAATTCCAGGTTGTAAGGCAACAAAATAGGAAAAATGCCAAGGGGGGTGAATACTTTCACAAGCCACTGTACATGTCATTCAAAATGCCACATTGTGCTTTAGGCAACTTCTCTATAATTTATAGCAATGCTAAATATTCCAGAAGAATGAAAAATATAAACAACAGCATTTATATATATTTTTAAAGTGTATATAATACTTTTATGCAGTAATATAATACAATGGGTTCTGTCAACAAAATCATTGACAATAATAATAACCAATAATGATGTCATTATAATCAGTAAACTCTTCAAGCAGTGTGTGTGTATGTGTGAAAACTAGACATCACATTCTTGCTTCCGAAACCTTGTTTCCTCCACAACTTGCCTCCCCTTGAAAGTGTATTGGAGCCCGAGGGGAGGAACCTTCCCTCCTCTCCCCCAAAATGCTTTGAGAGGGAGGCGAGGAATGGAGGACACAAGGGGAGAATCTCAATTGCATTTCCTTCATTCCTCACATCCTCTCTCCTCACTGCCTTCTCAAAACCCATTGGATGAGGTGAGAGGGTCCGGACCTCTGACCTTCTCATCCAATGCGTTTTGAGAAGGAGACGAGGAGAGAGGATGCAACAAATCAAGGAAATGCAATTGAGATTCTCACAAGGACAGAGGAAGCAAGTATTTGGCAGCTATAAAAAAAAATGGCAGTGCCAGAGTGACTGACTGAGCTACCATAATACCCATGTCCTGTCCAGAAACAACCCTTAGCCCCTATTGCCCAGAGTCTAGACTTTTGGAAATCTGAGTGGGATTGATGGGTGTTGACATGATGAGAGCTCCATCTTACTCTCTGATAAGCTTGGTGGAATTTTGGCGTTATTGCTTACTCATGTCCAATTCTCTCAGATCTCCTCAAGTGTCGAGGGGTAGGGTCAAGGGGTTGTTTTTGGACGGGACCCCACAACCCTTTGGTTGTGTGGTGGACCTACAGCATGACACTTGAGGCATTGGTTGGATGTTTAATTCCATTGCTATACAGACACAGATTTGCACAGGTGTAAACTGGACACACCCACGGCACCATATCAGGCTGATCAGACAGGTCTGGGTAGCTGGAGACCTGTTGTAAACAGTGAAAGGATATATGTACATGTCTACTATTCACACCCTTGATTCATTCCAGTGATGGCTAACTATAGCTTGGGCATAGCTCAAGTCTAATCAAATCAAATCAAATTATATTTGCCACATGAGCCGAATACAACAGGTGTAGACCTTACAGTGAAATGCTTACTTACAAGCCCTTAACCAACAAAGCAGTTAAAAAATAAAAAAGTGTTAAGTAAAAAATAGATGAGTAAAAGATACAAATAATAAAGAATTAAAGAGCAGCAGTAAAATAAAATAACAGTACGGAGGCTGTATACAGGGGGTACCGGTACAGAGTCAATGTGCTGGGCACAGGTTAGTCGAGGTAATTGTGGTAATATGTAGAGTTAAAGTGACTATGCATAGATAATAAACAGAGAGTAGCAGCAGCATGAAAGAGGGGGTGGGGTGGGGGGACAATACAAATAGTCCGGGTAGCCATGATTTGCTGTTCATGAGTCTTATGGCTTGGGGGTAGAAGCTGTTAAGAAGCCTTTTGGACCTAGACTTGGCGCTCCGGTACCGCTTGCCGTGTGGTAGCAGAGAGAACAGTTTATGACTAGGGTGGCTGGAGTCTTCAACAATTTTTAGGGCTTCCACTGACACCGCCTGGTATAGAGGTCCTGGATGGAAGGAAGCTTGGCCCCAGTGATGTACTGGGCCATACGCACTACCCTCTGTAGTGCATTGCGGTCAAAGGCCGAGCAGTTGCCATACCAGGCAGTGATGCAACCAGTCAAGATGCTCTCAATGGTGCAGCTGTAGAACTTCTTGAGGATATGAGGACCCATGCCAAATCTTTTCAGTCTCCTGAGGGGGAATAGGCGTTGTCGTGCCCTCTTCATGACTGTCTTGGTGTGTTTGGACCGTGATAGTTTGTTGGTGATGTGGACACCAAGGAACTTGAAGCTCTCAACCTGTTCCACTACAGCCCCGTCGATGAGAATGGGGGCGTGCTCAGTCCTCTTTTTTTCCCCCTGTAGTCCACAATCATCTCCTTTGTCTTGATCACATTGAGGGAGAGGTTGTTATCCTGGTACCACAAAGCCAGGTCTCTGACCTCCTCCCTATAGGCTGTCTCATCGTTGTCGGTGATCAGGCCTACCACTGTTGTGTCGTCGGCAAACTTAATGATGGTGTTGGAGTCGTGCCTGGCCATGCAGTCATGGGTGAACAGGGAGTGCAGGAGGGGTCTGAGCACGCAGCCCTGAGGGGCCCCCGTGTTGAGGATCAGCGTGGCAGATGTGTTGTTACCTACCCTTACCACCTGGCGATCCAGTTGCAGAGGGAGGTGTTTAGTCCCAGGGTCCTTAGCTTAGTGATGAGCTTTGAGGGCACTTTGGTGTTGAACGCTGAGCTGTAGTCAATGAATAGCATTGTCACGTAGGTGTACCTCTTGTCCAGGTGGGATAGGGCAGTGTGGAGAGCAATAGAGATGCTCGGAGTACGCGTCCTGGTATTCCGTCTGGCCCTGTGGCCTTGTGAATGTTGACCTGCTTAAAAGTCTTACTCACATCAGCTACGGAGAGGGTGATCACATAGTCATCCGGAACAGTTGATTCTCTCATGCATGCTTCAGTGTTGCTTGCCTCGAAGTGAGCATAGAAGTGATTTAGCTCGTCTGGTAGGCTCGTGTCACTGGGCAGCTAACGGCTGTGCTTCCCTTTGTAGTCTGTTATAGTTTGCAAGCCCTGCCACATCCGACGAGCATCGGAGCCGGTGCAGTACGATTCAATCTTAGTCCTGTATTGACTATTTGCCTGTTTGATGGTTCGTCGGAGTGCATAGCGGGATTTCTTATAAGTGTCCGGGTTAGAGACCCGCTCCTTGAATTTTTTTTAGCTCAGTGCGATTGTTGCCTGTAATCTATGGCTTCTTGTTGGGGTATGTACGGTCACTGTGGGGACGACGTCATCGATGCACTTATTGATGAAGCCATTTTCTGATGTGGTATACTCCTCAATGCCATCGGAAGAATCCCGGAACATATTTCAGTCTGTGCTAGCAAAACAGTCCTGTAGCTTAGCATCTGCGTCATCTGACCACTTCCTTGTTAACCATGTCACTGGTGCTTCCTGCTTTAGTTTTAGCTTATTAGCAGGAATCAGGAGGATAGAGTTATGGTCAGATTTGCCAAATGGAGGGTGAGGGAGAGCTTTGTACGCGTCTCTGTGTGTGGAGTAAAGGTGGTCTAGAGTTTTTTTTCCTCTGGTTGCACATTTAAAATGCTGGTAGAAATGAGGTAGAACAAATTTAAGTTTCCCTGCATTAAAGTCCCCGGCCACTAGGAGCGCTGCCTCTGGATGAGCGTTTTCCTATTTGCTTATGGCCTTATACAGCTCATTGAATGCAGTCTTAGTGGCAGCATCGGTTTGTGGTAGTAAATAGACAGTTACAAAAAATATAGATGAAAACTCTCTTGGTAAATAGTGTGGTCTACAGCTTATCATAAGATACTCTACCTCAGGCGAGCAAAACCTCGAGACTTCCTTAGTATTTGATTTTGTGCACCAGCTGTTGTTTACAAATATACACAGACCGCCACCCCTTGTCTTACCGGAGTCAGCCGTTCTGTCCTGCCGATGTAGCGTATATCCCGGCAGCTGTATGTTATCCATGTCGTCGTTCAGCCACGACTCGGTGAAACATAAGATATTACAGTTTTTAATGTCCCTTTTGTAGGATATCCGTGATCGTAGGTCGTATATTTAGTTTTCCAATGATTGTACGTTGGCTAATAGGACTGATGGTAAAGGCAGATTACTCGCTCGCCGTCAGATCCTTACAAAGCACCCAGACCTACGTCCACGATATATCCGTCCTTTCTCATGCGAATGACTGGGATTTGGGCCTTCTCGGGTGTCTGTAGAATATCCTTTGCGTCTGACTCGTTGAAGAAAAAACTTTGTCCAATACGAGGTGAGTTATGGCTGTCCTGATATCCAGAAGCTCTTTTTGGTCATAAGAGACGGTGGCAGAAACATTATGAATAAATGACAAATAACGCGAAAAAACACACATTATAGCACAATTGGTTAAGGGGCCGTAAAACGGCAGCCATCTCCTCCGGCGCCAGTAGATACTGTTGTTTTGGCTGTATAGTATCATTCAATATGATTAACAATGATTAGCTAGGTAGCTAGGATTTATCAGTCAGCTAACCATTTACAGTAACAGCAGTTTATTAATAAGTCAATACACACTAAATCTTATTTAGAAATTGAGAAATTTTACCTTTTCTTGGCACTGTGGCACAGTATGGGCAGCTATTAATGAATTATTTAAAAGATAATATATTAACAGATTCATAGAATGGCGTTAGAAAGGTGACCTCCTACTTTGAAATGACAGGAAGTGTTGGCTGTGCACTTGACCAGGCATTCCACATTTAACCCTACCCACATTTGAACATCAAAATATCAAGTTGTGTTTTAGTTTTACAGTTTATGCAAAAACAATTTTTTATAAAAAAACGACTAAGAAGGCCGTTTTCACTTTCCCGATTACTTCGTTTTAGATCGGAAAACAAACTATCAAAACGTACACTGGCCGTAATCTTACCTCAGGAATCTTGATTTAATGTTGTCCACAAAGTGGGCTAGTTATCTTCACTGCCACCAAAATGTCCTGTTAATCCTCGAGATCAACATTAATTCTCGCACTTTGGCGGTTGTTAAATCGCATGCAGTACTGCACAAGCTCTTTATCACTTGACTGTCATTCAGAAAATCCTTTCCTGAATCAGCTGATGTTGGGGGATAATGTCACCACCTAACTAAACAGGTAGACATCAACTATTATGCGTAATTATTGAAGAACCTTGTTAATGACAGTCTCGATTTTTGTTATATTAATCATGTTAAAGTTACTCTTTCTGTTTGAAGCATTGGATTTTGCAGTCACATACATTATTTTGGATATGTTTGCCCATGAAAACTGTTTTCACACCGTAACATAGGGATATACGAAATGTTACCAGGTTACAGTACACTTCTGAGAAAAAAGAGTCTGACAGCAATATCCCGGAATTTCACAGGATCAAGGTAAATGTCTAATTTATATGTTAAATGCTTAGTATATGATATAACAACAAACATCAGTATAATAAATGTAAGGAAAGAAAGGTAGTGTTTTATGTCACAAGATTTCTGCCAAATATGTGAAGCCTCTAAGCAGGAGAAAGGGTTTAAACATAGGTTTTGATTCAACTCATGAATTGTATTGAATGTATCTATGTTCCCCCTTTATATCCTAATGTATTCACCTGAAAAACCTAATTATTATTAATGACTTTGTAACAGCTCCAAACAGTTCTCCACTACAAGAAATGCTCACTAGTACCCTAGTTTATAGAAAGACCTGCATGCACTCACTCATGCACACATCCACACACACACGCACATCACAGCTGCTACCAGACTGTTATTACAGTATACGGCTCAGTTTATACACTGCACCCATCCCCCCCTTCCCCAATACACGTGTAAATATTGGACTATAAATTGTGCCTTCCTGTATTATGAAATGTTTATTCTATTGTACTGAGCCATTTACTTCATTATTTCTTATTGTTGTTGCATCGTCGAGAAGGAACCTGCAAGTAAGTATTTATTTGGACGATGTATACCATGCGTGTACAGTGCATACGACAAATAAAACTTCAAACTAGAAATAAGAGTGATCTAGGTTTTGAATTATTCCTCTGCTCTGCCTTATGGAAATGCATTAGCTTCAAGTGTGGAGAGCGAGAGGAGATAGAGATAGAGAAGGGGGCGGGGGCGGGGGCGGGGGCGGGGGGAGATAATAATGGTAATAAAATACATTTAGAGTATTTTTCATTTTCAGAATAAATGATCCCAGCCCCACATGTCCCTCCAGGCAGCAAAACAACCACCCAGGAAACACGATGAAAGTGTGTGTATGTGAGAGGGTGTGAGTGTGTCTGTGTGTTTGTGCTTGCGAGCATGCGTGTGTGTGTTTGTGTGTATGCCTTTTCGTATAAACAGTCATACTTATTTTTTACGTTTGATATATTCCTGAGCTTTCAAATACCTTTTAATTGAGATGGTAACCATTGTATTATAACAGGTGATATTTGAGGAAACACACCAAAATCCTCACCCTTCAGCCTGGTCTCATAGACTAGACGTAACATACATGTATGAAATGTAAATCCGGGACACTGAAATTACACTGAACAAAAATATAAACGCAGCATGTATAGTGTTGGTCCCAGGTTTAATGAGCTGAAATAAAAGATCCCAGAAATTGTCCATACACACAAAAAGCTTATTTCTCTCAAATTTTGGGCAACAATTTGTTTACATCCCTGTTAGTGGGCATTTCCACTTTGCCAAAATAATCCATCTACCTGACAGGTGTGGCATATCAAGAAGCTGAATAAACAGCATGATTATTACACAGGTGCACCTTGAGCTTGGGACAATAAAAGGCCACTCTAAAATGTGCAGTTTTGTAACACAACACAATGCCACAGATGTCTCAAGTTTTGAGGGAGCCTGCATTTTGCATGCTGACTGCAGGAATGTTCACTAGCGCTGTTGCCAGATAATTGAATGTTTATTTCTCAACCATAAGCTGCTTCCAACGTCGTTTTAGAGAATTTGGCATTGCGTACCACCGGCCTCAAAACTGCAGATCACGTGTAACCGTACCAGCCCAGGACCTCCACATCCGGCTTCTTCATCTGCAGGATAATCTGAGACCAGCCACCCGGACAGATGATGAAACTGTGGGTTGGCACAACCGAAGAAGAAGCTCATCTGCGTACTCGTCGTCCTCACCAGGGTCTTGACCTGACTGCGTGTTCCAGTTCCCGCCAATATCCAGCAACTTCACACAGCCATTGAAGAGGAGTGAGACAACATTCCACAGGCCACAATTAACAGCCTGATCAACTCTATGCGAAGGAGATGTGTTGCGCTCAATGAGGCAAATGAGGTCACACCAGATACTGACTGGTTTTCTGATCCACACCCTTACCTTTTGTTAAGGTATCTGTGACCAACCGATGCATATCTGTATTCCCAGTCATGTGAAAACCATAGATTAGGGCCTAATGAGTTCATTTCAATTGACTGATTTCCTTATGTTAACTGTAACTCAGTAAAATCTTTGAAATTGTTGCATGTTGTGTATTTATTGTTGTTCAGTGTAGTATGCTATGTTACGTTTGGTATGGTTACATAAGAAAGAGGATTACTTATGGCAAAAACTAAACTAGGGTGGGTGGGTGGTTGGTTGGTTGGTTGGTTTGTTGGTTGGTTGGTGTGGGTGGATGGGGAGGCATATAATGTGAACATCTAGCAACCAAAAGGTTGACTGTTCGAATCTCGGTTCGGACCATTTTAGTAAATGTGCAACTACTTACTACTGTTTTAGCTACTTTGCAACTACTTAGCATGTTAGCTAACCCTTTTCCTAACCCTAACGTGTGTTAGGGTTAGGGAAATGTTTATCCTAACCCCTAGCCTAGCTAGCTTTAGCTACCTAGCTAACATTAATGTTAGCCACCATCTAATGTTAGCCACAACAAATTGGAATTTGTTACATATTATACGTTTTGCAAATTCGTAACATATTATACGAATTGCAATTCGTAACATATTGTACGAATTGCAATTCGTAACATATCATACAAATTGCAATTCATAACATATCATACGAAATGGACGAAGGACATCCACAAATTAATACATACCATACGAAATGTAACATATCATACAGTACTGAACAAACATTTAAAAGCAACATGCAACAATTTCAAAGATTTTGCTGAGTTACAGTTCATATAAGGAAATCAGTAAATTGAAATAAATTAATTAGGCCCTAATCTATGGATTTCACATGACTGGGCAGAGGCCCACCCACTTGGGAGCCAGCCCCCCCCCGGACGATCCTGCAGGTGAAGAATCCGGATGTGGAGGTCCTGGGCTGGCGTGGTTACACGTGGTCTGTGGTTGTGAGGCCAGCTGGTAGGGCCAAATTCTGTAAAACGATGTTGGAGGCGACTTATGGTAGAGAAATTAACATTCAATTCTCTGGCAACAGCTCTGGTGGACACTCCTGCAGTCAGCATGCCAATTGCACGCTACCTCAAAACTTGAGAAATCTGTGGCTTTGTGTTTTGTGACAAAACTGCACATTTTAGAGTGGCCTTTTATTGTACCCAGCACAAGGTACACCTTTGTAATGATTGTGCTGTTTAATCAGCTTCTTGATATGCCACACCTGTCAGGTGGATGGATTATCCTGACAAAGGATAAAATGCTGACTAACAGGGATGTAAACAAATGTGTGCACAACATTTGAGAGAAACACGCTTTTTGTGTGTATGGTAGGGAGAGATAAAGAATAGGGCAGGAGAGAGAGAGAGAGAGAGAGAGAGAGAGAGAGAGAGAGAGAGAGAGAGAGAGAGAGAGAGAGAGAGAGAGAGAGAGAGAGAGAGAGAGAGAGAGAGAGAGAGAGAGAGAGAGAGAGAGAGAGAGAGAGAGAGAGAGAGAGAGAGAGAGAGAGAGAGAGAGAGAGAGAGAGAGAGAGAGAGAGAGAGAGAGAGAGAGAGAGAGAGAGAGAGAGAGAGAGAGAGAGAGAGAGAGAGAGAGAGAGAGAGAGAGGTCACCCATGATACAATTCAGTATTCAATGTCCATCCATGTCTGAGGACGTAGGGAGATAACATGGAAATCGGCTACTGGAGCCAATAGTGATAGTGAGCGCTGTTACCTTCAAGTATGTTTGAGTTTTGCTAGGGTGTTGTGGACAGGGATGGTGGATGGGTGTAAGCATCTGCCTCTGGTTCCCAAGGTTGAATGTTGGAATCCAGCAATAGAAAGTTGTTTTTGATATTTTCACAAGTGAGTTCCAAATATCTCTAACGGTCACCCCAGCATTACTTATTTTATGCGCGTGATGTTAGAATGCACTGACTGTTCCAAAATGTTATTGTTACGCAACAGGACAGTTAACCGGTGCTGCCCTCAAACCAAGACAGGCTGCCTGCTAATTATCTATGGGCTATTTCAACTTGTCAATTTCAAATGATTTTCTAAAACGTTTTATTTTCTAACAACAGTTTGAATTGAGGTGTGTTCCGCCTCCTCAATAATTCACATAGAAGTAGCCCATTTCACAGGTGTGGACTATTTATGTTTGAGGCTTTACCGAGCCTGACAAACTTCTCCCTTTGAGGAGAGCCCAAGCACTTCCCCAATGTTTCCGCAGATCAGGCATGCACACATTTGCGCACATCTTATACAAACTTTTTCCCCCTGGCACATTTCCTGGCTGGCGCTCGCATTGCCTTCATTGTTGTTTTCCTTACAAATAATAACTTTGGACATGTGTGCGTTCCTATCAAAGTAAGTGCCTTATTTTCTGTATATCTTGTTGTTGTTTGTACTGTAGCATACCGTATGTATGTATGTATGTACAGTATGTATGGAGAATAATGTATTTACAGTTTTATTCACGTTTTCAAGTACTTGTGACAAATCATGCATTCCAATTCCTGCATAGATTGTAATGAACACATATTATGTGAGTAAAATACTTTTTTGAAGGTTGTACTGATTATGATCAGTTAATGCTTAGCTGTTTGCCAGCTATGTGTGTCGCCATGTTTGTTGACATTATACAATGCATTCTGGGTGTCACGTAAATGTCTGTCAGACCAAAGATGTTATAACAAAATGAGGTGAAGGGATGGTTCACTCATCTTTCGAGTAAACTTCCAAAGGTGAAAGAAGGGAAGTGAAGGATGGTAGATGACACACCCCCTTCAACATGCATACTGCAAACAGACCAAACTCATCTTGTCTCCTCTTCTTATCTTTGGTTGACGCGAAAAAACAAACATGGCGGAGCGCACAAACGACCCATGGTCAGATTATTTTTAGAAAGTGTTTTACTCAATAATTTAGATCAATGGTGAGCTCACCTGTGATGTGATGAATGGTGAATAGTAATTGCTATTAGCTAATTCATATTATGGTTTCTTTCAGCCTAATATATGACCGCTTGTGTTACATCAATCTTCCTCAGTTAGCACGAATGCTAATGCAGCCTACATTTTCAGATTTGGATGATTGGGTTAAGCTGTCACTACTTCTGTGAATGTCTGAAGATTGCATAAAAAAATACATAACGTTGTAAGGACTGTGTTTGTGCAAAATGTTTCTGTGAAAATACATTGAGGCCAGTTCAAACGCTGACTGTTGCATCAATCGAAACTGGACGTGCTAAATAAGCATTCACACCGGTTTGAGCGTACGCTGCAGGGACCACTGTAGAATGTAACACCCTGTGTGTTGGTACGTTTCAAAGGGTTGAGCCCATCCCAAACCTTAACCCTTACCTTAACCATTCGGAGTTAATGCCAAACCTTACAGATTTGGAGTTAATGCCTAAACAAAAATATCAAAACATAAATCACTGGATTTGAATATGCAACCTTTGTCACTGGCAGATGGTTACCTCTGGTTCCAAAGGTTGCATGTTCTAATCCTGCAATGGAAAGTTGTTTTTGATATTTTTGTTTTAAGCCTATCCCAAACCTTAACTCTTACCTTCACCATTCAGAGTTAATGCCTAACCTTAAGAATTCGGAATTAGGGGTGTGGCTTTCAGATAGGTATTTTTGGCCAGACATGAGAGAAAATGTAATTCGGGTTGATCTGTTCTGCTGTATTGTCATCGAAGATTAAGAAGAAAAAACACACTTCTGCATTTTTATGAGGCTTACATAAGGGTATGAGTTCTTCAAGTGCCAATGTTGGTACTGTTACCACTTTGTTAAACTATTTAAATAGTAATGTTATTAGAGGAGTTACATTTACTCTCACGGGTGGGAAAAAAATGACTACTGTAGTTCACGCCCCCGATATGCCACGCCTCCTGAAAATAACATTAAAAAAAGACCCAGCTGCTGGGTCAACCCAGCATGAAAATGAATAAAAACCCAACTGATGGTTAAATTAACCCATGTTTGGGTAATTGGTTTATTTTCAGGAGGCGAGGCCTATTGGTGGCATGGCTTTCAAATATATATTCTGGCCACGCCCCTATTACGCCACGCCCCCAGTCTTCTTATCTGACCCGATGAGTCATAGCTCATTAACCCAGCATCAATAACTCAACAAACCAACTGAATGTGTGTGTGTGGCCAGAATATATATTTGGCTGGTCAAAATAACAAAAGGTGTGCTCTGTCCAATATTTACCCAAATTGGGTTGTTTTTAACCCAGCATTTTTTGAGTACACACACATACACACACACACACACACACTGCTCTAAACCCCTTTGCACCCTGGATACATAAACAAAACTATATGGCTCCCTCCACACCCCCCTCCCCTCCTCTTCTAGTGTATTTAAATATATAACACATACATTTGTATTTGTATTTATTAAATATCCCTATTAGCTGCTGCAAAGGCAGCAGTTACTCTTTCTGGGGTCCAGCAATATTAAGACAATCATATACAATTTAAAATATTACATGACTTTACATTTCATAACACTTTTCACAACACATTAAGTGTGTTCCCTCAGGCCACTACTCTACTACCACATATCTACAATACAAAATCCATGTGTACGTGTGTGTAGAGTGCAAGTCTTATCATGTGTATGTGTGTCTGTGCCTGTGTGTGTGTCTCTTCACAGTCCCCGCTGTTCCATAAGGTGTATTTTTACATGTTTTTTAAATCTGATTCTACTGCTTGCATCAGTTACAGTGGGGGAAAAAGTATTTAGTCAGCCACCAATTGTGCAAGTTCTCCCACTTAAAAAGATGAGAGAGGCCTGTAATTTTCATCATAGGTACACGTCAACTATGACAGACAAAATGAGAAAAAAAATCAAGAAAATCACATTGTAGGATTTTTAATGAATTTATTTGCAAATTATGGTAGAAAATAAGTATTTGGTCAATAACAAAAGTTTCTCAATACTTTGTTATATACCCTTTGTTGGCAATGACACAGGTCAAACGTTTTCTGTAAGTCTTCACAAGGTTTTCACACACTGTTGCTGGTATTTTGGCCCATTCCTCCATGCAGATCTCCTCTAGAGCAGTGATGTTTTGCGGCTGTCGCTGCGCAACACGGACTTTCAACTCCCTCCAAAGATTTTCTATGGGGTTAAGATCTGGAGACTGGCTAGGCCACTCCAGGACCTTGAAATGCTTCTTACGAAGCCACTCCTTCGTTGCCCGGGCGTTGTGTTTGGGATCATTGTCATGCTGAAAGACCCAGCCACGTTTCATCTTCAATGCCCTTGCTGATGGAAGGAGGTTTTCACTCAAAATCTCACGATACATGGCCCCATTCATTCTTTCCTTTACACGGATCAGTCGTCCTGGTCCCTTTGCAGAAAAACAGCCCCAAAGCATGATGTTTCCACCCCCATGCTTCACAGTAGGTATGGTGTTCTTTGGATGCAACTCAGCATTCTTTGTCCTCCAAACACGACGAGTTGAGTTTTTACCAGAAAGTTATATTTTGGTTTCATCTGACCATATGACATTCTCCCAATCCTCTTCTGGATCATCCAAATGCACTCTTCAGACGGGCCTGGACATGTACTGGCTTAAGCAGGGGGACACGTCTGGCACTGCAGGATTTGAGTCCCTGGCGGCGTAGTGTGTTACTGATGGTAGGCTTTGTTACTTTGGTCCCTGCTCTCTGCAGGTCATTCACTAGGTCCCCCCGTGTGGTTCTGGGATTTTTGCTCACCGTTCTTGTGATCATTTTGACCCCCACGGGGGTGAGATCTTGCGTGGAGCCCCAGATCGAGGGGAGATTATCAGTGGTCTTGTATGTCTTCCATTTCCTAATAATTGCTCCCACAGTTGATTTCTTCAAACCAAGCTGCTTACCTATTGCAGATTCAGTCTTCCCAGCCTGGTGCAGGTCTACAATTTTGTTTCTGGTGTCCTTTGTCAGCTCTTTGGTCTTGGCCATAGTGGAGTTTGGAATGTGACTGTTTGAGGTTGTGGACAGGTGTCTTTTATACTGATAACAAGTTCAAACAGGTGCAATTAATACAGGTAACGAGTGGAGGACAGAGGAGCCTCTTAAAGAAGAAGTTACAGGTCTGTGAGAGCCAGAAATCTTGCTTGTTTGTAGGTGACCAAATACTCATCTTCCACCATAATTTGCAAATAAATTCATAAAAAATCCTACAATGTGATTTTCTGGATTATTTTTCCTCAATTTGTCTGTCATAGTTGACATGTACCTATGATAAAAAATTACAGGCCTCTCTCATATTTTTAAGTGGGAGAACTTGCACAATTGGTGGCTGACTAAATACTTTTTTCCCCCACTGTCCATGTAGCCATGGCTCTATGTAGTACTGTGCACCTCCCATAGTCTGTTCTTGACGTGGGATTGCGAAGAGACCTTTGTTAGAATGTATTGTGGTGTATGCATGGGTGTCCAAGCTGTGTGCTAGTAGTTTAAACAGACACCTCGGTGCATTCAGCATGTCAACACTTCTTACAAAAACAAGTAGTGATGAAGTCAATCTCTCCTCCACTTTGAGCCATGAGAGATTTACATGCATATTATTAATGTTAGCTCTCCATGTAAGTTTAAGGGCCAGCCGTCCTGCCCTGTTCTGAGCCAACTGTAATTTTCAGAGGTCCCTCTTTGTGGCACCTGACCACACGACTGAACAGTAGTCCAGGTGCGACAAAACTAGGGCCTGTAGGACCTGCCTTGTTGATAGTGTTGTTAAAAAGCCAGAGCAGTGCTTTACTATGGACAGACTTTTCCCCATCTTAGCTACTGTTGTATCAACATGTTTTGACCATGATAGTTAACAATCCAGGGTTACTCCAAGCAGTTTAGTCACCTCAACTTGCTCAATTTACACATTATTTATTGCAAGATTTTGTTGCGGTTTAGGGTTTAGTGAATGATATGTCCCAACTACAAAGTTTTTAGTTTTTTAAATATTTTAGACTAACTTATTCCTTGCGACCCATTCCCGAAATGGTAGCTCTTTGTTATGTGTTGCAGTCATTTCAGTTGCTGTGGTAGCTGACGTGTATAGTGTTGAATCATCCGCATACATAGACACACAGGCTTTACTCAAAGCCAGTGGCATGTCATTAGTAAAGATTGAAAAAAGTAAGGGGCCTAGACAGCTGCAATGGGGAATTCCTGAATTTACCTGGATTATGTTGGAGAGGCTTCCATTAAAGAACACCCTCTGTGTTCTGTTAGACAGGTAACTCTTTATCCACAATATAGCAGGGGGTGTAAACACATGCGTTCTTCCATCAGCAGACTATGATCGATAATGTCAAAAGCCACACTGAAGTCTAACAAAACAGCTCCCACAATCTTTTTATCATCAATTTCTCTCAACCAATCATCAGTCATTTGTGTACGTGCCGTGCTTGTTGAATGTCCTTCCCTATAAGCATGCTGAAAGTCTCTTGTCAATTTGTTAACAGTAAAATAGCATTGTATCTGGTCAAACACAATTTTTTCCAAGAGTTTACTAAGGGTTGGTAATAGGTTGATTTGTTGACAATTTGAGCTAGTAAAGGAGGCTTTACTATTCTTGGATAGTGGAATTACTCCAGGCCTGAGGGCACACACTTTCTAGTAGGCTTAGATTGAAGATATGGCAAATAGGATTGGCAATATCGTCCACTATTATCCTCAGTAATTTTCCATCCATGTTGTCAGACCCCGGTGGCTTGTCATTGTTGATAGACAACAATATTTTTTTCACCTCTTCCACACTCACTTTACGGAATTCAAAATTACAATGCTTGTCTTTCATAGTTTGATCAGTTCTGCTTGGATGTGTAGTGTCAGCGTTTGTTGCTGGCATGTCATGCCTAAGTTTGCTAATCTTACCAATGAAAAAATAATTAAAGTAATTAGCAATATTAGTGGGTTTTGTGATGAATGAGCCATCCGATTCAATTAATGATGGAGTTTGCCTTTTTCCTCCAAATTTCATTTAAGGTGCTCCAAAGCTTGTTACTAACATTATATTGTTTCTTCTTCTTTTCATTCAGTTTAGTCACATGATTTCTCAATTTGCAGTACGTTTGCTAATCAGTTGTGCAGGCTGACTTATTTGCCATTCCTTTTGCCTCATTCCTCTCAACCATACAATTTTTCAATTCCTTATCAATCCACTGGGATTTAAACAGTCTTTACAGTAATTGTCTTAATGGGTGCATGCTTATTAGTAACTGGAATAAGCAATTTCATAAATGTGTCAAGTGCAGCGTCTGGTTGCTCCTCATTAAGCAAATGTACTTTCAAACAAAAGTATACACCTCACACACATGGTTATGGGCTTAAAAAAAGAAGACAACTATACCATGTCTGATATAGAGTTGAAATGTATTCCATTTTGAATTTGGATCCCAATTTTACACTTTCTATACATCACAGAAGACTGAAATATAACAAAACCTTTTGACTTACTATGTGTGAGAGAGAGAGAGAGAGAGAGAGAGAGAGTTAGAGAATAGTTAGAGGAGAGTTAGAGGGAGCATATTTAAGATCACACAGGACACCAGATAAGACAGGAGAAATACACCAGATAGGACAGATTGAACCTAGCCCCCCGGCACATAGACTATTGCAGCATAGATACTGGGGACAGAGACAGGGGAGGTTGGGGGACACTGTGGCACCGTCCGACGATACCCCTGGACAGGGCCAACCAGGCAGGATATAACCCCACCCATTTTGCCGAAGCACAGCCCCCACACCACCAGAGGGATATCAACAGACCACCAACTTACTACCCTGATGCAAGAGTATAGCCCATGAAGATCTGTCTCACCACACAAGCACGAAGGGGCGCAAGACCGGACAGAAAGATAACCTTCTCCTCCTTCTCAAGTCGAGTATAGCGAAAAAAGCCTGGCAAGACGTGATGCAACACTCCTTGGAATGGCATGGGAGAGCACTAGCAAGCCAGTGACTCAGGCCCCCGTAATATGGTCAGAGGCAGAGAATCCCAGTGGAGAAAGGGGAGCCAACCAGGCAAAGACAGCAAGGGTGGTTTGTCACTCCAGTGCCTTGCCGTTCACCTTCGCAACACTGGGCCAGACTACACTCAATCATAGGACCTACTGAAGAGGTGAGTCTTCAGTAAAGACTAGAAGGTTGAGACCGAGTCTCTCACATGGATCGGCAGACCATTCCATAAAAATGTAGCTCTATAGGAGAAAGCCCTGCCTTCAGCTGTTTGCTTAGAAATTCTAGGAACAATGAGCAGGCCTGCGTCTTGTGTGAAAGTAGCATACGTGTATGTAGAGTGCATTCGGAAAGTATTCAGACCCCTTGACTTTCTCCACATTTTGTTACGTTACAGCCTTATTCTAAAATACATTAAATAAATACAAATCCTCATCAATATACACACAATTCCCCATAATGACAAAAAAATTACTTATTATTAAATTGAGCTCAGGTGCATCCTGTTTCAATTGATCATCCTTGAGATGTTTCTACAACTTGGAGTCCACCTGTGCTAAATTCAATTGATCGGACATGATTTGGAAAGGCACACACCCGTCTATATAAGGTCCCAGAGTTGACAGTGCATGTCAGAGCAAAAACCAAACCATGAGGTTGAAGGAATTGTCCGTAGAGCTCCGAGACAGGATTGTGTCGAGGCACAGATCTGGAGAAGGGTACTAAAACATTTCTGCAGCATTGAAAGTCCCTAAGAACACAGTGGCCTCTATCATTCCTAAATGGAAGAAGTTTGAAACCACCAAGACTCTTCCTAGAGCTGGCCGCGCGGCCAAACTGAGCAATCGGGGGAGAAGGGCCTTGGTCAGGGAGGTGACCAAGAACCCAATTGTCACTCTGACAGAACTCCAGAGTTCCTCTGTGGAGATGGAATCAGGCCTTTATGGTAGAGTGGCCAGACGGAAGCCACTCCTCAGTAAAAGACACATGACAGCCCGCTTGGAGTTTGCCAAAAGGCAGCTAAAGGACTATCAGACCATGAGAAACAAAATTCTCTGGTCTGATGAAACCAAGATTTAACTCTTTGGGCTGAATGCCAAACGTCACGTCTGGAGGAAACCTGGCACCATCCATACGGTGAAGCGTAGTGGTGGCAGCATCATGCTGTGGGGATGTTTTTCAGTGGCAGGGACTGGGAGACAAGTCAGGATCGAGGGAAAGATAAACGGAGCAAAGTACAGAGAGATCCTTGATGAAAGCCTGCTCCAGAGCGCTCAAGACCTCAGACTGGGGTGAAGGTTAATCTTCCAACAAGACAATGACACTAAGCACACAGCCAAGAGAACGCAGGAGTGGCTTCAGGACAAGTCTCTGAATGTCCTTGAGTGGCCCAGCCAGAGCCCAGACTTGAACCTGATCGAGCATCGCTGGAGAGACCTGGAAATAGCTGTGCAGCGCTGACAGAGCTTGAGAGGATCAGCAGAGAAGAATGGGAGAAACTCCCCAAATACAGGTGTGCCAAGCTTGTAGCGTCATACCCAACAAGACTCGAGGCTGTAATCGCTGCAATCGCTGCCAAAGGTGCTTCAACAAAGTAAAGGGTCTGACTACTTATGTAAATATTTCAGTTTTTTTTAACATTCTTTTTGCAAACATTTCTAAAAACCTATTTTTGCTTTGTCATTATGGGTATTGTGTGTAGATTGATGAGGGGGAAAAAACAATATCATCCATTTTAGAGTATGGCTGTAACAACAAAATTTGGAAAAGGTCAAGGGGTCTGAATACTTTCCGAATGCACTGTATGTACGGCAGGACCAAATTGGAGTGATAGGTAGGAGCAAGTCCATGTAATGCCAGTAAAACCATGAAATCAGCCCTAGCTGTAACAGGAAGCCAGCGTAGAGAGGCTAGCACTGGAGTAATATGTTAGAATTTTGGGGTTCTAGTCAAGATTCTAGCAGTGGTATTTAGCACTAGCTGAAGTTTATTTTGTGCTTTATCCAGGTAGCCAGAGAGTAGAGCATTTCAGTAGTCTGATCTTGAAGTGACACACACATGGATTACCTTTTCTACATAATTTTTAGATAAAAAGTTTAAGATGTTTGCAATGTTACGAAGATGGAAAAAATCTGCTCCTGAAATATTTGTTATATGTTCGTCAAAAGAGAGATCAAGGTCCAGAGTAATGCGAGGTCCTTCACACTTTTATTTGAGGCGACTGTACAACCATCGAGATTAATTGTCAGATCAAACAGCAGATATCTTTGTTTCTTGGTACCTAGAAGTAGCATGTCTGTTTTGTCCAAGTTTAAAAGTTAAACATTTTCCGCCATCCACTTCCTTATGTCTGAAAGACAGGCTTCCAGGGTAGGCAATTTTGGGTCTTCACCATGTTTCATTGAAATGTACAGCTGTGTGTTGTCTGCATAGCAGTGAAAGTTGACAATGTGTTTCCGAATGACATCACCAAGAGGTAGCATATATACTGAAAACAATAGTGGTCCTAAAACGGAACCTTGAGGAACACCAAATCTTACCATTTGAGGACAAACCATCTACCGAGACGAACTGATATCTTTCTGACGGATAAGATCTCAACCAGGGAACAACTTGTCCACATAGACCAATTTGGGTTTTCAATCTCTCAAAAATAATGTGGTGATTGATAGTGTCAAAAGTGGCACTAAGGTCTAGGAGCACAAGAACAGACGCAGAGCCTTGGTCTGACGCCATTAAAAGGTAATTTACCACATTCACGAGTGTGGTCTCAGCACTATGATGGGGTCTAAAACAGACTGGAGTGTTTCGTATACATTATTTGTCTTCAGGAAGGCTGTGAGTTGCTAAGCAACAGCTTTTTCCAAAGAAATTTAGAGGAAAGGGAGATGCGATATGGGCCGGTACTGTCTTTCCAAGCTATTCAGAAGACTTCCAATTTGGTGGAGAGCAATTTCCGTTTAAATTTTCTGGAAGCTTTTTTCAGGGCTCAGGTATTTTCTTGAGACAAATATATGTCATTTTTAGCGGTGCGACTACATCTAGAGTATTACACAAAGTTACGTTTAGATCCTCGGTTAGGTGGTTCACATATTTTTGTACTTGAGTAGGTGGAGGGAGTCTGGAAGGGAATCTAGGAATCTTTGCGTTGTCCAAGAATTTATAGAGCGGCTCTTGATAATCCTTCGTTAGGGTCTGAGCTAATTATTTGTTGCAACTGCAAACTTAATAAAATGGTGGTCCAATAGTCCAGGATTATGAGGAAAAACATTGAGATCCACAATATCTATTCCACAGGACAAAACTAGAGTCAGGGTATGATTGTGGCAATGCGTCGGTCCCGAGACATGTTGGACAAAATCCATTGAGTCGATTATGACTCCGAAAGCCTTTTGAAGTAGGTCTGTGGACATCTCCATGTGAATATTGAAGTTACCAAAAAAGTGAATATTATCTGCCATCACTACGAGGTCCGATAGGAATTCAGGGAACTCAGTGAGGAACACTGTATACAGCCCAGGAGGCCTGTAAACAGTAGCTATACAAAGTGATTGAGTAGGCTGCATATATTTCATGACTAGAACCTAAAAAGACGAACGCAGTAAATTGAAATTTGCTGACATAAATGTTAGCAACAACCTACGCCTTTGCAGGATGCGAAGGAGATATGGCCACTAGTGTAACCAGGAGGAGAGGCCTCATTTAACGCAGTATATTCATCAGGTTTGAACTATGTTTAAGTCAGGCCAATCATATCAAGTTTATGATAAGTGATTAGTTCATTGACTATGACTGCTTTGGAAGTGAGGGATCTATCAGTAAGTAGTCCTATTTTTAGAAGAGGTATTATCACGATCTCTTTCAATAATGACAGGAATGGAGGAGGTATTTATTCCAGTGAGATTGCTAATGCGAACACCGCCATGTTCAGTTTTGCCAGACCTAGATCAAGGTACAGACACCGTCTCAATGGGGAAAACTGAGCTGACTACACTGACTGTGTTAGAGGCAGACCCCACTAAGCTGGCATGCTGGCTAACAGCCTGCTGCCTGGCCTGCACCCTATCTCATTGTGGAGATAGATGAGTTAGAACCCTGTCTATGATGATAGATAAGATGTACAATAACTGTTAGTCGGAAGCTTCATGAAATGGGTTTCCATGGCCGAGCAGCCACACACAAGCCTAAGATCACCATGCGTAATGCCAAGCGTCGGCTGGAGTGGTGCAAAGCTCACCGCCATTGGACTCTGGAGCAGTGGAAACGTGTTCTCTGGAGTGATGAATCACGCTTCACCATCTGGCAGTTGGACAGACTAATTTGGGTTTGGTGGATGCCAGGAGAACGCTAACTTCACCAATGCATAATGCCAACTGTAAAGTTTGGTGGAAGAGGAATAATGGGGCTATTTTTCATGGTTCGGGCTAGGCCCCTTAGTTCAAGTGAAGGGAAATCTTAATGCTACTGCATACAATGACATTCTAGACGATTCTGTGCTTCCAACTTTGTGGCAACAGTTTGGGGAAGGCCCTTTCCTGTTTCAGCATGACAATGCCCCGTGCACAAAGCGAGGTCCATACAGAAACGTGATCTTCCTGTCTGGGTTGGCGCCCTCCCCCCCTTGGTTTGTGCTGTGGTGGAGACCTCTGTGGGCTATACTCGGCCTTGTCTCAGGATTGTAAGTTGGTGGTTGGGGATATCCCTCTAGTGGTGCGGGGGCTGTGCTTTGGCGGAGTGGGTGGGGTTATATCCTTCCTGTTTGGCCCTGTCCGGGGTTTCTTCGGATGGGGCCACAGTGTCTCCCGGACCGCTCCTGTCTCAGCCTCCAGTATTTATGCTGCAGTAGTTTATGTGTCGGGGGGCTGGGGTTAGTTGGTTATACCTGGAGTACTTCTCCTGTCTTATCCAGTGTCCTGTGTGAATTTAAGTATGCTCTCTCTAATTCTCTCGTTCTCTCTTTCTCTCTGAGAACCTGAGCCCTAGGACCATACGTCAGGACTACCGGGCATGATGACACCTTGCTGTCCCCAGTCCGCCTGGCCTTGCTGCTATTCCAGTTTCAACTGTTCTGCCTGCGGCTACGAAACCCCTACCTGTCCCAGACCTGCTGTTTTCAACTCTAAATGATCGGCTATGAAAAGCCAACTGAGAGACCTGAGCCCTAGGACCATACGTCGGGACTACCGGCCGTGGTGACTCCTTGCTGTCCCCAGTCCGCCTGGCCTTGCTGCTATTCCAGTTTAAACTGTTCTGCCTGCGGTTATGGAACCCCTACCTGTCCCAGACCTGCTGTTTTAAACTCTAATGATCGGCTATGAAAAGCCAACTGAGATTTATTCCTGATTATTATTTGACCATGCTTGTCACTTATGAACATTTTTGAACATCTTGGCATGGTTCTGTTATAATCTCCACCCGGCACAGCCAGAAGAGGACTGGCCACCCCTCATAGCCTGGTTCCTCTCTAGGTTTCTTCCTAGGTTTTGCCTTTCTAGGGAGTTTTTCCTAGCCACCGTGCTTCTACACCTGCATTACTAGCTGTTTGGGGTTTTAGGCTGGGTTTCTGTACAGCACTTCGAGATATTAGCTGATGTAAGAAGGGCTATATAAAATAAAATTGATTGATTGATTGATAGTTTGAATAAAAGTAAAAAGCAAGAAAGTTTGGCAGGAGAGTGCACTGTAACATCATCATCAACTGGGAATTGGATATTATACACAATATATTTCAACAAGCGGGGAGACCCCTGAAACCAAACAAGGAGTAACTGCAAAGAGATACGTGAGACAATGACCAAACATTAAATATGATTTTGATTGATCAATAATTTATATTAGACTTTATTAAATACTAAATGTGCCGGACCACTTCGATTCGGTCTTATCTAGCAAAATTTGAAATTGTGTTTTTTTTTTATTGGATAAAAGCAGAGACTCAGAGCTAGAAAATGATATATCATACACTGCAGTTGAGGTACAATAAAAAGTAATTATGCTTTGAAAGTTGATAAACTTGAAACCCCACTAATCCTGAATGCTGATTGGTTAAAACTGCATTCCAGCCGGTGTCTATTCAACAAGTAACCACCGGCTAAATCTATGATGTTAAAATGCCTATTTACTCTGTTCCATCTGACTGCGCAATACACAGTGTCAGGCAATTTATAAACTTGATCTCCACTATAAAAAGCATCTAGACATTATCTCACATTTCTTTTAGACTAACACTAGTCTACTCCAGGAGAAATCGCGCTTCATTAGCTCATTGGTATGGATGTATCCAAATAAATGTAACTAGAAAACAGATTAAATAAATGCAAGTGCAGCTACTTTGTTGTTTTTCTGGCGGCACTGTTTGACGTGACAGTAAGTTAACCATAGTTGTCTAACTATCAAGCAAGGGATAAGAACGTTGCCAGCCAGTATGGTAATGGTACATTTAGAAAGAATGACTGGGTCGCGTCCATAGATGCAGAACACAAAGACTGAACGACTGGGTCGCTTCTCTGGCAACCGAACCGATAGAACGACCAGCCGGCTTGGGTAGAAACCCAAGGGTTGGGACTATATCTTGTGGAAGCATGAAATAGTATGAATAAATTAATCTAAATAAAGTTTTAATGAAATTATGTAAATCATTATTTGAATATTTAGGTAACCCATTGTATAAAAGTGATAATGCCCTCAAAGCCAGTGTTTGGAGGATATATGTGACTCGTTTCAGGAAACTAGGAGTATGTCGCGCATCACTACTTCACAGGAGAGCCATTTGAACGTAAAAATTTTTTAAATGCATTTTTTTGGCAGAAATGCCTTCTGGAACATGTGAACTTTCATGTGCCTTAACAACAAACTTGTATGCCATCTGGAAATACGAATACAATTGTTAAATTATGAGCCTAGTTGGTTTAGCCACGGAAAAAGACAGGAACCTTCCCGCTAGCCATGATTGGCTGAGATAATAAGGGGGCTGGACATGCTGAGAGATGAGTTCGGATTGGTCTGCAATGTAGCACGCTTCTGTCTATAACATGAGCTGGTCAGTATATGTAGGTAATCCTTTCCAACATGTAAAAAAATTGATTTTACGTAGTAGAACTGCATAAGTGTTGTTCTCCACTTTCTGGAAGACCGAGTTTTGAAATCAGTGGAATTAGAGTATGATATTTAAGGAGATGGAGAAAAGTCTGGCGTTTGATTGTAAATATGCAGACGTAGTCGAAAAGAGAACACACAGAAGGCTCCGGATTACATCTTCAAACTAAGGGCAACCATGGCATCCGTGACAGAGAGGGAGAAGCGTCCATCCATGTATACGGGTAAGAGAGTCTAGCTAGCTACATTTTCAGATATTACACTTTTCTAATTTTGTCAGAAAGTCATTTTCATTTCAAGTTAAAGTGTACTGTTAGCTAGCTAGCTAACATTAGCTGGCTGGCTAACTAGCTAACGTTACGTGTATGATCTGTGTAGTAATATTATTCGTATCTCAGAGCCATTTGCATTGCTAGTTATAGCTGCCTTGAGATCATTGACAAGATCCTCCTGTGTAGTTCTGGGCTGATTCCTCCCCGTTCTCATGATCATTCCAACTCCACAAGGTGAGATCGTTCATGGAGCCCCAGGCCGAGGGAGATTGACAGTTATTTTGTGTTTCTTCCATTTGTGAATAATCGCACCAACTAATAATAAATAATAATAATAATATGCCATTTAGCAGACGCTTTTATCCAAAGCGACTTACAGTCATGCGTGCATACATTTTTGTGTATGGGTGGTCCCGGGGATCGAACCCACTACCTTGGCGTTACAAGCGCCGTGCTCTACCAGCTGAGCTACAGAGGACCACGTGCCATGTAACACGCTTCTGTCTATAACGTGAGCAATCTTGTCCCTGACATCCTTGGAGAGCTCTTTGGTCTTGGCCATGGTGGAGAGTTTGGAATCTGATTGATTGATTGCTTCTGTGGACAGGTGTATTTTATACAGGTAACAAACTGAGATTAGGAGCACTCCCTTTAAGATTGTGCTCCTAATCTCAGCTCGTTACCTGTATAAAAGACACCTGGGAGCCAGAAATCTTTCTGATTGAGAGGGGGTCAAATACTTATTTCCCTCATTGAAATGCATATCAATTTATTACATTTTTGACATGCATTTTTCTGGATTATTTTGTTGTTATTCTGTCGCTCACTGTTCAAATGAACCTACCATTAAAATTAAAGACTGATCATTTCTTTGTCAGTGGGCAAATGTACAAAATCAGCAGGGGATCATATACTTTTTTCCCTCACTGTACTTAGCAGCTCACGTTATAGACAGAAGCGTGTTACATGGCAGACCAATCCAAACTCATCTCTTGGCATGTCCAGCCCATCTATTATCTCAGCCAATCATGGCTAGCGGGAAGGATCCTGTATTTTTCTGTGGCTAAGCCAACTAGGGTCGTAATTTAACAATTTCATTGGTATTTACGGATGGAATACACGTTTGTTATTAAGGCACATGAAAGTTCACATGCTCCAGAAGGCATTTCTGCCAAAAAACGCATTTTGATAAAACAAATTATGTTTTACGTTAAAATGCCTCGCCTGTGAAGTAGTGACGTGTGACATAAGCCTAGTTTCCTGAAACAAGTCACAAATGAGGTAGGAGCCAAGCACTGAAAGGTATGATGCTTTCCCTGAGGTAAAGTATAATAGTTTACTTACTGTGAGTTTATTTGGTTCAGTGCTATGTGCGATGATAAGGGAAAACAGTATCTTGACATTAGCATTTGTTTTGTGTTATAGGTGTCGGTGTTATATCAGATAAGAAAATAAGTGATGCTGTAGATGTCAGTATGATCATGACAAGGTTCAGATGCCAGTGGGATGATGTAAAAACACATTCTCAGTGATAGATGGAAAAGTAATTGTGATAATCATAAAGTCACACTGACAGAAACAGGAAAATAAGGTGTGTGTGTGTGTGTGTGTGTGTGTGTGTGTGTGTGTAGATGTGTCGATATGTGTGTCACGCCCTGACTCTGAGGACTTGTATTTGTTGAGTCAGGGTGTGTATTTTCTGTGTTGTGTTTGCTATGTCGATTTTCTATGGTTAGTGGTGGTGATGGTGTTTATTCGTTAAATAAACATGTATGCTTATCACGCTGCGCCTTGGTCCGTCCCGTCTATTAACGATTGTGACAATGTGTACATTCATCATGTGTGCGTACATGCGTCTGATGGTGTGTGTGTGTGTCTGTCAGACCTGCCTAATTCGCACATTAAATGACATTTTTGTATTTTATAGGCTAAATTACACATTATGTTAATATATGACCCCAAAGTGATCTGTCCTTGAAATTCTTCATTTATGAGATTTCAGATTTACATATGATAATTTTTTATGAAGTAGTTTGGATGCAGTGAACTACTTTCAAAGTCACTTTAGTTTAGTAAACTATATTTATCTTAAGGGTAGCTTTAGTGTAGCTTACCTTCTTCCATTGTGAAATAATTGATAGCTTGGTAAAATATATTTTCAGAGTAGCTTCCCCAACACTGGCGCACACACACATACCTACTGTACACTCGGTTACTCACACACATGCACACATTACAAATGTCTATCTCTACACTATTTCTGTCTCTAGCCTTGTTTGGAAGAGTTTGCTATAACCTCTGATCTGCACTGCATATTTCTGAAGTATGTTGACGAAAAAGTGTTAACTGTCTCTCTCCCTCTCCCTTTCTTTCTAATTCTCTCTCTCCCCACCCCCACTCCCTCTCCTGTCTGTCAGCTAGCATTAAGATGTCTGAACATCAGAGAAAAACAATCAACGTTTGGAAATGATTTTCTGCAACACTATTGACAAATGCAGCCTTCTTTATTTTATTTTTCCCTCCAAAATTGAACGTTTTTACATTTCATTTAAGTGGAGTAAGAATAGATAGAAGGATGCCTAATAGAATAGAGTAAATGATGTTTCCTACTCCATTTATATGGTTGCAGTTCTTGTTCTCTTCTTCTTGCTTTGATTTCTATGTTTTGTCTTTTTTTTTCTTTTTCTGATAGATCTGGTGGTAGAACTATTTCCGACGTGTCGTACTTCAGAGGTCCTGAAGTTGTGATACTTTAAAACTTTGTGTTAAGACTGTAGGTGAATCTCAAAAGTATTTTCCCCACATTCTCTGTCTTCCATCCTTCCTGGTACGCTCGAGCTCCCTCACCTTCGACCTCAATATAATTATAAACATTCCAAATGGTAAAACAAAAGTTTGTGTCCCAAAAGGCAGCCAATTCCCTATTTAGTGCACTACTTTTGATCAGAGTCTATAAAGTGCGCTCTATAGGGAATAGGGGGCCATTTGGGATACAGGCTGCCTACTGTTAAGAGTCCCATTAACCAGAGTTCTAAGAATAACCCTGTCAGTCTTTACTAATAGGTGTGTCTTCCTCACCTGTCACAATCAACACTAATTAGCAACCAGAGCACCTCATTAACATATTAGTCAAGAAGTCATTTGAAGACGAAGGTGCAAATATAAACACCTCACTTAGTTTCAAACCCGGTATGTGTCCCAAATGGCACCCTATTCTCTAAGGCCCCTGGTCAAAAGTAGTGTACCATAAAGGCAATAGGGTGCCATTTGGGATGCAGTCATGTTCTTAAAGGACAATTACACCACTTTATAACCAGTTATTATGCTATTAGTATATATGCATTACTATAAGATTTGATACACATGATGATGTTTTATCGTTTTTGTTAGTCATACTCTACAATTCCTTGTTTTTGTCATTTTTAAGCTTCTGCATGGCCCTTGTCTACAGTATACTACAATTCCCATGGTGCATTTCATCTCCCATGATGCAATACTCCGCCTAGTTAGCATGCAGTTAGCTTAGCTGGCTAACAAGCCAAGGTGAAGCTTATATCACAAGTTATCAGTGCATTTCACATTACTTTTGGGTTGTAATCTGTCAGCCAATCAGCATTCAGGGCTCGAACCACCCAGTATATAATTCATAATAACAATCCACATGTTAAAAGCGGCAGAGTTCTCCTTTAATACTGCACAATATGGGGACCTTTTTCACATAAACTGCTATAGATAATTATACGTATGCAAATCTCTGATTGATGTTCAGCATATTATGTGGTTAATTATATACACTACCATTCAAAAGTTTGGGGTCACTTAGAAATGTCCTTGTTTTCCATGAAAACATACATGAAATGAGTTTGAACAGAAAATATAGCTAAATGAATAGGAAATGTAGTCATTGACAAGGTTAGAAATACAGATTTCACTGAAATAATAATGGTGTCCTTCAAACTTTGCTTCATCAAAGAATCCTCCATTTGCAGCAACTACAGCCTTGCAGACCTTTGGCAATCTAGTTGTCAACTCAGAGATGTCCTCTGTAGCTCAGTTGGTAGAGCATGGCGCTTGCAACGCCAGGCTTGTGGGTTTGTTTCCCACGGGGGGCCAGTATGAAAATGTATGCACTCACTAACTGTAAATGTAAATTTGTTGAGGTAATCTGAAAAGATTTCACCCCAGGCTTCCTGAAGCACCTCCCACAAGCTGGATTGGCTTGATGGGCACTTCTTACGTACCATACGGTCTTGCTGCTCCCACAACAGCTCAATAGGGTTGAGATCCGGTGACTGTGCTGGCCACTCCATTATAGACAGAATACCAGCTGACTGCTTCTTCCCTAAATAGTTATTGCATAGTTTGGAGCTGTGCTTTGGGTCATTATCCTGTTGTAGGAGGAAATTGGCTCCAATCAAGCCCAGTGCACAGGGTATGGCATTGCGTTGCAAAATGGAGAGATAGCCTTCCTTCTTCAAGATTCCATTTACCCTGTACAAATCTCCCACTTTACCACCACCAAAGCACCCCCACACCACCACATTGCCTCCACCATGCTTGACAGATGGCATCAAGCACTCCTCCAGCATCTTTTCATTTGGTCTGGGTCTCACAAATGTTCTTCTTTTTGATCCGAACACCTCAAACTTCAATTTGTCTGTCCATAACAGCCTTTTAAAATGAGAAACTTGGATTAGCAAACACAATGTGCCATTGGAACACAGGACTGATGGTTGCTGATAATGGGCCTCTGTACGCCTATGTAGATATTCCATTACAAATCAGCCGTTTCCAGCTACAATAGCCATTTACAACATTAACAATGTGTACACTGTATTTCTGATCAATTTGATGTTATTTTATTGGACAGAAAAATTGCTTTTCTTTCGAAAACAAGGACATTTCTAAGTGACCCCAAACTTTTGAACGGGAGTGTAGGTTTAAAGAGTGTAGCTACATGTTTTCTTTTCAGTTTTTTGTTCCACAAAACCTTGTCTGGCTCACAACCATATGAAGAGAGAAAGAGGAAGAGGAAGGGAGGGAGAGAGTGAGAAAGAGAGAGACAGAAAGAAAGAGTGTGTGTGTGTGTGAGACAGAGAGAGAGGAGCCAGGGGGGTGTGGTGGGGTGAGCTAAAGAAGGAGTCCAGTGAAGGAGGTAGGGAGGAGAGGAGAGGAAGGTAAAGAGAGCAGGAAAGAAAGGGAAAGAGAGAGTGGGAGAGAGAGAGAGGTTGTGAGCTGAAGAGGGAGTCCAGCGAGGTAGGGAGGAAGATGAAGTTGCGAGGGAAAGAGAGTTGAGAGAGGCAAATATGATTCATCCTTTAAAAACATTTATTTAAACAAGGAGTCACCATTGAGACCAGGGTCTCTTCCATTGAGACCAGGAGCCCTCCACATATAATAATTAGACAAAATCAAATCAAAATCAGATAGTACATAAACAAACTAAAATACAGCAAAACGAACAATCAAGAAAAACCGCCACATTCCTCAGCAGATAAAGTGCTCTCCGTAATTATTGGGTCAGTGAAGCATTTTTTATTTATTGTGGCTCTATACTTTGGATTGTAATTAAACAATGAGGTTAAAGTGCAAATTGTCAGCTTTAATTTGAGGGTATTTTCATCCATATCGGGTGAACCCCATTTTAGGGGAGCAAAAGTATTGGGACAAATTCAAATTCAAAAGTTAAGTAGTTGGTCCCATATTCATAGCACACAATGACTAAATGAAGCTTGTGACTCTACAGTCGTGGTCAAACGTTTTGAGAATGACACAAGTATTGGTCTTCACAAAGTTCGCTGCTTCAGTGTTATGAGATATTTTTGTCAGATGTTACTATGGTATACTGAAGTATAATTACAAGCATTCCATAAGTGTCAAATGCTTTTATTGACAATTACATGAAGTTTATGCAAAGAGACAATATTTGCAGTGTTGACCCTTCTTTTTCAAGACCTCTGCAATCCGCCCTGGCATGCTGTCAATTAACTTCAGGGCCACGTCCTGACTGATGGCAGCCCATTCTTGCATAATCAATGCTTGGAGTTTGTCAGAATTTGTGGGGTTTTGTGAGTCCACCTGCCTCTTGAGGATCGACCACAAGTTCTCAATGGGATTAAGGTCGGGTGAGTTTCCTGGCCATGGACCCAAAATGTTGATGTTTTGTTCCCCGAGCCACTTAGTTATCACCTTTGCCTTATGGCAAGGTGCTCTATCATGCTGGAAAAGGCATTGGTCGTCACCAAACTGTTCTTGGATGGTTGGGATAAGTTGCTCTTGGAGGATGTTTTGGTACCATTCTTTATTCATGGCTGTGTTCTTAGGCAAAATTGTGAGTGAGCCCACTCCCTTGGCTGAGAAGCAACCCCACACATGAATGGTCTCAGGATGCTTTACTGTTGGCATGACACAGGACTGATGGTAGCGCTCACCTTGTCTTCTCCGGAAAGGTGTTTTCCGGATGCCCCAAACAATCGGAAAGGGGATTCATCAGAGAAAATGACTTTACCCCAGTCCTCAGCAGTCCAATCCCTATACCTTTTGCAGAATATCAGTCTGTCCCTGATGTTTTTCCTGGAGAGAAGTGGGTTCTTTGCTGCCCTTCTCTTCATATGGCCATCCTCCAAAAGTCTTCGCCTCACTGTGCATGCAGATGCCCTCACACCTGCCTACTGCCGTTCCTGAGCAAGTTCTGCACTGGTGGTGCCCCGATCCCGCAGCTGAAACAACTTTAGGAGACGGTCCTGGCGCTTGCTGGACTTTCTTCTTCACAACAATTGAACCTCTCTCCTTGAAGTTCTTGATGATCTGATAAATGGTTGATTTAGGTGCAATCTTACTAGCAGCAATATCCTTGCCTGTGAAGCCCTTTTTGTGCAAAGCAATGATGACGGCACGTGTTTCCTTGCAGGTAACCATGGTTAACAGAGGAAGAACAATGATTTCAAGCACCACCCTCCTTTTAAAGCTTCCAGTCTGTTATTCTAACTCAATCAGCATGACAGAGTGATCGCCAGCCTTGTCCTCGTCAACACTCTCACCTGTGTTAACGACAGAATCACTGACATGATGTCAGCTGGTCCTTTTGTGCCAGTGCTGAAATGCAGTGGAAAGGTTTTTGGGGGATTAAGTTCATTGGCAAAGAGGGACATTGCAATTAATTGCAATTCATCTGATAACTCTTCATGACATTCTGGAATATATGCAAATTGCCATAATCAAAACTGAGGCAGCAGACTTTGTGAAAATTAGTATGTGTGTCATTCTCAAAACTTTTGACCACGACTGTACACATTTTTGGATGCATTTGCTGTTTGTTTCGGTTGTGTTTCAGAGGATTTTGTGTCCAATAGAAATCAATGGTAAATAATGCATTGTGTCATTTTGGAGTTACTTTTAATGTAAATAAGAATATAATATGTTTCTAAACACTTCTACATGAATGTGGATGCTACCATGATTACGGATAATCCTGAATGAGTCACAAGCTTAATGTAGTCATTGTTTGCTATGAATATGTGACCAAATACTATTTTTACTACTTTATTTTTTCATCCAAACGGTTCACCCGATATGGATGAAAATACCCTCACATTTAAGCTGACAGTCTGCAATTTAACCTCATAGTCATTGTTTGATTTCAAATCCAATTTTTTGGCGTATAGAGCCAAATGAATAAAAAAGACTTAACTGTCCCAATAATTACGGAGGGCGCTGTAGTTCCCCAATCAATATTTTAAATTGCCCAAGCGGCATCAGAGCGTCCAGTTGAAGTGTATTTTGCAGTTGGTTCCAGCAATGAGGTGTATTAAAACTAAAAGCAGATTTACCTAATTCGGTGGAGACCAGAAGAACCTTAAGATTTAACCAACCATGTGAGCGGGTTTGATATTTCATGTTTTTGAAAGCTTGTGTAGTACACAAAAAGGGAGTAATTAATTAATCTAAGGGACTATAATGAGGACCAGCCAACCTTTTGATACAGGATGCAGTGGTGAGTATTAAAACTGTCACCATTGATAAAACAACTGGCGCTATGGTAGACGGCATTCAAAGGTTTAAGAGTAGTGGCTGCTGCAATCTGGTAAATAGGGAAAGGGAAAGGGGGATACCTAGTCAGTTGTACAACTGAATGCATTCAACTGAAATGTGTCATGCACATTTAACCCAACCCCTCTGAATCAGAGAGGTGCGGGGGGCTGCCTTAATCGACATCCACGTCATCGGCGCCCGGGGAACAGTGGGTTAACTGCCTTGCTCAGGGGCAGAACGGCAGATTTTTACCTTGTCAGCCCGGGTTATCGATCCAGCAAATGGTGTCGATCATTTGGATTTCAACTTGACTCTTTAACATTTTAATTGTTTCCCCCAGTAATAGGTCTCACTATGATATGATATGTGTGTTGTCATGGTGAGCGTAACACCCGTGCTGTAGAAACCAAGCTAATTACCCCATATGGGATCTGGCCTAGCCACTCTATCCATGCTGCTTATTGTATTGTTATACATCAGTGGCGATACACTCTTAGAAATAAAGTTGCTAAGTAGAACCATGTAGGGTTCTTCGGTTTGTCCCCATAGGAGAACTAATACTGTTGTTCTATCTAGAACCCTCTATGTAAGGTTCTTCATAGAACCCCCTGTAAATGGGCATTTCTATAAACTGGGGTACCAGTGAGCATTTCTTGTAGTGGATAAATGTTTGGAGCTGTTACAAAGTCATTAACAATAATTTTGTTTTTGGGGGAACACATTAACATATAAAGGGGAAACATAGATACATTCAATATAATTCATGAGTTGAATCAAAACCTATGTTTAAACCCTTTCTCATGCTTTGAGTCTTCACAGATATGGCAATAATCGTGTGACATTAAACATTTCCTTTCTTTCCTTACATTTATAATACTGTTGTTTGTTGTTAAATCATATACTAAGCATTTAACAATTGAATAAAACATTTACCTTGATCCTGCTAAACTCTTGGATATTGTTGTCAGACTCTTTTTTTTTGTATGGAGATCTCGGAAGTGTAGTGTAACCTGGTAACATTTCGTATCTCCCTATATCACATGTGAAAGCAGTTTTCATGGGTACATATATCCAAAATAATATACACTACCGGTAAAAAGTTAGAACACCTACTCATTCTGTAGAATAATAGTGAAGACATCAAAACTATGAAATAACACATATGGAATCATGTAGTAACCAAAAAAGCGTTAAACAAATCAGAATATATTTTATATTTCAGATTCTTCAAGTAGCCACCCTTTGTCTTGATGACAGCTTTGCACACTCTTAGCATTCTCAACCAGCTTCATGAGGTAGTCACATGGAATGCATTTCAATTAACAGGTGTGTGTCACGGTTTCGGCCGAGGCTGCCTCTCTTCCTTGCTCGGGCAGGCTTCGGCGGTCGTCGTCTCCGAAGTACTAGCTGCCACCGTTGCATGTTTCGATGTTCGTTTGGTTTTGTCTTGATGTTTTACACCTGTTATTGTTTAGCGTTCATTAGTTGTCCTATAAGTTCTCGTTGTGTTTGTCTTGTGTTGTGTGTGATTGCGCTACTGTTGGTTGTCTGTGCTTCGTTGTTTTCCTCCTCTGTTTTGGGAGGGCTCTCGCACATGTTAGTGCGCATTTTGTTTTACGCCTGTGTGCGTATTTTCTCGCCTCCGGGCTTTTTGGCTCGTGTTCTGAGTGATTGTTCACTAAAGTCTTTTGGACTAAGTTTCTGCGTCCTGCGCCTGATTCCTGCACCACACCCACCTACAGCACCCACTGACAGAATCACACACCAAGATGGAATCAGCAGGAGCCGCAGCAGCACCTGAGTCTCTGGAGGAGCGGGTCCGCGAGCAGAACGACCAGATCCTACGTATCGGGACCGCCCTTCAGGACATGATTAACACGATTCAACGCTGGGAGACCAGAGGGACACCCACCCCTCCACCTTCCGTGCCATCACCATCGGCCAGTCAGCCCATACAAGCTCCGGAACCCAGGGGAATTCGGCTCTCGCTCCCGAGGGCATATGATGGGACCGCTGCCGGGTGTCAGGGCTTCCTTCTACAGGTGGAGCTATACCTGGCCACCGTACACCCGGCGCCCTCGGGACATGAGAGCGTGTCCACCCTCGTCTCCTGTCTCACCGGCAAGGCGCTGGAATGGGCCAACGCCGAGTGGAGGAGAATAGACGCCTCCACTATCACATACTCAGAGTTCTCCCGCCGCTTCAGGGCTGTGTTTGACCATCCACCTGAGGGGAAAGCGGCGGGAGAGCGTCTATTCTACCTCCGGCAGGGGAGGAGGAGTGCCCAGGAGTTCGCTTTAGAATTCCGAACTCTAGCGGCGGATGCAGGGTGGAATGAGCGGGCCCTCATCGATCACTGCCGCTGTAGTCTACGAGAGGACGTCCATCGGGAGCTGGCCTGCAGGGATACCAGCCTCACTTTCGATCAGTTAGTGGACATGTCCATCAGGCTGGACACCCTGCTGGCTGCCCACGGACGTTCCGAGGGGGGTCCGTCCATTCCATCCTCCAGCTCCTCCGAGCCGAGCCCTATGGAGCTCGGGGGTGCTGGCGCTAGAGAGAGGAGGGGTCGGAGCACGAGGGGGGCCGTCCCCTGCACCAACTGTGGCCGTGGAGGACACACTGCGGCTAGGTGCTGGGGAGGGTCTCCTAGGGGAGAAGACGGCAGGCTCCGCACTGGGGAGTCCTTCCAGGTGAGTAAGCGCCCCACTTACCCAGAGCTCTCTGTTGCGCACTTCTGTCTACCTGTGCTATTTCCACAGGTTGCACCTCATTCCCAGCATAAGGCGCTAGTAGATTCAGGCGCGGCTGGGAATTTTGTTGATATAATTTTTTTTTTTGAATTAGGGATTCCCCTTCTTCCTGTTGACGTCCCATTCCCCGTTCATGCCCTAGACAGCCGTCCGTTGGGATCGGGCTTGATCAGGGAAGTCACAGCACCACTTAGGATGTGTACGCAGGGGGGTCATGAGGAGATTATCCAACTATATCTGATCGACTCGCCTGCATATCCGGTGGTGCTGGGAATGCCTTGGTTGAGTATCCATAATCCATCTATTTCGTGGCAGGAGAGGGCTCTGATGGAGTGGTCTGCCCAGTGTGTGGGGCGATGTTTAGGTGTTTCCGTGGGGGCTACCTCGGTGGAAAGTCCAAACCAGGTGCCCGCATTGCACATTCCCCCCGAGTATGAGGATTTGGCTGTTGTGTACAGTAAGTCGAGGGCGACGCAGTTACCTCCTCATAGGCAGGGAGATTGTGCGATAGACCTCCAGGCAGGAGCTGCGCTCCCACGGAGCCATGTGTATCCTCTGTCTCAAGAGGAGAAGAGAGCTATGGAGACTTACATAGACGAATCTCTGAGACAAGGATACATACGGCCATCCACTTCCCCTGCGTCCTCGAGTTTCTTTTTTGTGAAGAAGAAGGATGGAGGGTTACGCCCGTGCATTGATTACCGTAGTCTCAATCAGATCACGGTGAAGTACAGTTATCCACTTCCTCTGATTGCGACCATGACGGAGTCATTGCACGGGGCGCATTTCTTCACAAAATTAGATCTCAGGAGCGCTTACAACTTGGTACGCATTAGAGAGGGCGATGAATGGAAGACAGCATTTAGTACCACCTCGGGTCATTACGAGTATCTTGTCATGCCATACGGGTTGATGAACGCTCCTTCAGTTTTCCAATCATTCGTGGATGAGATCTTCAGGGACATGCAGGGGCAGGGGGTGGTCGTGTACATAGATGACATTCTTGTGTACTCGTCTACCCGAGTCGAGCATGTTGCGCTGGTGCGCCGAGTGTTGAGGAGGCTGTTGGAGCACGACCTGTATGTCAAGGCAGAGAAATGTCTGTTCTTCCAGGAGTCAATCTCCTTTTTGGGTTATCAGTTGTCTGCGTCAGGGGTGAAGATGGAAGTTGACCGGGTGTGAGCCGTGCGTAATTGGCAGACTCCAACCACTGTTAAAGAGGTGCAGCAGTTTTTGGGGTTTGCAAATTACTACTGGAGGTTTATCCGGGGTTTTGGACAGGTGGCAGCTCCCATAATGTCTCTTTTGAAGGGGGGTCCGGTGCGGTTGCAGTGGTCAGCCGAGGCGGACAGGGCTTTTGGGAGACTGAAGGACAAGTTTACTTCGGCTCCGGTGCTGGCGCATCCGGATCCCGCTTTACCATTTCAGGTAGAGGTGGACGCGTCAGAGGCCGGTATAGGGGCCGTGCTTGAACGGTCCGGCACGCCACCCTAAACTCCGCCCTGTGCTTTTAATTCAAAAGCTCAGTCCGGCGGAGCGAAATTATGACGTAGGGGACAGGGAGCTGTTAGCCGTGGTAGAGGCCCTAAAGGTGTGGAGGCATTGGCTTGAGGGGGCTCAACACCCTTTTCTCATTTTGACTGACCACCGTAACCTGGAGTACATCCGGGCAGCTAGGAGACTGAACCCTCGCCAGGCGCGGTGGAACATGTTTTTGGCCCGGTTCGTATTTAAGATCACGTACATCCCTGGGTCACAGAACGGTAAGGCAGACGCACTGTCTCGGCGGTATGACACGGGGGAGAGGTCAGTGGAGCCCACTCCCATACTGCCGGAGTCTTGTCTGGTGGCACCGGTAGTGTGGGAGGTCGATGCTGAAATCGAGCGGGCGTTGCGCACCGACCCTAGTCCTCCTCAATGCCCGGAGGGTCGGACGTACGTCCCGCTCGAGGTTCGGGATCGATTGATATATTGGGCTCACACGTCACCCTCCTCTGGATATCCTGGTATTGGCCGGACAGTGCACTGCCTTAGTGCTAAGTACTGGTGGCCCACGTTAGCCAGGGATGTGAGGGTTTATGTCTCCTCCTGCTCGGTGTAAGGCGCCTAGACATCTGCCTAGGGGTAAGTTACAACCCCTGCCCGTTCCACAACGACCATGGTCTCACCTCTCGGTGGACTTCATCACTGACCTTCCCCCCTCGCAGGGGAATACTACTATACTGGTCGTTGTGGACCGGTTCTCTAAGGCCTGTCGTTTGCTCCCTATGCCGGGCCTTCCTACTGCCCTACAGACCGCCGAAGCTCTATTCACCCACGTTTTCTGGCACTACGGGGTACCCGAGGATATTGTGTCTGATCGAGGTCCCCAGTTCACCTCCAGAGTCTGGAGAGCACTTGTGGAGCGTTTGGGGGTTTCGGTGAGCCTTACCTCGGTTTACCATCCAGAGAGTAATGGGCAGGTGGAACGCGTGAACCAGGATGTGGGTAGGTTTCTTAGATCGTACTGCCAGGGCCGGCCGGATGAGTGGGCACGGTATGTTCCCTGGGCAGAAATGGCCCAGAATTCCCTACGCCACTCCTCAACTAACCTAACCCCTTTCCAATGTGTGTTAGGTTACCAGCCGGTTCTGGCACCATGGCAGCAGAGCCAGATCGAGGCTCCTGCGGTGGATGAGTGGGTGCGGTGCTCGGAGGAGACGTGGAACGCTGCACACGTCCATCTGCAGCGGGCCATCCGTCGTCAGAAGGCGAGCGCCGATCTCCACCGCAGTGAGGGGCCGGTGTGCGCACCTGGTGATCGAGTCTGGCTCTCTACCAGGAGCCTACCCCTCTGCCTGCCCTGCCGGAAGCTGGGTCGGCGGTTTGTGGGGCCGTTTAAAGTCCTGAGAAGATTGAACGAGGTGTGTTACAGATTACAACTGCCTAGTGATTATCGTATTAACCCCTCGTTCCATGTGTCTCTTCTCAGGCCGGTGGTAGCTGGTCCACTCCAGGAAGATGAGATCAGAGAGACTCCTCCGCCCCCATTGGACATTGAGGGGGCACCGGCGTACACCGTGCCGTCCATCTTGGATTCGAGACGTCGGATGGGGGTCTCCAATATCTCGTGGAGTGGGAGGGGTACGGCCCGGAGGAACGGTGCTGGGTGCCGAGGAGAGACATTTTGGACCAGTCTCTCCTGACAGAATTCCACCGTAGTCACCCGACGCGCCCTGCTCCGCATCCTCCTGGTCGTCCCCGAGGCCGGGGTCGGCGCACGGCTGGAGCCGCGCGTCAAGTGGGGGGTACTGTCACGGTTTCGGCCGAGGCTGCCTCTCTTCCTTGCTCGGACAGGCTTCGGCGGTCGTCGTCTCCGGAGTACTAGCTGCCACCGTTGCATGTTTCGATGTTCGTTTGGTTTTGTCTTGATGTTGTACACCTGTTATCGTTTAGCATTCATTAGTTGTCCTATAAGTTCTCGTTGTGTTTGTCTTGTGTTGTGTGTGATTGCGCTACTGTTTGTTGTCTGTGCTTCGTTGTTTTCCTCCTCTGTTTTGGGAGTGCTCTCGCACATGTTAGTGCGCCTTTTGTTTTACGCCTGTGTGCGTATTTTCTCGCCTCCGGGCTTTTTGGCTCGTGTTCTAAGTGATTGTTCACTAAAGTCTTTTGGACTAAGTTTCTGTGTCCTGCGCCTGATTCCTGCACCACACCCACCTACAGCACCCACTGACAGTGTGCCTTGTTAAAAGTTAAATACGTTTGAGCCAATCAGTTGTGTTGTGACAAGGTAGAGGTGGTTATAGAAGATAGCCCCATTTGGTAAAAGACCAAGTCCATATTATGGCAAGAACAGCTCAAATAAGCAAACAGAAATGACAGTCCATCATTACTTTAAGACGTGAAGGTCAGTCACCATGGAACATTTCAATAACTTGGAAAGTTTCTTCAAGTGCAGTCGCAGAAACCATCAAGCACTATGATGAAACTGGCTCTCATGAGGACCGCCACAGGAATGGAAGACCCAGAGTTACCTCTGCTGCAGAGGATAAGTTCATTAGAGTTACCAGCCTCAGAAATTGCAGCCCAAATAAATGCTTCACAGAGTTCAAGTAACAGGCACATCTCAACATCAGCTGTTCAGAGGGGACTGTGTGAATCAAGCCTTCATTGTCAAATTGCTGCAAAGAAACCACTACTAAAAGACACCAATAAGAAGAAGAGACTTGCTTGGGCCAAGAAACACGAGCAATGGACATTAGACCGGTGGACATTTGTCCTTTGGTCTGGAGACCAAATTGGAGATTTTTGGTTCCAACCGCCGTGGCTTTGTGAGATGCGGTGTGGGTGAACGGATGATCTACGCATGTGTATTTCCCACCATAAAGCATGGAGGAGGAGGTGTTATGGTGTGGGGGTGCTTTGCTGGTGACACTGTCTGTGATTTATTTAGAATTCAAGGCATACTTAACGAGCATGGCTACCACAGCATTCTGCAGTGATACGCCATCCCATCTAGTTTGGGCTTAGTGGGACTATCATTTGTTTTTCAACAGGACAATGACCCAACACACTGTGTAAGGGCTATTTTACCAAGAAGGAGAGTAATGGAGTACTGCATCAGATGACTTGGCCTCCACAATCCCCCAACAATCAAATTGAGGTGGTTTGTGATGAGTCGGACCGCAGAGTGAAGGAAAAACAGCCAACAAGTGCTCAGCATATGTGGGAACTCCTTCAAGACTGTTGGAAAAGCATTCCAGGTGAAGCTGGTTGAGAGAATGCCAAGAGTGTGCAAAGCTGTCATCAAGGCAAAGGGTGGCTATTTGAAGAACTCAAATATAAAATATATTTTAATTTGTTTAACACTTTTTTTGTTAATACATGATTCCATTTGTGTTATTTCATAGTTTTGATGTCTTAACTATTATTCTGTAATGTATAATAGTAAAAATAAAGAAAAACCCTTGAATGAGTAGGTGTTCTAAAACTTTTGAACGGTAAGATTTCTACATTTCTGCATGGGATTTAGTGTATTGATTTATAATTTACTGCTGTTACTGTAAATGTTTAGCTGACTAATCTATCCTAGCTACCTAGCTAACCATTGTTAATCTTTTTAAATGATGCTATACACCCAAAACAACAGTATCTATTGCTAGACTAGAGATATGCCCTAGCTATAGTTAGTCAGTGGTTGCCCATCTAACTAGCTGGAATGAAGCAAGGGTGTGAATAGTAGACATGCAAGTGTATCCTTTCACTGTTTACAACAGGTCTCCAGCTAACCATACCTGTCTGAGAAGCCTGATATGGTGCCATGGGTGTGTCCAGCTTACACCTGTGCAAATCTGTGTGTCTATATAGCAATGGAATTAAACATCCAACCAATGCCTCAAGTGTCGTGCTGTAGGTCCACCACACACCCGAAGGGTTGTGGGGTCCCATCCAGAAACAACTCCTAGCCCTACCCCTAGACACTTGTGGAGATCTGGGATAATTGGACAGGTGTAAGCAATGCTGCCAAAATTCCACCAAGGCTATCAGAGGGTAAAGTGGAGCTCTCCCCATGTCACCACCCATCAATAATTATCAGATCTCCGCAAGTGTCTAGACTCTGGGCAGTAGGGGCTAGGGGTTGTTTCTGGACAGGCCATGGGTATTATGGTACTTTAGCTCAGTCAGTCAGTCAGTCAGTCTGGCACTGTCAAACAATGTTAATAGCTGTGAAATAGTTGTATCCTCTGTCCTTGGGAGAATCTCAATTGCATTTCCTTGATTCGTTACATCCTCTCTCCTCGTTTCATCCTAAAAACCCCTTGGATGAGAAGGTCAGAGGTCTCAACTTCTTATCCAATGGGTTTTGAGAAGAAGGCGAAGAGAGAGGACGTGAGAAATGAAGGAAATGCAATTGAGATTCTCCCCTTTATTCCTTCATTCATCACCTCCCTCTCAAAGCACATTGGGGAAGAGGAGGGAAGGTTTCTCCTCTCAGGCTTCAATGCACTTTCAAGGAGAGGCAAGGAGTGGAGGAAACAAGGACATATATATATATATACAAAATATATATAAATGCTGTTGTTTATCTTTTTCCTTCTTCTGGAATGTTTAGCATGGCTATAAATGATAGAGAAGTTGACTAAAGCACAAACAGACCTGGCTACTAGGCATGGCAAGGAAACATGCAGTGTCCATGTTTCATGTGACATTTTGAATGACATGTAGATGTTTTGTTGTTGCTAGGAGTTATGGTCTCATTGTGACTATCTAGACCAGGGGTGTCAAACGTACGGCCCGCGGGCCGGATCAGGCCCGCAAACGGGTTTAATCCGGCCCGCGAGATGATTTTGAAAAGAAAAAAAAAAAAATTGTAAAGTATAAAAATGCGCTGCAATTATTCAATAAAATAAACTGCTGTTCCAATTGCGTTCACTGGATGGCGCAATAGCAATTGTGTTAAGCAAGCAAACTGTTTATACTGGGGCAGAGCAAGTAGGTCAAGCACGTGCAGCCAATGAGCTACTTTGTTTTGCCCGCGATATTTATTACGGCTTCTACTTTTAACATTATGTGCTTTGGCACCCTCATTGCCCCAATATGTCTCTGTCAAAAAAGAGAAAAGTGGACGCAGAGTGCAGAGTGTTCCAAGAAAAATGGTCATCCTATTTAATCAGGGAATTGAATGGGAAAGCTGTATGTTTGGTGTGTTCAGAGCATGTTGCAGTGCTGAAAGAATATAACCTTCGTCGCCACTATGTGAGTTCTTCATGCCGACAAATATGACAACTTTCAAGGACAGCGGAGATGAGAGAAGGTGAATGAACTGTTGGCGGGTCTGAAGAAACAGCAGTCTGTGTTTACTCACAGCCGAGACATCAGTGACGCTGCAGTGAAAGCTAGCTACCTCATTGCTAATGAAATCGCAGTGGCTTCAAAACCATTTAGTGAGGGTGAATTTGTAAAAACATGCATGATGAAGGCAGCGGAGATTGTGTGCCCTGAAAAGCGGCAGGCTTTTGCAAATATCAGCCTGACAAGAAACACAGTTGCAGACAGGATTTCCGATCTTTCAGTGGATTTGGACAGCCAGTTGAAGCAAAAAGTAAAGTCATTTATTGCGTGTTGGTTGCAATTGATGAAAGCACGGACATTACAGATGTTGCACAACTGGCCATTTTTTCATCCGCGGAGTTGATGACACATTGACCGTCACCGAGGAGTTCGTGGAGTTGGTGCCGATGACAGATACAACGACAGCAGCTGATATTTTTACCGCACTCGTCGGCGCGCTGGACAGGGTCGGAGTGGACTGGTCCCGCGCTGTCAGCCTGGCTACAGATGGTGCGCCCTCAATGATTTTTTGACTTTTCACTGTATTTTGCACCAGGAGGCTTTGTGTTGCAAGTCATTAAAGATGGATAACGTCATGAAGGTGGTCATCCAAACTGTTAATTTCATCCGATCCAGAAGCCTGAATCACCGTCAGTTTGACAGCCTTCTCAGAGAGAAAGACCACATCTATGGCCTGCCATACCACACTGAGGTAAGATGGTTAAGCCGAGGTGCTGTGCTGAGGCGTTTCTTTGATTTACGAGAAGAAATTGAACAGTTCATGGAAGAAAAGGGCAAACCAGTGTTAGAATTTCATTCCGCAGAATGGATGCCGGACCTTGCATTTATGGTGGATGTTACAGAGCACCTGAATAACTTGAACAAACAGCTGCAAGGGCGCAACAAAGTTGTCACGCAGTATTATGACAGCATACGTTCTTTCAAGTTGAAGCTGTCATTGTGGGAGACGCAACTTGCCGGTGGTGATGCAGCTCACTTCCCCTGTCTGAAAAATGTGCGCGACCCAACATGTGGCAGACATGAAGCCGGTTCAAAGATAAAATAACGGGACTGTTACGGGAGTTTGAGCAACGCTTTCAGATTTATGTTTATATGTTTTTATGTTGATGTGCTATTGTTTTTAATTGATTTTATTTTATTTGTATATTTAACCTATTCTTGACTCTGTGGTTCTTGCACTTGTTTGGGGAACAGGATTTCATTATTTTTATCTACATTTCTGCCTGAGAAATGACACCCTGATATAGTTCTGTGATCTGTGAAACAGATCTGTTAATCACTGAGGCATTGTGTGTTTGTGTGTTCTTTTTCTTTAGAATTTTCAAATAAACTTGACGTGTTTTATGATTAATAGTGATGTTGTGCTTGTACTATTTTGGACACACTGTCCTCAGGCTCCAGCTTTATGTTGTATGTTGATCGTATTAAAACAAAGAAAACAATCTGAAGTTGTTGTTTTTAAGTTATATATACCATGATTTTTCCGGTCCGGCCCACTTGGGAATAGATTTTCCTCCATGTGGCCCCTGAGCTAAAATGAGTTTGACACCCCTGATCTAGACTCTTATTCCTGTAACTACACATGTGAAGCTGCAAGAAAATCATATTTAAATGTATATCAAACCATTTAGAAATGTTGACCGTGATGTCACACATTGGCCCCTTTATTTATAGAAAGATCCAAATGGTTCTACAGAGAACTTACTATAAAGGGTTCTACCAAGAACCCTTTTATCCTCTAAAGCCATCAAACTCAACTCTGGACCTCAAAGCCAGTTCCACTGCATTTTTTTATTGTTCCACTCTAATCAGGGACTGATTTAGACCTGGGACACCAGGTGTGTGTAATTAATTATCAGCTAGAACAGAAAACCAGGAGGCTCCGGACCTCGTAGGATAAGAGTGGAACACCCCTGCAAAGGATCTTCCTATAACTCTCTATGAAGGGTTCTACCAGCCTTATTAGCCTTTAAAATGTAACTCTTTATGACAATGCATTAATTATATCATAAGGCCTTTTTTTGAGGGCTTAGCTACAGTGCTGTGTAGCTCAGTTGGTAGAGCATGGTGTTTGCAACGCCAGGGATGTGGGTTCGATTCCCACGGGGGGCCAGTATGAAAAAATTTATGCACTCACTAACTGTAAGTCGCTCTGGATAAGAGCATCTGCTAAATGACTAAAATGTTTTTTTAATTTTTTTATGTAGTTATACCATAACAGTGGTGTTAAGAAACTCCTAGTTTTCAGGCCTGCAGTTCACATTACGCTGGCTTGAAAAGTGATGTGAAATTCCAATTGCCAGAGTAAGGATATCCAACAACTGGAACTTTTAATCACACACAACCTGCATTCAGAATGAATGCCAGGGTAGTGAAGATTGATTAATGGGGCTACCTAAATTATCTCAACTAGGAAAACCATCTCAGCAGGTGGTGCAATTAGTACAACTACTAACAGATTGGATTAGTTTATAAAAAGTTATGTTATTTATCTTTGTGTAGCATAAGATTAATCAACTAATCAATCTACATGAAAAAACACAGACATTGAAACAAACAATTCAGAAAATCAAGCTGCAATAGAGCATTCTTGGAAATATGATAATGATGGGCGTGGTTTTGAGTGTTTTACTCCACACAGAGTAAAAATGTCACAATCAACTATGGTTATTAGCACCAATATGGTGTTTATTTTAACATTTACATTTACGTCATTTAGCAGACGCTCTTATCCAGAGCGACATACAAATTGGTGCGTTCACCTTATAGCCAGTGGGATAACCACTTTACAATGTTTTTTTGTTTTTTTTGGTGGGGGGGTAAGGGGGGTAGAAGGATGACTTTATCCTATCCCAGATATTCCTTAAAGAGGTGGGGTTTCAAATGTCTCCGGAAGGTGGTGAGTGACTCCACTGTCCTGGCGTCGTGAGGGAGCTTGTTCCACCATTGGGGTGCCAGAGCAGCGAACTGTTTTGACTGGGCTGAGCGGGAACTGTGCTTCCGCAGAGGTAGGGGAGCCAGCAGGCCAGAGGTGGATGAACGCAATGCCCTCGTTTGGGTGTAGGGACTGATCAGAGCCTGAAGGTATGGAGGTGCCGTTCCCCTCACAGCTCCGTAGGCAAGCACCATGGTCTTGTAGCAGATGCGAGCTTCAACTGGAAGCGGAGTGTGCGGAGGAGCGGGGTGACGTGAGAGAACTTGGGAAGGTTGAACACCAGACGGGCTGCGGCATTCTGGATGAGTTGTAGGGGTTTAATGGCACAGGCAGGGAGCCCAGCCAACAGCGAGTTGCAGTAATCCAGACGGGAGATGACAAGTGCCTGGATTAAGACCTGTGCCGCTTCCTGTGTAAGGCAGGGTCGTACTCTCAGAATGTTGTAGAGCATGAACCTACAGGATCGGGTCACCGCCTTGATGTTAGCGGAGAACGACAGGGTGTTGTCCAGGGTCACGCCAAGGCTCTTCGCACTCTGGGAGGAAACACAACGGAGTTGTCAACCGTGATGGCGAGATCATGGAATGGGCAGTCCTTCCCCGGGAGGAAGAGCAGCTCCGTCTTGCCAAGGTTCAGCTTGAGGTGGTGATCCATCATCCATACTGATATGTCTGCCAGACATGCAGAGATGTGATTCGCCACCTGGTTATCAGAAGGGGGAAAGGAGAAGATTAGTTGTGTGTCGTCTGCGTAGCAATGATAGGAGAGGCCATGTGAGGATATGACAGAGCCAAGTGACTTGATGTATAGCGAGAATAGGAGAGGGCCTAGAACTGAGCCCTGGGGGACACCAGTGGTGAGAGCACGTGGTGCGGAGACATCTTCTCTCCACGCCACTTGGTAGGAGCGACCGGTCAGGTAGGACGCAATCCAAGAGTGAGCCGCGCCGGAGATGCCCAGCTCGGAGAGGGTGGAGAGGAGGATCTGATGGTTCATAGTATCAAAGGCAGCAGACAGGTCTAGAAGGACAAGAGCAGAGGAGAGAGACTTAGCTTTAGCAGTGCGGAGAGCCTCCGTGACACAGAGAAGAGCAGTCTCAGTTGAATGACCAGTCTTGAAACCTGACTGGTTTGGATCAAGAAGGTCATTCTGAGAGAGATAGCAAGAGAGTTGGCTAAAGACGGCACGCTCAATAGTTTTGGAGAGAAAAGAAAGAAGGGATACTGGTCTGTAGTTGTTGACATCAGAGGGATCGAGTGTTGGTTTTTTGAGAAGGGGTGCAACTTTCGCTCTCTTGAAGATGGAAGGGACATAGCCAGCGTTCAAGGATGAGTTCAACAGCGAGGTGAGGTAAGAAGAAGGTCTCCGGAGATGGTCTGGAGAAGAGAGGAGGGGATAGGTTCAAGCGCGCAGGTTGTTGGGCGGCCGGCCATCACAAGTCGCAAGATTTTATCTGGAGAGAGAGGGGAGAAAGAAGTCAAAGCATAGGGTAGGGCAGTGTGAGCAGGACCAGCAGTGTCATTTGACTTAACAAACGAGGATCGGATGTCGTCAACCTTCTTTTCAAAATGGTTGACGAAGTCATCCACAGAAGGTGGCAAAGAGCTTCCTAGGGTTAGAGGCAGATGCTTGGAATTTAGAGTGGTAGAAAGTGGCCTTAGCAGCAGAAACAGATGAAGAAAAGAGGAGGGAGTGAAAAGATGCCAGCTCCGCAGGGAGTCTAGTTTTCCTCCATTTCCGCTCGGCTGCCAGGAGCCCTGTTCTGTGAGCTCGCAATGAGTCATCAAGCCACGGAGCTGGAGGGGAGGACCGAGCCGGCCGGAAGGATAGGGGACATAGAGAGTCAAAGGATGCAGAAAGGGAGGAGAGGAGGGTTGATGAGGCAGAATCAGGAAATTGGAGGGAGAAGGATTGAGCAGAGGGAAGAGATGATAGGATGGAAGAGGAGAGAGTAGCGGGAGTAACTCTCCCAACTTCCACCTCAGAAACGATAATTGTTGTAAACTACAGCGGTTCAATGTTTTCTAGGAATATACTAATTTAGTTTATTCAGCTAGCTAACTTGGTACAGTATTCTTCCGTGAAAATCGTCCAGGGCACCTAGTCATAAGACGCCACAGCCAGCTAGCATGCCGGACTCCAACAACAAGGTTTAGCACCAATACTCGGCCACAACAAACCACCAGTGTGTCAAATCAAATCAAATCAAATCAAATCAAATCAAATTTTATTGGTCACATGCGCCGAATACAACAGGTGCAGACATTACAGTGAAATGCTTACTTACAGCCCTTAACCAACAGTGCATTTATTTTAAACAAAAAAAGTAAGAATAAAACAACAACAACAAAAAAAAGTGTTGAGAAAAAAAGAGCAGAAGTAAAATAAAGTGACAGTAGGGAGGCTATATATACAGGGGGGTACTGTTGCAGAGTCAATGTGCGGGGGCACCGGCTAGTTGAGGTAGTTTAGGTAATATGTACATGTGGGCAGAGTTAAAGTGACTATGCATAAATACTTAACAGAGTAGCAGTAAAAAGGATGGGGTGGGGGGGCAGTGCAAATAGTCCGGGTAGCCATGATTAGCTGTTCAGGAGTCTTATGGCTTGGGGGTAGAAGCTGTTGAGAAGTCTTTTGGACCTAGACTTGGCACTCCGGTACCGCTTGCCGTGCGGTAGCAGAGAGAACAGTCTATGACTAGGGTGGCTGGAGTCTGCCAAGCAGATCGTTCGTGTCCGTGTCTAACGTTGTGGGTTAGTCCCGACAGCTTGAGCGAGTCCGTCGTCAACTTATTCAGCCAGTTAGTTAGCTAGAATAGTTAGCATACTAGCTAGCCATTGCTTTCAGACAAAGAAGAAACCCCTCCTTTCACGCCACGAACACACAGAGAGAGCCAAGCTAACGTTAACTAGTCACCCATGTCCCGAATTCCTTGAACGACTTAACTCTTGAATCAATACTAGGTAATACCAGATACATGCATATATATATATTCCCATATACAGTTTAAAACATTATCACACCTATCTTTTTAAATATAGCAGATTACTCAAACTCCTGATGTTACAGTTTAAACACTGAGGTAAACATTCATGTTCAGGCACAATTTTAAAGAAGGGTTCTATGTAGAACCCTTCTTGCCTCCCAAAGAATCCTTCTTGCCTTCCAAACAATCATCAAAGAACCCTTTCTTCCAAAAAAGTTCTAAGGATGAAAAAGGTTCTAGGATGAACTCTTTGCCTAAGGAAGAACCCTTGTCTTCCAAAAAGGTTTATTCAGATGAAAATTGTTTTACATTTGACATTTGTATTTATTTTTAGTAATTTAGTAGACGCTCTTATCCAGAGCGACTTACAATTAGTGCATTCATCTTAAGATAGCTAGGTGAGACAACAACACATCACAATCACATCATGTACATTTTCCCTCAACAAAGTATTTATCAGCAAAGTCAATGCTAGTGGGCCTTTTATTTAAAATACTCTTCAAAGAGGTAGGGTTTTAGACATATTCGAAAGATGGGCAGGGACTCCACTGTTCTGACTTTAGGGGGAAGCTTGTTCCACCATTGGGGTGCCAGGACAGAGAAGAGCTTTGACTGGGCTGAGCGGGAGCTTTTAAACTTCTTTTGATTTCTGAACGTGTCGGCACCGGGGATTGGGATGTGACTGCATTATTGATGTCATGTTAATCAGGCCATTGAAATTTGAACATATGGATTGTTTTAGTTTTGTAGGCTAGGCTATTTAATTTTTCAATTTATGGAACAAGCCTTAGCAGTCATTCTGTTCTCGTTCCCAATTATCAGTGCTTTAGTTTATTATGTTGCTGTCCAGCGGTTCTGAATTTGCGATGCACCCGACTGTCCACGTTTTTCTGTGCAATAGCCTTTTGATTTGAACATTTGAAAAGTGTTGGTGTGTGTACTAGGCTATTTGATTAAATGTTTATACACTGCTCAAAAAAATAAAGGGAACACTTAAACAACACAGTGTAACTCCAAGTCAATCACACTTCTGTGAAATCAAACTGTCCACTTAGGAAGCAACACTGATTGACAATAAATTTCACATGCTGTTGTGCAAATGGAATAGACAACAGGTGTCTGTCAGCGTAGTGTCCAGAGCATGGAGGCGCTACCAGGAGACAGGCCAGTACATCAGGAGACGTGGAGGAGGCCGTAGGAGGGCAACAACCCAGCAGCAGGACTGCTACCTCCGCCTTTGTGCAAGGAGGAGCAGGAGGAGCACTGCCAGAGCCCTGCAAAATGACCTCCAGCAGGCCACAAATGTGCATGTGTCTGCTCAAACGGTCAGAAACAGACTCCATGAGGGTGGTATGAGGGCCCGACGTCCACAGGTGGGGGTTGTGCTTACAGCCCAACACCGTGCAGGACGTTTGGCATTTGCCAGAGAACGCCAAGATTGGCAAATTCGCCACTGGCGCCCTGTGCTCTTCACAGATGAAAGCAGGTTCACACTGAGCACATGTGACAGACGTGACAGAGTCTGGAGACGCCGTGGAGAACGTTCTGCTACCTGCACACACTCCAGCATGACCGGTTTGGCGGTGGGTCAGTCATGGTGTGGGGTGGCATATCTCTGGGGGGCCGCACAGCCCTCCATGTGCTCGCCAGAGGTAGCCTGACTACCATTAGGTACCGAGATGAGATCCTCAGACCCATTGTGAGACCATATGCTGGTGCGGTTGGCCCTGGGTTCCTCCTAATGCAAGACAATGCTAGACCTCATGTGGCTGGAGTGTGTCAGCAGTTCCTACAAGAGGAAGGCATTGATGCTATGGACTGGCCTGCCTGTTCCCCAGACCTGAATCCAATTGAGCACATCTGGGACATCATGTCTCGCTCCATCCACCAACGCCACGTTGCACCACAGACTGTCCAGGAGTTGGCGGATGCTTTAGTCCAGGTCTGGGAGGAGATCCCTCAGGAGACCATCCGCCACCTCATCAGGAGCATGCCCAGGTGTTGTAAGGTGGTCATACAGGCACGTGGAGGCCACACACACTACTGAGCCTCATTTAGACTTGTTTTAAGGACATTACATCAAAGTTGGATCAGCCTGTAGTGTGGTTTTCCACTTTAATTTTGAGGGTGACTCCAAATCCAGACCTCCATGGGTTGATCAATTTGATTTCCATTGATAATTTTTGTGTGATTTTGTTGTCAGCACATTCAACTATGTAAAGAAAAAAGTATTTAATAAGATTATTTCATTCATTCAGATCTAGGATGTGTTATTTTAGTGTTCCCTTTATTTCTTTGAGCAGTGTATGTTACAGCACTTTGGTTTCACTTATAAATATGTTGAAATAAAACAAAATTTTCTGTTTCTGTCTTCAGTCGTTTTTAAATAGGATAGATGGGCTATATGGGCTACGGTATAGGTTGAATGTGATAGTCTGCCTACAACCAGCCTGAATAGGCCTATAACGCCATTCCAATTCTATTCAGAGTTATGAGAAATTAATCAAATTGGAAATGAGCTATTATCAGGCTGGTTAATCAAATCAAATCAAATTTTATTTGCCACATGCGCTGAATACAACAGGTGTAGACATTACAGTGAAATGCTTACTTACAAGCCCTTAACCAACAATGCAGTTTTTTTGAAAATAAAAAAGTGTTAAGTAAAAAATAGATAAGTAAAAAATAAAAAATAGCAAATAATTAAAGAGCAGCAGTAAAATAAAACAACAATAGGGAGGCTATATACAGGGGGTACCGGTGCAGAGTCAATGTGCGGGGGCACCGGTTAGTCGAGGTAATTGAGGTAATATGTACATGTGGGTAGAGTTAAAGTGACTATGCATAAATAATAAACAAAGTAGCAGCAGTGTAAAAGAGGGGGATGGGGTGGGGTTGGGTGGGGGGGGGGGGGCAATGCAAATAGTCCGGGTAGCCATGAGAAGCCTTTTGGACCTAGACTTGGCACTCCGGTACCGCTTGCCATGCGGTAGCAAAGGGAACAGTCTATGACTAAGGTGGCTGGAGTCTTGGATAATTTTTAGGGCCTTCCTCTGACACCGCATGGTATAGAGGTCCTGGATGGCAGGAAGCTTGGCCCAATGATGTACTGGGCACTACCCTCTGTAATGCCTTGCGGTCAGAGTCGAGCAGTTGCCATACCAGGCGGTGATGCAACCAGTCAGGATGCTCTCGATGGTGCAGCTGTATAACTTTTAGAGGATCTGCGGACCCATGCCAAATCTTTTCAGTCTCCTGAGGGGGAATAGGCTTTGTCGTGTCCTCTTCACGACTGCCTTGGTGTGTTTGGACCATGATAGTTTGTTGGTGACGTGGACACCAAGGAACTTGAAGCTCTCAACCTGTTCCAGTACAGCCCCGTCGATGAGAATGGGGGAGTGCTCAGTCCTCTTTTTTTTTCCTGTATTCCACAATCATCTCCTTTGTCTTGATCACGTTGAGGGAGAGGTTGTTATCCTGGCACCACATGGCCAGGTCTCTGACCTCCTCCCTATAGGCTGTCTAATCATTGTCGGTGATCAGGCCTACAACTGTTGTGTCGTCGGAAAACTTAATGATGATGTTGGAATCGTGCCTGGCCATACAGTCATGGGTGAACAGGGAGCACAGGAGGAGACTGAGCACGCACCCCTGAGGGGCCCCCGTGTTGAGGATCAGCGTGGCAGATGTGTTGCGGGCCCCGCGTAGCTCAGTTGGTAGAGCATGGCGCTTGCAACGCCAGGGTTCTATGCACTCACTAACTGTAAGTCGCTCTGGATAAGAGCGTCTGCTAAATTACTAAAATGTCAAATGTAAATGTTGTTGCCTACCCTTACCACCTGGGGGCGGCCTGTCAGGAAGTCCAGGATCCAGTTGCAGAGGGAGGTGTTTAGTCCCAGGGTCCTTAGCTTAGTGATTAGCTTTGAGGGCACTATGGTGTTGAATGCTGAGCTGTAGTAAATGAATCGCATTCTCACGTAGGTGTTCCTCTGGTCCAGTGTGCAGTGCAATAGAGATTGCATAATCTGTGGATCTGTTGGGGCGGTATGCAAATTGGAGTGGGTCTAGGGTTTCTGGGATAATTGTGTTGATGTGAGCCATGACCAGCCTTTCAAAGCACTTCATGGCTACAGACGTGAGTGCCACGGGTCGGTAGTCATTTAGGCAGGTTATCTTAGTGTTCTTGGGCACAGGGACTATGGTGGTCTGCTTGAAACATTGGTATTACGGACTCAGTCAGGGACATGTTGAAAATGTCAGTTAAGACACTTGTCAGTTGGTCAGCGCATGCTCGGAGTACACGTCCTGGTAATCCGTCTGGCCCTGCGGCCTTGTGAATGTTGACCTGCTTAAAAGTCTTACTCACATCGGCTACGGAAAGCGTGATCACATAGTCATCCGGAACAGCTGATGCTCTCATGCATGCTTCAGTGTTGCTTAGAAGTGCATAGAAGTGATTTAGCTCGTCTGGTAGGCTTGTGTCACTGGGCAGCTTGTGGCTGTGCTTCCCTTTGTGGTCTGTAATAGTTTTCAAGCCCTGCCACATCCGACGAGCGTCAGAGCCGGTGTAGTACGATTCAATTTTAGTCCTGTATTGACTCTTTGCCTGTTTGATGGTTCGTCAGAGGGCATTGCAGGATTTCTTATGAGCGTCCGGGTTAGAGTCCCGCTACTTGAAAGCGGCAGCTCTACCCTTTAGCTCAGTGCGGATGTTGCCTGTAATACATGGCTTCTGGTTGGGGTATGTACGTACGGTCACTGTGGGGACAACATCATCAATGCACTTATTGATAAAGCCTGTGACTGATGTGGTGTACTCCTCAATGCTAACGAAAGAATCCCGGAACATATTCCAGTCTGTGCTAGCAAAACAATCCTGTAGCTTAGCATCGACGTCATCTCACCACTTCCTTATTAACCGAGTCACTGGTGCTTCCTGCTTTAGTTTTTGCTTATAAGCAGGAATCAGGAGGATTGAGTTTTGGTCAGATTTGCTAAATGAAGGGCGTGGGAGAGCTTTGTACGCGTCTCTGTGTGTGGAGTAAAGGTGGTCTAGGTTTTTTTTCCTCTGGTTGCACATTTAACATGCTGGTAGAAATTTGGCAGAACGGATTTAAGTTTCCCTGCATTAAAGTCCCCGGCCACTAGGAGCGCAGCCTCTGGATGAGCGTTTTCCTGTTTACTTATGGCCTTATACAGCTCATTGAGTGCAGTCTTAGTGCCAGCATTGGTTTGTGGTGGTAATAGACAGCTACGAAAAATATAGATGAAAACTCTCTTGGTAAATAGTGTGGTCTACAGCTCATCATGAGATACTCTACCTCAGGCGAGCAAAACCTCGAGACCTCCTTATTATTAGATTTTATGCACTAGCTGTTGTTTACAAATATACACAGACCACCACCCCTTGTCTTACCGGAGTCAGCCGTTCTATCCTGCCGATGTAGCGTATATCCCGCCAGCTGTATGTTATCCATGTCATCGTTTAGCCACAACTCGGTGAAACATAAGATATTACAGTTTTTAATGTCCCGTTGGTAGAATAACTTTAATCTTAGGTCGTCCAATTTATTTTCAAATTGGCTAATAGGATTGATGGAAGAGGCAGTTTACTCGCTCGCCGTCGGATCCTTACAAGGCACCCCGACCTACGTCCACGATATCTCCGTCTCATTCTCATGCGAATTACGGGGATTTGGGCCTTGTCGGGTGTCTGTAGGATATCCTTCGCGTCCGACTCGTTGAAAAAAAAAATATTCGTCCAATACGAGGTGAGTAATCGCTGTCCTGATATCCAGAAGCTCTTTTTGGTCATAGGAGACGGTAGCAAAAACATTATGTACAGAATAAATTACAAATAACGTGAAAAAACACACATAATAGTACAATTGGTTAGAGGGCTGTAAAACTGCAGCCATCTTCTCCAGCGCCTCTTAATGCGATGTATGTCTGTTGAATTTGGTAAAATCCACCCGCACTCGGCCCCAGTCCACCTACTCAGTGCTCAGCTACGCACCACCTACTCAGCCAATTTAGTAAAAAGTATGCATACTGCGTACTAAACAGTACGTGCTAAATAGTATGTGACGATTAGTAAATAGTATTCAGTTTAAGTAAGTAGTACGCTAGTATGGGTATTCGGACAAGGCACTGATCATAGGTTTGTAATACACTCTGCTTTCCTAATGCTTTAATCTGATTTCTTTTCTAATTGTACATAAGGGTGCAATAGAATCAGGTGCTCTAAAATGAAATCGGGCAATTTAGTTGTAGCTATTTTAATGAGAGAGTTGGTACAATATTAGAATGTGATGACTGTCAAGGGATCTATGGCTAGTTGGGATGTTATAACTGACATAAAGTGGTGCTCTCTCTCTCTCTCTCTCTCTCTCTCTCTCTCTCTCTCTCTCTCTCTCTCTCTCTCTCTCTCTCTCTTTCTCTCCTCTCATTGATGTTTGACCTTTCTTTTCCAACTGTTCCGTTAATCTCTCCTTACAGTATACAGTGAGGGAAAAAAAGTATTTGATCCCCTGCTGATTTTGTACGTTTGCCCACTGACAAAGACATGATCAGTCTATAATTTTAATGGTAGGTTTATTTGAACAGTGAGAGACAGAATAACAACAAAAAAATCCAGAAAACACATGTCAAAAATGTTATAAATTGATTTGTATTTTAATGAGGAAAAGAAGTATTTGACCTCTCTGCAAAACATGACTTCGTACTTGGTGGCAAAACCCTTGTTGGCAATCACAGAGGTCAGACGTTTCTTGTAGTTGGCCACCAGGTTTGCATACATCTCAGGAGGGATTTTGTCCCACTCCTCTTTGCAGATCTTCTCCGACCTTCAACTCCCTCCAGAGATTTTCTATGGGATTAATGTCTGGAGACTGGCTAGGCCACTCCAGGACCTTCATGTGCTTCTTCTTGAGCCACTCCTTTGTTGCCTTGGCCGTGTGTTTTGAGTCATTGTCATGCTGGAATACCCATCCACAACCCATTTTCAATGCCCTGGCTGAGGGAAGGAGGTTCTCACCCAAGATTTGATGGTACATGTCCCCGTCCATCGTCCCTTTGATGCGGTGAAGTTGTCCTGTCCCCTTAGCAGAAAAACAATCCCAAAGCATAATGTTTCCACCTCCATGTTTGACGGTGGGGATGGTGTTCTTGGGGTCATAGGCAGCATTCCTCCTCCTCCAAACACGGCGAGTTGAGTTGATGCCAAAGAGCTCGATTTTGGTCTCATCTGACCACAACACTTTCACCCAGTTCTCCTCTGAATCATTCAGATGTTCATTGGCAAACTTCAGACCGGCCTGTATATGTGCTTTCTTGAGCAGGGGGACGTTGCGGGCGCTGCAGGATTTCAGTCCTTCACGGCGTAGTGTGTTACCAATTGTTTTCTTGGTGACTATGGTCCCAGCTGCCTTGAGATCATTGACAAGGTCCTCCCGTGTAGTTCTGGGCTGATTCCTCACCGTTCTCATGATCATTGCAACTCCACGAGGTGAGATCTTGCATGGAACCCCACGCCGAGGGAGATTGACAGTTATTTTGTGTTTCTTCCATTTGCGAATAATCGCACCAACTGTTGTCACCTTCTCACCAAGCTGCTTGGTGATGGTCTTGTTGCCCATTCCAGCCGTGTGTAGGTCTACAATCTTGTCCCTGACATCCTTGGAGAGCTCTTTGGTCTTGGCCATGGTGGAGAGTTTGGAATCTGATTGATTGATTGCTTCTGTGGACAGGTGTCTTTTATACAGGTAACAAACTGAGATTAGGAGCACTCCCTTTAAGAGTGTGCTCCTAATCTCAGTTTGTTACCTGTATAAAAGACACCTGGGAGCCAGAAATCTTTCTGATTGAGAGGGGGTCAGATACTTATTTCCCTCATTAAAATGCAAATCAATTTATAACATTTTTAACATGCGTTTTTCTGGTATTTTTTGTTGTTATTCTGTCTCTCACTGTTTAAATAAACCTACCATTGAAATGATAGACTGATCATTTCTTTGTCAGTGGGCAAACGTACAAAATCAGCAAGGGATAAATTAATTTTTTCCCTCACTGTATCTGATGCTCCCACTCACAATCTGTGTTTCTCCTCATTCGACCTCACTGTTGTCAGTAAATGTCTCTGGCTATACATGTCCACCGTCCCAGCATACATGCTCTCCTTTTATCTTTTCCTGTGACCACAGGAACCACAGAACCGAATACAACAAACAAAATAATGAAATGTGATGGAGAATGTGTGTTCTTGCTCACATCATGTGTCCCTAAAATAATACATTTCAGAAGAAGCTGTGTACTTCACTGTGCACTTTCTTTTACAAAAGCCCTATGGGTAGCGCACTACATAGGAAATAGGGTGCCATTTGGGATGCAGCCAGTCTCAGGGACAGACTAATGCATCATACTTCTTAGTGTGTGTGTGTGTGTGTGTGTGTGTGTGTGTGTGTGTGTGTGTGTGTGTGTGTGTGTGTGTGTGTGTGTGTGTGTGTGTGTGTGTGTGTGTGTGTGTGTGTGTGTGTGTGTGTGTGATGTATCTATACGCAGGGGGAGAAGAAACAGATGATCAGATACTGAGGAATGTACGCTGAATACACGATTACACACACAAATGAAACTTGTCGTTTGTCTGCGTCCTGCATTTGAATTGCTAATATGCTGATTATGGATTGATTTGCATTGCTAATATTGCTAATTTTGACAGGAAAAGATTGATTGAGGTTGTGCTTAGCTTCCTCCCCTCTGATTGTGAAGTATAATGTGACTGATATTATGTGTTCACTTTAAAACATTTATTGTCAAGTTCACAGTAACTTACTGGCCGCAATTGGCCAGTAAGTTACTGTAATGTATTTTACAGTACAGATACTGTGATACATTTTACGGTAATCCATTTTACGGTACCACATTTACAGTATATTACTGGAGTTACCCATGCAGCGATATACAGTACCAGTCAAAAGTTTGGATACACCTACTCATTCAAGAGTTTTTCTTTATTTTTTACTATTTTCTACATTGTATAATAATAGTGAAGACATCAAAACTATGAAATAACACATATGGAATCATGCAGCAACCAAAAAAGTGTTAAACAAATCAAAATATATTTTATATTTGAGATTCTTCAAATAGCCACTCTTTGCCTTGATGACAGCTTTGCACACTCTTGGCATTCTCTCAACCAACTTCATGATCGAGTCACCTGGAATGCATTTCAATTAACAGGTGTGCCTTCTTAAAAGTTAATTTTTTAGGGGGGGGGCTCACGCCGTGGACGACGGGGCAGCAGGAGGCCGCCAGGTTACGGGAGTCACTGGTCACCAGGGGGAAGGAGGATGTAGAGGCACGGCGAGAGGTACTGGGGTGTGTTGCCAGTCTGGTCCGGCCCGTTCCTGATCCCCGCGTAGGGCCAGTGGTGTGTGTTCCCAGTACGGTCCGGCTTGTTCCTGTCCCTCGCACCGAGCCTGTGGTGCGCGTCGCCAGCCCAGTCCGGCCTGTTCCTGCCCCTCGCACCAAACCAGTGGTGCGCTTCGTCAGCCCGGTCCGGCCCGTTCCTGCTCCCCGCACCAAGTCAGTGGTGCACTTCGTCAGCCCGGTCCGGCCCGTTCCTGCTCCCCGCACCAAGTCAGTGGTGCGCTTCGTCAGCCCGGTCCGGCTCGTTCCTGCTCCCCGCACCAAGTCAGCGGTGCGCTTCGTCAGCCCGGTCCGGCCCGTTCCTGCTCCCCGCACCAAGCCAGTGGTGCGCGTCGTCAGCCCGGTCCGGCCCGCTCCTGCTCCCCGCACCAAGTCAGTGGTGCGCTTCGTCAGCCCGGTCCGGCCCGTTCCTGCTCCCCGCACCAAGCCAGTGGTGCGCTTCGTCAGCCCGGTCTGGCCCGTTCCTGCTCCCCACACCAAGCCAGTGGTGTGCGTCGTCAGTCCGGCACAGCCCGTGCCTGTTCCGCCGGTGCCTGGTCCGGCACCGGTCAGCTGCTCCACGCCGGAGCTAGAGCAATCCGCTCCACCAGTGTTCAGTCCAGCTCCGGCCAGCAGGGCCAGACCGGACCAGGGGTACTTTGGGGGTTAGAGAGGGGAGTGGGGATCATGCCCGAGCCGGATCCGCCGCCAAGGCGGAGTGCCCACCCGGTCCCTCCCCTGTGGTGTTTGGTTGGCGCGGTCGGAGTCCGCGCCTTTGGGGGGGGGGGGCGTACTGTCACGCCCGGGCTCTGGGGATGCTTGTATGTTGAGCCAGGGTGTGAGTTTTCTTTGTTTGTTCTAGTTTTGTATTTCTGTGTTGGCCAGGGTGGCTCCCAATCGGAGACGGCTGTAGCTCGTTGTCTCTGATTGGGAGCCATACTTAGGTAGCCGTTTGGCATTGTTTTATGTGGGATCTTGTTCCAGTGTAGGTTAGTGTTTGAACCGAGGACGTCACGTATCGATTTGTTGTTTTGTTCGGGTGATTATTCTAATAAATAAAGTATGTTCGCCTTCCACGCTGCGCCTTGGTCCTCTGTATCCTACGATCGTGACATTGAGGCTTGCTGCGACTCTGATCTGTCACCTATATAAACGTAATTGTTAAGGAACCACTACCACATATCACTTAAATTAGTACAGCATTTTAACTAACAGGTGCAACAACTATAGCCTCTTTACAAGACAATTCTCAAAATATGTTAATGAGTGAGAAAAAACAAACACACACCCACTAGAGTTCAAAAGAGGTTTGACGCTACAAAAATGCGATACTTGTACTGTATTCTGAATTACAGTAAATTACTGGCAACAATTGGCCAGTAAGTTAATGTATAGTTTCAGGAAAAGGTTTGTAGAATTCCTGAAATACAGTTTATTACCGTACTCTGTGGGGATTCAGCAACAAATATAGCCTCTTACAAGGCACGCCTTAAAATATGTTAACGAGCCAGAGACTCTTTCCCCACCCACAACATTTTCCCACAATGCACCATGATTAATATTGTAAAACACATTTGCAGTAATTTACTGTGCATTCTATATTGTTTTACTGTTGAAATTACAGAAAGGTCTTATAGTGTGCTGTAAAGCAAATGTATGATATTTTACTGTGCATCTATGGTAATCTACTGTATTCGGTTTATACAGGATCATACTGTTGATTAATACAGTAAGTTTCTTATGAAATTACAAAAAAAGCTAACAGTGTGCATTTGTGTATGTATGTTTGTGCATGTACAGTTGAAGTCGGAAGTTTACATTCACCTTAGCCAAATACATTTCAACTCAGTTTTTCACAATTCCTGACATTTAATCGTAGTAAAAATGTCCTGTCTTAGGTCAGTTAGGATCAACACTTTATTTTAAGAATGTGAAATGTCAGAATAATAGTAGAGAGAATGATTTATTTCAGCTTTTATTTATTTCATCACATTCCCAGTGGGTCAGAAGTTTACATACACTCAATTAGTATTGCCTTTAAATTGTTTAACTTGGGTCAAACGTTTCAGGTAGACTTCCACAAGCGTCCCACAATAAGTTGGGTGAATTTTGGCCCATTCCTCCTGACAGAGCTGGTGTAACTCAGTCAGGTTTGTAGGCCTCCTTGCTCGCACACACTTTTTCAGTTCTGCCCACACATTTTCTATAGGATTGAGGTCAGGGCTTTGTGATGGCCACTCCAATACCTTGACTTTGTTGTCCTTAAGCCATTTTGCCACAACTTTGGAAGTATGCTTGGGGTCATTGTCCATTTGGAAGACCCATTTGCGACCAAGCTTTAACTTCCTGACTGATGTCTTGAGATGTTGCTTCAATATATCCACATAATTTTCCTTCCTCATGATGCCATCTATCTTGTGAAGTGCACCAGTCCCTCCTGCAGCAAAGCACCCCAACAGCATGATGCTGCCACCCCTGTGCTTCACGGTTGGGATGGTGTTCTTCAGCTTGCAAGCAACTCCCTTTTTTCTCCAAACATAACGATGGTCATTATGGGCAAACAGTTCAATTTTTGTTTCATCAGACCAGAGGACATTTTTCCAAAAAGTACGATCTTTGTCCCCATGTGCAGTTGCAAACCGTAGTCTGGCTTTTTTATGGCGGTTTTGGAGCAGTAGTTTCTTCCTTGCTGAGCGGCCTTTCAGGATATGTCGATATAGGACTCGTTTTACTGTGGATATAGATACTTTTGTACCTGTTTCCTCCAGCATCTTCACAAGGTCCTTTGCTGCTGTTCTGGGATTGATTTGCACTTTTCGCACAAAAGTACATTCATCTCTAGGAGACAAAACGCATCTCCTTCCTGATCGGTATGACGGCTGCTTGGTCCCATGGTGTTTATACTTGTGTAGTATTGTTTGTAAAGATTGTGACGTCACGAGAGGCTACACAGCTTTCAGCGGGATTGCTCAAGTAGTGCAAGGAGACAAGGTTCAAACAAAACAAGGATTTTATTATAGGTCTTGGGAAATTAACGAAAATATAACAAAATTCTGTTCTCTTGTGGCTCTTTAAGGGTTAACAGTTCAGGGATGTCTCTTCCACATCCAAAATCATAATTCTCACTCGCTCAGATAACTTTTCCCCAGCCTTACTGTAGTCCACGTTGCAGCTAGTGGCCAACCCAGCAAAAAAGTCCTTCCAAATGTCTCTCCCGTATTTCCACAGGTGCATATATCCAAAGGTGAGTATTTCCCAAAGGTAAGTATCTCCAAATCCTTATATTCCTCATGGAAGTGGACGTGCAGCACTCTTGTCCTCCAGAGAGCCCAGGTTGGAGACTGTGTCTCTTCCCTTCCCAAACCTTCAGCTCATCAGCTCCTCATTTGTTTCAGCTGCGTGGGAAGATTGGCCATAGAGGGGTGGAGTTCCCGACCCTACCAGCAGATGGAGCCATAGCTGTCTGGGGTTGCAGCCACCTCAGGGGGATGTAACGTCCCTCCAGGACACAGCCTCTCGTGACATCACACATCCCCCTCCTCGGGACCGACGTCCTCGTCGGGGTAAAGGCAGCGAAGAAGGCATCACGCCGGGAGAGGGCGTCCGCATTGCCGTGGTGCTTGCCAGACTGCTCTCTCTTCAACTCCTCCACCTCTAGGACCAGGGACTCAGCCTCCTGTTGTCTCTCCTTGAGTTTCTTACTGAACGCATCAGCCTTGGTTTTAGCAGAGTTTAGCTTCTGTTGAGCAGCTTTCAGTTCCTTCTCTCTCTCTGCCTCCGCATTCTTCATCTTGTTCTCCAACACCTTGTACTTCTCCTCTGCCTTCTTCTGGACCTCCTTACTACTGCGCAGGGTCTCCTCACACTCCTCGATGGTCCTGCGCAGCCTCTCCAGCTCCTCCTGTTGCTTATGGAAGGAGCTCTGTTGGAGTTTAGCCTGGAGGATATCTAACTCTTCTGTCTTCATGTCTAACTGTTGCTTTAACAAACGATACCTCTCAGCGGTCCCCTTCAGACCAGACAGTTCTTTGTCCAGATTCTGTAGCTCCGTCTCTGTGTCGGTCTGGGCACCTGCCATCCCTATCAGAGCCCGGGCGGGAGTGAGTAACTCGGAGGATTGCACCGGAGCCTTCCCAGGATGAGTCTTGCCTCTCCGTTTCCGAGGTACTCGGGTTATCCTCTCCTGAGACTCTCTCCAGAGTGGGTAAAAGGCTGGGCAGTCTCGTCCAATTAGGACAGGGACGGGGAGGGAATCAACCACCCCCGCCGTCGTGTGTATGGTTCCCCCGTGTGCTGGTCATTGTAAGTTCAGTAATGGGGTATTCTCTGGTGTCCCCATGGACACAGGAAACTGGGAGGACTTTCCCCGGGGTCAGACACGTTGGGCCCACCAAATCCTTACGCACCAGGGTGGCCCGGCTACCAGAATCCAGTAAGGCCTCCACATCATGGTGATTCACAGTTACCGGGCAGGTGGGGGGGTCGATCTGGGCCGCCATCTCGACTCCCAAGAGCGAGGCAAACGGTGTGTGGGTGCTGAGCTGGAGGACTCCGCAGTGGGCATAGGTTCATCGGCTGGTTTCCCACACTGCCAGGAGATATGTCCCATCTCCCCACACCGGTAACACTGTCGAGTTTCCCCCTCCTGGTGTACTCTTCTTGGACCCGCCTGGTTTCTGGCTCCCCCTGGAGCCGGGATAAGTCCTGACGTGGCTGGGTTCGAGACCTTGGGGTCCTTTGGACGGGTTCTTCCCATTTGTGGTGGGGCCGCACTCCTGGGGTCTTTTCGGGAAGCATTCAGCATCTCCGCTGTGGCCTGGTACTTTTCCACAGCTTCCACGGTCAGATCAGCCGTGGTCAAGGCCTGTTGACTGATGAACCGTTTTGCCTCATAAGGCAGGGCGCGTGAGGTAACGATCCACCACAACGGCCTCCACCACCGCCGCTGCTGTATTCCTCTGCGGATCCAGCCATTTCCTTGCGATTCGGACAAGTTCATGCATCTGCGCCCGAGGAGGTTGGTCTGGTTGGAAGTTCCAGCTGTGAAAGCGCTGGGCCATACCAAACTTTGTGAGTCCATATCTGCTGAGGATCTCAGACTTCAGGGCATCATAGTCAGTAACCTGGTCAGGGCCCAGGTCCCGGACAGCATTCAGCGATTCCCCGGTTAGAAAGGGGGCTAACAGACCAACCCACTGTTGCTTGGGCCAGGCTTCCCTAGTGGCCGTGGCCTCAAATGCATGCAGGTATGCCTCAATGTCATCGGTAGCTCCCATCTTAGATATAAAGTCACTTGCCTTTATTGGGCGGGTATTTTGGACCACCCTCTGTCTCTGCAACTGCAATTCCTCTGCCTTCAGAAGGTTGGCTTTCTTTTGCTCCTCCAAGAGAGCCACGTTTGCTTGCATCTGGGCTTGCTGGCCAGCAACAAGGGCTTTCAATATGTCCTCCATTTCAGTCGGCGGGGAGCCTACGGCCAACTTGGAAAACTGGGTGATCAAACCTTCGGTATCCTCCTCTGACATGCACTATTAACGCTTGAGCGTGCCCGTGTTCTCCACCATCTGTGACGTCACGAGAGGCTACACAGCTTTCAGCGGGATTGCTCAAGTAGTGCAAGGAGACAAGGTTCAAACAAAACAAGGATTTTATTATAGGTCTTGGGAAATTAACGAAAATATAACAAAATTCTGTTCTCTTGTGGCTCTTTAAGGGTTAACAGTTCAGGGATGTCTCTTCCACATCCAAAATCATAATTCTCACTCGCTCAGATAACTTTTCCCCAGCCTTACTGTAGTCCACGTTGCAGCTAGTGGCCAACCCAGCAAAAAGTCCTTCCAAATGTCTCTCCCGTATTTCCACAGGTGCATATATCCAAAGGTGAGTATTTCCCAAAGGTAAGTATCTCCAAATCCTTATATTCCTCATGGAAGTGGACGTGCAGCACTCTTGTCCTCCAGAGAGCCCAGGTTGGAGACTGTGTCTCTTCCCTTCCCAAACCTTCAGCTCATCAGCTCCTCATTTGTTTCAGCTGCGTGGGAAGATTGGCCATAGAGGGGTGGAGTTCCCGACCCTACCAGCAGATGGAGCCATAGCTGTCTGGGGTTGCAGCCACCTCAGGGGGATGTAACGTCCCTCCAGGACACAGCCTCTCGTGACATCACAAGATTAATGTGGTACCTTCAGGCATTTGGAAATTGCTCCCAAGGATGAACCAGAAATTATTTTCTGAGGTCTTGGCTGATTTCATTTCATTTTCCCATGATGTCAAGCAAAGAGGCACTGAGTTGGCCTTGAAATACATCCACAGCTACACTTCCAAATGACTCAAATGATGTCAATTAGCCTATCAGAAGCTTCTAAAGCCATGACATCATTTTCTAGAATTTTCCAAGCTGTTTAAAGGCACAGTCAACTTAGTGTATGTAAACTTCTGACCCACTGGAATTGTGATTCAGTGAATTATAAGTGAAATAATCTGTCTGTAAACAATTATTGGAAAAATTACTTGTGTCAAGCAAGAGTGGTTGAAAAACGAGTTTTAATGACTCCAACCTAAGTGTATGTAAACTTCCGACTTCAACTGTATGTTTATGACAGCGAGAAGCAGATGGGGACTATGATAAGGTATCCCACTGGCTGTGGATAAATAGGTGTTTATTCAAGATCAGTGTGGCGATGGTGCGAGCAAGGAGGCCTACAAACTTGACTCAGTTACACCAGCTCTGTAAGGAGGAATGGGCCAAAATTCACCCAACTTATTGTGGGAAGCTTGTGGAAGGCTACCTGAAACATTTTACCCAAGTTAAACAATTTAAAGGCAATGCTACCATATAGTAATTGAGTGTATGTAAACTTCTGACCCACTGGGAATGTGATGAAATAAATAAAAGCTGAAATAAATCATTATCTCTACTATTATTCTGACATATCACAATCTTAAAATAAGGTGGTGATCCTAACTGACCTAAGACAGGGATTTTTTACTAGGATTAAATGTCATGAATTGTGAAAAACTGAGTTTAAATGTATTTGGCTAAGGTGTATATAAACTTCCGACTTCAACTGTACACATACTTAAATGCACTTACTGTAGCGTAATTCGCTTTGGATAAAAGCAAATGCTAAGTGCCATATATTTATTTTACATGAACATACTGTACCTCACTCATCAATGTGACCCGCCAGTCAGACTAAGCACAGACTAAAACCCTTTCCTGTCTCTCTAAATCTCAACCCACACTCTCCTCTCGCTCCCTCCCACCCTCCCCTCCCTCTCTCTCCTTCCCACCCTCCCATCATTTCCGTGTCCCTGATGAGTTGTGGCAGCAGACAGAGCAGCCCTGTCATGTAGGGTGACACACATTAAGACAGAGGGTAAGGGTAATAATGGCCCATTAGAGTGTTGTGTGGTGGAGAAAGGTGGGTGGTCTACCACGGCCCCTAAATGAGTGGTGTGACCTCAGCAGTCCTGTACAATTAGTCTACCCATCTATCCTTACACACAAAAACACACACACACACACACACACACACACACACACACACAAATAAGAAGAAGAAGAAGAAGAAGAAGAAGAAGAAGAAGAAGAAGAAGAAGAAGAAGAAGAAGAAGAAGAAGAAGAAGAAGAAGAAGAAGAAGAAGAAGAAGAAGAAGAAGAAGAAGAAGAAGAAGAAGAGTGAGAGCACATGAAGAAACCGAGTTGAAATAGATTAATAAAATAAAGAGATAGAGAGATCCAAAGAAAAACAACAAAGAAAGAGTGCAGAGAACAAGATTGGCTAGATTGATAAGTGCAGTAAAACAAAATGGTTAATGCAGCAATCAGGTTAGTTCCACCAGCCTAAGGCTGACCTTATCGAATGGCAGACCTTATGGAATTCACGGCTAACTTCTCTGTTGCTTTACTCAGCAAACACACACACAGAAACTATCACGAATTACAAAGGGAAACCCAGCCATAAACTGCCCAGTGACAGGAGCCTACCTGACTAGCTAAATGCATTCTATGCTCGCTTCGAGGCAAGCAGCACTGAACCAAGCATTAGAGCATCAACTGTTCCGTTCGACTGTGTGATCTCACTCTCCGTAGCCGATGTGAGTTAGACTTTTAAACAGATTAACATTCTGAAGGCTGCAGTGCCAGACAGAATACCAGGATGCGTACTCAGAGCATGCACTGACCAGCTTGCAAGTCTCTTTACTGACATTTTCATCCTATTCCTGACCCGGTCAGTAATACTAACATGTTTCAAGCAGACCACCAAAGTCCCCGTGCCCAAGAACGCCAAGGTAACCTGCCTAAATGACTACTGCACCGTAGCACTCACATCTATAGCCATGAAATGGTTTGAAAGGCTGGTCATGGCTCATATCAACACCATTATCCCAGACACAATGGACGCACTCCAATTTGCATACCGCCCCAACAGATCCACAGATGACGCAATCTCTATTGCACTCCACACTGCCCTCACCCACCTGGACGAAAGGAATACATATGTAAGAATGCTGTACCAGTGCACCAAGTCTGGAACCAACAGGACCTGAACAGCTTCTTCCCCCGACCCATAGGACTGCTAAACAAGACTCCGAAATAGCTAATCAAATGGCTACCTGGACTACTCTTTTGCACCGACTCTATGCACACACACTGGATTCTACCCACACACTCACACATACAGTACCAGTCAAAAGTTTGGACACACCTACTCATTCAAGGATTTTTCTTTATTTTTACTATTTTTTACATTGTAGAATAATAGTAAATACATCAAAACTATGAAATAACACATATGGAATCATGTAGTAACCAGAAAAGTTTTAAACAATTATATTTGAGATTCTTCAAATATCCACCTTTTGCCTTGATGACAGCTTTGCACAATCTAGGCATGCCCTCAACCAGCTTCATGAGGTAGTCCCCTGGAATGCATTTCAATTAACAGGTGTGCCTTCTTAAAAGTTAATTTGTGGAATTTCTTTCCTTCTTAATGTGTTTGAGCCAATCAGTTGTGTTGTGACAAAGTAGGGGTGGTATACAGAAGATAGCCCTATTTGGTAAAAAGACCAAGTCCATATTATGGCAAGAACAGCTCAAATAAGCAAAGAGAAACGACAGTCCATCATTACTTTAAGACATGAAGGTCAGTCAATACGGATCATTTTAAGAACTTGGAAAGTTCAGTCCCAAAAACCATCCAGCGCTATGATGAAACTGGCTCTCATGAGAAGCGCCACAGGAATGGAAGACCCATAGTTACCTCTGCTGCAGAGGATAAGTTCATTAGAGTTACCAGCCTCAGAAATTGCAGCCAAAATAAATGCTTCAGAGTTCAAGTAACAGACATATCTCAACATCAACTGTTCAGAGGGGACTGTGTGAATCAGGCCTTCATGGTGGAATTACTGCAAAGAAACCACTACTAAAAGGACACCAATAAGAAGAAGAGACCTGCTTGGGCCAAGAAACACGAGCAATGAATTATTGTATTATTATTATTATTATTTTATTTTTTTAGGGGGTAGATCAGCTTTGATATTGCAGATAGATTGTAACTTCCATCAATGTAATTGTCTGCATCACTTCCAATCCCCCATATGTTTTTTTTCTCTCGCAAATCTCTCTCTCTCTCTCTATATATATATATATATATATATATATATATATATATACACATACATACATACATACATACATACATACATACATACATACATACATACATACATACACATACATACATATATACACATACATATACATTTCCTTTATTAAAATATATTTCCCTTCATTACTTTCCAATGTACTTTCCCTTCATTACTTTCATTACTTTGTGCTCTTTCACAAAAGCTCTCAACCTATAACCTATATACTTATTATGGACACAGTATGCTTACATTATTAGTTATCTTGTTGTTATTAGTTGTTGTTAGTTGTTATTAGTCCCATCCTTCAACTCCATTCATCACCACCCATCTATCCCTTAACACCATTTATATTGGATTTCTATTTAACATATCATTTTCAACTGTACTGTGGTGTTTTACAAAAGTTCTGAACCTTTCTATTCTCATTGTTTCTCCAGATTGTAAATTGAAAATAAACATTTTTGCTAAAAGTATTATTATATTATTGATCGATTGACTATGACTTTTTCAGATCACCCAGTAATGCTATCTGCAGGGTTAGCTCCAGGTAAATATTGCAATCCTTTAGCCATTCCTGGACCTGTGTCCAAAAACAAGCTACACATGGACAGTACCAAAACAAATGATCTAATGGTTCTGTCTCTTTTCAGCAAAATCTGCAGAGTTGGGAAGATTGTATCCCCTATATAAATAACATTCTATTGGTATGAATAATTGTATATAATAATTTAAATTGAACAATTCTAAGTTTTGAATCCGGCGTCGTTTTGTGTATCAGTTCATAAACACTATGCCATGGGATCGGTACGTCAAAAATCTTTTCCCAACTATTTTGCAATATATATGGGATGGCTGTCAATTATTTGGTCCTTAAATGAAACTGGTAGACTTTGTTTTTTATCACAGTTTTCTTTAACCAATTGTGTTCTTTAATGCAAGGCCGACAGACAAGTTCCTTACATTTTCCCCCTTCCACTTTCCTCTTCCATTTTTGCGGTAAGGCTGCAATTATTTGGTAGTAATTTTGGGTAGAGCAGACATTTCCATATGGTTTTGTTAGCTGAATGTGCGATATAACTCAACCAGTCCTACTGATTATATCATTTACGAAGATTATACCTTTTTTAAACATTTTGTCAAAAAAATATTGTTGCATTATTTGTTCTGTAGTTTCTGGAGGATTAAATTGAAATTGCAACCAATTTTCTATGGCTTGTTTTAGAAATAGTGATATTTGGGAGATGATTTCCTTTTCAAATAACTGAAAGTGTGAGGTTGTAATCTGAATAGAAGAAGTAAACACGTTTGGAGTTCCCCAAAAGGCATGTGGGAGACTCCCCAAACATAGAGGTACTCTGGTCAGATGAGACTACAATTGAGCTTCTTGGCCATCAAGGAAAACCCTATGTCTGGCGCAAGCCCAACCCCTCTCATCACCCCGAGAACACCATCCCCACAGTGAAGCATGGTGGTGGCAGCGTCATGCTGTGGGGATGTTTTTCATTGGCATAGACTGGGAAACTGGTCAGAATTGAAGGAATGATGGATGGCGCTAAATACAGGGAAAATCTTGAGAGAAACCTCTTTCAGTATTCCAGAGATTTGAGACTGGGATGGAGGTTCACCTTCCAGCAGGACAATGACTCTAAGCATACTGCTAAAGCAACACTTGAGTGGTTTAAGGGGAAACATTTAAATGTCTTGGAAAATAGCTTAGTCAAAGCCCAGACCTCAATCCAATTGAGAATCTGCGGTATGACTTAAAGATTGCTGTACACCAGCGGAACCCATCCAACTTGAAGGAGCTGGAGCAGTTTTGCCTTGGAGAATGGGCAAAAATACCAGTGGCTAGATGTGCCAAGCTTATAGAGACATTCCCCAAGAGACTTGCAGCTGTAATTGCTGCAAAAGATGGCTCTACAAAGTAGAGTTATGCACGCTCAAGTTTTCTGTTTTTTTTGTCTTATTTCTTGTTTGTTTCACAATAAAAAATATTTTGCATCTTCAAAGTGGTAGGCATGTTGTGTAAATCAAATGATACAACCCCCGAAAAAACTCTCCTGCACAACAAGTGTTCTTGTTAGCCGTATTTGAATAAACAACGTATATGTAACAGATAAATATTGAGTGAAACTAACTTAAATTATATTGTCGACTTTACTTAAATATACAATTTTATTTTAACGTAACCCTTTTGAGTGAAGTTGACTTACACGTAAACGAGTTAAGCTTACTTAAACATGAAAATTTGCTACTCAAATGGTTTAAGTAAACCGAATGCACTAATCCAACCACTCAACACGCCTGTGGCAACTCAATATACAGTAATTTCATCAAAAATGACATAAACACATGCACAATGAAGAGATGGTCTAAAATAAAACTGTTTATTAGGAAACAATATAAAGTAAAATAAAAATTCTGAAATGTCTTCTAAAACATGCTTCTATTCTTCTAAACATGAATAATATCAATATATTGTTTCAGTAAAAATAAGAAAATATCAATATCAATTTTTAATGAATTTATTTGCAAATTATGGTGGAAAATAAGTATTTGGTCAATAACAAAAGTTTCTCAATACTTTGTTATATACACTTTGTTGGCAATGACACAGGTCAAATGTTTTCTGTAAGTCTTCACAAGGTTTTCACACACTGTTGCTGGTATTTTGGCCCATTCCTCCAATTCAGATCTCCTCTAGAGCAGTGATGTTTTGGGGCTGTCGCTGGGCAACACGGACTTTCAACTCCCTCCAAAGATTTTCTATGGGGTTGAGATCTGGAGACTGGCTATGCCACTCCAGGACCTTGAAATGCTTCTTACGAAGCCACTCCTTCGTTGCCCGGGCGGTGTGTTTGGGATCATTGTCATGCTGAAAGACCCAGCCATGTTTCATCTTCAATGCCCTTGCTGATGGAAGGAGGTTTTCACTCAAAATCTCACGATACATGGCCCCATTCATTCTTTCCTTTACACGGATCAGTCGTCCTGGTCCCTTTGCAGAAAAAGAGCCCCAAAGCATGATATTTCCACCCCCATGCTTCACAGTAGGTATGGTGTTCTTTGGATGCAACTCAGCATTCTTTGTCCTCCAAACACGACGAGTTGAGTTTTTACCAAAAAGTTATATTTTGGTTTCATCCGACCATATGACATTCTCCCAATCCTCCTCTGGATCATCCAAATGCACTCTAGCAAACTTCAGACGGGCCTGGACATGTACTGGCTTAAGCAGGGGAACACGTCTGGCACTGCAGGATTTGAGTCCCTGGCGGCGTAGTGTGTTACTGATGGTAGGCTTTGTTACTTTGGTCCCAGCTCTCTGCAGGTCATTCACTAGGTCTTTTCTAAGGATTTTTGCTCACCGTTCTTGTGATCATTTTGACCCCACGGGGTGAGATCTTGCGTGGAGCCCCAGATCGAGGGAGATTATCAGTGGTCTTGTATGTCTTCCAATTCCTAATAATTGCTCCCACAGTTGATTTCTTCAAACCAAGCTGCTTACCTATTGCAGATTCAGTCTTCCCAGTCTGGTGCAGGTCTACAATTTTGTTTCTGGTGTCCTTTGACAGCTTTTTGGTCTTGGCCATAGTGGAGTTTGGAGTGTGACTGTTTGAGGTTGTGGACAGGTGTCTTTTATACTGATAACAAGTTCAAACAGGTGCCATTAATACAGGTAACGAGTGGAGGACAGAGGAGCCTCTTAAAGAAGAAGTTACAGGTCTGTGAGAGCAAGAAATCTTGCTTGTTTGTAGGTGACCAAATACTTATTTTCCACCATAATTTGCAAATAAATTCATAAAAATTCCTACAATGTGATTTTCTGGATTTTTTTTCTCAATTTGTCTGTCATAGTTGACGTGTACCTATGATGAAAATTACAGGCCTCTCTCATCTTTTTAAGTGGGAGAACTTGCACAATTGGTGGCTGACTAAATACTTTTTTCCCCAATGTATATGATACTCAAATTTTCCCTATACCCGTCATGAGGTTGCTACAACCTAGCCTATGAATAAAAGTTTACTTCGTAGGAGCACACAGGTCGAGAGAAACATTTGAGGTCACAGACAATGACACATGGACAGACAGTGACACATTCAATACTGCCTTGCACACGCTTGCCTGCATCTAGCTGATATAAGGTGTAATAATTAGTCCAACCATTGCAAACGAGAGATTCTATTGGACAAATTCAGGTATGTTTATCCCCGTTTTGTTCCGTTTGCTTCTGTTTAAGAAATGTTTTTCAACAGAATCGGCGGAATGAATATACCCCTGATCACGTGTAAACACAGTTCACTCTCATAGCAGCCATGTTGTATTCATTCTCGCATCTATGCACTCTCCTCCTCTCACCTTTTCCCTTTGCTTGTGGACTTCAATGCTCAACACATCAGCTGTATGTGACCAGGCGAAAAAACCTTTCCAACAAAACCATATCATAACCGCTACACACAGCCTACATCGTTGTCACCATATTAGCTAAAGTAACGTCATAGTCAACATAGCTAATAGAACTAACACGTTAGTAAACCCACTATAATCATGCAGTAATGTTACAGTGTACAGTCAGTAAGCAGTTTAGCACTTACACCGGCGGGCCCCGGTGGCAATAAATGAGTAAAAATTGGAATTGGAATTTCAGTTTACTTCCTGAATTGACTGAATTGAAATGGAGTTGACCCCAACCCTGACCTCCACTGATACATTGCCCCATATGTAAGCCCCAATATCAACTTGGCAGTGGTTGGCCTACCTGTGTAGAGTAAAAGATCATGGTGACATGCATGCTTCTCCTATTGTTCTACACAGGCCTGCATAGAATCTGTGCAATACGAACAATATATTATTGGGAGAATCTCAATTGCATTTCCTTGATTCCTCGCATCCTCTCTTCTTGATTCCTCACGTCCTCTAATGGGTTATGAGAAGGAGGCGAGAGGAAACAAGGAATTAAGGAAATTCAAATGAGATTTTGCCATTGACAAAGAACAGGTTATAACAAAGCAAAGAAATATGGTCTATCCTCCTCTGAATCCCAAATCATCTTCTTGGAAGAATCTCAATTGCATTTCCTTGATTCATTGTGTCCTCCCTCCTCACCTCCTTCTCAAAACCCATTGGATGAGATGGTGAGAGGTCCCTCCCCTCTGACCCCAATGGGTTTTGAGAAAAAGACGAGGAACGCAAGGAGACCGCAGTTGAGATTCTCTCCTAGGCTATCCTCCCTATAGGCACTGATAAAAGTATAGATGTAGGCATTCAATTGTGGGGTGGCATGTAGCCTAGTGGTTAAGAGCATTGGGCCAGTAACCGAAAGGTTGCAGGTTTGAAACCTAGAGCTGACTAAGTGAAATAAATCTGTCAATGTGCCCTTGAAATTAGCTCTGGATAAAAGCATATGCTAAATTATGTAAATGCCGACGAAGAGTTTTCTGTTCCTACTTCAAACCAAATACTCTTGACAATCGTATATGTAGTACTGTATTCTAGGTACAGCTCAACATAACAGTTCTTACTGAATCCAACCCACTAGACTACCACAGAATTAGTCATAATACCCATAAATCCTAGCAGTCAAACAAGGAACTGGTTCCAATAGTTTTTCCACCATTCATTTTTCCCATATGGGATTTTAGAAACCCTTAAAATAAGGGCTGTGTTTCATATAGGATTACCCTGGTGTGACGTTTTGATGACCGTGTAAATCTATCTAGGATGGGGGGGTAGTTTTCTTATCATGAATGAAGCAGGTAGAGTACTTAACTTGGTGTTTGGTTATGTGAAATTACAATATATTCTTGCAATATCTACAATTTTTCATTGACCAACACTACCACCACATTGGGTCAGGACTGCGAGGGACCGGCTCTGACAACCCAATCTGCACCTATCGCATCCATTGTCCATAACAAACAGGGCAGGCAGGGGTATTGAGGGTGTGCAACTTTTATTTTCTGTGAAATAAATAAAATACATTTTTGGCAAAGATTGGCATATGTTTGCATCTTTACAAAAAACGTGTTGTGATTGGAGCTCTGGATTTGCTCTGCTGCATTTTTTAAACAGAAATAGCAGAGATGTGCTTTGGAAATAGCAACTAGGATTAAATATGACGATGTTTGCCTTTCCGTGCCTTGTATAGCCTACTACTGAATATGGTGCAAATGTATGCTCAGATATGTCACCTTCATGTGAAGAAGCACAATGATTTTGGGTACCTGAACAGGTAAAATAAATTAGGTTCTGGACATTTCATGACTTGGAATTAGCCCATTTTCGATCAGATATACGAGGATTAATATTACATAACATGCAGGGATAGATATGTCAGCATGTTGACACAGCCTTTCCGGAGTTAGAATATTCTACAAATACTGTATGTAAGCGGGTGCATTCGCATCAGATGCGTGTCTTGAATGTATCTCACCCCAGATATCTCCCTGGACTCATACGGCAGCTGCGAGATTTCTGAGGTCCGGATTGGATGCATGTAGAAACTGTCCCATTAAGAAGAATATCCTAGCTCTGTATATCAAGTTAAGGATATGCGGATCTGGAGAATGTCAACTCCTTACATCTAATAAAATGTCAGATATCTGGAAATACATAGATAAAGATATCACCCGATATTGACCCTTTTCACCCAGTGCTTGATTTTTTAGGCATTGTCACTGATGATTGGGGGACGATTGGGGGTGCTGTTTGATTATTTAATATACTATTTGAAAAGGTAGGGTTTGAGATGTTTTCGGAAGACGGGAAGGGACTCTGCTGTCCTAGCTTCAGGGCTGAGAGGCAGCTGCACTCCTGTAGGGGTGGGAGGGCCAAGAGAACAGAGGTGGCAGAAAGGAGTACGTGTGTTGGGGTGTAGGATTTGAGCATAGCCTGAAGGTAAGGAGGGACAGTTCCTCTTGTTGCTCCATAGGCAAGTACCAGGGTCTTACCTGTAGTCTAGATCATGACACCTCAGATTGTCAACTAAAGCTTCAGCAATCCTTCTAGTCTTCGATGCTCTCTGTCGGTGGTCATCAAACGAGGGGTGTGATGGTCGAGCGCAGCATAGAAGGTGTTCAGCAAGTTCTGGTTCATGATTCTCCAGAAGTCTGCATTTACATTTGGAAATTACAGACAGCAAAGGACAGTATTTAGCAGTTTGGCAACACAGTATCACAATTGAATTCAGTATGACTTTAAAGCATGTCATTTGTGTAAAAAAAAAAACAGTTGTTTTACCTTCTAGTCCAATGGGTTTTGAGAAGGAGGTGAGGTGAGAGGATGTGAGGAATCTAGGAAATGCAATTGAGATTCTTCCTTATACAATGGTTTTGACTAGGTGGAATACAGCTACGACCGGAAGTCACTTTTTCATAGCAGGTTAGGAGAACCCAGATTCGTCTGTTGGTCTGCCGGATGGTGAAGCGTGATTCATCACTCCAGTGAATGCGTTTCCACTGCTACAGAGTCCAATGGCGGCGAGCTTTACACCACTCCAGCTGATGTTTGGCATTGTGCATGGTGATCTTAGGCTTGTGTGCGGCTGCTCGGCCAAGGAAACCCATTTCATGAAGCTTCCGACGAACAGATCTTGTGCTGACGTTGCTTCCAGAGGCAATTTGGAACTTGGTAGTGAGTGTTGCAACCAAGGACGGATAATTATTTACCCGCTACGTGCCTCAACACTCCCGTTCTGTGATATTGTGTGGCCTACCACTTTGCAGCTGAACGATTGTTGCTCCTAGACGTTTCCACATCACAATAACAGTGGACCTGGGCAGCTCTAGCAGGGCAGAAATGTGACGAACTGACTTCTTGGAAGGTGGCATCCTATGAAAGTACCACATTGAAAGTCACTGACATTTTCAGTAAGGCCATTCTACTGTCAATTTGTTTATGGAGATTGCATGGCTATGTGCTCGATTTTATACACCTGTCAGCAACGGGTGTGGCTGAAATAGCCGAATCCACTAATTTGAAGGGATGTCCACATACTTTTGTATATATAGTGTATTTGCTTAGGATCTCACTTTGTGAAGTCCATAGGACCGCAAAAAAAAAGGTACAGAACGTTACCATATATTCCAAAGAAATGTTGGTTTAAGAGTACATTACTGTAAATAAGTAAACCAACGTTTCTTTTAAATTTAATGTAACATTTACCAGACGCTCTTATCCAGAGCGACTTACAGTTAGAGAGTGCATACATTTTTCATACTGGCCCCCCGTGGGAATCGAACCCACAACACTGGCATTGCAAACACCATGCTCTACCAACTGAGCTACACAGGGCCTGAAACATACTGTAACTTACAGGTAACTAGCTGCCAGTAAGTTAATGTAAAAACAAGTTACGTTTTTTACAGAGTAGGTTATTGTCGATCTTTGTGTTGTCATCAAGTCCAATTTGGCTGGGGGCATGGAATATTCTCTTCCTAGTCCATCGTGGATTGATAGAGTTGATTAAATAGCATAGGCTACAGTAACTAGTAATAGCAACAGTAAAAAAAATAATCTAGTGTTGACAGTCAACATTGTTGTAACTGGCTTCAACGAGTATAGGCCTGTACGCATCGCACTTCTCAAATATAAAATACTAGGCTCCTGTAAATTGTATTGTATGTGTGAGGCACATTCTCAATAAGCAAGATATAGCCTAGGCCCACTGTTGACATTATAGGATTGAATAATTTGTATATGTTTGGAGGAGTGCGTCTTTGTTAACCGGACAAGAGGCGCTCCTTGGAAATGGGATGGATGCAAGCCGAATGGATTAGCCATGCTCAGCAAGTAGGCCTATGTGAATTGTGAATTATGTAAAAGCTTGACGGCAAAAGCCTTATGAGTAGACCATTTCAAAACCATTTATGGATATGTTACTTGGCTAATGCATGGCCAGGATAAGAAAGATACCAGATGCATTGCTGTTGAACCAGCTTTTGTTATAGTAGGGTAAGGGTAGCCTATAAGGGCTTGTTTTTTATCAAACAAAACAAGCAATTGTTACAGGAAAATAACTTAAATGTTTCTAAATACAAGTGTCAACGGAACATCTCATTTCTCATTCCATGTTGGGCATATAGCCTATTTGCAGTGATTTTTACGCACATCCAAAATAATAACAGGAGCTGGCAAAAATAATGTACAATATCCTACATAAAAAGGGGATGTCCGCTCACTGTTTTGTTGCTCTCAAAGTTGATATTTTAATAAAGCTTTGGTGATTAAGATTTATTTCAAAGCAGTCTCATGAGCCAAACCCTTTATCGATACGATAGTCTTGACTACTTGGCGAATTCATTGAGCAGGACAAAGTCAAACAGCCTTCATTGAGAGGATGGGAGGCTTTGCTTGTTTTTTATCAAATTAAACGAAATGGGAAAAAAACGTTAGTTTTTTATGTTTCTAAAAAAGGAGGTTTAGGGGCACAAAAAGCTATTATTCTATGTGCATATGGGCACTATGTGTCATGGCTGGATAGGCTGCACTTCCCCTGTCAAAATCCATGCCATAACCAACCAGCTGTTAGTTGGTCTTAAATATACCCACCAGCGCTGCCTGAAATTGGCCCTTTGACACATGTTTTTAAGGACACACCTTTGATATTGTATATTTCTGGAAACACACACAATTCCTTTTCACTTTACCGAGATGTTTCTGCTGAGCTTTCAGATTTCTGGTGACTGACTTTTTGTACACAGTCAATAAAGGATGGATAGATTCCAATTGTTCAGAGAGACAGGACAGAGGGATAAATTCAAAGAAGGAAAGAGCCAGACGAGAGATATATGGAGAGAGAGAGATAAACTGAGAGAGAGAGAGTAGAGAGAGAGAGGTGGATATAGAATAGGTAAAGATAATGAGAGACAGAATGGAATGAGGCAGAGACAGGTAGAGAGAGAGGTCGAGAACAGTGGTCTAGGTGCTGTGAGGAGAGTGGGCGCTAGCTGTGCTCATAATTGAGGATGAATATACTTAACTATGCTAATGATGTGCACTTTCTCCCCAGCAAGACAATGCAATTAGTATTGGACCAACGCTAGAGCTCCAGGCACATCCCATGCACTCAATTTCTCCTTCTCCATCCCTCTCTCTCTCCACCTCTCTCTCTCTCTCTCTCTCTCTGTATCTCTAACTCTCTTTCCTCTTCTGTCTCCCCCCACCCCCCCCTCTATTTCTCATCTCTTTACCTCTCTCTCCATCTCTGTCTCTCCCTCGCCCTCGCCCTCGCCCTCCTTCTCATTCTTCCTTGAGTCTACCTCACTTCCTTTAGAGGTGTGAAGATGGATTTAAAACTGCTTGAGTGTTTTTGCATTAGGGTAAGTGAGTGCATCACTGGCAGGATGTGTCTGTACATATTATTTACAGGTATGTGTTTACACTGTAAACAATTTGTGCAATTGGCCAGTAAGCTCCTGTAATTTATTTTAGAGTACAGCTACTGCAATCCATTTTATGGTAATCCATTTTACAGTACCACACATTTTACTGTAATCTAATATATAATTTAGTATATTACTGGAATTACCAATGCCACGACATATTACCCAGTGTTCTTTGCAAGTTTTCATTTTTACATTTACATTTACTTTGGTCATTTAGTGGGCGCTCTTGTCCTTATCAACTTACAGTCAGTGCATTCAACCAAGGTTGATACAAAAAAATTATACATATCACAGTCACAGTAAGTAAAAAAGTCCTGTAACTGTTACTGAAAATGTTGTTGTAGTTACAGGTCCTGAACAGTCATTCTGAAAAGTACCTTTTCTCTCGTGGCTAACTACCAGGAAGTTTGAAAAGACAGGCTGATTGGGCAGGGAGCTTAATTTCATGAGCTTGACGTAACTGACAGCTCTTTGAAACACCTGTCAAGCAACTTCGATGTAGTGTTGCAGTAAAATCATCTTAAGGAAATTTGGTGATACACAAAACAACTCAAACAACATTGAAATTGCATTAATTATATCATTTTTTTTATACATCTCTCGTTTGGCTATGTCTCTTTTGATGCGGTTCACTGCCGCACTGACGGATGTGTTGACTTGACAACTGTGTCAGTTTTGAACGACCCTTCCCTTTTGTTCCATGCTGGCTGAACACCTAGCTAGCCAGTAACTAGCTAACACCAGACACAGATGAAAGGAGAAACATATTCTGTAAGTATATTTACCATAGATGAATAGGGTAAACTTTTAGTTATATTTGCTGACACCATACAGTTACATTTTGGAACCAGTAGAGTAGCTATCTAGTTGTATAAACCAAGCCCCTCTGCAAACATGCCTTCTCCGATGTTGGTTACGTGGCAGTAATTATTTAAATTAGCTAAGATAATATCATGTTACCATTGGTGTATTAAAATGAGAGTTAAGATGATGTCACCTTGTCCCCCTAATAATCAACCCAAGTGTTTGACATGGGGGAGGGGACCAGTAACTTTATCATCACACTTTATCAATGATAAAGCAACAGTAATTTGTCATACTTTCGTCATCATACTTTGGTCTGGTTTCACGAAAAACATGATTTTTACTGTTCATGACCTTTAAAATTATTGTAATTACAACAACATATCTTATGATATACAGTGCATTCGGAAAGTATTCAGATCCCTTGACTTTTTCCACATTTTGTTAATTTACAGCCTTATTCTAAAATGGATGAAATTGTTTCTTCCCCCTCATCAATCTACACACAATACCCTATAATGACAAAGCAAAACCAGGTTTGTAGAATTTTTTGCAAATGTATTAAAAATAAAAAATTGAAATATCAAATTTACATAAGTATTCAGACCCTTTACTCAGTACTTTGTTGAAGCACTTTTGGCAGTGATTAGCATAGAGTCTTCTTGGTTATGATGCTACAAGCTTGGCACACCTGTATTTGGGGAGTTTCTCCCATTCTTCTCTGCAGATCCTCTCTAGCTCTGTCAGGTTGGATGGGGAGCATTGCTGCACAGCTATTTTCAGGTATCTCCAGAGATGTTCGATCGGGTTCAAGTCCGGGCTCTGGCTGGGCCACTCAATGACATTCAGAGACTTGTCCCGAAGCCATTCCTGTGTTGTCTTGGCTGTGTGCTTAGTGTCATTGTCCTGTTGGAAGGGGAACCTTCACCCCAGTCTGAGGTCCTGAGTGCTCTGGAGCAGGTTTTCATCAAGGATCTCTCTCTACTTTGCTCCGTTCATCTTTCCCTTGATCCTGACTAGTCTCCCAGTCCCTCCAAGCGGGCTGTCATGTGGCTTCCGTCTGGCCACTTTACCATAAAGGCCTGATTGGTAGAGTGCTGCAGAGATGGTTGTCCTTCTGGAAGGTACTCCCATCTCCACAGAGGAACTCTGGAGCTCTGTCAGAGTGACCATCGGGTTCTTGGTCACCTCCCTGACCAAGGCCCTTCTCCCCCGATTGCTCAGTTTGGCCGGGTGGCCAGCTCTAGGAAGAGTCTTGGTGGTTCCAAACTTCTTCCATTTAAGAAAGATGGAGGCCACTGTGTTCTTGGGGACCTTCAATGCTGCAGACATTTTTTGGTTCCCTTCCCCAGATCTGTGCCTCGACACAATCCTGTCTCGGAGCTCAATGGACTATTCTTTCGACCTCATGGCTTGGATTTTGATCTGACATGCATTGATATCAACTGTGGGACCTTATATACAGTGGGGAGAACAAGTATTTGATACACTGCCGATTTTGCAGGTGTTCCTAATTACAAAGCATGTAGAGGTCTGTAATTTTTATCATAGGTACACTTCAACTGTGAGAGACGAAACAAAAATCCAGAAAATCACATTGTATGATTTTTAAGTAATTCATTTGCATTTTATTGCATGATATAAGTATTTGATACATCAGATAAGAAAAGCAGAACTTAATATTTGGTACAGAAACCTTTGTTTGCAATTACAGAGATCATACGTTTCCTGTAGGTCTTGACCAGGTTTGCACACACTGCAGCAGGGATTTTGGCCCACTCCTCCATACAGACCTTCTCCAGATCCTTCAGGTTTCGGGGCTGTCGCTGGGCAATACGGACTTTCAGCTCCCTCCAAAGATTTTCTATTGGGTTTAGGTCTGGAGACTGGCTAGGCCACTCCAGGACCTTGAGATGCTTCTTACGGAGCCACTCCTTAGTTGCCCTGGCTGTGTGTTTTGGGTCGTTGTCATGCTGGAAGACCCAGCCACGACCCATCTTCAATGCTCTTACTGAGGAAAGGAGGTTGTTGGCCAAGATCTCGCGATACATGGCCCCATCCATCCTCCCCTCAATACGGTGCAGTCGTCCTGTCCCCTTTGCAGAAAAGCATACCCAAAGAATGATGTTTCCACCTCCATGCTTCACGGCTGGGATAGTGTTCTTGGGGTTGTACTCATCCTTCTTCTTCCTCCAAACACGGCGAGTGGAGTTTAGACCAAAAAGCTATATTTTTGTCTCATCAGACCACATGACCTTCTCCCATTCCTCCTCTGGATCATCCAGATGGTCATTGGCAAACTTCAGATGGGCCTGGACATGCGCTGGCTTGAGCAGGGGGACCTTGCGTGCGCTGCAGGATTTTTAATCCATGAGACTGTGGTCCCAGCTCTCTTCAGGTCATTGACCAGGTCCTGCCGTGTAGTTCTGGGCTGATCCCTCACCTTCCTCATGATCATTGATGCCCCACGAGGTGAGATCTTGCATGGAGCCCCAGACCGAGGGTGATTGACCGTCATCTTGAACTTCTTCCATTTTCTAATAATTGCGCCAACAGTTGTTGCCTTCTCACCAAGCTACTTGCCTATTGTCCTGTAGCCCATCCCAGCCTTGTGCAGGTCTACAATTTTATCCCTGATGTCCTTACACAGCTCTCTGGTCTTGGCCATTGTGGAGAGGTTGGAGTCTGTTTGATTGAGTGTGTGGACAGGTGTCTTTTATACAGGTAACGAGTTCAAACAGGTGCAGTTAATACAGGTAATGAGTGGAGAACAGGAGGGCTTCTTAAAGAAAAACTAACAGGTCTGTGAGAGCCGGAATTCTTACTGGTTGGTAGGTGATCAAATACTTATGTCATGCAATAAAATGCAAATTAATACTTAAAAATCATACAATATGATTTTCTGGATTTTTGTTTTAGATTCCGTCTCTCACAGTTGAAGTGTACCTATGATAAAAATTACAGATCTCTACATCCTTTGTAAGTAGGAAAACCTGCAAAATCGGCAGTTTATTCTCCCCAATGTAGACAGGTGTGTGCCTTTCCAAATCATGTCCAATCAATTGAATTTACCACAAGTGGATTCCAATCAAGTTGAAGAAACATCTCAGGGATGATCAATAGAAACATGATGCACCTGAGCTCAATTTCGAGTCTCATAGCAAAGGGTCTGAATACTTATGTAAATAAGGTATTTCTGTTTATTTTTTAAATAAATTAGCAACCATTTCTAAAAAACTATTTTTTCTTTACCATTATGGGGTATAGTGTGTAGATTGCTGAGGAAAAACATGAATTTAATCAATTTTAGAATAAGGCTGTAACGTAACAAAATGTGGAAAAGGTCAAGGGGTCTGAATCCTTTCCGAATGCAGTGTGTCTCTGACTATCTCTGGAATACAATACTGTGATATTCACGGTAACTTGATGCCAGAGAAATGAAACACAATATAATAGAGTAAAAAAAATATTTCTACATTATTTTACTGCAATTACAAGGGATTGGTGAAAGCATGTTGGCTGTAGCCATTGGCATATTAACAGAGATGGAGATGTGAGGTGAGATTAGGTAGATTGATAGAAAGAGAGGTACATTTATGTTTTGGGCATGTTTTTTCAAGTCTCTCTCATGGCACTCTCTTGGAAGATAAAATGCTGAAAGTAAGTGCCAATGGTTGCCATGGTTACGATACTCTGCATACACAGTATATGGAACATGTGTGATCACTGAAGCACACAGGTATGTTACATGTTCTTCTTACATACAATCTACGTGCACTGCAAATACATGCATTCTTGACGACCTACAATATAACAAAACATTTACTTTTGGTGACCTTGCTGAAATGGTTTGTAGTGTAAGTGAGAGATTGTGTAACTGGACTGATGAATTAAAATCCTTTCCCTGTTGGGAGTTACTGCTTCCAACATGGTAAATTACCCTGATCCTAACTCTTGGGCCCAGTTTTTTTTGGGGGGTTATCTGACTGGATATTGTCAATCGGCTAGGATTAAATGCAAAGAAATAGAATGAATAGAAAAGGCATATCATTGACTTGAATGGGGACGCCCGTTCTATTCATTCTATCTACATGCATTTTAATCCTATCCGATTGCCTAAATCTGATCCGATAACTTTCGAAATAATGGGCCCTGAATATTTCATTTTTAAAATCCACTGAGAAAGAGATTGACGAGAGAAAGAGTGAGCGAGAGACAGAGAGAGAGAGAACACGCACGAGAGAGAGAGAGAGAGAGAGAGAGAGAGAGAGAGAGAGAGAGAGAGAGAGAGAGAGAGAGAGAGAGAGAGAGAGAGAGAGAGAGAGAGACCAAGAGAAGAAGAAAGAGAGAGAGCAAGCAAATTGGCCAGTGTGGATTTTTCAGTGTAACATTTCTGGTGTTGATTCAGTAGTTAAATTCACTCTGTAAGAGTGAAATTAGCACTCTGTGGTGTAAAAGAACCCCCAGTGTTGGTGTTAATAACCAGAGTTATTGTTTTACACTTTGGAGAGTAAAACAGTGCCATCAAAACCACGCCCATCATTGTCATATTACCCTTGACTAATTGATTGCTTAATTATATGCTACACAAAGATAAATAACATACATTTTTCTAAACTAATCCAATCAGTTAGTTAGATTTATTGCACCCATTACTGAAATGGTTGTTCCAGTTTAAACGTCCTTAATTAAAGCGACAGTCACCAACAGAAGGGAAATTCTGAAGTACATTTAACGAGGGCCAGTGTTCAGAGAGACCAAAGAAGAGGAGAGCTGAATGTTTTCCACCGTGACGGGAGTAGAACAAAGTTGACTTTGGGGGTTATTTTTCTGTGTGTGGCCACTGCTCATGCTCTCAAAATGTTGGCGCCCGGAGAAGACACGTTTCCGAGGTGAGCAGGACAATTATGAGATGGAGTTTTGTCGGGATGCCACCGGGCCACAAGCAAAGTCGGGAGAAGAGGAATATTGGGACAGGTACACGGAAAGGTGAATTTCTGAGGAGGAATGGGGGTAAAAAGAGGAAAGCATAGGTTGGATTTGAATTTGAGGAAGATGGCGATAAAAATTGAGATTGTGTCAAATAGGATTGATGTCAAGTGCAAATAAACAGAGTTCTGGAGGTGAAATGGAAGTGAATCAGGGAAAATTAAGTGAGGTGGAAGGTGTGGTGAATAGCTCAGAGCCCGAACCTGCCATCAATGGACATGATAAAGAAGAATCTGGTCCAGTAAGAGTGACATTTCTGGAGAAAGTGGATCCTTGCCTTTTGTCAGATCCATTTGTGGTTTCAGGGTGGATGGGAAAGGAGATGGATGCAGTTGAATCAGTGATGGTAACCTGTAGTGGACTTGTGATATTTGTTTGTGTTTCTTCTGACCAGAGGGAGTGGGAGCTCTGTGTCACGCAACTTGGGTCAAGATCTGTTTCTTGCTTTGCTCTTAGGAACAGGGCATCATTGAAAGAAGTGAGCTCTGGGGTAGCGTTAAGTGTGGAGGTGGAGCAATTGAAGTTGAAGATTCCTGGTGTTTGTGATGCCCACCATTTGGTGCGAGCAAACCCGGTGGTGAGCGTGGGGAAACAGAGGAGTCACTGTCTGTCCTTTTGAGCTTTGAGTCTTTACCCGACAAAGTCATGTTAGGATATATTAGTTATCCCGTTCAAGTTTTTGTGTGGTTTTTGTACTGCTCTGTTTCAGGTGCAACGTTTATGGTCATGTTGCTGCAATTTGTAGGAGGGAGATTCCAACATGTGGGAAGTGTGCAGGAGGGCATGGGATAGAGGATTGTGCAGTTTCGATTGATAAAGTTGTGTGTGTCAACTGTAGGGGTGCCCATGTTGCTGGGAATTGGATGTGGTGCGAGAGAGGCAGGTTGAGGTGGCTAGAGTCAGAGTAGTGCAAAGTAGAGGAGGATGGGTCAAGGGTGAGGGATCCTGAGAGGATCCCTGTGAGTAGTAGATCTGTGCCAGCACAGAGGGATAGTCCAACGAGTGATATATGGATCAGTAAGGTTGGCTTCTTAGCATTCATAGCAATGGTTATCAACTGTACCGCAGAAATTGAATGTAAATCACAGAAATTATAATTTATGTTGTAGTGGTAGCTGTAGAGAAGTATTTGGGCATACAAGATTTGACTTCAGAAGAGTTCCAGGGTGTGTTGAGTGGTGGTGTCCTGTCCTTCCCGGCCATTGGCATGGTGCAGGAGCAGTTGGGGTCAAAATACTGGAATGGGGTGGTGGGTTTCTAATGAGTGTAGGGTTAGTTGGAAGGATGTTTTTTAAAATTATGATTCTATTATTTGTTCCATTTTGTTTCACAAAGTATAATGGATTGATATTATAGTCCAGTTGGGGGCGATAATGCAACATATTGGATGCCAACCGCCATTGAACTCCAAAGAAGAAGAAGAAGAATTACATTTCCTAACCCTGACAGTCATTCTGAAAGCAGGTTGGGGAAGAATACAAATTCCAACTGTTGGATATCCTAACTCTGTCTGGATTCCAATAGTGATGGGGAAACAAAGCATCCTGAAGCATTGAGGTTTTCCAGCCAATTGTGTCGAAAATAATGTGATGGAAAATGTTATGTTGGTGCTTTTCTATTTTATACATTTCAATGTTCTATGTTTGTGCTTTTCTAATAACTGTTTTCTGTGTTCATGCAAGTGACTGATTGAACGAACCCTCACTATCAGTATCTGCAATTTGACAGTAAGCCCAAACCCTTGTTTTGAGAATGAAAGATATCTCAGTTTCAAGGTCTCAGCTTAGAGAGAAGAAGCCTCGTGAGATATTCACATGCATGACCCAGTATTGGTCGGTCACATGAATGAAGCAGACGTTAATGATGAATTAATTATGAATAAGCTAAATCATGCAAATATGACTTGTCTGCAGTATATAAGAGAACTAATGGGACTGCCCCGTTAGAGCTCCTGATCGACATGTGTACATATGGTGCATTGAGTTGGTTGGAACCTCTCCAGCAAGCTGATAATAAACAATGATTCATTTAAGATTGACTTCGAGTGTCCCTGTGTAAGAATTTCCACGACAATAAATTCTTACTCAAGGCTTTGATCATCACAGTGTACACTAGTGGCACCTGCTGGTCAAAAGAATTTAGAGCAGCCAAATTATTATTGATGACGTCCCACACACCGTAGCGCGTGCACATCATAGCCTTTTTATCTTCTACCGAAACCAATACCAAACCAATCAGGTGGTTGTTCGACGAAAACAAAAGCAAAGCTTCAGACATCATTATCACGTGCTTCTGATAAATTGATGCAGGCATCGACACACTGCTTCGAAGTATACTGATTAGCCATTTTGACGCATGCCACTGAGCTCTGGTATCAAACGTAACATCACTAAGTAAGGCCTTATGATATAAGTATTGTATGGTAAGTCACAGGCCTTAAAAAGGAAACAATTCAATAACCATGTCTCTGTCACTAACAAATACAGTCATGGGTGATAACTCTACGATTCACTCTAAAAGAAAAGGCACCCTCGTAAATATGCAAATTAGGCTTTACACCATACAGTGTTAAAACAACACCCAAAAATGATTTACTGTAATACTACAGGTGTTAATTTCATACAATGAGAAAGTGTAACAGCGTCAGCACTAAGCAAAGTGTGTCCAGTTTACTCTAAATCAAGTGTTATGTGTTACGCTGTAGGTGTTGCGTATTACTCTACAGTAGAGCTATGCAAACACCACAATCAGGTTCATTTGAACACTTTAAAGATGCACTATGCAGAAATCGCACTGCCATTTCCTGGTTGCTAAAATTCTAATAGTTTGCCTAATTTCAGTTTATGTAACAAAACAAGCAAGTATAGTGTAGAAAATCATTGTACAATTTAAACTACTGTGAAATATATTTTCAGCTGTCTGAAGCTGGTGTACAAAAATGAAAGTAAGCAAAAATTAAACTTAAGAATGGGAAGCATAGAACTAGTGCACATTGAACAGATCTACCGCTTCTTAGACTTGATTTCAATGAGAAAGACAGATCTATAACACACTATTTCTATGTGAATTTAGGCGGGTCGCCCAAAAAGTTAGATATTGCAGCTTTAAGAGTTAAATGGGGAACACTGCAACTTTCAAAAGTGTTATTTTCAGTTCAGTGTGACTCGTATGTTCACTGAAAATAGTTTACATTTTACACTTTCCAAGTGAAATGTACACCATTGATTTTGCTGTGAGGTAATGAGAAACAGTGAGAAGCAACGGAAAGAGAAAGTGAGACACAGTTTTGTCCAGGGCTGCTCTGCTGTGGATATCTGTCTTTATTTAATGTGTTTTAGCATTAGGTCCTGGAAACAGAAATGACATTTCTGAAGTGATCCAATCCCATTACTAAGAGCAAACCCATTCATCTCACCATTCTGTCACACAGTTAGTGTACTACAGAGTAACTGTGTCTGCTGCAGCCCGCTGGCCAAATGGACTGGTCCACAATGTGTCCCAAATGGCACCATATTTCATATATAGTACACTACTATGGGCTCTGGTCAAAAGTAGTGCACTATATAGGGAATAGTGTGCCATTTGGGTCACAACCTGAGAGGCAGACAGAGCACTGAGGGGAATGGATGGATCAATGACCTTTATTGAGGAGTGGAGTAGAGGCTTGGATTCAGGCTCTGCAGGATACATCCTAATCCGGACACAAATTACAGGCACATGAACACACTTGCACACAAACGCATACACGCAACCACACACAGACCCACAGACAAAAACATACACACACACAAAAAGCAAGATGGTGCAGACAGACACTGTCGCCCTGTATCTAGCTCCTAGCCAATTTGTTTGTGTTAATTCTTACATTATTTGCTCAGAACATTTCTTGTATTATTACATACAGCCCAAAATTACTTTTGAACATTCGATCGGCGGCCACTCACCAGAAATTCGAGCTGAAATGTAACTTCCCTGACCTGGATCCTTTGTTAGAACTTCCCGAGGCAACTCTATTCATCCCGGATGTTGCACCAAAATGTGGACGCCGGAGAAGAGGAAGAAGAAGTGGGGCCCTAGTTAGACTCAGCTGGCGTGCATACCATCCACTGCTTCCAAGTATATTACTTGGCAACTTTTAGGGCTGTTACAGTGACCATATTACCGCCACAACGGCGGTCACGAGTCATGTCTGCAGTCAAATTCCACATGACCTTTTAGTCACAGTAACAAGGCTTCTCCCAGCTCGGATGCTGCTGATGGTCATTAGTAGCCTACCAAACTTGCTAACTGCCTGGTACTCAGCACTCTATTCTCCCTGTAATCACTCTGACATCAATGCAAATGTCATCGAAAATCAAACACTTCATGAGAGCCCATGAGCTCATGTTGCGAGACATTTCTTTAGGCTATGCAGCTGTGTGAGAAAAAAGTTTTGATAGCCTCTATTAAAAAGAGAAGGATCCCATCAGCTTTCTATAGGCTAGGCCTACTATATGCATTTCTCAACTGTCCTGATATTAAGCACATTGCTTCTCTTTACAACAGGAGTATAGCCTACCTGGCTGTCATGAAAATGAACCACGAGAAAAGCATCCTCCATTCGCTATTTAAGTGCATAGATGACTTTTTTTCTCTCCCCTGCCCCTGTTTCGAGACAGGTGCATGATAATGGTCCATTCTAAATCAAAACAAATTTCACACATATTATTTAGTATATGTAAAGACAAGATTAAATCAAGAAGAGTCTGATGGGTGACAACATTAGCCTATCACTTGTGAATGATATATTATCACTTGTGAATGATGCCCTGCTTGTGTGAAGTAAGGCAAGAAAGAGTGTCATAGTCGCACACCTCATGTAGCCTGGCCCATAGGCCTATATGTTTTGATAAGGTTTGTATCATGTGACACTCTGGCTCTATGGACTTTTATTTTTGAGCCAGGGTTGTTCATTTCACTTGGGTGTATTTCTATGTTGGTTAGTCTAGGTTGTTTTTTCTATGTTTAGTTGATGACTCCCAATCAGAGGTAACGAGTGTCAGCTGTCGGCTCGTTATCTCTGATTGGGAGCCATATTTATACTGTGTGTTTTCACCTTGGGGTTGTGGGTTTTTGTTCCAGGTTCAGTATTTTGTTCACTATTGGACTTCACTTTCGTCTTTCCTTTTGTTTTGACGTGCTTGTCTAATAAAGTCATCATGTTCACTCGCAACGCTGCGCCTTGGTCCGCTTATTTAGACGATCGTGACAGAAAAACCCACCATAGAAGGACCAAGCAGCGTGTCCAGGAGCAAGACAGCTGGACATGGGAGGAGGCGCCTGGTAAGGAGCTCGAGAGGCTGGCGATGGCCCAGGTGGGCAAATCGTGGTCCTGGGAGGACATGCTCGGGGGCAAGGGACCTTGGGGGAAGATCAAGGCCCTGGCGAGAGAGGAGCAACGGCGTCAGCAGGGCCATCATCGTTGGAAGGACGAGAGGCAACCCCAAAAAGTTTTTGGGGGGCACATGGCTTGGGCGCCTGAACTGCCCCGTCTGCTCAACGGCGCCTGTACTGCCCGTCTGCCCTATGGCGCCTGAACTGCCCCGTCTGCCAAGCGCTGCATAAGCCGCCCGTCTGTACTGAGCCTGCAAAGCCGCCCGTCTGCCATGAGCCTTCAGAGCCGTCCGCCAGACCCGGAGCCGCTAGAGCCTTCCGCCAGACAGGAGCCGCTAGAGCCTTCCGCCAGACAGAATCATACACCAGCGATGGAATCAGCAGGAGCCGACGCAGCCCGTACAAGACTGGAAGCCCAGGTTCGGGTCCAGCAAGAGCAGCTCCTGCAGATGGGAACCGCCCTGCGGGAGGTGATGATCACTCTCGAGGCTGGGGTCCGCCTCCACCGCCAGCCGCCCAGCCAGCACCGTCAGCCAGCCATGAGCAGCCAGATCCGTCAGCCAGCCGCGAGCAGCCAGATCCGTCAGCCAGCCATGAGCAGCCAGATCCGTCAGCCAGCCATGAGCAGCCAGATCCGTCAGCCAGCCATGAGCAGCCAGATCCGTCAGCCAGCCATGAGCAGCCAGATCCGTCAGCCAGCCATGAGCAGCCAGATCCGTCAGCCAGCCATGAGCAGCCAGATCCGTCAGCCAGCCATGAGCAGCCAGACCCGTCAGCCAGCAAAGAGCCGTCCAGCCAGGATCCGCCAGAGCCGTCCAGCCAGGATCCGCCAGAGCCGTCCAGCCAGGATCCGCCAGAGCCGTCCAGCCAGGATCCGCCAGAGCCGTTCAGCCAGGATCCGCCAGAGCCGTCCAGCCAGGATCCGCCAGAGCCGCCCAGCCAGGATCCGCCAGAGCCGTCCAGCCAGGATCCGCCAGAGCCGTTCAGCCAGGATCCGCCAGAGCCGTCCAGCCAGGATCCGCCAGAGCCGTCCAGCCAGGATCCGCCAGAGCCGTCCAGCCAGGATCCGCCAGAGCCGTCCAGCCAGGATCCGCCAGAGCCGTCCAGCCCGGATCCGCCAGAGCCGTCCAGCCCGGATCCGCCAGAGCCGTCCAGCCCGGATCCGCCAGCCAGCCAGGATCCGCCAGAGCCAGCCAGCCAGGATCCGCCATTTAGCCCGGTGCTGCTCCTTAGCCCGGTGCTGCCCCTTAGCCCGGTGCTGCCCCTTAGTCCGGTGCTGCCCCTTAGGCCGGTGCTGCCCCTTAGTCCGGTGCTGCCCCTTAGCCCGGTGCTGCTCCTTAGCCCGGTGCTGCCCCTTAGCCCGGTGCTGCCCCTTAGTCCGGTGCTGCCCCTTAGGCCGGTGCTGCCCCTTAGTCCGGTGCTGCCCCTGAGTCCGGTGATGCCCCTGAGTCTGGTGATGCCTCTTAGTCCAGTGCTGCCCCTTAATCCTGTGGGGTTTAGTTGGGGGGTGGTCATGTGGAGGAGGTTACACAAGCGGGTAGTGACTATGGTGGGGTGGGGACCACGACCAGTGCCTGAGCCGCCACCATAGACAGACGCCCACCCAGACCCTCCCCTAGACTGTATGCTGGTGCGCCCGGAGTTCGCACCTTTAGGGGGGGGTACTGTGACACTCTGGCTCTATGGACTTTTATTTTTGAGCCAGGGTTGTTCATTTCACTTGGGTGTATTTCTATGTTGGTTAGTCTAGGTTGTTTTTTCTATGTTTAGTTGATGACTCCCAATCGGAGGTAACGAGTGTCAGCTGTCGGCTCGTTATCTCTGATTGGGAGCCATATTTATACTGTGTGTTTTCACCTTGGGGTTGTGGGTTTTTGTTCCAGGTTCAGTATTTTGTTCACTATTGGACTTCACTTTCGTCTTTCCTTTTGTTTTGACGTGCTTGTCTAATAAAGTCATCATGTTCACTCGCAACGCTGCGCCTTGGTCCGCTTATTTAGACGATCGTGACATATCACAACTAAAGTAGCCAAATAACTTCATTTTTTTTTTTTTTCACCTTTATTTAACCAGGTAAACCAGTTGAGAACAAGTTCTCATTTACAACTGCAACCTGGCCAAGATAAAGCAAAGCTGTGCGATAAAAAAACAACAACACAGAGTTACATATGGGGTAAACAAAACATAAAGTCAAAAATACAACAGAAAATATATATACAGTGTGTGCAAATGTAATGTAATGTGCCGTCGCAACCTTCGCTCTCTCTCTCCCGCTACTCTCTCCTCTTCCATCCATCATCTCTTCCCTCTGCTGAATCCTTCTCCCTCCGATCTCCTGATTCTGCCTCCTCAACCCTCCTCCCTTTCTGCATCTTTTGACTCTCTATGTCCCCTATCCTCCCGGCTGGCTCGGTCCTCCCCTACTGCTCCGTGGCATGACGACTCTTTGCGTGCTCACAGAAGAGGGCTCTGGGCAGCCGAGCGGAAATTGAGAAAAACTAGACTCCCTGCGGACCTGTCATCTTTTCACTCTCTCCTCTCTACATTCTCTTCCTCTGTTTCCGCTGCTAAAGCAACTTTCTACCACTCTAAATTTCAAGCCTCTGCCTCTAACCATAGGAAGCTCTTTGGCACCTTCTCCTCCCTGCTGAATCCTCCTCCTCCTCCCCCTCCCTCCTCCCTCTCTGTGGATGACTTTGTCAACCATTTTCAAAAGAAGGTTGACGACATCCGATCCTCATTTATTAAGTCAAAAGACACCGCTGGTCCTGCTCACACTGCCCTACCATATGCTTTGACAACCTGCCCGCTTGACCCTATCCCCTCCTCTCTTCTCCAGACCATTTCCGGAGACCTTCTCCCTTACCTCACCTCGCTCATCAACTCATCCTTGACCGCTGGCCATGTCCCTTCCATCTTCAAGAGAGCGAGAGTTGCACCCCTCTTCAAAAAACCTACACTCGATCCCTCCGATGTCAACAACTACAGACCAGTATCCCTTCTTTCTTTTCTCTCCAAAACTCTTGAGCATGCCGTCTCTAGCCAACTCTCCTGCTATCTCTCTCAGAATTACCTTCTTGATCCAAACCAGTCAGGTTTCAAGACTGGTCATTCAACTGAGACTGCTCTTCTCTGTGTCACAGAGGCTCTCCGCACTGCTAAAGCTAACTCTCTCTCCTCTGCTCTTATCCTTCTAGACCTATCTGCTGCCTTTGATACTGTGAACCATCAGATCCTCCTCTCCACCCTCTCCGAGCTGGGCATCTCTGGCGCTGCTCACTCTTGGATTGCGTCCTACCTGACAGTTCGCTCCTACCAGATGGCGTGGCGAGAATCTGTCTCTGCACCACATGCTCTCACCACTGGTGTCCCCCAGGGCTCAGTTCTAGGCCCTCTCCTATTCTCTCTATACACCAAGTCACTTGGCTCTGTCATATCCTCACATGGTCTCTCCTATCATTGCTACGCAGACGACACAAAATGAATATTCTCCTTTCCCCCTTCTGATAACCAGGTGGCGAATCGCATCTCTGCATGTCTGGCAGACATATCAGTGTGGATGTCGGATCACCACCTCAAAATGAACCTTGGCAAGATGGAGCTGCTCTTCCTCCCGGGGAAGGACTGCCCGCTCAATGATCTCGCCATCACGGTTGACAACTCCATTGTGTCCTCCTCCCAGAGTGCAAAGAACCTTGGCGTGACCCTGGACAACACCCTGTCATTCTACGCTAACATCAAAGCGGTGACTCGATCCTGCAGGTTCATGCTCTACAACATTCACAGAGTACGACACTACCTCACACAGAAAGCGGCAGAGGTCCTAATCCAGGCACTTATCATCTCCCATCTGGAGTACTGCATTTCGCTGATGGCTGGGCTCCCTGCCTGTGCCATTAAACCCCTACAACTTATCCCGAACGCTGCAGCCCATCTGGTGTTCAACCTTCCCAAGTTCTCTCATGTCACTCCGCTCCTCCGAATACTCCACTGGCTTCCAGTTGAGGCTCGCATCTACTACAAGACCATGGTGCTTGCCTACGGTGCTGTGAAGGGAACGGCACCTCCTTACCTTCAGGCTCTGATCAGACCCTACACCCAAACGAGGGCACTACGTTCATCCACCTCTGGCCTGCTAGCCCCCCTACCTCTACGGAAGCACAGTTCCCGCTCAGCCCAGTCAAAGCTATTCGCTGCTCTGGCACACCAAATGGTGGAACAAGCTCCCCCACAACGCCAGGACAGCGGAGTCACTGACCACCTTCCGGAGACACTTGAAACCCTACCTCTTTAAGGAATAACTGGAATAGTATAAAAGTAATCCTTCTACCCCCCACCCCCGCCCCCCCCCCCCCTTAAACAAAGTGGTTGTCCCACTGCACCAATTTGTAAGTCGCTCTGGATAAGAGCATCTGCTAAATGATGTACATGTAAATGAAATTTACTAAGTTATGGGGGTAAGGCAATACATAGGCCATAGTGCAACAATTATTACAATTTAGTATTAACACTGGAATGATAGATGTGCAAGAGATGATGTGCAAATAGAGATACTGGGGTGTAAATTAGCAAAATAAATAACAATATGGGGATGAGGTAGTTGGGTGGGCTAATTTCAGATGGGCTGTGTACAGGTGCAGTGATCGGTAAGGTGCTCTGACAACTGATGCTTAAAGTTAGTGAGGGAGATAAGAGTCTCCAGCTTCAGAGATTTTTGCAGTTCGTTCCCATCATTGGCAGCAGAGAACTGGAAGGAATGGCGTCCAAAGGAGGTGTTGGCTTTGGGGATGACCAGTGAGATATACCTGCTGGAGCGCATACTACGGGTGGGTGTTGCTATGGTGACCAATGAGTTAAAATAAGGCGGGGATTTGCCTAGCAGTGATTTATAGATGACCTGGAGCCAGTGGGTTTGGCGACGAATATGTAGTGAGGACCAGCCGTACACGTCACAGTGGTGGGTAGAATATGGGGCTTTGGTGACAAAACGGATGGTACTGTGATAGACTACATCTAATTTGCTGAGTAGAGTGTTGGAGGCTATTTTGTAAATGACATCGCAGAAGTCAAGAATCGGTAAGATAGTCAGTTTAACGAGGGCATGTTTGGCAGCATGAGTGAAGGAGGCTTTGTTGCGAAATAGGAAGCCGATTCTAGATTTAACTTTGGATTGGAGATGCTTAACGTGAGTCTGGAAGGATAGTTTACAGTTTAACCAGACAGCTAGGTATTTGTAGTTGTCCACATACTCTAGGTCAGACCCGTGATTCTAGTCGGGTGGGTGGGTGCCAGCAGCGTTCGATTGAAGAGCATGCATTTAGTTTTACTAGTGTTTAAGAGCAGTTGGAGGCTACGGAAAGAGTGTTGTATGGCATTGAAGCTCGTTTGGAGGTTTGTTAACACAGTGTCCAATGAAGCGCCAGATGTATACAAAATGGTGTCGTCTGCGTAGAGGTGGATCTGAGAGTCACCAGCAGCAAGAGCAACATCATTGATATATACAGAGAATAGAGTCGGCCCGTGAATTGAATCCTGTGGCACCCCCATAGAGACTGCCATAGGTCCAGACAACAGGCCCTCCGATTTTACACACTGAGAAGTAGTTGGTGAACCAGGCGAGGCAGTCATTTGAGAAACCAAAGCTATTTAGTCTGCCAATAAGAATACGGTGGTTGACAGATCCGAAAGCCTTGGCCAGGTCAATGAAGACGGCTGCATAGTACTGTCTATTATCGATCGCGGTTATAATATCGTGGCTGAGGTGCACCCATGACCAGCTCGGAAACTGGATTGCATAGCGGAGAAGGTACGGTGGGATTCGAAATGGTCGGTGATCTGTTTGTTTACAACCGGAGTAGAGCCTAACTGGCCTACATAGGCGGCACGTGAGTTTCAAGTTTGGGGAAGATAATTTTCACCATAGAAATGCACCTTTATAATACATGCATATCGCATTTGTGGTCACTTTTGAGAATGGTGTTTTCCCGCTAATAGATTGCATTTTGGAACATTTGCGCTTATAGCCTACTGCTGTGTGCACATTGCTGTGTATATTATGTGAAGAAATAGCCTAATAGTTAATCAACAATTTAAGCTAAATGTTCTGATTTGTGGCATCAGCCTCAGTGCTTTAAAAATATGTACTGTATATATACTGTATATGCTAGTAGTTGTATTACTTTGCATTCCACAATTGTCCCAGACTATGTTTGGAATATTTATTTCTCACACAGAAGGACAAGTTGACCAATACAATAGGTAAACTTGTGTACTTTGGGGGATAGTATATTGACATAGGCTAGTGCTTTTGCTGTTTGTTAGGCCTACACATATTGTTGTCTGACGAAAAGTATATGTGTAGAGTTCTTCCAACATCTTCAAAATGCACCTCTGAATTCGATAAGGACGAGCGCCCAGATGTGTCTGTCTTCACTTGTAGCCTGTGAGAAGGACCCGAGATTGCCTGTGAGAAGGCCCCGATCACGTGATGGGCATTGGCTATTAAGAATTGAGATATTTGAGAGAGCCTTGTAAGTGAGAGGTGCTTCGGAGCAAACAGCCGGAACAAGGGAATAATAATTATTATATTAAGCTCAAGGGCACAAAGGCCACTGGCCGCAAAAGGCATGGATTTTTTTAGGGTGCATTACGTCCACACAAAGGGGATGCTGCCGGGAAATTCGAGGCATTATCAACTGCTTGTCAAATTGTGAATAAGACACTGATGAATTGTGTGCAGCCTTCGCAAAAAAAACCTAAGAAGAGCTCATGCCTTTCACGCAACTTTTTTCAAAACATAATTAGAGTTGCATCATGCAGCCTTAGAATGTATAAAAAAATCTAAACATACAGTGCATTCGGAAAGTATTCAGACCCCTTGACTTTTTCCACATTTGGTTATCTTACAGCCTTATTCTAAAATTGATTAAATTGTTTTTTCCCCTCATCAATCTACACACAATACCCCATAATGACAAAGCAAAAACAGGTTTTCAGAAATGTTTGGAAATGTATATAAAACGTTGTACTTTGTTGAAGCACATTTGGCAGCGATTACAGCCTTGAGTCTTCTTGGGTATGACGCTACAAGCTTGGCACACCTGTATTTGGGGAGTTTCTCTCATTCTTCTCTGCAGATCCTCTCAAGCTCTGTCAGGTTGGATTGGGAGTGTCGCTACACAGCTATTTTCAGGTCTCTCCAGAGATGTTCAATCGGGTTCAAGTCCGGGCTCTGGATGGGCCACTCAAGGACATTCAGAGACTTGTTCCGAAGCCACTAATACGTTGTCTTGGCTGTCTGCTTAGGGTCATTGTCCTGTTGGAAGGTGAACCTTCGCCCCAGTCTGAGGTCCTGAGCGCTCTGGAGAAGGTTTTCATCAAGGATCTCTCCCTACTTTGCGCCGTTAATCTTTACCTCGATCCTGACTAGTCTCCCAGTCCCTACTGCTGAAAAATATCCCCACAGCATGATACTGCCACCACCATACCTCACCATAGGGATGGTGCCAGGTTTCCTCCAGACGTGACGCTTGACGTTCAGGCCAAATAGTTCAATCTTGGTTTCATCAGAGCAGAGAATCTTGTTTTTCATGGTGTGAGAGTCTTTAGGTGCCTTTTGGCAAACTCCAAGTGGGATGTCATGTGCCTTTTACTAAGGAGTGGCTTACGTATGGCCACTCTACCATAAAGGCCTGATTGGTGGAGTGCTGCAGAGATGGTTGTCCTTCTGGAAGGTTCTCCCATCTCCACAAAGGAACTCTGGAGCTCTGTCAGAGTGACCATCGGGTTCTTGGTCACCTCCCTGACCAAGGTCCTTCTCCCCCGGTTGCTCAGTTTGGCCGGGCGGCTAGCTCTAGGAAGAGTCTTGGTGGTTCCAAACTTCTTCCATTTAAGACTAATGGAGGCCACTGTGTTCCTGGGGACCTTCAATGCTGCAGACATTTTTCGGTACCCTTCCCCAGATCTGTGCCTCGACACAATTCTGTCTCGGAGCTCTACGGACAATTCCTTCAACCTCATGGCTTTGTTTTTGCTCTGACATGCACTGTCAACTGTAGGACCTCATATAGACAGGTTTGTGCCTTACCAAATCATATCCAATCAAGGTGGACTCCAATCAAGTTGAAGAAACATCTCAAGGATGATCAATGGAAACAGGATGCACCTGAGTCAAGGGGTCTGAATACTTTCCGAATACAATGTGTATATATATACTGTATACAGTGAGCTCCAAAAGTATTGGGACACTGACACATTTGTTGTTGTTTTGGCTCCGTACTCCAGCACTTTGGATTTGAAATGATAGAATGACTATGAGGTTAAACTGCAGACTTTCAGCTTTAATTTGAGGGTATTTTCCTCCATATCGATTGGGTGAACTGTTTAGAAATTACGGCACTTTTGTACATAGTCCCCCCATTTTAGCGGACAAAAAGTACACACACACACACAAACACACACACTCGTTCTGCTGAGACAGCTATAGCCCCTCCCTCCAGATGTTTTCAACAGTCTGCTTTTCATCAACATCTCAGTCAGTTCCAAACAACAGCAGTCAGCGTTCTACCCTCTACTCCAGAGTTCCCCAGCTGGCGGCCCGCGGATGATTTTATTTATTAAAATAAATATATCAATTTTGGGTGGGACATGAAAGACTGTAAAAACACCAGCAAATCAGCTCCAAGTCATTTTAATTTTGAATATCTGTTCCAAAGTATTCCCTAGCATAATAGATAGAGATATGTGATCATATACAAATGTAAACAAGGTTTTAAATGATTATGTTTTAGTCAAATGTTATATCTGTTTGGGCTTCCTGTGGTCAATTTGCAGTCTACACATAATTTTTTATTATTTTCCAGCACCCTGACCGTCCGGCCATGGCTGATTCTAGTTGATAATCCCTGCTTTACTTACTGAAACACAACAACAACAACAACATCAGCAGTGGGAATCCCCAGAGAATTACTAGCAGGGAGACACGTTTGTTTGACTTGAACTATACAGTACAAACTATGTGTCTCCTCTCTCTCTCACTGCAATATACAATATATCCTCCTGTATCTCCCTCTCTCTCTCTCTCTCTCTCTCCACCTCTCTATCACTCCATCCCCTAATTTATTATTGTATCCAGGTCTCACTGCAGCAATTATTTTCCTATCAATGGAAACAATCCACCAGTGTGTGTGTTTGGCTTTATTATCCTTGTGAGGTTAAGGTTAGGGTTAGGTTTAGGGTTAGAGGTTAAGGAAAATAGGATTTTAGTTTGTTCAATTGTTTGGTCCCCACAACGATAGGTAAACAAACATGTGTGTGTGTGCAGTGTGTGTATGTGTCTGTCTGTAGATGATCTCAGGCATCACAGGCACTGAATGGCATAGCTGGATCTAAGTGCTAAAGACAGGCATAGGGACCAATGTCTGAGCTGACACTGAGGCATGCATACAACCATGTGCCTGTGGTTCCGCACAAGTAACGTGTATTACCACTGAAGGTCGTTGCTCATCAGCCACATTATTATATGATGATTCTAAGTCAGGGAGCGGAGAGTAGTGTCAGTATTCTCCAATTGTTCTAAATGAGGGAGATTAGAGATTAGAGTTAGAGAGGAGAGTTTATTATACAGTCATTCTAATTTAGGGAGAGAGAATGAAGCTGCTCCCTGACCTGTCAGAGCCAGTATGAAAGGAGAGCTAACATGCTGACAAAACCGCTTGCTCGCGCGCGTGCGTGCGCTTGTTGATTTTGTCCACCCACACCAGACGCGATCAGGACATGCAGGTTGAAATATCAAAACGAGCTCTGAACCAACTATATTAATTTGGGGACAGGTCGAAAAGCATTAAATATTAATGGCAATTTAGCTATCTAGCTTGCTGTTGCTAGCTAATTTGTCCTGGGATATAAACATTGGGTTGTTATTTTACCTGAAATGCACAAGGTCCTCTACTCAGACAATTAATCCACAGATAAAAGGGTAAACAGAGTTTATTTCTAGTAATCGCTCCTCCTTCAGACTTGTAGCGAGTCAAAAATATAACCTAATTCTATTTTAGCGCCTGGCGACGCAGACGCTAGTTTGACGCGCACGAGCAGTGTGGGTGCATTGATTGAATAACACAATAATATAATAATAATATGCCATTTAGCAGACGCTTTTATCCAAAGCGACTTACAGTCATGCGTGCATACATTTTTTGTGTATGGGTGGTCCCGGGGATCGAACCCACTACTTTGGCGTTACAAGCGCCGTGCTCTACCAGCTGAGCTACAGAGGACCCGTATACATGGATGGACGCTTCTATCTCTCTGTCACGGATACCATGGTTGCCTTTAGTTTGAAGATGTAATCTGGAGACAGGTGTTTTATACAACAGCCTTCTGTGTGTTCTCTTTTTGACTGCGTCTGCATATTTGCAATCAAGCGCCAGAATTGTCTGCATCTCCTTAGCTATCATAATCTAATTCCACCAGGCATTCCACTGATTTCATAACTCTGTCCTCCAGAAAGTGGAGACCAACACTAATGCAGTTCTACCACGTGATATCTTTCAAAACAGCTGTGTTAGAAAGGATTACCTACACATACTGACCAGCTCATGTTATAGACAGAAGCGTGCTACATGGCAGACCAATCCGAACTCATCTCTTGGCATGTCCAGCCCATCCATTATCTCAGCCAATCATGGCTAGCGGGAAGGTTCCTGTCTTTTTCCGTTGCTAAACCAACTAGGCTAGTAATTTAACAATTTATTCGTATTTACAGATGGTATACACATTTGTTATTAAGGGACATGAAAGTTCACATGTTCCAGAAGGCATTTCTGCCAAAAAACGAATTTTGATCAAAAAAATATGTTTACATTCAAATGCCTCTCCTGCAAAGTAGTGATGCGCTACATACGCATCACTGATTGTCTGAGTGTGACCCCCTCCCAATGGGTTACTGCAGCCAGTGTTGCCAGCACTGCCACTACCTGGGTGGGGGTACTCCACCGGAATTCCCACCGGCTAGGTACGAGGTCTTCAAGGTTCTCATTATCAGCTATGAGAGATCCCTTGTATATTATGCTCACCCATTCGGGGGCTTTGGCTTTGTTGGACCAACCTTGCCAGGCAGACTCAGACTCTTGAGCGGGCTTTTCTGCTTTAGTGAGTCTCTGACCACATTTATCTTTCTGTCTTGTCTGGGTACGCTACTTGCAGTAGGCCTATAAAACAGATAAGGACTTATCCTTAGTGGATGGGTCGCTCAGCTGGGTGTCTAGGATTGGGGACTGTTCCATCATGATAGGAAAAAAACGAACTATATTTTGTTTTTTTATATAAAAATGTATATCCCATATCTGCGTAAAATTGAAGACTCTCTCGCTCTGTCAATACTCCTTCTCGCAGACACACATGGGCTCTGGCATTTGCAACCATTTTCCTTTTTCACTCACTTAACTCATCACACCAAGCACACAAACATACAGGCACCCCATCTTCCAACACACCCACACTCCTCCACTTTCTATTATTTAGAATAGCCATGGAGTAGTCTTGGTGTCTCGGAACAGTTGGTTATCAATGTACAGCTTATCGACTATGAGAGCTACACGTTTCCCTTTTAGTCTATTCTCTTTGAAGAGTGGTTACAGAACTTTGCACCGTTCTGCAATTTCCTTCGGGAACTGATAGTCCATGCCTATTTTCATGCCGGCAAGTCTTTTTCCCAGGCTTTTAGCCATTATTTTATCTTTAACGAATGCACATTTGGCAGCAATTGGGCGCTCATATCGCTGTCCTCTTTGTCCAAAACGGTGTACACGTTCGATTTTGATTTTGTATACTGTATCGCCAGGGATCTGTAGCGCTTTAACCAGGAATTTTTTCACCACGCTCTTTGAATCTTCACCCTCATCCTCTTTAATTACGGTAAGCATCAGATTTTCACGCATAGACCTAGTCTGTATATCAAGTAAAGCTTCTCTTAGAAAATGTGTTCTCTTCATTAACGTCCGTTTCAATAATATTGACAGTACATCTTAGTTTTTTTGTTTCTTTCTCCAGTGTCGTGGCTTTCTCGTCACTCATCCCGAGGCTAGCCTTCAACTCCTTTATATCTTTACTGACTAGTTGAAGTATGCCCAGTTTATCATTTATTGACATTAGCAGGTCGATTTCCATTGTTACCGTACCGGATGGTGAAAAGCATGAATCGTCTGTTTGTCAAGGAGTCTCGTTTTCTTTTGGGGATTGGTTCTTCTCTCTCCGACATGTTTTGGTGTTGACTGTGTTGATAATATTTGTCAATAAACTTCTCTAGCCATATAATTTGTTTTGTGTTGTTATCCAGATTTAAGGTTATTGCCCACAAGTACATGGACAAAGTTGGAGTGAAGTGCTAATATTTAGTAGGTTTTACAGATATTTAATATTACGTTTTTATCATGAGGCATTCCGCACCGCCATCTTCAGTCCAACATCTTACATCAAGTGTTTCTCTTACCAAATCACTTAAATCAGCAATCCCAACCTTCCCTCTCTTTCTGACCAGTATGGCTGTTGGGCAAACATTAAACATTGTCAATATTGTTCTCATTCTAGCTGTTCAGTTACATAGCATTTTTAAATACTCCCAATGTAATGTTAATGGGGTGCTAACATGGCTGCCATACAATGTTGCAGTGTCATGTAAATGCATCATAATGCAGAAACCTCAATGTCTCAACCATAGAGATATACCAGTCCCAACTCTCTAAACACACGGTTCTGGATATAGCTCGTTTTGTTATGAAACAATTATGTTGGATATCTCATTTTGCAAAAAAACACATTCTAACACACTAAAGTAAATGTTTTAAAAGTATGAGAACAGACATAATTCTCTCTTGACTTGCCCTCATGGGCTGAGGATCAAAGATGCCAGCTAGGCAAAGGTTTGAACACCCCCTTTCCTGGGGGCCAGTTTTATGACTGGTCGTAAATTCCTTGCAGAAACTTTATTTTCCGTGCCATGCAGTATTGGGAGAGGGAATTTCCCTGTGAGACAAAGGAAGTCTTCCCGCCAAGACTCCAACATCCAAAAGTGTATAATGAAACAATATTCCTACTTAAAATAATGTGGGAAATGGTCGGTGGCGACTTAAAGAACAATCATGTCAAATTCATTACTATGTTGTGATGTCATTAAAGACGGTGGAACAACATAATTGTATCTCTGGGGGTGTACACCTCCCAGTTATGAGGTTTGCATCTAATCTAAATGATTAAGTATAATAATACTTTTGTGAAGATAAAAATGTGATTTTAGCATTCTAGATGAGATGATTGTTTTCTATATTGATTTGTTCTCAGTCAGTGGCCACGCCCAGATGAGCACAAACATGATGGAACACCCCTTTCACCCCGATTGCATAAAAAGCCTTGTGACGAAATTCCCCTCAGACCAGGAATCCCCACGGCTTAAAATGGTTGACACTCTACAAGACCAGCAGACGTGAAGCGTGAGCTAAACATTACAAAATGGTTTTAAACTATAACTCCATTACCAAAGGAAGACCAAGCATACTACAGTATAAGCCGGATGTTGCAAATGGTTGAATTTATACAAGACCAAGAAGTGTGAAGCTGAAGCTACATGTTACAAAATGGTTAGACCAGAAAGACCAGAAAACTTAAGACGTTAGTCCACACGTTTGAAATGGAGAAACTCTGAAACTCTCAACCTCTACATGAGGTGAAGAAGAAGACAATGCACTAGACCTTATCATCTCAGTCTGCAGCTGGCATGTATATTCGTCTAGAGAACTTTCACTATAGACATGAGTTGGGAAGGACAATCTCTCTCTGACAACCGCTGGTACATCTGAAGTTCCATTCTAACCACAACTACGACCAGAAACTCTACCAAGGACATTGGAATCTCTGGTGGGCAAACCAGAGTCCTAGATCATCAACTAAACTATCGAGGATAGCTACACGTAAATACATGTTGCATTTCTAATCCGAATGAGTGTTTAGTGGGGATTTAAGCATTTGTATTTCCATGAGCGTAGTTTCCAAAGTAACCACGATAGTTTGAATCTCTGTCTCTCCCTTCCACTCTGACCCTCCTTCTACCCAAGCATTCATGCTATTGTTAGTCCAGTCCTCTAGGGACCTCTTTTCATTCTATTACATTAGTAATCAATAACCTATGTGTGTGTGTGTGTGTGTGTGTGTGTTTGTATTGTGTTATTATTTAGTTAGTAAATAAGTAATTAAGCCAATTTGTGTATTACTGATTCATCAATAAGGTTAGGTTTCTTGCAGGTTCAAGCATTATGTGACATACAGAATGAGACTGATAAGAGGTCATTATTTAATAAGTGACTGTTATCGATATATAACATATATATCTTCTAAGAGTTTAATTCAGGAGATGGTAACTCGTTAAACAACTTATTTCATGGTGCCCCAAATTCCTAATGAGTTAATTTTTACATTATTATTTTAATCGAGTGACAATTAATAATAGCTGGGTGATTCGATAATTAATAATAACAGTCATACATTAAAGTAAGTCACGTCACGACAATTCATACACATAGAAAGGGACCCATGCGCATTCATGATGAAATGCTAATTTGAATAATTGGCGTTCTCACATTTCTTTTCACATACAGGAGGGAAAGAGAAGGAGATAAATAGAGGGGGTAGATGAAGAGAGTGGAGAGAAAGAGGGAGAGAGAGAGATGGAGCTTTCATGTGGGACTAGGACTACGGCCTGACTAAGGAAAGAGAGATGAGAGTGAGAGAGATAGAGAGAGACAGGAGGGAGTCAGAGAAAGAAAGAAGTGAGGGGAAGATTTCCCCCATACTGTGATGGCCATCTGTTTGAAGCCAGATCAGATAACATGGATACCATGTTAACATGGAGAAGCTCCACTGCTCAGAGACAGTGCTTTACTGATTTATAGGGTGAATACATAACACTGTAGTGAAACATCTTCACTTCAAACTGAAGTTTTACCAACAAGCTCTCAGAGTCTCACTGCAGAATTAGACGTTTATCCACATTTATCCAAATATACAATTTTTTAGTTGCTCCAAACATCACATTTCTTCTTGACACCCTGGGTTGACTCCTGCTCTGTATAATCAGTTTCTCCAAATGTCAAATTTTGAAGTTGCCCTAAACTTCAAATTTAGAAGGTTAAGGGTTAAGGTTTTGGATAGGATTAAAACATAACATTTAGGCACTCATTCTGAATGGTTAATGTAAGCGTTAAAGTTTGGGATAGGGCTAACATAAAACATTTAAAACTAGTGTCCACCAATGGGATCGATCACACAACTTTCTGATCCAGAGTCATTGGATTACATATACACTATATGTACAAAAGTATATGGACACCCTTTCAAATTAGTTGATTCGGCTATTTCAGCCACACCTGTTGCTGATAGGTGTATAAAATCGAGCACACAGCCATGCAATCTCCATAGACAAACATTGGCAGTAGAATGGCCTTACTGAAGAGCTCAGTAACTTTCAATGTGGCACCTTCATAGGATGCCACCTTTCCAACAAGTCAGTTCATAAAATGTCTACCCTGCTAGAGCTGCTCTGGTCAACTGTATGTGCTGTTATTGTGAAGTGGAAATGTCTAGGAGCAAAAACGGCTCAGCTGCGAAGTGGTAGGCCACACAAGCTCACAGAACGGGACCGCCGAGTGTTGAAGCACGTAGCATGTAAAAATAGTTGGAAGCAACATCAGCACAAGAACTGTTCGTCGGGAGCTTCATGAAATAGTTTCCATGGCCAAGCAGCCACAAACAAGCCTAAGATCACAATGTGTAATGCTAAGCATCATCTGGAGTGGTGTAAAGCTCGTCGCCATTGGACTCTGGAGCAGTGGAAACGCGTTCTCTGGAGTGATGAATCAAGCTTCACCCTCTGGCAGTCCGACAGATTAATCTGGGTTTGGTGGATGCCAGGAGAATGCTACCTGCCCGAATGCAAGTACCAGCTGTAAAGTTTGGTGGAGGAGGAATAATGGTCGAGGGATGTTTTTCATGGCTTGAGCTAGGCCCCTTAGTTCCAGTGAAGGGAAATCTTAATGCTACAGCATACAGTGACATTCTAGATGATTCTGTGCTTCCAACTTTGTGGCAACAGTTTGCGGAAGGCCCTTTCCTATTTCAGCATGACAATACCCCCGTGCACAAAGCGAGGTCCATACAGAAATGGTTTGTCGAGATCGGTGTGGAAGAACTTGACTGGCCTGCACAGAGCCCTGACCTCAATCCCATCGAACACCTTTGGGATGAATTGGAACGCCAACTGTGAGCAAGGACTAATCGCCCAACATCAGTGCCCGACCTCACTAATGCTCTTGTGGCTGAATGGAAGCAAGTCCCCGCAGCAATGTTCCAACATCTAGTGGAAAGCCTTCCCAGAAGAGTGGAGGCTGTTATAGCAGTAGAGGGGGGACAAACTCCATATTAATGCTCATGATTTTGGAATGAGATATTCGACGAGAAGGTGTCCACATACTTCTGGTCATGTAGGGTATCCACCAACCCCTTCTACAATACCTTAGCAAAACTCAAGCCTAGTTGATGGTTATAGCGCTCACTGTTGCCCCTAGTGGCCGGTTTTGAAGGCATTTTCCGACATCCTAAAGACATGGATAGATGTCCAATTTCGAAGTCACTCTTGTGCGATCTGCCTGGTTGTACAAAGAGTTGACTTTTCGCACAGTAGCTGCGTGTATGTTGCATTTTAGCTATACTATATTACAATTGGAGTCACTTTACCCCTACATATATGTACATATCTACCTCAATTTCCTCGTACTCCTGCACATCGACTCAGTACTGGTACCCCATGTAAGCTACAGTGAGGGAAAAAAGTATTTGATCCCCTGCTGATTTTGTACGTTTGCCCACTGACAAAGACATGATCAGTCTATCATTTTAATGGTAGGTTTATTTGAACAGTGAGAGACAGAATAACAACAAAAAATCCAGAAAAACGCATGTCAAAAATGTTATAAATTGATATGCATTTTAATGAGGGAAATAAGTATTTGACCCCTCTGCAAAACATGACTTAGTACTTGGTGGCAAAACCCTTGTTGGCAATCACAAAGGTCAGACGTTTCTTGTAGTTGATCACCAGGTTTGCACACATCTCAGGAGGGATTTTGTCCCACTCCTCTTTGCAGATCTTCTCCAAGTCATTAAGGTTTCGAGGCTGACGTTTGGCAACTCGAACCTTCAGCTCCCTCCACAGATTTTCTATGGGATTAAGGTCTGGAGACTGGCTAGGCCACTCCAGGACATTAATGTGCTTCTTCTTGAAACACTCCTTTGTTGCCTTGGCCGTGTGTTTTGGGTCATTGTCATGCTGGAATACCCATCCACGACCCATTTTCAATGCCCTGGCTGAGGGAAAGAGGTTCTCACCCAAGATTTGACGGTACATGGCCCGTACATCGTCCCTCTGATGCAGTGAAGTTGTCCTGTCCCCTTAGCAGAAAAACACCCCCAAAGCATAATGTTTCCACCTCCATGTTTGACGGTGGGGATGGTGTTCTTGGGGTCATAGGCAGCATTCCTCCTCCTCCAAACACGGCGAGTTGAGTTGATGCCAAAGAGCTCGATTTTGGTCTCATCTGACCACAACACTTTCACCCAGTTCTCCTTTGAATCATACATATGTTCATTTGGCAAACTTCAGATGGGCCTGTATATGTGCTTTCTTGAGCAGGGGGACCTTGCGAGCGCTGCAGGATTTCAGTCCTTCACAGCGTAGTGTGTTTTACTAATTGTTTTCTTGGTGACTATGGTCCCAGCTGCCTTGAGATCATTGACAAGATCCTCCCGTGTAGTTCTGGGCTGATTCCTCACCGTTCTCATGATCATTGCAACTCCACGAGGTGAGATCTTGCATGGAGCCCCAGGCCGAGGGAGATTGACAGTTCTTTTGTGTTTTTCCATTTGCAAATAATCTGTTGTCACCTTCTCACCAAGCTGCTTGGCGATGGTCTTGTAGCCCATTCCAGCCTTGTGTAGGTCTGCAATCTTGTCCCTGACATCCTTGGAGAGCTCTTTGGTCTTGGCCATGGTGGAGAGTTTGGAATCTGATTGATTGATTGCTTCTGTGGACAGGTATCTTTTATACAGGTAACAAACTGAGATTAGGAGCACTCCCTTTAAGAGTGTGCTCCTAATCTCAGCTCGTTACCTGTATAAAAGACACCTGGGAGCCAGAAATCTTTCTGATTGAGAGGGGGTCAAATACTTATTTCCCTCATTAAAATGCAAATTAATTTCTAACATTTTTGACACACGTTTTTCTGGATTTTTTTGTTGTTATTCTGTCTCTTACTGTTCAAATAAACCTTCCATTAAAATGATAGACTGATAATTTCTTTGTCAGTGGGCAAACATACAAAATCAGCAGGGGATCAAATACTTTTTTGCCTCACTGTATCATTGCTCATTGTGTATTTATTCCTCGTGTTACACATCTTTTGTATATTATTATTATTATTATAATTTTTTTATTGTATTCTCTGTTGTTGGGAATGGCCTGTAAGTAAGCATTTCACTGTTAGTCTACACCTGTTGTTTCGAAGCAGGTGACAATTAAAATTTGATTTGATTATAGTTAGTGACAGGGAAATAGGAGAGAAGACTAATGCACTGCTATGTGGTGGTAAAAGGGAGCCACATCATCCATACAAGGTGAAAACAGGAACATCAAAGTATACGTTTCTGCTGATGGACACAACGTAATCATATCAGTGAATACCACACTGTCTGTCTGTCTGTCAGGGTGGGAGATAATTATTGCAGCCCAGGTCTCAAATCAGATATGACAGCAGCTTGAGTAAATGAGGGCCTGTCATCTCCACCACGGGAGCAGGTCCTAGATCAGATCTTAGTACATGGAGAAGCTGTCCCAGCTCGCTGGTTTACGGGTGTTATCTGACCAACACTTTACATGCACACACCTCTCAGTGGACAGGGCACACACACGTAGGCACGCACACACACTCACTATGTGCCTGATAAGCCAAGAGTGTCACTATCACACACACTAATGTGTCCGCAGCACTGATCAAAGTTTTAAAGCTATGGCCCAATGCTCCTTACTACAGACAAGCACTTGACCTTCTTATTAGGATGCGTGATCCACGCATGCACGCACACACACATTACCAAGCCACCACACACACACACACACACACACACACACACACACACACACACACACACACACACACACACACACACACAAAGACAGGCTTGCAACACACATGCTCACACAGACGCACACAAACGCACGCACAGCCATACACACACACACACACAAACACAAATACTGAGAGGTCGAGCGTGATGGAATAATATTACGCCGCTTTAATAACTCACCTCTCAGCCACTCTCACTCTGTTTTTACCCAGAAGGAAACACGGCAGGGCGCCAAGCCACTGGACAGGGGAGGACAGAGATGAATACATCACCCTAAAGGCATCATGGGATGTCTGGAGCAGACAGCAGGGCACCCTGGGACAGAGCCATGGTTAGCAGCACAGATCTATACATACTGTGGATTGGACAGACTATGCCTGCATCCCAAATGGCACCCTATACCCTATATGCACTACTTTTGACCAGGGCGCTGGTCAAAATTAGTGCACTTTATAAGGAATAGGAAATAGGAATAGGGTGCCATTTGGGATGCACCCAGCTCATTCAGGTAAGGTCAGTAAATCTACAGTGTTGACAGATTGATGGCTCTGAGAATGATTCATGTGTTGTCTGTCTGCATGTTCTTCAGCTTTGTGAATAGTGATTTGAGTGTCATTATTTTGTCACTGTTAGGAAGGCTCTCTAATATGCTGCAGGTGGAATGACTAGTATGGCTGTGACACACACACACACACACACACACACACACACACACACACACACACAGACACACACATAAACACACACAGTCTCAGCTGCAGGTTGCTGACCCGTCGGGGTCTGACTCAGGTGGCCCCTGTCACAGGTAATTCCATTGTCACGGTGATAGGCTAAACGCGACCTGGCGGGGCTCTCCGCGGGTGACAGCTCGGTAACCCTGGCCAAAACAGGTGTCAGCGACACGTTGGCATGGCAACCTCTTTGCCTTGGCGAGGTCACCCTGTCGCCTGTGTGTGGGCAGTGACCAGGATACACAGAGAACTTTATCTGGGAGTTATTTATACCTCCCTGTCTTATCTGTCCTCCCGCTACCTCTCTCTGGCTGGTGCATGTTAGCTAGGCATCAGTTAGCAAGCTGTCCTTAATCATCCTGGCTTTGGCTTTCCTTTGGGCGGATGGAGAGAGAGAGAGAGAGAGAGAGAGAGAGAGAGAGAGAGAGAGAGAGAGAGAGAGAGAGAGAGAGAGAGAGAGAGAGAGAGAGAGAGAGAGAGAGAGAGAGAGAGAGAGAGAGAGAGAGAGAGAGAGAGAGAGAGAGAGAGAGAGAGAGAGAGAGAGAGAGGGAGAGAAAGAGAGACAGAGAGACAGACAAAGAGAGAGAGACAGAGAGAGACAGACATAGAGAGAGAGAGAGAGAGAGAGAGAGAGAGAGAGAGAGAGAGAGAGAGAGAGAGAGAGAGAGAGAGAGAGAGAGAGAGAGAGAGAGAGAGCTAGAGAGAGAGAGAGAGAGTGCATTTGTATTTATTATGGATCCCCATTTGCTGCTGCCAAGACATAGAGGGAGAGAGAGAGAGAGACATAGAGAGAGAGAGACAGAGAGACAGAGACAGAGAGACAGAGAGAGACAGAGAGAGACAGAGAGAGAGACAGAGACAGAGAGAGAGACAGAGAGAGAGAGAGAGAGAGAGAGAGAGAGAGAGAGAGAGAGAGAGAGAGAGAGAGAGAGAGAGAGAGAGAGAGAGAGAGAGAGAGTGCATTTGTATTTATTATGGATCCCCATTTGCTGCTAGTTTATTTTGTGTGCACCAGTCAGCGGCAGACAGACAGACAGTCAGACTCCCTCAGCCCTGCTTTTCCAGCAGTTATCACCACAGCAACAGAGCAGCATGGCCCAGTAAGGCATGAACATGATGAGTAATGGCCAGAAAAACACATTGACTCTGTCCACAGCTATGCACGCATACACACACACACACACACACACACACTTCTTTCCTACATACTGTACAGTCCCTGAGCTTGTCTGGAGCCTACAGACCAGACAAAGACATCAATCTCCTTCAACTAGACAGCGTTGTAACTACTGTGCAGATATGAAACAAACAGATAATCAAAATATTAGTAAAAAATATCTATATTATAGCTTAAATACTTAAAAACATATAAATGCCTCATATAGTTAACTTTCAGAACCCAAAATACAAATTTGTTTTAATCCAATGTTGGTAAACAATGTAAATGTAAATGAAGACTATATGGCCTCAAAACATGGTTTAAACTATATTTCACGTGTTCACTTCTTGCCATCTGACAAACATGTCAAAAGGGGTAGTAGTTGGTAGAGTTTGGTATGAGGGTTTTGGCGATGATGGTGGTCAGGGCGGCCGGCAGGATCAGCCCCCAGTCATGAACTGTGGTTATGCTGAGCCTGCTGGCAGGGCCAATATCCAGCCGTAGGCCAAGATTGTGCTGGCGGTCCTCCTGGCATGGACAGCCCCCGGCCGTGTCCCGAGGTTGAGCTGCCCTTGCCTCATTGTGCAAGAAGCCTGGTGGGTGAGTCCAATGGAGAGGCCAGCTTCACCTGGTAGCTGTCTTCCCAGCAGAATCAGCCCAGAGTTGTGATCTGAGGTTGTGCTGAGCCTGCTGGCAGGGCCATCCCCCAGCCAAAGCCAAGGTTGTGCTGGCCCTCCTCCTAGCAGGACCAGGGTTGAGCTGGAAGCCTGAAGCAGGAAGCCTGGCTGGGGCCACCGCATTGACCCACTCAGCACAAACTTGCAAAACAGCTTGTTTGTTAGGCAAATGTACAAATGCTTAAGAGTGGTTGATTAAGCAAGGGTATTCAGGTGAGTTAGGAGGGCTTTTGTCTAATGAAGATTAGATGCAGGTGAGCAGATTAGCATGGTCATGGCTCTATGTCCATATATGGAGTTCCTTGCTAATAGGAAGCGTTCCAATATGGGTGTCTGGGATCATAAATGGAGTTCCTGCTCCAGGGCCACGTTTCAATATGAATGTCGGTTCCCATGTATGGAGTTCCTGATCCGGGTGATGTTCCAATATGAAAGTCTGTAGCCATATATGGAGTTCTTGCTCTAGGCTGCATTCCAATACAGTAGACAATGCCCATATGTCGAAGTTCCTGCTGTGGATTAGAAGTGTCATCTGAAGCTTAACTGTCCTGTTGCATAACAAACACATTTTGAAACAGTGTAACATTCTTACATCACGCTGGGATGACCGTTAGAGATATTTGGAAATCACATTTGAAAAGGTTAACATTGTTTAATGTATTTGATCATTTGCCATTTTAACCCACTTTGGCAGGCACTGTCAAGCACGGTGCTCAATCCCAAAAATGTAGTAAATGAAATCACTAAATGTTCTATCTCTTTGGTAATCCTCATAAAATATATGTTTTAGGGTACAATGAAATTAACAAATAATTGAGACGACAAACACATTTCTATTAGGTATATGTTGGTTGTTGTTTTCTTGTCAATTTCAATTCACCCCAGAGTAATTTTTTACAATGAAGAATTCTAATGCAACACTTCCTGTCCTCCTACCTGCTTCCTCTCCACCTCTCTCACTCTTTCTACCTCTCCCTCTCTACCTCCTGACCTGCCACTCACTGACTGATTAACTAGACCTCGTGTATCTTGATGTCTCCATCCGTTAAAAGAGATGAGGAGAGTGCAATATGGAAAAACAGTTAACCTCACTCAACCCCATATATCAAGCTTATTATGCTGATTCAGCACAACCAGGATGCTCAGAGGAATGGCAGTGTAAATGAAGAAAAGACAGATGGAAAGAGTGCCTGAGGATCACATGCTCAAGTCTTCTCCATCCACGTATAGAATTATCATGTTTTGGCTCTGGCACTGAATGACTTACAGTATATCCTACCTGGTGGTATAGTTTGAATAGTTAGAATAAAGTGTGATTTTATATGCGAGTTCCCTGCTCCAACGAGTGTGTTTCTGCTATACCAGTGATAATAAGGGATATTAAACAGCCAGGCCCATAATTGTGTTTTCCTGTGTGTGTGAGTAACATACACTGAGTGTACAAAACTCAGTGTATATTATGACATAGACTGACCAGGTGAATCCAGGTAAAATCTAGGATCCCTTATTGATGTCACTTGTTAAATCCACTTCAATCAGTGTAGATGAAGGGGAGGAGACAAGTTAAAAAATGATTTTTAATTGAGACATGGATTGTGTATGTGTGCCATTCAGAGGGTGAATGGGCAAGACAAAATATTTAAGTGCCTTTGAACGGGGTATGGTAGTAGGTGCCAGGTGCACCGGTTTGTGTCTAGAACTGCAACGCTGCTGGGTTTTTCACACTCAACAGTTTCCTGTGTGTATCAAGAATGGTCCACCACCCAAAGGACATCCAGCCAACTTGACACAACTGTGAGTCATCATGGGGCAGCATCCCTGTGGAAAGCTTTTGACACCTTGTAGTGTCCATGCCCAGACGAATTTAGGCTGTTCTGAGGGCAAAAACTCAATATTAGGAAGGTGTTCCTAATGTTTGGAATATTCAGTGTATTTTATGTGAATGAGTATCTTTCTACAGGGATATTAACAGTAAAGTGAGTTAGTGTTTCCTCAGTCATCACTGTGAGCCAGTGATTGTTGGAGAGTAGCAGCAGCAGCTCATCTCCTCCTGCAGCTATTAGTATGCTGATTGGTACATTATCTGTGTATTAAGAAGAATCCAATCTGAGTAATGGCAGGGGGATGTGTGTGTGTGCCTGTCTGCATGCATGTTTCAGAAAACTGGACACATAATTGTTCTTGCAACGTCCCATAAAATGTTAATGTTGTATATTCTGAGAACATTGTAACCACGTTCTAGATAAGTTCTGCATGGCATTAAGGGAATGTTCTAACTTTAACACCAAAACATGCAAAAAAGTTGATTAACATTGATTAAATGTTCCCCTAACTAATGGAAAACTGGACACACAGTAGGGGAACATTACGGGTAACATTACAAAAAAGTTATCTCTCCCTAGGATTGTTAGCTGGGTCACCCCACCTCTGTTTTGGTAGAAAGCTGAGGGATAGGCCTGGAGAAATGTAACAAGTCTCAAATTCAGACAGAGCTACGGATGCAAGAACTGACCACCCATAATATCAAATTGATATGTCTATTTTATAACTTCGGGAGGAGAGCTTTATCCATGCTGCCCTCAAACCAAGGCACGCTGGCAGCTAATTAAAGTTGAAGTCGGAAGTTTACATACACTTAGGTTGGAGTCATTAAAACTCGTTTTTCAACCACTCCACAAATTTCTTGTTAACAAACTATAGTTTTGGCAAGTCGGTTAGGACATCTACTTTTTGCATGACACAAGTAATTTTTCCAACAATTGTTTACAGACAGATTATTTCACTTATAATTCACTGTATCACAATTCCAGTGGGTCAGAAGTTTACATACACTAAGTTGACTATGCCTTTAAATAGCTTGGAAAATTCCAGAAAATGATGTCATGGCTTTAGAAGCTTCTGATAGGCTAAATGACATAATTTGAGTCAATTGGAGGTGTACCTGTGGATGTATTTCAAGGCCTACCTTCAAACTCAGTGCCTCTTTGCTTGACATCATGGGAAAATCAAAATAAATCAGCCAAGACCTCAGAAAAAATTTTGTAGACCTCCACAAGTCTGGTTCATCCTTGGGAGCAATTTCCAAATGCCTGAAGGTTCCACGTTCATCTGTACAAACAATAGTACGCAAGTATAAATACCATGGGACCACAAGGCCGTCATACTGCTCGGGAAGGAGACACGTTCTGTCTCCTAGAGATTAACGTACTTTGGTGTGAAAAGTGCAAATCAATCCCAAAACAACAGCAAAGGACCTTGTGAAGATGCTGAGGAAACAGGTACAAAAGTAACTATATCCACAGTAAAACAAGTTCTATATCGACATAACCTGAAAGACCGCTAAGCAATGAAGAAGCCACTGCTCCAAAACCGCCATAAAAAAAGCCAGACTACGGTTTGCAACTGCACATTGGGACAAAGATCGTACTTTTTGGAGAAATGTCCTCTGGTCTGATGAAACAAAAATATAACTGTTTGGCCATAATGACCATCGTTATGTTTGGAGGAAAAAGGGGTGATTTGCAGGCCGACGAACACAATCCCAACCGTGAAGCACGGGGGTGGCAGCATCATGCAGGAGGGATGGTGCACTTCACAAAATAGATGGCATCATGAGTAGGGAAAATTGTGTGGATATATTGAAGCAGCATCTCAAGACACCAGTCAGGAAATAAAGCTTGGTCGCAAATGGGTGTTCCAAATGAACAATGACCCCAAGCATACTTCCAAAGTTGTGGCAAAATGGCTTAAGGACAACAAATAATATAATATAATAATAATAATATGCCATTTAGCAGACGCTTTTATCCAAAGCGACTTACAGTCATGCGTGCATACATTTTTGTGTATGGGTGGTCCCGGGGATCGAACCCACTACCTTGGCGTTACAAGCGCCGTGCTCTACCAGCTGAGCTACAGAGGACCACAACAAAGTCAAGGTATTGGAGTAGCCATCAGAAAGCACTGTACTCAATCCTATAGAAAATGTGTGGGCAGAACTGAAAGACCGTGTGCAAGCAAGGAGGCCTACAAACCTGACTCAGTTACACCAGCTCTGTCAGGAGGAATGGGCCAAAATTCACCCAACTTATTGTGAGAAGCTTGTGGAAGGCTCCCCGAAACGTTTGACCCAAGTTAAACAATTTAAAGGCAATGCTACCAAATACTAATTGAGTGTATGTAAACCTCTGACCCACTGGGAATGTGATGAAATAAATAAAAGCTGAAATAAATCATTCTCTCTACTATTATTCTGACATTTCACATTCTTAAAATAAAGTGGTGATCCTAACTGACCTAAGACAGGGAATTTTTACTAGGATTAAATGTCAGGAATTGTGAAAGACTTAGTTTAAATGTATTTGGCTAAGTTGTATGTAAACTTCCGACTTCAACTGTATACACCATTTCTGAAAGGCCCCAGAGTCTGCAACACCACTAAGCAAGGGGCACCACCAAGCAAGCGGCACCATGAAGACCAAGGAGCTCTCTAAACAGGTCAGTGACAAAGGTGGAGAAGTACAGATCGGCTTTGGGTTATTAAAAAATTTCCTGAACTTTGAACATCCCACAGAGCAGCATTACATCCATTATTAAAAAATTGAAATAATATGGCACCACAACAAACCTGCCAAGAGAGGGCCGCCCACCAAAACTCACGGACCAGGCAAGGAGGGCTTTAATCAGAGCGGCAACAAAGAGACCAAAGATAACCCTGAAGGAGCTGTAAAGCTCCACAGCGGATATTGGAGTATATGTCCACAAGACCACTTAAGCCGTACACTCCACAGATCTGGACTTTACGGAAGAGTGGACAGAAAAAAAACATTGCTTGAAGAAAAAAATAAGCAAACATGTTTGGTGTTCGCCGAAAGGCATGTGGTAGACTCCCCAAATATATGGAAGAAGGTACTCTGGTAAGATGAGACTAAAATTGAGCTTTTTGGCCATCAAGGAAAACGCTATGTCTGGCGCAAACCGAACACCTCTCATCACCCCGAGAACACCATGTTTTTCATCGGCAGGGATTGGGAAACTGGTCAGAATTGAAGGAATGATGGATGGCGCTAAATACAGGGACATTCTTGAGGGAAACCTGTTTCAGTCTTCCAGAGATTTGAGACTGGGACGGATGTTCACCTTCCAGCAGGACAATGACCCTAAGCATTCTGCTAAAGCAACACTTGAGTGGTTTAAGGGGAAACATTTAATTGTCTTGGAATGGCCTAGTCAAAGCCCAGACCTCAATCCAATTGAGAATCTGTGGAATGACTTAAAGTTTTACTGTACACCAATGGAACCCATCCAACTTGAAGGAGCTGGAGCAGTTTTGCCATGAAGAATGGGCAAAAATCCCAGTGGCTAGATGTGCCAAACTTATAGAGACATACCCCAAGAGACTTGCAGCTGTAATTGGGGGGGTGAACAGTTATGCACGCTCAAGTTTTCTGTTGTTTTGTCTAATTTCTTGTTTGTTTCACCAAAAAATAATATTTTGCATCTTCTAAATGGTAGGCATGTTGTGTAAATCAAATGATAGAACCCCCCAAATTTTTTTTTTTTATTCCAGGTTGTAAGGCAACAAAATAGGAAAAATGGAGGGTGAATACTTTCGCAAGCCACTGTAGGTGTTCCTCTTGTCAAGGTGAGAAAGGGCAGTGTAGAGTGGAATAGAGATTGCATCATCTGTGGATCTGTTGGGGCGGTATGCAAATTGGAGTGGGTCTAGGGTTTCTGGGAAAATGGTGTTGATGTGAGCCATGACCATACTTTCAAAGCACTTCATGGTTATAGACGTGAGTGCTACGGTTCTGTAGTCATTTAGGCAAGTTATCTTAGTGTTCTTGGGCACAGGGACTATGGTGGTCTGTTTGAAACATGTTAGTATTACAGACTCAGTCAGGGACATGTTGAAAATGTCAGTGAAGACACTTGCCAGTTGGTCAGTGCATGCTCGGAGTACACGTCCTGGTAATCCGCCTGGCCCTGCGGCCTTGTGAATGTTGACCTGCATAAAGGTTTCACTCACATCGGCTACAAAAAGCGTGATCACATAATCATCCAGAACAGCTGATGCTCTCATGCATGCTTCAGTGTTGCTTGCCTCGAAGCGAGCATAGAAGTGATTTAGCTCATCTGGTAGGCTCGTGTCACTGGGCAGCTCGCGGCTGTACTTCCCTTTGTAGTCTGTAATAGTTTGCAATCCCTGCCACATCCGACGAGCATTGGAGCTGGTGTAGTATGATTCAATCTTAGTCCTGTATTAAGGCATTGCCTGTTTGATGGTTCGTCGGAGGGCATAGCGGGATTTCTCATAAGCGTCCGGGTTAGAGTACCGCTCCCTGAAAGCTGCAGCTCTACCCTTTAGCTCAGTGCAGATGTTGCCTGTAATCCATGGCTTCTGGTTGGGGTATGTACGTATGGTCACTGTGGGGACGACATCATCGATGCACTTTTTGATTAACGTTGTGACTGATGTGGTGTACTCCTCAATGTCATCGGAAAAATCCCGGAACATGTTCCAGTCTGTGCTAGAAAAGCATTCCTGTAGCTTAGCATCTGTGTCATCTGACCACTTCCTTATTAACCGAGTCACTGGTGCTTCCTACTTTAGTTTTTGCTTATAAGCAGGAATCAGGAGGATGAAATCATGGTCAGATTCGCCAAATGGAGGGCGAGGGAGAGCTTTGTACCCGTCTCTGTGTGTGGAGTAAAGGTGGTCTAGAGTTTTTTTTCCCTCTGGTTGCACATTTAACATGCTGGTAGAAATTAGGTAGAACGGATTTAAGTTTTCTTGCATTAAAGTCCCCGGCCACTAGGAGCGCTGCCTCTGGATGAGCGTTTTCCTGTTTGCTTATGGCCTCATACAGCTCACTGAGTGCAATCTTAGTGCCAGCATTGGTTTGTGGTGGTAAATAGACAGCTACGAAAAATATAGAAGAAAACCCTTGGTAAATAGCGTGGTCTACAGCTTATCATGAGATACTCTACCTCAGCCGAGCAAAATTTTGAGACTTCCTTAGTATTAGATTTTGTGCACCAGCTGTTGTTTGCAAATATACACAGACCGCCACCGCTTGTCTTACCGGAGTCAGACGTTCTATCCTGCCGATGTAGCGTATATCCCGCCAGCTGTATGTTATCCATGTCGTCGTTCAGCCACGACTCAGTGAAACATAAGATATTACAGTTTTTAATGTCCCGTTGGTAGGATATTCTTGATTTTAGGTTGTCCATTTTGTTTTCCAATGATTGTACGTTGGCTAATAGGATTGATGGAAGAGGCATATTACTTGCTCGCCGTCTTATCCTTAAAAGGCATCCGACCTACGTCCACGGTATCTCCGTCTCATTCTCATCTGAATGACTGGGATTTGGGCCTTGTCGGGTGTCTTCGCGTCCCGAGTCGTTGAAGAAAAAATCTTCGTCCAATACAAGGTAAGTAATCGCTGTCCTGATATCCAGAAGCTCTTTTTGGTCATAAGAGACGGTAGCAGAAACATTATGTACAGAATAAATTACAAATAACGCAAATAAACACACATAATAGCACAATTGGTTAGAGGGCCATAAAACGGCAGGCATCTCCTCCGCTTCTTAGACTTGCGTTCAATGAGAATGACAGATCTATAACTACATTTCTATGTGAATTTTGTCAGATCGCCGAAAATGTTACATATTGCAGCTTTAAACATTAAGTTTATTTTAACCACTAATATGTTGGGTTTACTAAATATTGTGTGTGACATCAACTCATATTTAATCATATTATCAGTAAATTTAACACATTTTCATGAATATTATTAATTCCCTGGACTTACTTTATTTATGCAAATCCAAATAATTTATACACTTTTTTATTTGTATATTTTGTTGGGGGTGTGACGATCCCGGCTGTCTGAGTCGGGTCCTGTCTGGTGACTAGTGTTCCTGCTCGTATTCTCCAGTTTCCCGAGGGTTCGGGAACGCTCCGGGGAGCGCTCTGGTTTTCCGCACCTGCATCCCATCAGCAATCTGCACACCTGGTCCTGATCATCACCCTTCTTAGGCTCTGGGCCAACATCCAGTTCCTGCCGGATCGTTAGCCATGAACAGTATGTTTGTCAGCGTATCAGCCTTTGAGTTCTAGCGTTAGTTTTGTTGTTTTGCACCTTGTTGATTTGCTGTGTACTCACCTCCGTTTTGTTCTGTCTGCAGTCTCTCACCCGGAACCTTCACCCAACCTCTGCCTGATGGTCGGCGGCTGCCGAGCCAGTACCGGACCAACCACTGCACCTTCAACAACCCATCCACGCCACCCGCTCTGTTCCCTGGATTATTCAGCTTCACTCGGACTCTATAAATAAACACTCACCTTTGTCTCACGTACCGTGTCCTGGTCTGCTTCTGGGTTCTGGCTTAGTTAACCGTGACAGAACGATCCGGCCAGTAATGAACCCAGCGGACCTGGACTCTGTTCGCCATGCTATTACCCAGCAGGAGAAGATGTTGGGCTATCATAGCACGGTACTACAGGAGATCGCGTTGTCAGTTCGGAACCTTTCTACCGGTCTGACGGAGGTCCAGAACCAACGCAAGTGTCCGGTGGAGGATCCACTACCGGTTTCACCCATCTCGCCTGCCGCTTCTGAAGCTGTGTCCATCCGTGAGCCCAAGGTTCCGGCGCCGGATAAGTATGAGGGAGAGCTGGGAAGATGCCGTTCCTTCCTTATGCAGTGTGGACTAGTGTTCGATCTACAGCCCTACTCTTATGCCACAGACAAGGCTAGGATAGCCTTTGTGATTGAGTTGCTGCGTGGTCGAGCGCTGGAGTGGGCTTCAGCCGTTTGGGAACGACAGGATCCCTGCATGGCTTCATACCAGGGGTTCGCGGCCGAGATGAGGAAGCTCTTCGACCATTCCGTCCGAGGGAGGGACGCAGCTAGGCGCCTGTTTTCGCTTCGCCAAGGAACTCGCAGGCGTGGCCGACTTCGTGATCGAGTTCAAGACGTTGGCTGTGGAGAGTGGGTGGAACGAGGAGTCTCTGCAAGCGGCCTTTTACCAGGGTCTGTCGGAGCAGCTCAAGGATGAGTTGATCTCCTATCCGGAGCCTAGTGACCTGGACAGCTTGGTAGCTTTGTCTATTCGGGTGGATAATCGAGTCCGAGAGCGAAGGAGGGAGAAGCAATGGGTTCCGTCCAACCGATCAGCTTCTCAGTTCCCAGTCGGGTCGGGTGGTGGACCAGAACACGTCGATCATTCTCCTCCACAATGGATTAGTGGAGAGGTCCTCTCTCCCGATTCTGAACCCATGCAAGTGGGGCGGCACGGGTTAACCAAGGAGGAGCGTCAACAGAGACGTCAGACCAACTGCTGCCTCTACTGTGGTAGCTCGGGACATTACATCTCCACCTGTTCCCGGCGGTCGTCAAACTGCCCGGCTCGCTAAAGTTGGGAGGACTTTTAGCGAGCCAGTTTCAACCTCTCAGTACCTCTGTCAGACCCCGTTTCCCGGCTACCCTTGTGAACAGGAATCAGAGCTTAGCGCTTAACGCTTTTATCGATTCAGGTGCCGATGGAAGCTTTCTTGATGCCGAGTTGGTGGAACAGCTGGGGCTTTCCAAGGAGCAATTGCCGGAAGCCATTGAAGCGACCACTCTGAACGGCAGTAGTCTGGTACGTATCACGATGAGGACTGAACCGGTTAAGATGCGGTTGTCGGGGAATCATTCTGAGATGATTTCGTTCTTCATTCTGCCGTCTTCCCATGTTCCTCTGGTCCTTGGATACCCCTGGCTGAAGGAACACAATCCCACGTTCGATTGGGTGACGGGCAAGGTAACGAGTTGGAGCCTTGATTGTCATGCTAACTGTCTCAAGACTGCCTGCCCCCATTCGGTTCCCAGTCAGGTGATTGAGGCTAAACCCCCAGATTTGTCCCTGGTTCCCGAGACATATCACGATTTGGGGGAAGTTTTCAGTAAGCAGAAGGCTCTGTCACTCCCTCCCCACCGACCCTATGATTGTGCCATCAACCTGGTCCCTGGAGCTGTCTACCCCAAGGGGAAGGTTATACAGTATCTCCCGACCTGAACGTGAGGCGTTGGAGACCTACATCAAGGAGTCCCTAGCTGCTGGTCTCGTTAGCCCCTCGTCATCACCCCTGGGGGCAGGATTCTTCTTTGTGGGTAAGAAGGATGGCTCTCTTCGACCGTGTATTGATTATCGGGGGTTGAATGACATCACGATCAAGAACAAGTATCCCCTGCCCTTGATGAGTTCTGCCTTCGACTCCTTACAGGGTGCTACGGTGTTCACCAAGCTAGACCTACGCAATGCGTATCACCTGGTCCGGATCAGAGAGGGGGACGAGTGGTTGACGGGTTTCAATACACCGATGGGTCGCTCGAGTATCAGGTGATGCCGTTTGGACTGACCAATGCTCCAGCGGTATTCCAGAGTATGGTGAACGACGTCCTGAGAGATATGATCGGTCTCTTTGTGTTTGTTTACCTGGATGACATTCTGATCTTCTCGAAGGAACCTTCCGACCACGTCCAGCATGTCCGGCAGGTGCTGCAGCGATTGTTGGAGAATCGCCTGTTCGTGAAGGCCGAGAAGTGCGAGTTTCACGCCCACACGACATCCTTTCTCGGGTACATCATCTCCAGGGGAGAGATTAGGATGGACCAGGAGAAGGTTAGAGCGGTTCTGGAATGGGCCCAGCCCGGTACGAGATTGCAGCTCCAGAGATTTTTTGGGGTTTGCGAATTTCTACCGCAGATTCATCCGGGATTACAGCCGTGTGGCCGCTCCGTTAACTGCCTTGACTTCCAGCATCAGGACCTTCAAGTGGAATCCGGAGGCGGATCGAGCGTTTCTGGATTTGAAGAGGCGATTCACCAACGCACCGATTCTCTCTCAACCGGACACGGCCCGTCAGTTCGTCGTTGAAGTGGGACGCGTCTGATGTGGGAGTTGGCGCCATCCTGTCGCAGCGATGCTCCACGGACAGTAAACTCCATCCCTGCGCCTACTACTCTCGTCGCCTTTCGCCTGCGGAGAGGAATTACGATGTGGGTAACCGGGAGCTTCTCGCGGTGAAACTTGCCTTGGAGGAGTGGCGCCACTGGTTGGAGGGGGCGGAGCAACCGTTTATTGTCTGGACGGACCACAAGAATCTTGCTTACGTGCAATCGGCTAAACGTCTCAACTCCCGTCAGGCCAGGTGGGCGTTGTTTTTCGGACGATTCAAGTTTGCCCTGACGTTCCGACCTGGATCTAGGAACGGCAAGGCGGACGCCTTGTCCCGGATGTTCTCCAAGACGGAGGAGAGTGGGTCCAAGACCGAGACAATCCTCCCCGGAACTGCGTCGTGGGAGCAGTTATGTGGAAGATTGAGGAGGAGGTGCTGGCGGCCCTTCGGACTCAGCCCGGTCCCGGTAACGGTCCACCCGGTCGGTTGTTTGTGCCTGAGTCGGTTCGTCCTGCTGTCCTCAAATGGTCCCACGCAAGCAAGATGGCTTGTCACCCTGGCGTGGCTCGGACTATGGCGTTTCTTCGCAGACGTTTTTGGTGGCCTGCCATGGCCGAGGATACTCGGGGTTTTGTTGCTGCCTGTCCAGTGTGTGCGCAGAATAAGAGTACCAATCGGCCCAGCTCTGGACTACTTCACCCCCTTCCTATTCCCCGGCGACCATGGTCGCATCTGGCCCTGGACTTCGTCACGGGGTTGCCCGCCTCTGAGGGGAACACGGTAGTTCTGACTATCGTGGACAGATTCAGCAAGTTCGCCCACTTTGTGCCAATTGCCAAGCTTCCCTCTGCCTCGGAGACGTCCGAGATCCTGGTTAGGGGAGGTTTTCAGGGTCCACGGGTTGCCCAGTGATATCGTTTTCCGACCGTGGCCCTCAGTTTACCTCTGCTGTCTGGAAGTCCTTCTGTTTGGCCATTGGAGCTACGGTCAGTCTCACATCTGGTTTTCACCCCCAATCCAATGGTCAGGCGGAGAGAGCCAACCAGAAGATGGAATCAACGCTACGCTGTCTGGTCTCTTCCAACCCCACCTCCTGGGTTTCTCAGTTGCCTTGGGTTGAGTATGCCCACAATACTCTTCCTACATCTGCCACTGGGATGTCTCCCTTCCAGTGCCTGTATGGCTACCAACCTCCCCTGTTTCCTTCTCAGGAGAAGGAGCTCTCAGTGCCTTCTGTTCAGGCCCATATTCGGCGTTGCCACCGGACCTGGCATCGGGCCAGAAAGGCACTCCTTAGAGTTTCGGACCGGTATCAGCTCCAGGCGAATCGTCGCGGATTCCCACTCCCACCTATACCATCGGAGATAGGGTTTGGTTGGCCACACGGGATCTTCCGTTACGGACTGAGTCTAGGAAGTTGTTACCGAAGTTCATTGGTCCGTTTGTGGTGGAGAAGGTGATCAATCCAGTGGCAGTTCGACTCAAACTACCGAGGACGCTCAGAGTCCACCCCACCTTTCATGTCTCCTGCCTCAAGCCTGTCTTCCTCAGTCCTCTGTTGCCTCCTCCGCCTCCTCCTCCTCCTCCTCGGATGATCGGAGGTGGTCCTGCCTACACGGTGCGTCGCATCATGGATTCCAGACGGCGGGGCCGGGGTTTCCAGTATCTCGTGGACTGGGAGGGGTATGGCCCTGAGGAGAGGAGTTGGATTCCGCGGCGACAGGTCCTAGACGCAGACCTCATCAGTGACTTCTACCGCCTCCATCCTGGCGCTCCGGGAAGTCCGCCCGGTGGCGTTCGTCGGAGGGGGGGTACTGTGACGATCCCGGCTGTCTGAGTCGGGTCCTGTCTGGTGACTAGTGTTCCTGCTCGTATTCTCCAGTTTCCCGAGGGTTCGGGAACGCTCCGGGGGAGCGCTCTGGTTTTCCGCACCTGCATCCCATCAGCAATCTGCACACCTGGTCCTGATCATCACCCTTCTTAGGCTCTGGGCCAACATCCAGTTCCTGCCGGATCGTTAGCCATGAACAGTATGTTTGTCAGCGTATCAGCCTTTGAGTTCTAGCGTTAGTTTTGTTGTTTTGCACCTTGTTGATTTGCTGTGTACTCACCTCCGTTTTGTTCTGTCTGCAGTCTCTCACCCGGAACCTTCACCCAACCTCTGCCTGATGGTCGGCGGCTGCCGAGCCAGTACCGGACCAACCACTGCACCTTCAACAACCCATCCACGCCACCCGCTCTGTTCCCTGGATTATTCAGCTTCACTCGGACTCTATAAATAAACACTCACCTTTGTCTCACGTACCGTGTCCTGGTCTGCTTCTGGGTTCTGGCTTAGTTAACCGTGACAGGGGGGGTGCATGTGTGTATGTGGAGTTGAATCAGTAAGCAGATGTAGCAGAAGTAAACTGCTATATGTTTTCATCTGCAATGTAAGTGTGCTGCTGTGTGTACAGTGTCTTCAGAAATACCCCTTGACTTATTCCATATTTTGTTGTGTTACAGCCTGAATTCAAAATGAATTAAATATATTATTTTCTCACCCATCTACACACAATACCCCATAGACATTTTAGCAAATGTATTGCAAATGAAATACATAAATAACTAATTTACATAAGTGTTCACACCCCTGAGTCAATACATGTTAGAATCACCTTTGGCAGTGATTACAGCTGAGATACTTTCTGGGTATGTCTCTAAGAGCTTTACACATCTGGATTGTACAATATTTGCCCATTATTCTTTTCAAAATTCTTCAAGATCTGTCAAATTGGTTGTTGATCATTGCTAGACAACCATTTTCATGTTTTACCATAGTTTGTTAAGCAGACAGATTTAAGTCAAGACTGCAACTCGACCTCTCAGAAATATTCACTGGCTTCTTGGTAAGCAACTCCAGTGTAGATTTGGCTTTGTGTTTTAGGTTATCGTCCTGCTGAAAGGTGAGTTCATCTCAGAGTATCTGGTGGAAAGCAGACTGAACCATGTTTGCCTCTAGGATTTTGCCTGAGCTTAGCGCCATTCTGTTTCTTTTTTATCCTGAAAAACTTCCCAGACTTAACAATTACAAGAATACCCATAACAGCCACCACAATGCTTGAAAATATGGAGAGTGGAACTCAGTAATGTGTTGTATTGGATTTGCCCCCCAAAATATAACTTTGTATTCAGGACAAAAAATTTATAGCTTTGCCACATCTTTTGCAGTATTACTTTAGTGCCTTGTTGCAAACAGGATGCATGTTTTGGAATAGTTTTATTCTGTATCAGCTGTGTTTGAAATTCACTGCTCGACTGAGGGACCTTAAAGATAATTGTATGTGTAGGGTACAGAGATGTCTGCCTATATGCCCCCTTTATTTATCCTATGGCTCTGACTTGGTGTACAGGGAGAATACTGTAAGAACTGCCCATGTTCTGAATTCTGTTGCTGTACATTTCAAACGTGCTGAATAAATAGTTATATTGACTACGGCCGTACTAGCTCACTCATTAATGTCTTAATCGAAATTACGTATTTCTCTTATTCGCTCATCGTCCCCTTATACCATAGTTTGTACATCTCAATTGTCATTAGAAGCCACATTTGTTTAAGCAATTCAGCCATATCAGCTATGTTTATTTATAAGGCAGTAAATTAGTCTGAATGAACTGTTTCTCTGCCAGACAAGGCTCCGCTGATAGCCAGGTGTAGCAGTGGTAAGGTGTTGGGACTGCTGTTGGGACTCTGCTGTTGGGACGGCTTTATGTTGGCCCTAACAGTTTGTGGGCACCGTTTGTCACCGTTATAGTGTAATTAATGTATTGTTTAGTGTTGTGTTGTGTAGTGGCTTTGCTGGCATGTATCTAAAAACGTTTTTTAAAAAGTTTGCCCCACCAAGATTGACATGTGAAAATTGCCATTGTGCATGCTAGCCGACGTTAGCCAGGAGGCTCTTTAGTCTAAGCTAGACTAGCTAGCCGCTTTGACCGCAGCACGGTCTGTTTAGAATAACCAAGTGTCTTAACGCTACATGTACTAAACAAGAGAGCTTCCCAAGCAACGCCACTGTGGGGAGGCAAGAATAGCTAGTAGTAGCTAGCTCGCCTCGACGAGTTAGCTAACCTGGCTAGCATGCTATGCAGCACTTATAACCTGATCTCAAAAGTGCACGTAGGACCGGATCACCGAGGTGGGACCCGGACCCTTCTGGGAAGAGAGGCAAGTGGTGCTTAACCAAGGCAGAAACAGGCGGCATGGGGACACGCACAGAACCTCGTCCCCCCCCTCTCTCTTCGAGTAGCCTCCCTTAACCGGTGTCATGACTCTCATGTGATGGTCCCACGGGAGAAGCCCATGATCAGAATACAGAGAAGCAACAGTCTATAGCTCTGTCTCCCGCAGAACAAAGGAGGGATTGATGTGGGGGGTTGTATGACGAAAATATTGTAACTTGAAGAGCTTTCATACTGTGCATTTCAGGTTTACATTCGTTACGTTGAGTAGGAAATATCCAGGAGGAAGATAATATTTTTGTAAAGATAGGAAGATGATTTTGGTTCTCTAACGAAATCATAGTGTTCAGAATACTTTGCCCCAGTAACTACACACGTCCACGGGAGCTCAGAAAGAGTGTAAGCATGACGTAAATGCCCTCTTTACTAGAGTGTATAAAAGGTTGAGTTAAGAATCAACAGGTAGACTAGACGGACCTCAAGCTGCAGCTAGGTCTATATTGGTCACGACCCTGAAAACCAACACGCGGTTGAAGAAGACAAAGGAGCCTCTAACAGTAAATGCTATGGTTGAGGAAATGTTCTAAGTCCTCTATCTAAGAAAGTTAATTTAAGTAGGACCATTCGGCTACTCTCTTCAAATCATCGTCAACAACACTGTTCTCATCACCCCATCAACACGGATCATAGACACGGCTGATTAGCCATCCTCAGAAGATAACTATTCCAGAACAGGGAGAGTGAATATCACCCTGTTAGTCCACAGACTACAGAACCAGACAACTATCGTCCAGAACACGAGGAGAAGACCCCATCAAGCCCTTTCCACGGAGGCCTGGGTCCAACAGAGATACACGACCTCCAACACGTAAGTACATGCATTGATTCTTACCAAATGGGTGGCAGTTCGGGGCAAGGTATTAGGAATACTGTGAGCGTAGTTCCATGTGTATCCAAGTGTTCTCTCTCTCCCTCTCTCTTTAACTCGCCATATTTTTTAACAAGTGTGATATTGTGTTAATCCGCTAAGGACCTGTTTCCATTGTATTACGTTTCTAATCCCTAACCTATACCGTGTGTGTGTTTGTATCTTGTGTTATCATTTTAATTAGTTAGTAAATAAATAATTAAATCAATTTGTGTGATATGGAATGATCAGTAAGACCCAGGTTTGTGCGGATTTAAAGAGTCTACGACTTTCAGAATGAGACAGAATGAGATTAATAAATTACTGTTAAATTATATAAGAGATATCTAGATGTCTTTAGAGTTAATTTAGGAAATGGTAACTCGTTAAACAACTTTTCCCGTGGTGCCCCAAATTCATAATGAGTTAATTGTTACATGATTAATTTAATTGGGTAGCAATTAAACATCACATTAATCAAAGTCACGTCACGACACCGGCGACAGAACGCACAGGAGCCGGGAGACATTCGACCCGACCAACGACCCAAACCATCTCTGCTTCCTTCAACTCAGACTCCGAGGTATGGGCACCCGGGAGAGGAAGTCACTATCGGAAACACCAAGCCTCCTAGTGAATCAAGCCCCCTAAAGAATGCTACACGATTCTCAAGAGAACCTGCGCTGCGTACTAGTAGGGAAACAGTGCCAGCCGTTCCCTAGTCTCGCACACAAACAGATTAGAGTGAGGGCAGCCTGAGCTTGCACCGAGCCAAAACATACAGAGTACCAACGTGAGTATCTTATTAGGGCATGGTAGGGCATGGTCGCAAACCTAAACCCTGCTTGCTAGCCTTCGTCATTTCAGTTGCGTTAACCATTTTACGTATTGCTATAGGCAGGCCAAGCAATTCAAAGAATTGTGATCAGGACATTTATGAGAACCATATAAACTTCAGCACACAACGTCCAGGGGTAAGCACACTGTACCACTAAGGGACAGTTTAGTTGGCGCAACGTAAGACAGTCTCATGTTCCAATTATTTGTTTTAGTAGTGTGAATACTTCCTATTTACACCGAGATGAAGAGTAGAATAATTTTGAGGATTTAATTTTACAGTCTTTTTTGATCATTTTTATCAAGGGTGTCGATAATTGTGGACCTGACTGTACATAACTGATGACATAAGCACAGCTCAGCTACAGCCAGTATGTGAGCTGCTGAGGCGTCCTGGAGCATGCCTGTAATACTGTTTCCATAGTGTAGCAGCACACTGTGTGTTTACAAATATAACAGTGCTCTCCCTCATTCTGTCTGGAGTTTTATAGGTTTATTGTTGCTCTCTGACAGACACAGACACATCCAAAGCTACAGCCTGCTCAGCTGCCTGTTAAATACACATACCTGGACCTGGACCCAAGCACAGGTATTGTGTGTGCAAGCGTCTGTGTCTATGTGTGTGTTTGTGTGTCTGTGTGTGTACACGTGTATGTGTGAGTCAAAGAGAGGGAGAAGCTCTGCTGTCTCTCAGTAGGGGCCAGAGTGTTGAGTTTTGTATTTTATTTGTTCAATTTTAGTTTATTCATGTCATCCCTGAACCCTTGTCTGGGACTGGTTGGCTTCAGACCGGTTTGGAACTGGTTCACAAACTGAACTGGGAAAATACATCTAAAGAGAGGCAGGTGAGATGGAGGGAGGAAATAAAAAGATAAAAAGTGAGAAGAAATATACAGCTAAGAAATAGAGAGAGGAAAGAGAGAGAGATGAGAGAGAGAGGAAGATGCAAATTCTAAACTCTTCTGAATCTTCTCTGGAATTACAGCTATTTTGCTTCAGACACTTTAGTGGCACTTGAAGTGCAGTGCTTTCAAAATACTTACAAACGAGAGAGAGAGATCACATACAGTACCAATGAAAAGTTTTTTACTATTTTCTACATTGCAGAATAATAGTGAAGACATCAAAACTATGAAATAACATATATGGAATCATGTAGTAACCAAAAAAGGGTTAAACAAATCAAATATATATTTAGATTTGAGATTCTTCAAATAGCCACCCTTTGCCTTGATGACAGCTTTGCACACTCTTGGCATTCTCTCAACCAGCTTCACCTGAAATGCTTTTCCAACAGTCTTGAAGGAGTTCCCACATATGCTGAGCACTTGTTGGCTGCTTTTCCTTCACTCTGTCGTCCGACTCATCCCAGACCATCTTAATTGGGTTGAGGTCGGGGGATTGTGGAGGCCAGGTCATCTGATGCAGCACTCCATCACTCTGCTTCTTGGTAAAATAGCCCTTACACAGCCTGGAGGTGTGTTGGGTCCTTGTCCTGTTGAAAAACAAATGATAGTCCCACTAAGCCCAAACCAGATGGGATTGCGTATCGCTGCAGAATGCTGTGGTAGCAAAGCTGGTTAAGTGTGCCTTGAATTCTAAATAAATCACAGACAGTGTCACCAGCAAAGCACCCCCACACCATAACACCTCCTCCTCCATGCTTTACGGTGGGAACTACACATGCAGAGATAATCTGTTCACCCACACGGTGTCTCACAAAGACACGGCGGTTGGAACCAAAAATCTCCAATTTGGACTCCAGACCAAAGGACACATTTTCACTGGTCTAATGTCCATTGCTCGTGTTTCTTGTCCCAAGCAGGTCTCTTCTTGTTATTGGTGTCCTTTAGTAGTGGTTTCTTTGCAGCAATTTGACCATGAAGGCCTGATTCACACAGTCCCCTCTGAACAGTTGATGTTGAGATGTGTCTGTGACTTGAACTCTGTGAAGCATTTATTTGGGCCTTCATGGTCAATCAATTTCTGAGGCTGGTAAGTCTAATGAACTTATCCTCTGCAGCAGAGGTAACTCTGGGTCTTCCTTTCCTCTGGCGGTCCTCATGAGAGCCAGTTTCATCATAGCACTTGATGGTTTTTGTGACTGCACTTGAAGAAACTTTCAAAGTTCTTGAAATGTTCCGTATTGACTGACCTTCATGTCTTAAATTAATGATGGACTGTCCTTTCTCTTTGCTTATTTGAGCTGTTCTGGCCATAATATGGTCTTGGTCTTTTACCAAATAGGGCTATCTTCTGTATACCTCCCCTACCTTGTCACAACACAGCTGATTGGCTCAAACACATTAAGAAGGAAAGAAATTCCACAAATTAACTTTTAAGAAGGCACACCTGTTAATTGAAATGCATTCCAGGTGACTACCTCATGAAGCTGGTTGAGAGAATGCCAAGAGTGTGCAAAGCTGTCATCAAGGCAAAGGGTTGCTATTTGAAGAATATATTTGGATGTGTTTAACACTTTTTTGGTTACTACATGATTCCATATGTGTTATTTAATAGTTGTGATATCTTCACTATTATTCTACAATGTAGAAAATAGTAAAGATAAAGAAAAACCCTTGAATGAGTAGGTGTGACCAAAATTTTGACTGGTAGTGTATATGAATATATTATGGTCATTGGCTGCCCTTCGTTAATAATTCATGTTGTAAATGGTTTCTCGCAACAATATGTGATGATGAACCACACTTTAAAGACCACCCTGACCATTTAGGTGTGTTTTATAGCTCCAATATACCACCACAGACAGACACTAAACCCCATCTCCCATGGGTCTCATGGCTCATTAAATCAATAGTAAGAGGTTCCTTTTTGTGTTCTGTGTAGTGTGTTTTTAAATTCACTGGACACTGCTCACACCCTTATTGTGATATTAGAATCTAACCCAACGCTAACCCTAACACTAACCCTAACCCTAGTTGTGATATCAGAACAAAACAGATATATTCATTGATTCGGCCACATGGAAAAAGGTATAGCCTGTTTATCCTACTGCATAAGTAATTCAGATATGACATTAGACTGCATGTTGTTGTGCCAGTATAGAGTGCAGTATATGCTGTGGTGTGTGCAGCCTGCCATGCTTGGTTAGAGCAGGCTGGTGGTCTACTGGCTGCTGCAGGCTGGTTTCTATACTTACTGATGCGTTGTGTGCACTACTCACAGACTTTTTATGTTCCAAGCATACCAACGCATCTTCTGGGTGGGATTGGAGTCCATGAAGCTGGATTTGTTCAGAGCACTGACTGTCCAGCGGCGGTATGTTAAGTTCACTGTATGTGATGTTCTATTGGTCCAACATCCAACAACATGCTCTTTCCCTTTTTCCTCCCTGTCTCCTCCTATCTATCCCTCTGTTTGTTTTTCCACCAAGCTATATAGGTCCTCTGCCTCTCCAGCTTCCCCTTTCTATTATTGATTTATTTCTCATCCACTTGTTTTTCACTCCTTCTCTACCCTCCTCTCTTCCCCTCTTCCCTCCTCCCTCCTCCCTCTCTCCTCTACCTAGCTGCTCTGCATCTCCAGGTTCTTGTTTCTATTATTTATGTATTTCCCTCCTCCCGAACAGCACATCTGGAGTTGACTGCGGAGTGTGGTGTGTGAGGCAGGGCTCTTCCGAATTCTTACAAGACCAGTTTTATTTGGTGCTCATGTTCTGGTGAAAACAGTCATTTGATAGAGTGACATTTCCTGCTTGCCCAGCAGACACTTAAACAGGCTGAGTCTGGATATTATCTGGGCCAGATGTGGGTTACTGATACAACACAGGGCTGTGGAGGACCAGGCCTCGCTGTTCAGGGGTATGACTTTCTGTATGTGTGTGTGCCTTTGTGTGTGTGTGTGCGTGTATGTGTGTGTGCGTGCTTGTGTTTGTGTGTGTGCCTGCGTGCATGTACATTTGTGCGTGCCTACAAACGCCCTAGGCTTAACTTGTGCAAGTTACAGAGGCCAGTGGATCAAGATGGCCTTGGCATTCCAAAACTGCTATTTTACCATCAGGCTTTTGGCCTGAGGCTCCTGGCCCATTGGTCCCTACCCACAGAATGTGCCCCACCCTCTTTGATGACATTCCTTCTCTTTACTATATATCGTCGAAACTATCAATGGAGGCACAGACTCATCCCATTCTCCTACATATGCAGTGGTATTGTCTGTAGTGTTCAAGTTCAACCCCTACTTACATCTTTCAGCTAGAATCTGGCTTAATACTAAGCTCAATATGGATAAGAAACCATTTCTCTGGAAAGGCTGAGAGGGCTGTCCTTGTTCTGGGGGAACTTTATGTTGGAGATACTGTGAAATAATTTGCTAATATCAAAATCATTAGTTAGTAGGGGGGGCAGGTAGCCTAATAGAAAGGTCGCTGATTCGAATCCCTGAGCCGGCAAGGTGGAAAAATCTGCCGTTCTGCCCTTGAGCAAGACAGTTAACCCCCAACAACAACTGATCCCCAGGTGTCAATGATGTGGATGCCGATTAAGGCAGCCCCCAGTACCTCTCTGATTCAGAGGGGTTGGGATTTATTAGGATCCCAATTAGCCGACGCCATTGGCGACAGCTAGTCTTACTGGAGTCCGACACATAACGAAAAATACATTACAAACATAAGACTTTACAATTTACATACATTTAAAAACATGAACATGAAGTGTGTGTGTGTGTGTGTGTGTCTGTGTGTGTGTGTTTATGCATCTATCAGTTACACATACATGTCAGTGCATACACACAACAGGTAGGTTACATGGGGGAGAGGAGTTGTGCCGTGAGGTGTTACTTTATTTATTTTTGGAAACCAGGTTTGCTGTTCACTTGCACTATATAAGATGGAAGGGAGTTCCATACACTCATGGCTCTGTATAATACTGTTCGTTTGCTTGAATTTGTTCTGGACCTGGGGACTGTGAAAAGACCCATGGTGGCATGTGTGGTGGGGTAAGTGTGTGTGTCAGTGATGTGTGTAAGTTGACTAACTTGGAATTTCCAAAACATTAATGTTTCTTATAAAAACAAGAAGTGTGTATGTGTATATGTATTTATGTAACGGTAGCTAGCGAACTTCCGTACATCACAGTGTTCCGTACACTTGACCTTATTTTAGCGCCCCAAAAATGTAATACTTCCAGGTCAACTGTAATATTAATACCATTGTAAAGCACAATTTCTCCCCTTTCCAGCAAAATCAATGACGAGACCTTCACGCTGCCCGCCTGCATGATTAAAGAAGGCAATGGAGCTCCGCCAGGTCTTTTTAAAAATGCCAAGGCTACTGAGCGATAGTGAAAGGGGAAGATATGTCGTGTGGGGAAACAGCTTTTTTCACCTGATTTGTCCAACTTATCACCTCTAAAATGTAAATTAAACACTATAAAGAGTTTATATAATGTCTCATTGCATACCTATTTGAAGGTTTGTGTCATATTTGACTAGGGGTTTTAGGGCGGAGCTAAAGTTATCTTTACATGTAAACTGCGGCTGTCACGCTTTTGAGAGTCATGATGGCTCGCAGTGATGACGTGAAAAATTAACTATTGATAGAATTAAATATTGATGAACTCACGAGTAATTAGCTTTACACTCACCATTGATCATTTCTTGTATATAGCCTCATTATTGTTATTTTATTGTGTACTTTTTATTATATTTTTTACTTTAGTTTATTTAGTAAATATATTCTTAACTCTATTCATTGAACTGCATTGTTGATTAAGGGTAAGTAAGCATTTCAAAGTAAGGTCTAGACCTGTTGTATTCGGCGCGTGTGACAAATAAAATTTGATTTGATTTGAAATACCGTTACATATACGAGTTTCACAAAGTAGGGTACTTTATTTTCAGAGGGGATGGATGTGATTCTGTTCAAAGAGAGAGATGAAGGAATATAATGTTACTTCATACAATGTTAATAAACAAAGCATGAGAATGATTAGGGTTAATACTATAACTTCCAATAGCACAAGATAAATCGTTTTATAAACGACTTAAGGTTAGTAAATTACTGTATAAAGCAACAACATTAATATAAAAAAGAAATATAACAACTAACAAGAGTTGTGACACCAACTCACCATTTTATTGGTCACATACACATATTCAGCAGATGTTATTGCGGGTGTAGTGAAATGCTTGTGTTTCTTGCTCCAACAGTGCAGTAGTATCTAACAATTCACAACAATAAACACAAATCTAAAAGTAAAAGAATGGAATTAAGAAATATATAAATATTAGGACGAGCAACGTCGGAGTGGCAATGACTAAAATACATTAGAGTACAATACAGTATATACATGTGAAATGAGAAAAGCAGTATGTAAACATTATTAAAGTGACTAGTGTTCCATTATTAAAGTGACCAGTGATTCAAAGTGACCAGTGATGTCTATGCATATAGGGCAGCAGCCTCAAAGGTGCAGGGTTGAGTAACCGGGTGGTGCCGGCTAGTGATGGCTATTTAACAGTCTGATGGCCTTGAGATAGAAGCTGTTTTTCAGTCTCTCGGTCCCAGCTTTGATGCAGCTGTACTGACCTCGCCTTCTGTAGGGTAACAGGGTGAACAGGCCCTGGCTTGGGTGGTTGATGTCCTTGATGATCTTTTTGGCCTTCCTGTGACATTGGGTGCTGTAGGTGTCCTGGAGACAGGCAGTGTGCCCCCGGAGATGCGTTGGGCAGACCGCACCACCCTCTGGAGAGCCCTGCGGTTGCGGGCGGTGCAGTTGCCGTACCAGGTGGTGATACAGCCCGACAGGATGCTCTCAATTGTGCATCTGTAAATTTTGTGAGGGTCTTAGTGGCAAAGCTGAATTTCTTCAGCCTCCTGAGGTTAAAGAGGTGCTGTTGCGCCTTCTCCACCACACTGTCTGTGTGGGTGGACCATTTCAGATTGTCAGTGATGTGTACGCCGAGGAACTTGAAGCTTTTCATCTTCTCCACTGCGGTCCCATCGATGTGAATAGGGGCGAGCTCTCTCTGTTGTCTCCTGAAGTCCATGATCAGCTCCTTTGTTTTGTTGACGTTGAGGGAGAGGTTATTTTCCTGGCACCACTCCGCCAGGGCCCTCATCTCCTCCCTGTAGGCTGCCTCGTCATTGTTGGTAATCAGGCCTACTACTGTTGTGTCATCTGCAAACTTGAGGATTGAGTTGGAGGCGTGCATGGCTAAGTATCTGGTCAATAACAAAAGTTTCTCAATACTTTGTTATATACCCTTTGTTGGCAATGACACAGGTCAAACGTTTTCTGTAAGTCTTCACAAGGTTTTCACACACTGTTGCTGGTATTTTGGCCCATTCCTCCATGCAGATCTCCTCTAGAGCAGTGATGTTTTGGGCCTGTCGCTGGGCAACACGGACTTTCAACTCCCTCCAAAGATTTTCTATGGGGTTGAGATCTGGAGACTGGCTAGGCCACTCCAGGATCTTGAAATGCTTCTTACGAAGCCAGTCCTTCGTTGCCCGGGCGGTGTGTTTGGGATCATTGTCATGCTGAAAGACCCAGCCACGTTTCATCTTCAATGCCCTTGCTGATGGAAGGAGGTTTTCACTCAAAATCTCACGATACATGGCCCCATTCATTCTTTCCTTTACACGGATCAGTCGTCCTGGTCCCTTTGCAGAAAAAACAGCCCCAAAGCATGATGTTTCCACCCCCATGCTTCACAGTAGGTATGGTGTTCTTTGGATGCAACTCAGCATTCTTTGTCCTCCAAACACGACGAGTTGAGTTTTTACCAAAAGTTATATTTTGGTTTCATCTGACCATATGACATTCTCCCAATCCTCTTCTGGATCATCCAAATGCACTCTAGCAAACATCAGACGGGCCTGGACATGTACTGGCTTAAGCAGGGGGACACGTCTGGCACTGCAGGATTTGAGTCCCTGGCGGCGTAGTGTGTTACTGATGGTAGGCTTTGGTACTTTGGTTCCAGCTCTCTGCAGGTCATTCACTAGGTCCCCCCGTGTGGTTCTGGGTTGTGATCATTTTGACCCCACGGGGTGAGATCTTGCGTGGAGCCCCAGATCGAGGGAGATTATCAGTGGTCTTGTATATCTTCCATTTCCTAATAATTGCTCCCACAGTTGATTTCTTCAAACCAAGCTGCTTACCTATTGCAGATTCAGTCTTCCCAGCCTGGTGCAGGTCTACAATTTTGTTTCTGGTGTCCTTTGACAGCTCTTTGGTCTTGGCCATAGTGGAGTTTGGAGTGTGACTGTTTGAGGTTGTGGACAGGTGTCTTTTATACAGATAACATGTTCAAACAGGTGCCATTAATACAGGTAACGAGTGGTGGACAGAGGAGCCTCTTAAAGAAGAAGTTACAGGTCTGTGAGAGCCAGAAATCTTGCTTGTTTGTAGGTGACCAAATACTTATTTTCCACCATAATTTGCAAATAAATTCATAAAAAAACTTACAATTTGATTTTCTGGAGAAAAAAAATCTCAATTTGTCTGTCATAGTTGACGTGTACCTATGATGAAAATTACAGGCCTCTCTCATCTTTTTAAGTGGGAGAACTTGCACAATTGGTGGCTGACTAAATACTTTTTTTCCCCCACTGTATAGTCAATGAACAGCATTCGTACATAGGTATTCCTCTTGTCCAGATGGGATATGGCAGTGTGCAGTGCAATGGCATCATCTGTGGCTCTATTGGGGCGGTATGCCAGTCACCTTGCCGTGGTTAAATGCGGTGGTTGCGCTTTCAGTTTTACGTGAATGCTGCCATCTATCCTTGGTTTTGATTTGGGTACGTTTTAATAGTCACAGTGGGAACAACATCCCCTATATACTTCCTGTTGAACTCAGTCACCGTGTCCACGTATACATCAACATTATTCTCAGACGCAACCCGGAACATATTCCGTTTGATCAAACAATCTTGAAGCATGGATTCTGATTGGTCAGACCAGCGTTGAATAGACCTTAGCACGGGTACTTGCTGTTTGAGTTTCTGCCTATAGGAAGGGAGGAGCAAAATGGATTCGTGATCTGATTTGACAAAGGTCGGAGCGGGGGAGGGCCTTGTAGCCATCCCTGAAGGGGGAGTAACAATGATTGAGAGTTTTTGTAGCGCGAGTACTACAGTCAATGTGTTGATTGATGAGGGTTGATTGATGAGGGGAAAAAAACATTTTAATCAATTTTAGAATAAGGCTGTAACGTAACAAAATGTGGGAAAAGTCAAGGGGTCTGAATACTTTCCGAATGCATTGTATCTCTGAAGACCATTTAGTTCTGATTTCTATTTGCCATATATGTTTCAACTGCACTGTGATGTTTCACAAAAGTTCTAAACCTACAGTTCATTCGGAAAGTATTCAGACCCCTTGACTTTTACCACATTTTGTTACGTTACAGACTTATTCTAAAATTGATTGTTTTTTATCCTCATCAAACTATACACAATACCCCATAATGACAAAGAGAAAACAGGTTTTTAGAAATGTTTGCAAATCTATTACAAAAAAACCAGAAATACCTTATTTACATAAGTACAGTGCCTTGCAAAAGTATTCACCCCCCTTGGTGTTTTTCCTATTTTGTTGCATTACAACCTGTAATTTAAATTTATTTTTATTTGGATTTCATGTAATGGACATACACAAAATAGTCCAAACTGGTGAAGTGAAATGAAAACAATAACTTTTTTTTTTTATTATAGAAAAGTTGTTCATGCATACAGTATGTATTCACCCCCTTTGCTATGAAGCCCCTAAATAAGATCTGGTGCAACCAATTACCTTAATAAGTCACATAATTAGTTAAATAAAGTCCACCTGTGTGCAATCTAAGTGTCACGTGATCTGTCACATTATCTCAGTATATATACACCTGTTCTGAAAGGCCCCAGAGTCTGCAACACTACTAATCAAGGGGCACTACCAAGCAAGCTGCACCATGAAGACCAAGGAGCTCTCCAAACAGGTTAGGGACAAAGTTGTGGAGAAGTACAGATCAGGGTTGGGTTCTAAAAAAAATATCAGAAACTTTGAACATCCCACGGAGCACCATTAAATCCATTATTTAAAAAAATAGAAAGAACATGGCACCACAACAAACCTGCCAAGAGAAAGCGGCCCACCAAAACTCACAGACCAGGCAAGGAGGGCATTAATCAGAGAGGCAACAAAGATACCAAAGATAACTCTGAAGGAGCTGCAAATCTCCACAGAGGAGATTGGAGTATGTGTCCATAGGACCACTTTAAGCCGTACACACCACAGAGCTGGGCTTTACGGAAGAGTGGCCAGAAAAAAGCCATTGCTTAAAGAAAAAAATAAGCAAACATTTGGTGTTCGCCAAAAGGCATGTGGGAGAATCCCCAAACATATAGAAGAATGTACTCTGGTCTGATGAGACTTAAATTGAGCTTTTTGGCCATCAAGGACAATCACCCCAAGAACCCCAAGAACACCATCCCCACAGTGAAGCATGGTGGTGGCAGCATCATGCTGTGGGTATGTTTTTCATAGGCAGGGACTGGGAAACTGGTCAGAATTGAAGGAATGATGGACAGCGCTAAATACAGGGAAATTCTTGAGGGAAACTTGTTTCAGTCTTCCAGAGATTTGAGACTGGGACAGAGGTTCACCTTCCAGCAGGACAATGACCCTAAGCATACTGCTAAAGCAACACTTGAGTGGTTTAAGGGGACACATTTAAATGTCTTGGAATGGCCTAGTCAAAGCCCAGACCTCAATCCAATTGAGAATCTGTGGTATGACTTAAAGATTGCTGTACACCAGCGGAACCCATCAACTTTGAAGGAGCTGGAGCAGTTCTGCCTTGAAGAATGGGCAAAAGTCCCAGTGGCTAGATGTGCCAAGCTTATAGAGACATACCCCAAGAGACTTGCAGCTGTAATTGCTGCAAAAGGTGGCTCTACAAAGTATTGACTTTGGGGGGGTGAATAGTTATGCAACTCAAGTTTTCAGTTTTTTATGTCTTATTTCTTGTTTGTTTCACCACAAAAAGTATTTTGCATCTTCAAAGTGGTAGGCATGTTGTGTAAATCAAATGATACAAACCCCCCCAAAATCTATTTTAATTCCAGGTTGTAAGGCAACAAAATAGGAAAAATGCCAAGGGGGGGGTGAATACTTTCGCAAGCCACTGTATTCAGACCCTTTGCTGTGAGACTCGAAATTGAGCTCCGGTGCATCCTGTTTCCATTGATCATCCTTGAGATGTTTTTACAACTTTATTGATGTCCACCTGTGGTAAATTCAATTGATTGGACATGATTTGGAAATGATCACACCTGTTTATATAAGGTCCCACAGTTGACAGTGCATGTCAGAGCAAAACCCAAGCCGTGAGGTAGACGGAATTGTCCGTAGAGCTCAGAGAAAATATTTTGTCAAGCCACAGATCTGGGGAAGGGTACCAAAACATTTTTGCAGCATTGAAAGTCCCCAAGAACACAGTGGCCTCCATCATTCTTAAATGGAAGAATTTTGGAACCACCAACACTCTTCCTAGAGTTGGAGCAATCGGGGGAGAAGAGCCTTGGTCAGGGTGGTGACCAGGAACCTGATGGTCACTCTGACAGAGCTCCAGAGTTCCACTGTGGAGATGGGAGAATCTTGCAGAAGGAAAACCATCTCTGCAACATTCCACCAATCAGGCTTTTATGGTAGAGTAGCCAGACAGAAGCCACTCCTCATTAAAAGGCACAAGACAGCCCACTTGGAGTTTGCCAAAAGGCACGTATAGACTCTCAGACCATGAGAAACAAGATTCTCTGGTCTGATGAAACCGAGATTTAACTCTTTGGCCTGAATTCCAAGCGTCACATCTGGAGGAAACCTTGCACCATCCCTATTGTGAAGCATGGTGGTGGCAGCATCATGATGTTGTGACTTGACTTTAACATGAATCTGAAGACTGTTATTTATCTAATTAACTAACTATGTTTAATTGTTACCCAATTAAATTAATCATGTAACAATTAACTCATTTGGATCAGGGGCACCACGAGAGCGGTTCTTTAAAGAGTTACCATCTCTCGAATTCAACTCTAAAAGGTCTTTACCTACCACATCTATAAACAGCCAACTTATTAATCATAACCTTGTATCATATCATCATTCTGAGCAGTCGTAACCTCCTTGCATCTGCAAAAACGAATGCCTTACTTATGATTCAGTACTACACAAATTGGTTTAATTATTTATGTACTAGCTAATTCAAAAGGAACACGGGATAAACACACACACTCTGCAATGGTTATTGTTTGGAGACCTAATACGTTGAAAACAGGTCCCTAGCGGAATGACAACAACATGGATGCTAGTTAAAGAAGAGATAGAGACGGACAGAGACACTTAACATTGCCACATTCAAAAACTACTCTCACATACAGTAACCATATACTTTGCACATGAACCACCACCTGCTTTGAGCAAGATATCATGAATGTATTTACATGAAATGCCTGGGTTCGCCGGGGATCTCTCGGTGAACGGGGCAGCCTTGGAAAGGGGGTTGGGCCTTTTTGGGACATGCTTGTACAGTGAGGGAAAAAAGTATTGCTGATTTTGTACGTTTGCCCACTGACAAAGAAATAATCAGTCTATAATTTTAATGGTAGGTTTATTTGAACAGTGAGAGACAGAATAACAACAAAAAAATCCAGAAAAACGCATGTCAAAAATGTTATGAATTGATTTGCATTTTAATGAGGGAAATAAGTATTTGACCCCTCTGCAAAACATGACTTAGTACTTGGTGGCAAAACCCTTGTTGGCAATCACAGAGGTCAGACGTTTCTTGTAGTTGGCCACCAGTTTTGCACACATCTCAGGAGGGATTTTGTCATACTCCTCTTTGCAGATCTTCTCCAAGTCATTAAGGTTTTGAGGCTGACGTTTGGCAACTCGAACCTTCAGCTCCCTCAACAGATTTTCTATGGGATTAAGGTCTGGAGACTGGCTAGGCCACTCCAGGACCTTAATGTGCTTCTTCTTGAGCCACTCCTTTGTTGCCTTGGCCGTGTGTTTTGGGTCAATCTCATGCTGGAATACCCATCCACGACCCATTTTCAATGCCCTGGCTGAGGGAAGGAGGTATCTCACCCAAGATTTGACGGTACATGGCCCCGTCCATCGTCCCTTTGATGCGGTGAAGTTGTCCTGTCCCCTTAGCAGAAAAACACCCCCAAAGCATAATGTTTCCACCTCCATGTTTGACGGTGGGGATGGTGTTCTTGGGGTCATAGGCAGCATTCCTCCTCCTCCAAACACAGCGAGTTGAGTTGATGCCAAATAGCTCGATTTTGGTCTCATCTGACCACAACACTTTTACCCAGTTCTCCTCTGAATCATTCAGATGTTCATTGGCAAACTTCAGACGGGCCTGTATATGTGCTTTCTTGAGCAGTGGGACCTTGCGGGCACTGCAGGATTTCAGAGTTTCACGGCGTAGTGTGTTACTAATTGTTTTCTTGGTGACTATGGTCCCAGCTGCCTTGAGATCATTGACAAGATCTTCCCGTGTAGTTCTGGGCTGATTCCTCACCGTTCTCATGATCATTGCAACTCCACAAGGTGAGATCTTGCATGGAGCCCCAGGCCGAGGGAGATTGACAGTTCTTTTGTGTTTCTTCCATTTGCGAATAATCGCACCAACTGTTGTCACCTTCTCACCAAGCTGCTTGGCGATGGTCTTGTAGCCCATTCCAGCCTTGTGTAGATCTACAATCTTGTCCCTGACGTCCTTGGAGAGCTCTTTGGTCATGGCCATGGTGGAGAGTTTGGAATCTGATTGATTGATTGCTTCTGTGGACAGGTGTCTTTTATACAGGTAACAAGCTGAGATTAGGAGCACTCCCTTTAAGAGTGTGCTCCTAATCTCAGCTCATTACCTGTATAAAAGACAATTGGGAGCCAGAAATCTTTCTGATTGAGAGGGGGTCAAATTCTTATTTCCCTCATTAAAATGCAAATCAATTTATAACATTTTTGACATGCGTTTTTCTGCATTTTTTTTGTTGTTAATCTGTCTCTCACTGTTCAAATAATCCTACCATTAAAATTATAGACTGATAATTTCTTTGTGAGTGGGCAAAAGTACAAAATCAGCAGGGGATCAAATACTTTTTTCCCTCACTGTAAGGCTCTGATTGTCCAAAATGGTTCCAACAACACTTCTGTTGTCTTTCTCTCTTGTCGTGTAGTCCTGAACTACAGAGTTGATTTTCCTTCCATTCGCTCTTGAATATGTTTCTTTGATGATAGTCTAGACAGCCGTATCGATGGTTCCCCAGTGGGGTGATGAGAATAGTGTAATACGATGGATTGAGCAGAGTAACAAGATGGTCCTACATAAATTCACTTTCGAAGATACTTTACTTAGGCCAGCTAATCAGCCGTACCAGTGATTGTCTGGGAGGTGAGTTTATCATCTTCACCTCGTGTTGAGATTCAAAGTTCAAACCATTTTAAACGCGGAGTTGCCACTTCACGCTTTTCTGGTCTGTTGTGTTAATTCGTAACCCATCATTTACACATTCTGCTTGAAAGGGGCGGTTCCAGCAGGCTGGCACGCTTTCTGACCTCACTTCGGGGCGGCGATTGCTCACTGTGCAAAGTTATGTAAAACTATTATCTCTTATAACTTCTTAAGTCAAACCCCTCTCTTAACAAAAATACTTTTATCATTTTTCATTTTACATGCACAACACATAGTATGGAGACTTCATATATGTAGTGGGTATACTTTCCAAGTTGCAGTATTCCTTTATAAAAAATGTAAGATCGCCTCTGACCATTCCCCAAGTTATACGTTAGAAATATTGTTCAAGTATTCACTTTTGAATGTGTTAGTTTCAGTGGGAAAAAGTATTTTGAAACAAAAAACATTCCTTTGGTGAATCTTGAAAAGGAGAGCCTCGATCTTCTCCCTTGATTTACAACAGGACGTGAGTTGTTAATCCCCGCTAGTGCTTTCCTTCCCCCTTACGGGTGAGAGGGGGTCTGATTGAAATTGCAAACCTGATCTGACCTATTTGGATTCTCGTGGACAGTCATCCTCAGGTGGGTTCAAACTTGGAATGATTCTGCAAGTTGCAACCCACCACAAGAATGGCCATGGGATGTCCTGGTTGTGGATCGTCGTTCCGGACCCGTCGTCCGGTTGTCCAGGCTCGTGGATCTAGGCAGTAACTTAGGCAGACATTAAAAACGCACAACACTCACGCAATACATCATTACATTTCTTCCCCAAATGAGTGGCATTGTGGCACTAACTGGTGGTTGTGTGGGGAACTTATATGTGGCAGTATCAATTCCTAAGTGTCAAAGAAAATGAAAATAAACAATTGAAAATAATAAAAACACAAACAAAAAGATTTACAAAATATAGTTACCACACCTTAGTCATCTAATTGGACTCTATTCTATATACGTCCACGATCTTGGTTAAACGACTCTATCATCGCATTTTGTCTGTCATATCTAGGTCGATCCTACTTAGTGGTGTTTTGCTTAGGGCACTACCCTAAGTTGATAACTACAGGCTACAGATGTAAGGCACTGGCTTCGGACTGTCTACAGGGATGACCTATGGACCTCTGGGGAGAAACTGGTGACTAATGTAGCTGTAGAGTCAATGGGGCTTCAGGGTCTATTTACAACTTTACCGAGACTGGTATTTTGCTCAGACCCTTAAGTGATCCTGGTATGAATCCTCATTAAATGTTATGTTGTGCATGTATGTTAATGCTTGCACAAGCGCACATGCCAATAGCAAGAAAACCAAGTATCCTGGTAGGCTGCAACCTTGGCAGAGTGAATCTGACGTCATCAGATAATTTCCATGTCAATGACCGTGTGTCAGTAACAATCGGTGCCGACCTCAAGCCATATGCCATGGGGACCTGTAGTGGTTTTACTACAAGTCATTGTGTCTTACACCATTGTAGTGGCGATAGGTATGAAGGAGTCTTATTCATAGCTATGTTATCCACGAAGGAGCTAACCTCACGACGGAAGTACTCTATTAGCAATGAACCAGTCGTACGCGGTGTGATCATGGTTCATGACTTCTAATAACTTTCTTCCTGAATGTAGGATTCTATTTATTAGCGGAATGTGTGTTAACCATCAGAAGAGTGTTTTCGAGATTCCCTTCCATGTGTTGCAATCTGAGTGACTACTAACTCCTCTGTCACTGTTATCAAGGGCAATTGGACTTGTTAGGTCTCTAACCTTCTTACTGAGTGTGGCTGGACTGCCTGTTGCTGGCAGTGGTACTGGTACCCAAGGGGACCAGCTACCCTACCAATTGATTACGTAATGTTATCCTACCGGAACACATGATTAGAACATTTTACTAGTTGCATTGTAGTTTAAACTACGTATGGCAAGGAATTATTATTGTTAGCATTTTTTATTTCTTTTGGAGTTGGAAAGTCCACTGGACTTCTTTTACGACAAGTGTGGGACACCTCAGTGATATCTGAAGATGCAATCTAAGGTTATCCCGTCGAGGGGCTTGTTCGCCTCTCTCTGCTCTTGTGGGGAAGTTTACAACTTGATTTGTTTCCTGATCGGGCAGCCTCGTACAGTGTTGCACGTAGCCTCGACCCCTCCCTTGGCCTCGACGAGGCTCATCATGGGTCTGGGTTAGTATTCCCCCCCTTTGTGTCTCGGGACCCCCCCCACAAGCGGTTGGTGTTGGTGTCTGAGGCACAAACGAAAAGATCGTGCCCTTTGTACGAGTTGTTGTCGTGGAAATACTTCTCAAAGATATCTCTCAGACACTGGAGCTTGTGAGTTCAGAATATACTTTATTACAAAGGAACAAGCCGAGCTGGTCTGCGGAGCAACTGCCAGTCCCAGACTTGGAGCTCTCTTTTTCTACAGCTTCATCTTTTCATGTCGTTTTGCACGTGTTGCTGTTGTAGACGGGTAAACCTTGTCACGTGTCTATTCTACGTTCTATTCAACAGGTAAAACCTGTCATTACCCGTAGCGTTTGGGTAGCCATCCAAGGCATCCTCTATGTCTGCTAAGAATGTCTCAGTGTAATTTGGCTTCCCTGGAACGGGGTCAAAGGTGCGGAAGTTCTTGATGATTTTGTCAAGGTGCTCCGCACCAAATGCGCGGCGAGGGTTTGCTTCATCCTGTGGGGAATTATGGGCAGAAAAGCCAAGAGGAGAAGCCAAGCTTTGGATTTGTTGTCACGGAGGTTGCCATATTACTCTGTGTCGAATGGCCAAGAGGAAAACACTGAGGGACACCTGAGAGAGGTAAGGTCTGAAACCTTCTGTTGTCTCCACTCCTTTGTGTACCGAGCTCCGGTTGCGAGCTTGGTTGCTTGGTTGGGTAGTCACGCTGTAGCATGTGACTGTTCTGGAGTGCTTCCAGGTGGTACCTACAGGTGGTATTCTGCTGCTTAGAGCAGTTATTTTAGACACGTGAGTGTCACACTTGCTCCGTTGGGCCTCACACTTATCTGTCATGGTTTGCAGGGAGAGGTCTTGAGTGCAGAGCGAGAGATTCAGTGATGAGATTTCCTCCGCTTGCTTAGAGATCATTTTTTCCATCTTCCTCACCTGGGTTCTCTCATAATTCATTTGGTCAGCGACTTCAATGAGTTCCGCTGTTTTGGTCATTGTGTTCATTAACTGATCGTCTTTCGTCTGCAGCTTTTTGAATAGAACATTATTGCTTTGAGTAGTGTCATTCAAACTGCTTGCAGGGTATCAAATTGTGCGCCCTTGTTTTTAGCTAACTCATCAGATTTATCTAGTTTTGCAAGGACTTCGTCTAATTTATTTTTGGCTAAATGGAGTTGTTTCTGTAGAAGATGATTTTGTTCAAGAGTTTGTGCTCGTTCTTCGTCTTTTAATTGTTCCGTTCTCAAACGCAGTTCCTCGGCTAGCAGTATTTTTTCCTTTTCAGCTTTTGTCATTAGTTTCCGGGTTCTCTCCACCTGTCCCTTCATATCAATCATTTCTTGCTCTTGTTTCTGCTGGGTACTGCGGTACTGGACCAATGTCAATCTCTGCTGGTGGCCATAGTTCAGGGATAAACTGGAGAGAACCTTTACAAGGACTGTGCCTGATAGTCTATTTTCGAGGGCATCTGTCGCAGTTTCTGCAGTTATTTTGCTAATGGCATTGTGATCTAACATTCTCAGCCCTTCGGCATAGTTTGGGTTTGCATCGCTGCTGAGGTCAGCGATCAATCTTTCCGTGGGTGAGGGTTCACTTATCAGCGGGGGAATTATTATAATTTTATTATTTTGTTTTGTAGAGTTTGGGTTTTGACTCATCGGAAGCTGCAAAAACGATTTTAATCAATTGATAGACGTCAAAGAATCATCAATACTGGATCTGTAATGTGGGAGTTGGACTACAATAAACTTGCAAAAGCAAATGTAATTGATTTAGCAATGTTAATGATTAATCATACATGTGTGAAGGTGTGACAGGTTAAAGGAAATATTCATAGCCTGTTATACACTAAAAAGTATTAGTAAGTTCATAGTATGTGAGGATCTTAAAATATCTAAGGTTAAAGATCATGCATTCAGTACTAGTTCATAGAGATTGGTAAAATTCATAATTGTGTTAAAAGGTTAAAATCCGTCAAGTGTACAAAGGGTAAAAATTGTAAGAGGAATGTGTAAACGTTATATTGACTACTTTATTTTGTGGTGCCTAATTTAAGGGTAAAATAGTTAATGTGTGATCTACTAAATGCTCTTAATCTATGAGCCTGAGATCGATTGCTCTGGTCTCCACCCAAGTTCCCGGGGAAATCTCAGTCTTTTTCCTCATTATACTAAAGTTTTCAGTGAGGAAAAATAACTGCATCGCTCTCGTGATTATTTCTCCCCTTTTTCAGGTACGGTATTGATATAAAACAGTTAATTTAAATGTAATAACTTGCTAACATGTCAAGAGTGTTTAAGGTGTGTTTTAGTAACATCTTGAGTAAGTTAGAGTTAAGTTGCAGAGAGTAATATGTGCGTGTGTGAGTGAAACCCTGCTCGGTTGCAGCGAAGAATAGCTTCGTACTGAGAGTAGCTGCCATTTTATGTTAATTGTGAATGAACATGTGCGCTGTTAATAATATATTTTGGGGTTATTTGTATAATGTGTTTCGAACACTTTATTGACATTGTTGATAAATTGAGTTATGGGTTACTGAGCTAAAGCTACTTTGTGCTTGACAGTTATATTGAAACATTTGTATATGTTTTAGTGAATTACAGTTTATGCTATTGTGACTTGAATAAGCTTTGTACCCTACAAAACTATCTATTTCCTGTAGACCTGTTGTTCTGTAAAATGTTGTATTTTTGTAAAATCATTATACTAAAGTTTTCAGTGAGGAAACATAACTGCATCACTCTCGTGATTATTTCTCCCCTTTTTCTGGGGCGTAAAAAAAGCATTGCTGTATCTAGGTTAAGATTGACAAGTTTAAAATGTCTCATTGGTTGGAGCAAATTAATTTGGTCATTAGCTGAATGATCAACATGGTAAAAAGGTGTGTTTGCAATTTAACTTCCTTGTTAAATAGAATGATGCAATGATATCCAATCTGTTGAGGTTGGTTGGATATTATAAAGTGTAACCAGATGTTACAGATGTGAGAAGACGCTTTGCCCTCGCATTGGAATTTTTTTTCTCCAAAGAATGTGTTGGCAATTTTTCACCACAAGGGGTCACTTACCCCTGAAAGCTGAAATCACAAGGGATTCCAGCAAAGGTGGAACTTCCGTCACCCAAAGCGTGGGATTTCCGCTGTAAACAAAGAAGAATGGCTTCTCTCTGTTTGTTAGCTTAGCTTCTAATGCAAAGCTAGCCGTTCACTTCAAGCACAAAAAGGTCCCCTTCAATTCGGGAACAGGGGTTTACTAACGATGTCTCACATTCAACCCAATTGGCGTTTCTTGCTAGCAATGTTACCGGAACACGCGGTAACATAAAGAAATACTTCCCGCATCTACTCATGCTCCTGAAGGGCGAGAGACAGAGAAATAATACTTCGCTTCGGCCAAACAAATATATCTTCTCAAATTTCCTTAATTGGCTGGCCCTTATGCCCTAGCTCTGGAAAATTAATAATTCACCCTACACACTCTGACCCTTTGTCAGATATACACTACCGTTCAAAAGTTTGGGGTCACTTAGAAATGTCCTTGGTATCTGGGTCGAAAGGAAACACACACCACTCAACGACAATCCAGCCTACTGCTCTTTGGGGTATAATTTGCTACGCATTTCCTGTAGACTGTATTCAACAGTAATGCTTAATTTTGTCTTAGATTCCTCACAGGGGGCGCCAATATGTCGTGACTTGAGTTTAACATTAATCTGAAGACTGTTATTTATCTAATTAACTATGTTTAATTGTTACCCGATTAAATGAATCATGTAACAATTAACTCATTAGGATCAGGGGCACCACGAGAGCGGTTCTTAAAAAAATTACCATCTACTGAATTAAACTCTAAAAGGTCTTTACCTATCACATCTATAAACAGTCAACTTATTAATCATAACCTCGTATCATATCATCATTCTGAACAGTCGTAACCTCCTTGCATCTGCAAAAACCCAAGCCTTACTTATGTACTACACAAATTGGTTTAATTATTTATTTACTAGCTAATTAAATGTGAACACAGGATAAACACACACACTCTGCACTGGTTATTGACTGGAGACTTAATACGTTGAAAACAGGTCCCTAGTGGATTGACAACAACATGGATGCTAGTTAAAGAAGAGATAGAGATGAACAGAGACACTTAACATTGCCACATTCAGAAACTACTTTCACCTACAGTAACCATATACTTTGCACACCAACCGCCACCCGCTTTGAGCAAGAAATCATGAATGTATTTACGTGAAATGCCTGGGTTCGACCGGGGATCTCTCGGTGAACGGGGCAGCCTTGGTGTTAAGTGAATTATTAATCAAACTATTCTGTGTCTCTGTGCGTCTCCCAAAAGGTTGTAAGTCTTTTGCGATTTAAGTAACGGACAGAGTCCCGATCTGCATAGTCAGAGATCTTTATTCATTGAGAATTCTGCCATCACAATTTCAGAGTCCATCTTTTATACTCATATGTTATACAAAAAAATCCCTCCCCTCTGTAGGCGGGCTGTAGTTTTCCACTCTAAAACTGCTCTCCTGACCATCAGTTCACACACACACACATATACTCACATGCATACACACATACATACACACACACACATGCATACACACACACATACATACACACTTTCTTATCATAGCCTACTCCCTGCATTCCTCAGTTATCGCTGTTCTCACAATATTCTGCACCATGTTCCATAACAGTTTCTCTCCTCCCTAAATTGGGAGGCCTCTTTATCTTGGTTTCTCAGTTGTCTGTAGACAGTTCTCCTTGTCCGTTGTCTGGCCTAACTCTTACTCACATTGCTCAATTGTAGCTCAATGTCATAGTCTTTACTGGTCCTACACTCACACATTCTAACACATTCCACACAGTTTCAGGGTGTAATAATTAGTCATTAATAATTCATCTATCAATCCACCCTATGACTAAATAGTACACACATACAAAATATATGTTGTTATAGAAATGAGTCACATACATTGAAGCATATAAGTTGGTTAGCATATAAAAACATTAAAAATTGTCTCATTCAATAAAGGTTCATCAGGGTTACCCCATGATTAAAAGTGTAACGTTAGTTTTTAGCAATGGTAACTAGTACATCATACTTAAAATGAGACTTTAATACACAAAAGATCATTACAATAACTTTTAAACTAGAGATTTAAAACATCCAGTCTCAAACTATCTGAATCGTCGTCGTCCTCCACCAAGCCTGGTGGGTCATATTCTTCATTCCTTAGGTCGGATTCCGGGATTGGGCCGTATCTCACCATCTGCTGTGATACTGCTCCAACGCCTTGCTCACCAATCCTCGGACACAGGGAATAAGACAACATCCACAAAGAACAAGCTTACCCATAGACGCGATTGCCGCGCCTAAAATAGTTACAACAATAGTTTTCCATTTACCAAACATTTTATCAAACCAACCAGTCATTGATGTATTCACCCCCCAGTTCTCAGCCCATTCTTTACTTTATGCAGTGAGACCTGCCAGTGCTCTAGTTACTGTACCATCTGGGGCTGTGTTGTTGGGGATAAACATACTACAATGACCTCCCACCATCTTGCAAATCCGCCCTTCTCTGCTAAAAGCATTTCGAGAACCAAACTATTCTGCAGGTCATGAGTGAGGTGGTGGATAGTTGGCCTGAGATTCTCTTCACTGCATCCCCTGTCTAATTAACAAACCTTTGTAGATGTAATTAATCCAGTCAACATTTTTATCAATTGTAACCCACCAGAAAAACGTTGTTGTAAACCCTTCTCCAATTTGATCTGTGATTCGCATTACTTTGGTGTCTATAACATTGATAATCTCCGGGGTTCATGGTGAATTGGGGTGCCTTAGTATTATCCTTTTTAAGAGTGGTTATTTTAATATCAGAACAATTAGGTGAGGTTTGGTTTGATCCCAAATCTATCACACAAGAGAACATGGTCTGAGGCATAGGTGCAGTTACAAGGGTTGGCCTACCTGTTGAACAGGCATAACAATTAGTTTAACCCAACACCCTAGCTGTGTAGTTCATCCACCTTACCCAAAAGTTCTTATTTGAAATTCCTTCTACTTCTCCTTGGTTCATTTCCTGCAAGAGGAAATATTCTACCCTTGGTGGTTTAGTGCTATTTAGGTTTCCTTCTGAGGGCCTTCCAAGGGGTATTAGACTAGTTTTTTGGTACCTCTGGTGATAACATTAGATCTACCTGCTGTTCTGTCTCGGGGGTGGAAGAATCATTTATCTCCTGAAAAATGAACCTCAAACATATTTCTGCCCCGAAATCATCAACACAGGCCCAATAGTTCCTTGCTATGTCATCTTGCATAATTGACTTTACCGTTATCACCAGTTCCGTTTTACATTTATCATGGGTTTGTTTAATTCCCCATCGGTGTACTGCGTCCATTCCATTCTCATAGTATGTTCCCCAGGCATGTTTAAACACCCTTGCCCAACGACATGAGCGTTCCCCAGTGCAAATGTATTTACCATACCGTCTAGGATCTAACTTTCTTGTACACGCCATCTTCTTACCAAAGCCCCCAAAACCTCCTATCTCTTCATGGGAGAAGTCGAATGGTATCTTGAATCCCCCATCTTGTCCTAAACTGACTTTAACTATTAAAATAATCATTCCCCCAATAGTCTTTCTTGGTTTCAGTATTTCTACGAGATCAAATTAGTGCATAATTTCTCTGTTTAGGTTGACCTGGATTAATCCATAATATGGTTAACATGATGATGCAGCGCAGAGTCCCCCAAAATCCCCAAAACCGCCATCCCAATCATGTCCCTGACTCACTGCCTGGTACTTCCCCATACCCACACCTCTATAAACACCCCACAGTGATGAAAGGTCAGGGTAGGGTTTCTTCGTTAACAGAGTTTACCCCCGAACCCTAATGGTCTAGTTCTTCTCTTTAACTCTGTTTGTGTTCAACGGTGTTGGTATGTGGGCCTACCTTTTTGCAGTGGGTAACGTTGACCCAAGTGGCTCTCTCAGCTATTGTTATAGCGAAGGCAGTTACCAATAGGACTTGGTATGGTCCTTCCCAGTGTGACTGCTTTCAATCCTTTTTCCTCAACGATTGGTTCCACACCCAGTCTCCAGGTTATATAGAGTGGGTCACCTTCTCCTTTAGTTCACCTGTGGGGCACAAAACCTCTGACATACAGGTGTGGTTAATAAACTACCTTCTCACGTGTTCTGCTAGGGTGCTCTCTAGTTCTATGTCTGCCTGTCTGGTCCTGCCAACTGTGGCATTCTGTAAGGTCTTCCAAACACTTTCTCAAAGGGGGATAACCCATCTTTATCTGGGGTTACTCTAAATTTATTCCCTTCACTCCGTGATAACTCTATAAAATCAATTTCCAATTGCTGGAAAGGGTACTTAGCCGGAGGATACTCACCCTGAGTGGGACCATTGGAGGACAGCCGAACAAACCGACTCAGGCACAAACAACCGACCGGGTGGACCGTTACCGGGGCCGGGCTGCGTCCGAAGGGCCGCCATAACCTCCTCCTCAATCCTCCACATAACGGCTCCCACGACAAGGTTCCGGGAAATAATCGTCTCAGTCTTGGCCCCACTCTCCTCCGTCTTGGAGAACATCCGGGACAAGGCGTCCGCCTTGCCGTTCTTAGACCCCGGTCGGAACGTCAAGGAAAAATTAAAGCGTCCAAAAAACAACGACCACCTGGCCTGACGGGAGTTGAGACGTTTAGCCGATTGCACGTAAGCAAGATTCTTGTGGTCAGTCCAGACAACAAACGGTTGCTCCGCCCCCTCCAACCAGTGGCGCCACTCCTCCAAGGCAAGTTTCACCGCGAGGAGCTCCCGGTTACCCACATCGTAGTTCCTTTCCGTAGACGAAAGACGACGAGAGTAGTAGGCGCAGGGATGGAGTTTACCGTCAGTGGAGCATCGCTGGGACAGGATGGCGCCAACCCCCACATCAGACGCATCCACTTCAACGACAAACTGACGAGCAGTGTCAGGTTGAGAGAGAATCGGAGCGTTGGTGAATCGCCTCTTCAAATCCAGAAATGCTCGGTCCACCTCAGGATTCCAACTGAAGGTTCTGGTACTAGAAGTCAGGGCAGTTAAAGGAGCGGCCACATGGCTGTAATCACGGATAAATCTACGATAGAAATTCGCAAACCCCAGAAACCGGGCTGGGAAACCGGTACCGGGCTGAAACCGGTACCGGGCTGGGCCCAATCCAGAACTGCCCTAACCTTCTCTTGGTCCATTCTAATCTCTCCACTGGAGATGATGTACCCGAGGAAGGATGTAGTGTGGGTGTGAAATTCACACTTCTCTGCCTTCACAAACAGGCGATTCTCCAACAATCGCTGCAGAACCTGCTTGACATGCTGGACGTGGCTGGAAAGCTCCTTAGAGAAGATTAGAATGTCATCCAGGTAAATGAACACAAAAAGACCGATCATATCTCTCAGGACGTCATTCACCATACTCTGGAACACTGCTGGGGCATTGGTCAGTCCAAACGGCATCACCTGATACTCGAAATGACCCATCGGTGTATTGAAACCAGTCAACCACTCGTCCCCCTCTCTGATCCGGACCAGATGATACACATTGCGTAGGTCCAGCTTGGTGAACACAGTAGCACCCTGTAAGGAGTCAAAAGCAGAGCTCATCAAGGGCAGGGGATACTTGTTCTTGACCGTGATATCATTCAACCCCCGATAATCAATACAAGGTCGAAGAGAGCCATCCTTTTTACTCACAAAGAAGAATCCTGCCCCCAGGGGTGATGACGAGGGACGAATGAGACCAGCAGCTAGACCCTCCTTTATGTAGGTCTCCAAAGCCTCACGTTCAGGTTGGGAGATGCTGTATAACCGTCCCTTGGGATAGGCAGCTCCAGGGAACAGGTTTATGGCACAATCATATGGTCGGTGGGGAGGGAGTGACAGAGCCCTCTGCTTACTGAACACTTCCCCCAAATCGTGATATGTTTCGGGAACCAGGGACAAATCTGGGGGGTTAGCCTCAATAACCTGACTGGGAACAGAATGGGAACAGGCAGTCTTGAGGCAGTTAGCATGACAATCAATGCTCCAACTAGTTACCTTGCCAGTCACCCAATCGAACGTGGGGTTGTGTTCTTTCAGCCAGGGGTATCCAAGGACCAGAGGAACATGGGGAGAAGGCAGAATGAAGAATGAGATAACCTCAGAATGATTCCCTGACAACAGCATCTTAACCGGTTCAGTCCTCATCGTGATACGTGCCAGACTACTGCCGTTCAGAGTGGTAGCTTCAATGGCTTCCGGTAATCGCTCCTTGGAAAGCCCCAGCTGTTCCACCACGTCGGCATCAATAAAGCTTCCATCGGCACCTGAATCGACGAAAGCGTTAATCGCTAAACTGTGATTCCTGTTCATGAGGGTAGCCAGGAAACGGGGTCTGACAGGGGTATTGAGAGGTTGAAACTGGCTCGCTAAAAGTCCTCCCAAACTTAGCGAGCCGAGCAGTTTGACGGCCACTGGGAACAAGTGGAGATGTAATGTCCCGAACTACCACAGTAGAGGCAGCGGTTGGTCTTACGTCTATGTTGGCGCTCCTCCTTGGTTAACCCGTGCCGCCCCACTTGCATGGGTTCAGAATCTGGAGGCAGGACCTCTCCACTAATCCCGTGTGGTGGACAATGATCGACGCATTCTGGTCCACCTCCTGACCCGACTGGGAACCGAGAAGCTGGTTGATTGGACGGGCCCCATTGCTTCTCCCTCCTTCTCTCTCGAACTCTGTTATCCACCCGAATAGACAAAGCTACCAAACTGTCCAGGTCACTAGGCTCCGGATAGGAGATCAACTCATCCTTGAGTTGCTCCGACAGCCCCTGGTAAAAGGCCGCTTGCAGTGACTCTTCATTCCACCCACTCTCCACAGCCAATGTCCTGAATTCGATTACGATGTCGGCAACGCTGCGAGTTCCTTGGCGAAGAGAAAACAGGCGCTTAGCTGCGTCCTTACCTCGGAATGGATGGTCAAACAGCTTCCTCATCTCTGCCGTGAACTGCTGGTATGACGCCATGCAGGTGTCCTGTCGTTCCCATACGGCTGAAGCCCACTCCAGGGCTCTACCACGCAGCAATTCAATAACAAAGGCTATCCTAGCCTTGTCTGTGGCGTAAGAGTGGGGCTGTAGATCGAACACTAATCCACACTGCATAAGAAAGGAACGGCATCTTCCCAAATCCCCTTCATACTTATCAGGCGTCGGAACCTTGGGCTCACGGAAGGGCACAGCTCCAGAAGCGGCAGGCGAGAGAGGTGAAACCGGTGGTGGATTCTTCACCGGCAAACTGAGCTGAGCCTGGATCTTCATCAGACTGGTAGAAAAGTTCCAAACCGACAACGCTATCTCCTGTAGCGCCGTGCTGTGTTGTCCCAACATCATTTCCTGATGGGTAATGGCATGGCGAACAGAGTCCAGGTCCGCTGGGTTCATTTCTGGCCGGATCGTTCTGTCACGGTTCTCTAAGACCGAACCCAGAAGCAGACCAGGACAAGGTGAGTTGAACGAATGTGAGTCTTTATTTACAGATTCAAAAGATGCAGAATAATCCAGGAGACGGAGCGGGTGGCGGAGATGAGTAGGTGGTGGTGAAGTGGCAGATTAACTGATGGCACGGCAGGGGTTGGGTGAAGGTTCCGGGAGAATGACTGTAGACAGAAAAAACGGAGGTAAGTACAAGGCAGGTCAACAAGGTGCAAAAAACAACAAAACTAACGCTAGTACTCAGAGGCTGATACGCTGGCAAAACATACTGTTAATGGCTAACGATCCGGCAGGGAATGGATGTCAGGTCAGAGCTTATGAAGGGGTGATGATCAGGACCAGGTGTGCCGAAGCTGATGAGAAGCAGGTGCGGGTAATCGAGAGATCACCCGCCTAGCAACGTTGCCCGGCAACCGGACAGGGTGCGTTCAGGAACCTTCGGGAAACAGGAGATTCAGAGCAGAAAAATGGCAACACAGGCAGGAACAGACTCAGGACGCAGGGTTCATGACACATATATATTACCAAATTATAATCTTCTTCACACTTTTCACAGCATTATAAATTACCATCAAATTCGTAAAATAAACTATCTTAAAGTCCTCCTCTCATGCCTTTAGAATTTACCAGTGTGGATGATTAATTAACACCAGAAAGTCAAAACAGAGTTCAGAGGCAATTTGAAATTATTCAACGAACTGTTCCATCCCATAGTATACTAAACATTACCATCATTCTAAATATTTCATAAATGTTACTTATCCCAAGTGTTCATTAAGTCCTCATGACATTTATTCTCATAAGAAATCATATATACCCTAAACTCAGTCAAAACCAAAAAACTCCATAAAATTCACTGTGTGTGTGCTCCTTTAAGACTTATCACCTTTGACCTGTTGAAAACCCCCTAAAATTGAAATAACAACCCTTTATAAACATCATACTAGATGTGTTGTTTTTTTATTTGAAAAACCCAATTGAAAAACAACAACCAAAAATAGCCAGGCCCCACTTAATTTGGTAGCTCACTTTTACGATGTAAATACTGCCTACCTCCATTAAACTGCTCCCGCTATCACTGGGCAACATTCCAATGAGATAAGTGAATCTCTTTCTCCTGGAAGATAAATTATTCATTTTGTTAACCTTCAATTACCATCAGTAATCTAAAAATGGTAAGTACACACAAAACATGATACAGATATCCCCAGTCCTAACTCATCAATAATCATTTGTATCAATCTAATTCCTCATAACTAATCCATAAAACCACTCAAAATTCCTCGAGTATACTATGATTATGTTTAATTGATTACCCTTCAGATCATTTCCTCTTTAAATCTCACAATGATTAGTGAACCCCTAAATCTGCTCCATGTGATCTCATCTCAAATGATCCATTATCAATTATTTGATCAACACCATAGGAAAATCTGTCTCCCCTTCTATTGTTCCTGTCGCCCCTGTAAATGTCATATTTCATTCATTAGCCAATACAATCACATACTCCGTGTAAGTAAGACATTATATTTTATCCCAGGCATCCCCTTAACATAATGCTATAGGAGACTTCCAACAATCCTGGAAGACACTATATAATACCACGTTTCATTAAGTTCACTACACCTTCTAATATAAACCTATAACCCCTTTCTATTAATTTAATAATCGCAACCTGTTGCATTGATGTTTTTAAAATATAAACCTATTGTTTAATAACTTCATACTTATAACCAATGTTTATTCAATTCATCATCCTAATAGTCACAACTATATCCCATTGTTCAACGTACCATGAACAGATTATCGTTTTAGAAATCACCAATTATTTTCATACAACTGCTCGATATAGTCAAGCAAGTACAACTCTTTTACCCGTGAACTAGAACCATACATTTTTTTTTTCTCAATTCAAATAATTGTCCCAACTCTATAGCAATTTTCAGTTCGCTATTCAATTTCTTTATTAGGCCCTAATTAATAAAACAAATAGTTGCTATCGTTGATTAGCATACATTTAATTGTATTCCTATCATTTGAACTATGTACTGTCTCTCACCCCTCCCCCCCACCCCCTGCTCCTTCATACACAACGGGGGAAGCGCGGGGACCTGCCCTAATCATCTTCCTTCTTACGAAATCATGTCATTGGTACTTGTAACCACAACCCATTACTACTTAAAAACATATTTTCATAGACATAACTATAATATTTATCTACTTAAGCTATCTAATTCAACCTTTCACATTTCTCAATCCACCTAGTAATCTAGGTCCATAGCCCCAATGCGAAAGCTTTACCCACTGTCCTTACCTAGGTTCAAACCATGGACCCTCTACATACATTGCCAGTCACTCCACAAAATCCACGATTCTTTCAAAGCACGCCAAACAACCACTTCCATGTTGCACAGCCAGCCACGTCATCACTCCCGGCTAGCCAGCCCTTTCATCCCAAACACTAAATCCCCTAGTAGCAAAAATATAACACACTCTCAAACAGCGTTCTGCATTTACCTCTATCATCGGGTTTAAAAACTAACGTAACAACATTAACCATCCTCTATTGCTGTAGTAACGTCATGTTTGGTTCAGTTTATTTATTACGATGGTATGTCCATAATACTTCTCTATTCTCAGTAGTTTTTAACTCACCTCATTCGGCATCACAAAAACTCTCTCCCTGCACCTATTCCTGTTGAATAAGTGAGCCTTTCTATTTAACCCAAACCACGCTACAAATCTTCCATTCAACATCACCAAACCAAATACTCAGTAGTATCCGATTACCACCCATACCAGCTGTTGAATTACACTCATAAATACAGATTTCACCTTATGCCATTGAAATGACAAATAAACCATAATAGTTCAATGGAACCCTATATTTGCTTTCTACTATATTATAAATTACGTCTATAACCACATTAGTTATTGTCCGATTACCCATTAAACCTTATCACATTATCCAACAACTGTACAACCTTAGAAAACTCATATTCTCTACTTTCTCACCCATGACGTATGTCTACGTTTGGGTGAGCAAGTTCATACATATATAACGTTAGGAACTTATAGGTACCTTCCAAATAATCCCTTCGTGATGTTTTTAGCCAATTCTTAATTGACACAAATCACTTCTTCAAACTTTTTACCCGTGGAACCAAAAATAAATTGACTGTCATTTCCCGGACACTACTCTCACTACATCTCTCTGAGTCCATGCTCTGTATACTTATAAGGTATCAGGCTGGTTGTCTTTTCTTGCTCTGGGGTTTGGCAGGGCTATTAAGGGATAGGATTGCTCCATCTTACCCTTACCACTGCCAGCCCCACCTGACTCTTCTCCGTCTGTCTCCTCTACCTCTATTTCTGACTTTCCATATGTGTACCTCATATGTTATTACATTCCCCTATGTAACATTCCCTTATTTTGTATCTGTTTTCCTGTGGTTCTCTTTCTAATCTTTGTCTCGGCATTCCTCCTCCAGCCCCTTCTTCCTCATAGGGAGGTGGGGCCGGTGGGGGGGCGAGATTATTCCCCTGCACTCTCCTTCTCCTCACTACGTACTCATCATCTGGATTTTCTCTCCATGCCTGCTCTGCCAAGTTTGGATATAACCTTTCTGCCCTCTGCTCTGGGGGAGGCACTGAGACCTCAACCTTCACTTCTATTTCACTCTCACTCACTTCTCTTTTCTTCCTGCCTTCTTCCCTCTTTCTAGCTTCTACTAGCCACACCCTGGCTGTTTCTAAGCCCTCTCTTTTCTGTTTCTTTAGATCAGTACCACAATTTACATGCATTTGTTTAATCATGGATTCCAGTTTAATTACATCAAGTATTTCTCGTCCCCAGTAAATTCTGGGACCTCTTGTGAGGATTTGCCCCCCATGGTTGGTACTGTTAAAAATCCCTTAGCCACCTCTTCTATATAACAAGTCAATATAACAAGTAATTCAAAACAGCTTCACACAACAATTGCAATCACCCCTTCCTGTATAGGTACTAGTCCCCCAGAATTATCTCCTACTCTACGGAGGAATTTATCCCCACAATGTAATCTTGATAATTCCTGACAGCCCCATACAACAGGAATGGGTTCTCCCTCTTTTCTATAGAACCACCTGGAACCACCCCTTCCTGTATATGTAGTCTTGACTAGTCCCCCAGAATTATCTCATACTCTACGGAGGAATTCATCCCCACAATGTAATCTTGATAATTCCTGACAGGAATGGGTTCTCCCTCCTCTAGTGATCTTAACCGTCCAAATTTACTCAAAAATCCCTTCTCTTCCCTGTATTTCTTTAACCCCAGGTTCTCTGAATACAGGGTCGTTTGTTTTGGTAATGGCCTATTACCGTGAATCGTTACGGATCCACCCTGAGCAATCCCAGACTGCCCCAATTAATGAATGAAGACTACTGAACTTATCCTTGCAGCCGAGATTCAATGTAGGTTTGGATTCCGTCACCGTCTCTGTCATTAATCAGGTGTCCTCTGGCCTGTCTTAACCCTTAATGTCAAAGGGCAGGACTTTCTATTTACGAGTGTATCATTCGCCCGTCGACGGTTTTCAGAGTTACCTGGAATGACAGGAGCAGGTATTGGAGTCCGGCCTCGAAGGACCAAGCTGTTAAGTGAATTATTAATCAAACTATTCTGTGTCTCTGTGCGTCTCCCAAAAGGTTGTAAGTCTTTTGGGATTTAAGTAACGGACAGAGTCCCGATCTGCATAGTCAGAGATCTTTATTCATTGAGAATTCTGCCATCACAATTTCAGAGTCCATCTTTTATACTCATATGTTATACAAAAAAATCCCTCCCCTCTGTAGGCGGGCTGTAGTTTTCACTCTAAAACTGCTCTCCTGACCATCAGTTCACACACACATATACTCACATGCATACACACATACATACACACACATACACATGCATACACACACACACATACATACACACTTTCTTATCATAGCCTACTCCCTGCATTCCTCAGTTATCGCCGTTCTCACAATATTCTGCACCATGTTCCATAACTGTTTCTCTCCTCCCTAAATTGGGAGGCCTCTTTATCTTGGTTTCTCAGTTGTCTGTAGACAGTTCTCCTTGTCCTTTGTCTGGCCTAACTCTTACTCACATTGCTGAATAGTAGCTCAATGTCATAGTCTTTACTGGTCCTACACTCACACATTCTAACACATTCCACACAGTTTCAGGGTGTACTAATTAGTCATTAATAATGAATCTATCACTTGGAAAAGGGGTTGGGCCCTTTCGCGGCACGCTTGTAAGGCTCTCATTGTCCAAAATGCTTCCAACAACTCTTCTCCTGTTGTCTTTCTTCGTAGTTGTCCGGTATCCGGTGACTTGTCGTGTAGTCCTTAACAGAACTACAGAGTTGATTTTCCTTCCATACGCTCTTGAAGATGCTTCTTTGAAGATAGGCTAGACAGCCGTATCGATGGTTCCCCAGTGGGGTGATGAGAGTAGCATAATATGATGGTTTGAGCAGAGTAACAGGATGGTCCTACTTAAATTCGCTTTCAAAGATACTTTACTTAGGCCAGCTAATCAGCCATACCAGTGATTGTCTGGAATGTAAGTTTATCGTCATAACCTCGTGTTGAGATTCAAAGTTCAAACCATTTTAAACGCGGAGCTGCCGCTTCACCCTTTTCTGGTCTGATGTGTTAATTCGTAACCCATCATTTACACATTCTGCTTGAAAGGGGCGGTTCCGGCAGGCTGGCACACTTTCTGACCTCACTTCGGGGCGGCGATTGCTCATAGTACAAAGTTATGTAAAACAATGATCTCTTATAACTTCTCAAATCACATCCCACTCTTAACAAAAATACTTTCATCATTTTTCATTTTACATGCACAACGCATAGTATGGACACTCCAAGTTACAGTAGTTCCTTTATAATATTTTGAATGACATCACAAAATAACAAACAAAATGACCTTAGTGTCCTATAGATTGCCTCTGACCATTCCCCACGTTCTACGTTAAATAATGTCCCAGTATTCGCTTTTGAACTTGTTAGAGTTTCAGCTGGAACAAGCCTGTTGAAACAAAGAACATTCCTTTGGTGAATCTTGAGAGGGAGAGCCTGGATCTTCTCCCTTGATTTAAAACAGGATGTGAGTTGTTAATCCACGCTAGTGCTTTCCTTTCCCCTCTACGGGTGAGAGGGGGTCTGATTTAAGTTATTCATTGCAAACCTGATCTGACCTATTTGAACTATCATGGACAGTCATGACAATGCTGTGGAATGTTTTTCAGTGGGAGGGATTGGGAGACCAGTCAGAATCCAGGGAAAGAAGAACGGAGCAATGTACAGAGAGATCCTTGATGAAAACCTGCTCCAGAGTGCTCAGGACCTCAGGCTGGGGAGAAGGCTCACCTTCCAACAGGACAATGACCCTAAGCACAGAGCCAAGACAACGCAGGAGTGGCTTCGGGACAAGTCTCTGAATGTCCTTGAGTGGCCCAGCCAGAGCTCGGACTTGAACCTGATCAAACATCTCTGGAGAGACCTGAATATAGCTGTGCAGCAACGCTCCCCATCCAACCTGCCAAAGTGTTAGAGGATCTTCAGAGAAGAATGGGAGAAACTCCCCAAATACAGGTGTGCCAAGCTTGTAGTGTGATATCCAAGAAGACTTGAGGCTGTAATCGTTGCCAAAATGCGTCAACAAAGTACTAAGTAAAGGGTCTGAATATTTATGTAAATGTGATATTTCAGTTTGTTCTTTTTAAGAAATAAGCAAAACGTTCTAAAAACCTGTTTTTGCTTTGTCATTATGGGGTATTGTGTGTAGATTGATGAGGGAAAAAAACAATTTCATCAATTTTAGAATAAGGCTGTAACATAACAAAATGTGGAAAAAGTCCAGGGATCTGAATACGTACTTTCCGAAGGGTTTATGTATTGTGGCAGATCAGGGGGTTTGATCAAGATATTTACACAGATCAGACACAAGTGTGATACCTCAGTTTCAAGGGTGTTCATTTAAAACAATAAAGAAAAAGAAAAGAAACCGGTCTCCTCCAGAAGACCTCTTCCGGGTTACCGCCTTCTTGGCTCCGGGGAATGCTGTCTCCTCTGGAGTAGAACACCGAGCCCCTTGGCTCTGTCAGACCGTGAGGACGTCTGTCTGGGAACAACCTCTCACTACCTCTAACCCTCCCATGTGCTGTCCTCCTGGAAGCTTTATAGGCCCCGTACGACTGGTGAGCAATCAGCCCCTTGATTACTCACCAGCCTCAATCAGCCCCAATTAGTCCTGGCCGGAGGACCCGTCAAGACCTGGCACGTCCAGCAGTAGAGCCACCACCGCGTGATGTAGACTCCTTCTGTCACCAGGCCTCGACGAGTCTCCCCCTGGTGGATTGTCCACGGTACGCCACAGTATTTATGTATGAATGTACAGTAAATCTGGTAGCTCTCAAAATAGCCTTTGCTTTGCTGATCAGTTAGTTTTCAGGAGTGTGCTGCCTGCCTGTCTGCCATCAGAGGAGTCTGCCTGTCTGCCTGCCTGCCATGTCATCAGAGGAGTAGATCTGTGAATAATGAAAAGTTAATAAGTTATTGCCATGCTTTCACATAGAGGCTTAGTTTACATTTACATTTTACTAATTTAGCAAATGCTCTTATCCATAGCAACTTACAAGAGCAATTGGGGTGAAGTGCCTTGCTCAAGGGTACATCAACAGATTTTTCACCTAGTCGGCTCTGGGTTTGAACCATCCACCTTTCAGTTACTGCCCTTAACCACTAGACTACAAACCACAAAGTGTTAAACACAAAAAGGCAAATGGTAGTAGATAAATGGTAAGCTGGTTAAATAAAAGACGGCTCTCACAACTTTAAGACTACCATTGTTTTGGGGAAATAGGGACATGTCTGTATATTTTGCTAAATATAAAAAAATGTATGTATTTAGATGCTTTGAAGTTCTGCACCATTTTAAGCAGGATAACCTATTATTTCTAATGATTTAAGTTTGGGCAGCGCACAATGCTGTGACCAATTGCTGGTAGTTAAAACGTCAAAAATAAAAAAATTACTCATGGAACTCTGAAGTGGTCCCATTGCTTCCTATAGGCAGGGGCGCAACTTTGATTTTAGAAATAACATTTTTTTTTATCCGGTCGGATAAACACTCCAAACAGCCTACCTGACCGCTCGGAGGTGTCCGCATGGTCCTAAAGCACACCGTTGCCTCGTTTTGTATCACATTCCAATGATTAAACTGGGGGGAATGTTATTTCAGAATGTGGGGGGGGGTCCCTCCGTCCCGAGTGAAAGTTGTGCCCCTGCCTATAGGGGAAATAGAGGTATATCTATTTATTTCAAAATAATATATCAAAATGTGTATATTTAGATTTTTTCAAGTCAGAAACCATTTTAATCAGGATAATCTCCTCTTTGGAATGATGCAAGGCTGGGCAGCGTACTCAGTTGTCATCAAAAGCTAGCGTTTAAAATGTCAGAAATGACACATTACTGTTGGAACTCTGAGGCTGCTCCATTGTTTCCGTATGAGAAAATTGTACACGGACATGTCTGTCTATTTCGCCAAATATCTCACAATGTGTATATTTCGATATTTTTAAGTCAGACACCATTTTAATCTGGATAATCTCCTCTTTGTAATAATGTAAGGCTGGGCAGCGTACTCCATTGTCATCAAACACTAGCCCCTTAATACTTTTTGCCCTTGGAACTCTGAGCTCCCCCCATTGTTTTCCTATGTAGAGGCATGCTGGTATATTTCGCAAATATCTCACAATGTGTATATTTTGATTTTTTCATGTCGGACACCATTTTAATCAGGATAATCTCCTCTTTCTAATGACATAAGGTTGGGCAGCGTACTCTGCTGTCATCGATCGCTAGATCAGAAATAGTCAGAAGTTGCAATTTCTTTCCTACTTCCTCGTTATGCAGACATAAACACACTTGGCACCATCGATGTACAGATGTTTACTTTCTACACAAGTTGTTATTTTTCAGTTTCTTCCTAAGAACAGATTGAAGTGGTAAAATAAAAAGGTAGACATGTTTTGGTGCCATTTAGGGAATTTGGAATTCTAAGGATCATTCCAGTCAGAAGAGACTCAGCGATGATTTGTTTCAATTCATTTGCTAACCTCGCGCTAGTGTTCCAGCTCAACCAACGTTCTTTGGCCATTTTTCAGAATTTTGACTCGTTCTATTGTCCAGCCTACTATAGTAGCTAGCTAGGGTAGCCAATGGGCTAGCTAGCTAATGTTAGCCAGCAACGTTATCCAGTAGTGCATCTTCAAAGCCAGCTAGCTACATATAATAGCCAATTAGCCATATTACCTTTATAGTCTCCTCCCATAAACTCCTCGCACACACTGACTACTGGGTGTTCTTCTTCTGTGGGATTTACACTGGCTGTTGTTGCCTAAAAACACGCCACATCTTCTACAGCTATGACCGAAAGTGACTGTTGCCAGCAAGCATAGTCTTCTTCTTCTTCTTGTTCTTGTTCTTCTTGTTCTTGTTCTTGTTCTTCTTGTTCTTGTTCTTGTTCTTCTTGTTCTTGTTCTTCTTCTTCTTCTTCTTCTTCTTCTTCTTCTTCTTCTTCTTCTTCTTCTTCTTCTTCTTCTTCTTCTTCTTCTTCTTCTTCTTCTTCTTCTTCTTCTTCTTCTTCAGTGGAGTTTAACAGCGGTTGGCATCCAATATGTTGCATTACTGCCCCCAACTGAACTATAGTTTAAATCCATTACACTTTGTGATACAAAATGTGAAAACGGGAAACGATTACACTTTGTGATACAAAATGGGAAAACAGGAAATGGGAAAAATACAATTAAAATATATATTTTTATTACCCTACCAACTAACCCTACACTCATTAAAACCCACCACCTTATTCCACTACTTTAACCGTATCTGATCCTACCCTAGGCCAAAGACATTACCATTTAACACACCCTGTAACTCTTCTGAAGTAAAATCTCGTACCCCCAAGTATTTCTCTGCAGCTGCCTCCACAACATCTATTTTCTGTGACTTACACTCCATCTCTGCGGAGCAGTTGATAACCATTGCTATGAATGCTAATAAGCCAACCTTACTAAAACAAATATCACTCATTGGCCTATCTACTATTCACAGGAATCCTCTCAGAATCCCTCACCCTTGATCCACCCTCCTCTACTTTCTTCACTGCCTCAGCATGCGACATCTTCTGTACTACTCTGACCCTGGCCACCTCAACCTGCCTCTCTTGCACCGGACACCTCCAATCTCCAGCAACATGGGCACCCCTACAGTTGACACTCACAACTTTTTCCACCGAAACTACACATTCCTCTGTCCTATGTCCTCCTGCAAACTTCTCACATCTTGGAATCTCCCTCCTACACACTGCTTCGACATGCCCATAAACGTGACACCTATAACACCGCAGTGGATTTGGCACAAAAGCTCTAACAGCATAACTCATATATCCTAACATTACTTTGTCAGTTAAAGACTCAAAATCAAAGCTAAAAAGAACAGACTGTGTCACCTCTGTTTCACCACAGGCTCAGGCACTTTCTACCCCCTCCTTTTCAAATACAGAACTCAAACTGGTGTCCGGCTCACTCTGTTTGAACTTGACACCAACCTTCCTCTACATACCCTCTCCCTTGTTATTGTTAGCTTCAACAGATTCAAACCATCCTCTGTCTCCCTCAGTCTTTTCAACCTCCTCTCTCTTTCCTTCCAATCCTCTTCCCTTAACCAATTATCCGACTACTCGAGAGACATGCAAGCCCTATGCTTCCTCCACTTCAAACTCGAGCATTCAAGTGCTCCTTCATTTCCAGCAAGCGCCGTACCGAAACCCCACCCATAGTGTTTGATTGACAATCAACACAAGTCGAAAACGATAATGCAAATGAGGAAACGAAATTGCAAAATTAAGCATTGCGATTGATTTATCAAATTTGATTGATCATTTGAATTTTGACAGTCTTAAACCACAAAGAGTATTGTCAATTGCCAATTGAGAATTATTTTTCTTTTTGTCACAATTCATGCTATCACTACAAGGAAATGAAATGGCAAACATGATAAATTATTTGTAATTTAAGCGTTTACAGTACATTCGATTTGTAAACGTTTCAGTGTTGCAGACAATATGCATAGTCAATCATTGAAATTATAATGCAATATCTGTTTTTGCATTTCAATTTTGTCACAAAAGATGCATACCCATTTAGGAAAAGGAATTGTAAACATGATATTGATTGATCATTTGTCATTGATATATCGTCTTAGTGAAAGGGTGGGGGGACAACGCCCTCACCAGACAGCTATCTGGTACTCCCGAGTCCACAAAGCTTTGGCTTACCTGGTACTGTTTTTACTGCGATTGGTTGATGCAACCGGTCCACTGCTGAGTCTGTAAGCCTTTAGCTCACTCTGGGACATGCCTATTGTGCCTAGATTCAATCAGATCAAGCATTAACCAATGATAGTAGACACCCGCATAGTGGATGTTTTGGCGTAGTCAGAAGTGGAACTGTGTTGGAGCCATTATATCGAGCTGCTGCTCCTGCGATAATTGTAACAAAGCCACACCCACCCCAGTCATGTTAGAAGTTCAGAACGAGAAAGTGTAGTCTATATAGAAATAATTACGCTCAAATTCAAAATCATTCACAAAATAATGAGGATTTATATGATCCTAATCGAGGTGTAGATTACATCTCACATTCCAGTGTTCGAACTTGTAAACAAGGCTGCATGTGATTTCTCTTAATGCGCCTCATGGCAGCCAATGGTAAGACACTTGTGGATTTGACAGCTCTAATGTAGTTCCACCTCAGACACTGCCAAAACAACCGCTATGCGGATGTTGGCTAAAGCCGGATGTTGACTAAAGCGGATCTGATTGAATCGAGCTCTAAGATCCTTTCACATCAGCTACTTGCCGCTGAGAAGCGTGGAGATGTAATATTTATCCATCTTTTGCTTTAACTGCCCTTGGCGTCCCAAAGCGAGAGTGTGGACTGTGCTCTGCCAGCCACTACTCGCACCTGCAGTCTGCCCAGGGTTTTTTCCCCAAGTTAATAGGGTTGGGAAGTAACTGATGAGATGTAATCAATCACATGTAATCTGATTACAAAAAAAAACGAACGGTTTCAGTTACATTACCAGCACAAATATTGTAATCAGAAAAAATACATTATGACACAACAAATGCATTTAATGGATCCTTTTTGTCTTCTTCTAATGCCTCTTAAAGGGAAATTAATCCAAAGTAACTGAAAGTAATCAGATTATGTTACTGAGTTTGGTTAATCTCAAAATTACATTACTGATTACATTTAGAAAGTAACCTACCCAACCTCTTGCAGGTTAATATACCTAACCCCATCCTTTGGCCCAGTTTGACATTTTCTCAGTGTCGCACCTTGGAGCCTATGGCTTTTCGCTTGTCACCTTCCCCAGAAGGGTTTCACCGTCATTGTCCAGTACGCGCGTTACGCATCTACTTGGATTGAACGAGAGCTCAGGCAAGGGTGTTATGCTCTTTGCTCTTTGAGCAACCACCCTCCCTCGTCTCTCTTCGACGTTATCTTGCCGGATCATGGAGGCTATTATATTGATATATAATGGCGAGGATGACAGCCTTTGGAGGGGCCTAAAATGGCCCTCTCCTACAGAGGAGTTTACCTCTTGGGCACAATTTTGTGCGCCACGTAATGAGCGTCCCCTCACTTTGTTATGAGTTTTTTCCCGATGGGTTGTTTCTGAACCTTCTTGGTGCGTACTGCCTCAGTTTCGGAGCTTCTGAGGGTTGCTGATGTTGGGACTACCCTAGCTTCGGAGAGCATGTTTTGCAATACAGAGTTAGCCATCGTGGCAATCGAAACAAGTACAGTACTTGAAAGAGAACTTAAGGTTACTTGCGTGACCCCAGTTCTCTTATAATATGTCATATGTATCAGCTCAATCCCCTCCATGCAAGAGTGTGAGGAAGAAAAGCATGCTTGAGAATAACCAGAGGGCGGGAGAGAGGCTCCTTATAAGGAGGTAAGGGGCTCACCTCATTCGCCACTCTAACTGTCTGTCTCCAACAAACGCTTTTTATAGGTCCTTCCGAGAGTAGGTGATCCTACTGAATCCCCATACTGACACATCTCACTCATATTATCAGAGAACTGGGGTTATGCAAGTAACCATATATATTTTTTACTTTTTTACTCCACTGGTCTCGGCTGGTCTCATTGTCCGAGACCGAGTAAAAATGTATCTGAGACAATACCGAGAAACTCAATATGTGGTCTCAAGACCGGACTCCAGACCGGTTGGTCTTGAGTACTACAACACTGCCTTCAAGGTTGTTAAGGGATAGTCCAGAGTTTTGGAGATCCAGGGAGAGTAATGGCACTCTGGTTCAACTTTCATGGTCGTGCCCAAAAGTGCAAGACTTCTAGGCAGCCATTCATGAAAACACACTGTAAAATGAATTATTAGTTACCTATGCATGATCTCTTTGCTGCCTATGCAGACTGGGTACACACAGCCCTTATGCTTGGAAGAAATCTGGTTAGAGAAAGGAAAGCCCCTGATTTACTCCAAGTAAATGTATAGTTCTCCCAACTGGGTATTAGCAGCATACGATACATTTTCTTTCTGACTTATCAATCATGTGGAGAAATGTTATTTGAAATGGGGTAAATAACTTGATCATATCAGTGGTTCAGTGAAAATAAAGTGTTATATTTAAGCCATAAGACTAACCCTTTCCATGTGTTCTATAATCTTGATTGATATATTTATCCTATTCTCTCTGCCAGTGTGATGTGATTAGCCAGTGATTTTATTTTAATGTAGTCCTGTTTCCTGTTGGTTTTGTTTGCTGTCATCTTTTTAATTTCTATTTCGTTGTTCTCACAGGTAGTGAGTTCATTGGTATTTGTTGGGTCCTATTACTTTGTATTTGTTGTATTCTGTTGTTTCTGTATAACTAATGTAACATGTCAATAACATATTGGTCATAAAAATAAGAAAATACTTTCAAATACTTACAATAGAAGTAGTTGATTCAGGCCAAATACGCTTGTACTGTATTTGAACCCAGGTCTGCACTATATAGGGACAGTGTGCCAGTTGGGATAATACATAACCAGGCCTTTTATGAAGAGGCCTTGTTATGTATAACATAATATAATGTGAGCGATTATTTAGTATTGCGAGAATGATGGAGCTTTGCTTAGACTAAGCAACTTGTCTACTGTGATTGAGCCTTAACAGAAGCAATCTCTTCTTCTCTTTCTACAGTCAGATCAGTCTAAAAGAAGGTAGCACAATTTGTGAGTTTGTGAGTTTGTGTGTGTGTCGTTGTGTATGTACATGCATACAAATAGCACACACACGCACACACACACACACAGAGAGAGAACATTTGATCCCTACCTTTATGGTTAACCAGCCTTAGTGCTTCGCGACAGACACAGATCCCTCTCTCTCTCTCTCTCTCTCTCATCTCATCATTGGCCTGAGCAGCAGTACATCAGAGACTCAGCCCCATCCCGTATCATAAAGTATGCATTAGGAACCGAAAAACAACATCAGTCTGTGGATCTCTCTCTGTGGCATGGCAACACCAACCATAAAGCAGATTTATTGACAAGTCGGGCAGAAGTAATAGTTTTAATCAGAACAATCTTATCGCCTTGTGAGGGAGTCGTCGCACACAAAGTGGAATGGTTTATCCTGTTGTTGTTTTGGGGCCCTGGGCTGGGTAGCTGTGTGCATGTGCTTGTGTGTGCCCGTGCACATTTGTGTGCTTGTTTGTGTAACGTGTGTGTGTGCGTGGGTGATGGGGGAAGCCAGGAGTACAATTTATTTGGGTGTGTCCTCTTCGGACAGTATTATAAACTTTTCCCAATAATGTAATTATTTAGTGTCTGCTGTTCTAATAACGTCTACATCTAAATGCTTTATTCCCTGCCTCAAACACACACAAACACACACAGATGCACGCACACACACACACCAGCCAGGTCACCTGTGATACAAGTCAGAATTAGACATCCATCCATGTCTGAGGACGTCGGGAGAAGACATGGAAACCAGCCACTAGGGGCAACAGTGAGTTCTGTTACCTTCAAGTAAGCATCTGCCTCTAGTGTAAAAAGTTGCATGTTTGAATCCAGCGATAGAAAGTTATTTTTTAGATTTCTGTTTTAAGCCTATCTCAAACCTTAACCCTAACCTTAACAATTTGGAGTTAATGCCTAAACTAAGCCTTAAACACTTCGAAATTTGACGTTTGGAAGAACTTCATAATTTGAAGTTTGAGAAAAATGGATGAACGTCTAATTCTGGCGTGAGACTGTGAGAGCTTGTTGCACACACAACCACACACACACAAACACAAATGCACACATAGATGCACACACACATACAATCTCAATGCATAAACATGAATAATAAACATAAGCGCACACAAATTACCGTTTAGTTTTATCGCTTTGGTGCTATTTTCACAATTATGTGGTGAATTCTCAAAACTCTTAGTACAAAACTACAAACTGGTAACACTTGTAACGCAGCCAGTCTTATATTCAAAACCTTTCATTGTGCATTCATTTTGTCTGTAGATATCTTTCACCACACAACCATTGATCCAAAATATAAGTTTACTGTGAAGTATAATGAGTACATTGGTTTAATCACCAAAACACATGTTACGCCCTGGCTCTGGGGACTCTTTAATGTTGAGCCAGGGTGTTAGTTTCTATGTTGTAGTTTCTATGTGTTTATTCTAGATCGTTTAGATCTATGTTGGCCAGGGTGGTTCCCGATCAGAGGCAGCTGTTGCTCGTTGTCTCTGATTGGGAACCATACTTAGGCAGCCTGTTTTGCACAGTTCATTGTGGGATCTTGTTCTGTATAGGTTTGTGTTGGTGAACCTTAGACTTCACGTATTGTTTTGTTGTTGGTATTAAGTACTCATTAAAAGATGTACGCATATCACGCTGCGCCTTGGTCTGCCTCTTATGACGTTCGTGACAGAAGATCCCACCAAAGAAGGACCAAGCAGCGTGTTCAGGAGCAGACACCGGGAAAGGAACTGGAGAAGTTGGCGATGTCCCAGGTGGGTGAATGGTGGTCTTGGGAGGACATGTTCGCGGGCAAAGGGCCATGGGCAAAAGTTAAAGCCCTGGCGAGAGAGGAGGTACGGCGTCAATCGTGCCATCGTCGGACAGGCGAGAGGCAACCCCAAGAATTTTTTTGGGGGGGGCACACGGCATGGACGACTGCTTCCCTTACAGGCCCAATTCATCTCCTCCAGAACAGATTGGTTTCCCAAATGGACCCTATTCCCTATATAGTGCAGTACTTTTGTCAAAAGTAGAACGTAGGGAATAGTGTGCCATTTGGAACGCAGATTTAGTGAATGTCATTTACGCCATATCACTGAATCCTCTACCAAACTTTCTCTCTCTATCGCTTCTCTCTCTTTCTTTCGCCATCTCTCTCAATTCAATTCAAAGGGGCTTTATTGGTATTGAAAACATATGTTTACATTGCCAAAGCAAGTTAAATAAACAATAAACAAAAGTGAAATAACTGGCATTCCCAGGCTGCCTCTCTCTCTCTCTCTCTCTCTCTCTCTCTCTCTCTCTCATCTCATCTCAGCCCAGCTCATCTGCATTTCCTGTGACTGTTATAGAAAGCCTCTCTGACTGTCTAACGGCCAGCCTGATTGGTTGAGTCACTGTCATGCATTTTGCATGCAAAAGCTGTAACGCTGCTCTGGGTTTAATGTCACCCAACGTCCTGGGACTCCTCTTGGGACTCACCCCCCCCCCATCTATTTCCTGTGTTTGAGGGGTGGATTGATTGCTTTCATTTTACTCCTGTGACTCTTTCATACTCTTGCTTGTGCCTGTAGTTTTTTCCCGTTAACGTTACAACTGTGGAAATGTTTGTAATGACCTGTCAAACACACCCCGGTAATGGCTGAAATGGGATCAATGGGATACATTGGCTTTCCGTTGAATCTATGAGAACACTAAAGCTTCGTCAGGGATTTAACACACCATCTCATTTTTTGTGGAATTGAAAAAACTAATAATTTAATACAGTTGAAATACATGTTTACAAATTAGATGCACTGAACTTCCAAAAATTAACACTCAGATTATAATGCGATTATGTTTACGTCATTTAGCAGACGCTCTTATCCAGAGCGACTTACAGTTAGTGCATACATTATTATTTTTATTTTTTTATTTTTTTATACTGGCCCCCCGTGGGAATCGAACCCACAACCCTGGCGTTGCAAACGCCATGCTCTACCAACTGAGCTACCACCCTGCCGGCCATTCCCTCCCCTACCCTGGACGACGCTGGGCCAATTGTGCGCCTCCCCATTGGTCTCCCGGTTGCGGCCGGCTACAGCAGAGCCTGGATATGTCTGATCTCACAAACAATGTATGTTTATATAGGTGCAGAGATGGGCAGTATTTCTGTTACATGTATTTGAAATGCGTATATTTTAATTACTTCTGTGTTTTTTGTTAGCTGAATTACACTGGGCTATTACGCTGAACTAAACTCCTATATATACTGTAATTTGTATTTTCAAAATACTTTTCTATACCATTTTTTAAGTGATTCCCATTTTCTGGACCACTTTCACCCTGCATTGGTATCAGAAGTCTGATAGCACTATGGTGTGATAAAAGTGTCTGCTAAATGAACTAAATTATGTAAAAATTTAAATATTGCAAAGCATGCTGAGTATTGTTCGAATGAGCTCCACCCCGAAACAGTATCCAGTGTGCTTTGCAGTTCATTTTGGTATGTTCATCTTCACATATATATTTAGGTCAATTAGCAGACACGCTTATCCAGAATGACTTGCTCAACTAAGGTAGTTAAACATTCTCTTCTCGCTGCTCCGGATTTGCTCTTTAATTAAAAACTCTAGAGTTTGTGGACTCTGAGTGGGATCAAACTGGGCGGCTGGCATTCCCAGGAGCAGGAAAATCTACACAGTCCTCTAGTCTCTGATGCCAGCTGGAAACTGGTGAATGTGTGTGTGTGTGTGTGTGTGTGTGTGTGTGTGTGTGTGTGTGTGTGTGTGTGTGTGTGTGTGTGTGTGTGTGTGTGTGTGTGTGTGTGTGTGTGTGTGTGTGTGTGTGTGTGTGAGTGAGTGAGTGAGTGAGTGAGTGAGTGAGTGAGTGAGTGAGTGAGTGAGTGAGTGAGTGAGTGAGTGAGTGAGTGAGTGAGTGAGTGAGTGAGAGAGAGAGACATGTAAGGATGGATGGAGAATAGAGAGAAGAGAAGATAGAAGAAGAAGGGAAAAGAGAAGAGAGAAGAGAGGGGAGAGAGTGGGGGAGAAACGAAAGCAAGACGAGATGAAAAGCATGATAGATGGAGAAAACAGGGTCAATATAGAGAAGGCTATGGGCTAAATGACATGTGCTGCACATTAACATTAACACTCTTTCAAATATGACATGTTATGACTTTTTTTGTGTTTGTCAGAAAGTTCATACTATTATCACATATGACCGCCAAGCACTTTTGGACATACTAACCTCGATTTCATCTCCGACTCAGCTGTTCCGCTGTTCACATGGGACTTTATTCCTTTGTTTCATGGTCTACCGAAACGCAGCAGGCGTAGATGCGCTGGCGTTCTGGTCAAAAGTCAAATAGGAGGTGCTTATATTTGTCCTGTTTCACACATGTACAAGTGTGTAACCTGTGTGGTGAAATGGAAATGTGTTTTTTTGCATATCACACTCCCCCTGAGAAATCCCTCGGAGAGTGGGGTCACGGCATAAGATCAGGCATTATTGACGCCGACCCGGGAGCAATTAGGATTAAGTGCCTTGCTCAAAGACAAGTCAACTGATTTTTTACCTACAGTAGTCAGCTCAGTAATTCAAACTAGCAACCTTTTGGTTACTGGCCCAACACTCTAATCATTAGGCTACCTGGTGAAACTGAGACTTGGCTTACTGAATCTATGAATATATAACTCAATGGGTTCTCCATGCAGTGACACGATCGAACGACGGTGGCCTCAGACAAGTCCAAAAGGGGAGGGGTGTGCCTCTTCTTAAACAACAACGGGTGTGCTGCTTCCAGTGTGAAGGAAATCTCGAGCTTTTGCTCACCTGATATCGAATACCTCATGGTAAGCTGCCAACACCACTTTGGCACTCAACGAACTGTAAACAAATGTAAATAAACAAGAAACCGCACAGCCAGAGGCAACGTGTCTTGCGGGCATAGACTTTAATGCGGGGAGACTTAAAACCATTTTACATCACTTCTACCAAGATGTCTCCTGCGCCACAAGGGGCGCTGAAACTCTAGACCGATAGCATTGAGGAGTTTACCACAACAGTCATAGGCTTCATCAATAAGTGCATAGACAACGTCGTCCTCACAGTGATCATACAAAAGTATCTAAACCAAAAACCATGGATTACAGGCAGTATTTGCGTTGGACGCATAAAAGAAAGCCCTCCACAACCTCCGACGAGACATCAAACATAAAAAAGGAGGAAGTTGGAATCCGATTACACCGGCTCCAATGCTCGATCGATGACGAGCTTGCAGACGATAACAGATTACAAAGGGAAACCCAGGTGTGAGATGCCCAGTGAAGAGAAAGTTCCTTAGGCCCATTTTAAAGGAGCCCAGAGTCTGTGGTGCCTTCATGTGGTCCGGGAGATCATTCCAGAGGCTGGGGGCGGTCGAGCTGAACGCCCGATCCACCAAGGAGCGGAGCTTGGTCCTGGGGGCGTGGAGGAGCAGGCTATCGCTTGACCTGAGGGTGTGGGTGGGGTTATGAGGGAGAGCAGTTCTTTGAGATAAGGAGGGGCATTGCCATGAATACACTGGAAAGTCAGCATGAGGGTTTTGAATTCAATCCAGAATGAGATGGGGAGCTAGTGCAGAGATGCCAGGGTGGGGTTGATGTGATGGTGTTTCTGCACCTTCATGAGGTGGGTTATTGGTGAGTCCTGGTGGGGGGGCCAACAAGTAGGGCCTCAGATTTTCTGCTGTTCAGTTGAAGGAAGTTTTGATTCATCCATGCCCTTATCTCCTCAAGGCACGTACTGATATAGTACTGGTACTCCCTGCATATATTATCATTCTTGTGTATTTTGTTCGTCTTGTGTTACTATTTTTCGTATTCTTATTTTTTAACTCTGCATCATTGGGAAGGGATCGTAAGGAAACATATCACGGTAGTCTACACCCATTGTATTCAGCGCATATGACAAATAACATTACATTTGATTTAATTTTGAACATCCATTACCACCACCCTTCAGTTATACCACCTCTCTGCTCTACACACACAGTGTCTTCGGAAAGTATTCAGACCCTTTGACTTTTTCCACATTTTGTTACGTTACAGCCTTATTCTAACATTTATTAAATAAATACAAATCCTCAGTAATCTGCACACAATACCCCATAACGACAAAGCGAAAACAGGTTTTTAGAAATTTTAGCAAATGTATTTAAAATGAAAAAATGAAATATCACATTTCCATAAGCATTCAGACCATTTGCTATGAGACTCGAAATTGAGCTCAGGTGCATGTTGTTTCCATTAATCATCATTGAGATGTTTCTACAACTTGATTGGAGTCCACCTGTGGTAGATTCAATTGATTGGATATGATTTGGAAAGGCACACACCTGTCTACGTAAGTTCCCACAGTTGACAGTGCATGTCAGAGCAAAAACCAAGCCATGAGATCGAATGAATTCTCTGTAGAGCTTCGAGACAGGATTGTGTCGAGGCACAGATCTGGGTAAGGGTAAGAAAACATTTCTGCAGCATTGAAGGTCCCCAAGAGCACAGTGGCCTCCATCATTCTTAAATGGAAGAAGTTTGGAACCACCAAGACTCTTCCTTGTGCTGGCTGCCCGGCCAAACTGAGCAATCGGGGGAGAAGGGCCTTGGTCAGGGAGGTGACCAAGAACCCAATGGTAACTCTGACAGTGCTCTAGAGTTCCTCTGTGGAGATGGGAGAATCTTCCAGAAGGACAACCATCTTTGTAGCACTCCACCAATCAGGCCTTTATGGTAGAGTGGCCAGACGGACACCACTCCTCAGTAAAAGGCACATGACGGCCCGCTTGGAGTTTGCCAAAATGCACCTAAAGGACTCTCAGACCATGAGAAAAATATTCTCTGGTCTGACGAAACCAATATTGAACTCTTTGACATGAATGCCAAGCGTCACGTCTGGAGGAAACCTGGCACCATCCTTACGGTGAAGCATGGTGGTGGCAGCATCGTGCTCTGGGGATATTTTTCAGCGGCAGGGACTGGGAGACTAATCAGGATCGAGGGAAAGATGAAAGGAGCAAAGTACAGACAGATCCTTGATGAAAACCTGCTCCAGAGCGTTCAGAACCTCAGACAGGCGCGAAGGTTCACCTTCCAACAGGACAACGACCCTAAGCACACAGCCAAGACAACACAGGAGTGGCTTCGGGACAAGTCTCTGAATGTCCTTGAGTGGCCCAGCCAGAGCCCAGGCTTGAACCCGATCGAACATCTCTGGAGAGACCTGAAAATAGCTGTGCAGCAACGCTCCCCATCCAACCTGACAGAGCTTGAGAGGATCTGCAGAGAACAATGGGAGAAACTCCTCAAATACAGGTGTGCCAAGCTTGTAGCGTCATACCCAAGACTCGAGGCTGTAATCGCTGCCAAAGGTGCTTCAACAAATTATTAAGTAAAGGGTCTGAATGTAAATGTGATATTTATGTTGTAAAACATTTTTTAAACCTGTTTTTGTTTTGTCATTATGGGGTATTTTGTGGAGATTGATGAGGGAGAAAAAGCTATTTCATCAATTTTAGAATAAGGCTGTAACCTAACAGAATGTGGAAAAAGTCAAAGGGTCTGAATACTTTCCGAAGGCAAAGTATTGAATCCCCTCTAGACACACCCCCCCCACACACACACACACACACACACACACACACACACAAACGCACACACGCACAGACACAGACAAACGTGCGTGCACAAATACAATATACACAAACACACTAGCAATCGCTCACAGACACAAACACACACATCCACACACACTTCAAATCAAATCAAATCAAATTGTATTTGTCAAATGCGCTGAATACAACAGGTGTAGACCTTACCATGAAATGCAAACCAACACATCATCAGGGGCACACTGTCTGCCCTCCAGGACACCTACAGCACCCGGTCACAGGAAGGCCAAGAAGATCATGAAGGACTTCAGCCACCTGATCCACGGCCTGTTCACCCTGCTACCATCTAGAAGACAGTACAGGTGCATCAAAGCTGGGACCAAGAGACTGGTAAACAGCTTCTATCTCCAGGTCATTAGACTGTTAAACATTTACATTTGCATTTACGTCATTTAGCAGACGCTCTTATCCAGAGCGACTTACAAATAGGTTCATTCACCTTATAGCCAGTGGGATAACCACTTTACAATTTTTTTTATTTTTTTTGTGTATTTTTTGGGGGGGTTGGAGTAAAGGGGGGTAGAAGGATTACTTTATCCTATCCCAGGTATTCCTTAAAGAGGTGGGGTTTCAAATGTCTCCGGAAGGTGGTGAGTGACTCCGCTGTCCTGGCGTCGTGAGGGAGCTTGTTCCACCATTGGGGTGCCAGAGCAGCGAACAGTTTTGACTGGGCTGAGCGGGAACTATGCTTCCGCAGAGATAGGGGAGCCAGCAGGCCAGAGGTGGATGAACGCAGTGCCCTCGTTTGGGTGTAGGGACTGATCAGAGCCTGAAGGTACGGAGGTGCCGTTCCCTCACAGCTCCGTAGGCAAGCACCATGGTCTTGTAGCAGATGCGAGCTTCAACTGGAAGCCAGTGGAGTGTGCGGAGGAGCGGGGTGACGTGAGAGAACTTGGGAAGGTTGAACACCAGATGGGCTGCGGCATTCTGGATGAGTTGTAGGGGTTTAATGGCACAGGCAGGGAGCCCAGCCAACAGCAAGTTGCAGTAATCCAGACGGGAGATGACAAGTGCCTGGATTAGGACCTGTGCCGCTTCCTGTGTAAGGCAGGGTCGTACTCTCCGAATGTTGTAGAGCATGAACCTACAGGATCGGGTCACCGCCTTGATGTTAGCGGAGAACGACAGGGTGTTGTCCAGGGTCACAATCCCAAGTCCAGGGTCCAACAGTCATCAATAGCTGGCATCCGCACAGTACCCTGCCCAGAACCTTAGACACTGTCACTAGCCAGCTACCACCCTGTACTCTACCCTGCACCTTAGAGAGTGCTGCCCTATGTAGACAGAGTCATTGAACACTGGTCACTTGAATAATTTTTACATACTGTTTTTACCCTCTTTATATGTAAAGTATTCATCCCCCTTGGCGTTTTTCCTATTTTGTTGCATTACAACCTGTAATTTAAATTGATTTTTATTTGGATTTCATGTAATGGACACACACAAAATAGTCCAAATTGGTGAAGTGAAATGAATTTTTTTTTTTTTTCAAAACATTCTAAAAAATAAATAATGGTAAAGTGGTGCATGCATATGTATTCACCCCCTTTGCTATGAAACCCATAGATAAGATCTGGTGCAACCAATTGCCTTCAGAAGTCACATAATTAGTTAAATAAAGTCCACCTGTGTGCAATCTAAGTGTCACATGATCTCAGTATATATACACCTGTTCTGAAAGGCCCCAGAGTCTGCAACACTAAGCAAGGGGCACCACCAAACAAGCGGCACCATGATGACCAAGGAGCTCTCCAAACAGGTCAGGGACAAAGTTGTGGAGAAGTACAGGGTGGGGTTATAAAAAAATATCAGAAACTTTGAACATCTCACAGAGCACCATTAAATCCATTATAAAAAAAATGGAAAGAATATGGCACCACAACAAACCTGCCAAGAGAGGGCCGCCCACCAAAACTCACAGACCAGGCAAGGAGGGCATTCATCAGAGAGGCAACAAAGAGACCAAAGATAACCCTGAAGGAGCTGCAAAGCTCCACAGTGGAGATTGGAGTATCTGTCCATAGGACCACTTTAAGCCGTACACTCCACAGAGCTGGCCTTTATGGAAGAGTGGCCAGAAAAAAGCCATTGTTTAAAGAAAAAAATAAGCAAATACATGGGGAAGAAGGTTCTCTGGTCAGATGAGACTAAAATTGAGCTTTTTGGCCATCAAGGAAAATGCTATGTCTGGCGCAAACCCAACACCTCTCATCACACCGAGAACATCATGCTGTGGGAATGTTTTTCATCGGCAGGGACTGGGAAACTGGTCAGAATTGAAAAAATGAGGATGGCGCTAAATGCAGGGACATTTTTGAGGGAAACCCGTTTCAGTCTTCCAGAGATTTGAGACTGGGATGGAGGTTCACCTTCCAGCAGGACAATGATCCTAAGCATACTGCTAAAGCAACACTTGAGTGGTTTAAGGGGAAACATTTAAATGTATTGGAATGGCCTAGTCAAAGCCCAGACCTCAATCCAATTGAGAATCTGTTGTATGACTTAAAGATTGCTGTACACCAGCGGAACCCATCCAACTTGAAGGAGCTGGAGCAGTTTTGCCTTGAAGAATGGGCAAAAATCCCAGTGGCTAGATGTGCCAAGCTTATAGAGACATACCCCAAGAGACTTGCAGCTGTGATTGCTGCAAAAGGTGGCTCTACAAAGTATTTAATTTTTGTCTTATTTCTTGTTTGTTTCACCCCAAAAAATATTTTGCATCTTCAAAGTGCTAGGCATGTTGTGTAAATCATATGATACAAAACCCCCCAAAATCCATTTTAATTCCAGGTTGTAAGGCAACATAATAGGGAAATGCCAATGGGGGTGAATACTTTCGCAAGCCACTGTATATTAATAAAAAACACTATGTTTTAAGTTAAATATTAGCGTTTGTCTGAAGCCAAAAAATACATGAAATTCAAAAGCTAATTTGACCTATGCACTAACAAGCCTTTTCAGCATAAGCAGCTTGACTACTGCTGGAGTACTGTAGCTTTATTGATCTTCTGTATTTCAACAACAGATGTACTCACATTGGAATGGTTGATTAGGATTCAAACCTTCTCTCAAACAGCCTAATACATACTCTAAGAGTAGGTTTACCCCATTAATGTACTTGGTAATGTAAACATGTTTTTTCATGTAAGACATCATCCCATTCCACTCATTTAAACATTAAAACATTTGAACTGCAGATTGCCCCTTTAAGAACCAATGGGTATATATCAAGATTAAGATAATTTAACTGATTCCCAGATGGCAGATTGCATGTGTGTTTCATCTGAAAAAAACATGTTTACATTACCAAGTACATTAATGGGGTAAATCTACTCTAAGAGTATGTATTAGTTAGCTGAAGTTGGCTAGCTAAATTGCAACCTGGCCAGATTGTACAATTTGCTTCAGTTCTGTCGGCACATTCTGTGATTGGCTTGTGAGGCTACGTCATCCGATCTGCCTTGTGCCAGCACCGGCAGCGCAAGCCTCTCTCTAAACTGAAAGTAGGCCTATGCATCTTAGAAATAGTTTTCACATACAAACTTTATATGTCTGAACTCAGAATAAATAGGCTTCCCCAAAATAACATGGTCACTGTGGTAGAACGTTTATTTTGATTGGCGATATTGAGCATTCATCAAAATCCCATCAGGTAGCCTGATTTCAGATGTGTCACGTAAACAAGATTATTAGGCAAATCATTCTTCTTTCATAGCATGTAAACATTTAAATCTAACTATTATATTAATCTGACTATTCACAATAATTTTATTATTGTGTGCATACTCATTGCCGGCCATGTTCCTATTGGTCAGTCACCAGGAACGTCTCGTAACACCAACCACACTACACGAGAAAGGATTTTTTTTTTTGACACTACCAGAACTTTGTCTGAGCCTACCAGACCTAGACCTTGTCACACTGAAGAGCCAAGACGTTCGACAATCATTTACGACCTAAGATTTGGCCTAAAACTTTAAAATGTTGTCTGGGACGGCTAAAATCATACAGTCTGCAAAGGCCTTAAGTAGTTGGAGTCATTCAGTACTCACTTACCATCTCATTGTGATCAATCAAATCAAATTTGATTTGTCACATACACGTGTTTAGCAGTTGTTATTGCGGGTGTAGCGAAATGCTTGTGCTTCTAGCTCTGACAGTGCAGTAATATCGAACACGTAATATCTAACAATTTCACAACATATACCCAATACACACAAATCTAAGTAAGGAATGGAATTTAAGAATATATAAATATATGGACAAGCAATGACAGAGCGGCATGGACTAAGATACTGTAGAGTAGAATATTATAGAATACAGTATATACATATGAGATGAGTAATGAAAGATATGTAAACATTATTAAAGTGACTAGTGTTCCACTTATTAAAGTGGCCAGTGATTTCAATAGGCAGCAGCAGCCTCTAATGTGCTTGTGATGGCTATTTAACAGTCTGATGGCCTTGAGATAGAGGCTATATTTCATTCTCTTGGTCCCAGCTTTGATGCACCTGTACTGACCTCACCTTCTGGATGATAGCAGGGTGAACAGGCAGTGTCTCGGGTGGTTGATGTCCTTGATGATCTATTTGGCCTTCCTGTGACATAGGGTGCTGTAGGTGTCCTGGAGGGCGGGTAGTTTGCCCCCGGTAATGCGTTCGGCAGACCGCACCCCCCTCTGGAATGCCCTGTGGTTGCGGGCAGTGATACAGCCCGACAGTATGCTCTCAGTTGTGCATCTGTAAAAGTTTGTGAGGGTTTTAGGTGCCAAGCCAAATTTCTTCAGCCTCCTGAGGTTGAAGAGGTTCTGTTGCGCCTTCTTCACCACACTGTCTGCGTGGGTGGACCATTTCAGTTTGTCAGTGATGTGTACGCCAAGGAACTTGAAGCTTTCCACCTTCTCCACTGCGGTCCCGTCGATGTGGATAGGGGGGTGCACCCTCTGCTGTTTCCTGAAGTCTACAATCATCTCCTTTGTTTCTCTCTCTGTTAGTCTAATGGCTGGGATGCCAGTGAAATGTTCAACTAGGAGACGTACGGAGACGTTCTACCTATGGCTTCCTCTCCATTTACACGTGAGTGTCCTCCCCTCAGCACCTCAATGTCTCAATGGCTCCACAATCTCTTTTTAGACGGTTTAGTAATGCATTATTTGCCTCGACAAGTACCCCATTTCCAACCAGAAAACCTGTATTTATACTGGTATACCCTACTGATAAGACCATGTCAATTTTCTCTCCTTCCCATCTATCCCTCTCTCCTCCCTCAGTGTTCCTCTGGAGAGGCCTGCCTCGGATGAATGAGACCAAGGGCAACCCCCCAATACCATCACCTCGTCTCACTGAAGAATGATGAAGGCAAGACTGAGAAGTACAATTGCAGCACCATGGGCTAAGAGAGAGGGGCGACTTGAATTAATAGTACTGAGGGCAGGTGGGTCACGAGAGGAATCGCAGACAAACACCAATACATGATCACATACAAACGTGTAACAGGGGTTAAAGGGGAAGTTTAATTTTTTGCAACCAAATCGCTATTTTTGATGTAAATGGCATGTTATAGAAGGGTCCAGACACTTTTTTGTGTTTTTTTGGGGGGGGAGAACATACCCCAGCCACACTTCACTTCCTCATTGCTCATTGTGAGTATCAGGGCATGCAAAAGACATGAACAAAAGCTCTACAAACACCCAAATACGTCCTTTTAGAAACGGACACTCTCTCAGTATAGTGTGTATGTAGGTCTTAAGATGTTGTACACATTAAATTGTGTCATTCCAAACTTTATCCGCAACGTTATAATCCATTTTGGTTGAGTCGCCCTGTTTCCCCCAAGCATCTGTGCAGGTCAAACGTGTTCCTATAGTACACGGAAACAGCCCGTGCAGCACAGCTTGTAGAAGAAATGTCTTGAGTCACACAAAATTGAATATAACGTTGCGAATAAAGTTCAGAATCACAAAAAAAGGTGTCTGGACCCTTGTATAACATTCAATTTACATACAAAATTGAGTTTTGGTTATAAAAAAAGAACTTCTCCTTTAAGAACATGCAGTAAGCTCACTCCACAGCTAACTTGAAATGTCACGGATCAACATTTAGATTTTAGTCATTTAGCAGACACTCTTATCCAGAGCGACGTACAGTTAGTGAGTGCATACATTTTTCATACTGGCCCCCCTTGGGAATCGAACCCACAACCCTGGCGTTGTAAACGCCATGCTCTACCAACTGAGCTACACGGGACCAAGCCTTCAAATGGGTACCTTTTTGGGTGGCTCAAACCGTTGGTACGTTGTCAAGGAGGATGGTCACGTGTGTTTGCGAGCAGAGGATCACTGGTTTGAGCCCAGTGTAGGACAGGGACAGTGAAGGAAGATATACTATTTTTGCATTAGCACTACACACCTGATTCAAACCGTCAACACTTTATGATAAGTTGATAATTTGAATCGGCTGTGTAGCGCTAGGGCAAAAAATTTGCACCCCTTTGGGTCCCAAGGACCAGGTTTAAGAAATACTGTTCTATCGAGACTAATCACATCCCCCACCTCACCTCTCACTGGCTACCGTATGTAGACATGATCCAACTTTGTGAACACATTGACTACACTTCAATGAATGTTTGTTATGTGTACCTGTTTGCTTTCTTTGCCGACCACAAGCATGTAGGTTAGATATGAGAGCATTGCTTAGTTTCAGTGCTGCTACAATTTGCAAACAAAGCAATTGTGACACTATTTATGTTTTTTCAGGTGATCATGGTGACAGTCTTTTCATAGAGATGGGCAACTCTGGTCCTTGGAATACAATTAGTTTAAGTTCAAGTGTGTTAGTTGGGGCTGGGGAAAAGGTAACACCAATCAGGCCCCAGAGGGATGGAGTGCCACGATGAGGATGACCAGATCGAGATGGAATCAACAGACTCGACGCAAGATCCAGCATGATCTGATACAGGGCTCTCCTGGAGAGTTGCCATCTTTTCTCCAACCTAATCTAGTGCATCCGATTCTAATAACTAGCTGGTTGATAAGCTACAGGAGGGTAACTCTCCAGGAGATCTGAATCTCCACCATGTTGCCCCCACCCTTTTCTCTTGTAAACTATCTCCCTCTACTATAGCCATCTTTGTTGATTGGACTGAAAGGGATGTAAACACAGACAGCTTGCAGCTACCACATTTAACTATGTTTGATTCATTCACCATTACATAATTTAAATAAAGTGAATAATCTTTGTTTCATGTTCTTGCTTGTGCTAAGAAGTTCCAGTAGGTTAATATGAATAGTACTGAAGACTGTATAACAATCATGCTGGTACGGTTGACTTGAGTGAAATATTATGTTTTTTATGTTTTAGTATTGTAATACTTTCTGTAACTGGTCTCATCACCTGCTGTTTGCATTTCAATAGCTTAGTTGTTTATGAATTACACAATTGTCAGAAAGTCAGGATGAATCAGGCTAAGATGCTGCAACATCTGTCAACAGCCATCTTAGTGCAGAACAACATTGCCTGGACACATACTGTATTATTTTGGGTGAGACTCAAAATAATATTGGAGATATGGGCAAAGAGTAGCTAATAATGACGATTACATTTACATTTACATCATTTAGCAGGCACTCTTATACAGAGCGACTTACAAATTGGTGCATTCAACTTATGATAGCCAGTGGGACAACCACTTTTTATATATTTTTATGGGGGGGTAGAAGGATTACTTTATACTATTCCAGGTATTCCTTAAAGGGGTAGGGTTTCAAGTGTCTCCGGAAGGTGGTCAGTGACTCCGCTGTCCTGGCGTCATGGAGGAGCTTGTTCCACCATTGGGGTGCCAGAGCAGCAAATAGCTTTGACTGGGCTGAGTGGGAACTGTGCTTTCGTAGAGGTCGGGGAGCTAGCAGGCCAGAGGTGGATGAACCTAGTGCCCTCGTTTGGGTGTAGGGTCTGATCAGAGCTTGAAGGTAAGGAGGTGCCGTTCCCCTCACAGCTCCGTAGGCAAGCACCATGGTCTTGTAGTAGAATTGAGCCTCAACTGGAAGCCAGTGGAGTGTGCGGAGGAGCGGGGTGACATGAGAGAACTTGGGAAGGTCAAACACCAGACGGGCTGCGGCGTTCTGGAGAAGTTGTAGGGGTTTAATGGCACAGGCAGGGAGCCCAGCCAACAGCGAGTTGCAGTAATCCAGAAGGAAGATGACAAGTGCCTGGATTAGGACCTGTGCAGCTTTCTTTGTAAGGTAGGGTCGTACTCTGCAAATGTTGTAGAGCATGAACCTGCAGGATCGGGTCACCGCTTTGATGTTAGCGGAGAAAGACAGGGTGTTGTCCAGGGTCACGCCAAGGTTCTTTGCAATCTGGGAGGAGGACACAATGGAGCTGTCAACCGTGATGGCGAGATCATGGAGCGGGCAGTCCTTCCCCGGGAGGAAGAGCAGCTCTGTCTTGCCGAGGTTCAGCTTGAGGTGGTGATCCGACATCCACACTGATATGTCTGCCAGACATGCAGAGATGCGATTCGCCACCTGGTTATCAGAAGGGGGAAAGGAGAAAATTAATTGTGTGTCATCTGCGTAGCAATGATAGGAGAGACCATGTGAGGATATGACAGAGCCAAGTGACTTGGTGTATAGAGAGAATAGGAGAGGGCCTAGAACTGAGCTCTGGGGGACACCAGTGGTGAGAGCACGTGGTGCGGAGACAGATTCTCGCCATTCCACCTGGTAGGAGCGACCTGTCAGTAGGACGTAATCCAAGAGTGAGCAGCGCCGGAGATGCCCAACTCGGAGAGGGTAGAGAGGAGGATCTGATGGTTCACAGTATCAAAGGCAGCGGATAGGTCTAGAAGGATAAGAGCAGAGGAGAGAGAGTTAGCTTTAGCAGTGCGGAGAGCCTCCGTGACACAGAGAAGAGCAGTCTCAGTTGAATGACCAGTCTTGAAACCTGACTGGTTTGGATCAAGAAGGTAATTCTGAGAGTGATAGCAGGAGAGTTGGCTAGAGATGGCACGCTCAAGAGTTTTGGAGAGAAAAGAAAGAAGGAATACTGGTCTGTAGTTGTTGACATCGGAGGGATCGAGTGAAGGTTTTTTGAGGAGGGGTGCAACTCTCGCTCTCTTGAAGACGGAAGGGACATGGCCAGCGGTCAAGGATGAGTTGATGAGCGAGGTGAGGTAAGGGAGAAGTTCTCCAGAAATGGTCTGGAGAAGAGAGGAGGGGATAGGGTCAAGCGGGCAGGTTGTTGGGCGGCCGGCAGTCACAAGTCGCAAGATTTCATCTGGAGAGAGAGGGGAGAAAGAAGTCAAAGCATAGGGTAGGGCAGTGTGAGCAGGACCAGCGGTGTCATTTGACTTAATAAATGAGGATCGGATGTCGTCAACCTTCTTTTCAAAATGGTTGACGAAGTCATCCACAGAGAGGGAGGAGGGAGGGGGAGGAGGAGGAGGATTCAGCAGGGAGGAGAAGGTGGCAAAGAGATTCCTAAGGTTAGAGGCAGAGGCTTGAATTTGAGAGTGGTAGAAAGTGGCTTTAGCAGCAGAAACGGAGGAAGAGAATGTAGAGAGGAGGGAGTGGAAAGATGACAGGTCCGCAGGGAGTCTAGTTTTCCTCCATTTCCGCTCGGCTGCCCGGAGCCCTCTTCTGTGAGCTCGCAATGAGTCATCAAGCCACGGAGTAGGAGGGGAGGACCGAGCCGGTCGGGAGGATAGGGGACATAGAGAGTCAAAAGATGCAGAAAGGGAGGAGAGGAGGGTTGAGGAGGCAGAATCAGTAGATCGGAGGGAGAAGGATTTAGCAGAGGGAAGAGATGATAGGATGGAAGAGGAGAGAGTAGCGGGAGAGAGAGAGCAAAGGTTACGACGGCACATTACCATCTGAGTAGGGGCAGAGTGAGTAGTGTTGGAGGAGAGCGAGAGAGAAAATAATAAAAGTAGAAGTCGGAGAGTTGGAGGGGAGTTGCAGTGAGATTAGTAGAAGAACAGCATCTAGTAAAGATGAGGTCAAGCGTATTGCCTGCCTTGTGAGTAGGGGGGGACTGTGAGAGGGTGAGGTCAAAAGAGGAAAGGACTGTAAAGGAGGCAGAGAGAAATGAGTCAAAGGCAGACGTAGGGAGGTTAAAGTCACCCAGAACTGTGAGGGGTGAGCCATCCTTAGGAAAGGAACTTATCAAGGCGTCAAGCTCATTGATGATCTCTCCAAGGGAACCTGGAGGGCGATAAATGACAAGGATGTTAAGCTTGAATGGGCTAGTGACTGTGACAGCATGGAATTCAAATGAGGAGATAGACAGATGGGTCAGGGGAAAAAGAGAGAATGTCCACTTGGGAGAGATGAGGATTCCTGTGCCACCGCTGCGCTGACCAGATGCTCTCGGGGTATGCGAGAACACATGGTTAGACGAGGAAAGAGCAGTAGGAGTAGGAGTGTTTTCTGTGGTAATCCATGTTTCCGTCAGCGCCAAGAAGTCGAGGGACTGGAGGGTAGCATAGGCTGAGATGAACTCTGCCTTGTTGGCCGCAGAACGGCAGTTCCAGAGGCTGCCAGAGACCTGGAAATTCATGCGGGTCGTGTGCGCAGGGACCACCAGATTAGAGTGGCAACAGCCACGTGGTGTGAAGCGTTTGTATGGCCTGTGTAGAGTGGAGAGAACAGGGATAGACAGACACATATTTGATAGGCTACAGAAAAAGGCTACAATAATGCAAAGGAGATCGTAATGAAATGAACTAAACATCTGGGAAAGCGAGAGAGCGGGGCCTCCCTCACTTACGTTTCACTGAAACGCTCAAATATAACTCTCCCAACTTCCACTTTAGAAATTATAATTGTTATAAACTACAGCGGTTCAATGTTTCTAGGAATAGACTTATTCAGCTAGCAACTTGGTACAGTATTCTTCTTTGAAAACCGTCCAGGGCACCGAATCCTATGACGCCATAGCCAACTAGCATGCCAGCCTCCAATAACATGGTTTAGCACCAATACTCGGTTACAACAAACCACCAGTGTGTTAACACGCCAAGCAGATAATTTGTGTCCGTGTTGTGACGTCACGAGAGGCTACACAGCTTTCAGCAGGATTGCTCAAGTAGTGCAAGGAGACAAGGTTCAAACAAAACAAGGATTTTATTATAGGTCTTGGGAAATTAACGAAAATATAACAAAATTCTGTTCTCTTGTGGCTCTTTAAGGGTTAACAGTTCAGGGATGTCTCTTCCACATCCAAAATCATAATTCTCACTCGCTCAGATAACTTTTCCCCAGCCTTACTGTAGTCCACGTTGCAGCTAGTGGCCAACCCAGCAAAAAAGTCCTTCCAAATGTCTCTCACGTATTTCCACAGGTGCATATATCCAAAGGTGAGTATTTCCCAAAGGTAAGTATCTCCAAATCCTTATATTCCTCATGGAAGTGGACGTGCAGCACTCTTGTCCTCCAGAGAGCCCAGGTTGGAGACTGTGTCTCTTCCCTTCCCAAACCTTCAGCTCATCAGCTCCTCATTTGTTTCAGCTGCGTGGGAAGATTGGCCATAGAGGGGTGGAGTTCCCGACCCTACCAGCAGATGGAGCCATAGCTGTCTGGGTTTGCAGCCACCTCAGGGGGATGTAACGTCCCTCCAGGACACAGCCTCTCGTGACATCACACATCCCCCTCCTCGGGACCGACGTCCTCGTCGGGGTAAAGGCAGCGAAGAAGACGTCCCAGGCACCCAAGAGCTTCCCCCTCTCACAGGCCAGTATGGTACGGCTCAATTACAAGATCCTACTCTTGCAAATGCCTTAAGAAATGTGCAGGTATTAGAAGGTGTAGTGTTAGGTGATAAGACAAACCCTACTTACCCCATTTCGCAGTAAACCGGGGGTTAGTATATCAGATAGTCAAGAAAATGATGAAGTGCATGAACAGCTCCTCGTGCCACAGCCCTATCGGGCCACAGTACTCAACCTAGCACACACACACCCGCTAGGGGGCCCACTTGGGGGTAGAGAAGACTAAGGAAAGAATCATGCAACGTTTCTTTTGGCCAGGAGTACACAAAGAGATAGAGAACTACTGCCGTAGTTGCCCTGAGTGTCAGCAGGTTGCGCCAAAGCCCACATATAGAAACCCGCTCATTCCCTTGCCCATTATCGAAACTCCTTTTGAGAGGATTGGATTAGACATAGTCGGGCCCTTACCGAAAAGTTCCAGGGGACATCAATACATTCTGGTCATTCTGGACTATGCATCCCGGTACCCGGAGGCCATTCCGCTGAGGAAGGCTACATCCAGACAAATCGCCAAGGAGCTGTTCCGTCTCTCAACTAGTCTGGGAATCCCAAAAGAGATATTGACGGACCAAGGGACTCCATTCATGTCCAGGGTGATGAAAGAACTCTGTGCTTTACTGAAAATCAAACAGCTGAGAACCTCGGTCTACCACCCCCAGACAGATGGCCTAGTCGAACGTTTTAACAAAACACTAAAATCCATGCTGCGGAAAGCGGTAGGGAAGATGGGCGCAACTGGGATCAGCTGTTACCCTACATATTATTTGCGGTGAGAGAGGTACCTCAGTCTTCTACTGGTTTTTCACCCTTTGAGCTCTTGCTTTCCTACAGACCCAGAGGACTGCTCGACATCGCCAAGGAGGCCTGGGAGGAGCAGCCATGCCAACAGCGGACACTGATCGACCATGTCGGGGCTATGAGGGAGAGAATGAAGGCCATCTATCCCATGATGCGGGAACACCTGGAGGCCAGTCAGCGGCAACAGCAAGCCTCCTACAACAGATCTGCTCAACCCAGGGAGTTTAAGCCGGGGGACAGAGTGCTGGTCCTGGTGCCAACCGTTGAGTGTAAATTCCTGGCAACCTGGCAAGGACCATATGAGGTCATTGAACGCATGGGAGAAGTAAACTACAAGGTGAGGCAACCAGATAAAAGAAAAACTGAGCAGATTTATCATGTTAACCTTTTAAAGAAGTGGCACGCCAGAGAGGCGCTGTTCAGCTGTCTACCCCCCACAGAGACCAAGGAACCGGCGCGAGAAGAGGTTCAGCTGGGTCCAAATCTGTCCCCACATCAACGACAGATGGCCCTGGAACTCGTGGAGCAGAACCAGGATGTCTTCTCCTCCCTTCCCGGTCACACAGAGGTGGTCCAACATGAGATCCGCACCATGCCTGGCCGAACGGTAAACCAGTGCCCGTATTCTCCACCATCTGTGACGTCACGAGAGGCTACACAGCTTTCAGCGGGATTGCTCAAGTAGTGCAAGGAGACAAGGTTCAAACAAAACAAGGATTTTATTATAGGTCTTGGGAAATTAACGAAAATATAACAAAATTCTGTTCTCTTGTGGCTCTTTAAGGGTTAACAGTTCAGGGATGTCTCTTCCACATCCAAAATCATAATTCTCACTCGCTCAGATAACTTTTCCCCAGCCTTACTGTAGTCCACGTTGCAGCTAGTGGCCAACCCAGCAAAAAGTCCTTCCAAATGTCTCTCACGTATTTCCACAGGTGCATATATCCAAAGGTGAGTATTTCCCAAAGGTAAGTATCTCCAAATCCTTATATTCCTCATGGAAGTGGACGTGCAGCACTCTTGTCCTCCAGAGAGCCCAGGTTGGAGACTGTGTCTCTTCCCTTCCCAAACCTTCAGCTCATCAGCTCCTCATTTGTTTCAGCTGCGTGGGAAGATTGGCCATAGAGGGGTGGAGTTCCCGACCCTACCAGCAGATGGAGCCATAGCTGTCTGGGTTTGCAGCCACCTCAGGGGGATGTAACGTCCCTCCAGGACACAGCCTCTCGTGACATCACAGTGTCTAACGTTGTGTAATGTTTTGGGTTAGTTTTGACAGTTTGAGTGAGTACGTCATCAACTTATTCAGCCAGTTAGTTAGCTAGAATAGTTAGCATACTAGCTAGCCATTGCTCTCTGCCAACGAGCTAACCCCTCTTCCCACGGCACGAACACATAGAGAGCCAAGCTAACGTTAACTAGTCACCCATGTCCCGAATTCCCTTGAACGACTCTGGTTACCATTATGTAAAAACAAAACAAAAATAAATGTAGGTTATAACTTACCCTTAGTAGCTACTGTTAGCCAGTTAAGTGCAAAGCTAGCCACTGAATCGATTCAGCCAGTTTGCGTCTGTCCCAACGGAGAGAACGCGTCTCCAAATATTAAAGCTAGGTCGTTCCAGCAATTGTTTAATTAGCTATCCAGGCTACTAACTACCTAACGTTAACGCTTCAGATAATGAGGTTAGAAAAACAGCTGAATGGTAGGTATCTAGCTGGCATAATTACAGGTAATCTTAAGCTTGAAATAACATTCAAAACAACTATCCACAGTTGCTAATAGTTACCAGTAGCTACCCGCTAGCTAGCTAGCTTTGTTGGTCCAGGAAGTGAGTTAGCTAGCCTCGTGCTTCACCGGGCTCAGCCGAATACAATACTTACCTACAATAGTTACCTACAATAACCTACAATAACTACCTAGATAAACTACCTACAATACCTACCTACCTACAATCTAAATACATGGTTTAAGCTTTAGTCGACACCATATAAGCAAAGCTTACCTCCCGCCAGAGAGAGACACAACCTCACCCGACCCGACGCTGTTCGATCAAGGTAAGAACGTTCTACTTCTGTTTGATGAAACTGTTGACAACTTTGTGGAATTTCTTGGAGGTCATTTCAAAAAGTGCCTATTGGATAACACTAACAAATTAAACACCCTTTTTGCAAGAAAACTAGTGAACCAATTGCAGCGTCATCTGGTGACCATTTAGGGAATGGTTTCTCGGCTGAGGTCCCAAATGTCATTCAGAAATATGGAGTATAGACGGAGAAAAGAGGAGGGGAAAAACTCACTTTAACATGCATTGGCCAATCAAAACCTAATATGGACGTGACTATAGTCGTTTCTATAATACTGTATTCTAGTCATGGCTCATCCTATATAGCTACTGCTGTACACATGTTTTCTGTTGATATACTGTCCATATAATGTCTATACACACCATTCACACACACATATAAAGTGCATTCGGAAAGTATTCAGACCCCTTGACTTTTTCCACATTTTGTTACATTACAGCCTTATTCTAAAATGGATTAAATAAAATATTATCCTCATCAATCTACACACAATACCCCATAATGACGAAGCATTTTTGCAAATGTAAAAATAATAATAAAAGGAAATATCTATTTTTCATAAGTATTCAGACCCTTTACTCAGTACTTGTTGAAGCACCTTTAGCAGTGATTACAGCCTCGAGTCTTCTTGGGTATGACGCTACAAGCTTTGCACACCTGTAATGCATTACCGGGGGCGAACGCATTACCGGGGGCAATCTACCCACCCTCCAAGACACATACAGCACCCGATGTCACAGGAAGGACAAAAAGATAATCAAGGACATCAACCACCCGAGACACTGCCTGTTCACCCCGCTATCATCCAGAAGGCAAGGTCAGTACAGGTGCATCAAAGTTGGGACCGAGAGAATGAAAAACAGCTTCTATCTCAAGGCCATCAGACTGTTAAATAGCCATCACTAGCACATTAGAGGCTCCTGCTGCCTATTGAAATCACTGGCCACTTTAAGAAATGGAACACTAGTCACTTTAATAATGTTTACATATCTTGCACTACTCATCTCATATGTATTTACTGCATTCTATTCTCTAATATTCTACTGTATCTTAGTCCATGTCGCGCTGTCATTGCTTGTCCATATATATATATATATTCTTAAATCCCATTCCTTACTAGTTTTGTGTTTATTGGGTACAGTATATGTTGTGAAATTGTTAGATATTACTTGTTAGATATTACTGCACTGTCAGAGCTAGAAGCACAAGCATTTCACTACACCCGCTATAACATCTGCTAAACACGTGTATGTGACAAATAACATTTGATTTGATTTGATTTGGGGAGTTTCTCCCATTCTTCTATGCAGATCCTCTCAAGCTCTGTCAGGTTGGATGGGGAGCTGCACAGCTATTTTCAGGTCTCTCCAGAGATGTTCGATCGGGTTCAAGTCCGTGCTCTGGCTGGGCCAATCAAGGACATTCAGAGACTTGTCCCGAAGCCACTCCTGCATTGTCTTGGCTGTGTGCTTAGGGTCGTTGTCCTGTTGGAAGGTGAACCTTCGCCCCAGGTTCTGAGCGCTCTGGAGCAGGTTTTCATCAATGATCTGTCTGTACTTTGCTCCGTTCATCTTTCCCTCGATCCTGACTAGTCTCCCAGTCCCTGCCGCTGGAAAACAACCCCACAGCATGTTGCTGCAACCAACATGCTTCACTGTAGGGATGGTGCCAGGTTTCATCCAGACGTGATGCTTGGCATTCAGGCCAAAGAGTTCAATCTTGATTTCATCAGACCAGAGAATCTTGTTTATCATGGTATGAGAGTCCTTTAGGTGCCCTTTGGCAAACTCCAAGAGGGGCGTCATGTGCCTTTTACTGAGGAGTGGCTTCCGTCTGACCACTACCATAAAGGCCTGATTGGTGGAGTGCTACAGAGATGGTTGTCCTTCTGGAAGGATCTCCCATCTCCACAGAGGAACTCTGGAGCTCTGTCAGAGTGACAATCGGGTTCTTGGTCACCTCCCTGACCAAGGCCCTTCTCCCCCGATTGCTCAGTTTGGCCAGGCGGCCAGCTCTAGGAAGAGTCTTGGTGGTTCCAAACTTCTTCCATTTAAGAGTGATGGAGGCCAATGTGTTCTTGGGGACCTTCAATGCTGCAGAAATGTTTTGGTATCCTTCCCCAGATCTGTGCCTCGACACAATCCTGTCTCGGAGCTCTACGGTCAATTCCTTCAACCTCATGGCTTGGTTCTTGCTCTGACATGCACTGTCAACTGTGGGACCTTTAATAGACAGGTGTGTGCCTTTCCAAATCATGTCCAATCAATTGAATTTACCACAGGTGGACTCTAATCAAGTTGTAGAAACATCTCAATGATGATCATTTTTACAAAGAAAAAAAAAAAAAGTTCACTCTTTGTCATTATGGGGTACTGTGTGAAGATTGATGAGGGATTTAAATTTTTTTTTAATTCACTATAGAAGAAGGCTGTAACGTAACAAAATGTGGACAAAGTTAAGGGGTCTGAATACTTTCCGGAAAGTATTCAGACTCCTTAACCTTTTCCAAAAACATTTACGTTACAGTTATTTACTTATTCTAAAGTGGATTAAATTATTACTTTTTTTCCGTCGTCAATCTTCACACAGGACCCCATAATGACAAAGATACCTTACTTACATAGGTGTTCAGACCCTTTGCTATGAGACTCGAAATTGAGCTCAGGTGCATCCTGTTTCCATTTATCATCATTGAGATGTTTTTACAACTACATATACACTACTACAATGGTGGGTAGTATATGGGGCTTTGGTGACAAAACGGATGGCACTGTGATAGACTACATCCAATTTGCTGAGTAGAGTGTTGGAGGCTATTTTGTAAATGACATAGTCAAGGATCAGTAGGATAGTCCGTTTTACGAGGGCATGTTTGGCAGCATGAGTGAAGGAGGCTTTGTTGCGAAATAGGACACCGATTCTAGATTTAACTTTGGATTGGAGATGCTTAATGTGAGTCTGGAAGGAGAGTCTAACCAGACACCTAGGTATTTGTAGTTGTCCACATATTCCAAGTCAGACCTGCCGAGAGTAGTTATTCTAGTCGGGTGGGCGGGTGCAAGCAGTGTTCGATTGAAGAGCATGCATTTTGTTTTACTAGTGTTTAAGAGCAGTAGGAGACTACAGTAGTGTGCTGTATGGCATTGAAGCTCATTTGGAGGTTTGTTAACACAGTGTCCAATGAAGGGCCAGATGTATACAAAATGGTGTCATCTGCGTAGAGGTGGATCTGAGAGTCACTAGCAGCAAGAGCGACATCATTGATATATACAGAGAATAGAGTCGGCCCGTGAATTGAACCCTGTGGCACCCCCATAGAGACTGCCAGAGGTCCAGACAACAGGCCCTCCGATTTGACACTGAACTCTATCTGAGAAGTAGTTGGTGAACCAGGCAAGGCAGTCATTTGCGAAACCAAGGCTATTTAGTCTGCCAATAAGAATGCGGTGATTGACGTAGTCGAAAGCCTTGGCCAGGTTGATGAAGACGGCTGCACAGTACTGTCTTTTATCGATCGCGGTTATAATATAGTTTAGGACCTTGAGCGTGGCTGAGGTGCACCGATGACCAGCTTGAAAACCAGATTGCATAGAGGAGAAGGAACGGTGGGATTCGAAATGGTCGGTGATCTGTTTGTTAACTTGGCTTTCAAATACTTTCGAAAGGCAGGGCAGGATGGATATAGGTCTGTAACAGTTTGGATCTAGAGTGTCACCCCCTTTGAAGAGGGGGATGACCGTGGCAGCTTTCCAATCTCTGGGATCTCAGACGATACGAAAGAGAGGTTGAACAGGCTGGTAATAGGGGTTGCGACAATTTCGATTTTAGAAAGAAAGGGTCCAGATTGTCTAGCCCAGCTGATTTGTAGGGGTCCAGGTTTTGCAGCTCTTTCAGAACAACAGCTGTCTGAATTTGGGTGAAGGAGAAGCGGGGGGCGGCATGGGCAAGTTGCAGTGGAGGGTGCAGAGCTGGTGGCCAGGGTAGGGGTAGCCAGGTGGAAACCATGGCCAGCCATAGCAAAATGCTTGTTTAAATGTTCAATTATCGTACATTTATCGGTAGTGACAGTGTTTCCTAGCCTCAGTACAGTGGGCAGCTGGGAGTAGGTGCTCTTATTCTCCATGGACTTTACAGTGTCCCAAAACTTTTTGGAGTTAGTGCTACAGGATGCACATTTCTGTTTGAAAAAGCTAGCCTTTGCTTTCCTAACTGATTGTGTATATTGGTTACTGACTTCCCTGAAAAGTTGCATATCGCGGGGGCTGTTCGATGCTAATACAGTACGTCACAGGATGTTTTTGTGCTGGTCAAGGGCAGTCAAGTCTGGGATGAACCAGGGGCTATATCTGTTCTTAGTTCTGAATTTTTTGAATGGGACATGCTTATTTAAGATGGAGAGGAAAGCACTTTTAAAGAACAACCAGGCATCCTCTACTGACGGAATGAGGTCAATATCCATCAAGGATACCCGGGCCAGGTCAATTAGAAAGGCCTGCTCGCTGAAGTGTTTTAGGGAGCATTTAACAGTGATGAGGGGTGGTCGTTTGACCGCGTACCCATTACGGACACAGGCAATGAGGCAGTGATCGCTCGTATTTAGAGGGTAAATTAGTCAGGATGATATCTATGAGGGTGCCTATGTTAACGAATTTAGGGTTGTACCTAGTAGGTTCCTTGATAATTTGTGTGAGATTGAGGGCATTTAGTTTAGATTGTAGGATGGCCGGGGTGTTAAGCATATCCCAGTTTAGGTCACCAAGCAATACGAACTCTGAGGATAGATGGGGGGCAATCAATTCACATGTGGTGTCCAGGGCACAGCTGGGGACTGGGGGGGGCAAGCGGCAACAGTGAGAGACTTATTTCTGGAAAGGTGGATTTTTAGAAGTAGAAGCTCAAACTGAAGCACCCTTCACACATGGCTGTGTGCTCCACTAATCCAGAGTCCAATGGCGGCGAGCTTTACACCACTCCAGCTGACTCTTGGCTTTGCGTATGGTGATCTTAGGCTTGTGTGCGGCTGCTCGGCCATAGAAACCCATTTCATGAAGCTCCCGACGAACAGTTATTGTGCTGACGATCCTTCCAGAGGCAGTTTGGAACTCGGTAGTGAGTGTTGCAACCGAGGACAGACTATTTGTACTCGCTACATACTTCAGCACTCGGGGGTCCCGTTCTGTGAGCTTGTGTGGCGTACCACTTCGCGGCTGAGCTGTTGTTGCTCCTAGAAATTTCCACTTCACAATAACAGCACTTACAGTTGACCGGGGCAGCTCTAGCAGGGCAGAAATTTGACAAACTGACTTGTTGGAAAGGTGGCATCCTCTGACGGTGCCACGCTGAAAGTCTCTGAGCTCTTCAGTAAGACCCTTCTACTGCCAATGTTTGTCTATGGAGATTGCATGGCTGTGTGCTCGATTTTATACACTTGTCAGCAACGGGTGTGGCTGAAATAGCCGAATCCACTAATTTGAAGGGGTGTCCACACACTTTTGCACATATAGTGTATATATATATATATATATATTCCGGACTCTGAAATTGCACTTTCTGATATTGCTGTTTCTAATGTCTTAATTTCTTGTTCTTTCTGTAACCTTTGGAGCATGTGTGTATTGTTATTGTATTGCTAGATATTGCTGCATTGTAGGAGCTAGAAACATAAGCATTTCGCTGCACCTGCGATAACATCTGCAAAACTGTGTATGCGACCAAATAACTTTGATTTGATTTTATACACACACACACACACACACAAGCACAGACACACACAATAATTGTGGTTGTTTTGCCATAACGTCTTTTATTAGTACTCTAGACTTTTTTTCTTCTGATGTTGTTTGATGTGGAAAAATCGTATGTGCAATGTTTATTCTACTCCCAATAGGGGTTTAACACTCAAGTTCACATTAGCTAAACAAGCCTTTTTCCAGGTACTGTAAAGGCCAAGCAGCCAGAAATACCCCAGACTGTTGTTTCTGTTGTTCACAATTCTGGTTAACAACAACTAAGAAATCATGATTGTGGTGCCATGCTGTATCATAAAACAAGTTGAGTCCACATGCAAATCATATAATACATTTTCTGATCACTATAGTCATCAGGTAACATGACTGTCTTGATTCGAGGCCACACTCCCCTGCGTTCTAGCATTGGCCTGATCTGTGCATGCATACAGTTGAGTGTGTACATAAGGGTTTATGTCTGTGTGAGTATATGTGAGTGAGTGCATACGTAGTTCCTCGGTGTGTGTTTAGCTTAGCTTTTATCTATGTGTGTATGTAGAGGTGACCTGTGTGTCAGTTGACCTGTGTGTCAGACTCAGCCCCTGCCATTTGGCCCTGGTGTAACCCTGGTCCTCTGTAGCTCAATTGGTAGAGCATGGCGCTTGTAACGCCAGGTTAGTGGGTTCGATCCCTGGGACCACCCATACCTAAAAATGTATGCACGCATGACTGTAAGTCGCTTTGGATAAAAGCGTCTGCTAAATGGCATATTACTATTATTATTACCTTCCGGTGCTCCAGACTCTCAGTGAGGAAACCTCACACTCCTGATCTGACCTAATTCTATCCTAGGGTCCATCTGGGTCAAGCACACTCACGCATACACATGTACACACACACACACACACACACACACACATACACACACAAGCTGGTAGGCCTTCGTGGAAATCCGTCATGAAGTCAACTGACTGACTGACCTTCAGAAAGGAAGTTAGTGAACTTGTAAGGGCTTGCTTGTTAAAGGAGTAGAGCTGGAGACATTAGTCCAAGGTTGGTCTATTGTGTGTCTGCATGATGCATTAGAACCAGGAATAGACTCCTTTGAAGCTGCATATTTTAAAGGTCAGATCCTGCCTGCCTGCTGCCTGTGTTCACACTCTGGTGCGCTGCGGTGTTTTTTGTGTGTGTGTGTATGTGTGTGTATGTATGTGTGTGTGTGTGTGCGTGAGTGAATGCGAGCGAGTGAGTGAGTGTGTGTGAGAGAGAAAGAGAGAAAAGGAGAAACAGGGCAAGAGAGGAGAGAAGTCTCTGTGTATTACCCTTTGAGACTGTGACTTGCAAATGTAATGTGTTAACACATATTTTACAGTAGTAGGGGAGAGTGGGGTATGTTGAGCCATGTTTTACATTCAGCATCACTGCATCAAGGGAAATATAGTATTATTTGTAACAAAAATATCTACATACGGTATGTTTCACAATGTTGTGTATCCCTGTAAATAATCTGAATTCATGTAAACATAACAGTTTTGAAAAAAATTGCTTGTCCAAAAAAAGTGGTCTCTTGGCACAACTTACCCCGGGGTAAGTTGAGCCCAGGGACAGGGTAAGTTGAGCCACCTTGAGGTAAGTGGGTGATGGTTTCCTGTGACAGTGGGTGATGGTGCTGGTAGGTCAAAGTTTAATTCATGGAATGGGGGTGTGGTATATTGTGTACAGTATCTTAAATGTATGCCTACATTCAGATATAGATATCTCTGTTCAATATCACTTACCTTTCCATTTATTGACCAGTTGTCTGGGACAGGGATGTTGTTTCAATCACTCAATTAGCCCATTTCACAGTGTCAATTTTGGCAGCTATTTTAGATCTAGTTTTAGTCTTAAAATACCTTTTAGTCTTAGTCACATTTTAGGCATGTCATCCTTTGTTAGTTTTAGTTCTTTTCAAACTCTGGAAAAGCAACTCTGGACAATAGTTTTAGTCACAGCCATTTTAGTCACATAATAGTCTGTGCATTTTTTTCTATTAAATAATGACTATTTAGGCTACCTCTAACAGCTATCTTGTGCACATTCAGATAGCCTTGTCCAGCTAGGCCTACTATCCCCTCGTATACCTTAGCTGGCAACATTGATATTGTGGCGGATCTTAACCAATTTCAGCCATAATTAACCATATAGGCTATAAAGCATTGGCTACAGGTTAAACAATTTAGATCTCTGATTTTCTCCCCATCATAACCATCAAGGGGGTTAATAACAGTGGTTTCCTTGAAAAGGGGAGAATTTGAGATCTACTAAATTGCCAGAAGTATTCTGGCATTCAAGAAATAGCAACAAAAAAATGCAACCGCAACTTGCATTTGCGGACCGCAGCGTGAGAGCGGCAGCACAGATGAATGAACACATGGGAAAATATAGCTTCTGATGTGGTCAAAGCAAAAATAGCCTACATGAAGTAAGAGAGAGTAAACATTGTTTCTAGTTGAGGTTAGTTGCAAGTCAAGTCGCCTGGCTTTGCATCAGTTCAAAAGATTGACAAATGGCTGTGTGGGAGAGTCGGGCAGATCAGCTCAATCAGACTGCGAAACTGAAAGATGTCAATTCTGCCAATGAGAGGATTGCATGAAATATTCTGCGTGCATGCATGCTTATGATTGGACAAAACAGATGAAAAGGAGCTTCATGTCAAATTAAATGTCCATTAGTCTCATGTGGAATTCTTGTCTCATCCCATTTTCGTCAACTAAAATGAAAAGTCATTTTTTCTTTTCCAAGGCATCTCATCTAGTTATCATTTTAGTTTTAGTCAGGATTAATAGGCCGTTGATTAGTATTTTTTGTCATAGTTATTGTTGACAAAATTAACACAATCTTTTTTTTCGATTCAACTTGTAGTAATCATGGTTGAATTACCGACCGGGCACGTGGCCATGGGCCCTTCAGGGGGCCCCCATTGATTTTGTTAGTTATTTTCACTCAGATATCATATTAACATGACATAAGTCACGGCAAAATGTGTAAAATTGTAAAATGAAAAACAGTAAAAATGAAAAAAAAAAATATCTGCCCTATGGCAAAATGAGTATAATTTCCAGCAAACTTGCTTTAAAACTGCAACATTTTCTCTACGCACCAAGGCAAAATGTGTAGAATTGCAGGAAATGGACTCTAAAACTATAATTTTTTCTCTCTGCCATGAAGAGGGGGGCCACTCAAATGTTTTGCCCACGGGGTTGGCGGGCCCCCTAACTAAATTTTGCTTAGGTCGTCCAAAAGGCTAGAGCCGGCCCTGATGCCTCTGCTACTCTATAATAGACTCTCTTTCGCAAAGGTACATGTTTGTTTTCTTTTTTGTCAATGCACCTCTTCAGTGTCATTCAAACTATTTTTTCATCCTTTGCTGCTGCTCAAATGGACTTCTTCCCTTCTCTCACTTCCTTGGCTTGTCTCTCAAGAACCTCATGGGGCAAGACCCCTGCTTGTTTTACATTTGTATACACGGGGAATGATGATGTCTGCTCTATAACAATACAAATGCCATATCTTGAGTTCATACACATGACAAAAATACAAAATGTAATCATCATTTGTATGGGATATGGTGGCCATTGGCTTAATTTACCCCATGGCCATTGGCTCAACTTACCCCAAGGCTAACATTTTTACTATATCAGCCCACACAGCAACAAGTATGCACTTTTATGCTACGTTTAGGACCTCATATTGTATAATATAATAATAACATGCCATTTAGCAGACGCTTTTATCCAAAGCAACTTACAGTCATGCGTGCATAAATTTTTTTGTGTACGGGTGGTCCCGGGGATCGAACCCACTACCTTGGCGTTACAAGCACCGTGCTCTACCAGCTGAGCTAGATGTAGATTATAGAGACCCCAAATGATGTACAAAACAATCTTACAATGATCTATTTTGGTTTAGATACAAGCAGCGGTGGCTCAACTAACCCTTTGGCTCATCTTACCCCACTCTCCCCTATGCTTAACAATAGCTAAACATAACATCAATCTCTCCTTTCTGCATCCAGTCATTCACACACAGTCAAACTCAATGCTGTGTGACAATGTGGGAAGACCAGAAAGTATTGAGAGCTTCATGTATTTTCCATAATATCACACTTATGCTAAATATATAATGGGAAACTGCCACATGTAACGGATGTAGGAAGCATCTATAGAAATAGAACATATTGTGACTAATGTCGTCTAACAAAAGCACGCTATTCTATATAAAAAGGAATAACAAAGGAAATATATAAATATTATTCAGTAAGGAATAAAAAGCAATAGCATTCATGTATAAATATTTGGTCCTGCTTTAAATAACGTTCAGCTTGCACTACATAAATGTGTTACAAAGCATAAATGTGGCATAACTGTGTGACATAACCCACTATGTCGAATATGATATAAACATGTGCTTTATATAGGGTGACATGTTGGGTTGAAGGATTGGAATACGCTCTAAAGTCATGTTAGTCACATTACACTTAATCTCCTTCCCAGACAATTCCACCCAAATATACAGATGGTCTGGTGGACCAACGCATCAAACTTGGCCTTCATTAGTTAGGGTTAGGTTTAAAATCACATTTAAAATAAAATAAAATAAAATAAATTCTTATTTGTCACATACGCCGAATACAACAGGTGTAGACCTTACCCTTAAATGGTTACTTACAAGCCCTTAACAAACTATGCAGTTTTGAGAAAATAGAGTTAAGAAAATATTTACTGAATAAACTAAAGTAAAAAATAAAAAAGTTACACAATAAAATAACAATAACGAGGCTATATACAGGGGGTACAGGTATCGGGTCAATGGTAGGAAGATAAATTGTGTAAATGGGCTGGGTTTAGCCATAATTATGACGATGACAAATACTTTACACAGTAAGATCACCCCTATAAAACCAAGCCATGACGTCGAAGGAATTGTCCGTAGAGCTCCGAGACAGGATTGTGTCGAGGCACAGATCTGGGGAAGGGTACCAAAAAATGTCTGCAGAATTGAAGGTCCCCAAGAACACAGTGGCCTCCATTCTTAAATGGAAGAAGTTTGGAAGCACCAAGACTATTCCTAGAGCTGACCGCCTGGCCAAACTGAGCAATCGGGGGGAAAGGGCCTTGGTCAGGGAGGTGACCAAGAACCCGATGGTCACTCTGACAGAGCTCTAGAGTTCCTCTGTGGAGATGGGAGAACTTTCCAGAAGGATAACCATCTCTGCAGCACTCCACTAATCAGGCCTTTATGGTAGAGTGGCCAGACAGAAGCAACTCCTCAGTAAAAGACACATGACAGCCAGCTTGGAGTTTGCCAAAAGAAACATAAAGACTCTCAGACTATGAGAAACAATATTCTCTGGTCTAATGAAACCTACATGGCCTGAATGCCAAGCGTCACGTCTGGAGGAAACCTCGCACCATGCCTACGGTGAAGCATGGTGGTGGCAGCATCATGCTGTGGGAATGTTTTTCAGCGGCAGGGACTGGGAGACTAGTCAGGATTGAGGCAAACATGAATGGAGCAAAGTACAGAGAGATCCTTAATGGAAACCTGCTCCAGAGCCCTCAGGACCTCAGACTGGGGCGAATGATCACCTTCCAACAGGACAACGACCCTAAGCACACAGAGTGGCCCAGCCATAGCCCAGACTTGAACCCGATCTAACATCTCTGGAGAGACCTGAAAATAGCTGTGCAGCAACGCTCCCCATCCAACCTAACAGAACTTGAGAGGATCTGCAGAGAAGAATGGGAGAAACTCCCCAAAATTAATTTAATACATTTTAGAAGAAAGCTGAAACGTAACAACATGTTGAAAAAGTGGGGTCTGAATACTTTCCGAATACACTGAACTTGTTTTTTGCTCTCCGGTGGCACCACAAGTGGGCATTTGATTTGCAAACTCTTCACATGATCAGCATCTCGTCACCAACTCTAAAAAAGTACTTCCGTGTCACGGAATTTCGAAATTTCCAAAATAAAATTCCCCCACGTAATAGTATAAAAGTGTCAACAACCTGTACTTAGTAATGATATATGAATAATAATTGTCTAAACATTAACAATGATTCACATTTGTTCATATTTAACTGACATTTGCATTACATTTGGGTTTTAAAACATGTTCCAAGGTCATATAAATGCCCCCAATGCGATTCACTGTATATGGAATACATATTGACTTATAGAGCAAAAACTATTCTGGGTGCTGCAGTATTGTGGGGAGAACTCAGTAGGGTCTGTAGAATATACAATATATATGGTGTCATTTCATGGGGCTGTGAATAATAGTGTTGCTGGCCTTTTATTTTTCATTCCACCCATTACATTGGCGGCCACAATGCGAATCCCTGTATATGGAATATATGATCATGACATGTGCGTTTCCTGTGCTACAGACAACCCTCTAACCAAACAACAGTGCAGGGCATGTGCACTGAATTAAAGGGCAACTACACTAAAAAAAGTACGTTGTTTAGATTTTTCACAGACCTCAAAAGTAATCCCCTGATGTGGTTTAAGCATGGTTGTGAACACAGAAAATCAAATGTTGTTGTTTTTCTATTAAAAGGGGTGAAGAAACTTCGGGAACCTGAAAAAATGGGGGAACTCCGAAACCTGCAATAACAAAACTGAGAATTTGGGTGAAAAACAGAAGTAGGTTAAATATTTAAACAGATTTTAAAAGTCCTCACCAATGTTTTTTTCTGTGCATGACTGCACTTTAGAGTGTGTGTCATCCTGCAGCACAGCATTTTGAAGAAAGTTGAGGTCAGGTCAGATATTGGCTATGCACCCAAGAGGGGAAGAAGTTGGACCATCCTAGAAATGTTTTAGAGTAATATAATATATACAGTTTAGCAGACACTTTTAACCAAAGCAACTTACAGTCATGCGTGAATACATTTTTACCTATGGGTGGTCCCAGGAATCGAACCCACTATCCTGGCATTGCAATGCTCTACCAAGATGCCTGACAGGGTTATATATGCTTTGTGAAGCCTCAATTTAATATGATTTATGAGGCCTTTATTAAGCAGTGCTTATACCACCCTTTATTAAGCACAGGTTTATGTCATATTTGACATATTGGGTTATGTCACATTTTACATTGGTGGTTATGTAACACAGCTATGCTACATGTATGAACCTGTTATAAAGCATGACATACGGTTATAGATTATTTGTAACACATTTAGGTAGTGTTTATGAAGGCTTTATGAAGCCTTTATAAGCTGCACATCATTTAAATCGGGACAAATATTCTTTAAAAAATGAAATATATTTCAACATTGTGTTTTTTCCCCCTAAGATGCAACACAGAAAGCTAATGGTTGTGTCCCAAATGGCACCCTATTCCCTATTTAGTGCACCACTTTGAACAGGACCCATAGGGCTTTGGTCAAAAGCAATGTAGTATCGGAAATGGGGTGCTATTTGGGATGCAGCCATTGAGTTTTATTTATTATCTCCGGTTTGTTTCCTGCCCATGTTGCAGTGCCCTCTGTGTTAAACCAACCAAATTAGGTCAAATTCTCCGTATTATCCTCAATATGTTTGATCACATCAAAAACATGACAAGTCTACCACTGAACAAGGTAATCTTTTTTCTTAGTATTATTGAAAACCGCATCGGTTCTCTTTATTCTCCAATTTGTTTCGAAGTACCAATATAATTGAGGTCTGAGTCGTGAGTTTTCGTTCTTCTCCCATTACAAACAGCCTGCCTGGCCATAGAAGAATCTTTGGTTAAAAGCTTTCTGCTTTTGGAGCCTTTACATTTGTTTATTTTGTCTGATAATTAGAGGTATTGCATGATCTTTCTGTTTGAAGTGTCTTTGTCTGGTGTTAGTCAGGCACGTCTTTTAGCATTTTTCTCCCATAAGCAATATTCATTGGATGAGACAAAACCTTGAGTTGCCCTACAGCATTCTCTATCTTCAAAACACCTTCCACTTTTTAAGAAAAGCTAGGAGTTCTTTGCGTGTGTGTGTGTGTGTGTTTGTGAGAATGTGTGTGAGAATGTGTGCGTGAGTGTATGTGCACACTTAGAAAATATGTGTTATTTTTTAAACATCTGTGTGTCTGGTTAGGGATGACATGTTGTGTTACTTTTAAAACAATCACTGTGTTGGCACAACATGATTTGTATAAATGTTTCAACACATTTTGTGTAAATTCATACAATGAATGTGTTAAAAGCTGAAAACCTTACAACATATTCTATACTGAACAAAAATATAACATGTCTCTCAACTTTTGAGGGAGTCTGCAATTGGCATGCTGACTGCAGGAATGTCCACCAGAGCTGTTGCCAGAGAATTTAAAGTTCATTTCTCTACCATAAGCCGCCTCCAACATTGTTTTAGAGAATTTGGAAGTACGTCCAACCGGCTTCACAACAGCAGACCATGTTTATGGTGTCGTGTGGGCGAGTGGTTTGCTGATGTCAACATTGTGAACAGAGTGCCCCATAGTGGCGGTGGGATTATGGTATGGGCAGGCATAAGCTACGGACAACTAACACAATTGCATTTTATCTATGGCAATTTGAATGCACAGAGATACTGTGACGAGATCCTGAGGCCCATTGTCGTGCCATTAAACTGCAGCCATCACCTTATGTTTCAGCGTGATAATGCATGGCTCGATGTCGTAAGGATCTGTACACAATTCCTGGAAGCTGAAAATGTCCCAGTTCTTCCACGGCCTGCATACTCACCAGACGTTACCCACTGAGCATGTTTGGGATGCTCTGGATCGACGTGCATGAAAGCGTGTTCCAGTTCCCACCAATATCCAGCAACTTCGGACAGCCATTGAAGAGGAGTGGGATAACATCCCACAGGCCACAATTAACAGCCTGATCAACTCTATGTGAAGGAGATATGTCACGCTGCAAGAGACAAATGGTGGTCACACCAGATACTGACTGGTTTTCTGATCCACACCCCTAACTTTTATTTAAGGTATCTGTAACCAACAAATGCATATCTGTGTTCCCAGTCATGTGAAGTCCATAGATTAGGGCCTAATGAATTTATTTCAATTGACTGATTCCTTTATATGAACTGTGAATTGTTGCATGTTACATTTATATTTGTGTTCTGCATAAATAACATACATTTATCTAAATTAGTCCAATCAGTTAGTTATATTTTTTTGCACCCGTTACTGAAATGATTGTTCCAGTTTAAATGACTTGGGTAGTCTCTTCACTATGTTCCTAACCCTGGCAGTTATTCTGAATGCAGGTTGCTAGTGATTAAAAATTCCAAATGTTGAATATTGTAACACTGGCTGGATTCCAATAGGAATTACACTTCACTTTGCAAACCAGCCTAATGTGACTTGCAGGTAGGGTTGCAAAATGCAACATTTTCCAGGATTTACAGTAATCCCAGTTGGAAACTTCCTGGAAACTGAAGGGAAAAGCAAGAATTCTGAGCTCCTTCAACCAGGATTTCGGGGAATGTTGTAACCCCTGATGTGGCCTGTAAACCATGAGTTTCAGGCCACTGTATAAGGCTGAAACTAGACCTCAAAGTAAGACCTTGCCAGCTATGTATTGTCATAATGAGTTTAATATTTATGAAAACATTAGCCTAGGAACACACTTGGTGATAGCCACAGAACTGCAAAGGAGCAAATTCAACAACAATTTCTCTGTCACTAACAAGTACAGTCAAGGTTGGTAACTCTACAATTCACTCGAAAATGCAAGGCACATTGGGTAATTATATTGGCTTTCAGTTTGCTCTTTTTGGCCACCTGTGAGTGGAAGTGTTGTACCAGTTTAACAGGTCTATGGTTGAAGCATATTTTTGTCTCTGACAAAGAATACATGGCTACTGTGACAAGGTGTGAATGAAGGAGTCAGGCGCAGGAGGTAAAATACAGAAGTCCGGAGTTTAATCCTTTTACATAAATCAAACGCCCCAAGCGTCAAACGAAACTATTACAAGGGAAAACATCCACCTTGGCATAAACACAGTGAATAGTAGCTCCACCGAGCTACACGTTCTCACAACGAACAATCACTCACAAAGACAAGGGGAACAGAGAGAACACTTATACACATACTAATTAGCGGAATGAGCACCAGGTGTGTGTGACTGACAAGACATGACAAGTGGAGTGATGAGAATGGGATCGGCAGTAGCTAGTACTCCGGTGACGACGAACGCCGAAGCCTGCCCGAACCAGGAGGAGGGGCAGCCTCGGCGGAAGTCGTGACAGCTACCATATCCAACAACAGTCTGTTCTCCTGTATGTCAGGTACAAAACTGTCTGAGTTGGCAGTGTTGCCATGTTCACAGTTTTCCCGCAAAATTGTGCTACTTTGAAAACGATGTCGCGGGTGAACATTAATTTGTCGAGGGTTGCGGGTTTTTGGGCTATTTCTAAGTTGCACCGCAGCAGCCATGGCATTAAAAATATACAGTACCAGACAAAAGTTTGGACACACCTACTCATTCAAGGGTTTTTCTTTATTTTTACTATTTTCTACACTGTAGAATAATAGTGAAGACATCAAAACTATACAATAACACGTATGGAATCATGTAATAACCAAAAAATTGTTAAACAAATCAAAATATATATTTAGATTTGAGATTCTTCAAATAGCCACCCTTTGCCTTGATGACAGCTTTGCACACTCTTGGCATTCTCTCAACCAGCTTCACCTGGAATGCTTTTCCAACAGTCTTGAAGGAGTTCCCACATATGCTGAGCAGTTGTTGGCTGCTTTTGCTTCACTCTGTCGTCCGACTCATCCCAGACCATCTTAATTGGGTTGAGGTCGGGGGATTGTGGATGCCAGGTCATCTGATCCATCACTCTGCTTCTTGGTAAAATAGCCCTTACACCGCCTGGAGGTTTTGTTGGGTCCTTGCCCTTTTGAAAAACAAATGATAGTCCCACTAAGCCCAAACCAGATGGGATGGCGTATCGCTGCAGAATGCTGTGGTAGCAATGCTGGTTAAGTGTGCCTTGAATTCTAAATAAATCACAGACAGTGTCACCAGCAAAGCACCCCCACACCATAACACCTCCTCCTCCATGCTTTACGGTGGGAACTACACATGCAGAGATAATCCGTTCACCCACACCGTGTCTCACAAAGACACGGCGGTTGGAACCAAAAATCTCTTTAACAAAATCTCCAATTTGGACTCCAGACCAAAGGACATATTTCCACTGGTCTAATGTCCATTGCTCATGTTTCTTGTCCCAAGCAGGTCTCTTCTTATTATTGGTGTCCTTTAGTAGTGGTTTCTTTGCAGCAATTTCACCATGAAGGCCTGATTCACACAGTCCCCTCTGAACAGTTGATGTTGAGATGTGTCTGTGACTTGAACTCTGTGAAGCATTTATTTGGGCTGCAATTTCTGAGGCTGGTAAGTCTAATGAACTTATCCCATACAGCAGAGGTAACTCTGGGTCTTCCTTTCCTGTGGCGGTCCTCATGAGAGCCAGTTTCATCATAGCGCTTGATGGTTTTTGCGACTGCACCTGAATAAACTTTCAAAGTACTTGACATTTTCCGTATTGACTGACCTTCATGTCTTAAAGTAATGATGGACTGTCGTTTCCCTTTGCTTATTTGAGCTGTTCTGGCCATAATATGGACTTGGTCTTTTACCAAATAGGGCTATCTTCTGTATACCTCCCTTACCTTGTCACAACACAGCTGATTGGCTCAGACGCATTAAGAAGGAAAGAAATTCCACAAATTAACTTTTAAGAAGGCACACCTGTTAATTGAAATGCATTCCAGGTGACTACCTCATGAAGCTGGTTGAGAGAATGCCAAGAGTGTGCAAAGCTGTCATCAAGGCAAATGGTGGCTATTTGAAGGATCTCAAATATAAAATATATTTGGATGTGATTAACACTTTTTTGGTTGCTACATGATTCCATATGCGTTATTTCATAGGTTTGATGTCTTCACTATTATTCTACAATGTAAAAAATAGCAAAAATAAAGAAAAACTCGAATGAGTAGGTGTGTCCAAACTTTTGACTGGTAGTGTATATATCTCCCTGTGACCTGCTGCTTACTGTCAGGCAGTGTGGCAGGCTGTTGCTTAGTGAGTGAGTGAGTGAGTGAGTGAGTGAGTGAGTGAGTGAGTGAGTGAGTGAGTGAGTGAGTGAGTGAGTGAGTGAGTGAGTGAGTGAGTGAGTGAGTGAGTGAGTGAGTGAGTGAGTGAATGGCAGGGAGGGCCGGAGCGGTGTGTGTGTGTGTGTGTGTTGAGAGAGCAGTATAGCTATTGGCTGAGTCACGTGAGCGAGAGGAGAGCAGCAAGCACGTTGTGACAACTTTTTACCAGTTGTAGGTAGGCTATTTAGATTGTCATTATGGAGACACCTATTTTCGAACCCATTTTCCATAAAACATATTAATACGCTAGAACTGATGCACATCAAGATATAATCTGGACAAAGCAGTTGAAAACATAAATTATCTTGGAGGTGGTTTAAACTGCATTCTAATGTTGACTGCTTAAAGAAAACGGTATCAAGCAAAGTGCTTTATGCATGCTCAGTTTTTGGGTCTCAGGGGCTACCCAAGTGAACATTTGAAATGGAAGTTATGGAAGTCCCTCACGTGGTTCTTTTTATGGGGAAAAGTCCTCAATGAAACTGACATAAGGCTAAATGTGAAGAATGATCAATTAGCCTCTGTTGGCCATCAACTAGCCTATTAATGTATATGCCATTGTAGACTACCATTTGATACAATAAATATGATGAAATGACGATATCACTGGAGTCATTGCAAATCAATTTGTGCCATTTGTGTAGCCTACCTGGAGCAGGCAAACCAATTTAATAAATAGCCTATAACTTCAGATTATTGTTGTTGTAGCTTTGTGTTATTATGCAATTATTAATGGACATGTTTAGTTAATTAAATTGGAAATTATCAAAGCGCTATCGCAATTGCCCATCAGTTGTTAGAACGCATTAGATTTTTTAACATTTATTTATTTATTTCACCTTTATTTAACCAGGTAAGCCAGTTGAGAACAAGTTCTCATTTACAACTGCGACCTGGCCAAGATAAAGCAAAGCAGTGCGATAAAAACAACACATAGTTACATATGGGGTAAAAAAACATAAAGTCAAAAATACAACAGAAAATATATATACAGTGTGTGCAAATGTAGCAAGTTATGGAGGTAAGGCAATAAATAGGCTATAGTGCAAAATAATTACAATAGTATTAACACTGGAATGCTAGATGTGCAAGAGATTATGTGCAAATAGAGATACTGGGGTGCAAAAGAGCAAAATAAATAACAATATAGGGATGAGGTAGTTGGGTGGGCTAATTTCAGATGGGCTGTGTACAGGTGCAGTGATCGGTAAGGTGCTCTGACAACTGATACTTAAAGTTAGTGAGGGAGATAAGAGATTGATGGCAACAGTAGTCAGATTAGGTTACAGGTAAAACAAATTCTATAAAATAAACACTGGCTGTTGTTGACAAGCATATTCAATTCATATACATATTATTAATATTTAATTCAGTGATTGAAATTATGACCCCCATCCTCAGTAGCCTATTCCAGCAGGCTATTGGGAAACACAAGCACTTCTTACCTCTTAATCGCCTCGCTATTCATGTTGAATGAATTAGTCTGTTAATTTGAACTAAGCAAGCTGCTAAATCGTTCAGCTTACATCTTGACTACATCTTGTCTACTGTAGACTATCTGAAATGAGATGTAGGCCTATCAGGGGCTATAGGCTACCTGCCTTTATCCAAGCAAACCATGGCAAAATGGAATTACAATCATAAACCCAGATTTTAGTCTGTAGCCTATGCCTATTGAAATGATAAGTCAATCTCGCAAAGGGGCCATTTGTATTCTTAACATTTAGCACATAATAACAGCACAATTGCCAGAAAAAAGCCTAACAATAGTTTTTTTTTATTGTCATCCAAGTTTTTCTTGATCAGAGATTTCGAGATCCTCTGTCCAACTTTCATCACTCAATCTCTCCTGTCGGATTTCTCTATAGTTATGCACAATTAGTTACAATTATAAACCTGCTTTGAGCCCAGGCAAAACATTACTTTTTACTATTGTAATTACGTTGGTAGCCAGTTCATAATAGCAATAAGGCACCCCCGGGGTTTGGAGTATATGGCCAATATATCACGGCTAACGGCTGGATCCAGGCACTCTGTGTTGCGTCATGCTTAAGAAAAGTTGTATTGTATAAATATGGCAACTCCTCTCTCTTTTTATGGTTATTGGGCTAGAAATTGTATCTTGACCTGGCAACCCTGTGAGTTGGTGTCCGTGGACTGAATACTTAACTAGCATTAACATGTTTGAAATCTTTCAAGAAGTATATTTTGCAAGTACATAATTTGTTTAATGTGAAATGTTGTATATGGAGCACTGTATTAATTAAATAACTGACACATTTTTTCTAGATGTCTTCCCCAGTCATTTACAGAATTTTTAAATGGATTTAAGTGAAATACAACAAAAAGCACATCCGTGTGTCTAGTTAGGGATGACTAATGTTGTGTTACTTTTCACACAATCACTATCTTGAAAATGTTACACAAATAATGTGTTAAATGTGTCAACATGGTGATTGTGTTAAAAGTAACACATCATGTGTCGTCCCTAACTAGACACACAGATGTGTTAAAAAAAGAACACAAGAGTGTAGATGCATTATTTTTTTTATTTTTTTTTATCCTTTATTTAACCAGGCAAGTCAGTTTAGAACAAATTCTTATTTACAATGACGGCCTATCCCGGCCAAACCCATCCCTAACACTGCAATGCAGTGCCATAGACCGCTGCGCCGCTGCACCACTCAGGATGCATGATGACTTCAGATCTGCAATGTGATTGGACAATAATCTAACACATCTAGGGTGTGTTGTATGGTTTTCAGCTTTTAACACATTAATTGCAGGAATTGACACAAAATGTGTTGAAACATTTATACAAATCATGTTGTACCAACACAGTGATTTTGTTAAAAGTAATACAACATGTGTCATCCCCAACTAGACACACGGATGTATTAAAAAATAACACGTATTTTCTAAGAGTGCATGTGTGTATGCGTGTGTGCGCGTAGAGGATATTTATGAAAACGAGGTAGCACAATCACAATAAGCGGTCATTTTGCAGGGCTCAACGAGGTGTACTTGCCTTCCACTTCTCACAGGGGTAATTTTCATGAAATTGGTTGAACATGGAATGCCATGTGAACTTCTGACACACACACGCACACACAAACACGCATGTCTGCACGCAGACACACACACACACTCCTCCTTCAGGTGTGCCCCCTGGCAGGTTGTAGCTGTTTAATGCTTCAATGAGAAGCATGTGTTTCAGATAGAGGTGGGTTACACAGTCATTTGCTCTTCTTGCTTCAGATACAAACGTGGTCAACTATATATATGCACACATGTTCAGTAACCCAGTCCACACACACACACGTATCTGCCTTCTGGTTCCAATTTCAAGGTTGAGGGGAGGAAGGGAGTAGGCCCACGGGGGGCCAGTATGGAAAAAAAATGTAATGCACTCACTAACTGTAAGTCGCTCTGGATAAGAGCGTCTGCTAAATGACAAAAATGTAAAATGTGTTCTCTCTGCTTATGTTTTTGTGAGGAGGAAGGGGGAATGTTTAGGGTTGAGACCTGGTCACACCATAACAGCCAAAGTATCCTGTGTAAAGACGACAGGGTGGTCTGCTCACATTAGGCTGGGATGAAAACATACAACCCCAGGGCTTAACCAATACCCTTTACCAGGGCAGATGCATATGTACATGTCCCACATTTGTTCCCCATTTCTTTGAGTATGCTCACCCAGAAAATGAGTGAATGACCCCCACACTAGACTGATCACTAGTAACTTTCCCAAGTTTCCCAGAAATCTCAGTTGGAAGATTCAGGGAATAAGTAGGAAATTCAGAATCCTCCAACCAGGATTTATGGAAAACCTGGGAATTTTGGGAAAGCTACCGGAATTTTGGAACCCCACTGATCACACACTCCCAATAATAGAAACACTGTAGTTTCATAATAGCTGGTCATGCTGCCCATTCTTCCAGCTGTTCATTATATTATTATATTAATATGATATATATGTCTGATGTCTATCTTTGTTACTACAGCTACAATCACCATGGCTCATTATTCCAGATACCTCACGCTGGTAATTGGATATGAAGTAATGGATTCGTTTAATCTATGGGTCGATGTCGAGCACTAGTTATAAAAAATTATATGGCATTAATTATGTTTACATTTGGATTTCAGAGGAGTGAATTTAATTGCTCTGCAGTGTTTTAGATATTATAATTTTTTCTTGAAATGTTGAGCAGCCATGAACCACTGAGCCTGTTAGAAGGTACACTACATTACATTTACATTTTTACATTTTAGTCATTTAGCAGACGCTCTTATCCAGAGCGACTTACAGTTAGTGAATGCATACATTATTTATTTTTTCCAACCCCCTGTGGGAATCGAACCCACAACCCTGGCGTTGCAAACGCCATGCTCTACCAACTGAGCTACATCCCTGCCGGCCATTCCCTCCCCTACCCTGGACGACGCTGGGCCAATTGTGCGCCGCCCCATGGGTCTCCCGGTCGCGGCCAGCTACGACAGAGCCTGGATTCGAACCAGGATCTCTAGTGGCACAGCTAGCACTGCGATGCAGTGCCTTAGACCACCAAAAGTATGTGGACACATGCCCGTCAAACATCTCATTCCAAAATCATGGACATTAATATGGAGTTGGTCCCCCCTTTGCTGCTATAACAGCCTCCACTCTTCTGGGAAGGCTTTCCGGTAGACGTTGGGACATTGCTTCTCCTCCACCAAACTGACTTGTTGGAAAGGTGGCATCCTATGACGGTGCCACGTTGAAAGTCACTGAGCTCTTCAGTAAGGCCATTCTACTGCCAATGTTTGTCCATGGAGATTGCATGGCTGTGTGCTCGATTTTATACACCTGTCAGAAACGGGTGTGGCTGAAATAGCCGAATCCACAAATTTGAAGGGTATCCACATACTCAAATAAAAAAATAAATGTTTATTTGTAACATGCGCCAAATACAACATGAAATGCTTACTTACGAGCCCTTCACCAACAACCCAGTTTTAAGAAAATAGAGTTAAGACAATATTTACCAGAGGTGTGGACTCGAGTCATGTGACTTGGACTCGAGTCAGACTCGAGTCATGAATTTGATGACTTCAGACTCGACTCGACAAAATGTACAAAGACTTGCAACTCGACTTGGACTTTAACATCAATGACTCGTGACTTGACTTGGACTTGCGCCTTATGACTCGAGAAGACTTGCTACGAGGACTTGTAATGACTTGCAAAGGCTTGCTAAGAGGACTTGAAATGACTCGAAACTAAAATGTAGGACTTTGGACTCGACTTGAGACTTGATGGCTTTGACTTTTGACTCGACTTGGGACTTGCCTCATCTTTGACTCGACTTGACTCGGGACTCGAGGGCAAAGACTTGAGACTTACTTGTGACTTGCATAACAATGACTTTGTCCCACCTCTGATATTTACTAAATAAACTAAAGTAAAAAAAGTATCAAAATAAAATAACAATAACGAGTGCATTCGGAAAGTATTCAGACCCCTTCACTTTTTCAACATTTTGTTATGTTACAGCCTTATTCTAAAATTGATTACATAGATTTTTTTACAAGTCAATCTACACACAATACCCAATAACGACAAAGCAAAAACACGTTTTTAGAAATTTTTGCAAACTTATTAAAATTACAAAACTGAAATATGACATTTACAGAAGTATTCAGACCCTTTCCTCAGTACTTTGTTGAAGCAAATTTGGCAGCGATTACAGCCTCGAGTCTTCTTGGGTATGACGCTACAAGCTTGGCACACCTGTATTTGGGGAGTTTCTCCCATTCTTCTCTGCAGATCCTCTCAAGCTCTATCAGGTTGGATGGGGAGCGTCACTGCACAGCTATTTTCAGGTCTCTCCAGAGATGTTAAATCGGATTCAAGTCCGGGCTCTGGCTGGGCCACTCAAGGACATTCAGAGACATGTCCCAAAGCCACTCCTGCGTTGAATTGGCTCTGTGCTTAGGGTCAGTCCTGATGGAAGATGAGCCTTTGCCCCAGTGTGAGGTCCTGAATGCTCTGGAGCAGGTTTTCAAGGATCTCTCTGTACTTTAATCCGTTCATCTTTCTCTCGATCCTGACTAGTCTCCCTGCCACTGAAAAACATCCCCACAGCATGATGCTGCCACCACCATGCTTCACCGTAGGGATAGTGCCAGGTTTCTTCCAGATGTGACGCTTGGCGTTCAGGCCAAAGAGTTCAATCTTGATTTCATTAGACCAGAGAATCTTATTTCTCATGGTCTGAGAGTCCTTTAGGTGCCTTTTGGCAAACTCCAAGCGGGCTGTCATGTGCCTTTTATTGAGGAGTGGCTTCCCTCTGGCACCTCTACCATAAAGGCCTGATTGGTGGAGTGCCACAGAGATGGTTGTCCTTCTGGAAGGTTCTCCCATCTCCACAGAGGAACTCTGGAGCTCTGTCAGAGTGACCATCTGGTTCTTGGTCACGTCCCTGACCAAGGCCCATCTCCCCCGGTTGCTCAGCTTGGCCGGGCGGCCAGCTCTAGGAAGAGTCTTGGTGCTTCCAAACTTCTTCCATTAAAGAATGATGGAGGCCACTGTGTTCTCTGGGACCTTCAATGCTGCAGACATTTTTGGGTTCCCTTCCCCAGATCTGTGCCTCGACACAATCCTGTCTCGGAGTGCTACGGACAATTCCTTCGACCTCATGGCTTGGTGTGCTCTGACATGCACTGTCAACTGCAGGACCTTATATAGACAGGTGTGTGCCTTTCCAAAACATGTCCAATCAATTGAATTTACCACAGGTGGACTCCAATCAAGTCTCAAGGATGATCAATAGAAACAGGATGCACCTGAGCTAAATTTTCGAGTCTCATAGCAAACGGTCTGAATAATTATGTAAATAAAGTACACTACCGGTCAAAAGATTTAGAACTCCTACTTGTTCCAGGGATTTTCTTTATTTTTACTATTTTCTACATTGTAGCATAATAGTGAAGACATCAAAACTATGAAATAACACCTATGGAATCATGTAGTAACCAAAAAAGTGTTAAACAAATCAAAACATATTTTATATTTGAGATTCTTCAAATAGCCACCCTTTGCCTTCATGATAGCTCTGCACACTCCTTTGGTCTGGAGTCCAAATTCCTGTTTGATGGTTCGTCTGAGGGTATAGCGGCAGCTCTAGCCTTTATTGAGGTGCGGATGTTGCCTGTAATCCATGGCTTCTGGTTGGGATATGTACGTACAGTCACTGTGGGTATGACGTCATCGATGCACTTATTGATGAACCCAGTGACTGAGGTGGTATACTCCTCAATGCCATTGGATGAATCCTGGAACATATTCCATTCTGTGCTACATACTTTTGTATATATAGTGTATGCTAATGTATCTGTTTCACACTCACAACCTCAGCCTTGCGTTCTCTGTCACGCCCTGATCTGTTTAATCTGTCTTGTGTTTGTCTCCACCCCTCACCATTTGTCCCCATTATCCCCTGTGTATTTATAACAGTGTTTTCTGTTAGTCTGTTGCCAGTTCGTCTTGTCCCGTCAAGTCCTACCAGCGTGTTCCTGTGTTTCCTGTGCTCTAGTTTTTGCTTTTCGTAGTCTTCTGAGTTCTGACCTTTTTGCCTGTCCTGACCCTGATCCTGCCTGCCTTCCTGTACCTGCCTGACTCTGATTTGGATTACGACTCTTTGCCTGCCTTGACTTACCTTTTGCCTGCCCCTTGTACTATAATAAACTCTGAGACTTGTACTATCCACCTCCTGTGTCTGCATCTAGGCGTTAGCCTTAGCCGTGATATATTATCTCTCTCTCTCTCTCTCTCTCTCTCTCTCTCTGTCGCTCTCTGTCGCTCTCTCTCTCGCCTGCTTTCTCTATCTTTCACTTGCTCGCTCTCTGTCTCTCTCTCGCCCTCTCTCTCTCTCTGCCTGATTCTTGCACTCTCTCTCCCTCTCTCCCCCCTCTCTTTCTTCTCACTATCTCTATCTCTATCTAGCACTAATTCCACTCATCCTCATCATCATTATAACAGTGCTGGTATGTCTGCGGTCTGATGTCTGAGCTCACCTTGTTGAGTTCAATTTAATCTGTAGCTAAATGTACAGGTTTATCTGCGAGGCTGGACCTCTGGGCACCACCACCACTTCTAATCCCCTTATAGGGCTCTGCTGGAACAGGGCTTACACAGGTTAAGCACATCGACCAGGGAGACAGCGAGCAACAGCACTTAAGTTATCTGACTGTAAGGCAAGACAGGGGCAGCTCAGAACAATGGCCATACAGGGAGGGAATAAACACTGTGTTAAGCTTTTTGGCTGCAGGATAAAACAGTTTAACACAATGGCCAGAATGACTATTGTTACAGTTATTAACCCATAAGACTCAGGGACAATCAGCGACAGACGGATGGATAGAAGATGAGCCTTGGAGTTTTCCTCTCCTACTTCTGTAGTGAGTGGTGAGATAGGAAGGTGCTTGAGCTGTAAAATACAACAGAAATGTCCATCAGAGTCAGGAGATGCTGTGAGTCAGGGTTAAGACTCAGGGATAAAGTACTCTCTCTAGACATCCACGTTGCCTCCAACAATTTTCAAATGCTCCAGCTTAACAGCGCCTGTACGTAATACCATGTCAGCTTGGCATAGAGGAAAAGGAGGAGTTGGAAATTCAGCTTTCCCACATCACTTCCTATGTCATTGCCGTTTCCCGTTGTTGCCCTAGGTAAACATTCCTGCAGGTACAAAGTAGTAGCTAGCAAGATTATTTCATCCTCGGGCGTTCTAATTTAATATTACAGATTGTGCTAAATAGTGGCAATCCACTAATGCATTAGATTTGAAAAAAGTAATCAACTGTTGTTTTGAGGGTGACATTTCAACCACAGGATTATGTCATCATGGTAACTGTGAGGATGAGATCCTCACCTCTCAAACAGACGTTTTCCCCATATTTAATTATATGAATGAATGTTTATTTATAGATGTTTTCGTGAGAAGACTGATTTTTGGGATGTCTCATTGTCTGACAAACACCACTCTAGCTCTGCCACCTTTCACCGCAGATGCGGAAGTGCGATATCGGTGGATGTGGTGGATTGAGATACAGCCCATGCAAAAAAACATATCTCTAGCTTAAACAGACAGATTTTGATGGAGACAGGTCGAGATAATTTTTTTTGTAATCAATGTGACAGACAGTGACACAATCAATACTGCCTTGCACACTCTTGCCTGCATCTAGCTGATCTAGGTTGTAATCATCAATCCAACAGTTGCAAACAAGAGTTTCTATTGGACAAATTCAGGTATGTTTATCCCCATTTCGTTCTGTTTGCTTCCATTTAAGGAACATTTTTCAACAGAATCGGCAGAATGAATAAAACCCTGATCACTGCAAACACAGTTCATTTTCATACTAGCCACATACAAACAGTACGGTCATTTGCTCATTGTATAATTCCTCCTCTCACCTTTTCCCTTCGCTTGTGGACTTCAGTGCACAATATAACAGCTGTCTGTGACCAAGCGAAAATACATTTCCAAGCCAAACCTTCATACATTAACCGCTAACATCTACACACAGCCTACATCATTGTCACCATATTAGCTAACGTCATAGTCAACATAGCTAGCTACTAGAACTAACGTGTTACTTAACCCGCTACAATCATGCAGTACAGAGTACAGCAAGCAGTTTAGAAGTTACACCTGGGGCCCCCAGTGGCAATATATTTATAAAAACCAAAAGCTAACCTGGACTTGGAAGACTTCCAGTGTTGGATAGCCATAGCCAGCTAGCTAACATAGCATCCCTCTCTGTTAGAGACGGGTTTTTGAGTAGGCTAAACTAGCTAGCTGCATTCGCTAGCTAGGTAAGTGAAAGTGGAAAAAAATACAACAAATATAGCTAGCTCTCCCTCTCTTTCTCTCTCTTTCTCTTGCTTCTCCTTCATTTTTAAGAAATGAATTTGTTCCAAACTGTTCAACTATTGTCTTTCTCTCTCTTTGAGTCGAATACTCACCACATTTTATGCACTGCAGTGCTAGCTAGCTGTAGCTTATGCTTTCAGTACTAGATTAATTCTCTGAACCTTTGATTGGGTCGACAACATGTCAGTTCATACAGCAAGAGCTCTGATAGGTTGGAGGACATCCTCTGGAAGCTGTCATAATTACTGTGGAAGTCTGTGGAAGGGGGTCAGAACCATGAGCCCTCCTAGGTTTTGTATTGGAGTCAATGTACCCAGAGGAGGACGGAAAATAGTTGTCCTCTGGCTACACCGTGGTGTTACCCAAGAGAGAGCTGTTGAGGCTACTGTAGACCTTCATTGCACAACAGTGTGTTTTAATCAATTATTTGGTGACGTGAATATATTCAGAATAGTTTTATCTAAAAAGGATAACTTTTATATTGTTTCACTTTATTTATTTTTAGGAAATTCACAGAGGAAGATGGTCCTCCCCTTCCTCCTCTGAGGTGCCTACACTGTTACCTAGGTATAAATCTACTAGCAATTTCTCTCACAACTATATATAAAGCCCAAAAAAATTTGATAGGAACAGCATATTATTGACCTAAAAGGTTTGCTGTGTTAGCCCAGGCTCTAGCTTATCCAGGGTCAGTGATATATAGAGCAGTGGTTCCCAACTACGGTCCTCGAGGACCCCCAACAGCATACATTTCTGTTGTAGCCTTGGACAAACATACCTGATTAAACACATTGATGATTAGTTGACAAGTTGAATCAGGTGCACTTGTCCAGGGCTACATTAAAAATGTGTACTGTTGGGGGTACTCGAGGACCGGAGTTGGGAACCACTGATATAGAGCAACATGTACTGTCTATCTATGGCAGGGTTGCCCAAACCTATTCCTGGAGAGCTACCCTCCTGAAGGTTTTCTCTCCAACCCCAGGTGTTACTAACCTGATTCATCTTATCAACCTGCTAATTATTAGAATCAGGTTTGCTAGATTATGGTTGGAGCAAAAACCTACAGGACGGTAGCTCTCCAGAAACAGGGTTGGGGAGTCCTGATCTATGGGAACAACTGCAACCTTTTTGCAAGCAACATTGCTAAAATTAATTAAATAAATGATAATGAACCTCATAATACCTGAAATGCTCATCTCCTGTAGCCTAATTGTCATCTCCTTATTGTCATACTATACCTAAATTACAAGGGTTGGATTTGCAATAAACAATTTCATAATCAGCCAGCCTGCAGGAGGAATACGAAAAAAAAAGAAGGTACATTTACTCTTTATCTGAATGAGGTGACAATTTCAGGCTAATGCGGTGCAGACACGGCAACATTTTAGCCCTGATTTATAAAAAATATAATGTGTCTCAGACACGTTTTCAAGAAGTCGATAAAAATGTTAACTGTTGGATATCCTAACACTGGCTGGATTCCAATAGGAATTACATTTCACTTTGCAAGCCAGCATAATGTGACTTGCAGGTAGGTTTGCAAAATTCTGGTAACTTTATCAAATTTCCCAGGATTTCTGGGAATTTGGGATAAGTTACTGGAAGTTTGCAACACTACATGCAGGCCTGATGTGGCCTGTAAAAAATGAGTTTCAGGCCATTGTATAAGGCTATAACTAAGCTTCAAAATAAGGCCTTGTGAGATATGTAATGTATTGTCATAGAGAGTTTTATTTGAATGATAACAGGTTTTTTCAAAATTATTTTCAGGTAAAATGTCACAGAAGTTAAAATTAAATAATTAATTCAAAATTCAAAATAATAACCAATTAAAATCAATAAGCAATCAATTCAAATTAGGCAAACCAAAACAAAAGCAATAAATCAAAAAACAAAATAATCGGGAGAATCAGTCACTCAGTCAATCATTCCATCAGTCCGTCCGTCAGTCAGTCAGTCCACAATGTGTCTGTGTCTTTGTGTTAGGGAGGGGAAGGAGTGGGGTCTGGGCTGGCAGTTGATGGATGGAGGTGGCAGTTGTGGCTGGTCGGTGCTGTGTCCAGGGTTGTTGCTGGTGTTGGGGCTGGGAAAAAACTGGGTTGGTGCTGGTGTTGGGCCCGGGACTGGAAGTCGTGCTGGTGCTGGGACCAGGTCTGAAAACTGGGGGGAAAAACAGGAACCTGGAACCAGGAACCGGGAACTGGGGCTGGTGCAGATGCTTGGTCGGGATCTGGGTCTGCAGCGGGGAGGAAGGACAACCTGAGGAGCAAGCAGACACACAAGGGAGCCCTGGACCCAAAGGTCAATGTTGGTACTTCAATGTGGCCTGCTCTCTCCGGGTGAAGGTCTGATCTTTGGTCGCGCCTCGTCTGGTGGTCTGGTGCTTGGACTGATGCTGGAAACCGGGTACTGGGAGGATGCTGGCACTGGAACTGGGTCTGCAGAGGGAAGGAAGGACAACCTGAGCAGCAAGCAGACACACAAGAGAGCCCTAAACCCAGTGGTCAATGGCGACACTCCCCTGTGGTCTGCTCGCTCCAGATGAAAGTTAGATCTTTGATCCCACCTCCGTGCCTCTTCCGGTGTTCTGGTACAGGGACTGGATCTGGTGCTGGAACTGGGTCTGGTGTTGGATCTGCAGAGGGGAGGAATGACAACCGAGGATCGAGCAGACACACCTGGAAGCCCAAGACCTGGAGGTCAATGATGGTACTCCCCTGTCGCCTGCTCGTTCCGGGCGTAGGTCTAGATCTTTGGTCCTTCGCGCCTCTTCTGGTGTGGTGATGAATGGTTCCTGGTTCTGAGAGAAGGATAGGTGTATAGGGAGGAAGGGGATGATAGCTGAAGAAGGGGGGTGGGGGGAGAGTATGTCCATCGGCCTGGGCTGGTGCTGGAGGAGGAGCGATGCGCTGGAAAGGCTGGACGCTCAAGGTTGAAGGACAGAGGGAACCAGCTCCCCTCTGGCTTGCGGTTTGAGTGGAGTGGAGGTGGCCAGGAAGGGGGTTCTGGTGGAGACGTTTCTGGGGCATCTTGGGTGGGGGCAAGGGTGGGGGCCGTTTCTGGAACGTCTTGGGTGGTGACAGGGGGGAGGCCGTTTCTGGTACGTCTTTGGTGGTTGGTTGGGTGGTGCCTTTGGAAAGGTCTGGGTCTGGTGTTGGATCTGCAGCCCTTGCCCTGCCGGTTTAGGAATTGGGGCAGGTTTTAAAGAATTGGCCCCCTTTGCCGCACAGGTTGCAGGGTCGTGTGGAAGTACAGTCTAAGGCCGGATGGTCCCCTTTACAGATTCTGCAGATGATGGCTGTGCAGGCTGTGGCCAGATGGCACAGTTCGGGCATGCCGTAGTCCGTAGTAGTAGACAGAGCCCCTGTTATTCCCCAGTGTGATGGCACTGAGGAAAAGTTGGATCCCACCCACTCCTGTTGTGTCTGGTCTTAACTGAACCAGCCATATTCATGCCCCTGACAATTTAATGATAAAATGTGCCTAAAAATTCACTTTATGATAATCCTCAGCACTGAAAAGGAATGAATTCAACAACCATGTCTCTATCCCTAACAAATACAGTCATGGGTGGTGACTGTACAATTCACTCGAAAAGGCAAGACACGCTGGGAAATCATATCGGAGGCATGGCTTAGTGGGGGTGTGGCTTTAAGTGAGTTATTTTTTGCCACCTGTGAGTGGAAGTGTTGTACCAGTTTAACTGGTCTATGGTAGAAGTACATTATATTTGAGGGATGAAAGATGGTGGAAGCTGATGTGGGTTCTGAATCTAATGGTGGTAGACTCAAGGAGAACTTGAATATTGTTGAAAAAAATGGAAAACGGAGTAAAGTAGTGGACAGTGCTGAGAATGTCCCTTCATACCATGTAGGAGTACAGTTTGTTAATGAGGAGCAGCTGTTTGGATTACCAATCTTGAAGAATCCATTTGAGATATCCAAACTGGTGGAGAGAATGCTGGGTAAAGTGAAGGCTGTGAGGATCACGAGAGGCGGGCTTGTTTTGATTTTTTGTGCTTCTGCGGATCAGAAGGAACGTGTGTTGTGACTCACCCGATTTGATAAGTTTGACGTGTCGTGTGTCTCTTTGGAACAGGGCACCCCTCAAGGGGGTTATATCTGGCGTCTCGTAGGAAGTCGATGTTGAAGGGATGAAAAATATTCCTGGAGTGATTGATGCACGTCGGATGAATCGTGTGGTGAATGATGAAAAAGTGAAGAGTCTATCTGTTCTTTTGTTTTTTTGATATGGAGTTTCTCCCTACTCAAGTGAAGTTGGGGTATATAAACTACAGAGTCAGAGCATTTAACCCAAGACCAATGCAGTGTGATCATTGTAAAGCTTTTGATCATGTTTCAAGTGTTTGCAGAAGGGAGAAGCCGAGATGCTGTGGAAAAGATAATGTCGTGTTTTAAAAGTGATGAAAATGTGACATGTTGCAATTATGGTGGGAACTATGAAGCCACGTCTTTCGAATGCCCGACAAGGGTGAAAGAGAATGAGGTGGCCAAAGTCAGGGCTGTCCAGAGCATTTCGAATGCAGCAGCTGTTAAAAGGGTTGAGGGTTTGAATGGTGCTCCTGAAGAATCCATGGTGGTGGATAGGCCTTCACTACAGGCTGCAGGGGTTGCCTTTCACCAGCAGGACCCTGTCAATTTAAAGGTTAAGAAGGTAGACTTTGTGGCACTTCCAAGGTGGAGAGAAGGTCCAGGAAAATAGATATCATTGTGGATGCGGCGGAGCAGTTCCTGGGCAGAAAGACTTCTTGGCTGAGGAGTTACATGGAATATTGTCACAAGCCGTACCACCCTCTCAGACCCTAGAGCCTGAGAAGGGAGATATGGAGATTTGAAAGAAGGAAGAAGTGGGAGTTTGGTTTTGGTTTTACTATTTTTGTACCATTTTTATTTGGGTGGATTAAGTTAGTTTCCCTATCACGTATGGATTCTCTTTTTACCTTGTTTCGGGTTTTCAACCCGTCCAGTTGGTGGTGGCAATACACCTTTTGGGGTTTTAGTCCACCATAAAAACCACAGAAGAAGAAGAATAATTATATTTGAGGTGTTCCTTCTGAATGCAGATTGCGGATGATTAACAATTCCACTTGTTGGATATCCTCTGGCTGGATTCCTATAGGAATTACACATCACTTTGCAAGCCAGCATAATGTGACTTGTAGGCCTGATGTGGCCTTTAAACCAGGAGATTCCTAACACCCCTGTGTTAGAGTATAACTAGGCCCTCAAAGAAAGGCCTTATGATATATGTAATGTATTGTCATAAATAATACAATTTTAAAGGCTAATAAGGCTGGTGGGTTCTACCCGTTCATAGAGGGTTCTAGGAAGAACCCTCCGAAGATAAAAAAGGGTTCTTGGTAGAACCCTTAATAGATGGTTCTAGGAACAACCTTTAGATGATAAAGGTAATAATTAAGAGAGTAATAATTAAATAATTTTACGATTTAAACGCATTTCCATTGTGAATTAACGCAACATATCTTGACCACATCAGTCCATCTGTTACAATAATAATCCATATAAATTATAGTAATTTGGTTAAATTAGAAGCACGTTGTGACGACCCTCCCACTCTGTCTGCCAAATTTGTTCTTTGTTTTCCTTAATAGGATGTCGGTGGGCGGAGCTGGGAGGGTCGTCAGCGAAATGGGACAAACCTGGGCTCGGGTGTGTCCTGGGGATAAATATACCTTTCCCCCTACATCGAGGAGACTCTCTCCACGCAGACACACTGTTATCTTTGGTTGTGGCATTTTGGGGCCTCTTTGTTTTTGTTTTGGCACCTCATGACACCCCTCATTATCACCATCTATGCAAGCATCCACTCACTTACACTACTGACTACACACACCATTGTTACTTGGATATAGTTACTTTATTTAATAACATATTTGTTATTTCTTTATCTCCACGTTGTCTCCCTCTTTGGTACGGGCTACGAGCTGGTTCGTAACAACGTGTGAAAGTGAAATCATTGTTGATGGGATCTCAAATGAGAGATGGCTGATCTTGCTCTGTTGGAAGATTTGGCAAAAGCTGCATTTCGGAGAGAGAGTTTTTAGAGACAGGTGGGACTTTTTTGCAGAAAGTACAGATTGGCTCTACAGATATAGTTTCCCAAAACCAATCATATAGGATCTTTGTGAGGATTTAAGAAGTTCCATACACCATCGCACAACAGTCAAGAGGGGAAGTCAAGAGGTTTTTTTTGCCATGATGCCATCAATGGGTTCCCAAATATGAACGGAGCAATAGACGGCACCCACATCGCCATAAAACAGGGTTCTTCAATTCCGGTCCTGGAGGGCCGAAACACCTCTGTTTTTCATCCTCTCCTTCTAATCAGGGGCTAATTCAGACCTGGGACACCAGGTGAGTGCAATTAACTACCAGGTAGAAATAAAAAACAGAAGTGTTTCGTCCCTCCAGGACCGGAATTGAAGAACCCTGCCATAAAATAACCATCCCAAAACTAAACTATGTGAACAGAAAAGGTTTCCACTCTTACTGTGCAGTTGATAGGTCATGTGATGCGCAAAAGACGCTGCTGAATGTGGTGGCAAGGTGGCCAGGTGGAATGCACAACTTGTGTTGGCCAATGTTGGCTTATTGGTGAGTGTTGTCTACTCATTTGAAGTATATTTGCTATTGCTACAGCAACTTGAATTGTCCTAATGGTCAATGTTTTCTTTTTTTTTTACTGGTCAAGCCACAACTGAGCGACCCAAATAAAACATTTTGGTTGCACTCAATCTCTGACACCAGCACCTCTATTTCAGTCTCTGAAAAGTTTATTTTTCTTCGCATTTTTTGGTTGCACCGTTGTATTTCATGGTACAGTGTTGTACATTCCCCACAGACTTTAAAGGGATGATTATATGATTAATTAGGGGCATTTTGAAATGCAAATTGCCAATGTCGTGCATGAGCACTGAGGCTGAGAACAATTGGTATTTATCAATGGTTATCTCCTACCGGTGTGCTTATGACGCTCGTAGGATTGTTTGATAAATCACACTTTTTCTATGCGTGCGAACATTCTAAATTCCATCCTCTTACCGGGACGCTGGGACAGTTGTAAGACCACAACCAGTTGGTGGCACTCTTTTCAGCCTCCACTATACAGTGGGATAGCCATTGATGAGAGAGGGGCCGCCCCTTGCAGGTAGGTGCCCAAGAAACAAAGAGTTGCTCTCTCACTCGATTTGCAGATGCAAGGCAAGGGCAAACAGTAAAGCAGTTTTAAAGGAGCGATAATTCATCTCCACGCTTTCCAGCGGCCTGAAAGGCTGCTATGAAATAGCGTCAAACACAATAGAAATGTCCCAAGATGGGACAAAAGACTTCGAGACAGGGCGTAAGCGACGTGCTCCCTTCATAAAACGACATAACAGGGGATGTCGCCTAACTCTGTCATCATTGAAGCCTAAATAGCAGGCTGAGATAGTGGCTAAATAGACCTTAACAGTGGAGAAAGCCTTCTCTCTCTGTCCAAAAGGTCCTGCAAGATGCATAGAACCATGGATACAGAGCATTGGTAAGGAATGATCTGTTTTTGGTCCACCACTTCTCAAAAACATGGCACTTGTTTTCATACAGTGAGCATGTAGAAGGGGATATGGAACTCTGTATTGTCAAAATGACTCCATGTGGCAAGTCAGTCGGGTTTAAGGTTCAACCTCAATGGATGATTGGTTGAAAATCTCCCCGTTCACTTGGGTCAAAAGATCCTGGCGTGATGGGCGCTGCCAGAGCTTGTCGTAAAGTAGGAGAGTGATCTCCGCTAACCAGAGCTTGCCTGGCCATCGAGGGGCTACCAAATGAGGAAGCCTTGTTCCCTCACTCTGACTAGAGTGGGGAGTACCAGGCATATAAGGAAAAACGTAGAGCAGCATACTCCAAGGATGTGCAAACGCGTCTGTCCATAGTGGTGCAAAATGGAACACCCAACACTATCCATGTTAGGGATTGTATTAAAAAACGATACTGAAAAATAATTTGTATTTTATTTATAGTATTTATAAGTAGGTAAAAGACAGCATAAGAAGAAAGGACAACTAATGAAATAATACATCTTCGAATACAAGGAACTGGAATGCAAAATTACTCAAAAGTCCGAAATTAGGCAGGAATCAACAAGTTGGAAATAGAAACAACATGAACAGAGGACATAGAAGGTACAGTATGTGGGTATGTGTGTGTATATATGTGGGTATGTGTGTGTATATATGTGGGGTGGGTGTGTGTGTGCGTGTGTGCGTATGTGTGTGTGTGTGTGTGAGAGGGTGTGGGTCGTCTATGGATGTAAGGGGAGAGAGGGGTAGAGGTGTTTGTGTGGGTGGGTGAGGTGGGGTGTGTGCGTGTGTGTGTATTCATCGCACATCTGTTGCTATGGGGTAATGATGTTAGGGACAGTATAGGATGGAATAACAAGCTGTAAAATAAAATGAATAATAATTGCTTTCCAAATATGTAGATTTTCGACTGCCAGTCCTTGTTAAAGATAACAATCCTTTGTAGGAAGTGCCTATATTATTACACATATTATTTATCAGTTGTGGGAATTAATGAAGATATGCAAGATTTATTATTATAATTGTTTTAAATAATTAAATACAGTACAAATGAGGTGAAAGCATTAGAAATGCTGTTGGCTGCTAATCTAATATTGTTATCTTAAAGGCCTTAGGATCCATGTGTACAGGGGTGGTCTGCCAGTCACTGGGACGACAACCCAACTTGGGATGGGGGGAGGTTTTACCGGGTGGAATATAGAGCCCCGTAGTGAAGGTGTCATAATACCCATAAAACCTAGCGCTCAAACATATAAGAGATTCACCAATGGTTCCAATCATTTTTCCACCATTCATTTTTCCCATAGGGGATTTTAGAAACACTTAAAATAAGGGCTGTGTTTCGTGTAGGCTTACCCTGGCATAATGTTTTGATGACCAGGTCAATTTCTCTCGGACAAGGGACTTTATCAATTTATTTGGCTCTATTTACTCTCAGATTCTAAAATGCTCAGTAGACATCATGCAAAACGACAAATCCCTGCAAGCTTGTGCACTTCATCTCTAGCTGACACCTTTGCTAACAGGTATTATGTCAATTTCAAACTTGCACAAGACAGTTCACAGAATTGTCAATTTAAAAGAATATAGCCAATTTATTCATTACTACATTTAGCTAACATTAGATAGATAATCCAGAGATGCTTACCTTTGCCTCGATTCGGCAGTCTTGTCCAGATCATAATGGCCAAATTAGAAGCTAATTAGCATTTCATTTTTGGGGGGTAAATACAGGCAAATATATTGATAAAAGTCACCTTGTCCTAGAGTGATTTACACGGTTATCAAAATGTCACGCCAGGGTAAGCCTACACGAAACACAGCCCTTATTTGAAGTGTTTCTAAAATCCCCTATGGGAAAAATTTATAGTGGAAAAATGGTTGGAACAGTTTCCGTGTTTGACCGCTAGGTTTTATGGGTATTTTGACTCATACTGTGGTGCTCTATGGGAGGACAATTGGAGGTTTACTCAGCCGCAGCTACAGTATGCTTAACAGTGCAAATATCATGGTACAGCTATATGGACACTCAATCATTATGGTACTTTTTAATGGTAAGTTTACAAACATATATTATGGTAAGTATAATTGAAACTTGTTTCTCATTGTGGTAAGTGGTGAAATAATTATAGCTAGTTATAATTGTAATGGCTTAGCAGATAATAAGAAAATATGATCAGTCTTTACCTGGCTAAAAGAGTAGGAATATAATATTTATTGTTGACGGGAAACTCATTCTACATCTTTAGATGAAGATGTGTGGGGAAAAAATACTGGCAAATATACTTCTCCCGTGGACAAAGAAACTCAAAAAGGGTCATGACATTAATTAACAATAATTTCGATTCCGAATGGCAAACTGTCCAACTCCAAACAACTCCAATTCTTTAAAATTATGCTACTGGACCATAAACAGATTTGGCTATATCTATATGGTCCAAATAATGATGATCCACGCATCTTTCAAAATATATATAATAATTTAAAGAGCTTACAAGCAACAAATGACTCTATTATTATGGTGGGAGATTATAATACAGTTTAAAGTACCTCAATGGACCGTAAAGGAAATCACACTACAAACTATCACCCTCATGCACTTAAGGAAATCACAACTATTTTTGACCTATTGGAACTAATGGATATATGGAGGCTTAAATATCCTGACCTAGTGAAATATACATGGCAGAGGCTCATTCAAGCTAACCGTCTTTCCTACTTTCTTATGTAATTCTCGCTGGCATCCCAAGCGAAAAAAAAAGTACATTGTAATATATTACAAGTTTACTAAAGTATACTGAAATATACTACAAATTCTAATAATATACTTCAAATATGAGATGTGTTGAAAAAATATATAATATCATTACACTTCAACACAATTATTAAAAGTGTACTTTATATTCATTGTTTTTTCAGTCTTTTAGTATGCTGTAAATCTGGTATCAACCTTCAATAAACTTATCAAAAGTATATTTTAAAATAATAGTTTTTCAGTATTTAAGTATACTATATGATCACTATCATTAATCTTAAACACACTCATTAAAACTGTACTTCAATTTCAATTGATTTAATTGTAATTTAGGATATTCATTCAAAAATACACTTGGAGTTGTTTTTAAGTTGAAGCATAGATTGTTTTTCATGAAACTCTGCTTGTGAGTGATCAAGTACACTATTTGCCTTGCAAAAGTATTCATATCCTTTGTATTTCTTCACATTTTATTGTGTTAAAAAAGTGGGATCAGAATTGATTTAATTGTAATTTGTTGTCAACAATGAACTAAAAATACTGTAATGTCAAAAATAATAATAACAAATTAGACAACTAAAATACAGGCATTGCATAAGTATTCAGCACCTTTGTTTAGGCAAGCCGAAATTAGTTCAGGAGTAAAATTTGGCTTAACAAATCACAGAATGTGTTACATGGGGTTGACATGATTTTTTAAAATGACTAACCCTTCCTCTGTCCCCATAAAACATCTGTAAGGTCCCTCAATCAAGTAATTGAATTTCAAGCACATATTCAACTACAAAGACCAGGGAGCCTTTCAAAAGCCTCATAAAAGGGCAGTGATTGATAGATCAGTAACAATATAAAGTCAGACATTGAATATCTCTTTAAGCATGGGTCAAGTTAATAATTATGCTGTGGGTTATGTATGAAACCACCCAGACACATCAAAGATACAGTTGTCCTTCTGAACTGATCTGCAGGATAGGAATAAAACTGCTCAGGGATGTTACCACGAGGCCATTGGTGATTGTAAAACAGTTAAGGAGTTCAATGGCTGTGATGGGAGAAAACTGAAGATGGATCAACAACGTTGTAGTGACTCCACAATAAAGATTAAATGACAGAGTGAAAAGTATAATACAAATATAAAGAATGAAAATATTCCAAAACATACATATTGTATGCAACAAGGCACTAAAGTAATACTGCACAGCTGAGGAACATGTTTCCTGATGTCACGGTTTCGGCCGAGGCTGCTCCTCCTCCTTGTTCGGGCAGGCTTCGGCGGTCATCGTCCCCGGAGTACTAGCTGCCACCGTTGTATGTTTCGATGTTTGTTTGGTTTTGTCTGATTGGTTACACCTGTTTCTGTTTTGTGCTTATTATGTGTCCTATAAGTTCTCGTCGTTTGAGTCTTGTGTTGTGTGTAATTGTTTCACCGGTCAGCAGGAGCTGTGAGTTATATTCTCTCCATTTGTTTATTTCGAGAGAGTGTCCGCACTGTTGTGCGCATTTGTTTTGTATTTTGTGGTTTACGTAGTGTGCGTAAAGTTCACTTGCCTCCGGCTTGGTTGTAGCCGTTTGTTTGTTTTTCGTGTCTTTAACTAAAGACTTTTGGACGAAGCCTCTGTTGTCCTGCGCTTGATTTCCACACCACATCCACGCTCGCACCTGACAGAATTACACACCACCTACATGGAATCAGCAGGAGCAGCAGCAGCCGCCGAGTTAATCGAGGAGCACGTCCGCGGACAGGAGGACAGGATCAACCGAATCGGGACCGCTCTAGATGGAGTAATAAATACCCTGCATAGATGGGAGACCAGTGGGGTACCCACGCCTCCACCTACCTCACCACCACCATCGGTCAGTCCACCCGTCCAAGCTCCGGAACCCAGTGGGATTCGGCTTTCGCTCCCGAGGGCGTATGATGGCACCGCTGCCGGGTGTCAGGGTTTCCTCTTACAAGTAGAACTCTACCTAGCTACCGTACACCCGGCGCCCTCGGGACACGAGAGCGTTTCCGCCCTCATCTCCTGTCTCACCGGCAAGGCGTTGGAGTGGGCCAACGCCGAATGGAGGAGGATAGACGCCGCAACGATCACCTATGTGGAGTTCTCCCGCCGCTTCAGGGCTGTGTTCGACCATCCACCTGAGGGGAAAGCGGCGGGGGAGCGTCTATTCTACCTCCGGCAGGGGAGGAGGAGCGCCCAGGAGTTTGCACTGGAGTTCCGGACTCTAGCGGCAGATGCAGGGTGGAATGAGCGGGCCCTCATAGGCCACTTCCGATGCAACCTCCAGGAGGACGTCCGTCGTGAGTTGGCTTGCAGGGACACCACCCTCACGTTCGACCAGTTGGTTGACATGGCCATTCGTCTCGACACCCTGCTGGCCACCCGCGGACGTCCTGAGTGGGGGTCATCCATTCCACCCTCCAGCACCTCCGAGCCGAGTCCTATGGAGCTCGGGGGTGCTGGCGCTAGGATGGAGGAGAAGGAGTCCGAGGGGGGCCGTCCCCTGCACCAACTGTGGCCGTGGAGGACACACTGCGGCTAGGTGCTGGGGAGGGTCTCCAGGGGGACGAGACGGCAGGCCACGCACTGGGGAGTCCTTCCAGGTGAGTAGGCGCCCTACTTACCCAGAGCTCTCTGTTGTGCACCTAACCATACCTGTTTGTTTTCCACAGGTTGCACCTCGTTCCCAGCATAAGGCGCTAGTAGATTCAGGCGCAGCTGGGAATTTTGTAGATCGGAAATGTTGTATAGAGTTAGGGATTCCTCTCCTTCCTGTTAAAAATCCCTTCCCTGTACATGCCCTAGATAGCCGTCCGTTGGGACCGGGGTTGATTAGGGAGGTCACAGCGCCACTTAGGATGAGGACGCAGGGGGTCATGAGGAGACTATTCAGCTATATCTGATCGACTCTCCTGCGTATCCGGTGGTGCTGGGGCTTCCCTGGTTAATTACCCATAATCCCACTATTTCGTGGCAACAGAGGGCTCTTAAGGAGTGGTCTGCCCAGTGTGTGGGGCGATGTCTGGGTGTTTCCGTGGGGGCGACCTCGGTGGGGAGTCCAAACCAAGTGCCCGCAATGCACGTTCCCCCGAGTATGAGGATTTAGCACTCGTGTTTAGCAAGGCGAGGGCGGCGCGATTGCCACCTCATAGACAGGGGGATTGTGCGATAGACCTCCAGGCAGGAGCTGCGCTTCCGCGGAGCCATGTGTAGCCTTTGTCTCAAGAGGAGAAGAGGGCTATGGAGACATACATAGCCGAGTCTCTGAGACAGGGATACATAGGGCCCTCCACTTCCCCTGCGTCCTCGAGCTTCTTTTTTGTGAAGAAAAAGGATGGAGGTTTGCGCCCGTGTATTGATTACCGCGGTCTCAATCAGATTACTGTGAAATACAGTTATCCACTCCCTCTGATTGCGACTATGACGGAGTCATTACACGGAGCACGGTTCTTCACAAAATTGGACCTCAGGAACGCCTACAACTTGGTGCGCATTAGGGAGGGCGATGAATGGAAGACAGCATTTAGTACCACCTCGGGTCATTACGAGTATCTCGTCATGCCATACGGGTTAATGAATGCTCCTTCAGTCTTCCAATCCTTTGTGGATTACATTTTCCAGGACATGCAGGGGCAAGGAGTGGTAGTGTACATAGACGATATTCTGGTGTACACTTCTACCCGAGCCGAGCATGTAGCCCTGGTGCGCCGAGTGTTGAGGAGGCTGTTGGAGCACGACCTGTATGTCAAGGCAGAGAAACGTCTGTTCTTCCAGGAGTCTGTCTCCTTTTTGGGTTATCAGTTGTCCGCGTCAGGGGTGAAGATGGAGGTTGACCGTGTGTCAGCCGTGCGTAATTGGCAAACCCCAACCACGGTTAAAGAGGTGCAGCAGTTCTTGGGCTTTGCGAATTACTACCGGAGGTTTATCTGGGGTTTTGGACAGGTGGCAGGTCCCATAACGTCCCTTCTGAAGGGGGGTCCGGTGCGCTTGCAGTGGTCAGCTGAGGCGGACAGGGCTTTTGGGAAACTGAAGGACCTGTTTACTTCGGCTCCGGTGCTGGCGCATCCGGATCCCGCTTTACCATTCCAGGTGGAGGTGGACGCGTCATAAGCCGGTATAGGGGCCGTTCTCTCGCAACGGTCCGGCACGCCACCTAAACTCTGCCCCTATAGCTTTTTACTCTAAGAAGCTCAGCCCGGCGGAGCGAAATTATGACGTGGGGGACAGGGAGCTGTTAGCCGTGGTACAGGCCCTAAAGGTGTGGAGGCATTGGCTTGAGGGGGCTCAACACCCTTTCCTCAATTTGACTGACCACCGTAACCTGGAATACATTCGGGCAGCTAGGAGACTGAATCCTCGCCAGGCTCGGTGGACCATGTTTCTAGCCCGGTTCGTATTTAAGATCACGTACATCCCTGGGTCCCAGAACGGAAAGGCAGATGCCCTGTCTCGGCGGTATGACACAGAGGAGAGGTCCGTTGAGCCCACTCCCATACTACCGAAGTCTTGTCTGGTGGCACCGGTGGTGTGGGAGGTCGATGCTGAAATCGAGCGGGCGTTACGTACCGACCCTAGCCCTCCACAGTGTCCTGTGGGTCGGACGTACGTTCCGCTCAAGGTTCGGGATCTACTTATTTATTGGGCTCACACGTCACCCTCCTCTGGGCATCCAGGTATTGGCCGGACAGTGCACTGCCTTAACACGAAGTACTGGTGGCCAACGTTAGCCAGGGATGTGAGGGTTTATGTCTCCTCCTGCTCGGTGTGTGCCCAGTGTAAGGCGCCCAGACACTTGCCCAGGGGAAAGTTACAACCCCTGCCCGTTCCACAACGACCCTGGTCTCACCTCTCGGTGGACTTTGTTACAGACCTTCCCCCCTCACAGGGGAATACCACCATCCTGGTCGTTGTGGATCGGTTCTCGAAGGCCTGTCGTCTCCTTCCCATGCCGGGTCTCCCTACTGCCCTACAGACCGCTGAGGCACTATTCACCCACGTCTTGCCTGCATTACGGGGTACCCGAGGATATAGTGTCTGATCGAGGTCCCCAGTTTACCTCCCGAGTCTGGAGAGCGTTCATGGAGCGTTTGGGGGTCTCGGTGAGCCTTACCTCGGGGTACCACCCGGAGAGCAAAGGGCAGGTCAAACGTGTCAACCAGGATGTGGGTAGGTTTCTGAGGTCGTATTGCCAGGGCCGGCCGGAGGAGTGGGCGAGGTATGTCCCCTGGGCAGAGATGGCACAGAACTCTCTCCGCCACTCCTCCACCAACCTAACCCTTTCCAATGTGTGTTAGGTTACCAGCCGGCTCTGGCACCATGGCATCAGAGACAGATCGAGGCCCCTGCGGTGGATGAGTGGGTGCGGTGCTCGGAGGAGATGTGGGACGCTGCACACGTCCATCTGCAGCGGGCCATCCGTCGACACAAGGCGAGCGCCGATCTCCACCGCAGTGAGGGGCCGGTGTACGCACCTGGAGATCGAGTCTGGCTCTCGACCAGAAACCTACCCCTCCGCCTGCCCTGCCAGAAGCTGGGTCGGCGGTTTGTGGGGCCTTTTAAAGTCCTGAGGAGGTTGAACGAGGTGTGTTACAGGTTACAACTGCCTATTGATTATCATGTTAACCCCTGCGTTCCATGTGTCTCTTCTCAGGCCGGTGGTAGCTGGTCCACTCCAGGACTGTGAGATAGGAGAGACTCCTCCGCCCCCACTGGACATCGAGGGGGCTCCGGCGTACACAGTTCGGTCCATCTTGGATTCGAGACGTCGGATGGGGGGTCTCCAATATCTCGTGGAGTGGGAGGGGTACGGCCCGGAGGAACGGTGCTGGGTGCCAAGGAGGGACGTTTTAGACCTGTCTCTTCTGACTGAGTTCCACCGTGGTCACCCCACGCGCCCTGCTCCGCGTCCTCCTGGTCGTCCCCGAGGCCGGGGTCGGCACACGGCTGGTACGGCGCGTCAAGGGGGGGGGGGTACTGTCACGGTTTCGGCCGAGGCTGCTCCTCCTCCTTGTTCGGGCAGGCTTCGGCGGTCGTCGTCCCCGGAGTACTAGCTGCCACCGTTGTATGTTTCGATGTTTGTTTGGTTTTGTCTGATTGGTTACACCTGTTTCTGTTTTGTGCTTATTATGTGTCCTATAAGTTCTCGTCGTTTGAGTCTTGTGTTGTGTGTAATTGTTTCACCGGTCAGCAGGAGCTGTGAGTTATATTCTCTCCATTTGTTTATTTCGAGAGAGTATCCGCACTGTTGTGCGCATTTGTTTTGTATTTTGTGGTTTACGCAGTGTGCGTAAAGTTCACTTGCCTCCGGCTTGGTTGTAGCCGTTTGTTTGTTTTTCGTGTCTTTAACTAAAGACTTTTGGACGAAGCCTCTGTTGTCCTGCGCTTGATTCCCACACCACATCCACGCTCGCACCTGATACCTGAGAGTATACTTTTTCATATCTCGAGAAAATATACTTACGTATACTTTCAAAAAAGTATATTTAGCTTATAATATATTTAAAGTATACTTTCAAAAACACATGCACAAACATTTGCATATTACCCAGCATCCTTTTCTGCAGCTGAAGTTTTGATAGATAATATGTGACCAACCGGCTTGATTCGGTCTTATGTAGCAAAATTTGAAATTGTGTTTTTTACATTGGATAAAAGTAGAGACTCAGAGTAGACAATTTTATATCATACACTACAATTGAGGAACAATGGGAAAGTAATTCTGCTATGAAAGTTGATAAACTTGTAACCTCAGTTTTGAGAAAATGGCCTTTGAATGTTTTGGTCTCTACTGGAGAGCTCTTCTTTGTCTACACCCATTCAGCATCGTTCATACCCTCTTAAGCTTTAGCCCCACCCATCTCTTTAAACATTGATCCGAGCGTTCTGTCTTAACAACAGCCATCAAACCCCCAAGCTAACTGGCTAACATTAGCTAGCTACTTCCAGACACAAATAAGAGAACAGCTATTCTGCGCTCTGGCACCCTCACACGAGAGTGCTCTGAAATCAGAGTAGATAGCCAGAGCGAATTTACCAGCTACATCTATCAACAGCTGTCGTATCGCAGTGACATCATGAGCATTATATTGAAATGGATACTTGCATAGTGGAGTATTTTGTTAAGACATATAGCTAGCTAGCTAGCTAAACAATTAACCATAATCCCAACTCATGATGTTACTACCCTGCATGAATCTGCAGGTAGCTAACCAACCAGGTTCAATGTTAGCTAGCTAACATTAGGCTATAACTAGCAAAGCAAATGGCTCTGAGATACAAATAATATTACTACACAGATCATACACGTAATGTTAGCTAACTGACCTAACAACATCAGTCAAGCACCCAAGCTAACTGGCTAACGTTGGCTAGCTTGCTAGCTACTTCCAGACACAAATGAGAGAACAGCTCACTGATCATTTAAAATTTTAATCGTGCAATATCTGAAAGTGTAGCTAGCTAGACTATCTTACCCATATACATGGCTGGACGTTTCTCCCTCGCCGTCACAGATGCCATGGTTGCCCTTAGTTTGAAGATTAAATCCAGAAACAGGTGTTTTCTCCATCTCATTTACATCATTTAGCAGACACTCTTATCCAGAGCGACTTACAGTTAGTGCATACATTATTCTTTTTTATTTTCATACTGGCCCCCCGTGGGAATCGAACACACAACCCTTACGTTGCAAAAACCATGCTCTACCAACTGAGCTACCTCCCTGCCGGCCATTCCCTCCCCTACACTGGACGACGCTGGGCCAATTGTGCACCGCCCCATTTGTCTCCCGGTTGCGGCCGGCTACAACAGAGCCTGGATTTGAACCAGGATCTCTAGTGGCACAGCTAGCACTGCGATGCAGTGCCTTAGACCACTGCGCCACTCGGGAGAAGGAAAATAAACAACCTCCTTAGCTATCATACTCTAATTCACTGACTTCAAAACTCGGTCCTCAAGAAAAGTGGTCAGAAACACTTATGCAGTTCTACTACGCAATATATTTTTTAAAAAGACACGTTAGACAGGATTACCTACACATACTGACCAGCTCAAATAGACAGAAGCGTGGCAGACCAATCCAAACTCATCTCTCGGCATGTCTAGCCCACTCATTATCTCAGCCAATCATGGCTAGTGGGAAGGTTGCTGTCTTTTTCTGTGGCTAAACCAACTAGGCTTGTAATTTAACAATTTTATTTGCATTTACAGATGGCATACAAGTTTGATATTAAGGCAAATGAAAGTTCACATGTTCCATAAGGCATTATTTGTTTTAAGCAGTTTACGTGGGCTCCTGAGTGGCGCAGCGGTCTAAGGCTCTGCATTTCAGTGCTTGAGGCTTCACTACAGACCCTGGTTCGATTCCAGGCTGTATCACAACTGGCCGTGATTGGGAGTCCCAAAGGGCGGTGCATAATTGGCCCGGATTTGGCCGGGGTAGGCAGTCATTGAAAATAAGAATTTGTTCTTAACTGACTTGCCTAGTTAAATAAAGATATAAAAATAAAAATTGGTCTCCTGTGAAGTAGTGAAGCGTGACATATACCTAGTTTCCTGAAACGAGTCACATATGATGTTGTTCATCACATTTTGCTCATATTCTATTTATATTTTCAAACTGAATAAAGCAAAACATTCCATTACACCATAGCCAACGTGTCAACAGTCAATCAATCAATCAATCAATCAATCAAATGTATTTATAAAGCCCTTTTTACATCAGCAGATGTCACAAAGTGCTACACAGAAACCCAGCCTAATACCCCAAACAGCAAGCAATGCAGATGTAGAAGCACGGTGGCTAGGACAACCTCCCTAGAAAGGCAGAAATCTAGGAAGAAACCTAGAGAGGAACCAGGCTCTGAGGGGTGGCCAGTCCCCTTCTGGCTGTGCCAGGTGGAGATTATAACAGTACATGGCCATTAAGACCATATTTTTCTCCAAGATGTTCAAACGTTCATAGATGACCAGCAGGGTCAAATAATAATCACAGTGGTTGTAGAGGTTGCAAAAGGTCAGTACATCAGGAGTAAATGTCACTTGGCTTTTCGTAGCCGGGCATTTAGAGGTTGAAATAGCAGGTGAGGTAGACAGAGAGAGTTGAAAACAGCAGGTCTGGGATGTTTATGTTATACAGTGGGGAGAACAAGTATTTGATACACTGCCATTTTTGCAGGTTTTCCTACTTACAAAGCACTTACTTTGATAAGAACGCACACATGTCCAAAGTTATTATTTATAAGGAAAACAACAATGAAGGCAATGCGAGCGCCAGCCAGAAAATGTGCCAGGGCGAAAACGTTAGTGCAAGACTGCGCAAATGTCTGCATACTTGATCTGCGGAAAAACTGGGGAAGTACTTGGGCTCTACTCGAAGAGAAAGCCTCAAACATAAATTGTCCGCAACAGTGAAATGGGCTACTTCTATGTGAATTAATGAGGAGGTGGAACACACCTCAATTCAAACTGTTGTTAGAAAATAAAAATTGTTAGAAAATATTTTGGAACATAGCCTATAGATAATTAGCAGCCAGTGTGTCTTGGTTTGAAGGCAGCACGGGTTAACTGACCTGTTGTGTAACAATCACATTTTGGAACAGTGAGTGCATTCTGACATCACATGTATTAAAAAACGTTTTATTTATTTAGTCATATCCCAGTTTACCTATTTACTTATGGCCGAACTACTTATTTTTTAAATTATACGAGCAAAAGATATTCCACTTTATTTGGAACGGCAAGCCAGACAAAATTAAACAGGTCTATTTATATAATTAACATGAATTCGGAGGGCTAAAATTCTTAAATATGAAAGCATTGAACCTCTCACTAAAGGATTCAGTCATGCAAAAGTCATACTTTATTTTTATTTTTATAAAAAAATGTATTTAGCCTTTATTTATACAGGTTTTTTCTCATTGTGATAAAGTCTATTTTTCAAGAGAGACCTGGTCCAACAGCAGCAGGGGGAACAAAGTTTCAGACAAAACTACTAACATACACAAACACAACATTGAACAAAACTATTGACACACATACAGTACAACAATTACTGTACATATTACCTAAAGAAACACGAATGTCATAACTAAAAAACAGCTGTCCTAAAGACAATTACACTCTTCCATGATATTTATGTCGATCAAGTGTTTATACTCTACCAACGTGACTAGATCATCAAATTTTAAAATGTTCAGGAGAGAATTCCTCCTGAGTAACTAAAACTATTCCTACCATGACCTGTTGTAATTCTTGGTGCTGTTAAAAGCAAATGAGAATGGGACCGTCATGTATATTTATTTACTGATCTGATTAAAATAGAACAGAAATAAAGTGGCATTTTACCCATTATGGCCTTATAAATCAGTGTATACCAGTGTTTAAGCCTACGCAAGATCAATGATGACCAGCCAACGGCATTGTAGAGATCCCAATGATGTGTTAGACGTTTTTGATTGGTAATGTACCTGAGGGCCGCATGATAGACTGAATCAAGTGCTCTCAGGTTAGTGGTTGAGGCCTGCATATGTATAACATCACTAAAATCTAAAACCGCCAGTAATGTACATCGTACCAGCTCCTTCCTGGCATGCAGAGAAAAACAAGCCTTATGCCGGTAATAAAAACCTATTCTCAGCTTGAGCTTCCTTATCAAGTTCTCCACATGAATAGTGAAGCTCAGCTTGTCATCCACCCACACTCCCGAATATTTATAGTATGTCCTTCCAATGTAGCAATGACATGATTAGTAACATGCCTGGCATTTGAAAATACCATGCATTTTGTTTTACCCGAATTCAGAACTAGCTTCAAATCATACAGATTCTGTTGTATGGTGTTAAATGCTCTTTGGGCATTTTCAAAGCTAAAGATAAACTACTACCACTTGAATAAAGAACAGTATCATCTGCATAAAAATGTACATCCGCTGTTTCAATATGATCCTGTCGTGACGTGACTTTCATTATTGTGATGACTATTATTTATCCAAAATTACCTACTATGTTTAATTGTTACTAGATTAAATTAATCATGTAACAATTAACTCATTAGGAATTTGGGGCACCGCAGGAAAAGTTGTTTAACGAGTTACTGTTTCCCAAATTAACTCTAAAGATATCTAGATATCTGTTATCATTTAACAGTCATTTATTAATCATTTACCTCATATCAGTCTGCACGAACCTGGGTCTTACTGATCATTCCGTACCACACAAATTGATTTAATTATTTATTTACTAACTAATTAAAAATGCTAACACAAGATAAAAACACGTACACGGTATAGGTAGGGATTAGAAATGTAATACAATGAAAACGGGTCCCTAGCGGACTAACACAATATGGCACTTGTTACAAAAGATGGCGAGTTAAAGAGAGAGAGCGAGAAAAAACATTTGGATACACATGGACCTATGCTCACAGTAATCCTAATACTTTGCCCCGAACTGCCGCCTGTTTGGGAAGAAAAGCAATGCATGTATTTACGTGTTGGAGGTCTTCGTCGTGTATCTCTGTTGGACCCTTCATGGGAAGAAGTCGATTCGGTCTTCTCTTTCGGATGGCCTTTTAGATGTAAGGCTCAGATTGTCCACAAGAGGTCACAATGTCCTTCTTCTTAGTTGTCTGTTTACTTTCACTCATTCTGGAAGTGGTCTTCTGAGGATGTCTCATCATTCCCAATGTTTGGATGTTGAAATATATTGTCCCAATGTTCATTGTTGGATGTTGAAGTTTTTGGGCGGCAAAAAGTCTCTGAAACAAAGGCATTCCTTTCACCATACTAGAATGCCAGAGATAGATTATCCTCCTCTCTAATTTATGGCAGTATTAAGGTGTCAAGACTGGCCCAGCCCGCCTGTGGGTAAGAGGGTGTGGTTGTTGTTGGCCTTTTGCCAAGCTGATGTGAGGCCTTTGATCCTCACCAAGGGAGAGTCATGACAATCCCCAATGTTGTTGATATACAAAATGAACAACAGTGGGCCCAAAATAGAACTTTGCGGAACACCTGAGCACAACTCTATGGACTCAGATTTACAACCATCCGCCATTACACATTGTTTTACGATTTGATAGGTAATTTATAAACCAATCTAGACCAGTAATTCCACTACATTTTAACCTTTGCACCAACACAGCATGGTCCACGGTGTCAAAGTCCTTCGACAAATCAATAAAGACAGATACACAATGTAACTTCTTGTCAAGAGCACAGTGGATGTCATTTAATACCTTCAATGTTGCTGAAACAGTGCTGTGGCCAGACCTAAAACCTGATTGCATTCCATTTAAGATGTTGTTTTCTTGGAGGTAGGCCTTCAGCTGCCTACTATCTAAAGACTCCAGTACCTTAGACAGTACAGACCATTTTGATATGGGTCGATAATTGTCAAGTAGCGAAGGATCTCCACCTTTCAGGAGAGGCAGTACAAAAGCAGATTTCCATAATTTAACGTCAAGAGTGAGGTTAAAAATACATGTTAAGGGGGAGCAATTATATACAGTGGGGGAAAAAAGTATTTAGTCAGCCACCAATTGTTCAAGTTCTCCCACTTAAAAAGATGAGAGAGGCCTGTAATTTTCATCATAGGTACACATCAACAATGACAGACAAATTGAGGAAAAGATTTCCAGAAAATCACATTGTAGGATTTTTAATGAATTTATTTGCAAATTATGGTGGAAAATAAGTATTTGGTCACCTACAAACAAGCAAGATTTCTGGCTCTCACAGACCTGTAACTTCTTCTTTAAGAGGCTCCTCTGTCCTCCACTCATTACCTGTATTAATGGCACCTGTTTGAACTTGTTATCAGTATAAAAGACACCTGTCCACAACCTCAAACAGTCACACTCCAAACTCCACTATGGCCAAGACCAAAGAGCTGTCAAAGGACACCAGAAACAAAATTGTAGACCTGCACCAGGCTGGGAAGACTGAATCTGCAATAGGTAAGCAGCTTGGTTTGAAGAAATCAACTGTGGGAGCAATTATTAGGAAATGGAAGACATACAAGACCACTGATAATCTCCCTCGATCTGGGGCTCCACGCAAGATCTCACCCCGTGGGGTCAAAATGATCACAAGAACGGTGAGCAAAAATCCCAGAACCACACGGGGGGACCTAGTGAATGACCTGCAGAGAGCTGGGACTAAAGTAACAAAGCCTACCATCAGTAACATACTACGCCGCCAGGGACTCAAATCCTGCAGTGCGAGACGTGTCCCCCTGCTTAAGCCAGTACATGTCCAGGCCCGTCTGAAGTTTGCTAGAGTGCATTTGGATGATCCAGAAGAGGATTGGGAGAATATATATGGTCAGATGAAACCAAAATAGAACTTTTTGGTAAAAACTCAACTCGTCGTGTTTGGAGGACAAGGAATGCTGAGTTGCATCCAAAGAACACCATACCTACTGTGAAGCATGGGGGTGGAAACATCATGCTTTGGGACTGTTTTTCTGCAAAGGGACCAGGACGACTGATCCGTGTAAAGGAAAGAATGAATGGGGCCATGTATCGTGAGATTTTGAGTGAAAACCTCCTTCCATCAGCAAGGGCATTGAAGATGAAACGTGGCTGGGTCTTTCAGCATGACAATGATCCCAAACACACCGCCCGGGCAACGAAGGAGTGGCTTCGTAAGAAGCATTTCAAGGTCCTGGAGTGACCTAGCCAGTCTCCAGATCTCAACCCCATAGAAAATCTTTGGAGGGGAGTTGAATGTCCATGTTGCCCAGCGACAGCCCCAAAACATCACTGCTCTAGAGGAGATCTGCATGGAGGAATGGGCCAAAATACCAGCAACAGTGTGCGAAAACCTTGTGAAGACTTACAGAAAACGTTTGACCTGTGTCATTGCCAACAAAGGGTATATAACAAAGTATTGAGAAACTTTTGTTATTGACCAAATACTTATTCTCCACCATAATTTGCAAATAAATTCATTAAAAATCCTACAATGTGATTTTCCTGAATTTTCTTCTCATTTTGTCTGTCATAGTTGACGTGTACCTATAATGAAAATTACAGGCCTCTCTCATCTTTTTAAGTGGGAGAACTTGCACAATTGGTGGCTGACTAAATACTTTTTTTCTCCACTGTATGCAGCTAGGTGTAGGAGGTGGGGGTCTAAATCATCAGGGCCAGGGGATTTCTTTCTATCAATTTCTTTCAGGGCTTTACGCACTTCTGAAACAGAGAAGGATGAGAAGGAAAACCTGGCGAAAGAGTTCACAGGGGTGTCAGGTAAACTCACAGGGGGCTCATTTAGACCTTTAACCTTTTCAAATAAACTGCCTGCATCTAGAAAATGTTGATTTAAGGCTTTCAGAATAGAGGTTCTCTCAGTTACAATCTTTGTGTCAACCAACAATTGTTTGGGAAGCTGTGTATCTTTTTTGCACTGCAAACCTTTTACTACTTGCCAAAATGTGGAGGGATTATTTAAATTATCCTTAGTAGATTTAAGGTAGTGGTCTACTTTCAGTTTTTGGGTCATAGCCACACTCAGATTTCGAAGACTTTTAAAAGCCATCCAATCATCTGCGAACCAGACCCTCTTGCTTTAGCCCACATAGCATTTCGTTCTCTTATGATTTTAGTAAGTTCATCAGTAAACCAAGGGTTCTCTCTGCCCTTAATCCTGCATTTTTTGAAAGGGGCATGCCTATTGCATACATCCTGGAATGTGTTGTGGAAGTAAGAAAAGGCTAATTCCACATCAGGGATTATTTCTATTCTATTCCATTCAATGCTAAATACATCATGTAAAAAACCTTGAATATCAAACTGCTTCCAGTTTATTTTTGTAATGACACGTGGAGATCGCTTAGGAATTGTACCTTCTCTCACACAGTCAATAGCACAGTGATCACTAATGTCATTTGCAAAAATTACAGAAACATTAAAACGATGAAGAGTATTGGTTATGATCAAATCAATCAAAGAGGATTTCAGAGGATACTTTATATTCAACCTAGTTACACTGTTGACAATCTGAGTGAGATTATAGGTATTGCAAAGAATTTTGAGTTGATCAGAGCTAGATGTTAACCAACCCTGATTCAGATCACCCATCAAGACAAACTCAGAGTTCACATACTGTGATAACAATTCGAAAATACAATCCAAAGAGCCAGTAGTAGCAGATGGAGGTTTATAACAACAAGATACAACAATATTTAAAGATGAGCCGAGTTTTAGGTTCAAAGACAAATATTCAAATTGCTTAGGTTTAGTAACAGAAGTCAGAACGACCGCCGAGAAATTGTCTTTTACGTACACAGCAACACCACCACCCTTAGATTTACGATCTGCACGAAAAACATTGTAACCATTTATGCCAATATTTCTGTCTGTAATAGATTTTTTTGAGCCAGGTTTCAGAAAGCATAAATATGTCAGGGTCGGCAGTTTTTATCCAGATATTCACAAAAAAAACAAGATTCGGCAGAAGACTTCTTACATTCATATGCAGAAACATCAGGCCAGTCTGACTACTTCATTTGGCAGGGGTAAACATGTCAGGACCTGGGTTAGATTGCACATTTCCAGACAGTAGAAGCAGCAAGATAATGGTAAGTCTAGATCGAGGGTTACAACGTTTGGATTTACAGACAGCACTTGAACGACAATCCACAGTCACCAGAGTCTTTAACGCCACATATTTCAGGAGATGTGTAAAGTCCAGAGACATTATTCTTTACAGCCTTGTGTAGGTCTACAATCTTGTCCCTGACATCCTTGGAGAGCTCTTTGGTCTTGGCCATGGTGGAGAGTTTGGAATCTGATTGATTGATTGCTTCTGTGGACAGGTGTCTTTTATACAGGTAACAAACTGAGATTAGGAGGACTCCCTTTAAGAGTGTGCTCCTAATCTCAGCTCGTTACCTATATAAAAGACACCTGGGAGCCAGAAATCTTTCTGATTGAGAGGGGGTCAAATACTTATTTCCCTCATTAAAATGCAAATCAATTTATAACATTTATGACATGCGTTTTTCTGGATTTTTTTGTTGTTATTCTGTCTCTCACTGTTCAAATAAACCTACCATTAAAATTATAGACTGATCATTTCTTTGTCAGTGGGCAAACGTACAAAATCAGTAGGGGATCAAATACTTTTTTCCCTCACTGTAGCTAGGGAAGGGAGAGAGAAAGGATGCCTAATCTGCAGATTAGCCTGGTTTTGTTGAAATTGTAATAAAGTCATTCTTGATTCTACAAAAACTCTGAAATAACTTTAAATTTTTTATAAAGTATAGTGTTTATTTTCCACAACATTAACATGAGAGAAAACACAGCACTAAGCACATACAAAGTTAACAATCTAAGATACAGTGGCTTGCGAAAGTATTCACCCCCCTTGGCATTTTTCCTGTTTTGTTGCCTTACAACCTGGAATTAAAATTGATTTTTGGGGGGTTTGTATCATTTGATTTATACAACATGCCTACCACTTTGAAGATGCAAAATATATTTTGTTGTGAAACAAACAAGAAATAAGACAAAAAAACAGAAAACTTTAGTGTGCATAACTATTCACCACCCCAAAGTATATACTTGAGTCACCTTTTGCAGCAATTACAGCTGCAAGTCTCTTGGGGTATGTCTCTATAAGATTGGCACATCTAGCCACTGGGATTTTTGCCCATTCTTGAAGGCAAAACTGCTCCAAGCTCATTCAAGTTGGATGGGTTCCGATGGTGTACAGCAATCTTTAAGTCATACCACATATTCTCAATTGGATTGAGATCTAGGATTTGACTAGGCCATTCCAAGATATTTAAATGTTTCCCCTTAAACCACTCGAATGTTGCTTTAGCAGTATGCTTAGGTTCATTGTCCTGCTGGAAGGTGAACCTCCGTCCCAGTCTCAAATCTCTGGAAGACTGAAACAGGTTTCCCTCAACTGTATTCAGCGCCATCCATCATTCCTTCAATTCTGACCAGTTTTCCAGTATCTGCCTATGAAAAACATCCCCACAGCATGATGCTGCCACCACCATGCTTCACTGTGGGGATGGTGTTCTCAGGGTGATGAGAGGTGTTGGGTTTGCGCCAGACATAGCATTTTCCTTGATGGCTAATGAGCTCAATGTTTGTCTCATCTGACTAGAGTACCTTCTTCCATGTGTTGGGGAGTCTCCCACATGGCTTTTGGTGAACACCAAATGTGTTTGCCTATTTTTTTCTTTAAGCAATGGCTTTTTTCTGGCCTCTCTTCTGTAAAGCCCAGCTCTGTGGAGTGTATGGCTTAAAGTGGTCCTATGGACAGATACTCCAATCTCCGCTGTGGAGCTTTGCAGCTCCTTCAGGGTTATCTTTGGTCTCTTTGTTGCCTTTCTGATTAATGCCCTCCTTGCCTGGTCCTTGAGTTTTGGTAGGCGGCCCTCTCTTGGCAGGTTTGTTGAGGTGCCATATTCTTTCCATTTTTTAATAATGGATTTAATGGTTCTCCGTGGGATGTTCAAAGTTTCTGATATTTTTTTATAACCCAACCCTGATCTGTACTTCTCAAAAACTTTGTCCCTGACCTGTTTGGAGAGCTCCTTGGTCTTCATGGTGCCGCTTGCTTGGTGGTGCCCCTTGCTTAATGGTGTTGCAGACTCTGGGGCCTTTCAGAACAGGTGTGTACTGAGATCATGTGACAGATCATGTGTCAATTAGATTGCACACAGGTGGACTTTATTTAACTAATTATGTGACTTCTGAAGGTAATTGGTGCACCAGATCTTATTTAGCGGTTTCATAGCAAAGGGGGGAATACATACACCACTTTACTGTTATTAATTTTTTATACTTTTTTTAAACAAGTAATTTTTTTCATTTCACTTCACCAATTTGGACTATTTTGCATATGTCCATTACATGAAATCCAAATAAAAATCCATTTAAATTACAGGTTGTAATGCAACAAAATAGGAAAAACGCCAAGGGGGATGAATACTTTTGCAAGGCACTGTATTTGCCTGTTTGTTTCTTTACCTTTCAACGTGGCATAGTCACTACTGGCCATATCAATGGCAATGGTAGGCTATATATTTGGAAGCAGTAACGGTAAGTGGACATTGTCTTTATATCGGATGTTTGTCGAGCTCCTGTGAAAAGTTTGGACGTGCGTAAAACCCTCCATAATCTACGTGGTTTGAGGCCTAATAGTATATGCTTACGGGGAGCAATTATGGTGCCTGTAACTGTATTTAGACATAGCCTATTTAAAACAAGTTGTTGTTTTGTTTTATTATAATTTGATTAGAATTATTCACAGTCTTTTTATGTCTTATCAATAGTGAATTTAATCTTGCTTATTGACAACGTTTGGCATGTCCATGGTTCAGACATAATGCATTTTACAGTGGGCCTACATCAGTGCGAATGCTATGTTAACAATATACAGTGCCTTCGGAAAGTATTCAGACCCCTTGACTTTTTCCACATTTTGTTACGTTGCAGCCTTATTCTAAAATTGATTAAATTGTTTTTTTCCCCTCATAAATCTACACACAATACCCCATAATGACAAAGGAAAAACCGTTTTTTAGAAATGATTGCAAATGTATTAAAAATAAAAAACTGAAATACCTTATATACATAAGTATTCAGACCCTTTCCTATGAGACTCAAAATTAAGGTCAGGTGCATCCTGTTTCCATTGATCATCCTTGAGACCACCAGTGGTAAATTCAATTGATTGAATATGATTTGGAAAGGTACACACCTGTCTATATAAGGTCCCACAGTTGACAGTGCAAGTCAGAGCATAAACCAAGTCATGAGGTCGAAGGAATTTTCCATAGAGCTCCGAGACAGGATTGTGTAGAGGATCGTGTTTATTAAAAATACAAAACGGAAATATCACATTTACATACAGTTGAAGTCGGAAGTTTACATACACCTTAGCCAAATACATTTAAACTCACTTTTTCACAATTCCTGACATGTAACCGTGTAAAAATGTCCCTGTCTTAGGTCAGTTAGGATCACCACTTTATTTTAAGAATGTGAAATGTCAGAATAATAGTAGAGATAATTATTTATTTCAGCTTTTATTTATTTCATCACATTCCCAGTGGGTCAGAAGTTGACATACACTCAATTAGTATTTGGTAGCATTGCCTTTAAATTGTTTAACTTGGGTCAAACGTTTCGGGTAGCCTTCCACAAGCTTCCCACAATAAGTTGGGAGAATTTTGGCCCATTCCTCCTGACAGAGCTGGTGTAACTCTGTCAGGTTTGTAGGCCTCCTTGCTCGCACACGCCTTTTCAGTTCTGCACATACTTTTTCTATAGGATTGAGGTCAGGGCTTTGTGATGGCCACTCCAATACCTTGACTTTGTTGTCCTTAAGCCATTTTGCCACAACTTTGGAAGTATGCTTGGGGTCATTGTCCATTTGGAAGACCCATTTGCGACCAAGCTTTAACTTCCTGACTGATGTCTTGAGATTTTGCTTCAATATATCCACATAATTTTCCTTCCTCATGATGCCATCTATTTTGTGAAGTGCACAAGTCCCTCCTTCAGCAAAGCACCCCCACAGCATGATGCTGCCACTCCCATGCTTTAGGGTTGGGATGGTGTTCTTCGGCTTGCAAGTCCCCCCTTTTTCCTCCAAACATAACGATGGTCATTATGGCCAAACAGTTCTATTTTTGTTTCATCAGACCAGAGGACATTTCTCCAAAAAGTACAATCTTTGTCCCCGTGTGCAGTTGCAAACCGTAGTCTGTCTTTTTTATGGCGGTTTTGTAGCAGTGGCTTCTTCCTTGCTGAGCGGTCTTTCAGGTTATGTTAATAAGGACTTGTTTTACTGTGGATATAGATACTTTTGTACCTGTTTCCTCCAGCATCTTCACAAGGTCCTTTGATGTTGTTCTGGGATTGATTTGCACTTTTCGCACCAAAGTACGTTCATCTCTAGGAGATAGAACGCGTCTCCTTCCTGAGTGGTATGACGGCTGCGTGGTCCCATGGTGTCTATACTTGCGTAGTATTGTTTGTACAGATGAACGTGGTACCTTCAGGCAATTGGAAATTGCTCCCAATGATGAACCAGACTTGTGGAGGTCTACAATTGTTTTTCTGAGTTCTTGGCTGATTTCTTTTGATTTTCCCATGATGTCAAGCAAAGAGGCACTGAGTTTAAAGGTAGGCCTTGAAATACATCCACAGGTACACCTCCAATTGACTCAAATTATGTCAATTAGCCTATCAGAAGCTTCTAAAGCCATGACATAATTTTCTGGAATTTTCCAAGCTGTTTAAAGGCACAGTCAACTTAGTGTATTTAAACTTCTGACCCACTGGAATTGTAATACAGTGAATTATAAGTGAAATAATCTGTCTGTAAACAATTGTTGGAAAAATTACTTGTGTCATGCACAAAGTAGATGTCCTAACCGACTTGACAAAACTATAATTTGTTAATAAGAAATTTGTGGAGTGGTTGAAAAACAAGTTTTAATGACTCCAACCTAAGTGTATGTAAACTTCCGACTTCAACTGTAAATATTCAGACCCTTTACTTAGCACTTTGTTGATGCACCTTTGGCAGTCATTACATTATCGAGTCTTCTTGGGTGTGACGCTATAAGCACATCTGTATTTCGGGAGTTTCTCCCATCCTCTCAAGCTCTGTCAGGTTGGATGGGGAGCGTTGCTGCACAGTTCTTTTCAGGTTTCTACAGAGAAGTTAGATTGGGTTCAATTCCGGACTTTGGCTGGGCCACTCAAGGACATTCAGAGACTTGTCCCGAAGCCATTCCTGCGTTGTCTTGGCTGTGTGCTTAGGGTCGTTGTGCTGTTGGAAGGTGAACCTTCGCCCCAGTCTGAGGTCCTGAGCGCTCTGGAGCAGATTTTCATCATGGATCTCTCTGTAAGATTGCGCCGACAGACATAACAGCTCTGCTTCTAGCTCTTAAGCAACTTTGCAGTGTTTTGTTTTTGTGTGTGTTATTTGTTACATTATTAGCCCAGAATGTTTTTTGTGTTATTACATACTGCCAAAAATAACATTTGGATATCAGAGCGGCAGTAACTCATCAGCATTATGACCAGGAATACGACTTTCCCGAATTGGATCCTTTGTTCAGACCCCCCAGGGCAATTGAACATATTCCAGAGGCTGCTTCAAGATGCCGCCGGCGGAGAAGAGCTATTCGGAGTGGACTTCTAGTCCAACTCAGGAGGCGGGGACACCATCCACCACTTCCGAGTATATTACTCGCTAATGTTCAGTCTCTGGACAATAAAGTGCACGACCTCAGGGCGAGGAACTCCTTCCAGATAGACATCAGGGACTGTAACATACTCTGTTTCACGGAATCATGGCTCTCTCGGGATATGCTGTTCCCATCCATACAGCCAGCTGGGTTCTCAGTTGATCGCGTAGGCAGGAATAAAGAACTCTCTGCGAAGAAGAAAGGCAGGGGTGTATGTTTCCTGAGTAACTACTCATGGTGTGATTTTGATAACATACAGAAACTCAAGTCCTTTTGTTCACCCGACCTAGAATACCTCACAATTAAATGCCGACCGTATTACCTCCCAAGAGAATTCTCTTCGGTTGTAGTCATAGCCGTCTATATTCCCCCTCAAGCCGATACCACAACGGCCCTCAAGGAACTACACTGGACATATCCTGAGGCCGCATTTTTTGTAGCTGCGGATTTCAACAAAGCAAATTTGAGGAAAACACTACCGAAGTCCTATCAACACATTGACTGTAGTACTCGCTTAGGAAAAACCCTAGACCACTGCTACTCGCCTTTTCGAGATGCCTACAAGACCCTCCCCCGCCCTCTTTTCGGCAAATCAGATCACAACACCATTTTTCTCCTCCCTTCCTATAGGCAGAAACTACAACAGGAAGTACCCGTGCTAAGGTATATTCAACGCTGGTCTGAACAATCAGAATCCATGTTTCAAGATTGTTTTGATCAAGCGGACTGGGATATGTTCCGGGTAGCCTCTGAGAATAACAATGACGTTTACACGGACACGGTGACTGAGTTCCTCTGGAAGTGTATAGGGGATGTTGTTCCCACGGTGACTATTAAAACCTACCCAAACCAGAAACCGTGGAGAAATGGCAGCATTCTTGCAAAACTGAAAGCGCGAACCACTGCATTTAACCATGGCAAGGTGACTGGGAATATGGTTGACTACAAACAGTGTAGTTATTCCCTCCGTAAGTCAATCAAATAGGCAAAACGTCAGTACAGAGAAAAAGTGGAGTCGCAATTCAATGGCTCAGACACGAGACGTATGTGGCAGGGTCTACAGACAACCACGGATCACAAAGTGAAAACCAGCCACGTCGCGGACCCCGACGTCTTGCTCCCAGACAAGCTAACACCTTTTTCGCCCGTTTTGAGGATAACACAGTGCCACCGACGTGGCCCGCTCACAAGGACTGATGGCTCTCGATCTCCATGGCCGATGTGAGTAAGACATTTAAGCGTGTTAATCCTCGCAAGGCTTCTGGCCCAGACGGCATCCAAGCTCAGAGCATACGCAGACCAGCTGGCTGGACTGTTTATGGACATATTCAATCTCTCCCAATCCCAGTCTGCTGTCCCCACTTGCTTCAAGATGTCCACCATTGTTCCTGTACACAAGAAAGCAAAGGTAACTGAACTAAATGACTATCGCAACGTAGCACTCACTTCTGTCATCTTGAAGTGCTTTGAGAGGCTAGTTAAGGATCAGATCACCTCTACCTTACCTGACACCCTAGACCCACTTCAATTTGCTTACCGACCCAATAGATCCACAGACGATGCAATCGCCATCACACTGCACACTGCCCTCTGCCCTGTACCTTCTGGACAAGAGGAATACCTACGTCAGAATGCTGTTCATTGACTATAGCTCAGCCTTCAACACCATAGTACCCTCCAAGCTCATCATTAAGCTCGGTGCCCTGGGTCTGAACCCGGCCCTGGGCAACTGGGTTCTAGACTTCCTGACGGGCCGCCCCCCAGTTGGTGAAGGTAGGAAACAACACCTCCAGTCCGCTGATCCTCAACACAGGGGCCCCACAAGGGTGTGTTCTCAGCCCCCCCCCTGTACTCCCTGTTCACCCATGACTGCGTTGCCATGCATGCCTCCAACTCTTTTCATCAAGTTTGCAGACGACACAACAGTAGTAGGCCTGATTACCAACAATAACGAGACAGCGTACAGGGAGGAGGTGAGGGCCCTGGCGGAGTGGTGCCAGGAAAATAACCTCTCCCTCAACGTCAACAAAATGAAGGAGCTGATGGTGCACTTCAGGAAATAGCAGAGGGAGCAAGCCCCTATCCACATCGATGGGAACGCAGTGGAGAAGGTGGAAAGCTTGAAGTTCCTCAGCGTACACATCACTGACAATCTGAAATGGTCCACCCACACAGACAGTGTGGTGAAGAAGGTGCAACAGCGCCTCTTCAACCTCAGGATGCTGAAGAAATTCGGCTTGGCCCCTCAGAAACTTTTACAGATGCACAATTGAGAGCATCCTGTCGGGCTGTATCAACGCCTGGTATGGCAACTGCACCGCCCGCAACTGCAGGGCTCTCCAGAGGATGGTGCGGTCTGCCCAACGCATCACCGGGGGCACACTGTCTGCCCTCCAGGACACCTACAGCACCCGATGTCACAGGAAGGCCAAAAAGATCATCAAGGACATCAACCACCCGAGCCATGGCATGTTCATCCCACTATCATCCAGAAGGTGAGGTCAGTACAGGTTCATCAAAGCTGGGACTGAGAGACTGAAAAACAGCTTCTATCCCAAGGCCATTAGACTGTTAAATAGCCATCACCAGCCGGCTACCACCCGGTTACTCAACCCTGCACCTTAGAGGCTGCTGCCCTATATACATAGACATGGAATCACTGGCAACATTAATAATGGAACACTAATCACTTTAATAATGTTTACATACTGCTTTACTCATCTCATATGAATGTCCTTAACCCTGCCTGACACCTCTAATTACCATGAAAGGAGCTGTTCAGTTTGAGATTGGTGTGTGTGCGTGTTTGTGTGTGTGCGTGCTTGTGTGTGTACGTGCGTGCTTGCTTGTATCTGTATGTGTGTGTGTGTGAGGCCAAGCCCAGAGCGATGGTAGACAGACAGTTATACACTATTCCACACCGTGTCAGTCTGTATCATATCGGTCTGTACAGATCAGAACAGTAGAATCCTAGAGGCCCAATAACCCAGGCACAGAACCATCGTCGATTATCATCACCACCATTACCCAGACACAGAGGTTGCTTCTCAAATGGCACCCTATTCCCTGTATAGTGCAATACTTTTGACCAGGGCCCATCGGGATCTGGTCAAAAGCAGAGCACCATATAGAGAATAGGGTGCCATTTGGGACACAACCAGTGACTGGGCTAGTGTTATCAACATCCCCGTTATCATTCACTGAGATGTCATCACCATCCGTCACAAAGCAGCAAACAAATGGCACTATTAAAAGATAAACACAAACAAACAGTAGTGATTCTGCCCATAGACAGGATTCACATTAACTCCGAACACATGAGACTGATCAAAACCCCATGCATTCTCTATGCTCAATCCTCCTCCTTCTCCTATCTCTACCAGGGCCTGTGTAGCAGACCTGGTTTCAAGTAGTATTTGTTATCTTTCAAAGAAAATGTAACGGTGATTGTGTCTTTGTGTTATGCATGGTGGTTGAGGTTTGAACTTTTGGGACTATTCCATTGGTTCCGTTGCCGCCAGGCAAGCTCAAACAAGTGCAGCTAAAGCATAGGAGGACAGGCTCATTGTAATGGCTGGAATGGAATTTATGGAACAGAGTTTCATATGTTTGATGTGATTGATACCGTTCCACCTATTCCATTCCAGTCTTTACAATGAGCCCATACTCCTATAGCTCCTCCCACCAGCCTCCTCTGGTAGACATGGTGCTGGGCTCTCTGCCATGGAAAGAGGGATGGCTAAGAGGGAAGCCCTCCACACCAGCACAGTAAATTATCCAGTGTTAAAAAAATTATAGTCTAAAAATCAACCAGCAGTAGAGCATGCTGGAAAATATGATAATGATGGGCATGGTTTTGGTTCAAAGGGATGTGAATTAGTTTCAGGCCCCTGTATTAGGGTAAAACTAGGCCCCTGATAATATGGCCTTATGAAATATGTACAGTATTGTGTTACATAAGCTAGGTTTCCATCCAATTGGCGACAGATTTTCATGCAAATATTCAAAACTCTGCATAAAAATCATATGAGATGTGTTTCCATCAAATTGATTTGTTGCAGATAAAACGCTGTGCGTGATGACGTGCCTGTTTGTGCATGTGTGTGGTGTGCGTGTGCGCCTGTGTGTTAACTCAACTTCTGCAAAGCAAATTAAGTGGGTGTTAGAATCTCAGCATTGTTGTGATTGTTATATCTGAGTGTTGATTCTAGAGGGGTTAACACAAGTGGGATTGAAATTGGCGGCACCTGCGGTGAATGAATGAAGTGTTAACCAGGTGGTGTTACTCGACTGTGTTGAATTCATTTATGTTAACTCTCTAAGAGTGAAAAAGACATGGGAGGGGCCCCACCATGCTTTGTTGCAGGTTGCTTTTTAGAATAGTTTGTTTTAATATCTATGTTTCTGCATACACATTGATTGATTAATTGATCTTATAATACATAACGATGAATAACATGCATTTTTCTAAACTAATACAATCTGTAAGTGGTTGGATTCATTTCACCCGTTATTGAGATGGTTGCTCCAGTTTAGATGGTTTAGGTAGTCTCATTTATTAATCTTCCCTACCTTGGCAGTTTTTGTAACGGCGGATTGCAGGTGATTAAAAGTTAGAGTAGTTAGAGGAGCTATCTAGATATATAAACCACGCCCCTCTACAAACATGCCTTCTCCGATGTTGGTTACAGTAATTTTTCACACTTTGATCATCATACTTTGACCTGGTTTCCTTCAAATATCATCCAATTTCATGAAAAACATGATTTTGACTGAATTTGCAACACCCATGGTGTTAGGGACGCATGGTGTTAGGGACGCAACATTCTTGGGGTGTTAGTTTAACACGATTTCTGTTTGTCATATACTGTAGGCTGCATTTACACAGGCAGCGCAATTCTGATATTTTTTCCCCTAATTGGTCTAATCTTTTCACATCAGATCTTTTTCAGAGCTGATTTGATTGGTCAAAAGATCAATAAGTGAAAAAAAAATCAGAATTGGGCTGCCTGTGTAAACGCAGCCATAAACACTAAGAAAGTGTTAACACTATGTGTGATAAAATTCTGATCTCAGATTTGCTGTGTGTCATCTGGCGTTCTGGTTGGAGTGGTGATTGGTACAGAGTGTGATGTATTTGCCAGGTTTAGCCCGTTTGATATTTAGATCAACAAAATGTTCATTTTCTCATTGAAAAAAGCAGGTTGTTAGATCGAGGGTTACACAGTAAATGAATAGTTGACATTGTCATTGATTGCCTACAAATTGATTGTATTATAAAAAATTAAAAAATACCTGATTGTTGAAATGCTTACCACTAAACGTTTCAGTGCTACTAAATAACACAAAATAATGTGTTGTTACAAATAAAATAAAATAATAGCAGGTACTTGGCTTCTTAAAGGGGACAGATCTTTGATTTTGTTTGTTCCAATAATCGTTTGTTACAGCAACATGCCCTGGGCTGCAAATCCTCCAACGTCTAACAGAGAAATATTACCACTGGAAGCATCTAGGTCTCTGGGTCTGTGCTGTTCTCTTTCAAAGCCCATTGTGAGCTTGGATCTCTCTCACACAATCGCTCCTGTTCGCCGGAGAAAAACATTGATCTATTTTAGAGAAACAGGAACAAATACCTTTTATGGGAGATGATCATTTTCTCATTTCTAAAGTGATAAATCTACGGGCAGACATGTCAGGGTGCGTTTCCTCTCCCCTTTGTTACGATTCACTTGGCGGGAAGAAAAATTAAAAAAGAGAGGAAAAAGCAATGGCTATAACTGAAGCTGTAGTTTTATAGGGGGGGGGGGATCTTTTTCAAAGCGGCAGTTTTGGAATTTTTCCTGAATCTACGCCTTGCCTGTTTGAAGGGTTTTATTGTTTGAGCATAAAGGCTAGAAGATGCCCTGTTTTTTGTGTTTTTTCCCTCTGTGCAATGCAGGTTGTGCCTGTGTGATGTCTATTGTAGTCTATTGTAGTCTATTGATCTGGAGTTGTTTCCCAAATGGTATCCTATTCCCTATTTATTGCACTTTATAAGGAATATGATGCCATTTGGGACACATCCCTGGTCTTTGAAGCAGAGAAGCAAAGAAGCAGAGAAGACCATATTGCATAATTTCATATATTGCCAGTTATACTCCTCCTTTGGTGTAGTAGCCAACCAAACAGGTGTGCTTTTAGATCAGTTTTAGGGTCAGAGGCTCTGAAGGAGTGGGTGTAGAGGGATGCAGAAAAATATATCACTTTTACTCACTTTTGCTGTGTGTTTAGATCATTGCAGCCTTTAGGGTCACATGCCCTGTCAAGGAATTGTATATCACAACATTATCCATCACATGGCTAGTCAATTTAGTTCCAGATCTGGGTTTGGCTTGGTCTTCACTCAGTTGATAAGCTGTTCTCTCCTCTTCCATCACAGTAGATGTGATTTAGAATGAGAATCTTCTTAGTTCCGTGTGTGAAGGATCACTGTGAGGGTGTGATAGTGTGTGTGTGGATCACTGTCCAGAATATTGCTCTGATATCGTACCTCATGGAACGATCAGAGAACAAAGGTTCCGCTATGCACAGAATTATTCTACATTTACATTTACGTCATTTAGCAGACGCTCTTATCCAGAGCGACTTACAAATTGATGCATTCACCTTATGATAGCCAGTGGGACAACAACTTTACAAATGTTTTATTATTATTATTATTTTATTATTATTATTATTATTATTATTATTATTATTTTATATAGGATTACTTTTATACTATCCCAGGTATTCCTTAAAGAGGTAGGGTTTCAAGTGTCTCCGGAAGGTGGTCAGTGACTCCGCTGTCCTGGCGTCGTGAGGGAGCTTGTTCCACCATTGGGGTGCCAAAGCAGCAAACAGTTTTGACTGGGCTGAGCGGGAACTGTGCTTCCGCAGAGGTAGGGGGACCAGCAGGCCAGAGGTGGAAGAACGCAATGTCCTCGTTTGGGTGTAGGGACTGATCAGAGCCTGAAGGTAAGGAGGTGCCGTTCCCCTCACAGCTCCATAGGCAAGCACCATGGTCTTGTAGCAGATGCGAGCTTCAACTGGAAGCCAGTGGAGTGTGCGGAGGAGCGGGGTGACGTGAGAGAACTTGGGAAGGTTGAACACCAGACGGGCTGCAACGTTCTGGATGAGTTGTAGGGGTTTAATGGCACAGGCAGGGAGCCCAGCCAACAGCGAGTTGCAGTAATCCAGACGGGAGATGACAAGTGCCTGGATTAGGACCTGTGCCGCTTCCTGTGTAAGGTAGGGTCGTACTCTGCGAATGTTGTAGAGCATGAACCTACAGGATCGGGTCACCACTTTGATGTTAGCAGAGAACGACAGGGTGTTGTCCAGGGTCACGCCAAGGTTCTTTGCACTCTGGGAGGAGGACACAATGGAGTTGTCAACCGTGATGCCGAGATCATGGAGCGAGCAGTCCTTCCCTGGGAGGAAAAGCAGCTCCATCTTGCCGAGGTTCAGCTTGAGGTGGTGTTACGACATCCACACTGATATGTCTGCCAGACATGCAGAGATGCGATTCGCCACCTGGTTATCAGAAGGGGGAAAGGAGAAGATTAATTGTGTGTCGTCTGCGTAGCAATGATAGGAGAGACCATGTGAGGATATGACAGAGCCAAGTGACTTGGTGTATAGAGAGAATAGGAGAGGGCCTAGGACTGAGCCATGGGGGACACCAGTGGTGAGAGAACGTGGTGCGGAGACAGATTCTCGCCACGCCACCTGGTAGGAGCGACCGGTCAGGTAGGACGCAATCCAAGAGTGAGCCGCGCCGGAGATGCCCAACTCGGAGAGGGTGGAGAGGAGGATCTGATGGTTCACATTATCAAAGGCAGCAGATAGGTCTAGAAGGATAAGAGCAGAGGAGAGAGAGTTAGCTTTAGCAGTGCGGAGAGCCTCCGTGACACAGAGAAGAGCAGTCTCAGTTGAATGACCAGTCTTGAAACCTGACTGGTTTGGATCAAGAAGGTCATTCTGTGAGAGATAGCAGGAGAGTTGGCTATAGACGGCACGCTCAAGAGTTTTGTAGAGAAAAGAAAGAGGAGATGCTGGTCTGTAGTTGTTGACATCGGAGGGATCGAGTGTAGGTTTTTTGAGGAGGGGTGCAACTCTCGCTTTCTTGAAGATGGAAGGGACATAGCCAGCGGACAAGGATGAGTTGATGAGCGAGGTGAGGTAAGCGAGAAGGTCTCCGGAAATGGTCTGGAGAAGAGAGGAGGGGATAGGGTCAAGCGGGCAGGTTGTTGGGCGGCCGGCCGTCACAAGTCGCAAGATTTCATCTGGAGAGAGAGGGGAGAAAGAAGTCAAAGCATAGGGTAGGGCAGTGTGAGTAGGACCAGCGGTGTCATTTGACTTAATAAATGAGGATCGGATGTCGTCAACCTTCTTTTCAAAATGGTTGACAAAGTCATCCACAGAGAGGGAGGAGGGAGGGGGAGGAGGAGGATGATTCAGCAGGGAGGAGAAGGTGGCAAAGAGCTTCCTAGGGTTAGAGGCAGAGGCTTGACATTTAGAGTGGTAGAATGTGGCTTTAGCAGCAGAAACGGAGGAAGAGAATGTAGAGAGGAGGGAGTGGAAAGATGAAAATTATGCACAAACCCGTGCACACGCACACAATGGGGGGGAGGTTAAGGGGACAGAATGATCTCTAATTGAACCAGTGTATGTCAGTGAAGATCGCTGTTATTTTATTCAAGACCAGGTTGCAAGTTAAATATGCCAATAAAAATAGAATATACACCCCTTGTAGATGGCATATATATTTTTCAGTCTTCTGTGATGTATATAAAGTGTAATATTGGGATGCAAACTCCAAATGTAATACATGTCAACTCTATATCTGACATGGTACAGGTGTCTTCTTCTTTTTAAGCCCATAACCATGTTTGTGAGGTGTATACTTTGTTTCAAAGTAGATTTGTTTAAGCCTACCAAGAAACATTCTGTGTGACCCCGATTTAGCCCACTGCAGTAAAAGGTTAATTTGGCTGAATAGGCTTGTGCACATTTACATGAGTGGCTCATTAGTTAGCTAAGTTATTGACTGACTAGGATAATTCTTACTCATGTTTTTGGTGTTGTTGGATTTCAGATGGCGAGGGAGTTAGATCACTAGAAAGCAGCATGCAGACAGACCAGGGCCCGTGTACGCATCGCAGCAGTCGTTTCACCACAGGACCCTAGAGGTATTACAGTCAATGCTTATGAACTGAATATTTTATGTGCATTTCCATATATCAATGACACTAAGAAAATGGTTGAATTGTTCAGCAACATGTGCAGTGCATGCTAACATGGCTTTGGTGATGAAAGGTACATAATGTATTTATGGTCATCTCTCTATCAGGCTACTACATGCTGTGACATGGGCCTGGATGGTGACACATTTCTTCAAGCTGCCTGACTGAATACTGGGGCCTTCAGTAGTACCGGAAGCAAGGGCCTTACATGGGAGTACAGCAACAGTCGCTCTCTGTCTCAGCCATTCTATCAACATGTATTGTATGTAACCACTCAAATTCATTCAAACTGCTATGGATGCAAGCACTGACTTATATTAACTTTGTCTACTTGTCCCATTAGTAATATAGTAACATGCCACTTAGCAGACGCTTTTATCCAAAGTGACTTACAGTCATGCGTGCATAATTTTTTTTTTGTGTATGGGTGGTCCCGGGGATCGAACCCATTACCCTGGTGTTACAAGTGCCGTGCTCTACCAGCTGAGCTACAGAGGACCATTCTTTAACCGTCTGGGAATGGGATACATATTTTAGTTGACACACCTGTGTGATGTGTCTGATATACATTTATAAAAATGTATTAACTCAGGACATGAGACTTGCATTTATTTGAGACCTTTTGAATCATACGCTCTAAGTGTATTTAAATGACACCCCAAAATATGGTCATTGAAAAACTTGATAGTTGCATCCTTCCTCAGGGAATGGTCTGCGGATAGGTGACAACAAGCGGCAGGTTTTTTTGTGCTGCTCTAGAGTTCAATAGTCCAGCAGACTCACCTGGGGATATGGGGCCAGTTTTTTTAGTTTTTTATTAAAGTAGCAACCAAAAACATATTTTTTTGTTGTTGGTCAAATCAATTATAATAAATGCAACAGTTAGTTAATGGATGAAGCTACTCCAAACTTTTTGAAATGTTATAATCCATCAGATATTGACTGGTTTATGGCACATAAAACAACTTAATGGCATGGACAAATAATGAATGGAGTTCAGGGATTTTGGTTGAAATTCAGGTATTCAATTTATTGTCAAATGCTACTTTTTTGCACTCATATACACATGTTCTTATTGTATCAGGTATTTTATATAGTGATTAACCTCAACACTCATGGAGTTTAAAAATTAACACTACACTGGTGTAGAATTAACACTATGCTGGTGTAGTATTTACACACAATTAGTGATAATTTAACTGTGCTCTATGCTCACTAGGTAGCCTATGGAACTCTTGAGTGTCACTGTGCAATATTAACCATTCACACTAATGTGAGTAACTTAAGATATTTTATTAAACTCCCAAGTAATACCAGGGCATTACAATATGACCCTAAAAATAAGGCAAATTATCTTGTAAAGAACAGCACACACAGCCGCAGGAAGTAGGGGTGCTGAGGGTGCTGCAGCACCTATAAAAAAATCAGAATAAAAAAATATATCTTAACCTTTCCACACGTGATTCCCAAATATCTCTAACGGTCGCCCCAGTGTGAGTTTTTTATGCACGTGATGTCAGAATGCGCTCACTGTTTCAAAATGTGATTGTTACACAACAGGACAGTTAACCCACGCTGCCCACAAACCGAGACACACTGCCTGCGTTTATTGTTTCAAAAAGTTTTATTTTCTAACAGTTTGAATTGAGGTGTGTTCCGCCTCCTCATTAATTCACATAAAAGTAGCCCATTTCACTTTTGCGGACAATTAATTTTTTTGACTTTACTGAGCCGGACAAACTTCCCCAAGCACTTCCCCATTGTTTCCGCAGATCAAGTATGCACACATTTGCACATCTCCAGTCAGAGCAGGACCTGCTCATACTTTTTCACATTTTCCGGCTGGTGCTCGCATTGCCTTCATTGTTGTTTTCCTTACTAACTTTGGATTTTTATCAAAGTAAGTGCCCAATTACATTATAATAGTTTATGTATGTCGTGTTATGTTGTTTCTACTGTAGCTCACTGTATGTATGGAGCATAATATATTTGTGTGTATACCTTATAACCACGGACATGCGAGGTACTCATTTCATAACCTTTATGGTGTTATACTCAATTGTGATTATGTAGCTAGCTACATTCATATATTAGCTCTGTAAAACAATACTAATTGCTTCAGAGAGGTATTCGCTTGTGTTGTCTTTGAAGCTACCCTGGCCTTATGACCATGGTTTGTTTTCATTTGGCCTGTTTAGCACAGCTCTGTTCTGCCCTGCCCTGCCCCCTTGTGGAGCTCAACAGTTACTGTTTAACTCTTATTTGTGATTTTGTCAATGCAATTTATTATTTTTATAGCAATGTTATTATGTTAGTTCTTTGTAATATTGTTTTATTGCTATATCCTGATATTGTATTGTAATGACTAATAATTCATCTTTATTCTGTACTTTCAGAAACCACACACACAAACAGTATTGAACATTATTTGCCAATATCATAACTGGAACTGGACATCTTTCTAGCTGAAGATTGAGGCCAGCTTTTGTATGCTAGCAACATACTGTTTGAACGTAAACTCCTTAACAGTTTTACTGGATGAAAACACAGCAAGAAAACACATTAGCCTCTATGTAATAGTCATCTATTTTATTGAAGAATTGGTGGTGGTTGAACAAAAACACAAAAACGTGTTATACAAGAGGAAAAGAAAACTGCAAGAAAAGACTGACAACTTATGAAAATGCATAACCCATATTTCATATTCATGTAGTGATTGAACAACAACTGCATTTCCACACCCAACCTCTAATGGCAGAGTATCATAGAAGGTCACCTGTCAAGTCACCTGTCAAGTCAGTCAGTCAGTAATTGCTGCAGATGTGCTCAATAGTGCCTGAGCATACGGTACTCCCCAAAGCATGGTGAAACACATAGAGGTGTGTCACAAGCTGAACACATGTACTTTGTCAACCTCCTCTGCTTCCTTCTCCTGGTGCAAGACTTGCAGACTTTGCAGTACCTCCATGTGTGATTGCCTTGAGCAGCAGTTTGAGGGACTTTGCAGGGAAAACGCAGTGCAGTGAGGCATGGGGGATTGTCAGCAGCAGGACGGCCCCCAGTGGATGGGTGCCGAGGGGTGTGGTTCTCCTCCAGCAACTCTCTCATGAGGTTTTCTCTGTACTTTTGGTAGGTAATTAGTTTACCTATGGGGGAGAGGGGAGGATGAGGGAGGGGAGAGTATGATGAGGCAGTGGGTAGGTGGGTGAGATAGTCACTATAATTGCAAAATGGAACTGTATGTGATTTGTATGTGAACTGTACATCCAATTACAAAAAAGACCTAGTTCAGTAATCATCTCACCTGTTGGTTGGCGGTTAACTATGTGGCCATTGAGGGCAGCAGTGTCGATCAGATGGAAAATATCTTCTTATACCACTTGGTAGTTTTCCGAGCACATTCCACAAAGCTGTTTATCATGTCCGCCTTATCCACTGCCCCCATTTTGAGGTTATAGTCAAGCACACAGTCTGGTTTGATCTTTCTCTCTCCCGTCAGGTGGTCCACCTTCCCTGTGGCCGACATGGTTGCTGTATGGACAGTGGAGAGGACATGGATGTCTCGTTTGTCATTCCATTTTACTGCCAGCTGTTGACCATTCTCCTTGAACTCCACCTTCCCTCTCTGCATCTTCCTGCATCCGAATGCCGGCATCCCCTTCCTGTTCGACCTGACTGTGCCACAGGCCCATGTGCTATTGGAGAGCAGATGCTAGAAGAGTGTGGGACTGCTGTACCAATTGTCCACATACAAAGTGTGTCCCTTGCCGAGATGAGGAGCCAGCATGGTCATCACCATAGACCCGGACACCCCAAGCCCCTCATAATGTTGGATGTCAGTGGTGGACCCTGTGTAGACTATAATGTCCTGGACAAATCCTGTCTTCATGTCACACATAACAAAGAACTTGACCCCAAACCTGTGCCTTTTGGAGGGAATATATTGATGGAACGCCAGCCTACCCTTCCATAACATCAGGAACTCATCAATGCATAGGTCCTTGTATGGCACAAAGACCCGACCAAATGCTGATGTCAGGCTGGAAATAACATTTCTTATTTTGTGTAACGGGTCATTTAGGTTGGCAGTAGCATTGTTGACGAAATGCAGGCAAAAGAGGGTGGCAAAGAAGGGAGTTGCAAACATAGGATCTGTGCTGCAGTATTTTTTTAGGGAGTTCTTCTTCACTATTCCCATGAGAAGGACTGTCACCAGGAAGGTATACATTTCACTAATTGTGGTTGTCACCCATTTAGCGAGTTTCTCCCTCACTCCTGGCTCTCTCTTCTCCTGTAGCTCCAAAGCATGTCCACCAGCTCCTCTGTCAGAAATAGCTTGAAGCACTCTGCCTCAGAGGAAAATGGCAAGGGGCTTTGCACGGCAGACTGGGACTCATCAAAGGAAACAGCAGGGCCAGGACGGGTGAAATGGCTGGCGGCCTTCCAGCTACCACAGACCTCCTGTACTTCATCCACTGTCGCTCTGCCTCCATCACCAGCAGCATCTTCAAAGGGTCCTGGGACTTCGTCAATGGGCAAGGGGTCCTCAGATTCAGGGTTCTCAATGGCTACAAGGTTGGGGGGCAGCTCCTCACTGTCACTGTCAGAATCTGATTTCCTACTTTCATACTCAGGCTCATTGTCAGAATTTATAAAAATCTCCAGAATTACCGCATTTGTGAGTTGTCTCCTTTTGAAAGACATTGCTAATGCTACAGCTTAGCCCACTAGCTAAATACATAAACAACAACACTGAATGGCTCAGAGTGGGTGTCAGATGTTATATGATTGACTGCCGGCAAGCGCCACTTGTATCAATAAATCACTATCAGAAAATGTTTTGTGTGGTAATTATTTATTTGTTTACTGTTTATTCACAAGTTTTCAAGTACTGGTGACAAATCATGCATTCCAATTCTTGCATAGATTGTAATGGACATATACATTGGGGGAAAAAAGTATTTAGTCAGCCACCAATTGTGCATGTTCTCCCACTTAAAAAGATGAGAGAGGCCTGTAATTTTCATCATAGATACACGTCAACAATGACAGACAAATTGAGAAATAAAAATCCAGAAAATAAAATTGTAGGATTTTTAATGAATTTATTTGCAAATTATGGTGGAAAATAAAAATAAGTATTATTTAAGTAAAATAAGTATTTGGTCACCTACAAACAAGCAAGATTTCTGGCTCTCACAGACCTGTAACTTCTTCTTTAAGAGGCTCCTCTGTCCTCCACTCGTTACCTGTATTAATGGCACCTGTTTGAACTTGTTATCAGTATAAAAGACACCTGTCCACAACCTCAAACAGTCACACTCCAAACTCCACTATGGCCAAGACCAAAGAGCTGTCAAAGGACACCAGAAACAAAACTGTAGACCTGCACCAGGCTGGGAAGACTGAATATGCAATAGGTAAGCAGCTTGGTTTGAAGAAATCAACTGTGGGAGCAATTATTAGGAAACGGAAGACATACAAGTCCACTGATAATCTCCCTCGATCTGGGGCTCCACGCAAGATCTCACCCCGTGGGGTCAAAATGATCACAAGAACGGTGAGCAAAAATCCCAGAACCACACGGGGGGACCTAGTGAATGACCTGCAGAGAGCTGGGACTAAAGTAACAAAGCCTACCATCAGTAACACACTACGCCGCCAGGGACTCAAATCCTGCAGTGCGAGACGTGTCCCCCTGCTTAAGCCAGTACATGTCCAGGCCCGTCTGAAGTTTGCTAGAGTGCATTTGGATGATCCAGAAGAGGGTTGGGAGAATGTCATATGGTCAGATGAAACCAAAATAGAACTTTTTTGGTAAAAACTCAACTCGTCGTGTTTGGAGGACAAAGAATGCTGAGTTGCATCCAAAGAACACCATACCTACTGTGAAGCATGGGGGTGGAAACATCATGCTTTGGGGCTGTTTTTCTGCAAAGGGACCAGGACGACTGATCCGTGTAAAGGAAAGAATGAATGGGGCCATGTATCGTGAGATTTTGAAAAATCATACAATGTGATTATCTGGATTTTTTTTTCTCATTTTGCCTGTCATAGTTGACGTGTACCTATGATGAAAATTACAGGCCTCTGTCATCTTTTTAAGTGGGAGAACTTGCACAATTGGTGGCTGACTAAATACTTTTTTTCCCCACTGTAAGACATGTCTATGTCCCGGAAAGTTGGCTGTAGTTTACAACACCATTCTAGTCAAATATAGCATATTGAGCAACAACTGTCCCAGTTTTTTTCAGTTTTACTTAAGTGCCTGCAATGTTGTTGATCCATCCTCAGTTTCTCCTATCACAGCCATTAAACTCTGTAACTCTTTTAAAGTCACCATTGGCCTCATGGTGAAATCCTTGAGCGGTTTCTTTTTCCCCGGCAACTGAGTTAGGAATGACACCTGTATCTTTGTAGTGACTGGGTGTATTGATACATCATCCAAAGGGTAATTAATAATTTCACCATGCTTTTTTTATCTTTACCCATCTACCAATAGGTGCCCTTCTTTGAGAGGCATTGGAAAACCTCCCTGGTCTTTGTGGTTAAATCTGTGTTTGAAATTCACTGCTTGACTGAGGAACCTTACAGACAATTGTATGTGTGGGGTACAGAGATTAGGTAGTCATTCAGGAATCATGTTAACCACTATTATTGCACATAGAGTGAGTCCATGCAACTTATGTGACTTATTAAGCATTTTTACTCCTGAACTTATTTAGGCTTACCATAACAAATTATTAAAATCCTTATTGACTCAAGATACTTCATGATTCCACATTGACATTTTGCGGTATTGCATGTAGGCCACTGACACAAAATCTCAATTTAATCCATTTTAAATTCAGGCTATAACACAACAAAATGTGGAAAAAGTCAAGGGATGTGAATACTTTCTGAAGGCACTGTAGTGTACTACTTTTGACGAGGACAGATAGGGCTCTGGTCAAAAGTAGTGCACTATATAGGGAATATGGTGCCATTTTGGATGTAGCTATGGACTCAGGCATATAATTGTAATTAAAGATGCCTCAGAGAAGCAGAAAATCTTGTCTGATAAACATATTTGAAAAGGCTGCATAATTATGTAAAATCGCCCTGAATCTTAAAAGCAGACAATCAAGCAGAACGCACGCTGCAATTATAACTCATTACCATATAGACCAGCATGCAATTCACCTCCGCTCCCGCCACCCAACTACCTCCCACTTACACATTACACGAGTGTGCATGGTACTGTACATACGCTCACACACACACACATATACTCACAATCACACACATATACGTGTGCAGGCACAAACACATACACAGTCAACAAATTCCCACTCACTCACTTTCTCTCTCCTTCTCTCATACACACAGTAACACATCAGACCCTGACAATGTGCGCACATTACCAATACATTCCTAGTAACATTAACTCATCAGAATAGCTAGTGCCTCTCCCATCACCATCACCATTGCCAGTAAACCTGGGGAATTACCATGACATAAGCAATATGGAGATACGCTGCCTTCAGAAAGTATACACACCACTTGACTTTTTCCAAATTTTGTTGTGTTACAGCCTGAATTTAAAATTGATTGCCATATTATGGCAAGAACAGCTCAAATAAGCAAAGAGAAACGACAGTCCATTATTACTTTAAGACATGAAGATCAGTCAATCTGGAAAATGTCAATAACTTTTAAAGTTTCTACAAGTGCAGTCGCAAAAAACATCAAGCGCCCTGATGGAACTGGCTCTCATTAGGACCGCCGCAGGAAAGGAAGACCCAGAGTTACTTCTGCTGCAGAGGATAAGTTACCAGCCTCAAAAATCAGCAATTAACTGCACCTCAGATTGCAGCCCAAATAAATGCTTCACAGAGTTCAAGTAACAGACACATCTCAACATCAACTGTTTAGAGGAGACTGCGTGAATCAGGACTTCTTGGTTGAATTGCTGCAAAGAAACCACTACTAAAGGACACCAATAAGAAGAAGAGACTTGCATGGCCCAAGAAACACGAGCAATGGACATTATACCGGTTAAAATCTGTCCTTTGGTCTGATGAGTCCAAATTTTAGATTTTTGGTTCCATCGCCGTGTCTTTGTGAAAAGCGGTGTGGGTGAACGGATGATCTCTGCATGTGTATTTCCCACCGTAAAGCATGGAGGAGGAGGTGTTATTGTGTGGGGGTGCTTTGCTGGTGACACTGTCTGTGATTTATTTAGAATTCAAGGCACACTTAACCAGCATCGTTACCACAACATTCTGTAGCGATACGCCATCCCATCTGGTTTGGGCTTAGTGGGACTATCATTTGTTTTCAACAGGACAATGACCCAACACACCTCCAGGCTGTGTAAGCGCTATTTAACAAAGAAGGAGAGTGATGGAGTGCTGCATCAGATGACCTGGCCTCCACAATCCCCGACCTCAACCCAAGATGGTTTGGGATGAGTCGGACCGCAGAGTGAATGAAAAGCAGCCAACAAGTGCTCAGCATATGTGGGAACTCCTTCAAGACTGTTGGAAAAGCATTCCAAGTGAAGCTGGTTGAGAGAATGCCAAGAGTGTGCAAAGCTGTCATCAAGGCAAAGGGTGGCTAGTTGAATAAAATCAAAAATATATTTTGATTTGTTTAACAATTTTTGGGTTTCTACAGGATTCCATATGTGTTGTTTCATAGTTTTGATATCTTCACTATTATTCTACAATGTAGAAAATAGTAAAAATAAAGAAAAACCTTTGAATGGGTAGGTGTGTCCAAACTTTTGACCGGTAGTGTATATATATAATTGATGCAATTTCAATGTTGTTTGAGTTGCTTTGTGTATCACCAAATTAGCTTGATATGATTTTATTGCAACACTGCTCACTGCATCCAAGTTTTGGATGTAGGCCTTTCAAGGAGCTGTCAGTCAAGGCGATACATGAATATAAGCTCTCTGCCTACTCAGCCTTACTTTTCAAACTTCCTGGTATTTAGCCATGTGAGAAAAACACATTTCTGCCCCAAACATATTATGGGTAATATTTTAGCTACTCAAAAGGCTATTTTACATGGGAATCAGAATGACTGTTCAGGACCGTTAACACAATACAATGCATATTTCATAAGGCCTTATTTTGAGGGCCTGCACTCTAAACATAACAATTAACTCTGTAAGTGTTCAATTATCACTCATTGATGTAAAAAAAAAAAAAAAACGTGTTGGTGTTAATAACCAGAGTTGGACCCAAACCACGCCAATCATTATCATATTTCTCTGCATGCTCTATTGCAGTTACATTTTAAGAATTGTTTGTTTCAATATCTATGTTTTTGAATGTATATTGATCGATTAATTAATCGTACGCTTCTCAATTATATATTACATACAAACTAATCCAATATGTTACTTGGACTTACTGCACCCGTTACTAAAATGGTTGTTCCAGTTAGATGCTTTAGGTGGGAGATTCCGAGATGTGAGAGGTGTGCAGGAGAAAAAGGAATGTGTAGTATCGGTGGAGAAAGTTCTGTGTATAAGCTGTGGGGGTGCCCATGGGGCTGGAGATCGGAGGTGTCCATTGAGTGAAAGGCAGGTTGAGGTTGTCGGAGTAGTACAGAAAGTGTTGTATGCTGAAGCAGTGAAGAGAGTGGTAGAGGAAGATGGGTGAGGGGTCCTGAGAGGATTCCATTGAGTACGCAGAGACCAATAGTGAGGGATGAGAATAATATGTGCTTCAGTAAGGTGTGTTTCTTAGCATTCATAGCCATGGTTGTCAACTGTACTGCAGAAATTGAACGTAAGTCACAGAAAATAGAGGTTGTGGTGGCAGCTGCAGAGAGGTACTTGGGATTGCAAGGTTTTACTGCAGAAGATTTGCAGGGGGTGTTGAGTGGTAGTGTTCTGTCCTCCCAGACTTTTGGCCTGGAGTAGGATTAGATAGGTTTAATAGTGGAATGGGGTGGTGAGTTTTTTGGGAGGGCTAATAGTTGTCAGGGTAATTTCCTTTTTCCCAATTTTGTATTACTGGAAGTTAATGTAGGTAGGCTGTGACTGGCCTCACATTCCAGTACAGTATGTGGCGGTGTATGCACCTACAAGTTGGATGCAATCTGCCATACCAATGCAGAAGAAGAAGCTGCTTCTTTAGGTCAGGGGTGTCCAACTCTTTCCATGGAAGTCCTAGTGTCTGCTGGTTTTTGGTTTTTCCTTTCAATTAACGCCTAGTCAACCAGGTGAGGGGAGTTCCTTACTAATCAGTGACCTTAATACATCAATCAAGTACAAGGGAGGAGCGAAAACCCGCGGACACGCTGTTATTTTTAGGAGGCATGACATTAGGGGCGTGGCTTTTAGATAGTTATTTTTGGCCACCTGTGACAGTAAATGTAATTCCTGTTGATCATGTTAAGTTTGTACAGTGCAATGTTAAATATTTCTTGAATATTGTTGCACATTACATATTGTAATACAAAAACATTAACGTTAGTATTTACATACTGCAACAAAGTGGTTTGTATTCCATTGGCGATATCACTTTGGGATTCGCATAGGCTTTTAAGGAACTTATACACTTCTGTAAGCCTCATTAAAGCTACAAAAGTTTCAGTGTTTGACCATAACATGTGATAACAATTGAACAGAATAGATGAACCGGAATGACATTTCCCAAAATAATGTCAAGGCTAAATTCATTGTTATGGGTGGCAGGTAGCCTAGTGGTTAAGAGTGTTGGGCCAGTAACCGAAAGGATGCTGGTTTGAATCCCTGAGCCGACTAGGTGAAAAATCGGTCGATGTGCACCTGAGCAAGGTACTTAACCCTAACTGCTACTCTAAGTCGCTCTGGATAAGAGCGTCTCCTAAATGACCAAAAAATGTTAAGTTGCACTTGAAAATGCTCGTAAACAAACACATGCCTCAAACCACTTGCCCTCCCGAGTCACTTTATACACAGAAGATATCCACTAAACATAGAATCACATGGTTTATCCGTCTCTCTGTGACAGCCGATAACTTCAGAACAAAGTTAACAACAAAACGAAGTTGCCAAATTCTTTGCAATTGATACAAACAAAGCGACATATAAAAAATGATTTAAATGAATACCGAAATGACTATACAGTAGGCTATAGGCCTATTTCAATCATATTAATATACATTTCATGTCCAATAAATTAAGTTATATTTTGCTACTTGTAGGCTACTGTCTGTCATTTGTCTCAATATAGAGTATTTCATGATGCGTAGCCTAACACATGCCCAATGATGTGCCAACTCGCTGATTTAGTTCATTTTAATTGGGTAAGCATTGGAATAAGCTGCATCAATATTTGCAGCCATAGTTGGTAATATGTCTTTAGTAGCTGATCCGTCGTCAGTATTGTAAAATAATTATAATTTTAAGGTAAGATTTGAATTGAGAAAGCTGACCCAAGAGCAGCGCTGCCTTTCTTTCAATCCTATCAGTATCAACAAATGCACCAACGACGCACATAGAGACTGTTCTCTCTGCATACTCTCTGCATGTTACATCTTCGGAAAATGTAGGAAAGCAGACTGGATGGAAATGGGGGTCAGGGACAGTGAGCGGCGGGGAGGAGCAATCCAATCAGGGGTAGTAATGGGCTTGGGGGTGGTATGGTGAAGTGTCTAGGAGGGGGAGCCGGTTTCTCTGAGGAATAGGTGGTTTTGGTAGTGCTGTAAGGTCAGGTGCAGTAAGGACCATGGGGGACGGATCTAGGCCCATATGGGCTCGGATGGTGGGATCAGGTGTGGTAAAAAGTAAAAAGTGGGGAGGAGGTAGGGAGTGGTATGGGGAAAGGTTTTGGATGGGGGAGATGGTTCCTCTGAGGGGGTAGGGGACTTCGGGGGCCTGCGTGCTGGCTTTGGGGTTCTGATTCTGGGGTTGTTTTGTTGTCTGGTCTCTTGCTGGTGTTTTGTTTTGTCTTCCTTTTCCATTTTTTGTCTTCTGGATTTTGTGTTTTCTGGCCTTCTTCTTGACAACATGTGTCAAACTCATTCCATGGAGTGTCTGCGGGTATGTAAATACTAACATTAATATTTTTCTATTGCAATATGTAATGGGCAATAATATTCAAGAAGAATCTTACATTACAGTGTACAAACTTAACATGATCAACAGGAATTACATTTACTGTCACAGGTGACCAAAAATAACTATCTAAAAGCCACGCCCCTAATAAGTCACACCTCCTGAAAATAACCTACGGATTATCAAAAACAACCAGCTGCTTGGTCAACACGGCATGAAAGTGAATAAAAACCCAATTGATTATTAAATTAACCCATGTTTGTTTGACCACCAGGGTTGGGAAGCCTAAAATATGAGACTACCTAAAGCAGGTGTCAAATTCATTCCGGAAAGGGCTGAGTGTCTGTGAATATTTGCTCCTCCCTTGTACTTGATTGATGAATTAAGGTCACTTATTAGAAAATAACTTCCCTCACCTGGTTGTCTAGGTCTTAATTGAAAGGAGAAACCAAAAACCCGCAGACACTAGGCCCTCCATGGAATGAGTTTGACACCCCTGTTCTTGACTGTCAGAGGAGTAGAGGGATTGTGAAGGGGGGGGGGTGCTTTTGGCAGGTGGGCTTGGGAACCAGCTCCCCTCTGGCCCGAGGTTTGAGGGGGGTGGAGGTGGCCAGGAAGGGGGTGCTGGTGGAGGCGCCGGCAGGGGTGGGGGCCATTTCTGGGGCGTCTTGGGTGGGGGCAGGGGTGGGGGCCGTTTCTTGAACGTCTTTGGTGGTGACAGGGCTGGGGGTCGTTTCTGGCTCTTCTTTGGTGGTGGGTTGGGCGATGCCTGTGGAAAGGTCTGATTCTGGGTCTTTGTTGTTGTTGTCTGGTGGAGGGGGTGAGGGGGGTTGGAATTTGGGTTAGTGGTGTTGGCCCTTGCCTTGCCGGCGTAGGAATTGGGGCAGGTTTTAAAGAAGTGCCCCCCTTTCCTGCACAGGTTGCAGGGTCGTGTGGAAGTACAGTCTGAGGTGGGATGGTCCCCTTTACAGATTCTGCAGATGATGGATGATGCAGGCTGCGGCCAGATTACCCAGTTGGCCGCGGTTCCTGCAAAGTTTGGGCATGCCGTAATAGTGGATGGAGCCCCTGTTGTTCCCAAGCGTGATGGTACTGGGGAGATGTTGGACTTCGCCCACTCCTGTTAGGTCTTAACTGAACCAGCCATTCTCGTTCCCCAGTCCAGACATCCAGACGTTGGAGGGCAGATGGGTGGGGAGGGGTTGGGGGTGGACTGGGGAGTCAGGTCAGGCCGCAGTCAACACACTGTTACCCTTCCGTCTTCCCCAGTCCTTCAGGCGGTTCTGGCCTTGTCCGCTGGACCAGAAAGGCAGCGCCAGCCGCGGTCAAGCCACTGTTACTGTTGCTTCCTCCTGATCCATCCAAAGAAAAGGATAGAAGAGAGAGGGTAGAGAGAGGGTAGAGAGAGGGTCACAACCCCAGAACATCTCCACCACACAGGGTTGTGCATAATGAAGCGAAACCAGAGTTGTAAAAAGATTGCAGAACTGACTGTGTCAAAAGAGGTGCCCAACCTTCATCAACATAAAAATAAACCACTTAAACTTATACAACATTTCCACATGTGATTACGTGAAATTCATCAGTTTTTTCCGTAAAGATGAGGACCATATTAGGATGTTTGTACGTTTCTCAAGAGGTATGTTTTAACAGTCGTCAGGACATCACCGGTAGCTTCTGCTTGTGCAGCACCAGGACGAGTGCAGTTTGCACTTGCATGGTGGTAGAGGAGCGGAAATTACTAGTGATGAGAAACCGACGCTTTCTGAAGGCTTCGGTGCTTTCACCAAATTGTGCTGAGCTTCATTATATGTTCATAATGCACATTAGTGACATCTGCTGATCAGCAATAAATAGCAGCGTGTGATTATCAGAGATGTTTTTTTCTCCACTGTTTTCATCAAAACTGGCGAAGCGGTACGTTTTTGACTTTAGTAGCCTATAATCAGTTGGAATACCAGGTTTGCATCTTATAACATGCTTCCATTTTTTACCTTCAGGTTTACGATTTTTTGAAAAAACTAAGAAAGAAGCTTATACTATAGTAAATAAAACATGATTTGAACAACAGTGCAGAAAGTGTGGTTTCACATAAAACAATTTTCAAAATAGTGTGTCTTCAACAGGATTCAACCTCATACCCTCACGTCCCTGAATGTTCCACAGTTCCCTACTCTACCTGCTAAACTACTGGTCAGCTGAATCTTTTTGTATAAACTATATTTGGAAGTACGGAGTGTTTGAAAGCAGCTTGGAATCCAAGAAAGCAGCGAAATCAGGATCTCGCATGTTGCAAAACACGGTTTGAAAAAGCATGTGATCAAGCGAAGCTTTGAACGTCATTGATGACATACTTTTGATAAAGTGATACACGCACCGGCACACTGTTTCGAAGTTAGCTGCTTAGCGATTTCGACACAGCCTTGGAGCGCCGGTCTCAAACGTAGCATCACTAGAAATTACTTCTGTTGGTCTGCAGGTCGTGGCCTGAGGAGGGCAGCTAAAATAAAAAGTCAGATTACATTTTAAGGATAATATGTTCACTTAGGCACTAACTTGGTGAAGGTTAGAGAATTGATACCAAGCGAATACAACAACCATGTCTCTATCACACAGTCATGGTTAGTAATTCCAATATTTACTAACAGGCACTCTGGGATGTATACAGATATTTGCTAAAATTTGCATTACAGTGCATTTGGAAAGTATTCAGACCCCTTGACTTATTCCACATTTTGTTACGTTACAGCCTTATTCTAAAACGGATTCAATTGTTTTTTCCCTCATGAATCTACACACAATACCCCATATAATGACAAAATAAAAACAGGGTTTTAGAAAATGAAACATCACATTTACATAAGTATTCAGACCCTTTACTTTGTACTTTGTTGAAGCACCTATGGCAGTGATTGAAGCCTTGTGTCTTCTTGGGTATGACACTACAAGCTTGGCACACCTGTAGTTGGGGAGTTTCCCCCATTCTTGTCTGCAGATCCTCTCAAGCTCTGTCAGGTTGGATGGGGAGCGTCGCTGCACAGCTATTTTCAGTTCTCTCCAGAGATGTTCCATTGGGTTCAAGTCCAGGCTCTGGCTGGACCACTCAAGGACATTCAGAGACTTCTCCCGAAGCCACTCCGGCGTTGCCTTGGCTGTGTGCTTAGGGTCGTTGTCCTGTTTGAAGGTGAACCTTCGCCCCAGTCTGAGGTCCTGAGCGCTCTGGAGCAGGTTTTCATCAAGGATCGCTCTGTACTTTGCTCCATTCATCTTTCCCTCGATCCTGACTAGTCTCCCAGTCCCTGCCACTGAAAAACATCCACACAACATGATGCTGCCACCATCATGCTTCACTGTAGGGATGGTGCCAGGTTTCCTCCAGACGTGACGCTTGGCATTCAGGCCAAATAATCTTGTTTCTCATGGTCTGAGAGTCCTTTAGGTGCATTTTTGGAAAACTCCAAGCGGGCTGTCATGTGCCTTTTTACTGAGGAGTGGCTTCCTTCTGGCCACTCTACCATAAAGGCCTGATTGGTGGTGTTCTGCAGAGATGGTTGTTCTTCTGGAAGGTTCTCCCATCTCCACAGAGGAACTCTGGAGCTCTGTCAGAGTGACCATCGGGTTCTTGGTCACCTCCCTGATCAAGGCCCTTCTCCCCAGATCGCTCAGTTTGGCCGGGCGGCCAGCTCTAGGAAGAGTCTTGGTGGTTCCAAACTTGTTCCATTTAAGAATGATGGAGGCCACTGTGTTCTTGGGGACCTTCAATGCTGCAGACATGTTTTCGTATCCTTCCCCAGATCTGTGCCTCGCCACAATCCTGTCTCGGAGCTCTACGGACAATTCCTTCGACCTCATGGCTTGTTTTTTGCTCTGACATGCACTGTCAACTGTGGGACCTTATATAGACAGTTGTGTCTAAACACTTATGTAAATGTGATACTTCAGTTTTTTATTTTGTATAAATTTGCAAAGAAATCTAACAACCAGTTTTTGCTTTGTCATTATGGGGTTATTTCCAATTAAAATTCAATTATAATTCATACAGTCTAAATTCCAATTCCAATTATATTCTAAGGATGGTTTTCATATCTAGCCAGTTGGGTCACATAGTTGGTTAATTGATGCTGGGTTTTTGAGCTATGACCCACCGGGTGAGAGCGGAAGACTGGAGGTGTGGCTTAGTAGTTATTTCTGGCCACCCATGAGAGAAAATGTAATTCCTGTTCATCTTGTGTTGTATTGTCATCAAGTTAGAGTGGCTCCCTCAGCCAACGATAGACCTTGAGTTGCTTGAGAGCATAAAAGCTCCATTAAATATTGTAATTGAGTGTTTAAAGGTCATGAAATTGGATCAAAGTATGAAGAATTACTTGCTTTTACATTGATAAAGTTTGATCATAAAGTTACTGGTCCTTTCCCCCCATGTCAAACTCTTGGATTCATTGACATCACCCTAACTCTCAATTTATACACCAATGGTAACATGATATTCTCTTACCTAATTGAAATAAGTACTGCCTTAACCAACGTCGGAGAAGTCGTGTTTGCAGAGGGGCGTGGTTTATGTAGCTAGATAGCTACACTACTGGTACCAAAGTTTGACTTTAGCGTGTCAGCAAATATAATTAAAAGTTTACACTATTTATTTAAAAGCAAACATACTTATATGTTTCCCCTTTCATCTGTGTCTGGTGTTAGCTAGTTACTGGCTAGCTAGGTATTCAGCCAGCATGGAATAAAAGGGGGAAGGGTCATTCAAAACTCTGAGGCAGTTGTCATGACAACACATCTGTCACTGCTGCTGTGAACCACATCACAAGAAACATGCCAAATGGGAAATTAATTTTAAATAATGGACATCTGTAACCACGTTTCCATCCAACCATTTCATGTGGATGAATTACATTTACATTTTAGTCATTTAGCAGACGCTCTTCTCCAGAGCGACTTACAGTTAGTGAGTGCATACATTATTATCTTTTTAATACTGGCCCCCTGTGGGAATCGAACCCACAACCCTGGCGTTGCAAACGCCATGCTCTACCAACTGAGCTACATCCCTGCCGGCCATTCCCTCCCCTACCCTGAACGACGCTGGGCCAATTGTGCGCCGCCCCATGGGTCTCCCGGTCACGGCCGGACGACAGAGCCTGGATTCTAACCAGGATCTCTAGTGGCACAGTTAGCACTGCGATGCAGTGCCTTAGAACACTGCGCCACTCGGGAGACTATTACCTATTTTTTCATAACTGAGGCATGAAAAAAGTCACGACCGGGCTTATGGAAACATGAAATGCCGGTACAATTTGTTGGTTCAACATGGTGGGATCTTTTTGTGTCTGTAAATTATGCAAGAAATGGGGGTGGAAATATTGATATAATAACCATCATATCTAAATTAACTTCAGGCGATGATATGTTGTGGTCCTCACAGTACGACTCGGGAAAGCATGCAGTTTATTAGGCTACAGATAAAATAAGTTATGATGCACTTCACAGGGTGGTGAAAGTGCAAAGTGATGAGTTTGATGCTCCTTTCCAATAAATATTGAAGGTGTTATTCTAGTGACATGATGACTGATGCTTGGCTGCCGTTTGACAAATACAAATAATATCACTTATCCATAATAATCTCATAATGTAGGTAGCCCACCCGAACAGTTTTCGTGACAAAACCATCAGTAGTTGGAAACCCATTTAGAGTTGGAAACCCATTTAACTTATATTTTTCATTCGGTACATGAGAATTTAACAGCTAAAGTTATTTTCTTGTGCACTATGTCATCACGCACAGCCTTTTATCCGCAAATAGGCTGTTTGATGGAAACACATCTCTGGTTGGAAAACGCACATATTGTTTCATGGAGATGTTAGAATATTTGCATGAAAATCTGTCACAAATTAGATGGAAACCTAGCTATTGATACAGTTTCAATGTTTGAGTTGCTTTGTGTATACCAAATTTGCTTGAGGTGATTTTACTGCAACACTGCTCACTACATCCACGTTTCTTGACATGGGCATTTCAAAGAGCTGCCAGTCAAGGCAAGCTCATTAATATAATCTCCCTGCCCACTCAGTCTTTTTAAACTTCCTGGTAGTTAGCCATGAGAGAAAAATTAATTTTTCTCAAATTCTGAGCATTTCTATCCCCACAAATTATTATTGGTGACATTTTAGTCACTCAAAAAGCTATTTTACATGAGAATCAGAACGACTGTTTGGGACCTTTAGCACTGTTCTGGTGTCTATATGGGTCAATAGACTGCACATTTTCAGTGTTGATTTAACACTGTGTTATTTTATTTGTTCTTTTTTTATGAACACTGGAAAATTTGCTATGTAAGCATCCAATAAATTGTGACACTCAACTACTGTGTGACTCTTTCAACATGCCATTGAAAAGGTTTAAAGCTGCAGTTCATTTTATGATTAAAAAAAAAACTTTGCAATGGGCTTTGAATTACTCTGAAGTATTTTTTATCATAAAATCAACTGCAGCTTTAAACCTTTTCAAAGGCATGTTGAAAGAGTCACACAGTAGTTGAGTGTCACAATTTATTTATACCTATCTGTACAAAATATAATTGGTTAATTGGTTTGACTTGATTATACACACCTGGGGCAATGGACATTCAGATAATGTTCAGATATAAATATATTCTGTGTAAATCAAATATGACTGTCAGATAGATTGGAATAGTATACAACATTGTTAGTGTTGCTAATGACACAGCTAACTAGATAGCACTACTAACGACATAACTAGCTAGCTATGCTAACCACGTAGCTAACCAGCTAGCGCTGCTAATGACGTAACTTTTTTATTTTTTATTTTATTTCACCTTTATTTAACCAGGTAAGCCAGTTGAGAACAAGTTCTCATTTACAACTGCGACCTGGCCAAGATAAAGCAAAGCAGTGCAATAAAAAACAACAACACAGAGTTACATATGGGGTAAACAAAACATAAAGTCAAAAATACAACAGAAAATATATATACAGTGTGTGCAAATGTAGCAAGTTATGGAGGTAAGGCAATAAATAGGCCATAGTCCAAAAGAATGTTTTGTTTTTTTTACAGATGCTTTTATCCAAAGTGACTTACAGTCATGTGTGCATACATTTTTACGTATGGGTGCTCCCGGGGATCGAAACCACTACCCTGGTGTTACAAGCACCATGCTCTACCAATTGAGCTACAGAGGACCACAGTATTAACACTGGAATGATAGATGTGCAAGAGATGATGTGCAAATAGAGATACTGGGGTGCAAATGAGCAAAATAACAATATGGGGATGAGGTAGTTGGGTGGACTAATTTCAGATGGGCTGTGTACAGGTGCAGTGATCAGTAAGGTGCTCTGACAACTGATGCTTAAAGTTAGTGAGGGAGATAAGAGTCTCCAGCTTCAGAGATTTTTGCAGTTCGTTCCAGTCATTGACAGCAGAGAACTGGAAGGAATGGCGGCCAAAGGAGGTGTTGGCTTTGGGGATGACCAGTGAGATATACCTGCTGGAGCGCATACTACGGGTGGGTGTTGCTATGGTGACCAATGAGCTAAGATAAGGCGGGGATTTGCATGGCAGTGATTTATAGATGACCTGGAGCCAGTGGGTTTGGCGACTAATATGTAGTGAGGACCAGCCAACAAGAGCGTACAGGTCACAGTGGTGGGTAGTATATGGGACTTTGGTGACAAAACGGATGGCACTGTGATAGACTACATCCAATTTGCTGAGTAGAGTGTTGGAGGCTATTTTGTAAATGACATCGCCAAAGTCAAGGAGCGCCAAAGTCAAGGATCGGTAGGATAGTCAGTTTAACGAGGGCATGTTTGGCAGCATGAGTGAAGTAGGCTTTGTTGCGAAATAGGAAGCTGATTCTAGACTTAACTTTGGATTGGAGATGCTTAATGTGAGTCTGGAAGGATAGTTTACAGTCTAACCAGACACCTAGGTATTTGTAGTTGTCCACATACTCTAGGTCAGACCCGCCGAGAGTAGTGATTCTAGTCGGGTGGGCCGGTGCCAGCAGCGTTTGATTAAAAAGCATGCATTTAGTTTTACTAGTGTTTAAGAGCAGTTGGAGGCTACAGAAGGAGTGTTGTATGGCATTGAAGCTCGTTTGGAGGTTTGTTAACACAGTGTCCAATGAAGGGCCAGATGTATACAAAATGGTGTCGTCTGCGTAGAGTTGGATCTGAGAGTCACCAGCAGCAAGAGCGACATCATTGATATACACAGATAACTAACTAGCATTGTTAGCTATCCCCACTAACTAGCTAGCTCTGCTAACTTCGTAGCTAAATTGTTAGTGATGCTAATGACATAGTTAACTCTATAGCACTACTAACGACATAGCTAGCTAGTGATGCTAATGTCGTAGGTAACTTGTTAGAGCTGCTAACAATGTAGCTGACTAGTTAGAGCTGCTAATGATGTAACTAACTAGCGTTGTTATCTAGCGTCGCTCACGATGTAGCTAACTAGCTAGCATTGCTAACCATGTAGCAAACTATCTAGTGCTGCTAATGATGTAGCTAATTGGTATTGTTAGCTAGCATCGCTAACAGTTTAGCTAACTAAAAAATGCTGTTAACATCATAGCTAACTTGCTAGCACTGCTAAATATGTAGCTAATTAGCAAGCTTTTCTAATGACTTAGCTAGCTAACATATCGCAGGGTCTTTGAAATAATTTGCAGGTCTTTGAAATATTTCACCCCTTTTTTTTTACTTTGCATGCCGAAATTTTTGGCAGGACTTTTGAAATATTTAGTAGTTCATTGAAATATTTTGATGACCTGTGAAATATTTAGTAGTTCATTGAAATATTTTGATGGCCTGTGAAATATTTCGCAGTTCTTTGAAATATTTCACAGGCCTTTTGAAATATATATATATATATATATATATATATATATTTTTTTTTACTTCGCAACCTATTATTTTGAAAGCTGGATTGCACCTTAGGTTTGCTGTGAACCACATCTCAAGACATATGCCAAACGGGAGACGTATGAAACTAAATTAGATCATTGAATAAATTTCAATGTAATTTGAGGTGCTTTGTGTATCACCAACAACACTGCTCACTGCATCCAAGTTGCTTGATATAGGTGTTTCAAAGAGATGTCAGTCAAGGCGAGCTCATGAATATAAGGTTCCCGGCCACTCAGCCTGTCTTTTCAAACTTCCTGTAGATATCCATGAGAGAAAGATTATTTTTCAAAAGGACTGTTTACGACCTTTAACACTAGGGATGGGGAAACATAGCTTCCTAAGCATTGATGCTTTCCAGCCAATTGTGTTAAAAATAGGTTAATTACTCAAGGCTTTGATCAACACAGTGTACACAAGTGGCACCTGCTAGTCAAAATAATTTAGAGAAGCCACATTTTTATAGATGACGTCCCTCACGCCGGAGTGCGTGCACAGCGTAGCCTTTTTGTCTTCTACCGAATACCAAACCAATCAGGTGGTTGTTTGATGAAATGAAGCTTCGGACGTCATTGATCAAGCGCTTCTGAGAAAGTGATACAGGCATCGGCACACTGCTTCGAAGTACACTGCTTAGCAATTTTGATGCATGGCTCGTAGCTACGGTATCAAACGTAACACCACTATTTAACACTGTTCTAGTGTCCATACGGGTCCACACTTTCAGTGTTAATTTAACATTCTCAATGTAGATTTAAAACTGGAGAATTTGCTGTGTACCATTTAATCAGCTGGGACTCTATGGCTGTCATGCATACAGTTGGTGGCTGGTAAGATAAGATAAGGGTGGGACGAATGTAACAGAGAGTAGAATCTACAGTAACATTAGAGATGAATCACATTTATGAAAAGATGTATGCACTCACTAACTGTAAGTCGCTCTGGATAAGAGCGTCTGCTAAATGACTAACAACAACAACAACAATTGTGGCTGAGGCACTCTATCTGTGAAGCATCAGTCCAATAATTCTTTAAAAGCAGAGGAAAAAAGAAAAGTCTGTCAAATCAAGACAAAAATATCTTTATAGCATAAACCATAATATGTTTTTTTCCTCTCGCAAAGCATAAAAGCGGCATATTAAATTGCAATTAGATTTCCCTGGTGGGGTGGTGAGAATAAAACCTCAGAATTAACTTTTTATTTTCAGAGAGAAAATTGGCGGATTCGATTATGCTGAACCGCGGGGCACCGGTCTATGGCCTGTGACGTGAATGGGCAAAAGCTGTGAGGGAGGAGCACCCATCTCAAATCAAACATGAATTTGTGTCGCTCAGTCATGTTGTCAAGGCAGCATAGTGCATCATCCAGAAACAACATCTCTTTTCCATAAAATACACTAGATTACCAAAAGTATGTGGACAAACATCTCATTCCAAAATCATGGCCAGTAATATGGAGTTGGTCCCCCTTTGCTGCTATAACAGCCTCAACTCTTCTGGGAAGGCTTTCCACTAGATGTTGGAACATTGCTGTGGGGACTTGCTTCCATTCAGCCACAAGAGCATTAGTGAGGTCGGGCAGTCTGCGTTCCAATTCATCCCAAAGGTGTTCAATGGAGTTGAGGTCAGGGCTCTATGCAGGCCAGTCAAGTTCTTCCACACCGATCTCAACAAACCATTCCTGTATGGACTAAGGGGCCTAGCCCGAACCATAAAAAACAGCCCCAGACCATTATTCCTCCTCCACCAAACTTTACAGTTGGCACTATACATTGGGGCAGGTAACGTTCTCCTGGCATCTGCCAAACCCAGATTCATCCATTGGACTGCCAGATGGTGAAGCGTGATTCATCCAATGGCGGCGAGCTTCACACCACTCCAGCCGACGCTTGGCATTGCGTTTGGTGAGCTTAGGCTTGTGTGCGGCTGCTCGGCCATGGAAACCCATTTCATGAAGCTCCCGACAAACAGTTCCTGTGCTGACATGCTTCCAGAGGCAGGTTGGAATTCGGTAGTGAGTGTTGCAACAGAGGACAGACGATTTTTACACGCTACGTGCTTCAGCACTCGGCGGTCCAGTTCTGTGAGCTTGTGTGGCCTACCACTTCAAGGCTGAGCCGTTGTTGCTCCTAGACGTTTCCACTTCACAATAACAGTACTTACAGTTCACCGGGCAGGTCTAGCAGGGCAGAAATCTGACAAACTGTCTTTTTGGAAAGGTGGCATCCTGTGACGGTGCCATGTTGAAAGTCAGAGCTCTTCAGTTAGGCCATTCCGTTGCCAATGTTTGTCTATGGAGATTGCATGGCGGTGTGCACGATTTTATACACCTGTCAGCAACTGGTGTTGCTGAAATAGCTGAATCCACTAATTTGAAGTGGTGTTCACATACTTGTGTATATATAGTGTATGTGTTTGTATTTTCAAACTAGTTTTAATTGGAAAGGCAGATAAAGCATTTTTATCAAAAGCAATCACTTTTGCATGTAAAAAAACAGAATCCTACTCATTACTCCTCGTGCTTAATTACTTCACATCTATTATAAGCCGAATTCGCTGTGGGCTTTGAACAGGGCACCTGGCTCACGCCCGGGAGGCTGCCCAGTTCCAAAACAAATGCAATCAACTTTCCCCCATTGCCAGATTAATAGAATCCCCTCACACAAACCATGTTTCCATCTACAGTTTTTATGCGAGTAAAGTCATAACATCTATTTTTTTTTTTTATTATCATGGCAGCTGTGAAGGAAACAGGTAGTTTCGGTACAATTTTATAAATGCCGACAGATCATTTGTTTGTTCAACATGGTGGGCTCTTCTTGTGTCGGTAAAATGTATTATACAAGAAATGGTGGTGGAAACATCTTTATTCACAAAATTAATTAGCATTAAAATTACTTTCACCCCTTATTCGTCATATCCAATTGGTAGTTACAGTCTTGTCCCATCACAGCAACTGCCCTACGGACTCGGGAGAGGCATGCATCCTCCGAAACACGACTCTGCCAAGCCGCACTGCTTGCTTAACCCAGAAGCCAGCCGCACCAATGTGTCGGAGGAAACACAGTCCAGCTAGAGACCGAAGCCAGCTGCAGGCACGCGGCCCATCACAAGGAGTCGCTAGAGCGCGATGGAACAAGAAAATCCCAGCCGGCCACACCCTCTCCTAACCCAGACGACGCTGGGCCAATTGTGCACCGCCTCACGGGTCTCCCGGTCATGGCCAGCTGTCACACAGCCTGGGATCGAACCCGGGGCTGTAGTGACGCCTCAAGCACTGCGATGCAGTGCCTTAGACTGCTGCGCCACACGGGAGGCCCCTTTATGTGGAAATATTGATATAATAACCATTGTATCGAAGTAAACTTGGAGTCATGCGATGATATGATGTGTGGTCCCCCCACTATGACTCGGGAAACCATGCAGTTTATTAGGCTACAGATGAAATAAGTTATGATGAACTTCACAGTGTGGTGAAAGTGACGGTGATCTTGATGCTCCTTTCCAATAAATATTGAGGTTCATATTCTGGTGACATGATGATCGATGCTTGACTGCCATTTGACAAAGACAAAAATTCTTGATCTTATCTATAATAATCTCATCATGTAGACAAGCCTACTCGCATAGCCTACCCGCAATGTATCTGTGAGCTGTTAGAGCTGCTAGAGCGCACCTGCCAAGACCAGAGTAGGCACATTTGCTTTTTAACACAACAGTTTTTGAACAACACATTGAACTATAGATATTTATTCGGTACATGAAAACATTTTCTGTGGACTACATCATCACGTACTGTATTTTATCCGCAAGTCCATTTGGTGGAAACACACCGCTGGTGGGAGAATTTGTATATTTTCTTTAGGCGGATTTTAGAATATTTGCATGAAAATGTGCCACCAATTGGATGGAAACCTAGCTACAGACAGATATATATTTCAGGACCAATCAAAAGCATCTTCCATGGGTCTCTTTCGGCCAAACAGATCCAGCGGGACTCCAGTGGGACCAGTCACATCAGAATTCAGCTGACCATGGGGAAGGCCTGAGAACATGAGAACTCTGACCGAAAGAAACAAAGAGAAAGGTTATTCGTTAATGTTTAAATGTTACAGTCAGTGAGAGTCAAGAAGATAACTCTGGATGTGTTAAAGTGTTAAAGTATTATATTCCCATGGTTTAGGAATGGAATTGGTAATGTTCTCATTGAATATGTCTCTGTCTCTGTCTGACTGGAGGCTGTTTGTTCTCTGCTCCTGAACTTCAAAAGAAAGTTTCATAAGGAACTTGTCTTTCCCTGTGCGTGTCAAGTGTGCATGTGGAGTGTGCATGTGTAGCAGCAGCTGTATTGTGGGATCAGATGGAAGTTTGAGCAAAGCGACAGAGAAAGAACTGGGTCAGGCCTCCTGACTAAAACACAAAGACAATCTACAAGACCAACGGGAACACACTCACACACACACTGACACACGCACACTGACATGCTGACCAGACCGCCTGTGTTGCATGTGCGAGCATTGCAAAATAAATGTACACATACATGTTATTCAGTAATTGAATCCAAACTGCACGCATCAATGAGAGTCTGTGTAGCCAGGCACTAAAATATAACTCTATTTTAGAAGATTGACGCGCTGCAAGTCCCGCCTCTCCCATCTCCTCATTAGTTTTAAAGAGCCTATAGAGCCCCACAGTGGAGGTGTCATAATACCCATAAAACCTAGCGGTCAAACAGGGAAATGGCTCCAATCGTTTTTTCCACCATACATTTTTCCCATAGGGGATTTTATAAACGCTTAAAATAAGGGCTGTGTTTCCTGTAGGCTTACCCTGGCGTGACATTTTCATAACCATGTACACTACCGGTCAAAAGTTTTAGAACATCTACTCATTCAAGGGTTTTTCTTTATTTTTACTATTTTCTACATTGTAGAATAATAGTGAAGACATCAAAACTATGAAATAACACATACTGTATGGAATCATGTAGTAAACAAAAAAGTGTTAAACAAACACCTTTTGCCTTAATGACAGCTTTGCACACTCGTGGTATTCTCTCAACCAGCTTCATGATATAGTCACCTGGAATGAATTTCAATTAGCAGGTGTGCCTTCTCAAAAGTTAATTTGTGGAATTTCTTTCCTTCTTCATGAGTTTGAGCCAATCAGTTGTGACAAGGTAGGGGGGTATACAGAAGATAGTCCATATTATGGCTAGAACAGCTCAAATAAGCAAAGAGAAACAACAGTCCATCATTACTTTAAGACATGAAGGTCAGTCAATATAGAACATTTCAATAACTTTTCTTCAAGTGCAGTCGCAAAATCCATCAAGCGCTATTATGAAACTGCCTCTCATGAGGACCGCCACAGGAATGGAAGACCCAGAGTTACCTCTGCTGCAGAGTTTAAGTTCCTTAGAGTTACCAGCCTCAGAAATTGCAGCCTAAATAAATGCTTCACTGAGTTCAAGTAACAGACACATCTCAACATCAACTGTTCAGAGGAGACTGTGTGAATCAGGCCTTCATGGTCGAATTGCTGCAAAGAAACCACTACTAAAGGACACCAATAATAAGAAGAGACTTGCTTGGCCCAAGAAACACGAGCAATGGACATTAGACTGGTGGAAATGTGCCCTTTGGTCTGATGAGTCCAAATTTGAGATTTTTGGTGTCTTTGTGAGACGTGGTGTGGGTGAACGGATGATCTCCGCATGTGTTTTTCCCACCGTAAAGCATGGAGGAGGAGGTGTTACGGTGTGGAGGTGCTTTGCTGGTGACACTGTCTGTGATTTATTTAGAATTCAAGGCACACTTAACGAACATTGCTACCACAGCATTCTGCAGTGATACACCATCCCATCTGGTTTGGGTTTAGTGGGACTATCATTTGTTTTTCAACAGGACAATGACCCAACACACCTCCAGGCTGTGTAAGGGCTATTTTATTAAGAAGGTGAGTGATGGAGTGCTGCCTCAGATGACCTGGCCTCCACAATCCCCTGACCTCAACCAAATTGAGAAGGTTTGGGATGAGTCGGACCACAGAGTGAAAAGCAGCCAACAAGTGCTCAGCATATGTGGGAACTCCTTCAGGACTTTTGGAAAAGCATTACAGGTGACTACCTCATGAAGCTGGTTGAGAGAATGCCAAGAGTGTGCAAAGCTGTCATGAAGGCAAAGGGTGGCTATTTGAAAAAGTATTCATCCCCCTTGGCATTTTTCCTATTTTTTTGCATTACACCCTGTCATTTAAATGGATTTTTATTTGGATGTCATGTAATGGACATAAACAAAATAGTCCAAATTGGTGAAGTGAAATGAAAAATATAACTTGTTTCAAAAAATTCTACAAAATAAATAACGGAAAACTGTATCCCCCCCCCTTTGCTATGCAACCCCTAAATAAGATCTGGTGCACCAATTACCTTCAGAAGTCACATAATTAGTTAAATAAAGTCCACCTGTGTGCAATGATCTGTCACATGATCTCAGTATATACACACCTGTTCTGAAAGGCCCCAGAGTCTGCAACACCACTGAGCAAGGGGCACCACCAAGCAAGCTGCACCATGAAGACCAAGGAGCTCTCCAAACAGGTCAGGGACAAAGTTGTGGACAAGTACAGATCAGGGTTGGGTTATAAAAAAATATCAGAAACTTTGAACATCCCACAGAGCACCATTAAATCCATTATTAAAAAATTGAAAGAATATGGCACCACAACAAACCTGCCAAGATTGGGCAGCCAACCAAAACTCACGGACCAGGCAAGGAGGGCATTAATCAGAGAGGCAACAAAGAGATCAAAGGTAACCCTGAAGGAGATGCAAAGCGCCACAGCGGAGATTGGAGTATCTGTCCATAGGACCACTTTAAGCCGTACACTCCACAGAGCTGGGCTTTATGGAAGAGTGGCCAGAAAAAAGCCATTGCTTAAAGAAAAAAATAAGCAAACACATTTGGTGTTTGCCAAAAGGCATGTGGGAGACTCCCCAAACATATGGAAGAAGGTACTCTGGTCAGATGGCCATCAAGGAAAACATCTGGCGCAAACCCAACACCTCTCATCACCCCGAGAACACCATCCTCACAGTGAAGCACGGTGGTGGCAGCATCATGCTGTGGGGATGTTTTTCATCGGCAGGGACTGGGAAACTGGTCAGAATTGAAGGAATGATGGATGGCGCTAAATACAGGGAAATTCTTGAGGGAAACCTGTTTCAGTCTTCCAGAGATTTGAGACTGGGACGGAGGTTCACCTTCCAGCAGGACAATGACCCTAAGCATACCGCTAAAGCAACACTTGAGTGGTTAAAGGGGAAACATTTAAATGTCTTGGAATGGCCTAGTCAAAGCCCAGACCTCAATCCAATTGAGAATCTGTGGTATGACTTAAAGATTGCTGTACACCATCGGAACCTATCCAACTTGAAGGATCTTGGAGCAGTTTTGCCTTGAAGAATGGGCAAAAATCCCAGTGGCTAGATGTGCCAAGCTTATAGAGACATACCCCAAGAGACTTGCAGCTGTAATTGCTGCAAAAGGTGGCTCTACAAAGTATATACTTTGGGGTGGTGAATAGTTATGCACGCTCAAGTTTTTTTGTCTTAGTTCTTGTTTCACAAAAAAAAAAAATAATTGCATCTTCAAAGTGGTAGGCATGTTGTGTAAATCAAATGATACATACCCCCCCAAAAAACAATTTTAATTCCAGGTTGTAAGGCAACAAGATAGGAAAAATGCCAAGTTTCACAAGCTACTCTATGTTTACTCTCACGGGTGGCCAAATATAACTATTTGAATGCCACGCCCCTAATACGCCACGCGTCCTGAAAATAACCTAAGGATTACAATAAAACCCAACACGAAAGTGAATAAAAATCCAAATGATGGTTAAAATAACCCATGTTTGGGTAATTCAACAACCCAAAATTTTTAGGCTACACAAAGACATTAAAATATGTTTTTAGGCCAAGGCCATTTGGTTGTTGGGGTGTATTTTAGTATTTGATCATTCATGCAGATATTCATCCTCTTATCTGTCTGTTTGGTTTTTCTTGTTTGTTTACTTTTGGGCTTTCTGAATACATTTCAGTCCAAGTTAAACAACAATAGCATGATGGATTTCAGGGGCTCAGATATAAGTGGGCATTCTCCTCTGGATCCATACTATCCATCCACCTCTCTGTGTTTTCACTCAGCTAGTTTTTTTTTCCTTTAGGGTTTTGTGAACAGTCAGAGATGAAGAGAGTGTAGCGGGAGGATAGAGACAAAGAGAGAGAGTGAGAAACCAAGAGAGATAAGTCCTTTCCCTGTACAAAGGACAAATGATGGACTGATTTGATTTCGATCCTGTAGGAAATATGAGGGACTAAGAGGGACTAAGGGGGATATTGTCAGCTAACCTGATGGTATCTCTCTGATTGCTCCTCATTTCTCTGGTTGGACTGGTTAAAACAAGTCACAGTATATGCACTATAAAAACAAAACATGTTTTTACAGTAACTTACTAGCAGCTAGTTAAGTTACAGTATCTTGCCATAAATTCAAAATAAACTTTGGTTTAACAGTACATTACTGTAAAGAAGTGACCCACAAAAAAATCCGCTGGCGGGTGGAATGAAAACATTGTTTCAACCCAGAGGTCGGTTTCGCGGTTCAGAACAATTATATTGCGGTTCGGAAACGTTTAAATCAAGATAATATATTTTTTACAAACCCAGGAGCTTGTTGTGTAGCATTGTGATGTGAATTCCATTCTGTGAGCTGGTAGGCTGACATAGTAGCCTAGGCCTACTATAGGCTAACCAGCCACGCAGTGAGAGAGTGGAGCAGGGAACTGTCCATTATTTGTGTGGTCTTGAAACATTCCTCATTTGTTCATGTTACCTCCCCCAATGAGACAATATGTTGCCAAATGCACTTTCCCTGGCTAGCCTATCTCACACGAAAATGGCTAACGTAACCAGAGAAATAAAGAGAAAGGCTATGATGGTGGAATACACCATCGTAGAAACAGGTTAAATCCCAGGTTTGAAAGGATTTTGGAGTCATTGTGAACAAGGAGGACAACAACCTGGTAGATGGATACACAGCCCGCAAAAAGTGCGAGCAGGTATTTGTTTACAATGATTCAGTTAATTATAAGTTAATTGTTACATTAATTCAGGGTTTTGTTCATTTATACCATGCGCAGACCATATGAAGTTTAGGCTAAACCTGTGCAGCTGGTATAAGTTTGACCCTATAGCCTATTCGATTAAGATAATTATTTGTTTAAGTTTCAATTAAACTATTTGATTATCTAAACAATATTGAATGTAAATTTTTATTTTTATTTTTATGTCGTCTATACACCAAAAAATGCTGGTTTAAAAACAACCCAGCTCTGGGTAAATAGTGGACAGAACACACATTGTGTTATTTTTGACCCAGCCAGTTGGGTCACTTAGTTGGGTTATTGAGCAATGAGCTCCTGGGTCAGAGAAGAAGACTGGATGCGTGGCTTAGTAGGGGCATGGCTTTCAGATAGGTATTCTTGGCCACCCGTGAGAGTAAATGTCAGTCTGTTCTGTTGTATTGTCAACATATGTTAAAACTGTTCCGGGGTCTATATGGGTCCACAGACTCAACACTTTCAGTGTTGATTTAACTCTCTCAGTGTTTTGTTTTTTTTAACACTGGAGAATTTGCTGTGTGTATGCTTACTGGTAGCTGGCTAATGTAGTATGATAATAATATGGTCCACTCTAGGGGTTAAGGTTAGGGTTAAGGTTAGGGTTAGGAGTTAGGTTAAAGTTTAACCTTTTCACGCGTGAGTTCCAAATATCTCCAATGTTCACCCCAGCGTCAGTTGTTTTATGCACGTGATATCAGAATACACTCACTGTTCCAAAATGTGATTGTTATGCAACAGGACAGTTAACCTGCACTACCTGCTAATTATCTATATGCTATGTTTAAACTCTAGCAAGTTTGATTTTATAACAACAGTTTGAATTCACATAGAAGTAGCCCATTTCACTGTTGCGGACTATTTATGTTTGAGGCTTTACTGAGCCGGACAAACTTCTCTCTTCGAGGAGAGCCCAAGCTGTCTTGCACTAACTTTTTTCCCCTGGCACATTTTCTGGCTGGCACTCACATTGCCTTCATTGTTGTTTTCCTTACAAATAATAACTTTGGACATGTGTGTGTTCCTATCAAAGTTAATGCCTTATTTTCTGTATATCGCGTTGTAGTTAATACTGTAGCATACCGTATGTATGTATGTATGTACAGTATGTATGGAGCATAATGTATTTAAAGTTTTATTCACGTTTTCAAGTACTGGTGACAAATAATGCATTCCGATTATTGCATAAATTGTAATGGACACCTATGATGTGTGTAAAATACTTTTTTGAAGGTTGTACTGATTATGATGAGCTAATGCTAAGCTATTTGCCAGCTATGTGTGGCGCCATCTTTGTTGACATTTTATAATGCATTCTGGGTGTCACACAAACGTCTGTCAAAACAAAGATGTTAAAATTAGGTGAAGGAATGGTTCACTCATCTTTCGAGTAAACTTCCGGAAATGAAGGGAAGTGAATGATTGTAGATGACAGACCCCCTTCAACATGCATACTGCAAACAGACCAAACTCATCTTGTCTCCTCTTATTATCTTTGGTAGACGCGAAAAAACGAACATGGTAGCGCGCACAAACTACCCATCGTCAGATTACTTTTGATTTTTAGAAAGTGTTTTACTCAATTATTTCGATCAATGGTGAGCTCACTCGTGATGTGATGAATTGTAAATAGTAATTGCTATTAGCTCATTCATATTGTGGTTTCTGTCAGCCAGAGTTATCTAAATATGACCGCTTGTGTTACATCAATCTTTCCTCAGTTAGCGCTAGGACTAATGTAGCCCACATTTTCCGGTTTTTGGATGATTGTGTTATGCTGTTGCTACTTCTGTGAATGTCTGAACATTGCATCCCAAAATAAACTGGTCACATTCAGGACTTAACTTTGTAAGGACTGTGTTTGTGCAAAATGTTTCTGTGAAAAACAGAATGGCCAGCTCAAAAGCTGACTGTTGCGTCAATCGGAACTGGACGTTCTAAATAAGATTATAATCACACCGGTTTGAGCGTACACTGCAGGGACCACTGTAGAATGATCAGAACCATTTGTTGGTACGTGTCAAAGGTTAAGGTTAGCTATCATGCTAAGTAGTTGCAAAGTAGCAAGTAGTTGATAAAGTTGTTTGTGATGAGATTTGAACACGCAACCTTCAGGTTGCTAGACATTTGCATTATATGTCCACACAGTCGCCCTACATTCGTGTTTGCCTTAAGTAACCTTCTGTCTTATGTAACCATATTAAATGTAACATACACATTTTTGTATCCCAGATATACATTTACTATGTTACGTCTAGTCTATGAGACCAGGCTGACTGCACGGTTGCCACAGAACCAGGCCTGGAGTTATAAAAAAATATTTAAAAAATATATAGGTTTGTTAGATTAAGCACCTTCTTTGATTAAATTGTTCATTAGATTAAACGAAGGCGTTCATGCTCACTACACACACATCTCTCACAAACCTCTCATCTTTTTCTGTTAAAATTAAATCTTCTTACTTTTTTTTCTTTTCTCTGCCCCTCTCTGAAAGCGCTTCATTGCTGCAGTTTAATTTCAATGAAAGTGACATTTGCAATCATATCTTGTGCACGGGAACTCTGTCAGGGTGGAATAGTCCATTATTATGAACCAGTTCTTGGGTGATTATTGACACTTGTTTCTACTATTATGAGAAAAACTTGGATTATATTAATATTGACATGAAATATATGTGTATATGTATGGAAATACATTTTTGATCTATTATGAATTATTACTTGGCTGACTGGATTTATTAACTTTTTTGGAGGTCTTTTTTTGTTAACAATGACAGCGGGTCACACATTCCACCACTCTCCCCCAGGGTGCAAACACCCCACCCCACCCCACCCCCCCACCCACGCACGCACGCACGCACACACACACACACACACACACACACACAGCGCTCCCCCAAACTAGCGTTGGTGTTCTGACACCCCATTAATCACCTGGTCTATATATAGTTATTTAATTAGCAGCAGCCACCTCACTTAAAGCAGACATCATAAGGCTACACCCCCAAGACTACACTGGTTGGGGTTGGGCTTTGTGTGTGTGTGTGTGTGTGTGTGTGTGTGTGTGTGTGTGTGTGTGTGTGTGTGTGTGTGTGTGTGTGTGTGTGTGTGTGTGTGTGTGTGTGTGTGTGTTTGTGTGTGGTCAGAGGGCAGGCAGGGTCTCGTTGGAAGCCGTTTTAAAGAGCAGTCCAAATGCCAGCAACACAGACCATCTAATTACATTAACTTGGCAATTAAACCTCATCTGGATTAACATGCTGTCTAGTGGGAGGAGAGGACTAACATCAGACGTACATAAACAAGTCTTGGGGGTAAATTGTGATGACACCTGCTATTATTGTGCTCTATCTTTCTTACTGTCTCTCACACCCACAAACCCACACTCTCTCCATCTGTCTCTCACTGTCACAGTCTCAGAATGTTCGATTTGCCTGCTTGGGGGGAGACTCCCAGCTTCCCTAAATCCATTGACAACTGCGTGCTGAAAAAAAAAAAGCGCTGAAATAAAAACAACAATGGCATGGAACTATATTTCACTATCACATTTTGCTATAGTCCTTTCAAATATTTTTTTGGTAATTATAACCCTCCACAGTTTTCTTAAACTTAGCCTATCTAGTAATTTAGAATAACCAAATTTGGTAGCTTGCGCTGTTGGATGCACTGTGGTTACAATGTATCACTGATCCAACGATCTCATAAAAGGTCAAACAAGTTTGGTACGGGGATAGACATCTTTTCTACATGCAATTGTGATTGGATACAGCGTTTGATCAATTTAACTTCAGAGTTACATTTTTCTTTCTGAGGGCTAATCGGAGACATTTTGATGCATTACAAAGTGGGTTTAAAATTGATTTAATACATAAAATCCTAAATTAGTTCAGAAGTAAACTTTGGCTTAACAAATCACATAATAAGTTGTATGGACTCACTCTGTGTGAAATAATAGGTGTTGACATGATTTTTGAATGCCTAGCCCTCAGGCAAGTATTGAATTTCAAGCACAGATTCAACTACAAAGACCAGGGAGATTTTTTGAAAGCCTCATAAAGAAGGGCAGTGATTGGTAGATGGGTAACAATAACAAATCAGACATTGAATATACACTGTATATACAAAGGTATGTGGACACCCCTTCACATTTTTCAGCCATGCAAAATCGAGCACACAGCCATGCAATCTCCATAGCAAACATTGACAGTAGAATGGATTTACTGAAGAGCTCAGTGACTTTCAACGCGCCACCGTCATAAAATACCACCTTTCCAACAAGTCAGTTCGTCAAATTTCTGCCCTGCTAGAGCTGCCTCGGGCAACTGTAAGCTGCCTCGGGCAACTCATTGTGAAGTGGAAATGTCAAGGAGCAACAACGGCTCAGCCGTGAAGTGGTATGCCACACAAGCTCACAAAACGGGCAGAAGTGGCGCAGCGGTCTAAGGCACTGCATCGCAGTGCTTGGGGCGTCACTACAGACCCGGGTTCGATCCCAGGCTGTGTGACATCCGGCCGTGACTGGGAGACCCATGAAGCAGAGCACAATCGGCCCAGCGTAGTCCGGGTTAGGGGAGGGTTTGGCCTGCCGGGATGTCCTTGTCCCATCGCGCTCTAGCGACTCCTTGTGGCGGGCCGGTCACCTGCAAGCTGACTTTGGTCGCCAGTTGTACGGCGTTTCCTCCGACATTGATGCGGCCGGCTTCTGGGTTAAGCGAGCAGTGCGGCTTGGCTCTCGGCCTTCGCCTCTCCCAAGTCCATACGGGAGTTGCAGCGATGGACAAGACCGTAACGACCAATTGGGGAGAAAAAGGGGTGAAAGTACAACAACAAAAAAGCTCACAAAACGAGACCACTGAAGTGTGTAGCGTGTCAAAATCAGTCAGTCCTTGGTTGCAACACTCACTACCAAGTTCCAAACTGCCTCTGGATGCAACGTCAGCACAAGAACTGTTCGTCGGGCGCTTCATGAAATGGGTTTGCATGGCCGAGCGGCCGCACACAAGCCTAAGATTGCAATGCCAAGTGTTGGCTGGAGTGGTGTATAGCTCGCCGCTATTGGACTCTGGAGCAGTGGAAACGCGTTCTCTGGCGTGATGAATCACGCTTCACCATCTGGCAGTATGACGGACAAAACTGGGTTTGGCGGATGCCAGGAGAACGCCACATGCCCGAATGCATAGTGCCAACTGTAAAGTTTGATGGAGGAGGAATAATGGTCTGGGGCTGTTTTTCATGGTTCGGGCTAGGCCCCTTAGTTCCAGTGAAGGGAAATCTTAACGCTATAGCATACAATTACATTCTTGACAATTCTGTGCTTCCAACTTTGTGGCAAAAGTTGGCCCTTTCCTGTTTCAGCATGACAATGCCCCTGTGCCCAAAGCGAGGTCCATACAGAAATTGTTTGTCGTGATCGGTGTGGAAGAACTTGGCTTGCCTGCACAGAGCCCTGACCTCAACCCCATTGAACACCTTTGGGATGAATTGGAATGCTGACTGCGAGCCAGGCCTAATCGCCCAACATCAGTGCCCGACATCACTAATGCTCTTGTGGCTGAATGGAAGCAAGTCCCCGCAGCAATGTTCCAGAATCTAGTGGAGAGCCTTCCCAGAAGAGTAGAGACTGTTATAGCAGCAAAGGGGGGACCAACTCCATATTACTGGCCATGACTTTGGAATGAGATGTTCGACGAGCAGGTGTCCACATACTTTTGGTCATGTAGTGAATCTTTAAGCATGGTCCAGTTAATAATTATGCTGTGGATGATGTTTTGGACGATGCAGTTGTCCTTCTGAACTGAGCTGCAGGACAGGAAGGAAACTGCTTAGGGATGTCACCATGAGGCTATTGGTGACTTTGAAACAGCTACAGAGTTCAATGGCTGTGATGGAAGAAAACTGAGGATGGATCAACAACATTGTAGTGACCACAATAATGACCTAAATGACAAATAAGAATAAAAATATACAGAATAATCCAAAACATGCACATGTATGCAAACAAGGCACTAAAGTAAAAAAAACACGTCCAAGGAATACACTTTTTGGCCTAAATGCAAAGTCAACACAACACATCACTGAGTAACTGCCTCCTTATTGGTGGTTCTTAAGCATGGTGGTGGCTTCATCATGGTATGCGTATGTTTTCAGGATTAAAATAAATGGGATTGAGCTAAACACAGGCAAAATCCTAGAGGAAAGCGTGCTTCAGTCTGCTTTACACCAGACAATGGGAAAGGAATGCACCTTTCAGCTGGACAATAACCTACAACACAAAGCCAAATCTACACTGGAGTTGCTTTCCATGAAGACAGTGAATGATCCTGAGTGACGAAGTAACTGTTTTAACAGGTGTTAATGGACAGTATGCTGCTGTTTTGGGACTCAACCTCACTTGATATTTGAACTCACAACCTATTGGTTGCTAGATATCTGTAGTTCCTGCTGTGCCACCAGGTCTGTGGACATACAGTGCTTTCAGAAAGTATTAATAAATCTTGACTTATTCCACATTTTGTTGCGTTACAGCCTGAATTCAGAATGGATTAAACATAATTTTTATCTCGCCCATCTACACACAATATCCCATAATGACAAAGTGAAAACATGTTTTTAGAAATGTTTGCAAATTTATGGACAATTCAATACAGAAATATCTAATTCACATAAGTATTCACAGCCTGAATCAATACTTTGTAGAAGCACCTTTTGCAGTGATTACAGCTGTGAGTATTTCTGGGAAAGTCTCTAAGAGCTTTCCATACCTGGATTGTGTAACTTTTGCCATTTATTCTTTTCAAAATTCTTCAAGCTCTGTCAAATTGATTGTTGATTATTGCTAGACAACCATTTCCAGGTCTTGCCATAGATTTTCAAGTAGATTTAAGTCAAAACCGTAACCCGGCCACTCAGGAACATTCACTGTCTGCTTGGTAAGCAACTCCAGTGTCTATTTGACCTTGTGTTTTAGATTATGGTCCTGCTGAAATGTGAATTCATCTTCCAGTGTCTGGTGGAAAGCAGACTGAACCAGGTTTTCCTCTAGGATTTTGTCTGTGCTTAGCTCCATTCCATTTATTTTTTATCGATTACAAGCATACCCATAACATGATGCAGCCACCACTATGCTTGAAAATATGGAGAGTGGTACTCAGTAAAGTGTTGTATTGGATTTGCCCCAAACAAAACACTTTGTATTCAGGACAAAAAGTTAATTACTCTGCCACCTTTTTTGCAGTATTACTTTAGTGCCTTGTTGCAAACAGGTTGCATGTTTTGGAATATTTCTTTTCTGAACAGCCTTCCTTTTCACTCTTTCAATTAGGTTAGTATTTTGGAGTAACTACAATGTTGTTGTTTTCTCCTATCACAGCCATTAAACTCAGTGACTGTTTTAAAGTCACCATAGGCCTCATGGTGAAATCCCTGATTGGTTTCCTTCCTCTCCGGCAAATGAGTTAGGAAGGATGCCTTTGTCTTTGTAGTGACTGGGTGTACTGATACACCATCCAAAGTGTAATTCAAAACTTCACCATAATGAAAGGGATATTCAAAGTCTACTTATTAAATGTTTACCCATCTACCAATAGGTGCCCTTCTTTGTGAGGCATAGAAAAACCTTTGTGGTTGAATCTGTGCTTGAAATTCACTACTCAACTGAGGGACCTTACAGGCAACTGTATGAGTGGGGTACAGAGATTAGGTATTCTTTCAAAAATCATGTTAAACACTATTATTGCACACAGAGTGAGCCCATACAACGTATTATGTGACTTGATAAGCAAATGTTTATCCCTGAACTTATTTAGGCTTGCCATAACAAAGGGTTTGAATACTTATTGACTCAATATATTTCAGCTTTTCATTTTTTATATATTTTTATAATTCCACCTTGACATTATGGGGTATTGTGTGTTTGTCATTGCCAAATAAATCTAAATATAATCCAATTTAAATTCAGGATGTAACACAATTTTTTGGGAAAAAGTCAAGGGTGTGAATACTTTTTAAAGACACTGTGATAGAGATTGGCAAGAATTAATTTCTGCCTAAATTTGCAGTAAAAATAAAGTAAATATATATAACAACTTGTAGGTGTTATTTCTAAAAAATCACAGTATGCTGCTGTATTCTGATTTCAATTGCTGTAAAATCTTGTACTGTGACCACAATTGAGACTCCACCTTAAATGGGAGCTACACCACCAGATCTGTGAGCGTGAAAGAGATATGGCAACAGACTTATTGTTAAGAATGCATTTCTGCACTTTGTTAAAAGCTGCTCAGTATCAAGTAAATCATTGTTCAATTATCCCCACCAACACAACACTAGCAGTGCTCAAGGACACTTGACGTAGAGTATACATTACTTCATTATGGATTTGAACTTGCAACCTCTCGGTTGGGAGTGCATTAATGTTTCTGCAGTGCCACAGCTTGAAACATATATTAACACACTCAAAAAGAGGGTATGCTTAGGGTACACTAAAGTATTGTTACCTGGGGTACACAAAGTTCAAAGGTACACTTCACAGGTACACATACGAACTCACAGTTTGGTACCTTGTAGGTATAATGGGACATTTTTCTACCCAATATTTAGAATATAAGGTATGATCATCATTGTGCTTTGATAGGTGGGGTAAGGTGCTGGTGGGGCTCATTAGCATATTTGGGGGGCGTGGTCAGATATATGTGTATTTGTGCCAACAGTCAGTGTAGAAGTTTAAGTGTTTGATCGTTATGCCAATGCAAGTAGAGAATCAAAATCTTGCCAGTAACATACAGGACACTTACTGCTACTAGCAGTCTTGCCAGTAACCTACTGTGCCTTCACTGACTCTATTGTTGACAAGTATGTACATTACTTGCTTATTGGCAGCATACTGTAAGAGTGGCAGCCTTTTCAGAAAATTGCAGGCATGGCTTATTTGAGGTGTGGCATTCAGCTAGCTCTTTTTAATGTCCCGTGAGTGGTAAAGTATTCCAGTTAGTGTGGTCTCTTAATAAACACTACGCTTGTACACTAAATCACTGACCGGGTGCACTTGGACAAGATGAAAGAAGATGGTGGACAAGGAAGAAAATGGAACATATTATGAATAAATATGGGGTGGGGGATTGGACAAGCCTTCTGAAAGATCTGGTGAAGGAGAAGATGGCAGATAAGAAGAAAAGTGGAATATGGAATGGAGGATCGCACAGATCTTTTGGAAGAGCTAGAGAAGGAAAATGAACGTGTAGAGAGTGAGGATCAATTAATTGTGGTGGCAGGTGCAGTGATGACCGCCGAGAAGTAGATGAGGGAAGCGGTGTGGTGAGGAAGGTTGGCGCAAAGGGCAAAAAGAGAGATATGTGCTCAGGTAGCTCAGAGATGGAACCTGACGAGAGTATGGATGTAGTACCTGCGGTGAGGACCGCCGAGTTCGGGCCTCGTCCCGAGGATGAAAACGATAATTCTGGCCCAGTGGGAGTGGGATTTGTGGCGAGAATGGATCCTTGCAGTTTGGCTGATCCATATGTGGTGTCAGGTTGGGTGGAGAAGAGGTTGGGGAATGTTTATTTGGTGAGAGTAACTCGGAGTGTCATAGTGATGATTTATTGTGTTTCTTTAGTCCAGAGGGAGCAGGCGCCATGGATCACGTGATTAGGGACAAGAAATATGAGTTTCTTTGCTCTCCGGAGCAGGGCGCCTTTGAAAGGAATGACAACGGGATGGCATTAATTATTGAGGAGGATCAGTTGAAATTGAAGATTCCCGGTGTAGTGATGATGCATGCCGTTTGGTGAGATGTAGACCCTGTGGAGAGCGTGGGGAAATGGAGAAGACATTGTCTGTCCTGCTGAGTTTGATGTAGAGTCTTTGCCCGACAAGTTCAAGTTAGGAAGTGTCCTGAAAATACTATGCCGTTTTAGGTGTCAAGTTTATGGGCATGTTGCAGTCAAGTGTAGGAGGTAGATTTAATGTGTGTATGCACCTAAAAGTTTGATGTGACCCGCCAACCAAATCCTAAAGAAGAAAAAGAAGAAGAAGAAGAAGAAGAAGAAGAAGAAGAACCTTGTACACTGTCAGTTCTGCAGTTTTGTTAAGGGCTGACATGTGATGTGTATGGGACACTTTCCTACCAGACCATCAGGTCAGTGAGTGTGATGGATCAGCTACAGTCAGTTACTTTGAATTTTACAATGACTAACTTGTATGTATACTGAACAAAAATATAAACACAACATGTAAAGTGTTGGTCCCATGTTTCATGAGCTGAAATAAAAGAACCCATAAATGTTCCATACTCACAAAAAAATGATTTCTCTCAAATTGTGTGCACAAATTTCTTTACATCCCTGTTAGTGAGTATTTCTCCGTTGCCAAGATAATCCATCCACCTGACAGGTGTGTCATATCAAGAAGCTGATTAAACAGCATGATCATTACACAGGTGCACCTTGTGCTGGGGACAATAAAAGGCCACTCTAAAATGTGCAGTTTTGTCACACAACACAATGCCATAGATGTCTCAAGTTTTGAGGGAGCATGCAATTGGCATGCTGACTGCAGGAATGTCCACCAGAACTGTTGTCAGAGAATCTAATGTTAATTTCTCTACCATAAGCCGCCTCTAACGTCGTTTTAGAGAATTTGGCAGTAACCTGCCTCAAAACCGCAGACCACGTGTAACCATGCCAGCCCAGGACCTCCACATCCGGCTTCTTCACCTGCGGGATCATCTGAGACCAGCCACGCAGACAGCTGATGAAACTGTGGGTTGCACATCCTTCTCAGGGAAGCGCAGCTGCGTGCTCGTTGTCCTCACCAGGGTCTTAACCTGACTGCAGTGCGGGGTCGTAACGGTTTGCTGATGTCAACATTGTGAACAGAGTGTCCCATGGTGGCAGTGGGATTATGGTATGGGCAGGCATAAGCTACAGACAATGAACACAATTGCATTTTATTGATCGCAATTTCAATGCACAGAGATACCGTGACGTGATCCTGAGGCCCATTGTCGTGCCATTCATCTGCCGCCATCACCTCATGTTTCAGCATGATAATGCACAGACCCATTGCGCAAGGATCTGTACACAATTCCTAGAAGCAGAAAATGTCCCAGTTCTTACATGGCCTGCTTACTCACCAGACATGTCACCCATTGAGCATGTTTTGGAGGCTCTGGATCGACGTTTATGACAGTGTTCCAGTTCCCGCCAATATCCAGCAACTTTGCACAGCTATTGAAGAGGAGTGGGACATTCCACAGGCCACAATTAACAGCCTGATCAACTCTATGCGAAGGTTTGGTTTTGCAGGTGGTGACCGCAGACCACTTCTCAGTTCCTATGCTTCCTGGCTGATGTTTTGGTCACTTTTGAATGCTGGCTGTGCTTTCACTCTAATGGTAGCATGAGACGGAGTCTACAACCCACACAAGTGGCTCAGGTAGTGCAGCTCATCCAGGATGGCACATCAATGCGAGCTGTGGCAAGAAGGTTTGCTGTGTCTGTCAGCGTAGTGTCCAGAGCATGGAGGCGCTACCAGGAGACAGGCCAGTACATCAGGAGACGTGGATGAGGCCGTAGGAGGGCAACAACCCAGCAGCAGGACCGCTACCTCCGCCTTTGTGCAAGGAGGAGCAGGAGGAGCACTGCCAGAGCCCTGCAAAATGACCTCCAGCAGGCCACAAATGTGCATGTGTCTGCTCAAACGGTCAGAAACAGACTCCATGAGGGTGGTATGAGGGCCCGACGTCCACATGTGGGGGTTGTGCTTACAGCCCAACACCGTGCAGGACGTTTGGCATTTGCCAGAGAACACCAAGATTGGCAAATTCGCCACTGGCGCCCTGTGCTCTTCACAGATGAAAGCAGGTTCACACTGAGCACATGTGACAGACGTGACAGAGTCTGGAGACGCCGTGGAGAATGTTCTGCTGCCTGCAACATCCTCCAGCATGACCGGTTTGGCAGTGGGTCAGTCATGGTGTGGGGTGGCATTTCTTTGGGGGGCCGCACAGCCCTCCATGTGCTCGCCAGAGGTAGCCTGACTGCCATTAGGTACCGAGATGAGATCCTCAGACCCCTTGTGAGACCATATGCTGGGTGCGGTTGGCCCTGGGTTCCTCCTAATGCAAGACAATGCTAGACCTCATGTGGCTGGAGTGTGTCAGCAGTTCCTGCAAGAGGAAGGCATTGATGCTATGGACTGGCCCACCCGTTCCCCAGACCTGAATCCAATTGAGCACATCTGGGACATCATGTCTCGCTCCATCCACCAACGCCACGTTGCACCACAGACTGTCCAGGAGTTGGCGGATGCTTTAGTCCAGGTCTGGGAGGAGATCCCTCAGGAGACCATCCACCACCTCATCAGGAGCATGCCCAGGCGTTGTAGGGAGGTCATACAGGCACGTGGAGGCCACACACACTACTGAGCCTCATTTTGACTTGTTTTAAGGACATTACATCAAAGTTGGATCAGCCTGTAGTGTGGTTTTCCACTTTAATTTTGAGGGTGACTCCAAATCCAGACCTCCATGGGTTGATACATTTGATTTCCATTGATAATTTTTGTGTGATTTTGTTGTCAGCACATTCAACTGTGTAAAGAAAAAAGTATTTAATAAGATTATTTCATTCATTCAGATCTAGGATGTGTTATTTTAGTGTTCCATTTATTTTTTTGAGCAGTGTATTAACTGTAACTCAGTAAAATATTTGAAAAATCTGCATGTTGCGTTTATATTTTTGTTCAGTGTAGTTGACAGTAAGTTCTTGAAAATTAAACATTAACTTCCTGTGAACCAACTTCCATTAAGCTACTGGAAAATGCACAGTAGGTCATTATTATAATTACTAGTGGGAAACAAGTCTATCATCCCTGAGCTTCGATTTCTCCCACATGCTGACCTCAGCATTTTTGTTAATTAAATGTAATAACAAAACATTATTTATAAAAGCAATTTATTAAAAAGCAATTCATTAATATGTTTTTTTAACTAGTTTATGGTTGCACAGCTTGTTGTCCATTAGCCAATTCTGTGTTTCCCAAAGATTTCAAAGCACGTGAATGCATCCAACTGGTATTTATGACTTCATAACTGGTCAATTCTCACCTCCCACATGGTTATGAACGCAGCTTTATATGTAATATATTGGGTAGGAACATTTACCAACATACTAGATTATCCACACATGTACCCTAAAATGTACCGACCAGTACCATGTGAGTTCATATGTGTACCTCTGAAGGTACCTTATGTGTACCTTTTACCTTTTTGTACACCAGAGAACAACACTGTACCATAACCGTGCTCATATTTTTAGAGTGTGTGGATGTTCTTGGTAACAAATAACCATCTGGTGGCACTGCTGAGACATTAACCCTTTGACATGTACGAACACACAGGTGTGATCATTCTACAGTGGTCGCTGCAGCATACGCTCAAACCGGTGTGTTAAGAACACTTATTTAGAACGTCCAGTTACGATTGATGCAACAGTCAGCATTTGAGCTGGCCACACTGTTTTTTCACAGAAACATTTAGCACAAACACAGTGTTTACAATGTTATGTCCTCAATGTGAGCAGTTTATTTTTGGATGCAATGTTTAGACATTCACAGAAGTAGCGACAGCGTAACACAATTCTTATCCAAATCGGAAAATGTAGGCTACATTAGTCGTAGTGCTAACTGAGGAAAGAGTGACCCAACACAAGCGATCATATTTAGCTAACTCTCGGCTGACATAAACCATAAAATGAATTAGCTAATAGCAATTACTATTTACAAATCATCACATCACAGGTGACCTCACCAGTGATTGAAATAATTGAGTAAAACACTTTCAAAAAATGCTAAGTAATCCCACGATGGGTAGTTTGTGTGCACCGCCATGTTTGTTTTTTCGCGTCAACCAAAGATAAGAGGTTACAAGTTGAGTTGGGTCTGTTTGCAATAGGCATGTTTAAGGGGGTGTCATCTACCATAATTCCCTTCCATCATTCACTTCTGGGAGTTTATTTTAAAGACGAGTGAACCATTCCTTCACCTCGTTTTGTTATAACATCTTTGGTCTGACAGACGTTTACGTGACCATCAGATTATATTGTATGATGTCAACAAGCATGATGCCAAACATAGCTGGCAATTAGCTTAGCATTAGCTCATCAAAATCAGTACAACCTTCAAAAAAGTATTTTAAACACGTCATATGTGTCCATTACAATCTACGCAAGAATCGGAATGCATGATTTGTCATAGGTACTTGAAAATGTGAATAAAACAGAAAATACATTATAGTCCATACATACTGTACATACGGTGTGCTACAGTAGAAACGACAACACGATATACAGAAACTATATAATTATAACGTAATAAGGCACTTACTTTGATAGGAATGCACACATGTCCAAAGTTATTATTAGTAGTGAAGGCAATGTGGTCGACAGCCGGAAAATGTGCCCTGGAGGAAAACATTTGTAGAAGAGAGAAGTTTGTCCGGCACAGTACAGCCTCAAATTTGATTTTTCTCCTTTTTGTGATATCCACGTCTTGTCCCATTGCTGCAACTCCCCTACGGACTCGGGAGAGGCGAAGGTCGAGGGCCATGCATCCTCCGAAACACGACCCTGCCAAGCTGCACTGCTCGCTTAACCCAGAAGTTAGCCACACCAACATGATTGGCTGAGATAATGGGTCGGCTGGACATGCCGGGAGATGAGTTTGGATTGGTCTGCCATGTAGCATGCTTCTGTCTATAACGTTAGCCGTTCAGTATGTGTTGACAGTCCTTTCTACTGTGCCCTTTTTGAGAGATATAACGTTAGCTATCGAGAACTACAAAAGTTTTGCTACTTTTCTCACCAACATTGATGCCCTGAATTTAGGAGGCGCCATCAACAGATCAGTTGGAAAAAGTGATGGGCTACGGTCAGTGTGAACCGGAGTGACTTGACACAACGCTGGCCAAACAAGATGTAGCTACAAACAAAATGGAGTTAAATGGTTCCAGTCTGCCGTGAAGCATTCATCCATTTATACGGGTAAGAGACTAGCTACATTTTCAGATATAAGTTTCAAATTTAGTCATGTTTGTATTGGTAGTAATATGAGTTGGGATTATGCCGGTTCATTGTTTAGCTAGCTACCTAGCTAGCTACATGTCTAAACAAAAGACTCCACTTCGGCCTGATTATTACATGACCCATCAAATTAGCCAGGTGTGTCTGGGGGTGATTACGGCCATCTATTGTATTTCATGAACATGTCTAGACAATAGTGACCCATCCACTTAGCTAGATGTGGCTGAGGGGTGGTAATAGCATTTTCTTCACATGACCCATCAATTTAGACAAGTGTGTCGGGTAAGCATCTAATAATGATAAAATATTTGTATCTGGACACTTTCAGTTTTTGACATTGCTACTATGCAAATAACCACTTCACTGTACCGTTAACACCTTCTATATCCTGTGCATGTGACAAATAAACTTAGATTTTATTTGATATAGCGTGTGTTTACCACATGAGAATCCTTAAAGAGATGGGTGGGGCTAAGGCTTAAGAGGGTGTGAACGATGCTGAATGGGTGTAGACAAAGAAGAGCTCTCCAGTAGGTGTACCAAAACGTTCAAGGGCCATTTTCTCAAAAGTGGGGTTACAAGTTTAGCAACTTTCAAAGCAGAATTACTTTCCCATTGTTCCTCAACTGCAGTGTATAATATACAATTTTCTTACTCTTAGTCTCTACTTTTATCCAATGTAAAAAAACACCATTTGCGGTCGATCACGTGTTGAACCATATATTTTCACGTGGAAAATCACATGATTTCACATATTTTGAAACCATGTGAAAACGTTTTTTGGAACACTTAACATTTCATGTGAAAACTTGTTTTTGGAATACTTCACATGACATTTCACATGTGAACAAGTGTTTTTGAAACACTTCACACGTGATCACATGTTTTTAAATGTGCAATTCCATGTGTTATCGCTGTTCAGCTAAAGTAAGACCCCACCTGGGATTTGAACTAACAACCTCTGGATTTGAGGTACCCTGTATGTGTGAGGGTGTGTGTGCAGGCATGTGTTTGTGTGTATATAATAATACCTCCCTGTCAGCGGGGAGCAGTGTGTGAGAGTGAAATGTGCTGTTTTCTCCACAGCTGAGATAATAAGCCGTTGGGAGTCTCACTGAGGGGCCTGAGGAGAACATTATAGCATTATAACCCACCATCATGTCAAACACCAATAAACTTGCCAGTCATTTTGTGTGGGTGTGTGCCTGCCTGCGTGTGTGTGAACAAACACGCATGTCACACACCAATAAACTTGCTAAATTCACCTTCCTGAGCTTCAGAGAAAGATTGGTATTCCAGAGGTAGAGCCAAGATTAGGTTGTCTGGATAACCCCAGTGGTTCTGAGGGGATTTCTAATGGTGATGTATTTTGTTCCGAATACAATTGCTGGGTGGACATCCAGAACACCTTATTTCTCAAAAACCACAAACTTTTATGGAAAGATGGCTTCTCAATCTGTTGGGAAATAGTTATTCCTTAGTTTAATTAGATAGATAGCCAGACAGAGTTACAGGCAGATAAACAAAGACAGAGAGCAAAACTAGATGGAGAGTTAGGAACAAGCAGAGACTTAGAGAGAGACTATAGTTGGAGATAATTAACTTAAACATTCTCAATCGTTGATTTCTCCTGGCTGTTGTTGTTTAATTAGCTGATGTTGTTGGAGATGAGTCCTTAATGGAACACCCGCCTCTTATTCAACACACACACACACACACACACACACACACACGCCTCTCTCTCATTAAATACCAAAGGCACAAGAGGGGATGAGAGTCAATAATTAGCTTGTTAGCCAGAGATGAGCTGCATCCCAAATGCACCCTATTCCCTACACAGCACAATCAATGGTGTACATTTAACTCTGAAAGTATCAAATGTACACTATTGTCAGTGAACTTATGATTCCCACAGTAGTGATGTTAAAATAACACTTGAAAGTGTTAAAGATTTAACTCTGTTGCAGTGTTCCCAATTTTACTCTTAAATGTTCAAAGGAGCTCTATTGTGGTGTTTGCATAGCTCTACTCTAGAGTAATATGCAACACCTACCGTGTAAAATATAACACTTGATATAGAGTAAACTGGACTCACTTTGCTTAGTGCTGACTTGGTTACACTTCCTTAGTGTAAGAAATTAACACCTGTAGTTTTACAGCAAATCATTTTTGAGTGTTGTTTTAACAATGTATGGCATAAAATCTCATTCGCATTTTTCATAGGTTGCCTTTTCATGGTTGTTAAATTCTTTACTTTTAAAGGCCTGTGTCTTTCACCAAGTGAGTTCTTGGGCGAATGTTACCATGAAAATTAAACTATGACAATACATTACATATATCAAAGCCTTAAAGGCCTAGTTTTAACTTAACACAGTGGTGTTAGTAAACTCCTGGTGTACAGGCCACATCAGTCCTGCAAGTCACGTTATGCTGTGTTGCAAAGTGATGTGTAATTCCTATTGGAATCCAGCCAGAGTTAGGATTCAATATACATTTTTATTCACCAGCAACCTGCATTCAGAATAACTGCCAGGATTAGGATATTTCATAAAAATAAAACACTACCTAAACCATTTAAACTGGAACAACCATTTTAGTAACGGGTGCAATAAATCTACCTAACTGATTGCATTAGTTTAGAAAAATGTATGTTATTCATCTTTGTGTAGCATAAGATTAATCAGTCAAAAACACAGATATTAAAAACAATCCAAAAAAAATCTCTACCTGCAGAAGAGCATGCTGGGAAATATGATAATGATGGGGTGTGGTTTTGATGGGAATGTTTTACTCTCCACAGTGTAAAACTTTGGTTATTAACACCAACACTGGGTAAATGTTAATTTCACTATTACAGAGTTCATTTAACTCCTGATTCAACACTAAAAATGTTACACTAAAAAATTAACACTGGCCAATTTGCTGTGCATACAGCATATTCTTCAGTGTTAAAACAATAACAAATAAACACTGAAAGCGTTGAGTCTGTGGAACCATATAGAAACCGGAACAGTGTTAAATTAACACACTGCTAAGTGTAAAGCCTTATTAAAATATTTCCCAGAGTGGCTTGTCTTTCAAGTAAATTGTAACATTACCACCGATGACTCTATTTGTTAGTGACAGAGACATGGATGTTGCATTCATCCATTTTCAGTCCTATTGACTTCACAAAGTGAGATCATAAGTGAATATGTCTCATAGTTTAGTCTTCCTAACCATGGCAGTCATTCTGAATACAGGTTGCAGATGAAAAAACATTCCAAAAGTTGGATATCCCCACACAGGCTGGATTCCAACATTCCAGTTCATACCTCAGGCCACAACAGGCCTGCAAGTAGGGTGGCACATTTCAGGTGACTTTACCAGAATTCTCAGGTTTTCCAAAGGATTTTGGATTTACCTGCTTCCGTTTCAAGGAATTTTCCACCCAGATTTTCTGGAAAACCGGGATTTTGAAAACATTACCAGAATTTTGCAACCCTACCTGCAAGTCACATTATGCTGGCTTGCAAAGTGATGTGTAATTCAATTCCTATTGGAATCCAGCCAGTAAATAATAACTGGCAGCTTCAGTAAATAGTACCCGCAAAATACCGGTCTCAATGCCAACAGTGAAGAGGCAACTCCGGGATGCTGACCTTCTAGGCAGAGTTACAAAGAAAAAGCCATATCTCAGACTGCCCATCTTAATCTTTTATTTTTATTGGCCAGTCTGAGATATGGCTTTTTATTTGCAATTCTGCCTAGAAGGTCAGCATCCCGGAGTCGCCTCTTCACTGTTGACGTTGAGACTGGTGTTTTGTGGGTACTATTTAATGAAGCTGCCAGTTGAGGACCTGTGAGGCGCCTGTTTCTCAAACTAGACACTAATGTATTTATCCTCTTGCTCAGTTGTGCACCGGGGCCTCCCACTCCTCTTTGTACTGACATTTTGAAATATATTTATTGTTTTGTGTTTTTCAGTAGGATCCAAAGGTTGCCTCCCACAGGAGGGAGAACCAGAATATAATCAGATGCGCAGGAAATTGCCATTGTTGACATGGTAATTTGCCACAATGCAATAAAACTGCGGGAAATTCGGGACAGAGTGCTGGCAGACAATATCACTTTTCGGATTGTGAATATGGTCAGCACAACGACAATTACCAGAGTCCTAGAGAAACATAAAATAAGGATGAAGCAGTTGTACACTGTACCCTTTGAGAGAAACTGTGAATGTGTGAAAGAACTTCGGTATCAATATGTCCAGGTAAGATGTCTGTTCAATAACCAAACAGGGTACATACACAGCTATGCATAATGTAAAGTACTGTAAAACTGTGGATTTACTGTATTTTAGAGAGTAATGGAGATGTAAGCCAGGGAAACTGCACATACATTCATCTTTGTGGATGAAGCTGGATTCAACCTGGCAAAAACACGCCGCAGGGGAAAAAATGTGATTGGACAGAGAGCAACCGTGGATGTCCCAGGCCAGAGAGGAGCTAACATCACAATGTGTGCAGCACTGTCCAATGATGGTTTGCTGTTTCACAAACCACTCATTGGCCCCTACAATACAGAGAGGCTCATTTCTTTTCTGGATGACCTGCATAATCGACTTGTGCCAGCGGAGGAGAGAGGGGCAAGAAACTCCCCTACCTTTTTCTCTGCGTGGAGGTGGAGGTGGAAGGTTGACCAGATGTCCTTACTGGATGCCATGAATGCGGGGTGTGGAGACACTTCTCCTGAAGACTGCCAGGGTTGGATTAGACATTCCAGAAGATAATTTCCAAGATGCATCGCGAGAGAAGAAATAAGATGTGATTTTAATGAGAATTTGCGGCCAAATGCAGGAGAGGTGGATAACTAGAACCCTCACAGTACTGTACAGTATGAGTGATTATACTATACATGTTGTTGATGTTTTTTAATTTTGTATTATTATTGCAGCCCTGGAATTTCAGGAATTTGTTTTTTGTTTCAACTTAATTTTTCACAAGTAAATTACTATATGCAAATATATAGAAGAAATAAAGGCTATTGACGCAAATTGCTGCATTTCTGAATCATTCTTGTTACATATACTTTAGTACAGTCAATAAAGTGAAAAGATGTTATTCTTATTCTATAATGAAATACTGATTTATGTGAGAAAATCATTCAAACCTCAAAGAGAAAAGTTCATCATTTGTTGGTGTTTTTTAGGTCAGTGTGTTTTGAGTGATGATGTATGCTTTCTGAGTGAGAATTGTTGCCAGTGTTATGGTCGAACAAGCTTATTTTGAGACGTATGAAGTGTTTTGGTGGTTTTAGTGAGTTTTGGAGGTGAAAGTAACTGTTTGGCCAAGATGCATGTTGGTAATGCAGAGAGTTTTGAAAAAGTGGGTACTTTAAGTAAGTGACGTTAGACTGATAGGTCCTTGTCTAAACAGAAACAAAGAAAATATACATTATCTTGATACCAGTGTAGACTTCATGTCTCTTGCTGACGAGAAATAAAAAAGAGAGAGGGAAATGAAAAACATTTTGAGTTCAGATTTAAAACTCAGTGTGTGTGCTTGTGTGCGTATGTGCATGTGTGTGAGTGTGAGCACGAGCGTGTGTGCGAGTGTGTCTGTGTAGCATAGGTAAATAAGTAGGAAACCGTCTCATCTCAGTGAGAGTTCAAAGGGTCTCTCTTCTCTTCCTCTCTGTATCTGTATTGATCTCTGTGTTCTCCTGGGGCTCCATTACTGAGAGATAAGTGGTTGTTCCCTGCTCCTACAGCTGCTGCTCCTGTTCCTCGATCTCCTCTACCTAGCTCAGTGTTAGTGGGGAGAGGAAGTTGTTTGTTTAGATCATCTTGTGTGTGGGTGTGTGTGTGTTAGGCGGGGGATGGAGATATTGAAACAACACCATCTCCCTTTGTAATTACAGAACTTTCAGGAACTAGAATAAGTCTCATCTGAGCGTCAGAGGAAGAGAGAGAGAGAGGGATGGAAAATGAAAGAGGCTGTCTCAGTGGCATGGCTTATTGGAGGCATGGCTTTCAGATAGTTCTTCTTGGCCACATGTTAGAGTAAATGTCATTCCTGTTCATCATGTTAAGTTTGTACACTGCAAATTTATAATTTTCTTGAATATTTACGCGTATTACATATTCTAATATAATATTAATAATATGACTTAATGGAGATTTGTTTTCTCCATTATGCACAAGCCTGCGCCGAGGAGTCCCTGGAATTGTGTCCCCCTCTCTCCCTCTATCTCTTTTCTTTGGACGAATTAGGGAACAGTGCTAGTAACTGTGGCTTGACTGCGGCTGGCGCTGTTCCCCTAGTCCAGCGGACTAGGCTAGTACCAGAAGGACTGGGGAAGAAGGAAAGTTAACCATGGCTTGACCGTGGCCCGACCTGACTCCCCAGTCCACGGACAACCCCAGACCCCCAGCATCCAGATGGCTGATGCTAATCCCCAACGAGGAGGCTGCCGAGGATGGAGCCACCAATCGACATGGAGCAGCAAGAACGTCAACAACAACTGCCAGACCAGAAACCATGATCCGTCTGGAATTCAGCAAGGCAGTTCTCCAGAGCGGTATGGGCTGTGTGCCGTCTGACCTAAACTGCCTGGTGAAACCCCCAGGGCTACAGGAATCATTTGAAGCCAGTTTCAAGACCCCCCAGAAACTAGAACAGTTTTGGTTAAAGTACAGAAACTGCTAAGATTTAGCCCCGTTTAACAGATAGTTACAGTACAGCTTCACAATGAATCCATTCAGGACATTTTATTCACAGTGAGCCTGGGAGGAGAATGCAGAACCCTGCATTACCTCAACACCAGGTAAGGAAGGGAAAGGGAGAGGTAATTGGAACAGAGGGCGAGAGAGGACATGGAATCTCAATTAATCTTTCCTCGATTCCTTTGCATCATATATCCTCGCCTCCTTTTCAACTGCATCAGAGTATGTACGTTGAGAGCAGTAATACTGACATGAAAATGGTCATATTTGGCTGCCAAAATTGCTCCCACCATCATGAAATGTAATGTTGTTCATTATCTTTCTTTCCCCATCACCCCTGAAACTAATCAGTGGGGGAAGCTGTGCTCTTCTAACCTGCACTATACATTTCAACACACGATTTCAATAATTATACACAATTCACATCTGGTTTTATTCAATTGATATTAAATAAATCTCTATTAGTTTCAATGTTATTAAACTAAAGTGGAAAGACTGCCATTCATTAAACTGGTGCTTATTTTGTCTCCCGCAGGTTACGGGGGGGACTGGGAGAAGGGGGCACCTAAGGGGATTCTACTCAGACAAGCCCCATCCGGGATTCTGTGGCCCATTCTCCATGACTGTGGAAGGCTTCTTCGATTGACAATCTCTCTTTCTCTCTCTCTCACACTACCATAATTCCATGGATAACTAGTGCAGGATATGAGTGGTTGTAATGGATGAAAAGCTGTATGGGGATGTGGACTATTTGTTATAAGGTTAAGATTAATTCAAAGAAGGGGTCAGCAACCCAATCCTGATTGTGGTAGTTTTTTTGAACTTCTAACACTGCTCTGCAGAGATGATCAAAACATCCACCCAGAGAACCAACAGCATGTGCGTGCTGTTCGGGAGCAGGTTCAGTCAGAGCAGGAAACCCCCGCCGAGCCCAGGCTGCAGTACTACACTGACATGTCCTTGACAGGCTGCACTGCCGGTAGAAACCAACTGGGGCCACCTCTTCTGTGGTTCGTGTATATTTGCGTATTGGAGATGTGGGACCTGGCTTGGTGCTATTAACTGTCCCATCTGTAGACAAATGGTGACATTACTTTTCCTGCTCTTCTATGACCACATCTCATTGCAGCAGGTCCAGCATGGGCAGGCTGAGCCGATGCTCATCTTGCAGAATCTCAACAATTACAACCGCAGGTTCTCAGGCCAGCCCAGATCTCTCATGGATCGCCTGCGGGACATCCCCACATTGCTGCGCCACGCCTTCAGGGAGACTTCCTGATTTGGCCTAGTTTTTCAACAATGCTCACTAAGAAATGCTAGCAGCCATGAATGAAGGCAAAAGACAGTTATCTTGGGGGTGTGGTTTGATGTGGGTGTTTCTTGGGTGTGTCATTCAATCACAACAAACAAGTGCAGTAGTGAGTACAGCGAGGTAAGCTAAGCTAGCTTTGCTATGGAGAGAACAATGTTTTGAAGTGGAGGGTGGTCAGCTAATTCAGTTCTACAGTATATGTAGGCTAAAGCCTGCGCTGACCTTGTGTTTAGCCAAGCTAGGCAACAAGCTCACACAGTCTCACTGCATAATTAGATGTTCATCCACATTCTCCAAACCTCAAAGTGTTTTTGTTATTCCTGCTGCTCTGTATCATTCCATTTCTCCAAATGTAGAAGTTAAGGATTAAGTTTAAGCACTCATTCCGAATGGTTAAAGTAAGGGTTAAGGTTTGGAACAGGGTTAAACCCCCCAAGAAAACAGTGTCCACAACTGGGAATTAACATGGGACTCAGAGTCATGGCATTACGCCCATTCACAACACTCTAGCAAAACCCAAGCCTACTTGATGGTATTAGCACTCACTGTTGCCCCTAGTAGCCGGTTTTGAAAGAATATCCCGACATCCTCAGGACATGGATAGACATCCAATTTATTCTCATACTGAGTAGCCTACAGAGTAATATGAGAGAATGGAATTGCTGAACTTATGTAGATATTCTGAACAAAGTGTTTTGATAACTTTCAAGTGTAACAGTTCCATGTAGAATAAACCATCCTTCACATAATATTGTAGAAGCAGTGTTCTGCTAATATAACAATGTGTAAATATGACACTTCGTCTTCCATCTTCTATTGTCATTCACAGCCGATACAGATACAGTACGTATCAACATCTGGTGGTGCTGGGACTACCTTGCCAAACATGTCAGCTGTCGTATCTTCCTGTGTGGTGTCCCATATCCCCCCGATAGTAACATTCGATTAAAGAATAGCAAAAGACGATAAGACCTCCCATCTCCACAGAGGAACTCTGGAGCTCTGTCAGAGTGACCATTGGGTTCTTCTTAGAAGCACCTTGGTCAGGGAAGTGACCAAGAACCCAATGGTCACTCTGACAGAGCTCCAGAGTTCCTCTGTGGAGATGGGAGAATCTTCCAGAAGGACAACCATCTCTGCAGCACTCCACCAATCAGGCCTTTATGGTAGAGTGGCCAGACAGAAGCCATTCATCAGTGAAAGGCACATGACAGCCCGCTTGGAGTTTGTCAAAAGGCACCTAAAGACTCTCAGACCATGAGAAACAACATTCTCTGGTCTGATGAAACCAAGATTGACCTCTTTGGCCTGAATGCCAAGCGTCACATCTGGAGGAAACCTGGCACCATCCCTATGGTGAAGCATGGTGGTGGTAGCATCATGCTGTGGGGATGTATTTCAATGGCAGGGACTGGGAGACTAGTCAGGATCGAGAGAAAGATGAACGGCACAAAGTACAGAGAGATCCTTGATGAAAACCTGCTCCAGAGCTCTCAGGACCTCAGACTGGGGGCGAAGGTTCACCTTCCAACGGGACAACGACCCTAAGCACACAGCCAAGACAACGCAGGAGTGGCTTCGGGACAAGTCTCTGAATGTCCTTGAGTGGCCCAGCCAGAGCCCGGACTTGAACCCGATCTAACATCTCTGGAGAGACCTGAAAATAGCTGTGCATCGACGCTCCCCATCCAACCTGACAGAGCTTGAGAGGATCTGCAGAGAAGAATGGGAGACACTCCCCAAATACAGGTGTGCCAAGCTTGTAGCATCATACCCAAGAAGACAAGGGGCTGTAATCGCTACCAAAGGTTTTTCAACAAAGTACTGAGTAAAGGGTCTGAATATTTATGTAAATGTGATCATTTCTAAAAACCTATTTTTTTGCTTTGTCATTATGAGGTATTGTGTGTAGATTGATGAGGGAAAAAACAATTTAATCAATTTTTGAATAAGGCTGTAACGTCACAAAATGTGGAAAAAGTCACGGGGTCTGAATACTTCCCGAATGTACTTTATATATTATACCTACAGGGGTCCTAAAATTCAAAATCAGATGGCTAATTGATACATTTTATGACCATCTTAAAACAATTCCATATGTTAGCTTAGTAGATATTGCAATCTAAGGGCTTAGACCTACAGGGGCTTAAGCAATGGTAAGACACCAGGTCCAGAGATTTACGTAACATTTTGGGAACACCTCAAAGTCAGTCTGGGGGCGGTTTACAGTAGCATGTACAGGAAGGGCAGGTTAGCTCCTTCAATGAGGGAGAATGCAATCACTCTCCCGTACAAGGGAAAGGGAGAAGCTACTGAGCTCAAGAACTGGAGCCCCATCAGTCTCTTGGGCTCAGACTACAAGATACTAGCAAAAGCAGTCATGACTAGGATGCAAAGGTTGCTCCCGCAGGCCGTTAGGTCCGACCAAACTTGTGGTGCTCTGGGGAGGTCGGCTCTAGACAACCTATCCAACATCAGGGACATGTTTGCTCACTCTGTCGAATGGTCACAGCCATTCTGTCTATTCAAACTTGACCAGGAAAAAGCCTTTGACAGAGTAAGCATGCTTAGGGTAATGGCCAGAATGAACTTTGCTTTCGGTCTCCGAAACTGAGTATCCATCATCTACCAACACAACACCAGTAGAGTCTTGATCAACGGCACCCCCTCCAATCCCATACCCATCCACTCTGGATTAAAACAGGGCTGCCCACTATTAGCCCTGCTTTACACCATCACAATGAAACCACTCCTTGCATCACAGGCATACATGAATGATGTCACGATAGTCACAACAGAACCACAGTCTATCCCCCATGTCATCCAGTCCATCGACTCGTTCTGTAAAGCCACAGGCGCAACAGTGAATGAGACCAAGAGCAAGGTTTACGTAAAATTAAACTGGCGAGCCGACCGGGTCTTGTGTAGCAAGGTGTCTTCCCCAGCTCTTTCCCAATCAAGAGCACTGTTAATATTCTGGGCATCTGTTTTAGCAGGACCAACCCCAGAGACCAAAGCTGGAAAAAAATCTGTAGTTGGCAAGGGTAATCACTCTCGGTGACTGAGAAGGGATTTGGGATCAAAGCCATCCTTTACCCAATCCTGGCCTACATAGGTAAGGTTTTCCCGCCATGCACACATAAAGCCAGACACATCAATCAGGTCATTTTCCGCTCTGGGGCAGCAGCCAGGAACGGGTTAAAAGACTGACTATATGGAAGACACTAGACAAGTGGGCTAAGGGGATCCCTAACATCCCACTCTTGGTAGTAGTGCAGGGCCTTAGCTGTGCCATCTCCAGAATAAATAGAACTACAAAATACCCTAAAGACCAATGTATCAAAATAAAATATAAGATACAGTATATATATTACATGGGACTCAGAATGACTGTTCGGGACCTTACATTTTTTAAATACAATTCAACAATGAAGCACTGTATTTTACTATATTTACTGCAGCATACTGTAAATGATGGTGCATTGTGGAGAAATAGTCAGAGATATATCATAAAATATCTTGATTTATTTTATATTATTTTGAAGACCAATGTATCCTTAACTACAACAATATTTTCTGTGATATATATTTTTTTATTAACCTTGGTTGAATGTACTGACTGTAAGTTGCTAAAAGCAAGAGTGCCCGCTAAATGACCAAAATGTAAATGTAAAAATTAAAACTTGCAAAGAACACTAGGTAATATGTCGCTGCATGGGTCATTCCAGTAATATACTGTAAATTAGATTACAGTAAAAAATGTGGTACTTTAAAATCTATTTTCGTAAAATGGATTACAGTAGCTGTACTGTAAAATAAATTACAGTAACTTACTGACTGAAGCCAAACAAGACTTGTGTAGGCTAAAGCCTGCGCTGACATTGTGTTTAGCCAAGCTGACAGCAGCTAGTTAGCATAGCTTGGGCATAGCTGCAGCTGGCTAGCCTATCTATACTGAACAAAAATATAAACGCAACACTTGTTTCCGCTCCAGCCATTAACACGAGCCCCCAATTAAGGTGCCACCAACATCCTGTGGTAGAACTTTAGCACCACCATAAAATAAATATGGATATTTTCTATAAATCTTTGAATTTTGTCTTCCCTTATGGATTCAGATAATATATTTATATAAGCTGTACAGGGCCCTGTAGCATCAAACAGATGCTATCCTCAGACTCATCGACCACACTGTGCCCTATTGCTGGGACCCCCCACCAGTGTACAAGATGTGGAGATATTTTGCCTTCAGGTCAGGTCTGCCCACGGCTGGGCTGGCATCCTGGAAGTACAAGGACATCATGCCCCGCATCCGCTCCAAGGACACTGTCACCCACATGAGAGCCAGCTCATTCGTAGACCCGCAACAGGTATGGTTGAACATCAATCACCACGACATCACAAACAAATAGAAAGACATCTCATGGATGGCTGTTCATGGTTTCCTCCCCACTAGGGAATTAATGTATAGTCACATAGCACCTACACAAAGCTGCCCCCACGGATGCACTGACACTGAAAACATTTACCACCTGTTTGTTGAGTGCACTGTGGCCAGGCGGGTCTGGGCTCTGTTTGTTCCCTCTGTCTCCCCAACAGGTTGCTAAACCAACTTCGCTTGACAGCAGAGAACATTTTGAACGGTCCTCCCTGCGGATGCACCACCACCCAGCTCCGCCAGCAGTGGAGGATCATCGGCACCGTCAAGCAGGTCCTGTGGGAGACAAGGAACATCAGGGTACCAACAACAAACCATCGAACGAACGACCCTGAGGGGGAGGATCACCATCCTTCTCAGGGCTCACCCCAACACAGATTTCCATAAAGAAATCCAGGCGAAGCGGTATGGGGCGTGGCAAGATGGAAGGACATCAACAGCTAAACCGCCGCCCAGACCAAGACAAACCCCAGAACCGTCCTCAATGTCTTCAGCTTCCAGTCTCACCGCCGCATCGCTCCTCTTCCAAACCCCACGCCTCCAGCACCAGCCAAGGCTGATGGACACATTCTCTACCTCCCACCCATTCTCTGCCTCTCCATTTCTCTCTACTCCGACACTCGAAGAAGAAGGAGACCGCGCTATAGAGGTCGGCGTGCGGGATACCTGACGAGACTACGTCGGAGAGTGGACAAACCGCCTCTACCTCTGGTCTATTGGCGAACGTGCAATCACTAGAGAATAAACTGGATGAGCTCCGTTCGAGACTATCCTATCAACGTGATCTGAAGAACTGTAATATCATATGTTTCTCTGAGTTGTGACTGAACAAGGACATGGTATATATAAATCTAGCTGGTTTTTCTATACATCAGAAGGACAGAACGGTGGCGTCGGCAAAGCTCAGGGGAGGGGGTGTGTCATAAATGGTGAAAATCATGTTTTTCATGAAATTGGATGATATTTGCATGAAACCCAATCAAAGTAATGACCAAAGTTCAAAACTGATGCAGTTGTCATGTCAACACATCTGTCAGTGTTGCTGTGAACTGCTTCTTAAGAGACATGCCAAACAAGATGCGTTAAAAAAAGAACATCATTGATGCAATTTTAATGTTGTTTGAGTTGCTTTGTGTATTACCACATTTACTTGAGATTATTTTACTGCAACACTGCTCACTGCATCCAAATTTCTTGACATAGGTGTTTCAAAGAGCTGTCAGTTACATCAAGCTCATAAATATAAGCTCCCTGCCCACTCAGCCTGTCTTTTCAAACTTCTTGGTAGTTAGTTAATTTTCTAAAATGTTGAGCATTTCTATCCCCCCAAAATATGATGGTTGATATTTTAGTCACTCAAAAGGCTATTTTACATGGGAATCAGAATTACTGTTCGAGAATTTTAACAACAGCTGGTGCGCAATGTCTAATCTTGAGGTTCTGCTCGCCTGAGAATACCTTATGATAAGCTGTAGACCACACTATTTACCAAGAGAGTTTTCATCTATATTATTCGCAGCTGTCTATTTACCACCACAAAACGATGCTGGCACTAAGACCGCACTCAACAAGCTGTACAGGGCCATAGGCAAACAGGAAAATGCTCACCCAGAGGCGACGCTCCTTTTATTTTTATTTTATTTTATTTTGGGGGGGGGTAGAGGCGACGCTCCTAGTGGTCAGTGACTTTAAACTGAAATCAGTTTTACCTAATTTCTACCAGCATTTCACCTTTGCAACTAGAGGCGAAAAAACTCTAGATCACCTTTACTCCACAAACAGAGATGCATTCAAAGCTCTCCATCCCCCTCCATTTGTGACTCGTTTCAGGAAACTATGAGTATGTCGCACATCACTACTTCACAGGAGATTCATTTGAACCTTTTTTTTTTTATTATTATCAAAATGCGTTTTTTGGCAGAAATGCCTTCTGGAACATGGGCCTTAATAACAAACTTGTATGCCGTCTGTAAATACGAATAAAACTGTAAAATTACGAGCCTAGTTTGTTTAGCCACGGAAAAAGACAGAAACCTTCCTGCTAGCCATGCTATCGACAAAGGTCAGTGGGAAAAAGTTGTGCTGGACTACTTTCTAGAGGACGATCATGCCATGCTGACTCTCTCTGACTGAAAATGAATCAGACGATGAGGGAATCCCTGATTTACAGTCCCAGTCAAAGGTTTGGACACACCTACTCATTTAAGGGTTTTTCTTTATTTTTACTATTTTCTACATTGTGGAATAAAAGTGAAGACATCAAAACTATGAAATAACATATATGGAATCATTTAGTAACCAAAAAAGTATTAAACAAATCAAAATATATTTTATATTTGAGATTCTTCAAATAGCTGCCTTGATGACAGCTTTGCACACTCTTGGCATTCTCTCAACAAGCTTCACCTGAAATGCTTTTCCAACAGTCTTGAAGGAGTTCCCACATACGCTGAGCACTTGTTGGCTGCTTTTCCTTCACTCTGCGGTCCGACTCATCCCAAACCATTGAGGTCAGGTGATTGTGGAGGCCAGGTCATCTGATGCAGCACTCCATCACTCTCCTTCTTGGTAAAATACAGTTGAAGTCGGAAGTTTACATACACTTAGGTTGGAGTCATTAAAACTTGTTTTAATGGCCGGCAGGGATGTAGCTCAGTTGGTAGAGCATGGCGTTTGCAACGCCAGGGTTGTGGGTTCGATTCCCACGGGGGGCCAGTATGAAAAAAATAAAATAATGTATGCACTCGCTAACTATAAGTCGCTCTGGATAAGAACGTCTGCTAAATGACTAAAATGTAGGAAGGAGACGCGTTCTGTCTCCTAGAGATTAACGTACTTTGGTGCGAAAAGTGCAAATCAATCCCAGAACAACAGCAAAGGATCTTGTGAAGATGCTGGAGGAGACAGGTACAAAAGTATCTATATCCACAGTAAAACGAGTCCTATATCGACATAACCTGAAAGGGCGCTCAGCAAGGAAGAAGCCACTGCTCCAAAACTGCCATAAAAAAGCCAGACTACGGTTTGCAACTGCACATGGGGACAAAAATCATACTTTTTGGAAACAAAAATAGAACTGTTTGGCCATAATGACCATCGTTATGTTTGGAGGAAAAAGGGGGTGGCTTGCAAGCCGAAGAACACCATCCCAACCGTGAGGCACAGGGGTGGCAGCATCATGCTGTGGGGGTGCTTTGCTGCAGGAGGGACCGGTGCACTTCACAAAATAGATGGCATCATGAGGAAGGAAAATTATGTGGATATATTGAAGCAATATTCAAGACATCAGTCAGGAAGTTAAAGCTTGGTCGCAAATGGGTCTTCCAAATGGACAATGACCCCAAGCATACTTCCAAAGTTGTGACAAAATGGCTTAAGGACAACAAAGTCAAGGTATTGGAGTGGCCATCATAACGCCCTGACATCAATCCTATAGAACATTTGTGGGCAGAACTGAAAAAGCGTGTGCGAGCAAGGAGGCCTACAAACCTGACTCAGGTCCACCAGCTCTGTCAGGAGGAATGGGCCAAAATTCACCAACTTATTGTGGGAAGCTTGTGGAAGGCTACCCGAAACATTTGACCCAAGTTAAACAATTTAAAGGCAATGCTACCAAATACTAATTGAGTGTATGTAAAGTTCTTACCCACTGGGAACGTGATGAAATAAATAAAAGCTGAAATAAATCATTCTCTCTACTATTATTCTGACATTTCACATTCTTAAAATAAAGTGGTGATCCTAACTGACCTAAAACAGGGAATTTTTACTAGGATTAAATGTCAGGAATTGTGAAAAACTGAGATTAAATGTATTTGGCTAAGGTGCATGTAAACTTCCGACTTCAACTGTAGCCCTTACACAGCCTGGAGGCGTGTTGGATCAATGTCCTTTTGAAAAACAAATGATAGTCCCACTAAGCCCAAAACAGATGGGATGGCGTATCACTGCAGAATGCTGTGGTAGCCATGCTGGTTTAATGTGCCTTGAATTCTAAATAAATCACTGACAGTGTCACCAGCAAAGCACCCCCACACCATAACACCTCCTCCTCCATGTTTTACGGTGGGAAATACACATGCGGAGATAATCCGTTCACCCACACCGCATCTCACAAAGCCAAGGCAGTTGGAACCAAAATTCTCCAAAGGACAAATTTCCACCGGTCTAATGTCCATTGCTTGTGTTTCTTGGCCCAACCAAGTCTCTTCTTCTTATTGGTGTCCTTTAGTAGTGGTTTATTTGAAGCAATTTGACCATGTACCTCAGTTGGTAGAGCATGGCGCTTGCAACGCCAGCGTTGTGGGTTCGTTTCCCACAGGGGGCCAGTATGAAAAATGTATGCACTCACTAACTGTAAGTCGCTCTGGATAAGAGTGTCTGCTAAATGACTAAAATGTAAAAATGTAATGAAGGCCTGATTCACACAGTCTTCTCTGAACAGTAGATGTTGAGATGTGTATGTTACTTGAACTCTGTGAAGCATTTATTTGGGCTGCAATTTCTGAGGCTGGTAACTCTAACGAACTTATCCTCTGCAGCAGAGGTAACTCTGAGTCTTCCTTTCCTGTGGCGGTCCTCATGAGAGCTAGTTACTTCATAGCGCTTGATGTTTTTTGCGACTGCACTTGAAGAAACTTTCAAAGTTCTTGAAATGTTCCGTATTGACTGACCTTCATGTCTTAAAGTAATGATGGACTGTTGTTTCTCTTTGCTTATTTGAGCTGTTCTTGCCATAATATGGACTTGGTCTTTTACCAAATAGGGCTATCTTCTGTATGACAGTGATGGGAAAGAAATGGCGATCAACAATGTTGTCACGGAAGAAGTTGACCGAGTTTTGAAATCAGTGGAATGCCTGGTGGAAGCAGAGTATGATAAGGAGATTAATCAAATTCTGGCGTTTGATTGCAAATGTGGAGGGAGTCGAAAAGAGAACACAGAAGTCTGTGGTATAAAACATCTGTCTCCGGATTTCATCTTTAAACTAAGGGCAACCACGTCATCCGTGACAGAGAGGGAGAAAGTTCTGATGATTCTTATGGCATTGCACATGGTCAGTGTGAACCAGAGTGACTTGACACAACGGGCCAAGCAAGCTGTACAAACAAAATGGAAATGATGCAGGATATCTTATTTAATGAAAGTGGTTGCAGTCTGCAATGAAGCGTTCATCCATGTATACAGGAAAGAGTCTACCTACGTTTTCAGATATTATACGTTTCTAATTTTGTCAGAAAATTGTTTTCATTGCAAGTTAAAGTGTACTGTTAGCTAGCTAGCTAACGTTAGCTGGCTGACTCGCTAGCTAACATTACGTGTATGATCTGTGTTGTAATATTATCTCAGAAAGCCATTTGCATTGCTAGTTATAGCATAATGTTAGCTAGCTAACTAACATTGAACCTAGTTGGTTAGCTTTAGCTAGCGATGACAATCGGTTTGTATTGCTTGTACTCGATGGGTTGGGTTTATGGTTCATGGTCTAATGCCTCCCATCAAAAAGAGAGCCGGCCCAAGCAAGCACAGGTTACACCTGAAGCATGAGGACTTGCAGCGAGTTGTGAACTTCATCAACAACTATGCAGAGGATAGTGCAATAGTATTACCAGGACGCCACCACTGGTGGAAAGCTGCTGCTATCTCATTTGGCAAAAACAGTGGTGTGGTGTCTACAAGGAAAGCACAAACAACACATATTTTGGTTATTTCAACATGATTGGCATTACATTCATTGATCTCAAATTATTTTTGTATTTTTTAGAGGTACATGTAGTCGGGCTGTCTTCCTTCAGGAATTTGTGGAGAAAATTGCCGCCCCACATCTCAAGCACTAAGCCCAGGACAGATCTGTGCTGGCAGTGCCAGAGGAACAATTATCAGGTCTTCAGATCTACCAATCTGCCAGAAGCTGTTAAATCAGCCAAGCTGAAGAAGCAAGAGCAGCATCTCCTGCTTGTTCAGAGTGAGCAGTCTGTCTACCAGAAAATGGTTGCTGACTGCAAGACCTTATTACTGATGAATGTGTTTGTTTTTTATGACCGTGTTTGCATTTTGTATTTATATTGATGTATGTATTTTCTGTAATTTCTGTAATTCAGGGCTCATCGGTAAAAGAGACCGTGGTCTCAGTATGACTCCCTGATAAAATAAAGGTAAAAATATATTTATTGGGCATTGAAGATGAAACGTGGCTGGGTCTTTCAGCATGACAATGATCCCAAACACACCGCCCGGGCAACGACGGAGTGGTTTCGTAAGAAGCATTTCAAGGTCCTGGAGTGGCCTAGCCAGTCTCCAGATCTCAACCCCATAGAAAATGTTTGGAGGGAGTTGAAAGTCCGTGTTGCCCAGCGACAGCCCCAAAACATCACTGCTTAGAGGAGATCTGCATGGAGGAATGGGCCAAAATACCGGCAACAGTGTGTGAAAACCTTGTGAAGACTTACAGAAATCGTTTGACCTGTGTCATTGCCAACAAAGGGTATGTAATAAAGTATTGAGAAACTTTTGTTGTTGACCAAATACTTATTTTCCACCATAATTTGCAAATAAATTCATTAAAAATCCTACAATGTGATTTTCTGGATTTTTTTTCCCTCATTTTGTCTGTCATAGTTGACGTGTACCTATGATGACAATTACAGACCTCTCTCATCTTTTTAAGTGGGAGAACATGCACAATTGGTGGCTGACTAAATACTTTTTTTCCTCACTGTATATATATATATATATATATATATATATATATATATATATATATATATATATACAGTGGGGAGAACAAGTATTTGATACACTGCCAATTTTGAAAAAAATTGCCAAAAATGATATTCACCTGAAGTGTTGGTACTGCTTGATCTGTGGCAGGGAGCCGCCTGAAGTACGAAGTCAGGTGTTGTTGCCAGCCATAGCTTTCCACCAGCACCGTACCATCCTCCAGTCCAACCAGCTGTGGAATGTTGACTCCTGTCATAGTGCTGTCCTTCACCACACCAGCAATCTCTGACAAAGTGTTCACTCTGGTCTTTCTGAAGCGCTGCTTGATGAGGCCGAAGCACATGCCTGCTTCCCATTTATATATACAGTGGGGAGAACAAGTATTTGATACACTGTCGATTTTGCAGGTTTTCCTACTTACAAATCATGTAGAGGTCTGTAATTTTTTATCATAGGTACACTTCAACTGTGAGAGACGGAATCTAAAACAAAAATCCAGAAAATCACATTGTATGATTTTTAAGCAATTAATTTGCGTTTTATTGCATGACATAAGTATTTGATACATCAGAAAACCAGAACTTAATATTTGGTACAGAAACCTTTGTTTGCAATTTCAGAGATCATATGTTTCCTGTAGGTCTTGACCAGGTTTGCAAACACTGCAGCAGGGATTTTGGCCTACTCCTCCATACAGACCTTCTCCAGATCCTTCAGGTTTCGGGGCTGTCGCTGGGCAATAAGGACTTTCAGCTCCCTCCAAAGATTTTCTATTGGGTTCAGGTCTGGAGACTGGCTTGGCCACTCCAGGACCTTGAGATGCTTCTTACGGAGCCACTCCTTAGTTGCCCTGGCTGTGTGTTTCGGGTCGTTGTCATGCTGGAAGACCCAGCCACGACCCATCTTCAATGCTCTTACTGAGGGAAGGAGGTTGTTGGCCAAGATCTCGCGATACATGGCCCCATCCATCCTCCCCTCAATGTGGTGCAGTCGTCCTGTCCCCTTTGCAGAAAAGCATCCCCAAAGAATGATGTTTCCACCTCCATGCTTCACGGTTGGGATGGTGTTCTTGGGGTTGTACTCATCCTTCTTCTTCCTCCAAACACAGCGAGTGGAGTTTAGACCAAAAAGCTCTATTTTTGTCTCATCAGACCACATGACCTTCTCCCATTCCTCCTCTGGATCATCCAGATGGTCATTGGCAAACTTCAGACGGGCCTGGACATGCGCTGGCTTGAGCAGGGGGACCTTGCGTGTGCTGCAGGATTTTTATCCATGACAGCGTAGTGTGTTACCAATGGTTTTCTTTGAGACTGTGGTCCCAGCTCTCTTCAGGTCATTGACCAGGTCCTGCCGTGTAGTTCTGGGCTGATCCCTCACCTTCCTCATGATCATTGATGCCCCACAGGGTGAGATCTTGCATGGAGCCCCAGACCGAGGGTGATTGACCGTAATCTTGAACTTCTTCCATTTTCTAATAATTGCGCCAACAGTTGTTGCCTTCTCACCAAGCTGCTTGCCTATTGTCCTGTAGCCCATCCCAGCCTTGTGCAGGTCTACAATTTTATCCCTGATGTCCATACACAGCTCTCTGGTCTTGGCCATTGTGGAGAGGTTGGAGTCTGTTTGATTGAGTGTGTGGACAGGTGTCTTTTATACAGGTAACGAGTTCAATCAGGTGCAGTTAATACAGGTAATGAGTGGAGAATAGGAGGGCTTCTTAAAGAAAAACTATCAGGTCTGTGAGAGCCGGAATTCTTACTGGTTGGTAGGTGATTAAATACTTATGTCATGCAATAAAATGCAAATTAATTACTTAAAAATCATACAATGTGATTTTCTGGATTTTTTTTTTTAGATTCCGTCTCTCACAGTTGAAGTGTACCTATGATAAAAATTACAGACCTCTACATGCTTTGTAAGTAGGAAAACCTGCAAAATCGACAGTGTATCAAATACTTGTTCTCCCCACTGTATATATAAATGGGAAGCAGGCATGTGCTTCGGCCTCATCAAGCAGCGCTTCAGAAAGACCAGAGTGAACACTTTGTCAGAGATTGCTGGTGTGGTGAAGGACAGCACTATGACAGGAGTCAACATTCCACAGCTGGTTGGACTGGAGGATGGTACGGTGCTGGTGGAAAGCTATGGCTGGCAACAACACCTGACTTCGTACTTCAGGCGGCTCCCTGCCACAGATCAAGCAGTACCAACACTTCAGGTGAATATCATTTTTATTGCATTGTATGAGGTTATTCTTATTATCTAAACTTGGGAGGTCAATTGATGTTATGCAAGGTTGTAATGTCTTCTCTATTTTTTTGGTCTATTTTCCTGTTTTACAGCTTCAATGCTCTGGAGCCTGTTGTTGTTGTCGCCAAGGAGCGTTCGGACTCAGTCGGGACCAGGTTTCAGCTGTTGCGCAACGCTGACTGGACACAACCTGGACTGGACACAACCTGGACTGGACACAACTAGACAATCTTATATTTTTGAGAAGATCAGAGAGTTTTGCGACGAAGAGGCCATGGACATCACATGCCCTGCATCCAAGTCAAGGGCAGGACAGAAACAGGCTCTCCGAATATAAATTTACTTGTTAATGCGTGGTGCGGACGGACCAGTTCATCACTGGGGGCGAGTTCCCAGTCATCCGGACTATCTGCAGTGCCTCTATGCACATTCACATGACTCTCTCCTAACACACACTATTAATTTTTTTATCTGGCGGCTCAGACACTTTACACCTTATTGTATGCATATAACTACCTTGTCTATCACCAGTATCACTGATATTGTTATTGATATTGTTCTTGTACATACTGTATATTATTTTGTTCTTTCTCTACTGGCATTGACACTTTTTTATATTGTTTTTTATATTGACACTTTCTATTTTGATATCGCTACTATGCAAATATGCAAGTAACCATTTTACTGTACCGTTTACACCTTCTGTAGAGACCCATCCACTTAGCAAGATTGTGACTGTGGGTTATAGCATTTCTTTCACATGACCCATCAATTTAGACAAGTGTGTCTGGGTAAGCGTTATCTAATATTTATATCTGGACACTTTCTGTTTTTGATATTGCTAATACGCAAATATGCAAGTGACCATTTCACTGGTACCATTTACACCTTTTTTTATCCTGAGCATGTGACAAATACACTTTATTTTTATATTTTTATATAGTGTGTGTTTACCAGAGACGGTAATGTGAAGAACAACATGACCTGCACCAAAGTCAGATTAGGATATAAACCAAGGACTAGATAAAGTGTATTTTTACATGGAGTTTTTCCTTATTGTAGGCTATTACTTTTACCACTTTTAGTCTTGAAATCTTTGGTTGTTTACTACACTACTCACTCTGTTTAGCACATGGCATCACATGTCAATCCTTAAAGAGATGGGTGGGGCTAAGGCTTAAGAGGGTTTGAATGATGCTGAATGGGTGTAGACAAAGAAGAGCTCTCCAGTAGGTGTACCAAAACATTCAAGGGCCATTTTCTCAAAAGTGGGGTTAGAAGTTTATCAACTTTCAAAGCAGAATTACTTTGTATTTGTATTTATTAAGGATCCCCATTAGCTGCTGCCAAGGCTAGAGTGTGTGTCTTATCATGTGTATGTGTAAGCGTACACTGTTCCATAAGGTGTATTTTTATCTGCTTTTTAAAATCTGATTCTAATGCTTGCATCAGTTACCTGATGTGGATACAGTTCTATGTAGCCATGGCTCTACGTAGTACTGTGTGCCTCCAATAGTCTGTTCTTGACTTGGGGATTGTGAAGAGACCTCTGGTGGCATGTCTTGTGGGGTATGCATGGGTGTCCGAGTTGTGTGCTAGTAGTTTAAACAGACACCTTTGTGCATTCAGCATGTCAACACTTCTTACAAAAACAAGTAGTGATGAAGTCAATCTCTCCTCCACTTTGAGCCATGAGAGATGTACATGCATATTATTAATGTTAGCTCTCCGTGTACATTTAAGGGCCAGCTGTGCTGCCCTGTTCTGAGCCAATTGTAATTTTCCTAGGTCCCTCTTTGTGGCACCTGACCACACGACTGAACAGTAGCCCAGGTGCGACAAAACTAGGGCCTGTAGGACCTGCCTTGTTGATAGTTTTGTTAAAAAGGCAGAGTTACGCTTTATTATGGACAGACTTCTCCCCATCTTAGCTACTGTTGTATCAGTATATTTTGACCATGACAGTTTACAATCCAGCGTTACTCCAAGCAGTTTAGTCACCTCAACTTGTTCAATTTCCAAATTATTTATTACCAGATTTATTTGGGGTTTAGTGAATGATTTGTCCCAAATAAAATGCTTTTAGTTTTTGAAATATTTAGGATTTATTCCTTGCCAACCATTCTGAAACTAACTGCAGCTCTTTGTTAAGTGTTGCAGTGATTTCACTCGCTGTAGAAGCTGACGTGTATAGTGTTGAGTCATCTGCATACATAGACACACTGGCTTTACTCAAAGCCAGTGGCATGTCATTAGTAAAGATTGAAAATGGTAAGGGGCCCAGAGAGCTGCCCTGGGGAATTCCTGATTCTATCAGCATTATGCTGGAGAGGCTAGACAGGTAGCTCTTTATCCACAATATAGCAGGGGGTGTAAAGCCATAACACATATGTTTTTCCAGCAGCAGACTATGATCGATAATGTCAAAAGCTGCAATGAAGTCTAACAAAACTGCTCCCACAATCTTACCATCAATTTCTCTCAGCCAATCATCAATCAATTGTTTAAGTGGCGTGCTTGTTGAATGTCCTTCCCTCTAAGCATGCTGAAAGTCTGTTGTCAATTTGTTTACTATAAAATAGCATTGTATCTGGTCAAACACAGTTTTTTCCAAAAGTTTACGAAGGGTTGGTAACAGGCTGATTGGTTGGCTATTTGAGCCAGTAAAGGGGGCTTTACTATTCTTGGGTAGCAGAATTACTTTTGCTTCCCTCCAGGCCTGAGGGCACACACTTTCTAGCTGGCTTAAATTGAAGATATGGCCAATAGGAGTGGCAATATCACCCGCTATTATCATCATAATCAGTGGGTGTTGTGATGAATGAGCCATCTGATTCAATGTATATATGTTTCATAGTATACTTTTCCATTGTTCCTTAACATTATTCCTCAACTGCAGTTTATGATATACCATTTTCTAGCTCTGAGTCTATACTTTTATCCAATGTAAAAAAAAAACACAATATCAAATTTTGCTACATACGACCGAATCGAGGCGTTGAGTCACATTTGGCAAATCTGACCATAACTCTAGCCTCCTGATTCCTGCTTATAAGCAAAAACTCTAACTGGAAGTAGCAATGACACGTTCAATACTGATGTGTTCGTATAAAGCGGATGCTAAGCTACAGGACTGTTTCGCTAGGACAGACTGGAATATGTTCCGAGATTCTTCCGATGGCATTGAGGAGTTTACCACATCAGTCACCCCCATTCATTAATAAGTGCATCGACAACGTTGTCTCCACAGTGACCATACAAACATATCCCAACCAGAAGCCATGGATTACAGGCAACATCCGCACTGAGCTAAAGGCTAGAGCTGCCGCTTTCAAGGAGTGGGAGACTAATCCGGACACTTATAAGAAATCCCGCTATGCCGTCCGACAAACCATCAAGGCAACGCGTCTATACAGGACCAAGATCAAATCCTACTACGCTGGCTCAGATGCTCGTAGGATTTGGAAGGGCTTGCAAGCTATCACGGATTACAAAGGGAAATCCAGACATGAGCTGTCCAGTGACGCGAGCCTATCAGATGAGCTATACTGAACAAAAATATAAACACTAACATGCAACAATTTCAAAGATTTTACTGAGTTACAGTCAATTGAAATACATTCATTAGGCCCTAATCTATGTATTTCACATGATTGGGCAGGCGTGCAGCCATAGGCCCACCCACTTGGCAGCCAGGCCCACCCACTGGGGAGCCATGCCTAGCCAATCAGAATGAGTTTTTCCCCACAAATTGGCTTTATTACAGACAGAAATACTCCTCAACACCCCCCTCAGACGATCCCGCAGGTGAAGAAGCTGGATGTGGAGGTCCTGGGCTGGCGTGGTTACACGTGGTCTGCGGTTGTGAGGCTGGTTGGACGTACTGCCAAATTCTCTAAAATGGTATTGGAGGCAGCTTATGGTAGAGAAATGATCATTCAATTATCTGACAACAGCTCTGGTGGACATTCCTGCAGTCAGCATGCCAATTGCATGCCAACAAAACTTGTGGCATTGTGTTGTGTAACAAAACTGCACATTTTAAAGTGGCCTTTTATTGTCCCCAGCACAATGTGCACCTGTGTAATGATCAAGCTGTTAAATCAGTTTTTTGATATGTCACAATTGTCAGGTGGATGGATTATCTTGGCAAAGGAGAAATGCTCACTAACAGGGATGTAAAAAAAAATGTTAACAACATTTGAGAGAAATAAGCTTTTTGTGCATATGGAAAATTCCTGGGATCTTTTTTTTCAGCTCATGAAATATGGGACCAACATTTTACATGTTGGGTTTACATTTTCGTCCCAGACACCCTGGATCCACTCCAATTTACATACAGACCCAACAGATGATGCTGTCTCTACTGCGCTCCATACTGCTTTTTCCCACCTGGGAAGATAGATTAGATTTTAATGACATTTGTTCTAAACATTTAATCTAACGGGTGGCCAAAAATAACTATCTGGAAGCCACACCTCCAATAAACCACTCCTCCAATCTTCTGACAGGCTGCAACCTCTACAATATATTAATGGTAAATTCATTAGTTTTTTCCTAAATTAAAATTTCAAATCAAATTTAGTTAAAATTCAAAATAATAAACATTTCAAACAATCAATCCAACTTAAGTCAATCAATTGAAAAACTAACAAAAAATACAACAAAAAAATCATCAGCCCATCAATCTGTCAGTCAGTGAGTCAGTTACTTGCTTGATCTGGTGGAGTGGTTGACGGTGTCTTTGTGTTTGGAGGGCGTGGAGGTGGCAAGGAAGGTATTTGTTGGGGGGGGCAAAGGTGGAGGAGCCAGCAGGGGTGGGGGCTGTTTCTGGGACGTCTTGGGTGGTGACAGGGGTGTGGGCCGTTTCTGGGACATCTTGGGTGTTGGGTTGGGTGGTGCCTGTGAAAAGGTCTCGGTCTGGTTCTGGATCTTCATTGTTGTTGTCTGGTTGAGGGGTGGGGCATTAGTGGATTTGGGTTTTGGGTTAGTGGGGTTAGTGTGTTGGCCCTCGCCCTGCCGCCGTAAGAACTGGGGCAGGTTCTGAAGAAGTGGCCCCCTTTCCCGCACAGGTTGCAGGGGCATGTGGAAGTACAGTCTGAGGTGGGTTGGTTGTCTATACAGATCTTGCAGATGATGGCTGTGCAGGCTGCAGCCAGGTGGCCCAGTTTGCCACAGTTTAGACATGCTGTAGTAGTGGACGGAGCCTCTGTTGTTTCCCAGGGTGATGGTGCTGGGGAGGTGTTGGACTACGACCACTGTGGTTGGGGTGGCGAACCTGCTTAACCAAACTTGTATGTCATAGTCCTGGATGCATTCATTGTGAAACTGTATTGTAACTACCTTGGAAAGTTTGTTCAACAGGGCTGAATCTTTGCACATTCTGAATTTTGGAGAAGGGGGTGTTGTCTGGTCATCTCCTACTCAGGCTGCTGGTCCGGTACTGGTTCTGGATGCTGGGGGTGTCCGGGGTGGTCCGTGGACTGGGGAGTCAGGTCAGGCCACGGTCATGCCACTGTTACCTTTCCTTCATCCCCAGTCCTTTAGGTGTCGGGGTGGTCTATGGACTGGGGAGTCAGGTCGGGCCGCAGTCAAGCCACTGTAACCTTCCATTTTTCTCTAGTCCTTCCGGTGTCGGGGTGGTCCGTGGACTAGGGGAACAGCACTAGCCGCGATCAAGCCACTGTTACTAGTACTGTCCCCTAGTCCGTCGATGGAAAAGTAAATAAAAGAGAGAGAGAAAAGAGGGTAGAGAGAAGGACACAACACCATAAAATCATCACCACGCAAGGTTGTGCATAATAAAGAGAAACCAGAGTCGTAAAGAGTGGGGGGGACGTAGGCAGATTATTAAAAGTGTTTATTCTTTCTTCCATTGGAGAAATATGTTTTTGCACTTCATGTCCCTGTCACCTCTGTCGCTAAGCAGTGACTCATCCTCTCGGCGAGGGTTGTCGCGCTTTCGTTGGTTGTCTGCCCGGGAAGAGGTGGGGCCCTGGATCTCTGTGACATTTTAGCTGTAGGCAGCCTGACCTTGTGACCTAGCATGCAAATCAGCTGTTGTGGAGTGTTCTAGAATGCCGGTGGTGTGTGGGTGGAATTGATACCCTCAGTGCTCTGGGGCTGAACTCCTCAACTCTCCATCTCCTCAACTCTCAACTGACAAAATCAACTCAGCTCCCAACCAGCATTGTCTTCTCAACTCAATATTAACTCGGAAGAAACTCAACTCTCAAAAGACACAAACTAACCACTAACAAACATACTCAGGCGCAAATACCAAATGTTCTAAACATAGGCTACACTATAAGACTTCCCTGAAGACTAGATCCACATTCCCAACCATACATCTGGGAATGTTTCCAACAGATAGAGTACAGTACTCAACAAAATAACACTGCATCTCTGTTGGTCCACTTATTAGAAGAAAACCAATATGTTCCATCTTTGTTTAGCAGGCAGATTAATAGCAAACATATTGATCTTATACTAAAAAGGCCCACGTTTGGCCTTTAGTTGAGTTGAAGCAATTTTCCTGGAAACAGATTGCGAGTCAGTTTTCTCGATCGGATTTCAGTTTGTCCAGACTCATTCATTGTTCATATAAATTGGTTCATACAAAGTATGAGTTCATTGAGTGAGTTGATTCTCAGATGCCCAGACGACTCCCAATGGGGAATAAATGAGTTGATTCTCAGATGATTCCCTCTATAATAGAGGAATAAGTGAGTGGATTCACAGATGATTCCCTGTAGAATTGGGAATCTGTGAGTTGATTCCCAGATGACTCCCTTTATAATAGCGTAGTACAAGAGGGTCTGTTACGAGAACACTGCATCTCTCTATTATCCCCCATTCATAATGCAATCATCTCTGCTGTAATGGGGAATATTGCCTTGCATAACTCACTCACAACTCATTTGCAGAATTAATTGCAGTATTAGGCACTGCACGTCCCCAGCGGAGAGTGCAGCTCTTGCGATAACAGATTTCATTAAGTTCACTTGTTTACAACCCATTCCATCTGAGACACCAAGGATATGCAGGAGAAGGAGGCAGCCACACAGAGAGACAGGCAGAGTCTCTCACAGTACAGGGCTCGGCTCAGGAACTCTACAGACATGGGTGAGTTAGAGGTATCTGTAAAGAAGATGGCCTTTGTCACTAAGATAAAGTTGATAATCCTTGAGTTTGGCCTAGAGTCACTGCTCAGGAACTGAACAGGCCTGGGTGAGAGAGAGATACACTATACATGTATATACAAAACTATGTGGTCACCCCTTCAAAGGAGTGGATTCGGCTATTTCAGCCACACCCGTAGCTGACAGGTGTATAACATCGAGCATACAGCCATGCAATCTCCATAGACAAACATTTGCAGTAGAATGGCCTTAATGAAGAGCTCAGTGACTTTGAACGTGGCACCGTCATAGGATGCCACCTTTCCAACAAGTCAGTTCATCACATTTCTGCCCTGCTAGAGCTGCACCGGTCAACTGTAAGTGCTGTTATTGTAACGTGGAAACGTCTAGGAGCAACAACGGAGCAGTCGCGAAGTGGTAGGCCACACAAGCTCACAGAACGGACTGCCGAGTGCTGAAACGTGTTGCGCGTAAAAAATCTTCTGTCCTCGGTTGCAACACTCACTACCGAGTTCCAAACTGCCACTGGAAGCAACGTCGGCACAAGAAATGTTAATCGGGAGCTTAATGAAATGGGTTTTCATGGCCGAGTAGCTGCACACAAGCCTAGGATCACCATGCGCAATGTCAAGCATCGACTGGAGTTGTGTAAAGCTTGCCGCCTTTGGACTCTGGAGCAGTGGAAACGCGTTCTCTGGAGTACTTTTGGTCATGTAGTGTATACAGTGGCTTGCGAAAGTATCACCGCCATTGGCATCTTTCCTATTTTGTTGCCTTACAACCTGGAATTAAAATTGATTTTGGGGGGTTTGTATCATTTGATATACATTTACATTTAGATTTTATATACACAACATGCCTACCACTTTGAAGATGCAAACAAACATTTTTGTGAAACAAACAAGAAATAAGACAAAAAAACAGAAAACTTGAGTGTGCTTAACTGTTCACCCCCCCAAAGTCAATACTTTGTAGAGCCACCTTTTACAGCAATTACAGCTGCAAGTCTCTTGGGGGGGTGGAGAGTTCATCATTGAGCTTGATGCCTTGATAAGTTCCTTTCCTGAGGATGGCTCACCCCTCACAGTTCTGGGTGACTTTAACCTGCCGACGTCTGCCTTCGACTCATTTCTCTCTGCCTCCTTCTTTCCACTCCTTTCCTCTTTTGACCTCACCCTCTCACCGTCCCCCCCTACTCACAAGGCAGGCAATACGCTTGACCTCATCTTTACTAGATGCTGTTCTTCTACTAATCTCACTGCAACTCCCCTCCAAGTCTCCGACCACTACTTTGTATCCTTTTCTCTCTCGCTCTCTTCCAACACTACTCACTCTGCCCCTACTCAGATGGTAATGCGCTATCGCAACCTTTGCTCTCTCTCTCCTGCTACTCTCTCCTCTTCCATCCTATCATCTCTTGCTATCAATCTGTCAGTCTGCTAAATCCTTCTCCCTCCGGTCTCCTGATTCTGCCTCCTCGACCCTCCTCTCCTTCCTTTCTGCATCTTTTGACTCTCTATGTCCCCTATCCTCCCGGCCGGCTCGGTCCTCCCCTCCTGCTCCGTGGCTTGACGACTCATTGCGACCTCACAGAACAGGGCTCCGGGCAGCCGAGCGGAAATGGAGGAAAACTAGACTCCCTGAGGACCTGTCATATTTTCACTCCCTCCTCTCTACTTTTTCTTCCTCTGTTTCTGCTGCTAAAGCCACTTTCTACCACTCTAAATTCCAAGCATCTGCCTCTAACCCTAGAAAGCTCTTTGCCACCTTCTCCTCCCTGCTGAATGCTCCTCCTCCTCCCCCTCCCTCCTCCCTCTCTGTGGATGACTTCGTCAACCATTTTGAAAAGAAGGTTGACGACATCCGATCCTCATTTATTAAGTCAAATGACACCGCTGGTCCTGCTCACACTGCCCTACCCTATGCTTTGATTTCTTTCTCCCCTCTCTCTCCAGATGAAATCTTGCGACTTGTGATGGCCGGCCGCCCAACAACCTGCCCGCTTGACCCTATCCCCTCCTCTCTTCTCCAGACCATTTCCGGAGACCTTCTCCCTTACCTCACCTCGCTCATCAACTCATCCTTGACCGCTGGCTATGTCCCTTCCGTCTTCAAGAGGGCGAGAGTTGCACCCCTCCTCAAAAAACCTACACTCGATCCCTCCGATGTCAACAACTACAGACCAGTATCCCTTCTTTCTTTTCTCTCCAAAACTCTTGAGCGTGCCGTCTCTAGCCAACTCTCCTGCTATCTCTCTCAGAATGATCTTCTTGATCCTAACCAGTCAGGTTTCAAGACTGGTCATTCAACTGAGACTGCTCTTCTCTGTGTCACGGAGGCTCTCCGCACTGCCAAAGCTAACTCTCTCTCCTCTGCTCTTATCCTTCTAGACCTATCTGCTGCCTTTGATACTGTGAACCATCAGATCCTCCTCTCCACCCTCTCCGAGTTGGGCATCTCCGGCGCTGCTCACTCTTGGATTGCATCCTACCTGACTGGTCACTCCTACCAGGTGGCGTGGCGAGAATCTGTCTCCGCACCATGTGCTTTCATCACTGGTGTGCCCCAGGACTCAGTTCTAGGCCCACAATTAATTTTCTCCTTTCCCCTTCTGATAACCAGGTGGTGAATCGCATCGCTGCATGTCTGGCAGACATATCAGTGTGGATGTCGGATCACCACCTCAAGCTGAACCTTGGCAAGACGGAGCTGCTCTTCCTCCCGGGGAAGGACTGCCCGCTCCATGATCTCACCATCACGGTTGACAACTCCATTGTGTCCTCCTCCCAGAGTGCAAAGAACCTTGGCGTGACCCTGGACAACACCCTGTCGTTCTCTGCTAACATCAAAGCGGTGACCCGATCCTGCAGGTTCATGCTCTACAACATTCGCAGAGTACCTTACACAGAAAGCGGCACAGGTCCTAATCCAGGCACTTGTCGTCTCCTGTCTGGATTACTGCAACTCGCTGTTGGCTGGGCTCCCTGCCTGTGCCATTAAACCCCTGCAACTTATCCAGAACGCTGCAGCCCGTCTGGGGTTCAACGTTCCCAAGTTCTCTCACGTCACCCCACTCCTCCGCACACTCCACTGGCTTCCAGTTGAGGCTCGCATCTACTACAAAACCATGGTGCTTGCCTACAGAGCTGTGAGGGGAACGGCACCTCCTTACCTTCAGGCTCTGATCAGACCGTACACCCAAACGAGGGCACTATGTTCATCCACCTCTGGCCTGCTAGCCCCCCTACCTCTACGGAAGCACAGTTCCCGCTCAGCTCAGTCAAAGCTATTCGCTGCTCTGGCACCCCAATGGTGAAATAAGCTCCCCCACGACGCCAGGACAGTGGAGTCACTGACCACCTTCCGGAGACACTTGAAACCCTACCTCTTTAAGGAATACCTGGAATAGTATAATAGTAATCCTTCTACCCCCCCTTTACTACCACTGTCTTTTGTCTAAACTAACACCTGACTTATTTCACCTGCTAGCACTGACTTGTTTAAAGAAATGTACTTATTTTGATCGAGATGTAGTTGTCCCTGATTGCACTGACTTTGCTCACAGCTGCTTGTTTGAAGAAGTCTACTTACTGTGATCAAGTCGTGGTTGTCCCACTGGCTATCCTAAGTTGAATGCACCAATTTGTAAGTCCTCTGGATAAGAGCGTCTGCTAAATTACTTAAATGTAAATGTAAATGGTACGTCTCTATAAGCTTGGCACATCTACCACTGGGATTTTTGCCCATTCTTCAAGGCAAAACTGCTCCAGCTCCTTCAAGTTGGATGGGTTCCGCAGGTGTACAGCAATCTTTAAGTCATACCACAGATTCTCAATTGGATTGAGGTCTGGGCTTTGACTAGGCCATTCCAAGACATTTAAATGTTTCCCCTTAAACCACTCGAGTGTTGTTTTAGCAGTATGCTTAGGGTCATTGTCCTGCTGGAAGGTGAACCATACCAATCTCAAATCTCTGGAAGACTGAAACAGGTTTCCCTCAAGAATTTCCCTGTATTTAGCGCCATCCATCATTCCTTCAATTCTGACCAGTTTCCCAGTCCCTGCCGATGAAAAACATCCCATTGCTTAGTGGTGTTGCTTAGTGGTGTTGCAGACAGGTGTGTATATACTGAGATCATGTGACAGATCATGTGACACTTAGATTGCACACAGGTGGACTTTATTTAACTAATTATGTGACTTCTGAAGGTAATTGGTTGCACCAGATCTTATTTAGGGGCTTCATAGCAAATGGGTTGAATATATATGCACGCACTACTTTTCCGTTATGTATTTTTTTGATTTTTTGAAAAAAGTTATTTTTTCATTTCATTTTGGACTATTTTGTGTATGTCCATTACATGAAATCCAAATAAAAATACATTTAAATTGCAGGTTGTAATGCAACAAAATAGGACAAACGCCAAGGGGGATGAATACTTTTGCAAGGCACTGTATGTGTAAGATGCTTGCAGTAAGATACATCTAATTATCCTATTCTTCTTGTGTTACTGTGAAAATAAATCAGAAAACCTAAAAGTAGGCTGTATTTGCATTATACAGTGTCTCTGAGGAAAGGGTTTACTAATGTATTTTAATGCAGACAAGCGCGCACCGGCACACGCACACACGTACGCACAAACACACACACACACACACAAATACACCACACATTTTATGAGAAAGTGTCCTGAGAATAATAATGAGAATGTCACACACTATCCAACACTTTTTAATACTTTTATAACTCTTTATTCACCCGTTGCTGCAACCCATGTGAAACCATTGGAGGTTTTGAAAAGACAAATACCCTTTACTTTGATATAAAAGGCTGCCTACATTTTGAAAACGGACCCTTGACTACTGGTCCAGATTGTAGCGGATGATGCACCTGGGGAAAACTCACCAGGGGCTTACTTTACTGTGACACATTTCTCCTCACAACTCTCCTCTGTCAACCAGGCCTGGAACACATACAGTTAAATTGCCCATTGACTGATGGAGGATCAACCCATTTAGAGGCTTCAGGGAGGTTTGTTTGACAGAGCTCATCTCAGCCATAAAGAGATGTTTCATGTACAGTGCATTCGGAAAGTATTCAGACACCTTGACTTGTTCCTCATTTTGTTACGTTACAGCCTTATTCTAAAATGGATTAAAAAATTATAATCTAATCAATACCCCATAATCTCAAAACAAAACAAGTTTTCCGAAATTCTAGCAAATGTATTAACCTTTTTTTTTTTATAATACATTTACATAAGTATTCAGACCCTTTACTCAGTACTTTGTTGAAGCACCTTTGGCAGCGAATACAGCCTCGAGTCTTCTTGGGTATGACGCCATCTCCACAGAGGAACTCTGGAGCTCTTTCAGAGTGACCATCGGGTTCTTGGTCACCTCCCTGACCAAGGCCCTTCTCCCCCGATTGCTCAGTTTGGCCAGGGCGGCCAGCTCTAGGAAGAGTCTTGGTGGTTCCACATTTCTTCCCTTTAAGAATGGTGGAGGCCACTGTGTTCTTGGGGACCTTCAATGCTGCAGACATTTTTTGGTACCCTTCCACAGACCTGTGCCTCGACACAATCCTGTTTCGGCGCTCTACAAACAATTCCTTCGACCTCATAGCTTGGTTTTTACTCTGACATGCACTGTCAACTGTGGGACCTTATATAGACAGGTGTGTGCCTTTCTAAATCATGTCCAATCAATTGAATTTACCACAAGGGGACTCCAATCAAGCTGTAGAAACATCTCAAGGATGATCAATGGAAACAGGATGCACCTGAGCTCAATTTCGAGTCTCATAGTAAAGGGTCTGAATACTTATGTAAATGTGATATTTAAGTGTATTTATTTATGTGTGTAGATTGATGAGGATTTAAAAAAAAAAATATATTTTATAATAAGACTGTAACGTAACAAAATGTGGAAAAAGGGAATGGGTCTGAATACTTTCCGAATGCAGTGTGCATGTTTAACAGTGTGTCTTTAGAGTGAATGTTGAAATTAACACCCATGACTGTGTTTGTTAGTGACAGAGACTTAGTCATTGCATTCACTTGCATGTCCAACCTCTAAAAGCTACAATAAAATAAATGTGTGTGCCCCCAGGCTTGGAGGGAAGCAAAAGTCATTCCGCTACCTAAGAATAGTAAACCCCCCTTTACTGGCTCAAATAGCCAACCAATTAGCCAATCAACCCCAAAAATGGTGTTTGACCAGATACAATGCTATTTTACAGTAAACAAATTGACAACAAACTTTTAGCATGCTTATAGAGAAGGACATTCAACAAGCACAGCACTTATACAAATAACTGATGATTGGCTGAGAGAAATTGATGATAAAAAGATTGTGTGGACTGTTTTGTTAGTTTTCAGTGCGGCTTTTGACATTATCGATCATAGTCTGCTGCTGGAAAAACATATGTGTTATGGGCTTTACACACCCTGCTATATTGTGAATACAGAGTTACCTGTCTAAGAAAACAACACATAGGGTGTTTATTGGAAGCCTCTCCAACATAATCCAGGTAGAATCAGGAATTCCCCAGGGCAGCTGTCTAGGCACATTACTTTTTTCAATCTTTACTAATGAAATGCCACTGGCTTTAAGTAAAGCCAGTGTGTCTATGTATGCAGATTACTCAACACTATACATGTCAGCTACTACAGCGACTGAAATGACTGCAACACTTAACAAATAGTTGCAGTTAGTTTTAGAGTGGGTGGCAAGGAATAAGTTAGTCCTAAATATTTCTAAAACTAAAAGCATTGCATTTGGGACAAATCATTCACTAAACCCTAAACCTCAAGTAAATCTTGTAATAAATAATGTGGAAATTGAGCAAGTTGAGGTGACTAAACTGCTTGGAGTAACCCTAGATTGTAAACTGTCATGGTCAAAACATATTGATACAACAGTAGCTAAGATGGGGAGAAGTATGTCCATAATAAAGTGCTGCTCTACCTTCTTAACAGCACTATCAACAAGGCAGGTCCTACAGGCCCTAGTTTTGTCACAACTGGACTACTGTTCAGTCATGTGGTCAGGTGCCACAAAAAAGGACTTACACTCCCCAAGTCCAGAACAGACGGGATGGGAGGCGCACAGTACTACATAGAGCCATGACTACATGAAACTCTATTCTACATCAAGTAACTGATGCATGTAGTAAAGTTAGATTTACTACTTGCACTAATTTTTATTTAACTAGGCAAGTCAGTTAAGAACAAATTCTTATTTACAATGACGGCCTACACCGGCCAAACACGGGCCAATTGTGCGCTGCCCTATGGGACTCCCAATCATGGCCGGTTGTGATACAGCCTGGAATCGAACCAGGGGGTCTGTAGTGACGCCTCAAGCACTGAGATGCCTTAGACCGCTGCGCCACACACACCTTTTGAAAATAAACTAATGATTACATAAAAAAATACCTAGCTGCTAGGTCAACCCAGCATGACAGTAAAAAATACCCAACTGATGGTTAAATTAACCCATGTTTGGGTAATCCTAACAAGTTGGGTTATTCACACAACTCAACTGGCTGGGTCAAAACAACCCACTGTGTGTTTTGTCCAATATATACCCAGTGCTGGGTTATCAAATAACCCAAATTGGGTTGTTTTTAAACCATGCATATTTTAGAGTGTACAAAGGGATAGTTCCATTATGTCATTTAGCTCTATCTATGGCTTAAAACGAGTCATACACAGGGGGGTAATACACTAAGGATGTGATTACACCATTGCATGATAGTCTCTTACCTAATTTAAATAAGTACCACATTGTAAACAACATCGGAGAAGGCGTGTTTGTGCAGGGGAGTGGCATATATAGCTAGATAGCTACTCTACTGGTGCCAACATTTGACTGTAGGGTGTCAGCAAATATGCCAAAGATGCATCTCCCCTTTCATCTGTGTCTGGTGTTACTGGCTAGCTAGGTCTTCAGCCAGCATGGAACAAAAGGGGGGAGAAGGGTCGTTCAAAACTCTGCCGCAGTTGTCATGTGAAAATATCCATCAGTGCTGCTGTGAATTGCATCACAAGAGACATGCCAAATGGGAGATGTATGAAACAATTGACAGCGTTGATGCAATTTCAATGCTGTTTGAGTTGCTTTATGTCACCAAATTTGCATGATTTTACTGCAGCACTGCTCACTGCATCCATGTTTTTGGACATAGGTGTTTTAAAGAGCTGTCAGACAAGGCAAGCTCATGAATATAAGCTCCCTGCCCACTCAGGCTGTCTTTCAAACTTCCTTGTAGTTAGCCATGAGAAAAAAATATAATAAAATCAACATTTTTAGCATTTCTATCCCCCAAAAATATTATATTGATATTTTAGTCACTCAAAAGGCTATTTTACATAGGAATCAGAATGTCTGTTGGGGACCTTGAATTCTCTGAGGTGAGAGCAGTCAGAAGAGGACACAGTGTCACCTAATGGTGATTCTGGGTTCTACACTCATGAGAGAAAAAAAGCATAATGCAGGGAAGATAAACTAGTGACTGTATTCCTGCCTGCATTCTCCTCAGTTGCAAACACACAGCCACGATGAGATTTAATTATGTTGTATAGAGGTTGATAAAGATGATCACCACAAACAAACAACATTATATGAAAACTGCAGACAATGGGGGAATTGGAACTGATTTCTGTTCCCACCACAATCCCACCTCCTATAAAATCCCTATTGAATCCTGAGTACCTAATAAATGTGTCTGTGACTATCTCTAGTCATGTTATTAGAAGTGCAGCAGTACTAATGATTGCTGCAGCAGCAATAATATCAGTGATCTTACATTGTGTACAAACCCATTTTTAGTAGTGTTGATTCAACAAAGCGACACACTTCAGAATAGCCAACATGTCTATTTCCTACATTTACATTTGAAATGAATAAATAAATTAAGCCTATGGAGAAATAAGCTGAGAAGCAGAGCGTAGTCACCAAACAAATGTCTATTTCCTACATTTACATTTGAAATGAATAAATAAATTAAGCCTATGGAGAAATAAGCTGAGAAGCAGAGCGTAGTCACCAAACAAATCAGGCTCTATCCAAACCTGAGAGCATTGCAAGTTTATGATTACTTTATGATTAATGATTATTCCCTCCCTCCCTTACTCCCTCCCTTCTTCCTTCCCCCTTCCTTTCTACACTCTTAGCAAAAAAGGTTCCTTATAGAACCAAAAGGGTTATATCGCTTGCTTTATATATGGAACCCCTAAAAGTTATATATAGAACCCTTTGTCGTGACGTGACTTACTTTAATGTATGACTGTTATTTATCGAATCAGCTAACTATGTTTCATTGTCACTCGATTAAATTAATCACGTAACAATTAACTTATTAGGAATTTGGGGCACCACGGAAGAAGTTGTTTAACGAGTTACCATCTCCCGAATTAAACTCTTATTATATATATATATATATATATATATATGTGTGTGTGTTATATATCGATAACAGTCACTTATTAAATAATTACCTCTGATCAGTCTCATTCTGAACATCGCATAATAATTGAACCTACAAGAACACTAACCTTATTGATGAATCAGCAATACACAAATTGGCTTCATTATTTATTTACTAACTAACTAAATAATAACACAATACAAACACACACACACACATAGGTTATTGATTACTAATGTAATACAATGAAAACAGGTCCATAGTGGACTGGAATAACAATAGCATGAATGCTTGGAAGGGAGAGACAGAGATTCAAACTATCGTTGATACTTTGGAAACTACGCTCACGGAAATACAAATGTTTAGCACCCGCTCATTCGGATTAGAAATGCAAAATGTAGTTACGTGGAGCTGTCCTCGATAGTTGAGTTGATGATGTAAGACTCTGGTTTGCCCACCATTGTCCTTGGTAGAGTTTCTGGTTGTAGTGGTGGTTAGAATGGATACTTCAGCGCACCCTGTATTTCATAGAGTTGATCTGTTAGAATAGATACAGTGTACTTCAGATGTACCAACGGTTGTCGGAGAGGGATTGTCCTTCCCAACTCGTGTCTTTAGTGAAAGTTCTCTAGATGACTATACAGTACATGCCAGCTGCAGACAGGTAATGCTAAGATCTAGTGCATTGTCTTCTTCTTCACCTCGTGTAGAGGTTGAGAGTTTCAGAGTTTCACCATTTTGCCATATTCAGCTTGCACTGCATGCCGGCTGGTCTGTAGAGTTTAACCATTTTAAGCCATGTAGCTTCAGCTTCACGCTTGCTGGTCTAATAGAAATTCAACCATTTGCAAAATCTGGCTTACACCATAATCTGCTTGGTCTGAGGTGAATTTTGTCAGGAGGGGTTTTATGCTTGAGTAGAAAAGGGGGCGTTTCATCATGTTTGTGCTCATCTGGGCGTGGCTACTGACTGAGAACAAGTAAATATGGGAAACCATCTCATCTAGAATGCTAAAATCACATTGTTATCTTCACAAAAGTATTATTATACTTAATCATTCGTTTTATACAACAATTAGATGCAAACCTCATAACTGGGAAGTGTACACCCCCAGAGATACAGTTATGTTGTTCCACCATCTTTAATGACATCACAACATAGTAACGAATTTGACATGATTGTTCTTTAAGTCGCCACTAATCATTTCCCAAATTCTTTGAAGTATGAATAATGTTTCATTATCCACTTTTGGATGTTGGAGTATTGGCGGGAAAACTTCCTTTGTTCCACAGGGAAATTCCCTCTCCCAATACTGCATGTCAGGGAAAATAACGTTTCTGCAAGGAATTTACGACCGGTCATAATACTGGCCCCCAGGAAAGGGGGTGTTCAAACCTTTGCCTAGCCGGTATCTTTGATCCTCAACCCATTAGGGCAAGTCATGACAGTCCCCCTCTGGTGGTTCAATCTTGGTAATATTATGCAAGTTGCAACCCACCATAAAATGACCAAGGGATGTCCTGGTTGTGAATCATCGTTGCGGTCTCCCTCTGGTGGTTTACCTTGGGGGGATCTCTGTAAGCTGCAGGCCACCACAAGAACGGCCAAGGGATGTCCTGGTTGGGGATCGCCGTTGCAGTCCCCCTCTGGTGGTTTACCCTGGTAGGCTTTCTTCCAACGGAGCAGTCCACCACAAGAATGGGCAGCGGGCGTCCGGGTTGGGCATCGCCGTTCCGGACCCGTCGCCTGGTCGTCCAGGCTGGTAGATCTGGGCAGTAACATAGGCAGATGTTAACAATACACACACACACTCACGAAATACATAATTACATTTATTTCCCAAATGAGCAGCCCTGTGGCACTAACTGATGGTTGTATGGGGAACTTGATTATGGCTCTATCACTTCCTAAGTGTCAGAGAAAATGAAACAAAATGAATAAAAGCATAAACAAAAGATATACAAAATATAGTTACCACACCTTAATCATCTAATTGGACTGTATTCTATATACAGTACATCCACGGTCTTGGCTAAATGACTCTATCATGGCATTGTCTCTAATGTTATGTCTAGGGTTTTCCTACTTAGTGGTGTATTGCTTAGGCACTATCCTAAGTTAATAACTACATGATAAGTCTTTAGCTGTAAGGCACTAGCTTCAGACAGTCTACAGGGATGACCTATGGACTTCTGGGGAGAAACTGGTGAGTACGGTAGACGTAAAATCAAAGGCCTCAGGGTACATTTTCAACTTTACCAAGGCTGGTGTTTTGCTCGAACCCTTAAGTGATCCTAGCAGAAATCCTCATTGTATGTTCCGTTGTACATGTGTGTCTATGCTTATACAAGCACGCATGCCATGGGAAAGAAAACCAGGTATCCTGGTATGCTGCAACCTGTTCAGAATGAGTGTGACGTAATCAGATCATTTTCATGTCAATGCCTGGAGGTCAGTAAGAATTGGTGTCGAGGGAACCTGTAGTAGTTTTACTGCAGGTCACAGTGTCTTACCCCATTGTAGGGCGATAGGTATGAAGGAGTCTATTTCATAGCTATGTTATCCCCGGAGGAGCTAACCTCACGACGGAAGTACTCTGTAATCACTGAACCAGTGTTTTGGGATATTCCCTTCCAAGTGTTGCAATCTGAGTGACTACTAACTCCTCTGTCGCTATTGTCAAGGGCCATTTGACTTTTTAGGTCTCTAACCTTCTTACTGATTGTAGCTGGACTGACTGTTGCTGGCATTGGTACTGGACCAGCTATCCTACCGAAGTACTCTGAAATGTTATCCTACCGGAATACATGATTAGAACATTTTACTAGTTGCATTGTAGTTGAAACTACTCATGGCAAGGAATGATTATAGTTGCCATTTGTTTTGGAGGTGGACTTCTTTTACGACCAGTGTGGTACACCTCAGTGATATCTCTAAGGTTCTAAGGTTATCCCCGCCGAGGGGCTTGTCCGCTCCTCTCTGTTCTCATGGGGAAGTTTACAACTAGATTTGTTTACTGCTCTGGTGGCCTCGTACAGTGTTGCATGTAGTCTCATTGAATGTGATGATATATCGTAATAGCTCATTGGGTCAGATGCTGCACAAAGAAGTTTCGAGAAATCTTTTCCTGAAGGGGTTCTTTTGATGGATGCTCTTTGTGGATGACTGTGTCGCAGTCAGTGGTAGGAGACAACAGTATGGTCAGTGGAGATGGCATAGTTGCCTGTGACTTGGTTGGTCTTCCAATCCATCAGTGGGATCAACCGATCCATCAAGTCTACTCCGAGTAGCAGGGGTTCACTTACGAGGCTGGTATCATACACAGGGTGAACAAGCGATACGTCTTGGAAGTGTAGTTTCAGCATGAGTCGCATTGTGAGAGGCGAGGTAGTCTGGGTGAAACCTCGAAGTGAAGTATCGCATCGTTCCGTTTTCAACATACGTTTAGCTGGGTTCAAAGCCCTTTTGAGATCATTGAACAACGTTTGAGAGATGAGGGATATTGTCGAGCCCCAATCAATTAGTGCATGACAGGTTAAGCAGTCCTCCAGGACTGTTTCCAGGTCTGGGCTTTTGAGTGGTGTTTTGTGGTCATATTCCCCACAAAGTGGAGTGGTCGTTCGCGACGTGATGTGTCATTTCTGTTCATGGTGAAAACAGATTGACTTATCGGGTTTCGAGTGGAATTGGCTCTTGCGATGTGTTTAACCTTTTTCTTCGCAACATTTGTATTAGAGACTATAGACAAAGCTTGTGGGCTTGTGTCTTGATCGAGCGGGCCCTGGATAGGGTCTCGAGTGAGAGCGGGAGTAATTTGATTATTAACGTCCTTACTAAGGGTGTTAATTCTGGCGGACCTGATGTCTGGCAATTCCACGTCTAGTCATAGTGACTTGTCTTTTTCCTGTTTATCAAATTCTTTCCGCTTCTTTATTTCTCTTAGCAGAGCTTTTAGTGAGTATTGGAGTATGCTTCTGTCGTCATTGAACCCTTTTTCACCCTTGTGCTCTGACATTTTGGGTGGATTGGGTGCAGGAACGTAGCGATCCGGTCAATTGTAGCGGTAGTCGTTTCACTGGCGACGTGATTTACAGTTATTTCGACCGTGGTGGGTAATGGTATTGTGGTTTCGTGGTAGAAACCGTTGTTGTGCTTCATCTCTTGACCCTTTAATACCTGATAATGCACCCTCTAGCTGGAGTGAGTGCCCTGTTCAAACTCCAAAATCGAGATGTCAGGGCTCATAGCGCTGCGCACTTTTGATGCCTCAAAATCTGTGCTCGCAAGCTCTCTGAGTTCTGAGATTTGCAAACCAACGTGGGCTGTATGGTCCAAGTAGGTAATGAAGTTGGGATACATGTTTGACAGAAATATTTGTTTGAATGGTAACAGCTCTTCCATTCCTGTTTCAATGAGTAGGCCAAAGTAAGCTGAAAGAAGCCTACAATAGTACGCTTGTGTCACGCCCTGGCCTATAGAACTCTAGCTAGTTTGGTCAGGGTGTGAATATATTCTAGGTTTGTATTTCTATGTTTGGCCGGGTGTGGTTCCCAATCAGAGGCAGCTGTCGCTCGTTGTCTGTGATTGGGGATCATACTTAGGCAACCAGTTTTCCTGCCTGCGTTGTGGGATTTTGTTATGTTCATGTTTAGGCTTGTGTGTTAGCCTTTGGACCGTCACGGTTAAGTTTGTTGTTTTGGTTACTGTTTCGTGTGTTTATTAGTTAATAAACATGTTCGCCGTTCACGCTGAACCTTGGTCCGTTCCGTTCCTTAACGTACGTGACAGCTTGTGGGTGTTCATTCCGAGCTTGCTTGACAGTGTCAGCCAGCGAGCTGTCGTGTTTGAGAGTCACAGAACCACATTCTATTTTCAAAGCTGTGGCAAGTTTAGTGTAGTCGTTTTTCACGTGTTTCTGTTAGAGACTAATTACAATGGCTTGCGAAAGTATTCACCCCCCTTGGCATTTTTCCTATTTTGTTGCCTTACAACCTGGAATTAAAATTGATTTTTGGGGGGTTTGTATCATTTGATTTACACAACATGCCTACCACTTTGAAGATGCAAAATAGTTTTTATTGTTAAACAAACAAGAAATAAGACGAAAAAAAAGAACTTGAGCGTGCATAACTGTTCACCCCCCAAAGTCAATACTTTGTAAGAGCCACCTTTTGCAGCAATTACAGCTGCAAGTCTCTTGGGGTATGTCTCTATAAGCTTGGCACATCTAGCCACTGGGATTTTTGCCCATTCTTCAAGGCAAAACTGCTCCAGCTCCTTCAAGTTGGATGGGTTCCGCTGGTGTACAGCAATCTTTAAGTCATACCACAGATGCTCAATTGGATTGAGGTCTGGGCTTTGACTAGGCCATTCCAAGTGTCACGAACTGGCTCAAAATTCGTAACAAAAGGTAGACAACGTGGAGACAAGGAATACCAAAATATATATTTATTAACTAAAGTAAACTAAGTACAATTAACAATGGTGTGTGTAATCAGTAGTGTATGAACTGCCAATGTCAGGCTGGTTCTGTAGCTCTATTTGGCATATCCCATAATAAAAAATATATATTTTAAAGAGTTAGCTGGCTAGCTTGTAAAGTGGCAAATTAAAGAATCCTAGCTTTTTCTGTTTAGCTATCCAAGTTAGCTAGCTAGCTTGCTTACTCACATGCTCAAATTCTAATAATGTTTAAACTTTAATTATCTAGCCTATAGTTTATAATATGACATTGGCTTCATATATTTCAATTACAAAATCAACTTAGCTTACCTTAATACTTTGAAAAATAACGTGCTACTTGCAAGTTGGTTCATCTACCGTCCACTTGCATCATCATGCTAAAATGGCAGTTGGTTTTTGAATCAGAATGGCAGTTACATTTTGAACTGACCAAAAGGTTCTATATAGAACCCCTTTTTAATCTAAGAGTGTATGCTTTTATTAAACACATTATTTCCTCTTGCTTCTAGCTACTTTGCAACAGCACAGGTTTGTATGAACCTTGCTGTTTGCCACTCGGACCTCGCCAACAATGTTGTAAAATGTGAATTCGATCTTCCCCCTGCCATAGAAAACTCGAACGTCAGCTAGCCATTTTTATAATCAGGCGAAATCATGCAGCACCATCATTAATATGGATTTACTATAAATGGCAATGCAAAACAGCTGAAACAAATTAAAAGGGAATCTTAGCTGTCATTTCAGAGTTTGATGTGACTGGGTTTTGTTAGCTGTTGTTTTCTAATATCCCCATTACACTCTGGGGTATAGGGATAGAACCCTCAATGTTATTTGCCTTCACTGGGTACACTGTAACACATTGCTGTACATTTACAGAAATACCTTTACAGTTAGCTACTGTAATTCTATGTTACAGTACAGTACTGTACTGTAAAGATCAATGCATTATGGGGGCTCAAAGGCGTTCCGCTACACTGCTGTAAAATACATTTTACAGTAAACTAATGTATTATCTGTTTTGCTGTATATTTACAGCAGCATACTGTGAATTATGGTGCACTGTGGAAAAATATTGTGGGCGTCGAAAGAATCTCTGACCCATTAACATATATTGAGGTGTGCCTTGTAAGAGGCTATATTTGTTGCACTCATTAATGAGAATGCTGTACCCCACCGAATACAGTACCACACCAATTGTTTTAGTATTTGTCCTGTAAATCTATAGTAACATACTAGCTACTGTGCTGCCAGTAATTTACTGTAATTCAGTACCACCCAACAGAATACAGTACCATACTGTATTTTTGCAATTTAAATACCTTTACCTGAAAAACGACAGTAATTTACTGTAATTCAGTATCACCCCCACTGAATACAGTATAATACATTTTGGAGCACCAAAAATCTTTAGTGGGTGCATGGTATTGTTGTGGCTCATTAACTCATTTTGAGGTGTGCCTTGTAAGCAGCTACACGTGTTGCACCCATTAGTGAGAGTGCTGTATGTGACAAATACAATTTGATTTGATTTGTACCAATTTAAGTGATGTGGTAGTAGTTCCCTACCAAGGCACACCATCATAAGCAGAAGCAGGAAAGAATATTAACAATTCAATGTATAGATGAGTGGCAGCAAGTTTTAACCCTTTAACGGTTTAGTGTTTTGCCCTGTAGTCACTGCCAGTTTCGAAGCCTTTGTTAAGGCCTTTATAAGTGCAAGTGATATAAAACACCAAATATTAATTGGAACGCTGTAATATATACAGTTGAAGTTGGAAGTTTACATACACTTAGGTTGGAGTCATTAAAACTTGTTTTTCAACCACTCCACAAATTCCTTGTTAACAAACTATAGTTTTGTCAAGTCGGTTAGGACATCTACTTTGTGCATGACACAAGTAATTGTTTAAAGACAGATTATTTCACTTATAATTCACTGTATCACAATTCCAGTAGGTCAGAAGTGTACATACACTAAGTTGACTGTACCTTTAAACAGTTTGGAAAATTCCAGAAAATGATGTCATGGCTTTAGGCGCTTTTGATAGGCTAATTAACATAATTTGAGTAAATTTGAGGTGTACCTGTGGATGTATTTCAAGGCCTACCTTCAAACTCAGTGCCTCTTTGCCTCACATCATGGGAAAATCAAAAGAAATCAGCCAACCCTCAGAAAAAAAATGGTAGACCTCCACAAGTCTGGTTCATCCTTCAAAATGCCTGAAGGTACCACTTTCATCTGTACAAACAATAGTGCGCAAGTATAAAGACCATGGGACCACGCAGCCGTCATACCGCTCAGGAAGGAGACGAGTTCTGTTTCCTAGAGATGAATGTACTTTGGTGCGAAAAGTGCAAATCAATCCCAGAACAACAGCAAAGGACCTTGTGAAGATGCTGGAGGAAACAGGTACAAAAGTATCTATATCCACAGTAAAACGAGTCCTATATCGACATAACTTGAAAGGCCGCTCAGCAAGGAAGAAGCCACTGTTCCAAAACCGCCATAAAAAAGCCTGACTACGGTTTGCAACTGCACATGGGGACAAAGATCTTACTTTTTGGAGAAATGTCCTCTGGTCGGATGAAACAAAAATAGAAATGTTTGGCCATAATGACCGTCGTTCGGAGGAAAAAGGGGATGGCTTGCAAACTGAAGAACACCATCCCAACCGTGAAGCACGGGGGTGGCAGCATCATGCTGTGGGGGTGCTTTGCTGCAGGAGGGACTGGTGCACGTCACAAAATAGATGGCATCATGCGGAAGGACAATTATGTGGATATATTGAAGCAACATCTCAAGACATCAGTCAGGAAGTTAAAGCTTGGTCGCAAATGGGTCTTCCAAATGGACAATGATCGCAAGCATACTTCCAAAGTTGTCGCAAAATGGCTTAAGGACAACAAAGTCAAGGTATTGGAGTGGCCATCACAAAGCCCTGACCTCATTCCTATAGAACATTTGTGGGCAGAACTGAAAAAGCGTGTGCGAGCAAGGAGGCCTACAAACCTGATTCAGCTACACCAGCTCTGTCAGGAGGAATGGGCCAAAATTCACCCAACTTATTGTGGGAAGCTTGCAGAAGGCTACCCGAAACGTTTGACCCAAGTTAAAGAATATAAAGGCAATGCTACCAAATACTAATTGAGTGTATGTAAACTTCTGACCCACTGGGAATATGATGAAAGAAAGAAAAGCTGAAATAAATCATTCTCTCTACTATTATTCGGACATTTCACATTCTTAAAATACAGTGGTGATCCTAACTGACCTAAGACAGGGAATTTTTACTAGGATTAAATGTCAGTAATTCTGAAAAACTGAGTTTAAATGTATTTGGCTAAGGCGTATGTAAACTTCTGACTTCAACTGTAACTACATATTCACTGTTAGCAATTGCTGTAGTTTTATTAAAATAACAATTGAACAATAAATTGCTGTTTTGCTGTATATTTACTGCAAAATTATGTAAATGATGGTGCATTGTGGAAAAATGCTGTGGGAGGGGGAAGAATCGTTGGCTCATCAACATATTTTGAGGTGTGCCTTGTAGGTGGCTATATTTGTTGCACCCGTTAGTGAGAATGCTGTACCAATTGAACTCATATGTGGTAGTAGTGCCTTACTAACTTAATGTATTGTTGCTCAGTTAAACCTTACTCCTACTACTCTTTGCCTGCAGCCCTCATCCCCTGCCTGCCTTTTTATTTCTGTTTTATTCATCTGTCCGTCTCAGGCCACCACTGACCAGACCAGGACCAGCAAACTGCCAAGAACCCGGAGCACACCAGAGAGCATTACCACCAGAACCGGATGCGTGGAGGAAGGACCGAAGACACCAACCTACGCCTGGCGCGAGCAGACCACAAGGGAGTGCCCCCATTGACCTACGGGTTACGGGCTTCTAGGTGTGTCTGCCCACTCTGAGGTTTGTTCTTCCTTCTGCAGGACTGGAGCAGACCCAAAATTCACCAACACCCACCTGAACAAGATGACCGGGATGAACCCAGGAGCGATGCGCCGCTACAATGCGACGAGGTTGATGCTAATCCCCAATGAAGAGGCTGCCGAGGACAGAGCTGCCAATCGCCGGGGAGCAGCAACAAAAACTGCCAGACCAGAAACCATGACCCGCCTGGAATTCAGCAGGGCAGTTCTCCAGAGAGGAATGGGCTTTGTGCCGTCTGACCTGACCTGAACACAGGAGTCAATCGAAGCCAGTTTCAAGACCCCCCCAGTTACTAGAGCAGTTTTGGTCAAAATTCATAGAGTACAAACTGAGCAAACTCCGACCATACTCCCTTTCCGACATAGAATCCAAGGTAGTTACAGTACAGTTTCACAATGAATGAATCCAGGACTACTACACACAAGTTTGTTTAAGCAGGATTGCCACCCTCAAGTCAGCGGCTAGGAGGGTCCTGGAAGAAGCCAACGTCTGGACTGGGGCAAGGAAATGGCTAGTAATGTTAAGACCGGACCCAACTGGAGTCCACTACGATGGCATGCACAAACTGTGCAGGAACTGCGGCCAACTGGGCCATCTGGCCATAGCCTGCACAGCCATCATCTGCAAGATCTGTAAAGACAACCATCCCTCCTCAGACTGTACATCCACACGCACCTGCAACCTGTGCGGGAAAGGGGGCCACTTCTTCAGAACCTGCCCCAGTTCCTACGCCAGCAGGTCAAGAGCCAACGCCACCAACCCCATGAACCAAAATCCCAACCCCCCCACCCCCTCAACCAGACAACAACAATGAATACCCAGACCTTTCCACAGGCAACGCCCAACACACCACCAAAGATGACACAGAAACGGCCCCCACCCCTGCCACCACCCAAGCCCCTACCCCTACTGGACCCTCCACCTTTGCACCCCCAACAAATCCATTCTTTGCCACTTCAACCCCCTCCAAACCCCTGGTCAGGCTCCAACACCTCCAGAGCGGACGGGGTAGGCATATTGGTGACCAACCCCTACCTCCAACTGAAGTCCAGCAGGGTGGTCGAGAGTCGGCGAATTCTGGTCTTATACCTTATACATAGATTCAGGGTTTGCCCCTGACGGTCATCAATGTGTACGGCCCCACCAATGTGGTTGAGAGAACATCCCTCTTCAAACAGCTTCGGTCACTCCTGCTCACCCCCACACCAGTCCTGGTGGGGGGAGATTTCAATTGTGCCCTCCGAGATGAAGACCGCAGCAGGCCCAGGAGAGACCGTAGCACACAGGAACTACAATCAATCATCGATGACTTCTCCCTAACAGACGCCGGAGGCACCTCCCTCCAACACCAACGTAGGTGAGTTCCTCCAGTGCATCCTACTCCAATATTGACATGTTCTTGTTCTCGCCAGGTCTGAAAATGGAGGTCCCCTTTGGACCTTCTCAGCCTAGACCAGGAGAAAGCTTTTGACAGGGTTAGCCATGGGTTCCTGCAGAAGGTGCTAACCAATATGAACTTCCCCCAAAAGCTCATCCACTGGACGGAAATATGCTACCAGAACATCAAAAGCAGAGTTCTGGTAAAGAACATCCTCACACACCCATTCCCCTCTGCTGTACGTTATCTACCTAGAGCATTTCCTCCAGAAGTTCAGGTAAACACCAGTAATCCCTGACTACCAGATGCCAGCGGCCCAGGGGGAGAGGCTAAAAGTGGCGGCGTACATGAACGGCATCACCATCGTCGGCACAGATAGTCGCTCCATCGCCACAGCAACAAAGGTGGTGGATGACTACTGTGCAGCCACTGGCACCCTCGTCAACAGGGGTAAGAGTGAACTGTACCGGTCACAGGATTGGCATGAGACTCTCAGCACATTTTCCCCATGTCAAAACACAGCCCATCAAGCTGCTTGGGGTCACCTTCCAGAGGGATGGAGGTGGCTCCGTCAACTGGGAGGAGACCATCCGCCACATCCAACAGAAGATCTGCGAATGGAGCGCACGGTCCCTCACAATGACGGGTAACATCCTGGTCCTGAAGGTAATCGTTCTCCCCATTCTCCTTTAACTAGGCAGGGTGTTTTCCCCAGAGCGACCAGCAAGAAGATTGAACGCATGATGTTCATCTTTGTCTGGGGCATCCAGATGGATTGACGCAAGCGCATCACCCTGTACAAAGCAGTTGAGAATGGGAGGAAGGAGGTCACCGACACTCATCATTAGGGCACAGGGACTATCCAACTTGGTCACCAACATCACCAAGACAGACAGGAAAGCCAGCTACTTTGAATGGTATTTTGCCACCCCCATCCTCAGAACCCTTGGATTCAGCACCATAGACCACACTGTGCCCTATTGCTGGGACCCCCCACCAGTGTACAAGACGTGGATGCACTGACACTGAAAACATCTACCACCTGTTTGTTGAGTGCACCGTGGACAGGCGGGTCTGGGCTCTGTTTGTTCCCTCTGTCTCCCGCTGACTCTACCTCGCTTGATGGCGGAGAACATCCTGAACGGACCTCCTGGCGGATGCACCACCACCCAGCTCCGCCAGCAGTGGAGGATCATCGGCACCATCAAGCAGGTCCTGTGGGACATAAGGAACATCAGGGTCTACCAACAACAAACCATGTAATGAACAGCCACGCCATCACAGATTTCCATAAAGACCCGGACCAGACAAAGGCGGTATGGGGGGGTGGCAAGATGGAAGGACATCAATATCTAGATGGAAGGCCCCCCCGAGCCACCCAGACCAAAACAAATCCCAGACCCATCCTCCGGTCGTCAGCATCCATCTTCACCACCGCATCGCTCCTCTTTCACGCCCCACACCACCAACCACGCCTACTTCTCCAGCCAAGGCCGATGGACACATTCTCTACCCCCCCTTCTCTCTCTTTCCATTTCTCTCTACCCTTACCTCCCACTATCACTCTCAGAGAACCGGCACCAGCCCAGAACCAGGAACCATCCACCACAAGAGGCCAGAGGGGGGACCAAACATCAGACCTTCACCCGGAGCGAGCAGACCACAGGGGAGTGCCATCACTGACCCCTGGGTCTAGGGCTCCCTTGTGTGGCTGCTTGTTCCTCAGGTTGTCCTTCCTCCCCTCTGCAGATCCAGCACGTACCCAGCACCAATCCAGATCCCATTGGCCAGTCCCAGCACCAGACTACCAGACTAGGCACAGAGGAGGGACCAAAGATCACACCTTCACCCGGAGCGAGCGGACCACAGGGGAGTGCCACAATGGACCCTCCGGGTCTAGGGCTCCTTTGTGTGTCTGCTTGCTCCTCAGGTTGTCCTTCCTCCCCTCTACAGATCCAGCACTAGTCCTAGCACCAATCCAGATTCCATTGGCCAGTCCCAGCACCAGACGAGGTGTGGAGGAGGGTCTAAAGATCACACCTTCACCCGGAGTGAGCAGGCCACAGGGAAGTACCACCATTGACCTCTGGGTCCCGGCCCCAACACAAGTACCAACCCAGATTTTCCCGGTCCACGCCACAACACCAAAACCAACCCTGGACACAGCACGGCCCAACCACAACTGTCAATTCCTTAAAGACTGATTGACTGACTAAATGGACTGACAGATTTTTCTGATTGTTTTTTGATTGATTGATTGCTTTTGTGTTGTTTTTATTTGATTGGATTACCATTTGTTTTGCCTAAATTGAATTGATTACTTATGTTTTAATTGTTTATTATTTTGAATTTTTTATTAATGATCCCAACAATGGATTTACAGGAGGATTTTAGGGAACTCATACACTTCTGGAAGGTCATTTTATTTACTTATGCATAAGTCAAACATAATTTAAATGGAATTCAAGTTAAAAAAGGCTGGACACTCAAGGCTGGAGGACAGAGGGAGCAAAAAGCGCTTAGACCCGCCTGGCCACGAAGCACTCACAAAACTGTTCGTATTAAAATGAGAATCATTTTTCGTACTTTGGTCATCATACTTTGATCTGGTTTCCTTCAAATATCATCAAATTTCATGAAAAAAAAGTATTTTCACTATTCATGACCTTTAACATGTAATAACTATGCAACAGAAAAGATAAAGGTCAGGTGTCTGTGCAGGCCAGACAAGTTCTTCCACACCGATCTCGACAAACCACTTCTGTATGGACCTCGCTTTGTGCACAGGGGCATTGTCATGATGAAACAGGAAAGGGCCTTCCCCAAACTGTTGCCACAAAGTTGGAAGCACAGAATCGTCTAGAATGTCATTGTATGCTGTAGCGTTAATATTTCCCTTCACTTGAACTAAGGAGCCTAGCCCAAACCAGCCCCAGACCATTGTTCATCCTCCACCAAAACTTTACAGCTGGCAGTATGCATTGGGGCAGGTAGCGTTCTCCTGGCAGCCAGATTCATCATAGCGCTTAATGGTTTCTGCGACTGCACTTGAAGAAACTTTCAAAGTTCTTGAAATTTTCCGGATTGACTGACCTTCATGTCTTAAAGTAATGATGGACTGTCATTTCTCTTTGCGTATTTGAGCTGTTCTTGCCATAATATGGACTTGGTCTTTTACCAAATAGGGCCATCTTCTGTATACCACCCTTACCTTGTCACAAGACAACTGATTGGCTCAAACGCAAAGAAATTCCACAAATTAACTTTTAACAAGGCACATCTGATAATTGAAATGCATTCCAGGTGACTACCTCATGAAGCTGGTTGAGAAAATGCCAAGTGTGTAAAGCTGTCATCAAGGCAAACTACTTTGAAGAATCTCAAATATAAAATATATTTTGATTTGTTTAACAGTTTTTGGGTTTCTACATGATTCCATATATGTTATTTCATAGTTTTGATGTCTTCACTATTATTCTACAATGTAGAAAATAGTAAAAATAAAGAAAAACCCTTGAATGAGTAGGTGTGTCCATTGATGCAATTTCAATGTTGTTTGAGTTGGTTTGTGTGTCACCAAATTTGCTTGAGATGATTTTACTCTAACACTGCTCACTGCATCCAAGTTGTTTGACATAGGTGCCTTTTCAAACCTCATGGTAGTTAGCCATGAGAGGAAAAATACTTTTCAGAATGACTTTTCAGAACCTTTAAAGATCTGGTCAACCTTTAAACCTCATTACAATTTCTTACTCTGTTAGAGAGAGCAACCATCGTTCTTTACTGTTTTATTTGTTCTACTTCCTCAGTTCGCAGCATTCACATTTTTGACTCTATTCCCTCTTTCAAATTACATTTGGGTTTAATTTAAGACAAACAATTTGAATGCATACTGTACAATAGAAAAATATTCAGTGCTCCAAGCACAAATGTACAACACAAAGCTCTCTTCTTTTCTTCTTAAATTTGCTATTTATTTTCTTATTAGAAAAATACAAGATAGTGTAAGCCCTTGACAAACAGCAGCCATTATGAAGCATTATCTTGTCTCCTACAGTAACCAACTGAGATTGTGTTACTCATTCAGCAATGACAACTCTGGCAATATGATCTCTAACACAATCTAGACACACACACACACAAGTCCTGACCAGTGTTGTATTACAGTAAAACACAGCAACATACGCCCCCTGGTGTCAAAGCAGAGCATCACAGACAACAGATCAATGCACAACAGAGATTCAGTATCATGTGTACCTCAGTGTGAGAATAGTCTATGGGTGATGTCTCCCTTCTTCACTCTTCTTCAGTTTAGCGGTGTATGAGGCAATGCAGTAGGCTGAGGAGAGAGAGAATAACTGCCATATCTTTGTCTCCCATCCAAAACAACAGACCTCTCACCAGTCCCACTCACTGACACTCCTGGAATTCACTTTCCATCGATCTCAGTGACTGTCTATCTCTTGAAAGTTCTGATCTCATTAGCTGCTTTGCGTTCCCGTTGTGTTCTTTAGCTGTGTTCTCTGTCCATAGATGGGAAGTATTTATGTTGCATGTATATGAAATACTTATTTGAATTAATTCTGAGTATTTTGTATGTAGTATTACACTAAACTGAACTACTCCAATGTATATTGTAACAAGATACTTTCGAAAGCTGTAATTTGTATTTTCAAAATACAAAATATTTTCAATACCATTCCTTTATAGCGGTTCACAATTTTGTGGCCCTCTTTCACCCTACATTGGTATCAAAAGTCCGATGGCACTATGGTGTGATAAGAGCGACTGCTAAACGAACTATATGTAATATAAAAATGTACGCTACCATTCAAAAGTTTGGGGTCACTTAGAGATGTCCTTGTTTTCGAAAGAAAAGCAAATTCTTTGTCCATTAAAATAACATCAAATTAATCAGAAATACAGTGTAGACATTGTTAATGTTGTAAATGGTTATTGTAGCTGGAAACGGCTACATTTTAATGGAATATCTACATAGGCGTACAGAGGCCCATTATCAGCAACCATCAGTCCTGTGTTCCAATGGCACGTTGTGTTTGCTAATCCAAGTTTACCATTTTAAAAGGCTAATTGAGCATTAGAAAACCCTTTTGCAATTATGTTAGCACAGCTGAAAACTGTTGTGCTGATTAAAGAAGCAATACAACTGGCCTTCTTGAGACTAGTTGAGTATCTGGAGCATCAGCAATTGTGGGTTCGATTACAGGCTCAAAATGGCCAGAAACAAATAACTTTCTTCTGAAACTCGTCAGTCTATTCTTGTTCTGGAGAAACTAAGGCAATTCCATGCGAGAAATTGCCAAGAAACTGAAGATCTCGTACAACGCTGTGTACTACTCCCTTCACAGAACAGCGCAAACTGGCTCTAACCAGAATAGAAAGAGGAGTGGGAGGCCCCGGTGCACAACTGAGCAAGAGGACAAATATATTAGTGTCTACTTTGAGAAACAGACGCCTCACAGGGCCTCAACTGGCAGCTTCATTAAATAGTACCCGCAAAACACCAGTCTCAAAGTCAACAGTGAAGTGGCGACTCCGGGATGCTGACCTTCTAGGCAGAGTTGCAAATAAAAAGCCATATCTCAGACTGGCAAATAAAAAGAAAAGATTAAGATGGGCAGTCAGAGATATGGCTTTTTCTTTGCAACTCTGCCTAGAAGGTCAGCATCCCGGAGTCGCCTCTTCACTGTTGACGTTGAGACTGGTATTTTTCGGGTACTATTTAATGAAGTGAGAAAGAAAGGATGAAAGTGAGAGAGGGTGGAAAGAGAGTGGAAGACAGACAGAGAGAGAGATGGAGAGAGAGAAACAGAGAGAGAAAGACAGCAGTGCAAATGTACTTAGAGTAGAGTAGTTCAACAACTCTTCTCTTCCAACTTGTTAGGCAATCATACAGTGAGGGAAAAAAGTATTTGAAAAAGTATTTGATCCCCTGCTGATTTTGTATGTTTGCCCACTGACAAAGACATGATCCGTTTATAATTTTAATGGATCATGTCATCAGGTTAACAGTGAGAGATAGAATAACAACAACAAAAATCCAGAAAACGCATGTCAAAAATTTTATAAATTGATTAGCATTTTAATGAGGGAAATAAGTATTTGACCCCTCTGCAAAACATGACTTAGTACTTGGTGGCAAAACCCTTGTTGACAATCACAGAGGTCAGACGTTTCTTGTAGTTGGCCACCAGGTTTGCACACATCTCAGGAGGGATTTTGTCCCACTCCTCTTTGCAGATCTTCTCCAAGTCATTAAGGTTTCGAGGCTTTTCCTCTCTCTATGATTCAAGCACTTTCATTATGTTGATGACGTCTGGGTTAAGAGTCTCTTCCACTGGCCATGGTTGTTCAATGTCAGGCCAACGTTTATTCCATTTTCCAGATAACCTTGCAATACCATTAACTAGAGGATTACTATTTTCTACTACATCACAGGAGTAATTACTTTCATAGTTTTGATGTCCTTTTCCCCCATTGTAACAACTCTTCTATATATGCCTTGATCCGGGCAGCACACACTGTCGCGTGACGCACTCGTCAGCAGCAGCAGCTCCTCTCTTCCTCTCTCTCTCTCTCTCTCTCTCTCTCTCTCTCTCTCTCTCTCTCTCTCTCTCTCTCTCTCTCTCTCTCTCTCTCTCTCTCTCTCTCTCTCTCTCTCTCTCTCTCTCTCTCTCTCTCTCTCTCTCTCTCTCTCTCTCTCTCTCTCTCTCTCTCTCTCTCTCTCTCTCTCTCTCTCTCTCTCTCTCTCTCTCTCTCTCTCTCTCTCTCTCTCTCTCTCTCTCTCTCTCTCTCTCTCTCTGTCTCTCTCTCTCTCTCTCTGTCTGTCTCCTCCTTATCGTCTCTCATATCACAGGAGAACAAAGAACACAGACAATAATTTAGTATTTTATGCATTCCTATGTTCACACTCGCGCTAAGAAATAAGCAAACAGCTTAACTCAGGAATATTATAAATAGCTCAATAACATTTTATTTTATTTATTTATTTAATCATTTTAATTTTTTATCCATCACCATATCTCTCATTTATACATTCAATAGATCTCAATCAAATAGTTTCATCGTTAAGCAACAGCCGATTTAACAAACAGAATACTTTATTTGTGTGTAAGTCTCCCCCTCCTTCTCTTTCAGCTCTGAGTCTGCGTCTCCCAGCAGCTCAGTGCAGGCAGGGGAGTGGTATATTTGCTCTACGTAACTCTAAACTCATAAAATCCCACACATGCGTAGTTCATTCACCAATGCGATTTCAGAGTGAGAGGAGCTCCCAAGCAGCTCTCTCCAAGCTAAACAACAGAAAGTAGACAGACCAGCTGTCCCTCCGTTATTTCCCCCAACACAGACAAACAGTAACACTTCACTGAACTCACAAACCAACACAAAACATAGAACACAAATCCTACTTCGAAGTTTCTTATCTTTACTTATCCTAATCTGCAGATGTATAGTTATTTTCTTATCCATTACAAAACATCTCTATACACTCTTAAAATCCTCCCTGTAGGCTCCTAGTCCTTTAACTCTTTTTATAGAGACTCATAAGATTTTAACCTTAACTAACATATTTCCTTACAAAAACTAAAACCCCTGTTGTCATAGCCTTAGTCGACACACAGCAGAGACCTCCCCTTTTTTTTCCCCACACACACACAGGCTCTCTTTCACACACACACACACACACACAATTCAAGAGGAATAAATCCGTTCCTACGGTCCTCTAAAGCATGCTACCGTCGTTCCTTATTTTTAATTGTTCCTAAATTTCTGCTACCTCGAGTTTGCAGAAATCCAATGAGAGGTTACTTCGAACGTATACCTCATCAACTATAAGTCGAGGGGTAACTTGCAACCGAATGTATCTACCACAAACACCAGTCCCCGGAACTGACCTCAAAAATCAACCTAGTGAGTTTTCAGGATTTTCGGCCCATCCTAATGATCGCCTCGTTTGAGGGCTTCCATAGATCAACGACATCCTAATTAGTATACATTTTCCTTAGTTCCTGGCCTTATTCCTTCATTCTATTATTCAAGCCAAATCTCCCTGTGCCAAGTGTTATCAATTCCTATAGACACTCCCCCCTGTTTGCGTTGCTTTCAACGCAAACAAATTTAGAAATTTAGAACGGATTCTCATCACACAGCAAATAACAGCAAAGCGCACACATAAGTCCTTTGACGGTGCAGTCTTTCAATGCACACACACACACAAGCACACGCACAAGAAATCCGCTGACACTGTCCTTGATTATAATAATTTATTACATCGAAGATTTCAGCGTCAATTTACAGACTCCTGCAGATATCTGGAGAACAACCAACCCAATCTCTAATATGTTGTTCCTCCTTGTCCTTTGTTTCAACCATGGTATTTATAATCTGTAACATGATATGGGTGGTTTCCCCATAGACCAATCCCAGGACGCCACATAACAGACTTCCTCTGTTTTAGGGTGCCCCTATAGTAATGCTCTCCAGATGCTTCCGCAAGCTGAGTCAACTTCCTCTAACACACCATTTGCAAACGTCAGCAAAGTCATAAATTGTTTAGACACTACATTTACATGCACAGTAATAATTAATAATTATGTAAACACCTTCATCGGCGTTCCAGCACTATATTTAAGCTGCGCATGTGCTAGCACCAGCTGAGCAAGCCTCCATCTTTAGCGCGAGTGAAGTGAGTTCGGAACAACAATGTATGCATCTTAGAAGTAGTTTTCACATACAAACTTTATATGTCCGAACTCAGAATCAAATATGCTTCCCAAAAATAACATGGTCGCTGTGGTAGAACGTTTATATTGATTGCCGATTTTCTGCATTTATCATCAGGAGCCTGATTTCAGATGTGTCCATGTAAACAGGATTATTAGGGACATCGTTCTTCTTGCAAAGCATGTAAACGTTTTAATCAAACTATAATATTAATCTATCTAATTGCATTATTGTGTGCATGTAACCATTCTCAGGTGTGTGTGTGTGTGTGTGTGTGTGTGTGTGTGTGTGTGTGTGTGTGTGTGTGTTTGTGTGCCCTGCAAAGTATGTGTGTGCCTGGCAGTGTATGTGCCTTGCAGCATGTGGATATGTGCCCTGGAGTGTGTGTGCACTGCGGTGCATTTGTTCTACTGTGTGTGTGTTTGTGTGTATGCTGTGCACATGTGTGTGTTTACTGCAGTGTTTGCGTTATAAGGTATGTGACGTGTGTGTGTCTAAGTGGTTGTTTAGGGACTAATCCACATACACAGCAAATTCATCAGTGTTATATCAACACTGAGAGTGAACATTTTTGTGTCTATATGGGTCCACACTTTTCAGTGAAAAATGAACACTGCTTAGTTTAAAGCCTTATTTGCATATTTCCCAGAGTTCCTTGCCTTTCGAGTGAATTGTAGAGTTACCACCCATGATGGCATTTGCTAGTGACAGAGACATGGTTGTTGCATTCATCAATATCCAGTCCTGTGGCTTTCACCAAGTGAGATCCTAACTGAATATGTTATGATTCAAATTAAATTCTTTATGACAATATGTTTTTCAGAGGGCATTATTTTGAGGGCATATTTTTACGCTAATACAGTTACCTGACTCATGGTTTACAGGCCACATCAGGCCTGCCAGTCATATTATGCGGGTTTGCAAAGTGATTCCTATTGGAATCCAGCCAGTGTGGGGATATCCAACATTTTTATTCATCCACAACCTGCATTCAGAATAACTACCGGGTTAGGAAGACTAAGATATGAGACTACCTAAACCATGTAAACTGGAACAACCATTTTAGTAACGGGTGCAAGTAACAGATTGGATTAGTTTAGAAAAATGTATGCCATTTATATTTGAGCAGCATAAGATTGATTAATCAATCAATGTACATGCAAAAAATGTATATTGAAACAAACAATAAAAAAAATCTACCTGCAATAGAGCATGCTGAGAATATGATAATGATGGGCTTGGTTTTGGTTTAACATGGGTTATTACCACTAACACTGGGGTTATTTTACACCAATGAGTGTTAATTTAACACATGAATCAACACTAGAAATATTACACTGAAAAATCAACACTAGGTAACGCTGGCCAATTGCTGTGTATTTATTCACTCTGCCACTAAATGGAGGGTGATATTTTCTCTGTGCTGCCTGACATTTAGTTTGACATTTCTCTTCTTTGAGGCTGCAGAGGTCTGGCTAGGGCTGATACACACACACACACACACACAGGTCTGGCTACGTCCCAAATGGCACCGTATTCCCTATATGAACTGAGCAAAAATATCAACGCAACATGCAACAATTTCAAAGATTTTACTGAGTTACAGTTCATATAAGGAAATCAGTCATTGAAAAAGATACATAAAAAAAGGTAGGGTCGTGCAACAGAAAACGAGTCAGGATCTGGTGTGACCACCATTTGCCTCATGCAGCGCGACACATCTCCTTCGCATAGAGTTGATCAGGATGTTGATTGTGGCCTGTGGAATGTTGTCCCACTCCTCTTCAATGGCTGTGCGAAGTTGCTGGATATTGGCTGTAACTGGAATACGCTGTCGTACACGTCGATCCAGAGCATCCCAAACATGCTCAATGGGTGACATGTCTGGTGAGTATGCAGGCCAGAACTGGGACATGCAGAACTGGGACATTTTCAGCTTCCAGGAATTGTGTACTGATTCTTGCGACATGGAGCCGTGCATTATCATGTGATGGCAGCGGATGAATGGCAAAAAATGGGCCTCAGGATCTCGTCACGGTATCTCTGTGCATTCAAATTGCCATCGATAAAATGCAATTGTTTTCATTGTCCGTAACTTATGACTGCCCATACCATAACCCCACCCCCACATGGGGCACTCTGTTCACAATGTTGATATCAGCAAACCGCTCGCCCACACGACGCCATATGTCTGCCATCTGCCTGGTATAGTTGAAACCGGGATTCACTCCAGTGTGCCAATGGCCATCAAAGGTGAGCATTTGCCCACTGAAGTCGGTACGACACCGAACTGCAGTTAGGTCAAGACCCTGGTGAAGACGACGAGCACGCAGATGAGTTTCCCTGAGACGGTTTCTGACAGTTTATGCAGAAAATCTTCAGTTGTGCAAACCCACAGTTTCATCAGCTGTCCGGGTGGCTGGTCTCAGATGATCCCACAGGTGAAGAAGCCGGATGTGGAGGTCCTGGGCTGGCATGGTTACACGTGGTCTGTGGTTGTGAGGCCGGTTGGACGTACTGCCAAATTCTCTAAAACTACGTTGGAGGTGGCTTATGGTAGAGAAATTAACATTCGATTCTCTGGCAAAAGCTCTGGTGGACATTCCTGGAGTCAGCATTCCTGCAGACATCTGTGGCATTGTGTTGTGTGACAAACTGCACATTTTAGAGTGGCCTTTTATTGTCCCCAGCACAAGGTGCACCTGTGTAATGATTATGCTGTTTAATCAGCTTGTTGATATTGTCATGAACCCTGCGTCCTGAGTCGGTTCCTGCCTGTGTTGCCGTTTTTCTGCTCTGAATCTCCTGTTTCCTGAAGGTTATTGAACGCTCCCTGCCTGGTTGCCGGGCGACGTTGCTAGGCGGGAGATCTCCCGATTACCCGCACCTGCATCTCATCAGCGATCTGCACACCTGGTCCTGATCATCACCCTTCATAAGCTCTGACCTGACATCCATTCCCTGCCGGATCGTTAGCCATGAACAGTATGTTTGTCAGCGTATCAGCCTCTGAGTTACTAGCGTTAGTTTTGTTGTTTTGCACCTTGTTGGCTTGCCGTGTACTTACCTCCGTTTGTTTCTATCTACAGTCATTCTCCCGGAACCTTCACCCAACCCCTGCCTGGTTGTCGGCGGCTGCCGAGCCATCATTGGATCTGCCACTTCACCTCCACCAACTCATCTCCGCCGCCCCCTCTGTCCCCTGGATTATTCTGCATCGTTTTTTGAATCTGTTAATAAATACTCACCTTCGTTCAACTCACCTTGTCCTGGTCTGCTTCTGGGTTCTGGCTTAGAAAACCGTGACAGATATGCAACACCTGTCAGGTGGGTGGATGATCTTGACAAAGGATAAAAGGCTCACTAACAGAGATGTAAACAAATTTGTGCACAGAATTTGAGAGAAATAAGCTTTATGTGTGTATTGAACATTTCGGGGATCTTTTATTTCAGCTCATGAAATATGGAACCAACACTTTATATGTTGCGTTTATATTTTTGTTCAGTATAGTTACGAACGATCGACAAATCCTTATCTCACCAACAGAGATAAGGAAGTAAAATATTTGTAAGAACTGTTCTCTTGTCAAGTTCCCTACATAGTGCACTACTTTTGAGAGACAACCCTATGGGCCTTCGCCAAAAGTAGTGTACTATGTACGAAATAGGGTGCCATTTGGAACACAACCTGTGCTCTGTGCCAAGCGTTACTGTCATGACTCCGGTCAGGCTGATGTCTCCATCTGACTAATTTAACACCCACCTACCAGAGAGCAGAGACACACTGTGAACAACTAACAATAACAACCACGTTCAATTCTTATCACTACTGCAACTTAGACAGACATGCGCACACACACAAACGAGAGAGAGACAAGTCTGCCAAGATAAATTCCACACTCTGAATTATAAGGAGCCCTATAGTTTTTTTTTTTTTTGCCTCTACACGGTTATGTTTCACCAAATTTTTATGTATAATTTGTATTTTTATGCATATAAATAAATGTAAGAAGTAACATTGCCTCAGTATATAATATTTGACTATTTAAGTAGAGTGTCAATAATGGCCACTTAGCACCTACCGAAAATACACTGAGGTGATGCTTGTTTATTGATTGTCTTACACACCTGTTTTGTTTAGACACATATTGAGCGAATGGAAAGGTATGAAGGGTCAAAAAGGTAAAACAATAAAAGTGTCTCTTTAAAAAAAAAAACTAGAGTCGATCTCCGTGCCCCCAAGGAAATCGAATTAGCATAATAAAAAATTCCCTATAAAAATCTGTCAATTTAAGCTAGAGATATCTGGGGTGTTTTTTGCCTTGGATGCGTCTCAATCCACCACATCCACCGATGTCGCACTTTCGCATCTGCGGTGAAAGGTGACAGAGCTAGAGCAGTGTTTGTCAGACCATGAAACATCCCGAAAATGGGTCTTCTCACAAGATTGTCTGTAGCGTCCGAAAGGTTTGGCCTATAAACTATTACTGACCTCTCTGTGGAAAGATTAGACTCTCACGAACACAATGGTGTTCTCCGTTTTGCTCTACGACCCCCACGAAGAGATACATGTCGGTTGTTTTGTTCGCCCACAGGACTCGTCTGAAGGTCCCCTGGTACCAGTTTTTAAAAAATTAATGGAAGTATATGTGGAGATAGTTCAGTGCCAAAAAAAGGGGTTAAATACATGTAAAAAAAAAAATAATAATAACAAATGTTTCCTCATCTTTCTTATCTCTCTCAGATATCGGACAGACACTTCAGAACAAACTTCCTTTTGATTTTTGTTTTGGACTATCTGTTGTTCCATACAGTGAATATGTTATTCAATGCGTTTGTATGGGCTAATAGCCGTAAGGCCCCCCCAAAAAATGCATCCATTTTGATTCCTGGAATTTTTTTACCCAGATTTTTTTGAAAACCTGAGAATTTGAGGAAAATTACCGGAATTACACAACCTTACTACTGTGTTATTCTCTTTACATCAAGTGCAGTCGGACGCGGTAGTTTCCTTTCAAAGTTATAGCAGTTATTTTCCTTCATGCATTTACAGATTGCTGATTTGCTGTACAGCTAAAGGATCGGGTGCAGCGCAAACGTCAAATTGTATGAAGAGAGGATTGCCATAATAAATAAATATGCAACTCCTAAAATTGTTTGGTGATCAAGAATATGAACAGTTTACTTTGCAAGCTCACCAGCAATAGGGAAACAGTTCCTGGCATAGGCCTACTGGTCTTTTGTTATGTAACAATTGCTTGAAATGTATAATTTCCTTATGAAGCTTGCATTTGGAATTTGTGGTTAAAATGAATTATTACTGTGGCAAAGACGCACCATAGGTGTGGCTCTTCATTTGCGCTGTCCAAACTCCCGCCAGTGGAGAGTGTTTTTTTTCTCTTGTAGAAATGTTTGCTGTTGCTTTCACACGTTTAAATGCATAGGCCCTATGTGGTAAATCTATTTTCCATCTAATACTAGAATAATTGCTAGCGTTTCATCATTCCATCCCCGTACCGTTTATTGCAACAAGTAGACATTTCTGTTTCATGTTTGACAGGCCTACGATACGTTTTCATTTAGCCAACCATTTCTTACCCTGCTCTGAGTGGGCGTGATGTTTATAGTGCACATTAACATTCACAAGACTCATGAGGTAGAAGTTCTGCTAATTTAATTCAATTTATGGTTTCTTTTTTTCATATTTCCTGGGTTATGTCGGAGTTCCATGTGTCTGTGTCCTATGGCGCTGTCATTTTTGTTGAGGGTGAAGAAATTATTGTTCCATGAATTCATGGTGTTGAAATATCATTAATAATCATTAAATCTGATTAAGACAAATGTACCAATGTAACAATGGATGTGGAAATTGCCTTTTACATCGTAGAACCAGTTTATTGGTTGTAATTGCCAATTGGGGAATTGTATGGTCCTGGGGGCCAAGTGCTTATATTATGTAGGCCTACCTGTTTGAGCTCCTGCTAGATAGATTCGATTTGGTTTCTCAAGGGGAGGCTGTACAGTCTTGCCCTCTACCTGTGGTCCATTCAGATAGGACAGGTTAAGCCTGATACAAAAGCTATTTCTTTTGGGCTATTGCCCTTGTATATTTGGTCAATCTACTTGTATATTTTGTATGATATGACGCTTTCACCATTGGATCACCAAGACCTGTAAATAAATCTACACTCTGAGCACGTCAACCTGCCTTGCCTTCTGCTGATTTCATGCCCTTACGACTGCTACAAGGCCCCTATATTACAATTACATAGACTAATCAAAATGTGTTGTAGACAAAATAATGAAAAGGGACGTCTGGTAGCCTCAATAAATATAATATGTGTAGTTGAACAAGGCACTGCATGTATAGATTTTTTTTTTACTTTACTTGTGACTCGACTCGCTTTTAGAATGCACAACTTGGACTTGACTCGAGTCTTGACCCATTCTACTTGGGACTCAACTTGAGACTCGGCCCTTGTGACTTGAGACTTGCTTGTGACTCGAATAATAGTGACTTGGTCCCACCGCTGGCATTTTCCAGCCCTAAAGCCAGGTTCGGCAATTTATCTGTCTAACATCCGCTCACTTGCGCAGAGGGAGTTGGTGGCAATATTGAGCTGTGTCCATAAAAACAAGTGCAAAGTGACACTTTCATGCAGCACTAATGGGAAGTTTTAAGACTCATAAAATTGAAGTGATAGTTCACACAGATTACATATTGGTTTCCTTTCCCTTAAGCAGTCTATGAACTATGGCATTGTCATTTTGTAATTTGGGTGACCTATCCCTTAAAGGGGCAATCAGCAGTTAATATGTCTTCATTGATTCTCAAAGAATATAACTTAACTTATAAATGCCTCATGACGTTAGTTCAACTGTCTTACCCCATCAGAACCCAAACTAGAAGCTTGTTTTACTCCGATGTTTATGAACAAATAAAATGTAAACAAATGTTGATGTCATGGATGCTCAGCCTTTGCATCCATAGCTCCGTCTATGAATGAGAGTGGTTATATTTCTCCAGGCCCATCCCTCAGCTTTTTACTGAACCAGGAAGATGCTTTATTATTGTTTCTACTGCTGATTGCCACTTTACGGATGCCTTTTATATGGAGGTGAAATTCAAACTATTCAGAATATTGTTTGCTCATTTATTCTGTATTGCTTTATAATTCTACAACATATGCCATTAAGCAGACACTTTTGTCCAAAACAATTTTTTATTTATAAACAGAAACAACACAACCACCACACCCGATACACACCACAACATGCCCACACCTGTCAATGAACACACAAATACACACAGTAGCCTCTCTTTTCAATACACATATACACTGACTGTACAAAACATTAGGACCACCTTCCTAATATTGAGTTGCACCCCCTTTTGCCCTCAGAACAGACTCAATTCGTTGGGGCATGGACTCTACAAGGTGTCGAAAGCGTTCCACAGGGATGCTGGCCCATATTGACTCCAATGCCACAATTGTTTTAAGTTGGCTGGATGTCCTTTGGGTGGTGGACCATTTTTGATAAACACGTGAAACTGTTAAGCATGAAAAACAGCATTGCAGTTCTTGACACACTCAAAACCAGTGCGCCTGGCACCTACTACCATACCCCATTCAAAGGCATCTTTTGTCTTGCCCATGCACCCTCTGAATGGTACACATACACAATCCATGTCTCAATTGTCCTAAGGCTTAAAAATCCTTATTTAACCTGTCTCCACCCCTTCATCTACACTGATTGAAGTGGATTTAACAGGTGACATCAATAAGTGATCAGAGCTTTCACCTGGATTCACCTGGTCAGTCTATGTCATGGAAAGAGTGTTCCAAATGTTTTGTACACTCAGTGTGCATATCAAATTCAAACCTGATTATATCTGTTGGGAAATGTCACATTCCTCAAGATGGCCAATGTAAGGTTTCCCGATTTTATCAAACATTATTTATTTTTTAGCTTAATTTTATAAAACACATAATATATTGCCCTATATATATAGCCCTCCAGTTAGTTATTAACGGTGAGCATGATGCTTTCCAATTGATAGCTATACAATTAGAACTAAATTACAAAACTTTGATATTGGTCACCAATATTTACATTTCCCAACAGACATTATCGTGGAGATGGATGGATATAAATTCCTAGACACAATGATATGATAGCACAGACATTATGCCAAAATGGTGTCAGATTGTCACAGGACCACAGCATATGTAATGGAGTTCGAACAGAGATGTGACATTTCTGGGTGCATTACATTAATTCTGGCAGAATTGTAGAAAATCCTATGGATTATCTTGAATTGCAATAATTTATGTCTACGGTTGTAGAAGCAAATATGAACATTTTCACATATCTGTGACCAATAGGTCTCATCAATTTCTTTTTTGAGATCTGCTTGAGATTTTTTTCCTTAGAATTTCTACCTGATATATCAAGGGTTGATATAGGCTCTGAGCTAACTTGTCATTCCCTTTCTTTTTTTCTTCTTTTTTTTTAAAGGGGTAGATCAGCTTTAATATTGCAGATATATTATAACTTCCATCAATGTAATTGTCTGCATCACATTTTTTTTCTCGCAAATATATATATATATATATATATATATATATATATACACACACACACATACATACAGTGAGGGAAAAAAGTAGTTGAACTCAGAACTTTATACACCTTAGCCAAATACATTTAAACTCAGTTTTTCACAATTCCTGACATTTAATCCTAGTAAAAATTCCCTGTCTTAGGTCAGTTAGGATCACCACGTTATTTTAAGAATGTGAAATGTCAGAATAATAGTAGAGAGAATTATTTATTTCAGCTTTTATTTCTTTCATCACATTCCCAGTGGGTCAGAAGTTTACATACACTCAATTAGTATTTGGTAGCATTGCCTTTAAATTGTTTAACTTGGGTCAAACGTTTTGGGTAGCCTTCCACAAGCTTCCCACAATAAGTTGGGTGAATTTTGGCCCATTCCTCCTGACAGAGCTGGTGTAACAGAGTCAGGTTTGTAAGCCTCCTTGCTCACACACACCTTTTCAGTTCTGCCCACAGATTTTCTATAGGATTGAGGTCAGGGCTTTGTGATAGCCACTCCAATACCTTGACTTTGTTGTCCTTAAGCCATTTTGCCACAACTTTGGAAGTATGCTTGGGGTCATTGTCCATTTGGAAGACCCATTTGCGACCAAGCTTTAACTTCTTGACTGATGTCTTCAGATGTTGCTTCAATATATCCACATAATTTTCCTTCCTCATCATGTAATCTATTTTTTGAAGTGCACCAGTCCCTCCTGCAGCAAAGCACCCCCACAGCATGATGCTGCCACCCCCGTGCTTCACGGTTGGGATGGTGTTCTTCGGCTTGCAAGCTATCCCCTTTTTCCTCCAAACATAACGATGGTCATTATGGCCAAACAGTTCTATTTTTGTTTCATCAGACCAGAGGACATTTCTCCAAAAATTACGGTCTTTGGCCCCATGTGCAGTTCCAAACCGTAGTCAGGCTTTTTTATGGCGGTTTTGGAGCAGTGGCTTCTTCCTTGCTGAGCGGCCTTTTAGGTTATGTCGATGTAGGACTCGTTTTACTGTGGATATAGATACTTTTGAACCTGTTTCCTCCAGCATCTTCACAAGGTCCTTTGCTGTTGTTCTGGGATTGATTTGCACTTTCCACACCAAAGTACGTTCATCTCTAGGAGGCAGAATGCGTCTCCTTCCTGAGCGGTATGACGGCTGCGTGGTCCCAGGGTGTTCATATTTGCGTACTATTGTTTGTACAGATGAACATGGTACCTTCAGGCGTTTGGAAATTGCTCCCAAGGATGAACCAGATTTGTGGAGGTCTACACATTTTTTTCTGAGGTCTTGGATGATTTCTTTTGATTTTCCCATGATATCAAGCAAAGAGGCACTGAGTTTGAAGGTAGGCCTTGAAATACATCCACAGGTACACCTCCAATTGACTCAAATGATGTCAATTAGCCTATCAGAAGCTTCTAAAGCCATGACATAATTTTCTGGAATTTTCCAAGCTGTTTAAAGGCACAGTCAACTTAGTGTATGTAAACTTCTGCCCCACTGGAATTGTGATACAGTGAATTATAAGTTAAATAATCTGTCTGTAAACAATTGTTGGAAAAATTACTTGTGTTCGAGTCATTAAAAAATGAATTGTTAATGACTCCAACCTAAGTGTATGTAAACTTCCGACTTCAACTGTACATACAGTATCTCACAAAAGTGAGTACACCCCTCACATTTTTATAAATATGAGTATATCTTTTCATGTGGCAACACTGAAGAAATGACACTTTGCTACAATGTAAAGTAGTGAGTGTACAGCTTGTATAACAGTGTAAATTTGTTGTCCCCTCAAAATAACAACACATAGCCATTAATGTCTACACCGCTGACAACAAAAGTGAGTACACCCCTAAGTGAAAATGTCCAAATTGGGCCCAATTAGCCATTTTCCCACCCCGGTGTTACAAGGTCTCAGGTGTGAATGGGGAGCAGGTGTGTTAAATTTGGTGTCATCGCTCTCACACTCCCTCATACTGGTCACTGGAAGTTCAACATGGCACCTCAAGGCAAAGAACTCCCTGAGGATCTGAAAAAAATAATTGTTGCTCTACATAAAGATCGCCTGGGCTATAAGAAGATTGCCAAGACCCTGAAACTGAGCTGCAACACGGTGGCCAAGACCATACAGCGGTTTAACAGGACAGGTTCCACACAGAACAGGCCTCACCATGGTCGACCAAAGAAGTTGAGTGCACGTGCTTAGCGTCATATCCAGAGGTTGTCTTTGGGAAATAGACGTATGAGTGCTGCCAGCATTGCTGCAGAGGTTGAAGGGGTGCATGGCTGTCGTCCCAGAAGGAAGCCTCTTCTAAAGATGATGCACAAGAAAGCCTGCAAACAGTTTGCTGAAGACACGCAGACTAAGGACATGGATTACTGGAACCATGTCCTGTGGTCTGATGAGACCAAGATAAACTTTTTTGGTTCAGATCGTGTCAAGCGTGTGTGGCGGCAACCAGATGAGGAGTACAAAGACAAGTGTGTCAGTCAAGCATGGTGGTGGGAGTGTCATGGCTGGGGCTGCATGAGTGCTGCCGGCACTGGGGAGCTACAGTTCATTGAGGGAACCATGAATGCCAACATGTACTGTAACACACTGAAGCAGAGCATGATCCCCTCCCTTCGGAGACTGGGCCGCAGGGCAGTATTCCAACATGATAACGACCCCAAACACACCTCCAAGACGACCACTGCCTTGCTAAAGAAGCTGAGGCATGTCTCCAGACCTAAAACCCTATTGAGCATCTGTGAGGCATCCTCAAACGGAAGGTGGAGGAGTGCAAGGTCTCTAACATCCACCAGCTCTGTGATGTCGTCATGGAGGAGTGGAAGAGGACTCTACTGGCAACCTGTAAAGCTCTGGTGAACTCCATGCCCCAGAGGGTTAAGGCAGTGCTGGAAAATGATGGTGGCCACACAAAATATTGACACTTTGGGCCCAATTTGGACATTTTCACTTAGGGGTGTACTCACTTTTGTTGCCAGCGGTTTAGACATGAATGGCTGTGTGTTGTGTTGAGGGGACAGCAAATTTACACTGTTATACAAGCTGTACACTCACTACTTTACATTGTAGCAAAGTGTCATTTCTTCAGTGTTGTCACATGAAAAGATCTACTCAAATATTTACAAAAATGTGAGGGGTGTACTCACTTTTGTGAGATACTGTACATACATATATATATACATACATTTACATTTTAAAAATATATTTCCCTTTATTACTTTCCAACCCCCACCACCCCTTCCCTAATTGGAGTAAACTAGTGAACAACAATCCTTAGGGCTCTACTTCCAGCTTATACATACTATATACATTTTATGGACACAGTCAATTTTACAATAATTCTATTTTGTTTGTTTTTACTCCTGAACTTCCTTTACCCTCAATCTCTCCGATCATATTCATGATGTCCATCCGGTTTGCTTCTATATGCCATATCTTTCTAACTGTGCTCTTTCACAAAATCTCTCAACCTATAACCTATATACTTATTATGGACACAGTATGCTTACATTATTCGTTATCTTGTTGTTATTAGTTGTTGTTAGTTGTTATTAGTCCCACCCTTCAACTCCATTCAACACCACCCATCTATCTCTTAACACGATCCATATTGGATTTCTATTTGCCATATATTTTTCAACTGTACTGTGATGTTTTACAAAAGTTCTGAACCTTTCTATTCTCATTGTTTCTACAGATTGTAAATTGAAAATAAAAATTTTTGCTAAAAGTATTATTATATTATTGATCGATTGACTATGACTTTTCAGATCACCCAGTAATGCTATCTGCAGGATTAGCTCCAGGTAAATATTGCAATCCTTTAGCCATTCCTGGACCTGTGTCCAAAAACAAGCTACAAATGGACAGTACCAAAACAAATGATTCTGTCTCTTCGCAGCAAAATATGCAGAGCTGGGAAGATTGTATCCCCCATATAAATAACATTCTATTGGTAGCAAGAATTTTATATAATAATTTAAATTGAAAAATTCTAAGTTTTGAATCAGGCGTCGTTTTGCGTATCAGTTCATAAACACTATGCCATGGGATCGGTACGTCAAAAATCTCTTCAACTATTTTGCAATCTATATGGGCTGGCTGTCAATCCTTTGGTCCTTAAATGAAACTGGTATACTTTGTTATTTATCACAGTTTTCTTTAACCAATTATGTTCTTTAATGCAAGGACAAACAAGTTCCTTACATTTTCCCCCTTCCACTTTCCTCTTCCATTTTTGCTGTAATGCTGCAATTATTTGGTTGTAATTTTGTGTAGAGCAGACATTTCCATATGTTTTTGTTAGCTGCATGTGCGACATAACTCCACCAGTCCTACCGATGATATCATTTACGAAGATTATACCTTTTTTAAACATTTTGTCAAAAAAAAAGGTTTTTTATCAATTAGTATTTTTGAGTTTAACCACACTATTTGTTGCATTATTTGTTCTGTAGTTTCTGGAGGATTAAATTGAAATTGCAACCAACTTTCTATGTCATTCAATTTCTTGGGAGTTGCAGCTTCTTTCAGTATTGTTTTCAATGCTAGATGCTTTAGGTTCATCCCGATTCTGTTGAAGCAATTTAATAAGATTTCTTAGTTGTAAGAATTTAAAGAAATTGGTCTTGGATAACCCACTTTTTATTGTAATTTACTGAATGACAGTAGAGAGCCATTATAATATGCAATAGTCCGGAGTCTTATGGCTTGGGGGTAGAAGCTGTTAAGAAGCCTCTTGGACCTAGACTTGGCGCTCCGGTACCGCTTGCCGTGCAGTAGCAGAGAGAACAGTCTATGACTAGGGTGGCTGGAGTCTTTGACCATTTTTAGGGCCATCCTCTGACACCGCCTGCAATAGAGGTCCAGGATCGCAGGAAGCGTGGCCCCAGTGATGTACTAGGCCGTACGCACTACCCTCTGTAGTGCCTTGCAGTCGGAGGCCGAGCAGTTGCCATACCAGGCAGTGATGCAACGAGTCAGGATGCTCTCGATGGTGCAGCTGTATAACTTTTTGAGGATCTGAGGACCCATGCCAAATCTTTTCACTCCTGAGGGGGAATAGGCTTTGTGGTGCCCTCTTCATGACTGTCTTGGTTTGTTTGGTCCATGATAGTTTGTTGGTGATGTGGACACCAAGGAACTTAAAGCCCTCAACCTGCTCACTACAGCCCCGTCCATGAAAATGGGGGCGTGCCTGGTCCTCTTTTTCCTGTAGTCCACAATCACCTCCTTTGTTTTGATCACGTTGAGGGAGAAGTTCTTATCCTGGCACCACATGGCCAGGTCTCTGACCTCCTCCCTATAGGCTCTCATCGTTGTCGGTGATCAGGCCTACCACTGTTGTGTCGTCAGCAAACTTAATGATGGTGTTGGAGTCGTGCCTGGCCATAAAGTCATGGATGAACAGGGAGTACAGGAGGGGACTGAGCACGCACACCTGAGGGGCCCCCATGTTGAGGATCAGCGTGGCAGATGTGTTGTTACCTAGCCTTACCACCTGGGGGGCGGCCCAACAGGAAGTCCAGGATACAGTTGCAGAGGGAGGTGTTTAGTCCCTGGGTCCTTAGCTTAGTGATGAGCTTTGAGGGCACTATGGTGTTGAACACTGAGCTGTAGTCAATTAATAGCATTCTCACATAGGTGTTCCTTTTGTCCAGGTGGGAAAGGGCAGTGTGGAGTGCAATAGAGCTTGCGTCATCTGTGGCTCTGTTGGGGCGGTATGCAAATTGGAGTGGGTCTAGGGTTTCTGGGATAAAGGTGTTGATGTGAGCCATGACCAGCCTTTCAAAGCACTTCATGGCTACAGACTTGAGTGCTACAGGTCGGTAGTAATTTAGGCAGGTTACCTTAGTGTTCTTGGGCACAGGGACTATAGTGGTCTGCTTGAAACATGTTGGTATTACAGATTCAGTCAGGGACAGGTTGAAAATGTCAGTGAAGACACCTGCCAGTTGGTCAGCGCATGCTCGTAGTACACGTCCTGGTAATCGGTCTTGTGAATGTTGACTTGTTTAAAGGTCTTTCTCACATCGGCTACGGAGAGCATGATCACACAGTCGTCCGGAACAACTGATGCTCTCATGAATGCTTGCCTCGAAGCGAGCATAGAAGTAATTTAGCTCATCTGGTACGCTCATGTCACTGGGCAGCTCGCGGCTGTGCTTCCCTTTGTAGTCTGTAATAGTTTGCAAGCCCTGCCACATCCGACGAGCATCGGAGCCGGAGCAGTACAATTCAATCTTAGTCCTGTATTGAAGCTTTGCCTGTTTGATGGTTCGTCGGAGGGCATAGCGGGATTTCTTATAAGCGTCCGGTTTAGAGTCCCACTCCTTGAAAGCGGCAGCTCTACCCTTTAGCTCAGTGCAGATGTTGCCTGTAATCCATGGCTTCTGGTTGGGGTATGTACGTACAGTCACTCTGGGGACGACGTCGTCGATGCACTTATTAATGAAGCCAGTGACTGATGTGGTGTACTCCTCAATGCCATCGGAAGAATCCCGGAAAATATTCCAGATTGTGCTAGCAAAACAGTCCTGTAGCTTAGCATCTGTGTCATCTGACCACTTCTTTATTGACCGAGTCACTGGTGCTTCCTGCTTTAGTTTTTGCTCGGAAGCGGGAATCAGGAGGATAGAGTTATGGTCAGAATTGCCAAATGGAGGGTGAGAGAGAGCTTTGTACGAGTCTCTGTGTGTGGAGTAAAGGTGGTCTAGAGTTTTTTTTTTTTCCTCTGGTTGCACATTTAACATGCTGGTAGAAATTAGGTAGAACAGATTTAAGTTTCCCTGCATTAAAGTCCCCGGCCACTAGGAGCACCGCCTCTGGATGAGCATTTTCCTGTTTGCTTATGGCCGAATACAGTTCATTGAGTGCGGTCTTAGTGCCAGCATCGGTTTGTGGTGGTAAATAGACAGCTACGAAAAATATAGATGAAAACTCTCTTGGTAGATAGTGTGGTCTACAGCATATCATGAGATACTCTACCTCAGGCGAGTAAAACCTCAAGACTTCCTTAATATTAGATTTCGTGCACCACCTGTTGTTTACAAATATACACAGACCGCCACCCCTTGTCTTACTGGAGGCAGCTGTTCTGTCTTGCCAATGCAGCGTTTATCCCGCCAGCTGTATGTTATCCATGTCGTCGTTAAGCCACAAATCGGTGAAACATAAGATATTACAGTTTTTAATGTCACATTGTTAGGATATCCGTGATCGTAGTTTGTTTATTTTGTTATCCAATGATTGGCTATTAGGACTGATAGTAGAGGCAGATTACCCACTCGCCGTCTGATCCTTACAAGGCACCCCGACCTACGTCCCCGATATCTCTGTCTCTTCTTCATGCGAATGACGGGGATTTGGGCCTTGTCGGGTGTCTGAAGAAAATCCTTCGCGTCCGACTCGTTGAAGAAAAAATCTTGTCCAGTACGAGGTGAGTAATCGCTGTCCTGATATCCAGAAGCTCTTTTCGGTCATAAGAGACGGTGGCAAAAACATTATGTACAAAATAAGTTACAAATAACATGAAAAAACACACACAATATCACAATTGGTTAGGAGCCCGTAAATTGGCAGTCATCTCCTACAGTAATGGGCTAAATCAGGGTCACACAGAGTGTTTCTTGGTAATCTTAAACAAATCTACTTTGAAACAAATGTGTACACCTCACACACATGGTTATAGCCTTAAAAAAAGAAGACACCTGTACCCTTTCAGATAGAGATTTGAAATGTATTCCAATTTGAGTTTGCATCCCAATATTACACTTTATATACATCATAGAATACTGAAATACAACAAAACCGTTTGACAAAGAAACTCTGGATTTCCCCCAAAAATATTAATAACATTCCACTCATGAGGCCACTAGAGGGCGATTTGGTCATTTGACTGCAGGAAAGGGTTTTAAAGGTATTGTCATTAAATGCTGGAGGTAATGTCGGGTTGTTCCAAGTAGGGGTGTCTTGCGATATGGGTTTCTTCCATTTCATGAATTTATGTAGATCGTTCCATTCCAAATAAAGTTGGAGAGTAGGTCATTTCTTTTCTTAAAGAATTTGGATGGAATTGAAACTGGTAAGGCTTGGAATAAAACATCAACCTTGGTAATACAGTGCCTACAGTAATCATACCCCTTGACTTATTCCGCATTTTTTTGTGTTACAGCCTGATTTCAAAATTGATTAAATATATTTTTTTCTCACTCTTCTACACACAATACCATATAATGACAAAGTGAAAACATGTTATTATAATTTTTTGCATGTATAGAAAATTAAATACAGAAATAGCTCATTTACATAAGTATTCACACCCCTGAGTCAATACATGTTAGAATCACCTTTGGCAGCAATTACAGCTGTGAGTCTTTGAGGGTAAGTAAGAGCTTTGCACACCTGGATTGTACAATATTTGCACATTATTCTTTTAAAAAATCTTCAACTTCTGTCAAGTTGCTTGACAGCCATTTTCAAGTCTTGCCATAGATTTTCAAGACAATTTCATTCAAAACTGTAACTAGGCCACTCAAGAACATTCAATGTTGTCTTGGTAAGCAACTCCGGTGTATATTTGGCCTTGTGTTTTAGGTTATTGTCTTCTATCTTTACTTGTATTTGTATTCTTTACAGGATTCCTTCTTTTCACTCTGAATATTAGGGACACATTACCGGCATTTTTCTTCCTGAAATTCTGTTATCATTCGACAATATACTACTTAAGACTACCCCGACTACGAATCGGATTTCAAACCGAGGCTATGGGACTGTGCGACAGAGACACAGTGGGAGGCAAGCCAGGACTCCAGTGCGTTTCAGAAGGCGAGGGCTCCATGCCCATCTGCCCGGCCTTTTCCTCTCCAATGTGCGTTCACTCGCCAACAAAACCAACGAGCTACAACTTCTGATAAGGACAAAAAAGTATTTCTCTCTCACCTCTACTTTCCGTTTTATGGAGTCATGGTTACATGTTTCTATACCCGATGCCGCTGTGATCTAGCCGGCTTCCAGCTGTACCGGGCTGATCGCGCCCTGGAACAGTGGAATAAATCCAAATGAGGTGGTGTGTGAACCAAGGCCGGTGCAATGATGTCACTATTCTGTCTAAATCATGCTCTCCAGATCTGGAATCTACATTATATATACACAAAAGTATGTGGACACCCCTTCAAATTAATGGATTTGGCTATTTCAGCCACACCTGTTGCTGACAGATGTATAAAATCGAGCACACAACCATGTAATCTGCATAGACAAACATTGGCAGTAGAATGGCCTTATTGAAGAGCTCAGTGACTTTCAAAGTGGCACCGTCATAGGATGCCACCTTTCCAACAAGTCAGTTTGTCACATTTCTGCCCTGCTAGAGATTCCCCGGTAAACTGTAAGTGCTGTTATTGTGAAGTGGAAATGTATAGGAGCAACAACGGCTCAGCTGTGAAGTGGTAGGCCACACAAGCTCACAGAATGGGACTGCCTAGTGCTGAAGCGCGTAAAAATTGTCTGTCCTTGGTTGCAACACTCACTACTGAGTTCCAAACTGCCTCTGGAATCAACGACAGCACAAGAAGTTTGTCAGCAGCTTCATGAAATGGGTTTCCATGGCCAAGCAGCCCCACACAAGCCTAAGATCATCATGCGCAATGCCAAGTGTCGGCTAGAGTGGTTTAACCTCTACGGGATTGGTGGCCCGTATACAGGACGGTTGAGCTAAAGTGCACTCATGTGAGTAGCATGACTGTTGTAAGTAACAGCAAACTTTCCAGGACATAGACATAAATTCTTGTGTAATCTAACTGCACTGTCCAATTTACAGTAGCTATTACAGTGAATAAATACCATGCTATTGTTTGACAAAAAACTTATCACAGCAACTGTTTTGATACATTTACCTCTGAAGGTAAATAATGTACTTACATTCAGTAATCTTGCTCTGAGTTGTCATCCTAAGGGTCCCAGAGATAAAATGTAGCATAGTTTTGTTTGATAAAATCCATTTTATTCAAACGTAGGAACTGGGTTCTACAGTTTGAACCCCTGCTGTCTCTGGCTCCACACACACCCTGCCCGGCCATCTAGATGTGTGAAAGTTAGTGTATAAGCTAATGATCCATCATGTATGACATTCCTGGGAGTGTGTAAATTTACATTCTGTATTACCATATCAATGCTTCACTGGATCAATCTGAAACTCTTCACACACACACACACACACACTGCTGCCATCTAGTGGCCATAATCTAAATTGCGCCAAAACTGTAATATTAGATTGTGGCCTTTCTCTTGCATTTCAAAGATGATTGGAACAAAAAAAATAATAGAAAACACATTTTTTTGTTTGTATTATCTTTTACCAGATCTAATGTGTTATATTCTCCTACATTAATTTCAAATTTCCACAAACTTCAAAGTGTTTAGTTTCAAATGTTATCATGAATATGCATATCCTTGCTTCAGGTCTGGAGCTACAGGCAGTTAGATTTGATTATGTCATTTTAGGCGAAAATTGAAAAAAAGGGTCTGATCCTTAAGAGGTTAAAGCTCGCCACCATTAGACTCTGGAGCAGTGGAAACGCGTTCTCTGGAGTGATGAATCACGCTTCACCATCTGGCAGTATGACGGACGGATCTGGGTTCGCGGATGCCAGGAGAACGCTACCTGCTCCAATGCATAGTGCCAACTGTAAAGTTTGGTGGAGGAGGAATAATGGCCTGGGGCTGTTTTTCATGGTTCGGAATAGGCCCCTTAGTTCCAGTGAAGGGAAATCCTAACGCTACACTATACAATGACATTCTAGGCGATTCTGTGCTTCCAACTTTGTGGCAACAGTTTGGGGAAGGCCATTTCCTGTTTCAGCATGACAATGCCACCGTGCACAAAGCGAGGTCCATACAGAAATGGTTTGTCGAGATCGGTGTGGAAGAACTTGACTGGCCTGCACAGAGCCCTGACCTCAACCCCATCGAACACCTTTCAAATGAATTGGAACGCCAACTGCGAGCCAGGCGTAATCGCCCAACATCAGTGCCCGACCTCACTAATGCTCTTGTGGCTGAATGGAATCAAGTCCCCTCAGCAATATTCCAACGTCTAGTGGAAAGCCTTCCCAGAAGAGTGGAGGCTGTTATAGCAGCAAAGGGGGGAATGACTCCATATGAATACCCATGATTTTGGAATAAAATGTTTGATGAGCAGGTGTCCACATACATTTGGTCATGTAGTGTATTTTCATCCACTGCAAACCTTTTTATTTACCCACGTGAATTTGCCTCAGTCATTTTGGTCGGAGTCTACATCGCGCCGAGTGCCTATGCACACACAGCGCAACAGCTACTGGCTGATCAGATCACAGAGGTGGAAAGGAAATACCCAGATTCTACTTTGACCATCATGGGGGATTTTAACCACACCATCCTACAACAGGAACTTCCCAGATAAAAACAATTGGTGAAATGTTCAACAAGGCAACAAAAAACATCTGGACCATGATTAGAGCACTATTAAAGGGGCATACCATACCACGCTGTCCCCCACGCTCCCCTGGGGAACTCAGACCATGTGATGCTACACCTCATCCCCACATACAGACAGAAACTAAAAACCGCCAAGCCTGTCAAACATACGATGTGGAAATGGACTGATGAGGCCATTGAGGAGTTAAAGGACTGCCTAGAAACCACGGACTGGAACATATTCAATGACAACATACACAACTACACAGGCAGGGTCACATCCTACATCAGTGTACGTGAGGAGAACTGCATACCATCAGATATTCTATCATACAGCAATGAGAAGCCATGGTTCACTGGGGAGCTTAGGGCTCTCCACAGTGCCAAAGAGGAAGACCACAGGGGCAAGACCAGGATCCTCTATAGAAAGGCAAAGAAAAAGCTACATTCAGGAATTAAGGCAGCCAAGCAGCAGTACAAAGACAGGCTAGAGCAACAGTTCTCCAGCAACGACTGCTCGTCTGTCTGGAAAGGACTGAAACAAATTACCAACCTCAAACCTAAAGCTCCTCCGACAGCAGACAACCCCTCACTGCAGAATAAACTAAACCAGTTCTACTGCAGATTTGACTCACAAACGCCCCTCAATCCCCAGGGCAATACCCCCCTCCACCTTCCCCTCCTTGCCACTACTACTGAAATTCACTGCTCGACTGAGGAACCTTACAGATAATTGTATATGTGGGGTACAGAGTTTAGGTGGTCATTCAAAAATCATGTTAAACACTATTATTGCACACAGAGTGAGTCCATGCAACTTATTATGTGACTTGTTAAGCAAATATTTACTCCTGAACTTATTTAGGCTTGCCATAACAAAGCGGTTGAATACTTATTAATTTAAAACATTTCAGCTTTTCATATTTTTATTCATTTGTAAAAATAAAAACAAATTAAAAAAACACAATTCCACTTTGACATTATGGGGTGTTTTGTGTAGGCCAGTGACACAAAATCTCAGGCTGTAACACAGCAAAATGTGGAAAAAAATCAAGGGGTCTGAATACTGTCTGAATGCATTCATTTTGATTACAGTACCAGTTAAAAGTTTGGACACACCTACTCATTCAAGGCTTTTTCTTTATTTTTACTATTTTCTACATTGTAGAATAATAGTTAAGACATCAAAACTATGAAATAACACATGGAATAATGTAGTAACCAAAAAAGTGTTAAACAAATCAAAATATATTTTGTATTTGAGATTCTTCAAAGTAGCCACCCTTTGCTTTGATGACAGCTTTGAACACTCTTGGTATTCTCTCAACCACCTTCATGAGGTAGTCACCTTGAATGCATTTCAATGAACAGGTGTGCCTTGTTAAAAGTTAATTTGTGGAATTTCTTTCCTTCTTAATGCGTTTGAGCCAATCAGTTGTGTTGTGACAAGGTAGGGGTGGTATACAGAAGATAGCCCTATTTGGTAAAAGACCAAGTCCATATTATAGCAAGAACAGCTCAAATAAGCAAAGAGAAACGACAGTCCATCATTACTTTAAGACATGAAGGTCAGTCAATCTGGAAAATTTGTGCAGTGGCAAAAACCATCAAGCACTATGATGAAACTGGAAATTGACGAAAAAAGATTTTGAAAGCCGATAGAAGTCCTCCATCCCGTTTAATCTTTCAGTAAGCCCCGTAAATATGTATTTTTGTTCATCCACGTTTTTCTGGAGCTTTTCTCGTGCGATTTCTACCAGGGTTAACCCGGTTTTGGCGATCTCCACACATTTGCCCAGTTCAGTCATATCAGTTTATATTTTTTTGACATCATCTGATATTTTCTTCATCTGCTTAGACAGTTTCTCATTGCCAGGGCGAATTTCTGTTAGTAGTGTCTCTAAACTCACTTTAGTCGAGTCGTCAGCTACTTGGTCAATGGTCAAGTTATTTCGCTGTGTTTGTTTGTCTCTATTTCTAGATCTAGTATTTGCCATAACATGCAGTTGCCAAAATTTAATTTCCGTTATTTCTTGACTTTAGAATCAAGTTATTTTCTATTTAAGAGGCATATTTTTTGTAAAGAAAGGGAATGCCAAACGGATCCCCTTCACCTGACTACCTCACGGTCGCCATACCGGTATTGCTTACTTTTAGAATTGGAAAAATACATTTTAAATGCTGTCAGGGGGCTGATTAACATATTTCCCAGCATGCTGTTTTGCTGGGCCATTTTTCAAATTCTTTGTTTCCATGTCTGTGGTTTTGGATTGATTGTTATTTATATTATGCAGCACAAAGATAAATATACTTTTTTTTAAATCTACTCTAATCTGTTAGAGGTTGGATTTATTGCACCCATTATTGAGAAGGTGGTGCCAGTTCAAATGGGTTAGGTTGTCTTATCAACTGTATTCTCTCTACCTTGCAATCAATCTGAATGCAAAAGGTGGGTGATTAACTTTTCCAAATGTTGCCAATTTGGCTGGATTTCAATGAGAATTAAAGACCACCCTGAAGAGGAAAATGGCGGACTGAAGATGGCGGTGCAGAATGCCTCATGATAAAAACGTAATATTCAATCTTTAAAACAGACTAAATATTAGCACTTCACTCTGATTCAGTTATTCATACACAATAACCTTCAATCTGGATAACAACACCAAACAAATGATAAGGCTAGAGAACTTTATCAACAAATATTACCAACACAGTCAACGCCAAAACATGTCGGAGAATAACCAGGGTAAGTATGGAGAAACAATCCCCCCCAAAAAACAAGACTCCTCGACAAACGCAGACGATTCATGGTTTTCACCACCCGGTACGGTAAGAATGGAAACCAACCTGCTAAAGTCGATAAATTATAAATTAAATCTTGAATTAGTCAGTGAAGACATAAAGGAGTTGAATGCGAGCCTCAAGATGAGTGACGAGAAAGCCGTGACACTGGAGAAAGAAACTAAAAAGCTAAAAGGTACTGTCAATATTATTGAAATGGACCATAAGGAAATTAAAAAAGAGAGCAAGTTTCTAAGAGAAGCCTTACTTGATATACAGACTAGGTCTATGCAAGAAAATCTGGTGCTTATCCGGATTAAAGGGGATGAGGGTGAAGATCCAGAGAGCGTTGTGAAATAATTCCTGGTTAAAGCGCAACAAATCCCAGGCGATACAGTCGACAAAATCAAACGTGTACACCGTTTCAGACAGAGAGGACAGCGATACGAGCGCCTAATCATTGCCAAATTTGCATTCTTTAAAGATAAAATAATGGTTAAAAGCCTGGGCAAAACACTCGCCGGCATGAAAATAGGCTTGAACAATCAGTTCCTAAAGGAAATTGCAGGATGGCACAACTTCTGTAACCACTCTTCAAAGAGAATAGACTAAAAGGGAAACGCGTAACTCTCGTAGTCGATACGCTAGCTGTACATAGATAACCAACTGTTCCGAGACACCAATACTACTCCATGGCTATTCTAAATAATAGACAGTTCTCATAGAAGGGGAGAATAATGGAACACCCAACACTATCCATGGTAGGGATTGTAATAAATAAATAAATCGGTATTTAATCAAATAAAACAATTATTAAAGAAATCAACTATGAATAAACTATACTGTTCAAGTTAGGGAATGTTGAAAAATAATTCATATTAGATTTTCTATTTATAGTATTTATAACTAGATACAAGACAGCATTAGAAAAAAGTACAATTAATGAAATATTCAATCTTCAAATACAAGCAACTGGATCACAAAAGTACTCAAAAGACCGAAATTAAGCAGGAATCAACATGGTAGAGATAAAAACACTGCAAATAGAGGAGAAAGAAGGCAGAGTATGTGGGTATGAATGGGTGGATATGTGGGGGGAGTGTGGGTCTGTTGGAAGATGGGGTGCCTGTATTTTTGTGTGCTAGGAAAAGTGTGATGAGTTAAGTGAGTGAAAAAGTAAAATGGTTAAATGCCAGAGTGTGTGTCTGCAAGCAGGAGTTGTGACAGAGTGAGAGTCTTCAATTTGGCGTAGATATGGGATATACATTTTAAAAATAAATTACAAATATATAGTTTTTTTTTTTTTTCCTATCATGATGGAACGGTCCCCAACCCTATATTCCTGACACCCACCTGAGCGACCCACCCATTAAGGTGAAGTCTTAATCTGTTGTCTAGGCCTACTGCAAGTAGCCTACAGCCAAGACAGAAAGATAAACACGATCAGAGACCCAGTAAAGCAGCAACGCCCCCTCAAGAGTCTGAGCCTGCTTGGCAGGGTTGGTCCAACAAATATAATATAATAGGAATTTAGTATAATATACAAGGAATTTCTCAAAGCTGCTAATAACCTCGTACCTAGCCGGTGGGAATTCCGGTGGAGTACCCCCATGCAGGTAGTGGCAGTGCTGGCAACACTGGCTGCAGTAACTCATGAGGAGGGGGTTACACTCAGACAATTAGCACAAAATAATAAAATGGTCTGACTGCAGAGGTTCTTGGGAAGAATGATCACAACAGGGGACCAGCGTGTTTGTGTGTGTCAGGGGGAAGGGGGGTATCAGAGCTCCATCAGCTAGGACTAGACATGGGTTAATCAAATCTCCCCATTCCTGCTCAATTTGGCATGCCTTCTCAAACAGCTACAACTGTATACGCATTCACACATCAAGTCTTCTCTTGAGTTGGGCTCAGGGATGGAACAACTGTTGAACATCTGAGCTTGTGGTTGTGTGTGTGTGAGGGAGTGAGTGAGTATGTGTGTGTGGGGGGTTGGGGGGGTGTAGGTTGGTCTAATGGTGAAAGGGGAGAGATATGTTTGTGGGGAAGGGGTGGGGGTGGGGAGAGTACGTGTATGCATCCCACATCTGCTGCTATGGGATAATGATGAATGAATCACAATAATTGCTTCCCTAAATAATAATTGCATGCCAAATTGTAGATTTTGTACTGCCAGTCCTGGTTATAGGTAACAATCCTTTGTAATAAGTGCCTACATTATCATGCATATTGTTCGTCAATTGTGGAAATAATGTCAACGGGTGCTGAAGGTGGGTGTGGTGTATGAATCAGGCGCAGGACGCAGAGGCTCAGTCCAAAGGCTTTAGTGCAATATTCACAAAAGACATAAGCACAATAAGCCCGAAGGCGAATACACGGCGCACACAGGCGACAAAACAAACGGCGCACTAACATGTGCAAAAGAACCTCTCCAAAACACTGGAGGGAAAATAGTAGTTCCAACACGAAACAGTAGAGCAATCACACACAACGACAAGCACACACAACGAGAACTAAATAGGACACTAACGAGGACTAACAAGACACAGGTGTACAACATCCAGACAAAACCAAAACGAACATGAAACATAGATCGGTGGCAGCTAGTACTCGGGGGCAGCGACCGCCGAAGCCTGCCCGAACCAGGAGGAGGAGCAGCCTCGGCCGAAACGTGACAGTACCCCCCCTTGACGCGCGGCTCCAGCCGTGCGCCGACCCCGGCCTCGGGGACGACCAGGAGGACGCGGAGCAGGGCGCGCGGGATGGTCTCCGTGGAACTCCGACAGGAGAGATGGGTCTAGGATGTCCCTCCGCGGCACCCAGCACCGCTCCTCCGGGCCGTACCCCCTCCCACTCCACGAGATACTGGAGACCCCCATCCGGCGTCTAGAGTCCAAGATGGACCGAACGGTGTACGCCGGAGCCCTCGATGTCCAGTGGGGGCGGAGGAGTCTCCCCTATCTCATTGTCCTGGAGTGGACCAGCTACCACCGGCCTCGAGAAGAGACACATGGAACGAGGGGTTAATATTCTTATACTCAACAGGTAGATGTAACCTATAACACACCTCGTTCAATCTTCTCAGGACTTTAAAGGGGCACAAACCGCCGACCCAGCTTCCGGCAGGGCAGGCGGAGGGGTAGGTTTCTGTAGAGAGCCAGACTCGATCTCCCGGGTGCGTACACCGGCCCCTCACTGCGGTGGAGATCGGCGCTCGCCTTGTGACGAAGGGACGGCCCGCTGCAGGTGGACGTGGGCAGCGTTCCACGTCTCTTCCGAGCGCCTCATCCAGTCATCCACCGCAGGGGCCTCGATCTGGCTCTGCTGCCAAGGTGCCAGAACCGGCTGGTAACCTAACACACATTGGAAGGGGGTTAGGTTGGTAGAGGAGTGGCGGAGAGAGTTCTGGGCCATCTCGGCCCAGGGAATGACCGTGCCCACTCCTCCCGGCCGGTCCTGGCAATACGACCTCAGAAACCTACCCACATCCTGGTTGACACGTTCTACCTGCCTTACTCTCCGGGTGGTACCCTGAGGTAAGGCTAACCGAGACCCCAAACGCTCCATGAACGCTCTCCAAACACGGGAGGTAAACTGGGGGCCTCGATCAGACACTATATCCTCGGGTACCCCGTAATGCCGGAAGACGTGGGTAAATAGGGCCTCAGCGGTCTGTAGGGCAGTAGGAAGACCCGACATAGGAGAAGACGACAGGCCTTAGAGAACCGGTCTACAACGACCAGGATGGTGGTATTCCCCTGAGAGGGGAAGGTCTGTCACTAAAATCCACCGAGAGGTGGGACCATGGTCGTTGTGGGACGGGCAGGGGTTGTAACTTACCCCTGGGCAGATGTCGAGGCGCCTTACACTGGGCGCACACCGAGCAGGAGGAGACATAAACCCTCACATCCCTAGCCAAAGTGGGCCACCAGTATTTAGTGCTAAGGCAATGCACTGTCCGGCCGATACCCGGATGTCCAGAGGAGGGTGACGTGTGAGCCCAGTAAATGAGTCGATCCCGAATCTCGGCGGAACGTACTTCCGACCTCAGGACACTGTGGAGGGCTGGGGTCGGATCGCAACGCTCGCTCGATTTCGGCATCGACCTCCCACACCACCGGTGCCACAAGGCAAGACTCCGGTAGTATGGGAGTGGGCTCAACGGACCTCTCCTCCGTGTCATACCGTCGGGACAGCGCATCCGCCTTACCATTCTGGGACCCAGGGATGTACGTGATTTTAAATACGAACCTGGTGAGAAACATACTCCATCGAGCCTGGCGAGGGTTCAGTCTCCTCGCTGCCCGGATGTACCCAGGTTCCGATGGTCAGTCAAAATGAGGAAAGGGTGTTGGAGCCCCCTCAAGCCAATGCCTCCACACCTTAAGGGCTTGAACTACAGCTAACAGCTCCTGTCCCCAACGTCATAGTTACGCTCTGGGCTGAGCTTCTTTGAGTGAAAAGCACAGGGCGGAGTTTAGGTGGCGTGCGGACCGCTGAGAGAGAACGGCCCCTATACCAGCCTCAGACGCGTCTACCTCAACCTGAAAGGGTAATCGGATCCGGATGCCAGCACCGAGCCGACGTAAACAGGTCCTTCAGTCTCCCTAAAGGCCCTGTCCGCATCAGCCGACCACTGCAGGCGCACCGGACCCCCTTTCAGAAGGGGACGTGATGGGAGCTGCCACCTGTCCAAAACCCTGGATAAACCTCCGGTAGTAATTACGCAAAGCCCAAAAACTGCTGCACCTCTTTTACAGTAGTTGGGGTTTAAGCCAATTACGCGCATGACACCACGATCCACACTCCATTCTCACCCCTGACGCGGACAACCGATAACCCAAAAAGGAGACCGACTCCTGGAAAAACAGACATTTCTCTGCCTTGACATATAGATCGTGCTCCAACAGCCTCCTCAATACACGACGCACCAGGGTTATATGCGCTCCTGAGATCCAGTTTTGTGAAAAACCGCGCTCCATGCAATGACTCCGTCATGGTCGCAATCAGAGGGAGTGGATAACTGTATTTCACAGTAATCTGATTGAGACCACGGTAATCAATGAACGGGCGCAACCCTCCATCTTTCTTTTTCACAAAAAAGAAGCTCGAAGAGGCGGGAGAAGTGGAGGGCCGAATGTATCCCTGTCTCAAAGATTCGGCTATGTAAGTCTCCATAGCTTTTCTCTCCTCTTGAGACAAAGGATACACATGGCTCCGTAGGGAGCGCTGCTCCTGCCTGGAGATCGATCGCACAATCCCCCTGTCCATGAGGAGGCAACTGCGTCGCCTAGTTTTGCTAAACACGAGAGCTAAATCCCCATATTCAGGCGGAATGTGCAGTGCGGGCACTTGGTTTGGACTTTCCACCGAAGTCGCCTCCATGGAAACACCCAGACATCGCCCTGCACTGAGCAGACCACCCATCGAGAGCCCTCTGTTGCCACGAAATAGCAGGGTTATGCGGTGCTTAACCAGGGAATTCCCAGCACCACTGGGGTACGCAGGAGAGTCGATCAGATACAGCTGTATAGTCTCCTCATGACCCCCCTGCGCACACATCCGGGTGGCGCTGTGATCTCCCCCTGATCAACCCGACCCCAACGGGCGGCTATCTAAGGCATGAACGGGAAAAGGTTTGTCAACAGGTAGGAGAGGGATCCCTAACTCTAAACAAAACTTCCGATCAACAAAATTCCCAGCTGCGCCTGAATCTACTAGCGCCTTAGTGCTGGGAATGAGGTCGCAACCTGTGGAAAACAAACAGGTATACAAAAGTGTCGCAACAGAAAGCTCTGGGGTAAGTGGGGCGTCTACTCACCTGGGAGGCCCCACAGTGCGTGGCCTGTTGTCTTCTCCCCCGGAGAACCCTCCCCAGCACCTGGCCGCAGTGTGCCCTCCACGACCGCACTTGGTGCAGGAGACAGGCCCCCTCGGGCTCCTCCTCCTCCGTCCTCTAGCGCTGGGCACCCCCGAGCTCCAGGGCTCGGCTCGGAGGTGCCGGAGGTCGAATGGACGGACTCCCTCGGGACGCCCACGGGTGGCCAGCAGGGTGTCCAGACGGATGGACATATCGACCAACTGGTCGGAAGGTAAGATGGTATCCTGCAGGCCAACTCACGTTGAACGTCCTCTCGTAGGCTACATTGAAAATGGTGGATGAGAGCCCGTTCATTCCACCCTGCATCCGCCGCTAGAGTCCGGTACTCTAGAGCGAACGCCTGAGCGCTCCTCCTCCCCTGTCTCAAATGGACTAGACGCTCCCCCGCCGCTTTGCCCTCAGGTGGATAGTCGAACACGGCCTTGAAGCGGCGGGAGAACTCGGCGTAGGTGATGGTGTTGGCGTCCATCTTCCTCCACTCAGCGTTAGCCCACTCCAACGCCTTGCCCGTGAGACAGGAGATGAGAGTGGAAACGCTCTCGTGTCCCGAGGGCACCGGGTGTACAGTGGCCAGGTAGAGCTCCACCTGCAGGAGGAACCCCTGACACCCGGCAGCTGTTCCGTCATACGCCCTCGGGAGCGAGAGCCGAATCCCCCTGGGTTCCGAACCTGGGACTGGTGGACCGGCCGATGGGGGGGGCAGGGTAGGTGGAGGTGTGGGTACCCTGCTGGCCTCCCATCGGTGCAAGGTGTTGATTACGTCCTGTAGAGCGGTCTCCAGTTGTCTTATCTGGCCATCTTGCCCACGGATATGCTCCTCGAGCGACACTGCCGATCCTGCTGATTCCATTAAGGTGTGTGATTCTGTCAACGGGTGCTGAAGGTGGGTGTGGTGTATGAATCAGGCGCAGGACGCAGAGGCTCAGTCCAAAGGCTTTAGTGCAATATTCACAAAAGACATAAGCACAATAAGCCCGAAGGCGAATACACGGCGCACACAGGCGACAAAACAAACGGCGCACTAACATGTGCAAAAGAACCTCTCCAAAACACTGGAGGGAAAATAGTAGCTCCAACACGAAACAGTAGAGCAATCACACACAACGACAAGCACACACAACGAGAACTAAATAGGACACTAACGAGGACTAACAAGACACAGGTGTACAACATCCAGACAAAACCAAACGAACATGAAACATAGATCGGTGGCAGCTAGTACTCCGGGGACAACGACCGCCGAAGCCTGCCCGAACAAGGAGGAGGAGCAGCCTCGGCCGAAACCGTGACAAATAAATTAAGATATGCACGATTCTTTAAGATATACACTGTATATTTACAGCTGTGGAAAAAATTAAGAGACCACTGCACATTTTTCTTAAATCAGCATCTCTACATGCATGACAGCCATTCCATTCCAGTGTCTGTTGAATTCCAACACAGGCACACCTCATTCTACTGATTAGGTGATCACATGAACCAAATCTTATTTAACGAGGAAAAGTATAAAAACCACTGCTGTGGTCATCACTATCCTCTTGCAATATGACCAGCTGGATGGCAAAAACAGTGCTAATAGTACCTCAAAAGTAATATTAATCAAAAAATAACTATTGACCATACCAAAAGAGTTGAAAAGAAAAGTTCTGAGTGAGGAAAAGAAGGGGTCAATTCTGGCTTTACTGGCAGAGGGATACTGTGAGCGTCAGGTTGCTTCCATCCTTAAAATTTCAAAGACGGCGGTTCATAAGAACAAGGTCAAGCAGCAGACATTGGGGACAACAAAGCTACAGACCGGCAGAGGGCGAAAACGACTCTACTGACCGGGATGACCGCCAACTCATTCGAATGTAGGATGACATCAACAACCGTAGGATGACATCAAGTGACCTACAAAAACAATGGCAAACGGCAGCTGGAGTGAAGTGCATGGCGAGGACGGTTCGAAACAGGCTCCTAGGGGCAGAATGAAGTCGTGCAAAGCTAGAAAAAAGCCCTTCATCAATGAGAAGCAAAGAAGAGCCAGGCTGAGGTTTGCAAAAGACCATAAGGATTGGACCGTAGAGGACTGGAGTAAGGTCATCTTCTCTGATGAGTCCAATTTTCAGCTTTGCCCAACACCTGGTCGTCTAATGGTTAGACGGAGACCTGGAGAGGCCTACAAGCCACATTGTCTCGCACCCACTGTGAAATTTGGTGGAGGATCGGTGATGATCTGGGGGTGCTTCAGCAAGGCTGGAATCAAGCCACGTACAAGGTTGTCCTGGAAGAAAACTTGCTTCCTTTTGCTCTGACATTGTTCCCCAACTCTGAGGATTGGTTTTTCCAGCAGGACAATGCGCCATGCCACACAGCCAGGTCAATCAAGGTGTGGATGGAGGACCACCAGATCAAGACCCTTTCATGGCCATTCCAATCTCCAGACCTGAACCCCATTGAAACCTTCTGGAATGTGATCAAGAGGAAGATGCATGGTCACAAGCCATCAAACAAAGCCGAGCTGCTTGAATTTTTGCGCCAGGAGTGGCATAAAGTCACCCAACATCAATGTGAAAGACTGGTGGAGAGTATGCCAAGAAGCATGAAAGCTGTGATTGAAAATCAGGGTTACCCACCTATTGTGCATGTTCTCCCACTTAAAAAGATGAGAGAGGCCTGTAATTTTCATCATAGGTACACGTCAACTATGACAGACAAAATGAGGAAAAAAAATCCAGAAAATCACATTGTAGGATTTTTAATGAATTTATTTGCAAATTATGGTGGAAAATAAGTATTTGGTCAATAACAAAGAAGCAAGATTTATGGCTCTCACAGACCTGTAACTTCTTCTTTAAGAGGCTCCTCTGTCCTCCACTCGTTACCTGTATTAATGGCACCTGTTTGAACTTGTTATCAGTATAAAAGACACCTGTCCACAACCTCAAACAGTCACACTCCAAACTCCACTATGGCCAAGACCAAAGAGCTGTCAAAGGACACCAGAAACACAATTGTAGACCTGCACCAGGCTGGGAAGATTGAATCTGCAAAGGTAAGCAGCTTGGTTTGAAGAAATCAACTGTGGGAGCAATTATTAGGAAATGGAAGACATACAAAACCACTGATAATCTCCCTCGATCTGGGGCTCCACGCAGAAGATCTCACCCCGTTAGGGGTCAAAATGATCACAAGAACGGTGAACAAAAATCCCAGAACCCTACACGGGGGGACCTAGTGAATGACCTGCAGAGAGCTGGGACCAAAGCTCTAACAAAGCCTACCATCAGTAACACTACGCACGCTTAGGGACTCAAATCCTCAGTGCCAGACGTGTCCCCCTGCTTAAGCCAGTACATGTCCAGGCCCGTCTGACGTTTGCTAGAGTGCAGAAGAGGATTGGGAGAATGTCATATGGTCAGATGAAACCAAAATAGAACTTTTTGGTAAAAACTCAACTCACATGTTTGGAGGACAAAGAATGCACAGAGTTGCATCCAAAGAACACCATACACCTACTGTGAAGCATGAAGGGGGTGGGAAACATCATGCTTTGGGGCTGTTTTCCCATGCAAAGGGACCAGGACGACTGATCCGTGTAAAGGAAAGAATGAATGGGGCCATGTATCGTTAGATTTTGAGTGAAAAACTCCTTCCATCAGCAAGGGCATTGAAGATGAAACGTGGCTGGGTCTTTCAGCATGACAATGATCCCAAACAGACCGCCGGGCAACGAAGGAGTGGCTTCGTAAGAAGCATTTCCAAGGTCCTGGAGTGGCCTAGCCAGTCTCCAGATCTCCAACCCCATAGAAAATCTTTGGAGGGGAGTTGAAAGTCCGTGTTGCCCAGCGACAGCCCCAAAACATCACTGCTCTAGAGAGATCTGCATGGGAGGAATGGGCCAAAAATACCAGCAACAGTGTGTGAAAACCTTGTGAAGACTTACAGAAAACGTTTGACCTGTGTCATTTCCAACAAAGGGTATATAACAAAGTATTGAGAAACTTTTTTCTCATTTTGTCTGTCATAGTTGACGTGTACCTATGATTAAAATTACAGGCCTCTCATCTTTTTAAGTGGGAGTACTTGCACAATTGGTGGCTGACTAAATACTTTTTTTCCCCACTGTATTCCACCAAATATTGATTTCTGAACTCTTCCTAAGTTAAAACATTACTATTGTGTTGTTTAAAAATGAACATGAACTTATTTTCTTTGCATTATTCGAGGTCTGACAACACTGCAACTTTTTTGTTATTTTGACCAGTTGTCATGTTGCCAGTAGATTATAGAATAAAACAAAAATGTAATTTTTACCCAAACACATACCTATAAATAGTAAAACCAGAGAAACTCATAAGTTTGCAGTGGTCTCAATTTTTTCTGCAGCTGTATATATATATATATATATATATATTAATAACTATATACAATACAACCGAGGCGAAGGTGTTTGAAATGCCTTTGGCTTTTAATCTGCTTCTGTTCTGTAGGTGGCACTATGTGCTCTTTTCAAAGGATGGATCCCAACCTCTCAAAGGCCCTAGGAGCCAGGTGAACTGGAGTGGTCTGCCAGTCACTGGGACGACAACCCAACTTGGGATGTGGGGAGGTTTTAGCAGGTGGACTGTTGGAGAACAATTGAAGGTTTAACTCAGTCCCAGTGCAAATATCATGGTACAGCTATATGGACACTCAATCATCATGGTATTTTTTAATGGTAAGTTTACAAAACATATTATGATACATAGAATTGAAACTTGTATCTAATTATGGTAAGTGGTGAAATATGTATAAGCAGTTATAATTATAATGCTCCCATGGGCAAATAAATTTAAAAAAGGTATTGATATTAATTAACAATAATTTTGACAGAAAGCAGAAAGATGGATCCTTTTAAATATGTTATTGGACCATAAACAGATTTGGCTCATTAATCTATACAGTCCAAATAATGATGATCCACGCTTAAATATAATAATTTATCAAGCAATACACAACTCGAATATTATGGTGGGAGATTATAATACAGTTTTAAATACCTCAATGGACCGTAAAGGAAATCACACTACCAACTATTACCGTCATGCACTTCCACAAGGGCGAGGATATTGGACATTTTCTCAAAGCCTATTGGATGACAACTTGTTTTTAATGAAGACAGAATAATTTATAACTGACGTTTTCCTACACAACAAAAACTGTACCATAGAGGCACAGAATAAGTTAGAGGAAAAACAAAAAGAACTGGAGGAACTTAAAAATAACACGAACTGGATAGAATATGGGGAGAAATTCACCAAAATCTTCAACATAGAAATACTACCAAAAATAATTTACTGAAACTTGTTACAATTGACGGAGTAACCCATGATTTACCAAACAATATTTTGAAAGAGGAAGAAAAGTACTTTAAGCATATGTTTTCGTTTCAGTCTCCTAAATCTCCACTAAACAAAGTTAATTGTAAGGGGGAAAAATCCATTAGTAATGTCAAATTAACATCTGTACAGCAAAACTAATGTGAAGGCCAAATTACAGATGAGGAGGTTCTTGATGCAATTAAAGCCTTTAAGTCCGGGAAAACTCCAGGGCTGGATGGCATACCAGTTGACGTATATCAAACCTTTTTTTGTACTCAGAGGTCCGTTAATAGCAGGGTTTAACCACTCCTATAAAAATGGTAGACTATCAGATACTAAGCAAAAAGGTCTGATTTCACTATTACTGAAGAAGGACCCAGGTGGTAAATATAAAGATCCAGTCCATTTATAAATCTGGAGACCCCTTAAACTTCAGTGTTGTGATGCAGAAATTCTAGCAAAATGCATAGCATATATAATTAAAAAGGATGGATGATACATTGGAGATAATATAAGACAAGTACTGGAAACAATAGAGCACTATGAAAAATCTGGGAAACCAGGCCTGGTACAGTGGAAAGTATTCACCCCCCTTGGCATTTTTCCTATTTTGTTGCCTTACAACCTGGAATTAAAATGGATTTTTTTGGGGGTTGTATCATTTGATTTACACAACATGCCTACCACTTTGAAGATGCAAAATATTTTATTTTGTGAAAAAAACAAGAAATAAGACCAAAAAAAAACGGAAAACTTGAGCGTGCATAACTATTCACCCCCCCAAAGTCAATACTTTGTAGAGCCACCTTTTACAGCAATTACAGCTGTCCTTTGGTCTGGAGTTCCAACCGCAGTGTCTTTGTGAGACGCTGTGTGAGTGAACGGATGATCTCTGCATGTGTGGTTCCCACCGTGAAGCATGGAGTAGGAGGTGTGATGGTGTGGGAGGTGCTTTGCTGGTGACACTATATGTGGTTTATTTAGAATTCATGGCACACAACCAGTATGGCTACAATAGCATTCTGCAGCGATACGCCATCCCATCTGGTTTGCGCTTAGTGAGACTATCATTTGTTTTTCAACAGGACAATGACCCAACATACCTCCAGGCTGTGTAAGGGCTATTTGACCAAGGAGAGTGATGGAGTGCTGCATCAGATGACCTGGCCTCCACAATCACCCGACCTCAACCCAATTGAGAGGGTTTGGGATGAGTTGGACTGTAGAGTGAAGGAAAAGCAGCCAACAAGTACTCAGCATATGTGGGAACTCCAAGACTGTTGGAAAAGCATTCCAGATTAAGCTGGTTGAGAGAATGCCAAGAGTGTGCAAAGCTGTAATCAAGGCAAAGGTGGCTACTTTGAAGAATCTGAAATCTAAAAGATATTTTGATTTGTTTAATTCTTATTTGGTTAATACATTTACATTTTAGTAATTTAGCAGACGATCTTATCCAGAGCGACTTACAGTTAGTGAGTGCATACATTTTTTTCATACTGGACCCCAGTGGGAATCGAACCCACAACCCTGGCGTTGCAAGTGCCAAGCTCTACCAACTGAGCTACACGGGGCTACTACATGATTCCATATGTGTTATTTCATAGTATTGATGTCTTCACTATTATTCTACAATGTAGAAAAACCCTTTAATGAGTAGGTGTCCAAACTTTTGACGGGTGCTGTACATTTGCACACATTTCTATAAACCAGTTTTTGCTTTGTCATTATGCGGTATTGTGTGTAGATTGATGAGTTAAACAAACAATTTCATCCATTTTAGAATAACAAAATGTGGAAAAAGTCAAGGGGTCTGAATTCTTGCTAACATTTTACATTTACGTCACTTAGCTGATGCTCTTATCCAGAGCAACTTACAGGAGCAATTAGGGTTAAATGCCTTGCTTAAGGGCACATTGACAGATTTTTCACCTAGTCAGCTCGGGATTCAAACCAGCGACCTTTCGGTTACTGGCCCAACGCTCTTAACCACTAGGCTATCTGCTGCCAGCTTGCTGACTAACTTATGGCAATGCACTGATTGGACCTCGTCATACTGGAACGACATATGTACTGTACATACAGTAGAATAGACTCACAGAACTGTTCTGTGGCCTTCGTTAGGGTAGTTAACCTGTAATAACTTTTGCAATGCATATCATAGATAACAATATGCAAGATATGAAAGCTATGTAAACTGATAAGGTTTGTTAGCCGTTTAAACGTACAGTACTAGATAAGGAAAAACATACTTAGAATAGTAAACATTTGCACTGTGTTTTGTGTTTGAAGTTGAGATATCAGAAGCGATCATCATCTTAGTGTATGTGTGTGTGTGCATGTCTTACGGGTATTAAGGTTAGTAGTTGACCATCAGTGTGGGATGGAATGCTACACGGTCGATGACCTCACATCACCACCGGTTCACGCTGGTCCACATCCGCACTTTGACCTTTTTGTCCTCTAACTACACTGGACATTTGACTCAAATCAGGGGGAAAAAGTAGTCTGGAACAGACAAAGTTCCTGTTGTTCCTTGCCTAGGCTTACCTACCATTTTCTATCCTTGAAATCCTAAGCTCAGACATTACAAAATGGCACGGTGGTGTATAATCTCTTTTAAAGGGATTTTTCAGATACTTTAATACTTCGAAAGTTGAGTGGAGTCCATATTCCAAGACTTCTGTTTCACGACTAGTTTAATCTCTTGTGAAAGCCGTTATTTAGTTCTTGGTGCCGAGTTTCCAACTTTTTACATGTTTCTGGCAATGGTGTAGGTCTGTATGTACCTCATTTCTGTGGGTCAGACAGCCTTGATGACGGTGGCTATTATGTGACCTGTAGTCTGACCTCTACTGGCCTTGTCTGACCTGTACTGATGAGAGAATGCATTACAGTAGGTTACTCCCTTTCTGTCTGACCATGGTTGGTGTGTTGCCATGTCTGTATTTCTGACCCGGATGGCTGTGTTGTGTCTGGCTGGTATAGCCGCGCCAATGCTTGGCGCCAACTGATGGTTAAAAGTTAAGTGTTACTGTTTGGCTCTCTGTTGGTCTGGCCATGGGTGTTGATATTTGTGTAGTCAGTTTGTAGTGTTTGTCTTTGTATACCAGGCCCTGTGTTATGTGTATGGTTGGTTATGAGTGTGTAGTAAGCCAGAGACTGGACATTTGTAACGGAGTACATTTTACATTTTAGTCATTTAGCAGACGCTCTTATCCAGAGCGACTTACAGGAGCAATTAGAGTTAAGTGCCTTGCTCAAGGGCACATCGACAGATTTTCACCTAGTCGGCTCGGGGATTAGAACCAGCGACCTTTCGGCTACCGGCACAACGCTCTTAACCACTAAGCTACCTGCCGCCCAGTAATGTGGCTAAAGACTAGATTACCTTTAGTACTTCACTAGTCTTGTCCCCAGACCAGAACAGATCAACAAAAATCACTCACCGTGGAGAGTAGACAAACCATGTAAACATTTGGACCTAAAAATCGGAGACAAAATAATTAGTTGGGTAGAGGGAAAATAAAATAATTGAAAATATGAATCGCATGAAAAGTGATTGAATTGCTTAAGACCTCACACTGGCTCTGACCTGATTCAATAGCTTTTTGTTTGCTACTCTACAGCTTTGTTTGTCCTCCGTGGAAAGAGTTCACAGGCCTAGTCTGCCAAAAGTAATCTGCCTTCCTGGATGTTGGTCTGTGGGAGTGAAGAGAAAAAGCAGTAAACTGAATTGCGGTGTGTGTACAGGTGGTGTTTGAGACCCACGACATCTTCACTAAACCCTGTCCCTGTTGCTGAGCACTACCACAGCTGTCGTGATAAACGCACACGAGTGACACACAACACGAGTGACACATACACAGTGAATCAGTGGGTAGCATATACCTAAAGCCTACAAGTACTGTATAATGTAACTTGTTATATGCATGTATTAGCCTGTATTATGTCTATGGATTACATTTGTGTATGACTATGTATGATTCAGTGTCCTACTGACAAAAATGTCACCATAGAAAGCAGTGGAGAGAGATGAAGAAAAAAGACAAAGAAAAGACATGAGGTTTCAGAGGTGTTTTCCAGAACATGGCAATGAAGGTGTTTTATTCATCTTTTGTTGAAAAAAAAAACAACAAAATGTTTTACAAAGTCCAACAGTTCAACTCTAGTATACTCTTTTACTGGCTGTTATACCTAAGATTGCGGAAGATTGACAAGATCCCTAACCGTTCGGCTTCACCATGTAAAAAGTTGTCAGCGTTGTCTGAGGGAGGGGGGGGGGACTCTAGCACATGCGTATAGCCAATGAAATTGCTGAACAAGACGCAAGACTGCGCAAGTGGCGCTTGAGTAGGCGCTACATCGAATTAAGGTTGTTTTGGCCCAATCAACAACGTGTTTAAAGTTTATATTTTTACAAATGCATCTTCCGAAAAATCAAAGAAATACAAACATATAAAGTTGAATGAATATGCCTGATATTGAATGAGCAAATGTATAATTTGTATACCAGATTTGACACTTCATTCCCATAGATTTCCATTCAAAAGTCACTACTTCCTCTGCGTCATCCTGCACTTCCTGGCGGATGGTCGTAATGCGAGAGTCTGCGCTCTGGCTCCAGCTATGACTCTTTGTTCAGACAGAGCAGAGTATAGTGAGGAGACCGGAGAGCTGAGGGTCCAAGAGGATTGTACATGTCATGGTCCAAGCAGCCAGAGTAGAACAGGCCTCTGAATGGACAGCAGGATACATTTGATATGGCCAATCATTGATACACCAGACAGACAGACACTTGAGTAGGATTCCTTTTGAAATCCTAAACAGCCTGTTGTCATGGAAATGTTTTGTGCCAGAGCTCCCTTCTAGTTGGAAAATAAAAAAGCAAATACACTAACTTCAGTTTAAAAACAATCCAAACCTTTACTGTATCTTTCAACCAAGAATCCAAAGTGAAAACAGTTTGAAAAAAATAATAATAAAGATTTCTAAAAATAACTCAAGGCACAAATATGAATACTGCAAAAATGTAATACTCTACATTACAAATTGTGTAATGGTGAATAGTCATTTGAAAAATGTATCTATCTATTTTTGGATATTCGTACAACCAACACAGAGGCAGTAGGAGGGGTGAGTAGAGGGGGGTCCCTGTCCCCCTCCAATATGGCTGGGGGTGTAAACCAAACCACTAGCGACCGGGTGTAGCCAGCACACTGCCCAGCCGCCCCCTAAACTACCCTTCCTTCCATACCTCACCCCCTACTCCCCTCAGAGGCAATAACAATATGTACAACTCTGAGGCTTAGTCCCAAATGGCACCCTATTCTCTATATAGTGTACTACTTCTGACCAGAGCCAGTAGTGCACTATATAGGGAATAGGGTGCCATTTGGGACACAGTAAGAATACTGATCCTAGATAATCTCCAGTGATGGGTGCTTTCTCTAATTCATCTTTTTAATACTCTTCACACTGTTTCCTGAACAGAGTGAAAGTCAGACACTATGACAGGAAGAGAGAATATAAAGAAGTGGATCCCTTCCAGCGAGTGAGATGACGGGATCCAGAAAAATAAGCTACTGACTCAGAGTGCATCTCTCTGCTACAGTAACTCATATAGTGCCCTCAAGTGGGGGGACAGCTAGGCTGCCCATAACTTCTACAATGTATATAAAAACGAGAACATTTATCCTCTTAGCAAAAATCTGTTACTGAGCAAAAGGCATAGCAAAAGAGAAGCCCCCAACCCAGTCCCTAACACTGACCTATACCCAATACCCAGAGACATATACAGAGATATACAGGTAACTTTCAAAATAAAAGAAACACTTGAGTAAATGAGGGCTACAAAGTATTGAAAGCAGATGCTTCCATACAGGCGTGGTTCCTGAGTTAATTAAGCAATTAACATCCCATCATGCTTCGGGTCATGTATAAAAATGCCCAGTTGCCCATTATCAGACACTTGTAGAATATATGCCAAGACGCACGGAAGCTGTTCTGGCGCCTCGTGGTGGCCCAACGCCCTATTAAGACACTATGTTGGTGTTTCCTTTATTTTGGCAGTTACCTGTATGATATATATATATATATATGTCAAAGATATATGGCTCTTTTAAATACTTAAACCCTGATGCCTATTATCAACACTAGTCTATCTGGTTCCTTTCAACACTGAGGAGATGCTGAGACACCATAGAGGAGCTCATGGGAGGATAATTAATTTAAAAGGGAAGGAAGGAAAGACGAGTAGAGATAAGTGTAGAAGAAGAGAGGCAGGTGGAAGAATTATGATGGGTAGGTATCAGAAGTGGAACTTTGGCACAGTTGACCACCTCCAATAGAATGTCTTATTACTATGCCTTCTTTGATTCTGTCTCGCCTCACCCGATTGGTCAGAAATACACCGTTGAGGTCTTATGTATCCGTAGCTAATGTCTGTTTGGGCCAAACCAAACAGACTTTAGCCTGGCACTTTGTTAGCCACTTTAGCTTTGGAGCGGAAATGACTCTGTAAACATCTTCAGGCCGCTCCTCCACAGCACTACAAGAGTGACGGGACAGAGAGTGCTAGGCTACATCCCAAATTACCCTACTCCCTGTATAGTGTACTACTTTGACCAGGACGCATAGCACTCCAGTCAAAAGTAGTGCACTATATAGGACACAGGGTGCCACTTTGGACAAACCCCATGTTTGGAGCAAGACAGGAGGGTCCCAGTACTGCAATACTGTGATGGAGAAAACCTGGGTTGTTTGAATAGAGCAGTTCTACTTCAGACATACATTTGATAAATCAACTCAACATCACTAGCAAAAACCCAGAAAAATCTAGGTTTAAATATGAAACGTATGGGCAAAACTATATGTACAAGAGAAAAACCGCTAACAGGCCAAAATAAATAAACTGCCTAGATTTTTTCCTTTGTAGTGCTCAAAACTTTAACTATTTAAAGTCTTCATGGCCCAAGTTTCAGACTGTGCCATTCAAGAACAGGGGTAAGTGTTAGCGTTAGCTGCTGTTCTTTCATTCTGGCCCATAAATACCTCGCAAGCCTATTCGAACCACACCACAGTTCAGACAAGCCTATTCGGACCACACCACAGTTCAGACACACACCAGCCCAAACCACAAGCTCATGGTCCAGTTACCTAACACATGTGACGTACATGATCCACACAGACACACGTCTGAAACAGAATCGTGTAGCAACACACACTATTCGCACTGTATACACTCCTCCTCCATAATAGCAAACTACACACACCAGAGGAAGATAGAATGACGTCTCAGCTTACCATTTAGCAGCAACAGTCCCTTAGCTCTGGTCTAAGGCGTTACGTGTGGCTTGCTGTTGAAGGCTCAGCATCAGCAAACCACACGTAACACCCTGGACCAGAGTTACTACAGTCCTTTGAACCCTGACCTCCATCTGTCTTTCTGTACAGGAGCACAATCCATAACGTCAGTTAGTCTTTTTCACACAGTGCACCTCCAGAGAGAGAAACCCCCCCCCCACAAAAGCCCAAACTGAAAAAAGTAAACATCTTGAAATAATACAATAAATTATGCTTAAAAAAACATCTATTAACAAAATAAATTAAGGCATGCAAAAGATAAAGTCAACCTAAGAGATGTGAATCTTTTTTTTTTTTTTGCCAAATGTCCATCTATTGTTACAACATCTTCCCATTCAAATGGAAGAACCACTCACTCTTAAGTCCTCAGGAAGAAGGTAGCTGCCAAAACAAAATTCAAATCCACTGGAATAATAACTAACAGGCTCTGAGCGTTTAAAAGGCCAAATATGTACATACGTGTTCTGTGCTCAAGCTTTTAAGTGGCCAGTATTTACATGTGTTCTGTGCATCATGCGTGTGGGCAGTGCAGCAAAGAAAGCAAAACGCTCATGTGACACACAGAGAAATAGGATCGAGTGATCTAAAACATCCGTTAAAAAATGAAAAAATAAATACTAAGAAAATAGATCATATCAGAAAATGTACATCACAATAAACAAATAAGTCGGCAATTTTCTCCTCTTTAAAGAATATGTTTCATCTTTAAAAAATGAACGATATGTGTAAAAAATTATATAACATGGAGACAAAAAATGTCTGTTGGCTTATAAAGGTGATAATACGGAGACGTTAGAAGTGAAAGCTGTGCTGAGCTGCTGAGCGGAGCTGTGAGATAAAGGCTGAGTCCCAAATGGCACCCTATTCCCTATATACTACCCTACTTTTGACCAGAGCCCTAAGAAAGTAGTGCACTATATAGGGAATTAGTGACTGGGGGAAAAACAAAAATCGAGTTTCATATCGCAATATTATTTTTGGACGATATCATGACTCTACGTATCGATTTGTAAAATAAAAAAATATATATAACTTTGTTTATTTTTTGTTTGTTACTGTAGGTAGCGTTAGCTAGCGCTAGTTGGCTGTACCTGTGCCAAAACTACGGTATTTTTCATCCTATAGCTTGTTCTCCATCTTTTTAAATAGTGATCCAAAATGTTTTTAGCACTTATTTCCCTGATTGATCAAAACTCATCTTCTCATGCTCTCTCGTCTCCGCAGCAGACATAGACAGTGTACAAAACATTAGGAACACCTGCTCTTTCCATGACAGAATGACCAGGTGAATACAGGTGAAAGATATGATCCCTTATTGATGTCACTTGTTAAATCCCCTCCAATCAGTATAGCTGAAGAGAGGAGACATATTAAAGAAGGATTTTTTAAGCCTTAAGACAACTGAGACATGGATTGTGTATGTGTGCCATTCAGAGGGTGCATGGGCAAGACAAAATATTTAAGTGCCTTTGAACGGGGTATAGTAGTAGGTGCCAGGCACCCTGGTTTGAGTGTGTCACTGCAATGATACTGTGTTTTTCACGCTCAACAGTTCCCCATGTGTATCAAGAATGGTCCACCACCCAAAGGACATCCAGCCAACTTGATTGTGGGCAGCATTGGCGTCAACATGGGCCAGCATCCCTGTGGAACGCTTTCGACACCTTTTAGAGTCCATGCCCCGATGAATTGAGGCCGTTCTGAGGGTAAAAGGGGGTCCAATTCAATATTATGAAGGTGGTCCTAATGTTTTGTACACTCAGTATATAGTGAGCAATATGTTTGGAACGTCAAATGGCAATAAAATCGCAGTATCAAATAGCAATACATATCGTATCGGCACCTAAGTATCGGGACAATATCATATCGTGAGGTCCTTGGCAATTCCCAGTCCTATAGGGAATAGGGTACCATGTGGGAGGCAGCCAGAGAGCCGTGGTTCTGAGGCTGAGCCTGACACTTTAAGGCTTTGCAGTAAACATCAGATGTGAAAACGAATGCTGCCCCTCCCTCCTCATACTGTATTATGAAGTGTTGATGTGAAGTAGCTTAGTAGCTAAAGCCAGCATGAACACATTGACATGCAGTGACACACACACACAAACATGTCAGACACACACATCCTTGCAAGCACACACACAACATTCACAGAAACATACACAATCAATTGTTCGATTAAACAGACCCTATATGCCCCTTCCTCTTTCATATTTTTGTGTGCCTCTGACCCCCCCCCTTTGGCCAGCTTTGGGGTCCCGTTTGATGCGTGAGGGGGTGTGAAGGGTTTAAGGGGTCAGGTGGGGCCGTAGGGAGGGGGTCAGAGTTCAGTAGTCTGCGATGGGGGCCTGATCGGGGTGCAGGTCCACGGTGATGTTCTTATACAGGGAGCTCAGGGAGATCTCAGGGGTGTAGTTGAGGTTGTTCAGACCATCCAGGTGCTGCCTCTCTTTGGAATACCTCAGCAGCTTGTACCTGCAGAGAGAGGAAAGGAAGGGGAAGGAGGATTAGCTAGCAGTTAGCATTTATACCGGCAGTCACAGCTCGAAATGGCCCCCTATTCACTACGTATAAATATTTATTCCCTAGGGGCCCTGATCAAAAGTAGGTAACTGTGTAGGAAACAGGGTGCCATTTCAGGTGCAGTCACAGGGAGAGGAGGATAAGCTAGCAGTTAGCTATTATACCTGGAGTCACAGTGAGAGGAGAGGAAAGGGGATTAGCCTAGTTAGCAGTTAGCATTGACAGTAATGAATCCAATTCTACACACCACCACAGGGATCCTTAGTTAGCATTAATGCTAATGACATTAGGGAGATCCATAGTTAGCTTTTGCATAATGAAACCAGGGGGATCCTTTAGTTAGTGTAAGCTGATTCATTAGCATTAAAGCTATCTGGAGGAGCTTGTACTCTAGTTGCAGAAGGAAAACCCTAACCCAAAGAGAGAAACTCTCTTCTGCCCTCTCTCCTCCTCTGTCCCTCTTTCCCTGCATCTGAACTCTCTACCATGCTGAAGGTTTCCCTCATAGCCCTCTAGTGCAGAGTTACTCTGGGGACTGTATGAGGATGAGACCTGGGTGACTGTTATGTTAAAAAGGGACTTATGACTGTCAACAGGGCGAAAGGGACTTGGCCAACGAATAGGGAGTTAACTCAATGCTTGCACAGCAAACACAAACACAAAACAACTGACACTAGGCCTGGAAGGTAAGCAACTCTTATTCTAACAATCATAGCTCTGTGGTTGCACCAAGCCTACAGTGAACACAAAATTGTGTTGAGATAAATAAATAAAATTAATACAAATTAAACAGATGAATATTTCAGTACCTGGGGTACATTCAATTCCCTATATAGTGCACTACTTTTAGTACATAAAATGTGAAGTAAAACATCAGAAAGTCTGGATGGCTGGATACAGGGAAAGGTTGATAGTACTGAAATAAAATATAAATGCAGTTACTTACTCCTGCCAGCAAAGGGCGATAGAGATGAGGAACAGCTGCACTCAAGTAGTAGGATTAACAGCGATCACTCCCTTGAGATTTTTAAAGCAAGGGACTGTTTTAGGTACACCATATATACAAAGGTATGTGGACACCCCTTAAAATGTGTGGATTTGGCTATTTCAGCCACACCCGTTGCTTACAGGGGTATAAAATCGAGCACACAGCCATGCAATCTCCATTGACAAACATTGGCAGTAGAATGGCCTTACTCAAGAGTTCAGTGACTTTCAACATGGCACAGTCATAGGATGCCACCTTTCCAACAAGTAATTTCCAATTTTTGCCCTGCTAGAACTTCCCCGGTCAATTGCAAGTGCTGTTATTGTAAAGTGGAAATGTCTAGGAGCAACAACGGCTCAGCCGCGAAGTTGTAGGCCACACAAGCTCACAGAACGGGACCGCCGAGTGCTGAAGCGTGTAAAATTAATCTGTCCTCGGTTGCAACACTCACTACCAAGTTCCTAGCTGCCTCGGGAAGCAATGTCAGCACAATAACTGTTTGTAGGGAGCTTCATGAAATGGGTTTCCATGGCAGAGCAGCCGCACACAAGCCTAAGATCACCATGCGCAATGCCAAGCGTCGGCTGGAGTGGTGTAAAGCTGGCCGCCATTGGACTCTGGAGCAGTGGAAACGCGTTCTCTGGAGTGATGAATCACTCTTCACCATCTGGCAGTCCGACGGACTAATCTGGGTTTGGCGGATGTCAGGAGAACGCTACCTGCCCGAATGCATAGTGCCAACTGTAAAGTTTGGTGGAGGAGGAATAATGGTCTGGGGCTGTTTTTCATGGTTTGGGCTAGGCCCTTTAGTTCCAGTGAAGGGAAATCTTAACCCTACAGCATACAATGACATTCTAAACGATTCTGTGATTCCAACTTTGTGGCAACAGTTTGGGGAAGGCCCTTTCCTGTTCCAGCATGACAATGCCCCCGTGCACAAAGTGAGGTCCATACAGAAATGGTTTGTCGAGATCGGTGTGGAAGAACTTGACTGGCCTGCACAGAGCACTGACCTCAACCCCATCGAACACCTTTGGAATGAATTGGAACGCCGACTGCGAGCCAGGCCTAATCACCCAACATCAGTGCCCAAACTCACTAATGCTCTTGTGGCTGAATGGAAGCAAGTCCCTGCAGCAATGTTCCAACATCTAGTGGAAAGCCTTCCTAGAAGAGTGGAGGCTGTTATAGCAGCAAACGGGGGACCAACTCCATATTAATGCCCGTGATTTTGGAATGAGATGTTCGACTAGCAGGTGTCCACATACTTTTGGTCATGTAGTGTATTCTCATGAATACCACATATAACAAGGACTTCCTGGAGCAACGCTGCATTGACAGAGTTAAGCTAATGTGATGTTTGAGTTAACGTTAGGTAAACATTCTTTGACATGGTGACGGTGCCTGCTATGCACTGCTAGCATGCATGTACTAACCTGCCCAGGAACTGCACCTCTCCCCGGTGGTGGTGTGGGATGGACTTGTATTTACCCATTTCTCCCTCCGGCCTTGTGATGTTCAGACCAGCATAGTGCACTCTATGAGAGAGAGGGACAAACAAAGCCTTTCATTAAGTTACCCAATCAGATAACAGATTTGTCTCTCTCAAACACACACAGGCGCACGCACGCAGACACACACTAACAGACCTGTTCCAAAGGTCATCGTCCTCTCCTCCCCAGCCCCAGAATGCATTGGGAAAGCCGTTAATCTTGCGGAACTGTTCCACTGTGAGTCCACTCACGCCCCCAAAGAACTCACTATAGGGTAGTCTGTGGACAACACACACAGCGTTACACACACACGGGACACACACTTGTAACACGCGCACCACACATTCAACACGGACAGAGAACAGACAACATAGCCTAGCTTGGCCTGGGGAAAGATTGAGTTTTGAACGAAACGACAGAAAGGAAAAAGAAAGAGAGAGACCTTACCAGTCAGTATCACAGGAAAGCAACCAGGTAACAAAGAACAAGTCTGTCTGTGATACAACACACAGACACACAGACCCACAATTATGTTTTCAGACAATTTACCATACAGTCTGCAAATTTAGAAGAGACACACATAACCAGAGGGGAAAATCTGTTCATAACTTAAGCCTTACTCCAGGACCACAGTGTTTCCCCTGTATTCATTTAGCAGCAGCGCACCGCCGCTGCTGAATTGTTGCCGCCACACCAAAAAATGAATAATAATGATTATTATTATAATTTTTAGAAATACATTTTCTGGATTGGAAAAACACTAAGTGTAAACTTAAATGACTAAAGTATGACTAAAGTATGTAGAAAAAATAATTGACATATATATTTTTTAAATAATCGTTGAGAACTAGAAATCACCAAAATAAAAGCAAGACATTCAGGGAGAATGAAAACTTCTAAAAACAATGAATTTAGGAGTATGTTTGGCATGGCTGGATTACTGATGGTGCACTCGCCATCAGGGTCCCATTTATTTTATTTTTTATAATGTTTGAGCATTAGAATACAAAATTAGCCATGACAAAATGCTCAGAATTGCAGGAAATCTGCTTTCACGCTGCAAAATGTTCTCTAAGCTACATGGAGAAATATATAGAATTGTAGGATATTTGCTGAAAAATAGCATTTTGCAATTTTTCGCCAATTCCGGACTGATTTAAGCCATGACTTACAGGTACATGTACTTGTCCAGTTTGGCTGCGAAGTGGCGAGGCATCTGACCACAGCCGTAGTAGTTACGGTCGTTCTCTGGGATGTGGTCGACATCGTGGAACACCAGACAGTCCCAGTCCAGATCCTTCATGGCTTCCAGGAAACCCACGTTAAACAACATTGCTCTGTTGAACGGCTGGGTACCAGACTGATGGAGGGAGAGAGAAGAGTTAGACTAACCCTAAACCATGTTAAACAACATGGCCCTATTGAAGGGCTGGTCCAGTGTCACATTTTGTCAACAAAAATAGTAACGGAAATATTTGTCAAACACCTATTTTTCAGTGGCAATTGACAAGCCCATAACTGACTAAATAGACCCAGAAAAAACTATAACTAAACAAAACTGATTTTTCACTTCGGTTGACGAAAATGAGACTCTCTCTGTGACTAAAATCTGACTAGTAAGTGGACTGTACAAGAGTTTTTGGAGAGATTGAGAGCTTTTCAGTGTTCTTCGTTTGGTCCAATCAAAAGCATGCATGACATTAGCAGAATTGTAAGGATTTCTGATCGCAATGTTGCAATGCGGTAGAAAATAAATATCATGCCCAGGTCATTCACGAGTCACCTCTCTACCCGGCAACCGTTCTCCAATCTGGCTGCAAACAAATCATTGATGCAAATAAGGCACATGCCATGGCTACTCTCCTTATGGTACAAGCTCCCGGTAGAAAAGGGGTCGATGTTTGGAGCCACTTTACTTATCATGTCGATTCAAACAAGACCGAATGCAACGTTTCCATGGGAGAAGAGAGTGTTTGCACCTACAATCTGACGGGGAAAAATACTACCAACTTCAAGAGACATCAGAAAGCGCATCATTCCAATATATACGCTCAGGTAATAAGAGATAAATAATGCTAGCTAATTAGTTTGCTGCAACCTATCAGACCACTACCGATGAGAGAACTTTGATTAGAATATAGCTATATCATGTCAAGGGGCAGGGCTCCAGACTGCAACCATTCAGTCACATTTTGCGACCATTTGACTTGGCTGTGAGAGTTACATTTTTTATTGATCGCATCAGTGCGAGCTGAACATTCATTACAAGGTCACCTCACTACTAAGTTTCAAAACTTCACATTTTTGGCTGCTAAAATCATGATTTGTTCAAACAGTAAAAGTGCATTATCCTCATGATTCCTTTAATGACAGTGTATGCCCAGCCCCTGGGCCTGTTTCGTTAGGGTCTGTTTCGCTGTGATGAGCGAGCCACTTGATGTGCACTCCGGGAAAGATAAAAAGAAGTCTTCATAACATCTCAAAATCCAATTGCTGGAAATACATAGCTTTGGAAGCAACTACTGTTGTTCTCAGCTTTCTGTGGGTATAATTTTTTATTTGTCATCTCTTAATATTGAGCTCAATAGCAACTATTTTACAATCCATATATTTGATATGGCTTTAAGATACGAAGCATGCATTGCTATTGCGAGTGCATAGGGTAGCTGGCTACAGCAGAATTTTTTTTAGGATATTAAATGTACTGTTAGATGAATAGGTCATTCTCTCTACTATTATTCTGACATTTCACATTCTTAAAATAAAGTGGTGATCTTAACTGACCTAAGATAGGGAATTGTTACTAGGATTAAATGTCAGGAATTGTGAAAAACTGAGTTTAAATATATTTGGCTAAGGTGTATGTAAACTCCCGACTCGTTGCCTTTGACAGCTTTGTACACTCTTGGCATCCTCTCAACCAGCTTCACGAGGTAGTCACCTGGAATGCATTTCAATTAACAGGTGCCTTGTTAAAAGTTCATTTGCATTTGAGCCAATCAGTTGTGTTGTGACAAGGTAGGGGTGGTATACAGAAGATAACCCTATTTGGTAAAAGACCAAGTCCATATTATGGCAAGAACAGCTCAAATAAGCAAAGAGAAATTACAGTCCATCATTACTTTAAGATATGAAGGTCAGTCAATACGGAACATTTTAATAACTTTTAAAGTTTCTTCAAGTGCAGTCACAAAAACCATCAAGCGCTATGATGAAACTGGCTCCACAGGAATGGAAGTCCCAGAGTTACCTCTGCTGCAGAGGATAAGTTCATTAGAGTTACCAGCCTCAGAATATGATTTGTTTTTCAACAGGACAATGACCCAACACACCTCCAGGCTGTGTAAGGGCTATTTTACCAAGAAGGAGAGTGATGGAGTGCTGCATCAGACGACCTGGTCCACAATCAACCAAAGTCAACCCAATTACATTTACATTTTACATTTACATTTTAGTCATTTAGCAGACGCTCTTATCCAGAGCGACTTACAGTTAGTGAGTGCATACATTTTTTGGGGGGGGGTTTATTTATTTTTCATACTGGCCCCACCGTGGGAATCGAACCCACAACCCTGGCGTTGCAAACGCCATGCTCTACCAACTGAGCTACATCCCTGCCGGCCATTCCCTCCCCTACCCTGGACGACGCTGGGCCAATTGTGCGCCGCCCCATGGGTCTCCCGGTCACGGCCGGCTACGACAGAGCCTGGATTCGAACCAGGATCTCTAGTGGCACAGCTAGCACTGTGATGCAGTGCCTTAGACCACTGCGCCACTCGGGAGACATGAGTTGAGATGGTTTGGGATGAGTTGGAATGCAGAGTGAAGGAAAAGCAGCCAACAAGTGCTCAGCATATGTGGGAACTCCTTCAAAACTGTTGGCAAAGCATTCGAGGTGAAGCTGGTTGAGAGAATGCCAAGAGTGTGCAAAGCTGTCATCAAGGCAAGGGTGGCTACTTTGAAGAATCTAAAATATATTTTCATTTGTTTAACACTTTTTTGGTTACTACATGTTTCCATATGTGTTATTAATAGTTTTACAATTATTCTAAAATGTAGAAAAGAGTCAAAATAAAGAAAAACCCTTGAATGAGTAGGTGTGTCCAAACTTTTGACTGGTACTGTGTGTATATACATATATACACACACACACAAACTACCGTTCAAAAGTTTGGGGTCACTTAGAAGTGTCCTTGTTTTCCATGAAAACATACATGAAATGAGTTTGAATACGAAATATAGCAAAATGCATAGGAAATGTAGTCATTGACAAGGTTAGAAATAATGATTTTTAATTGAAATAACAATTGTGTCCTTCAAACTTTGCTTTCATCAAAGAATCCTCCATTTGCAGCAATTACAGCCTTGCAGACCTTTGGCATTCTAGTTGTCAATTTGTTGAGGTAATCTGAAGAGATTTCACCCCATGCTTCCTGAAGCACCTCCCACAAGTTGGATTGGGTTGATGGGCACTTCTTACGTACCATACGGTCAAGCTGCTCCCACAACAGCTCAATAGGGTTGAGATCCGGTGACTGTGCTGGCCACTCCATTATAGACAGAATACCAGCTGACTGCTTCTTCCCTAAATAGTTCTTGCATAGTTTGGAGCTGTGCTTTGGGTCATTATCCTGTTGTAGGAGGAAACTGGCTCCAATCAAGCGCTGTCCACAGGGTATGGCATGGCGTTGCAAAATGGAGTGATGGCCTTCCTTCTTCAAGATATCTTTTACCCTGTACAAATCTCCCACTTTACCACCACCAAAGCACCCCCAGACCATCACATTGCCTCCACCATGCTTGACAGATGGCATCAAGCACTCCTCCAGCATCTTTTTATTTGGTCTGCATCTCACAAATGTTGTTCTTTGTGATCCGAACACCTCAAACGTTGATTCGTCTGGCCATAACACTTTTCCAATCTTCCTCTGTCCAGTGTCTATGTTCTTTTGCCCATCTTAATCTTTTATTTTTATTGGCCAGTCTGAGATATGACTTTTTCTTTGCAACTCTGCCTAGAAGATCAGCATCCTGGAGTCGCCTCTTCACTGTTGACGTTGAGACTGGTGATTTGCGGGTACTATTTAATGAAGCTGCCAGTTGAGGACCTGTGAGGCGTCTGTTTCTCAAACTAGACACTAATGTATTTGTCCTCTTGCGCAGTTGTGCACCGGGGCCTCCCACTTCTCTTTCTATTCTGGTTAGAGACAGTTTGCGCTGTCCTGTGAAGGGAGTAGTACACAGCGTTGTACGAGATCTTCAGTTTCTTGGCAATTTCTGGCATGGAATAGCCTTCATATCGCAGAACAACAATAGACTGACGAGTTTCATAAGAAAGTTAATTGTTTCTGGCCATTTTGTGCCTGTAATTGAACCCAAAATTGCTGATGCTCCAGATACTCAACTAGTCTCAAGAAGGCCAGTTTTATTGCTTCTTTAAAAATCAGCAAAACAGTTTTCAGCTGTGCTAACATAATTGCAAAAGGGTTTTCTAACGATCAATTACCCTTTTAAAATTATAAACTTGGATTAGCAAACACAACGTGCCATTGGAACACAGGACTGATGGTTGCTGATAATGGGCCTCTGTATGCCTATGTAGATACTCCATTAAAAATCTGCCGTTTCCAGCTACAATAGCCATTTACAACATTAACAATGTCTACACTGTATTTCTGATCAGTTTGATGTTATTTTAATGGACAACAAATGTGCTTTTCTTTCGAAAACAAGGACATTTCTAAGTGACCCCAAACTTTTGAACGGTAGTGTGTGTATATACAGTGGGGAGAACAAGTATTTGATACACTGCCGATTTTCCTACTTACAAAGCATGTAGAGGTCTGTAATTTTTATCATAGGTACACTTCAACTGTGAGAGACGGAATCTAAAACAAAAATCCAGAAAATCACATTGTATGATTTAAGTAATTCATTTGCATTTTATTGCATGACATAAGTATTTGATCACCTACCAACCAGTAAGAATTCCGGCTCTCACAGACCTGTTAGTTTTTCTTTAAGAAGCCCTCCTGTTCTCCACTCATTACCTGTATTAACTGCACCTGTTTGAACTCGTTACCTGTATAAAAGACACCTGTCCACGCACTCAATCAAACAGACTCCAACCTCTCCACAATGGCCAAGACCAGAGAGCTGTGTAAGGACATCAGGGATAAAATTGTAGACCTGCACAAGGCTGGGATGGGCTACAGGACAATAGGCAAGCAGCTTGGTGAGAAGGCAACAACTGTTGGCGCAATTATTAGAAAATGGAAGAAGTTCAAGATGACGGTCAATCACCCTCGGTCTGGAGCTCCATGCAAGATCTCACCTCGTGGGGCATCAATGATCATGAGGAAGGTGAGGGATCAGCCCAGAACTACACGGCAGGACCTGGTCAATGACCTGAAGAGAGCTGGGACCACAGTCTCAAAGAAAACCATTAGTAACACACTACGCAGTCATGGATTAAAATCCTGCAGCGCACGCAAGGTCCCCCTGCTCAAGCCAGCGCATGTCCAGGCCCGTCTGAAGTTTGCCAATGACCATCTGGATGATCCTGAGGAGGAATGGGAGAAGGTCATGTGGTCTGATGAGACAAAAATAGAGCTTTTTGGTCTAAACTCCACTCGCCGTGTTTGGAGGAAGAAGAAGGATGAGTAGGATTGAGGGGAGGATGGATGAGGCCATGTATCGCGAGATCTTGGCCAACAACCTCCTTCCCTCAGTAAGAGCATTGAAGATGGGTCGTGGCTGGGTCTTCCAACGACCCGAAACACACAGCCAGGGCAACTAAGGAGTGGCTCCGTAAGAAGCATCTCAAGGTCCTGGAGTGGCCTAGCCAGTCTCCAGACCTGAACCCAATAGAAAATCTTTGGAGGGAGCTGAAAGTCCGTATTGCCCAGCGACAGCCCCGAAACCTGAAGGATCTGGAGAAGGTCTGTATGGAAGAGTGGGCCAAAATCCCTGCTGCAGTGTGTGCAAACCTGGTCAAGACCTACAGGAAACGTATGATCTCTGTAATTGCAAACAAAGGTTTCTGTACCAAATATTAAGTTCTGCTTTTCTGATGTATCAAATACTTATGTCATGCAATAAAATGCAAATTAATTACTTAAAAAATCATACAATGTGATTTTCTGGATTTTTGTTTTAGATTCCGTTTCTCACAGTTGAAGTGTACCTATGATAAAAATTACAGACCTCTACATGCTTTGTAAGTAGGAAAACCTGCAAAATCAGCAGTGTATCAAATACTTGTTCTCCCCACTGTGTATATATATATACATATATACACACTGCTCGAAAAAATTAAGGGAACACTTAAACAACACATTGTAACTCCAAGTCAATCACACTTCTGTGAAATCAAACTGTCCACTTAGGAAGCAACACTGATTGACAATAAATTTCACATGCTGTTGTGCAAATGGAATAGACAACAGATGGAAATTATAGGCAATTTGCAAGACACCCCCAATAAAGAAGTGGTTCTGCAGATGCTTCCTGGTTGATGTTTTGGTCACTTTTGAATGCTGGCGGTGCTTTCACTCTAGTGGTAGCATGAGACGGAGTCTACAACCCACACAAGTGGCTCAGGTAGTGCAGCTCATCCAGGATGGCACATCAATGCGAGCTGTGGCAAGAAGGTTTGCTGTGTCTGTCAGCGTAGTGTCCAGAGCATGGAGGCGCTACCAGGAGACAGGGCAGTACATCAGGAGACGTAGGAGGGCAACAACCCAGCAGCAGGACCGCTACCTCCGCCTTTGTGCAAGGAGGAGCAGGAGGAGTACTGCCAGAGCCCTGCAAAATGACCTCCAGCAGGCCACAAATGTGCATGTGTCTGCTCAAACGGTCAGAAACAGACTCCATGAGGGTGGTATGAGGGCCCGACGTCCACAGGTGGGGGTTGTGCTTACAGCCCAACACCGTGCAAGACGTTTGGCATTTGCCAGAGAACACCAAGATTGGCAAATTCGCCACTGGCGCCCTGTGCTCTTCACAGATGAATGCAGGTTCACACTGAGCACATGTGACAGATGTGACACAGTCTGGAGACGCCGTGGAGAACGTTCTGCTGCCTGCAACATCCTCCAGCATGACCGGTTTGGCGGTGGGTCAGTCATGGTGTGGGGTGGCATTTCTTTGGGGGGCCGCACAGCCCTCCATGTGCTCGCCAGAGGTAGCCTGACTGCCATTAGGTACCGAGATGAGATCCTCAGACCCCTTGTGAGACCATATACTGGTGCAGTTGGCCCTGGGTTCCTCCTAATGCAAGACAATGCTAGACCTCATGTGGCTGGAGTGTGTCAGCAGTTCCTGCAAGAGGAAGTCATTGATGCTATGGACTGGCCTGCCTGTTCCCCAGACCTGAATCCAATTGAGCACATCTGGGACATCATGTCTCGCTCCATCCACCAACGCCACGTTGCACCACAGACTGTCCAGGAGTTGGCGGATGCTTTAGTTCAGGTCTGGGAGGAGATCCCTCAGGAGACCATCCGCCACCTCATCATGAGCATGCCCAGGCGTTGTAGGGAGGTCGTACAGGCACGTGGAGGCCACACACACTACTGAGCCTCATTTTGACTTGTTTTAAGGACATTACATCAAAGTTGGATCAGCCTGTAGTGTGGTTTTCCACTTTAATTTTGAGCGTGACTCCAAATCCAGACCTCCATGGGTTGATACATTTGATTTCCATTGATAATTTTTGTGTGATTTTGTTGTCAGCACATTCAACTATGTAAATAAAAAAGTAATTCATAAGATTAATTCATTCATTCAGATCTAGGATGTGTTGTTTAAGTGTTCCCTTTATTTTTTTGAGCAGTATATATACAGTGGGGAAAAAAAGTATTTAGTCAGCCACCAATTGTGCAAGTTCTCCCACTTAAAAAGATGAGAGAGGCCTGTAATTTTCATCATAGGTACACGTCAACTATGACAGACAAAATGAGAAAAAAAAAATCCAGAAAATCACATTGTAGGATTTTTAATGAATTTATTTGCAAATTATGGTGGAAAATAAGTATTTGGTCAATAACAAAAGTTTCTCAATACTTTGTTATATACCCTTTGTTGGCAATGACACAGGTCAAACATTTTCTGTAAGTCTTCACAAGGTTTTCACACACGGTTGCTGGTATTTTGGCCCATTCCTCCATGCAGATCTCCTCTAGAGCAGTGATGTTTTGGGGCTGTCGCTGGGCAACACGGACTTTCAACTCCCTCCAAAGATTTTCTATGGGGTTGAGATCTGGACACGGGCTAGGGCACTCCAGGACCTTGAAATGCTTCTTACGAAGCCACTCCTTCGTTGCCCGGGCGGTGTGTTTGGGATCATTGTCATGCTGAAAGACCCAGCCACGTTTCATCTTCAATGCCCTTGCTGATGGAAGGAGGTTTTCACTCAAATTCTCACGATACATGGCCCCATTCATTCTTTCCTTCCTTTACACGGATCAGTCGTCCTGGTCCCTTTGCAGAAAAACAGCCCCAAAGCATGATGTTTCCACCCCCATGCTTCACAGTAGTTATGGTGTTCTTTGGATGCAACTCAGCATTCTTTGTCCTCCAAACACGACGAGTTGAGTTTTTACCAAAAAGTTCTATTTTGGTTTCATCTGACCATATGACATTCTCCCAATCCTCTTCTGGATCATCCAAATGCACTCTAGCAAACTTCAGACGGGCCTGGACATGTACTGGCTTAAGCAGGGGGACACGTCTGGCACTGCAGGATTTGAGTCCCTGGCGGCGTAGTGTGTTACTGATGGTAGGCTTTACTTTGGTTACTTTGGTCCCAGCTCTCTGCAGGTCATTCACTAGGTCCCCCCGTGTGGTTCTGAGATTTTTGCCCACCTTTCTTGTGATCATTTTGACCCCACGGGGTGAGATCTTGCGTGGAGCGCCAGATCGAGGGAGATTATCAGTGGTCTTGTATGTCTTCCATTTCCTAATAATTGCTCCCACAGTTGATTTCTTCAAACCAAGCTGCTTACCTATTGCAGATTCAGTCTTCCCAGCCTGGTGCAGGTCTACAATTTTGTTTCTGGTGTCCTTTGACAGCTCTTTGGTCTTGGCCATAGTGGAGTTTGGAGTGTGACTGTTTGAGGTTGTGGACAGGTGTCTTTTATACTGATAACAAGTTCAAACAGGTCCCATTAATACAGGTAACGAGTGGAGGACAGAGGAGCAAATAAATTCATTAAAAATCCTACAATATGATTTTCTGGATTTTTTTTCCTCAATTTGTCTGTCATAGTTGACGTGTACCTATGATGAAAATTACAGGCCTCTCTCATCTTTTTAAGTGGGAGAACTTGCACAATTGGTGGCTGACTAAATACTTTTTTTCCCAACTGTATGTATGTATGTATGTATGTATGTATGTATGTATGTATGTATATATATATATATAGTGTGACGCCGTGGGAAAAACATTTGTGCGACCAAATCATGGGCTGGTGCCACCAACTTAAAAAGTTAGTGGAACCAGTGTCTGGAGAAGTCTGGAGAATTGTCAAGGGGTGTAATTTTAAATCTGCTGCAGAGCAATGTGTTCTTCTGCCAATTTGGATTTTGGGAAGAGAATCATGCGATAGGATGTTATGCCGAAAAATATGTTGGTAGGACATCAAAGTCAGTGATTTATGGTTACTATTGGTTAATGAGGCAATAAAGAAATTGATGACTAAAATGTGACTAAAATAAAAGGCCATTTAGTTGATGACAATGGCCCACTGTTTTCATCATTTTGACAATAACTAGACTAAATCATTATTCAAATAACAAAAATGTGACTAAGACTAAACTAAATAAAAAAAAATTTTAAAAGAGTGCCAAAATTAACACTGACTGGGTCACAAACTGAGAAGGGAGAGAGAAAGAGAGTGATGGATGGAGGGAGGCAGAAAGAAAGAAGGAGAAGGGGAGAGAGAGGGGAGGTCGAAGAGAGAGCAACGTTGTGAGCTAAACTATCTACATCATAGATTCTACATTTCTCACCAGTGGGTGGCAGAGTTGACAAAGTAGAGGCTGAATAGAAAGAAGGGAGACTAAATCTGTGCAATAATAACAGAACTTGTTTACAGACGTGTTTAAAAGCTGTGTTACCTGCTCGACGACGTAATATGCAAACTGCAGTCGCTGTCTCTGCAGCATTGGGGTGAGGTGCTGGAACAGGATGGGAAGGTGCTCGTGGCGGTTACGGAAGGGGATCAGGATAGCCACCTACACAGGGAGCAGGACAGAGGAGAGGAGAGTCAGACACACCCACAGCATGTATACGCTCATGTGCATCTAATACAGAGGGAGCAGGGCAGACAGAACCAGAATAAAGTAGAACATCATATGCTTCTAATAGAAGACACAGGTGTATACAAATATGGCTACAGTTCAATTTCATTATCTAACAGTAGTAAAATAACTGAAACACACAAGCACACACATTTCGTCAGTCATCCATGTCAACAGTCATACCTTCCAGCGTGGTTTACAGTCCTTGGGTTTCCAGTGTCCTCCAAAGTGAACATCCAGATACTTAGAGAACTTCAGATCAATCTCCTCCATAGGGATCTCAGTCATATTGACATCCATCGGACCCTCTGAGAACATACACATAAACCTTCAGTAAACAAACACACACACACTGTGGGATCTTAATCAGTCCCTCCAGGATTTCACTACGTTTTTTCTCTTTTATTTTTGTTGCGGGCAAAAATGTTGGATTTTTCTGTGGCAATTCTGACATTTGGCCTATGTGCTGACGCAGAAAAAGGTTTGTTGACATGTGGCTTGATTGAACCATTTTATGTGGTAATATTGCTTTGATTTAACTGTTTTATGCTGAAACAGTGCAGTGATATGTCCAATTTGTGTAATATGGGGGGGAATTGTTGTTTTGCCAAAGAAAGTTGAGCGTAGAATTGCAAAATCCTGGAGGGACTGCTTAGTCATATTCACATCCATAGGACCCTCTGAGAACCCACAATACACACACACCTGTTTTACAAACGTCAGTTATGGGGAATAGAAGGACATAGCCTACAGAGAAGGCACTAAATGTCACATTTGCAACTATAAATTAGCCTTATGTCATACTGTCAGTAATCATGGGTTTTCAATCCATGCGGGTAGAAAAAAGATATCACGCATTGATGAATTGTCATGATGAACACAGTCGTAGTGCTAGAGCTGAAATAGACCCGACCATGTCGTTGTAAACCAAATTTGATTAAAGTCAAATTCAACTAAAAGCAAATTACGAGGCCTAAGCACTGGACAGAGGGGGGGTGTATATAGAATGCATTCGGAAAGTATTCACACCCCTTCCCTTTTTCCACAGTTTGTTACGTTACAGCCTTAAATAACAATTTTTCCTCATCAATCTACACACAATACCCCATAATGACAAAGAGAAAACAGGTTTTTAGACATTTTTGCAAATGTATAAAAAAAAAAAAAAAGAACAGATCCCTTATTTAAATAAGCATTCAGACCCTTTGCTATGAGACTCAAAATTGAGCTCAGGTGAATCCTGTTTCCATTGATCATCCTTGAGATATTTCTCCACTTGGTCACTACAATGGTCACTCTGGCAGAGCTCCAGAGTTCCTCTGTGGAGATGGGAGAACCTTCCAGAAGGACAACCATCTCTGCAGCAGTCCACCAATCAGGCCTTAATGATAGAGTGGCCAGACGAAAGCCACTTCTCAGTAAAATGGCACGACAGCCCACTTGGAGTTTGCCAAAAGGCACCTAAAGGACTCTCAGACCATGAAAAACAAGATTCTCTGGTCTGATGAGTCCAAGATTGAACTCTTTAACCTGAATGCCAAGCGTCACGTCTGGAGGAAACCTGGCACCATCCCTACGGTGAAGCATGGGTGGTAGCATCATGCTGTGGGGATGTTTTTCAGCAGCAGGGACTGGGAGACTAGTCAGGATCGAGGGAATGATGAACGGAGCAAAGTACAGAGAGATCCTTGAGGAAAACCTGTTCCAGAGCGTTCAGGACCTCAGACTGGGGCGAAGGTTCACCTTCCAACAGGACAATGACCCTAAGCACATAGCCAAGACAATGCAGGAGTGGCTTCGGGACAAGTCTCTGAATGTCCTTGAATGGCCCAGCCAGAGCCCAGACGTGAACCCAATGAAACATCTCTGGAGAGACCTGAAAATACCTGTGCAGCGACGATCCCCATCCAACCTGACAGAGCTTGAGAGGATCTGCAAAGAAGAATGGGAGAAACTCCCCAAATACAGGTGTGCCAAGCTTGTAGCATCATACCAAAGAAGACTTGAGGCTGTAATCACATAAGCTCTAGGAAGAGATATTTCAGTGTTTTTATTTATAATACATTTGCAAACATTTCTAAAAACCTGTTTTTGCTTCATCATATGGATTATTGTATGTAGATTGGGAGTCAAGGGATCTGAATACTTTCTGAATGTACTGGATGTGTCATGGAACTCTCCTACCATTTGTCTTCAGATTTCATTGATAGCACAGAGGCGACAATTGGTAATGCAATACGTTTAACTGTAACCAAAGTGCATATGTAGATCTAACCGGCATGATAAGCCACACACATCCTAGAGGGAGAGGCAGTGTGACAGAATGAGGAGCGAGAGATTGAGAAATAGTAAGAGAAAGAGGAAGCACAAAGAGACAGCCAAGAGTAGCTTATCTCATGAGAGTTACATGACCTGATCATAGTACAGTATGAAGATAAGCAGAAACTGATTCTCCAATAGAAATCTCTGATCACGATGTTAGCTAGCACAGCTCAGGCGCAGAAACATGTCATCGGGACTAATGGTCGTGTCGAGCAGAACTGCGCATGTGCAGGCCGTTAAATCAGAAGGCACTCCTTAGATATAAAGTTGTTTTTGACAAAAATTCATGTCCGTTTGTCACTTTCACAAGGTTGTAGTAATGACAGATTCAGCTACTTAAGACATTGGCTTGAATCTATGTTGTCTTTAGATTTGGAGAAAAGGACACATTTTTCACTCCTCCCAGCGACTTGCCAAACCCCGGTCTGGTCTGTCGAGTTCCCGTATCATGATGTTGTGCCTCTGTGTTTGAAAACCCAGTGGTAAAATACTCTCTCAGTAGGCAAATTGATGGTTTGAAGGCAAGCGTTCTGGTTACTTACTCATAGAAGGCAAGTGTTCTGGTTACTTACTCATAGAAGGCAAGCGTTCTGGTTACTTACTCATAGAAGGCAAGCGTTCTGGTTACTTACTCATAGAAGGTAAGCGTTCTGGGCAGGGGAGGTTCTGGGCATATGTGAAGTTCTCAGGGAGGTATGAGGTTGGCTGGGCCATGTATTCACTGGAGTTAATGCCATCTGGGTAATCTACAGGAACAAACAAGACATTTATTTTTTGATTGATTGTATAAATTACCTTTCTATATTCTCCCTTTTAGGTAACTTAGAGATGGATAATGCTGATTATAGGTAGTGGAGGGGAGTAGACTATTTCAACCAACATGAGCTCTATTGGAGCTAGAGTGAGGGTCGTTCTTGTGATTTTTGGCTGCCCCTCGTCTCATATTGGTTGAAGCACTGCCTACTCCCCTACACTACATATTAATCAGCAAGATCCCTCTCTCTCTTAACTACCTAAAAGGGGGAAGATTGAGAGGTCATTTATACACTCTCCTACATATTTATTTGGACAGTGAAGCGACAACTTTTAATTTGGCTATACAAATGTTTTATAAGGCGACAGTACATAATGCCACATTTTGATACATCTGTTTTAAAGTTTTTAAATGAAAGCGCTTTATGTATCTAGTCCCCCCATTTGAAGGTGTCATACAGTGCCCTACTGAATTATTTGCACCCTAGGTAAATATGAACAAAAAAGGCTGTGAAAAAATGTCATGAATCTAACCTTTAATTTTGTTAAAATTGTTCAAAGATAGTCATCAAGAAACACATTTTATATTCGAAAACATGCATGGTTCCGTGTGGCTCAGTTGTTGGAGCATGGCGCTTGCAACACTTTTTAAAATGTAAAATATCACAATTATTGGCACCCCTGCATTTAGTACTTTGTGCACCCTCCCTTTGCCAACAGCTCTGAGTCATCTCCTATAATGTTTGATGAGGTGGGAGAACACATAGGAAGAGATTTGAGACCATTCCTCCATACAGAAACTCTCCAGATCCTTCAGAGTCCTTGGTCCTCACTTGTGGACTCTCCTCTTCAGCTCACCCCACAGGTTTTCAATGGGGTTTAGGTCAGGGGACTGGGATGGCCATTGCAAAAGTTTGATTCTATGGTCAGTGAACCATTTGTGTGGATTTGGAGGTATGCTTTGGATCGTTGTCCTCCTGGAAGATCCAACGACGACCCAGTTTTAGCCTCCTGGCAGAAGCAGACAGGTTTTGGCCTAAAATCTCATGGTAATTGATGGAGTCCATGATCAAATCAAATTGTATTTGTCACATGCGCCGAATACAACAGGTGTAGACCTTACAGGGAAATGCTTACTTACAAACCCTTAACCAACAATGGAGTTTTAAGAAAGAATACAATTTTTTTTTTGAAAAAATAAATACAAAAAGACACAAAAAATACAAAATAAAATAATACGAAATAAAAGTACCAAATAATTAAAAGAGCAGCAGTAAAACCAACAATAGCGAGGCTATATACAGGGGGGCACCGGGTCAATGTGCGGAGGCACCGGTTAGTCGAGGTAATATGTACATGTAGGTACAGTTAATAAAGTGACTATGCATAGATAATAAACAGAGTAGCAGCAGCATAAAAGAGGGGAGGCAATGCAAATAGTCTGGGTAGCCATTTGATTAGATGTACAGGAGTCTTATGGCTTGGGGGTAGAAGCTGTTTAGAAGCCTCTTGGACCTAGACATGGCGCTCCGGTACCGCTTGCCATGCAGTAGCAGAGAGAACAGTCTATGACTAGGGCGGCTGGAGTCTGACCATTTTTAGGGCCTTCCTCTGACACCGCCTGGTATAGAAGTCCTGGATGGAAGGAACCTTAGCCCCAGTGATGTACTGGGCCATAAGCACTACCCTCTGTAGTGCCTTGCAGTCGGAGGTCGAGCAGTTCCCATACCAGGCAGTGATGCAACCAGTCAGGATGCTCTTGATGGTGCAGCTGTAGAACCTTTTGAGGATCTGAGGACCCATGCCAAATATTTTCAGTCTCCTTAGGGGGAATAGGTTTTGTCATGCCCTCTTCACGACGGTCTTGGTGTGCTTGGACCATGTTAGTTTGTTGGTGATGTGGACACCAAGCTCTCAAGCTGCTCCACTACAGCCCCATCAATGAGAATGGGGGTGTGCTCAGTCCTCTTCTTTTTCCTGTAGTCCACAATCATCTCCTTTGTCTTGATCACGTTGAGGGAGAGGTTGTTGTCCTGGCTCCACACGGCCAGGTCTCTGACCTCCTCCCAACAGGCTGTCTCGTCGTTGTCGGTGATCAGGCCTACCACTGTTCTGTCATCAGCAAACTTAATGATGGTGTTGGAGTCGTGCCTAGACATGCAGTCATGAGTGAACAGGGAGTACAGGAGGGGACTGAGATAGCACCCCTAAGGGGGCCCCGTGTTGAGGATCAGCGTGGCAGATGTGTTGTTCCCTACCATTACCACCTGGGGGCGGCCCGTCAGGAAGTCCAGGATACAGTTGCAGAGGGAGGTGTTTAGTCCCAGGGTCCTTAGCTTAGTGAGGAGCTTTGAGGGCATTATGGTGTTGAACGCTGAGCTGTAGTCAATAAATAGCATTCTCACATAGGTGTTCCTTTTGTCCAGGTGTGAAAGGGCAGTGTGGAGCGCAATAGAGATTGCATCATCTGTGGATCTGTTGGGGCGGTATGCAAATGTAGTGTGTCTAGGGTTTCTGGGATAATGGCGTTAATGTGAGCCAAGACCAGCCTTTCAAAAGGACTTCATGGCTACAGACGTGAGTGCTATGGGTCGGTAGTCATTTAGGCAGGTTACCATAGTGTTCTTGGGCACAGGGACTATGGTCGTCTGCTTGAAACATGTTGGTACTACAGACTCAAACAGTGAGAGGTTGGAAATGTCAGTGAAGACACTTGCCAGTTGGTCAGCGCATGCTTGGAGTACACACAGTCGTCCGGAACAGCTGATGCTCTCATGCATGTTTCAGTGTTACTTGCCTCGAAGCGAGCATAGAAGTAATTTAGCTCGTCTGGTAGGCTTGTGTCACTGGGCAGCTCGCGGCTGTGCTTCCTTTTGTAGTCTGTAATAGTTTGCAAGCCCTGCCACATCCGACGAGCTTCGGAGCCGGTGTAGTACGATTCGATCTTAGTCCTGTATTGACGCTTTGCCTGTTTGATGGTTCAGAGGGCATAGCGGGATTTCTTATAAGCTTCCGGGTTAGAGTCCCACTCCTTGAAAGCGGCAGCTCTACCCTTTAGCTCAGTGCGGATGTTGCCTGCAATCCATGGCTTCTGGTTGGGGTATGTACGTACAGTCACTGTGGGGACGACGTCATCGATGCACTTATTGATGAAGCCAGTGACTGATGTGGTGTACTCCTAACAAGGTTCCCAGGGCCTTTGGAAATAAAACAGCCCCACAACATCACAAATCCAGAACCATTCTTCACAGTGGGGATTAGGTTATTTTCTGCATGACCATGGCTCTTTTTTACGCCAAACCCACCTCTGGTGTTTGTTGCCAAAAATATATATTTTAGTCTCAGACAATAGAACCTGATTCCAATCAAAGTTCCAATGACATTTAGCAAACTCCAGGTACTTACATTTGTGGTTTGGTGACAGCAGAGGCTTTCTTCTGGCATCCAAATAACTTGTTGGCATGGAGGTGAGGTCTAATTGTAGTTTTGGAGACCCCAAGATGTAACTAACTTCTGCAATTCTCCAACTGTAATTCTTGGAGATTTTTTTGCTACTTGAACCATCCTTCTCACTGTGTGTGGAGGCAAAATACACTTGCGTCCTCTTCCAGGCAAGTTCATCACAGCTCCATTTGTTTTACATTTCTTAATTATTGCCCTAATAGTGGAGATGGGTATTTTCAGGCACGTAGCTATCTTTTTATAGCCATTGCCTGACTTGTGAAGGTCAACAACATTGTCTCATTTCATGTGTGTGTTCTCTGGCCTTTCCCATGTTGATGGATGACTAAGGGAGTTTAGCCTGTGTGTCACCTCATATTTATACCCCAGTGAAACAGGAAGTAATGGATGACCACTTAAGAGTTCCCAAAAACTCAGATGAACTTTAACAGGTAAAATCATAAATCGGAATATACAGATTTTTTTCAGTAGAATTTCTAGGGGTGCCAGCAAATGTGAGACGCATGTTCTTGATTTTTTTAATTTCTTGATGACTATTATTTTTGAACAATTTTTACTCAAAAGTTAGAATCATAACATATTTGAGTGTAAGATCAAGCTGATAATCAATAAAATAAAAAATCACAGCCTTTTTTGTTCATATTTACCTAGGGTGCCAATAATTCAGGAGGGCCCTAAGTATTTGGACGAATTAACTTATAGAGTGCCTTCGGAAAGTATTCAGACTCATTGACTTTTTCCACATTTTGTTACGTTACAGCCTTATTCTAAAATGTATTAAATTCTTGTTTTTTTCTCTCATCAATCTGCGCACAATACCCCATATTGATAAAGCAAAAACAGGTTAATAAAACAAATATATATAAAACATTTACATAAGTATTCAGACCCTTTACTCAGTACTTTGTTGAAGCACCTTTGGCAGCAATTACAGGCTCGAGTCTTCTTGGGTATGACGCTACAAGCTTGGCACACCTGTATTTGGGGAGTTTCTCCCATTCTTCTCTGCAGATCCTCTCGCTCTGTCAGGTTCGATGGGGAGCGTTGCTGCACAGCTATTTTCAGGTCTCTCCAGAGATGTTAGATCGGGTTCAAGTCCGGGCTCTGGATGGGCTACTCAAGGACATTCAGCTATGTGCTTAGGGTCGTTGTCCTGTAGGAAGATGAACCTTTGCCCCAGTCTGAGGTCCTGAGCGCTCTAGAGCAGGTTTTCCTCAAGGATCTCTCTGTACTTTGCTCTGTTAATCTTTGCCTCGATCCTGACTAGTCTCCCAGTCCCTGCCACTGAAAAACACCCCCACAGCATGATTCTGCCACCACCATGCTTCACCGTAGGGATGGTGCCAGGTTTCCTCCAGACTTGACACTTGGCATTCAGGCCAAAGAGTTGAATCTTGGTTTCATCAGACAAGGTCTCACGGTCTGAAAGTCTTTAGGTGACTTTTGGCAAACTCCAAGCGGGCTGTCATGTGCCATTTTACTGAGGAATGACTTCCGTCTGGCCACTCTACCGTAAAGGCTTGATTGGTGGAGTGCTGCAAAGATGGTTGTCCTTCTGGAAGGTTCTCCCATCTCCACAGAGGAACTCTGGAGCTCTGCCAGAGTGACCATTGGGTTCTTGGTCACCTACCTGACCAAGGCCCTTCTCCCCCGATTGCTCAGATTGGCCAGGCGGCCAGCTCTAGTAAGAGTCTTGGTAGTTCCAAACTTCTTCCATTTAAGAATGATGGAGGCCACTGTGTTCTTGGGACCTTCAATGCTGTAGACATTTTTTGGTACCCTTCCCCAGATCTGTGCCTCAACACAATCCTGTCTCGGAGCTCTACGGACAATTCCTTCGACCTCATGGCTTTGTTTTTGCTCTGACATGCACTGTCAACTGTGGGACCTTATATAGACAGGTGTGTGCCTTTCCAAATCATGTTCAATCAATTGAATTTACCACAGGTGGACTCCAATTAAGTTGTAGAAACTCAATTTCGAGTCTCATAGCAAAGGGTCTGAATACTTATGTAAATAAGGTATTTGTTTTTTAAGTTTAATACATTTGCAAACATTTCTAAAAACCTGTTTTCGCTTTGTCATTATGGGGTATTGTGTGTAGATTGCTGAGGATTCTTTTTTATTTAATCCATTTTAGAATAAGGCTGTAACGTAACAAAATGTGGAAAAAGTCAAGGGGTCTGAATACTTTCCGAAGGCACTGTAAGCGTGTTCAAGTAGTCAAAAGTTTAGTATTTGGTCCCAAATACCTAGCACACAATGACTACATCAAGCTTGTGACTCTACAATCTTGTTGGATGCATTTACAGATTGTTTTGGTTGTGTTTCAGATTATGTTGTGGCCAATATATTTTTTTAACATTTTAGTCATTTAGCAGACACTCTTATCCAGAGCGACTTACAGTTAGTGAGTGCATACATTTTTCATACTGTTTTTCATACTGGCCCCCCGTGGGAATCGAACCCACAACCCTGCTGTTGCTAGCGCCATGCTCTACCAACTGAGCTACAGGAGACCTGAATGGTAAATAATGTTTTTTATTGTAAATAAGAATAGAATGTTTCTGAACACTTCTACATTAATGTGGATGCTACCATGATTACATATAATAATGAATGATGTATGAGAAAGTTAGAGGCACAAAGATCATACCCCCAAGACCTCTTAACCTCTCACCATTACCAATAACAGGGGAGGGAGTATTTTTTTGGAATATTTAGGTCTCTGACTTTCTCACTCCTCATTATTCACGATTCATTCCTGATTATCCATTATCATGGTAGCGTCCACATTAATGTAGAATGAGACATATTCTATTCTTATTTAAAATAACAGTGTCTCCATAATGTCAATATATTATTTACCATTCATTTATATTGGGCACAAAATAAATCGGAAACAACCTAAACAAAATGCCTCCAACAAGTTTGTAGTCACAAGCTTGATGTAGCCTACTGAGGATTATTTCTGTCTGTAATAAAGCTCTTTTGTGGGGAAAAACTAATTCTGATTGTTTGGGCCTGGCTTTCCAGTAGGTGGGCCTATGTCCTCCAAGGCCCACCCATGGCTGCACCCCTACCCAGTCATGTGAAATCCATAGATTAGGGACTAATTCATTTCTTTCAATTGACTGATTTCCTTATATGAACTGTAACTCAGTAAAATCTTTGAAATTGTCACAAGTTGCATTTATATTTTTGCTCAGTATACTTATGACATCTTAAAATTGGGGGGACTAGATACATAAAGTGTCAATTCTGTACTGTCACCTCATATGAAACATTTGATCTCAAATCCAAAATGCTGGAGTATAGAGCCAAATTAAATGTTTTAGTGTCACAGTCCAAATAGATTAGTAGGGAAGTGTATAATTGATATCTCGATTTTACTTTTTAAGGGAGGAATGCTGCTTAAGATAGGAGGTGGATGAGAGTAGACAGCAGTTAGACAAAAGTGACGAAGTGCAGCCCAAAATTACAAGAACCTCCGAAGAAAAATAGCAGCAACTGCAGTCCCTTTAGCAAGGGCCATTATTTTGATATTTGGCTGCCCATCGTGTCATGTTGGTGGGACGGGTGTCTCCAATCAAACTCACCAGTGCCGTTGAGGGTACTGTTCTTATTGGCGTAGAGTCTGATCATCTGACCAATGGTCCTCACATTATCCCTCAACATGATGCCCTGGGCCTGCACCATGAAGAAGTATGTGTTGGCTGGAGAGAGGGATTGAGAGAGGGAAGGGTGAGGAAAAGGAGGGAGAGAGAAAGGGGAGAGAGAGGGGGAAATACAGGTGCAGGGAGGGGGAAAGAAAGAGAGAGGGACAGAAGGAAAGAGAGTGCAATCACTTTAGTCTGTTTGACTGGTTCAATTACACCCCCCTCACATACCAGTCCACGACAGTAAATTTGCTGACTTTTCATGTCGTCAGCGTAAAAGCTTGCCCTCCCTCAGTCTCTTGGCCATAAAGGAACAGGGCGGCGAGATAAGAGGCAGGAAATCCCTGTCTCTGGCTACGTCCTAAATAGCACCCTATTCCCTATACAGTGGGGGAAAAAAGTATTTAGTCAGCCACCAATTGTGCAGGTTCTCCCACTTAAAAAGATGAGAGAGGCCTGTAATTTTCATCATAGGTACACGTCAACTATGACAGACAAAATGAGGAAAAAATTTCCAGAAAATCACATTGTAGGATTTTTTATGATTTTATTTGCAAATGATGGTGGAAAATAAGTATTTGGTCAATAACAAAAGTTTCTCAATACTTTGTTATATACCCTTTGTTGGCAATGACACAGGTCAAACGTTTCTGTAAGTCTTCACAAGGTTTTCACACACTGTTGCAGGTATTTTGGCCCATTCCTCCATGCAGATCTCCTCTAGAGCAGTGATGTTTTGGGGCTGTCGCTGGGCAACACGGACTTTCAACTCCCTCCAAAGATTTTCTATGGGGTTGAGATCTGGAGACTGGCTAGGCGACTCCAGGACCTTGAAATGCTTCTTACGGCCACTCCTTCGTTGCCCGGGCGGTGTGCTTGGGATCATTGTCATGCTGAAAGACCCAGCCACGTTTCATCTTCAATGCCCTTGCTGATGGAAGGAGGTTTTCACTCAAAATCTCACGATACATGGCCCCATTCATTCTTTCCTTTACACGGATCAGTCGTCATGGTCCCTTTGCAGAAAAACAGCCCCAAAGCATGATGTTTCCACCCCCATGCTTCACAGTAGGCATGGTGTTATTTGGATGCAACTCAGCATTCTTTGTCCTCCAAACACGACGAGTTGAGTTTTTACCAAAAAGTTCTATTTTGGTTTCATCTGACCATATGACATTCTCCCAATCCTCTTCTGGATCATCCAAATGCACTCTAGCAAACTTCAGACGGGCCTGGACATGTACTGGCTTAAGCAGGGGGGACACGTCTGGCACTGCAGGATTTGAGTCCCTGGCGGCGTAGTGTGTTACTGATGGTAGGCTTTGTTACTTTGGTCCCAGCTCTCTGCAGGTCATTCACTAGGTCCCCCCGTGTGGTTCTGGGATTTTTGCTCACTGTTCTTGTGATCATTTTGACCCCACGGGGTGAGATCTTGCGTGGAGCCCCAGATCGAGGGGAGATTATCAGTGGTCTTGTATGTCTTCCATTTCCTAATAATTGCTCCCACAGTTGGTTTCTTCAAACCAAGCTGCTTACCTATTGCAGATTCAGTCTTCCCAGCCTGGTGCAGGTCTACAATTTTGTTTCTGGTGTCCTTTGACAGCTCTTTGGTCTTGGCCATAGTGGAGTTTGGAGTGTGACTGTTTGAGGTTGTGGACAGGTGTCTTTTATACTGATAACAAGTTCAAACAGGTGCCATTAATACAGGTAACGAGTGGAGGACAGAGGAGCCTCTTAAAGAAGAAGTTACAGGTCTGTGAGAGACAGAAATCTTGCTTGTTTGTAGGTGACCAAATACTTATTTTCCACCATAATTTGCAAATAAATTCATTAAAAATCCTACAATGTGATTTTCTGGAGAAAAAAAATCTCAATTTGTCTGTCATAGTTGAGGTGTACCTATGATGAAAATTACAGGCCGCTCTCATCTTTTTAAGTGGGAGAACTTGCACAATTGGTGGCTGACTAAATAGTTTTTTTCCCCACTGTATAGTGCACCTCACCCTATAGGCCCTGGTCAAAAGTATTGCGTCTATTTGGGACGCAGTCTCAGTCCCACGACCGACTACAGACAGCAGGGCCAGCCTAGAGGCTGCTAGGGGCTCTGAATAATTAAACATGTACCACTACTGCAGCAAAACAGCCAGGGTGCACACACACTTCATCAGCTAAGGTTACACACACATCTCATCAGTTTACACACTCACGCATCTCATCAACTTACACACCCATCTCATCAATTACAAACACGGGCACCAAATCAGTTACACAAAAACCCACACACTCCCAGCCACGCACTCAAGCACACTATCTGCATGCCTTGTTCTATCACCCATTACAGAGAACCTTAAGTTGATCTCTTGAGTGACAGCTCTTTGGTCTGAGGCTGAACAGGGATAGCAGTCTGCCACGCCACACAACGACAGTGTTGAATGATGGATTCCAGAGTTTACTCCCTCCCTTCGTGTATGTGTACCCTGTGTGTGTACAGTGCGCAAGCATTTGCTTGTGTGTATGTGAGAGTGTATCCACTTCGGTAAAAAGGAGAGAGTGCTCAGAGGCAATAAGTCTTGTCAGAAGCAGCCAGACTATCTTGGACCGGAGGAGGAGGAGGAGGGGGGGTGAGAGGACAGATCAAGCACTAAGAGCCCATTACACTGACACACAAACTAATAGGGCTGGGCGGTATATCGTATTTTACTATACCCCGGTACTGATGCGCAGACCGGTATGAATTTCTACCTTCTATAATGGTATTTCAATGTTTGCCTTGTTAAATGTGATGCGCAACTCTGGCGTGTATAATGTCCATTTTTTATAGTTCACTCCATTTGCTACATGAGTCATCTCTCTCCCTCTCCTCCTGCTGCTGCATGATGCTAAACCAAACCAAGCCCTGACACTCAAGGAGATAGTAGTTGCTCGACCACTTGCCGTTCACTCAATGGTCAGATGGATGCAACAATGTTGGTGACATGCTGCTTCCACAAGCCTTATATAATTACACCATTCGTTTGTGTAACTAATGTCTGCTAGTTTGTAGTTTCTTAGCAAGGTGTTGCTAAAATAATTTATGTTAGCCGCTAATGCCAAACGCTAGTTAGCTGGCTAGTTAGCTTGCTAAATGCACTAAGAGTCAGAGCACAGTTAGAAAGATATGGCATATAGAAGCATACCAGATGGACATCATGAAAATGATCGGAGGAAGTTCAGGAGAAAAAACAAACAAAATATAATGATTGACTGTGTCCATAAAATGTATATAGTATGTATAAGCATGAAGTAGAGGCCTAAGCATCGTTGTTCACTACTTTACTCCAATTAGGGAAGGGATGGTGGGGTTGGAAAGTAATAAAGGGAAATATATATATATATTTAAAGGATATGTAAGATTTCTGGCTCCCAGGTGTCTTTTATACAGGTAACGAACTGAGATTAGGAGCACACTCTTAAAGGGAGTGCTCCTAATCTCAGTTTGTTACCTGTATAAAAGACACCTGTCCACAGAAGCAATCAATCAAATCAGATTCCAAACTCTCCACCATGGCCAAGACCAAAGAGCTCTCCAAGGATGTCAGGGACAAGATTGTAGACCTACACAAGGCTGGAATCGGCTACAAGACCATCGCCAAGCAGCTGGTACAGTTGGTGCGATTATTCGCAAATGGAAGAAACACAAAATAACTGTCAATCTCCCTCGACCTGGGGCTCCATGCAAGATTACATTTTACATTTTAGTCATTTAGCAGACGCTCTTATCCAGAGCGACTTACATGAGCAATTAGGGTTAAGTGCCTTGCTCAAGGGCACATCGACAGATTTTTCACCTAGTTGGCTCGGGGATTAGAACCAGCGACCTTTCGGTTACTGGCACAACGTTCTTAACCACTAAGCTACCTGCCGCCCCAAGATCTCACCTCGTGGAGTTGCAATGATCATGAGAACGGTGAGGAATCAGCCCAGAACTACACGGGAGGATTTGTCAATGATCTCAAGGCAGCTGGGACCATAGTCACCAAGAAAACAATTGGTAACACACTACGCCGTGAAGAACTGAAATCCTGCAGGGCCCGCAAGGTCCCCCTGCTCAAGAAAGCACATATACAGGCCCGTCTGAAGTTTGCCAATGAACATCTGAATGATTCATGGGAATTGCAGCATGACAATGACCCAAAACACACGGCCAAGGCAACAAAGGAGTGGCTCAAGAAGAAGCACATTAAGGTCCTGGAGTGGTCTAGCCAGTCTCCAGACCTTAATCCCATAGCAAATATGTGGAGGGAGCTGAAGGTTCGAGTTGCCAAACGTCTGCCTCGAAACCTTAATGACTTGGAGAAGATCTGCAAAGAGGAGTGGAACAAAATCCCTCCTGAGATGTGTGCAAACCTGGTGGCCAACTACAAGAAACGTCTGACCTCTGTGATTGCCAACAAGGGTTTTGCCACCAAGTACTAAGTCATGTTTTGCAGAGGGGTCAAATACTTATTTCCCTCATTAAAATTGCAAATCAATTGATAACATTTTTTACATGCGTTTTTCTGGATTCTTGTTATTCTGTCTCTCACTGTTCAAATAAACCTACCATTAAAATTATAGACTGATCATGTCTTTGTCAATGGGCAACCGTACAAAATCAGCAGGGGATCAAATGCTTTTTTCTCTCACTGTATGTATGCATGTGTGTGTGTGTGTGTATATATATATATATATATATATATATATATATATATATATATATATATATATATATATATATATATATATATGCGAGAAAAAAAGAAAAAAAACATATGGGGGATTGGAAGTTTACATTGATGGAAGTTATAATCTATCTGCAATATTAAAGCTGACCTACCCCCTAAAAAAAAAAAAAGAAGAAAAAAAACTAGAGTCAGAGCATAATACTGCCTGGTACCATTGCCTAAATAAGCATGTTTGTGCAACGGTATCTTATCAGAGAGGAATAGGTGAAGCATGATTATGTTGGCTGGCTAGCTAGCAAGCTACATGTAGTAAGAAAACATGTAATGTAATATCTAATTAGGGTCACCTGGAAACACTGACCAACACTTTGGTCCCTACCCTGTCAATAATTCCTCCCTGGCTTATTAATGAATTGTCATGTCAAACAACAATGTATTCTAGGTCCTGCCCACTCTATTCCAACAATAGAATTAGAATAATTATATTTCCAAGATTCCAACAGTTCACCAATTAACTAAGACTAGATATTGTCCATATCATGCTGCTTGGCACAGTGCGCAAATTATAATAAAAGTGCAGGAAATACAGAAATTGATGCTGAAAATAATTTTTGTTGAGAGTATAAATGTAGAAAGCCCCCAATGAAATCACATAATGTGTTGCCACCCTAGGGTCATGAACTACTAATAAAGCATATTTAGAAATTGTATTATTTAACAACATAAAATACCGTCACTGTCAAAAATGTGAAGAAAATTGTGATATATTTTATCCATATTGCCCAGCTCTACCAACTAATACATTCACAGAAGCCTAGTTTTGAGAAGCCTTTTGAGGCTAAATAACAAGATTTCAACTAGCATTACAGCATATCCGACTAGCCTATAGCCCAGCCACAGCATAAAGCAAATCTCCCGTTACTGTTATTAGAGACTGACTCAGGTTTAACAAGCGAGTAATACAATAATATAATTCAATCATTAGATTGGACACAATACACCCATTTGAGTTCATGGTATCCAATGTCATAGGTAGGCCAATCTCAAGAGTCTGAACCACCAATTATTTGCATATCAGGGTCAGTGCTGTGCCCCATCACCACAACTTGGGTGTTATCACACTTTTTATGCAAAGCAATCCAAAAGCACTGTCACACACTATAGAGAAGGTGTGTATGTCAGTCATCATACACCATGCTCTCTGTGCTGGCCACATCTGACTGTAATAATGACTGTGACCAACTGACCATATAATCCAGCATTATCCAATCTTGTTAGCCTACATACTGACACTGTCTCAGATACTTTACACACAGCAATCATTGACTGGACATAGCTACACATCTGATATTAAAGAACGGATCTTCAGGAATCATTTGCTATTTTAAACACAGAACATAGAGGATAACCTATGGGACTTCTATAGGCTATGAAAAAGAAAGCTGGTGTTCGATGGCTCAGAGGATGAAAACACATTCTCCAGACCTACTGACCTTTTCAGATATTACTAGGCCTATATTAATGGTATTTTCCAATGTCTGTCTACTATACTGCACATACAGCTGGCAGTGGTTTACCTTTTTGATGCTATTCAAATCAAAACAATTTAGGCCTAATATCTCCAGTAATGGTTGAAGGACATACGTTTGAAATTTGTTTTGGTTCTCATCCAGACAGTTGCGTCACATAGCTACGCTATGGAGAAGACGTGGCCGGCGAGATGCCTTGAGCTACAGGTAACTGCCAAAATAATGGAAACACAAGTAAATTAGGAATACAAAGTATATTGAAAGCAGGTGCTTCCACACAGGTGTGGTTCCTGAGTTAATTAAGCAATTACCATCCCATCATGCTTAGGGTCATGTATAAAATGCATGGCAGGCCATTATTTTGGCTACAATGGCTATGCCCCCATCCACAGGGCACGAGTGGTCAACGAATGGTTTGATGAGCATGAAAACGATGTAAACCATATGCCATGGCCGTCTCAGTCACCAGATCTCAACTCAATTTAACACTTATGGGAGATTCTGGAGCGGTGCCTGAGACAGCATTTTCCACCACCATCAACAAAACACCAAATGTTGGAATTTCTTGTGGAAGAATGGTGTCGCATCCCTCCAATAGAGTTCCAGACACTTGTAGAATCTATGCCAAGGTGCATTGAAGCTGTTCTGGCACGTGGTGGCGCAATGCCCTATTAAGACATTATGTTGGTGTTTCCTTTATTTTGGTAGTTACCTGTACCTGCCTGCGCCCAGAAGACCTGCTCTGGCTGCTCAGCTCCCCCTGTTGACCACCTGAACCTCCCTCTGCTCAAGCCTTGTGCTTGACTGTCGCGCCATCTGTTGGAGGGTTGAAGTACTCAAAACTTTTTAAGTCCAAACCTACACTCATGTCATTCATACTTTAATTGAGGTTTGTTTTGCTTTTCAAGCACTTTGAGATTTGTTTATTTGTACAGTGGGTATCATAAGTATTCACCCCCTTGGATTCTTTTAACGTTTTGTTGTATTACAAAGTCGGATTGAAATAAACTAGATTTAATTTAGATTTGTTTGTCATTGATCTACACAAAATACTCCATAATGTCAAAGTGAATTGAGAATCCTACAAATGTTTACTAATTAATAAACATTTTATAACTAAAATAGTCGTTGCATAAGGGCAATTCCACGCTAACAGAACTGCGCTTTGACTCAGATTTTTCACTTTAAAATGTAGGCTATGCCAAACAAAAACCATTGATTTCAAAGTTTAACAAACCATACAACTCCACAAGGACTACTTTGAACAATTTGCACAGAAAATGTCACAAAAACCTTTACTGGAAGAACTGTGCCGATGCAAAGTCTGGTAACAGAATTACGGCAAAGTTTTTTATGCAACCACATTTTCCAAAAACGCTTAAATATCTGCTCCGAATTAAGATTCAAAGATGTCTGCAGAAATGTGGTGTCAGCTATGACATGACACCTCGAGTTAAAAAAATATATATTTTGGTTATTGAACTACAGTATGTGAAGTGGATTTACATCCGGTAACGGAATTATGGTTACGGAATTACATCATGGGTCCCTGATCTGTACTATACAGAAATGCATAATTGTTGATATGAATTTCATTTTCTTCATTGTGATGTATCCTGAATAGGTACACAAAGTTAGAAATATACAAACAAGACAACATTTGGTTGGTCCGGACCAGACCAAATCTGAAACCAATCATAGACATCTATGTCTCACAACTTCGGACATCACAGTACGGCACAGCACAGTTCAGTACATTATACTGTACTCTAGTGTGCTTTACTGTACTGTTCTATACTCTACTGTATTGTACTGTTCAAATTTGCAAAACAGACGTCTATGATTGGTTCAGATTTGGTCCGGCCAGGGCGGACTGACCAAATTTCAACATCCATGGACGTCGATGTTGGTCGGTGCTCAGTGTGTGAGGATGCTTGTTACAGTAAATGGAAAGAGAATAGGTGGTAGGCCTCATGGTAGGTGTCAGTAGGAGCCAGGAGAGGTGACAGAGAGAGAGCATCAAGAGAGAGCGAGAGCGTGAGGGATTGTCCAGACGGTTTTCACAGTCTTGCTTTGACGACCAGACGACAGAAAGAGAAAGAAAACAGTTATGAGCTGAACATAACATTTACATTTTACATTTACGTCATTTAGCAGACGCTCTTATCCAGAGCGACTTACAAACTTACAAATAACAATATGCCAGTGGAAGGGAGGACAGTAGCAGGTGACCCAACTGTGTTTGGTGACTACTAGGATTTCCCATTGTAGCCAACTTAATTGCAGTAATTACATTACTAATTGTTCCATAATTCTGTTACAGTAACAGAATTACGGGTTTTAATCACTTAATAAACAAACTTGATATCAGTAAAAACACTAATTGGTAGGTCTACCTTTACTTGTTACTTCTGTGAAATTGCATTATCCTCCCTCCTCATGACGGAGAGAAATTAGAAAATAGATACATGGGTTTTTGGTAAAGGAATTACAAGGCACAAGGCAATGTTTCTTAAACTTACAGAAGGCAACTAAACGTCAGTTAGAGTACTCAAAACTCGATTTTTAACCAGAGATCTTTTTTTTTCTTCAAATACTGTACAACTATTTGGTGGAATGTGCTTTGTGGCTTGTCCCGAAAAAAGAAAAAAATATGTCTAGTGTTCCATTTGTACATGTGCTTTTGCGGGGCACAACAAAAAAAGAAACCAAGCAAAGCATCACAGTTATTTTCCCTAAATTCCCTTTCCCCACCATGTCACACTCACTCAATTGTGTTCTGACCGCTCCCTCTACACACCAGTGCTGAGTGCGCACACAAGCTCCTGTTAGGCCTACAGAAATAAATTACTACAAAAACGGTGGGAGAGGGGGCATTAAAAAAAAAATTCTAACTGATGGGATACAAAATTTACATTCCTTGCAAAATGACGACAGTTTTATCACAAATTCAAAATGGACTGGTTAATTGAAGTAGGAAAATGTGTGTTCCAACGAGCTGCAGTTTTGGAATAATTGTGTCCTGTCTATTTTTCGCTTAGGCTACTTTGCGAACTGCTAGTGCCATTTAGAATTGGTTAGCCTAGGCTATTACACCCCCTGAATTTACCACAGGTGTGTCTAAGTTGTAGAAACATCTCAAGGATGATCAATGGAAACAGGATACACTTGAGCTCAATTTCGAGTGTCATAGCAAAGGGTCTGAATACTTATGTAAATAAGGTTTTTCTGTTATTTATTTTTAATAAATTAGCAAAAAATAATAAAAACCTGTTTTCGCTTCGTCATTATGGGGTATTGGGTGTAGATGGCTGAGGAACTTTTTTTATTTAATCAATTTTAGAATAAGGCTGTAACGCAACAAAATGTGGAAAAGGTCAAGGGGGCTGAATACTTTCCGACTACTGAATACACACACAAACATACACAAGTGTAATTAAAAGTCTCATTAAAATGTGGATTTTCAGGCACCTTCTTCATCTCAGCATTGGCTATCACCTATACTTTATTTATGTACATTCACATATACTTATGTTTTTCTTAACAGAACAACGTCTGCTTTTTTGTTCGTTTTCAAATAAATGTAAATGGCCTATTTTGGTAAATGGACTTAGTGCCCTAGCATATGGCCTTGGTGCTCTGGCAGATTGGTCACCTCTTGAAGGCCAAATCACGAAATTTCAGGCCTGGCCGCGACAGAGGTCACTGTTACTTTATAGTGCAAGTTTTCAAGGTGTTTGTGGGGGGCTGCGTGTTGCGTTAATTCAGCCATGGATCCATTCGCAGATCTGGGGACATTACGGAGAAGCCCCACAGCCATGCTGTCTTTGGAGGGGTGGATTGTGGATTTTGCTCAATTGGAAAGTTCATTCTGTGATCTTAGGATCAATGTTGTCACAGTTGCTACTTGTTGATGATGCAGCTACTAACGTTAGCTTGCTATATAGCTAGCTATCCTCTTTCTCTGTTTCTGAATTAATTTGTGGCTATTTATTTCTAGCTGGCAAAATAAGTAAGCTAGATTGATTTTGTTTGTTTGTGTATGTCGACAGCTTACAGTGCCTTCAAAAAGTATTCACATTTGACTTTTCCATATTTTGTTGTGTTACATCTTGAATTTTAAATGGATTAAATAGAGATTTTGTGGCCTACACACAATGCCCCACAACGTCAAAGTGGAATTATGTTTAGAATTTTTTACAAATTACTTCAAAATTAAAAGCTGAAATGTCTTGAGTCAGAAAGTCACTGAGCTCTTCAGTAAGGCCATTCTACTGCCAAAGTTTGTCTATGGAGATTGCATGACTGTGTGCTCGATTGTATACACCTGTCAGCAACGGGTGTGGCTGAAATAGCCGAATTCACAAATTTAAAGGGGTGTCCACATACTTTTGTATCTACAGTAGGGCTGAACACATTTAGTCAACTGGTCAATTGTTTGATTGATTGGCTGTTGGCCGACCAAGATTTTTTTAGTCGAGCAGTGGCAAATATATAAAAATAATTTATGGCACACGAGAACCTTGTCTGATTCACGCCTGTCTGAGTGGACTAATCCATTGCGGAGGCCGCGGGGATGGCACACCAGTATCACCAGTAGTATATTTACCGTTAATTATATAATTTCTCATCTACAATGTTTGTTTGGTTAAGGTAATTTCTGTTAATGCATTCAATATGTTATTATTACAGTCTTACCGTTGTCATTGTAGGAGTGGACACGTTGTTTGCAGAGCGCACAACCTAGGCTACTCTTATGAGAAAATAGTTTTGGTTCATTCATTCCAATTACGAATTGTCAATATATTCATTGTCTTTCGTTTGGAGCGCTCCTGTCAATCTTGAGTAAGGACACGCACCTGATTACACATAGAAGTAGGCCTAGGCTACCTGGCCTGCGCGCAAATGTAGGCCTAGAAAAATGTGCCCATTTGGGGATCTGATACTATTTCTGATTGTCTTAACTCCCCCATCACTGTGGAGCTTCTCAAAATAATGTTTTCTTCACCTCACACAGCAAATAAACAAAGTCTGTTTTAACATCCATTGAGAATGACAATAGTGCCTCAACTTGGCCTATTTGAAAAATCTGGTGGAAACGTCATAAAAATAAGCCTACCTGATTACTTCTTATCCCTTGCGCAAATAGCCTACAGCTGTGTCTGTCTGTCAGGACCTCACTGGCCCGGAAACTCTGAGGGCCCAGAATCTTTTATACAATGTTGCAAGTTTGCTAGCACTAGCTTCAGGCAGGACCAAGTTATTAGTGATACAATGTTTCAAGTTCCTTGCAGACAGGCCATGCGTAGCCAATGTGATTCATAGGATATTTTCTACCTGCGGGCTGCAATGTTTTTATTTGTTGGCTTTATTTACATATTGGCAATAGAAGTTACTTTTAGATTTGTGTCATTTTCATTTAGATCGAAATTTGATTAACCACATGACATTGATTTTGAGATATGAAGACTATTATAAATAAAATGACCCTTTCCACGAAAATGTGCATATGAAAATCATAACTGGTACGGAGATTAGTAGAAATGGTACGATTAATTGGCACTCCAAATGGAAAAGGTTGCCGACCACTGGTGTAGCCTATTACCGCAACTGCAGGAGGGTGACGTCTGCGAAGGCCAGCAGCAGCGGGAGGAGGGGGGTCGGGAACAGGTTTTTTTCTTCTGGTTAGGCTATATTGATCTCTGGCGCCAGCTTTAGTAATTTGTGTGTCTTCGTTTTAAATCGCAGTGCTTAAAGCATCAGACAAGCTCAGTAGCCTACATATAGTTCATTTTATTCAAACATAGGGTGTCTCTCTATATGGAAAAATACACATTTAAAATGTTCAATCAATCAATTGGTTGAAAGAACAGACTACTCTCGGTCAACAAAGTTTTTTTTAGTCGGGGAAAGCCCTAATATATAGTGTATCTGTTATGGTCCATTATCTGCTATCTGGGCTTGAATGGTCTATCCTTGTAGGCTATGCAGCAATGTCACATACAGTGAGGAGAACAAGTATTTTATACACTGCTGATTTTGCAGGTTTTCCTACTTACAAAGCATGTAGAGGTCTAATTTTTATCATAGATACACTTCAACTGTGAGAGACGGAATCTAAAACAAAAATCCAGAAAATCACATTGTATGATTTTTAAGTAATTAATTTGCATTTTATTGCATGACATAAGTATTTGATACATCAGAAAAGCAGAACTTAATATTTGGTACAGAAACCTTTGTTTGCAATTACAGAGATCATACATTTCCTGTAGGTCTTGACCAGGTTTGCACACACTGCAGCAGGAATTTTGGCCCACTCCTCCATACAGACCTTCTCCAGATCCTTCAGGTTTCGGGGCTGTCGCTGGGCAATACGGACTTTCAGCTCCCTCCAAAGATTTTCAATTGGGTTCAGGTCTGGAGACTGGCTAGGCCACTCCAGGACCTTGAGATGCTTCTTACGGAGCCACTCCTTAGTTGCCCTGGCTGTGTGTTTCGGGTCGTTGTCATGCTGGAAGACCCAGCCACGACCCATCTTCAATGCTCTTACTGATGGAAGGAGGTTGTTGGCCAAGATCTCGCGATACATGGCCCCATCCATCCTCCCCTCAATACGGTGCAGTCGTCCTGTCCCCTTTGCAGAAAAGCATCCCCAAAGAATGATGTTTCCACCTCCATGCTTCACGGTTGGGATGGTGTTCTTGGGGTTGTACTCATCCTTCTTCTTCCTCCAAACACCAGCTCTCTTCAGGTCATTGACCAGGTCCTGCCGTGTAGTTCTGGGCTGATCCCTCATCTTCCTCATGATCATTGATGCCCCACGAGGTGAGATCTTGCATGGAGCCCCAGACCGAGGGTGATTGACCGTCATCTTGAACTTCTTCCATTTTCTAATAATTGCGCCAACAGTTGTTGCCTTCTCACCAAGCTGCTTGCCTATTGTCCTGTAGCCCATCCCAGCCTTGTGCAGGTCTACAATTTTTTCCCTGATGTCCTTACACAGCTCTCTGGTCTTGGCCATTGTGGAGAGGTTGGAGTCTGTTTGATTGAGTGTGTGGACAGGTGTATTTTATACAGGTAACAAGTTCAAACAGGTGCAGTTAATACAGGTAATGAGTGGAGAACAGGAGGGCTTTTTTAGATTCCGTCTCGCACAGTTGAAGTGTACCTATGATAAAAATTACAGACCTCTACATGCTTTGTAAGTAGGAAAACCTGCAAAAAATCGGCAGTGTATCAAATACTTGTTCTCCCCACTGTAGGTAACTAATTAATTTTAGACAAAGCCTTTTCAAAAAAAAAGTGAATACTCTCCCAAGTAATCGAATACTAATGTTTGTTCGGATATTTGAATAACCGTGCCCATCCCTATGCCAAACAATGATGTATTGTTTGGCATGACAACGACCATAGGAGTTGGCTTCACAGCACAAACAAGTCTGTGACCAGGATAGTCGCCTGGCTGTCTGTGTTGTCCTGTTCAAAACAGTGCTGCAGAACATTGGATATTATATCAGCACCAGTGGCGGCTGGTGGGAGGAGCTATAGGAGGACAGGCTCATTATAATGGCTGGACTAAAATCAATGGAATGAGTCAAACATGTGGTTTACATATTTTTGATGCGTTTGATACTGTTCCATTGATACCATTCCAGCCATTACAATGAGCCTGTCCTCAAATACCTCCTCCAACCAGCCACCTCTGATCAGCACTATGTCCATAACGTGATCCTTATGGCCTAGCAGTAGCCAAAACACTGTACTATTCGTAGTGACAGTGTTTAACTATGGATATAAGCCTAACAGCTGGTTAACGAAGTGTAAATAAAAGCCAACACCCTTTTCCTGTGTTGCTTCAGACAAAGGCACAAGTCATTTTAGCTACTGATATGCTGTAGGGATTTTGCCCCTGGGACCACTAATTTGCTGAGCAAAGAAACAAACTGTTTCAAGACATGAGTTACTTGGAAAAAGCTAGCCTATTTGCCATCATGGCTGATTGGCTGACATTGGCTGATTGATGGCATAAACATGGATCCTATTCTAGGTTACCTTGCTCACTCTGTTCATGTGAAATACATACAGGCCTATCAGATGTAGCCTACACTACCTAGCTACTAAACCACACGACTAGGTAGCTAGCAGTGTTGGTCAAGTGGCTCTACTTGCTGGCTCTGTCAGTGGGCGACTTCGTTTTGCATGCCTCATTTTCGACCATTCCATTGGTCCCACTCACCCGGGGCACCGGGACATGCAAAACGAACTCGACCAATACAATGGTTAGTGAATGTGGTCAACTCCATTTCCCTTCCCACCATGGCATGGTTCAAACGCATGGCAGATATTTATACGAGATTGCTGCTATGTGTAACGTTAGCTAAATTAGGCCAAGTCAATAATCAGTTAAATGTTACTTTCTGAAATCCCAGTAAGAAAATGTGTCGCTCAATTAGTTAGTCTGAGCAAGCATAAACATTGCAGAAGAGAGAGCGCATGATTGTTCAATGTTGGCTAACGTTACATTAACCAGCTAACCGTTATAAGTTAGCTACCCTGCTAACGTTATATTGAGCTGCCTAGTTAACTTACATATCATGCAAATGATTATCTAGCTATATCGAGAAGATAAATGATCGGTTCACTAGTTAACCCTAATAGGTTGTAAACTGATCCGTGGATGGCTCGGAAAACATAACTACCTCAACCCTGGGATGAGAAATACGTTGTACTCCAAATTGTCCCATTATCACAAATGTTACAGCGAGAAGACTGAACGACTGCTAGTTCAATCAGAGTGGTGTAACAGTTGGGATAATGGGACAATTCGAAATACAATGCATTTCTCATCCCTGGATTGAGTTACGTTTTCCGAGCCATTTCTCGCGCCGGTTCCACAGTGTCTTAATATACACAGCAATACTGCAACTGTAGGCAAGCGGATCGGATCTGATGGCTAGCTATCCAGCTAACTAACGTTAAGTTAGCCATCTAGCTAGTTAACTAACTAGGCTAGCAGCAAGCTACAGTAGTCTTAACTGGCAGAAAGCATCCCTACAGTTTCACACTGTACTGTCTATGGCATCCCTGTTGAGGTCAATGTAGCTTGCTTGGAACAGATAAACCAAAGATGGATAATAACGCAACATTAGTTGTTCATGTTAAGCTAATGAACTCACCTATTCCAGGAGCCACATATATGAAGTAGAGACCAGTTGTAGACATGGAGAAGAAAAAAATGAAGGCCAAAACGGAGCGGTTCGACATCCGCAGCAGCCGCTTCCAATTCACCATATTTGCTTCGAATTGACCGATAATCCCATAAAATATACCGTTTGGATAAAAAAAAAGTCCTTAAATGTATATGCTAAAATCAATGCAACGACACAACACGCATCATTTGAGTCGGGGATGCAGCGAAAAAGGCTAATGCTAGGAAGTCATGAAAACCCGTATGGCTTTCCCAGGTCAAGAAATTTCCAGATCGAAAAAAGCAGGCCTGCATCAGGCACTGTCAAGCTTCAACGAAACCATCGATCGGGCATACTGAAACCGTTAACTACTGTAGCTACTGACATGGGTAGACAAACAATACTGGCTAAATTCTTAGGAATACTCGTGATACTGATCCATGTTTAACTAACTAGTTAGATATGTATTTTCTCGCCCGGCGACGAAGGTTTAAAAAAGACCATAGGTAGAAGCGGATCTTGCACCGCTGCCTCCTCTCACACACAAGTCTCAAAGATGTTTCCAAAACACTCACACTTGGCAACCTACTTCACCAAATCGCTGAACGGAATCCAATAACGGCGAGCGGTTTAGCAGGAATATCGGGCGATTTTCATTGCACCAGATATACATTTGCGCGGGGATTTTAGACTGAAAAAGTGATCTTTCAATTTCATTTCTGCTGGCGCTGCAGACACGGTTTCCGGTGGGTGTACCCGCTCTCTTTCCGTCTACCCACACCCCTTGTCCACTGTCGCCATGGACACCGTGGAGCTGCAGTGAAGGCCTTTGGGTTCATGGGGTCGCTGCTTCGCTTTAAAAAAATTTACATGGAGTGTGTGTGAGAGTAGGTGGGTAAACAGAAGTGGGAGGATCAAGAGCGATAGGCGTTACACCAGTGCTCTGTAATTGGTTAGACGGTTTTGATTGAGCATGTTGTTTTTCCTTTCTTATCACGTTTTTATTGATATGTTCCCGACCGTGTGAAACAAGACTGAGAGCTAAAAGCAATCGCTCTAGACTTGATAGTGAATCATACTGTGCCATTTGAATGTTAACTAAACACACGAACACCTCACTTATAGCCTAAATATGAAAGTAAAAGTAATTTTGACTCACTTAATAGTCTATCAGATTTTTATTTATTACCAATAAATCATCATTATTAGGCCTATAACCAATGTTCCCTCTAAGCTGCGGGTGGGCGTGCAGCTCCCCCAGGACTGCTGCACAGAATAAATACCAGTGTGCAGACAAGCACAATATTGAACTTCACTCAACTATCTAGAGTTTTCCCCATTAGTTAACACTATCAATGTTTATCTTTACTGTGGGAATTGTGATCGAATCAATGCCATATTAGCCACTTCAATGCAACATACCGAAACAAAACTAACTATGCAAGAGACTTTGTTGTAGGCAGAAAGCATTGGAGTAGGATTCTATTGCATTGACAGGCACCACTCAGGCCCATACTCTACACAGACCTGTGCGCCATTACCAATCAGAGCTGCAGTAGGCCTATATGCAAATAGACCATTGCCATATATGGATCTGTACAATTCACTTTGAACTGGACTGTTTTAACAGCATGAACGGTCCTGAGTAGATGTGCTTATTTTGAGATCAAAGCGAGAGCTACACTACCAGTCAAAAGTTTGGACACACCTACTCATTCAAGGGTTTTTCTTTATTTTTACTATTTTTTACAATGTAGAATAATAGTGAAGACATCAAAAGTATGAAATAACACATATGGAATCATGTAGTAACCAAAAAAGTGTTAAACAAATCAAAATATATTTTATATTTGAGATTCTTGAAATAGCCACCCTTTGCCTTGATGACAGCTTTGCACACTCTTGGCATTCTCTCAACCAGCTTCGTGAGATAGTCACCTGGAATGCATTTCAATTAACAGGTGTGCCTTGTTAAAAGTTAATTTGTAGAATTCCTTTCCTTCTTAATGCTTTGAGCCAATCAGTTGTGGTGTGACAAGGTGGGGGGGGTATACAGAAGATAGCCCTATTTGGTAAAAAACCAAGTCCATTTTAAGGCAAGAACAGCTCAAATAAGCAAAGAGAAACAACAGTCCATAATTACAGTGGGGGAAAAAAGTATTTAGTCAGCCACCAATTGTGCAAGTTCTCCCACTTAAAAAGATGAGAGAGGCCTGTAATTTCCATCATATGTGAACGTCAACTATGACAGACAAATTGAGAATTTTTTTCTCCAGAAAATCACATTGTAGGATTTTTTATGAATTTATTTGCAAATTATGGTGGAAAATAAGTATTTGGTCACCTACAAACAAGCAAGATTTCTGGCTCTCACAGACCTGTAACTTCTTCTTTAAGAGGCTCCTCTGTCCTCCACTCGTTACCTGTATTAATGGCACCTGTTTGAACTTGTTATCAGTATAAAAGACACCTGTCCACAACCTCAAACAGTCACACTCCAAACTCCACTATGGCCAAGACCAAAGAGCTGTCAAAGGACACCAGAAACAAAATTGTAGACCTGCACCAGGCTGGGAAGACTGAATCTGCAATAGGTAAGCAGCTTGGTTTGAAGAAATCAACTGTGGGAGCAATTATTAGGAAATGGAAGACATACAAGACCACTGATAATCTCCCTCGATCTGGGGCTCCACGCAAGATCTCACCCCGTGGGGTCAAAATGATCACAAGAACAGTGAGCAAAAATCCCTGAACCACACGTGGGGACCTAGTGAATGACCTGCAGAGAGCTGGGACCAAAGTAACAAAGCCTACCATCAGTAACACACTACGCCGCCAGGGACTCAAATCCTGCAGTGCAAGATATGTACCCCTGCTTAAGCCAGTACATGTCCAGGCCCGTCTGAAGTTTGCTAGAGTGCATTTGGATGATCCAGAAGAGGATTGGGAGAATGTCATATGGTCAGATGAAACCAAAATAGAACTTTTTGGTAAAAACTAAACTCGTCGTGTTTGGAGGACAAAGAATGCTGAGTTGCATCCAAAGAACACCATACCTACTGTGAAGCATGGGGGTGGAAACATCATGCTTTGGGGCTGTTTTTCTGCAAAGAGACCAGGACGACTGATCCGTGTAAAGGAAAGAATGAATGGGGCCATGTATCGTGAGATTTTGAGTGAAAAACTCCTTCCATCAGCAAGGGCATTGAAGATGAAACGTGGCTGGGTCTTTCAGCATGACAATGATCCCAAACACACCGCCCGGGCAATGAAGGAGTGGCTTCGTAAGAAGCATTTCAAGGTCCTGGAGTGGCCTAGCCAGTCTCCAGATCTCAACCCCATAGAAAATCTTTGGAGGGAGTTGAAAGTCCGTGTTGCCCAGCGACAGCCCCAAAACATCACTGCTCTAGAGGAGATCTGCATGGAGGAATGGGCCAAAATACCAGCAACAGTGTGTGAAAACCTTGTGAAGACTTACAGAAAACGTTTGACCTGTGTCATTGCCAACAAAGGGTATATAACAAAGTATTGAGAAACTTTTGTTATTGACCAAATACTTATTTTCCACCATCATTTGCAAATAAATTCATTAAAAATCCTACAATGTGATTTTCTGGATATTTTTTTCTCATTTTGTCTGTCATAGTTGACGTGTACCTATGATGAAAATTACAGGCCTCTCTCATCTTTTTAAGTGGGAGAACTTGCACAATTGGTGGCTGGCTAAATACTTTTTTTCCCCACTGTATATATATATATACACACACACACACACACACTACCGTTCAAAAGTTTGGGGTCACTTAGAAATGTCCTTGCTTTCGAAAGAAAATCAATTTTTTGGTCCATTAAAATAACATCAAATCGATAAAAAATACAGTGTAGACATTGTTAATGTTGTAAATGGCTATTGTAGCTGGAAACGGCTGATTTTTAATGGAATATCTACATAGGCGTACAGATGCCCATTATCAGCAACCATCAGTCCTGTGTTCCAATGGCACGTTGTGTTTGCTAATCCAAGTTTATCATTTTAAAAGGCAAATTTATCATTAGAAAACCCTTTTGCAATTATGTTAGCACAGCTGAAAACTGTTGTTGTCACGCCCTGACTCAGGGGACGCTTAAATGTTGAGTCAGGGTGTGTATATTCTTTGTTGTGCGTTTTCTATGTTGTATATTCTAGTATGTGTGGATCTATGTTAGCCGGTGTGGTTCCCAATCAGAGGCAGCTGTCGCTCGTTGTCTCTGATTGGGGACCATACTTAAGCAGCCTATTGGCACAGTCTAGTTGTGGGATCTTGTTCCGGTTAAGGTATGTTGTGTGCGCGCTTCCTTGGACTTCACGGTTCCTTTCCTTTGTCGTGTGTTTAACAGTTATAATAAACATGTACGCATATCACGCTGCGCCTTGGTCTGACACGTCCTTCAACGAACGCGACAGTTGTGCTGATTAAAGAAGCAATAAAACTGGCCTTCTTGAGACTAGTTGTGTATCTGGAGCATCAACAATTGTGGGTTCAATTACAGGCTCAATATGGCCAGAAACAAATAACTTTCTTCTGAAACTCGTCAGTCTATTCTTGTTCTGAGAAATGAAGGCTATTCCATGCGAGAAATTGCCAAGAAACTGAAGATCTCGTACAACGCCGTGTACTACTCCCTTCACAGAACAGCGCAAACTGGGCCCGGTGCACAACTGAGCAAGAGGACAAATACATTACATGCACCCTAATAATGTTTAGAAACATTTGTGAACGTTTGGTATGGTGTGGCTATTATTAAGCTTTAGCTACTGCAGGCCTATGTTACACTATATTATGCCAAAACTATGTGGACACCCCTTCAAATTAGTGGATCTGGCTACCACAGCCGTTGCTGACAGGCGTATAATATCGAGCACACAGCCATGCAATCTCCATAGACAAACATTGGCCCATACTGAAGTCAGTGACTTTCAACGTGGCACCGTCATAGGATGCCACTTTTCCAACAAGTCAGTTCGTCAAATGTCTGCCCTGCTAGAGCTGCCCCGGTCAACTGGAAGTGCTGTTGTTGTGAAGTGGACACATCTAGGAGCAACAATAGCTCAGCTGCGAAGTGGTAAGCCACACAAGCTCACAGATAGGGACCGCTGAGTGCGGAAGCGTGTAGTGTGTAAAAATCGTCTGTCCTCAGTTGCAACACGCCATACCGAGTTCCAAACTGCCTCTGGAAGCAAAGTCAGCACAAAAACTGTTAGTCGGGAGCTTCATGAAATGGGTTTCCATGGCCGAGCAACCGTACACAAGCCTAAGCTCACCATGTGCATTGCCAAACGTTGGCTGGAGTGGTGTAAAGCTTACCACCATTGGACTCTGGAGCAGTGGAAACGCGTTCTCTGGAAGGATGAATCACGCTTCACCATCTGGCAGTCCGACGAACGAATCTGGGTTTGGCAGATGCCCGAATGCATAGTGCCAAATGTAAAGTTTGGTGGAGGAGGAATAATGGTGTGGGGCTGTTTGTCATGGCTCAGGCCCCTTAGTTCCAGTAAAGGGAAATGTTAACGCTACAGCATACAGCATCTAGACAATGCTGTGCTTCCAACTTTGTGGCCTTTGGGGAAGGCCCTTTCCTGTTTCAGCATGACAATGCCCCCGTGCACAAAGCGAGGTCCATACAGAAATGGTTTGTTGAGATTGTTGTGGAAGAACTTGACTGGCCTGCACAGAGCCCTGACCTCAACCCCATCGAACACCTTTGGGATGAATTGGAACGCCAAATTGCCCAACATCCGTGCCCGACCTCACTAATACTCTTGTCACTGAATGGAAGCAAGTCCCTGCAGCAATGTTCGAGTGGAAAGCCTTCCCAGAAGACTGGAGGCTGTTATAGCAACAAAGGGGTGACCAACTTCATATTAATGCGCATGATTTTGGAATTAGATATTCGACGAGCTGTCCACATACTTTTTGTGATGTAGTGTATATACGTATATATACAGTTGAAGTCGGAAGTTTACATACACTTAGGTTGGAGTCATTAGTTTTTCAACCACTCCACACATTTCTTGTTAACAAACTATAGTTTTGGCAAGTCGATTCGGACATCTACTTTATGCATGACACAAGTAATTTTTCCAACAATTGTTTACAGACAGATTATTTCACTTATAATTCACTGTATCACAATTCCAGTGGGTCAGAAGTTTACATACACTAAGTTGACTGTGCCTTTAAACAGCTTGGAAAATTCCAGAAAATGATGTCATGGCTTTAGAAGCTTCTGATAGGCTAATTGACATAATTTGAGTCAATTGGAGGTGTACCTGTGGATGTATTTCAAGGCCTACCTTCAAACTCAGTGCCTCTTTGCTTGACATCATGGGAAAATCAAATGAAATCAGCCAAGACCTCAGAAAAAAGATTGTAGATGCAAATATAAACACCATGGGACCACGCAGCAGTCATACCGCTCAGGAAGACGCGTTCTGTCTCCTAGAGATGAACGGACTTTGGTGTGAAAAGTGCAAATCAATCATCATCATCAATCAATCCAAATCTCATATCCCGTTTACAATAACCAGAAAAGGTTTGGATAAGATGCCTGGGATATGCTGATCTTAGACAGAATACTGTGCCATGTAAACATTTTATCCCATTTACTGTTGTTTTTCGCGGTCTGTGCAGACTCAGTTTTGCATATCATGGGTGTTGTGTGATGATGTTTTTATCTGATCATCAAACAAATCACTTAAAAAAGTAGGCTACCTGCACAGTTCAATCCACCATAATTCCATAATAATTTATTATGCTGATATTCCGTACTGGACCACATAGCCAACTGGCTACTTTCACCCCGAAGTTTCTGAATCTGGAAAGCCATTTGTTTGTAACTATAATTAGATACAGGCAGCTTCTCTTCTGTCATAGCCTAATTTGTTGCCCCAGAAGACTAAATAAAGTAGTGCTCACCAGAATAATGTCTTACACACAGTTGAAGTCAGAAGTTTACATACACCTTAGCCAAATACATTTAATGTAAGTTTTTCACAATTCCTGACATCTAATCCTAGTAAGAATTCCCTGTCTTAGGTCAGTTAGGATCACCACTGTATTTTAAGAATGTGAAATGTCAGAATAATAGTAGAGAGAATTATTTATTTCAGCTTTTATTTATTTCATCACATTCCCAGTGGGTCAGAAGTTTACATACACTCAATTAGTATTTGGTAGCATTGCCTTTAAATTGTTTAACTTGGGTCAAACGTTTTGGGTAGCCTTCCACAAGCTTCCCACAATAAGTTGGGTGAATTTTGGCCCATTCCTCCTGACAGAGCTGGTGTAACGGAGTCAGGTCTGTAGGCCTCCTTGCTCGCACACGCTTTTTCAGTTCTGCCCACAAATCTTCTATAGGATTGAGGTCAGGGCTTTGTGATAGCCACTCCAATACCTTGACTTTGTTGTCCTTAAGCCATTTTGCCCCCACAGCATGATGCTGGCACTCCCGTGCTTCACGTATGGGATGGTGTTCTTCGGCATGCAAGCAACCCCCTTTTTCCTCCAAAAATAACGATGGTCATTATGGCCAAACAGTTATATTTTAGTTTCATCAGACCAGAGGACATTTCTCCAAAAAGTACGATCTTTGTCCCCATGTGCAGTTGCAAATCGTAGTCTGGCTTTTTATGGCGGTTTTGGAGCAGTGGCTTCTTCCTTGCTGAGCAGCCTTTCAGGTTATGTCGATATAGGACTCGTTTTACTGTGGATATAGATACTTTTGTACCTGTTTCCTCCAGCATCTTCACAAGGTCCTTTGCTGTTGTTCTGGGATTGATTAGCACTTTTCGCACCAAAGTACGTTCATCTCTAGGAGACAGAACGCGTCTCCTTCCTGAGTGGTATGACGGCTGCGCGCACACCAGGTGGGTGCAGTTAATTATCAGGTAGAACAGGAAACCAGCATTCTCCGGACCTCATAGGATAAGAGTTGAATACCCCTGGGATAGAGGATAGAGAGAGCTTTGTTGATGCTGAGAACAGAATGTATGTTTTTAAATAACATTCTTAGAACATTCTCTGAAAGTTACTGAAATTTTCTTGTGGTTTTTATGGAAAGTTCTGTTAACGTTCTCTGAACAATTTGAGAACATGACTTTAAATAGAACCATGAGGAAACCTGTAGGAAATGTTATGCTGAAGTATTGAAATTCCCATAGTAGAACTTTGTTTCTTAACAATCAGAGCACCGGAATTCCATAACTACTAGAATGGCCATGAAGGTCATTCTGACGTTGACATTTCAATTGTATAAATATTCCATAAATCAATTCCTAAATAAATGCATTTAATATGTTAAAATAGGTCATAAGAAACCTCAGGACACCAAATGCAAATTGTAATCAGTCAGAAAATTTATTGATTGATCCAGAAACACATAAACTGTAAATACTAAAATAAGATGATAGTGTATTTTCTGACTAAGACAACAGTTGTCCGCCCAGCTGGCCCATCCAAACTACACTTAAATTATATTGAAACTAATTTCACACACATAATAATAATAGATGTAGCCTAAAGACAAGATTAAATTGACAATAGTCTGATGGGTGACAATATTATCAATTGTCTAATAGAGAATGAAGAGACTGATGACCTGCTGCAGTGTACATTGACAAAACAGCAAGGAGCTTAGCAAATAGCACTTCTTCCATATCATCCTACAGAGGTCCATGCAGGCGAGATGTTTTGATTGCTATACACTATCAGAAAGAGCAGATTCCAAGGTTTCTAATGAACCTATTTTTGCCAAATAACTACACAAATTGCGCGGATGCTCTCTGTTTAAAAATATGACTTTTTCATAGAATAACTGTGGCTCCATGCATTCCTCATGTAAGTAGGTTACTGCTGACAATCAGCAATTGCCATTTGGGATATTCCATTATATTCTTATTGTAAAATATGTGTGTTGACTTTGGTAGGGCAGGGCCTGTGATGTCTGCTAAACTAACAAGTTGATTTCATTGGCATGGTGCAGCCATAGCCTTGCCCTTGGCAACTAAACACAGATAAATACAAATCAAAACATGCTATTCTGTTCTTTTGTAATAAATTGCCTTGTATCATGTTTTTTTATGACATTCGTAAACAAAATATTAATGAATGTATTTGTGATTGTGTATATTAACACTAGAAAGGCAGAGACCATAATAATAACTCAAAACTATTTTAAATGTTTCATTACTCTGCCATTTTGAAAGTCATGTCTACCTCCTCCTTGACTTTTCCTAAATAAATCTATACAGCGCCCTGTCTTTGTTAGAATCTTAATATCATAAACAGTACTGGAGTTATAAAAACCAGTTTTAGGAGGGCATGTAATTCTTTTTATGGTTTTCCCTGGCCTGCTCTGCTCCTTCTCAGATAGTTGAAAGTGCCCATGCCCAGGTGATAATCACCCCAATAATTGCTTCTAAACGGAACCTAAACTATACCGAAACTAATTTCATATATATAACAACATATTAAATAAATAGTATAGTATGATTGGGGAGGATGGGTGAGTTGATGAGTGAGGGGAAGCTAATGATGTATACTTACATAATCACCCATTGTGAATGAAGAACAGGGCGGGCCATTATATTGTGTTGATATTTTCAAATTATAATCTCAAAACGGTGTACCCTATATCAGTCCACCGAATCCAAGCAGTTTGATTAGTCTACTCTAGGCCTACTTGAAGTAGGCTACACAGTGTAATTTACAATGGCAAGACGAATGAATGCACATGCTGCGTTATCATTGCTACAAGATCTGAATGAAAACTACTCAGATTGGGGGGAAGAACTGGATCATGACATCTCTGATGATTATTATTATTCTGATTCATGCTGAACGGCTTTCCATATCTGGGAAAGGATCCATATCGGGCAGCAGGTGAGCGAGTGTCGGATAATGTTTCGGATCAGATGGCACGGCTTTACTAGGTGAAAGGAGGAACTCGCTGCTGGCCTGTTGCTGTGTTCTACAACATGCTTGACTACAACATGCTTGACCTGGCTGCTATCAAAGCACACGTGTTGTTCAAGCAGTGCATGAACAACACCCATGAGTAGTAAAGACGTTATATTGAGTCTGGCACAAGGGCTACGTGAGAGAAATATGAGGGCCAAGGCAGCAGCAAAGAATCCACGTGAGCCAAATTGCGTACAGCTCCCAAGGAGGAGAAACTGCAAGGCGGAAAATAACCCATGACACCTGTTTCAGCTGCAAGTGACTTGTTTGTGGTAAGTTTTGCAATCAAGTGAAAGTGAGGAAGATTTATGGTGACTGATAGGACAAGGGATAACAGCTAAATGAAATCCAACTGTTTTGTGAAGACGCACACCATACTGTAAGCAAGAGCGAGGCCACAAATAACGTGTCCAATAACTGACAATTTACTATTTTTAACCGCTGTCATATCAACACTTATATTCATTAGAACGCCATTATTGCTTTTGTGCAGATGATCACTATTGACAAGCACGCTTGGCGCCTATGCTGATGTTTAGGATACTGATATTTTCTAATATTTTCTTAATTGACCGGGTGTCTTGCTAGTTTTTTTTGTTATAAAAAAAGCTTTTACTGTGTTTAAATGCACATGCTTTTTGTTTCATAGTTGTAACAAAGGCACTCCAGGAATAAAATAGATTTTACACTTTGTTACAGGCTTTGGTTTTTCCATTTATGTTTATGGTTGCACCTATAGCACTTTAGCAGGTAGGGCGTATCACCTCGTTAGTCAGTACGTGTTCCACCTGTGCTGGTTTGCCATCTCATTAGCAGTGGTGGAAAAAGTACAGCCAACACTCAGATATTGTTTACAAACTAAGCATTTGTCTTTAGTGAGTCCACCAGGTCATAGGCAGTAGGGATGACCAGGGATGTTCTCTTTATAAGTGTGTGAATTGGACCATTTTATTGTCCTGCTAAGCATTCTAAATGTAGCGAGTACTTTTGGGTGTCAGGGAAAATGTATGGAGTAAAATGTACATTATTTTCTTTAGGAATGTAGTAAAGTAAAAGTTGTCAACAATACAAATAATAAAGTACAGATACCCCAGTACTTTAAAGTATTTTTACTTAAGTACTTTACACCACTGCTCATTAGTGGGAAGGTGTTTCACCTGTGCTGGTCCTGGTGCTATTTAAGAGTAGCTGGCCCAGTGCTCCAGTTGTCTTGAGAGATGTGGAGGGTCAACACTTTTAGTTGGCTTTCCCTATTCGATTTATAGAAAAACATTCCTTTGTCTGATTTCCCTGATTTTGTTTTGCTCCACCTTTTTGGTTTGCTTCCTGTCTTTAAGTTTAGTGTGGGTTTTTCTTTTGAGTGTCTTTCAGAACCCCTCCTAAAACCCCACTTGTTTCATTTTGGTTGTTGGTCAGTGACTCTGTTAGTTTCCCCTTCTGTGAGCGAATTTTTTTTTTTTCTAGCTGGGGAACGTAACAAATTCTGTTTTTTTGTTTTGTTTTTACATAGGCCTATAGCCTACAGTAACATAAATTAATTAATTGTGTTCTTTCAAATATTTACATTTCATATTCTAATGTTACCAAACACCTTCATAAACACAACCAAATGACATTGGCATGAAGGGGGGTCCAATGAGGCCAGGATTTTCTAGTTAAATTGATTTATTAGACTGGTGGCTATTGGTACTCCTTGAGGACCAGCTATTCTAGTGTTAAATATGCATACAGACCGTCATGGTGCTTTGAGGATGAAACGCAAAAAAGTTTTAGCCTTTTATATTTGTCTCAAAGTACAGCTAGAGTGTAAAATAAACATATTTAGGAAAAGTCAGGGACAGGTAGGTTCAAGGTTATTATTGAAATTACAAAATGGAAAATGGTCAGATTGACCGTTTTGGGGGTTCTAGTGTTAACGTTCTCTGAACTATTTGAGAACATTCCCAATATCAAATCAGTTGGAGAACGTTCCTAGAACATTACCAACAATTTTATTAAATGTAACCATGTTTGAACTTTTGGGAAATGTTCTGTTAAAGTAATTAAATACCAAGAAAAATTCCTTAAATATGCAAGCAACTATCCTGCACCATTCCCAGAAAGTTGTGGGAAGGTTGTTTGCAAAATAAGCACAAGACAACTATGCCCTCACCAAGCTCAAAGAAACATGGTTCTCAGAACGTTAAGTGCTAGCTGGGTATCCCTCACACACTGCTAAATGCACAACATAGACTTTACAAATGGTTACTGAATTAATTTAAATAATAATAATATGCCATTTAACAGACGCTTTTATCCAAAGCGACTTACAGTCATGCGTGCATACATTTTTCTTTGTGTATGGGTGGTCCCGGGGATCGAACCCACTACCTTGGCGTTACAAGCGCCGTGCTCTACCAGCTGAGCTACAGAGGACCTACTAATTTATTGTACTGTGTAATGTAATTTATGTTCCTTTGTAATAATAGAGTGCATTTGAACATGGACCTCAAGTTCAAGACCCAGGGGCCACATCATGAAATGGCCTCCATGATAAATTTGGTGCCCAGGTAATTTCAGTTTGAGACCTATAGCTGTCTTTGAAGTAGCCTTGTGAAACCAGCCTGATCATACAATATCTCACGTTCTGTTTCAAGTTAAACGAAACATGAGCGCAGCAGCAGTCAGTCAATCAAATGTATTTATAAAGCCCTTTTTACATCAGCAGATGTCACAAAGTGCCAATACAGAAACCCAGCCTAAAACCCCAAACAGCAAGCAATGCAGATGTAGAAGCACAGTGGCTAGGAAAAACTCCCTAGAAATGCAGGCACCTAGGAAGAAACCTAGAGAGGAACCATGCTCTGAGGTGTGGCCAGTCCTCTTCTGGCTGTGCCGGGTGGAGATTATAAGAGTACATGGCCATTAAGGCCAGATTGTTCTTCAAGATGTTCAAACGTTCATAGATGACCAGCAGGATCAAATAATAATCACAGTGGTTGTAGAGGGAGCAACAGGTCAGTACCTCAGGAGTAAATTTCAGTTGGCTTTTCATAGCAGAGTATTCAGAGGTTGAGACAGCAGGTGCAGTAGAGACAGAGTCGAAAACAGCAGGTGCGGGACAAGGTAGCACGTCTGGTGAACCGGTCAGGGTTCCATAGCAACAGGCAGAACAGTTGAAACTGGAGCAGCAGCACGACCAGGTGGACTGGGGACAGCCAGGAGTCATCAGGCCAGCTTGTTCTGAAACCCAGTGGAGAGAGGGGAGCCGGCCAGGCAGAGGCAGCAAGGGCGGTTCTTCACTCCAGTTCCTTGCCATTCACCTTCGCACATTGAGCTCTATAGGAGAAAGCCCCGCCTCCAGTTGTTTGCTTAGAAATTCTAGGGACAATAAGGAGACCTGCATCTTGTGACCGTAGCGTATGTGTAGGTATGTGAATGTGTCAAGAGATACAGGATTGAAAAACTTGAGTGTCTCCATTGAGCTTAGGTCCTGGCAGTTCTGTGCAGACTCAGGACAACTGAGCTTTGGAGAAATGTGCAGATTCAAAGAGGAGTCTGTAATTTGCTTTCTAATGATCATTATCTTTTTGTCAAAGAAATGTATGAATTCATCACTGCTGAAGCGAAAGCCATTCTCTCTTGGGGAATGCTGCTTTTTAGTTAGCTATGCGACAGTATACATTTTTGGAGGGGGACTGTTCTTATTCTCCTCAATTAGGTTGGAAAAATAGGCTGATCAAGCAGCAGTGAGGGCTCTTCGATAATGCACGGTACTGTCTTTCCAAGCTAGTCGGAAGACTTCCAGTTTGGTGGAGCGCCATTTCTCTTCCAATTTTCTGGAAGCTTGCTTCAGGGCTCGAGTATTTTCTGTATACCAGGGAACTAATTTCTTGTGACAAATGTTTTTTGTTTTTAGGGGTGCGACTGCATCTAGGGTATCACGCAAGGTTAAATGTAGATCCTATGTTAGGTGGTTAATCGATTTTTATACTCCAACGTCCTTGGGTAGGTGGAGGGTGTCTGGAAGGGCATCTAGGAATCTTTGAGTTGTCCGAGAATTTATAGCGCAGCGTTTGATAATCCTTGGTTGGGGTCTGAGCAGATTATTTGTTGCGATTGCAAACGTAATAAAATGGTGGTCCGATAGTCCAGGATTACAAGGGAAAAACATTTAGATCCACAATATTTATTCCATGGGACAAAACTAGATCCAAGGTATGACTGTGGCAATGCGTAGGTTCGGTGACATGTTGGACAAAACCCACTGAGTCGATGATGGCTCCGAAAGCCTTTTGGAGTGGGTCTGTGGACTTTTCCATGTGAATATTGAAGTCACGAAAAATTATAATATTATCTGCCATGACTACAAGGTCTGATAGGAATTCAGGGAACACATTGAGGAACGCTGTATACGGTCCAGGGGGCCTGTAAACAATAGCTATAAAAAGTGATTGAGTAGGCTGCATAGATTTCATGACTGGAAGCTCAAAAGACAAATGCTGTCTTTTTTTAAATTGAAATTTGCTGTCATAAATGTTAGCAACACCTCTGCTATTTGTGGGATTCATTTGTGGGATTCATAAATATTTGTGGGATTTGCGTCATTTAACACAGTAAATTTGTCAGGCTTGAGTCATGTTTCAGTCAGGCCAATCACATCAAGGTTATGATCAGTGATTAGTTAATTGACTATGACTGCCTTGGAAGTGAGGGATTGAACATTAAGTAGTCCTATTTTGAGATGTGAGATATCACAATCTCTTTCAATAATGTCAGGAATGGAGGAAGTCTTTATTCCAGTGAGATTGCTAAGGCGAACTCCGCTATGTTTAGTTTTGCCCAACCTAGATCGAGGCACAGAAACTGTCTCAATGGGGATAGCTGAGCTGACTACACTGACTGTGCTAGTGGCAGTCTCCACTAAGCTGGCAGGCTGGCTAACAACCTGCTGCCTGGCCTGCACCCTAGCTCATTGTGGAGGTAGAGGAGTTAGAGACCTGTCTATGTTGAAAGATGAGAGCACGCCTCCAGCTAGGATGGAGTCCATCACTCTTCAGCAGGCCAGGCTTGGTCCTGTTTGTGGGTGAGTCCCAGAAAGAGGGTCAATTATCTACAAATTCTATCTTTCGGGAGGGGCAGAAACCCGTTTTCAACCAGCATTTGACTTGTGAGACTGCTGTAGAGCTCATCACTCCCCCTAACTGGGAGGGGGCCAGAGACAATTACTCGATGCCGACATCTTTCTAGCTAATTTACATGCTGAAGCTATGTTGCACTTGGTGACCTCTGACTGTTTCATCCTAACTTCATTGGTGCCACGTGGAAAACAATATCCCTATAGTCAGTGGCGACCCCAATTATTTTGGGTTTGCCCCACCAAGATTTACATGCTAAAATCGCCACTGCCTATACTCGCCAGTTTTAGCCTTAGCCAGCACCATCTTCAGATTAGCCTTTACGTCGGTAGCCCTGCCCCCTGGTAAACAGTGTATAATCGCTGGATGATTATTTTTAAGTCTAATACTGCTGGTAATGGAGTCGCCAATGACTAGGGTTTTCAACTTGTCAGTGCTAACGGTGGGAGGCTTCGTCGGCTCAGACATGGTAACGGGTATAGGAGAGACCTGAGAATACTCAGCTTCTAACTCCGACTCCTTGCTTAATGGGGAGAACCGGTTGAACATTTCTGTCCGCTGAATGAGCGACATCGGTTGAGCATGCCGACAGCATTTCTTTCCAGAAGCCTTGAGAAAATTGCCTGGCTGCGTGGACTGTGCAGGGGGACTTAACGTTATACTACTATCTGTAGTTTATGGTAGCTGTTTCATCCTTTCCTACACTTACAGTGAGGGAAAAAAATATTTGATCCCCTGCTGATTTTGTACGTTTGCCCACTGACAAAGACACGATCGGTCTATAATTTTAATGGTAGGTTTATTTGAACAGTGAGAGACAGAATAACAACAACAAAAATCCAGAAAAACGCATGTCAAAAATGTTATAAATTGATTTGCATTTTAATGAGGGAAATAAGTATTTGACCCCTCTGCAAAACATGACTTAGTACTTGGTGGCAAAACCCTTGTTGGCAATCACAGAGGTCAGACGTTTCTTGTAGTTGGCCACCAGGTTTGCACACATCTCAGGAGGGATTTTGTTCCACTCCTCTTTGCAGATCTTCTCCAAGTCATTAAGGTTTCGAAGTTGACGTTTGGCAACTCAAACCTTCAGCTCCCTCCACAGATTTTCTATGGGATTAAGGTCTGGAGACTGGCTAGGCCACGCCAGGAACTTAATGTGCTTCTTCTTGAGCCACTCCTTTGTTTCCTTGGCCGTGTGTTTTGGGTCATTGTCATGCTGGAATACCCATCCACGACCGATTTTCAATGTCCTGGCTGAGGGAAGGAGGTTCTCACCCAAGATTTGACGGTACATGGCCCCGTCCATCGTCCCTTTGATGCGGTGAAGTTGTCCTGTCCCCTTGGCAGAAACACACCTCCAAAGCATAATGTTTCCACCTCCATGTTTGACGGTGGGGATGGTGTTCTTGGGGTCATAGGCAGCATTCCTCCTCCTCCAAACACGGCGAGTTGAGTTGATGCCGACAAGCTCAATTTTGGTCTCATCTGACCACAACACTTTCACCCAGGTCTCCTCTGAATCATTCAGATGTTCATTGGCAAACTTCAGACGGCCCTGTATATGTGCTTTCTTGAGCAGGGGGACCTTGCAGGCGCTGCAGGATTTCAGTCTTTCACGGCGTAGTGTGTTACCAATTGTTTTTTGGTGACTATGGTCCCAGCTGCCTTGAGATCATTGACAAGATCCTCCCTTGTAGTTCTGGGCTGATTCCTCACCGTTCTCATGATCATTGCAACTCCACGAGGTGAGAACTTGCATGGAGCCCCAGGCCGAGGGAGATTGACAGTTCTTTTGTGTTTCTTCCATTTGCAAATAATCGCACCAACTGTTGTCACCTTCTCACCAAGCTGCTTGGCGATGGTCTTGTAGCCCATTCCAGCCTTGTGTAGGTCTACAATCTTGTCCCAGACATCCTTGGAGAGCTCTTTGGTCTTGGCCATGGTGGAGAGTTTGGAATCTGATTGATTGATTGCTTCTGTGGAAAGGTGTCTTTTATACAGGTAACAAACTGAGATTAGGAGCACTCCCTTTAAGAGTGTGCTCCTAATCTCAGTTCGTTTCCTGTATAAAAGACACCTGGGATTATAGACTGATCATTTCTTTGTCAGTGGGCAAATGTACAAAATCAGCAGGGGATCAAATACTTTTTTCCCTCACTGTAAATTGCTCTTGCGTAACGATTGCGTCTGAAGCTGAGCTTGCAACTCGGCTATCCTCACCATGATAAGGCGATAGTTCTAATGTATATTAAGAGTACAGCGACTGCAATTAGATGGCATAGCGTTAATGTTACTACTTAGCTTTTTCGACTGGTGGAGAACCATGTCCAGATAAAAGAAAGTTGAATTTAAAAAAAGTCAAGTGAGGAAAGAACTAGGGCGTTAGTAAATGTGTTAAATGCAGAGTTTTGATTTAAACGGTTGTTAAAAGTAAAAAACGCAAAGTTTGGCAGGTAGCCAAGTAGTATGCACAGCATGGAGACAACGGGGAAGTTTGCTTAACTTAGCTACCCTTGGAGCTGTGTTGTTCAGAAATCCTTCAGTACATGTTAGGAGATGCCCGTTGCCACTAGATGGTGACACCACACAGGTTAATGCATTCTTTGTGCCCCTGAAAGCACGAAATCATCCCTTTGGTGCACCCATGATCATGGCACAGCCATAGCCAGAACAGGTGGTAGCCTAATCTGGGTACCAGTCTGTTTAGCTATCGATTCCACTCCTTGCCACTTTGTGTCCTATACCAAATTTGGTACAAGGACTGGAATGTTACCATCGACTGGCAACCACGCTTGTGGTAGCCAGGTTAATGAACAATGTCATGCCACAAACAGCCATGTCAATTTGCAAAGATTCGAACAAAATAAATGTAGGTCATTTCAGCAGCATAATTTCGTAGGCCTAGATATTTAGGCTTTTCGATTGTGGTGAATAAATTCCTGGTTGTATTTTGTCTCCAACATTTACTTTTACAATTAGCAGTGGTGATTTTAGCATGTAAATCTTGGTGGGGCAAACCCCAAAAAATCTATGCATGCCAGCAAAGCCACTGCACAACACAATACATTAATTGTACATAACGGTGACAAACGGCGCCCACAAACTGTTAGGGCCTACATAAAGCTGTTCCAACAGCAGAGATTTATTTTCAGCACCATGGAGTGAATCCTTACCATTGCTACACCTGGCTATCAGCGGAGCCTTGTGTGGCAGCGAAACAGTTCATTCAGCCTAATTTACTGCCTTTTAAAGAAATATGGCTGACTTGCTTAAACAGATGTGGTTTCTACTGACAATTGAAATGTACAAACTATGGCATAAGGGGACGAAGAGCGAATAAGAGGCTAACCGTAATTTTGATTAAGACAATGAGCGAGCTGGGACGGACGTAGTGAATATAACTATTTTGAAATGTTCAGCGACAGAATTCAGAACATGGGCCATTCTTACAGTATTCTCCCTGTACACCAACTCAGACCCGTAGGAAAAATAAAAGGGGCATATAAGCAGACAATGAAAGCTCTTACAATATTAGATGAGGGCATTTCTCTAAAACAGGCTATAGGCTACATGTGCACCACCAAGTCAGAACAGTAGTCTAAGTTATGAGGGGGAAAGGGACCAAATTATTAGGGTGAGGCACATGGGCTACTAACAGTTTACTACACAACATACACTTAGTATGACTTTCTTAGCTACAGTATACATATCTCCCTGGCATATTACATCATTTATGCAGCAGCATAAAATACATTTTTGGACTCATCTTGTTTTGCTGTGCTCACTTGATAAGGAAGGTGGCGCAGCGGTACTTGTGGGCAAATGTTGTCATCAAAGTCTGGCATTCTCTGGATTTATGGTGCTTTCAAGACAACTGGGAACAAAAAAAACAAGGTAGAATCATGAAGTCAGTGATTTTCAGTACGGAGCTCTACGTAGAAAGAGGCCAGAGTTCCCGACTTGGAATTCCGAGTTGGATGACCATTCAAAACGTATTTTCCCAGTCGGAGCTCGTTTTTTTCAGAGTTCCTAGTTGTCTTGAACTCACTGAAGTCTAAGATTTCCAAGTTTCCAGTTGTTTTGAACGCGGCAGAAGTCATGCTGGATTGACAACATGGCCAATGTATTCAACCTTTCCTGGCCCATGGTGTTGAATGTTTATTCTTTAAGCTTGGAAAAGAGACCCTTAAACCGAGACTTGGACCACACACCCACTCCACTGAATAGCAGGCTAGTGATTGCTTTGCAACTCTTGCAGTTAGCCACTGATTCCTTCTAAACCACTCATTGTTGAATTTGCGATTTCCAACTTGTTGTGTAATGTTTATGGCCAATGAGCACAGATACGTTTTATCTATAATTTCTCTTAATTTCTCTTCATATGACAAGGATTGAAAAGGATTTGTCAGAATGTCGACTTGATTCATGATGATGACTGCTAGCTTGCTAGCTATGATTTTGAAAGTATGATGTTAACATGATCAGTCCAATCAAAGCTACTGTAGATATAATGTGATTTGAAGCCATTTTATCTGTGGCCAATGACCTTGAGCCTTCTTGGATGGGCACTTCTAATGTAACTCTATGGCAGCACCCAAGGGGCTTGAATTTTCGAGGTCTCCCTGTAGATTTTGCGGTCATGGCGCAACTAGAGTACATTACCAACCCCTACGCTCCTTATTTTCCACTGGCTGCCCCACCACAGAAAGCCAGAGCTAGGCCGAAACGCGTGCATTTTGGAGCTGCCTTACTCAAGAAAGCAAAAAAGACTGTTTGTATGCGGCTTTATTAACTCATTGTTTGCAAACTGATATTTGACACGTATTAATGCCAAAATAACATGCCCTGAATGACTGGTCGCCACTGACAATTAGACACACTCTCAGCTCTCTCACTCCCTTCCGGGCCCTCCAATGAAATAATGAATTAATAACAATGCATATCAAAATTATCACAGGCACAGTCGCAAACTCTGTTGATTGTATTCCCCACGATAAATTAATAAGAGCCACGACTCTGCACGCTCAACAGACACGATCAATGGCAAACATTGGACCTGAGGGGAACAAATGATAAATAATCAGAAAGGAAATTAAACTATCAGTGTGATACACACTTGATCTAATTCATTAGCTAATTTAGAACCTTGGGCAGCATGTGTGACTGGGGTTACAATTACAAACCAAATACGCTTCCCAAATGGCACCCTACACCCTATTCCCTCTAGTGCAGTACTTTTGACCAGAGCCCTATTGTGTCTGGTCAAATGTAGTGCACTATATAGGGAATAGGGTTCCATTTGGGATGCAACTTGGTTTGTAATTGTAACCCCAGTCAAACATACTGCCCAAAGTTAAAAAGATCAGTAGTGAAATTGATTCAGTTGTCTGTGACGTTTGCTGAACATTCCCCTGGCTGTCTGTGATTCTCTATGCAGGGACGGCTTGGCCATAGGGCTATTCTGGCAAATACCAGATGTTGATAATCAATCTTTACATAGAGACGGACGGACTTTGACCAGAAATCTGCCAATTTTTTTCTCTAGGTGCAAAAAATATAATTATTTGGTTAAATGGACCTCACAAAAAAATGGGCCAGTGATTGGGACGATTTCTGGTTAAAGTCCGTCCCTGTCTCTATGTAAAGATTAATTATCAACATGATTATAGGCTGTGTGGCCTACCAATATGTGCCTGCCTTTTCTAGGCCAAGATCTCTGTGGTAGGCTGTGTATTTAGATTTCAGTTCACAAGAAATAAGAACAACCGCGTGTGTTTACCTGTGTGCATACATGATGTGTGCTCGCATGTATGTGCGTACATACAGTACCAGTCAAAGGTTTGGACACACCTACTCATTCAAGGGGTTTTCTTTATTTTACTATTTTATACAATGTATAATAATAGGGAAGACGTCACAAGTATGAAATAACACATATGGAATCATGTAGTAACCCCAAAAAATTTTACTACTCAAAATATATTTTTGATTCTTCAAAGTAGCCACCCTTTGCCTTGATAACAGCTTTTGCCCAGATGGGATGGCGTATCGCTGCAGAATGCTGTGGTAGCCGTGCTCGTTAAGTGTGCCTTGAATTCTAAATAAATCAACGACAGTGTCACCAGCAAAGCACCCCCACACCATCACACCTCCTCCATGCTTCATGGTGGGACCCATACATGCAGACATCATCCGCTCACCTACTCTGTGTCTCACAAAGACACGGCGGTTGGAACCAGAAATCTCACATTTGGACTCATCAGACCAAAGGACTGATTTCTACCGGTCTAATGTCCATTGCTCGTGTTTCTTGGCCCAAGCAATTCTCTTATTCTTATTGGTGTCCTTTTAGTAGTGGTTTCTTTGCAGCGATTAGACCATGAAGGCCTGATTCACGCAGTCTCCTCTGAACAGTTGATGTCTGTTACTTGAACTCTGTGAAGCATTTATTTGGGCTGCAATCTGAGGTGCAGTTAACTCTAATGAACGTATCCTCTGCAGCAGAGGTAACTCTGGGTCTTCCTTTCCTGTGGCGGTCCTCATGAGAGCCAGCTTCATCATAGCGCTTGATGGTTTTTGTGACTGCAGTTGAAGAAACTTTCCAAGTTCTTGAAATGTTCCGGATTGACTGACCTTCATGTCTTGAAGTAAGACTGTAGTTTCTCTTTGCTTATTTGAGCTGTGCTTGCCATACTATCGACTTGGTCTTATACCAAATAGGGCTATCTTCTGTATACCACCCCTACCTTGTCACAACACAACTGATCGGCTCAAACACATTAAGAAGGAAAGAAATTCCACAAATTAAGTTTGAAGAAGGCCTGTTAATTGAAATGCATTCCAGGTGACTACCTCATGAAGCTGGTTGAGAGAATGCCAAGAGTGTGCAAAGCTGTCATCAAGGCAAAGGGTGGCTTCTTTGAAGATGCTCAAATATAAAATATATTTTGATTTGTTTAACACATTTATTTTGGTTACTACATGATTCCATATGTGTTATTTCATAGTTTTGATGTCTTCACTATTATTCTACAATGTAGAAAATAGTAAAAATAAAGAAAAACCCTGGAATGAGTAGGTGTGTCCAAATCTTTGACTGGTATTGTACATGTTTTGTTTGTTTGCCTGTGTGATTCATAAGGTTTGCCTTGGCATAACCTCTGTAGCTAGCTTTCAGCTCATCCGTCCTCTCAGCTCCCAGCTCTCAGCCTCATTCACATGCTGGTTTCCAGGGTTATAGAGCTGATTTAGCCCTGGCTTTTCTCTTCCTGGTCACCAGGGTGTGGACTGATTGGGTCGAGCCCTCTCTACACGCTGCTGGAATAGAGCTTTATTTGGCCCAGGCCTTCCTCTTGGCATCCAACCACTTCACAACACGTTTAGTCCAATTAATTATCTGACAATCGGTGCACATGGGTACCAACATATGCAAATTCAATTAAACACATGACATACAGTGGGATCTGAAATGATTGACACCCTTGATGAGCAAAAATGACTGTATAAAATAACTAAATTAATGAGCTATATTGTATGCTCAATAAAATGGGGGAAATTATATTATATAATACTAATACAATTGCTCAGAGAAAGAGATTTTGGTTAACAAGTAATAAAATGCATGAGCAGAAAATAACCCGATACTTACTGTAAAATATGGTGGTGGATCTTTGATGTTATGGGGCCATTTTACTTCCACTGGTACTGGGGCACTTGTTAAGGTCAACAGCATCATGAGCTTGTACCAGGACATTTTAGCCTAAAACCTGGTTGCCTCTGCTAGGAGGCTGAAAATTGGGCTCAAGTGGATCTTCCAGCAAGACAAAAACCACAACCACACCCGACCTGATATATTGACATACAGTATATTTCAAAATATATATATATATATATATATATATACAGTGGGGGGAAAAAGTATTTAGTCAGCCACCAATTGTGCAAGTTCTCCCACTTAAAAAGATGAAAGAGGCCTGTAATTTTCATCATAGGTACACGTCAACTATGACAGACAAATTGAGAAAAAATTTCTCCAGAAAATCACATTGTAGGATTTTTTATGAATTTATTTGCAAATTATGGTGGAAAATAAGTATTTGGTCACCTACAAACAAGCAAGATTTCTTACTCTCACAGACCTGTAACTTCATCTTTAAGAGGCTCCTCTGTCCTCCACTCGTTACCTGTATTAATGGCACCTGTTTGAACTTGTTATCAGTATAAAAGACACCTGTCCACAACCTCAAACAGTCACACTCCAAACTCCACTATGGCCAAGACCAAAGAGCTGTCAAAGGACACCAGAAACAAAATTGTAGACCTGCACCAGGCTGGGAAGACTGAATCTGCAATAGGTAAGCAGCTTGGTTTGAAGAAATCAACTGTGGGAGCAATTACTAGGAAATGGAAGACATACAAGACCACTGATAATCTCCCTCGATCTGGGGCTCCACGCAAGATCTCACCCCGTGGGGTCAAAATGATCACAAGAACGGTGAGTAAAAATCCCAGAACCACATGGGGGGACCTAGTGAATGACCTGCAGAGAGCTGGGACCAAAGTAACAAAGCCTACCATCAGTAACACACTACACCGCCAGGGACTCAAATCCTGCAGTGCAAGACGTGTCCCCCTGCTTAAGCCAGTACATGTCCAGGCCCGTCTGAAGTTTGCTAGAGTGCATTTGGATGATCCAGAAGAGGATTGAGAGAATGTCATATGGTCAGATGAAACCAAAATAGAACTTTTTGGTAAAAACTAAACTCGTCGTGTTTGGAGGACAAATAATGCTGAGTTGCATCCAAAGAACACCATACCTACTGTGAAGCATGGGGGTGGAAACATCATGCTTTGGGGCTGTTTTTCTGCAAAGGGACCAGGACGACTGATCCGTGTAAAGGAAAGAATGAATGGGGCCATGTATCGTGAGATTTTGAGTGAAAACCTCCTTCCATCAGCAAGGGCATTGAAGATGAAACGTGGCTGGGTCTTTCAGCATGACAATGATCCCAAACACACCGCCCGGCAACGAAGGAGTGGCTTCGTAAGAAGCATTTCAAGGTCCTGGAGTGGCCTAGCCAGTCTCCAGATCTCAACCCCATAGAAAATCTTTGGAGGGAGTTGAAAGTCCGTGTTGCCCAGTGACAGCCCCAAAACATCACTGCTCTAGAGGAGATCTGCATGGAGGAATGGGCCAAAATACCAGCAACAGTGTGTGAAAACCTTGTGAAGACTTACAGAAAACGTTTGACCTGTGTCATTGCCAACAAAGGGTATATAACAAAGTATTGAGAAACTTTTGTTATTGACCAAATACTTATTTTCCACCATAATTTGCAAATAAATTCATTAAAAATCCTACAATGTGATTTTCTGGATTTTTTTTTCTCATTTTGTCTGTCATAGTTGACGTGTACCTATGATGAAAATTACAGGCCTCTCTCATCTTTTTAAGTGGGAGAACTTGCACAATTGGTGGCTGACTAAATACTTTTTTTCCCCACTGTATACAGTGAGGGGAAAAAAGAATTTGATCCCCTGCTGATTTTGTACGTTTGCCCACTGACAAAGAAATGATCAGTCTATATACTTTTAATGGTAGGTTTATTTGAACAGTGAGAGACAGAATAACAACAAACAAATCCAGAAAAACGCATGTCCAAAATGTTAGAAATTGATTTGCATTTTAATGAGGGGAAATACGTATTTGACCCCCTCTCAATCAGAAAGATTTCTGGCTCCCAGGTGTCTTTTATACAGGTAACGAGATGAGATTAGGAGCACACTCTTAAAGGGAGTGCTCCTAATCTCAGTTTGTTACCTGTATAGAAGACACCTGTCCACAGAAGCAATCAATCAATCAGATTCCAAACTCTCCACCATGGCCAAGACCAAAGAGCTCTCCAAGGATGTCTGGGAGAAGATTGTAGACCTACACAAGGCTGGAATGGGCTACAAGACCATCGCCAAGCAGCTTGGTGAGAAGGTGACAACAATTGGTGCTATTATTTGCAAATGGAAGAAACACAAAAGAACTGTCAATCTCCCTCGGCCTGGGGCTCCATGCAAGATCTCACCTCGTGGAGTTGCAATGATCATGAGAACGGTGAGGAATCAGCCCAGAACTACACGGGAGGATCTTGTCAATTATCTCAAGGCAGCTGGGACCATAGTCACCAAAAAAACATTGGTAACACACTGCGCCGTGAAAGACTGAAATCCTGCAGCGCCTGCAAGGTCCCCCTGCTCAAGAAAGCACATAAACAGGGCCGTCTGAAGTTTGCCAATGAACATCTGAGTGATTCAGAGGAGAACTGGGTGAAAGTGTTGTGGTCAGATGAGACCAAAATCGAGCTCTTTGGTATCAACTCAACTCGCCGTGTTTGGAGGAGGAGGAATGCTGCCTATGACCCCAAGAACACCATCCTCACCTTCAAACATGGAGGTGGAAACATTATTCTTTGGGGTTGTTTTTCTGCTAAGGGGACAGGACAACTTCACCGCATCAAAGGGACGATGGACGGGCCATGTACCGTCAAATCTTGGGTGAGAACCTCCTTCCCTCAGCCAGGGCATTGAAAATCGGTCGTGGATGGGTATTCCAGCATGACAATGACCCAAAACACACGGCCAAGGCAACAAAGGAGTGGCTCAAGAAGAAGCACATTAAGGTCCTGGAGTGGCCTAGCCAGTTTCCAGACCTTAATCCCATAGAAAATCTGTGGAGGGAGCTGAAGGTTCGAGTTGCCAAACGTCTGCCTCGAAACCTTAATGACTTGGAGAAGATCTGCAAAGAGGAGTGGAACAAAATCCCTCCTGAGATGTGTGCAAACCTGGTGGCCAACTACAAGAAACATCTGACCTCTGTGATTGCCAACAAGGATTTTGCCACCAAGTACTAAATCATGTTTTGCAGAGGGGTCAAATACTTATTTCCCTCATTAAAATGCAAATCAATTTCTAACATTTTACATGCGTTTTTCTGGATTTTGTTGTTGTTATTCTGTCTCTCACTGTTCAAATAAACCTACCATTAAAATTATAGACTGATCATGTCTTTGTCAGTGGGCAAACGTACAAAATCAGCAGGGGATCAAATACTTTTTTCCCCTCACTGTGTGTGTGTGTATATGTGTGTGTGTATATATATATATATATATATATATATATATATATTATTTTTTGGAGATACATGTCTAAATACATTTTTTACTCATATTTCCACATACACTCACCAGCCAGTTTATTAGGCACTCCACCCTGTTCACGGAAATGGATCGTTCCTACAGACAGTGAGTCACGTGGCAGTGGCTTGCTATATAAAGCAGGCAGACTGGCATTGAGGTGTTCAGTTACTGTTCAATTGAACGTTAAATGGGAAAAACGAGTGACCTAAGCAACTTTGAGCGTTATATGATCATAGGTGCCAGGCGCGCCAGATCCAGTATCTCAGAAACGGCCACCCTCCAGGGCTTTACACAAACAACAGTGTCTAGGGTTTACCGAGAATGGTGCGACAAACAAAAAACATCCAGTGAGTGTCAGTACTGTGGGCAAAAACAGCTCAATGATGAGAAAGGTCGAAGGAGAATGGCAAGAATCGTGCAAGCTAACAGGCGGGCCACAAACAGAGAAATAACGGCACAGTACAACAGTGGTGTGCACAACTCATAGATCCTTGTCATGGTTGGGCTATTGTAGCAGACGGCCACACCGGGTTCCACTCCTATCAGCTAAAAACAAGAAGAAGCAGCTCCAGTGGGCATGCGATCACCAACACTGGACAACTGAAGAGTGGAAAAACATCACCTGGAACATGACAGCGAGTTCAGCGAGACAACCATCTCTGCAGCATTCCACCAATCAGGCCTTTTGGTAGAGTGGCCAGATGGATGCTACTCCTCAGTAAAAGGCACAAGACAGCCCACTTGGAGTTTGCCAAAAGGCACCTAAAGGACTCTCAGACCATGAGAAACAAGATTCTCTGGTCTGATGAAACCAAGATTGAACTCTTTGGCCTGAATGCCAAGCATCACGTCTGGAGGAAACCTGGCACCATCCATAAGGTGAAGCATGGTGGTGGAAGCATCGTGCTATGGGGATGTTTTTCAGCAGCATGGACTGGGAGACTAGTCAGGATCGAGGGAAAGATGAACGGAGCAAAGTGCAGAGAGATCGTTGATGAAAACCTGCTCCAGAGCACTCAGGACCTCAGCCTGGGGTGAAGGTTCACCTTCCAACAGGACAACGACCCTAAGCACACAGCCAAGACAACGCAGGAGTGGCTTCGGGACAAGTCTCTGAATGTGCTTGAGTGGCCCAGCCAGAGCCCGGACTTGAACCCGATTGAACAACTCTGGAGAGACCTGAAAATAGCTGTGCAGCGACGCTCCCCATCCAACGGGACAGCGCTTGAGAGGAAAAAATCTCTAAGAAAATCTCTAAAAACCTGTTTTTGCTTTGTCATTATGGGTTGTGTGTAGATTGAGGGAAAAATTAATTTAATAAATTTTAGAATAAGGCTGTAAGGGGTCTGAATACTTTCCAAATGCAATGTATATGTAAATATATTTTCAATTCCTCATATACAAGTATTTGGACAGCGACATGTTTTGGGCTCTGTACTCCGGCACTTTGGATTTGAAATGATACAATGACTATGGTTCAAGTGCAGACTGTCAGCTTTAATTTGAGGGTATTTTCATCCATATACTTCACTACATTCCTAAAGAAAATAATGTACTTTTTACTCCATATATTTTCCCTGACACCCAAAAGTACTCGTTACATTTTGCATGGCTAACAGGAAAACAGTCAAATTCACACACTTATCAAGAAAACATCCCTGGTCGTCCCTATTGCCTCTGATCTGGTGGACTCACTAAACACAAATGCTTTGTTTGTAAATTATGTTGGTGTGCCTCTGGCTAGCCGTCAATACTAAAAATATATAATAATTGTGCCGTCTGGTTTGCTTAATATAAGGAACTTGAAATGACTTTTACTTTTGATACTTAAGTATATTTAAAACCAAATACTTTTAGCTTTTACTCAAGTAGTATTTTACTGGGTGACTTTCACTTTTACTTGAGTCATTTTCTATTAAGGTATCTTTACTTTTACTCAAGTATGACAGTTGAGTACTTTTACCATCAAAATATATTTAATGTATTTCAAAATACATTGTTTAATGTATTTCAGAATGTATTTTAGAATATATTTTCACATGTATTTATCAACATATTTGGTCATAATTGTGAAATATATTACATTTTAAGGTATTTGTAAGAAATATTTTTACATTAAAATGTATGGCAAATACAAATAATTCCCAAATCATATTGTAATGAAATGATGACTGTCTAACAATGGAGCTCTTTAGTATCACATGCACTTATGTCAGTCTCATTAAGACTGCTCAACCTTTATTAACAGAGTACAACATAACACATGAACTGGCATGACACTTTTTCCCATGGGTGGCCCAAAGAAAGCTACCACCATCATCCACCTCCTCACTTGTGGTTTATTTTTAAAACTGTATAATCAATACAGTTAATCCTAATCAAACATTTATTTTTACCCACGTCACCTCATGCGGACACTGTCAGGAAGCTTAACGTTTGTATGAATGAACAATTTCCTCTATCTGTTCTCCTCTCTAAGCTAATTATTGATCAGAAGGGCTCAGGTAGGTACACACTGCAGGCTCTAATCTACAGACACCTGCACACACAACGCACACACACACACACACACACGTGTGTGCATGCGTCTGTGTGTTTGTTATTCCACTGTGGTTTGGGTACCAAACGGAGGCATCGAGGCAGGTGCTATTTCTATGGACATGTGAGCTCCGAGCAAGTGAGCTAGCAGGAGCCGTAGCAAATATAGCCCCCTAGGATCTCTCCTTCCTCTCTCTCCATCCCTTTATTCACATCCTCTTTTATACTCTTCTTTACCTTTATTCTCTTTTCCCCTCATCTTCACCTTGGCAGCTTTTCCTTCATCTTTCTCTTTTCTCTCGCCTTCCCTACTTCCCCCACCTTTTCTGTGTTAAATATGGACAACAGAACAGTGTTTAAATTAACACACTGCTTAGTGTAACGCCTTATTCAAATGTTTCCCAGAGTGCCTTGCCTTTCGAGTAAATTATAGAGTTACCACCCATGACTGTATTTGTAAGTATTCAACCCCTTTTGTAATGGCAAGCCTAAATAAGTTCAGGAGTAAAAATTGGCTTAACAAGTCACATAAGTTGCATGGACTCACTCTGTCTGCAATAATAGTGTTTAACATGATTGTTTAATGACTACCTCATCTCTGTACCTGTTAAGATAATTTATTAACTATTTCAGTGTCTCTGTGCGTCTCCTAAAAGGTTGTAAGGCTTTTGGATCAAGAAACGGACAGAGCTCCCAGTTGCAATAGTCAGATCTTTATTTGTTGAGAATTCTGTTATCACAATTTTAGAGTCCATCTTTTATATACACACACGTCATACAAAAATCCCACCCCGCTGTAGGCGGGCTGTATATTTCCACTGTACGTGGGTTAAGCTCATGTTTTCCTCTGCTCTCCTAACCGTCAGGTCACACACACGTTCTTATCATAGGCTGCATTCCTTAGTTATCGCCGTCCTCACAATATCCTGCACCATATTTCATACTCTTTAACAAGCCTAACGGTTTCTCTCCTCCCTAAATTGGGAGGCCTCTTTATCTTGGTTTCTCAGTTGTCTGTAGACAGTTCTCCTTGCCCTTTTGTTGTCTGGCCTAACTCTTACTCACATTGCTAAATAGTAACACAATGTCATAATCTTTACTGGTCCTACACTCACACATTCTAACACATTTCACACAGTTTCAGGGTGTAATAATTAGTCATTAATAATTATTCTATCAATCCACCCTTTGACTAAATATTACACACATACTCACAAAATATGTTATAGAAATGAATCACACACATTGAAGCATATAAGTTGATTTGCATATAAAATGAATCACTAGTACAAAACAGACTATAAAAATACAATTTGTCTTGCGTTGCTACCAAATTTTACTTCCAATCATAACTCACTCTCCTTGTTAGGATTTTCACTATAACATTCATTGAAAAGATAGTATACTAAACATGAAAAATTGTCTCATTTAATACAGGTTCATCAGGATTTAAATTTTCTGCATCGTCCACTAGAGCGGGAGGACATAGGTCGTCGTTCCATCGGTCTGAGTAGGGAATGGGCCCATAGGTCACTGCTTTCTCCAACGCCTTGCTCACCAACCCTCTGACACAGGGAATAAGACAACATCCACAAAGAACAAGCATACCATACAAGCTATAGCTGTACCCAGAATAGTTGTAACAATAGCTTTCCATTTTCCAAACATGTTATCAAACCAACCAGTCATTGATGTATTCACCCCCGAGTTCTCAGCCCATTCTTCACTTAATGCCGTGAGACCGGCCAGTGCTCTAGTTACTGTACCATCTGGGGCTGTATTGTTGGGGATAAACGTACAACAATGACCTCCCACCATCTTGCAAACTCCCGCCCTTCTCTGCTAAAAGCATATCGAGAGCCAACCTATTCTGTCGGGTCATGAGTGAGGTGGCGGATAGTTGGTCTGATATTCCCTTCACTGCATCCCTTGTCTAATTAAAAAACCTTTGTAGATGTAATTAATCCAGTCAACATTTTATTAATTGTAACCCACCAGAAAAACATTGTTGTAAATCCTTCTCCAATTTGATCTGCGATTCGCATTACTTTGGTGTCTATAACATTGATAATCTCCGGGGGTCATGGTGAGTTGGGGTGCCTTAGTATTATCCTTTTTAAGAGTGGTTATTTTAATATCAGAACAATTAGGTGAGGTTTGGTTTGATCCCAAATCTATCACACAAGAGAACATGGTCTGAGGCATAGGTGCAGTTAAAAGGGTTGGCCTACCTGTTGAACAGGCATAACAATTAGTTTGACCCAACGCCCTAGATGTGTAGTTCATCCACCTTACCCAGAAGTTCTCATTTGAAATTCCTTCTACTTCTCCTTGGTACATTTCCTGCAAGAGGTTTAGTGCTATTTACGATTCCTTCTGTGGGCCTTCCAAGGGGTATTAGACTATGTTTTGATACCTCTGGTGATAACATTAGATCTACCTGCTGTTCTGTCTCGGGGGTGGAAGATTCATTTCTCTCCTGAAAAATGAGCCTCACACATGTATTTGCCCCAACATCATCAACACAGACCCAATAGTTCCTTGCTATGTCATCTTGCATAAATGACTTTACCGTTATCACCAGTTCCGTTTTACCTTTATCATGGGTTTGTTTAATTCCCCATCGGTGTGCTGCGTCCATTCCATTCTCATAGAATGTTCCCCAGGTATGTTTAAACACCCTTGCCCAAGGACATAAGCGTTCCCCAGTGCAAATGTATTTACCATACCTTCTAGGACCTAACTTTCTTGTACACGCTCCCTTCTTACCAAAACATCCTATCTCTTCATGGGAGAAGTCGAATGGTATCTTGAATCCCCCATCTTGTCCTAAACTGACTTTAACTATAAAATAATCATTTCCCCAATAGTCTTTCTTGGTTTCAGTATTTCTACGAGATCGAATCAGTGCCTTGGTATTATTTTGTTCATCATTTCCCTGTTTAGGTTGACCTGGATTAATCCATAATATGGTTAATAATAATAATAATATGCCATTTAGCAGACGCTTTTATCCAAAGCGACTTACAGTCATGTGCGCATACATTTTTACGTATGGGTGGTCCCGGGGATCGAACCCACTACCCTGGCATTACAAGCGCCATGCTCTACCAATTGAGCTACAGAGGACCACGATGATGTTAACACGATGATGCAGCTCAGAGTCCCCCAAAACCGCCATCCCAATCCTGTCCCTGACCCACCTGCCTGGTACTTCCCCATACCCACACCTCTATAAACACCTTACAGTGATGAAAGGTCAGGGTAGGGTTTCTTCGTTAACAGAGTTTACCCCCGAACCCTAGTGGTCAGTTCTTCTCTTTAACTCTGTGTGTGTTCAACGGTGTTGGTATGTGGGCCTACCTTTTTGCAGTGGGTAACGTGGACCCAAGTGGCTCTCTCAGCTATTCTTATAGCGAAGGCAGTTACCAATAGGACTTGGTATGGTCCCTCCCAGCGTGACTGCTTTCAATCCTTTTTCTTTAACAATTGGATCCACACCCAGTCTCCAGGTTGTATACTATGAGTCACCTTCTCCTTTAATTCTCCTGTAGGACACAAATTCTTAGACATACAGGTATGGTTAATGAACAATTTTCTCATGTGTTCTGCTAGTGTATTCTCTAGTTCTATGTCTGCCTGTTCTGGTCCTGCCAACTGAGGCATTCTGTAAGGTCTTTCAAACACTTTCTCAAAGTGGGACAATCCGTTCTTATCCGGCGTTATTCGGATAGTCATTAGTATGATTGGCAGACATTGTACCCAATTTCTTCCTTTCACTCCGTGATAACTCTATAAAATCAATTTCCAATTGCTGGACTGGATATTTTGCCAGGGGGATATTCCCCCTGGGGTGCTCTCTGTCTATCTTGGTGATTATTCTGTGCATAGATGACACTTTTCTTTTTGTAATTCGTTATACCATAGGCCACAAAGTGTTTCCTAACCTGCTCTACCATCCCCCCTATTGACACATTGCTTTACCCATGTGTCAATATTTCCACATATCAAAAGTGACTTTAATACATTTAATAATGTATCCTTATGCCAAGCATTATCTCGTAGGATTGCCCCTTTCTTTACAGTATGAAAATGTATGCACTCACCAACTGTAAGTCGCTCCGGATAAGAGCGTCTGCCAAATGGGCAAAATGTAATCAAGAACATAGGAAATATCTGTTTCCCCGTATATTGTTCCTGTCACCCTTCTTAATGTCATATTTCACTCATTTACCAATATAATTCCTTACTTCGTATAAGTAAGCAGTGATATTTTATTCCAGGCATCTATATAAAAAATAATGATACGTTGTCTCCTACTGTCCCTTCATTAAATTCACTAAACCTATAAATAACAAGCCCATAACCACCTTCCGGTAATCTACTGATTTAAACCTGTTGCATTAATTTATTAAAATATAAACCTATTGTTTACTTTGGGGCCCTAGTTCCACTTCCACTGCTGCGTGGGTGTTGTCATAGTGAAACCATTTTAGTGCTACAGTTCTTTCTGTGGTTTTAAATAGTGCTTCCTCATAGATTGAATCTGGACCTGGGTGTTGGTTATACCAGAGAGTACAGTGTAGGTCATCGGGGGACATTTTAGTGGAGCCTGGTACCACATCATCAGCAAGTTCCATTAAGGTTCAGGGAATATCAGTTATTCCCCCCCATTACAAGTCTTGACTATACCAATAACATGGTTCCCCTTCCCCACAGACCACCATATTGTCTCTGACTATGTGTGCTTTCATTCCCCTCTCAGTGGAAATGACGGCCACATTCAATTTAGTCATTACATCACGTCCTAGTAAATTTACCGGACACAGCTTAGATATCAGGACGGGTATGGTTGCCTCTCCTCCTGATTGGTCATGTTTTAGGGTTATTGGGGCTGATAACCTTTCAATAAATTGATGACCAGAGGCAGATCTCACTGATTTTCTCCCCATCTATCCTCACTCCCTCTGGTTTGTCTGCTGAACAGATTGCTGTCCTGCAAGCCCCTGTATCGTATAGGAATTAAATGTTCTTACCCATTACTGTCAATGTCAAATTAGGTTTCTGTTCCTGTTGAAGTGCTAGGTCAATAGCAGCCAATTCAAACATCTCACAACTTGGATCAATGGGCTCTTCAGTCTCTTCCTCACTAGAATCTACTCCCAGCAGAACTGACAAAAAAACAAAACAGACTGTGATTTCCAGGACACTGCTCCTTTGTTCTGGCCTCACTATCTCTCAGAGAGTTGGCACTCCCTTAAGGTCTCTCTTACTCCTCTTTTCTCTTCCAATCTGCTCTTGGTAAACTGCATACCTTTTAACCTAAACTAGCGGTGCCGTTCTCCACCCTATCAAAGTATTTTTAATGGTCCTGCTTATCTCTGGTCTCATTCCACTGAGGAACGCTATATTTTTAATTGCTGATGGTAGAGTGTATCATTCCCCTGTCTCTGGTCTGGCTTGGGTATGCCACTGTTTGCGTTGAACACATCCTTAAGCCTCTCTAAGTATTGGCTAATAGTCTCACTATCCTCTTGTTTACACTCATGTACTTTAGAGAAGTCTGTGTGACGATGGTAATGTTCTCTGAGGCTATCACACAATTCAGTTATTTTCCCAACATACTCTCCGTGACCGGCCCATGGCAAAAGTGCCCTCTGGGCATCCCCTGAAACCCACTGCCCTCTAACGGCAGCCCAAACCTTACTATTCCTGTTTTGGGGTGGGTCATTCCTTCTACCGCTCGGGCCACGTCCCTCTGTGTTCATCGCCTGTATACATCTAAGGTTGCTGGGGCCCCTTCATTCCCTGCCAATAGATTAGGTAAGGCTATCATTGGGTACTGGCCCCCTCCTACTCTCTCATCTCCTGACTCATACTGACTCCCTCCTGAACTCAGCTCCTAACTGGACTTTTGTTGTGGGGTTCAAGTCTCCTCAGGGACCTGGGTCTTCCACCCTTCGGTCCCTTGACCCCCCCTATTGTACCCTAGTACTCTAGTTACTTTCTTAGCCTTCTCTTTCTGGCTTTCTGCTCTTTAACTTCCTTTTTCTGTCTCTTCTCTGCCCTTGTCCTGTACTCTACCTTTTGCTCTTCCTCACCTTCGTCTTCCCTTCCTCCTCCAGCCCCTCCTTCCTCATAGGGAGGTGGGGCGACGTTGTTTCCCTGCACTCTCCTTCTCCTCACTACGTACTGCATTACCCAAAGTAATACGATCCTTCCCTGTAGAATGCGCATCGCACTTACATACAGTGGGGAGAACAAGTATTTGATACACTGCCGATTTTGCAGGTTTTCCTACTTACAAAGCATGTAGAGGTCTGTCATTTTTATCATAGGTACACTTCAACTGTGAGAGACGGAATCTAAAACAAAAATCCAGAAAATCACATTGTATGATTTTTAAGTAATTAATTTGCATTTTATTGCATGACATAAGTATTTGATCACCTACCAACCAGTAAGAATTCCGGCTCTCACAGACCTGTTAGTTTTTCTTTAAGAAGCCCTCCTGTTCTACACTCATTACCTGTATTAACTGCACCTGTTTGAACTAGTTACCTGTATAAAAGACACCTGTCCACACACTCAATCAAACAGACTCCAACCTCTCCACAATGGCCAAGACCAGAGAGCTGTGTAAGGACATCAGGGATAAAATTGTAGACCTGCACAAGGCTGGGATGGGCTACAGGACAATAGGCAAGCAGCTTGGTGAGAAGGCAGCAACTGTTTATTAGAAAATGGAAGAAGTTCAAGATGACGATCAATCACCCTCGGTCTGGGGCTCCATGCAAGATCTCACCTCGTGGGGCATCAATGATCATGAGGAAGGTGAGGGATCAGCCCAGAACTACACGGCAGGACCTGGTCAATGACCTGAAGAGAGCTGGGACCACAGTCTCAAAGAAAACTATAAGTAACATACTACGCCGTCATGGATTAAAATCCTGCAGCGCACGCAAGGTCCCCCTGCTCAAGCCAGCGCATGTCCAGGCCCGTCTGAAGTTTGCCAATGACCATCTGGATGATCCAGAGGAGGAATGGGAGAAGGTCATGTGGTCTGATGAGACAAAAATATAGCTTTTTGGTCTAAACTCCACTCGCCGTGTTTGGAGGAAGAAGAAGGATGAGTACAACCCCAAGAACACCATCCCAACCGTGAAGCATGGAGGTGGAAACATCATTCTTTGGGGATGCTTTTCTGCAAAGGGGACAGGACGACTGCACCGTATTGAGGGGAGGATGGATGGGGCCATGTATCGCGAGATCTTGGCCAACAACCTCCTTCCCTCAGTAAGAGCATTGAAGATGGGTCGTGGCTGGGTCTTCCAGCATGACAACGACCCGAAACACACAGCCAGGGCAACTAAGGAGTGGCTCCGTAAGAAGCATCTCAAGGTCCTGGAGTGGCCTAGCCAGTCTCCAGACCTGAACCCAATAGAACATCTTTGGAGGGAGCTGAAAGTCCGTATTGCCCAGCGACAGCCCCGAAACCTGAAGGATCTGGAGAAGGTCTGTATGGAGGAGTGGGCCAAAATCCCTGCTGCAGTGTGTGCAAACCTGGTCAAGACCTACAGGAAACGTATGATCTATATAATTGCAAAGAAAGGTTTCTGTACCAAATATTAAGTTCTGCTTTTCTGATGTATCAAATACTTATGTCATGCAATAAAATGCAAATTAATTACTTAAAAATCATACAATGTGATTTTCTGGATTTTTGTTTTAGATTCCGTCTCTCACAGTTGAAGTGTACCTATGATAAAAATGACAGACCTCTACATGCTTTGTAAGTAGGAAAACCTGCAAAATCGGCAGTGTATCAAATACTTGTTCTCTCCACTGTATTGCGAGCTTTTTTGGTAATAGTACTGCATCTAGGAGGTCAAGAATCAACTCTGCATATGTAATTGGTTTACCCGAAGTCGTAACCATTCCTCTATTCTTCCACTGGGCAGCAAAGACATGTACAGTATTAAAGGCGTATGCACTATCGGTATAGATAGTTATAACCTTCCCTTTACCCAGTTGGCATGCTTTTGTTAATGCCACTATCTCTGCCTGCTGGGCAGAGTAGTTTCTTGGCAAGGGTTCAGCAGCTAGAACCTCGTTCTCTGTCACCACAGCATAACCAGTTGCATTGGTGCCATCAGGATTCTTCCTAGAAGATCCATCAACAAACATTGTTACTTCACAACATGGTATAGCTAAGTCTGTTAAATCAGGCCTGGGTAGTACTATTTTTTCAGTTTCTTCAATAGTTATGGGGACTACCATCATTTACAACAGGAACCAATGTTGCAGGATTCAACGTTGTACATCATTCAATAGTTAGATTTGGCATGTTCAGCAATACTATCATACAAGATAGGTGTCGTGCTGGTGACATGTACGCCATCTTGTGTTCCAATAGCAGAATTGATACTGCATGTGGAACCTTTAAGGTTAGATCATGGTATAGTACAATTGAAGCTGAATCCTGCACTGCATTAACAGCTGCCACAACTGATTGCAAACAGACAGGCATTGCCTGAGCCACCTATAAATATAAATAATAAATTGGTCATTTAGCAGACGCTCTTATCCAGAGCGACTTACAGGAGCAATTAGGGTTAAGTGCCTTGCTCAAGGGCACATCGACAGATTTTTCACCTAGTCGGCTTGGGGATTAGAACCAGCGACCTTTCGGTTACTGGTACAACGCTCTTAACCACTAAGCTACCTGCCGCCCTATCACCTCATCAAGTCTTGAAGAAAAATATGCAACCGGTTTATTTTTGTCCCCATGTTTTTGTGTCAGTACTGATGTCATATATCCCTCTCTACAATCCACAGTTTGAGTAAATGGTCTATCATATCTAGGAAACGCCAGCACCGTTGAAGAGGTCAATAATTGCTTAATTTCCTCAAATTGCAAATCAGCCTTGTTATTCCAAATTATTTTATCATGTGCTGCCATAGCTTTTCCATAGATAAGATCACTCAATTTTCCAGTGTGTAACGCATAATGGGGAATCCATGCTCGACAGTAATTAATCATTCCCAAAAAGCTCATCTGTTTCTTATTCAGAGGTTTAGGAGCTTCTAATATTGCAGTTTTTCTTGACGTGTTTAGGGTTCTCCCATCCTGCGTTATTGTGTGACCTAAATAAATTACCTCTTTCTGCCAGAGTTGTAGTTTATTTTTACTGACCTTGTGTCCTTGTCCTGCCATAAAGGTTAACAACTGGAGAGTATCTTTTTTACACCCCTCCTCTGAGGGGTTTGCTACCAGTATATCATCAACGTATATCAACATTTGGCTCCCCTCTTGGGGTTCGAACATTCCCATATTCATACGACTTTCATATCACATTCACACAACACCTGGAATCACCCCTTCCTGTATAGGTAGCCTTGACTAGTCCCTCAGAATGATCTCATACTGTTACAGAGGAATTTATCCCCTCAAATGTAATCTTGACAATTCCTGACAGTCTCATACAACAGGAATGGGTTCTCCCTCTTCTCTATACAACCACCTGGAATCACCCCTTTCTGTTTATGTAGTAGTGGTCTATTGACTGTCTCACCTTTTAGTTTATTTTGGTAATGGCCTATTACCGTGAATCGTTACGGACCCACCCTAAGCAATCCCAGACTGCTTCACTTTTAATTGGCTAATCCATTGAACTGTTGCTACTTTGAATTATTACGTTTACTTCAGTCAATATTTTAGCAAGTTCTCAAATCAATTTCCCCAATTAATGAATAAAGACTACTGACCTTATCCTTGCAGCCGAGATTCAATGTAGGTTTGATTCCGTCACCGTCTCTGTCATTATCAGGTGTTCTCTGGCCTATCTTATTGAACCCTTAATGTCAAAGGGCAGGTCTTTTCTATTTACGAATGTATCATTCACCCGTCTACGGTTTTCAGAGTTACCTGGAATGACAAAGGCAGGTATTGGAATCCGGCTCTAAAGGACCTAGCTGTTAAGATAATTTATTAACTAACTATTTCAGTGTCTCTGTGCGTCTCCCAAAAGGTTGTAAGGCTTTTGGATCAAGAAACGGACAGAGCTCCCATTTGCAATAGTCAGAGATCTTTATTCATTGAGAATTCTGTTATCACAATTTCAGAGTCCATCTTTTATATACACACACGTCATACAAAAATCCCACCCCGCTGTAGGCGGGCTGTATATTTCCACTGTACCTGGGTTTAGCTCATGTTTTCCTCTGCTCTCCTAACCATCAGGTCACACACAGATGTTTTTATCATAGGCTGCATTCCTTAGTTATCGCCGTCCTCACAATATCCTGCACCATATTTCATACTCTTTAAAAAGCCTAACGGTTTCTCTCCTCCCTAAATTGGGAGGCCTCTTTATCTTGGTTTCTCAGTTGTCTGTAGACAGTTCTCCTTGTCCTTTTGTTGTCTGGCCTAACTCTTACTCACATTTCTAAATAGTAACACAATGTCATAATCTTTACTGGTCCTACACTCTCACATTCTAACACATTTCACACAGTTTCAGGGTGTAATAATTAGTCATTAATAATTATTCTATCAGTACCCCACACATACGATTATCTGTAAGGTCCCTCAGTTGAGCAATACATTTCAAACACAGATTCAACCAGAAAGACCAGGGAGGTTTTCCAATGCCTCGCAAAGAAGGGCACCTATTAGCAGACATTGAATATCCCTTTGAGCATGGTGAAGTTATTAATTACACTTGGGATGGTGTATCAATACACCTAGTCACTACAAAGATACAGGCATCCTTCCTAACTCAGTTGCCGGAGAAGAAGGAAACCGCTCAGGGATTTCATCATGAGGCCAATGGTGACTTTAAAACAGTTAGAGTTGAATGGCTATGATAGGAGTAAACTGAGGATGGATCAACAACATTGTACTTACTCCACAACACTAACCTTGTATAACCTTGTACCTTGTATATGGGGCGGCAGGTAGCTTAGTGGTTAAGAGCGTTGTGCCAGTAACCGAAAGGTCGCTGGTTCTAATCCCCGAGCCAACTAGGTAAAAAATTCTGTCGATGTGTCCTTGAGCAAGGCACTTAACCCTAATTGCTCCTGTACGTCGCTCTGGATAAGAGCGTCTGCTAAATGACTAAAATGTAAATGTAACCTAATTGACAGAGTAAAAAGAAGGACGTCTGTACAGAATAAAAAATATTCCAAAACATGCATCCTATTTACAAGGCACTGAAGTACTCTAATACTGCAAAAAAATTGTCAAAGCAATAAACTTTTTGCAGGCAGGTCCCATGATACAAGTCAGTATTCGATGTCCATCCATGTGAGGCCGTAAGGAGAGGACATAAACTGGCCACTAGGGGCAACAGTGAACACTTACCTTCAAGTAGGTTTCAGTTTTGATAGGGCGTTATGGATGGGGATGGGGGATGGGCGTAAGGATCTGCCTCTGATTCCAAAGGTTGTAAGTTTGAATCCAGTGATGGAAAGTTGTATTTGAGGTTTTTGTTTTAAGCCTATCCCAAACCATAACCCTTACCTTAAACATTCGGAGTTAATGCCTAAACTTAACCTTAAACACCTCGAAATTTGACATTTGCAACAACTCGGAAATGTTACATTTGAGAAACATGGATGAACGTCTCATTCTGATGTGATACTGTGAGAGCTAGTTGCTTTGTGTCAAGAATACAAAGTGTTATATTTGGGGCAAATCCAATACAACACATTACTTAATACCGGTCTCCATATTTTCAAGCTTAGTGGTGGCTGCATCATGTTATGGGTATGCTTGTAATCATTAAGGACTGGGGAGTTTTTCAGAATAAAAAATAAACAGAATGGCTCTAAGCACAGGCAAAATCCTAGAGGAAAACATCGTTCAATCTGTTCTCCAACAGACCCTGGGAGATTAATTCACCTTTCAGCAGGACAATAACCTAAAACACAAAGCCAAAGCTACAAGAAGACGGTGAATGTTACTGACTGGCCAAATTACAGTTTTGACCTAAATCTACTTGAAAATCTATGGCAAGACTTGAAAATGGTTGTCTAGCAATGATCAACAACCAATTTGACACAGCTTGAAGAATTTTGAAGAATAATGGGCAAATGTTGCACAATCCTTGTGTGGAAAACTCTTAGAGACGTACCCAGAAAGACTCACAGCCGTAATCACAGCCAAAAGGTGCTTCTACAAAGTATTGACTTGGGTGTGAATACTTATGTAAATGTAATATTTTTGTATTTGATTCTCTAAACTTTTCCAAAAAACATGTTTTCACTTTGTCATTGTGTAGATGGGTGAGAGATAAAAAATTCAGGCTCGAACACAATAAGTCAAGGGGTATGAATACTTTCTTAAGGGACTATTTCATTTTGAGGGCCTAGTTTTACCCTAATACAGGGGCCTGAAACACACATCACTTTGAACCAAAACCACACAGCTCGGTGCATGCGCGGACCAACTGGCAAGTGTCTTCACTGACATTTTCAACCTCTCCCTGACCGAGTCTGTAATACCTACATGTTTCAAGCAGTCACCATAGTCCCTGTGCCCAAGAAAGCGAAGGTAACCTGCCTAAATGACTACCGCCCCGTAGCACTCATGTCGGTAGCCATGTAGTGCTTTGAAAGGCTGGTCATGGCTCACATCAAAACCATCATCCCGGAAACCCTAGACCCACTCCAATTTGCATACCGCCTCAACAGATCCACAGATAATGCAATCTCAATCGCACTCCACACTGCCCTTTCCCACCTGAACAAAAGGAACACCTACAACAACCTCTCGCTCAACGTGAGCAAGACAAAGGAGCTGATCGTGGACTACAGGAAAAGGAGGGCCGAACACGCCCCCATTCACATCGACGGGGCTGTAGTGGAGCGGGTCAAGAGTTTAAAGTTCCTTGGTGTCCACATCACCAACAAACTATCATGGTTCAAACACACCAAGACAGTCGTAAAGAGGGCACAACAACACCTTTTCCCCCTCAGGAGACTGAAAAGATTTGGCAATGGGCCCCAGATCCTCAAAAGGTTCTACAGCTGCACAATCGAGAGCATCCTGACTGGTTGCATCACCGTCTGGTATGGCAACAGCACGGCATCCAACCGTAAGGCGCTACAGAGGGTAGTGCGTACGGCCAAGCTTCCTGTCATCCAGGACCTCTATACTAGGCGGTGTCAGATGGCCTAAAAATTGTCAAAGACTCCAGTCACCCAAGTGACTGTTCTCTCTGCTACCGCATGGCAAACAGTAGCGGAGCGCCATGTCTAGGTCCAAAAGGCTCCTTAACAGCTTCTACCCCCAAGCCATAAGACTGCTATTTGCATTGACACCCCACCTTTGTTTTTACACTGATGCTACTCTCTGTTTATTATCTATGCATAGTCACTTTACCCCTACGTGCATGTACAAATTACCTCGACTAACCTGTACCCCCGCACACTGACTCGGTACCGTTACCCCATGTATAGCCTTGTTATTGTTATTTTGTGTTACTTTTTTTATTTTAAATCTATTTTCTTACTGCATTGTTGGTTAAGGGCTTGTAAGTAAGCATTTCACGATAAGGTCTACACCTGTTGTATTCGGCGCATGTGACAAATTAAATTTGATTTAATAAAGAATGAGAATGTGCTGAGTAATATTATTAGTGTCTCTCGCTCTCTTCCTGGTCTCCAGGAGCTCGCTGCTTCTCTGCTATTTAAGGCTCGACCTTGCTGCTTGCCAACTCTATGACAGAGTGTGTGTGTGTGTGGTCTGAGCCATGACCTTGCCTAGTTTTTATGATATGTAATATAAAGTTATTCCCTTTATAAAAGAGCTTATTGCTCAATAAACTTTATCGACATTGCTTAATAAACTTTATCGACACAGCATCTCGAGGCAATGTCATACCATACTATCACAGCCCCCAGTTGCCAGCTACAGGGTCAGCCACTCTCTCATAGCTGTCAATCTGCCTGATTAAAACATGACACTCAGGGGGACACTGGGACAGGGACACAACACACCCATACTCACACAGGGATCGTCTGGCTGTGTAAAGGAACTTCATCAGTAGACTACTCTCTTGACTATCACATCATTACTATGATCGATGGTGACATTATTTATCATAAAGTATTGCTGTGATGTCTCTGGGTGCTGGCTGAGAAACTGTCCTCGCAGCACAGCAGTCCTCCACCCAACAAAAACCAAAGGGCAAGTCGTACCTGTACTGCATCCACCAGGGTTGGGGAGTAACTGATCACATGTAATCACATGTCATCAGTTACATTTAATCTGATTACCAACAAAAATATTGTAATCCGATTACAGATCTGTTTGAAAAACTAGATTACTTTTTTGATTACTTTTACAGTAAAAAAGGATGTTTGCAGAAAAATCTGTTTTCTGAATGACCTTCAATTCAGCATTGAAAATAGGTGCAAGTTTAAGTTTGTTCCATCTGAGCATGTCTGACTACAAGTCAGACCACTATGACACACCAAATGCGTTTGATGGATCCTTTTTGTCTTTTTCTAATGCCTCTTAAGGGGAAAGTAATCCAAAAGTTACATTGCTGATTACAATTTGACATGTAACAAGTAACTAATGGATTACATTTAGAAAGTAACCTACCCAAACCTGGCATTCACATAGGAGGAGATTAGTGACCAACGATCAGTGATTGGTCATTAATCATTTTCAGCCAATCACAGCTGAGCAGTCAATTGCTCTGTCAGTCAATTCTGGGCTGGGTAACAGAATGTGGGCAACAGAGTGTGAATGCATGCGTGCATGTGAGATGGAGTGTGTGTGTGTGATAGTTTTCTTGATCTCCTGTGTGTGTTTTTAAAGCCAAATTGCTTTGTCAGATTTGAGGCATAAAGCTCCTCTACGCTCTAAATAATGCTGGGTTAAAAACAATTTGGGTAAATATTGGACAGAATTTGGCTGGGTTATTTTGACCCAGCCAGTTGGGTCACAAACAACCCATTGTTTTCTTTAAGTTGAGCTGTTATTGAGCTATGATCTAGTAATGGGGAAATGAAGCTTCCTGAAGCATTGAGGTTTTCCAGTCGTTTGTATTACTCAAGGCTTTGATTAACACAGTGTACACGAGTGGCACCTGCTGGTGAAAATAATTTAGAGCAGCCAAATTATTATACATGACGTCCCACACCCCGTAGTGCCAGCGCAGTGTAGCCTTTTTGTCTTCTACCAAACCAATCAGGTGGTTGTTCGACGAAGGAAAGCTTCGGACATCATTGATCACGTGCTTCTGAAAAAGTGATACAGGAATCGGCACACTGCTTGGAAATACACTGCTTAGCGATTTCGGCGCATGCTCCGGCATCATACCTAACATCATACTATGATCCATCGGGTCAGAAGACTGGAAGCATGGCTTAGTAAGGGTGTGGCTTTCAGATAGTATTTTGGTCCACACGTGAGAGTAAATGTAATTTCGGTTCATAATGTTCTGTTGTATTGTCTACACATGTTAAGGTTGAGCACTGACAATTTAGTAGCTTTAATAAGGCTTACACAAGAGTATGAGTTCCTTAAGTGCCTAGGCATATCCCAAAATTGGAACGATCTGAAAGCCATGCCCCCAATAGGCCACACCTTTGTATTACCCAAACACAGGTTAATTTAACCATCAGTTGGGTTTTTACTCACTTTCACGCCAAGTTGACCCAGCAAATGGGTCTTTTTTAATGAAATCCATTGGTTATTTTCAGGAGGTGGGGCCTATTGGGGGCGTGGTTTCGGGTAGGTATTCTTGGCCACCCATGAGAGTAAATGTCATTCCTGTTCATGTTATTTTTTTACACTGCACACTTAACTTTCCCTTCAAATTTGTGGAGATTACATATTTTTATATACAACTAATAACATGATTATTGAAATATAAAGTGGGATACACATCGGCACTTGAAGAACTCAACTTGTGTCAGCCTCATTAAGCTACACAAAGTGTCAGTCAACCTTAACACGTGTTGACAATATCACAGAACAGATGAATTGGAATTACATTTACTCTTACGGGTGGCCTGAAATAACCATCTAAAAACCACGCCCCTACTAACCCACGCTTCCAGTCTTCTGATCTGACCCAGTGGATCATAGCTCAAGAACCCAACTAAGTGACCCAGCTGGCTGTGTAAAAAATAACCCAAAGTGTGTTCTGTCCACTATTTACCTAGCGCTGGGTTGTTTTTAACCCAGCATTTTTTATATAGTGTATGAGATATAGATGAACTATACATAGAAAGGGTGAAATAAAGAGAGAAAGAAAGGCTTTGACTCCTGAGCTCCCACCCAGAATCAAATAGAACGGTTAATGTCACACAGATGTGCACAGACAGACTGGCACCTTTAACTGGTTAGCCCCATCTGACACACACAAACACACACACGTATACACAAAAGTGCTTCACAAAAGTTTCATATCCAGTATTAATAACAGTTTATTAGGTACACCACCCCATTCACGAAAATGGTTCGCTCCTACAGACCGTGAGCCACCTGGCCGTGGCTTGCTATATAAAGCAGGCTGACAGGCATCAATGCATTCAGTTACTGTTCGATTGAATCTTATGAGTGTTCTAAGCGACTTTGCTCATGGTATGATTGTCGGTGCCAGGCGCGCCGGTTCCAGAAACGGCCGGGCTCCTGGGCTTTTCGTGCACGACAGTGTCTAGGGTTTACAGAGAATGGTGCGACAAAAAAAAAAAATCCAGTCAGCGGCAGTCCTGTGGGCGAAAACAGCACGTTGATGAGAGGTCGAAGGAGAATGGTAAGCTAACAGGCGGGCCACAAACAGGCAAATAACGGCGCATTACAACAGTGGTATACAGAACGGCATCTCAGAATGTACAACTCGTCGGTTCTTGTCACGGCTGGGCTATTGCAGCAGACAATGGGGAATGTTTTCCTGGTGCACGCTAGGTTGCTTGATAATAATTGCAAAACATCTCCATGTCCTGAATAATTCAGGCTATTCTGGAGGCAAAGAGGGGTCTGACCTGGTACTAGATGGGTGTACCCAATAAACTGTTCCTTGAAGATAACCCAAATCACCCTTTCTCAATCAAACATCCTCAGTTTTTCAAAGAGGTTTCATAGAGGTTTCACATATTTCCCACCAGGCACCATTCTATAAACAGTTCCTCATTATAGGCAGAATCCTAATTTTAGATCTATGCGTATATCTCAATTTTCCCCCTTTGACATCATTGCATGGTTTACCTTTTTAAATTATACAAAATTCTAAAGTTATGAGCGTGGAACTCAAATCAAACTTCAATTGTCACATGCTCCGAATACAACAGGTGTAGACCTTACCGTGAAATGCTTACTTATACATCCTTAACCAACAATGCAGTTCAAGAAAGAGTTAAGAAAATATTTACCAAATAAACTAAAGTAAACAATAATAAAAAGTAACACAATAAAATAACAATAACGAGGCTATATACAGGGGGTACCGGTACCGAGTCAATGTGCGGGGGTACAGGTTAGTCGAGGTAGCAGAGAGAACAGTCTATGACTTGGGTGCCTGGAGTCTTTGACAATTTTTTAGGCTTTCCTCTGACACCGCCAAGTATATAGGTCCTGGATGGCAGGAAGCTTAGCTCCAGTGATGTAATTGGCCGTACGCACTACCCTCTGTAGAGCCTTACGGTCAGATGACGAGCAGTTGCCATACCAGGCGGTAATGCAAACGGTCAGGATGCTCTCGATTGTGCAGCTGTAGAACCTTTTGAAGATCAGGGGACCCATGCCAAATCTTTTCAGTCTCCTGAGGGGGGAAAAGGTTTTGTCGTGCCCTCTTCACGACTGTCTTGGTGTGTTTGGACCATGATAGTTTATTGGTGATGTGGACACCTAGGAACTTGAAACTCTCGACCCGCTCCATTACAGCCCCGTCGATGTTAATGGAGGCCTGTTCGGCCCGCCTTTTCCTGTAGTCCACGATCAGCTCCTTTGTCTTGCTCACATTGAGGGAGAGGTTGTTATCCTGGCACCACACTGCCAGGTCTCTCTCACCTCCTCCCTATAGGCTGTCTCATCGTTGTCGGTGATCAGGCCTACCACTGTTGTGTCGTCAGCAAACTTAATGATGGTGCTGGAGTCGTGTTTGGCCAATCAGTTGTGGGTGAACAGGGAGTACAGGAGGGGACTAAGCACGCACTCCTGAGCTGTAGTCAATGAACAGCATAGCTCGTCTGATAGGCTCCCATCACTGGGCAGCTCGCGCCTGGGTTTCCCTTTGTAGTCCGCAATAAATTGAGTTTCAAAGCCGGTGTAGTAGGATTCAACCTGTATTGACGCTTTTTCTGTTTGATGGTTCATCTGATGGCGTAGCGGGATTTCTTGCAAGCATCTGGATTAGTGTCCTGCTCCTTGAAAGCGGCAGCTCTAGCTTTTAGCTCGATGCGGATGTTGCCTGTAATCCATGGCTTCTGGTTGGAATATGTACGTACAGTCACTGTGGGGACGACGTCGTCGATGCACTTTTTGATGAAGCCGGTGACTGAGGTAGTATACTCCTCAATGCCATTGGATGAATCCCGGAACATATTCCAGTCTGTGCTAGCAAAACAGTCCTGTAGCGTAGCATCCGCATCATCTGACCACTTCTGTATTGAGCGAGTCACTGGTACTTCCTGCTTTAGTTTTTGCTTGTAAGCAGGAATCAAGAAGATAGAATTAAGGTCAGATTTGCCAAATGGAGGACGAAGGAGAGCTTTGTATGTGTCTCTGTGTGTGGAGTAAAGGTGGTCTTTTTTTTCTCTGGTTGTACATGTGACATGCTGGTAGAAATGAGGTAAAACTGATTTAAGTTTGCCTGCATTAAAGTCCCCGGCCACTAGGAGCGCCGCTTCTGGATGAGCATTTTCTTGTTTGCTTATGACCTTATACAGCTCGTTGAGTGCGGTCTTAGTGCCAGCATCGGTCTGTGGTGGTAAATAGACGGCTACGAATAATATACATGAGAACTCTCTCGGTAGATAGTGTGCTCTACAGCTTATCATAAGGTACTACCTCAGGCGAGCAATACCTCGAGACTTCTTTAATATTAGAAATCGCGCACCAGCTGTTATTGACAAATACACCCACACCCAGCCCCTCGTCTTACCAGACGTAGCTTCTCTGTCCTGCCGATGCATGGAAAATCCGCCAGCTCTATATTATCCATGTTGTCGTTCAGCCACGACTCGGTGAAACATAAGATATTACAGTTTTTAATGTCCCGTTGGTAGGATATTCTTCATCGTAGATCATCAATTTATTTTTCCAATGCTTGCACGTTCGCCAATAGAACAGATGGTAGTTGAAGTTTACTCGCCTAAGAATTCTCAGAAGGCAGCCCGACCTCCGCCCCCTTTTTCTCCATCTTTTCTTCACACAAATGATGGGGATTTGGGCCTGGCCCGAGAAAGCAGTATATCCTTTGCGTCAGACTCGTTAAATAAAACAATATTCGGCCAGTGCAAGGTGAGTAATCGCGGTTCTGATGTCCAGATGTTCTTTTCGGTCATAAGAGATTGTAGCAGCAACATTATGTACACAATAAGTAAAAAAATAAGTTACAAACAATGTGAAAAAACGAACAAAATACCACAGTTGGTTAGGAGCCTGTAAAACGGCAGCCATCCCCTCCGGCGCCATTATGCATATAGATACGATTTCTGGAGTCTGGGGCTCAATTCAGACATTAGTTGAACATTTTGGCACACACAAAAAACTGTAGAGAAACATAACAAAACCTGGACCCAACCCCCAAGAAAACAGCACTGGAAAAAGAATGATCTGGAAAAGTATGACCATTCATGTTAGTTTGAGGAATTGTAAGAGGTTAATTGACCATGAATATGTACTGTAAATAAAGATTCTAAACGTGCATATTCATTTGACACGTTTCATGACAATCTTTTGCATACAACAGGGACTTGTTTAAAGCAGAGTGTCTTTGGTAAGTCTGAGAGATCTGAGAGTTAAGATCAATGTTGAAAAAGACAGGTGTCAATCAGCTTCGCTCTGAACAATATTTTCTCTTTGAGTAAGGTTCATAATCATCAACACACCAATACTGTTAATATGTACTGTAAACAAAATATGATTAAGAAAATATGTAAACTACTTTAATTAATTGAAATCTGTCTTGATCACCTTCATTCTCTTCATACCCAAACATTTAGACTTAAACCTGTTCTGATTCCTCCAGTAAGGGACATGAGTATCCTGAGTGCAGTTACCACTAGTAAAGGGACTGCAGTTGATTGGTTGAGGTGCACCTCAACTCTGATCCGATTGGCTGAGGTCTACCTCTGCTCTCATCTGATTGGTTGAAGTTGTACTGGTTCAAGAAATAAGAACCTGTTGCAACAGGACATACCACTAACTAATGAATAAATATAATACATTAATATATAAATACACTCATATTAATAGATGTGCTCTTATTTTGAAAATGGCAAAGATTTACATTACAAACAAAAATCAAATCTCTGTCTTAAGACATTGATGTTAAGAAAATACATTCATAAAAGAGAGGGAGGGGGTGTGTGTACAAAAGCCTGTGTTTCTTAGGGTCCGACAGTGTTGGTGTGGGAGGACACAGTCTCCAATGTGATCTCTATACTGCCTATCTCCAAACTTTTCCTCCCGCATACAATGACGCGTACACTCTTCTTGGTGTTGGCGATGGGAAGCAGCGTTTTAATTGGGGGTCCGGAAGGGCCCGGTGTGGGAGGTACAGCGCGAGAGACACTATCCTGTAGTGAGTTGCACAGTGTTCACGTTGACATGACAACATCTCGGATACTGTTTAAAATGCTCAAATGTATCCTGCCAGCGCTCGCAGGGGGAGTGTGAGGAGCCTAGTTTGGCGCAGGGCGTAGTGGCGGGGACCACGATGGGGGTGGTGTTTGATTCTGATCCCCACGGATGTAGCGAGCGGAATCTAACAGCCAGTACAGAGCGTTAGGAGAAGCTGCGGACGCAGAGACACTGATGAACACAGGCCCTGTGGCCGGAGTGAAGGTCTTTACACAGCAGGTGGTGGAAGTTGGGCTTCAGCAGCAGGTAGACTAGAGGGTTGAGGAATTAGCAAACATGGCCAGGATGGCGAACACCATCGGAGGGATGGAGTCCATGTGACCAAACGCTGCCCACATAGAGACCAGGGCGTAGGGACTCCATGCCGTGAAGAAACCAATACACACACACACACACACACACACACAGACAGACAGACAGACAGACAGACAGACATTTTACATAAATTATTTATTAGTCTTGGTACAGTTTGACAATTCATGGAAAAGTTCATTTCTGGTCTGAGTTGGAAGTCGAAGGAAATCTATTCTTTGCTGCAAATGTGAAATATGAGTTTCAAAGAGCGACAAAGCTACTGCATACCCAGCCCCGTCTGGCACCGTTAAAAAGTAAAAGGAAGCTAAGCTGTTCTGTCCTTTCTGAAGGGAAGCGTTTATTGCATAATGATTGAAGTGTCGTAATCAATTCACCAATACCAACAAACACACTTTGAATCCATCTGGCACTTGTTGCTTCAACTCACACACTCATCTGTAGACACACCAACTACACACACACACCGAATCTACTCGGAGTAAGCGGTAAGCATGCACAGAAAATATGCGTAAAAAGTGTTTTGAGTTTTATATCTGAGTGTTAATTCTTGTGGGGTTAACACCAGTGGGAAAATAATAACAATAATTTGTCATAAATAATATATTTTTATTATAATATATTCACTAACTTCCACTTGGCACTCACTTGGTGAAGGCTACAGGACTGAAATCCATTGAATGCAACAATCATGTCACTAGCAAACACAGTCATGGGTGGTACTGGTACCTCTAAAATTCACTCCAAAGGCACCCTGGGAAATAAATATGCATATAACACCCTACAGTGTTAAAAAACAACAACCCAAAATGAGTTACTGTAACACCACAGCTGTTAATTCCCTAACACTGAGAAAGTGTAAAGTGTTAATTTTATTGTCAGAATGAGTTAGGGACCCAACACTCTTGGTGTGTTAGTTTATCATCACTTTGCAAAGTGTTAGTTTAACACTATTTGAGATGGTCCCATATAATTTCTAAGAAAGTGTTACATTTAACACTGTGGGTGTTAAAATTCTGATCGCTAATTTTCTGTGTGTGTGTTAACTTGATAACTCGATAATGGTCTGTATGATACCCATGTGTGTCTGCTGTGAGACGTGTTGCTCCACTGGTCTCCGTGACTCTGGGACCGTGACCAGGATCTGTGTGTAGGAGGAAGTGTCGGCACAGCAGGGCAGGATGTAGCAGCCGAAGGACAGTGCCACCGTGTAGGACCTCGCCTCACCGTCCTGGTTGGAGCGCTTTCCAATGAATGAATGAAAAATGAATCACCATGATGATGTGTGGTGCAGTCACAGACAGTCATATGTGGTCAGGGATGCTTGGTGATCAAATATGTGCATAATGCCAGCAGCAGTGCTGTGGTCTTACCGTAGCGTGGGTAGCAGACAGTACTGAGGGTGGTCAGACTGCAGATACCAAACAACACTCCACAGAACGCACAGATCAGACACAATGTCTTACCATACAACCACCTAGGAAAGGAGGAGGGGAGAGAGAGTGGGAGGGAGATATATTTATATAATTAGTTACATATCAAAACAGCCAGTGTGTGTGTGTGACCTATGACCTGTGGTAGATATTAGTTGTCACAGCCAGGGGTTAGAGGCTAAGGGTCATGCCCAGGTCACTGACAACCAGGTTAATAATGAAGAACTCTGCTGGTTTCAGCAGCATCTTCTTCTTATAAGACACATAGAGCAGCATGGTGTTACCCACCAGAGAACACACACCTGGGGGGAGGGAGGGAGGCAGAGGAAGTTAGGAATAACCCTAACCCCATTTACAGAACTTCTGATCATTTAATTTCCTTAGTACCTGACTTGCATATCTTAGACCACCCTTTGCAAAACTGTAAATACAAATGTCACTTAAGTGTTTTGTTCACAGTATATTACACATTGTTTTCATCAGAAGAGAAAAGTGTGCAATTATTTTCACTGTTTCCAGTAAGAGTAAATACTACTGCACAAAATCCTAAATAAACCCCATCAGTGTCATACCACAACACTGCTGCTGGCATGTTCAAAGAACAAATTATCCTTCCCGGGGAAGGACTGCCCGCTCCATGATCTCGCCATCACGGTTGACAACTCCATTGTGTCCTCCTCCCAGAGTGCAAAGAACCTTGGTGTGACCCTGGACAACACCCTGTCGTTCTCCGCTAACATCAAAGCGGTGACCCGATCCTGTAGGTTCATGCTCTACAACATTCGCAGAGTACGACCCTACCTTACACAGAAAGCGGCACAGGTCCTAATCCAGGCACTTGTCATCTCCCGTCTGGATTACTGCAACTCGCTGTTGGCTGGGCTCCCTGCCTGTGCCATTAAACCCCTACAACTTATCCAGAACACCGCAGCCCCTCTGGTGTTCAACCTTCCCAAGTTCTCTCACGTCACCCCGCTCCTCCGCACACTCCACTGGCTTCCAGTTGAGGCTCGCATCTACTACAAGACCATGGTGCTTGCCTACGGGCTGTGAGGGGAACGGCACCTCCTTACCTTCAGGCTCTGATCAGACCCTACACCCAAACGAGGGCACTACGTTCATCCACCTCTGGCCTGCTAGCTCCCCTACCTCTACAGAAGCACAGTTCCCGCTCAGCCCAGACAAAGCTATTCGCTGCTCTGGCACCCCAATGGTGGCACAAGCTCCCCCACGACGCCAGGACAGCGGAGTCACTGACCACCTTCCGGAGACACTTGAAACCCTACCTCTTTAAGGAATACCTGGAATAGTATAAAGTAATCCTTCTTCACCCACCCCCCATTAAAAAATAAAATAAAAAATGTGGTTGTCCCACTGGCTATCATAAGTTGAATGCACCAATTTGTAAGTCGCTCTGGATAAGAGCGTCTGCTAAATGATGTAAATGTAAATAATGTTGAACGGGCTCTCTTCATTACTAACTGACTCAAATACCCTCTGGACTAAAGAACATTTACAGGCAAGCCATCAAAGCACTTACACACATCTGATGGCCAACAGAGTAGAAACGTGTGTGTGTGTCCTGAGTGGACTGAGGGGAAATTGAGCTCTGAGCCTCTGATTGGCAAACTCAGATCTCCCTTCAATGAATGAAGCCAATCTCCTCCTGTCACACATACACACCGTTGGGTACAGTAGGACTTACGCATATAGAGTAGACCACAGCCACCACAAGGTCAGCAGCCTCAAGGATATAGGCGTGTAACGTGCGGTTATCTGCTAGCCAGCCCATCGGAGACACAACAGTCAACACACACTTATACACACATCCTGCATATACACAGATTTCTAATAAACAGAAATATTCTTATGCAAACCAAGTAAAAAGCTTCCTGTCACAGTCGCCTCTGTGACATTTTTCCTCTGCTCTGTGCTTTGAGGGAGATTTCTGTGGGAATGTGAAAGGTGTAGAAACCTCACAGTGACTCACCTGATAAGACTAGATCTGAGCCTCGACTAACGCTTCGGACTCTACCTCGATGAAAAGATGAAAAACTAGACGGCACATGAGAGATGGAGAGAGACGGAGGGGGAGTCCAGTGGTTTTTGAACTTTTACTGTTGAAAAGTGATATCCCAAGTATAGATACAGTAAAGTACACACACTTAAGGGTAAAAAAAAAGAAGTGTTATTTAGACAACTGCAAACTTCAAGGAGTAGGGCATTCAAGGAGTGATGTCCGTGATGTCATCGGCCTCCCCCCTTGCTTGAGGAACAATAGAGAACAATAGAGTAAAGGCCCAACATAAAATATTCTGTGAATATTGACACCCCTTTTGAAACACTCACACAATCACATTACCCGCTTACTGAAACAACGGTTCAGAACAGGGCAATCAAGTGCTCAGCAACCTGGATCAAAAGGCACTCCCTGTCAGCAGTGCAGTTGGTTTGGTCTGTCTTTGAAGCAGGATACAGCGGGCTTGCTTAGTTCTTCACCCAACTAGTTGTGGAAACGTCAGAAGATAACCTCAAATGCAGCGTTGTACTTAACATCTCACTCCCTCCAAACTGCTGATCATTTCTGTTTTAATTGGACCAAACAAACCTTTGAAAAAAGAAATTCTCACAATGAAACGCCAAGTGTCTCATAGTTATTTACCAAGGTTTTTGTTATGTTTTTGAAATTATTTACAGACGTCTTGAAGAAGTTATGCTTCCCTTCACACTTCATGCACCACATGTGCAGAAGGGGACCTATTCTATGAATACACCACGGATAGTGTATCATATGGTGGTGCATGGGAATAAAGTTTCTGTCCGGAAACAGACACTTGAACAACGTGTGGTGCTCACAAATCAGATGCTTCAAATAACATGCCATACCATTAGTTACAATAGGTGAAAACACAATATTTACATCTCCAAGTATCAGTGGAGTATTGCGCAAGAGACACCATGATTGAGTTGCATTCAAACCAAGAACATTGCTAATGTCATTCATTTTCAACCCACTTGGCCTGTTTCTTCTCTATGTGTAACCGTAATTGAAGCTTTCATGTCCTGAACTCTATAACTGGTATCCCCTGAGAGATTTCAGTCATTTGGAAATCTAGAGTAAAGACAAAGATGAGTATGCATTGTTACACATTACCTATGTTCATACTTACATGACTCTGAATCTGGATCATTCAAGTTCAGGAATACAATTAAAATCCTAATTCAGGAATGCATAATACCATCAGTGATGAATTTCTCAGCAAAACTACAGTTACTCTACATGTTTTAAACTAAAGCTGGGTGAATGGTGCTGGGTAACCCCCCCCCCTCCCCTCCCTCCCCCCCCTGTATGAATAGACAGGCTGATACTCTTCAGTCAATATTGAGTTGTACACCAGATGGGATGGCTTATCGCTGCAGAATGCTGTGGTAGCCATGTTGGTTAAGTGTGCCTTGAATTCTAAATACAGTGCCTTGCAAAAGTATTCAACCCCCTTGGCGTTTTTCCTATTTTGTTGCATTACAACCTGTAATTTAAATGGATTTTTATTTGGATTTCATGTAATGAACATACACAAAATAGTCCAAATTGGTGAAGTGGAATGAAAAATAACTTGCTTCAAAAAATGAAAAAAATAAAATAACGGAAAAGTGGCACGTGCATATGTATTCACCCCCTTTTCTATGAAGCCCCTAAATAAGATCTAGTGCAACCAATTACCTTCAGAAGTCACATAATTAGTTAGATTGCACACAGTTGGACTTTATTTAAGTGTCACATGATCTCAGTATATATACACACCTGTTCTGAAAGGCCCCAGAGTCTGCAACACCACTAAGCAAGGGGCACCACCAAGCAAGCGGCACCATGAAGACCAAGGAGCTCTCCAAACAGGTCAGGGACAAAGTTGTGGAGAAGTACAGATCAGGGTTGGGTTATAAAACAATATCAGAAACTTTGAACATCCCACGGTGCACCATTAAATCCATTATTAAAAAAATGGAAAGAATATGGCACCACAACAAACCTGCCAAGAGAGGGCCGCCCACCAAAACTCACAGACCAGGCAAGGAGGGCATTAATCAGAGAGGCAACAAAGAGACCAAAGATAACCCTGAAGGAGCTGCAAAGCTCCACAGCAGAGATTGGAGTATCTGTCCATCGGACCACTTTAAGCCGTACAATCCACAGAGCTGGGCTTTACGGAAGAGTGGCCAGAAAAAAGCCATTGCTTAAAGAAAAAAATAAGAAAACGTGTTTGGTGTTCGCCAAAAGGCATGTGGGAGACTCCAAATATATGGAAGAAGGTACTCTCATCAGTTGAGACTATAAATTGAGCTTTTCGGCCATCAAGGAAAACGCTATGTCTGGCGCAAACCCAACACCTCTCATCACCCCGAGAACACCATCCCCACAGTGAAGCACGGTGGTGGCAGCTTCATGCTGTGGGGATGTTTTTCATCGGCAGGGACTGTAAACTGGTCAGAATTGAAGGATGGCGCTAAATACAGGGAAATTCTTGAGGGAAACCTGTTTCAGTTTTTAGTTATGCACGCTCAAGTTCTGTTTTTTTGTCTTATTTCTTGTTTGTTTCACAATAAAACATATTTTGCATCTTCAAAGTGGTAGGCATGTTGTGTAAATCAAATGATCCAACCCCCTAAAAATATCAATTTTAATTCCAGTTTGTAAGGCAACAAAGTAGGAAAAATGCCAAGGGGGTGAATACTTTCGCAAGCCACTGTAAATCACAGACAGTGTCACCAGCAAAGCACCCCACACCGTCACACCACCTCCTCCATGGAAACCACACATGCGGAGATCATTCATTCACCTACTCTGCGTCTCTCAAAGACACAGCAGTTGGAACCAAAAATCTCAAATTTGGACTCATCAGACTAAAGGACATATTTCCACTGATCTAATGTCCATTGCTCGTGTTTCTTGGCCCAAGCAAGTCTCTTCTTCTTATTGGTGTCCTTTAGTAGTGGTTTACATTTACATTTTACATTTTAGTCATTTAGTAGACGCTCTTATCCAGAGCGACTTACAGTTAGTGCATACATTAATTTTTTATTTTTTCATACTAGCCCCCCGTGGGAAGTGAACCCACAACTCTACCAACTGAGCTACATCCCAGCCGGCCATTCCCTCCCCTACCATGGACGACGCTGGGCCAATTGTGCGCCGCCCCATGGGTCTCCCGGTCGCGGCCGGCTACGACAGAGCCTGGATTCGAACCAGGATCTCTAGTGGCACAGCTAGCACTGCGATGCAGTGCCTTAGACCACTGCGCCACTCGGGAGTACACTCGGGTTTCTTTGCAGCATTTCAACCATGAAGGCCTGATTCACACAGTCTCCTCCGAACAGTTGATGTTGAGATGTGTCTATTACTTGAACTCTGTGAAGCATTTATCTGGGCTGCAATTTCTGAGGCTGGTAACTCTAATGAACTTATCCTCTGCAGCAGAGGTAACTCTGGGTCTTCCTTTCCTGTGGCGGTCCTCATGAGAGCCAGTTTCATCATAGCGCTTGATGGTTTTTGCCACTGCACTTGAAGTAACTTTCCAAGTTCTTGAAATGATCCGGATTGACTGACCTTCATATCTTAAAGTAATGATGGACTGTTGTTTCTCTGTTGCTTATTTGAGCTGTTCTTGCCATAATATGGACTTGGTTTTTCACCAAATAGGGCTATCTTCTGTATACCCCCCCTACCTTGTCACAACACAACTGATTGGCTCAAACGCATTAAGAAGGAAAGAAATTCCACAAATTAACTTTTAACAAGGCACACCTGTTAATTGAAATGCATTCCAGGGGACTACCTCATGAAGCTGGTTGAGAGAATGCCAAGAGCGTGCAAAGCTTTCATCAAGGCAAAGGGTGGCTACTTTGAAGAATCTCAAAAATAAAATATATTTTGATTTGTTTAACACTTTTTTGGTTACTACATGATTCCATGTGTAATTTCATAGTTTTGATGGCTTCAGAATTATTCTACAATGTAGAAAATAGTAAAAATAAAGAAAAACCCTCAAATGAGTAGGTGTTTCCAAACTTTTGACTGATACTGTAATTCTGCAGAGACTGAGCTTGTTTTTATTATTATTGTTGGGCTGTTAATATCATTATGACTACTACTATTATTACTGTTAGTCCGACCATTGTTGTTATGTGTACTTTGACAATGTATGTGATTTAACTTGCCATGATGTCGGGGGGTGTGGGGGGTTGCCAGTGGAAGCGTTTTTACCTTTCTGTGTATGTATGACAGGGAGAGAAAAGGGGTTGAGTAAGGACATCTGACAGCATGCGTCTTGTCTTCATTGTAATTTTTGTCTGCTTTCAGAGGGTCATGACTGCTTTCTCTCTTTCCTGGCACATTTGCCTGTATATCCCTCATCTCCTGCTCCATCTACCCCTATATTAGTTAATGATAGAGAGCTCTGCTCTAAATCAAATAAAGCCAGTTGAGCTCTGAAAGTGTGAGGCTCTAGCCTCCCTGAATGAGAATCCCCTGAGAGGGGGTGGGAGGCAGAGTGGGCAGGGAGAGAGAGATGAGTAGGAGCCAGGGGTGTTGCTACTCTATCTGGTCACGATAGAAAGGTATAAAGTGTGAGAGTGGGCCGGGAGAATGAAGGGGAAGGAACCATTACTTAGCCTGGTCCCAGATCGGTTTGTACGCTCTTGTCAACTCCTTCAGACAGCCAGCCATTAGCCATAACTGTATCATTTGTCTGTGAGTGGACTACACCCTGATCCTGTGACAAAGGCCACTGATGTTTAGTCCAGGACAGAGGGGGTTAAGATAGTAATGATAAGAGACCCTTTCACCCTTGCAGGTGAAAGGGTTTGTTGGAGCCAAATTCCCATTTTCTTTATTTGTGCTATATTTATTATTTTGCTCCATTTAGAAAAATACTATTATTGAATATAAGTATAAATATTGCTTTATGAATTATGGCGTATGGTTGATGAACTCATGTCTTTGGTTTTCTACGATGTTTATCACAGGTATTTAAAAGCATTATGGAGCCTTTCCTGGGCACACCAATTTTTCCCATGTCTGACCGCTACGCTAAGCTACGCTAATACTTGGAACTAGAAAAGCTGCTATTAGTCTATACCTTTTGTTTACCGTTTGAATCTGATCGCTTTGACTTTGATCATCGATGGAATATAGCCTATGAAATTACCTTTATTTGGAAAATAAATGTGTTTATTTTTACACTGAGCTTTTGGATTCCCTGTTTTGTGGTTGCTTTGGAAGCGTGTCTGACGGCGGCATCACATACCTGTGACCTCAAGGCAAGGTTGGAATTGGATTACAAATTCCTAGAACCATAAAGGGTTCTTCTACTACAAGGATAAGCCTGTAGAACCCTTTCCCCCCCCAATAGTGTAGAGAACCACAGGGGACTTTACAACTTTACTTATGTTAAATGTATTATTAGGTACCAACCAGATTATTAATGCTTTATTAAAGAATGGCAACTTCGCAACTAAAACTTCTGAATTAAATATCTCATATTTTAAGCTTTGCCCAGATATGCATGTGTCAGCAGAACTACTAGGTTGAGTTCCTCTGTGTATCCTTGAATGTGAAAGCACCTGGCCAGGCATACATTTTCAAATACTTTAAATTGCATCTCTCAGATGCAACCTTTTCAGATATTATTAGTATTCGGAGATTGGAGAATCCATTTGAAACAAACTGAGATAGATGCACATCAGTGTAAGTGTGTGTGTCAGGGCGAAAGAGCGACACAGGACAGCTTGACATAAAGACGTCGCTCCTAATGCATTTAAATCAGAGTTGGCATTGAGAACAGGGTGCTATTTGGGAGGCAAAATAAAACTTGTCCTGAAGAGTATTATTACAAATCACCACGTTGTCCACACATTTCACCACCCAGAGGAGAAAGTTACTGTATCTCACAGCCCATATCATTGGTTACGTTTTATTTCTATTTACAGTAAATTTGTTATAAATATAATACATCATTTTCATCTGAAAAGCAGTTGAGTAAATAGATACATTTAAATAACAGCTTGATCACAAGGTGGAGGAGGTCCAATGAGGGAGAAATATAGGGATCATGTTGATTTGATTGGTTCATTAGTTTGTTTTGTAGAAAATTAAATGTGCTCGTGGTGACTGATAGCACAGTAAGTCCAGATGGACTACAGACCAACAACAGACAGGTGGACAGGCAGCATCAGGGCCTGTCAGTCAAAGGATTTGTTCATTAGTCACATAGTATAGTGGTCAACCTCTGGTTCATATTCTAAAGGGTTTGTGATGTGCCGAGGGTCCGGTCCATGTGGGGCAGTTCTTCCTACTTCCTCATCCAGGTTAATCCAGGAAGTAAACAATGTCATCACCACAGTGACAACTCAACAACAACCTGTTATAATGTTTGTCAAAAAAACTAAAATAACAAAAATCTCTGGCGGCAGACAGATGCCACCGTTACCATAGGAGACACGTCATTGTCGTCTTTGTTTAGAACGTCTTTGTCTGTTCTGTGTCCTTCCCTTTCACCTGTCGATTTAATCAAATAAAAAAAGGTCAAAACCAAAGCGCCTCCGCTGAGATGATAGATTAATACGCAGAGAGAGAGAAAATAGTTCCTTCTTCCACATGTAAATCCATGATCCTTTGCTTTGTTGCTGGAACATAAAATAGCTAACAGTCTGACCATCAAAGTGGTTACAAGCTCAACTGATGCACAATTAAATTTTTTTACATAATTGGACAAATCTGTCACATTTTTAGGGCGGTGAGTTGAGTTGGTGATTTGAGACTTGGTGGAAAGATGGGATGTGGAAAAAACTTCTTGCTGGGTGGGTCTCAGAGCTCTCAACCCTGTTGTTGCCAACCAATTGGCGACTCAACAGATTTTATCCAAATGGGGAACCTTGGTAGTGATGATTGACAGATGATTCATTGGCTATTGATGATGGGGCGGGACAATGTTCAGGTGCTGTTGATGATGATGATGAGTGCTGGCGTGGCCGTCTGCTGGCTGGTCTCACACATGGCTCCCTGGTCCGCCAGCTTGGCAAAGACCCGTGGCGTTCCCAGGTTATAGACGCCCGCATGCAGGAAGCAGGCTCGCAGCGGCACTCGCATCACTTCCTGTGCCCTCAACTGCAGCTTGTATTGCGTTTGGCCCAGCCATGTAAACGAACCGTGCACCTCGAGAGACTCAGGGCTGATGGGGTGAGGGAGGAGAGGGGGAGGGATGATGGCAGAGCGGGAAGAGAGGAAAATAGAAAGCTCATTAAAACCAGGAGGATAAATAGGATGCAGTTTATCAGGTAAACATTTGGTCAGGGACATGAGGAACAGATGGCAGATTTAACAGTATGGAGTGAGTGTGTGTTATATTTACCTGGTAGTTTTGTGTCGTAGGTCAATGATGACATCAACTTTAGCCAGGGAGCAGTTAGACAGAGTCAAAGTGACTGGAACCATACAGAGACTACAGAGGGGGGACGGAGAAAGACGGAGGTAGGGAGAGAGCCAAAAGAGAGAACATTAAATATATATATTTTTTTTACGCAGTTAATCACATCTCCATTTCTTCACTGCATGGAACCTTAAGCGCATAACACGGAGCACAGCTGCAGTCAATGCTTGCACCATTACATAGCTGAAGACTGTGTGCACATGTCTTGGGCTGTTTTAAAATACTCTCGAGATGCTATTTTTTGGTTTGATAACCACATTGTTTAGCTAGCTAGTCATGTTACGTGTGTGTGATACCTCTTCTGAATGAAAGGGTGGCTGTAGCTCTCTGGGTAGTGCAGGTTGGTCTTGATGAGGTGGGAGAGCTGTTCCATAGAGGGTCGTGTCATTGGAGGAGGAAGCTCTGGTTTAAACTTCAGCAGCACCATCTCCTGAGCCTCCTACAACAGGACAGAGAAACACAAAATCAGGTCATGACATACATTTACATTTTAGTCATTTAGCAGACGCTCTTATCCAGAGCGACTTACAGGAGCAATTCGGGTTAAGTGCCTTGCTCAAGGGCACGTCGACAGATTTTTCACCTAGTCGGCTCGGGGATTTGAACCAGCGACCTTTCGGTTACTGGCACAACGCTCTTAACCACTAAGCTACCTGCCGCCCTGGATGACACTGGAAGAGTACACACCGACACCTTTACGTCAAACACACCGCCTAAACATACATGTACATGTCCTAAGCCTCTTACTCCACAACAGAGAAACATACTTACACACCATTACAGTGGCAAGAGAAAGTTTGTGAACTCTGTATTTCTGCATAAATTTGACCTAAAATATGATCAGATCTTCATCTTAGTCCAAATAATAGATCAAGCGAACCTGATTAAACATAACACAATTGTAGGAACGGGCAGGAGTAATCGAGTACTCGAACTGACGTCAAAATAATTATAGAATGCAAAGCACTTGGCACGTCTCTCTCCAAGCGCACTTTCCTACCAATTCATGCTCATTCATTGTTTTCATGGTGTGAATTGTTTGTCAATGTTTATGAATTCGCTATATAATCAAAAGTATCACCAGTTGTTAATGTAGGCTACCATTAATCATTGCCATTTCCACATTAATCTAGAATGTTTGGTTATGTTAATTTCTGTTTATTCAATGTATTAATACTGCATACCGTTCTCATTCTCGTAGTGTACACGTTGTTTGGAGAGCTCGCAAACTGCGCTGTGATAATGAAGTTGTGGTTTATTTAATTATATTTACCAGTTATGTAAATTGTGTGAACGCACACACTTGAGTGCGCAAAGATATCGACTACCTGCCAGTATAGGCAGTCGCGTTAAAGTTCATAAATCTGCATTTTCTAAACGCAGACCATCAAAAAAGCTGTGTTTTAAACCATTTCACCTGTGTTTTGTATAGAAAGTCAGTGTTTGATTTTTTCTCTCCAACAGATCAGGGTCTTGCAACTAGTTTTCCAGGTAATTATTACTCAGAGGAAAATGGGGGAGGGTCATGCTTTTTAGATTTCAGTCAGGGGGAGGGTCTGTATATAGCGCCATTCTTGTGTATTTTATTTTATTCCTCGTGTAACTATTTTATTTTTAGGAAAGGCTCGCAAGCAAGCATTTCACGGTAAAGTCTACACCAGTTGTATTCGGCGCATGTGATAAATAAAATGTGATTGACTTGCAGTTATTTCGGCATGGACATTTAAGCGGTTATTGTCTTGCTCTTTACTGTAATCAGAGGGTTATTATCAATATAATGCATGCCAGTCTCTAAAAGTACAGACTGCATCACTTTTTGTTTTTAGAAGAAGCATTGTGTTCAATTCCAAATGGTTTGCATAGCCAACTTACACACAGCACTGACACACACACACTTACCCCACCAGCTGTGTGGGACATTTTAAATACATGTAGTTCTGTCCTTAAGCTGTTGTCTATTAATGTTCTGTATTGTCATGTTTTGTGTGGAACCCAGGAAGAGTAGCTGCTGCAATCGCCACAGCTAATGAGGATCCTAATACAACAGAACATTCTAATTTAAAATTAGCCTACATCACTGTGTGTACTCACATGATAATAATACATTCCTAATTGCACTGTGTTGTTGTAGCCTAGGTAGAATAATATTGTCTAAAAATGTAGGCCTAATCAATAGTGGAGCTTTGCATGCCCGACTGCTGCAGAGCGCACGCAGCCTGGAAGAACGCACAGATCTGCCATTTCATAATCTGTTCACTTTTTTTTCTTGCACTTTGACAGGTAAATATTTATAGCCCTAATATTTAGCTAATGAGTGGCCTAATATTTTGCTTAGTTGGCTACACAACTCTAGCCTCTCTCATCCAGCTATTGCCGTGCACAATGGTGGTCTCAGCTTTGCTCTGCGACCCCTACAAGTGTCACGGGACTCGTCTGAATGTAACCCATACAAATGAATGGCAGTATGGAGGTCGTTTTTTACTAAGCTTTCTTATTATTTTTGATTTATTTTTTTACTCTCTTTGCCATTTATGTGTTATTCAATTTGTTTATGGGCTATAGTAGTAAAGGCCAAATTCAATATTTTATCACATAATAAAAACATTTAAATGTATACCTAAAGGGGTCCTAAAATTCTAAATCAAATAGCTAAATGATCCATGGTATGACCATCTTAAAACAATTCTATATGTTAGTTTAAACTTAAGCTTGCATTTTACAGGAGAAAAGAAGAACACACAGAGAAAAGTACTGGAGAATGTTTTGTTGTAGCCTCTAACTTTCTCACTCATAATTATTCATTAATGTTTTTTCTTAATCATGGCATTATCAGGATTCATTTAGAAGTGTTCAAAAACATCTTATCTACTCACTTAAAAACATTTTACTCACCATTCAGTTACTATTGGGCAAAACATACCCCAAAACACGACCAAAACAAACTGTAAATGCATCCAACGAGTTTGTAGAGTCACAAGCTTGATGTAGTCATTGTGTGCTAGGAATTTGGGACCAAATACTAAACTTAACTACTTCAATACACTTTATTGAGCTGATTAATCTAGAGGGTCACATACTTTTTCGGACAAATAAATAGAATGTTGGATCAATTTGACAATAATGAAATGAAAAAGTACAATTGTTTGTGTTATTTGTTTAAAATCAGGTTCACTTGATCTATTATTAGTACCTAGATGAAGATCTGATCACCTTTTAGGTCAAATGTTTGCAGAAATACAGAAAATCCTAAAGGGTTCACAAACTTTCTCACCACTGTAAGTCAGAGACCATTATGTCAAACCTACACTGCTTGTATATACAGGTAACTGTCACCAGAACAGCTTCAGTGCGCCTTGACATAGATTCTACAAGTCTAGAACTCTATTGGAGGGACGCGACACCATTCAACAATAAATACTGTCACAGGCACCGCTCCAGAATCTCCCATAATTGTTCAATTGGGTTGAGATCTGGTGATACACACACACCCTTTAAAACCCCTACGCTCCTTTGAGACCCCTCTTTCAAAGTCACTGAGATCTCTTCTTCTAGCCATGGTAGCCAAAATAATGTGCAACTGGATATTTCTATACATGACCCTAAGCATGATGGTATGTTAATTGCGTAATTAACTCAGGAACCACACCTGTGTGGAGGCACCGGTTTTCAATATACTTTGTATCCCTCATTAACTCATGTGTTTCCTTTATTTTGGCAGTTGCCTGTTCATGTAGCTATACAGACTATTTGTTGTGGTATAATTTGTTAACCATTGTGCAGCCTGCTCTGTGCAGAACATTTGCTTTTACAAAATATTATTAACGGCCTCTTCGACAAAATGCCTTCCTAGAACATTCATAGAACTGTAATTCCAGGTTTTGACAATAGGGACAGTTTTCAGCTGGTGTGTGTGCGCGTGTCGGGTTAGAGGCAGAGATTAACAGAGGCTGGGAGGGTGTGCATCAATACATTAACACAGGACATCAACACACCCATATAGATAGTCATGCACTGGAAACATGAACAGGTTCTATATCTATACATTTATGAGCCCTATAAATGCAATTCACCTATATGACATTCTGATATTCAAGCCGAAGTAGGTAGAAACAATCACTAAGTCATTCTTAGCAAATCTTTGCTAGAAGCAATTCCAGTTAGGAAATGAGGGTCTTTCAATGTGAGATCTTCTGTGAGAAGAGAAAGCGAGGGTGCGAGAGAGACTGAGGGAGGGAGCAAGAGAGAGGGAGGGAGGGAAAAAGGTAGTCTTGGCAGCTCATGTGCAGAGCTATAAAAAGCCACAGGGATAAGGGATGAGAGAAGTTCTTTATGAATGAGCACGCCGTGGACACTGTTGCTACGCAACGGCTTGTCTTGGAGGAAGTGTGTGTGAGGGAGGAGTTTAAGAACAATATCTGTTTTTTTTAAGTCTGACAATGTGGATGTGGTCTGGCCGGGTGAGTGGGTGGAAGAGAGAGGGAGCGAGGTGGAAAGTTATTTTTAAACAGGTGTGAGGATCTCATGCTTAAACCAAATCACACACCACTTCCACAGGAGGTAGGCAGAAGAGAGATGGAGACATGGAGACTGCTTGCAGCGGGTACAGTTTCAGTCTGTGCCTGAAAGGATGTACACACGTGCGCGCACACACACTGTTAAACCCACTCCGTCATTAAATCACACTACTGTCTGTGGGAGGGAGGTGTACCGCTGTGATGTGCATGTGATCGTGTATTGTAAAAGTGAAATGAAAAAAACTTCACTGACGTATTTTGTCAAGTGTGATACGGTGTCACTTTCTCTCGCACACTCGAACACACACCCACACACTTAATGGCTTGGTTCATCACCCTGCGATTGTCTTCATAAAGACCAAGAAAAAAAACACACCAGCTTTAATCTTTGCTGAATGTGACGTTGGGCCTGTGACGTGTGTTAGAGTGTGTGTGTGTGTGTGTGTGTGTGTGTGTCTCTGTGAATGTCAGAGTTGAAAAGTTTTAATCAGAGAAATCTGGGTCCGGAGCCAAGAATCACCTATATAACCATCCATCTGTATAGTAGGCCTATAACAGCTCTACATCAGTAGAGTATGGAATTTGTCTTTAAAATGGAGCCGAGGTACTTTACTTTGTCTGTATAGTCTAAGACTTCTAAGAGCCCTCTATGTCCCTCAATGCCCTCCACTGTCCACTCTGGAGACAGCTCTCACCCTCAGCAAACCATCAGCCATCCCTCTCTCCACCCACTAAACAAGTCATCTGACCTTCCTTACTCGTTTAAACAGACAGATTGAGGGAGCCACTGTCCGTCTCTGCACTAATCACTCTTGAAGGGCATTCCTCACTCCTTATACACTGTTAGACAGCATGACATCAACATTACCTCAGACTGGGGTAAAGGTTCACCTTCCAACAGGACAACAACCCTAAGCACACAGCCAAGACAACACAGGAGTGGCTTCGGGACAAGTCTCAATGTCCTTGAGTGGCCCAGCCAGAGCCTGGACTTGAACCCGATCGAACATCTCTGGAGAGACCTGAAAATAGCTGTGCAGCGATGCTCCCCATCCAACCTGACAGAGCTCGAGAGGATCTGCATAGAAGAATGGAAGAAACTCCCCAAATACAGGTGTGCCAAGCTTGTTGCGTCACACCCAAGAAGACTCAAGGCTGTAATCGCTGCCAAAGGTGCTTCAACAAAGTACTGTGTAAAGGGTCTGAATACTTATGTAAATGTGATATCAGTTTTTTATTTATTTTTATAAAATGTGCAAAAATGTTTTAACACCTGCGTTTGCGTTGTCATTATGGGGTATTTTGTGTAGATTGATGAGGGGGGAAAAAAACAATTTAAACCATTTTAGAATAAGGCTGTAATACAGTATATTGCCCCATGCTGTGAGTGGTGACAAATTGAATTTTCCCTCTGGGGTTCAATAAAGTTTATTCAATTCAAAGCAAAAAAATCCTCCACTTAGCCTTGAGAGAGCAAAGCATGGGCCTGCATCGGGCGGCCTATAGGCCCTCAAGTTCTACCTCAATGAACGTCCCCCTAATGCTCTTCCCAGCACCAATTGTATTGTGGACTTGGCTGAACTGTTACTAACCTCCAACTATTTTCTCTTCAGAGGATACTTTTTCCTCCAGACCAAAGGGACAGCGTTGGGGAGCACTATGGCTCCTAATTATGCTAACCTTTATCTAGGAACGTTTGAAAAACAAGTGGTGCTGAATCCAGACCTTAACCCCTTTCTCTCCAATATTCTCCTAATTCTGAGATATTTGGATGACATTTCCGTGATCTATACAGGGACCCAGGAAGAACTTTTGGAATTCCATGCTTATCTAAACTATGAATTAACACCTTCGTTTCACCATTAACTAAGACCCATCACAAATCAGTTTTCTTGATGTGATGGTTATTAAGGACAAAACCTCCCTCTCTACAGATCTCTATAGGAAACCTACGGACAGGAATACCCTCCTTAGAGGTGACAGCTTTCATCCACGTCCACTTATTAAAAGTCTCCCTATAAGTCAATTCAGTCACATCAGAAGAATATGCAGCTCTGATGCTTCTTATTAGAAACAGACCTCACACAAAGGTTTAAGGAAAGGGGGTACAAAGACAATTGGGTAAAACATGCCAATTATCATTTTGAAGGACTAACACAGTTGGAAAGCCTTCAAACAAAACTTAAAGGAAAAGCAGAACATGTCCCCTTATGCTTCACCCAATACTCACCATTGGGGAAGGCATTTAAGGACATTATCAGGAAGCAATGGTACATTATTGATATTGACCCACAATTGAAATGCATTTTTAAATATCCCCATGTATGGTCTTTAAAAGACCCCCAAAACGTGAGAGACATTGTGGTTAAATCTGATTATGCAACTTTCTCGGACAAGGTTCCGGAGGGTAATTACAAATGTGGCCAATGTGCTCAATGCAGCTTCACGTATAAATGCAACTCATTTACCCACCCGCGCACAGGACAAATATTTAAGATCAAAGGCCTGATTACCTGCAGGTCCACCAATGTTATTTACATGTAGAAATGTCCTTGTGTTCTGTCTTACATAGGGAAAACCCGTAGAAGCCTTAAGACACGGATCAGTGAGCACCGCAGCAATATATGGACAGGTGAGACAGAAAATCTGGTTGCTGTTCATTTTGTACAAGCTGGACATCCTATTAGTTCTCTGTGATACATTGGAATATAAATGGTCAAGATGTCATGCAGGGGAGGGGACATTGAGAGGAAACTTCTTCAAAGGGAATCTTTTTGGATCCACAGACTCAACACACTGTCTCCTCTTGGCCTTAACGAAGAGTTTGACTTGAAACCGTTTTTATAGTTTCAAAATGTCCAAATTGAATATTGCATGTGTATGTATATTACTGTAAATATTGATCACATTCCTTGTGTATGATCATATATTTTGATACATTCATGTTAATATTGTGAACCTATGTTATACATTTTTTACCTCCTGTTTCAGGAAGTGATGTCACTGAGTACTACCCCTATATATAGGACCTTCCACCCCCACCTGGGATATGGATGCCTGATGAAGACCTAAGGGTGGAAACGTTGTTATAAATAAATATCACCTGGGAGCATGAGCAGCAGTGTGCGGCGTTTTCCTTTCCATTTTTCATGAGTTTGCCTACAACTCCACCACCAGCGGAAAGTACCTGGATGTGCGCATGTTTTTCCAGCCTTTGTACCTGCCTCCTAAGCGCTCATCTGTGTAGCGTAGACCCTTCCTTACACATGTTGGCCCATAAACCCATGAGGAGCATAGGTCAGAGTAGACACTAACCCTGTAAAAACCTCTACCAGGCCTGAGTCCGACATACCAAGCTTTCCAGTGTCACCCTGGCCCCACAGATTACAGGGTGTTTGGGAGGTGGCCAAGTAAACACTTAGCCCAAGTCGAATTCAGTGCCCTGTTGGACCTTGGCAGGGAGATATAGAGGCTTTTAGGTAGTGAATGATAGCGCATTCTCCAAGAAGAAGGATCGCTTTGTTTTGTTTGTGCTTTTGTCGCAATGCAGAGGAGTCCAGGAGTGTGTATAGTTATTCAGCTTGTGTGTACACTACCGGACAAACGTTTTTGAACACCTACTCATTCAAGGGTTTTTCTTTATTTTCACTATTTTCTACATTGTAGAATAATAGTGAAGACATCAATACTATGAAATAACACGTTGAATCATGTAGTAACCAAAAAAGTGTTAAACAAATGAAAATACATTTTATATTTTATATTCTTCAAATAGCCACCCTTTGCCTTGATGACAGCTTTGCACACTCTTGGCATTCTCTCGACCAGCTTCATCTGGAATACTTTTCCAACAGTCTTGAAGGAGTTCCCACATATGCTGAGCACTTGTTGGCTGCTTTTTCTTCACTCTGCGGTCCGACTCATCCCAAACCATCTCAATTTGGTTGAGGTCATGCGCACATGACTAAGTCACTTTGGATAAAAGCGTCTGCTAAATGGCATATTAAGGTCAGGGGATTGTGGAGGCCAGGTCATCTGATGCAGCACTCCATCACTCTCCTTCTTGGTAAAATAGCCCTTACATAGCCTGGAGGTGTGTTGGGTCATTGTCCTGTTGAAAAACAAATGATAGTCCCACTAAGCCCAAACCAGATTGGATGGCGTATCGCAAAAGAATGCTGTGGTAGCCATGCTGGTTAAGTGTGCCTTGAATTCTAAATAAATCACAGACATTGTCACCAGCAAAGCACCCCCACACCATAACACCATCTCCTCCATGCTTTACGGTGGGAACTACACATGCGGGGATCATCCGTTCACCCACACCACGTCTCACAAAGACATGTCGGTTGGAACCAAAAATCTCAAATTTGGACTCCAGACCAAAGGACAAATTTCCACCGGTCTAATGTCCATTGCTCGTGTTTCTTGGCCCAAGCATGTCTCTTCTTCTTATTGGTGTCCATTAGTAGTGGTTTCTTTGCAGCAATTCAACCATGAAGGCCTGATTCACACAGTCTCCTCTGAACAGTTGATGTTGAGATGTGTCTGTTACTTGAACTCTGTGAAGTTTATTTGGACTGCAATTTCTGAGGCTGGTAACTCTAATGAAGTTATCCTCTGCAGCAGAGGTAACTTTGGGCCTTCCATTCCCGTGGCGGTCCTCATGAGAGCTAGTTTCATCATAGCGCTTGATGGTTTTTACGACTGCACTTGAAGAAACTTTCAAAGTTCTGTATTGACTGACCTTCATGTCTTAAAGTAATGATGGACTGTCATTTCTCTTTGCTTGTTTGAGCTGTTCTTGCCATAATATGGACTTGGTCTTTTACCAAATAGGGCTATCTTCTTTATAGCCCCTCTACCTTGTCACAACACAACTGATTGGCTCAAACGCATTAAGAAGGAAAGAAATCCCACAAATTAACTTTTAACAAGGCACACCTGTTAATTGAAATGCATTCCAGGTGACTACCTCATGAAGCTGGTTGAGAGAATGCCAAGAGTGTGCAAAGCTGTCATCAAGGCAAAGGGTGGCTATTTGAAGAATCTCAAATATAAAATATATTTTGATTTGTTTAACACTTCTTTGGTTACGACATGATTCCATATGTGTTATTTCGTTGTTTTGATGTCTTCACTATTATTCTACAATGTAGAAAATGGTACAAATAAAGAAAAACCCTTTAATGAGTAGGTGTTCTAAAACTTTTGACCGGTAGTGTACACTACACAGTTGAAACAAAATGGTGAATTGAATGTTTAAAATGGTTTCTCAATAAATGTGTGTACCTCTTTCTGTGTCAAAGAGCAGGCCTCTTTGTCAATGGTCTGTAGAGCCACATGAAGCTGTCCCTCTAGGATCACCTGCTTGTTGTCCTCAACAACAAATGCCTGTAAACAAAACAAACAAACATTAGCAACATCATTGACCTGATGCCAATAGCAAAACAGCAAAAACAACTTCAGCAATCAGCTCAACAAAAACTTGACATAAAATGTACATTTACATTTTAGTCATTTAGCAGACGCTCTTATCCAGAGCGACTTACAGGAGCAATTAGGGTTAAGTGCTTTGCTCAAGGGCACATCGACAGATTTTTCACCTAGTCGGCTCGGGGATTAGAACCAGCGACCTTTCGGTTACTGTCACAACGCTCTTAACCACTAAGCTTCCTGCCGCCCCAGGCATGTACTCTTTATTAATGCATCAACAATGGAACAATGGAGCATGTAAAAAAAGGCCATGCCTGTGCACCTGACTTTTCAAACAGTCCCATTAGGGTGATTTCTCCCCTTCTCAGCTGTCTATCACAGCCTCTTAGTTTCAGCCAATCGGTGTCCCCGAATTGACATTTTGACTCTGGCCCCTCCCACTCTAGCTCAGTGGTTATTGTCTTCAGCCGATGATGACGCAAAGTTTGGCTGGAGAACAAGTTTTTACTGTGTTTACTAGGAAGATTGTGCATGCATCAAGTGAGTTGTGGGGTATATTGTCGGGAGGGTTAATGCTACGTTATTATGATAGACTGCAAGCAATTACCCTTAGGCCTAATTACCTTGTTACATCTGTAGCTGTATAGTACTGCTGGAGCTTATGTACATTTCAGATACTCAATGTGCATGTTGTTTAGAAGTGCCTGTATTGCATTGAATGCATGAGTGTTGTGCAGTAGATGTTCTTGTTTAGAGATGTTTAATTCCTATAGCCTGTATGCGCACTTTACCTCTGCGCTTTCATAGTTCGCACTACTGTTAAAAGCTGCAATACGTAACTTTTTGGGTGACCCGACCAAATTCACATAGAAAAAAAAGCAAGTCTAAAATGCAGTAGATCTGTTCTATGTGAGCTATTTTTATGCTTCCCATTTTTAAGTAAAATGTTTGCGTTTTACCTTCTGTTTTGTACACCAGCTTCAAACAGCTGAAAATACACTATCTTTGGTTATGGAAAATATATTTCACAGCAGTTTGGATGGTACAATGATTCTCTACACTATACTTGCTTGTTTTGTCAAATAAACTGAAATTAAGGGTCTCCCGAGTGGCGCAGCGGTCTAAGGCGTCACTACAGACCCGGGTTCGATCCCAGGCTGTGTCGCAGCAAGCCGCGACCGGGAGACCCATGAGGCGGCGCTCAATTGGCCCATGCATCTGGGTTAGGGGAGGGTTTGGCTATTGCGCTCTAGCGACTCCTTGTGGTGGGCTGGGCGCATGCACGCTTTATTCTGTCGCCAGTTGTACCGTGTTTCTTCCGACACATGGTGCGGCTGGCTTCCGGGTTAAGCGAGCAGTGGTGGGGCTTGGCAGGGTCGTGTTTCGGAGGACGCATGGCTCTCGACCTTCGGCTTTCCTGAGTCCGTAGGGGAGTTGCAGCGATGGGACAAGACTGTAACTACCAATTGGATATCACAAAATTGGGGAGAAAAAGGGGTAAAAGTACAAAAATAAAAAAAATTGCCGAACGATTATAATTTTAGCAACCAGGAAATGGCGGAGTGATTAGTGCAACTTTAAGCCATGGTGAGAGATTCTAGAAGTTTCAGAGTCTGTCCTCGGCCCTGCATGCACAGTAAGATTTATGACTCTATGGTGATAGAAAAATATCAGATAAGCGCACCACCAGTCCTGAGAGCAAGGGCCATAAATCTTGCATGTCCAAGTAAGTTCTCTCTCCTGTGAGATGTTTATACATATACTGCTGTTAATGTGTATGCTGTTATGTGAATATCCCTGTATATATGCTATGCCATTCTTTCCTGAGTAGATATTCCTATTGCATAGCTTACAACATGATATATTGGTTCTTACCTTTCAGAACCACAAGTCCATTCCTAATTGTAACATGAAGATCACTTCTAGTCTGTGTTTGCTAATGTGTGGTGGTGACCATGAGCCAATAAAACTCTGGATATGGACACGTTTGCCTTGTTCTTGCTGGGCAGCCTGTAGCAAATCTATATACAAAAACATACGGACACCCCTTCAAATAAGTGGATTCTGCTATTTCAGCCACACCCGTTGCTGACAGGTGTATAAAATAGAGCACACAGCCATGCAATCTCCACAAACAAACATTGGCAGTCATAGGATGCCACCTTTCCAACCAGTCAATTCGTCAAATTTCTCCCTGCTAGAGCTGCCCGGTCAACTGTAAGTGCTGTTATTGTGAAGTGGAAACATCTAGGAGCAACAACGGCTCAGCTGCGAAGTGGTAGGCCAAACAAGCTCACAGAACAGGACCAGCGAGTGCTGAAGCGCCTAAAAATCATCTGTCCTCAGTTGCAACACTCACTACAGAGATCCATACTGCCTATGGATGCAACGTCAGCACAAGAACTGTTCGTTGGGAGCTTCATGAAATGGGTTTCCATGTCCGAGCAGCCGCACACAAGCCGAAGATCACCATATGCAATGCCAAGAGTCAGTTGGAATGGTGTAAAGCTCGCCACCATTGGACTCTGGAGCAGTGGAAATGCATTCTCAGAAGTGATGAATCACGCTTCATCTGGCAGTCCGACAGACGATTCTGGGTTTGGCGGATCCCGGGAAAACACTACCTGCCCCAATGCATAGTGCCAACTGTAAAGTTTGGTGGAGGAGGAATAATGGTCTAGGGCTGTTTTTCATGGTTTGGACTAGGCCCCTTAGCATGACAATGCCCCCATGCACAAAGTTAGGTCCATATAGAAATGTCTGTCAAGATCGGTGTGGAAGAACTTGACTGACCTGCACAGAGCCCTGACCTCAACCCCATCGAACACCTTTGGGATGAATTGGAACGCCGACTGCGAGCCAGGCTTAATCGCCCAACATCAGTGCCCGACCTGGCTGAATGGAAGCAAGTCCCCGCAGTAATGTTCCAACATCTATTGGAAAGCCTTCCCAGAAGAGTGGAGGCTGTTATAGCAGCAAAGGTGGGACCAACTCCATTTTAATGCCCATGATTTTGGAATGAGATGTTCGACGAGCAGGTGTCCACATACATTTGGTCATGTAGTGTATAACTGGGCAAATAACTCACAACTAGCAATGAATATCAACAAATGTGCACACTCGGCTAGGCTCGCTTTGATCTCAAAAACGAATTTCTTAACTGCATGATTGAAAGACCGCTCGTGCCTGCCAATGCATCCCTACAATAATTATATTCTGATGCGCTCTGCAGAGAGTGGGAGGACACTTGTAATATCTTACAAATAATGTCGCCAGACAAGTATTAATGTCAAGCCCTGTTTAGCCTGTCTCCTCCCCTTCATCTACACTGATGGAAGTGGATTTAACAAGTGACATCAATAACGGGATCATTCACCTGGTCAGTCTGTCATGGAAAGAGCAGGTGTTGCTAATGTTTTGTACACTCAGTGTAATACCACAGCCCTATATATGGCTACTAATGGCTAGTACAATACTAGTATTAATTGCAATAGAAGTCTATTTAAATTCTGTAGTCGTACTACTACTAGTAATACAAGTAGTAATAGTAAGTGTCCCTTTAATTCTGTGGTTTTACCTTCCAGAGAATAATGATGTCGAGGTCCACCTCGTTGCACTTCCTGACTACGCCCGTTATATCCTTGGCCCCGCCCCCATGCCCCGCCCCTTGACTCCTGGAATGTCTCCCCTGTGTCTCTATGGCAACGGGCAGTCTAAGAGACTCCAAGGGCTGACACCTCCGGAAGAAGAAATCTGCACATGGAGTGGTGGAGGTGATGATCTGAGGAGAGGAGACACCATACGTAGAGAGGAAGGGAAAGGGTGATAGTATTGATTTCTTGTTAAATAATGCATTCACAGCAATAACACGACAGCATTGACAGTCACAGATAACACTGTGTTTCCTCCTCTTGTATTGGTAAACATACCTGTTCATTCCCAAGGCTCAGGTCTGCAAAGGTGTATTTCTCTACTGCCTTCGAGGTAACTGAGAAAACAGGCATGACAGAAAAGAGATTCTCCTTATTGACTGATATTGCTGGTAGTGTGTGTGTGTGAAATGCATGCTTGTCATGTTACCTTGCAGGGGTTTGCATCGTGTTGCTCTGAAGCACAGCTTTCCCCTCTCTCTGCTGGTGAGTTTGCAATCTGGAATGACAACAAGAGGAGGATGAAAGAAAATATGTCCATCCTCTCTCTCTCTGAACTCTAACACTCTTGAACAGCCTTATTACAGTAACTCAGAAAGCCTCTGTTAGAACAACTGTATCAAAGCATCATGATCATGACACACACTACATATGCACAGCTATATATAAACTCACACATCCTTGGACTGTCTGAAGGCATGCTAATAAATGATTTAGCAAAGTATCGGACAAGGCCAGCTCTCTTTACTGCTAACAAAGAGCATATTTTAATGTCAAATGTTAAGTTAGCCAATTTAAGCCTTAGAGTGGGAGATGATTCAGAGAGCTAACGGATTGGCTGCTCACCCTGCACACACAAAGCTAGAAAAGCCAGCTAATGTTTTAACACATTGATGTTCTTTTCAGCTGACTGATTACCATTATAGGCCAGCTGCAGCTCAGTTGTTCTAAGCGGATAGTGTGTGTGTGTGTGATTTGTGTTCTAGGCCCACGGATATTTGTGTGATTAACAAATAGTGATGGGGGGCGGGAAATACAATAGTTAAATATCACACTTATTTTTAGACATTATGTCGATATTTAACTCCAAGTATCGATTTGTAATTTTGTTTTAATATAAATAAATAAATATATATATACAGTACCAGTCAAAAGTTCATGAGGTAGTCACATGGAATGCATTTCAATTAACAAGTGTGCCTTCTTAAAAGTTAATTTGTGGATTTGTTTTCCTTCTTAATGTGTTTGAGCCAATCAGTTGTGTTGTGACAAGGTAGGGGGGTTATACAGAAGATAGCCCTATTTGGTAAAAGACCAAGTCCATATTATGGCAAGAACAGCTCAAACAAGCAAAGAGAAATTACAGTCCATCATTACTTTAAGACATGAAGGTCAGTCAATACAGAACATTTCAAGAACTTTGAAAGTTTCTTCAAGTGCAGTCGTAAAAACCATCAAGCGCTATGATGAAACTGGATCTCATGAGGACCGCCACATGAATGGAAGACCCAGAGTTACCTCTGCTGCAGAGGATAAGTTCATTAGAGTTACCAGCCTCAGAAATTGCAGCCCTAATAAATGCTTCAGAGTTCAAGTTACAGACACATCTCAACATCAACTGTTCAGAGGGGACTGTGTGAATCAGGCCTTCATGGTCAAATTGCTGCAAAGTAACCACTACTAAAGGACACCAATAAGGAGGAGACCTGCTTGAGCCAAGAAACACAAGCAATGGACATTAGACCGGTGGATATTTGTCCTTTGGTCTGGAGTCCAAATTTGAGATTTTTTGTTCCAACCGCCATGTCTTTGTAAGACGGGGTGTGGGTGAACGGATGATCTCCACATGTGTAGTTCCCACCGTAAAGCATGGAGGAGGAGGTGTTATGGTGTGGGGGTGCTATGTTGGTGACACTGTCTGTGATTTATTTAGAATTCAAGGCACACTTAACCAGCATGGCTACCATAGCATTCTGCAGCGATACGCCATCCCATCTGGTTTGGGTTTAGTGGGACTATCATTTGTTTTTCAACAGGACAATGACCCACCAACACACCTCCAGGCTGGGTAAGGGCTATTTTACCAAGAAGGAGAGTGAGGGAGTGCTGCATCAGATGACCTGGCCTCCTGAGTGTGTATATAGGTAGCATATATATGCATGCTACTGTAGGTAGTGTTAGCTAGCGCTAGTCGGCTGTACCTGCGTCAAGACTATTTTCATCCGATAACTTGTTCTCCCTATTTTTGTTTATAGTGAGCCAACATGTTTTCAGCACTTCTATTTCCCCTGACTGATCAAAACTCGTTTTCTCATGCTTTCTCGTGTCTCTGCAGCAGACATAGTGAGCAATATTTTTGGAACATTAAATCGCAGTATCGATCGCAATACATATAGAATCATGAGAATCTCAACACATATCGTATCGGCACCTAAGTATTGTAATATCATATTGTGAGGTCCCTGGCAATTCCCAGCCCTATTAACAAACAGCAATTACTATTATAGAAGGAAAACATGATGTAGCTTAATGTATTGTATGTAGGCAACTAGCACTTCTACTGTGAACTAGTATGATCGCAGAGGAACAGAGAGAAGAAGAGAGAGAACAATGGAAAGAGGAAAGAGAGGGAGGAAGGGATAAGAGATGGTATTGGCAGAGGAGTGCAGATATTGACACTGTGTGTGTGTGTTATCGAGTGATCCTGCTGAGAGGCTAATTAGCGCATTAGCGGTGCAACATACGTTCTGGCAGCTTTCTGTACGCCACACACACCTCTACGTCATTGAGGAAGAATAACCCCCACAGATATCCCTTCTGATTAATGTGAATGTGCAATGTTATGAGGCAAGTCCACTGTGCTGGGGGGTTCTGTGTGTGGTGTCTCTTTTCCACTCTGTTCTGGTCACTGCCACCTCTATAGCGCCACAATTCCCCATGTGTGATGACAGAGCGAAAATGAGCAAAGTGACCTACTTGCAGAAGTGCCCACCCTGTGGTGTGTGTGGTGTGTGTGTGTGTGTGTGTGTGTGTGTGGTGATTACTGGAACTTCCATATAACACACTGCTTTAGGGAGTGGCTAAAAGTTCACTCTGCACTCGGCTATGTGTCCTGGCCACCAGCCACACCACTGGTCATCAGTCATGAAGCTAGTTCCCACGGGGATAGTCTAACCAGCCTGGCATAGAGATGAATAACAAGAGTTGGATCTGAATCACAGTACACTATCTATACAAAAGTACATGGACACCCCTTCAAATTAGTGGATTCTTCCATTTCAGCCACACTCGTTGCTGACAGGTGTATAAAATTGAGCGCACAGCCATGCAATCTCCATAGACAAACATTGGCAGTATAATGGCCTTACTGAAGAGCTCAGTGTCTTTCAAAGTGGCACCGTCATAGGATGCCACCTTTCCAACAAGTCAGTTCCTCAAATTTCTGGCCTGCTAGAGCTGCCTCGGTCAACTGTAAGTGCCGTTATTGTGAAGTGGAAACATCTAGGAGCAACAACGGCTCAGCCGCGAAGTGGTAGGCCACACAAGCTCACAGAACGTGACCGTCGAGTGCTGAAGCACGTAGCGCCTAAAAATCGCCTGTCCTCAGTTGCAATTCTCACTACAGAGTTCCAAACTGCCTCTGGAAGCAACGTCAGCACAATAACTGTTCATCGGGAGCTTCATGAAATGTGTTTCCATGGCCGAGTAGCACTAAACAAGCTTAAGATCACCATGCGAAATGCCAAGCATCGGCTGGAGTGGTGTAAAGCACGCCGCCATTGGACTCTGGAGCAGTGGAAACGCATTCTCTGGAGTGATGAATCACGTTTCACCATCTGGCAGTCCGACAGACGAATCTGGGTTTGGCGGATGCCAGGAGAACGCTACCTGCCCCAATGCATAGTGCCAACTGTAAAGTTTAGTGGAGGAGGAATAATGGTATGGTGCTGTTTTTCATGGTGTACTTCCAACTTTGTGGCAACAGTTTGGGAAGGCCCTTTCCGGTTTCAGCATAACAATGCCCCCATGTATAAAGTGAAGTCCATACAGAAATGGTTTGTCGAGATCGGTGTGGAAGAACTTGACTGGCATGCACAGAGCCCTGACCTCAACCCCATCGAACACCTTTGGGATGAATTGGAACGCCGACTGTGAGCCAAGCCTAATCACCCAACATCAGTGCCCGACCTCACTAATGCTCTTGTGGCTGAATGGAAGCAAGTGACTGCAGCAATGTTCCAACATCTAGTAGAAAGCCTCCCGGAGGAGTGGAGGCTGTTATAAGCAGCAAAGGAGAGACCAACTCCATATTAATGCCCATGATTTTGGAATGAGATGTTCGACGAGCAGGGGTCCACATACCTTTGGTCATGTAGTGTATGTAATACTGTATGAACTATGAAGGGCGGTCGCATAGCTATTGGATAGCATAAAAAGCCACCAATTGTAAGCCGCTCTGGATAAGAGAGTGTCTAAAAAATGACTAAAATGTGATTCTAAAATACTCTGTGACTTAGGAACATAACATTCTGTACGCTAACCTACCAAATGAACTAGATAGCCCAATCAAGGTAGCCCCTCCAAACAAGTGAACCTCACTGATCAAACCACCAAAACGCATCTAATTAACATAACAGCTATGGAACACAACCAAACACACCAAAGCAATCCAGTGGATGAAGTGAAACCTTCCTAACCCAGTCTGCCTGCTGCCACATGGCTAACTAGGAAACGACATAGTTTCCACAGACAGCATATCACCTAGCGATAGACTCCTCAGCAACACAAAAAGCTAAATAAAATCCTTCCAAATGAAACAACGGAAAGAAACAGTGAAAGAATTGAAAGGAGTGAAAAGCCACCAACTGAAACTTCTTAAATCAAGCATCTTCTTTGAATGGAAATGCACAAATCAAAAGCAGAGACCGAAATGTCAAACAGTCATCCAGTAAATGAGTTTAAGACTATTTGTAGTCCCATCTGAGAGGGCTACGGAGAGCAGAGGGACAAACCTTTGTCTTCTGCTGGGTTTATACACTTGTGTAGTCTCCACTGCTTACTGCTGCTAGAGACCTGTGCAATGTGAAACTCACGCACCCCAGCCTCACTCTGTAGAGAGAGAGAGAGAGAGAGAGCGAGAGAGAGAGAGAGAGAATATGTATCATAATGATCAGCATTTAAAGTCAACATATTGAACAGCAATGTCTGACTTAACATTCATGTGTACATCACATCCACATCAGCATGCCCTATCATGCTTGTACAGTTCACAACACAGTAGAAACTTGAATAACAAATGTACCATCAATCATCACCTTAACTATGAGTGATTGTGTGACTGAAATAGTATGTGTGCGTATGAGTATCACAACAGAACGTGTGTTAGTGTGTGTGTATAGCATGTTTTGTGTGTGCACGCATGTGTTGAGCTCACTGAGTTGATGTTCTCCACGTCAACAAAGACCAGCATGCTGCCGTTCCTCCCCTCCTCCCCCTCCTCCTCCTCCTCCGGCAGTGTGTTACTACGACAAGCTGTGGCCCGAACAGACAGTGAACGACTCACACAAATAAATACTGTGTGACGCAACACCCTGTGACTGGGGGGGTGAGAGAGAGAGGGGGAGGGAAAGAGGAGATGGAGAGAAGGGGGCAGGGAGGTAAGGAGGGGGAGAGAGTGGGGAAGGGAGAGAGAGGGGTTTGAGATGGAGGAAAGCAGAGAACGTGAGTGGAGTGACAGAAGGAGAGAGCAGAAGTTAGATGGAGGGATGGTCAAAAGAGAAACGGATGGAGGGAACGAGAGATGAGGAAAAAGAGATTGAGTCATTTAAATGTGTTCATGCAATGCATTTACAACTCAAACGTTGTGCTTAGTAATGCTGCAGGCTCTATATAATTGAAACTACGGAAACCACATTAAAATTAAACCATTTAATTTAAACAGATGATCAGGCACATTCTGTAAGATGTGAAAGGTCCTTTATGAAGAGAAAAATAAATAACTTTCCAAAGTAGAATGATATGGCTTTTCAAAAGTGTCCCAATTTGACCTCATTTGATCTCCAATGAGCACAGATTTTAAAGCAAGACTGACAAACATTCAGGGGTACATTCAGGATGTCTAGGAGGCTTAGAAATGGACACCTGTATTGAAATGATACCTAATATGATACCTAATATGATACCTAATATGATACCTAATATGCTGCAGGCAGTGCTTAAATTGGGCCGGTGCTCATCTTCCATTTTCTACTGCTTGATTACACCCCTCAAGTCAACTCTCATAGCATATTTGCTCTAAAATATGTGAAATTAAAACTTTTTAATTCAACTTGAAGCACTAGTCATGCTTAAAATAGACTAAATTAAAAAAAAATACTTTAATCATATAGAATTTAAATCATGTAATACAATTGGAGAAGAGACATGAGGAATCTCTTTCATGTTCCACTCCTTGGTTTGTGTACTAGTGAATAATCTTCAACTCTCCCTATGCCTCTCCTCTACCTGAATATAAAAAGGCTACTTTCTCCCCTTATCGCTTTCATGTTACACTATTTGGCTTGTGAATGTGTATTGACTAATGAGTGAATACCAGTCTTCTCTTTCCCTACCTGATCTTAACTTGTGTAGTCTTGTGTGAAGACTTGAAACGTAGGCAGCTTTCCCAATTTCTTTGAGGATTACATCAGCTCCGTTCCATCTTTTATCATGAGATATGAATGCAAGAAACTGTCTTTCATCAGGCAGCTTTCCCACAGCCCTACCTGAATATAATAGCCTGCTTTCTCTTCTAACTGATTAACAGGCTGCTCTCTCCCTTTTCTGGATGGCTGCTGTAGGCCTAATGTGTAGTGGGTAACAGGCTTCTCTCTCGAATAACTCTCCCCTATCGGATTATAAAAGGTTGCTCTTTTGCTCTCCCCTACCTGATTTGGATTCTCTCCCCTGCTTCAATGGCTGGTCTAATGTGGCTTTTCAGTATGTAGTGAGTAACAGACTTCACTCTTGAATAACTCTCCTCTACCTGACCTTGGCTTGTGTAGTGAATATCCTACCTGATCTTGCCTCCCTTCTCGGCGCTCTCGTAGTAGAACAGGAAGTTGATCTCGTGGACTCCTTCCTGGTCTGGTCCTCTCAGCCACAGGGGCAGCTGGGTAGATTCTCCAGGCTTTAGTGTCCCCTCTCCTAGAGGGATCTCTGCTACCCATTTACCCCCCGTACCCGCACCGGACACTCCTCCTCCTCCCAACCCTGTCCCCGACCCAAAGTCCCCCGCTGAAACCAGTGTCACCGCGGCAACGGACCCGGGCGTGGCGCCAGGGGGTGTGGCCAGAGTTTTGTAGGCGGAGCAGTTTTCAAAAGAGGTGGGGCTGAGTGGGGTGAGAGGTGTGGCTAAGGAGGTGCTTCCAAAGGTAAAGAAGTCTGGGTGCGTGGACGCCACCCGCAGGCCACACAGGGTAACGCGACTCACGTTACAGAACTCCACGTAAGCCTTCCTGATCTCACCACATAGCAGGGCGGTAGGGAACTGGAGGAAGAATACCTGGGGGGGTGCGAAAGGGAGAGAAAGCGGAGAGAGCGAGGAAGAGAGGGGTGGGGGGATGGGATAGTGATAGAGAAATGGGGACAGAGAGAGGTTAGTTAATGGGTGACCAGTTACAGTGTAGCAGTCTTTCTCAGGAGACCGGCAGATATAAAGCAGTGATAGGGAGGGACTTGGCTGCCAGTCATTTGAATATAGACTAGTCTGAATCCATCCCATAATTACTCATATACTGCCCAGTTCAATCTAAATGGAAATACATCGCCGAAATTGAGAAAGTAGATGGGGGAAAAAAGTAGATGAAATCCCGAAAGATGGAATAATCAGAAACCACCTTATTTTATTTTCACGACTATGTATGGATGGAACAGTTTGTATTTTTATGGACCATAGACATTTTCATATCGCTGGTATGGAACCATCAGTCATACAGGGAAAGAGGAGGGCAGACAGCAGAGAGTGAGGGGTGGAGAGCAGTGGGTAAAGGACAATGGACGAGCCCTGAATCAAAAATGTACCCCCTAGCCCCTACCTACTCCCTAGCCATTCCTGTGGATCTAAGAATTACTTCCACTAATCCAATCCTCTCAGATCTACAGAAGTGTCCAGTGAGTAGGGATCTAGAGATCCAGGGGTTGATTTGGAATTGAGCGAGTACCTCTAGCAGGGGCATGGGAGGGGTGATGGTGGGGTCGAGACGTCGGTCAGGACCGTGGCTGACTGAGGTCTTCTCCTCTTTGGTCTGGTTCAACCGTGGTCCCTGGATCTCTAGGTCCTGTCGACCACGAACTGACGTCCCCTCTGCCGCTGAGGGACCTGTTGAGAGGACCGCAACCACAATGGTCAGGTGAGAGGGACCAAAACAGGATAATAAACCGGGTGGTTCGAGCCCTTAATGCTGATTGGCTGAAAGCCGTGGTATATCAGAAAATTATTATTTACTGCTCTAGTTACATTGGTAACCAGTTTATAACAGCAATAAGGCACCTCGGGGGTTTGTAGTATATGGCCAATATACCACAGCTAAGGTCTGTATCCAGGCATTCTGTGTTAAGCTGTGCTAAGAACAGCCCTTAGCCGTGGTATATTGGCCATATACCACACACCCTCAGGCCTTATTGCTTAATTATAGTACTGGTTTTACTGTGTGTGTGTGACTGCATGACCATGTGTATATGTTACCTTCGCTCTGTGAGGCTGCGGTGCTGTTGATAGTAGTGTCTCCAGTAGAGGGGGTGGAGGCCAGGTTATAGACCAGACCCAGGATGTTGAGTTGACCTGTCTGGTGGGGCAGCAGTTTCAGACGAGCCTGAGGGAGGAGACAGAGAGGGGTCAGAAAGAGAACAAAATGAGAGAGACTAATTGTAAGAGGAAAAAGAGGAGAGACTGTGGGTTGGACATAGAGAGAAGTCACAGAAAATTAGGGAGAGAGAGAGAGAGAGAGAGAGAGAGAGGAAAGACAGCAAGAACAGAGAACCATAAAAGGCAGCTTACCAATCTCGTCTCCTCAGGGCTCAGGTAGAACTCTGGGATGACTTCTGTGGCGATGACGTCATCTTTCTGTGGGGTCTGCAGCAAGAGGGGTTGTAAAAAGTAGAGGTTAAATTAGCCTGCTGATGACCTTTGCAGACAGGACGAGCTGATTGAAGAATAGTACAGGTCATATTCAATAGGCACCAAAACGGGGAGGGACTTATCCAATAAGAAAAACGTGTTTTTGCTACGGTGTGTACTTATGAACACGAGCCTGCTCTTACAGCACTGTAGCCTCACAGACCAAAGGTAACACACACACTCTTACCCTGGGAGTGATGGCCTCCTTCTCGTTGCTGATGGCCACGGCGTCTCCGACCGAGTCTTCCTGCGGTTGCGGTCGATTGAAGTCTTTGAGCGTGAACTTCCAGAGCAGCGAGAGGTCAGAGAGAACCAGTGGAACCTTTAGAGGGTTCCGGAACACCACCTCAACTATGATGGGTTCTAGAGGTAGAGATGTAGAGAGAGCGATGTAGAAAGAGATGGCGACAAGGGGTGTTGAGAGAGAGAGAGAGAGAGAGAGAGACAGAGAGAGAGACAGAGAGAGAGACAGAGAGAGAGACAGAGAGAGAGACAGAGAGAGAGACAGAGAGAGAGACAGAGAGAGAGACAGAGAGACAGAGAGACAGAGAGACAGAGAGACAGAGAGACAGAGAGACAGAGAGAGAGAGAGAGAGACAGAGACGAGGGGTAGAGAGAGAGAGCGAGGTAGCGAAAGAGAGAGCGAGGTAGCGAAAGAGAGAGCGAGGTAGCGAAAGAGAGAGCGAGGTAGCGAAAGAGAGAGCGAGGTAGCGAAAGAGAGAGCGAGGTAGCGAAAGAGAGAGCGAGGTAGCGAAAGAGAGAGCGAGGTAGCGAAAGAGAGAGCGAGGTAGCGAAAGAGAGAGCGAGGTAGCGAAAGAGAGAGCGAGGTAGCGAAAGAGAGAGAGAGGTAGGAAGAGAGAGCGAGGTAGCGAAAGAGAGAGCGAGGTAGCGAAAGAGAGAGCGAGGTAGCGAAAGAGAGAGCGAGGTAGTGAAAGAGACGAGAGGTAGAGAGAGACGAGGTAAAGACAACAGGATGAGAACAGACAACACCACTTCAACTATGATTGGCTTTACATAGGAGCAAGCGAGAAAAGACACCAGGATGAGGACAAACACAACCAAAAGGTCTGAGGGTATACAGTGCATTCGGAAAAGTATTCAGACCCCTTGACTTACGTTACATCCTTATTCTAAAATTGATTAAATTGTATTTTTCCCTCATCAATCTACACACAATACCCCATAATGACAGAGAAAAGTTGTTTAAATAATTTTTTCACATTTATTAAAAATAAAACAGAAATACCTTATTCACATAAGTATTCAGACCCTTTGTTATGAGACTTGAAATTGAGCTCAGGTGCATCCTGTTTCCATTGATCATCCTTGAGATGTTGCTACAACTTGATTTGAGTCCACCTGTGGTAAATTCAATTGATTGGACATTATTTGGAAAGGCACACACCTGTCTATATAAGGTCCCACAGTTGACAGTGCATGTCAGAGCAAAAACCAAGCCATGAGGTTGAAGGAATTGTCTGTAGATCTCCGAGACAGGATTGTGTCGGGGCACAGATCTGGGAGAAGGGTGCCAAAAAATGTCTGCAGCATTGAAGGTCCCCAAGAACGCAGTGGCCTCAATCATTCTTAAATGGAATAAGTTTGGAACCACCAAGACTCTTCCTAGAACTGGCCGCCCGGCCAAATTGAACAATCAGTGGAGAAGGGCCTTGGTCAGGGAGTTGACCAAGAACCAGATGGTCAATCTGACAGAGCTCCAGAGTTCCTCTGTGGAGATGGGAGAACCTTCCAGAAGGACAACCATCTCTGCAGCACTCCACCAATCAGGCCTTTATTGTTGAGTTGCCAGACGGAAGCCACTCCTCAGTAAAAGGCACATGACAGCCCACTTGGAGTTTGCCAAAAGGCACCTAAAGGACTCTCAGACCATGAGAAACAAGATTATGTGGTCTGATGAAACCAAGTTTGAACTCTTTGGCCTGAATGCCAAGCGTCACGTTGAGGAAATCTGGCACCATCCCTACGGTGAAGCATGGTGGTGCCAGCATCATGATGTGGGGATGTTTTTCAGCGGCAGGGACTGGGAGACTAGTCAGGACCGAGGGAAAGATGAACGGAGCAAAGTACAGATAGATTCTTGATGAAAACCTGCTCAGGACCTCAGACTGGGGGGGAAGGTTCACCTTCCAACAGGACAACGACCCTAAGCACACAGCCAAGACAACGCAGGAGTGGCTTCGGTGTGGCCCAGCCAGAGCCCAGACTTGAACCCGATCTAACATCTTTGGAGAGACCTGAAAATAACTGTGCAGCAACGCTCCCCAACCAACCTGACAGAGCTTGAGAGGATCTGCAGAGAAGAATGGGAGAAACTCCCCAAATACAGGTGTGCCAAGCTTGTAGCGTCATACCCAAGAAGACTCAAGGCTGTAATCGCTGCCAAAGGTGCTTCAACAAAGTACTGAGTAAAGGGTCTGAATTCTTATGTAAATGTGATATTTCTGTTTATTTTTTGTGTGTAAAGAAATCTAAAAAACAGTTTTTGCTTTGTCATTATGGGGTATTGTGTGTAGATTGATGAGGAAATGAAAGAATAATCAATTTTAGAACAAGGCTGTTGCGTAACAAAATGTGGAAAAAGTCAAGGGGTCTGAATACTTTCAGAATGTTTTGTATGTGAGGATAGTGAATTCAATACTATTTATAATATGTGTGTGTGGTTGCAGGTGCAGGGTTGTGTGTGTGTGTGTGTGTGTGTGTGTGGGCTAACTATCAAGCTATCAGACTTATAGCTGAATAGAAGATAGAGATGAGGGAGTGGGATAAGAAAAGAAAGCCGTGCTAAAAGAAGGAGGAATGAGAGACAGGAGTGTTAGTGTACTTACCCTCCACAACAGCAAGCGGGATGCGGAGGTTGTCCGTCTGACTGTTCAGGCAGCACTGGGTGGGTTGAAACGTTGCCGGGACGACCCCACGGTTGGCGGCGGCAACCACCTGTTCCTCGAGGTCCTGCCACATGGCAGCTAGGTCCCGGTCAAACTCCTGGTCCAAGGACACGTGGGTGGCTGCCTGCTTCTCACCTGATCAATAAACCAATATCACAATCAATTAGGGATGTAACGATTCACTGATACGCATCAGTCCCCAGTTCAAATGTTTAAGATACGACTGCATCGGTCCGTTGGACCCCAAATCAATCCAAATGTAGCATGCATCGGTCAGGAAATCGATTAAAACGTTACGAAATCGCCTGTTTCCAAAAATGTTTTGCTCAAATGTCTTTTTACCTTCCGAAAATACCTCTCATCTATTGTGACAACTGTGTCCTCTCCTTCAGTGTCGAACTAAGCATGTAATTGTGTTGACAGTCATTGATCTACAAGTTATTTTGCATGTAGAAAAAGAAAAAACAGGCATTATCAGTAGCGTAGTCAAACTGTGCGCTATATGCAGCTTCGTGTGCTGACCAATGAGGTAGGCCTATTCCTCATCTAACACGTTAGTAAAATGGCTTGCGCAAAGCTGCTTTATTAGTTGAGTGACAACCAATGTAATTTACTAGGTTATTTTTTATCAAATGCGCCGTTGACAATTGTGTTTTACCGGAATGAAAGTAGCCTAAGGTACCTTCGGAGACAACTTATCTGTCTATAGGTAGGCTACATGCTGATCGAAGCTTACATTCGATTTTATTTCGATTGTTCAGGTTCTCCATCAGCAATAGTTTTGGTAGTTGTGCTTGAAACAATCAGTATATATGGTGATTTTTAGATATACAGGATGAAGTTGATAATTTCACAACGAGGACAGCAATCACTTTTGCAACCCGCAATGCATGGTCGAAGTGGGATAAGAAGAGAAGCTCACTCAGACTCTGTCAAAACTTCCAAACGATCTAAAAAAACATTTGATTATGAGACGGGTGAAAGCCAATAAATATATAGCAGAACTTTGGATATGTCATAGCTAATTTTAAAAGATAAATATTGATAAATTACTCTTCTAACACTTCAAATCTGCAAAAATGACAAATTAATTAATGGCTGATGGTGATTTCAGATCAAAAGTGTGTGTGTGGGGGGGGGGGGGACAAAAAGCAAACATCGCCCCCCCTAACTGATAGTGGTGTGGTAGATGCCCAGTTTCCCTTATGGCTCAGCTCAGAATCGCACCAAATCATTTCAAACTAAAACATATCGTTCCTGTAGCGTATCAGAGCCCATGTATCTAGATACGTATCAAATCGTCTTGAAAGTGAAAGATGCACATCCCTACAATCAATCGATCAATATCAAACCAATTAATTGATAAATCAATCAATCAGATCATTATGGATCAAACCAGCACTATGCAGTAGAACATATACTGCAATAATACAACTGAAAAATGACATTTTGGGCAAAAAATTGCTATGTGAGTTGGTTGATGCAAAAGGGATACATACAGACAAACATACACAAGCCTACAAACATTCCATAAATGCCACATTATCTCTGGTGGCTCTGTTGTGACAGACAGTGTCAGGAGATAATGACTTATCTAACTTCATGTTTGTGACCTTCTTTCCTCATTCCTACGTATGTAACGGTATGCCACGTCTCAACCCCCACAGGACAATACCTCCTTTTGTGCTGAAAATGTGTCTGATTTGAAATGTCTTCAGGACTGAGTCTTAATCCTAAATTACAAAACTAAGGACAGGCGGTTATGGTAGGAAACTAAATTATTATGTTTTGTTCGTTTGGAGGGCCTGTTTTAATGAAGCAGCTGTAATCAGTGGAGGAAGGAACTTTCTCCAGGGACGCTGATTTAGAAATGTATTTATTCAGCCCAGGCGGCCACCTCCACACACTTTGGCAATGTCTGAAATGGCACACTATTCCCCACTTGGTCAAAAGATGTGCACTATATAGGAATAGGGAGGTAGCTCAGTTGGTAGAGCATGGCATTTGAGGGTTGTGGGTTCCATGGGGTAAAAAAAAGAATAATGGCATAAGTAAGTCGCTCTGGATAAGAGCGTCTGCTAAAATGACGTAAAATGTAAAAAAATAAAATGTAAATTTGGGACGCAGTCTTTAACTCCTCTGATCTTCATTCAAAGTTTGACTCTTTAATAACGAAGCTAGTCACACTTTCACTCAGCAGCAGTGCACAAACACTAGACTTACGTCTCGTTTCACAGTCTCAAACGCACATTTAAGTTCACACACACACTGCACTCTGTCTCACAGCTATTTTGCAGCTTGAAATATGTGATTGGGGAGCAGTGTGTGTGTGTCTCAGTCTTACCCTCTGCCAGGCGGCGTTCATGGCCGAAGTAGACCCTGGTGGCAGAGCTGTTGATGCAGGGTAGGGGCAGCTGGGGTAGCGCCACCTCACACACACCCGTCACATTCTGGAGGAACAGGTAGAGCGCAAAGAGATACTGTTAACACACACACACACACACACACAAGGCTGTGACGGTCTTGGAATTTCAGGTTACAGTAATTGGCCAGGCCAATGTCAGACTCAAAAGAAACATGGCTTTTGTCTGCAATTTCACTATTATGAGTAGCATTTAATTTTTATTATTCAAGTTATTATTACTTCTAAATATTAGTCTAGTATACAAATTAAGTAATGCCAGATTGGAGAGGATTGTCACATTTTTCATATTGAGACAACTTAACACACAGGCTATCAGACTCAAAAGAAACGTGCAATTTCACTATTGCATTACGCTTCGTACACACATACACACGGAGGACCAGAGTTCTGTAGTGTGTGCAGTAGGGCCGGGACGACACCAGTATCGCAATACTCGTTAGTAACACGGAAAAACAGCCCTAATGTCAGGGGTGAAAGTAAGGCGGTACAATCCGGTAATAGTGGGGGTACGCCGTACCGGTAGAACATGAGCCACAATAATTAACACAAAATGTCAAGAAAACTGTAGGCTATTCCACCATCTTATCACTACTGCATTTCAGAGGCATGAAAAATCTGCGAATGGACTGGTAAACAGTTGCTATAGCCTACGCTCCAAAATTCAATGTGGTTCAACGAGAACACTGAAATTTGGCCAACACCGAGACGCGTGCGGACAGCAGTGGATGCATAAATTCTGGCCTAATGACAATTGCCAAATGTCATGACACTTTTTGGTGTTTTGTGTAACAGATGTCTCTTTCCATTCACCACTGTTTGGAGGCTGGAAATATGTTGCGAGTAAATGAATGTGCGCGGGTAGCCTAGTAAACAGCCATCACTAGCACAGAGAGGCTGCTGCCTACATAGACTTGAAAATCACTTGGCACTTTAATAATGCCACTTTAATAATGTTTACATATCTTGCATTACCCATCTCATATGTATATACTGTATTCTATACTATCTATTGCATCTTAGCCTATGCCACTCTGATAATGACATTGCTCATCCATATATTTATATATTCTTATTCCATTCCTTTACTTAGATTTGTGTGTATTAGGTTTTTGTTGTGTAACTGTTAGATATTACTTGATAGATATTGCTGCACTGTCGGAAAGCATTATGCTACATTCGCAATAACATCTGCTAACCATGTGTATGTGACCAATACGATTGATTTGTTAAAGGAGCCCTTTGAAGTGATTGTTTGACAATCCGATGAAAACATCATGACTGGTTGTGTTTATGCCACAAAAGGTAATACATTCGAAAAGTTAAATGACAAATATTTACGACTACGCCCACAGAGATCTTATTTAATTAATTGGGATTCTATACTATATGTAAAAAAAAAAAAAACAAGGATCTTGGTGCAGGAGGGGATTGAATGTCTCTTCTGTAACCAAGAAGCTTGATCTTGACATCCAGCCACTTAGCTAGCAAGTTAGCAAACCGAATGCATAGCTGGAGCCCTGAGATGGATATAATTTATTTGACGCATCTTAGATTTCTCATAGTTATACTTAACTTATACACTGAACAAAAATATAAAATGCAACATGTAAAGTGTTGGTCCCATGTTTCATGAGCACAAAAAGCTTATTTCTCTCAAATTCTGTGCACAAACTTGTTTACATCCCTGTTAGTGAGCATTTCTCCTTTGCCAAGATAATCCACCCCCCTGACAGGTGTGGCATATCAACAAGCTAATTAAACAGCATGATCATTACACATGTGCACCTTGTGCTGGGAACAATAAAAGGCCATTCTAAAATGTGCAGTTTTGTCACACAACACAATGCCACAGATGTCTCAAGTTTTGAGGAGCGTGCAATTGGCATGCTGACTGCAGGAATGCCCACCAGAGCTGTTGCCAGAGAATTTAATGTTAACTTCTCTACCATAAGCCGCCTCCAACATTGTTTTAGAGAATTTGGCAGTACGTCCAATAGGCCTCACAACCGTAAACCACGTGTATGGCGTCGTGTGGGCGAGCGGTTTGCTGATGTCAACCTTGGGGACAGAGTGCCCCATGGTGGTAGTAGGGTTATGGTATAAGTAGGCATAAGCTACGGACAACGAACATGATTGCATTTTATCGATGGCAATTTGAATGCACAAAAATACCATTATGTTTTTTTATCTGTGACCAACAGATGCATATCTGTATTACCAGTCATGTGAAATCCATAGATTAGGGCCTAAATGAATTTATTTCAATTGACTGATTTCCTCATATGAACTGTAACTCAGTAAAATCAATGAAAATTGTTGCGTTTATATTTTTATTCAGTATAATTATAAGCAGTGGCGTAGCACGCACCCCCGTCGGTATTTCAAAATATACAGTTTATTCCGGGGTATCACCCAAGCCTAGATCTAAGTGAATCTGAACAACCCTTTAACTGGAACAGAATATGGAAACATGTGACCTTGGAAAACAACATACATTTTATGTTTGTTCACAGACTGTATTTAAAACCAAGGAAACGTTTTATAATGAAATTGGCCCCAACTCCCAAATGTTCACTGTGTCCTCTAAATCAGGCAGGCACATTCCTTCATATGTGGGAGTGCCCTGCAGTTAAATGCTTCTGGGACAAAGTTCCAAATTCATTTCAAAGTGCATGAATGTAAATATTAAGTCTACTATGTTACTTAACGATGATAGCTCCTTGAATCTCTCAATCAATCAGAGATTGCTGGAAGGCAGCTCTGTTGCACTTCGAAATTAATTATAGGCCACCTCGTTTCTTTATATACCAATTTGATTATTACAAAATCCTGTGATCAATATGATAATTTCTCTGTATGCATTTCTTATTTTAGTTATTTTTTTTGAGTGTCAGCCCACGGGTACATGTTATATAAACTGAATATATACTGAGTGTACAAAACATTAAGGACACCTTCCTAATATTGAGTTCAATTCGTCGAGGCATGGACTCTACAAGGTGTTGAAAGCATACAGGGACACAACTTAAATGTTGTGTCTTGCCCATTCACCTTCTGAATGGCACACATTCACAACCCATGTCTCAATTGTCTCAAGGCTTAAAAATCCTTCTTTAACCTGTATCCTCCCCTTCATCTACACTGATTGGTGGATTTAACAGGTGACATCAATAATGGATCATAGCTTTCACCTGGATTCACCTGGTCAGTCTGTCATGGAAATAGCAGGTGTCCTTAAGTTTTTGTACACTCAGTGTATGAAATGATATGAATATTGTACCTGTACACCATGCAACACTTGGACAGCGTGTGTCAAACCAGAGTCTATCACGCCATGGCCTTGTTGAGGGGTCTAGAGGTACTCTCTAAGGAAGGCTTCCTGAGCCTCCCTGTATTACGCTAATGTTAAGGCTGTATTGAGGTTATGTATAGGTTGTGTTGTGATCTTGTTTTCTTGACTCCCTGCTGTGGGGTTGTAATAATGTTGTGCTAACGTTGTGTTAAGGTTGTTTTAAGGTTGTGATAGGATTGTATTAACATTGTAAGGGTGTTACCTTGTAGACGTAGAGGTATTCCCGGAGGAAGGCTCCCTGCTGTGTGGAGGTTTGCTGGCTGTCGTTGGTGAGGATGTGTCTGAAGGCTGAGACAGCGTTCTCTGGTTGGCGCAGGGTGAAGGACTGGCGGCCGATAGTGAAGTTGATATGGTCCTCAGCCAGGGACCAGCCTTTACCCTTATACACCTGCATGGCCTGGCAGTAACACCGCAACGCATGGCGCTTCTACAGGGAGGGAGAGAGAGGGGGCAGATACAGCAGGGGAGAGAGAAACAGCAGAGGGAAAGGAGAGGAAGAAAACAATCAAGAGTTCTGAAATGGAATGCTCAAACAATTCTAAAACTTTGAAGACTGCAGGCCTCCCGCTCAAACGGGGCTTCAGAAGGACAGAAACCATATCACCTGTCTGACCCACCAGTAGAATCAATTCTGTTTCACCTTGTCTCAGATCACCACATTCTGCTTTTAAAAAGGCCTCATTGGTGTTCACACACCCACAATTCCTCTTTAACAGGGATTTACATACCGAAGTACATAGTACCGCCCTGTTTCGCTCTCTTCAGTTTCAGGTCTACAGAACACGGCCTAACTTTAGCCTGTTTTGGTCACACTCACCTGCCCTGCCTTGCTGAAGCGGTGTCCTGCCAGGATCATGTGGAAGGCAAACTTCCTGACCATGGGGTTCCGCATGTTAATAAAACAGTGGGCTGCCTGCTCCAATAGGAGGGCAGAACGCAGGTCAGAGTCCTGGGAGGGAGATAGACAGGGTTATACAGGTTAGCTAATAACATGGACATACCACACATTTTAATTTAACCTTTATTTATACAGGTTAGTCTAATTTAGATCAAATCTAGTTTGCAAGAGAAACCTGTTCAAGACGGCAGTAGGCAGCAACATAAAAGTTTCACACATAAATATGCTACACGTAACATACAGTGATCTGACTGCTACAGATGTATACAGAGCCAGAGGTTAATCTATAGTGGAAAAACATAGAACCTGATACAATGATAAATCAGAAGTAGTGTCTAGAGCCCGACCAATGTTTATTTGGGTCCAATACAGATTCCGATTTTTGGGGGACATAACTTACTGATATATCTGCCTATATACTGTTTAACAGCGAGGAAATTCAATCATTATTCCACACTGAATTCTCAAAAATTGCCATCCAACAGAGCAATTGTCTAAGAAAAACGCTTCAAAATGTTGACTTCTTACAATAGTGACAATAATGACATCATGAGAATGGCCGCAAGTGTTCTGATAAGCATGAGATTCGCTTTTTTCATCTCATTTTTTGAATATCGGTTATCGGTGGAATTATCGTCCAATAACGATATAGTATTAGAAGGCCAATATAGGCCGTGCTCTAGTAGGGTCTTCTCACCTCACTGGTCATCTTGATGAGGAGGGTAGCAGCATCAGAGTACTTGGCCTGACTCTTTAGTACCTCAGCACTGAGCAGAGCACAACGTTCAGCTAGGACCATGTTCCTGTATGGGGGACAGACATTTATAAAACATATTCTTACACACACACTACCATAGGGGTGAGAGAGCCTGTGTAGTTTTGTGGCTTGTATGCGGCTATGAGTCTGGGTATTTTAGCTTACTGGCCATTGTTAGTCGATGTGCGATTTTGTGACAACACGTGTGTGTGTGTGTGTGTGTGTGTGTGTTAATGTCGTACTTGGACACATCTCTGTAGGTCTGTATTGCCGTGTCCATGTAGTGTGCTGGATACGGCCTTGGAGCCCCAACCTGTAGAAACGCAGACACTGCTGCCATCTCCTACAGACAGAGAGAGGAGAGAAGAGAAGAGAGGAAGAGAGAGAGAGAGACAGACAGAGAGAGAGAGACAGACAGAGAGAGACAGACAGACAGAGAGAGAGAGGAGGAGGATAATGGGAAAGAGATGAATGAGAGAGAGCGAGAGGAGAAAGATTAGACAGTGGGGGAGAAACCGAAAGAGACAAAGGAGAGAGGGGCAGCAAAAGAGGAGAAAGATAATCATTTAAAATCTATTCATCATACATCCATACACCCATCAGTGTTGAGTGTTATAAATGGTAATATGGTGGGTGTGTTGAGGATAGGTATCAGACACGTGAGGGGCAGTCACGGTTCCAGACCATCAGCCTGCCATTAATAGTCTGGCTACACACACACACACCTGTCTGCCGTTCATATTTAGGCGACCCAGAAAGCCATGAGGCGTGGCCGCATCGTTAACACTGCAGGACGCTAGGACGGGAAGCAGAGGGCGGGGAGATCAATATGGTGTGTGTGTGTGTGGCCATTTTCCAATATCATTCAGTGTTGTATGTCTGTCTAGGGCACTCCCATGATGCATTCTTCAGATGTGCACCGGTGACACCACCTCTAGTTCTGTCATGTTGTTGTTGTTGTACCTTTAATGATGCTTCTGTTCTCTCAGACATCAAATTACAGTCTTTGTTCTTTAAGTTCTATGACTCCTCTGAACATTCTACAGGACAAACTTCACATTTACTTTCTTTCTAGTCTGCTGTGGTAGACACCCTACTGCTCAGGTCTCCAAGAGTACAAAAACTCAAGACTCTGTTCTTGTTTTGTTCACGTCATTCAGAGGTGCAAGGTAGATTGGTGTGCGTGTGCTCAGTCTCAGTATTGTGCATGTGCTGCTGCTGCCAAGCACTTACTTCACCTTCTGGCACCTAAATCTTACCTCCTGCTGTGTCCTTTCTGCAAGACTGTTAACTACCTTCATGACAATGTACTGTGTGTGCGCATGCGACGTGTGTGTATGAGCATGTGTACGCACGTGTGTGTTTATGCGTGTGTGTTCTCTTTGAGAGTGTGTGTGTGTGTGTATGCGCTCTTGTTCTCTCTCCCTCTGTGTGGGTGTGTGTTCTCACCAGTGCCCCAGCGGCATAGAGCATGGCCTGGTCAGAGAGGAAATCCTTCTTGGCCGTGTGGTAGCAGCTGTAGGCCAGCTCATAGTGCTGAACCAGAAAACACAGGTCAGCCATCTTCCTGATCTGCAGCTCAGGGGCTTCTGGGGGATAGCTAATGACATCACACAGGACAGAGGGCAAAGGTCAGACCGCTCAGGAGATAAGGAGGTGGAGGTGTTCGCAAACGGCCATCCAGAACCATTCTGAGGCTGTGTCCCAAATGGCACCCTAGTGTTCTCTATTTAGTGCACTACATTTGACCAGGGCCCATAGGCCTCTGGTCACAAGTAGTACACTATAGGGAATAGGATGCCATTTGGGACACACACAGATCCTCAGCTGTAATAGCAAACCACCATCCTGAACAATTCAAAATATGCAAACTCTACACTGCTTTGGGTGAAAGCCTACAGCTGATCTCTGACGAGTTCTAACGCTCTCTAGCCTCTCGTTCTGCACCTCTGATTAGACACGTGGATGGTTGAACACAGTAAATGTGTGATTGTGTGCATACTGTATGTACCAGAGTGTGATCCCAGGTGTGATCTGTTAATGAGAGGACCCTGCCATCCTTTACAATCACTGGTCAGTAAGCAGTGTGATAGCTTTGGTCTTGGCACTTACTAACAGGAAAATCTCCTCGCTAATGGTGATATGAAGGTGATGAAGAGTAAGAAGAGGAGGAGGAAGGTGATGTACTTACAGGAGGCCAGAAGTGTTCTTCAGTTCAGCAATACTCTTCTCTGGAACTTTCCCTCCTCCAAACCACTTCTTAGTGGCAGAGAAAAGAGAGCGACTCAAGCCTTTCCTGGAGACCAGCTACAGAGAGTGAGAGGGGGAGGGAGAGAAAAGGAATGAGATCAGATCATTGATCGTTCCATCCATCAATCAGTCATTCCAGGATTTCGCTGCTTTTCTTGGGAGTGATATTTGCAGGCAAAAATGCTTGATTTTGCTGCTGCAATTCTGACATTTTGCATGGCAATCTGCAATGATTTTGTCCAATTTGCCGTGCAGTAATCGGACAGTTTTATGCTGTAATATTGAAGTGATTTGACTGTTTTATGTGGTTATTGGTCAAATCTTCTCATAATATGCAGGGAATTGACAATTTTGCAAAAGAAAAAAGCAATCGCAGAATCGCAAAGGGACTAATTATTAAATCCACAATACACTAGACAGAGTGGCACTGAGCCGTCTCATGGTCATTGTGTATGTGTGCGTGTCTTTCTACCTGGTCATTGAGCTGTCTGATGTTCTTCTCTATGTGAGGCAGTAGTCCCCTGAAGGTAAACTCCTGGATGAACAGTCTGATGCGGTCGTGGTCGTTCAGCGTTAGGCACGCCCCATGGCTGGCGGCCGCTGCCATTCCCGTGGCGATAGGCGGTGGCTTGGTTTCCACGGCGACGGCCCTGAGAGCGTCGAGGCTACCGGGCGTGTCACTGGGTGTATCCAGCTGGAGGGGATGGGTGTTGTCCAGACTGTTGACCAAGACTCCGTCTGATAAACAACACACAATGTCACTGTCAACAATGTGAAGGCATGTGGCCACAATGTTGGTCATTCCGTCTGGATAAACAACAACTTCAACAAAACATGGTCAAGAACCTAAGCAAACTTCAAATGGGGATGTGCATCCAGAATGTTGGGAAACTCAATCTGAACAAATCATCAACACCACATTGTCAACCCAGGCATGCTTCAGATGATAGTTACTAATCTATCTGAATTAAATAAGTCAACTAGAGCAGTGTCTTTCTTTATTGACGCAATCATCAACCTTTCAGTAGAGTAAGAGGGGAATGAATCAGACACACAATGGAGGTGGAAAAGAGGTTTCACAAATACAAAGTTTTAAATATTTTTTCATTGATAAGCAATCCCATTGAACCAATGACCTTGGAGTTGCTAGGGCCAAGCTCTTTTCAACTGAGCCACACAGGACCACAAGTATGTTCATGTTCAGGAGTGGAGGAGTGGCTAATGACATGACATCTTCAGCTCCTGAGTATTGCTAAGTGGCTAAGCTCACCTTTCTCTTCTGAGTCGTGTCCATCCACCTCGGATGTTCCTCCTACGTTGTTCTCTACAGCAGTGTTGTTCACCACTACAGGGGCTGGGGCTGGATCCTCATACTGATCCTAGAACAGCCATGAGCAAACATGTTTAATAGGCACGCAACGGAAGAAAACGCTCAGAAACTGAGTAAAACAGGAAGGTACAACCTGAACTTGTCCAATAAGCAACATTCATTTTCTTTTTCCGTCGCAAAACAATGTGTCCTAATGAACCCGATAATGGTACTGTCAGTTGTATGCTACTGTACATTAGCAACTGGATACTTGGAATACTTTGTCTGGGCTCTACTGTACCTGGCTTTGCAGGCTGCTCTTGTGAAGGTACTGGCTCCATGGGTCTGGGATCTGTTCGTCTGCTCCTGCTGCTGCCGTACGAGAGTTGACCTTCAACAGGTAACAACCCTGAGCACCATACCTCTGCTTCATATCCTCATACACAGAGTCAGCCCTGAGAGAGAGAGAATTAAGGGAATCCATAACTGCCGGTGAGAAGCGGAGTGAACACCTTCCTCATTACTGCTTCTGTCTAATGACATAGAGGGCTGCGCGCACACGCAAACACAGGGTTAGCCGAGGTCAATGGATTAAAGAGAAGGAGAGCTGAGGTCATTGGCCTGGCTGTCTGAGATTTTGTGTGCGTGTGCGCACTTGCATGTCTGCACATGCGTGTGGTGTTTGCGTCACTACTACCCACCTCTGTTCGTTTCCCTGGCTCATGTCGTGCAGTAGGACGTAGTATTTAAGTGTGTTGGGGATGAACCACTTGGGGTTGGTGTATTCGCCGCTGTGCTGGATCCTGTGCTGCTCCTGAGACAGCTTGAGGAACTTCTCCACTGGTACAGCCTCACTGGATGACACCACCAACAGACCTGCAGGGACGGCCGTCAAAGAACCACAACCAGAGACAGAGCGAGTAGGAAAGGGGGAGACAACCACACAGACAGAGAAAGAGCGAGTAGGACAGGATGGGAGAGGAAGATGAAAACAGAGGAGCGAGAAAGAGGTGGAGAGTGACAGGGATAAACTGAACAAGACAGAGAGAGAGGTAAAGAAAACCGGGAGAAAAGGAAGGAGGAATGAGAGAGAGATAGCTTCTCTCTCATCATTATAGGGTTTATTCTACTATGTTGAAGCAGTGCGAAGGATACAAGCGAGGTAGTGGTTGAGGAACTCATGGTCGGAGGCAGGCATGGACTGGAGGAAGCTCTCTCTGTACGCCTCAAACCAGGGAGTCGTGGCTGGAGAGATAGGACAACAACAAGATGAGAGAGAGAACATTACTCTAACCAGGTCTCACCTCCACACAACACCACACAGAGAGTGGAGCTGCATAGAGATCACATGTAGCCTACACCCAGGGGGGTTGCAGAGAGCAGTCTACACACACACACACACACACACACCAGGCTCAACCAGCCAGGAGAGGCCATCACAGGTGACACACACACACTAGGGTTGCGCGATATTATGATAGCATAGTCTATCAACGATGATTGACAGACGACGGTTTAGCCTATTTGAACTTGACTGGCGCCGCACAGTAAAGAAACGAAGACTCGCAAAAGTTGAAATCAAGTTTAAGTTTATTAAGAAATAAAATTATCCATGCGGGCCTGGAAAAAAACAAAATGGCCAATAACCTATAATAAAAGTTAAAGTTATGAACAGTAGCTTATTTCCCAAATATTATAGCCTAAGAAGGTGTTGTCCTAAAGTTGCAGCTTTTAAAAAATAACAAGAATGAAAGTCTATAGCCTAAGCGTAGGCTGTTCTCAATCACAGCTTTATGAGAGCTAGAACAATATTCTTAATTTAGTATTATTTTACGAGGCAAATTATCCAATGAAAATAACTATGGTAAGACAGACTGTTCCTCATCAGACTGCCACATCATGTGCTCGCCACACAGACACCTGTTCCATGCTTCTGCCCAGGCTTTCAACATCATTATCTTTCGCGCAACAGTCGCTTAAGTGGAGTTGTTTGGGGTTTTTTGGTTGGCCAATAGGAGGCAATACTATTGTGTATATCAATGTTTTATGGGTACATAATCACGATAGGACAAAGGTTGACGTCGCCCAACCCTAACACACACGCAGTGATTGCTGAAGGGTCTGATTGCGGAGCCGCAACAAATGATACTCGGTGAGAGAAATTAGATGAATTAACTGATTAGCCAGATGAGAGTAAGGTTTGTACCACCACCTGATTCTTCTTTTATCCTAAACCCATTGAGATGCAGAGAGCATCATGCTGCTCATTGTAGACTACATTTGTCATCAAGAGATACACCAATTAGTCAGAACAACCCCAAAAAATTAAAAATAAAAAATAAAATCAGATGAACACAACCTGGGTAGTTCTGGCATCTCTGGTGTGAGTTCTCTGAACAGCTCCTTCATGACACCTCAGACAGACTCTAGTACTCCTTCTCTCCACATTCATCACAACAAACACAGCAGGCTTTGTGTTCGGACACAGACACAACAGCATTATGAGGAAGAGGAGCATGTAACCCTCTGGGTTCCCAGTCCAATTTCCAGATGATTAGTCAGTAATACATTTTCAGTCATCATTTTATGGCAGGGACATCAAGAAAAAGGATATCTAAAGCCACCAGTGCTCAGTCTTTGAAAAATGTAAAGACAAAGATGACGTCACGTCAAAAACCATTTGAATGGCTCACTTGTTAGTGTCACGGTTCAGAAATTTGGTGACAAGTGTACTCAGAACGACCAAATACACAAACATTGGATTTCATCAACAAATTGTCAGTGTTTTTAACACTTGTGCTACGCGTGTGTACAAACAGGAATGCTATGTGTATGTCATCAAGAGGACCACCGGTTAATAGCCTACTGATTGAGAGAGAACCAAACAGATCAGGAGTTCTATGCTACTTACAGACCTGGCTTCAAGTACTATTTAAAATCATTTCCAATACTTAAGCTGTGCTTGATTGAGCTTGCATGCCACAATGGGACCAATAGAAAAGTCCCAAAAGTGCAAACACCGCCCACCTGGCACTCCAGGCAACAATCAAAGTATTTGAAATGACCAAATAGTATTTGAACCCAGGTCTGTATGCTACTAACTAAAGCCACGAGCTACAAGGGAAACCTTGAGTGAGTGAGTAGGGAGTGAGTGTCACTCACAGCATCAGAGAGCTCACTTCAGTCAGGTCAGTGCGTGATCTCAGTAACTGAGAAGCACACAGCAGAGTCAGGATTCATCTGTTTAAAGCCTTCTGTTTTGAATCAATTCCAATTCCCTGTTATCAACTTGAATTCATTGTTTGAGAGAAAACCCTTTAACTTGGAGTAAGAGTTACTGCCGGGCGGAAAGCAGAGTGCCCAGAGATGCGGCTCAGAAAGCAATAGGCCATAGCCAATTAGGGGCCTATGTATGACTGTAAGGCACTTTGAGACATAAAAAAGGAAATGTATAAATAAATGTGATTGACTGATTGATTGATAGATAGACCAGAGAAGTGAGATTATCAAGGTCATCAGAGTACAGGAAGTGTGTTCAGGACATAAACAATTCTCCACCCTGACATCAAACTGTCTGAAACAGCCTAAGATAGAAAGCATAGTTTCAATTTCCACTGGCTCCTCAAGTCTCAGGAATGCAGATATCTTACAAAAGACACCATATCTAATAACCTGGGATTTAGATTTAGGCCTAAACCAATTATATATAAATGGGAGACGGAAGAACACTGACTAAATTATCCCACTTTACACATGACGAGTCCAATGTTCTTCCCTTTGGTGTAGGATGAAGGAAATTATAGTTCCATTACCAAGATTATATCAAAATGAGCTCTAATGCCCTGAGTCACTTCCTGAACCCACATAACAAGACAATTTCTGAGACAAACAGTACAGAGTACACATTCTTATATGGAAAAGTACACAAATATATGCAGGGATGTGATCAGGACAACATAGTAAATCAGGAAATTATGGATTTTGGCTTATATGTGGAGGATAATATCAGAAAAGCAGGACTTGCTGATTGACCAGGACAAATCACATCCCTGATATGGAAATCTGAAGCTACTACCTTGTGAGAGAAAGAGCAGAGAATAAGGGGAGAAGGTAGAGTTCACTACAAGGGTCTGCTACGGAGAGACTAGAGAGGAGAAAGGGACAGTCTGCTACATAGTTAGGACTATGCTAAGGAGAGAGAGAGCGGAACGGAGGGAGGGATAGCTGTAAACGGAGAGAAGAGAGAGGGGGGGCCATCCCCCACACACCTGTGGGCCAGGTGAGGTGAGGTGAGAGTACAGGTACCTGTGTAATGCTTGGAGGTGCTGAGTTCCGTTAGCGTGTCCCTCCAGTCACTGTACCAGGGGACGCTAGCTTTAAGAGAGCGATCTGACGGGGGGGAGAGAGTCAGGGACTAGCATTAGCAACATCCCATTACCTGTACAGGAGCTCCCACTAATGTTCCCCACTCATAGATCATCTACAGTACCAACATCATAGATAGTATATATCTCACATAGTAGATTGTAGTTAATGACCACTGTAGGGAAAACCAGGGAAGAGCAGCATTATAGGAGACTGAGGTCAATTTCACTACCATGGCTCACACTTTAACCTACAAATGTGCCCCTATAGATAGCTTGGAGAAAAGGTTAGCCCAAATCACAAGTTTAGCTTCCAGTTTAGCTTTCAAAAAAAACATTTGACGACAGAACATGCAATGTGTATGCTCCATTCATAGGTCAAAGGGAGACATAGGAGGGCCATGGTTGGATTGACTTAACTTTAGGTTAGGGTTAGAGGAGGCTTTTTGACCCAAGCAAGGTCCACTAATAGTTTGGGAGCGATAGAGGTGATTGAAGATGTTTGTGGAAGTGGACCGTAAGAGGGACACACTCTGTGGTGCGTCACCACAACAACGTTGCTGCAACGTTACCCAAAGCTCATTCTGTGTGAAAATGCAACCGCAAATCTTCATGAACCTTTTTTTTTTTTTTTTACTTTTCAGAAATTTAGCACAATAAAATATTATTTTTCTCTAGGCTACATTCATATCAGATACACTGAAAAATAATGTCCTGCAAAGAGCATTTCTCTGAGCTGAATTTCAGGTAAATAAAAGCTTTTATGGATATTTATATTCCATTGTTAAATATGCTTGATCTGTAACGTCGTAGGTTAGAGGTCAGAGATCGTAGGAAGGCACTTACCCAAGGACCGTTCAGGTGAGTAATAGAGAAAATAAAATGAGGGGAAAAGGTCATCAATGAGGAAATGAACAAAATAAATCAACATGTAAATCACTCCCATATTGCACTATACATTTGCTGTTATTGTCCGTTTGAAAAAATGATATTTTTTCCTAAATCACTCCCATCATCCTTCTCCCCAATGTTCTCTCCTTAGTGTTTGTTGCCCTCTGCAGGACAGTCTGGGGAACTACATGACTCGTCTCATTCCTCCTCATCAATAAACATTACATTCCTACAGCTCATTAACCAGGTGATGATTCCAGGCCTCTGTTCTGTTTAGTTTTACTATTACTAAACTTGTGGCCAGAGTTCACCTTCCTTGGCCCAGGAACATATAGCGAAATCCATAGATTAGGGCCCAATTTATTTAAATTGACTGATTTCCTTATACAAACTGTAACTCAGTAAAATCGTTGAATGTGTCGCATGTTGCATTTATATTTTTGTTCAGTATATCTTTGATCTACTCTGTGCTCTTTCCACATATGGCTCTAGCTTGCTGATAACATCTGATGAGACAAAATGAAATAATTTGACACTGTAATTTGATAGACAATGGTGTTCCCAAATCAGACAATTACTTTAAATGAAATCTGTTTTCCCCAGTTAAATGTTTGGTGAATGCATGGCGGTGCTTTGTCCTCAGTCCTCCTTTGAATGTTGTGTGTACAATGATGACATGTTAACCTGGGTTTAGCTGGTTAATCATTAATTTCAGTTTACATTCTATTATTTGGCACTGGTTATGTACTGTTAATGTAGAAGGTTCTCCCCTTCGTGTCTCCATATAATTCAAAATCCCCATATGCCATGTGTGTGCCCTTGGGCTTAATATCCTAAATATTGGATTCTGCCTTCATCTCAATTCCTGCCCTCTCTCTTAACTATCCCACTACACCTTCCTTTCAATGTTATCATCATCATGCAACTATTATTTGTGTACCCACATGTTATTCCCAACAATGGAGTCATTATATTTAGCTATATTAAATTATGGCTAGGCCATAGTGGATGATGAATGAACTTGTTAGATCACAGCCACATTATGTCCATACTCCACCTATTATTTGATACATTGGGGTTAACTCCCTCGTATCAAGCAAACACATAGCAGACACTTTCTGGAAAGGTGAAGAAAAACAATTAGCTAGTGGTGGACTATGGTGTTTCTTAGCTAGAGCAGACTGTCTGCTTTGTCTTACAGATGAACGTTGCTGGCTAACAAGTAATTAGCTAGCTAGCTAACTAAGCCCACCCCCACCAGCCTGAAATCCAATCGAGAAAAAATAGCAATTGTTGAAACTCAAAGGTGATCTGCGGCAATGATGTTCTGCTCACCCAAAGTCACACTTGCAAGCTCTTAAGTTTGGCCTGCCGGCTTGCGGGACACCCTCTGCTCGCTCTCGACCAAATGTATTCGCTCTCGCGGCACTCATCCTCTGCGCTCTCGTAGCAGTGTTTGCTTGCTCAATGATGTTTAATCTCACTCGACAGCGCCATCTAGCGCGCAATGGACTTGAGGCTGATTTGACGCGATAGGAATTTAGAAGGGACTGAGGTTGTACCACAGATAACATCTTTGGTTGTACTGTGTATTCAACGGAGTCAGCTATGGCTTGTGGCTGCCCAAGCCCAACTTCTCAGTTTTACTTTGACTGCACTAATTTTGCAGACAGAAACAATGCTCTCCTCCAGAGTGTCTTTCTCCCCATGGGTGAATTCAGATTGTTTCTAAGATGTGGCATTTTTCTATTCCTTGTAGGGATGTTAACCGTTAGTAGCTCAAATAAAATTGACTGGTCATGCTTATCAGCCTATAGGGTCATTTGAATAATTGCGTGGAATTAAATTGGTGTCAGAATTTAACAAATCTCAGTCATAAAACAGAAACGGTATTGATGGACCGGAATTATTATTTTGCCGAAAATAATGTACAGTGAGTTTATAGAGTTAGAAAGTAGCTTTCTAAAATCAACTAATGGTGGTCTCTACTCAGAGTGAGCAAGCCAGAGCGGAGACTTGTTGCTAGGCAACTCACAGACGCAGGCTGCAGGGAGCAGTGGGAGAGAGAGGAGCAGCACGAAGCAGCTAACAGCTAAGCTAGTAACCAAAAAAGTTTCACAGCATTTCTCTCCTGTTCCACTGGTTTTCATATCAACTTTATTTTGTTGTCCAGAAGCCAAAAGGCACAATCCTAGTCATATTAACGACCCATCCTAGTGGTTGCATATTAACATTTTCCCTCTAAGTTTCAAACTGTGATGTTCATCTCTGTCACATGAAATGGCTCGCATCAGGGGCATCTTTTGGGCAACTCAACTGGCTCGTGGAGATGTTTGCAATGCATTATCTATCAAAGTTTAAATAATGCAAACAAATTCTTCATGTATGGCCTATACGCAGTCTAAATAAACATATTTAGCAGAAAAATAATTTCTGATATGTTTTTATTGGTGTGCCATTTAAAGAGTTAAAGACCAACTGGACAAAAAAAGCAACTTCTTTTGAAAATGGCCTATGTGGCATTGATAGGAGTCAGAAACATGTATTCTAGTGACAAAAATTGAGTACAAAGTGTAAATAGGATAGTTTTGAACATAAAATCAGTGTCGTACAAATCGGAGATTGGCGAGATGATTAGAAAAAAATGTTATGGCACAGAATCAAGGCGACGCAACAGTTTTTCTTGGGTTGGGTTTATTTCCATCCTGCCTACAGCTGGCAGCATGCGACCTGATTGTAATGGCCGTGGTAAATATGGTTTGTCTTTGGATATCCCTATGGGGTTGTTAGGAAATTACACAATGTACATGGGACAATATTTACATTTCAATAGCTCCAAATTTCAATGACTTAAAAACCTCAAACCAACTATAAACTGTAGAAATACATATACAAATATTGAAAGCATTTAATGAGAACTAAAAGGAGTGCAACATGAAAATATTGCCCCACTTACACTGTGTAGCCCTGGAGATAGGCTGTCCAAAATATATTTTCTACTTCCAGAAATGAGTCCAATAACATATTAGTACAATTATTTGAACATATTGGACCATGCAAGGCCCGTATTATAAGGTATGCTATTAGCAATAAGCATTGTCACCTGTAGCCCAACTGATGCAGCATAGTGGTTATAAATAAATATGCTGAAGCATGGGGTTGCCCATCTGCATTTACCCTATTGGGCTAATCATCAGCTAGATCCCAAATGTGATCTTTTAACCATTTAGCATCATACTGATGAATTATGTCCCAAAAAACTTGCATAAACACAGTGAATATAATGTAGGCCTACCAGTTAGTGTAACTTGGGGTAGCACGCCTCTGCCTGTACTTCTCACAAAAACCACTTCATGTCACCATATCTTTCCCCAACACTTCCCTGGTTGCCACTATTCTTGTTCAACAAAATGTTTTAATCTGTCTCGTCACAATTTTGTAAGTCACTTAAAATTATTTTCAAGTAGGATGTAGAGCTGAGAATTGCCAGGTACCTCACGATACGATATTATCACAATACTTAGATGCCGATACGATATGTATTGTAATTGTCACGATTCTATATGTATTGCAATTCGATGTTCCAAACATATTGCTCACTATATGTCTGCTGCAGAGGGACAAGAGAGCTTTATCAGTCATTGAAATAAAAGTGCTGAAAACAAATTGGCTCCCTATTTAAAAAGATGGAGCACAAGCAAAAATATATAGCAATATAGTCAAAGCGATACATCGTCAAAAATAATATCCCGATCTACTATCAATTTTTCCCCATCACTAGTAGGGTGGTGTTTTACCCCAAGTTACCCTACAATTGACTCATGTTACATTTAGCCCCACTCTCCCTTATGCACTCACAGTGAATTGCAGAGCAGTAACATGATTAACCATGCTGCTGCTGCAAAAAAAGAACTGGATTTAAAACAGTGCAGTTCGTGCATATTTAGAAGTTGAGAAATAAAGTAGGAATGGAAAGCTGAGAACACCCTCTTTTTAACAAAGGCATTTAAAACTACTGTTTCCCCCACAATTGCAAGAATTGTTGTGCATTGACTGCTTGTCAGAATGCATGTTTCCCTCCCTATGGCACTCATAACTTGAATGCGCCTCGAGAGGAATATTTATCTTGCATAGAAAACACAACAAGCCCAGGGCTCGACATTAACGCTTGTCCGGGATAAGAAAAAATAAATACAATTCAAACAAATACTCAGATCAGAATTGGATCAAAGGTCAACATTGGAATAATATTCAAATCAATTTTTCATGTAGGCCTCCATAAATAAAAAAGCCTACATGTCAAAGTGTAGGTGATATGCATATTGGCTACAGCCTCATGTCCAAAAAGATGCAGACATGAGGGAGGTGCCAGAAAATGTAGCTAAACTTTAACGAGACTTATAGCTGAACGCCAGTCATGCTTGACAAAATATAATGAAGGATAATTAACATTAACGTCTAAAAGGCATGATTCTGTCGACATACTCGAGGCATGGTTCGTTCAGATTAAAATGGTCACAAGACTGGAGTGAAGGACCGTGCATGTTGCGCACCGCACATCACCCACCTTGAATCTGAGTGAAGGCAGTCAGCATTTTGAAACTATGTACTTGACCATGAACTAAGTTCTTTAAAAACTGGACGTTTTATGTCATTTTATGAAGCATGTCTTACCTTGTTTCAGAGTAGCCTAGCCAAAATACAACCATAGAAATGTTGAGGGAATTATTTTATAAACACTTAACCCTATCAATCCCAAAAATCAGCTTTTCATTTATCTGACTTTCATTTATCTGCATGTACAGCCCTTATATTTAGCCTAAAAATTAAGTGTTTAACCATTTTATTTTCAGGACAACCAGGGCTACAAATACAGCACAAAACAATTTGACATACAGTGTCTTCAGAAAGTATTCACACCCCTTGGCTTTTCTCACATTTTGTTGTTACAACCTGAAATTTAAAATGGCTAACATTTAGATTTTTTTGTCTCTTGCCTACACACGTCATAGTGGAATTATGTTTTTTGAAATTTTTACTAATTAATTAAATATTAAAAGCTGAAATGTTGAGTTAATAAGTATTCAACCCCTTTGTTCTGGCAAGCCTGAATACGTTCAGGAGTAAAGAAATGTGCTTAACAAGTCACATAAGTTACATGGACTCACTTTGTGCAATAATAGTGTTTAACATGATTTTTGAATGACTACCTCATCTCTGCACCCCACACATACAATTATCTGTAAGGTCCTGCAGTCGAGCAGTGAACTTCAAACAGATTCAACCAAAGACCAGGGAGGTTTTCCAATGCCTCGCAAAGAAGGGCATCTACTGGTAGATTGGTAAAAAATAAAAAGTAGACATTGAACATCCCTTTGACCATGCTGAAGTTAATTACACTTTGGATGGTGTATCAATATACCCAGTCACTACAAAAGATACAGGCGTCCTTCCAAACTCAGTTGCCGGAGAGGAAGGAAACCACCCACTCAGGGATTTCACCATGAGGTCAATGGTGACTTTAAAATAGTTACGAGTTTAATGTCTGTGATAAGAGAAAACTGAAGTTGGACCAACAACATTGTAGTTACGCCACAATACTAACCTAATTGACAGTGAAACAGAGGAAGCCTGTACAGAATACAAATATTCAAAAAAATGCAACCTGTTTGCAACAAGGCACTAAAGAAATACTGGTAAAAAATTTGGCTAAGCAATTAACATTTTTCTTCAATATAAAAGTGTTATGTTTGGGGCAAATCCAATATAACACATTACAGAGTACCACTCTCCATATTTTCAAGCATAGTGGTGGCTGCATTATGTTACAGGTATGCTTGTAATCGTTAAGGACTAGGGAGTTTATCAGGATAAAAAAAGAAACGGAATGGAGCTAAGCAGAGGCAAAAATCCTAGAGGAAAACCTGGTTCAGTCTGCTTTCCACCAGACACTGGGAGATTAATTCACCTTTCAGCAGGACAATAACCTAAAACACATGGCCAAATCTAGACGGGAGTTGCTTACCAAGAAGACAGTGAATGTTCCTGAGTGGCCGAGTTACAGTTGACTTGAATCTACTTGAAAATCTATGGCAAGACATGAAAATGGTTGTCCAGCAATGATCAACAACCAATTTGAAGGGTTTGCTTTTTGCTTTTTTTTCAAATGTTATAATTTTTCTTCCATCTTGAGAGTATTTTGTGTAGATCGTTGACAAAAAATGGCAATTAAATCCCACCTTGTAACAACAAAATGTGGAAAAAGTCAAGGGGTGTGAATTCTTTCTGAATGCACTGTAACTAAATCGAATGCACCCCATGTCTTCTCTCCCTTTCATTCTCTCCATCACCTCTTTTTTTGGCCTTCCATGTCACTCAGTCCATCTCTTGCCCACACTCCCGCTTCTAAACCCACCCTCCACCCCTCTTCTTGATTTACTCACCACTAATATTGAGGTCATAGTCGCCGGCAGTTATGACATTGGAAACGCCACCTTCAGCCGGTTGGCATGTCGACACCACCTCGCTGAGCAGCCGTCGCTGGGCATGGCCAGGGATGCCGGAGGCAGGGACAGAAGGGCGTGTCACCACGTTGTTGACGCTGATACGAAGGTTCTTCACCACCTGCACCTGGTTGTTGGGGTCCCTCATGTGACCTACGAGACAGAAAGTGTGTGTTTGAGATAGACTACATTGACTGTACAGAATCAGTGATCTTGCATCTCAAAATAACATCTTGTTTAAAACTGATCTCATCGAACACGCTGAAACACATATGTAGTCAGTCAGATTTTAAAGTAACTGTCCAGTGAAAATATCACTTTTAAAAAGTTCATAATCTGTTAACTCATACTCAAATAATGTTATTGACTAGTCCTATACTCATGTGGCCAAAGAATAAAATAGAGAGAAAAAAAACAACACTTCAAATACCCCACCTCAAACTTGTATCTCACACAGACATTTCAAAAATGCTTGCCATTTCCTCATAGAGTATGATGTCATACTCCTGAGGAGGATGAGCTGGCCAACCAGCGGTCTAGAGGATGAGCTGGCCAATCAGTGGTCTACTTGCATGAATATTTTTAACAACCGGTATACGCCCCACCATTCTGTTGTTGGGGTACACCCATTCAAACACAAAAGCTGCTTTTTAACATAATTAATTTAAAAAATTTGGAAGGATTTCACTCATATTGTAAGTAATTACAGATCATCTTTCATAGAAATCTGGAAACACTGGGCAGTTCCTTTAAAAAGGAAGAAGGGGATGTGGTTGGTTTGGTTAATGCTAAATGACTAAAATGTCAATGTTAATGTGTGAAGAGAAGGAGAGTCAGTGAAGAGGTCTAGACCTATATAATGATAAATAAGCGTCCCTTACATAACCTAACTGAGAGATCAAATTAAAACGTTAAACAACACTTAGGGCCTATGCCCATCTACTTTTGACTTCTGTGTGAACAAATTCATGCAGTAAGAACATAGCCTACCGCTAACATGATCAAGAGTGTGGACAACCGGACAACTGAGCATGCACCGAGTCTAACATATGCCCCCCCCCCCCAAAAAAAAACAAAAAACATTGGCATTCACATACATATTTGGCTTTGCTCATGTGCAGTTATAGTAGCAAATGGCCATGTATTCTTATGGTACTTGTGTTTTCCACAATAACATAGTAGCCAGCAAATAGAAAAAGTAGCCAGCCAGGTGCCCCAAGCCCAGGGTGGTCCAGGGGGCGTTCAATGTTTTTGCAGAAGGAGCTCTATTTCGGTGGCCTCCGGTACATTCTAAATGCCTTGACTCCATCTGAAATAGGTATTTCTATCAATAAATGGGCAAATGTGTGACATCAGGGTCAACATTTCTAAATGGTTTGACAACATTTAAACATGATTTTCTTGCAGCTTCACATGTGTAGTTACAGGAATAAGAGTCTAGATAGGCAGAATGAGGCCATAACTCCTAGCAACACCAAAACATCTACATGTCATTCAAAATGTCACATGAAACATGGACACTGCATGTTTCCTTGCCATGCCTAGTAGCCAGGTCTGTTTGTGCTTTAGTCAACTTCTCTATCATTTATTGCTATGCTCAACCTTCCAGAAGAATGCAAAAGATAAAACAGCATTTCTATATATTTTAATAGTTGATATAATAATTTAATACAATGGGTTGTGTCAACAAAATTGTTGACAATAATAATCAATAATGATGTCATTATAATCAGTAACCTCTTCAAGCAGCGTGTGTGTGTAAGAAAACTAGACATCACATTCTTGCTTCCTCTGTCCTTGTTTCCTCCACTCCTTGCCTCCCCTTGAAAGTGCATTGGAGCCTGAAGAGAGGAACCTTCCCTCTCCCCCATGTGCTTTGAGAGGGAGGTGAGGAACGGTGGAAACAAGGGGAGAATCTCAATTGCATTTCCTTCATTCCTCACATCCTCTCTCCTCGCCTCCTTCTCAAAACCCATTGGATAAGGTGAGGGAACTCTGACCTTCTCATTCAATGGGTTTTGAGAAGGAGACGAGGAGAGAGGATGCAACGAATCATGGAAATGCAATTGAGATTCTCCCAAGGACAGAGGAAACAAGTATGACAGCTATTAATATTTTTTGACAGTGCCAGACTGACCTACCATAATGCCCAGGGCCTGTCCAGAAACAACCCCTAGCCCCTACTGCCCAGAGTCTAGACACTTGCGGAGAGCTGAGCGGGATTGATGGGTGGTGACATCGTGGGAACGCTACCTTTAACCTCTGATAGGCTTGGTGGAATTTTGGCGGTATTGCTTACACCTGTCCAATTGTCTCAGATCTCCACAAGTGTCTAGGGGTATTGTTTCTGGACAGGAACCCAAAACCCTTCGGGTGTGTGGTGGACCTACAGCACGACACTTGAGGCATTGGTTGGATATTGAATTCCATTGCTATATAGACACACAGATTTACACAGGTGTAAACTGGACAAACCCACAGCACCCCATCAGGCTGATCAGACAGGTCTGGGTAGCTGCAGACCTGTTGTAAACAGTGAAAGGATACACTTGCATGTCTACTATTCACACCCTTGCTTCATTCCAGCTAGTTAGATGTGCAACCACTGACTATCTATAGCTAGGGCATATCTCTAGTCTAGCAATAGATACTGTTGTTTTGGCTGTATAGCATCATTTAATAAGATTAACAATGGTTAGCTCAGTAGCTAGGATAGATCAGTCACAGTATTTGTATTTATTTATTTTTAAAAGCAGTTCATTCATAAGTCAATACACACTAAATATTATGCGGAAATTTAGAAATCGTACCTTATTTTGGCACTGTGGCAAGGTTTTGGCAACTATTAATCAATTAATTCATAGAACGGAGTTAGAAGGGTGACCTCGTACTTTGAAAGGACATGAAGTGTTGGCTGTGCACTTGATCAGGCATTCCACATTTAACCCCACCAACATTTGAACATCAAAATAAAGTTATTTTCTTTTTTTCTCTGGAGTTAAAGTCTTATTTACTGCAAGATATGAATTGCCACAATGTTTGTTTTTCAAATTATGCATTTTATTGAAAAAGGAAATAAATAGCCCACATTGTTGAAAAAGAAATTAAAAGGTTTTGTTCCCCTTTAATTCAAGTGTGCACCTAGCAAGAGGCTGTTTAGAGGTATTTTTGTAGCGCACATGTGATGGTAGAGTTTGCATCGATATTGATATCATTCTGCCAGGTAAGCATAGGCTACTTTGTAATGATAGAAGATGCATATCATTCATTCTAGAGTGAGTGGGCTCGAGGGACTAGCGAAATGAAACTTAAATGAAAAGTAGCTTATCAAATGTAGCAGAAAATGAGTCTAACCGACAGCCGGCGCGAATAGAGTACCACAGTATGAGTCATGAAACCCATAAAACCTAGCAGTCAAACAGGGAAATGGTTCTAATCGTTATTCCACCATTAATTTCTCCCCATAGGGGATTTCAGAAACTCTTAAAATAAGGGCTGTGTTTTAAATTGACACCAGTGGCGATTTTAGCATGTAAATCTTGGTGGGGCAAACTAAATAAATAAAAAAGTAGATGTATGCCAGCAAACCCATTACACAACACTAAACAATACATTAATTGCACCATAAAGGTGACAAATGAAATCAAATTGTACTTGTCACATGCGCCGAATACAACACTCGATGATTACTTTTCTCTAAAACAGGCTATAGGCTACATGTGCACCAACAAGTCAGAACAGTACGCGAAATTAGGAGGGGAAACGGGACCAAATTATTAGGGTGAGGAACATGGGCTACTAACAGCTTACTACACAACATACACTTAGTATTACTTTTTTAGCTACAGTATACATATCTCCGTGGCATATTACATAATTTATGCTGCAGCACACAATAAATTTTTTGACTCACCTGGTTGGGCTGTGCTCACTTGAACAGAAAGGTGGCGCGGTGGTCCTTTATGGGCAAATTTTGTCATACTTTGTCATCAAAGTAGCTACACAGTCCCGTGTAGCTCAGTTGATAGAGCATGGCGTTTGCAACGCCAGGGTTGTGGGTTCGATTCCCACAGGGGGCCAGTATGACAATGTATGCACTCACTAACTGTAAGTCGCTCTGGATAAGAGCACCTGCTAAATGACTAAAAAAATAAAAGTAAAAAAAAGGTTACAAAATTTACAAATGTAAAGTCTGGCATTCTCTGGATTTATGGTGCTTTCAAGACAACTGGGAATTCTGAAAAAAAGCAAGGTTGAATCATGATGACATCAGTGATCTTTAGTTCGGTGCTCTAGAAAGAGGCCCGAGTTCCCGACTTGCAATTCCAAGTTGGATGACCGTTCAAAACGTATTTTCCCCAGTTGGAGCTAATTTTTTTCAGAGTTCCCAGTTGTCTTGAACTCACTAAAAATCAGATTTCCCAGTTCTGAGTTTCCAGTTGTTTTGAGCGCGGCAGAAGTCATGATGGATCGACACCATGGCCAATGTTGAATGTTTATCCTTTTAAGCTTGGAAAAGAGACCCTTAAACCCAGATTTGGGACCACACACCGACTCCACTGAATAGCAGGCTAGTGATTGCTTTGCAATGCTTGCAGTTCGCCACTGACTCCTTCCCATCCACTCATTGCTGAATTTGCGATTTCCAACTTGTTGTGTAATGTTTATGTCCAATGGCCGATGAGCACCGATACGTTTGATCTATAACTTACCTTCATATAACAAGGATTAAAAAATATTTGCCAGTAGATTGTCGACGTGATTCATGCTGATGACTGCTAGCTTGCTAGCTAATATTTTGAAATGATGATGTTGACATGATCAGTCCAATCAAAGCAGCTGTAGATTTAACTTGATTTGACGTCATTTTATCTGTGGCCAATGACCTTCAACCTTCTTGGATGGGCACTTCCAATGTACAGTGGGGAAAAAAAGTATTTAGTCAGCCACAAATTGTGCAAGTTCTCCCACTTAAAAATATGAGAGAGGCCTGTAATTTTCATCATAGGTACACGTCAACTATGACAGACAAAATAAGGAAAAAAAATCCAGAAAATTAAATTGAAGGATTTTTAATGAATTTATTTGCAAATTATGGTGGAAAATAAGTATTTGGTCACCTACAAACAAGCAAGATTTCTGGCTCTCACAGACCTGTAACTTCTTCTTTAAGAGGCTCCTCTGTCCTCCACTCGTTACCTGTATTAATGGCACCTGTTTGAACTTGTTATCAGTATAAAAGACACCTGTCCACAACCTCAAACAGTCACACTCCAAACTCCACTAAATCACATTGTAGGATTTTTAATGAATTTATTTGCAAATTATGGTGGAAAATAAGTATTTGGTCAATAACAAAAGTTTCTCAATACTTTGTTATATACCCTTTGTTGGCAATGACACAGGTCAAACGTTTTCTGTAAGTCTTCACAAGGTTTTCACACACTGTTGCTGGTATTTTGGCCCATTCCTCCATGCAGATCTCCTCTAGAGCAGTGATGTTTTGGGGCTGTCGCTGGGCAACACAGACTTTCAACTCCCTCCAAAGATTTTCTATGGGGTTGAGATCTGGAGACTGGCTAGGCCACTCCAGGACCTTGAAATGCTTCTTACGAAGCCACTCCTTCGTTGCCCGGGCGGTGTGTTTGGGATCATTGTCATGCTGAAAGACCCAGCCACGTTTCATCTTCAATGCCCTTGCTGATGGAAGGAGGTTTTCACTCAAAATCTCACGATACATGGCCCCATTCATTCTTTCCTTTACACGGATCAGTCGTCCTGGTCCCTTTGCAGAAAAACAGCCCCAAAGCATGAGGTTTCCACCCCCATGCTTCACAGTAGGTATGGTGTTCTTTGGATGCAACTCCGCATTCTTTGTCCTCCAAACACGACGAGTTGAGTTTTTACCAAAAAGTTCTATTTTGGTTTCATCTGACCATATGACATTCTCCCAATCCTCTTCTGGATCATCCAAATGCACTCTAGCAAACTTCAGACGGGCCTGGACATGTACTAGCTTAAGCAGGGGGACACGTCTGGCACTGCATGATTTGAGTCCCTGGCGGCGTAGTGTGTTACTGATGGTAGGCTTTGTTACTTTAGTCCCAGCTCTCTGCAGGTCATTCACTAGGTCCCCCCGTGTGGTTCTGGGATTTTTGCTCACCGTTCTTGTGATCATTTTGACCCTACGGGGTGAGATCTTGCGTGGAGCCCCAGATCGAGGGAGATTATCAGTGGTCTTGTATGTCTTCCATTTCCTAATAATTGCTCCCACAGTTGATTTCTTCAAACCAAGCTGCTTACCTATTGCAGATTCAGTCTTCCCAGCCTGGTGCAGGTCTACAATTTTGTTTCTGGTGTCCTTTGACAGCTCTTTGGTCTTGGCCATAGTGGAGATTGGAGTGTGACTGTTTGAGGTTGTGGACAGGTGTCTTTTATACTGATAACAAGTTCAAACAGGTGCCATTAATACAGGTAACAAGTGGAGGACAGAGGAGCCTCTTAAAGAAAAAGTTACAGGTCTGTGAGAGCCAGAAATCTTGCTTGTTTGTAGGTGACCAAATACTTATTTTCCACCATAATTTGCAAATAAATTCATAAAAAATCCTACAATGTGATTTTCTGGAAAAAAAATTCTCAATTTGTCTGTCATAGTTGACGTGTACCTATGATGAAAATTACAGGCCTCTCATCTTTTTAAGAGGGAGAACTTGCACAATTGGTGGCTGACTAAATACTTTTTTTCCCCACTGTAACTCTATGGCAGCACCCAAGGGGCTTGAATTTTCGAGCTCTACCCTTAGATTTGGCTGTGAGGTAGTGTTCCCATGAGCGACAGAACACTGAGCCAATCACGATGCAACTAGAGAACATTACCAACCCCTACGCTCCGTATTTTCCGTTGGCTGCCCCACCATTAGAGAAAGCACTGAGCTAGGCTGCCTTACTCAAGAAAGCAAAAAAGAGACCAAGTTTGTATGTAGCTTTATTAACTCATAAATAAATAAAAATGACATTGTTTGCAAACTGATATGTGACATGTATTAATGCCAAAATAACATGCAAAACAGAAACATCCCAGTTTGTTTGCTCTGCCCCACCTGCCCTGAATGACGGGTCACCACTGACTGACCTGTTAGCAAAGGTGTCAGCTAGAGATAATATGCAGGAGCTTGCATTTGTAGGGATTTGTAGTTTTGCATAATGTCTACTTTGATTCTAATTGGCATTTTCGAATCAGAGTAAATAGAGCTGAATATATTGATGAAAGTCACCTTGCCCGAGAGAGACTTAAATGGTTATCAAAACGTCACACCAGGGTAAGTCTACACGAAACTCAGTCCTTATTTTAAGTGTTTCTATAATCCCCTATGGGAAAAATGGAATGGTGGAAAATGAACCATTTCCCTGTTTGACCGCTAGGTTTTATGGGTATTATGACTCCACTGTGGAGCTCTATGTGGCACTTCTTCACTGTGCGAGTCAGCACCGTCAACAATCTGGACACATTCCTCCAGAAATTAGATTAAATGTGCCTGGAAGTTAAACACACAGACCAAGAGGTTATTCTTTGGAGTTTTGTGAGAATGCCACTCCTTGTTTCCTACCCCTCTGCTTATCTTGGGGAGATTATACATTTGATTAATCTAATGTAAAATGTGTCTATGAGAGGACTTGTTATTAGACAACTAGGGTTATGATAGGGCAATGACACTGTTTTGGCAGTGAGTTTATCACAGCCTGATGATAAAAACCTAGAGCCTTGTTTATTCCAAAACACAGCGGTTTTCCAATTTCACTTGAGCCATAGAAAAACTATACACTAGATATGGGGATGTGATTGGTAGGCCTTGCCCTTTGCATATATATTATATGGTACCGATGGATGTGGGTTGGTAGCTAGCTAGCTAGCTAGTTTACATAATGAGTGAGGAACCAAGACATTGGATTGTCAGTCTGACCATGAGTAAACTGGCGTTTTAAATGCCAGTGGTAAACTAGCATTAAACCGAATTACGAATACAAACGTAATCTACTCGTGGCTGCTTAATCCAAGTTCAACTGAATGGCCATTTCTGTTTCAGAATCCAGCTTGCTTAGCCAGTTAGCGAGCTTACTAGCTATGTCAAATGTTGTTGTTGGGCGTTGCTCAGTCAGTGGCAGTGTCACACAAGATGACTGGCTGTTCGCTGGCTAAGCACCTCTGAATTTGGCTAACTAGCTAATATAGCTTACAAGCAGATAGACACCCTTCCTTCAAGTCGCAGCTAAACAATTTAGGTAGCCAAATTAGCATGACAGGCGAAGCTTAGCTAACTCCCAAGTCGTCCTTCCCAACCCCTAGTGGACTTGGGCCTCTTCCCCGCTGCGTTGAAACGAAAGCAATTTTAACTAACTACATTTTTACATTTACATTTGAGTCAGTCATTTAGCAGACGCTCTTATCCAGAGCGACTTACAGTTAGTGAGTGCATACATTTTTCCATGCTGGCCCCCCGTGGGAATCGAACCCACAACCCTGGCGTTGCAAGCGCCATACTCTACTAACTGTGCTACAGAGGAGGCCGAAAACACTACAAAGGCACCCAAGACGGTTGCAGCCGTACGACAATGGCAGACATCTCGGGTGTCAGTGGGCCCTATCGAGTGACACATTCAAGAAACAAGACAAGGCCCCTGTTTCAACACCACGTCTGCTACTGCTGGTTCACCCTTCCTGTCACTTGACTTGACGCCGCCAAGTGACGGCGGTAACTGCAATTGGCTAACGTTAGCTTAGTTGGCTAGGAGGACAACATCATGCTAATGCAAACTAGTTAACAACTGTGAACACAAAACACACAATGCCGCAAACATAGCTTGGTTTAAAATGTCCCTGTGTAATTTGTTGGTCTTTAACATAAAAACGTGAAGTTGTTGCGTGTCAAAGCCCTTACCTTCGGAGGTTAACCGGCAGAAGGGCCTTAGCAGCTCCGAGAAATTCAGGTTGTTTTTACGAGTCACTTTCTCCGCATCTTCGCTACACAGGACCGCCACCATCGGGACAAACGAGTCCTGGATGAACTCCTGCACCGACTGTACGCACTGAGCCATTGCGTCTGCTTGAGAGGCCCAGGCTACGAAAATGTATTTATCTCTGGATTTAGATAGTGAAAAAGCTAGCTATCCGCTTCTGAGATGAAAATAACTCCCTTACCGACCGTGCAAGGCAGCCATGTTGAATTCTACAGTTGCCTGCTGATCGATTCGCTTACTGTCGAGCAGCAAGGTAGTGGTCATGTTATTGCCGCATTCAAACCAACTGGGAACTCGGAAATCTTCGACTTCCGAGTTCAGTGCGTTCAAAACAACTGGGAACTCGGAAAAAAACTAGCTCCGACTGGGAAAAATCGATTTGAACTGTCATCCAACTCGGGAACTCGGGCCTCTCTCTAGAGCTCCGACCTGAAGTTCACTGACGTCATGATTTGACCTGGTATTTTTCCCAGTACCAAGTTGTTATAAACGCAGCATTTGTAGTGAGACCAGACAGTGGCAGCTCAATCGATGCGTGGCTTGCTACGCCTCTAGCTGCTGGTCTAAGGGCGTTTTCACCCAGTTTGAGCCAAAGTTCGAATCAAAATAAAGTTTGATGATTTGTTACAGGTCCGTGCACTTTTTGCCCAATTCCTATTAGATGACAAGATACAAAACGAGTAAGGAGTCGTTCCTCGTTTATTTAATTTGAATCTGATATTTTGTTTTTGTTTTTATTTTCTAAAGGAAATATTAAATAACGAGATACTGGATAATGATTTGATTATTCAAATATTGTGTTTTTAAGAGCCTGTCAATTCCACAACTTTTACAACGTTAACGACTATGAGCCATTTTATGCTTGATCTGAAAATGTGGTCGGAGACACCATATGGAGGGTGTGACGCAATAGCGGCGCCTCAGGAGGACCACAGAGGCCAAATTGAGCTCCATATCGCATCGCGGTGCGCCTCCGAAATTTTGTAACAATGCAGAAGGCTCCATATAGTTCCGCATTGACATGATTGGTTGACGGTAGGTGGGGGTGGGAGGTCCTGTAGAAACACAAACTCACTTCCTTGGTGGTGAACAGGGTTGGCATCTATGCCTTCATGTGTAGCGTGATGAATATGAGTGATCAGGTTAAGAAAAAGTATGTAAGCATAGAAGTGGTGGTATGCGCTGCCAAAGATTTCCTGGGAATTACATAAGCAACTGGAGTAATGATGCATGATATTTTGAATCAGCCAAGAGGTGATGGGTTGGAACAACCTATTTAGCATGGTTTTTGTGGTCCTTCAATGGAATGCTAGAAGCTTAATAGCTAACAGGCAGAAGTTTAAGAAGTTTGTATATGACATGGATGTAGTACCAGATGCAGTGTGTGTCCAAGAGGCATGGCTGAAACCTTAACTGGAGTTTGTGATTCCGGAATTCAGTTTGGTGCGGTGTGATAGAGTGGAGGGGTCAGGTGGTGGGTGGTGGGTGGTGCTACGTTCATTAAAGAGGGAAGGTGTACAGCGTATTGGAGCTACAGGATTTGGAATGTGTGGGGATAGAAATATGTAGGAATAGAGGTAACATTGTAATAGTTAATTTCTATAACCCCTGCAAACCTCTCATGTTAGCACAGTTTGAATGGATTGATGGGACGTGTAGGGTAGGAAGGTAATATGGTGATTTTAAGGCCCAAAATGAAATCTGGGAAAGTACGCATAAAGATAACAATGGTAGTATAGTTGAAGAATGTATGGATAACAGAGGATTAGTTTGTGTTAATGATGGGAGGGGGACTAGAATCAGTGTGGTGAGGGGTACAGAGTCATCCTTGGACTTGACATTGGTATCTGCTGCGGTGGCAGGGAGGTGTGAATGGAAAGTGATGCGAGAAACCACGGTAGGGAGTGATCATTTTCTGGCTGGATGTCATGTCAATATTGATGTGTGTATGCAGAGTAGAGGCAATAACATGAGGTTGTGCTTTGAGAAAGCTAACTGGAAGATGTTCAAGTACCTGGGCGGGGACAAAAGTTATCAATGGAGGGGTCTGTGGATGAGTGCGCTGAGGCAGTAACGTCTGTAATTATATCAGCTGCAGACGTGACTGTTCCAGAGTATTCTGGGGAGGAAGACGGCAGGTGGTGCCGTGGTGGACAGATGAGTGCTCAAAGGTGGTGCAGGAAAGGGATATAACTCTACGGGAACTTAAGAATTGCTTGACAGAAAGGACTCTCATGGAGTATCAAAGGAAGAGAGCGATGGCAAGAAGAATGATTAAAATGGCGAAAAGGGAGGCATGGCAGGAATTTTGCTCCACTATTGGTAGAGGGACCGAAATTGGTGCGGTTTGGAAAATGTTTTGAAAACGATAGGGAAGGGTAAAAATGCTGGAATTCCAGTGTTGGTAGAAAGAAACGTCACAGCTGTATCAAGTAAAGAAAAGGCAAATGTCCTAGGTGGTGCATGTGAGCACCTATGTGATGAGAGTAAGAAGAGACGTAAGGAAAAGTTAAAGGAGTCAGGAGAAGCTATGGATGCAGAGTTCTCTATGTATCAGATGACATTGGCGAAGGAGGGATGCGGGCGGACTGCTCCTGGAGAAGATAGGGTGTGTTATGTGATGTTTAAGCATGCACCGAACAGTGTGTTGGAAGCAGTGTTAGGGTTGTATAATAAGGTGTGGAGGACTGGGGTGATACAGTGGGGGAAAAAAGTATTTAGTCAGCCACCAATTGTGCAAGTTCTCCCACTTAAAAAGATGAGAGAGGCCTGTAATTTTCATCATTAGTACACGTCAACTATGACAGACAAATCGAGAAAAAAAAAATCCAGAAAATCACATTGTAGGATTTTTAATGAATTTATTTGCAAATTATGGTGGAAAATAAGTATTTGGTCACCTACAAACAAGCAAGATTTCTGGCTCTCACAGACCTGTAAATTCTTCTTTAAGAGGCTCCTCTGTCCTCCACTCGTTACCTGTATTAATGGCACCTGTTTGAACTTGTTATCAGTATAAAAGACACCTGTCCACAACCTCAAACAGTCACACTCCAAACTCCACTATGGCCAAGACCAAAGAGCTGTCAAAGGACACCAGAAACAAAATTGTAGACCTGCACCAGGCTGGGAAGACTGAATCTGCAATAGGTAAGCAGCTTGGTTTGAAGAAATCAACTGTGGGAGCAATTATTAGGAAATGGAAGACATACAAGACCACTGATAATCTCCCTCGATCTGGGGCTCCACGCAAGATCTCACCCCGTGGGGTCAAAATGATCACAAGAACGGTGAGCAAAAATCCCAGAACCACACGGCGGGACCTAGTGAATGACCTGCAGAGAGCTGGGACCAAAGTTACAAAGCCTACCATCAGTAACACACTACGCTGCCAGGGACTCAAATCCTGCAGTGCAAGACTTGTCCCCCTGCTTAAGCCAGTACATGTCCAGGCCCGTCTGAAGTTTGCTAGAGTGCATTTGGATGATCCAGAAGAGGATTGGGAGAATGTCATATGGTCAGATGAAACCAAAATAGAACTTTTTGGTAAAAACTCAACTCGTCGTGTTTGGAGGACAAAGAATGCTGAGTTGCATCCAAAGAACACCATACCTACTGTGAAGCATGGGGGTGGAAACATCATGCTTTGGGGCTGTTTTTCTGCAAAGGGACCAGGACGACTGATCCGTGTAAAGGAAAGAATGAATGGGGCCATGTATCGTGAGATTTTGAGTGAAAACCTCCCTCCATCAGCAAGGGCATTGAAGATGAAACGTGGCTGGGTCTTTCAGCATGACAATGATCCCAAACACACCGCCCAGGCAACGAAGGAGTGGCTTCGTAAGAAGCATTTCAAGGTCCTGGAGTGGCCTAGCCAGTCTCCAGATCTCAACCCCATAGAAAATCTTTGGAGGGAGTTGAAAGTCCGTGTTGCCCAGCGACAGCCCCAAAACATCACTGCTCTAGAGGAGATCTGCATGGAGGAATGGGCAAAAATACCAGCAACAGTGTGTGAAAACCTTGTGAAGACTTACAGAAAACGTTTGACCTGTGTCATTGCCAACAAAGGGTATATAACAAAGTATTGAGAAACTTTTGTTATTGACCAAATACTTATTTTCCACTATAATTTGCAAATAAATTCATTAAAAATCCTACAATGTGATTTTCTGGATTTTTTTCCCTCATTTTGTCTGTCATAGTTGACGTGTACCTATGATGAAAATTACAGGCCTCTCTCATCTTTTTAAGTGGGTGAACTTGCACAATTGGTGGCTGACTAAATACTTTTTTCCCCACTGTATGTAAACCACCCCCTTCTGCGAACATGCCTTCTGTGATATTGGTTACAAGGCGGTACTTATTTAAATTAGGTAAGATAATAAGATGTAACCATTGGTGTATTAAAATTAGGCTTTATGTGATTTCACAAAAATCACTTAATAATCCCACCTCCATCCCGCCTCCTAATCCAAGTGTTTGACATGGTGAGGGGACCAGTAACTTTGATGAAACTTTATCAATGTAGAAGCAACAGTAATTTGTCATACTTTGGTAGTCCTACTTTGATCTGGTTTCATCCAAATTTCATCCAATTTCATGAAAAACATGATAAATGTCAAATGTATTATTATTGATTATTTAATAGTCTCCCATTAGTTTATGTAGGTAGAGGAAGACTAAGGAACAATCGACAGCAGAACCAGCAATACACACATAATTACACACACACACATGGACATGGACATGCAACCACATACATAATACAATCCTCCAGGAAAGAAATATGTTTGATTAAATTATTATAGTCAAGTCAAGTATATACAAAGACATTAAATTGAAAAGTATATCAAAGCTAGTGTCAATATTATACTTGATAGATTTTATGATAGATTTATCAAAATATTTCTACACTATGTAACATGTAATGAATTAGTGTTTATTTATTGGCAGTTAGACTAGTTGCAGTAAATTAGATTTCATACATTCAAAAGAAAGAAAATAAAACTATCAACGTTTGACAACATTACAATTTTCACAAATGTTTGTGAGCAGCTTTAGCATCAAAATATTGCACACAACTTATTGAACATATTACTTAGTACACAAATCATTATGACATTGTTATTGCTAAATTGCTAGATTATAAATTATATCAGTCAAGATCATCTTGGATTCCGGTTGGCATCCCGGAGAGACTCAATAATGGCATATTGCACGTTCAATGTGTCGGTTTGGTGGATATTCTGTGGACCAAAGAAACATATTTAAGTGTGTGTGTGTGTGTGTGTGTCTGTGTCTGTGTGTGTGTGTGTGTGTGTGTGTGTGTGTAGCCTACCGTGTAGTCCTCGGCATAGTAGCAGTGTCTTAGGTTCAAATGTCTGATGAAGTTCCTGCTGATTTGGTTTGGGTTACCGTGTGGCAGAGAGACACACACCGGGCACACCTAGAGGGCACCAGAGAGCAACAATCACTCAAAGCAACAAAGTTTCAGCCCAAGTGGCCAACAACTCCCTAGAACTAGAGACTGGGGACTCCCTGGAGGCAGTGACAATTGTTACTAAGGGGACTATCATGGTTAAACAACACAAAATAAAACTAAATTATATTTCAGCAACTGACGACTTATAACAGATTTATCACTGACCACGGGCCTGTTGTCATAGTGATGGATGTCATTGCAGTGATCCACCAGATCCTGCTCATTCAGACCCCTCTCCTGGCAGATCGGACAGACAAACGTCCTCACTGCAGCACTGAGAGAGAAGTGGGGGGTGGGGGGGGCAGAGAGAGAGATAAACAGACAAAGATAAACACAGAGAGAGTGAGCATTAGAGAAAAAAAATACAAAAAAATGTAATACTGTCACACTATCAGGTAACATTTTTAATGATGAGTCTGCAGCAGAGGAGGCTGGTTGGAGGAGCTATAGGAGAACAGGCTCATTGTAGTGGCTGGAATGGAATTCATGGAACGGTATCAAACACAAATATATGGAAACCACATGGTTGACTCCGTTCCATTGATTCCATTCCAGCCATTACAATGAGCCCATCCTCCTATAGCACCTCCCACCAGCCTCATCTGGTCTGTAGTAGTCTACATTGAGAAGCAAATGTATAATAATCTAACATACTTTAATCACCACAGACAAGCACACTAATGAGAACACACATACCAATGGTGACTTACTCATCATCAGTGAAGGAGAGGGAAGGTGGATTGCGAAAATTCAGCCCTACAGTAATGACTGTGAATTAGCCAGTACAGGGGGAGCTAATGTAGAGGGCATGGAGGTGGGTTTTTGAGCTGGGGAGGGTGTGCTGAGGAATGGCCAATGGCTGTGGTCCTGGGGCGCAGCGAGTCCTGGGGTCGGGTTAGGTGTGGTAATAGGTACCGGTGCAGTAGGGGCAGCCACAGAGGAAAGAGAGGGGGCAGATGTTCGAGCCATAGTCATGCATGCACCATTGGTAGGGGCAGGAGGAGTGATGGTAGGTGTGATGGCAGGTGTCGTGGTTGGTGTTTGTGAAGTAGGGGCAGCAAGAGGAGTAACAGATGTATAGGTCATAGACATATATAGGTCATCGGCTGGGGCAGGGGGAGTGATGGAGGAGGAAGAATCTTGGGGTGGGAAGGGGAGGGGCTGTAGTGACTCTGTAGCTGGGCTCTGATTGGCCATGCTCCTTCCTGTTGCCTGAGTAGCTATTTGTAGTAGTCTGCTCCGGCAACAACAACAAAAAACCGTAGGTATGCAATCAGTCAACCTTTAGGTCCTTATTGAAACTGTCAGTGCATTCATTGTAACCCTCTGAATATGATGCTTAGATCACAGGAGGTTGGTGGCACCTTAATTGGGGAGGACGTGCTCGTGGTAATAGCTGGAGCAGAATCAGTAGAATGGTATCAAATACAGCAAACACATGGTTTCCATGTGTTTGATGCCATTCCATTCACTCCGTTCCAGCAATTATTATGAGCCGTCCTCCCCTCAGCAGCCTCCTGTGGTTTAGAAACGTAATGTACTCCAAGGGACTCTACATGGTTCTGCTGTATTTGGCTCTGTGGGTTTGGGTGTGTCTAGACCAGTCGCTCACTCACCTCTGGATATCCCCTGTCACAGGTCTAGTTGCTGGGGTGGAAAGCCCCAACAAGCCAGGGAGAGGTTGACCCAACCTGACGACTGTGGTCCTCGTCTGGACTCTGAAAGTGACATCAGTGGCACCAGCAGGCATTATGTCATCAACCCGCGCCTTAGCTCTGCACACAGGGCAGTGGGGTAACCACTTTAAAGAACACGTCAGACATAGTCGGCAGAACCTGCAACACACACACACACACAGTGCATCATTCAGTTAAATGCATAAGCAACATGCATCATTGTGGTAATGGTCCACTGATACAGTGGGCACATTCTTCAGTCATGAAGTATACACTTACAGGAATAATCAAACCTGCAAGAACCTATTTCCTAACACTGCAGCTATGTCATAAATCCAGACTACAGTGATCATAACATTGAAAGGAAAAGGCTAAAGTACTCTCATCCACATTTTGATAGGCTACCTCTCTCAGAAGAGGAATTGCCATATAAGTATAATATTTGGTACAGTCAGGGGATTTTTCTGTGGTGTGAGGGAAGATTCCCCTCATGTAAAGACACACTATCACTTTCGCCAAAAGTTGGCAACTTGTTATTGTTATTTACCAGCAGTGGAAGGTGTGGAGGAAGTAAAGAACCTGTTCATTACTTAGAGTATAAAGTCATTCGTCAAATCATAGCATATCATCTTTGACAAGGCATCCATAAAATAAACTGTAGTCTACTTTACAAACAATTTGATGTCAAGCTCATCTCAGTAGTTTATCATATTACTCAAGAAACATCAATGTTAAGTTTGTACACAGATACTATTGTCTTTGCACTGTGCTGATGGTCTTTATTGACAAAAATAGAGAATTAATAGAAAACGTATTTGAGGGAGTTCAGACACTGAATTAATTATATTAGGGAGAATGACCTATTTGGGGTTAGAGACAGTTATAGCCATCAGCTCTGGGAGCTCACAGCTCACTGCTACAGTGTAGCTTCTGTGTAAAAGTGAACCTACTTCAATTACTCAATACTCAAATACTCAAATACTCAATTTAAACAGAAAGACCAGGCTACAAATTAACTTACAGATTAGGCTACAAGCTGTGGTATAACACTAGATAATATGACAATAAAAAGGAGGTTACTCACACATGAGAACAGGCAGCAGGGTGATGTGGGTCCGTCAGGGTGCTCATACAGATGGGACACTCATCCTCAAATGTGGTCTGTAGGCCTGCTGCAGAGTGGGCCATACTTGGGTTGGTACAGATTCTCTCTCCCAGAGAGCCCGGGACAGAGTACACTACAGTCTCCCCTGGGGCAGGAGTGGTGTGTGTGAGGCAGCTACTGTACTGCCTTGCTAAAAAATACCTGGCTGGCTACTTCCCTACCTCAGAGCACAGCCTCTTACCTACAGACCCAGCCCGTAGGAGGGAAACTCCAATCACACAGCTGACTTTGCTCTTTAGTCCCAGCCCAGGGACTTTCTGGACTGTCTTTACTGAAAGCAAACTCACTTTCCGGGAAAGGGTGTGTGTTTGTGTGTGTGTGTGACAACCAGGTTCTCAGGATAAGGCATGACAATGAAGACTTGAACTGGGTAGTCGGTATCCAGGAAGGCACATCACACAGTAGTACAAAAATATATAACAACTTTTATTAAAAGGGGCAATGTGCAGTTCCTACATCCATTTTGTTGACTTATAAATTAATGATATGTACCCATTGTACCCATGGACTTCAAGAATATAACTTAGAAATGCTTCATGAGCTTAGTTCAACTGTAGTACCCCATCTGAAACCAAAATATAAGCTTGTTTTAAAATGGAAACAAACACTGTATAGCCTCAAAATGGTTAAAACTATACTTTTGATATCATGGATGGTCAGTCATTGCATCCATAGCACTGTCTATGAATTTGAGAGTGGTTACATTTCTCTAGCCAAATCCCTCAGCTGTTTATCAATAACAGTGGCGGGGCCCACGCTTTGTTATTGTTTCAACTGCTGATTGGCACTTTAAAAAATGAATATTAAAATAGTACACAAGCTGACAAAACATAAGCATTACCTTGCTGGCTGTCTTTAAGTCCAGACAGCCAAACACAAATTGTACTCATTGCAGGATACTTACAGCTAACACATTAACACAAACACACAGAAACTGGATAGAAGAGGAGAATGGCGCTGCAATGGATAGCTCACGTTTTACAGGTTTCTGACAATTCTGCTGTTTTGTGTGTTTTCTTGTACATAATGTTTCCGCCATTGTTTCCTATGACCGAAAATAGCTTCTGGACATCAGAACAGCGATCACTAACCTCGATTTGGTGAACAAACTGGACGGGCGCCGTTCGAGACTATCCTATCAACGGGACCTGAAGAACTGTAATATCTTATGCTTCTCTGAGTCGTGGTTGAACAAGGACATGGATCATATACACTTGCCCATTCGCCCTGTTAGTAACACTATCAAAGTTTCCCTTTACTGTGGCAATTGTAATCGAGTCATGGTGTTAGCAGTGTCATGCTGTGGGGATGTTTTTCAGCGGCAGGGACTGGGAGACTAGTCAGGAAAAAGGGAAAGATGAACGGAGCAAAGTACAGAAAGATCCTTGATGAAAACCTGCTCCAGAGCGCTCAGGACCTCAGACTGGGGGGAAGGTTCACCTTCTAACAGGACAACGACCCTAAGCACATAGCCAAGACAACGCAGGAGTGGCTTTGGGACAAGTATCTGAATGTCCTTGAGTTGCCTAGCCAGAGCCCGAAATTGAACCCGATCAAACATCTCTGGAGAGACCTGAAAATAGCTGTGCAGCGACGCTCCCCATCCAACCTGACAGAGCTTGAGAGGATGGGAGCAACTCCTCAAATACAGATATGCCAAGCTTGTAGCGTCATACACAAGAAGACTCGAGGCTGTAATCGCTGCCAAAGGTGCTTCAACAAAGTACTGAGTAAAGGGTCTGAATATTTACATTTACATTTACGTCATTTAGCAGACGCTCTTATCCAGAGCGACTTACAAATTGGTGCATTCACCTTATAGCCAGGATACTTATGTAATGTGATATTTCAGTTTTCATTTTTTTATAAATTTGAAAAAAATTCTAAAATCCTGTTTTTGCTTTGTCATTACGGGTATTGTGTGTAAATTGATGAGAAAAAAAACAATTGAATCAATTTTAAATACAGGATGTAATGTAACAAAATGTGGAAAAAGTCAAGGGGTCTGAATACTTTCTGAAGTCTAGCCACTCTGCCACTGGGAGAATCTCAATTGCATACTCCCCATGTCCTTTCTCCAAGCCTCCTCAAAACCCATAGGATGAATAAAGCCAGAGGTCCCTCCCCTCTGACCTTTTCCTCCAATGGGTTTTAAGAAGGAGGGGAGGGCAGATATCCTAACATAGCAGTCATAAAAGAAACACCTGAAACTATATCCCCTACATAATGGACTTGACGAGAATAAAAAAAAAAACTGTTGGTGGAGGTTCTCTTCTGCATTGTTCAACCAATCCAGTAAATGTGGAGGAGGACTTAAGATGTAGTGTCGCCTTCTTAGGGTCCAAAAGTGGAAGTTGGGTCACAGGCTCTCTTTCCATTTCCCCTGAAAACCGGAACATCCGGTTGTTGCGGACTCAGCAGAGGCTAGGCAGCAGGTAGCCTAGAGGTTAGAGAGGCGAGTCAGCATCCAGAGGGTTGCCAGTTTGAATCTCGTGTTTGACGTGAAGTGAGCTGGCAACCGGAGTGAGTTCACAAAAATGTACTGAAAGGAACTAAGTGTGAAAACACCCAAAGAGATTAAAGGGGCTTTCACACCAAATTGGTTTGGTGTGTTTTTTCCAAACTGTTGCATTTACCCCCGGGTTCGTTTGGACTGGTGTGAACACTATCTGCACTCGGGAGTTCACTAAACAACTCACTGTGATTTGCTCAAAAAGAGTGGTCTCGGGCTGATTCCATTTGTACCGTGGTGCGGTTTACTGCAGGTGAGAATGCAGTCCGGACCAAACACAGGAAAAGAACCAGATGTGAGCAGTATTATTGGTTGTTTGACTGCGAGCATTTGATCAAATGCACGCAGCATCATAACTTGATATCTCTGAAACATTATGTGAGTAGTAGCGCACTTATGAGCGCATCTGAAGCAGATTAGGGGAGATGGGGGCTATACTGGCGGGGATATATCAATGCTGTATCATTGGGATATACACTGAGTGTACAAAACATTAGGAACACCATCCTAATATTGAATTGCACCCCATTTTGCCCTCAGAACAGGCTCTATTCGTCGGGGCATGGACTCTACAAGGTGCCGGAAATGTTCCACAGGGATGCTGGCCCATGTTGACTCCAATGCTTCCAACAGTTGTGTCCAGTTGGCTGGATGTCATTTGGGTGGTGGACCATTCTTGATACATACGGGAAACTGTTGAGTGTGAAACACTCAGAAGCGTTGCAGTTCTTGACACACTCAAACCGGTACACCTGGCACCTACTGGCAGGTAGTTTAGTGGTTAAGAGCATTGTGCCAGTAACTGAAAGGTCACTGGTTCTAATCCACGAGCCGACTAGGTGAAACATCTGTCGATGTGCCCTTGAGCAAGGCACTAACCCTAATTGCTCCTGTAAGTCGTTCTGGATAAGAGCGTCTGCTAAATGACTAAAAATGTAAACTGTAATAGGCACTTAAATCGTTTGTCTTGTCCATTCACCCTCTGCACACATACACAATCTATCTCAATTATATACCTCGATTTTTTTTTACTTGGTCGGGCTTCGACCCCTGGTATCATATAAATACACATAAGACATGGAATAATGCATAAAATTGCAGGAAAATCGGGTTAAAACAGCAAAAAAAATCTCTGCAACATGCAAAATGTGTAGAATTGCAGGAAATTAGATTTAAAACTGCAACATTTTCTCTCCGCCAACAAGAGGGTTGTGAACAGTTTGGGGTCGCATGGGTTGCGAGGTGGTGGTTTGCTACTACGCCGATAAATTACATTATCCATCTGGACCTTTGCTACCTAGGAAATTTGTGTGACCGGACCTTCTCAAATAGTACTTGAGTACCCCTGCTCTAATCTGTCTGCTGTAGGCTGGCAAAAATATTTGATAAACTTCCAAATATTGTTTTACAAAGTAACAAGGTTTTACAAAGTAAAACAAGAGAGAGATAGGCTTTTGGCACTAGGGCCTTGGCCATCACCAGTGAGTGAGCTGCACATCATTGGGTGAGTCAGTGAAACCGGAAAGCATTTTTAGGACTATAATTTCCTCATTGTAGACTACAATATGTGTCTCCCTACACCTAGGCCTAGGCTACTGATGGAATCAAGACAAGTTTGTTGTTAATGATATCAGACTCTCAGCTTGTCAGTGTCAAAGTCGCCTGTCATTTGTGTGGTATTAAAAAAGATTCTACCAGTCTCCAGTCATGTAAAATGACATAGAATTGCATGAAATTGTACTTCAGTTAAAATACTTTCAAGTACAACTTAAGTAGCTTTTTTGGGTATCTGTACTCTACTATTTATATTTTTGACAACTTTTACTTTTACTCCACTACATTCATAAAGAAAATAATGTACTTTTTACTCCATACATTTTCCCTGACACCAAAAAGTACTTGTTACATTTTGAATGCTTAACAGGACAGCAAACGGGTCCAATTCACACACTTATAAAGAGAACGTCCCTGGTCATCCCTACTGCCTCTGATCTGGCGGACTCACTAAACACAAATGCTTAATTTGCAGTGGTGTGTATTCATGGATGCCAAGGGAAGCAAGGATTCCCAAAAACATTGACCAATAAAAAAACATATAATAATTTATCTTTCATCTCTCTGTGTTTCATAATTTTCCTTCAATTCGCAAGAGGCTGAATGTATCTCACAGGAGAAAGCATCCGAGCAAGCGAAACAGCGCCCCTCTGTCTCTCTACGTGTAGGCCATCTATCTGATGCTGTCTGGTTCAAACGAGTATGACATTGTTGCCGTCCATAGCATTGAATGCAACTGAAGCCAGCTGGCATCTGGCCTCCCTTGACAAAAAAGTATACAAAATTAGCCAATCAGCGTTGCGCTAAACTGAGCAAGCTCAACTGTGAATGGTCCTGGCGCACCAAATAAAAGTGTCAAGGGAAGCCAGCTTGGATTTGGCGTCACTCCTATCAAATCCCATTGAGAGCAATACGTCATTGACAGAAAAACTTGAATTGTTGCATCTCGTTGTGTTGTTATCCTCCGGTGGCAAGATAGCAAGCTAGCTAAAAATTGGCCCTTTCCTAAATTAGCCATGGATGGAAATAGGGATTTTGACTTGTTTTACTTAATTCTCCCTACTGGCCAATGATTATAAAGGCGATTCTGATCCAACCATTAATTCATACATTGTGGTGCACCTGGCCTGAGAGGATGGATGTTCAATATGTAGCTAGATGTAGAAGGCTAATGTTAACTAGCTAACGTTGCTCATGAATGGAAGTTAGGCTAGCGAGCAAGCATTTTAGCCAGGTAGCCTAGGACAACAAAACATTTAAGCGGGTACTGTATGACAGAGTGATAGAACGTTTCATCAACATGAAAGAGAGGAGGATGGCATTGGCGTTTCCCTACAAGTAGGGTGAGTCAACATGTTTTTCTACTTGTACACACGAGCATGCGCGCACACACACGTACAGACACACACAGAAATCATAACCATTGACAGCCAAATCATATTTAGCTTACGTTGATTGGACTAAATTGTTGTTGGTATCTTTTAGTTGACACTATTAGACTGAGCAGAGGTGATTTGATGATGTTGAAATGGTGCTGGAACAGTGGAGGCAGCTCCTGTTTTCTTTGCGACTTGCGGTAACTGTGGTTCTAAATCAATAGTTGTTTAGTGGTCCAAAAATGTTTGAAACATTAACTTGCTTGACCAAGCTGTAGGTCATGTAACTGTCTGTTATTGTACATGCAATATGCTTTGTGGACGTCACTGGACAGAGGTTTCTATCCAGTTTTGTGATAAAATAAAGTTGTGGTTGAATTTATTCTGCTACTGTGTCTTCTTATTGTCTCGGCCTTTAGACCTATATATCACGGTTGCAAGGCATATGAATTAACAGGTTATAGAGCAAACAACGCAGTTATCACAAAACATACAGTAGGTTAAAGTATGGGGTGGGCTTTGCTTCCTCAGTGATTTTACCCACTCACCGCTACTGTTCATTTGTAAATTATGGCTGAGTGTTGGTGTGCCCTTGACTGTCCTTAAATTTTAAAAACAAGAAAATTGTGACATTTGGTTTGCCTAATATAAGTAATTAGAAATTATTTATACTTTTACTTTTGATACTTAAGTATATTTTTGCAATTACATTTACGTTTGATACTTAAGTATATTTACAACCAAATACTTTTAGACTTTTCCTCAAGTAGTATTTTACTGGGTACTTTCACTTTTACTTGAGTCATGTTCTATTAAGGTATCTTTACTTTTACTCGAGTATGACAATTGGGTACTTTTTCCACCCCTGCCACTACGCAAATGCAATGCACCTCCCAATTGACAAATTAAGCACTGATTGTAACGGCATGGTAGCCTACATATTCTGATTAATAAACATTGTAAACCATAGCCTAATAGAATTTCCAACTTAGTTGTCGAACTGTGAGGCACTTTTCCCCGGGACTGTCACTGAAGGTGGTGACGCAGTCCAGGACAGACCGGAGAGTCAAGTCTTAAACGCTCGATAGCGCATTGGAAAGTTTCAAAGGACACATCATATGCTCATAGGTCCTTGTACAGAGCTCAGTTTTTATATCATACCTAATTATTGATGTAGTTTATAGTCTTATCAGAAGTGTTCAGATCCTGAAATAGGCCAAACTAGAAACAGTTCTCAATGGGTCATGACTACTGTGTAGATCATTGGTCATGACGCACGAATTCCACCAGACCACAGCTGCCTGAACATCATTAAATGCCTCTATAATGGAATATCGAATAACAATCATGCTTTCCTGTAAAATCGAGTTGTTATGTTGTCTAAGATCCTAGGCACTGAAGCTTGTGGTGATCAGTTTCATGTTATTTAGCCTATCCAAAATTATATAGACTACAGGTTAAAGCGCTTAAGGTTGTAAAAGTTGTGGAAGTGGCTTACTCACTGACCTAGGCCAATTTGGACTGGGCACATGACACACTACAGTAACTGTCAATCATTAAATCATTGGAACAAGGAACAAACAAATCTATAAATAACATTTCGCTGTTTATTTGATTACATACAGTACCAGTCAAAAGTTTGGACACACCTACTCATTCAAGGGTTTTCTTTATTTTTTTTACAATTTTCTACATTGTACAATAATAGTGAAGATATTAATACTATGAATTAACACATATGGAATCATGTAGTAACCAAAAAAGTGTTAAACAAATCAAAATATATTTTAGATTTTAGATTCTTTAAATAGACACCCTTTGCCTTGATGACAGCTTTGCACACTCTTGGCATTCTCTCAACCAGCTTCATGAGGTAGTCACCTGGAATGCATTTCAATTAACAGGTGTGCCTTGTTAAGAGTGAATTTGTGGAATTTCTTTCCTTCTTAATGCGTTTGAGCCAATCAGTTGTGTTGTGACAAGGTAGGGGTGGTATACAGAAGATAGCCCTATTTGGTAAATGACCAAGTCCATATTATGGCAAGAACAGCTCAAATAAGCAAAGCGAAACGACAGTCCATCATTACTTTAAGACATGAAGGTCAGTCAATCCGGAAAATTTCAAGAACTTTGAAAGTTTCTTTAAGTACAGTTGCAAAAACCATCAAGCGCTATGATGAAACTGGCTCTCATGAGGACCGCCACAGGAAAGGAAGACCCAGAGTTACCTCTGCTGCAGAGGATAAGTTCATTAAAGTTAACTGCACCTCAGATGTCATGTTCCTAATGTAGATGAAGGGGGTGGGAGACAGGTTAAAGAAGGATTTTTAAGCCTTGAGACATAGATTGTGTATATGTGCAAAGGGTGAATGGACAAGACAAACAATTGAAGTGCCTATTACAGTTTACATTTTTAGTCATTTAGCAGACGCTCTTATCCAGAGCGACTTACAGGAGCAATTAGGGTTAGTGCCTTGCTCAAGGGCACATCGACAGATTTTTCACCTAGTCGGCTCGGGGATTAGAACCAGCAACCTTTCGGTTACTGGCACAACGCTCTTAACCACTAAGCTACCTGCCAGTAGGTGCCAGGCGTACCGGTTTGAGTGTGTCAAGAACTGCAACGCTTCTGAGTGTTTCACGCTCAACAGTTTCCCGTATGTATCAAGAATGGTCCACCACCCAAATGACATCCAGCCAACTGGACACAACTGTTGGAAGCATTGGAGTCAACATGGGCCAGCATCCCTGTGGAACATTTCCGGCACCTTGTAGAGTCCATGCCCCGACGAATAGAGCCTGTTCTGAGGGCAAAATGGGGTGCAATTCAATATTAGGATGGTGTTCCTAATGTTTTGCACACTCAGTGTATATCCCAATGATACAGCATTGATATATCCCCGCCAGTATAGCCCCCGTCTCCCCTAATCTGCTTCAGATGCGCTCATAAGTGCGCTACTACTCACATAATGTTTCATAGATATCAAGTTATGATGCTGCGTGCATTTCATCAAATGCTCGCAGTCAAACAACCAATAATACTGCTCGCATCTGGTTCTTTTCCTGTGTTTGGTCCGGACTGCATTCTCACCTGCAGCAAACCGCACCACGGTACAAATGGAATCAGCCCGAGACCACTCTTTTTGAACAAATCACAGTGAGTTGTTTAGTGAGCTCCAGAGTGCAGATAGTGTTCACACCAGTCCAAACGAACCCGGGGGTAAATGCAAGAGTTTAGAAAAAACACACCAAACCAATTTGGTGTGAAAGCCCCTTTAATCTCTTTGGGTGTTTTCACACTTGGTTCCTTTCAGTACATTTTTATGAACTCACTCCGGTTGCCAGCTCACTTCACGTCAGACTTTTCCCGTCGGACATGAGATTCAAACTGGCAACCCTCCGGATGCTGACTCGCCTCTCTAACCTCTAGGCTACCTGCTGCCTAGCCTCTGCTGAGTCCGCAACAACCGGATGTTCCGGTTTTCAGGGGAAATGGAAATAACTATTTTATTTTTTATTTTTTATACTAGACTTCGGAAAGTATTCAGACCCCTTTACTTTTTCCACATTTTGTTACATTACATCCTGTATTTAAAATGGATTCAATTGTTTTTTTCTCATCAATTTACACACAATACCCGTAATGACAAAGCAAAAACAGGATTTTAGAATTTTTTTCAAATTTATAAAAAAATTAAAACTAAAATATCACATTACATAAGTATTCAGACCCTTTACTCAGTACTTTCTTGAAGCACCTTTGGCAGCGATTACAGCCTCGAGTCTTCTTGGGTATCACGCTACAATCTTGGCACATCTGTATTTGAGGAGTTGCTCCCATCCTCTCAAGGTCTGTCAGGTTGGATGGGGAGCGTCGCTGCACAGCTATTTTCAGGTCTCTCTAGAGATGTTCGATCAGGTTCAATTTCGGGCTCTGGCTAGGCAACTCAAGGACATTCAGATACTTGTCCCAAAGCCACTCCTGCGTTGTCTTGGCTATGTGCTTAGGGTCGTTGTCCTGTTAGAAGGTGAACCTTCCCCCCAGTCTGAGGTCCTGAGCGCTCTGGAGCAGGTTTTCATCAAGGATCTTTCTGTACTTAATCTTTCCCTTTTTCCTGACTAGTCTCCCAGTCCCTGCCGCTGAAAAACATCCCCACAGCATGACACTGCTAACACCATGACTCGACCACAATTGCCACAGTAAAGGGAAACGTTGATAGTGTTACTAACAGGGCGAATGGGCAAGTGTATATGATCCATGTCCTTGTTCAACCACGACTCCGAGAAGCATAAGATATTACAGTTCTTCAGGTCCCGTTGATAGGATAGTCTCGAACGGCGCCCGTCCAGTTTGTTCACCAGTGATTGTATATTCGCCAATAAAATGGAGGGTAGAGGCGGATTATTTATTTGCCAACGTCATTTCGTCAGGGTGCCCGCATGTCAGCCTCTCTTACGCCGTCTCTTCCTTTTCCAAGTCTCTGAGATTAGGGCCTGGTCCGGGGTGAGCAGTATGTACTGCGCCGCCAACTCGTTGAAGTAGAAATGTTCATCCAAATCGAGGTTAGTGATCGCTGTTCTGATGTCCAGAAGCTATTTTCGGTCATAGGAAACAATGGCGGAAACATTATGTACAAGAAAACACACAAAACAGCAGAATTGGTCAGGAGCCTGTAAAACGTGAGCTATCCATTGCAGCGCCATTCTCCTCTTCTATCCAGTTTCTGTGTGTTTGTGTTAATGTGTTAGCTGTAAGTATCCTGCAATGAGTACAATTTGTGTTTGGCTGTCTGGACTTAAAGACAGCCAGCAAGGTAATGCTTATGTTTTGTCAGCTTGTGTACTATTTTAATATTCATTTTTTAAAGTGCCAATCAGCAGTTGAAACAATAACAAAGCGTGGTCCCCGCCACTGTTATTGATAAACAGTTGAGGGATTTGGCTAGAGAAATGTAACCACTCTCAAATTCATAGACAGTGCTATGGATGCAATGACTGACCATCCATGATATCAAAAGTATAGTTTTAACCATTTTGAGGCTATACAGTGTTTGTTTCCATTTTAAAACAAGCTTATATTTTGGTTTCAGATGGCGTACTACAGTTGAACTAAGCTCATGAAGCATTTCTAAGTTATATTCTTGAAGTCCATGGGTACAATGGGTACATATCATTAATTTATAAGTAAACAAAATGGATGTAGGAACTGCACATTGCCCCTTTTAATAAAAGCTGTTATATATTTTTGTACTACTGTGTGATGTGCCTTCCTGGATACCGACTACCCAGTTCAAGTCTTCATTGTCATGCCTTATCCTGAGAACCTGGTTGTCACACACACACACACAAACACACACCCTCTCCCGGAAAGTGAGTTTGCTTTCAGTAAAGACAGTCCAGAAAGTCCCTGGGCTGGGACTAAAGAACAAAGTCAGCTGTTTGATTGGAGTTTCCCTCCTACGGGCTGGGTCTGTAGGTAAGAGACTGTGCTCTGAGGTAGGGAAGTAGCCAGCCAGGTATTTTTTAGCAAGGCAGTACAGTAGCTGCCTCACACACACCACTCCTGCCCCAGGGGAGACTGTAGTGTACTCTGTCCCGGGCTCTCTGGGAGAGAGAATCTGTACCAACCCAAGTATGGCCCACTCTGCAGCAGGCCTACAGACCACATTTGAGGATGAGTGTCCCATCTGTATGAGTACCCTGACAGACCCACATCACCCTGCTGCCTGTTCTCATGTGTGAGTAACCTCCTTTTTATTGTCATATTATCTAGTGTTATACCACAGCTTGTAGCCTAATCTGTAACTTAATTTGTAGCCTGGTCTTTCTGTTTAAATTGAGTATTTGAGTATTGAGTAATTGAAGTAGGTTCACTTTTACACAGAAGCTACACTGTAGCAGTGAGCTGTGAGCTCCCAGAGCTGATGGCTATAACTGTCTCTAACCCCAAATAGGTCATTCTCCCTAATATAATTAATTCAGTGTCTGAACTCCCTCAAATACGTTTTCTATGAATTCTCTATTTTTGTCAATAAAGACCATCAGCACAGTGCAAAGACAATAGTATCTGTGTACAAACTCAACATTGATGTTTCTTGAGTAATATGATAAACTACTGAGATGAGCTTGACATCAAATTGTTTGCAAAGTAGACTACAGTTTATTTTATGGATGTCTTGTCAAAGATGATATGCTATGATTTGACGAATGACTTTATACTCTAAGTAATAAACAGGTTCTTTACTTCCTCCACACCTTCCACTGCTGGTAAATAACAATAACAAGTTGCCAACCTTTGGCGAAAGTGATAGTGTGTCTTTACATGAGGGGAATCTTCCCTCACACCACAGAAAAATCCCCTGACTGTACCAAATATTATACTTATATGGCAATTCCTCTTCTGAGAATTGGATGAGAGTACTTTAGCCTTTTCCTTTCAATGTTATGATCACTGTAGTCTGGATTTATGACATAGCTGCAGTGTTAGGAAATAGGTTCTTGCAGGTTTGATTCTTCCTGTAAGTGTATACTTCATGACTGAAGAATGTGCCCACTGTATCAGTGGACCATTACCACAATGATGCATGTTGCTTATGCATTTAATTGAATGATGCACTGTGTGTGTGTGTGTGTGTGTGTGTTGCAGGTTCTGCCGACTATGTCTGACGTGTTCTTTAAAGTGGTTACCCCACTGCCCTGTGTGCAGAGCTAAGGCGCGGGTTGATGACATAATGCCTGCTGGTGCCACTGATGTCACTTTCAGAGTCCAGACGAGGACCACAGTCGTCAGGTTGGGTCAACCTCTCCCTGGCTTGTTGGGGCTTTCCACCCCAGCAACTAGACCTGTGACAGGGGATATCCAGAGGTGAGTGAGTGACTGGTCTAGACACAGCCAAACCCACAGAGCCAAATACAGCAGAACCATGTAGAGACCCTTGGAGTACATTACGTTTCTAAACCACAGGAGGCTGCTGAGGGGAGGATGGCTCATAATAATTGCTGGAACGGAGCAAATGGAATGGCATCAAACACATGGAAACCATGTGTTTGATGTATTTGATACCATTCTACTGATTCTGCTCCAGCTATTACCACAATCCCGTCCTCCCAAATTAAGGTGCCACCAACCTCCTGTGATCTAAGCATCATATTCAGAGGGTTACAATGAATGCACTGACAGTTTCAATAAGGACCTAAATGTTGACTGATTGCATACCTCCGTATTTTTTTTTTTGCCGGAGCAGACTACTACAAATAGCTACTCAGGCAACAGGAAGGAGCATGGCCAATCAGAGCCCAGCTACAGAGTCACTACAGCCCCTCCCCTTCCCACCCCAAGATTCTTCCCCAAACCTTCCTCCTCCATCACTCCCCCTGCCCCAGCCGATGACCTATATATGTCTATGACCCATACATCTGTTACTCCTCTTGCTGCCCCTACTTCACAAACACCAACCACCACACCTGCCATCACACCTACCATCAGTCCTCCTGCCCCTACCAATGGTGCATGCATGACTATGGCCCGAACATCTGCCCCCTCTCTTTCCTCTGTGGCTTCCCCTACTGCACCGGTACCTATTACCACACCTAACCCGACCCCAGGACTCGCTGCGCCCCAGGACCACAGCCATTGGCCATTCCTCAGCACACCCTCCCCAGCTCAAAGACCCACCTCCATGCCCTCTACATTAGCTCCTCCTGTACTGGCTAATTCACAGTCATTACTGTAGGGCTGAATTTTCGCAATCCACCTTCCCTCTCCTTCACTGATGATGAGTAAGTCACCATTGGTATGTGTGTTCTCATTAGTGTGCTTGTCTGTGGTGATTAAAGTATGTTAGATTCTTATACATTTGCTTCTCATTGTAGACTACTACAGACCAGATGAGGCTGGTGGGAGGCGCTATAGGAGGATGGGCTCATTGTAATGGCTGGAATGGAATCAATGGAACGGAGTCAACCATGTGGTTTCCATATATTTGTGTTTGATACCGTTCCATGAATTCCATTCCAGCCACTACAATGAGCCTGTTCTCCTATAGCTCCTCCAACCAGCCTCCTCTGCTGCAGACTCATCATTAAAAATGTTACCTGATAGTGTGACAGTATTACATTTTTTCGTATTTTTTTTCTCTAATGCTCACTCTCTCTGTGTTTATCTTTGTCTGTTTATCTCTCTCTCTGCCCCCCCACCCCACCCCCCACTTCTCTCTCAGTGCTGCAGTGAGGACGTTTGTCTGTCCGATCTGCCAGGAGAGGGGTCTGAATGAGCAGGATCTGGTGGATCACTGCAATGACATCCATCACTATGACAACAGGCCCGTGGTCAGTGATACATCTGTTATAAGTTGTCAGTTGCTGAAATATAATTTAGTTTTATTTTGTGTTGTTTAACCATGATAGTCCCCTTAGTAACAATTGTCACTGCCTCCAGGGAGTCCCCAGTCTCTAGTTCTAGGGAGTTGTTGGCCACTTGGGCTGAAACTTTGTTGCTTTGAGTGATTGTTGCTCTCTGGTGCCCTCTAGGTGTGCCCGGTGTGTGTCTCTCTGCCACACGGTAACCCAAACCAAATCAGCAGGAACTTCATCAGACATTTGAACCTAAGACACTGCTACTATGCCGAGGACTACACGGTAGGCTACACACACTCACACACACACACACACACACACAGACACAGACACACACACACACACTTAAATATGTTTCTTTGGTCCACAGAATATCCACCAAACCGACACATTGAACGTGCAATATGCCATTATTGAGTCTCTCCGGGATGCCAACCGGAATCCAAGATGATCTTGACTGATATAATTTATAATCTAGCAATTTAGCAATAACAATGTCATAATGATTTGTGTACTAAGTAATATGTTCAATAAGTTGTGTGCAATATTTTGATGCTAAAGCTGCTCACAAACATTTGTGAAAATTGTAATGTTGTCAAACGTTGATAGTTTTATTTTCTTTCTTTTGAATGTATGAAATCTAATTTACTGCAACTAGTCTAACTGCCAATAAATAAACACTAATTCATTACATGTTACATAGTGTAGAAATATTTTGATAAATCTATCATAAAATCTATCAACTATAATATTGACACTAGCTTTGATATACTTTTCCATTTAATGTCTTTGTATATACTTGACTTGACTATAATAATTTAATCAAACATATTTCTTTCCTGGAGGATTGTATTATGTATGTGGTTGCATGTCCATGTGTGTGTGTGTAATTATGTGTGTATTGCTGGTTCTGCTGTCGATTGTTCCTTAGTCTTCCTCTACCTACATAAGCTAATGGGGGACTATTAAATAATCAATAATAATACATTTGACATTTATCATGTTTTTCATGAAATTGGATGAAATTTGGATGAAACCAGATCAAAGTAGGACTACCAAAGTATGACAAATTACTGTTGCTTCTACATTGATAAAGTTTCATCAAAGTTACTGGTCCCCTCACCATGTCAAACACTTGGATTAGGAGGCGGGATGGAGGTGGGATTATTAAGTGATTTTTGTGAAATCACAAAAAGCCTAATTTTAAATACACCAATGGTTACATCTTATTATCTTACCTAATTTAAATAAGTACCGCCTTGTAACCAACATCACAGAAGGCATGTTCGCAGAAGGGGGTGGTTTACATAGCCCAGCGTCATTCGGGTTTGGCGGGGGGGGCGGGTGCCTGCAGGCTGACGTCAGTTGAACAGTGTTCATATACCAAAAACTCATTGTTTACAGGCCACATTAGGCCTGCAAGTAGGGTTGCAAAACTCCTGTAACTTCCCCAAAATTCCCAGATCTTCAAAATATCCTGGTTGAAGGATTTCCAGGACTCTTCCAACCAGGATTTTTGGAAAACCTGGGAAATGTACCAGAATTTTGCAACCCTACCGGCAAGTCACATTATGCTGGCTTGCAAAGTGATGTGTAATTCCTATTGGAATCCAGCCAGAGTTTGACTATAAAACATGATACATTTTTATTCACCCATAATCTACATTCATAATGACTGCCAAGGTTAAGAATGGTGTGTGGAGATTACCTAAACCTTTTAAACTGGAACAGCCATTTCAATAATGGGGGTGCAAAAAATCTAACTAAATAATTGGATTGGTTTAGAAAAATGTATGTTATTTATCTTTGTGTATCATAAGATTAAGCAATCAGTCACTCAATGTACATGCAAAAACAGAGATATTAAAAACAATTCCAAAAAAATGTACCTGCAGTAGAGCGTGCTGGGAAAAAAGTTAGTTTGTTATCATAACTTTACAAAATCTTAGTTGATGTGACTTCTCATTTAGTTTTGAGTCAGTACCACATAAACATTTTAAGTAGTAATGACTTTTCATTGACTGAGTTCAACTTACTAGAAGTATTTAAATAAAAAATGCAATGGGGTTTGTATTTAATGAAAAGTACGCTGACCTCACCCTATAAAGTTTCAACTGAAAATGTACAAGATGAACTAGCTAGCTAGCTTTATAAAAAGTGCTGACAATTCCTTTTGGGCTAGCTGGGGACCTTTGAATCATAAATTGTATGTAATCTGCACAATCCTGCAAGCGTTGCAGTTTGTTCCACTTCTGTATAAAACCTAGCAAACACACACACTGCACCCAGACTAGGGCTGGTTTAGGACTGCTGCATATCAGTGGTCTATGAACCCTTCTCTCTCTTCTCTTTATTGTGCTTGTGATTACAGGTAGTTTTTGAGCCATGGCTGGCAACATGATATCATAGATAAACTTCATCCTGTCACGTTATTTCAAAAAGTTAGATTTCAACCACTTGAAGATTATGTCAATTGGCCAGGCTCCACTTGATGCTTTTGTCAGTACATTGCAGTCAGTGGGAAAAGATGAGTGTCAACCAATTGATGCTTATATTAATACATTACATTCAATGGAAAAAGATGAATGTCACAAGGTTGATGCTTATGTCAATGCATTTGCAGTCAATGAGAAAAGATGTGTCAACCAATTGATGCTTATGTCAATACATTACTTTCAATGGTAAAATATGAGTGTCACAGGGTTGACACTGTATGTCAATACATTGCATTCAATCAGAAAATATTTTTTTTCAACCAATTGAAGCTTAGGTCAATACATTGCATTCAATAGGAAAAGATGAGTGTCACAGGGGTTGACACTTATGTCAATACATTGCATTCAATGGGAAAAGAAGAGCGTCACAAGGCTGATGCTTATGTCAATGCATTTGCAGTTAATGAGAAAAGATTAGTGTCTACCAATTTATGCTTATGTCAATAAATTGCATTCAATGGTATAAGATGAGTGTCACAAGGTTGACACTGTATGTCAATACATTGCATTCAATAGGAAAAGAAGAGTGTCACACGTGTCGATGCTTATGTCAATACATTGCATTCATTGGGAAAAGAAGAGTGTCACAAGGTTGACACTTATGTGACACATTATGAACCATCAAACAGGCAAAGCTTCAGTACAGGACTAACACCAAATCCTACTACATCGGCTCTGACGCTCGTCGGATGTGGCAGGGCTTGCAAACTATCAAGGATTATGAGAATAGAAAGGTTCAGAACTTTTGTAAAACATCACAGTACAGTTGAAAAAGATATGGCAAATAGAAATCCAATATGGATGGTGTTAAGAGATAGATGGGTGGTGTTGAATGGAGTTGAAGGATGGGACTAATAACAACTAACAACAACTAATAACAACAAGATAACTAATAATGTAAGCATACTGTGTCCATAATAAGTATATAGGTTATAGGTTGAGAGCTTTTGTGAAAGAGCCCAGTTAGAAAGATATGGCATATAGAAGCAAACCGGATGGACATCATGAAAAGGATCGGAGAGGTTGAGGGTAGAGGAAGTTCAGGAGTAAAAACTAACAAAATATAATTATTGTAAAATTGACTGTGTCCATAAAATGTACACTGCTCAAAAAAATAAAGGGAACACTTAAACAACACAATGTAACTCCAAGTTAATCACACTTCTGTGAAATCAAACTGTCCACTTAGGAAGCAACACTGATTGACAATAAATTTCACATGCTGTTGTGCAAATGGAATAGACAACAGGTGGAAATTATAGGCAATTAGCAAGACCCCCCCAATAAAGGACTGGTTTTGCAGGTGGTGACCACAGACCACTTCTCAGTTCCTATGCTTCCTGGCTGATGTTTTGGTCACTTTTGAATGCTGGCGGTGCTTTCACTCTAGTGGTAGCATGAGACGGAGTCTACAACCCACACAAGTGGCTCAGGTAGTGCAGCTCATCCAGGATGGCACATCAATGCGAGCTGTGGCAAGAAGGTTTGCTGTGTCTGTCAGCGTAGTATCCAGAGCATGGAGGCGCTACCAGGAGACAGGCCAGTACATCAGGAGACGTGGAGGAGGCCGTAGGAGGGCAACAACCCAGCAGCAGGACTGCTACCTCCGCCTTTGTGCAAGGAGGAGCAGGAGGAGCACTGCCAGAGCCCTGCAAAATGACCTCCAGCAGGCCACAAATGTGCATGTGTCTGCTCAAACGGTCAGAAACAGACTCCATGAGGGTGGTATGAGGGCCCGACGTCCACAGGTGGGGGTTTTGCTTACAGCCCAACACCGTGCAGGACGTTTGGCATTTGCCAGAGAACACCAAGATTGTCAAATTCGCCACTGGCGCCCTGTGCTCTTCACAGATGAAAGCAGGTTAACACTGAGCACATGTGACAGACGTGACAGAGTCTGGAGACGCCGTGGAGAACGTTCTGCTGCCTGCAACATCCTCCAGCATGACCGGTTTGGCGGTGGGTCAGTCATGGTGTGGGGTGGCATTTCTTTGGGGGGCTACACAGCCCTCCATGTGCTCGCCAGAGGTAGCCTGACTGCCATTAGGTACCGAGATGAGATCCTCAGACCCCTTGTGAGACCATATGCTGGTGCGGTTGGCCCTGGGTTCCTCCTAATGCAAGACAATGCTAGACCTCATGTGGCTGGAGTGTGTCAGCAGTTCCTGCAAGAGGAAGGCATTGATGCTATGGACCGCCCGTTCCCCAGACCTGAATCCAAATGAGCACATCTGGGACATCATGTCTCGCTCCATCCACCAACGCCATGTTGCACCACAGACTGTCCAGGAGTTGGCGGATGCTTTAGTCCAGGTCTGGGAGGAGATCCCTCAGGAGACCATCAGCCACCTCATCAGGAGCATGCCCAGGCGTTGTAGGGAGGTCATACAGGCACGTGGAGGCCACACACACTACTGAGCCTCATTTTGACTTGTTTTAAGGACATTACATCAAAGTTGGATCAGCCTGTAGTGTGGTTTTCCGCTTTAATTTTGAGGGTGACTCCAAATCCAGACCTCCATGGGTTGATACATTTGATTTCCATTGATAATTTTTTTGTGATTTTGTTGTCAGCACATTCAACTATGTAAAGAAAAAAATATTTAATAAGATTATTTCATTCAATCAGATCTAGGATGTGTTATTTTAGTGTTCCCTTTATTTTTTTGAGCAGTGTATATAGTATGTATAAGCTGGAAGTAGAGGCCTAAGCATTGTTGTTCACTAGTTTACTCCAATTAGGGAAGGGGTGGTGGGGTTGGAAGGTAATAAAGGGAAATATTTTTTTTTTAAGGAAATGTATGTGTATATGTAGTTAAATAGTTAACCAAATAGCTACCTGGACTATCTGCGTTTACCCTTTTTGCACAAACTTTTTTGACTCATCACATACGCTGCTGCTACTGTTTACTATCTGTCACTTTATTCCTGGTTATATGTACATATCTACCTCAATTACCTCATACCCCTGCACATCGACTCAGTACTGGTACTCATTGTATATAGCCAAGTTATCGTTACTGATTGTGTATTTATTATAACCTTTATTATTACGTGTTTTTACTTTTCTATTATTTCTCTATTCTCTTTCTCTCTGCATTTTTTGCGAAGGGCCCGTAAGTAAGCATTTCACTGTTAGTTTACGAAGCATGTGACAAATTTGGGGAAAGATGAGTGTCAACCAATTGATGCTTATGTCAATATATTTGCATTCAGTGGGAAAAGATTAGTGTCACAGGGTTGACGCTTATGTCAATGCATTTGCAGTCAATGGAAAAATATGAGTGTCAACCTATTGAAGCTTATGTCAATACATTGCATTCAATAGGAAAAGATGTGTCCACCAATTGACGCTTATATTAATACTTTGCATTCAATGGTAAAATATGAGTGTCAGAAGGTTGATGCTTATGTCAATACATTGCATTCAATGGGAAAAGATGTGTCACAGGGTTGATGCTTATGAGTGTCAACCAATTGACGGTTATGTCAATAGGTTCCAGTTAATGGGAAAACATGAAAAGATGAGACTCACAGACAGACAGACAGACAGACATGTCTCTCTCTCTGTCTCTCTTGCTCTGTCTCTATTCTCTAATCCCTCCTCTCCCCCTCTACCTGTCTCTCTGTTCTCCCTATTCTCTCATCTCTCTCTCTCCCTCTGCAAGACCATTGTGTCCAATGGAGGTAGAGAGAAGGGGGGTGAGAGAATGGAGGGGGGAGGAGGGAGATAGAGAAGGGGGAGAGTGAGGGAGGGGGGAGAGAAAGGGAGATGTGAAGGAGGGAGGGGGAGAGAGAGGAGGGAGGGGAGAGTGAGAGAGTCAACAGACATACAGAGGTGGGACAGAGGAGGGAGAGAGGGGTGGGAGAGGGAGAAAGAGAGAGATTGAAAAGAGAGAGAGGGAGAGAGAGAAAGAGAGAGACGGAGGGAGAGAGAGGGAGAGGGTGGAGGGGTGAAAGTAGGGGGAGGGAGAGAGAAGAGGAGTGGGATAAAGAGGAGGTAGAGAGAAAGAGACAGAGGGAGGCAAAGAGAATGAGAAAGAAGGAGGGAGGGAGCACGAGAAGAGAGAGACAGGAAGAGGATTAGAGAGTGAGCTCCAAAAATATTTGAACAGTGACAAATGTTTTGTTATTTTGGCTCTGTACTGGATTTGAAATGATATAATGACTATGGGGTTAAAGTACAGACTGTCAGCTTTAATTTGAGGGTGAGACATTTTGAAATTATAGCGTTGAGTGATGAGGGAGAAAGTTAGACACACACAAATATCATACCCCAAGACATGCTAACCTCTCACCATAACAATAACAGAGGAGGTTAGCATTTTTGGGGGCATGATATTTATGCCACTGTAACTTTCTCACTCATCATTATTCACGATTCATTCAGGATTATCCGTAATCATGGTAGCATCCACATTAATGTAGAAGTGTTTAGAAAAATATTATATTCTTATTTACAGTAAAAGTGACTCCAAAATGACACAATACATGACATACCATTAATTTCTATTAGGCTCAAAATAACCAACAGCAAATGCATCCAACAAGTTTGTAGAGTCACAAGCTTGACGTAATCATTGTGTGCTAGGAATATGGGACCAAATACTTTTGAGTACTTTAATACACATATAAGAGAATTTGTCCCAATACTTTTGGTCCCTAAAATGGGGGGACTATGTACAAAAAGTGCTGTAATTTCTAAACGTTTCACCCGATATGGATGAGATTCAAATCAAATCTAATTGTATTAGTCACATGCACCGAATACAACAGGTGTAGACTTTTCAGTGAAATGCTCACTTACGAGCCCATTCCCAACAGTGCAGAGTTTTGCCGAAAAAACAACAAGAAGGAAATAGTAACACAATAAAAATAATAACGAGGCCAAATACAAGGAGTATCAGTACCGAGTCAACGTGCAAGGGTACGAGGTAGTTGAGTTAATTGAGGTAATACAGTATGTACATGTGGGTAGGGGTAAAAGTGACTAGGCAATCAGGATATATAATAAACAGAGTAGCAGCAGCATACGTAAAGTGTGTCTATGTGAGATTGTGTGTGTGTGTGGTGTCAATATGCTTGTGTGTATATTTTGTGTGTGTGTGAGCGTATGTAGTGTGTGTGTGTTGGAGTGTCAGTGTAGTATGTGTGAGTGTGTGGGTAGAGTCTAGTGAGTGTGCATTGAGCCAGTGCAAGGGAGTCAGTGCAAAACAATGAACACAAATAAATAAATAATAAAGGGTGTCAATGTAAATTGATCAGGTAGCCATTTTATTAACTGTTCAGCAGTCTTATGGCTTGGGGGTAGAAGCTGTTAAGAATCCTTTTAGACCTAGACTTGGCACTCCGGTACCGCTTGCCGTGCGGTAGCAGAGAGAACAGTCTATGAGTAGGGTGGCTGGAGTCTTTGATAATTTTTGGGCCTTCCTCTGACACCGCCTGGTATAGAGGTCCTGGATGGCAGGAAGCTTGGCCCCAGTGATGGATCTGAGGACCCATGCCAAATCCTTTCAGTCTCCTGACGGGGAATAGGCTTTGTGGTGCCCTCTTCACGACTGTCTTGGTGTGTTTGGACCATGATAGTTTGTTGGTGATGTGGACACCAAGGAACTTGAAGCTCTCAACCTGTTCCACTACAGCCCCGTCGATGAGAATGGGGGCGTGCTCAGTCCTCTTTTTTTCCCCCTTGTAGTCCACAATCATCTCCTTTGTCTTGGTCACGTTGAGGGATAGGTTGTTATCCTGGCACCACACGGCCAGGTCTCTGACCTCCTCCCTATAGGCTGTCTCATCGTTGTCGGTGATCAGGCCTACCACTGTTGTGTCGTCGGCAAACTTAATGATGGTGTTGGAGTCGTGCCTGGCCATGCAGTCATGGGTGAACAGGGAGTACAGGAGGGGACTGAGCACGCACCCCTGAGGGGCCCACGTGTTGAGGATCAGCGTGGCAGATGTGTTGTTACCTACCCTTACCACCTGGGGGGCGGCCCGTCAGGAAGTCCAGGATCAAGTTGGAGAGGGAGGTGTTTAGTCCCAGGGTCCTTAACTTAGTGATGAGCTTTGAGGGCACTGTGGTGTTGAACGCTGAGCTGTAGTCAATGAATAGCATTCTCACATAGGTGTTCCTCTTGTCCAGGTGGGAAAGGGCAGTGTAGAGTGCAATAGAGATTGCATCCTCTGTGGATCTGTTGGGGCGGTATGCAAATTGGAGTGGGTCTAGGGTTTCTGGGATAATGGTGTTGATGTGAGCCATGACCAGCCTTTCAAAGCACTTCATGGCTACAGACGTGAGTGCTACGGATCGGTAGTCATTTAGGCAGGTTATCTTAGTGTTTTTGGGCACGGGGACTATGGTGGTCTGCTTGAAACATGTTGGTATTACAGACTCAGTCAGGGACATGTTGAAAATGTCAGTGAAGACACTTGCCAGTTGGTCAGCGCATGCTCGGAGTTCACGTCCTGGTAATCCGTCTGGCCCTGCGGCCTTGTGAATGTTGACCTGTTTAAAGGTCTTACTCACATTGGCTACAGAGAGCTTGATCACATAGTCATCCTGAACAGCTGATGCTCTCATGCATGCTTCAGTGGGAGTATTTCATTGACTAAACATAGTATTATTTCCCTTTTTAGGTAAAGACCACAACTTTCTTGTCCTAGGCTACTCAGTGTCTAGTGCTCTGAACGTGCCCTATGACTACGGCTCAGTGATGCACTACAGTAAAACAGCCTTCAACATCAGCTCAGAGACCTCCATTGTTACTAAAATACCAAGCTTCATGGACGTGATTGCCCAATGCATGGAGTTCAGCGACAGTGACCTTTTGAAGCTCAACATGATTGTGTGTATAGACAGTATCTCTGTGTGTGGAGATATCAATCAATTAGTCAGATGAACAATCAATAATTTAATAAATCAATCAACTCATGGGTCATAGAAGAGTCAAACTCACCTTTGGTTAGTGATTTTACTTTACTTGTACAGTGGCTTGCAAAAGTATTCACCCCCCTTGGCATTTTTCCTATTTTGTTGCCTTACAACCTGGAATTAAAATAGATTTTTGGGGGGTTTGTATCATTTGATTTACACAATATTTTTTTTGGTGAAACAAACAAGAAATAAGAAAAAAAAAACTGAAAGCTTGAGCGTGCATAACTATTCACCCCCCCAAAATCAATACTTTGTAGAACCACCTTTTGCAGCAATTACAGCTGCAAGTCTCTTGGGTTTTTCTCTATAAGCTTGGTACATCTAGCCATTGGGATATTTGCCCATTCTTCAAGGCAAAACTGCTCCAGCTCCTTCAAGTTGGATGGGTTCCGCTGGTGTACAGCAATCTTTAAGTCATACCACAGACTCTCAATTGGATTGAGGTCTGGGCTTTGACTAGGTCATTCCAAGACATTTAAATGTTTCCCCTTAAACCACTCAAGTGTTGCTTTAGCAGTATGCTTAGGGTCATTGTCCTGCTGGATGGTGAACCTCCGTCCCAGTCTCAAATCTCTGGAAAACTGAAACAGGTTTCCCTCAAGAATTTCCCTGTATTTAGCGCCATCCATCATTCCTTCAATTCTGACCAGTTTCCCAGTAACTGCCGATGAAAAACATCCCCACAGCATGATGCTGCCACCACCATGCTTCACTGTGGGGATGGTGTTCTCGGGGTGATGAGAGGTGTTGGGTTTGCGGCAGACATCGTGTTTTCCTTGATGGCCAAAAAGCTCAATTTTAGTCTCATCTGACCATAGTACCTTCTTCCATATGTTTGGGGAGTCTCCCACATGCCTTTTGGCGAACACCAAATGTGTTTGCTTATTGTTTTCTTTAAGCAATGGCTTTTTCTGGCCACTCTTCCGTAAAGCCCAGCTCTGTGGAGTGTACAGCTTAAAGTGGTCCTATAGACAGATACTCCAATCTCCGCTGTGGAGCTTTGCAGCTCATTCAGGGTTATCTTTGGTCTCTTTGTTGCCTCTCTGATTAATGCCCTCCTTGCCTGGTCCGTGAGTTTTGGTGGGCGGCCCGCTCTTTGCAGGTTTGTTGTGGTGCCATATTCTTTCAATTTTTTAATAATGGATTTAATGGTGCTCCTTGGGATGTTCAAAGTTTCTGATATTTTTTTATAACCCAACCTTGATCTGTACTTCTCCAAAACTTTGTCCCTGACCTGTTTGGAGAGCTCCTTGGTCTTCATGGTGCCGCTTGCTTGGTGGTGCCCCTTGCTTATGGTGTTGCAGACTCTACGGCCTTTCAGAACAGGTGTATATATACTGAGATCATGTGACAGATCATGTGACACTTAGATTGCACACAGGTGGACTTTATTTAACTAATTATGTGACTTCTGAAGGTAATTGGTTGCACCAGATCTTATTGAGGGGCTTCATAGCAAAGGGGTGTAAAACATAGAAATAGACAAGATTGCAGTGGTTGAAAAAGTACCCAATTGTCATACTTGAGTAAGAGTAAAAATACCTTAATAGAAAATGACTCAAGTAAAAGTGAAAGTAAAATACTGCTTGAGTAAAAGTCTAAAAGTTTTTGGTTTTAAATATACTTAAGTATCAAAAGTAAATTGAATTGCTAAAATATACTTAAGTATCAAAACTAGTATAAATCATTTCAAATTCCTTATATTAAGCAAATCAGATGGCACCATTTTCTTGTTTATTAAATGTATGGATAGCCAGGGGCACACTCCAACACTCAGACATCATTTACAAACTAAGCATTTGTGTTTAGTGAGTCTGCCAGATCAGAGGCAGTAGGGATGACAAGGGATGTTCTCTTGATAAGTGTGTGAATTGGACCATTTTCCTGTCCTGCTAAGCATTCAAAATGTAAGTAGTACTTTTGGATGTCAGGGAAAATGTATGGAGTAAAAAGTACATTATTTTCTTTAGGAATGTAGTGAAGTAAAAGTAAAAGTTGCCCAAAATATAAATAGTAAAGTAAAGTGCATAAACCCCCAAAAACTACTTAAGTAGTACTTTAAATTATTTTTTACTTAAGTACTTTACACCACTGCAATGTGGCGGCGTACACATTGTTGGATTACTTCATGAAGCAAAACATTTAATTTAATTTAATACGGAGCATTTTCTAAATTCAAGCAGCCCCCTGCAACTAGACATAGAAATTTAGAAGACGTGTAGTCTTCGAAGTCGGGAATTGAAGAAGTATTGGTTTGCTTTTACCTGCCCAGTTTCTTTCCGATCAGTGCAGATGAAGGAAAACAAAAGGATGAGTGAGGGATCCACTTCATTTAGATGAACTCACCCAGTCTGCCTTGGCACCTTAAATAAATTGATTATTATTCATTATTATGTTTAAGTACCAAAAGTACCATACACTGCAGGATAAAACATGTTTATGGTGGAAATGTAAAATTATGAGCAGGGTTGTGTAGGTTACTTTCTAAATGTAATCCGTTACAGTTACTAGTTACCTGTCCAAAGTTGTAGTCAGTAATGTAACTTTTGGATTACTTTCCCCTTAAGAGGCATTAGAAGAAGACAAAAAGGATCTATCAAATGCATTTGGTGTGTCATAATAGTGGTCTCTGACTGGTGGTCAGATTCACAGGTGAAACAAACTTAAAATTGCGCCTTTTTTCAATGCTGAATTGAATGTCATTGAGAAAACAGAAAGGTGTCATAATGTATTTTTTCCGCAAACATCATTTCTGAATTTAAAAGTAATCCAAGAAGTAATCATCCAGTTTTTCAAAAGTATCTGCGATCTGATTACCATATTTTTGCTGGTAACGTAACGTAACTGATTGCAGTTACAGTTTGTTGTAATCAGAGTACATTTAAGTTTCTCCCCAACCATGATTATGAGACATAAAGAGCACTGGGGGAGAAGCAAATTGCACTTGGCGATCAGGCTGTGGAGTTGGCTGTAACCCACATGAGCACTAGAGGGCGCTGCGTTCACACTCTTCAGGCTCCAGACACAGAGCAGCAGATACCCATCATTAGCGCCCATTTATTTATATTGTTAGCATTCCAGCCCACACCTGAGCGCTCTGTCTCTCACACAAATGAATGAACTATATCAAATTGAGGTACCCCCGGGCCCTTACCAATCATACTTCCAACCGACTAGAAAGGGGGAAATATTATTTCAGATAGGAAGCCTAACTTTCTAGAAACTACCAAATGATCTTAAAAAAATGTGAAATTCGGTGGGAAAGTCGACATAATAGTCAGGCATTGCAGTGGTCGGCCTATGGATGAAAGTTGAATGAATTAATTGTGTATTTTGTTGGGAGGGGGTTTTCTTTGAACACTACAGCTGCCAAGAGGTCTCGACCTTTATGGCACAGATGTTGTTGGGGGTTGTTGTTGGTACATTCTATATCAGACTATGAATTTATTATTTCTATGCTCCGGATCATGGCATTACTGTGCTGCTATGGAAACGCAGTTCGTGCTCTCTATATTGAAACTGGATGACGTCAGGTCGGTGACGGAGAAGCCGGGAGGCAAGCAATTTGTCCAAGGAGAGAGTGCGTGCATCATATTCCATCGAGGAGAGTGCGACTACTTCGCTGACTGCGGCGACAGCGATTTCGGCAACATGGGTGACGTTGTGGGGATTATTACTAACGGATTTTAATTGGGAGCGACCGGAAAAATGGCAGAGAGGTAAAACTGAAACGATTTATATTCTAACATCGCTGGTGTGTCCAAGGAAATGTATTTCGTAGCGATGCTTCTTCGTTGGCGAGTTTAGCCAGGACTCTGAGGCAAAATGATAATGTTAGCTGCTAGTTTTTCTTCGCTAGCTAACGTTACCGGGCAATGATTTGAGCTATCTTGCCTCTCGGTCAGTTTATTCGTTTATGTGGTAACTTAATGTTACTCCAGTTGTCATCTTTACCGGGTAACTTGATGACTTTTTCTGTCAAGCCCTTCGGTGTGTGTAACTCAAGATCCAGCGGTACGAGCAGCATCTGTTTCTGTGTGAGGGTGTCGCATCCCTGTGATTGAATGCACCTGTCTTTTCCATCAGCCTTGCATCTCATCTGGCAATACAAAAACCTACAGGCTGTTTTGACATTGATATGCTTTATCTGAAACCATAGCTAGTGAAAATTGTGTTATTATGCATTTATGGGTTTGTTATTACACCGATATGATGGGCATTTATGCATGGATGGCTGTCCAAATATCAGCATTTCTTTGGCTAGTTAGCCACCCCAAGACTTGATGGAGGCGCGCGGGGACTGCGATGCAGCGCCGAGGTAAAATGTGTTTTATATTGGATATTCGGTGGCTATTCGGTTTTATCTCGTCAATCGCTATTGAACCAAGCATGCCATGACTATGAAAAGTGTATATTCTGAATGAGGGGTGGATGGACAACAATCCACACCTTTAAAAATATATATATACACTACTGTTCAAAAGTTTGGGGTCACTTAGAAATGTCCTTGTTTTCGAAAGAAAAGCAATTTTTTGTCCATTAAAATAACATCAAATTGATCAGAAATACAGTGTAGACATTGTTAATGTTGTAAATGGCTATTGTAGCTGGAAACGGCTGATTTTTAATGGAATATCTACATAGGCGTACAGAGGCCCATTAGTCCTGTGTTCCAATGGCACGTTGTGTTTGCTAATCCAAGTTTAGCATTTTAAAAGGCTAATTGAGCATTAGAAAACCCTTTTGCAATTATGTTAGCACAGCTGAAAACGGTTGTGCTGATTAAAGAAGCAATAAAACTGGCCTTCTTGAGACTAGTTGAGTATCTGGAGCATCAGCAATTGTGGGTTCGATTACAGGCTCAAAATGGCCAGAAACAAATAACTTTCTTCTGAAACTCATCAGTCTATGATTGTTCTGAGAAATGAAGGCTATTCCATGCGAGAAATTGCCAAGAAACTGCCAAGAAGCTGCGCCCCCTGCCCAGTCATGTGAAATCCAAGTCACATAATAAGTTGCATGGACTCAAAAATAGTGTTTAACATGATTTTTATAACGACTACCTCATTTCTGTACCCCACACATACAATTATCTGTAAATCGAGCAGTGAATTTCAAACACAGATTCAACCACAAAGACCAGGGAGGTTTTCCAATGACTCGCAAAGAAGGGCACCTGTTGGTAGATGGGTACAAATTAAAAAAGCAGACATTGAGTATTCCTTTGAGCATGGTGAAGTTATTAATTACACTTTGGATGGTGTATCAATACACCCAGTCACTACAAAGATACAGACGTCCTTCCTAACTCAGTTGCCGGAGAGAGGACAATGGTGACTTTAAAACAGTTACAGAGTTTAATGGCGGTGATAGGAGAAAACTGAGGATGGATTAACAAAATTGTAGTTACTCCACAATACTAACCGAAATGACAGAGTGAAAAGAAGGGAGCCTGTACAGAATAAAAATATTCCAAAACATGCATCCTGTTTGCAATAAGGCACTAAATTAAAACTGCAATAAATGTGGCAAAAAAATTAACTTTATGTCCTGAATACAAAGTGTTATGTTTGGGGCAAATCCAACACAACACATCACTGAGTACTATTCAGCATGGTGGTGGCTGTATCATGTTATGGGCATGCTTGTCATCGGCAAGGACTAGGGAGTTTTTTTTAGGATAAAAAGAGAACGAATAGAGCTAAGCACAGGCAAAATCCTAGAGGAAAACCTGGTTCAGTCTGCTTTCCAACAGACACTGGGAGACAAATTCACTTTTCAGCAGGACCTTAAAAACAAGGCCAAATATATACTGGAGTTGCTTACCAAGACGACATTAAATGTTCCTGAGCAGCCTAGTTACAGTTTTGACTGATATCGGCTTGAAAATCTATGGCAAGACTTGAAAATGGCTGTCTAGCAATGATTAACAATCAACTTGACAGAGGTTGAAGAATTTAAAAAAGAATAATGTGCAAATATTGTACAATCCAGGTGTATACAGCTCTTAGAGACTTACCCAGAAAGAATCACAGCCTCCAAGAAATAGAAATCCTACGTAGTGGATCATGCAGGGGAATCTATTCTAAATGGCATGTCGTATAGCCCATGGTGATTCTTTTTTTTAAAGCGTGGATTTTGTTTCAGAATATATTATTTTCATAGTCATGGCACACTTTGTTTAACAGCTATTGAAGATTGAAATCCGGAAAAATAAAAAATAAAATAATTCCAAATCAATGCATGGATTCTTCTCCATCCTCCCATGATTCAGAATATATAATTTCATCGTCATGGCACACTTTGTTTGAGAGCTATTGAAACATTTATTTGTATATATATATATATATATATATATATATATATATATATATATACATTTTTTTAAAGGTGTGGATTGTTATCCATCCACCCCTCATTCAGAATATACACGTTTTATAGTCATGGCATGCTTGGTTCAATAGCTATTGACAGGAGAATACCGAGTATCCACCGAATATCCAATATAAAACTAATTTGACCTCAGCTGAGGCAGCTAGAGCTAGCAAAAAATGTGGAGCAGAAGGAACCCGACACCGAAGATTCCAGTCTAGAACCCTAGAACACTTCTATTTGTCCCCTCGCTCAGCCAGCTATGAGCTATTCCAAAAATGTAAAAACACCTGTTTACATGGGACTTCAATAAGAAAAGCCTACACGCACTCTACCTGCCTTGGTGTGTGTTTTTAGTGAGGTTAGCTATATGAATGGAATGGAGATTAGATTATGTTGGATGACAGAAAGAGACACAGAGTGCCAAACCTACCCATTCTCTCCCTCAGCAAGCCCACCAGGCAGAATTATTAAATGATACCTATTCAATTGGTGTTGCAGGCCTCATTCACCCGTATGTAAATCACAACTGTCATTTTTATTGTGACGGGCGGGCATAGAGCTTTATGCAAATTCAAGCATGTTTATCAAACAGAGAGAGAGAGTGAAAGCACACTGGCTCTGACTTGTGCTTCCATATCAGCCACCGGTGGTGGGAGGGAAGCTCGGGGACGAGAGAGGGAGGGAGACCTCCATGGCTTTACAGCTTACCGGCTCACTCGTGCAAAATTGAGCGTTCTAATGTCACGGTTAATGACGTGAATGCATGGGACCTCGGTGGCGTGTTTGCCCAGATTGGAACGGAGAGATCTAGAGTAGATTATGTAATTTCAACGTATTTGCGAGGAGCTGAATTGTCTGACCCTTGGCTGTCCCTTGCTATTCCGCTGCAGTAATATGGCATGGGGTTTATCACAATATTTTCTCTCTCTCTCGGCAGCAGCATTGGAATAGAAAGCCTACGTAGTGGATCATGCAAGGGAATCTATTCTAAATGGCATGTCGTGTAGCCTATGGGCTCATGGTGAATTTTAAATGCTTACAGAGGCAGGCCAGGGTTATTGCTGTAGAAGGCTATTCTTCTGGAGACTATTGTGCATTTGGAATTTCAGAGGACAGTCATCCGCCATGGAGTTGAATTTAGCCGTCAGATAAAGACATGTTGTGCTGTTTTTTTTAAGTATGTGTGTCAATATTCCTTGTCCAAGAGGAAGCCACTCAAATGATGTGGGGGAGTGGTGGTACGGATTTGATTCGGACATAGGGAGTAGGCTAGCAGCATCAGCGGACCGGCATCGATACCGCCACGCGCACAGCGGCTAAAATCCTCCCTCTCTCTCTCCTCACCCCCCTCTCTTCTCCCTGTCCCACTCCCTCCCTCTTGTGCCCTTCCTTCCCAACCCCGCTGCTTGCTACGCACCTGTCGTTCATTCTCCTACCGCGGCCTCCATTCACTACAATTATCTCTGAAGGTACCATTTAGGCATTGATGGCTTTTTTGGGTGGTTTCATGATGGTGGAATAGACGGGGTATTTAACCATACCCATCAGGTATTTAGTAGCCAATTGAGCCATTCACAATCACATATGTGCCGAGAGGCCATGTTTCTGCACTGACACCACTCCAGCCAGCCCCAACAGTCCGACGTTCGATCCGGTGAGTGGAGCAGAGAGGGAGAGGAGAGGGGAGGGCCTGCGGCACACCAGGGCTCAATGTGGCTATCGTGTTTCACCAACACATGCAGTGGGTAAAATATGAATATCTCCCAGCTCAGTCAGGGCTCTTGGACCGCCATGCCTGTCTGTCTGTCTCTCTGTCTATCTGTCTGGCATGGTTGTAGATCATTTTCTTTTCACTGGCAGGGTAGGAATGTCACATAAGGTATTTCTTTATTTACAAACATAACATGAGGATTGGCTACACTACAGGGCTCCTTTTAAAAAGAGATTCCTAGTTCCTATAATTTCAATGGGACTCACCTGGATAAATAAAGGATAGAGAGAATATAAAGAAGAGTGGTGGTAATGAGTATTAAGGCATTACATTGGTGTTGGGGGAAACATTTAATTTTATTACTGTTTTTAGGGGGTAGATTAGCTTTAATATCACAGATAGATTGTGGCTTCCATCAATGTAATTGTCTGCATAATTTCCAATCCCCAATATATATATATTTTTTGTAGCCACCCTTTGCCTTCATGACAGCTTTGCACACTCTTGGCATTCTCTCAACCAGCTTCATGAGGAATGCTTTTCCAACAGTCTTGAAGGAGTTCCCACATATGCTGAGCACTTGATGGCTGCTTTTCCTTCACTCTGCGGTCAAACTCATCCCAAACCATCTCAATTGGGTTGAGGTCGGGGGATTGTTGAGGGCAGGTCATCTGATGCAGCACTCCATCACTCTCCATTAGGGCTGAACGATTAATTGCATTCGCGATAATATCGCGATTTGACTGAACTGCGATTTTCTAATCGCAACGCGGCGGATTTGAGGTGGTCACGTGACGCGACTTTTCATGCTGTCCAGCGCAATGGCCTCTTGCTCGACGGAACAGTCAGAAACTGACACAGCTGATACTTTAATATCGAAGAGGAACAGCACGTCGGTGGTGTGGAACTATTTTGGTTTTAAAAAAAGAAGATGCTGAGCAGCGTCAGGTGTTGTGCAGAGCATGCCGTGCTCCGATTGCTACTTCACGGGGTAACACTACAAACCTGTTTCAGCACTTAAAAAATACCACAAATCAATGCATGACAGTTGTATGACCAAAATGCCGAGCATCAGTGCGCGAGACAAGCCAAATACCTCAAGACAGGGATCACTGACAGAAATGTTCGAAAGTGTCACTCCGATGAACGTAATTCAAAACGGCACGGAGAAATCACTCGGACAATAACCGAGTTCATAGCCAAAGATATGATGCCTCTCAGCACGGTGACCAAGCCTGGGTTCATGGCATTAATACATACGCTTGATAAACGTTACAGTATACCCTCCCGCACATACTTCAGTCAGACTGCCATACCGGAGCTGTACAAAAAGTGCAAAGAGAAAGTCGCCGAGGGAACTTAAAACGGTGGAGTTTTTTGCTAGCACTACTGATATGTGGTCAAGCCGCACAGCTGAGCCGTACCAGAGTCTTACAGTCCATTTTATTGATCAGAACTGTTGGATAAGTATGGCTGGCAGTGCCATACTCGTAGTGAACTTTAGTCTGTGTGGTGTGTTATTGTTGTGTACTTGAGATAAGTGAGGCTCATCTATTTTATATTATAATATTCAAATCGTTTATAAAAAATAGTTTGTCTAAATTAAAAGTGCATTTCTCATTTTTATTTATAACTTTATTTACTTTGATTTTACAAAATATTTTCAAAGCAAATTCCTTGTTTCAGTTGTGTGAAATGTTACTGACTTGGGAGCAGTAAGATACATACAATTTAAAATTATTTTTTTCTTAAGACTGTACCTTTTGCACACAGTGTTTACAAAGTTCATGCCTTTGTTTAAATTATTTAAATGCACAGTGGCAAAGCCACAGATGTTTCTGTAATGGAGCAGTTCAATAAAAATGTCATTTATTTCAAGTCATACATGTTTGAATTTAATTCTAACAAATAGACCCAGCCTATGGGAAAGAACATTTCACACTAAATGTATATACTATTGTGTTGGTCATATTTAAATCATTCATTATGTTTTGTAGGGGAAAAAGGATAAATAAATTAAATCGCATATTAAATCGCAATCGCAATATTGGGGGCAAAAAATCGCAATTAGATTATTTTCCAAAATCGTTCAGCCTTACTCTCCATCATGGTCAAATAGACCTTACACAGCCTGGAGGTGTGTTTTGGGTCATTGTCCTGTTGAAAAACAAATGATAGTCCCAGTAAGTACAAACCAGATGGGATGGCGTATCGCTGCAGAATGCTGTGGTAGACATGCTGGTTAAGTGTGCCTTCAATTCTAAATAAATTACTGACAGTGTCACCAGCAACGCACCCCACACCATCACACCTCCTCCTCCATGCTTCACGGTGGGAAACAGACATGTGGAGATCATCCGTTTTTTGGCCCAAGCAAGTCTCTTCTTCTTATTGGTGTCCTTTAGTAGTGGTTTCTTTGCAGCAATTCAACCATGAAGGCCTGATTCACGCAGTCTCCTCTGAACAGTTGATGTTGAGATGCGTCTGTTACTTAAACTCTGTGAAGCATTTATTTGGGCTGCAATCTGAGACGAAGTTAACTCTAATGAACTTATCCTCTGCAGCAGAGGTAACTCTGGGTCTTCATGAGAGCCAGTTTCATCATAGCGCTTGATGGTTTTTGCGACTGCACTTGAAGAAACTTTAAAAGTTCTTGAGATGTTCCGTATTGACTGACCTTCATGTCTTAAAGTAATGATGGACTGTCATTTATTTTTTCGTATTTGAGCTGTTCTTGCCATAATATGGACCTGGTCTTTTACCAAATAGGTCTATCTTCTCTATACCACCCCTACCTTGTCACAACACAATTGATTGGCTCAAACGCATTAAGAAAGAAAGAAATTCCACAAATTAACTTTGAAGAAGGCCTGTTAATTTAAATGCATTCCAGGTGATTACCTCATGAAGCTGGTTGAGAGAATGCCAAGAGAGTGCAAAGCTGTCATCAAGGCAAAAGGTGGCTACTTTGAAGAATCTCAAATATAAAATATATTTTTATTTGTTTAACACTTTTTGGGTTACTACATGATTCCATATGTATTATTTCATAGTTTTGATGTCTTCACTATTATTCTACAATGTTATATTGGTCAGCTTGTCATTCTTTGCGAGAAATAAATAGCCTATTCCAAACAGACTCTGGGACAGTTGTGGGACGATAGATCCCAAAATCATACAACCAGTAGGCCTAGGCTACATTGCTAAAAAGCAATGAGGCTGATGCAACAGATCAGAACGTTTATCAGAAAATTTTGATAAACTATTATTTCTTCACATTATAAGCTCAGCAATGACCACAAGGCAGTAGGCGACGCACAAATGTTTGTTCCATAATGCAATTAGTGTGGTTTCATTTGACAGAGATGACCCAGGGACTGTATAAGTTTAACTATAAGAAATTAGGTTTTAGGTTTTATTTATTCGCACCAAAGAAAAGAGGTGTAAGACAAAACAGTACAGATAAATAAAAGGTAAAACCGGTGTACAAGAAATGTGTCAAATAAATTGTATCCAGCTCAGGGCTCCAGCTTTGCATTTGGTTTGCTAACTTGTTAGCTAAGTGGCTAGATGTCAAGATCAAGCTTCTTGGTTACAGCAGAGACATTCTAGCCTGAGTACCAGTCTCTTTAGCTAACATTCCACTCCTTGACACTCCTTGTCTTGCCTAAAAGACTGGCCTTTCTGCCATCTTAATATATGAATATACTATCAATAATGAACTTGAGGAGAACAGAGGAGTTGATCCTGATTCGATAACCCTCACAGCTATCCTCCAATGACAACGATTATCCAAATATTGGAACTCTTATCACTTTTTTTTCTCCACAGAACAAGTTGGTATCCAGTTGCTAAGCAACTGTTTTTTGTTTGTCCAGAGGAAACCAGTCTCACTAAATTCTCAAACTAAATACATACTGCAATTCCAACCACAACACCTCTATGCTTTGATTTGAATCCTTTAGACCCCAATAGAATTCTAGAAGGCTGCTGTAGATTACTGAGAATTTTCAAGAAAAAGTTAATTTTCTCACACATTTCAAACAGACAGACAGACATAGCTAAAAAAAACTAAGAACAAATTACAATTACAAGTTAACTTAGTTGTAAAGAGCACAACCTCTTCTTAATTATGACAGCACATTCATGTCAATAGGAATAACACACATTTTGTCTTCCATTGTGTAAAGACACTCACTATCCACATTTTGTACACTCAACACAACAAAGCACTTGAGTATTTAAAACCCTTTAGAACCCATAGCGGCTGTCGACGGCCTTTCTTTATAATAATAATAATAATAATAGGCCATTTAGCAGACGCTTTTATCCAAAGCGACTTACAGTCATGCGTGCATAATTTTTTTTTTTGTGTATGGGTGGTCCCGGGGATCGAACCCACTACCTTGGCGTTACAAGCGCCGTGCTCTACCAGCTATAGCGGCTGCGGATGGCCTTGTTTGTCTAACAGTAATATCTGTGTCAATATTCAAAATTAACTTGTTAACAACCTGTTGTCGTATTCGCGTGGCTTTTGTCATCAACCAGAAACCGGAAAGAGGTTATGCTGTATTTTGTATTTATTAGGGATCCCCATTAGCTGCTGCCACGCAGCAGCTACTCTTCCTGGGGTCCAAACACATTAAGGCACTTACATTACACATAAAACAAAATACACCATATAACATTGATACACCACTACATATCTACAACACACAATGTATAACACCACCATATAACAATATTACAATGTACGTGAGCATGTGCTAGCACCCATGTGCGTATGCGTGTGTCTGTACCTGTGTGTGTGTCCCTTCACAGTCCCCGCTGTTCCATGCTGTCATTTGACTTTTCAAAGTTTCTTTAACTTCATTACTCAAAATGACAGCGCCAAAGCAGACATTACTTTTCACTGTGTTAGTTGGTAATACGGATTCGCACACGTCCTTGCCCTTTCAAAAGCGATGATGTCGAGGTGAGTGAAATAAGTAAACAGCATATGTTTGCTGTTGTCGATGTTTGATGTTGTGAAACTTGTGTAATAGCTCACAGATTGGCAAATCCAGTCATGTCATGATAACTTGGATGGTACAGGCGAGCACATCAGCGGTGAAGCTCGAATGATTGCTCTCTCTCATGAAATTAGTTGCAGTGTTTAGCTGTATATTTATTTTACTAGGCAAGTCAGTTAAGAACAAATTCTTATTTTCAATGATGGCCTACACCGGCCAAACCCGGACCAATTGTGCGCCGCCCTATGGGACTCCCAATCACGGCCGGTTGTGATACAGCCTGAAATCGAACCAGGGGGTCTGTAGTGACGCCTCAAGCACTGAGATGCAGTGCCTTAGACCACTGCGCCACTCGGGAGCCCAGGTGTATAGTCAACTAACTAGTTGGTTATTTTGTCTTGTTTCTACCGATGTAATTCATAAGGAAATGGCCGAAGCTGCTTGCTATAGCTAGCTAGCTAGGTAACTAGTTAGTCTGTCAGGCAAGAAAAGTTATGTGTAGCTCTACATTTTATCACGGCTCAGGCTAAGACCCAGATGCAGACACAGGAGGCAGATAGTACGAGTCTCAGAGTTTATTATAGTTTAAGGGACAGGCAAAAGGTAAGTCAAGGCAGGTAAAGAGTCGTAATCCAAATCAGAGTCAGGAAGGTACAGGAAGGCAGGCAATCGGTAGGTCAAGACAGGCATAAAGGTCAGAACTAAGAAAAACAAACTAGAGCACAGGGAACACGCTGGTAGGACTTGATGGGACAAGACAAACTGGCAACAGACAAACAGAAAACACAGGTATAAATACACAGGGGATAATAAGGGGAGATGGGAGACACCTGGCGGGTGGTGGAGACAAGCACAAAGACAGGTGAAACAGATCAGGGGGTGACAAATTTGGGCAGCACTCACGAAGCATTAACCTCAGCTGTCATTTTCAGTAGCTAGCCATACAGACAACCACTAACTAGCCACCGAAATGAAGGCTTGTGTCACGTCTTCTCCCGTTGCTCCCCTCCGGCGCTCTGATTCGTCGGTCTTCTGAGCCACCAGTCTGAGCGCACCACCTCGGCAACACAGGAATGGAAACCCAACGCACCCTAATCACCTCCAGCGCACATGCACCTCATCATCTCATCACCACCACTACATAGCCCTGGACTGTTCAGTCATTGTTGTGTGTAATTGTTAGCGTCGTGTCGTTTACTCTCTCTTTGTTATTCTCTTTCTCCTTGTTAAGTAAACCTTTACCTTGTTGATTCCTTCGTCTGTGTCCTGCCTCTTCATATCCTCAGTACTTGTCACAGAATTACACACCTCTCATGAAAATGGATGCAGCAGGTAATCCTCCTGGAGTTTCCCAGCGCCTCACCAGCACCAGCAGCAGCTTGCCCAGTTGAACGCCGCCATGCAGGAAGTGCTCCAAACTCTGCATAATCTGCCCAGCGCTCCGGTTCCACCTCAGGGAGCGGCGAGTGCACCCAGTCCACCTGTTCCTGTGCTGTCACCCACTTCTGAGGGACCCCTCGCCCTACCGGAGCGCTATGACGGTAAAACTACTAAATGTAGCGGCTTCCTGCTACAAGTTTCACTTTATATGGCGCGTCTGACCATGCCAGGATAGCGCTGGTGATTTTGCTACTTAAGGGAAAGGTGCTGGATTGGGCCACGGCAGTCTGGGAAGGAAGTGAGGCCGCGGTTCTTCCCTACTCCACCTTCCTTGCTCGGTTCAGGGCGGTGTTTGATCATCCCACGGAGGGAAAGGACGGGGGTGAGCGTCTGCCCGCGTCCGAGTACACTCTGAGCTTTTGCACGGTGGCGGCGTCTTCCGGCTGGAATGAGCGTGCTCTGTGCATGGCCTTCAGGAGAGGCTTATGGGAGGACATCAAGACGGAACTTGCATGTCGGGACGACGAGATGGACCTTGATACCCTCATCGCCACGTCCATCCGTCTTGACGACAGGTTGAGAGACAGACACCTCTCGGAGCATCGACGCTCACCCCATCTGAGCTATGGAAGCCGCCCATCCTCCGAGTCCTCACCCATGGAGGTGGGCAGCACCCCCTACACCACCACGGACCACAAATCTCCTGGCTGCTCCCAATCTAGGCGGTATGACTCCTGTCGCCGCTCCGTGAGTGTTACGCCATCTCCTATCACAAAACATTGTTTTTAGTTCCCATAATGGTGACTGGTTATTCCTTCTCTTCCATTTCCACTGCAATGATAGATTCCGGATCAGCAGGGAACCTTATAGATAGGGAGCTGGTCTCTGAATGGGGGTTGCCAACCGTGCCACTGCCTTCTCCGCTACACGTCACCTCGCTGGATAATAAACCACTTGGATCAGGCACCATTACGCACGTCACTCTCCCCATCACCATCACCATTCCCACACTACCGGCGCACCACGAGGAGCTGTCAATCCATATCGTCACTTCACCCCTTCACCGGATCGTCTTGGGATTGCCCTGACTCAGACTACACAACCCACCATCAATTGGATCACCAAGAGGATCACAGCCTGGTCCACCTCATGCTGGAAGCCCTGCCTGCCCATGGTTTGTTGTTCCACGTCAGTGGAGAGTCCGGAGTCCGCCATCCAGCCCAACATTCCACGGGAGTACGCAGATCTCTCCGATGTCTTCTCTTCATCAAAGTCTATGTGTCTACCTCCTCACAGGCCCTGGGACTGCGCCATTGACCTGCTGGAGGGACAACACCCCCCGATGAGTCGCATTTACTCCCTTTCCATGGCGGAGACTGAGGCCATGGAGAAGTATGTGGTGGAGACCCTGAAACAAGGGTTCATCAGACGCTCTACCTTTCTTGCCTTCGCCAGCTTCTTCTTCATTGCCAAAAAAGATGGAGGACTGAGGCTATGGATTGACTACAGGGGGCTGAACGCAGTCACCACCAAGTACCGGTACCCCCTCCCTCTGGTTCCAACGGCCATCGAGCAGCTACAAGGGGCCCGGTACTTGCCTACAACCTGATCCGAATCCGGGAAGGAGACGAGTGGAAGACGGCATTCAGCACTACCTCAGGCCACTATGAATACTGCGTCATGCCCTACGGCCTCGCCAACGCACCTTCTGTGTTCCAGTCCTTCATCAATGACGTGTTCTGAGACATGCTGAGTAGACAGGTGGTGGTGTACATGGACCATATCCTGATCTACTCGACTACGTTTGAGGAGCACGTCAGGGACGATTGAGCTGTCCTACTCCGCCTCCGGGAACACAGCCTGTTGGTGAAGGGGGAGAAATGTGAATTCCACCAACAGGCCATCTCCTTCCTGGGATACCGGATCAGTCCTCAGGTGGTGTTCATGGAAAGAGAGAAGACGGACGCCGTCAGGTCATGGCCAGTCCCCACCACCATCAAGGGCCTACAGAGCTTCCTGGGCTTCACCAATTTCTACCGGCGTATCATCAGGTCCTTCAGCTCCATAGCTGCCCCGCTCACCTCTCTCCTTAAGGGTGGGCCTCAGAAGCTGGCCTGGAACCCTGAGGCTGACGCTGCCTTCAAGAGGCTGAAGGAGAGGTTCACCACAGCGCCCATCCTAAAACACCCAGATCCATCTTGTCCTTTCATCCTGGAGGTGGACGCATCTGAGGAGGGCGTGGGTGCGGTCCACTCCCAGCGGCAAGGTAAGCCAGAGAAAATGTATCCCTGTGCCTTTTTCTCTAAAAAGCTTACCCCATGCAGAGAGGAACTATGGAGTTGGAGACAGGGAGCTGTTGGCGGTGGTCCTCGCTCTGGAGGAATGGAGACACTGGCAGTCCATCCATTCCGGATTCTTACTGGCTTCCGGAATTTGGAGCACATACGGGCAGCGAAACGGATGAACTCTCGTCAAGCCAGGTGGGCCCAATTTCTTACTCGCTTTCAGTTTATTCTGTCCTACCGCCCAGGATCCCAGAATGTGAAAGCCGACGTACTCTCCAGGATGCACCATACTGGAGAGAGGAATGATCTGGGGGTCCTATCCTGCCCCCGTCTCTCATCGATGCACCTCAGTCAAATGGGCATGTGGAGCGCATTAACCAGGAGCTGGAGAGGTTTCTTCGTTGCCACTGTCAGGACCGGCAGAGTGAGTGGGCGAGGTTTCTTCCCTAGGCAGAATATACCCAGAGCTCCCTCGTTCACTCCTCCATGGGGCTCACTCCCTTCCAGTGCGTCCTGGGGTACCAGCCGGCCCTGGCCCCTTGGACACCCAGCCAGACTGATGCGCCCGCTGTCGACGAGTGATAGAGAGAGATATGGAGCGAGGAGGGACGAGTGGAGCTTGTGCATTCACTTTTTGATATGGCTACTGTGGCAGGAAGAGGGAAGCCAAGAGTGTGAAGTTGTATCTACCGCAACCCATTACAGACATAGAACGCAGCTACAGAAACATGTCGATAGAGACAATTGGTAACTTTTCAGACAATTAAAAAAAGTGACAGTAGAATTCTGCTCCAGCATAAAATGTGCTGTATTTTTTTCTCTAACAACAACAATAATCGTCGCTGATTGATGTGCTGCTGTGTTGTTTTTATGCCGTTTTTTATGGTATGGTAGCTAGTTGTGTTTTATTTAGACTAAATGTCTTGGTAAGTTACGGTATTTAACTAACTTTAAAGTACTATTTTAGGAGAGATTGGTCTGCGCGCAAGCAGCAGGCAGGCAGGCTGCGTGCAGCAGCTCAAGATTATTTGATTGACAGTTCTGGTCGCCTAGTGATGGACGTTAGTCCTGCTTGAGAAGCCCCATTCCTTTACAGACAAGTAAAATACCCGTTCATATCTCCAGAAAAGGTTTCGTGTCGACATTTAAAAATCCTTAGTGTAGCCTACCCTAACAGACAGACAAACATGCCATAGCCAAGGCGCTTTCAAGGGGCCACATTGCATTATATCTGAAAAGGGTAATCGATAAAGGCTACCGATAGCCTACTGTAATTTCATATTATGAGGCAAAAACGAAGAGTTGGCTACCCCGTGCTCGCAAGACTGTCCCGAAGATACCTCTATATCCAGTCGAGATCTGGTGCCATGAATAGGCTGGGATATTCTACATTCAACAGACCGAAGACTGAACACACACTTGCATCATTAGCAAAGAGACAGAGCAGGCAGGCCAGCGCGAATGAGAGAGAAGAGGGGCAGGTAGAAGCGTGGTAATCTGCATCTGGCAATGTCTTGTCTTGCATGCCTTGCAAATTCACCAAAGTAGCCTAAAGTTCGGCTCTTCCTCTCTGGTTTTATCTGAATTACACAACTTTCCCAGGCCTTTATAGCCTATTAACTATAACACAGAAAATAATATGTTTTGTGATAACTGCACTGTGATTTTAATGAAGTGGGGTAAAGAACAAAAAAACATTGTTTTTCGGTTAGGGAATTTTCTTAACGTTCAGTATCCCAAAACGTGACTGTCTACGTTTAAACGTTCACACCCCTAATGGAAACGTAGGCTCCCCTCTCTGGTGTGCTCTCCCTCTTCCTCCTCCTCTCCCTCTTCATGTTCCTCTTCCTTTCCATGTTCCTTTCCCTCCACTCTCCTCTTGCTCCACTTCTCCCTCCTCTTCCTTTTCGCTCCACATCTCTATCCCTTCAATCATCTCTCTCCTCTTCCTCCCATTACACACACACACACCAGGGTTTCCGTTAGCCGCAATAAAAAAAAAAATTGCCGGCCAAATTGTTTATAATGTTTTTTTATTCATTGACAGAAATACCAGTTGATGTGCTCCAACTTCAAAGGCAAATATACTTCATAGGCTAATAAATCCTCAAGCTGCTTGGAAATTAGTGTTGGATGTGTGCGTTTCTACGCAAAAGACGAAAGGTCCTCATAAGGGACTTCAGCTAAGTACCCCGACTGGGCAAAATTGGTGAAGATTCTGTTGATTATCCCCATTTCCAGTGTGCCCGCCGAGAGGGGATTCTTTCCCCAAAACAGAGTAAAGACGGCCTCAAGATTGCACCTTTTCGAGGACAAAGTAACGAGGCTGATGCACATCGCAAGCTGCTACAAGGAATAAGCTTTCGCTCAATAATTTCTTCATTTTGAGGTCATCTAGTGTCCTCTTTCCACTGCTGTGGTGCTGAATCACAGCGGGAATGGGGAGTGGGGCATTTTAGCCCTTTTCCTAACCTTAACCTAATTCTCCTAACCTGTAATATTAATTATCCTAATGTGCTGCGTAAATTCTCCTAACCTACTACGAAAAGTCAAATCTGATGTTAATTTGACAAAAGCTGGATCCCTTCTAGCCATGAACGGCCGGCTCTGGTTTTCGTAGACAGTCACGTTTTGTTATTTAAAAAAAATTATATTCATTCATGATTTATAGCAGGAATGAAGACACAACTGGCAATGTTTTGCTTATCAATAAAACCTGTCATGTTGGTATAAGAACATCATTCTACATTATTTTATTACAACTTTACAGGCTAATTTCTATTCTGGTAAGATGAATTACAATAATCTAAATGTGATTTTGAGCGCTGTGGGTGGACGCCCTAATGCGTTACGCACCAAATGCATATGGATGTCCGGTAAATTTCTTAAATGTCTGGTCAATTAAAATCACACACACACACACACACACACACACACACACACACACACACACACACACACACACACACACAAACACACACACTGTATAATCATGTGGGAGCTCAGGAAGAGTAGCTGCTGCATGTGCAATAGCTCATGGGAATCCTAATAAACTAAACTAAATCATGATGCTATACAGCACTTTCAATCAATCAATCAATCAAATCCCATTACACACAAACACACACACACACACACACACACACACACACATATACACAGTGTCACCATAAAGCTATACAGCACTTGCATTCAATCTTCCAATCAATCAAAATTATTTTATAAAGCCCTTAGTGGCCAGATTGTTTCTCATTTCATTGTGTGCATATATGTTTGTCAGACTGAGGGATAATCAGACAGGATAGAGCACACAACAATACTTTCATAAATATGTTCATATATCACCAGCAGGGTTAGATTATAACTGTAAAGGTTACAGTTGAAGTCAGAAGTTTACATACACCTTAGCCAAATACATTTAAACTCAGTTTTTCACAATTCCTGACATTTAATCCTAGTAAAAATTCCCTGTCTTAGGTCAGTTAGGATCATCACTTTATTTTAAGAATGTGTAATGTTAGAATAATAGTAGAGAGAATTATTTATTTCAGCTTTTATTTATTTCATTACATTCCCACTGGGTCAGAAGTTTACATACACTCAATTAGTATTTGGTAACATTGCCTTTAAATTGTTTAACTTGGGTCAAACGTTTTGGGTAACCTTCCACAAGCTTCCCACAATAAGTTGAGTGAATTTTGTCCCATTCCTCCTGACAGAGCTGGTGTAACTGAGTCAGGTTTGTAGGCCTCCTTGCTCGCACACACTTTTTCAGTTCTGCCCACAAATTTTCTATAGGCTTGAGGTCAGGGCTTTGTGATGGCCTCTCCAATACCTTGACTTTGTTGTCCTTAAGCCATTTTGACACAACTTTGGAAGTATGCTTGGGGTCATTGTCCATTTGGAAGACCCATTTGCGACCAAGCTTTAACTTCCTGACTGCACCTCCACAGCATGATGCTGCCACCCCTGTGCTTCACGGTTGGGATGGTGTTCTTTGGTTTGCAAGCATCCTCCTTTTTCCACCAAACAGTTCAAATTTTTTTTCATCAGACCAGAGGACATTTCTCCAGAAAGAACGCTTTTTGTCCCCATGTGCAGTTGCAAACCGTAGTCTGGCTTTTTTATGGCGGTTTTGGAGCAGTGGCTTCTTCCTTGCTGAGCGGCCTTTCAGGTTATGTCGATATAGGACTCGTTTTACTGTAGATACTTTTGTACCTGTTTCCTCCAGCATCTTCACAAGGTCCTTTGCTGTTGTTCTGGGATTGATTTGCGCTTTTCGCACCAAAATACGTTCATCTCTAGGAGACAGAATGCGTCTCTTTCCTGAGCCTTATGACGGCTGCGTGGTCCCATGGTGTTTATACTTGCGTACTATTGTTTGTACAGATGAACGTGGTACCTTCAGGCGTTTGGAAATTGCTTCCAAGGATGAACCAGACTTGTGGGAGTCTCCAAATATTTTTCTGAGTTCTTGGCTGATTTATTTTGCTTTTCCCATGATGTCAAGCAAAGAGGCATTGAGTTTGAAGGTAGGCCTTGAAATACATCCACAGATACACCTCCAATTGACTCAAATGATGTCAATTAGCCTATCAGAAGCTTCTAAAGCCATGCCATCATTTTCTGGAATTTTCCAAGCTGTTTAAAGGCACAGTCAACTTAGTGTATGTAAACTTCTGACCCACTGGAATTGTGATACTGTGAATTATAAGTGAAATAATCTGTTTGTAAACAATTGTTGGAAAAATTACTTGTGTCATGCACAAAGTAGATGTCCTAACCGACTTGCCAAAACTATAGTTTGTTAACAAGAAATTGTGTGGTTGAAAAACGAGTTTTAATGACTCCAACCTAAGTGTATGTAAACTTTCGACTTCAACTGTATATATAGTACACACACTTAGTTAGCGTGTTGTCTTTGTAGGGGGGGTGTGAGACGATCAAGTGACAGCGTCGCGAGCAAAGCACAATGTTTCCGCCTCCACTCAACTCTCGTTTTCTAGCCTAACAGACAACTACAGAGTTAGATAATGTTACTGATTAGTTACGAAGCCGGGACAGTTTCCAAATGAATAGCACCAGTAGAAACAGGACAAAACAAGCAACTTGTTAGATGGCTATGTAAACAAATATCACTGCAACTCAATATAATTTGAGCTCCACTGCGCAGGCTTCTACCATAACACAACAGCTAAGCAAGCTGTCAAATAATAGGAAAACGAGGCAATGTATAGCCTATGAATATCTGTAACTACCAAACATGACAAACCAAAACCTAAGTCCAACAGATAAACACAAATTACTCTAATCTCCATTTTGTGGCGACTTAGCTAGCTGGATGTCTGTACGGCTAATGTTATGTAGTGAAAGGGGCAGCTTGATGTTTCACGAGCGCAGCACACATTTACAGCCACACAACTTTTCTAGCTAGCCTGACAGTTAGCTAGCTAGTTAGCTAGTTTCACACCATCAAACATCGACAACACCAAACATATATCTACTGTTTTATTTATCGGCTTTTCAATTGTTTTACTGGTCAAAAGCTGGCTATTACCGGCTAACGGAAACCCTTATACACACACACACACACACAGCCGTGGGTCGATGGCCTGAACACCGGGGGGTGGGGTGGAGGATGGAGGAATGGAGAAAAAAAAAGAAAGTGATGGAGAAAAAAAGGGACAGGAGAGGAGGATATGACTGGGAGATATGTGATAGAGAGACAAAGAAACAAGTGAGTATTAACATAGTTAGAGTAGGATGGAGAGAAAAGGGATAGAACAGAGAAAGGACAGAGAAGCAGTGTATGTTATCCTTTACATATCAGACCAAATGAAACCTGACATCCTGTAATTGTTCAATGATTAATTGCTTCAGGCTGTATCTTGAACGGTCATGGTGGCAATAAAGCTGGTTTGGGTTTGAATTAGAATTTGAGTGGAGCAGAGATCGGCTATTGACTGACAGCTAGCGAATGAAGGGAGGGAGAAAGAGAGAGGGATGGAGGAGTATTGACTGATGGATAGAGGGAGGGAGGGAGGGAGGGAGGGAGGGAAAGAGAAAGCCTTTTCAAACTATAATATTGACTGGGATTAGTGTAAACAACTTTATAGTATTTCTAAAGCTGAAGTTTATTTTTTACAGTAAATATACATTTTAGTCATTTAGCAGACACTCTTATCCAGAGCAACTTACAGTTAGTGCGTTCACCTTAAGATATAGTGCCTTTAGAAAGTATTCATACCCCTTGTCTTATTGCACATTTCGGTGTTACAGCCTGAATTCAAAATCCATTAAATATATATTTTTTCTCACTCATCTATACACAATACCCCATAATGATAAAATGAAAACATGTTTTTTTAAAAAAATGTTTTGCAAATTTAATGAAAATAAAATACAGAAATATCTCATTTACATAATGTTAGAATCACCTTTGGCAGCGATTACAGCTGTGGGTCTTTCTGGGTAAGTCTCGAAGAGCTTTGCACACCTGGATTGTACAATATTTTCACATGATCATTTTTAAAATTCTTCAAGCTCTGTCAACAACCATGTTGATCATTGCTAGACAGCCATAGATTTCCAAGCCCATGTAGCCATTTCCAGTAATCAATTACCAAAAGCGCCCTCTTTGGCCTCATGGGTGGAATGTTAGTAATATTTTTCATAATTTCATAATTAATAAAGCTACTTTTTTTTAACGACGAAAATCCAGTGTTTCTATTTCAAACAGTTTTGTTATATTTCAGTCTTCTGTGAGGTATATAAAGTGTAATATTGGGATGCAAACTCAAAATTGATTACATTTCAAATCTATATCTGACAGGGTGTCTTCTTTTTTTTAAGCCCATAACCAAGTGTGTGAGGTGTATACTTTGTTTCAAGGTAGATTTGTTTAAGACTACCAAGAATCACTCTGTGTGACCCTGATTTAGCCCACTGCAGTAAAAGATTTAAGGGAGACAAGCTTAGAGAGACAGAGAGAAAGATAGAGATAGGTCCGCGACATGTTCCCGACATCAACATGGATTTCTTTATACTTGTCAGTAGTGTTGCATGGTATACCGATACCACAGTAATATCACAGTACCAAAACATCATGATACCAACATTTTAGAATACCTTATTACCATTTCATATGATACTACAACATTTTTCATCCCTACCGATCTGAAGAACTTGCTGGAGCCTGTTATAAAATGTTCATAAAGTCAGTTTGGTTTATAAATTCAGTTGAATTTAAGCAACAGCCAATAGTCTCTTGTATGCGCAGGTCCAATAATATTCACTTTACTTTCATGTGCATATCAGGTGTGGCGCTGTAATCAGCCAGCTGCATCCCCTACCAGCCCTCACTCACCTGCTTCTCTCCGTCCGCTCTTCATGCGCATCTATTCCTACATCAGTTAAAAAATATATAAAATTTTGCAGTGATGGTGAGCGGGGATGCAGACCGAGACCCTAATGAGTCTTCCGTTGTTAGATTTGTACATTTGTTACATTGGAGCAGCGTACAAAGCTTGCAATGTTGATACATTGTGTAATTTAATCGCCTGTTGTAACTAAGAGCACAGACCAGTCTGAGTAGACTTTGTAAGTTCACTGTCATGCAGGCTCTGAGTGTCAGAGAGGGAAAATGGCAGGATTCATATAGGCCTAATGTAAGCCTAAACTACACTGCTCAAACAAATACAGAGCAATGTGAAGTTAAATTCAATGTGTTGTATTGAGTAGAAGTGTATTTCAGTCACAGGTTTTTAGAGAACGTTTAGAAAACGTGTCCGGGGGACGGGGTGAACAGGATGCTAGGCCACAGATTGTTTTCCCACCGTGGTATCGCGATACTACTCAGTATCGTGATACTTGGCCTAGTATCGTGTCGTTTATAAAATGTTGGTATCGTGACAACACTACTTGTCAGTTATAGGTGTACAGAAAGAGGCCTTTAGTTAATTTTCGATCAGATTATTTTTTATAAAGATAAGCATTATATTGTTAGATTAAAGAAGTAACGATGGTAGGCCTAAAACATTCTTCCTCATGCCAAGTTCAGAGTCAGTTGGCGTGCCGGTGCACACTGCCATCATAGGCCTGCAGTAGCTAAGCCATACCACACCAAACCTTCACAAAAGTTGCTTAACGTTATTAGGGTAATATCAAAAGTCAAGTCATTGTATATAGGGGAAATGCGAACAGGTTATTATATTGCGGCATCTTGCCCTCTTAGTTTTTTCCTTTTCATGGTTGAGTGTGAGTAGCAGAGTAGGCCTACCGGTAGTTCTATTATATTGCAGCAAACACAACATTACAGCTGGAACTGAATTTGGCCAACGAAAATGGCTCAACAGAATGAAACCGTCAGAAAAGTTTTGAACAGGTTTATATTGCAGCTATTACCAACAAAGGCGATTGCCTACCGCACGCTTACCCAACAAATGACAGCAATAGGCTAATGCTATTTATTTTACAACAGGCCTACAACAGGCCTTTTAACCTTAAACTAAATACGGAGCACAACATTTAAAAGACAGAGGTTAATTTAGCCAATGTAAATGTCTCAACAAAATATTTAAAGAACTGGTTTAGATTATTAAATAGGCCTATAATAATAATAATAATAATAATAATAATAATAATAATAATAATAACAACAACAATAATAATAATAATAATAATAATAATAATGATTTACAATAATAATGACTAAACAATTTATAATAAATACAAAAATAAATCAAATGTAGAAAATTGCATCAAACCTGAATAGCGAGTTGCACACAGTCCATTTGCACACAGTTCTTCTCATCTTTGTCCATTACAATATTAAAACTTGTCCCCGAGGACATTCCCCTTGTCGGCTTCTTTTCACTATAATCTTTCTCCTCTAACTTTCGTTTTACTTCAATGAAAAATAACTCCATCTTCGCAATCAACAGTAGCCAAGGCCAAGGCTCCTTTTACATTCTCTCTCTCTCTCTCTCTCTCTCTCTCTCTCTCTCTCTCTCTCTCTCTCTCTCTCTCTCTCTCTCTCTCTCTCTCTCTCTCTCTCTCTCTCTCTCTCTCTCTCTCTCTCTCTCTCTCTCTCTCTCTCTCTCTCTCTCTCTCTCTCTCTCTCTCTCTCTCTCTCTCTCTCTCTCTCCTCAGCAGCAGGCACATGTGAGGTGAGCAGCCGCTCGCCCAGTTCTCATCACACAAACACTAAATTAACCGAGGACAGGTCAAATCTGTTGCAGACAGTAAATCAATTTTAATTGCACATACCCGAGATCCGTGGCAATTATCAGACCCAACCCTGATCTGAGACAGAAGTCTGAATTTAAGACCCGGACCTGCTCGGGTCCCAGGTCGGATCTCGGAATATAGGGTCTGTTGGACCCGTAAAGACCTCTAGTTTATGGGGCTACAGATGACAAACAATCTGTTTCCCTTTCATTTGGGACCATGTTAGGCCTACTGATCAACAACATTTTCATTTAAGTAGCCTATTGTTTTCTTTTATAAAAATGTGCGCTGTCTCCACTCGCATGCCATGTAGCCAGGCCGTTCAGCTTGGGCAGTTTGTTTCGGCAAGGGAAAGACACCCCAGTAAGCAAAATTATGTTGAAAATACATATTTTAGACATCTTTGCCAGATGTTGACATCACCTGCATTTCAGGTGCTGAATGAAAGGTTAGAAGATGCCTTTTCTAGACGTTGAAAATACATCTTATATGGACGTTGAAAATACATCTTATACAGACATCAAAAATACGTATTTTCTGGACATTGAAAATACGTATTTTCTGGACGTTGAAATCAGGTGCATTTTAGGTGCTGAATGAAAAGTAAAAATACATATTTTCCAGACGTTGAAAATATGTAATTTACAGACATTGAAAATACGTAATTTTCGGTCGTTGATTCTATGGCCAAATTTCAACTGCTATACATGTTCAATGAAGTAAGTATTATATCACAATAATAATTGTTCACACTTCTTAATAGGAAAGAGGAGCCAACTGAAGAGTGCAACAAAATATGTATTATTACTTCCATCTATACTCAGCAAAAAAAGAAACGTCCCCTTTTCCGGACCCAGTCTTTCAAAGATAATTCATAAAAATCCAAATAACCTCACAGATCTTCATTGTAAAGGGTTTCCCATGCTTGTTCAATGAACCATAAACAATTAATGAACATGCACCTGTGGAACGGTCATTAAGACACTAACAGCTTACAGACGGTAGGCAATTAAGGTCACAGTTATGAAAACTTAGGTCACTAAAGAGGCCTTTCTACTGACTCTGAAAAATAGGCATGCTGCAAGGAGGCATGAGGACTGCAGATGTGGCCAGGGCAATAAATTGCAATGTCCGCACTGTGAGACACCTAAGACAGCGCTACAGGGAGACAGGACAGACAGCTGATCGTCCTCGCAGTGGCAGACCACGTGTAACAACACCTGCACAGGATCGGTACATACGAACATCACACCTGCGGTACAGGTACAGGATGGCAACAACAACTGCCCGAGTTACACCAGGAACGCACAATCCCTCCATCAGTGCTCAGACTGTCCGCAACAGGCTGAGAGAGGCTGGACTGAGGGCTTGTAGGCCTGTTGTAAGGCAGGTCCTCACCAGACATCACCGGCAACAACGTTGCCTATGGGCACAAACCCACCATCGCTGGACCAGACAGGACTGGCAAAAAGTGCTCTTCACTGACGAGTCGCGGTTTTGTCTCACCAGGGGTGATGGTCGGATTCGTGTTTATCGTCGAAGGAATTAGCGTTACACCGAGGCCTGTACTCTGGAGCGGGAGCGATTTGGAGGTGGAGGGTCCGTCATGGTCTGGTGTGTCACAGCATCATCGGACTTAGCTTGTTGTGATTGCAGGCAATCTCAACGCTGTGCATTACAGTGAAGACATCCTCCTCCCTCATGTGGTACCCTTCCTGCAGGCTCATCCTGACATGACCCTTCAGCATGACAATGCCACCAGCCATACTGCTCGTTCTGTGCGTGATTTCCTGCAAGACAGGAATGTCAGTGTTCTGCCATGGCCAGCGAAGAGCCCGGATCTCAATCCCATTGAGCGCATCTGGGACCTGTTGGATCGGAGGGTGAGGGCTAGGGCCATTCTCCCCAGAAATGTCCGGGAACTTGCAGATGCCTTGGTGGAAGAGTGGGGTAACATCTCACAGCAAGAACTGGCAAATCTGGTGCAGTCCATGAGGAGGAGATGCACTGCAGTACTTAATGCAGCTGATGGCCACACCAGATACTGACTGTTACTTTTGATTTTGACCCCCCCTTTGTTCAGGGACAAATTATTCAATTTCTGTTAGTCACATGTCTGTGGAAATTGTTCAGTTTAGGTCTCAGTTGTAGAATCTTGTTATGTTCATACAAATAAAAAATAAAAAAAATAAAAAATGTGTCACATACACGTGTTTAACAGATGTTATTGCGGGTGTAGCGAAATGCTTGTGCTTCTAGCTCCGACAGTGCAGTAATATCTAACAAGTAATATCTAACAATTTCACAACATATACCCAATACACACAAATCTAATAAGGAATGGAATTTAAGAATATATACATATATGGACAAGCAATGACAGAGCGGCATGGACTAAGATTATAGAATAGCATACAGTATATACATATGAGATGAGTAGTGCAAGATATGTAAACATTATTAAAGTGACTAGTGTTCCATTTCTTAAAGTGGCCAGTGATTTCAATAGGCAGCAGCAGCCTCTAATGTGCTAGTGATGGCTATTTAACAGTCTGATGGCCTTGAGATAGAAGCTGTTTTTCATTCTCTCGGTCCCAGCTTTGATGCACCTGTACTGACCTCGCCTTCTGGATGATAGCGGGGTGAACAGGCAGTAGCTCGGGTGGTTGATTTCCTTGATGATCTTTTTGGCCTTCCTGTGACATCGGGTGCTGTAGGTGTCTTGGAGGGCGGGTAGTTTTCCCCGGTAATGTGTTCGGCAGACCGCACCACCCTCTGGAGAGCCCTGCGGTCGCAGGCAGTGCAGTTGCCGTACCAGGCGGTGATACAGCCCGACAGGATGCTCTCAATTGTGCATCTGTAAAAGTTTGTGAGGGTTTTAGGTGCCAAGCCAAATTTCTTCAGCTTCCTGAGGTTGAAGAGGCTCTGTTGCGCCTTCTTCACCACACTGTCTGCGTGGGTGGACCATTTCAGTTTGTCAGTGATGTATACGCCAAGGAACTTTAAGCTTTCCACCTTCTCCACTGCGGTCCCGTCGATGTGGATAGGGGGGTGCACCCTCTGCTGTTTCCTGAAGTCCACGATCATCTCCTTTGTTTTGTTGACGTTGAGTGAGAGGTTATTTTCCTGGCGCCACCCTCCCAGAGCCCTCACCTCCTCCCTGTAGGCAGTCTTGTCATTGTTGGTAAAGCCTACTAATGTTGTGTCGTCTGCAAACTTGATGATTGAGTTGGAGGCGTGCTTGGCCACGCAGTCATGGGTGAACAGGGAGTGCAGGATGGGGCTGAGCACGCACCCTTGTGGGGCCCCAGTGTTGAGGATCAGTGAAGTGGAGATGTTGTTTCCTACCTTCACCACCTGGTGGCGGCCCGTCAGGAAGTCCAGGACCCAGTTGCACAGGGCGGGGTTCAGACCCAGGGCCTCGAGCTTAATGATGAGCTTGGAGGGTACTATGGTGTTGAATGCTGAGCTATAGTCAATGAACAGCATTCTTACATAGGTATTCCTCTTGTCCAGATGGGATAGGGCAGTGTGCAGTGTGATGGCGATTGCATCGTCTGTGGATCTATTGGGGCGGTAAGCAAATTGAAGTGGGTCTAGGGTGACAGGTAAGGCAGAGGTGATATGATCCTTGACTAGTCTCTCAAAGCACTTCATGATGACAGAGGTGAGTGCTATTGGGCGATAGTCATTTAGTTCAGTAACCTTTGCTTTCTTGGGTACAGGAACAATGGTGGCCATCTTGAAGCATGTGGGAACAGCAGACTGGGAAAGGGAGAGATTGAATATGTCCGTAAACACACCAGCCAGCTGGTCTGCGCATACTCTGAGGACGCAGCTAGGGATGCCGTCTGGGCCGGCAGCCTTGCGGGTGTTAACATGCGTAAATGTCTTACTCACGTCGTCTATGGAGAAGGAGAGGCCACAGTCCTTGGTAGTGGTTCTCGTCGGTGGCACTGTGTTATCCTCAAAGCGGGCGAAGAAGGTGTTTAGCTTGTCTGGAAGCGAGACGTCGGCGACGTGGCTGGTTTTCCTTTTGTAGTCTGTAGACCCTGCCACATACGTCTTGTGTCTGAGCTGTTGAATTGCGACTCCACTTTGTCTATATACTGATGTTTTGCCAGTTTAATTGCACTTGCGGAGTGAGTAGCTACACTGTTTGTATTCTGCCATATTCCCAGTCACCTTGCCATGGTTAAATGCGGTGGTTCGCACTTTCAGTTTTGCACGAATGCTGCCATCTATCCACGGTTTCTGGTTAGGGTAGGTTTTAATAGTCACAGTGGGCACAACATCTCCATTACATTTACATCATTTAGCAGACGCTCTTATCCAGAGCGACTTACAGTTAGTGAGTGCATACATTTTTTTCATACTGGCCCCCCGTGGGAATCAAACCCACAACCCTGGCATTGCAAACGCCATGCTCTACCAACTGAGCTACATCCCTGCCGGCCATTCCCTCCCCTACCCTGGACAACGCTGGGCCAATTGTGCGCCGCCCCATGGGTCTCCCGGTCGCGGCCGGCTACGACAGAGCCTGGATTCGAACCAGGATCTCTAGTGGCACAGCTAACACTGCAATGCAGTGCCTCAGACCACTGCGCCACTCATACCACTCCTATACACTTCCTGATAAACTCAATCGCTGTTTCAGTGTATTCGTCTAAATTGTTTTTGCAAGCTACCCGGAACATATCCCAGTCCACGTGATCAAAACAATCTTGAAGTGTGGATTCCGATTGGTCAGACCAGCGTTGAATAGTCCTTAGCACGGGTACTTCCTGTTTGAGTTTCTGTCTATAGGAAGGGAGGAGCAAAATGGAGTCGTGGTCAGATTTGCTGAAAGGAGGGCGGGGGAGGGCCTTATAACCATCCCGGAAGTTCGAATAGCAATGGTCGAGGATTTTAGCAGCACGAGTACAACAGTCGATATGTTGATAGAACTTCGGCAGCCTGGTCCTCAAATTTGCTTTGTTAAAATCCCCGGCTACAATAAATGCAGCCTCAGGATATGTGGTTTCCAGTTTGCATAAAGTCCAGTGAAGTTCTTTGAGGGCCATCGTGATATCGGCTTGAGGGGGGATATACACGGCCGTGACTATAACCGAAGAAAATTATCTTGGTGCATTTGATTGTGAGGTATTCTAGGTCGGGTGAACAGAAGGACTTGAGTTCCTGTATGTTACTACAATTACACCATGAGTCGTTAATCATGAAACACACACCTCTACTCTTCTGCTTCCTGGAGAGATATTTATTCCTGTCTGCGAGATGAACTGAGAACCCATCTGGCTGGACCGATTTCGACAGAAAATCCCCAGAGAGCCATGTTTCCGTGAAACAAAGTATGTTACAGGCCTTGATGTCTCTCTGGAAAGAAATCCTTGCCCGGAGCTCGTCGAGCTTGTTAACCAGAGACTGAACATTAGTGAGTAGTATACTTGGAAGCGGTGGGTGGTGTGCGCGCCTGCAGGCCGCTCCGAGTGCCTCTCCTCCGCTGGCGATGTTTTGGGTCAGCCGCTGGAATCAGTTCAATTGCCCTGGGGAGTGCAAACAAAGGATCTGCTTCGGGAAAGTCGTATTCCTGGTCGTAATGCTGGTGAGTTACCGCCGCTCTGATATCCAATAGTTTTTCCCGGCTGTATTTAATGATACAAAACACTTTCTGAGCTAATAATGTAAAAAATAATACATAAAAAAAACAAAATACAGCAAAGTTTCCTAAGAGCTAGTCGTTAAGTTTGTTGAAAATAAACTAAATTGACAGTGAGAGAAGTTTCTTTTTTTGCTGAGTTTATCTATCACATGCACTTAGCTTTTTCAAAAGCTTTAACACTGGCAACAATAATGTTCAAAGTAGTCCAACATATACAATAAACCAACAGACCACTTCAACTATAATAACATTCTGGGTTACGGTTACAGATTTATGTTCTTGCTATGACTGTGATATGTTGTTGTTTGTCTACCTTAGTTGAATGCACTGACTGTAAATCACTCTGGATAAGAGCGTCTGCTGAATGACAAATGTAAATGTAAAAACAAACACTTACAAAACATGATGGGTATTTTTGTAATGAGCTCCGCCCTCAAAAGTACAAATTTGGTCAGTGTGGAGTTTCACACAAGGCAAGTGCGTTCGCGCTATAAAGAGGAAATCATCTGTGCCGATACTCAAGGACAGATAGCCGAGAGACTAGAAAAGGCTATTATCGGCCAAAAATATCGGCACGATAAGACTGATTTCCATATATAAATAAATAAATTGGTCATTTAGCAGACGCTCTTATCCAGAGCGACTTACAGGAGCAATTAGGGTGAAGTGCCTTGCTCAAGGGCACATCGACAGATTTTTCACCTAGTCGGCTCAGGGATTAGAACCAGCGACCTTTCGGTTACTGGCACAACGCTCTTAACCACTAAGCTACCTGCCGCCCAGGTATATGAACTGTAACTCTGTCAAATCTTTGAAATTGTTGCATGTTGCGTTTATATATTTTTGGTCAGTGTAGTTTATCTGAGCGGTTTAACTAACAGAGTAACTCCCCCTACTATAATGCAAAAGAAAACTATAATTATCGGGTGTTCTTTAATTGAGATTTCAGAAAGCTCCTGAAACTGTGACTCACCGACTCGATTCGGTCTTATGTAGCAACATTTGAAATTATGTTTTTTACATTGGATAAAGGTATAGACTCAGAGCTAGAAGATTTTATATCATACACCGCAGTTCAGGAACAATGGCAAAGTAATTCTGCTTTGAAAGTTGATAAACTTGTAACCCCACTTTTGAGAAAATGGCCCTTGAATGTTTTGGTACACCTGCTGGAGAGTTCTTCTTTGTCTTCACCCATTCAGCATCGTTCACACCCTCTTAATCCTTAGCGCCACTCTACTCTTTAAGGATTCACATGTGAGGTCATGTGCTAAACATAGTGAGTAGTGCAGTAATCTAAACCAAAAGATTTCAAGACTAAAAGTGGTGAAAGTAGTAGCAAAAAGTAATAGTAAAAATACACAATCTAGTCCATGGCTATATCCTAATCTGTCTTTGGTGCAGATCACGTTGTTCTTCACAATACTGTCTCTGGTAAACACACACTATATCAAATAAAATCAAAGTTTATTTGTCACATGCACAGGATACAGAAGGTGTCAATGGTACAGTGAAATGGTTACTTGCATATCTGCATAGTAGCAATATCAAAAATAGAAAGTGTCTGGATAAAAATATTTTATACATATTTTATAATTATTAGATTATTCTTACACAGCCACATCTAGCTAAGTGGACATGTCTATTGTCTAGACATGTACACATGTTAATGAAATATAATAGATGGCCGTAATCAACCCCAGACACACCTGGCTAACTTGATGAGTCATGTAATCATCTGGCGAAGTGGAGTCTTTTGTTTAGACATGTAGCTAGCTAGCTAGCTAAACAATGCACCATAATTCCCAACCCATACAGTACTGGTTTACAAACTTATTGTCATAGCTAGCTACCATGCATGAATCTGCAGGTAGCTAAAGCTAACCAACTATGTTCAATGTTAGCTAGCTAGCTAACATTAGGCTATAACTAATATTACTACACAGATCATACACGTAACGTTAGCTAGCAAGCCAGCAAGCTAACGTTCGCTAGCTACCTAATAATACGCTTTAACTTGCAATGAAATCAACTTACTGACCAAATTAGAAACATATAATATCTGAAAATGTAGCTAGACTCTTAACCGTATACATGGTTGAACGCATCACGGGCAGACTGCTACCCTTTTAACTCTGTTTTGTTTGTAGTTACAGCTTGTTTGGCCCGCGTTGTGTGAAGTCACTCTGGTTCACACTGACCGTAGTAGTAGTCCATCACAACCTTTTCCCACTGATCTTTGTCTATAGCGCCTGCTAAAATTCAGGGCAGCAATGTTGTTGAGAGCAGTCCAACGTTATATCTTTAAAAAAAGCCACGGTAGCTAGGATTATCTTCAAATATTGAGCAGCTCACGTTAGAGACAAAGGCATGCTACATGGCAGACCAATCCGAACTCATCTCTCGGTATGTCCAGCCCAACCATTATCTCAGCCAATCATGGCTAGCGGGAATGTTCCTGTCTTTTTCCATGGCTAAACCAACTAGGCTCATAATTTAACAATTACATTTGTATTTACAGACGGCATACAATTGTTTTATTACGGCACATGAAAGTTCACATGTTCCAGAAGGCATTTCTGCAAAAAAAAAACATTAACATTTTTATAAAACATATACGTCAAATGCCTCTCGTGTGAAGTAGTGACGTGCGACATGCGCCTAGTTTCTTGAAACAGTTCACAAGTAGAATCTGCGTGTGGCTGTAGCTCTTTCTGCCTCTCCACTCCTCCTCTTCTATCCTCTCCTCTCCTGTCCTCTTCTCTCATCTCCTGGCCTCTCCTGTGCTCTTCTCCCCTCTCCTCTCCTCCTCTCACTCTGTCCGTCCATCCCTCCCTCCATATGTAGCCTGAGTAGGCCCTACAGCTCTCTCCGTTTCAGCCTCCTCAATATCTCTCCTTCCATCTCTCCCTCGGCCTCTTTATCTCTCTCACTCATTTCTTTTACTTATCTCCCTCCCCTGGTCTCTCTTTTATCACTCTCTTTTTATAATTTCCCACCTTCCCAATTTCACTCCTTCTCTCCCTCCCTACCCCTGTGTTTATCCCGCTGCTGTGTGTCCACTTTCTGTTCTTTGTGTCATTGTGTGTGCCAGCATCACAGTGTGGTGTCTTTTGGAATGGATGAGAATTAGGGGGTAGGTATGGCCATGAGTAATCGAGTACTACTACTCGAACTGACGTCAAAACTCGATCTTTAACCAGACATCCATTTTTTTTCAAATACTGTGTGGCAACAAAGTGCTAGGCAAGTCCCTTTCCATGCGCACCCTCCCGCCAATTCGTGCTCATTCATTGTTTTCATGGTGTGAATTGTTTGTCAATGTTTAAGAATTCCCCGCTATAGGCCTATATCAAAAGTATAACCAGTTGTAAATGTAGGCTACCGTTAATCATTGCCATTTCCCCATTAATCTAGAATGTTTGGTTATGGTCATTTCTGTTCATTCAATGTATTAATACTGCATACCGTTCTCATTCTCATAGTGGACATGTCACGTTGTTTCTAGAGCTCACAAACTGGACAGTGATAATGAAGTTTTGGTTTATTTCATTATTTTTTACCAGTTTTATGTCAATTTCTTAATTGTCTTTCGTTAGGAGCACGTCTGGTTTCTCCGTCTTGTCACGAATGTGTGAACGTGCGCGCTTGAGTGCGCACAGATGGAGGCTATACCTGGCCTGAGCGCCAGGATAGGCAGTCGTGTTAGAATTCAGATATCTGCATTTTCAAAACGCAGACCATAAAAAAGCTGTGTTTTAAAAACCCTTTCACCTATTTGTAGGACTTTGGGAGTGTTTTAAATAGGTTGTATAAGTGTACCATCTATTTAGTAGTACAATCTAGGCCTATATATTGACTTTACCATACAGTTGGTTATACATTATCATAGGGCCTAGGCCGAAATGTTTGTTAATTAACATTTTTGCCTGTCATTTCATCTAAGTTTATTTTGGAAGTAGCTACCAGTAGTTTGCTGTGTAAGGGAAGATAGATCCACTGACAGGTTTCCACCTGCCCTTTTCCTTCTCAGAGTCCTACCCCCCCTCCATTGAACCAACGTGGAAAACACATTGAATTGACTTCTGTGCCCAGTGGGATGGCTCTGGCATGGTGATTGAGGCAGCCCCTCTAGAGCAGCAGGATGCTATACTATGATATACAATGGGTTTGGCATGGGGATTGAGGCAGCCTGCTGCCGCTGAGTGTCCACTCCACCCACCGCTTCAGACTGGCCCACAAAGACAGAGAAACTAAAGAGAGACCACAGGGAGAAGGATAATAGACCCATTCTCTGGTCTCAGCGGCCAGCCCAGCATGTTGAGATGAGGAGGATTCTTCACCACTTTGCATTATAGTAAGGGGAGTTACTCTAGTAGTTACAAAGATGCCTCAGATAAACTACACTGACCAAAAATATAAACGCAACATGCACCAATTTCAAAGATTTGACTGAGTTACAGTTCATATATGGAAATCAGTCAATTGAAATAAATAAATTAGGCCCTAATCTATGGATTTCACATGACTGGGAAAACAGACATGCATCTGTTGGTCACAAATACCTTTAAAAAAAGGTAGGGGGTTGATCAGAAAACCAGTCAGTATCTGGTGTGACCATCATATGCCTCATGCAGCGCGACACATCTCCTTCGCATAGAGTTGATCAGGCTGTTCATTGTGGCCTGTGGAATGTGGTCCCACTCCTCTTCAATGGCTGTGCAAAGCTGCTGGATATTGTCGGGAACTGGAACACGCTGTCGTACACGTCGATCAAGAGCATCCCAAACATGCTCAATGGGTGACATGTCTGGTGAGTAAGCAGGCCATTTTCAGCATCCAGGAATTGTGTAAAGATCCTTGGGACTGTGCATTATCATGCTGAAACATAAGGTGATGGCGACGGTTGAATGGCACGACAATGGTCCTCAGGATCTCGTCACGTTATCTCTGTGCATTCAAATTGCCAGTTGTGTTCGTTGTCTGTAGCTTATGCCTGCCCATACCATAACCCTACTACCACCATGGGGCACTCTGTTCACAACGTTGACATCAGCAAACCGCTCGCCCACACGACGCCATACACGCACGCTATCTGCCCGGTACAGTTGAAACCGATTCATCCGTGAAGAGCACACTTCTCCAGCATACCAGTGGCCATCTAAGGTGAGCATTTGCCCACTGAAGTCGGTTACGAAACCGAACTGCAGTCAGGTCAATGACGACGAGCATGCAGATGAGCTTCCCTGAGACGATTTCTGACAGTTTGTACAGAAATTCTTAGGTTGTGCAAACCCACAGTTTCATCAGCTGTCTGTCTCAGACCATCCCGCAGGTGAAGAAGCCGGATGTGAAGGTCATGGGTTGGTGTGGTTACACATGGTCTGCGGTTGTGAGGCCGGTTGGATGTACTGCCAAATTCTCTAAAACGACGTTGGAGGCGGCTTATAATAATATAATAATATGCCATTTAGCAGACGCTTTTATCCAAAGCGACTTACAGTCATGCGTGCATACATTTTTGTGTATGGGTGGTCCCGGGGATCGAACCCACTACCTTTGCGTTACAAGCGCCGTGCTCTACCAGCTGAGCTACAGAGGACCACACTCTACCCTGGTGTGTGTGTGTGGCTGTTGTGTCTTTAATCGAGTTGTCAATCACAGCAGACAGGCCGGCCCCAGTGCATATTGGGAGCAGGTGCACACACACACACAGACACACACACACACCTTATGGTAGAGAAATGAACATTCAATTCCCTTATTTGTGGCATTTTGTTGTGTGACAAAACTGTACATTTTAGAGTTAACTTTTATTGTCCCCAGCACAAGGTGCACCTGTGTAATGATCATGCTGCTTAATCAGCTTCTTGATATGCCACAGGTGCACCTTGTGCTGGGGATGGATTCTCAGGTGGATGGATTATTTTAGCAAAGGAGAAATGCTCACTAACAGGGATTTGAGAGAAATAAGCTTTTTGTGTGTATGGAACATTTCTTTAATCTTTTATTTCAGCTCATGAAACATGGGACCAACACTTTACATGTTGCATTTATATTTGTATTCAGTATAGAATTAATACTATACCCTCTCATTCCCCCACCGTGCTCCTTGCTCTGGTATTAGTTTGTCCCTTGCTGTCTTTTTATTTTCCTCCATTTTCTTCCTCATGCTCTGTTTTTCTCTCCTTTTCTTGTTCCCTCTTTTCTGCTTGCTCTGCATCCCTCCCCCTGCTCCCCCTGAGCTTGCTCTTGTCATCATGTCATGTCCCATTTACTGCTCTCCCTCCGCTGTGTGTGTGTGTGTGTGTGTGTGTTTGTGTGTTTGTGTGTGTGTGTGTGTGTGTGTGTGTGTGTGTGTGTGGAGAGAGAGAGACGAAGAAATAAAAACAAAAGCTCTACAGAAAAGCTGTCTCCCTACTTCTCTCTTCCTCTCTGAAGATTCATACCGTTGTTCCACTAATACACTATACAGTATATTATTCTGTGAATAGTTAGAAAATTCATTAGCTAATAGCTATTTGCTCAATTTACCTAAATTAGCTAACTAGTATTGGGTCAGTTTCCCGGCCACAGATTAAGCCTAGTCCTAGATTAAAAAGCATACTCAATGGTGAATCTCCATTGAAATAGCTTTGTAGTCCAGGATTAGGCTTGATCTGTTTCAGGGAAACCATCTCTTTAGGTGTGTCTCAGGCGCCGTTGTTTGATGGCCACCCATGTCCACTTAGCCTCCGCTGTCACAACCTGCTCCCAATATGCACTGGGGCTGGCCTGTCTGCTGTGATTGACAACTCGATTAAAGACACAACAGCCACACACACACAGACACACACACACACCAGGGTCCAACGTTAACTTTCGGGCCATTTCTTCTGGCCCGGACATGGGGTAGTTTATAAATGCATTAGGGTCAAGTTGACATGTTTTATCAATATATATTCAGCTGGTAATAGGCTACATTTGGTTATTATGGTATATTTTAATATATTATATAATGTAAGACATTATGTAAGACATTACTGGATTCTTTAAAATTTCATTTCATTAATTGAATTTACTTTTTTTTCTAAAGTATGTAATTTTAAGATATCGTTATTACATCTCAAAATAGGACATTGCCCCTTTAAAAATATATCTCTATGGCTACAATAAGCTAGCCAAGATGAATGCTAGGTGTCTTTTTGTATCTTTCTTTTTGCAGACAATCAACAGTAGCCACTATCCATCCTATTGCTACTATGTTAACTATTGAAGGTTTACTTTTGTAAATCAAGGTCCCTAAAATAAATAAGCTCAGCGAGTGGATTGATGAGTGCTTCTTTTTACACTGGACAGCTCGCGTGTGGCGTGTGAACGCATCAGCTCATGTACACATGTAGGATCTTAATTTGAGCCAGTTTGCTACAGCAGGAATTGAATCCTGCAGCAACAGGAAATGATAATTATTATGTGGATTAGAATTCATGGACATTTTTGTAGGGGTTGATACATTTTTCGTTATTTCCCTAGCTAATTCCCTACTTTTCACACTGACACGGTATAGACAGCTCTACAGGCTTCACTGTCATGGTGCACAGTCAGTACACAACACTATGCTCATGTCAGCAGGATCAAACAGCCAGGGAATATCAGAATGCCCAGTCATGTTCATATAATCTTTATCTCAGCATGTCTACAGTACTATTAGGCCTATGATATGAATTACACTGAACAAAAATATAATTCAGTCTTATCAATCACTTAAACATAATTTATTTAATGATGATCTCTTACAAAGCTTGATGACTGTGGGCATTTTTGCTTACTTTTTGTTGTTCTATATAGAGACGGCTAGAAGGGCCATGGGCCATATTAGATTGTGTAGAAATACAGCTTGAGTTTTAGGTTAAAAATGATCACGTGGACCATTATATTAGGCTATGGGTATTACTGGCCGGTATGACAGACGTAGTTTGAAGAGAGCAGAGTTGCAGAGACTTGCAATTTCTCTTGAACTACGTTTTATAGCCTACCTTTTAGGAGAGGGACGATTTTCAGATCCATTTTTATTTCTAGGCAATGTAGTAAACTATAGGCTAATCATATTTAGGAAGGACATTTCCTTGGAAAGATAACTGCCCCGTGCTTCTCCGCACTTAGGCCTACTCTATTTAATTACACGCACCTGATCTCGCACGTATGGCTACTGAACTTGAAGCAGCAGCAAGAATGATCACAGCGGACACTTGCGCTTTCTCTTGAGCTAGGTTTTGCATATAGGATATAGCCTACCCTTTAGGAGGACAATTTTCAGGAAGAGACAAATAAATGGGTAATCAATATTGAAAATGAAAAGGCTCGCTCACCATGGCAGCCTGTGCATGTGTTGCGCCTTTTCTTTTTCAATGATGTTCACATTTTCTGATTGCACCTCGACTCACGTTGGTTGAACACCCTCCACTTCTTTCCATTATCAATATGTATTTACAGACACTGTAGTAAACTATAGTGTAATCATATTTAAGTGAATTTCCTTGGGAAGATAACTGCCACTTTATTTTTCGCCCATGCATAGGCACTAGGCAGCCAACTCTATTTCAATGAGACCGCACATATACTGGGCGCACGCCCAACTAGGAGAGTAGAGGTAGGCTACTGAACTTGAAGCAGCGATTTCTGGGAGTGTGTGAGTAATGCAACGAAGATGTGCTTTTAATACAATAGGTAGGCTGACGCATACCAAGCAGAACGTTTGGGATAAAAAAACATTTTTATCCCAAAGTTGTCTCCCACCCGCAGCATGAAAAAATGCAGACCGCGTCACAATGATCTCTGTCGCAGCCCTCTATCTCGGGAAGCGTGATTGAATGACCAGCCAGTCATATTGCTCGAATACAAATAGCATGACTTTTCCGTGTGTAATCTTCAATGGTTTTCAATGGCAGACAGCGACAGAGCAAATAAATGTTGAACTGGAATGCCATAATGCGCTGAGAAGTTACTGGCCGACCGGTCACACTGGCCCGACACTTCATCATCCAGGGAAAGTAAGACATCTAATTAATTTAGTCTGCATGTGGCTCGTGATGTGCCTCTGTCTGTGTCTCATCTTATTTAGTGTGCGTTCGGCAGAAGGAGAGCGTTTCAGTGTGCCGTGTTTGAGAGGGTGCATTGGATGCTAGAGAATGATTTGCTGTAAATTAGCCAGCAGCAAGAGCTGGAGGTGAGGGTGACAGATTTCATTTAGAGAGACAGGGAGAGTGAGAGAGAGAGAGACAGAGAGAGGGAGAGGAGAGAGAGGAAGGAAGAGAGAGGGATGGGGTAAAGGGGAGGATAAGGGGAAGGCGTGGATAGTGGGAGGTCGAGTCTAGGTGGCTTCTTTAATTAGCCATGCTGCCGTTGAAGAACCAATCAGACAAACGTGACACACACACCACGGACGCTGTCAGTCTGTGGAAGTAAGACATTCCCCATTCGGGGACAGTGGAGCACGATGGAGGGGTGCTCCACTTTTTTTGTATAGAATTAACCAGTTACCCCTTTTCACCCCTCCTTTCCCATCGCCCCATCCTACCGTTCCCTGTTCCTCCTGCCTCATCTCACCTCTCACTGTCACCAGCCAATCAACCTTTACACAATGCATTTAGAAAGGGAGGGAGGGAGGGAGGGAGGGAGGGAGGGAGGGAGGGAGGGAGGGAGGAGGGAGGGAGAAAGAAAAACGGTCTGATGACGGTAGACAAAGAGAGAAAACGGAGGGAATGAGAGGAACATAGAAAGTGACGGGGACAGGGTAACAGGGTGCACACTGGGACAGAGAGAGATGCTGAGATAGAGGGAGGGAGGCATGGAGAGAGGGATGTCAGCTTCAGAGGGAGTAGGGGTGGGTGGATTCACAGTGTGTGTGTGGGGGGGTGTAACGTCTGTCAATCATCAGCCTGCTTCCTGTCTGCACATCAGTCATCACCTCACTTTCACTCCTATCAAAGGGAAAGTGGGATACCTAGTCAGTTGTACAACTGAATACACTCAACTGAAATGTGTCTTCCGCATTTAACCCAACCCCTCTAAATCAGAGAGGTGCGGGGGGCTGCCTTAATCGACATCCACGCCTGGGGAACAGTGGGTTAACAGCCTTGGTCAGGGGCAGAACAACAGATTGTTTTACCTTGTCAGCTCAGGGATTCGATCCAGCAACCTTTCGATTACTGGCCCAACGCTTCTACCTGCCACGCTACCTGCCGCGTTTGATGACGTGTTTATGGAGAGGAGAGGGCAAGGGTCAGACAAAACTGGGGCTTTGTGTGAGAGCGACAGAGTGTGAGTGAGTGTGTGTGTGATGGGCAGATATTCAGAAATTCAGTGCATGTATTGAGCCAGTAGCATCATTTTATTTATTTATTTTATTTCACCTTTATTTAACCAGGTAAACCAGTTGAGAACAAGTTCTCATTTACAACTGCGACCTGGCCAAGATAAAGCAAAGCAGTGCGATAAAAACAACAACACAGAGTTACATATGGGGTAAAACAAAACAAAAATCAAAAAAAATACAACAGAAATACAATTAATATACAGTGTGCAAATTTAGCAAGTTATGGAGGTAAGGCAATAAAATAGGCTATAGTGCAAAATAATTACAATTTAGTATTAACACTGGAATGATGAGCAAGAGATGATGTGCAAATAGAGATACTGGGGTACAGATGAGCAAAATAAATAACAATATAGGGATGAGGTAGTTGGGCGGGCTAATTTCAGATGGGCTGTGTACAGGTGCAGTGATCGGTAAGGTGCTCTGACAACTGATGCTTAAAGTTAGTGAGGGAGATAAGTGTCTCCAGCTTCAGAGATCATATCTCTAAGGACAGTGTCTAACTCTCTCTGAACCTCTCTGACAGGCTAGGGCTGCAGTATAGACTCCATATGAACCAGGATGCTGTATGCTAACTAGATCACATCACAGCTGTATTTTTCTTATACTGTATCTCATTTGTATGCACTGCCTCCCAGTCTCCTGGTATGCAAACACAGGCATCTCACTATCTATGCGTAAAAGATGACCCTAAGAGAATATGCATATTATCAACTCTAAAATCAGAGAACTGGGGAGAGAACTGAGAGAAGTCTTTCTATTTTATGTCAGATTCCCTCTCTCTCTCCCAGTCTGCCCCATGCCACCCTCTCTCTCTCTGAGGACACATTGATCTATCTATCTGTCTATGCGACTGACTGATGTATCCACTAGGTCTCAAAGGGCTCTTCTCTCGCTTTCTTCCATCCAGAGCTCTGCTCCTAATGTAGCTGCTGATTGGAGGGCATGCCCCTGTTTACAGCCAGTAATCGCTGAGATTGGTCTAGAGGGTGGGGGTGGGGAAAGGAAAGGAAGGATCATAGCATCATCTGATACTGAGTCAACCACCCATCTGGACACATACATACAGTAATTGACTGCAGTTAACCAGAGTCCTGGAGCACAAACAGCCTGAGGTGAAGGCAGAGAGTCACAGAGCTCAGGATTCCTGCCTGCCTGTCTGTCTGTCTGTCTGTCTGTCTGTCTGTCTGTCTGTGTCTCCTTCTCTATCCCTCACACTCTCATCCTGATGGGGGAGGGGATTTGCCCCTTGGGGACAGCTCAATCAACCTATCATCATGTGAGAGCGGACTTGTCAATCACTCATCATGTGGCAGTGAGTGGTGAATCGTTGGTATTCTTGGCTGCATCATTGTAGGCTGGTGGTGTCAGACGATGACTTCTGGGGTAGGTTGACCTTTAGGATTAGGGTCAGGATTCATGAAGGGTATCTAAACACCCTGAGGGTATGTTGTTACAGTTTGATTAAAGGGTGCCACTGCCAATACATGTTTAGGCTAGATATTAAAATAGCAAGGTAGGGTTGTGATTCTGTTACTAGTTCAGTTTGATGGCACGGACATCACAGTCTTTGTACTTTCTGTCTGTGTGCTTATTTGTCAAATTGCTTTACCACTTGTGTGGGTGTGTTTACATGTCTGATGTTTGTCTGTGTGTGTGTGGGTGGGTCTGTGTGTGTGTGTGTGGGTGTGTGTGTAATGCGGCAGCTCATCAATCTCAAACTCATCACAGATGTATTTGTATTTGTGTTTGTATTTATTATGGATCCCATTAGCTGCTGCCAAGGCAGCCTCCCATAGTCTGTTCTGGACTTTGAAGACACCTCTTGTGGCATGTCTTGTGGGGTATGCATGGGTGTCCGAGGTGTGCGCCAGTAGTTCAAACAGACAGCTTGGTGCATTCAACATGTCAATACCTCTCATAAATACAAGTAGTGATGAAGTCAATCTCTCCTCCACTTTGAGCCAGGAGAGATTGACATGCATATTATTAATATTAGCTCTCTGTGTACATCCAAAGGCCAGCCGTCCTGCCCTGTTCTGAGCCAATTGCAATTTTCCTAAGTCCCTTTTTGTGGCACCTGACCACACGACTGAACAGTAGTCCAGGTGCGACAAAACTAGGGGCTGTAGGACCTGCCTTGTTGATAGTGCTGTTAAGAAGTTAGAGTAGCGCTTTATTATGGACAGACTTCTCCCCATTTTAGCTACTGTTGTATCAATATGTTTTGACCATGACAGTTTACAATCCAGGGTTACTCCAAGCAGTTTAGTCACCTCAACTTGCTCAATTTCCACATTATTTATTACAAGATTTACTTGAGGTTTAGGGTTTAGTGAATTATTTGTCCCAAATACAATGCTTTTAGTTTTATAAATATTTAGGACTAACTTATTCCTTGCCACCCACTCTGAAACGAACTGCAGCTCTTTGTTAAGTGTTGCAGTCATTTCAGTCGCTGTAGTAGATGACATGTATAGTGTTGAGTCATCCGCATACATACAGTGAGGGAAAAAAGTATTTGATCCCCTGCTGATTTTGTACGTTTGCCCACTGACAAAGAAATGATCAGTCTATAATTTTAATGGTATGTTTATTTGAACAGTGAGAGACAGAATAACAACAAAAAAATCCAGAAAAATGCATGTCAAAAATGTTATAAATTGATTTGCATCTTAATGAGGGAAATAAGTATTTGACCCCCTCTCAATCAGAAAGATTTTCTGGCTCCCAGGTGTCTTTTATACAGGTAACGAGCTGAGATTAGGAGCACACTCTTAAAGGGAGTGCTCCTAATCTCAGCTTGTTACCTGTATTTACCTGTCCACAGAAGCAATCAATCAATCAGATTCCAAACTCTCCACCATGGCCAAGACCAAAGAGCTCTCCACGGATGTCAGGGACAAGATTGTAGACCTACACAAGGCTGGAATGGGCTACAAGACCATCGCCAAGCAGCTTGGCGATGGTCTTGTAGCCCAGAAGGTGACGATTATTCGCAAATGGAAGAAACACAAAAGAACTGTCAATCTCCCTCGGCCTGGGGCTCCATGCAAGATCTCACCTAGTGAAGTTGCAATGATCATGAGAACGGTGAGGAATCAGCCCAGAACTACACGGGAGGATCTTGTCAATGATTTCAAGGCAGCTGGGACCATAGTCACCAAGAAAACAATTGGTAATACACTATGCCGTGAATGACTGAAATCCTGCAGTGCCCGCAAGGTCCCCCTGCTCAAGAAAGCACATATACAGGCCCGTCTGAAGTTTGCCAATGAACATCTGAATGATTCAGAGGAGAACTGGGTGAAAGTGTTGTGGTCAGATGAGACCAAAATCGAGCTCTTTGGCATCAACTCAACTCGCCGTGTTTGGAGGAGGAGGAATGCTGCCTATGACCCCAAGAACACCATCCCCACCGTCAAACATGGAGGTGGAAACATTATGCTTTGGGGGTGTTTTTCTGCTAAAGGGACAGGACAACTTCACCGCATCAAAGGGACGATGGACGGGGCCATATACCGTCAAATCTTGGGTGAGAACCTCCTTCCCTCAGCCAGGGCATTGAAAATGGGTCGTGGATGGGTATTCCAGCATGACAATGACCCAAAACACACGGCCAAGGCAACAAAGGAGTGGCTCAAGAAGAAGCACATTAAGGTCCTGGAGTGGCCTAGCCAGTCTCCAGACCTTAATCCCATAGAAAATCTGTGAAGGGAGCTGAAGGTTCGAGTTGCCAAACGTCAGCCTTGAAAGCTTAATGACTTGGAGAAGATCTGCAAAGAGGAGTAGGGCAAAATCCCTCCTGAGATGTGTGCAAACCTGGTGGCCAACTACAAGAAACGTCTGACCTCTTTGATTGCCAACAAGGGTTTTGCCACCAAGTACTAAGTCATGTTTTGCAGAGGGGTCAAAAACGTATTTCCCTCATTAAAATGCAAATCAATTGATACAATTTTTGACATGCGTTTTTCTGGATTTTTTTGTTGTTATTCTGTCTCTCACCGTTCAAATAAACCTACCATTCAAATTATAGACAGATCATTTCTTTGTCAGTGGGCAAACGTACAAAATCAGCAGGGGATCAAATACTTTTTTCCCTCACTGTAGACACACTGGCTTTACTCAAAGCCAGTGGCATGTCATTAGTAAAGATTGAAAAAAGTAAGGGGCCTAGACAGCTGCCCTGGGGAATTTCTGATTCTACCAGGATTATGTTAGAGAGGCTTCCATTAAAGAACACCCTCTGTGTTCTGTTAGACAGGTAACTCTTTATCCACAATATAGCAGGGGGTGTAAAGCCATAAAACATATGTTTTTCCAGCAGCAGACTATGTCAAAAGCCGCACTGAAGTCTAACAAAACAGCCCCCACAATCTTTTTATTATCAATTTCTCTCAGCCAATCATCAGTAATTTGTTTAAGTGCTGTGCTTGCTGAATGTCCTTCCCTATAAGCATGCTGAAAGTTTGTTGTCAATTTGTTCACTGTTAAATAGCATTGTATCTGGTCAAACACATTTTTTCTCCAAAGGTTTACTAAGGGTTGGTAACAGGCTGATTGGTCGGCTATTTGAGCCAGTAAAGGGGACTTTACTATTCTTAGGTAGCGGAATGACTTTTGCTTCACTCTAATCTTGGGGCACACACTTTCTACTAGGCTTAAGTTGAAAATATGGCAAATAGGAATGGCAATATCGTCCGCTATTATCGTCAGTAATTTTCCATGAACACACACAAGGTTGAAGGTATTGCAGAGGCTGCGGTTGCTAGGAGACCATCTCTGGTGCCCTTTTGTGTTGAGCAGCCCCCATCCCCATTTCCAATAAACACACACACCACAGCCCTCGGGCCAGATTTTTCACTAGCTGTAAATTAGTCAGTGATATCTATCTATCTATCTATCTATCTATCTATCTATCTATCTATCTATCTATCTATCTATCTATCTATCTATCTATCTATCTATCTATCTATCTATCTATCTATCTATCTCTCTCTCTCTCTCTCTCTCTCTCTCTCTCTCTCTCTCTCTCTCTCTCTCTCTCTCTCTCTCTCTCTCTCTCTCTCTCTCTCTCTCTCTCTCTCTCTCTCTCTCTCTCTCTCTCTCTCTCTCTCTCTCTCTCTCTCTCTCTCTCTCTCTCTCTCTCTCTCTCTCTCTCTCTCTCTCTCTCTCTCTCTCTCTCTCTCTCTCTCTCTCTCTCTCTCTCTCTCTCTCTTCTCTCTCTCTCTCTCTCTCTCTCTCTCTCTCTCTCTCTCTCTCTCTCTCTCTCTCTCTCTCTCTCTCTCTCTCTCTCTCTCTCTCTCTCTCTCTCTCTCTCTCTCTCTCTCTCTCTCTCTCTCTCTCTCTCTCTCTCTCTCTCTCTCTCTCTCTCTCTCTCTCTCTCTCCTGATGGCAACTATAGGGGAAAAGTGATGGATTTTTGTGAAAAGTGTTATAGACATCTGTTTGTGTTGTGCTATCAGGGGAAATTGGCATTCATCACATACATCACATTGCACGTGTTCACACACACATACATTGCACGTCTTCACATACACACACACAGGGGCAGACACACACAGGGGCAGACTGGGACAATAATTTGGCCCTGGCATTTTATCCACACCTTCACTGCACACGCCGCCAATTTTTTGAGCGAGGGAAAGTAAAAATGAAAATAAACTGATCTGGAAGTGTTTTTCTGTTGTAGAGTTGTGTTCATTTTTTAAAGATTCCAAACATTGTTATTTTCATAACCCCTCTAGTGACTAAATGACGGTATAGGTTTGAAATATCTTGCTAGCTAGTCTTGGATGCTAGTCAGGAAGAAGTTACAGGAGAGAGCGGTGGGGTGGAAGTAACATTGGTAGAGCTAAGCATGAATAGTCATTGAAAATCTCCTACTACATTCCCATGAAAGTGACATGAGGACATTATGGTTAATATAGCTATTATGTGATCCATTTTAGAAGTGATTAATATTATAAGGCTAAATGTTGTGGTTGCAACATTGTGATGTTGATGCATAGTTCATTTTCATAAATATCGAACCTATAGACTTTATTTATTGAATCGACACAAACATAAAATGATGGCTGATAGTACATTTGTTGAAAGTAACGAGCATTACAAACCATAAACATGGAAATAAGACAGATATTGTAAACTTCTCGCCTGCCATTACTTCCGTCCCAAGCCTGTGTTAATTCGGTCCCACCAGCAGGTACAAAAGTAACATTGCGGTAGTTCCCTTCTTGGTCTATTTAATTTTAACTCTTTTAACCTAGAAATGTAATTACAGTTGCTAATGGTAGAGAACATATAATGAACAAAAATATAAACGCAACAAGTGTTGGTCCCATATTTCATGAGCTGAAATGTAAGATCCCGGAAGTTATCCATATGCACAAGAAGCTTATTTATCTCAAATTTCGTGCACAAATTTGTTTACATCCCTGTTAGTGAGAATTTCTCCTTTGCCAAGATAATCCATCCACTTGACAGGTGTGGCATATCTAGAAGCTGATTAAAAAGCATGATCATTACACAACTGCACCTTGTGCTGGGGACAATAAAAGGCCATTCTAAAATGTGCAGTTTTGTCACACAACGCTATGTCACAGATGTCTCAAGTTTTGAGGGAGCATGCAATTGGCATGCTGACTGCAGGAATGTCCACCAGAGCTGTTGCCAGAGAATTTAATGTTCATTTCTCTACCATAAGCTACCTCCAACTTCGTTCTAGAAAATGTGGCAGTACGTCCAACCGGCCTCACAACCGCAGACCACGTTTAACCACTCCAGCCTAGGACCTTCATATCTGGCTTCTTCGCCTGCAGGATGATCTGAGACGAGCCAAAAAAATTCTGCACAAACTGTCAGAAACCGTCTCAGGGAAGCTCATCTGGGTGCTCATCCTCCTCACCAGGGTCTTGACCTGACTGCAGTTCGGTGTCGTAGCCGACTTCAGTGGGCAAATGCTCACCTTCGATGGCCCCTGGCACGCTGGAGAAGTGTGCTCTTCACGGATGAATCCTGGTTTCAACTGTGCCGGGCAGATGGGGTGAGTGGTTTTCTGATGTCAACGTTGTGAACAGAGTGCCCATGGTGGCGGTGGGGTTATGGTATGGGCAGGCATAAGCTACGGACAATGAACACAATTGCATTTTATCGATGGCAATTTGAATACACAGAGATACATACAGTGACGAGATCCTGAGGCCCATTGTCGAGCCATTCATCCGCTGCTATCACCTCATGTTCCAACATGATAATGCACGGCTAATGAATTTATTTCAATTGACTGATTTCCTTATATGAACTGTAACTTAGTAAAACATTTTGAAATTGTTGCATGTTGCATTTATATTTCCGTTCAGTGTATATTTGTTGTTTGTCATAAAATATGGTGGCTCTAGTTCTATCAATCTCTGAGTATCCAGCTCATGTTTAAAAACAAACTAAATATGTTAAACCACCACTGGAGATAAAACTCACCAGTCTCTACTCTAGCCATTTTGTTTGCCTCCCTGTTGTGCTGTCTGTCTGTCTCAGTATCTTCTCTGTTGTCACTCTGTGCTTCTTCTTGTTCTCATCTGTCTGTCTGTCTGTCTGTCTGCCTGTCTGCTTAAGCCATATACAGTATTTTATAGAAGCCAAGGTAAGGACTTAAGCTATATTGCTATAGTGCCTGTCATATGTGTTTCCCTGAATCAACACCTACCCTAATTATGAATTACTAGGCCATTACAGGGCTCCGGACTAACATTTTCCACTGGTGCCACTAACTTTTACAGTTGATGGCACCAGTCCATGATTTGGTCGGGACCCAATTTTTACATTTTTAGTAATTTAGCAGACACTCTTATCCAGAGCGACGTACAATATACATTCTTTTTTTATTTTTCATACTGGCCCCCCGTGGGAATCGAACCCACAACCCTGGTGTTGCAAACGCCATGCTCTACATCCCTTCACTCCCTTACCCTGGACGACACTGGGCCAATTGTGCACCGCCCCATGGGTCTCCCGGTCGCGGCCGGCTACGACAGAGCCTGGATTCGAACCAGGCTTAGAATGTATTAAAAATCAAAGCATTAAGCAAGATTAAGCATATAGGAGGACCTTTTTCTTTGTTAACCGCTCAACACAGAATAGCCGCATGTGTGCACTCCCTCGAAAATAGTTTGGGGGAAAATATCCTTTCTATTTTATTCAGCTATGTTCAATGGTATTGGTATGTTAATTAACAGTCAATTACCATGAGACCGGCAGTTATTTGAATGACAATCACCTGCTGACAAAATGTAATGACCGCCACAGCCCTAGTTCTGAGTAATGTGAAAATGTAGAATGTGCTCTTTCCAAGTTTATAGGCACCCTTTGCTTTTTTTGCAGTCCATGATCATGTCTATCTAACTGATGACAGAGTCGGAGCAGGTCTCTTTGCTGATGCCGCGTTTGACTTTGAATGTGACTTTGCGTGACCTCAGCTCAGCCTATCAGAAAACTGGGGGCCGGCCTTTGTCCACTGATCAGCCAAAGGCTCATTATAGACTAGTATAACAGAGAAATTGCGAAAAAATAAAAATAATAATAATAATAATCTTAACAGGCCCATGGGCAGCTGGCCATGTCACCTTTTTCATTGTTTTATGTTCATATAGAAAACATATTTTTGTGCGTGTCAATTTCGACCAGCCCACCCAACAAAAAATGTGTCCAGCCCATCTGGTATTTTCCAGAATTGCAAGATGGCCAATCTGGCCCTGCACACACACACATACAGTGCCTTGCAAAAGTACTCATCCCCCTTGGCGTTTTTCATATTTTGTTGCATTACAACCTGTAATTTAAATTGATCTTTATTTGGATTTCATGTAATGGACATACACAAAGTAGTCCAAATTGGTGAGGTGAAGTGAAAAACATAACTTGTTTAAAAAAATTCTTACAAAATAAATAACGGAAAAGTGGTGGGTGCATATGTATTCACCCCCTTTGCTGTGAAGCCACCGTTGTAAGATCTGGTGCAACCAATTACCTTCAGAAGTCACATAATTAGTTAAATAAAGTCCACCTGTGTGCAATCTAAGTGTCACATGATTTGTCCCATGATCTCAGTATATATACACCTGTTATGAAAGGCCCCAGAGTCTGCAACACCACTAAGCAAGGGGCACCACCAAGCAAGCGGCACCATGAAGACCAATGAGCTCTCCAAACAGGTCAGGGACAAAGTTGTGGAGAAGTACAGATCAGGGTTGGGTTATAAATAAATATCTGAAACTTTGAACATCCCACGGAGCACCATTAAATCCATTATTAAAAAATGGAAAGAATATAGCACCATAACAAACCTGCCAAGAGAGGGCCGCCCACCAAAACTCACGGACCAGGCAAGGAGGGCATTAATCAGAGGCAACAAAGAGACCAAAGATAACCCTGAAGGAGCTGCAAAGCTCCACAGCGGAGATTGGAGTATCTGTCCATAGGACCACTTTAAGCCGTACACTCCACAGAGCTGGGCTTTACGGAAGAGTGGCCAGAAAAAGCCATTGCTTAAAATAAAAAAAAAAAAGCAAACACGTTTGGTGTTCGCCAAAAGCCATGTGGGAGACTCCCCAAACATATGGATAAGGTACTCTGGTCAGATGAGACTAAAATTGAGCTTTTTGGCTATCAAGGAAAAGGCTATGTCTGGCGCAAACCCAACACCTCTCATCACCCCGAGAAAAACATCCCCACAGCATGATGCACAGGGGATGTTTTTCATCGGCAGGGACTGGGAAACTGGTCAGAATTGAAGGAATGATGGATGGCGCTAAATACAGGTAAATTCTTGAGGGAAACCTGTTTCAGTCTTCCAGAGATTTGAGACTGGGACGGAGGTTCACCATCCAGCAGGACAATGACCCTAAGCATACTGCTAAAGCAACACTTGAGTGGTTTAAGGGGAAACATTTAAATATCTTGGAATGGCCTAGTCAAAGCCTAGAACTCAATCCAATTGAGAATCTGTGGTATGACTTAAAGATTGCTGTACACCAGCGGAACCCATCCAACTTGAAGGAGCTGGAGCAGTTTTGCCTTGAAGAATGGGCAAAAATCCAAGGGTCTAGATGTGCCAAGCTTATAGAGACATACCCCAAGAGACTTGCAGGTGTAATTGCTGCAAAACGTGGTGAATAGTTATGCACACTCAGGTTTTCTGTTTTTCTGTATTATTTCTTGTTTGTTTCACAATTTAAAAAAAAATGCATCTTCTAAGTGGTAGGCATGTTGTGTAAATTAAATGATACAAACCCCCAAAAAATGTGTAAGGCAACAAAATAGGACAAATGCCAAGGGGGGTGAATACTTTCGCAAGCCACTGTACACACACACATACAAACTGCAGACATGCTATAATAGTTGGTTCTTCACACACAGCATAGCAGCTCATTGGTAGCGTTGGAGCATCTACTCCACACTATGTTCTCACAATACCTGAATATTGACTTTGATACAGATACTAGGTTTAGTATCACAATACTCGATACCATCACGATACTCAATATCAAAATGACACCAAAACGATACAACAGCAAAAAAAGAAGGCGTATTAATACGTCTCCTGCTCCATAACAGGTGCTAAAACTCAGGACCACTTTTATTCTACCCACAGAAACGCATACAAGGCCCTCCCTCGCCCTCCCTTCGGCAAATCAGACCATGACTCTATCCTCCTGCTACCTGTTTACAAATAAAAGCTCAAACAGGAAGTACCAGTGATGCGCTCAGTACGGAAATGGTCTGACGAAGCGGACGCTAGGCTACGGGACTGTTTCACCAGTACAGACTGGAAAATGTTCTGGAGCACTAATAAAGTGGTGTCTCATCAGGGCTTGCAGGACAGGACAGCCAGCTGATTGTCATTCAATCAAGCAATTACAGCTGGCATTAAGTCAATGGGAAAAGCTCCAAGGCATCGCTAGACGATCACTGTTCAGATGTAGTTTAGACAGGCCATTCAGAGGAGGATAGGGAGGGATAGAGGGAGGGATTGGACAGGGATAGAGGTATGGATGGGAGAGGGATAACATGCAGATATAGCATCAGAGGCCATCCAGGAAGAGGAGAAGAGTAGAGGGAGAAAGGGAGGGAGTAGAAAGGGAGGAATAGGCAAACATTAGCCCAGATTTGCACACAGTTTGGGCTGCATAGGGAAATAAGCACATTTACCCAACCATGTAAAAAGATGTAGGCCTACATAGACACACACACTCATTCTGAGTCATAGAAGACAATTCTGTGGAAGCAGATAAAGTGCTTTCATTTGTCAGAGGGAGCAGAAAGAGGGAGATGTAGAGAGAGAGGATGAAAGAGAGAAAGAGCAGGGTAAAATGAGAGAGAAACTGCGAGAGAGTCCTCACCTCTGCGACACTCTCTCTCTCCTCTGACTTCAAATTTCTGGCCAATGTTAGCTAGCTAGCTTGCTACATACAGGGCTCAATATGTTTTTCATCACCTTCCCAGAATTGTGCCGAAGTGCAATTTAAACCGTTCAAAATGTAAATATGTATATGTATTGATATGCCAACATAGGTCTATTCATAGGACCTAGGTCATTCACACTGATTTAAATAAAATAAATAAAATAAAATAACATTTTATTTGTCACATACAAGTGTTTAGCAGGTGTTATAGCGGGTGTAGCGAAATGCTTGTGCTTCTAGCTCTGACAGTGCAGTAATATCTAACAAGTAATATCTAACAATTTCACAACATATACCCAATACACACAAAACTAGTAAGGAATGGGATTTAAGAATATAGACATATATGGACAAGCAATGACAGAGCGGCATGGACTAAGATACAGTAGAAAATTATAGAATAGAATGCAGTATATACATATGAGATGAGTAGTGCAAGATATGTAAACATTATTAAAGTGACTAGTGTTCCATTTCTTAAAGTGGCCAGTGATTTCAATAGGCAGCAGCAGCCCCTAATGTGCTAGTGATTTAACAGTCTGATGGCCTTGAGATAGAAGCTGTTTTTCATTCTCTCGGTCCCAGCTTTGATGCACCTGTACTGACCTCGCCTTCTGGATGATAGCGGGGTGAACAGGCAGTGGCTCGGGTGGTTTTGATGTCCTTGATTATCTTTTTGGCCTTCCTGTGACATCGGGTGTTGTATGTGTCTTGGAGGGCAAGTAGTTTGCCCCCGGTAATGTGTTCGGCAGACCACACCACCCTCTGGAGAGCCCTGCGGTTGTGGGTGGTGCAGTTGCCGTACCAGGCGGTGATACAGCCCGACAGGATGCTCTCAATTATGCATCTGTAAAAGTTTGTGAGGGGATTGCACCCTCTCCTGTTTCCTGAAGTCCACGATCATCTCCTTTCTTTTGTTGATGTTGAGTGAGAGGTTATTTTCCTGGCACCACACTCCCAGAGCCCTCACCTCCTCCCTGTAGGCGGTCTCGTCATTGTTGGTAATCAAGCCTGCAAACTTGATGATTGAGTTGGAGGCGTGCTTGGCCACACGGTCATGTGTGAACAGGGTGTACAGGAGGGGGTTGAGCACGCACCCTTGTGGGGCCCCAGTGTTGAGGATCAGCGAAGTGGAGATGTTGTTTCCTACCTTTACCACCTGGGGGCGGCCCGTCAGGAAGTCCAGGACCCAGTTGCACAGGGCAGGGTTCAGACCCAGGGCCTCGAGCTTAATGATGAGCTTGGAGGGTACTATGGTGTTGAATACTGAGCTATAGTCAATGAACCGCATTCTTGTATAGGTATTCCTCTTGTCCAGATGGGATAGGGCAGTGTGCAGTGTGATGGCGATTGCATCGTCTGTGGATCTATTGGGGCAGTAAGCAAATCGAAGTGGGTCTAGGTTGAGATGTAATGTAGAGGTGATATGATCCTTGACTAGTATCTCAAAGCACTTCATGATGACAGAGGTGAGTGCTACAGGGCGATAGTCATTTAGTTCAGTTACCTTTGCTTTCTTGGGTACAGGAATAATGGTGGCCATCTTGAAGCATGTGGGAACAGCAGACTGGGAAAGGGAGAGATTGAATATATCTATACACACACCAGCCAGCTGGTCTGCACATGCTCTGAGGACGCGGTTAGGGATGCCGTCTGGGCCGGCAGCCGTGCGGGGGTTAACATGCTTAAATGTCTTAATCATGTTGGCCATGGAGAAGGAGAGGCCACAGTCCTTGGTAGTGGGCCTCGTCAGTGGCACTGTGTTATCCTCAAAGCGGGCGAAGAAGGTGTTTAGCTTGTCTGGAAGCGAGACGTCGGTGTCGGCGACGTGGCTGGTTTTCCTTTTGTAGTCCGTGATTGTCTGTAGACCCTGCCACATACGTCTCGTTTCTGAGCCGTTGAATTGCAACTCCACTTTGTCTCTATACTGATGTTTTGCCAGTTTAATTGCCTTGCGCAGTGAGTAGCTACACTGTTTGTATTCTGCCATATTCCCAGTCACCTTGTCTTGGTTGAATGCGATGGTTCGAGCTTTCAGATTTGCGCAAATGCTGCCATCTATCCACGGTTTCTGGTTAGGGTAGGTTTTAATAGTCACAGTGGGCACAACATCACCTATACACTTCCTGATAAACTCAGTCACCGTTTCAGTGTATACGTCTAAATAATTTTCGGAAGCTACATATCCCAGTCCGCGTGATCAAAACAATCTTGAAGCGTGGATTCCCGATTGGTCAGACTTCCTGTTTGAGTTTCTGCCTATAGGAAGGGAGAAGCAAAATGGAGTCATGGTCATATTTGCCAAAAATGAGGGCAGGGGAGGGCCTTATAACCATCCCGGAAGTTCGAATAGCAATGGTCGAGGATTTTAGCAGCGCGAGTACAACAGTCGATATGTTGATAGAACTACGGCAGCCTAGTCCTCAAATTTGCTTTGTTAAAATCCCCGGCTACAATAAATGCAGCCTCAGGATATGTGGTTTCCAGTTTGCATAAGGTCCGGTGAAGTTATTTGAGGGCCGTCGTGGTATCGGCTTGAGGTGGGATATACACGGCCGGGACTATAACCGAAGAAAATTGTCTTGGGAGATAATACGGTCGGCATTTAATTGTGAGGTATTCTAGGTCGGGTTAACAGAAGGACTCGAGTTCCTGTATGTTACTACAGTTACACCATGAGTCGTTAATCATGAAACACACACCTCTACCCTTCTGTTTCCCGGAGAGATATTTATTCCTGTCTGCACGATGAACTGAGAACCCATCTGGCTGGACCAATTCCGACAGAATATCCCAAGAGAGCCATGTTTCTGTGAAACAGAGTATGTTACAGGCCTTCATGTCTCTCTGGAAAGAAATCCTTGCCCGTAGTTCGTCGACCATGTTAACCAGAGACTGAACATTAGTGAGTAGAATACTTGGAAGCGGTGGGTGGTGTGCACGCCTCCTAAGTCGTGCCTCTCCTCCGCCGGCGATGTTTTGGGTCAGCCGCTGGAATCAGTTCAGTTGCCCTGGGGAGAGCAAACAAAGGATCTGCTTCGGGAAAGTCGTATTCCTGGTCGTAATGCTGGTGAGTTACCTCCGCTCTGATATCCAATAGTTTTTCCCGGCTTTATATAATGATGCCAAACACTTTCTGAGCTAATAATTTAAAAAATAATACATAAAAAAACAAAATACTGCAAAGTTTCCTAAGAGCTAGTCGCGAGGCCGCCATCTTCGTCGGCGCCAGTACTATTTAAAAGGCTAATAAGAGTAGCCTACTACTGAAATAGCTAAATGGGGCTGTCAACTGAGCCAGAAATTCACATTTAAGAAATTGCCTCTAAAAAGGCCAACATTGTAATAATATTTTGAATAATAGTATAGTGCCTTCAGAAAGTATTCATACCCATTCACTTATTCCACATTTTGTTGTGTTACAGCCTGAATTCAAAAATGATGTTTGTTTTTTTCTCACCCATCTATAGTCATGGTCAAAAGTTTTGAGAATGACACAAATATTAATTTTCACAAAGTCTGCTGCCTCAGTTTTTACGATGGCAATTTGCATATACTCCAGAATATTATGAAGAGTGATCAGATGAATTGCAAATAATTGCAAAGTCCCTCTTTGCCATGAAAATGAACTTAATCCCCCAAAAACGTTTCCACTGCATTTCAGCCTTGCCACAAAAGGACCAGCTGACATCATGTCAGTGATTCTCTCGTTAACACAGGTGAGAGTGTTGACGAGGACAAGGCTGGAGATCACTCTGTCATGCTGACTGAGTTAGAATAACAGACTGGAAGCTTTAAAAGGAGGGTGGTGCTTGAAATCATTGTTCTTCCTCTGTTAACCATGGTTACCTGCAAGGCAACACGTGCCGTCATCATTGCTTTGCACAAAAAGGGCTTCACAGGCAAGGATATTGCTGCTAGTAAGATTGCACCTAAATCAACCATTTATCGGATCATCATGAACTTCAAGGAGAGAGGTTCAATTGTTGTGAAGAAGGCTTCAGGGTGCCCACTCACAATTTTGCCTAAGAACACAGCCATGAATAAAGAATGGTACCAACACATCCTCCGAGAGCAACTTCTCCCAACCATCCAAGAACAGTTTGGTGACGAACAATGCCTTTTCCAGCATGACGGAGCACTTTGCCATAAGGCAAAAGTGATAAATAAGTGGCTTGGGGAACAGACATTTTGGGTCCATGACCAGGAAACTCCCCAGACCTTAATCCCATTGAGAACTTGTGGTCAATCCTCAAGAGGCGGGTGGACAAACAAAACCCCACAAATTCTGACAAACTCCAAGCATTGATTATGCAAGAATGGGCTGCCATCAGTCAGAATGTGGCCCAGAAGTTAATTGAAAGCATGCCAGGGCGGATTGCAGTGGTCTTGAAAAAGAAGGGGCAACACTGCAAATATTGACTCTTTGCATAAACGTAATGTAATTGTCAATAAAAGCCTTTGACACTTATGGAATGCTTGTAATTATACTTCAGTATACCATAGTAACATCTGACAAAAATATCTAAAAACACTGAAGCAGCAAACTTTGTGAAGACCAATACTTTTGTCATTCTCAAAACTTTTGACCACGACTGTACACACAGTACCCCATAACGACAAAGTGGAAACATGTTTTTAGAAATTTTAGCAAATGTATTGAAAATTAAATACAGAAATATCTCATTTACATAAGTATTCACACCCCTTAGTCAATACTTTGTAGAAGCACCTTTGGCAGTGATTACAGCTGTGAGTCTGTCTAGGTAAGTCTCTAAGAGCTTTCCATACCTGGATTGTGCAACATTTGCCCATTATTATTTTAAAAATTATTCAAGCTCTGTCAAATTGGTTGTTGATCATTGCTAGACAACCATTTTCAAGTCTTGCCATATATTTTCAAGTAGATTTAAGTTAAAACTGCCACTCAGGAACATTCACTATCTTCTTGGTAAGCAACTCCAGTGTAGATTTGGTTTTGTGTTTTAGGTAATTGTCCTGCTGAAAGGTGAATTAAGCTCCCAATGTCTGGTGGAAAGCAGACTGAACCAGGTTTTCCTCTAGGATTTTTTCCTGTGCTTAGCTCCATTCCGTTTCTATTTTATTCTAAAAAACTCCCCAGTCCTTAACGATTACAAGCATACCCATAACATGATGCAGCCACCACTATGCTTGAAAATATGGAGAGTGGTACTCAGTAATGTGTTTGGGACAAATCCAATACAACACATATAACACTTTGTATTCAGGACAAAAAGTGAATTGCCACATTTTTTGCATTGTTACTTTAGTACCTTGTTGCAAACAGGATGCATGTTTTGGAAAATTTTTATTATGTACAGGCTTCCTTCTTTTCACTATGTCAATTAGGTTAGTATTGTGGAGTAACTACAATGTTGTTGATCCAACCTCAGTTTTCTCCTATCACAGCCATTAAACACTGTAACTGTTTTAAAGTCACCATTGTCCTCATGGTGAAATCCCTGAGTGGTTTCCTTCCTCTCCGGCAACTGAGTTAGGAAGAACGCCTGTATCTTTGTAATGACTGGGTGTATTGATACACCATCCAAAGTGTACTTAATAACGTCACCATGCTCAAAGGGATATTCAATGTCTGCTTTTTTATTTTTACTCATCTACCAATAGGTGACCTTCTTTACGAGGCATTGGTAAACCTCCCTGGTCTTTGTGGTTGAATCTGTGTTTGAAATTCGATTGAGGGACCTTACAGATAATTGTATGTGTGGGGTTCAGAGATGAGGCAGACGTAAAAAAATTATATTAAACACTATTATTGCAAACAGAGTGAGTCCATGCAACTTATTATGTAACTTGTTAAGCAACCTTTTACTCCTTAACTTATTTAGGCTTGCCATAACAAAGGTGGTTGAATATATATTGAATTAAGACAATTTAGCTTTTCATTTGTAATTAATTTGTAGAAATTTAGAGAAGCATAATTCCACTTTGACATTATGGGGTATTGTGTGCAGGCCAGTGAAAAAAAATCTACATTTAATCAATTTTAAATTCAGGCTGTAACACAACAAATTTTGGAAAAAGTCAAGGGGTGTGAATACTTTCTGAACGCACTGTACATAAATAATTAGCCTACATGTAAAAGTGTAGCATGGGTTATATGGCTACAGCATCCACGATGCTGACATGTTGACAAACGTTCATTGGACTTTTAATTACATAAATATAGGCTAAACGCTAGTTACAGTGCATTCAGAAAGTACTCAGACCCCTTGACTTTTTTTTACATTTTGATACGTTACAGCCTTATTCTAAAATTGATTAAATAATTTTTTCCCCTCATCAATCTACGTGCAATACCCCATAATGACAAAGCAAAAACAGGTTTTTAGAAATGATTGCAATTTTATAAAAAATAAAAAACGGAAATATCACATTTACATAAGTAATCAGACCCTTTACTCAGTACTTTGTTGAAGCATCTTTGGCAGCGATTACAGCCTCGATTCTTCTTGGGTATGACGCTACAAGCTTGGCACACCTGTATTTGGGGAGTTTCTCCCATTCTTCTTTGCAGATCCTCTCAAGCTCTGTCAGATTGGATGGGGAGCGTCGCTGCACAGCTATTTTCAGGTCTCTCCAGAGATGTTCGATCGGGTTCAAGTCCGGGCTCTGGCTGGGCCACTCAAGGACATACAGAGACTTGTCCCGAAGCCATTCCTGCGTTGCCTTGGCTGTGTGCTTAGGGTAGCTGTCCTGTTGGAAGGTGAATCTTCACCCCAGGCTGAGGTCCTGAGCGCTCTGGAGCAGGTTTTCATCAAGGATCTCTCTGTACTTTGCTCCATTAATCTTTCCCTCGATCTTGACTAGTCTCCCAGTCCCTGCCGCTGAAAAACATCCCCACAGCATGATGCTGCCACCACCATGCTTCACCGTAGGGATGGTGCCTGGTTTCCTCCCAGATGTGACGCTTGGCATTCAGGCCAAAGAGTTCCATTTTGGTTTCATCAGATCAGAGAATCTTGTTTCTCATGGTTTTAGAGTCCTTTAGGTGCCTTTTGGCAAACTCCAAGCGGGCTGTCATGTGCCTTTTACTGAGTGGCTTCCGTCTGGCCACTCTACCATAAAGGCCTGATTGATATAGAGTGCTGCAGAGATGGTTGTCCTTCTGGAAGGTTCTCCCATCTCCACAGAGGAACTCTGGAGCTGTGTCAGAGTGACCATCGGGTTCTTGGTCACCTCCCCGACCAAGGCCCTTCTCCCCCGATTGCTCAGTTTGGCCGGGCGGCTAGCTCTAAGAAGAGTCTTGGTTTTTCCAAACGATGGAGGCCACTGTGTTCTTGGGGACACAGTGGCCTCCATCTGTGTTCTTGGGGACCTTCAATGCTGCAGACATTTTTTGGTACCCTTCTCCAGATCTGAGCTCTACGGAAAATGCATTCGACCTCATGGCTTGGTTTTTGCTCTCACATGCATTGTCAACTGTGGGACCTTATATAGACAGGTGTGTGCCTTTCCAAATCATGTCCAATCAATTGAATTTACCACAGGTGGACACCAATCAAGTTGTAGAAACTTCTCAAGGGAGTCTACATCTCTGTAGCTCAATTGGTAGAGCATGGCGCTTGTAATGCCAGGGTAGTGGGTTCGATCCCTGGGACCACCCATACGTAAAAATGTATGCACACATGACTGTAAGTCGCTTTGGATAAAAGCGTCTGCTAAATGGCATATTATTATTATTATGTTCAATGGAAACAAGCTCTAAAAGGCGCAAGAAAGACACTGCTCTAGTGTACATGGGGATATCTTTGTTTAGTCTCCATGGCTTAGTTATACGACCTTCAAAAGTCAATGTCTTAAAACCGTTTTCTTTTACTTTGCTTTCAATGGGAATTGAGTCATATTTTACTATGTAAGACTGTCACAATCTATTGAGCTATTCACCTTTTGAAAACCTCAGACAATTACTTTTGACTATCCATGGTAAATTCTACACATACTTTATTAGTTAGTTCAAAACTGATTTTAGCTATTAGAGGGCAACAGCCAGCAGACCAGGATTTAAACCAGCAACCCTTTAAGATATCTAAGCACTCCACCTGTGCCATTAAGGTCCAGACCTTTTGTCAGAAGCCGCATTACAGTTTACAATAGCACTGCCAATGACAGCCTTTTGGTTGCTAAAAGCAATCAGGCTTTGCATGCGGAAATGTTGTATAATGCACCTTTAACAGAAAATCACCTTCCAGTGTAAAAAGCATTAAAAAAAAAATTATAATAATAATATATATATATATATATATATATATATATATATATATATATATATATATATATACTATGTTTAAGGTGAAAAGTAGCCATTGGCCTGAAGCTGAACAAGAAAGGAAACTCACATGAGACACACAATGCTTACTTCACCCGTGCTCTACCTAGGTTTTCCAGCACACGGTTTTGACCTGCTACAGTTGCTATGTTTATCTATTGTACTTCACATAATGAGTAGGCAGGTTGCTTAGGATTCAAACCTTCTCTAACAGCCTAATTCATATTCTTCAGAGGGATAATGGACTTTACAGTGTCCTTCTATTAAAATAATACAGTGAGTGTGCAAAACATGCTCTTTCAATGACATAGACTGACCAGGTGAATCCAGGTGAAAGCTATGATCCCTTAATGATGTCACCTGTTAAATCCACTTCAATCAGTGTAGATGAAGATGGATTTTTAAGCCTTGAGACAATTGAGACATGGATTGTGTATGTGTGCCATTCAGTGAATGGGCAATACAAAATATTTAAGTGCCTTTGAACGGGGTATGGTAGTAGGTGCCACGCAACCGGTTTGAGTGTGTCATGCTGCTGGGTTTTTAATGCTCAACAGTTTCCTGTGTGTATCAAGAATGGTCCACCACCCAAAGGACATTCGGCCAACTTGACAGAACTGTGGGAATCATTGGAGTCAACATGGGCCAGCATCCCTGTGAAACGCATTTAACACCTTATAGAGTCCATACCCCGATGAATTGAGGCTGTTCTGAGGGTAAAAGGGGGAGCAACTCAATATTAGGAAGGTGTTCCTAATGTTGTGTACACTCAGTGTGTGTGTATATATATATATAATTAGGCTGTATGTATGTTTTTAAATAAGGCCTAGTGTAAATGTGTATTATTGTAGCGTCACCATCTTTATTGCAAAAATAAATACAAATACATTCAACCTTGACAGAGGTAATGAACTGTCCATTGATCAGCACAGCAATTGATAACACAGGAACATGCAAGTGGTTCTGAGCTTATGTCAATATTACACAGGTAAGCTAATGGTTACAGAAATCAGTAATGCAGACAGGCTCTATAGACCTCTATATCTATATGAGTGACTGTGTCGAAAACACCACTACTTGTTGTTACTGTATGTTGGGCATCTACTGACCCAAAAAAGATGTTATGAAATATTTTGACATGTATTGCTAAAATAAAGATTTAAGGAAATACAGGCAGGCACCACATCACTACAAGACAAAACAGCTCACTCAAGCCTGATGGTCTTGTAAGGATAAAAGCAAAGCTTGCTTTCACATACAACAAAAAAGCTTTAAAAGGTAGTGGAATAGGATAATGTCTTAGTATGGTGTGTGACGAATCCAATACTTTACCCTGTATGCAGTACAAATCCCATTATTGTGGGAGCACCTCCTTTAAGAGTATGCATGAGGCTGTTTGAGAAGGTTTGAATCCTAAGCAACCTGCCTACACATTATTGGAAGTAATAGACCAGCATAGTTACTGTAGTAGATCAAAGCTGTGTGCTGGAAAACCTTGGTACAGCATCGGTGAAGTAGGCATTGTGGTGCTCATGTGAATATCCTTAATTTTTCGCCTTCAGATCAATTCCTACTTCTCACTTAAAACATATCACTATGTACAGAGATAAACTCCCTCTATTCTCTAGGTTCTCTCCAATTTCAGGGTGTGAATGAATAGATCTAGAAGCCTCCTATTCCGGAACCACAGGGTTCTAATTCCGTAACCTCCAACAGCCCCACTGTCCCCAGGGGAGGACTGTCAGTATTCCCACATTTCCCAGTACATTCTGAGTCAGTATTTTCCCCTCTCCCTTCCCGTCTCAGCCAAACTCCCCCCGGTACGCCAGCTACAAAACACCACCAAACAGCCCCTCCATCCCTTCTCCTAGGCTCATAGTGTCACAGATTAAGCCAATTAACCCACATAACAACAACAAAAAACACTGTATAGAATGGACTGATTCATTCATTCTAGTAACGCTGTGGTGCCTCGCCTCGTTTTGCTCAGCCAAGGGAGAGTAATCCTTTTTAGGTTTCGGTGAAGTGGAGGGGGGGGGGGGGAATAAAGAGAGTATTAACAGCTATACTGGGAGTTCATTTTACAGCAATCTAGTTCCATCAGCTGATAGTCTGTTCTTCAGTCAGTGGGTCTCTAGCCTGGTAGATGACATAACAAGCTATAGGCCTACCAGGTCAAAAAACGTGGCCTGATGCCATTATATGGATAGGGAGCACAGCAGAGCGGATATTGGATACAGACACACACACACTGCCATCCCAGTTCCTCAGGCCTGTGTTCCTCTGACGAAGGTACACACAGCTCACACCGCAGCCTTACTAATGAGTGTGTGTCGGTGTCATTTGTCCCGGTCGCCCTTGCTGACTGTGGTAAATTAAAAGCCCCATAAATAGTGCTGTGAGAGTGTGTGTACACAGCCTAGCATTTAATCTTTATTAGAAAACACACACTCCTCTCTGTCTCATCTTTCTCCCTGTCTCTCCTTCAAACACTCTACTAGAGCCCTACCCATAAATCGGTTGACCGATATTATCAGACGATAAAGCCTTTTTTATACCAGGGCCCAGCAAACTATGGTTGTCCCTCTTTGGGGGAAGGTTGAGAAACACTGCCATAGCAGGCTGGGTATATTGTTTCTCTCTGTGTCTTTGTGTCTTTATCTGTTCTGTAGTCCTATAATCCTGGGTGGGGATCTAGTAGTAGACTCCAATCTAAATCTCAGAGGAGAGGAGGGATGTTTAATGTAGAGCGTAATCAGGGACTAGATGCTGAGGCAGGCTGGGGAATAACCAACCGCCACTCTTTCTAGTAATCTTATAAAATACCACTATTTAATGGTCCTACCCAGCACAACAGGACAACATCAAATACTGTACACGCTCACTGACTAAATGCACACCGCACTATAATCTAATCTGATGACTGCAATATACAGGAAATACATAGGCTAGGTCAGAGAGGAGCTGGAGCAAAAGTACAAAACATGCATCCTGCATTTTGCTCCCTCTGTCTGAGGATTGTGTGTGGTGAAGGGCATTGTGTGTGTGTGTGTGTGTGTGTGGAACTGGGAGGTCACTCATCCCTGTGGTTGCCATGAGCTTCGTGGCAACAGTGTGGGCAGGGGACCAATAACATGCCGCGTGCTCCAGTTGTGCCCTTTCCCTCCTCTCTCTCTCTCTCTTCCTCTCTCTCTCTCTCTCTCTCTCTCCCTCTCTCTCTCTCTCTCTCTCTCTCTCTCTCTCTCTCTCTCTCTCTCTCTCTCTCTCTCTCTCTCTCTCTCTCTCTCTCTCTCTCTCTCTCTCTCTCTCTCTCTCTCTCTCTCTCTCTCTCTCTCTCTCTCTCTCTTCCTCTCTCCCCCCTTCTCTTCAGCTCCCCTATCTCTCTCTTTCTCTCTCCCTCTCCCTTACACACAAACACAGATACACACACACACAGTTGCCGGGATTCGGGACAGCCCTTTGACTGGGAGGCGAGACCAAGACGTCAGACTGAGAGTGTGTGTTTAAACAGGGTTTGAACCAGGGATGGGACAGCTCAGCTACACTACACACCAAAAAATGAGGGTTCCTCAAGGGTTCTCTAGGAAGGGTGATGGTTCTATGTGGAACCATAATGACTCAAAGAACCCTTTGAGCTCTTCAATGGTTCTTTACAGTTCTCAAAAGGGTTCTTTGCTTGTGCACAACTCTTTTTGTGCAACCGTGAGTGAGACTGTCATTCCAGTTCATCTAATGTGTCATATTATCCCATTACATGTCATATATGACCAAGGCCAGTGACAGTGTCTTGAATCAGTCAGTGGTTCTCAATTCTCTCCTCAGACACCCACAGCTGTTACACACACACACTCACACAAAACATTCCGCACACATCGGGCAAAATTCCCAAAGGGGACTCATCTCCCTTTCTTCTCCTCTCTTTCGTCTTTAATTTCCTCCTCATTTTTTGGTAATTGTATTCATCCACAAAAACACCTGTTCCCTTCCCATTTACCCATCCTCTCCCTCTCCCTCTCTCTCCCTCTTTCTCCTTTCTCATCTAAACAGCATGTAGTCTCTTGTTCAATCACTACCTCTCTCTCTTTCTTTCTCTCCCTCTCTCTCCGCTCCTCTCTTTCTCCTCCTCTCCTCTCCTCCTCCCCTCCTCCTCTGGGATGGTGTTAGCAGGTCTTATCTGAGCTTCAGCCACATGTTAAATAACTGTCAGATGAGATGAGGCCAGTTCTCATGATGAATAGCCAGTGATTTGGTGCAGTAGACCGAGAGCCATGTTGACTTTGGCACACAATTTTAGAGGGCAGCTTGCTTTGCATTGTAGGTAGTGATGGGGGGAAAAATCAATACAGTTACATATTGGGATATTATTTTGACGATATATCGTATCATATCGTTTTGACAATCTCACAATATTATTGTTGCACTAGTTGGCTGTACCTGCAATAAAACTCCAGTATTTTTCCTTCATAGCTTGTTCTCCATCTTGTTTTTAAATAGGGAGCCCATTTATTTTCAGCACTTTTATTTCCACAACTGATCAAAAATCGTTTTCTCATGCTCTCTCTTGTCCCTCTGCAGCAAACATATGGTGAGCAATATGTTTGGAACACCGAATCGCAATAAAATCACAGTATTTAATCGAAATAAAGACAATTGTGAGAATCGCAATACATATCATATCAGCACCTAAGTATCGTGATAATATCGTGTCGTGAGGTCCCTGGCAATTCTCAGCCATAGTTGTAGGCTTACCAGTTTAGCTCAAACACAGAACAGAACCTCATGGAACATTAGAACACAGAACCGTAGAGAACCTAAAATACAGAACCTTCTGAATTTCTTATTCAATTCAACATCTCTGATCCGAGACCATGGGCAGCTGTTGAAGGATGCTGAGTGACTGATTAATGTTATACCATCTAGATGACAGGTGATGAGAGGTGGGTTGGGTAGCGTTTCTCTCCTGAGCTGAACAACGACATACGTATCAGCTCACAATGCCACCGTGGGGTAGGCCTCCCACGGTGAAGCTACAGATAACAACATTCTGGGATCATGGAGAGGGAGCGCTGGAGGAGAGAGAGAGAGCGAGAGAGAGAGAGGTGATGCGTGGGGGGATAGAAGAGGGGCACAGCATAGAGCAATCGAGGGATGGAGAGAAGAGATAGATAGACAGAGCCGAGGGATGAAATAGTTTATTTCTGTTTCTCTCCTCCTCTCCAACATCTAAGTAGAGGGCCTTTAACATTCGTGGGCGGGCGAGGTGGATCACTTTACCATCAGCCTGGCAGGCAGTGTGTCTTTTAAAAAGAACCAACAGGAAAGCAATATTATCACAGAAAGAGCCACAGACAGATACATTCAAAACTGCTTCCTGGCAGCCATGTCCAGGAATCCATAAACACTTTACCAGCTGTTACCCCCACAACAGCTCCCCAGCCCTGCCACAGCACACCTGACCCACAGACCCACAGACATAACTTTTTAGGTCCGTTACAATGGAGTAATGATTGTGCCTGTAATGATGTAACTATTAGGCCAATAAAGGTATTCTTTAAATAAAAAAATCTATCTTTCTCTGCTCTATCTCCCTGTCTCTCTCTCTTTCTCTGTCTCTCTGTCTCTCTTGCTCTCTCTCTCTCTCTCTCTCTCTCTCTCTCTCTCTCTCTCTCTCTCTCTCTCTCTCTCGCTCTCTCTCTCTCACTCTCTCTCACTCTCTCCATGCTGTGTGATATTGGCCATTATCATCTTGTATTGGTTGTGTGCCAGTGTCTCCCTGACTCCAATAGCCCATCCACTCTGAGCCATGGGGCAGTAGGCTAGCCACACACACACACACACACACACACACACACACACACACACACCTCATCACAATGAATCACCAATTCCAGCCATCACCAGCAATCAGCTGCATCAGATCAGTCACACAGTTATGCTATACTCACAACACGGATCCTCTCAGCACAGCAGCATAGGCCTACACAGTCACTCACTGCTGTCTCTCTAACCACACTGATTCTAGATCAGCTTTCACTCTCTCACTGCCTTCTGTCTCAACATGCTGATCCTAAATCAGCTGCTGTCTTGCTACGCTGCTGTCTCAACATGCTGATCCTAAATCAGCTGCTGTCTTGCTACGCTGCTGTCTCAACATGCTGATCCTAAATCAGCTGCTGTCTTGCTACGCTGCTGTCTCAACATGCTGATCCTAAATCAGCTGCTGTCTTGCTACGCTGCTGTCTCAACATGCTGATCCTAAATCAGCTGCTGTCTTGCTACGCTGCTGTCTCAACATGCTGATCCTAAATCAGCTGCTGTCTTGCTACGCTGCTGTCTCAACATGCTGATCCTAAATCAGCTGCTGTCTTGCTACGCTGCTGTCTCAACATGCTGATCCTAAATCAGCTGCTGTCTTGCTACGCTGCTGTCTCAACATGCTGATCCTAAATCAGCTGCTGTCTCAACATGCTGATCCTAAATCAGCTGCTGTCTTGCTACGCTGCTGTCTCAACATGCTGATCCTAAATCAGCTGCTGTCTTGCTACGCTGCTGTCTCAACATGCTGATCCTAAATCAGCTGCTGTCTTGCTACGCTGCTGTCTCAACATGCTGATCCTAAATCAGCTGCTGTCTTGCTACGCTGCTGTCTCAACATGCTGATCCTAAATCAGCTGCTGTCTTGCTACGCTGCTGTCTCAACATGCTGATCCTAAATCAGCTGCTGTCTTGCTACGCTGCTGTCTCAACATGCTGATCCTAAATCAGCTGCTGTCTTGCTACGCTGCTGTCTCAACATGCTGATCCTAAATCAGCTGCTGTCTTGCTACGCTGCTGTCTCAACATGCTGATCCTAAATCAGCTGCTGTCTTGCTACGCTGCTGTCTCAACATGCTACAATGGGTGGGGACCTGATCATAGATCTGGTTTGGTGAATGAGATAAGAGAACACACTTAGTATTGTACATATTATAATCTGTTAGGATTGAGGGATATAGGTTTGAGGGATATATTAAGAAGGGAGGGAACAGATGGTTGGGAGACTGCTCCTGTCTAAAGGAATGCCCCTCCCTGCTTTACCCTCCTCACCCCTCCCCCTTACCCCTCACAGCCTGACTAGCCCAACCTGGGAGGGACCAACCAGGGTCTACCCCCACCAGAGGGAGGCTGGGACCTTGGGCTCCCGTCACCCCAAGACCCCCACTGCTCTCTATTATTGAGGAGATGAATGGGACTCTTCTCTAATCACACCCCTCATACCTCTCCCCCATCCAAGAAGGAGCCATGGGTGAGAGGTCAGGGGTTACTGCTGCCATAAATGGAGAAATGAGAATGGATATATAGGGGAGGTAAATGCAGTAGAGATGGAGACCAGAGAAAGGAATGAGAGAAAGCGAAAGCATAGAGAGAAACAGGATAGAGAGAAAGCGAGAGAGGGGAAGGAGAGCTAGAGATGGAAATTGAGGAAGGGAAATATGATCTGGGAGCATGTGTCAGACAGCCGTCTGCCATCAGGCTTGTAAAAGCATTGATCCTGGACTAGCTGCTGGCACACACACACCCTACACACACACACGCACGCTACACACACACACACACCCTACACGCACGCTACACACACACCCTATACACACCCTACACACACACGCACGCTACACACACACACACACACACACACCCTACACACGCACGCTACACACACACACACCCTACACGCACGCTACACACACACACACACCCTACACACACCCTACACACACACGCACGCTACACACACACACACGCACACACACCCTACACACACACGCACGCTACACACACACACACCCTACACGCACGCTACACACACACACACCCTACACACACCCTACACACACACGCACGCTACACACACACACACACACACACCCTACACACACACACACACACACACACACACACACACACACACACACACACACACACACACACACACACACACACACTGGGCCAGCTGTTGTTATGAGTATTATTGCCATCATCCCCTGGAGCAGAACAGCAGAATGCACTCAGCTTTATTACATGGCCATCCTCCCTCTAACACACACACACACACACCTCTTACACTAACACAGCATTACTACCATGTTACTCACATCATCATTGTCAAATCACCATGATGCTAGACATTGTCCGGAACCCCAGACAGACACGATGATGAGACATGATTCTACATAATGCATTTGACATCATATATGAGGAGGGGTGATATGAAATGTGAAATGTTCATGTTATGTTGTCACACAGGCTGGTGTCCTGAATTGCCCGACGTGATTTGGCTTGTACAGTATCTGTATGTTAGCAGCTCGTCTGTGTGTGTGTGTGTGTGTGTGCGTGCGTGTGCAACTGTCCTTGCTGTGACCCCTTTACATACATACGAGCTCACACTCATACACTCTTCCTCTCTCTTCCTTTCTCTTTCTCTCTCTCTCTCTCTCTCTCTCTCTCTCTCTCTCTCTCTCTCTCTCTCTCTCTCTCTCTCTCTCTCTCTCTCTCTCTCTCTCTCTCTCTCTCTCTCTCTCTCTCTCTCAGCCCCTCCATCCATACCCCTCATTGTTTTGTTCCTCTCCTCCTCTCTGGCACCGACCCCTCTGTTTGTCCCAAAGTAGATCTCTGGCTGCAATGACCCCATTAGAGAGAGATAAATATAATAGAGAGAAAGGCTATGAGGCTTGAGAGATAAACCTTTTTATGCGAGTAAAGTACATGTCGGATAAAAAATGTCTGGACAGGCCTGATGGAAACAGACATTTTTTTCTGAAAACTTTCCAAATGTCGACAAAACAAAATACAAGGTGGGATCTTTTTGTATCGGTAAAACAATTATGCGAGAAATGTCGGTGGAAACGCTTTTATGCACAAATATTAATATAATAACAATCATATAGAAGTCAACTTGGAATCACGCGATGACATGTTGTGTGGTCCTCCCACTACGATTAGTCGTGAAAGCATGTATTTTATTAGGCTACAGATGAAATAAGTTATGATGAACTTCACAGGGTGGTGAAAGTGCAAGGTGATGAGGTTGATGCTCCTTTCCAGTAAATATCGAAGGTCTTATTCTGGTGACATGATCATCGATGCTTAGCTGCCATTTGTCAAATCAAAATAATCCTGCTCTTTTGTCCATAATAATCTCATAATGTACGCTATACGTTCTATACAGGTATAGGATCTTAATTTGATCACTCTTTTGTTGATGAGAATTTTCCTGCATATCAGGAATGTTTAAAAATGTTTCTAAAGTTTGTAATTTCCACTTTAAAATCTCAGACTTGATTTGCCCAAATGTAAAATGTATTAACCCCTACCAAAAATGTTAATTCATTATAATCCACATATCCTGTTGTTGCAGGATTATTTCCTCCTTTAGCAAACTGGCTCAAATTAAGATCCTACATCTGTACATAGTTAGCATGTTTTATGATCAGATGGTTTAGAGACAAAGAGAGCTGTGTCTTTAAACCCTGGTATGAGAGGATACCTGTGTGTTCAGGCTGTGAAGTCATTCTTGCTGTGTGTCTGTGTGTGTGTAAATGCAGCCAGGGCTGTAAGCTCTGTGTTTTATTACCCTCTCAGTGTGTGTGTAACAGTGTTTCTGCTGCAGTCATTTAACTGTGGCGCTGTGCCAAGGCAAAATCATTGCCGCCACGCCCAAAAAATATAAAATCGTGGAGAAAACAGCCGTTTTATTGGCCTTTGTTAAAAAGAGGGCGATCCCAGCTTTCCGTTCCTACTTTGTTTTTTTTTCGTCCTAAATATGCGCGAACTGCACCATTTTAAACCTGGAGTTTTTAGCAGGGTCATGGTTAAGCAAGTTACCTCTTCACAATTTGCAGTGAGTGCATAGGTGGGCTTGGGGCTAAATGTAACATGGGTCAATTGTAGGGTACCTTGGGGGAAAATGCCACCCTACCTCAAAATCATTTTTGGGGAGTGACTTAATTTTTTTTGATGAGACAGATGACATTTTTAGTTGAGTAAGAGTCTTGACAAAAAGGGAAAGTGTTGATGGAAATAATTGTGACATGAAGTGGTTTCTGTAAGAAGTACAGGCTTGTTACCCCAGGTGGCGGATTACCCCAAGTTACCCTAAAAGGGTAGGCCTACATTATATTCACTGTGTTTATGCAACTTTTTTGGGACATAACATTTTTATCAGAAGGATGCTAACTAGTTATACGATTATATTTGGGATCTAGCTAATGATTAGCCCAATAGGGTAAATGCAGATAGGCAACCCCATGCTTCAGCATATTTATTTATAACCACTATGCTGCATCAGTTGGGCTACAGGTGATAATGCTTATTGCAAATAAGCATACCTGAGAATATGGACCATGCATAGGCTATATGCATGGTCCAATATGTAAAAATTATTGTAAAAACCCCTAAGGTCGATGTCCGCTCCCCCGCAGAAATCTATTTGCCATAATAAAACATTCCCCATAAAAATCTGTCAGTTTAAGCTAGATATATCTGTTTTTTGATATCCACCGCATCCGTCTATGTAACACTTTGTCAGACCATGAGACATCCCGAAAATTGGTATTCTCACAAAATCGTCGGTAGTGTCCGAACGGTTTGGCCAACAAACTATTTTGACCCCTCTATGGAAAGATGAGACTCTCTACGACACGCGTCTTGGGACTGGTCTGAAGTCGGTACAGCTGATCTGCCAACTTTTGTCTGTAGCGTCCGAACAGTTTGGACTACACACTAATATGACCCCTCTGTACAAAGGTGAGACTCTCACGAACGTACATGTTTTGCTCTAGGATGCCCACAGGCCTCAAAAGACTTGTCTGGAGGTCCCCCGGTACCTGTTGAAAAAATGAATGGAAGTATATATATATACAGTGAGGGAAAAAAGTATTTGATCCCCTGCTGATTTTGTATGTTTGCCCACTGACAAAGACATGATCAGTCTATAATTTTAATGGTAGGTTTATTTGAACAGTGAGAGACAGAATAACAACAAAAAAATCCAGAAAAACGCATGTCAGAAATGTTATATATTCATTTGCATTTTAATGAGGGAAATAAGTATTTGACCCCTCTGCAAAACATGACTTAGTACTTGGTGGCAAAACCCTTGTTTCTTGTAGTTGGCCACCAGGTTTGCACACATCTCAGGAGGGATTTTGTCCCACTCCTCTTTGCAGATCTTCTCCAAGTCTTTAAGGTTTCGAGCCTGACGTTTGGCAACTCGAACCTTCAGCTCCCTTCACAGATTTTCTATGGGATTAAGGTCTGGAGACTGGCTAGGCCACTCCAGGACCTTAATGTGCTTCTTCTTGAGACACTCATTTGTTGCCTTGGCCGTGTGTTTTGGGTCATTGTCATGCTGGAATACCCATCCACGACCCATTTTCAATGCCCTGGCTGAGGGAAGGGGGTTCTCACCAAAGATTTGACGGTACATGGCCCCACCCATCGGCCCTTTGATGCGGTGAAGTTGTCCTGTCCCCTTAGCAGAAAAACACCCCCAAAGCATAATGTTTCCACCTCCATGTTTGACGGTGGGGATGGTGTTCTTGGGGTCATAGGCAGCATTCCTCCTCCTCCAAACACGGTGAGTTGAGTTGGTGCCAAAGAGCTCGATTTTGGTCTCATCTGACCACAACACTTTCACCCAGTTCTCCTCTGAATCATTCAGATGTTCATTGGCAAACTTCAGACGGGCCTGTATATGTGCTTTCTTGAGGAGGGGGACCTGGCGGGCGTTGCAGGATTTCAGTCCTTCACGTCGTAGTGTGTTACCAATTGTTTTCTTGGTGACTATGGTCCCAGCTGCCTTGAGATCATTGACAAGATCCTCCTGTGTAGTTCTGGGCTGATTCCTCACCGTTCTCATGATCATTGCAACTCCACGAGGTGAGATCTTGCATGGAGCCCCAGGCCGAGGGAGATTGACAGTTCTTTTGTGTTTCTTCCATTTGTTTTATAATCGCACCAGCTGTTGTCACCTTCTCACCAAGCTTCTTGGCAATGGTCTTGTAGCCCATTCCAGCCTTGTGTAGGTCTACAATCTTGTCCCTGACATCCTTGGAAAGCTCTTTGGTCTTGGCCATGGTGGAGAGTTTGGAATCTGATTGATTGATTGCTTCTGTGGACAGGTGTCTTTTATACAGGTAACAAGCTGAGATTAGGAGCACTGCCTTTAAGAGTGTGCTCCTAATCTCAGCTCGTTACCTGTATAAAAGACACCTGGGAGCCAGAAATCTTTCTGATTGAGAGGGGGTCAAATACTTATTTCCCTCATTCAAATGCAAATCAATTTATAAAATTTTTGACATGCGTTTTTCTGGATTTTTGTTGTTGTTATTCTGTCTCTCACTATTCAAATAAACCTACCATAAAAATTATAGACTGATCATTTCTTTGTCATTGGGCAAACGTACAAAATCAGCAGGGGATCAAATACTTTTTTCCCTCACTGTACATTACATTCGGAAAGTATTTAGACCCCTTGACCTTTTCCACATTTTGTTACGTTACAGCCTTATTCTAAAATGGATTAAATAAGAAATGTTCCTCATCAATCTACACACAATACCCCATAATGAGAAAGCGAAAACAGTTTTTTTGGAAACTTTTGCATATTTGTTAAAAATAAAACAGAAATACCTTATTTACATAAGTATTCAGACCCTTTGCTATGAGACTCGAAATTGAGCTCAGTTGGATCCTGTTTCCATTGATCATCCTTGAGATGTTTCTACAACTTGATTGGAGTCCACCTATGGTAAATTAAATTGATTGGACATGATTTGCAAAGGCACACACCTGTCTATATAAGGTCCCACAGTTGACAGTGCATGTCAGAGCAAAAACCAAGCCATGAAGTCGAAGGAATTGTCCGTAGAGCTCCGAGACAGGATTGTGTTGAGGCACAGATCTGGGGAATGGTACCAAAGAAATTCTGCAGCATTGAAGGTCCCCAAGAACACAGTGGCCTCAATTATTCTTAAATGGAAGAAGTTTGGAACCACCTAGACTCTTCCTAGTGCTGGCTGCCCGGCCAAACTGAGCAATCGGGGGAGAAGGGCCTTGGTCAGGGAGGTGACCAAAAACCTGATGGTCACTCTGACAGAGCTCCAGAGTTCCTCTGTGGAGATGGGAGAACCTTCCAGCAGGACAACAATCTCTGCAGCACTCAACCAATCAGGCCTTTATGGTAGAGTGGACAGACGGAAGCCACTCCTCAGTAAAAGTCACATGACAGCCCGCTTGGCGTTTGCCAAAAGGCACCTAAAGGACTCTCAGACCATGAGAAACAAGATTGTCTGGTCTGATGAAACCAAGATTGAACTCTTTGGCATGAATGCCAAGCGTCACGTCTGGAAGAAACCTGGCACATTCCCTACAGTGAAGCATGGTAGTGGCAACATCATGCTGTGGGGATGTTTTTCAGTGGCAGGGACTAGGAGACTAGTCAGGATTGAGGGAAATATGAACAGAGCAAAGTACAGAGAGATCATTGATGAAATCCCGCTCCAGAGCACTCAGGACCTCAGACTGGGTCGCAGGAGTGGCTTCGGGACAAGTCTCTGAATGTCCTTGAGTGGCCCAGCCAGAGCCCGGACTTGAACCCGAATGCACATCTCTGGAATTACCTGAAAATAGCTGTGCAGCGACGCTCCCCATCCAACCTGACAGAGCTTGAGAGGCTCTGCAGAGAAGAATGGGAGAAATTCCCCAAATACAGGTGTGACAAGCTTGTAGCATCATACCCAAGAGAACTCAAGGCTGCCAAAGGTGGTTCAACAAAGTACTGAGTAAAGGGTCTGAATACTTATGTAAATGTGATATTTCTGTTTTCTATTTTTTATACATTAGCAAAACATTTAAAAAAAACGGTTTTTGCTTTGTCATTATGGGGTATTGTATGTAGATTGATGAGGAAAAAGAATAAGGATGTAACGTAACAAAATGTGGAAAAAGTAAAGGCGTCTGAATACTTTCCGAATGCACTGTAGCTTAGTAGAACAGCACGTGTGTGTGTAATAACCTCAGTATCGACAGAGCAGCAGCTCTATGTGACCGTTTAGCTGACTAATGTGTCTTTGTCTGCCGCTGGCTGCACACACAGGAGTATTAAATTAAGAGGGGAGGAGGGGGAGGGAGGGAGTGGGCAGTAGCGAGAGACAAGAAGAAGAGGAAATAAGAGAAGAGGAGAGGAGAGAGGCAAGAATGTCGAGGGGAGAAGAGATGAGAGGAGAGAAGAGGAGGGAGGGCTACGAGGAGCTGTCACACATCACTGCTTCTTAATGGAAGAACAGAGCAGGCCTCTATCTCTCTCTCCCTCCAACTCGCCTTTCTCTACCTCTCTAACACTACACCCTCGCTCCATCCTAAATCTGTCTCTTTTTGTCTCTAACTTGCCTCTCTCCCTTTTCTGTTAGTAAAATCAGAGCGATTTAGGATGGAGAGGGGGAGAGAGGAGTGGAGGATGAAGGGATGAGGCAGAGAGAGGGTTAATAATCGACTGTGTGAATGGGCAGACTACATTTTCATTTTCCACTTGAATTTGATTTGTTGAAGAGGGAGAAGAGAGACGGAGAAAGGGATTCAGAGAAGGAGAGGTAAGAGTGGGATGGTAGAGGGATAGGGAGAGGAGAAAGGGATTCAGAGAAGGAGAGAGCGGCGAGTGGGAGGGTTAATAATTGACTCACACACACACACACAATCTCCTCTCCTGTGATCTTGTGTGGTGTCCTCTACTCTGCCTGCTGCCAACCAGAGCGACTCATTTCTCCTGATGAATCTGCAGCAGTTTAATCTTGATTAAAATCAGATAGTGTATCACACTGACTGCACAACCCTGTCGAGGGTCACACACACACACACACAACACACACGCACACACTGCACAAGTATGTCTAGGGCAGAGGAAAAGGTCAGTACCCTAAATCCTAACCTTAACCCCTACCCTTACCCTAACCATACAGCCAGGTCACCCGTGAAACAAGTCAGTATTCGAAGTCCATCCATGTCTGAGGACGTCCGGAGATGACGTGGAAACCGGCCACTAATGGCAACAGTGAGCGCTGTTACCTTCAAGTAGGTTTTGGTTTTGCTAGGGCGTACGCATCTGCCTCTGGTGCCAAAGGTTGCATATTCAAATCTAGTGATAGAAAGTTGTTTTTGAGATTTTTGTTTTAAGCCTATCCCAAACCTTAGCCCTTACCTGAAGCCAAGGTTTCCCAAACTTGGTCCTGGGGCCCCCCCTGGGTGCACGTTTTGTTTTTTTCCCTAGCACTACACATTTTGAGGTAATGCCAAATTATAACCTTACACACTTCTAAATTTGACATTTGGAACAACTTCGAAATTTGACGTTTGAGAAACATGGGTGAACGTCTAATTCTGACATTAGACTGTTAGCGCTTGTTGAACCATAACCCTTATCTAACCCTAATCTTACCCTTTACCTTAACCATTTAAAATGTAAACTTCACTGGGGTAGGGTCGTCCCAAGGATCCCAATAGCACAGACTGAGAGGAAAAGAGTGAGAGAGTGATGGAGACCCAGCAAACAGGAGACGTCCTGAGGACATTCGGTGACGTTCGCATTAGGTCCCTTAAGGCAGCCTTTCTAAAACATTTTTGTGCCAGTGACCAGCAAGGCATGGCCTTCTTCCTCTTGGGACCGCTTTGGTAAAAAATAATAGACAATAGGCTTTTTCTTTATAAAAAACTCCAAATTAATTTTTTACTTTACTCTAAATTAATGAAATATGTATTTAATTGGCTGCCTGTTGTACTCATGGGCTGTCTGTCTGTCTGTGCTGTCTTCATGAGCAGTGTCTCTCTCTGCACTTTCTTTAGGGGCTGTCTTCAGGGGCTGTCTGTAAATGACAAAACAATAAAAAAAAAAAAAGTAGTCATTATACACCATCACATTACGTTGTGTCATGGTCCCCTGGAGGGTTTTCTCTAGTTCCTGGTTGGTCCTGGGGATGTCCCAGAGGATGTTTTTAGGACGTTCTTTGGAAGTTGTGTCATAGTCCCCTGGAGGTTTTGTCTAGTTCCCGGTTTGGCCCCTGGACTTCCCTGAGGACGTTTTTAGGACGTTCCCCTGGGACCATCACGTGACATAATCTCCAGGGGACCATGACCCAACGTCCCAAGAACGTCCTAAAAACGTCCTCGGGGACGTCCCTGGGACCAACCAGGAACTAGACAAAACCTCCAGGGGACAGAGACACATTATCCTGAAACATTCCCTCTCCTCCCTCCCTCTTTTGCTCTCATCTTTCCAGTAAGTGAGGATGTCTAGCGGTGTTGTTAATGTGCTGTTGTTAGTTCATTATAGACCCATCCTGTCTGTCTTGTCTGTCTGTCTGCCCAGAGCCTGGAACCATGTGGCCTGTTGCCAGGAAACAAGGTGGAACTATTTGTCCTTTTATCAGAGAGGGGATGGGCCGGAGAGGGCAATGCACACCTGATTGTGTGAGCCCTGGTGAAGCATGCTTATTGCTGGGTACTGTGGGCAGTTTAATCGCCATGGTGACATCTTGTTGGTTAGACTCACCCAGTGAGGAGACTAGTACAGTACTAGACAGGACCGGGAGTTCTTTCTGGTCAGGAAAACTCCTGGTATGTTCATCTGAAAATAATTCATTATGTTCAGGAACTATAATATTGTTTGCTTGGTCTGGCAATGTTGTGTGTTTGCTGTAGTATTATGTAGTGTTTGTTTGTAGTGTTTGTTGAGTGTAATGTGTTTGTTTGTTTCAGTCTCAGAGTGGACCTTGTGCTCATCCTCTAGCAGCATCTGTTCCCAGAGGAAGCTGCTTATCCGATGGGAGCCAGGGAGGGCGGTTGAATCTTCAGAGCTCTGTGTGTGTGTGTGTGTGTGTGTGTGTGTGTGTGTGTGTGTGTGTGTGTGTGTGTGTGTGTGTGTGTGTGTGTGTGTGTGTGTGTGTGTGTGTGTGTGTGTGGGGGGGGCTCTCAAAACGTACACACACACGCGCGTGTACATACGTAGACACACACAAACATATATACACCACAAACAGGGACACACACAAACACTTTCTAAATCATCATTAGTATGTAGTCCTTCCACAGTAAACATACTTAACATGCCTGAATGTGTCTGAAACGTTGTGTCAACATGAGTCATGAGATTAAATACCAGCCCCAGATTATAGAAGCTTTACAGTGGTGAGTGTGTGTGCGTGCGTGTATGAGATATAGGGAGGGTAAAGGATAAGAGGTGAGAAAATGAAAAACATGATAGAGAGGGAGAGAGAGTGATGGGGAGAGAGACAGGGGGTGAGATAAGAAGACATACTGGAGAAGAGAGAGACAGAGACAGAGAGAGGGAGTGGGAACAGACAGTAGAGAGACGGGGAGTGAGATAAGACATGCTGGAGAAGAGAGAGAGAGAGAGAGAGAGAGAGAGAGAGAGAGAGAGAGAGAGAGAGAGAGAGAGAGAGAGAGAGAGAGAGAGAGAGAGAGAGAGAGAGAGAGAGAGAGAGAGAGAGAGAGAGAGAGAGAGAGAGAGAGAGAGAGAGAGAGAGAGAGAGAGAGAGAGAGAGAGAGAGAGAGAGAGAGAGAGAGAGAGAGAGACAGAAAGAGGGAGAGAGAGAGACAGAGAGAGGGAGGGAGTGGGAACAGACAGCAGAGAGATGGGGAGCTGGCTGGGGCTGGATGAAAATAAAGGAATGATGTGGAGACTGCCTCTCCTCCTCACACATACACCAATACACATTACACACAGCTCACACACACCAACACACACACACTTCGACCCCAGTATCTCTGCCCTTTGTCATCGTGGAGACGTGGCCGGCAGAGCCAGGGTTCCTGGGGGGAGATGGTAGGATACTGGGTTATTATGGGATGGCATTAGAGGAACAAGGAAGGATTACTTTACATGATGGACATTTCCTATTAAATCATATTTAGTTGTGTGTGTGTGTGTGTGTGTGTGTGTGTGTGTGTGTGTGTGTGTGTGTGTGTGTGTGTGTGTGTGAGAGAGTAACACATAGTGTGTGTGGAAGCTCGTGTTTCAAATAGTCCTATATCTGCATTACTTCTGCAGTACAGTTGGATAAATGCTACATGTGGTGGGCCGTGATGGTAGTCAGGACTATAGGCTACACCCAGTATGGTTGTTTAACCAGTGACGTGTGTCTGTCAATGTACCGTATGTCTGTGTAACTGTACTGTAGATCATATCTCAGTACCATAATGTTCATAACATTGTCTATATGTGTGTCTGAGTGAGCTGTTAGATCAACATTACAGTATTGACTACAGTATTGATCCTGTGTTGAATAGTCATTGGGACAGACCTGTAGAGTTCCATTATATTCATTACATTCATGTTCTTTGTGTGTTATTACATGCTGTGTAGCCTGGGTTGTGTTCAGTTGTCATAAAACAGAAGAAAACTGTCCTAAAATGCAGTGAAACACAGAGGTTCTTGTAATGATATGGGTATTACTAAAGCTAAAAGGCTTTTCTACAGTGTGTCCTAATGCAGGGTTTTCAAACTGGGGTTAGCGGAGGTGCTGCAGGGGGTCCTCGATAACAAAAAGAATGTCTCTGCGTCCAGTATGGAGGACGTTAGAGGTAGTTTCACAAGCCAACACTAACTAGTGTTAATGCAATGACTGGAAGTCTAAAGGAACAGTTAACATGCTAGCTGTTCCTGTTCATCCGACTCTGGGGAAGTAGATAAATAGCTTCATTGCCAAAATCTCAAACTATCCCTTTAATATGTAGGAAATTACAGTAATTGCAGCTAAATTACAGGGGGTTTTCTGTATAGGAAACTCTTAAGCGGTCATTTTCGGGATGGAAAAACTGTTTTAGTGTCAACTTAAACAACCAACACCAGATAGAAAGCATGCAGAAACATATGGAACTATATATTTTTTTAAATAATACCATCTTTGAGAACTAACAATCAAATAAAAGCTAGACAGATAAAAAATGGCATTCAGGGCACATCCCTATTGATTTTGTTATGTTTGAGCACACACAGCATTAGTCATAGCAAAATGCATAGAATTGCATGAAATAAGCTTTAAAAATGCAGAAAAAGAATCTCAGCTCCATGCCAAACTGTGTAGAATTGCTGGAGATTAGTTTAAATTCTGCAAAATGTTCTCTCAGCGTAATTGATTTTTTTGTAGAATTGCAGAACATTTGCTTTACAACAGCAACATTTTCTCTCTGCCGCCAAGATACCTTTTTAGCTAATAGGCTATGTTACTTACACTTCCTCTTCTAATGAACAGTGGGGAGTTCAAAATAATAAAACTGTCTACCAAATCTATTCATTAAAATTTTTTAATTAAAATATCATTATCATTCACTTAATGATAAGACATTACTTTTGAAAGTTTTTGCTAACATATTATGGGGGTCCCTGGGTCGCCGGTTTGCCTGGGCGGGGGTCCTTGGCCAAGACATGTTTGAAAACCTCTGTCCTAATGAACATGACTTTGGGATATCAGGCTGCTACACAGGAAGTAACGCTAGCTGCAGTGCAGTCAGAGGAGAGGAGGGACCACGCCTTAGTCTGGGTGGCAGAGACCGGGCCAGACACACAGTCACACACACAGTGGAACACATACACGCTAAGCATACACACACACACACACACACAATAAGCGCATAATATTCATATTCTCTGTCTAACGGGATGGGTAATGTAATATTTTGTCTGCTCCTCCTCTGTACGCTCTCTCTCTCTCTCTCTCTCTCTCTCTCTCTCTCTCTCTCTCTCTCTCTCTCTCTCTCTCTCTCTCTCTCTCTCTCTCTCTCTCTATATATATATATATATATATATATATATATATATATATATATATATATATATATATTCTGAGCAGAGAGATAAATGCATTTGTAAACTGCCTATAATGCAGCCCCCTCCCCTAAACCAGGCAAGGACCACAGGGAAGAATTCTAATGTGTCACACACACACAAACACACACACACACACACACGCGCGCGCAGTAGCAGACACACATACACACACATGCATGTGCAGTCGGACACACACGCACACACTGAACACACACAAGTTGAACTCTCTCTCCATCTCTCTTATGAGGATTAAACATTCTTATCTCATCACATTTGAGCATGGAGAGTCTTTCATGGCTAATTATAAACGTATTCACGATAATAGTGATGTATTATTAATGTATTCTCTGTTGTTTATCAGGAATCTAAATGAGAGTGTGTTGTGTTATATCGTAGAACACTGTGGTGGAACAGCAACTATCCTTTCATCACCACAGTTAGGCTACTCTAGTGTTTTTATTTTTCTATTGGATTCTATTACACTCTATCCTACAATCACCTCCAGTGTTTCCCCCGTATTCATTTAGCAGCGGCGAACCCCCAATGCTAAATTGTTGCCGCCACACCAAAACATTAACATTTTAAAATAGAAATACATTTTCAGGATGGAAAAACACTTTCAGTGTAAATTTAAATGACTAAAACCAAACAAAGTATGTAGAAAATATTATTGACCTATACAGTCGTGGTCAAAAGTTTTGAGAATGACACAAGTATTGGTCTTCACAAAGTTTGCTGCTTCAGTGTTTTTAGATATTTTTGTCAGATGTTACTATGGTATACTGAAGTATAATTACAAGCATTCCATAAGTGTAAAAGGCTTTTATTGACAATTACATTAAGTTTATGCAAAGAGTCAATATTTGCAGTGTTGACCCTTCTTTTTCAAGACCTCTGCAATCTGCCCTGGCATGCTGTCAATTAACTTCTGGCCCACATTCTGACTGATGGCAGCCCATTCTTGCATAATCAATGCTTGGAGTTTTGTGGGTTTTTGTTTGTCTACCTGCCTCTTGAGGATTGACCACAAGTTCTCAATGGGATTAAGGTCTGGGGAGGTTCCTGGCCATGGACCCAAAATGAGCCACTTAGTTATCACTTTTGCCTTATGGCAAGGTGCTCCATCATGCTGGAAAAGGCGTTGTTCGTCACCAAACTGTTCTTGGATGGTTGGGAGAAGTTGCTCTCAAATAAAGAAAAACCCTTGAATGAGTAGGTGTGTCCAAACTTTTGACTGGTAGTGTTTATCCATTGATTCTTGAAGAATATAACTTATAAATGCCTCATGAGCTTAGTTCAACTGTCACACTCCATGAGAACCCAAAATATAAGCTTGTATTTATCCAATGTTTGTAAACATTGTAAATGTAAACAAACACTGTATAGCCTTATAACATGGTTGAAACAGTAATTTTGATATCATGGATGGTCAGTCCTTGCATCCATAGCACTGTCTATTAATCTTAGAGTGGTTACATTTCTCCAGGCCCATCCCTCAGCTTTTTACCAAAACAGAGGTGGGGCGGCCGTTTTGTTATTGTTTCAACTGTGGATTTGCCCTTTAAACGGCTGCATATTATCAAGATATCAAAGTGTCACCAACAAACAGGTAAACAATATGCCTATAGAAAATGCAGCATATGGCATTAATTTTTTTCACATGTAAATAGCACTTTTCAGTAGTGCTCAAAGTATGCCATTCCATGAGCGCAGCATTTATTTTTCAACTCGAATCAATGAGCCCAATCAGTCCTCCATGACAACAAAATCATAAACAGCAGAGTAGGGCTGGCTAATAAGGCCTTCGTTTTAGGGTTATGCTCAGGTAAAACAATTTGGCTAATCTATACTTCCATATTTCAAAGTCCTATTCTTGAAGATCAAGGGATATAACATTCATTTGAATGACTGGAATTCTGATAGACTTTGGTTTTTAATGTAAAGATATCATAAAATTGATTGTATGATTGTACAATTTATTCTTTAATGTATATATGGCTGTCTCTGGATAATTTTGAAATCAACATTTTCGAATGTAATGATGTTGAATATTGGCATAACATATTGGCTATCGGCTTCCTTGGCCCCCAAAAATCGGTATTGTCATTAGACCTAAAAAAAACCACATTGGTCTTCTCTAGTATTATCTTCTCTTTCATAATATACCTGCAGGTGCATGGTTAGTTTAGACAGTATATAATACCCCTGCTCTGGCATTATCATGGCGTTATCGTCTCCATCATAATAGATTAATGGTGTGATACAACAACGGGTGAAGGAGGTTAAGGCATAAGGAGAGATGTTACACAAAGGATATGATGTATCAGTGATACAGTGAATAGTGAAGTGTGTGCGTGTGTGTCACGCCCTGATCGAGAGAACTCTCGTTGGTTGGGTCAGGGTGTGAGTTTTCTGTTGAGATCTATGTTAGTGTATTAGGTTGTGTATTTCTATGTTTGGCCGGGTGTGATTCCCAATCAGAGACAGCTGTCGCTCGTTGTCTCTGATTGGGGATCATACTTAGGTAGCCTGGTTGCCTACCTTAGTTGTGGGATCTTGTTCCTGTTAGGCTTGTATGTGTATAGACCTTTGGACTTCACGTTACGTTGTTTTCTTGTTTTGTTGTATGTTTATTGAGGTAATAAACATGTACGCTTTTCACGCTGCACCTTGGTCCGACCCGTCTCTCAACGTTCGTGACAGAGTGTGTGTGTGTCTGTGTTGTTGAATGCTATGGTAAATCCATGGGTATAACCCCTCCGAATAACCATTCTGCACATCTAGCAGAAACCCTCTCTTCTCCCCCCATTAGTTTATGTTCAGAGCGATACTGTGTTTTCTGTTTGAATATCAATATATGCTCACTGGCCAGTTTATTAGGTACCATTTCACGAAAATGGATCGCTCCTACAGACAGTGAGTCACCTAGTAAACGCTTGCTATATAAAGCAGGCAGACAGACATTGAGGCATTCAGTTACTGTTCAATTGAACATTAGAATGGGCAAAACGAGTGACCTAAGCGACTTTGAGCGTGGTATGATTGTCGGTGTCAGGCGTGCCGGATCCAGTATCTCAGAAACGGCCGCCCTCCTGGACTTTTCACGCATGACAGTGTCTAGGGTTTACCGAGAATAGTGCGACAAACACAACCCAATAGAGTATCTTTGGGATGAGCTAGAACGGGCTGTTCGCAGCATGAATGTACCGCCGTCCAATCTGCAGCAGCTGCGTGATGACATCGCGTCAGCATGGACCAACATCCCTGTGGAACGTTTCCGACACCTTGTAGAATGCCCCGAATAATTCAGGCTGTTCCGGAGGCAAAGCGGTGTCCGACCCGGTTCTAGATGGGTGTACCGGTGAGTGTATATGCAGGCCATTGGTTTTGTGTGTTCATAATAGATTTATGAAATGTAAGCTGTGAGGTTTTTTGTTTTTTTTGTTGCTGTGAATAAATTCCATTATGTCAGAGGAGAGCATTTACTGTATCTACTGTAGCCTCTCAGCTCAGTCAGAGGCTGAGTCCCAAATGACACCCTATTCCCTATATAGTGCTATTCCCTATATAGTGCATTAAGTAGTGAACTATATAGAGATTAGGTTGCCATTTGGGATACGAGCAGACACATTTCATTTAGTTAGTGGTGGTGGTGTACCCTGTGGGTTAAAACCATCAGGCTAGCGCCATAATACAGGCCTACATATTAATATAAATGATATATAAGCTACAGTATGGCTCTCTGCTTTAGACTAGTGCCCTAGATCAGCAATCCTACACCGAGACGCTTTTTGAACATACATCTACATAGTATGGGACTCTGCCCCAGATATAATGGATTTGATATAATACAATGACTATGAGGTTAAAGTACAGACTGTCAGCTTTAATTACAGCACATTTTGTGCATAGTCCCCCCCATTTTAGAGGACCAAAAGTATTAAGACAAATTCACTTGTGTCTATTAAAGTAGTCAAAAGTATTGTGTCATTTTGGAGTCACTTTTATTGTAAATAAGAATATAATATGACAGGGGAGGTTAGCATTTTTTTGGGGGGGGGGGTTTAGCTTTCTCACTCATCATTATTCATGATTCATTCAGGATTATCCATAATCATGGTATCATTTAAAATCAAAAGTGCTGGAGTACAGAGCCAAAACAACAACAAAAATGTCACTGTCCCAATACTTTTGGAGCTCAGGAAAGAGGGAGAAAGAGAGGGGGATGAGAGACAGAGAATGAGATGCGGGATTCTGCCCATCATTCATTCATGCCTCATAGTCAGTCATCTCCTCTCTGTGGCGTAGGTGGGGTTCGCTTTATATGTGCTGTACTGTAGTCGCTCTGAAATTAATACTGTCTAGTACCCTGCTATTTCTGGGAGCTAAACCAATTAATGTGGCTTAGCTTACAGTTCCTTCTTTAGCTAATGTGGCTAACTATGCACCAAGCTAGCCACTGATCCTCTGTGTGTAGCAGTGACTGGCTGTGGCTGTAGCAGGCAGCTTGATGCTGGGGTGGACTGTGGACGTAATGAGGCTGACCCTATGACACCGGCTGGCTGATTGAGACAGATCAGAGAGGGGATAAGATATGGGATTCCTGCAGCCTGCAGCAGCCATTAGGATGGGAGGAGGGAGGGGAGAGCAAATAAGGGAAGGGTGAGGGAACAGGGGGGGTGGAGCATCTGGCAGTGGGGGAAAGAGGAGTGAGATAGAGATTGTAGGAAAGAGGGCAGAGGTGCAGCAGTGTCTTCCACTTTGCACTAGGTTACAGGCCAAATTAAACTTTGTCATTAGTTGGTGCGTTTTGGCCAACCCATGGGAAAGAACTAATTTATTTCTGAGTAGAGTAGTAGATAGGGGATAGGAAGATTACTACATTACTACAACAGCCCACTGGTCCACTGATAACAGCACCACTGGCCAAGATTACTCACCAGTCCAGATGTTCCACCAGCAGGATTACATTGGACTGGGGAGTTACATGTTAGTCGACTGTGGCCATACTAGGCTATGTGTAGTGTGTCTGTGAGAATAAAAGTAATCTAGATTACAGTAGACCGTATAGTTTCTCATGTACACTATGTTCCTTATTTATTATTCATAGTGACGTGTAGGCTAATGCTTGTTACCGTGAAAATGTGCTAACTTCAAGCATTTTCAATGCCAACCGCCAGGCAAGAATAATGGTTTAATCCCAAATGACACTTTATTCCCTATATAGTGCTCTACTTGACCAGGGCCCATAGGTTTCTAGTTAAAAGTAGTGCACTATGTAGGAAATAGGGTGCCATTTTGGACGCAGACAATGTCTGAAAGAGCAGCTCTATCAACAGCATTTAAATGGAAATGACTCGAGAGAGAAGAGGACAGGTAGGATGATGGTCACGACATCCAATCAGCATATGGTTATTCAAATCACTTATTCATATGGAAATATGTCTATTTACAACATCCAGTGTTTGGAGAATGTCCGACTGCCGTTTCTGTCTGTTGAGTCAAATGCCTCCATGGACACTGATTGGACACTGTCTCTGTCAGTGGTACTTATTGTGGAAAGAGGTATTTAGTCATGGGTCCTCCAGCATTATATAACATTATCATGCAAGTCACGACTTATGTTGTACTACTGGTAGCTAGTATATTCTCCCCATCCAGCTACTCTCCAAATCCTTCTCCAACACTCTGAACACAGAGAATTCAAGAGGCTACCATCCTAGCCTGGCGTGATCTCTGAGAAAATATCCAAATATATTACATATTTTAGGCTGAATGTTCAGGAATCAGGACAGACTGTTTTTTTCCCCTGCTGTATCTTGTTGTTCTCTTTATGGGCACTGGCAGAGCGTGATGTTGAATCTCAACAGTATTTCCTCGGTTTCTCACGATCTCGATCTCCTCTCCTCTCCCTTGGACTTCTTGAGAAGGAGGCAAGGAGAGAGGACACAGTGAATGGAGGCGAGACATTTTGAGATCTACTTGGCTCTAGAAGCACTCTGTCTGTCCTGTGTGTGTAGGAGTGGAGAGTAACTCAATGAAAACTGGGTAGTTGGTAATTGACCAATTACTCACCTATTAATCTTATGAGTCTAAGCCGGGGGGGTACCGACTTCAGACGAGTCCCGTGACACGTGTGGGGGTCGTAGAACACCATCGTGAGAGTGAGAGTCTCATCTTTCCATAGAGTGATCATTTTAGCTACTAGGCCCAACCGTTCAGACGCTACAGACGTTTTAGTGAGACTACCGATTTTGGGGATGTCTCATGGTCTGACAAACACAGTGGTAGCTCAGCCACCTTCCAAGGCCGCCATTAGCGGATGCGGTAGATTGAGATGCAGCCCATGCAAAAAAAAACATATCTCTAGCTTAAGCAAACATATGTTTTTATTATGCTAATTCAATGTTCACGGGGGTGCGGACATTGACTCTAGGGGGTTAAATCTTCTCAAGTCAAATAAAAGTTCATTGGTCGCGTACACAGATTTGCAGATGTTATCGCAGGTGCAGCAAAATCTTGTGTTTCTAGCTCTAACAGTGCAGTAATACCTAGCAATAAAAATTATAAATAATACCCCACCAACATAAAATAGTTATATAGGATGAGCCATGTATGTAAACATTAAAGTGACCAGTGTTCATTGACTCAATGAACAGTCTCTAAGGTGCAGGGTACCAGGTGGTAGCTGGTTAGTAACAGTGACTAAGGTTCAGGGCAGGGTACTGTGGGGAGGCTGGCTAGTGGTGACTGTTTAACAGTTGGATGGCCTGGAGATAACAGCTGTTTATCAGTCTCTCGTCCCCAGCTTTGATGCACCTGTACTGTCTCCGCCTTCTAGATGGGTGAACAGGCCGTGGCTCAGGTGCCTGAGGTCCTTGATTATCTTCTTGGCCTTCCTGTGACATCGGGTACTGTAGATGTTCTGGAGGGCAGGCAGTGTGCCCCCGGTGGGCAGACCGCAACCTCTGGAGAGCCCTGCGGTTCTGGATGGTGCAATTGCCGTACCAGGCAGTGATACAGCCCGACAGGATGCTCTCGATGGTTAATCAGTAGAAGTTTGTGAGGGGCCAAGCCAAATTTCTTCAGCCTCCTGAGGTTGAAGAGGCGCTGTTGCTCCTTCTTTACCACGCTGACTGTGTGAAGGGACCAGTTCAGGTTGTCAGTGACGTCCACTTTTGCCCCGTCAATGTGGATGGGGCCGTGCTCTCTCTGCTGTCTCCTGTAGTCCTCAATGTAGCTAATTTGTTTTATTATTTTCCTGGCACCACTCTGCCAGGGGTCTCACCCCCGTGTTGAGGATCAGCGTGGCGTATGGGGTTGTTGTCTACCTTCACCACCTGGGGTCGGCCCGTCAGGAAGTGTTAGACCCAGTTGCACAGGGAGGGGTTCAGACCCAGGGCCCTGAGCTTAGTGATGAGCTTGGAGGGCACTATGGTGTTGAAGGCTGAGATGTAGTCGACGAACAACATTCTTACATAGGTATTCCTCTTGTCCATAGGATAGGGCAGTGTGCAGTGCAGTGGCGATTGCATCATCCGTTGATCTGTTTGGGCGATATGCGAATTGTAGTGGGTCTAGGTTGTTGGGTAAGATGGAGGCGATATGGTCCTTAACTAGCCTCTCAAAGCACTTCATGATGACAGAAGTGAGTGCTATGGGGCGATAGTCATTTAGTTAAGTTACCTTTGTTTTCTTGGGGACAGGAATAATGGTGGACATCTTGAAGCAAGTGGGGACAACAGACTGGGATAATGAGAGATTAAATAATTCCGTAAACACTCCAGCCAGCTGGTCTGCACATGCTCTGAGGACGCTGCTTGAGATGCCGTCTGGGCCGGCAACCTTGCGAAGGTTAACACGCTTACATGACTTACTCATGTTGGCAACGTAGAACGAGATCACACAGTCCTCGTGAGTGTCGGCGGCTCGATTTTGATTTCCTCAAAGCGGACGAAGAAGGTGTTTAGCTTGTCCAGGAGCGAGGCTACAGGTACACACACATACACATACACATACACATACACACACATCTCCATTTAACACGCTGGTTCTAGTCCGTTTGCTAATGAATGACGCAGTGAAACACACAAACACACATGTAAAAGAAAATAAAGAAAAAGACCAGGGAAAAACTACTAGAAAAAGGATATCTAGGGCATATTTGTAGAGACACAGACAGGATGGGAAAGGTTCATTTGGAGGTGACTAGGTTGTTAAGCTGAGTATGGCAGGATTAAAAGTCCCCCATCAGCTTTTTGTCTGTCAGCAGAGCGAAAGTGAATAGCAGCCAGGCCCATTACAGTTCACCACATAGCCAGGGGAACACAATCTAACACACCACCCTATAAACCAGAGATGGTCAATGTCGGTACTGGAGGGCCAAAACACATCAGGTTTTCATCCTCTCCTTCTAATAAGGGACTGATTCAGACCTGGGACACCAGGTCACTTTACCCCTACCTATACATATCTACCTCAATTACCTCGTACCCAATGTTCCCTCTAAGCCCGAGACTGCACGGGATTGAAATTCACTCAACTCTCTAGAGTTTTCCCTATTAGTTAACACAATCAACGTTTCCCTTTACTGTGGGAATTGTGATCGAATCAACGCAATATTACCCACTTTCAATGCAACATACCGAAACAAAACAAGAGATGCAAGAGATTTTGTTGTAGGCAGAATGCGTCGGAGTAGGATTCTATTGTGCATGACTCAGCCTGTACCCTACACAGACAGGTGCGGCATAACCAATCAGAGCTGCAGTAGGCCTATATGCAAATAGACCATTGCCATATATGGATCTGTGCCATTTACTTTGAACTGGACTGTGTTTACAGCATGAGCGGTCGTGAGTAGATCCGCTTGTTTTGAGATCAAAGCAAGAGCTGCATGTAGCCACGTGTGCACATTTTGTTCATATCCTTTGCTAGTCAGTGAGTTATTAGCCCAGTTATAGATCATTTGTAGTCAGCAATAGGGAAGTGATTGCTTCCTACAAGAGCACAAAACGTGTACATTTTTAGACATCTTTGAAAAACAAGTCAGGTAAAGAGCTTTCTTTTTGTCTTAAAGGGGCAGTGTTGTATTTTGAGACGGGCTTGAATAAGCTAAGTAGCCAATAGGCAGAGGGTAGCATCATCTGTCTGATTCTCTGTAATAATGGTATGGGAATAATAATAATGCATTTTATTTAGTAAAGTGGTTTCTTGTATCAAACAACACAACAACATTTGCAGTCACATCCTTGTCTAAAGGACAAGCGGATAAACAGGTTAATGTCAAGCCCTGCATGTTTTTTTTCAAAAGTCTCATGGAATGTAGGCCTACATTGATCACCACACATTGGCTGCTGCTGTAGGCTGAATGATAGAACAGCTATGTCCATGTTTAAATGTTATGTTCTCCATTGTTTTTGATGGTAGGCCACTCTGGTAGGCCTACATTATGATCAAATAGCCGCAGTAGCCTACTTGGCCACTGTTAAAACTGTAACTTAAAGCGGGTACAGCCTCAGCAGACCTGACATTTATTCAGGCAGAATTTGTTTTGAGGGAACATTGCTCGTACCCCTGCACATCGACTCGGTTCTGGTACCCCGTGGATATAGCCAAGTTATTGTTACTCATTGTATATTCCTCATGTTATCAGGCACGACTTCAACACCATCATTAAGTTTGCCGATGACACAACAGTGGTAGGCCTGATCACCGACAACGACGAGACAGCCTATAGGGAGGAGGTCAAAGACCTGGCCATGTGGTGCCAGGACAACAACCTCTCCCTCAACGTGATCAAGACAAAGGAGATTATTGTGGACTACAGGAAAAGAAGAGGACCGAGCACGCCCCCATTCTCATCGACTGGGCTGTAGTGGAGCAGGTTGAGAGCTTCAAGTTCCTTGGTGTCCCCATCACCAACAAACTAACATGGTCCAAGCACACCAAGACAGTCGTGAAGAGGGCACGACAAAACCTATTTCCACTAAGGAGACTGAAAAGACTTGGCATGGGTCCTCAGATCCTCAAAAGGTTCTACAACTGCACTATCGAGAGCATCCTGACTGCTTGCATCACTGTCTGATATGGCAACTGCTCGGCCTCCGACCACAAGGCACTACAGAAGAGCTGCACTATCGAGAGTAGTGCGTACGGCCCAGTACATCACTGGGGCCAAGCTTCCTGCCATCCAGGACTTCTATACCAGGCGGTGTCAGAGGAAGGCCCTAAAAATTGTCAAAGACCGCACGGCAAGCGGTACCGGAGCGCCAAGTCTATGTCCAAGAGGCTGCTAAACAGCTTTTATCCCCAAGCCATAAGACTCCTGAACATCTAATCAAATGGCTACCCAGACTATTTGCATTAAACCCCCCATCCCCCCCCCATTTACGCTTCTGCTACTCTCTGTTTATTATCTACGCATAGTCACTTTAATAACTCTACCTACAAGTACATATTACCTTGACTAACCGGTGCCCCCGCACATTGACTCAGTACCGGTATTCCCTGTATATAGCCTCGCTATTGTTATTTTTACTGGTATTCTTTCTTAAAGCTGCATTGTTGGTTAAGGGATTGTAAGTAAGCATTTCACTGTAAGGTCTACACCTGTTGTATTCGGCGCATGTGACAAATACACTTTGATTTGATTTTGAATTTATATTGTAATACAAAATGTAAGTTTACACACTCCCGGGAATGTCATACATGATGGATCATTAGCTTGATGTGTGTTGAGCCTGAGACAGCAGCGGTTCAAACTGTAGAACCCAGTTCCTACGTTTGAAAATAACAATGGATTTTATCAATCAAAACTATGCTACATTTTATCTCTGGGACCCTTAGGATGACAAATCAGAGCAAGATTACTGAATGTAAGTACATTATTTACCTTCAGAGGTGAATGTATCAAACCAGTTGCCGTGATAGGTTTTTTATTGTTGTGCATTCTCCTCAAACAATAGCATGGTATTTTTTCACTGTAATAGCTACTGTAAATTGGACAGTGCAGTTAGATTAACAATAATGTAAGCTTTCTGCCGATATAATACATGACTATGTCCTGGAAATGTTGCTGTTACTTACAACAGTCATGCTAATCACATTAGTGCTCGTTAGCTCAACCGTCCCGTATACGGGACTGTCACGGATTCTGCCGAGGCTGCTCCTCCTCCTTGTACGAGCAGGCGTCGGCGGTCGCCGTCCCCGGAGTACTAGCTGCCACCGATCTTTGTTCTGTGTGTGATTGCTTTTGTCTGTCTGTCACACCTGTGTCCAATTGTTTAGTGATCACCTGTCCTATAAGTTCTGTCTGTTTGCTTAGTAGGATTGTGTGTTGTTGTTCGCCTGTCGTAGTGCTGCGTGGTTCGTTTCTTGTTTTCTGTTTTAGTGTTTTACGCATTGTGCGTAATGCTCGCCTCTGTGTTTTTCGAGGCAGTTTGTTTACCGTTTCCTTGTTGGATTATTTGAGTAAACTCTGTTGGACTGAGCCTCGGTGTCCTGCGCCTGACTTCCACCCCACATACACCTCACCTCTTGACAGAACAACACACCATCATGGAGTCAGCAGGAGCAGTAGCGGCACCCAGGTTGCTGGAGGAGCAGTTACGCTCTCAAGACATCTTGTTCCAGCAACTTGAGGCCGCCCTTGACGAGGTGTCCAACAAGATGAGTCGCTTGGTGACGAGGGAAGTGCCCACGCCATCACCCACGATCCCATCACCAACGACCAGTCCTCCTCTCTCAGCACCGGAACCCAGTGGCATTCGGCTCTCGCTCCCGAGGGCATATGACGGTTCTGCAGCCGGGTGTCAGGGTTTCCTCCTGCAGATAGAACTATACCTGGCTACTATACACCCAGCGCCCTCGGGATACGAGAGTGTCGCCGCCCTCATCTCCTGTCTATCCGGTAAGGCGTTGGAATGGGCCAACGCCGAATGGAGGAGAATAGACGCAGCTACCATCACCTACGCTGAGTTCTCCCGCCGCTTCCGGGCAGTCTTCGATCACCCACCTGAAGGGAAGGCGGCGGGGGAGCGTCTGTTCTACCTCCGACAGGAGAAGAGGAGCGCACAGGAGTTCGCACTGGAGTTCCGGACGTTAGCTGCGGATGCGGGATGGAATGAGAGGGCCCTCATCGACCAGTATCGGTGTAGCCTGCGAGAGGACGTTCGTCGTGAGCTGGCCTGCAGGGACACCAACCTATGCTTCGACCAGCTGGTGGACATCTCCATCAGGCTTGACACCCTGCTGGAGCCGCCCGCGGACGTCCCGAGTGGGGGTCGTCCATTCCATCCTCCAGCACCTCTGAGCCAATTCCTATGGAGCTCGGGGGTGCTGGCGCTAGAGAGAGGAGGAGGGAGAACCCGAGGAGGGCCAATCCCTGCACCAACTGTGGCCGTGGAGGACACACCGCGGCCAGGTGCTGGGGAGGGTCTGCTGAGAGAGGGGACAACAGGTCACGCACTGGGGAGTCATTTCAGGTGAGTAGGCGCCCCACTTACCCAGAGCTCTCTGTTGGTCACATGAGCATTCCTGTGCGTTTTCCACAGGTGGCACCTCATTCCCAGCATAAGGCGCTAGTAGATTCAGGCGCAGCTGGGAACTTTATTGATCGGGCATTTTGTGCTAGGTTAGGAATTCCCCCTTCGGCCGGTAGAAGTTCCATTCCCTGTCCATGCGTTAGACAGCCGGCCGTTGGGGTCGGGTCTAATCAGGGATGTCACGGCACCGCTGACGATGACTACGCAGGGGGGTCATGAGGAAATCATTCAGTTCTATCTGATTGACTCTCCTGCGTACCCAGTGGTGTTGGGGCTTCCCTGGTTAAGCACCCACGATCCTACCATAGCGTGGCAACAGAGGGCTCTTATGGAGTGGTCTGCCCAGTGTGTAGGGAGATGTCTAGGTGTTTCCATAGGGGCGACCCTCGGTAGAGAGTCCGAACCAAGTGCCCGCACTGCGCATTCCCCCCGAGTATGAGGGGGATTTAGCACTAGCGTTTAGCAAATCGAGAGCAGCACGGCTACCTCCTCATAGACAGGTGGACTGTGCGATAAATCTCCAGACCGGAGCAGCTTTTCCCAGGAGTCGTGTGTATCCCCTGTCTCAAGAGGAGACTGCGGCTATGGAGACTTACATAGCCGAGTCCTTGGCACAGGGATACATACGGCCCTCTACTTCTCCGGTTTCCTCGAGTTTCTTCTTTGTGAAGAAGAAGGACGGGGATTGCGCCCGTGTATTGATTACCGTAGTCTCAATCAGATCACAGTAAAATACAGTTACCCACTTCCACTGATTGCGACGATGACGGAGTCATTACGCGGAGCGCGTTTCTTCACAAAGTTGGATCTCAGGAGCGCGTACAATTTGGTGCGCATTAAGGGGGGATGAATGGAAAACAGCATTTAGCACCACCTCGGGTCATTACGAGTATCTCGTCATGCCGTATGGGTTAATGAATGCTCCTTCAGTCTTCCAATCCTTTGTTGATGAGATTTTCCGGGACATGCATGGGCAGGGTGTAGTGGTGTACATTGACGACATTCTAGTGTATTCTTCTACACGAGCCGAGTATGTAGCCCAGGTGCGCCGAGTATTGAGACGACTGTTGGAGCATGACTTGTATGTCAAGGCAGAGAAATGCCTGTTCTTCCAGGCGTCCGTCTCCTTTTTGGGTTATCGGTTGTCCGCGTCTGGCGTGGAGATAGAGGTAGATCGGGTATCAGCTGTGCGTAATTGGCAAACTCCAACCACCGTAAAAGAGGTGCAGCGGTTCTTGGGTTTTGCTAATTACTACCGGAGGTTTATCCGGGGTTTTGGACAGGTTGCAGTTCCCATTACGTCCCTGCTAAAGGGGGGTCCGGTGCGCTTGCGGTGGTCAGCTGAGGCGGACAGGGCATTTGTCAAGCTGAAGAACCTGTTCGCTTCGGCCCCGGTGCTGGCACATCCGGATCCCTCTTTGCCTTTCCAAGTAGAGGTGGACGCGTCCGAGACCGGTATAGGGGCAGTCCTGTCACAACGGTCCGGCACGCCACCTAAGCTCCGCCCCTGTGCGTTCTACTCCAAGAAGCTCAGCTCGGCGGAGCGCAATTATGACGTTGGGGACAGGGAGCTGTTAGCTGTAGTCCAGGCCCTAAAGGTGTGGAGGCATTGGCTTGAGGGGGCTCAACACCCTTTTCTCATTCTGACTGATCACCGCAACCTGGAGTACATCCGGGCAGCTAGGAGATTGAACCCTCGTCAGGCTAGGTGGAACATGTTCCTAACCCGGTTTGTGTTTAAGATCACATACATCCCTGGGTCCCAGAACGGTAAGGCAGACGCACTGTCCCGACAGTATGACACGGAGGAGAGGTCCATTGAGCCTACTTCCATACTGCCGAAGTCTTGTCTGGTGGCTCCGGTAGTATGGGAGGTCGATGCGGAAATCGAGCGGGCGCTGCGTACCGACCCTACTCCCCCGAGTGTCCTGTGGGGCGGACGTACGTTCCGCTCGAGGTTCGTGATCGGCTTATTTCGTGGGCTCATACATCACCCTCCTCTGGACATCCTGGTATTGGTGGGACGGTGCACTGCCTTAGCGTGAAATACTGGTGGCCAACGTTAGCCAGGGATGTGAGGGTTTATGTCTCCTCCTGCTCGGTGTGTGCCCAGTGTAAGGCACCTAGACATTTGCCCAGGGGTAAGTTACATCCTCTGCCCGTTCCACAACGACCATGGTCCCACCTATCTGTAGATTTTGTGACCGATCTACCCCCTTCCCAGGGTAATACTACCATTTTGGTCGTTGTGGATCGGTTTTCTAAGGCCTGTCGTCTCCTCCCACTGCCGGGTCTCCCTACTGCCCTACAGACCGCCGAGGCCCTCTTTACCCACGTGTTCCGGCACTATGGGGTCCCCGAGGATATTGTGTCCGACCGAGGTCCCCAGTTCACCTCCAGAGTCTGGGGGGCTTTTATGGAACGCCTGGGGGTCTCGGTTAGCCTTACCTCGGGTACCACCCAGAGAGCAATGGGCAGGTTGAACGTGTTAACCAGGATGTGGGTAGGTTTTTGAGGTCCTATTGCCGGGACCGGCCGGAGGAGTGGTCGAGGTATATCCCCTGGGCAGAGATGGCCCGGAACTCTCTCCGCCACTCCTCCACCGGATTAACACCTTTCCAGTGTATTTTAGGGTATCAGCCGGTCCTGGCACCGTGGCACGAGAGCCAGACCGAGGCCCCTGCGGTGGACGAGTGGATTCGGGCGCTCAGAAGAGACGTGGGACGCTGCCCATGTCCATCTGCAGCGTGCCATCCGTCAACAGAAGGCGAGCGCCGATCGCCACCGCAGTGAGGGGCCGGTGTACGCACCGGGAGATCGAGTCTGGCTCTCGACTCGAAACCTGCCCCTCCGCCTGCCCTGCCGGAAGCTGGGTCGGCGGTTTGTGGGGCCCTTCAAAGTCCTGAGAAGATTGAACGAGGTGTGTTACAGATTACAACTGCCTATTGAGTACAAAAATATTAACCCCTCGTTCCATGTGTCTCTTCTCAGGCCGGTGGTAGCTGGTCCACTCCAAGAGGAGGAGATAGGAGAGACCCCTCCACCCCCTTTGGACATCGAGGGGGCACCGGCGTACAGGGTCCGGACTATATTGGACTCGAGGCGCCGGAGGAGTGGTCTCCAGTATCTCGTGGAGTGGGAGGGGTACGGTCCGGAGGAACGGTCCTGGGTGCCCAGGAGGGACATCCTCGATCCATCCCTCCTGACTGAGTTCCACCGTGGGCATCCCACGCGCCCGGGTCCGCGTCCTCCTGGCCGTCCCCGAGGCCGGGGTCGGTGCACGGCTGGAGCCGCGCGTCAAGGGGGGGGTACTGTCACGGATTCTGCCGAGGCTGCTCCTCCTCCTTGTACGAGCAGGCGTCGGCGGTCGCCGTCCCCGGAGTACTAGCTGCCACCGATCTTTGTTCTGTGTGTGATTGCTTTTGTCTGTCTGTCACACCTGTGTCCAATTGTTTAGTGATCACCTGTCCTATAAGTTCTGTCTGTTTGCTTAGTAGGATTGTGTGTTGTTGTTCGCCTGTCGTAGTGCTGCGTGGTTCGTTTCTTGTTTTCTGTTTTAGTGTTTTACGCATTGTGCGTAATGCTCGCCTCTGTGTTTTTCGAGGCAGTTTGTTTACCGTTTCCTTGTTGGATTATTTGAGTAAACTCTGTTGGACTGAGCCTCGGTGTCCTGCGCCTGACTTCCACCCCACATACACCTCACCTCTTGACAGGGACACCTATCCCATAGAGGTTAAGACTACAAATCGTTATAAATGGCCAATTTGCGAGATTTACTTGTTATTTCAATAGGCATAGGCTACTGACTAAAATCTGGGTTTGTAATTGCAATTCAACGTTGCCATGGTTTGTTGAGGTAGATGCAGGAAGCCTATAGCCCCTGATAGGCCAACATCTCATTTCAGGGAAAAGTCTGCAATGAAACTGACATTAAATGTGGAGAATGATACATTCGAGATAGAGCTGTGACCATGATCACAATTGATAACTTCCAATTTAATGAACTAAACATGGTCATTAACAATTGCATAATAACACAAGTCTACAACAAATAACTGCATTATAGGCTATTTATTACATCTGTTTGCCAGCTCCAGGCAGGCTACACAAGTGGCACAAATTGATTTGCAATGACTCTAGTGATATCGCCATTTCAACATATGTATTATACTTTATCAAATGGTAGGCTACAGTAGCCTACAATGGCATAGAAATTAATTGCCTATGTGATGACCAACAGATGCAAATGCAGCTTATCATTCTCCACATTTAATGTCTTTTTTTTGTACTTTTTCTCCCCAATTTCGTGATAGCCAATTGGTAGTTACAGTCTTGTCCCATCGCTGCAACTCCCCTACGGACTCGGGAGAGGCGAAGGTGAAGAGCCATGCGTCCTCCGAAACACACTGCTCGCTTAACCCGGAAGCCAGCCGCACCAATGTGTCGGAGGAAACACCATCCAGCTGGCGACTGAAGTCAGCTTGCAGGCGCCTGGCCCGCCACAAGGAGTTGCTAGAGCGCTGGGCCAATTGTGTGCCACCTCATGGGTCTCCCGGTCACGGCCGGCTGTGACACAGACTGGGATCAAACCCCTTGCTGTAGCGATGCCTCAAGCACTGCGATGCAGTGCCTTAGACCGCTGCGCCACTCGGGAGGCCCTTAATGTCATTTTCATTGTGGACTTTTTCCCATAACAGAAGCACGCGAGGGAGTTCCATAACTTTCATTTCAAATGTCCACTCGTGCAGCGCTCCAGACCCTAGCACTGAGCATGAGTAAAGTCCTTCGCATGATACGGTTATCCATAAGAAAAGTGGACATTAGAATGCAGTTTACTTTAAACCACCTCTGAGCGAATGTATCTCTAGTGCGCCTAAAGTCATTTTCCAATGCTTTGTCGCTGTTATATCGGTTCTAGCGTCTTAATATGTTTTATGGAAAAAGGGTGTCTCCATAATGACCAATCTAAATAGCCTACCTACAGCTGGTAAAAAGTTGTCACAATTTGCGCGTGTGCTGCTCTGTCACTCTCTCAAATAAAATAAAATACAATTGCATTGGTCACATACACATATTTAGCAGATGTTATTGCGGGTGTAGCGAAATTCTTGTGTTTCTAGCTCCAACAGTGCAGTAGTATCTAACAATTCACAACAATACACACAATACACACAAATCTAAAAGTAGAAGAATGGAATTAAGAAATATATAAATATTAGGACGAGCAATGTCGGAGTGGCATTGACTAAAATACAGTAGAATAGAATAGAATACAGTATATACATATGAGATGAGTAAAGCAGAAATATGTAAACATTATTAAAGTGGCTAGTGTTCCATTATTAAAGTGGCCAGTGATTCCAAGTCTATGTATATAGGGCAGCAGCCTCCAGTGCTCTCAACGCACACACACTCCTCTGGCCCTTCCCACCATTCACTCACTCACTCACTCACTCACTCAGTAACAGCCTGCTCACTGCCTGATAGTCAGCAGCAGCAGGTTACAGTTAAATATATATATATATACAGTGGGGGGAAAAAGTATTTAGTCAGCCACCAATTGTCCACTTAAAAAGATGAGAGAGGCCTGTAATTTTCATCATATGTACACGTCAACTATGTCAGACAAAATGAGAAAAAAAATCCAGAAAATCACATTGTAGGATTTTTAATGAATTTATTTGCAAATTATGGTGGAAAATAAGTATTTGGTCAATATCAAAAGTTTCTCAATAATTTGTTATATACCCTTTTTTGGCAATGACACAGGTCAAACATTTTCTGTAAGTCTTCACAAGGTTTTCACACACTGTTGCTGGTATTTTGGCCAATTCCTCCATGCAGATCTCCTCTAGAGCAGTGATGTTTTGGGGCTGTCGCTGGGCAACACAGACTTTCAACTCCCTCCAAAGATGTTCTATGGGGTTGAGATCTGGAGACTGGCTATGCCACTCCAGGACCTTGAAATGCTTCTTACGAAGCCACTCCTTCGTTGCCTGGGCGGTGTGTTTGGGATCATTGTCATGCTGAAAGACCCAGCCACGTTTCATCTTCAATGCCCTTGCTGATGGAAGGAGGTTTTCACTCAAAATCTCACGATACATGGCCCCATTCATTCTTTCCTTTACACGGATCAGTCGTCCTGGTCCCTTTGCAGAAAAACAGCCCCAAAGCATGATGTTTCCACCCCCATGCTTCACTGTAGGTATGGTGTTATTTGGATGCAACTCATCATTCTTTGTCCTCCAAACACGACGAGTTGAGTTTTTACCAAAAAGTTCTATTTTGGTTTCATCTGACCATATGACATTCTCCCAATCCTCTTCTGGATCATCCAAATGCACTCTAGCAAACTTCAGACGGGCCTGGACATGTACTGGCTTAAGCAGGGGGACACGTCTGGCACTACAGGATTTGAGTCCCTGGCGGCGTAGTGTGTTACTGATGGTAGGCTTTGTTACTTTGGTCCCAGCTCTCTGCAGGTCATTCACTAGGTCCCCCGTGTGGTTCTGGGATTTTTGCTCACCGTTCTTGTGATCATTTTGACCCCCACAGGGTGAGATCTTGCGTGGAGCCCCAGAACGAGGGAGATTATCAGTGGTCTTGTATGTCTTCCATTTCCTAATAATTGCTCCCACAGTTGATTTCTTCAAACCAAGCTGCTTACCTATTGCAGATTCAGTCTTCCCAGCCTGGTGCAGGTCTACAATTTTGTTTCTGGTGTCCTTTGACAGCTCTTTGGTCTTGGCCATAGTGGAGTTTGGAGTGTGACTGTTTGAGGTTGTGGACAGGTGTCTTTTATACTGATAACAAGTTCAAACAGGTGCCATTAATACAGTTAACGAGTGGAGGACAGGGGAGCCTCTTAAAGAAGAAGTTACAGGTCTGTGAGAGCCAGAAATCTTGCTTTTTTGTAGGTGACCAAATACTTATTTTCCACCATAATTTGCAAATAAATTCATAAAAAATCCTACAATGTGATTTTCTGGAGAAAAAAATTCTCAGTTTGTCTGTCATAGTTGACGTGTACCTATGATGAAAATTACAGGCCTCTCTCATCTTTTTAAGTGGGAGAACTTACACAATTGGTGGCTGACTAAATACTTTTTTTCCCCACTGTACCCTTATAAAAGATTGTATCATGAAGGAGACTGCATGTTCGAATTTCACCAAGTAGAAAGGGAAGAGGTTGAAAGGATGCTGTTGTCGCTTTCAGATGACAAGTCACCTGCTACAGATAATATTGATGCCAAATTGCTTAGAGTTACATCTAACCAAATATTTACCCCAAAATCTCATATTTTTAATAAGTGCTTGATGTATGGGGTGTGCCCAGAAGTCTGGAAAGAGTCAAAGGTTATTCCACTACCTAAGGATAACACATCTGCCTTCACTGGTCCTAATAGTTGTCCTATAAGCTTGCTGCCTGTGTTAAGTAAATTATTGGGAAAAAATGGTATCTGTACAAATCAAGGATTATTTCTCATGTAATGGTCTGATAACGGGTTTCCAGCATGCTTACAAAGAAGGGCATTCTACGAGTAAGGCCTTAGCACAAATTACAGATGATTGGTTAAAGAGTATGGATGACAGGAAGTTAATTGGTCCAGTGTTGCTAGATTTCAGTGCTACGTTTGATGTAATTGTTCATGAACTGTTACTAGGTAAACTCAAATGTTATGGTTTTAAGTCTGCAGCTCTATCCTGGATGGAAAGCTATCTATCCAGGAGAAGGCAAAAAGTGTTCTTTAATGGTAGCTTTTCAAACAGTAAAGATATACACTGTGGTGTTCCTCAAGGAAGCTGCCTAGGCCCACTTCTCTACGCTTTCTTTACTAATGATTTACCTTCAGTAATTAACAAAACAAGAGTGGTAATGTATGCTGAAGACTCTACAATGTATAGCGCAGCATCAGAATGTAATGAGCTAACAGATGTACTGAGTAGTGAACTAAGAATGGTGTCTGAGTGGGTTGATATGAACAAATTGGTGTTGAACATTTCTCAAACGAAATGTATTGTATTTGGTTCAAGATATATGCTTGCTGATGATCCCCAATTTGTCGATGAATAGAACTCAGCTTTATCATGGTCAGAACACATAGATAATATTGTTATTAATATGGGTAAGGGAATTGCTGTTAAAATAAATTGTTCAGAGTATGTAACATCTAGCACTCTGAATCAGGTGATTCAATCCCTCATCCTATCACACCTAGAGTACTGTCCAGTTATATGGTCATCTGCAGCAAAGAAAGATATAAAAAAAGCTCAAATTCGCTCAAAACAGGGCTGCCAGATTAGCTCTTCATTGCGCTATCCGTATTAATATTATCCAAATGCATCATAATCTCCTATGGCTTCACATTGAAAACAAATTACTATCCAGTCTTCTGATTGTCTTTAGGAATGTTATATTTTTCAAAAGACCACAGTATTTTTCAGACCAGTTAGTACGTACTAGCAACACGCATAACCACCAAACCAGACAGGTAAATTCAGGGCATCTAAGACAACCCAAGCCAAGGACAAATCGCCTTAAATCTACAGTTTTATATAGAGCCATAGCTGAATGGAACTCTTTACCAATCCATATTTCTCAGGCAAAAAGTAAATCCACCTTCAAAAATAAAATTAAAGAACATCTAATGCAATAGACCATATGACTGGACAGGAAATAGAAAGGATCAACTGAATGTTAAATGTGTTACCTGTCAGGTATTTTAATTGTCTGTATTGTCTACTTATTAAACGTTTGTAAAGTCTTATTAATTGGTGTTGGACCCCAGGAAGGTTAGCTAACGTTACGGCGTTAGCTAATGGGGATCCTAATAAAAAATTCGCAACAATTCACACAATTTGGAAAGGTACACACCTGTCTAAATGAGGTCTCACAGTTGACAGTGCATGTCAGAGCAAAAACCAAGCCATGAGGTCAAAGGAGTTGTCCATAGAGCTCGGAGACAGGATTGTGTCTGCAGCATTGAAGGTTCCCAAGAACACAGTGGCCTCCATCATTCTTAAATGGAAGAAGTTTGGAACCACCAAGACTCTTTCTAGAGCTGGGTGCCCAGCCAAACTGAGCAATCGAGGGAGAAGGGCCTTGGTCAGGGAGGTGACCAAGAACCCGATGGTCACTCTGACAGAGCTCCAGAGTTCCTCTGTGGAGATGGAAGAACCTTCCAGAAGGACAACATCTCTGCAGCACTCCACCAATCAGGCCTTTATGGTTGAGTGGCCAGACGGAAGCCACTTCTCAGTAAAAGGCACATGACAGCCCGCTTCGAGTTTTCCAAAAGGCACCTAAAGACTCTCAGACCATGAGAAACAAGATTCTCTGGTCTGATGAAACCAAGATTGAACTCTTCGGCCTGAATGCCAAGCATCACGTCTGGAGGAAACCTGGCACCATCCCTATGGTGAAGCATGGTGGTGGCAGCATCATGCTGTGAGGATGTTTTTCAGCGACAGGGACTGGGAGACTAGTCAAGATCGAGGGAAAGATGAATGGAATAAAATACAGAGAGATCCTTGATGAAAACCTGCTCCAGAGCGCTCAGGACCTCAGCCTGGGGCGAAGATTCACCTTCCAACAGGACAGCTACCCTAAGCTCACAGCCAAGACAACGCAGGAATGGCTTCGGGACAAGTCTCTGTATGTCCTTGAGTGGCCCAGCCAGAGCCCGGACTTGAACCCGATCGAACATCTCTGGACATACCTGAAAATAGCTGTGCAGTGACGCTCCCCATCCAACCTGACAGAGCTTGAGAGGATCTGCAAAGAAGAATGGGAGAAACTCCCCAAATACAGGTGTGCCAAGCTTGTAGCATCATACCCAAGAAGAATCGAGGCTGTAATCGCTGCCAACGGTGCTTCAACAAAGTACTGAGTAAAGGGTCTAATTACTTATGTAAATGTGATATTTCAGTTTTTTATTTTTTATACATTTGCAAACATTTCTAAAAACCTGTTTTTGCTTTGTAGTTATGGGGTGTTGTGTGTAGATTGATGAGGGAAAAAAACGATTTAATCAATTTTAGAATAAGGCTGTAACGTAACAAAATGTGGAAGAAGTCAAGGGATCTGAATACTTTCCGTATGCACTGTATATAGCACTTTACAATGATAGAAATGAAAAAGAAAAAGAACCAAAACAGGAGTCAAAACAAAACATCAGACTAAACAAGACATAAATAAAGAGAGGGGTGGGCTCAAATAAGGGAAAGAGTGTGATGTATCAGTGTATGGGGATGGGAGGGTTGGGATTTGGAAAATAATCCGGGTTTAGGGTAGGGGGTATGGTAAGGTGCTGCTCAGTATTGTGAAGTGAGGAGTGTTTTAGTAGTGTATTTCTTTGATTGTATGTGTGTGTTGGGGGGGGGCTTAAGGATGATAGTGATGGACTCAGAGTGATGGACTCAGGGTCACGGACAGCTGGAGGGAGGGAGGGAGTTCCAGAGCCTTGGAGCAACCCTGGAGAAGGCCCTGTCGCCAAAGCTCTGGAGCTTAGAGCTGGGGTTGACAAGGTGGCCCGCTGTGGCGGAACGGAGTGCGCGTGTGGGTTGGTGGGGGAGAAGAAGGTCTGAGAGGTGAGGGGGGGCAAGGTGGTGAAGGGCTCTGTAGGTCAGAAGGACGATATTGTAATCAATGCGTTGGGAGACAGGGAGCCAGTGGAGTTCATGGAGGACAGGGGTGATGTGCTGCCAGGACTTGGTGTGGGTGAGGAGTCGGGCTGCAGAGCTTTGAACCATTTGAAGCTTATGGAGGGAGCGAAGACGGGAGGAGATGAATGCATGTATGAGGGTTTCAGTGGCAGGACAGGAGAGGGAGGACCTGACTTTGGGAATGTTGCAGAGGTGGAAGAATAAGGATTTGACAGTCTGTCTTATGTGGTGGTCAAATGAGAGGGTGGAGTCCAGGATGACACCAAGGTTGCGTGCATGGAGGGAGGGAGAGACAGTGGTGTTGTCAATGGTGAGGGGGAGGTTTTGTTGCATCCATGTTTTTATAGCAGAGAGGCAGAATTTAATGTGGGTCAGAGGTGAGTTGAGGAGGGATTTGGTGCTGAGGTAGATCTGGGTGTCATCAGCATAGCAGTGAAAGTTAAGGTTGAAGTGACGGAGGATCTGACCAAGAGGGAGGATGTAGATAATGAAGAGTAAGGGGCCCAGCACAGAGCCCTGGGGGACACCCTGTATAACTGCAGCTGATTCTGAGGTGTGGCCATTGAGGGACATGTAGTGGGTCAGGTTTGTGAGGTATGATTGTAGCCAGGAGAGTGCAGTGCCCTCAACACCCAAGCCCTCAAGCCTGTTGAGGAGGATCTGATGGCTCACTGTATCAAAAGCAGCACTCAGGTCAAGGAGAATCAGGATGTTGAGGGCATCAGCATCAGCAGAGGTGAGGAGGTCATTGATAACTTTGAGGAGGCTTGAACAGCTTGTTGATTAGCAGGTGGGTTTGTAATTGGGAGGCAACAGTACGTTCCAGAATATTGGCAAGGAAAGGGAGGTTGGAAATGGGGCGGAAGTTATTGATGATGGTGGTGTCCAGTCCTGGCTTTTTTAAGATGGGGGTGACTGCAGCTGTTTTGTAGTTGGAGGGGACAGTTCCGTGGTCGAAGGAGAGGTTGACGATGTGTTTGATATATGGACAGAGAGCAGGCAGGTAGGCTTTGATGAGAACAGTGGGGAGATGATCCAGGGAGAAAGTTGTAGTCTTGGAAGACATGATACGTTTTGAGATATAGGGAGAGTCAATGGGGGCAAATTCGGAGAGCCGGGTTTCAGGTGTGACTGTTGGGAGGTAGACAGGGAGAGGGGCGGCTGAGGGAGGTTGATTAGTCAGTTTATTTTGGTGATCTTGTCCTTGAAAAACTGGAAGAAGTTGCAGAGTTCAGTGGAGGGAGTAGAGAAGGCGTCGTCACGGGGCTACATATATAGTGAGGCAGACATATACTGGAGGCTATCAGCCATGCATTCAGTGGATCAGCGAACTGTCCTTCATTTGTGTGGGGCTGAAACATATTTTTCATCCAACCACGTGAGAATACGTCGCCAAGTGTAATTTCCCTTTGCCTGACGACTCAAACTGAATTCTTCCGATGTTCTATCGTTCGCTGCATACTTCAGCCTGAGACTGCCATCATTGAAGGCGTTTGTGGTGACGTCAAAATGAGGGGTGTTGTACAAAACAAAGTAATCAGCGATTGGATAATATCTAACCAATCAGAGTAGCAAAGCCAATGCCGAATTTTCAAACCTCCGCTTTACCCACGTGTGTTCTGGCTCTGGCCCAAACCATCGGTTTCTGGGACCATTCAGAATGGTTAGAATGTTTTTCCATTCTGGAAATCTTCATGGAGGTACTCAGATCCAGACTCATTGCGGAGAAGAAACTAACGTGCGTGGGCGTGGTGTAGTGTTTGGCCGGAGCAAGGTAGTTTGGGTAGCCAGGCAAACTTTCCCTGGCTAGCCTAGCTCACGTGGAAATGGCTAAAGTAGGCCTAACTGGAGAAATAAAAATAAAAGTTATGAAATACACCATTGTGGAAACAGGTGCTGCACAAGTGAAATCCCCTGTTTGATTTGGAGTCGTTGTGGACAAGGACAACAACCCGTTAGATGGATGTACAGCATGCAAAAAGTGAAAGCAGGTGTTTGTTTACAATAGGCTAATTCAGTTTATCAGCAGTTAATTATTAGGCTACGTTAATTATTAGGCTACGTTAATTCAATTATTAGGCTACGTTAATTCTTCATTTAGACCATACGTAGGCTATATCATATGCAGCTAACCAAATGCAATCAAATCAAATGTTATTTGTCACATACACGTGTTTAGCAAATGTTATAGCGGGTGTAGCGAAATGCTTGTGCTTCTAGCTCCGACAGTGCAGTAATATCTAACAAATAATATCTAACAATTTCACAACATATACCTAATACACACAAAACTAGTAAGGAATGGAATTTAAGAAAATATGCATATATGGACAAGCAATGACAGAGCGGCATGGACTAAGATACATTAGAATATTATAGAATAGAATGCAATATATACATATGAGATGAGTAGTGCAAGATATGTAAATATTATTAAAGTGACTGTAAACATTATTAAAGTGACTAGTGTTCAATTTCTTAAAGTGGCCAGTGATTTCAATAGGCAGCAGCAACCTCTAATGTGCTAGTGATGGCTATTTAACATCTGATGGCCTTGAGATATAAACTGTTTTTCATTCTCTCGGTCCCAGCTTTGATGCACCTGTACTGACCTCGCCTTCTGGATGATAGCAGGGTGAACAGGCAGTGGCTCGGGTGGTTGATGTCCTTGATGATCTTTTTGGCCTTCCTGTGACATCGGGTGCTGTATATGTCTTGGAGGGCGGGTAGTTTGCCCCCAGTAATGCGTTCGGCAGACCGCACCACCCTCTGGAGAGCCCTGCGGTTGCAGGTGGTGCAGTTTCCGTACCAGGTGGTGATACAGCCCGACAGGATGCTCTCAATTGTGCATCTGTAAAAGCTGTGAGGGTTTTAGGTGCCAAGCCGAATTTCTTCAGCCTCCTGAGGTTGAAGAGGCTCTGTTGCGCCTTCTTCACCACACTGTCTGCGTGGGTGGACCATTTCAGTTTGTCTGTGATGTGTACGCCAAGGAACTTGAAGCTCTCCACCTTCTCCACTGCGGTCCCGTTGATGTGGATAGGGGGGTGCACCCTCTGCTGTTTCCTGAAGTCCACGATCATCTCCTTTGTTTTGTTGACGTTGAGTGAGAGGTTATTTTCCTGGCACCACACTCCCAGATCCCTCACCTCCTCCATGTAGGCGGTCTCGTCATTGTTGGTAATCAAGCCTACTACTGTTGTGTCGTCTGCAAACTTGATGATTGAGTTGGAGGCGTGCTTGGCCACGCAGTCATGGGTGAACAGGGAGTACAGGAGGGGGCTGAGCACGCAACCTTTTGGGGCCCCAGTGTTGAGGATCAGCAAAGTGGAGATGTTGTTTCCAGCTAATTTAGCCAGGGAAAACCGGGGAAAACGAGCTCGGACAAATGTATTGTAAGGGAATTGTTTAAGTTTCAATTAAACTATTTGATTATATAATAAAGGTCTTGTTTTGTTATGTCGGCTATATGCTTTCATTAGGTAAGAAGGCTAATTAGAAGGCCCTTTTTTTCAGAGCGATTTGAGTTGTCAATGTGCTGCATGTCATTGTGAAAATAAAAATATATTGTTCTTAATTCATGACATGGCTTCCTTTATGTCCAAATGTGGAATAGACATGCAGGCAAATAAATTAATGCAGGGAGGGGAATAATAGCCTGCTAGGCCTACTCTGTCATAAAAACAATTTCATAGTGTGTGTGTCAAATCAAATCAACATTTATTGGTCGCGTACACAGTTAAGTAGGTGTTATAGCGCGTGCAGCAAAATGCTTATGTTACTAGCTACTAACAATGCAGTATAATGTCAAACAATGCCATACTTTTTTTCAATAATGACTAAATAATTATGTAAATCAACCGTTTTTATCGGCAGTAAGAAACTGCTAGCCATTAGCTGCTAACAGATGAGAACTGCTAGCTAACTGGCAAGCACAGAAACAGTCAACAACTTCGGGAGGACAGACCCCTAGAAATCGGCCGAAATTGCAGAGTCAAAGAGGATAATTATTATTCTGTCAAGGAAAAGTAAAAAAAAAAAAAGTATTTATAGAGGCATACTAAGACAAAATAAACGTGACAGTGTGTAAATGATAACACATTAGTGCAGGAAATTAAGAAATTGGTTAAAATGCTGGAAGTGAATGCTGGAATTAAAACATTAACTATGCAAATGAGCAAAAGCTGTTTGCATTAAGGAAATAGACACCTGGCTCAAATAGAAGCTTGTCTCTTATAAGCGCCTGTTGTATTCAGTGATTGAAGCAAATAAATGCCTGGGCTATAATTTAAGTTTTACTGTACACTCCAAAAAATGCTGGGTTAAAAACAACCCAATTTGGCGTGGCTTACTAGGGGTGTGGCTTTCAGATAGTTATTTTTGGCTACACGTGAGAGTTAATCTGTTCTGTTGTATTGTCAACATATGTTAAGGTTGAGCACTGAATAAGGCTTACACAAGAGTATGAGTTCCTTAAAGTGCCTATGCATATTCCAATAGAGTGGTGAGGAAGAGTTCCTTGTCTGGAAGCGACTTCACCATTCATTTTCTGTATTCAGGGTTAACTCAAACATTGTTTTAAGCTTTGTTTCGCTGACAGTTACAGTTGATTTTGGGATTGTATATCGATTCGCTCTCTTTAAATATAAGTCATCTGTTTTATTCGTTTCAGTGTATGAATTGTTGAATCAAACTTTTTGCCACCAGCTCCTGATATCAGGGCATAAAAACTGCAATCTGTTTCCTGAATTAGCCTAGTGCTAGTGAGCATGCACCCAGCTGGTGCACATGCGCACTAGGCCGAGCTTGTTTTCCCCGGTTTTCCCTGGCTAAACTAGCTGGTTATCTGAACTATGCTAGTTTTCGCTCATGTTAATAATTTGACCGTGCACCTTGCAGGTTGATACCGTTCTAGTTTACGTTTTACTTTGTAAAAAGAAGCTGTTACAGGACTATTTTATTTACTGTCTCTATTATTAATCACATTTATTGTAAGGGAAACGAAAACATGCTACGTGTTGCACTAGGCCTTTAGAATAATGCAAAACATATCCTTGACTCTATCCAAGATGATGAGCGGGAAACAAATGATGCCAGTCAGTCTGCACAGCCGGCCCCTCAAATCTACACCTAAACTATACCCAAACTAATTTCACACATAATAACAGACAAGATTAAATTGACAATAATCTGATGAGGGACAATATTAGGCCTATCAGTTGTCAAATTGTACATGAAGAGATGGGTGCATCTTGTAATTGACAGCTGCAGGGAAAGGAGCATTACTTTATCAAATCCTCCTTCAGAGTCACATGCAGGTAAAACATTTTGATTTCTATACAGTATCAGAAAGAGCATATTCTGCAGTTTCTATGATACTTACCTTTGTCAAATAACTCTCAAAATTCAAGAGGTGCAGCTCTATTTCCAAATGTAACATTTTCCCAGAATGTCCGTGCTGTCCATGCATTCAGCAGATCACCACTCGCGCAGCAGCATTGCTCTGGCTGCTAAGCAAATACTAGTAACATAATACACTTAATATTTTAATATGCTATTCTGTCGTCATTGGATGAATGGGCAAAAGAAACCAGATAGAAACTGATAATGGTGCATGTGACTTCAATGAACTGAATGATGAGGAGGGTGATTGAATTTGATTGATCTGAATGATGAGGGTGAATAGGATGATTGAATTTAGAACAAAGGTTTAATGATGATAAAGAATTGTGGGCGTTGTGGGCGGTCTAATTATTTTATTATGAAAGGCTGAAAATGGTATATAATTTCCCAACGGAGAGTCAAATCAGACACTGAGTACAACATACAATGGGTGTAGTTCACAATAGCAAGCCGAACCAAACGAGTGGGGCGCACTGACAGCATTGCAAATGCTGCAGAATTTACACAAGTTGGAGTCGGATGGAGGATCGGATATTGAGCTTGACAGCGACGTTGCTGATGAAGAGTCTTCATCTGATTCTGATGTTGACTTCGAGCCTCCGCCTCTAATGCCTCTGATGCCTGAACCAGAACAGAGCCAACTGAGACGGTGATCCCAACTGCCACGGCGAGACAGGAGTCTGGGAGGGATGGCACGGTTTGGGTAGAAAAGAGTGACGAGTTAATACATGCAGATGTTGTAGCACATCAGAGATTGTACTGTTGCTTATGCGCACAGAAAAGGAAACAGTACGTGGGACATGTCTATTGGTGAACTCAAAGCATTTATTGCACCCTTGTATGTCCGCGGGGCATACGGTGGAAAGAGTCATTTTGGTCTGATAGGTATGGGGTGGACTTTTTCCAAGAGACCATGTCACCCAACCACTTCAAAGAGATTATGCGACACCTGCGGCAGGTGCACACGAAAACTGTGAGCAGTGCAACCTATTTGTTTGTGGGGCTTGCTGACACAAAGCCCCGAAGCTGTGTGCTGACTGTGGACCCGAAGCCAAGATGAGATTGATTCATGCGTAAAGGCACAATACAGTGTCCGATACAATCAACAAATGACTGTTTTTTATCTTGCCATTCATATATTTCCACAAATATTTATTTATGCAATTCATCCTTTACAATTGTTGCACTGGTGCTTTTGTTTAAGAATATAGCAAATCATTTCACCTGTGAACCTGGCTGGTTAAATTATTATTATATTTTTTCAACTTTCTAATTACTATAACTCTATTACTAATCGACGCTACAAATAAAGTTGATCAAATGGATTACACTTCAATGTTTTTATTATAAGGGAAACAAAAATAGGCTATAGGCCTACATTTTTTCTAGGACTTTGTAGAATTATACAAAACATATCCTTCACTCTATCTAAACAAATAACTTCTTTTTATTTTTTTTATTTATATATTTCCATGAATAATTCTTCATGCAATTAATCCTTTACAATATTAATCAAGCGTTGGTGCTTATGTTTGCACACCTGTGACGCGTACTGAGTATACGAAGAGGCAGGAAGCAGACGCAGGAATTAACAAGGTCAAGGTTTACTAAACAATGACAAAGAGAAATAACAAAGATAGAGTAAACGACACGAAGCTAAACAATCACACACAACATCATACAGAACAGTCCAGGGCTAAATAGGGGTGGTGATGAGATGATGAGGTGCAGGTGCGCTGGAGGTGATTAGGGTGTGTTTCCATTCCAGTGTTGCCGAGGTGGTGCGCTCAGACCGGTGGCTCAGTAGACCGGCGAATCAGAGCGCCGGAGGGGAGCAACGGGAGGAGACGTGACAGCACCTTGCGGGTTGATATGCATATGATGCATATGCTATAGGGGATGCCTGGCAACGTTCTCTAGCGAGTACTTATAGGCTGAAAGGCCAGGCAGTTTTAGTGTTAACGCGGATCCAAGTTCAGTTTTTAGAGCCACCTGCGAGCCAGGTCTAATCGCCCAACATCAGTGCCCGACCTCACTAATGCTCTTGTGGCTGAATGGAAGCAAGTCCCCGCAGCAATGTTCCAACATCTAATGGAAAGCCTTCCCAGAACAGTAGATGCTGTTATAGCAGCAAAAGGAGGACCAACTCCATATGAATTACCATGATTTTGGAATGAGATGTTTGACGAGCAGGTGTCCACATACTTTTTGTTATGTTGTGTATATGTACACTACCGGTCAAAAGTTTTAGAACACCTACTCATTCAAGGGTTTTTCTTTATTTTGACTGTTTTCTACATTCTAGAATAATAGTGAAGTCATCAAAACTATGAAATAACACATATGGAATCTTGTAGTAACCAAAAAAGTGTTAAACAAATCAACAAAAAAAATGTTGAGATTCTTCAAATAGCCACCCTTTGCGTTGATGACAGCTTTGCACACTCTTGGCATTCTCTCAACCAGCTTCATGAGGTAGTCACCTGGAATGCATTTCAATTAACAGGTGTGCCTTCTTAAAAGTTAATTTGTGGAATTTATTTCCTTCTTAATGCGTTTGAGCCAATCAGTTGTGTTGTGACAAGGTAGGGGGGGTATACAGAAGATAGCCCTATTCGGTAAAAGACCAAGTCCATATTATGGCAAGAACAGCTCAAATAAGCAAAGCGAAACGACAGTCCATCATTACTTTAAGACATGAAGGTCAGTCAATCCTGAAAATTTCAATAACTTTTAAAGTTTCTTAATGTGCAGTCGCAAACACCATCAAGGACTATGATGAAACTGGCTCTCATGAGGACCGCCACAGGAATGTAAGACCAGAGTTACCTATGCAGCAGAGGATAAGTTCATTAGAGTTACCAGCCTCAGAGATTGCAGCCCAAATAAATGCTTCACAGAGTTCAAGTCACAGACACATCTCAACATCAACTGTTCAGAGGAGACTGTGTGAATCAGGAATTCATGGTCGAATTGCTGCAAGAAACCACTACTAAAGGAAACCAATAAGAAGAAGAGACTTGCTTGGGCCAAGAAACACGAGCAATGGACATTAGACTGGTGGAAATTCGTCCTTTGGTCACATTTTTGGTTCCAACCGCCGTGTCTTTGTGAGACGCGGTGTGGGTAAACGGATGATCTCCGCATGTGTATTTCCCACCGTAAAGCATGGAGGAGGAGGTGTTATGGTGTGGGGGTGCTTTGCTGGTGACACTGTCTGATTTATTTAGAATTCAAGGCACACTTAACCAGAATGGCTACCACAGCATTCTGCAGCGATACGCCATCCCATCTGGTTTGGGCTTAGTGGGACTATCATTTGTTTTTCAACAGGACAATGACCCAAAACACACCTCCAGGCTGTGTAAGGGCTATTTTACCAAGAAGGAGAGTGATGGCGTGCTGCATCATATGACCTGGCCTCCACAATCCCCCGACCTCAACCAAATTGAGATGGTTTGGGATGAGTCGGACCGCAGAGTGAAGGAAAAGCAGCCAACAAGTGCTCAGCATATGTGGGAACTCCTTCAAGACTGTTGGAAAAGCATTCCAGGTGAAGCTGGTTGAGAGAATGCCAAGAGTGTGCAAAGCTGTCATCAAGGCAAAGGGTGGCTATTTGAAGAATCTCAAATCCCAAATATATTTTGATTTGTTTAACACTTTTTTGGTTATTACATGATTCCATATGTGTTATTTCATAGTTTTGATGTCTTCACTATTATTCTACAATGTAGAAAATAGTAAAAATAAAGAACAACCCTTGAATGAGTAGGTGTTCTAAAACTTTTGATCGGTCGTGTATGTGAATAGTGTGTATAGACAGTATGGACAGTATTTGAATAGAAAAGGTGTGTATAGCAGTATTTATATAGGATGAGCCATGACTAGAATACAGTATATGCATATAAAGTGGGTAAAACAGTATATAAATATTATTAAAGTGACCAGTGTTCAATTACTATATACAAAGTGCAACAGTCTCTAAGGTGCAGGGTAGAGTACCGGGTGGTATCCAGCTAGTGACAGTGTCTGAGGTTCAGGGCAGGATACTGGGCGGAAGCAGGCTAGTGGTGACTGTTTAACAGTCTGATGGCCTGGAGATAGAAGCTGTTCTAAAAAAATCGATTGGTCTAAATTTTAAAACGTGTATTTTTCCATATATAGACACATCCTATATGTTTTATCACATCAACTATATGCACTGAGCTTGTCTGATGCTTTAAGAGAACTGTTTGATGAAACAATGAAGACACACAAATGACTAGAGAGAGTCCGATTGCAATTGATTTGATTGTGCCGGGCCTGGCTCAGACTTGCTGTGTTAAAAAAAAAGGCAGCGAGTGACTGTGTGACTAGCACCTGTTGTCTCTCTTTCCTCGCTGCTGCAGCGACCCCCACACATCAACAGTGTGTATATCGGTGTCTGTGTTGCTGAAGCTGCAACATAATTACAGCCATTTTAGACTGAAAAGTTATGTTACCGAAATCCCTAATTTGTTTAGGAAAAACATTATTTTTCCTATTCCCTCAACCCTTGCTGTCTTTACGTGACACATGTATGCTTCACATGCACATGACCAATAGGGCCTGACTTATATTATATCATAATCACATTAATAAATTAGTTATAACAAACTCTGAACACTGTAACGGGGGAATGTTTACTGGTTGTGCAGGAGGTAAAGGGAAGTCAGATGTGTGGAATAAAATGGTGGTTATACAAGGCTACTATACAAAGCCTACTAATGATAATGACAAAACGTATTATTATAATGATGATCATAATAATAATAAGAAGGAGATCAAGGAAAAGGGAGGGTTATTATTATTATTATAAATATACATTTTCTGACAATTTGGAATAGTGTAAACAACACTAAATAAATTACAAATAATACCAGAGAGGCTGGTCTAACGAAAAAAAGGTTAAAGCCTTTATTACAGAATAGCAAAGATTAAAAACAGACTAATTTGTGAAATTGTTGGGTGAGGCTTGGGCTCACGGAATCAGAAGGCTATCAACCAAACACAAACAGGCAACAGAAGCAGGATCTGTCTTATTTCTGTAGATACAGCATTCGGAAAGTAGTCAGACCCCTTTACTTTGTCCACATTTTGTTACGTTACAGCCTTCTAAAATTGATAAAATCGTTTTTTTCCCTCATCAATCTACACAAAAATACCCCATAATGACAAAGCAAAAACAGGTTTTTAGAATGTTTTGCAAATGTATTAAAAATAAAAAACCGAAATATGACATTTAAATAAGTATTCAGACCCTTTACTCTGTACTTTGTTGAAGCACCTTTAGCAGCGATTACAGCCTCAAGTCTTCTTGGGTATATATTTATTATTGGGTATATATATTTTTTTATATAATGTAAAGTGGTTGTCCCACTGGCTATCATAAGGTGAATGCACCAATTTGTAAGTCGCTCTGGATAAGAGCGTCTGCTAAATGACGAAAATTTAAAAAATGTAAATGTAATGACACTACAAGGTTGGCACACCTGTATTTGGGGAGCTTCTTCCATTCTTCTCTGCAGATCCTCTCAAGCTCTGTCAGGTTGGATGGGGAGCGTAGGTGCTATTTTCAGGTCTCTCCAGAGATGTTCGATCAGGTTTAAGTCCGGGCTCTGGCTGGGCCACTCAAGGACATTCAGAGACTTGTCCCGAAGCCATTCCTGCGTTGTCTTGGCTGTGTGCTTAGGGTCGTTGTCCTGTTGGAGGTGAACCTTTGCCCCAGTCTAAGGTCCTGAGCACTCTGGAGCAGGTTTTCATCAAGGATCTCTCTGTACTTTGCTCCGTTCATCTTTCCCTCGATCCTTACTAGTCTGTTAAATAGCCATCCCTAGCCGGCCTCCACCCAGTACCCTGCCCTGAACTTAGTCACTGTCATTAGCCGGCTACCACCCGGTTACTCATCCCTGCACCTTAGAGGCTGCTGTACATAGACATTGAACACTTAAATAATGGAACACTGGTCACTTTAATAATGAGAACCAACCTCAAAATCGAAATAGAGAGAAAATAACTATGCCGGTAGTACACTCACATACACCACACACACACAAACACGCACACATACACACACATTTGAAAAGTGGACAAACAGGCCTATTTGCTGTGTCTACCTGTATAAGGGACGGGGAAGGATTTGAGTGGTAGAAGCGTTGAAATCCTGTTTATTTTCTTGCCAGCAGAAAGCTCTTAACCTGTCAGATGAGTCAGTCTGTCCGGCAGAGAACTGCATCCAGGCATCAACACACACACACCCACATTGACACTAACACGCACACACAGATACACATACACACACACACATCGCACTACATTTACATAACTGTCCACAGTTTGACTTTCCAGTTCTCAGCTCACAGTTTATCATCTGTTTGCTTTTTATAAGAAAATTATTCAACTGTAAATATCTCAACTGTTTAAGCCATTTTACACTGAAGGGTTCGGGCATTATTTTTTATTTTTTTAACTAGGCAAGTCAGTTAACAACAAATTCTTATTTAGAATGACGGCATGAGGCATCCCAAACTCTAAACGACTTCGCAACGGGTCTATACTGAGCGATTCAGTTTGTGCGTGTGTGTGTGTGTGTGTTTTAATTTTTTATTTCACCTTTATTTAACCAGGTAAGCCAGTTGAGAACAAATTCTCATTTACAACTGCGACCTGGCCAAGATAAAGCAAAGCAGTGCGATAAAAACAACAACAACACAGAGTTACATATGGAATAAACAAAACGTACAGTCAATAACACAACAGAAAATATAAAATCTATATACAGTGTGTGCAAATGTAGTAAGTTATGGAGGTAAGGCAATAAATAGGCCATAGTGCAAAATAATTACAATTTAGTATTAACACTGGAGTGATAGTTGTGCAGAAGATGATGTGCAAATAGAGATACTGGGGTGCAAATGAGCAAAATAAATAACAATGTAAATAACAATATGGGGATGAGGTAGTTGGGTGGGCTAATTACAGATGGGCTGTGTACAGGTGCAGTGATCGGTAAGCTGCTCTGACAACTGATGCTTAAAGTTAATGAGGGAGATAAGTGTCTCCAGCTTCAGAGATTTTTGTAATTCGTTCCAGTCATTTGCAGCAGAGAACTGGAAGGAATGGCGGCCAAAGGAGGTGTTGGCTTTGGGGATGACCAGTGAGATATACCTGCTGGAGCGCATACTACGAGTGGGTGTTGCTATGGTGACCAATGAGCTAAGATACGGCGGGGATTTGCCTAGAAGTTATTTATGACCTGGAGCCAGTGGGTTTGGTGACGAATATGTAGTGAGGGCCAGCCAACGAGAGCTTACAGGTCACAATGGTGGGTAGTATATGGGGCTTTGGTGACAAAACGGATGGCACTGTGATAGACTACATCCAATTTGCTGAGTTGAGTGTTGGAAGCTATTTTGTAAATTACGTCGCCGAAGTCAAGGATCGGTAGGATAGTCAGTTTTACGAGGGCATGTTTAACAGTGTGTGTGTGTGTGTACAGCAGTGATCCCCATTGTTCTATCAGCTGGGTTTGGGGAAAACCTCCCCACCCACTGTTTCCCTTAGTCAGTGTGTGTGTGATGTGATTATCTGATGGCAGTTTTAAGGGTCAGTCAGAGAGAGGAAGGGAGCTGAAGCCCCTTATTTCCTGCTGTCTGTACCCCTCAAATCCTGTTTAGAGGGCTCACAAAAGGATCACAACACACTCACACACACACTTACATATGCTGTACATACCACTGAAGGAATAATCTGCAACAGTAGAACATGATTGGCCATGTGGTCAGTCTCTCCTCTCCATTCTCTGGAGCCATAGTCCATAGGGATGGGTGGTGTACCGTATTTTACGATATACCGGTATTGATCCACGGACCGGTTTGGGTTTTTACTTTACCTTTTATAACGTTATTTGAATGTTTGGTTTGTTAAATGTGATACGCTGTGTGTAACGTCCATTTTTATAGTTTACTTCGCAACTTGAGTCATCTCTGTCAATGTTGATGACGACGACGCTGTTTTCACTTTGCTTCTTAATATAAATCCACTAGCGTTCTTTAATTGCACTATTAGTTTGTGTTTCTTACATCTGCAAACATCTAGTTTGTATTTTCTTAGCAAGTTCGGCCTAAATCTTGTTAGCCCCTAATGCTAATCGCTAATGCTAATCACTAGCTAGCTAATACATTTACTGAGTCAGAGCAAACGTATTTAGCTATACAGCCTGATAATACCAGTGATGGTGTAGACCTAAATCATCATGTTGTTTGTGCAACAGTATCTTCTAAATCAAAGAGGAATACGCAAAGCATGAATAAGTTAGCTACATGA